>NC_047035.1:75496736-77896736 GCF_011762595.2 Tursiops truncatus | reverse complement strand
GCTGTTGGCTGGGGGTGTAAATGAAACAAAGACATCCTGCATTCAGAGCGGAGGAGGGAAAGATGGAGATGGCCGGAGAGGCTGGTGTCTGCCTCTGGCCTTTTTCGTCAGATTTTGCGGGCTTTGCTGTCTCAGCTCTTTGTAGTACAGGGTTTTACATCTGAGTGGCTTTTTAAAAAGCCTTTCCTTTACAGAAGTAGATATTGGGGATAATGAATATTTCAGTTTCAGGGAATAAATGCATGCCGCCACCACCTTCTCCCCCCGCGCGCGCGCTCCCATAGAAGGATGGTCAAAAGAGGTTTTGCATGGCCACTGCCTGCAGTCTCCACCCTAACGTTCAGCAGCTGCAGAGGGAATTTGCGTGAATATTTGTTCTCTTGTTCTGCAGGCTTCTGGTTGCGTGGAAGCCAACATTCAGGACAGGTTGACTCCCCAGACTAGGTTTCTCCAGTCTCCTTCACCTGTTCTGTTTTCTCTCTCATCACCCTTCGATTCCCCAAATTCGAACCTCTGGAACAGTAAGGCAATATTGCCAACATAATAATAGCAATCTGGGGGGCTGTGTGTCTGGCATTGTTTTCAGTCCTCTTACATGTGCCCTCACACTTAACCTCAGAGTAACCCTATAAGACGATGCTTTTCTCATCCCTTTTTGCAGAGAAGGAAGTTGAGGCATTTGCCCAAGTTCGCCCTGCTAGCATGTGGTGCAGCAAGAATCCTTCCCAGATTAGAGGGCAGGCCTGAGCTGTGTGTATTGATGTTCCCTTGTACCACTCCTAAGCTTTCTATGCTTCTTTACCATTTGTGTCTTCCAACTCCTTCCCCTGAGCCTTTTCTTCACCAGGACTAGAAAAGTCAAGATGTCACTCTCCCTCTCCCTTTCTCAAAATTGAGGCAAAATTTTTTGTTGTTTGTTTTTGTTGGTTTAAGGGAGGGAGAGAGTGGTGGGGTAGGCATAATGCAGAGCTTCCAGGGAGCTGTAAGGACAATAAAAAATGAGTGAGAAGTGCCATTATAGTCTAGTCTTCCCAAGAATGTGAGGACAGAGGGAACTGGCTATCTCAGACAGACTGTTCTGTTTCTTTAATACCTTCTCACAGCTGATGTCCTGGCTAGGGTGGACACATAAGGCCTAAGCAAATCCTTAAGAATTTTTCATTGCAGTCCCTTCCTGGGAGGTCCTTGAATCACTCCCTGGAGTGATTACATGATTACATCATCACAATTGCCAGTTGTGGCCAATCGATATATGTTTGGTCTTTTTTCTGCAGGTTAAAAATGGTTGCCAGGATGGTTTCTACCATGCTGTCTGGCCTAGTGTTTTGGCTGACATTTGGATGGACTGCAACAGCTGCTTATAGCCCGAGAACCCCTGACCGGGTCTCAGAAACAGATATCCAGAGGCTGCTCCATGGTGTGATGGAGCAGCTGGGCATTGCCAGGCCACGGGTAGAGTATCCAGCTCACCAGGCCATGAACCTTGTGGGCCCACAGAGCATCGAAGGTATTTACTGTGTTCTGCCAGTTTGCAGTTTCCATTAGCAGTAAAATAATTAATGCATATTGAAGAAACTCTACTTCCTCCTTCTGTTTTCCCTTTCTTCTTATGCTACACAGTATATAGATACATACATACACATGAGAATATAAGTCCTGTGAGGGCAGGGACCTTATCTAATTCACAGCTGTAGCCCTAGCATCTAGCACAAAATCTGGTACATTAATATTTAGTAAGTGAATGAAGGAGCATCTAGCATTATCACTAAAAAAAGATTAGAACCCAGACCCCATGTCTTCTCCCAAACTGATCTTTGGGAAATTGTGTCCCCAGCTGGCTGCCTCTGAGCCACTGCCAGCCAGTATTTGTAAAAGATCTTCAAAATATAGGACCTAAAAGATCTGATTTGATTCTTAGGGATGATGTCAGATAAGCCCAAGGGAGCCAAAAGAGGTACTGATGTTAAGAGTTTATGTCAATAACTTTAAAAAAAGTTTTTTAATATAACAGATGTTAATTTAACTGTTTTAGGGTGATAAGACCATTTCCCACCTGAATTCCTCTAAGTTTCTGGCAATATGATTGTAATACTTTTATTAGAAAGTGATACTTTTTTTGTTTAGTGATTTACTTATAGAGAGAATTGGAATCTCGCTCTTATGAGGTGGTGATGAGCAGCTCTTAAGAGCAGGTGCCTTATTTCCATGCCTTGCTTTGTATCCCTCTGATTCTGAATGCTCTCTTTCTCCACCGAGGTGGAGCCCTAAAGCAGTAGCATGGTCAATTTAGTCTGAACACAAAAGAGCACTTCAAGTGTTTGCCCACAGGAGTGGGTCCTAAGGAAAAACATGAGTTCTTTCTCTGAGTTTTGTCAAAACACACACCCAGAAAATACTATTTCCTGTGCAATGATTTTGTATAATTTTGTCTGAGTCTATAATTTCCTAAAACAGCTATCTGCTTTGGGGGTCCTGGGAATGCCATGGATATTGTTGATATATGATTCTCATTTCTGTCTTGTTACCCATAGTTTTAAACCATTGAGTAAAACTAACTCTGTGGAGTTGTTGTCTATTTAGGCTGACATTTGATTTCAGGAATGGATTAACACAGATGATTTGAATCAGAAGCATGCAAATCTAGCACAGGGCTTGAGGCAGAACAAATCAGACAGAGCTTCGCACCACCCCTTCTGGGGTGAATCTAAATCCTTTCCAGCGTCTGCTACCAACTCTGGCTTCAAGTACACCTACCCATTTCAGACCAGCTCTTTCAAGACAGTAAATATCTGCCCTTTTGACCAGTAAAAGTGCTTGATTAGTCACCCAGCTGTTGTCATGGAGACGGCTTTCTAGGTTTCCATTAATACTGGAGGCCTGATCATCTGTGTGGAAAAGAAACAGCAACTCCCTGGGCATCAACAGCCTATGTGTATCCACAGCCTCCTTTCCTTTACTCAGTAGCCAGCTGTTCAGCACCAGCTCTGTGCCGGCCACCGTGCAGGAGACTGAGGCAGCTCTGCCCTAAAAGTTTCTCAGTCTTGCGGGGTGGGAGCCGGGAGAAGTTATTACAGTGTATCATGGCCAGTGTTTTGATAGATGGACAGGCAAGCTGCTGCCATGGAAGTAAAGAACACAGTAATTTATTCTGCTTGGGAGGGGATGGGGGTGTCTGTAAGGAAATGCTGTTTTGAAGAAGCAACATTTGACCTGGGTTTTGTAGTTTGAATAGGAATTCATCAGGTAATGTCAAGTGAAAAGGCATTGGAGGTGTGAAAGAGCATGGATTAGAACAATTCAGAACTAAAAACTGCTTTCATTATTACCCTTGGGGTAATGTGACGTCATAACCATGCTGGGTCTCCTCAGTGTCTGTGGAAGGGATGAATATCGGCTTGTGTTTTGGTTTTCTATTACCACACATTTAGCAGCTTAACACAACACCCATTGATCAGCTCACAGTTTCCTTTGGTCAGGAGTCAGGCTTGGGTTAGCTGGGCCCCCTGCTCAGTCTCATCAGGCTGAAATCACAGTGTTGACAGGAGATGCAGTCTTGGCTGGAGCTTGGGGTTCTCTTCCAAACTCATCTAGGTTGTTGGCAGAATTCAGTTTTTTGCTGTTGTGGGATCAAAGTCCCCTTTCTCTTGCTGGCTGTCAGCAGGGTCCCTTTCAGCTCTCAGAGGCCACTCTCAGGTTGGTTGTAAGCCACTGACCCTCTCACAACATGGCAGCTTACTTCCTCAAATCTGGAGGGAGAATATCCCTTTAGTCTGCTAATCATAATACAATATAATTATAGGAGTGACTATCTCATTACTTTTGTCATTTATCAAGGGAGTGATAGCCCACAGGTCCTACCCACACTCAAAGGAGGATTATGCAGGGCATGTACACCGGTAGGTGGGAATCTTGGGGGTCATCTTAGAATTCTGCCAGCTGGGTGCAAGCTAACAGGGAAACAAAATAAGCCTGGGATTTTTCCCTGTCCTGGAGTTTGGCATTTAATTTATTGGGTGGTCTAATATTTTCTCATGTGAGTGTAGGATTGTTTCAACTCATCCGTTTATTTGCATTGTCTCTGCTGACATTCATTCATGCTAATTCCCAGGGGTCTGACAGATACATGGGGTATCTTCCATATCCCTTCAACATTTATTTTAGTATTTTGTTATGAAGGACCAAGTTAGAAAGTTTTTGTTTCTAATTTTTATAGAAAGAATACGATATATATATATATATATACACACACACACACACACACACACACACACACATACATACATATATTCTGGTGTGAATTTTAATGCACATTTAACATAAACTGTTCCCAAAGATATCTGGATTTAACCGGCAGCTCCATCATTTATCAGTAATGTGACCTTGAGTGAATTACTTCTTGAAGCTTCCATTTAGCTTGGGGGTAGGATTTAAATTTATTCACCTGCAAGCAGGTAATATTCCAGTTCAGAGAAACAAAAGTAAAGTTTTAGCATACTCCAACTATTCTACCATGAAATCATTTCTAAATGAATCATCATTGTCATTTTAGGTGACAATTACTGGACTCTTCAATTCTTTGCATGCAGCGCTGTTCATTGTCTAATAAGTGGCACATGGAAGACAATTTCCTCTTATTGTGTCTACTCTGATTAATTAGTTGTATAATCCTTAGATTAATCTCACTATTGAAGATGTATATAAGCTCTCAAACATAGCATAATAAACTCTCCTTTTAAAATAGGATGTAGTATCAGTGTAAATTACTATTAGGTCACTGGGGTCATATATCCCACTAAAAAAAAATTTCCTCCTTTGATCCCATATCCCTTCGAGTTACTCTACCATTTTTCTTCCACAGCAACCTTTCCACACATGCTAATGTACTTCCTCACCTCCTGTCCTCTCCTAGTCCATTGTAGCCCACTGTTCTCACCACTCATTTGTCAAGTCAACAAGCATTTTTTGAATGCTAGGCACTGTTTTAGGTACTGAAGAAATGAACATGAACCTGAAAGATTGGCAGGACAGGGGAGATAGAGTCATTACATAAAGTAATAAGTAAAATATGTAATAAGCCAAATGGTCATAAGTGCTATAAAAATATAAAGCAGAAGAGGGGGATGGAGGAAACAAAATAGGGGCAGGGGACTCCTCACTGGGAAGACAGGCAAAAATAAGAGTTGAGAGAGTCAGCTGTGTGATCCATGTCCTTCTAGGTGGAGAGGGCTGCAAATGCGAAAGCCATAAGGTTAGAGCAAGGAGGCTAGTATGGCTGTAGCCCAGGACTCAGGAGCGCAGGAAGAGATGAGACTGGGGTAAGGGCAGGAAGGGGAGGTGGGAGGTGGTGTGTGGGGACAGATCATGTCATAGGGTCTTACAGTCCTACAGCGGCTTTGGCTTTTCCTTTGAGCGTGTATCTGAAGCCGCTGGAGACTTTGGACAGTGATGTGATCAGCCTTCCTTTGAAAAGGACCACTCCAACTGCTGTCTTGAAAATACTCTGTAGGGAGGGAGGACTGCAATGGGGGAGATGAGTTAGGAGACTAAGGTAATAATCCAGGTGAGGGGTGTACTAGCATGGCAGCTAGAGAAGTGGCGAGGCATGGTCGGAGGATGGATATATTTGAAGTTGGAGCCAATAGGATTTGCCAGTGGGTTAGAGGTAGGAACTGAAAAACAGAGGAGCCAGGGGTGACGCCAGGATATTGGCATGATATCCTGGAAAGGAACTTTCTTTGTTTTTTTTGTTTCTTATTTTTGGCTGCGTTGGGTCTTCATTGCTGTGCGCGGGCTTGAAGCAAGCGGGGGCTACTCTTCCTTGCGGTGCGCGGGCTTCTCATTGCGGTGGCTTCTCTTGTTGTGGAGCACGGGCTCTAGGCGCGTGGGCTTCATTAGTTGTGGCACACGGGCTCAGTAGTTGTGGCTTGCGGGCTTTAGAGAACAGGCTCAGTAGTTGTGGCGCACGGGCTTAGTTGCTTCGCGGCATGTGGGATCTTCCTGGACCAGGGATTGAAACCGTGTTCCCTGCATTGGCAGGCGGATTCTTAACCACTGCACCACCAGGGAAGCCCTGCACAGGTTAATGTTGAGATGCCTTTTAGGCTGTGCTTGTGAAGGCCAACAACTTCCTTGCCCGTTTCACCTGCACTCTGCCTTCATCCCTCCCAACCTCCCTGCAGCCCCACACCCACACCAGTGTCTTCCCTCCTCCAGGCTCTCACCTGTTCTTTCCACTCTGCGTATACCTGTCCTCCTCTGCAGGGCTCGGCTTCAAAGTCATCCGCTCAGAGAGGCCTACCCAGCTTCTCTGAGTGGCCCCCCCTTCTCTGCCACAGAGCCCTTTTGTTTTTTTAAAACTTTATAGCATTTTAAAAATTTATAATGAATGTTTGTTTCCTTGCTTATTTATTGTCCGTCTCCCCACTGGAACGGCAGTTCCATGAGGCAATAGCTATTTTATTTACTGCTTTATACCCAGATGCATAGTAGGCACTTGGTAAATATTTGAAGAATGAATGTATATTTGAATAAATATTTAAAAAATAAGTATATCTGGCAGCAATAAGTACATAAATTCTATTTGACTTCTGGATCTTTTGAGACTCTATTCCTTTCAGTTCAAGGAAAATATTCCATTTCTGTTCTGTGTTTCAAAAAATCTACCAAGAGGTTTTTGCCAGGAACTCAGTGATAATGTGCTTGGCAAAAGGTCTATTTACTTTGACTATGACTGATCACCAGGGTGCAAGGTTTGAACCTTCTGTACAGGGGCCTATTGAGAAATGGGAAAGGCTTTTTGCAGTTATGGAATGAAACCAGCAGGGGGCCAACTAGACTTGAGGCAATAGAGGATTCCTGAAACCTGGTACGCAGCCTCCTGGTTGTTAAGTCACTCGTTGTTAAGCCAGACTTCTGGTTGACCTGCTCTAAGTGGTCCCTGGGGAGGAAACATTTGCCCAAAACATCCTAAGAGGTTGGAGGTTATTTTTCACTTCTCCGTAGGTATGTTAAACATGACTTGGTAAGGAGCATCTTTCAAATGTGTAAATTCTATTTTTTTCTTTTTTTGAAACTTCATAAATAAATGTATTCCTTTAATTACAATTGTAAAGATTTTTGATGATGTTATAAACATTGTGAGGATTAATCATACTTTGCCCCCAAATTAACTGATTTTACATAGCTTTGCATATAGTGTAGAGAAAATAACCATGGAGTTTAAAAATTTGTATGAGAAACATCTTCTAGCATGAGAATTGCTAACCATTAAGTAATTAATGGAGAGTTGTGATTTGTGCTCATCTTCTGTGTGGGGAAAAAGAGAGACTATAGGGCTTCCCTGGTGGCGCAGTGGTTGAGTCCGCCTGCCAATGCAGGGGACACGGGTTTGTGCCCTGGTCCGGGAGGATCCTGCATGCCGCGGAGCGGCTGGGCCCGTGAGCCGTGGCCTCAGAGCCTGTGCTCCGCAACGGGAGAGGCCACAACAGTGAGAGGCCCGTGTACCGCAAAAAAAAAAAAAGAGAGAGACTATATTATTAAAGGATGGTCATCAAATGTGTAAATTCTTAACCCAAAGCAAAACAAAAATATAAAGTAAAGACAAACAGGCACCAACTTGTTTTATAGAGAAGAAAACACGCTTTGATGGTAAGGAAAAGCGGGGTTGAGTCTTTTTTTTTTTTAATACATCTTTATTGGAGTATAATTGCTTTACAATGGTGTGTTAGTTTCTGCTTTATAACAAAGTGAATCAGCTATACATATACATATATCCCCATGTCTCCTCCCTCTTGCGTCTCCCTCCCACCCTCCCTACCCCACCCCTCTAGGTGGTCACGGGTTGAATCTTAACCATACTATTTATTAGCTGTGTGTGATCTCAGCGACTGTTCTGAAACCTGGTTTTCTCATAGTGGGGCTTCAGCCCGCTCTCACAGTGGGTTCCGTTAGTAACTGAATGTAGGCCTGCCTCCTCTCACTCTGTGGATATCAGGAACACGCTTCCAGTCTTTAATGGCTTTCCCTGATATTATTTTGGATGACTCCCCCAGTGAGCAGTACAGTTCAGCTGCGTTTCAGTGCACCTTGTATCTCAGCAGTGCCCACCTCCCTCCAAGCTCAAAGTGGCTCATTGGTCCCTATGACATAGCTAAATGGCTACTGTTGTTATATTATCCCCAGAAACAAATAAAGCCACCAGCTGTCCAAGGGATTGATTCAGAGAGCCATTAGCTATGGGATAGAGATGCGTGGGAATCAGAAGTGGCTCTGCCAGCTGACACTAATGTTAGCTTTTGATGAATCCAACCGGAAAATGTGCTTCAGTCTTCAGAATAGGAGCCTCAGGTAAAAGAGGGTCTCCTCAATGCCACTGGTTCATTTTCCCCACCATTCTAGACCACATGATAACCCCAGATACCAAGCCACTTGATGGATCCCGATTAAATTTAAACCAGTATTGCCAAACCTAAAAATATCAAAATTCCTTTTTATAACACTAAATTTTGGGCTTCATCTCCTAAGGAGTCTCTACTTGGCCAACCTTTGGCCTCGTAAAGGAGCCGTAGTGCCTCCACTTGGCCACAGGGTGGCAATAGTTGCTTCCCATTTGAAGGTTGGAGGGAAGAGTTGTTAACATTGAACAACCGACCTGGGCCTCTCAAAGTTTCAGGCTAGCCTCTCTGGGCATTTGGAGGAAGGGGTGGGGCTGACTCTTGACCCAGGTATCCTGACTAAAATCTCTTTCTAGGTTATCCTCATCCTGGGAGAGCCAATGAGAGCAATGGGCTTGAAGGGTTGTCTTTCAGTGGACCAGGGCCTCCAGTTTAGCCCATGTCCTTTGGGGTTCCATTGAGACCACCCTGAACTCAAATCCTTAAAATTTCCCTGGATGATTTCCAGTGTTTTGTCTTAGGCAATTGCATGGATAGTGATAAGAAATTGAAAAGGAATAGGAGGAGGTCTGCGTTTTTTTTCTGGTGGAGCGGGGAGGATAAGGAGATGAAAATGATGATTTTGTTGTGTTTAAGGTGCCCTGGGACATCCAGGTGCAGGTGTGCAGAAAGCACACTCAGATGTATCTGACACAGGAGAGCTGTCTGGGTAAAGGAAGGAGTTTGGGAGTCACCCCATATTAGTGGCAGCTCATGCCATAGAAATGGATGAGATTACCTGGGTGGGTATCAAGTAAGAAGAGCAGGGGCTTCCCTGGTGGCACAGTGGTTGAGAGTCCGCCTGCCGATGCAGGGGACGCAGGTTTGTGCCCCGGTCCGGGAAGATCCCACATGCCGTGAAGTGGCTGGGCCCGTGAGCCGTGGCCGCTGGGCCTGCGCGTCCGGAGCCTGTGCTCTGCAACGGGAGAGGCCACAACAGTGAGAGGCCCACGTACCGCAAAAAATAAATAAATAAATAAAAGAAGAGCAGACACCTGAGAAAAGGCCCGGACTACTCAGTCTACAGGGCCAGGTAGAAGGATCTGTGAAGGAAACCAAGAAAGATTGGGCATTAGGGAGGACCAGTAAGGTGCGGTGTAAACAAGGAAAGAGTGTTTCAGGAAGGGGCAGTGGTCACCTTTGTCAAAATCAGCAGAGAGGTCGTGTGAAATAAGGACCATTGGGTGTAAAGTGTATACTGTGTGTAGCAACACTGAAGTTCCCGGGGGTCTTTGGGCAGAACGGGTTCTGCGGAGTAGTGGGGCCAGAAACCACAGTGCAGGAAACAGGAGAGAAGACACGATGTAAACATCTGTTCCAGAATGTCGGGTAGTGGGGAGAAGACTGAGTAACAGTTGTGGAAGGATGATGATGTAGAGATGATGGTGATGTAGAGATGAGGAAGGTTTTTGTGTAGGTGGTTGTTTTAGAGATTTGCACTGTTGAAGTGCTAATTGGCAAGACCCAATAGAGAGTTAAAGATGTGGAATGAAGAGCAGATGACTGAGGGGTGAACCTTCCTGGGGAGGTGGGAGATGAAACCGGGAGCTCAGATGGAGGCCTGGATTTAGGTCTTTCCTCAGCTGGGAAAAAAGGGAAGAGGCAGAAGTATGTCGGGATGCTGTGAAGTTCATGCTTGCAAGCAAGTTCACACTTGCTTCCTTGATTCAGGCAAGGAGAGCAGGTATTCTTTGCCACATTTTACAGTTGTGGAAGCAGAAGGTCAGAGAAGTGACTTGTCCAGGGTTGCAGCTAGTATTTGAATGTGTTTCAGAGCCTGAGCTGGACCCTGGCGTACCCTTCTTACGCTAGTTGATTAATGGTGTGGTTGAGGACAGGCTTGATCTTGGACCAAACTGGGGAAGTAGGTTTATCTTTAAGGATGATCCTTGTTCCTGGGCTTATTATTGATCTTTCTTTGAATTTGCTGCTCTATATAGACTGCCTGTGAATTGGCATTTATGATGAGGTTGCTGCTTGCCTTCTTCACCAGACTGTAAGATCTGCAGGAGCAGACACAATGTCTGCCCTGCTTTTTGTATCTGCAGAGCCTAGACAGGGCCAGGCACATAATAGATACTCACAAAATATCTTTTGAAAGAACCTCTCACTGTATTTGCTCTTTGGAAACAACATTGACCTCTGAGATGCCAGCAGGTGAAACTAGTGTTAGATCAGTCAAGATCATCCAGCCTGTAACTATATTTCAAGCATTTTATTTTTATTTTTTATTTCTTTGGCCGTACCACGCGGCTTGTGGGATCTTAGTTCCCCAGCCAGAGATTGAACCCCTGCCCTCTGCAGTGGATGCACGGGACCGCCAGGAACTCCCTTTTTCGAGCATTTTAACCCTAAAATTCAAAATTCACTGGCTCTTCTTCCACCTACTCACTTAGGACCTCAGCTCCTGCAAAGTGCCCTAAATCCACGTATGATTCTGAACACAGAGCATTGAGCTGTTACAACCTCAGGGAGCCTGTCGTAAAGTGTTGGGTGGCGAGGGCATGGGGAGCCCCGTCAGTGTACCCCGTCAGTGTGCCCCTAAACCCTGGAGAGTTTTAGGAAAACAGAGCTTTCCATTTTATTTCTCACTGTTCCCAGCAACACCCAGCCCCCCACCTTGCTCTCCGTAGATCACAGGAGAGGTTGCACAGGGAGAGAAACCTAACTAGGCATCAGGCACCGTAGGGGTTAACAATCCCTCCCCCCCCCCCCCCACCCCGCCCACTAACCACAAAGGCAGGACTTATCCCTGCCTCAGGGTCTGCCCGCCAGACTCCTCCTTCCTTTGGTTTGAGCTTCTCCCCAGGAGGCATCTCAGTTCCTCATGCAAATAGCTTCTGGCTGGTGTCCTCCCAGACACAGCTGTCCTATCTGAAGCCCAGAGCAGGTTCAAGCTGGGACCTTGTCACCTGAGACTTGCCATCTGGAGACAGGGCACGGCAACAGCAGCGTTCTGAGTCACCACAGGACATGATTTCCACAGATAATGGACAAAGCAGATCACACACATGTGGGAAATGGAATAGTGGTAACAAAATCTTATATAATACTTTATGGTTTGCAAAACTACTTTCCCAAACCCTGTCTCGTTTGATATAACCTTTCTAACAGTGAAAAAAAAGTGTCAAGTTGCCCACAATCACACAGCTTGAGCTTTTCGATCTAGCTGGCAAGCCAGCTGTGTTAGGTTTGACTGAATTTCTCCAACCAGCTGTCTTCCATCCCCGTAGACTTGGCTAATCCTGTGATATTTAGCTGAGAAGCTGTAATGATGCTGGGAGTCGTGGTAAACCACAGGCGGGTTGGGGCAGATGGTGTTTCAGGGACGTGAAGCTTCAGAAAGCAAATTTTCCGACAGACTGCCCTCTTGGAACAAATTGGTGCAAATACCTTGGGCACCACGGTTCATAAAGAAAGCTGTGAAAGCCGGCTGGGAGGGTTTAGCAGACCACAGCTTGGCACCACGATTAAAACTAAGTGTGGCTTTTACCCATGGTGTGCCATGGGACTGGAGCGGCAGAAGGGGCACGTGGTGTGGATGGTGGGGGAGGTGATCATCACGTGGCGTAGCAGGAAAAGCACCGAGGCTCGAAGCCCAGGGGTTTGAGTCCTGGCTCAGACCCGCCATTGTGGCACTAAGCAAGTCCCTTAAACTCTATGAAGTTTAGTTTCCCAGTCTGAAGATGGAGGTAAGCTACCCAGGCCATCTCACAGGGTTGATATAGCAGTCAGGTTAAATGATACATATAAAAGTGTTTGGGACAATATGAGATATTACTCATATGGGAAGCATTGTTGTCATGGTCATTACCTGCTTCATTCTACCATATGTATTTCTAGGTATAAATGGCTTCAGGGCTGGAAGGTGGTCATGTCTACGGTCATATCCTATGTTCCCTGTTCCCTGTGTCCTCCTAGGCTTGGCCTGGGGAAACTGCCTGCCATAGCTGCATGTAAGACTTTGGAGAAACCAGTACTGTACCCATCCCCCCCAATCCCCCCACCCCCAGTCCTATGAAGTGCTCTACTAGTGTTGACCTTAAGAGTTAGGAACATGTGACTATAGTGAAGAGAGATGCTTCCTGAAAACCAGTAAATAGCAATTTTTCCGTACCCAACCATGCTCTGTTCTATTTCTTATCCTTATAACTATATGTCCTGTGTTTGGCCATGACATGGGTTATAGAAACATCTTTTAAAAGTCAAGAAGACTGACTGTTTAGTCAGCTGCGGAGCCAAGAGCGAAGCATGCTCATGTGCATGTAGGAGATGCTGGTGTGAGAATGGTGTGCAGATGGGTTGGAAAGCGTGTTCTCAGTCGCTTGAGAGCAGACTGTCCACGTGCTGGCGTGACTAGCAGGCCATGATCAGTATGCTTCCCCTGAACCATGCATCCTATCAAAATATCATCTAACACATTTCCATTTTTACTGACTCCATAAGTAATTACTGGGTGCCTACCGCATGCCAGGTGCTGTAACCTTGATACATTTTCAAACCAACCAACACACATCTAATTTTTTTACATAGGATCTTTGTGAAGTAAGAGTCAGTCATTATCTTCTCTTAGCCTGTTAGTAAAAGTTAAACTCTGACCCGAGGAATTGGGTAGTTTTCCTGAGGATCGGGGACAGAACAGGACTGGACTGCCTTTCCCCTCACCCCATCCCCGGATGCGTTTTCCATCGGTGCTCCAGAGGGGTGAGAATGAGAAAACACACGCAAGATCAGGAATGATAAACTGTATTTTCATACACCCCCTCGCTCCAGTGGAGTGGGTCAGTTAAATGGGTGTGATACAGACTGGTATCCGCGGAGCTGCAGGGGAGCGGCCGGGCCCGTGTTCTCTTAACTGTGACTGTAGCAGCCCTTGTCTGAGGAGCTTGAAGTCTAGGTGAGGGAAAGGGACATAAAAATAGAAATGCACACTTTCCACACGCTGGGATAGGAGCTGAGAGTCCAGAATGTGGCTCTCACAGTCACCACGCAGGAGCTCTGAGGGGAGGTAAGGCGTTGCCCTACGCACCCCCCAACCCCGCAAAAAAAAAAAACACAAAAACGCTGCAGGTCAGTTGAAGTTGAGCCGGGCTTCCTTGAGGAAGGATCTTGTGGATCATGGGGACTCAGGTTCAGGCAGGAGGAGGCGGGAGGAAATAGACATTGTATCCAGAATGTGTTGAGTGCAGGGTGGTTAGGGGTGGAGGGGAGGTGACAGGAAAGCTGGTCACTTTGAGGGTTGTCACCGAGTTTTTCTACTTAAGAGCATCCGGGGACAGGGGTACATGGTGCGTGTGACTCTGCCTGTCCCCCTTCTCTGCAGAGTGTCCTGCACCCTCCTCTGTCCCCTTGCAGATAAAAAGGCTGCCCCGAGCCTGGCTGGCAACGGCGGCGGTGGTGGTTTTAGGTGGGAGGTGGGTGGGGTATTTCTTTGTGTCTTGGTCAGATACGTGCGCATTAGGCACCAACACCATTGGGATCTCGGGGGACGGAGGTGGGCGTTGCTTCAGTCACTCAGCGCGTGTGGACGTCAGAGAGAGAATCGAGGGAGCGTGCCTCCCGCCGTGCTCAGCACAGGCTGGATGGTCTGTGGACCAG
The DNA here is from genome assembly GCF_011762595.2 of Tursiops truncatus. Classification (NCBI taxonomy): domain Eukaryota; kingdom Metazoa; phylum Chordata; class Mammalia; order Artiodactyla; family Delphinidae; genus Tursiops; species Tursiops truncatus. Next base: position 77,882,706 of record NC_047035.1, on the reverse strand, counting down.
CTCTTTCCTCTAGCTGCTCCACCTGTTCCGTGTTGGACACACTGGATCGTAAGCTCTCAGGGGGCCAGAGGCTGACCCCTCCCAGCACTTCAGAGGATGCTGGTGCCCAGTGGGTGTGGCAACACCGTGCAGTGAGAACTTTGGCATGGTGTTTGGCCTGAGCAAAGCAGGGTGATACTCCCCCCAGGGCTGGAAACAACCAAGGTGACAGGCTCGGGGCACTACTGGCCATCTCCCCCGGAGGCCTGTCCGAGGTTATCTGCATGAGACAGATTGTGGCTGGGGAGATGGTCAGTCCAGTAGAGTGGCTTGCCCTGTAGAGGCCCAGGGGACCTTCCTGGTCCGAGAGCTCAGCAGGCCTGTGTCAACAAGCCCGGCACGGTTTGGACGAGATGTGAGTGACTCACGTTCTCCACCTGAGCAGCAAGATTGGATGGGCCTGCTGGGAGGAGTCCCTTTGCTGTAAACTACCGCAGACACCCGTCTCCTGAACTGAACCAGCAGGTCGCTTCTCCTGTCTCTTGCTTGCCTGCCTTCTTTTTTTAATCCTTCAGCATTTGACGGGAAGGACCACTTGTGGGTTTGTCCAGACTCTGAATAGCCCTTGGTCGCTGGAGTGTGCAAAAATATGGCAACAGTGCAGGTGCTATTGCCTGAAAATGTTTCCGAAGGGATGGGTAAAAGAGCAGTTCTTCTGATGGTAAATGATGCATTTTACTAATATGAGAAGGATTCTTTGTTTTCGCATGGGGTCAGTGAAGAGGATTTTTGGCAGTTGGTTCTCATTGAACTGGGTCTGTATACAGCACTCTGGAGCCAGGTCAGCGCCTCTGGCTTCTTTTTACAGGCAGAGTTGTGGAGCCTGGAGGTCTGGGCTGTGCAAGACGTGCCTGCAGGCAGGGAGTGGTCAGCTCCTCCCAGCTCTCCAGATCCAGGCCTTGAGCAGAGTAAGCGATCGGTACCTGGTACCCACGCAACTCTCTCTGCAGCCCGCCTACCCACCCAGGCCTCCCCACCCTGCTTCAGAGCCTTCATCTGTGGTCCAAGACGAGTCAGATCTCATCCCTCACCCCCACTTACAGCACCGAGGAGAGCACGTGATGACCGTCAGCCTCCCTCCGATTTAAGCAGAGATGCACACACAACACCTGTGTGTCCTTTGGTGCCCTGTGTCCCCCTCCAGACCCCAGGGTGGACCCAGTGGGCAGTGTCAGGACAGAAGATCAGATTTTCACCTACATTAGCCCCAGTACTTAGAACATTTGCCTCCATGAGTTTTTGGTAGATTCAAGAATTCACTTTTTTTCATCCTATCAACCTGATATTAAAGCTCTAGAATCTGGGGAGAGCACATCAAAGCTGACTTGACTCCAAATATACGTTTGAAAAAGGTAATTGAGGTTAGTTAAAAGGTTAAGAAGCTCTCTTTTTATAATACCTAACAAAAGGAAACACAAAATTGAATACGTAATAGTATTTTTCCTTTAAATGTGGTTCTAGGGGAAGAGAACTAATGTTTATTTTGCATCTACTATGTGCCAGACACCATATATATATATATGCTTACTTTTGCCCTCAGAAATCCTATGGTTACTTTTGCCCTCAGGAATCCTATGCAGATGCTGCTCTCTCACAAGGGCAAGTTGATGTACAGAGTTGGTGAGTAGTTGACCAGGACTGACCAGCTAAGGGGGATACAGATACAGGTCTGGATTCAAATCGTGTGAGTTTGACTTGAGAGCAGGGTTTTCACTCTCAGCACCCGTGACATTGGGCCAGAGACTTCTCTGCTGTGAGGGCTCCATCTCTGGCACCTGCCCTCTACATGCCGGCAGAACTCCCTGACTTGTGACAACCAGAACTAATGTCATCTGTGGGTCAACATCGCCCCCTGTGGAGAACCACTTCTCTGCAGGCTTTATTTTTCCTGGTGCAGCACATTTCAGAAGGAAATTTGGGGTACCTTTAAAGACTCTCTAGGTGGTATGGACTACTTATATTTATAGTAATTTTTCTTATTATAAAAGTAATTTTAAAAAGTAATAAAGGCCACTGTGGATGATTTGGACAATAAATTATTTACAGTCTTACCACGGAGAGATACCTACTTTCAACATTTATTGTGCTTCTTTCCAGTCTCTTTTTCTATGCACATAAATGTAATTAAAAAAAATCATACTGTAAATTTTTTTTATTGAAGTATAGTTGATTTACAATGTCGTGTTAGTTTCAGGTGTACAGCACAGTGATTCAGTTATACATACATATATATATTTTTCCAGATTCTTTTCCCTTATAGGTTATTACAAAATACTGAGTATAGTTCCCTGTGCTGTACAGCAGGTACTTGTTGGTTATCTATTTAATATGTAATAGTGTGTATGCATTAATTCTAACCTCCTAATTTATCCCTCCCCCCCATACTGTAAATATTTTAATCTGGATTTTTATACTTAATATGATATCAAGAGCCTTTTTGTTTATCATTTTTAAAAATCACTGTAATTATTCTTAGTAACTGAATTATATTCTATTATATGTTTATCCCACGTTCAGTTAAGTATTCCCCAAATACAGGACATTTAGAGTTGTTCTAGTTTGTCCCCATCAAAAACATTGCTTCAGTGATCATATTTGCATATGAATCTTTGTGTAGACTCCTGATAAATTCTCTAGGGTATATATTTCTATGAAAAGAAAAATTGGGTCAAGCTCCATGCATATTTTTAGGCTCCATTTCCTACCTACTGTTAGATTGATTTCTGTAAATGTTGGAGTAATAGGGCTGCTCTCTCTTCCTCTGTTTGTGGGAATCTTGTCTCCCTTGTTAACTATTAGTATTACCTTTTTAAATCTTTCGACAGGCAAAAATGACACTCATTGTTTCAGCTTGTATTTATTTGATTACCAGCAAAACTGACCATCTTTCCATCTATTATGTAGCTGTTTGCTTTTCATATTCTCCAAAATATTTGTTAATAAGGTGCGTTGTTCTTTATTAGATCGGATTGTGACTAACCACTTTCAGATTTTGCCTTCTTCACAGTGCAGGCTTATAACTGAAGTTCCTTAAGCTTTTTAGCAGCAGTTGAAGGGTTGGACTCTGGGAAAGGATTGGGAGAAGAGATGGAAGGGAATGCTTGTGTATAAATTGGAGTTTACCTAAATGAGAATTAACTGAACCCTGAAGTTGGCAGAAGAAAACGAGAGAATGGCTTATGCCTGAGGTCCTCAGACAATGAGAGAGGAGGTAGCGCAGAAATACCTAGTCAGAGATTTCCTGGGTTGGCCACCAGGTGGTGCCATTGTCCTGGGACAATTTGGGATCTGGTTTGGGAGGGTGGGAGGAGGGTCATAACAAGTGGTCACAGGTGAGTGAGGTGATAAGGAGGCTGAATGCCAAACACGGAGGACATTCACCTGTTGGGTGTTTGTGATTAACCTGCCAGTGATCACAAGTTGGCATGGTACGTGTGTGGGTGTGTGTTTATGTGTGTGTGTGCAGAGGAGGAAGGGAAGGTTAGGGCTGGTTATTTTATTTTATTTTATTTTAAATGTTGAGCCTTCTTTTAATTTATTTTATTATTTTTGGCTGTGTTGGGTCTTCGTTTCTGTGCAAGGGCTTTCTCTAGTCGTGGCAAGCGGGGGCCACTCTTCATCGCGGTGTGCGGGGCTCTCACTGTCGTGGCCTCTCTTGTTGCGGAGCACAGGCTGCAGGCGCGCAGGCTCAGTAGTTGTGGCTCATGGGCCTAGTTGCTCCGCGGCATGTGGGATCTTCCCAGACCAGGGCTCGAACCCGTGTCCCCTGCATTAGCAGGCAGATTCTCCACCACTGCGCCACCAGGGAAGCCCAGGGCTGGTTATTTACTTATGTATTTATTGAGATATAATTCACATACCATACAATTCACCCATTTATGGCATACATTTTAATGGTTTTCAGCATATTCACATCACCACAGTCAACTTTAGACCATTTTTATCATCCCCAGAAGAAACCCCATTCCCCTTAGCCATCACCACTCCTTCCATCTCTGCCCGCCTCGTCCCCTCCCTTTACTTCCTATTCCCCTTTCCCAACCCCTGGCAACCACTAATCTACTCTATGGAGTTGTCTACTCTGGACACTTCATATAACGGGATCGTACAATGCGTGGTCTTTTGTGATAGGGGTGTCCTCTGGCTGCTGTTACTTGTCCCAGCCAACACTGCCCCAGCTGATTTTGTAACAAGAGGCATCAGAGTAGCGGGATAGACGGTTTCAAGTGCTGTGGCATTTCCAGGCCTGTTAAGATAGAGAAAACTACCGAGAACAGCGATATTCTCACCCGCTGGGTAATCAGAATCAGCTGGGAAGCTTTTAGAATTAAAGATCCCTGGCCCCCAGTATCTCCAGGAATGTAAATTTGGGAGTTCTGGGGAGTTGGGGCTGCTGAGGATTGTTTTTTTTTTGGGGGTGCCCCAGGTGATTCCAATGATTGTCCAGCTGTCAGCAATGGACAGTCAAGTAATGGAGAAAAGGAAACCTGGTTTGGAATGGAGGCATGAGGAAAAAAAAAATGACGTTTCCCTGCAGACCAGCTGTACCAGCTGCAGCTTCAAATCCACTGCCTCTCGTGGGAAGGGAGCTGCACGCTCGTGATCACCACGTCCACACGCTACAAGCCTGGTTCATGTCAGAGCGTCATCTTTGACTCGGCATGACAACAGCGCATTTTTTGAAGGCCATCAAAGCCGGTGACATCAGCCTTATTTACTGTTCGGCTGGCAAATGTCTGCAGTGGGGTGTAGCAAAAAGAACACTGAATTAGAAGCCAGAAGCTCACCAGAATACCCCGCTGAATACTCCCTGGGGCTCTTGTGAGCATCTGGTGAGAGTAGGTGAGAGGTGTGGCCTACAGCATAAATTAGGGTATTGGAAGCACAGGACGAGATGGGGCTTCAGAGAGCATCTTGTCCACCTGACGCGTTTCACAGTAGAGAAAATTGTGGTCTGGAGAGGTGAAGTTCCTCACTGAAGGTCACATACCAGCTGTTAGCAGTGCAGCCGGGACTGGGGCTGGGGGTCCTTTGCTGCTTTCTTTTCCCACTGTATCTTCTCCACATCTCTCTCTTTTGAGACTTGAGGAATCCTATGCAGTTGCTTGTCATTTTCGGAAGCGAGGAAACCCAGGCCTAATTTGTCCATGGTTCCAGAGCTAATTGATTTATATTTGCTTTGGATAAGTAGGAGTTAAAATAATGGCAGATAAAAACTCCACGATGGTATTCATGGAAGGCTTTTAAGAACAGCTCAGAGCAGATCCAAGCTTTGTGAGGCCTGAAGCTTATGTAATTTGGAAACTTCTTTAAGGCAAATAACAGCAAATTACAAAATTAGGTCCAGGGCCTTGGAAGCAGTCTATGAAAATGTGAGGTTCTGAATCTTCAGCTTCATTCACTTCACTGTAAATCCACCTCTAGGAGCAGTTATAGCAACTAGTCATGTGTGTTCTGCTAGAATTTTTTGTTTGTATAAATAACACATAACCTGCTGAGAACCGTTTAGTTACCTCCAGTCTCACAGAACGGAGGCCATTCCATCAACGAATATGTCTTGAATAGCTGCTGTACCTAAAGAATACTGAAGGGGGGAGTTCCCTGGTGGCTTAGTGGTTAGGATTCTGGGCTTTCACTGCTATGGCCTGGGTTCAAACCCTGGTCAGGGAACTGAGATCCCACAAGCTGTACGGCCAAAAAAAAAAAAAAGAAAATACTGAAGGGGACAGAGAGAGGTCAGGAGGGCTACAGTCTCACTTAGGAGATGAGGCTCCAAAGCATAATAATAAATCCATAATAATTTCTTCACAACTGTGGGCTGGGCCAGGGATGCCTAAGGAAACCCAACCTCTATCTGTGCCTCCAATTTGGGTCTCAGAGACCCTTCTTCCTCTCATAATCATTCTTCTGCCTCTCTCAGGTGGGGAATAGACGTCAACATAAGTAAAACCCTTAGGATTTCTGGATGAAAAACTTTTCATGGTTTAAATGGCATTTCTGTGGTTGCGCAACCCTCCCCAACTCACCCCAAAGTCCCTTAAATCTCAAATCACTGCCTTTAAATGAATTAAAAGTACATTTATTCATCAGGGCCCCTTTTCCCTAAAACTGTGCCTGATGCCACTGAAGTAGTTGGAATACCATGAGTATCCTGAATAACCTCTATGCAGATTTTCAGGATATTTATTTCCATTTAGTAAGGCATCTGTCTGTGCCCAATTCTGTTTTATTTAATTGATCATATCAGCATTAACTCCTGTATTTTAAAAAAAAAAGAGTGGTTTTTGTCACCCTCGGAAAGATGTAACATGGCTACAGAGATAAATCTAGGGTCACGAGGGGACCTAGTTTAGTGGAGGGTGTTTTTGTGATGTTTGTTTTATTTCATTTTGTATTGTTACACTTAGTTTTATTGAATTCCTTGGAGAAGTAAGGAGTCAGAGCTGTGAGTCCCATTAGGTAAAATCAAGTACTGTTCGTGTCTTATCGAAATTTCCCTTTCCATTGGTGGGAGGAATGGCTGAGCCCTTGGTATCATCCAAAGCTCACTTTGTTTTTCGTGGCAGTTTTATTATTATTCAGAAATGAGCCTTCTGGAACGTTAAAGCACGAAGGGGCATTAAAACCTTGGGAGGGTTTACAACATCTCCTTGAAGTGCAGGGTGGAGTGTTCTGAGCCCCTGGTTTGAGGAATGGCTGGATCCTTCTGGTGTCATAACCAATCCCATCACTCTTGTGACCTTCCCTGTTTTGAATCATGGATTTCAAACATCCTCAAAAGCTCTTCTCCGGTAATTCCAAAACTCTTAACAAATCAATCCTAAGAAAAAATAAACAAATATGCAGAGGAGCAGAAGGATATTTAGGATATGGTTCTAATTAAAATTTTTAAGTTTTCCTTCTCAAAATCTTGTATAAGACATTAAATATGAAAAAACAAGCCTCGGAGTAGGAAAGCAGTCAAGGCCATTACCAATAGAGATTTTGAATTATATAGTAACTAAATAGTTCATTTGTTTTTCTTCTTATTAACACCAAGAGAACCAAGTCATGGCTGTAGCTTTAAAATATCGAATGGCTGTCTATTGAATTGGGCATACATAGCGACGTATCATATAAGATGCAAATCCATCCTCCATCAGCCTATGAAACAGTGAGCCTGCTTGTTGTTAGATGGCTTCTAGTACAGGGACTACAAAAGAAGCACATCTCGTGGGCACTCTCAAACTGCCCGAGGTAGGTTGGAACCATCTAGATGCTTGCCTGTCGCACAGTTACCTTGTGACGATCAGTTTGCCAATTCCCAGGCCCATTTACCTCTGTTCCAACTGTGCTGGCCCTTTGGCTATTTCTCTGTTTGTTGACACCTGAATCCAAGGGGAAAGAAACGAACATTTATTAAGTGCTGTGTTTGTACAAGTTAATCTTCTTAATGAAGTATTGTTATCACCTCTGTTTTACAGAAAAGGAAAATGAATATTTCAAGGGGTAAGGTAACTTGTCCAGGATCACATTAAGTTTTTAAGTATGCAGCACATGTATTGTAAAATTACAACAACTTAATATTTGCCAAGATCCATGCAAAAAACCTCACAAGGCCTATTTTATTTTATTTTTTTAGTTTTTATATTTTATTATTTGTTTTATTTTTTATTTTTAAATTAAATTTGTTAAATTATTTTATTATTTTAAAATTTATTTGATTGATAGATTTATATTTTTTTTTTTTTTAATTTTATCCTCATACCAACCCCTTCAAATTGGCATTATTTGTATTCTCATTTTACAGATGAGGTCATACAGTAGTGTGATGGAGCCAAGATTCAAACTCAAGCATTCAGACTGCAGAGCCTCCACTTTTGCCTAGCATGCCTCACCTCCTCTGTGAACTTGAGCTGTGCACACAGACCCCAGCCATGGGTGACTACTACACACTTGACATATGGCTGGTTGGAATTGCGATGTACTCTAAACTACAACCCAGATTTTGAAGGCAGTACCAAAAAAGAAAAAAGAAAGAAAGAAAGAATGCAAAATATATAGGTCATTTTTTATATTGATCACATGTTGATATAGCAATTTGCATCGTTTGGAATACATTTTTCTAGTTATTAAATTTAACTTCATCTGTTCCTCTTTATTTTTTTGAAATGAGACTACTAGACAATTTTAAATTACCTATGTAGCTTTCATTATATTTCTATAGGACAGAGCTGCTATCTACTATTGCAAGTAAAGAGAGACTATGAAATTTAATTGTTTCTCATCAGTAGTTCTAGTTAAAATTTTGGTTGGTAAGGTGGGTGGGGAGGCTGAAGCCATTTAAAAATCTTTTAAATTATTTTTTAAGGCTATTTTAAAATGTAAGTCTGGATTTATGAATGAATTTGAATTCTGCTTTCTTCACTCCCATTACCATTTGTGGGTAAGAAAGATTGCCATTTTTAAGGTTCAGAAGAAACGCGTGAGTTATCACTTCAGTGTTGCATGGCGTATACCCTTCTTCTGTCCTCCCTTGTGGGAGCTGCTTCCACTTTCCACACAGCTTTGTGACAACCAACTTTGTGTCTCCTCCAGCATGCCATGAGCCCCTAGCTCCAGGTATGGTGCTTGGCACTTATTTTATACTCAGTAAGTAGCTAAGCATTTTTTGTTGGTTTTGACGTTGTCTTATTCCTTTTTAAAATTGATGGACATTTAGTTTATTTCCACTTTTTGGCTATGATGGATAATGTTGCTATGAACATTGAGTACGAGTTTTGGGTGGGTGTATGTTTTAATTTCTCTTGGGTATATACCTAGACCTGGAATTGCTGGGTCATATGATAGCTCTGTTGAACCGTTTGAAGAGCTGCCAGATTGTGTCCTGAAGCAGCTGTATCCTAGTACATTCCCATCCACAGTGTGTGACGATGTTGTTTTATTCTTAATAACGTCGCCAGGCAGGGATTACATGGCTACAAAAGGAAGAAGTTGGAAATATGTGTGTGAGATGGGAAAACTACAGGCCAGAAAAACTATACCAAATGTTTGCGGAGGATTTAGTCCCGGTGCCCACCCCTGCCCACCAACCCTCCTACACACACACCACCTGCCCTCTCCTCCCGAGGCTGCAATTCAAAAACAAAAAAGAAAGAAAGAAGAAAGGTAATAACTGCTAGAAACTCAGAAAAGAATGTCCTATAAGGAGATCACTGTTTGTCCAAAACAAATGTTTATGCTAGCTCTTTATAAGATGCTTAGTTACTTATAGCAGCTTTGGATGGAGAAAGGGAAACAGGGGATCGATAATGCAGATACCAATTGGTAAGACCAGGTGGGATCGTTCTTTGTCATGGCCCAGAGGCCTTCCCTGACCGGAATTGAGTCCCTTTGTCTTAATCTACAGACAAGGGTACTGCCATAGGAAATGATTGCATTCCTGGGCATGTACCTTCTGGGCTAGGTTGCTGCTCCTCTGGCCAGTACAGAACCTCACAAAGGAGGCTCTTGACACCAAGCACATGACTGCTAAGCCCTGTCACCTCCCATCTCCATCCCATCCAAAATGGACCCGCCATGGCCTCTGCTACCCTTTATTCACGCCTCCTTCTCAGCTCTGTGTTCCTAGTGACCTGCTGCCCCTGTAACACTCAAGCTGGTGGGAAAGAAATTATCAAAGAGCTTTAAGTCTGGAGCAGGGGACCACCTCCACGATCCCAAATGGCTTGTCGTTGACGTCACCTGTCGGCTCACGCAGTCATTTTTTCCCTATTTTCTACACTTCTGCAGCCCTACTTCTTTTTCCTTTGTGTTGGAAGCTATTTCCTTGGATGCTTAATCACTAATCATGAACCTTGCAGCCATTTACTTGGCTCCGGTTTGGCCTCTGATGTCCTCCTTACGTTTATTTCTGCCTGCCTATCAGGATCGTCACTGCCATTGTCCTTCCTCCTGACCTGAGAACCTGACATAGCCTGCTTGTCTCTTTAGCTGGTACACCAGGGGGACTGGAACTCCTGTTAGTGGAGTCATGACTTTAAGTTAAAATAATTATCCCAAGAATTCTCTAAGGTGTAAATATATTATACAGGAGCAGAGTACCACGGGTTAATTCATACTTCTTAGTAGAGGAATGACACCCAGGATTTGTGTCAGGAATGACGCCCAGGCTCTGGACAGAGGATGTCATCAGTAAGTAAAGTTTCAGAAAGGAAGATGCGGTTGGGGGCTTTGAATAGTTGGAGACAGCAGGACTCCTGGATGGAACCAGGTGCTAGGGGGTCCAAGTTCATAGTTTGACTTTTTTACCAATATCCTCACCTACTACCAATCCCCCCACAATTTTGTCTGTAGTCCCATTTTTTCAACATTAGTTGATACCTCAACTTAAGCTCCACTGCCTCCCAGTTAAGTCATATAATTTCAGCAAGAATCATAGCCCACAGGTTTTAAAGGACCCTAAATGGGTTTTAACCTCAGTACAAAAACATACCTGGCCTCCATACAAATTGCCAAATAGAGACTTCATTTCAGGCAGCAAATGAAGTTACATGAAGGGACTGAAAATGCTACTGTAAATTACCTGTTAAAATGATGTTTTCAAAACCCACAAAATTCACAGCTACCCTAAAAATGCCTCATTTTCAAATTAATGTATTTTGCTTTAATTTGGAGTTTTGGGGTGTATGTGTTGGGCAGGGGCGGGGCTTGTGGCTGCAGGAAAATGAGTTAAATTCACAGAATAGAATCTGAACTTTTGCAAATGAGTAAACAGCCAAAACAAACACCACTTTGGAAAAAAATACACATTTTCTCCTTTTGAAAAGCAAGCAATGCCTAAGCAAAATACCTTAAAAGTGAACTAAAAAGCTTTTCTAAAATAAACAACTCTGCTTGTGATCCTAAATTGGGACCATATGGAGATGTGAAAGCTACAAACGCAGTACACTTCAACCCCGACTTTCTGCCTTCACTGTTTGCGTGCCTCCCAGTAGAAGCTGATAATGTTGCCTTTGGTCCCAAAGGAGCCTGAGTCTTTTAGATCCTAGGATGAGGGAGGAAGCAAAAGAAGAAAGAAAAGCCATGAAAACAAATGCCTTTCAAGACAAAATATCAACAGTGAGTTTCATTTTTGCTTCCCTGCCAACAGGCGCAACTCAATTCAGATCTGTCCGGTATGTATAGGATGATGCCGCTGAAATGGGGTGCATTGGCCAGTGATGCAGGCTACGTGGGTAAGTCCCTGTTGAGGGACCAGGCTCGCACTCAGAGCGTTAAGATAGCTTTAGCAAGCTGCCTGGACCAGCCCCCTGCCCTGGGGCAAATCGATGAATAAGCCAGTTCAGCATAGATAGAATCATTCCTTTGTTTTTCTCAATTACCAAATGTTGTGTGCTTTGGGGTCACTTGTCATGAGTTTAGAGAATGTGAATGTTGCAACATAAGTCCTCACCGTTCTAAACAGCCTAAACTACATTCTGTTACTAGGGAGGAGAGTTGAGGACATAACATCCATCTCTAATTGTACGTGATCAGATGCTCATTTTCTCATTCTAGGATACATGTTTCTTTTCCCCCACTGTGCTCATGGTCTGTTTCATGAAATTGGCACTTATATGTGTTTATGTGGATGTGTTTTGTCCCCTGTAAGTAGATGGCAAAGCCTTGAGAAAGAGATTATGCTGCCTGGTTGAGGCAGAGGGGTGCTTGCCCTGAAAAAAATGAGTAGAATGAGTTCAAGCATTAATTTTTTAGTTTTTAGTGGATGAGGAGGCGCTGCTGTAAGTAAAAAAGTTCAACTGTTTTTGAGCCCCTGTTTCTCACTGCCCCAAATACAGAACTGTGGGCATCAGAATGAAAAATAAGTAGGATAGTGAATTTGGCCTCTGTTAATTGTGCTGTTAGGAAACATGGATTGGATAATGAAAGCAGTTAACATTTATTGAGTTCTTACTACATTTCAGGCACTTAGCTATGCAATTAGCAAATTATGCCCAAGTGAAAAAGGGTTTGGGATGTCATCAGATGTGCGAGAGCATGTGGATTTGAACCCAGGGCCCGAAAAAAAGGGAGGCTATAAAGGTTCTTTATATAAAAGGTGCTCTCTTGTCTGTGGGTCTTAGTAAATGAAAATTAGTTGCTTTTCATAACTATGTTTGAATTTTAGGACTCATTTCTCACCAGGAATCAAAGCAAAAAAGGCCTTAATGCACAGTTAGTTTTGAGAATGGACATGTACAGAAAGCTACTTTTAAAAGAAAATTTTATTGAAGTATAGCTGATTTACTATGTTGTGTTAATTTCCTCTATACAGCAAAGTGATTCAGTTATACATATACATATATATTCTTTTTCCTATTCTTTTCCATTATGGTTTATCATTGGATATTGAATATAGTTCCCTGTGCTATACAGTAGGACCTTGTTGTTTATCCATCCTATGTATAATAGTTTGCATCTGCTAACCCCAAACTCCCAGTTCTTCCCTCCCCCACCCCACCTCCTCCTTGGCAACCACAAGTCTGTTCTCTATGTCTGTGAATCTGCAGAAACTACTCTTAATTGTTTTCATTTCTTCCTTTTATCCCACTTAAATTATTGGGCTTGAAGGAAGAAGAAACAAATGTCAGACATCAAAAATTTAAAAATCTCACCCATTAAGTGGGCCATTTCTTTCAGGTATTTTTCCCCCGTTAATAAGGGCTAAGTTGTTTGTCTCTTTCCAGCCCTTTCTCCTTGCTTCTGTCTTTGCTCCAGTGCAGACAGTCGTGTGCTTGCCTGAAACTTGCCTGAACGCTGCGCTAAGGAGAAACCCATGGCTGTACGGGAGGTGACAGGTTACAGTCATATCTCATTTTATTGCACTGCACAGATGTTGCGTTTTTGACAAATTGAAGGTCTGTGGCAACCCTGTGATAAGCAAGTCTATCGGTGCCATTTTCCCAACAGCATTTGCTCACTTTGTGTCTGTGTCACATTTTGGTAATTCTCTCAATAAATCAAACTTTTTCATTGTTATTGTATTTGTTATGGTGATCTGTGATCAGTGATCTTTGATGTTACTACTACGCCTTGCTGAAGGCTCGGAGGATGGTTAGCACTTTTTAGCTAGACGTTTTTTTGTTTGTTTGTTTTGTTTTTTGCGGTACGCGGGCCTCTCACTGTTGCGGCCTCTCCCGTTGCGGAGCACAGGCTCCGGACGCAAAGGCTCAGCGGCCACGGCTCACGGGCCCAGCCGCTCCGCGGCATGTGGGATCTTCCCGGACCGGGGCACGAACCCGTGTCCCCTGCATCGGCAGGCGGACTCTCAATCACTGCGCCACCAGGGAAACCCAAGACGGTATTTTTTAATGAAGGTATGTGCATTTTGTTTTAGGCATGATGCTATTGCACACCTAACAGACTACAGTATAGTGGGAACATAACTTTTATATGCGCTGGGAAACCCACACATTTGTGGGACTGGCTTTATTGTGATATTTGCTTGATTGTGGTGGTCTGAAACTGAACCCGCCACATCCCCAAGGCCCGCTTGTTGTCCTCCAAGCTGAGAAGTGACGGCACTTTTTGTAAAAGTGTGTTTATAGGTTGTGGGAAAAAACCCGCAAGCTTTTGGGGCCAGCCAGCCCTTCCTCCTTAAGCCCCCTCTGTCCCCTCATGTCTAGCCGGGGCTGCCTGATCACAGCACCCACACCTGCCCTGTGGCCTCGGAAACCAATATGAGGGGCCCTGCCTGCTTCACTTTTCTTTCCTCCTCAGCCCCCGCCGGGGGCCTTTGCTGTCTTTCGGCTTTCTTTCCCCTTTCTCAGCTGCCCCCTCCTTTGCCCCTTCAAAGGGACAAACCAAAAGAGGGCAGCATTAGTTGGGATCACCTCTCTGGCTGCTTCAGTCTCCCAGACCGTGAACAAAAGGAAAGCTGGACATCGCTTTATGAATGATGTATGGAGACACGCGGTTGGAATGAAGGCCCAGACCGCAGTGTATTTTTAGCATCTGCTGTTTGTGGTAACATAAGTGAAAACTGCTGGATCCGTTCCCTTCAGCCGAATGGCTGGTATTCAGGCGAGTGTGCCCGCTGCCTGCCAAACTCTCCTCACGGAACTCCTTCTTTAGGAGGAAGGTGACCGGCTCCCTGGCACCAGGCTGCCCCGTCGCACGGTCCCCCCAGCGGCCCCAGCGCGGGGCTGCGGGTGAGACTCCTGGCTGCGAGCTTGGCAGGGTGTTGCCGGACTGTGAAGCCGAGTCTGCAGGGCAGGGGCTGTGCCTGGCCACTCTCAGCCTTCTGGCGTGAGGCTGGCGCTCAGACACGCGGGACCCACGGTGGGGAGGCCCGCGGCTGCAGCCCTGTCTTAGAGTCACCCCGCTGGTGCCTGGCTCGAGGGGGGCCGTCGACCCCCGCCCTGGTCGCTGACACTCTGGAGCCTCGGAGTGAGCTAGAAAATACGAGAGAGGCCCCTTTCATGCGGATAGGCCGTGCTACCAACTATTGCTCGGGAGCACGAGCTGATCTGTGGATGATGGACGGCAGGAGGCCCTGGGAGGGCTCTCCTGGTGCCTGGAAACAGCGCTGGGATCCCAGGCTCCCAAAAGCACTGACTCGCTGAGCGGCTTTAGGCAAGTAACGATCTCCTAGGACTCCCTTTCTCACAGTTACGAGTAGTAACTCTCGTCCCACTGACCTCACGAAAATGGTTTTAATAAGGAGATGAAAGTACTTTGAAAGTGTTGAAATCAGAGCGTTACAAAAAGGCGGGGGAGTGGTGCAGCCCCTGTTCATTTTTTTCTTTTCTGACCAACCTTGACTTCTACCAAAACTAGCCCCCTCAGCCCCGGGCTCTTGCATCGTGGCGCGAAGCAATGGGCTCCGCGGAGGACGTCGCTTATTCCCTGAGAACATAACCTTCGTGCTTCATGAGCAGGTCTTTACTTCCAGTGCCCACAGAATTAATTAGAATGGGAAAGGGTGCAGTGGGCTCCTTTTCTTGTGAAATGTGTGCGAGTGCCTCTATAATTAAAATACAACCTTAAATAAAGGGACTTCAGCTGTAGCTAGAGCTCCCTTATCTGAAACCTCAAGTGACTTTTAAAAAGCCTCTCAGCAGCCGTGCTGAATGTCACAAACTCCATGAACCAAAGTGGTCACTCCAAGGTCTCTCTCAGTGCTGACTCTTATTTTGCATATAATTCGAATAAGTCTGGCTCTCTGGTTTTCGAGCCCTCGCGGCTGAAGGTGTGGTTAATGGAGCAATAGCATCGGCATCACCTGGGGGCTCGTAAGAAATGCAGAGGCAGGTCCACCCCATCTTTTGATCAGACTCTGCATTTTGACGAGATCCTCGTGTGATGCATATGTGTGTGGTGAAGCAAATTTGAAGACAGGACTTACAGGGCCTTGACCCACTCCGTTTATTTATTTATGCACTGAGCTTTATTATGAAAAGCACTGGGGATGACTGGGATTAATAGCTTACAAAGAGGGAGGAGACAAAGAACTTTAAAAGCCCTAGCAGCTGGGACCGCTTAATACAGTTGTATTGCTGTATGTATTTTAATGCTCTGAGAACACACTGCTACAAAACTACACAGTCACGGATATTCCCAATACTAGGCCCAAGTTATCAAGAAGAGGTAAAGCCATATTTCAAAGCTGCTGTGTAGAGTATTTACCTAAAATTCATGGTGAAAATTTTCCCTTAAAGTGGTTAAATACATGAATATTCATGTTAATGGGGATGTTTCAGTTATCTGGATACTATGTGGAAAACCACATTCTCCAGTAAAGAGATAAGTGAGACGTTACTATAATTGGAAACCCCAGTTCGCTCAGATTTTATTGTTTTTGTTTTGAATTTTATTTATTTTTTTATACAGCAGGTTCTTATTCAGATTTTGTTTTTTATGCACTCATTTAGGAGAGTTAGATGACATCAAGATAAGGTGCGATACAGAAGATTTACTGCATAACTAAACAGCTAAAAAATTCAACTGTTATAACAAAAAAAAACCCATGACTGTCCAGAGCCGGGTAAAATTTTAGGGGTCAGTAAGTAGTATTCAGTTTTCATATTTTCATTTACTAGATAATGACAACTGATCTTCAGAATCACTAAGGCAGGAAAATGGATTTGAAACTGAATGGAGTTTTTAATTAACTAGAAGAGTGAGTGCCTTTTTCTGGATAAGTGATTATTGGTAGTGCTGGCTCCCGGCTGGTGGTCCTCTGGAGTCTTGCTGGGAGCTGCCATGTTGAGACCAGCCAAGGCTACAGGTGGCAAAGCATGGAGCTGAGGCTGATCAGATAGCTGTCTGAAACCAACAAGATCAACCACCCATTAGAATTGCCAAACTAAAAGGACACGCAGAGGAGGGAGTATCCCATCACAAAGCAGGGATGGGAGTGCGGGAAAGAGCTGAGAGATGTTGGAGAAATTCCCCAAGATGTGGAAACAGCCTTGGCAGATTTTTATGGAGGGCTCCAGTGCAGGCCAAGAAGGAGATTTAAGGGCCTTGGCCTAGGTCAGACCAACCCAGGTCCCTTTCCCTTCTTCCCCTTCCCTGCTCTCCCTTGCCTCTGAACATCACAACTGACTGGCATTTTATTGCCACAACAATGCAGAGAAAACCTACCAATGATTTGATATCTAGAATTTGAAAATAAACAGCTGGGTGGTCCCAGTTTTATTGTATAAAGCAAGGTTTATATAAGCAAAAGGGCTTATAACTTATTTGGCAAGAATTAAATATTTTCTGTCTATTCTAGAAACATGTGGGTGTGACGGAAACAAACAAAGTATCATCACAGGATAGAAATAATTAATTGCCTGAAATAATTTAAAAGCTGTAATGAAAGATCCTGTCTTTGCCAATGGCATTATTTTCCCAAATCAAGGGGGCTCTAGACTTTGGAAACCTCATGGACTCTTGACTCATCTCTCCCTTGTGCACTGTTTGAAATTTCTCTTATTTCTACTCATGCTGTGGCCACCCCAACCCCAATCCTTATCGCTTCTCCCCTGAGTTGTTAGCAATAGCCTTTTATTAGGTCTTCTTAACTTCCTTCCAATTTACCTATGTACAGTGGTCTTCAGGGTGCAGTGGATCTGGAGTAGAGGGCATTGGAATTTTGAAAAACTCCACAAGTGATACTGATGTGCACCCCGAAGTAGGAAAGGGAGCTTTAAACTGTTGATAAATTAATGTTCTATACAACATCCAATTATTATATCACTCTCCTGCCCAGAAAGCTTTGGTTGCTATTTGTTATATCAATTCATACTTTTCGGCTTGGCATTGGCCTTCTCCTCTCCCATCCAGCTTCTCCCTTCCCCAGCAGTGCTCATCGCTGGTGCTCAAATATCCCATGCTCACACCTACCTCTGTGCCCTCGCGTGTGGTTTTTTCGTTGCCACCTGTAAGGATGGATCCTGTCTTTCATGATTCAACTTAAGTGTCACCTCTTCCATGGAAGTTTTCCTGGAAGGTTCCCTATTTCCTGAATGTCTACATCATTTATAGTCTATGCCATAATGAATTATATCAGGGAATGTATCTTATCACGTACCACTGGCTTATTGTGTTGGTGTTAAACAACCAACTAGAATGAAGAACCAAGTAGAGAGCAGGAATCGTGTCTTTTATGTTTGTGTCTTCTACAGCACTGCACATAATCATTGGCACGTTCTTCTTGCAGGCAATCCTCCACATCTTAGATCTGGGTTAGATGTTTCTTCTCTACACACCTGTGACATCTCACTGTATCCCAGTTACACTATAAGTGCATCACAACTCTGCATCTTAAATCTGCGCTTCTTTTTTTATTGAGTTATAGTTAATTTACAATGTTGTGTTAATTTCAAGTGTATAGCAAAGTGACTCAGTTATGCACCTATATATATATAATATATATATATTCTTTTTCAGATTCTTTTCAGATATATTCTTTCAGCTACATTCTTTTTCAGATTCTTTTCCATTATAGGTTATTACGAAATATCGAGTATAGTTTCCTGTGCTATAGAGTAGCCTATTTTATATATATTAGTGTGTATATGTTAATCCCAAACTCCTAATTTATCCCTCCCCCTTTTAACCCTTTCCCCTTTGGTAACTATAAGTTTGTTTTCTATGTCTGTGAGTCTATTTCTGTTCTGTAAATAAGTTCATCTGTATCATTAAATATGTGTTTCATTATGTATCTCTTACAGACTGTAAGCTCTGTGAGAGCAGGGCCCATATTTACCTGGTTCATCACTGACCCTCTAGTCCACGTCTTGATGTGTAGTATGTACTCAGTACATATTTTTTTAAGCTGACTGAATAATGATTTAAAAATATGTTTGGTTGAGTATGAGACAAATGGACGAAATAGCATCCATGGCATCCTAACAGTTTGGTTGACTTGGTTTCAGGTGCAATAGATCAGCATAATCTAAACATTATACTGAACCAGATAACTAGCATTTGATTGTATACTCAATTATATCTTTTTCTAATTATTTTCTATATGTGGTTACTTGTCTATAAAATTCAAGCTCTTGGAGAGCAAAGGATAGCATTTTTTTTTTACTTCCATCTATCTCCCATAGTTCCTCAGTATTTCTTGATTTGATGTCATTAAATATAGTTTTAAAAGAGCCTGTGTTATAATGTATCTGCCTGGTGCTAAACATCTGTTGCTTCCTAACAAGAGTACCATTCATTCTAATGGCACTGGTACACAGAGGTAAACAGAGCCTTGGCAGGTCTTCCATAAAGGAAACTGTGTTTGCTTCTTTCATTAATTACTAATGGAGCATTAAGACATGCACTCTTTCTGAAGCCAAGTTGGATATTTCCTGGCACTTAAGGCTAGGGTGCTTTCAAAAGTTGAGACATGTATTGACACACCAGAAGGCATGCCCTATAGCAAGCACAGTGGTGGCTCTAATGCCAAGATTGTACAGAACTTCGAATATATCAATACCAAGTGTACTGATCTGTCTCTCTAACGTTTTGCAGGTCTTGGGTTAATGTGAGTTAATAAATGTGAATTTCTAGAATGTCTCTGAAGGCAGGCACCTCAGTGTGAATTGGAAAAGTCATCAGAGAGATAAAGAAAGGTTAAAAATAAAAGAATGATCAAAGATTCACCAGACAAAACAACAGAATGAGAGTGGCAAAGCTAATAGAAGAAATATGTATCAAGATATGATTTGTCACAGAGCTGGAGGAATCAGGCTCCCAGACTTCAGACTATACTACAAAGCTACAGTAATCAGGACAGTATGGTACTGGCACAAAAACAGAAATATAGATCAATGGAACAGGATAGAAAGCCCAGAGGTAAACCCACGCACATATGGTCACCTTAGTTTTGATAAAGGAGACAAGAATATAAATGCAGAAAAGACAGCCTCTTCAGTAAGTGGTGCTGGGAAAACTGGACAGCTACATGTAAAAGAATGAAATTAGAACACTCCCTAACACCATACACAAAAATAAACTCAAAATGGATTAAAGACCTAAATGTAAGGCCACACACTATAAAATTCTTAGAGCAAAACATAGGCAGAACACTATGACATAAATCACAGCAAGATCCTTTTTGACCCACCTCCTAGAGAAATGGAAATAAAAACAAAAATAAACAAATGGGACCTAATGAAACTTAAAAGCTTTTGCACAGCAAAGGAAACCATAAACAAGACCAAAAGACAACCCTCAGAATGGGAGAAATTATTTGCAAATGAAGCAACTGACAAAGGATTAATCTCTAAAATTTACAAGCAGCTCATGCAGCTCAACAACAAAAAAGCAAACAACCCAATCCAGAAATGGGCAGAAGACCTAAATAGACACTTCTCCAAAGAAGATATACAGATTGCCAACAAACACATGAAAGGATGCTCAACATCACTAGTCATTAGAGAAATGCAAATCAAAACTACAATGAGGTATCACCTCACACCAGTCAGAATGGCCGTCATCAAAAAATCTACAAACAATAAATGCTGGAGAGGGTGTGGAGAAAAGGGAACCCTCTTGCACTGTTGGTGGGAATGTAAATTAATACAGCCACTATGGAGAACAGTATGGAGGTTCCTTAAGAAACTAAAAATAGAACTACCATACAACCCATAAATCCCACTACTGGGCATAAACCCTGAGAAAACCATAATTCAAGAAGAGTCATATACCACAATGTTCATTGTAGCTCTATTTACAATAGCCAGGACATGGAAGAAACCTAAGTGTCCATCGACAGATGAATGGATAAAGAAGATGTGGCAAATATATACATTGGAATTGTACTCAGCCATAAAAAGAAATGAAATTGAGTTATTTGTAGTGAGGGGGATGGACCTAGAGACTGTCATACAGAGTGAAGTAAGTCAGAAAGAGAAAAACAAATACCGTATGCTAACACATATATATGGAATATAAATATAAATAATTAAATGGTTATGAAGAACCTAGGGGCAGGACAGGAATAAAGACACGGATGCAGAGAATGGACTCGAGGACACAGGGAGGGGGGAGGGTAAGCTGGGATGAAGTGAGAGAGTGGCAGGGACATATATACACTACCAAATGTAAAATAGATAGCTAGTGGGAAGCAGCCACATAGCACAGGGAGATCAGCTCGGTGCTTTGTGACCACCTAGAGGGGTAGGATAGGGAGGGTGGGAGGGAGACCCAAGAGGGAGGGGATATGGAGATATATGTAGAGCTGATTCACTTTGTTATAAAGCAGAAACTAACACACCATTGTATACCAATTATACTCCAATAAAGATGTTTTAAAAAAAGATATGATTTGTCCATTAATTTTTTACTTTGCCAATTAATAACACAATTAAAATGAAGAATTTATACTCTTGGACATGCCAATTAGCATAGCATCAAAATGCTAAAGTAAAAATGGTGAGAAATAAAAGATACTGACAGACACTTATTGGTAGTAATAGATTTTAACACATAGCCATCAGATTATGATAAAGAGATAAAATATGAATAAGGATATAAAAGAATATGATTAAGAATGTTGAATAATTGGCTATATATTTTTTAACATATTTACTTTATATATTTATTTTTGGCTGTGTTGGGTCTTCGTTGCTGTGCGCAGGCTTTCTGTAGTTGCAGCTAGTGAGGGCTACTCTTTGTTGCGGTGCGCAGGCTTCTCATTGCGGTGGCTTCTCTCTTGCAGAGCAAGGCTCTAGGTGCGTGAGCTTCAGTAGTTGTGGCTCGCAGGCTCAGTAGTTGTGGCGCATGGATTTAGTTGCTCCGTGGCATGTGGGATCTTCCCAGACCAGGGCTTGAACCCATGTACCCTGCATTGGCAGGCAGATTCTTAACTACTGCGCCACCAGGGAAGCCCTTGGCTGTATTTAGATGTTTATGGATTATATAAAAATACATCTTAAATACTCACAAGGAAAATTTATAAAAATAATATCTTTTTCTTTAAATGTAGAAATTTTGCAGGCTTGCTCACAAAACAACCCAGTTACTTTACAGTGTCTATATTTGGAAGATAGAGGAATTTGGAATTAAAGGAGATACAATTATCCTTTTAAGAATAAATGTTAATCTGGACTTCCTCGATGATCCAGTGGTTAAGACTCCGCACTTCCACTGCAGGGGACGCAGGTTTGATACCTGGTTGGGGAGCTAAGATCCCACGTGCCACGCTGTGAGGTCAAAAAAACGAAGAAACAAACAAAAAAGAATAAATGTTAATCAAACATAATAAATTAAGACAAAAAGATGCAATGTCACTTCAAAGAGACCATATGATTCCCAGGACACTAAGAGCTAGCCATGATCCTACTGAATATATTAATATTTCCAAAGAAAAACTGTGTTGATCCAAAGGGGAGCTAGTTCAACCAAAAAAGAGAAAAATATAAAGCAAGTGTCAGAGGGCACACCTTGGCTCAGCTCATCCAGGGGAAAATAGAGCCTCACCCAGCTAGACTTAGGTAATATAAACTATTGGCAAGACCATTCTTCTCATGAAGGTGGAAGTATGGTTACCTTAGCCTGATTTTGTTCTAATTTCATGCACATCAAACAAGAACCTTTTGATTTGGCCCTTTGTGTATAGGTCTATGTACAGGGTGATTGTGCATCAAGGAAGCTGTGTCACAATATGGTTAATAAATAGGAATTCATTCCTGAAATGGCTGCTCTAGGGTTGGAAAAGTAAGGTTCCTGAACCTTATAGGATATTAAGGCTACAAGAGGAGAGTCCGGAAGTTGATATGCATTATATTTAAGTAAAGCAAGTTACACAACATAAGTTGCTCTTATTCACTGCTGTGCCTTGGTATTCAGAGCAGGTTTTGGCATCTATGGGGCACCTAAATATTTGCTGAAGGAATGAAATATGTGGGGAAGAACAGAATCACTTAACAAATGGGAAAATGGTTAATTATTTTACATGCACTAAAACACATAGCGTATAGATTACAGAGTTAATTCTTTCTTTTCTTTTTTTTGAAGTATAGTTGACTTGCAATATTATATTAGTTCCAGGTGCACAGCGTAGTGATTCGATGTTTTTTAAAAATATTTATTTATTTTCCTTTTTTTTTTTTGGCTGCGTTGGGTCTTAGTTGCGGCACACGGAAATTTTGTTGAGGCATGTATGATCTTTTTCATTACAGCATGCAGTCTGCTTGAGTTTCTCTCTAGTTGTGGCATGGGCTCCAGAACACATGGGTTCTGTTGTTTGCACATGGGCTTAGTTGCCCTGAGGCATATGGGATCTTAGTTCCCCGACTAGGGATCGAAACCGCATCCCCTGCATTGGAAGGGAGATTCTTTACCACTGGACCTCCAGGGGAGTCCCAGTGGTTCAATATTTTTATAGATTATGCAATGTACAAATTTATTATAATATCATTGAGTATATTCCCTATGCTGCCTGTTACATCGCTGTGACTTTTTTATTTTATAACCTCAAGCTTGTGCCTCTTAATCCCCTTCATTTATTTCACCCAACCCCCTGCCACCCCCATTCCTTTCTGGCAACTACTAGTTTGTTCTCTGTATCTGCAAATCTGTTTCTGTTTTGTTATATTTGTTCATTTGTTTTGTTTTTTAGATGCCATATATAAGTGAAAACATACAGTATTTCACTTAACTTAATACCCCCAGGTCCATCCATGTTGTCATAAGTGGCAAGATTTCGTTCTTTTTTATGGTTGAGTAATATTCCACTGACTCTCTCAATAGATAGATAGATAGATATAGATAGATAGATATATTCTTTATGTATATATATGTATATATATATACATAAAGATATATATATCTTCTTTATCCATTCATCTGTTGATGGACACTTAGGTTGCTTTCATATCTTGGCTGTTGTAAATAAAGCTGCAATGAATATTGAGCTGCATATATATTTTTGAATTAGTGTTTTCAGTTTCTTTGGATAAATACCCAGGAGTGGAATTGTTGGATCATATGATAGTTCTATTTTTCATTTTTTGAGGAACCTCCACCCTGTTTTCATAGTGGCTGTACCAAAGAGTTAATTTTAAAAATAGAAAAACTGAAAGAAATATCTAAATGTTGATAGTACTTTTGAAGTGGCAATGGTTTTGTAAGTTTAGAAGGTGAGGAGAAGTCACAAAGGATAACAACAAGTCTGAGTGAATAAATATTAAAAACTTATGTTAGCAAACTATCGATATTACAAATTTAATAACCAGAATTCAGTCAGACAACATGGGGAAGTGTTTGCAGGAAATGTAATGGCCAAAGGCCTGATATCTTTATTATGTAAAATGTTCATGCAAATTGATAAGAGAAACACTAAAATTCCAAGAGCATAAACAGACAACTCACAGAAAAGAAATTAAAGCTAGTAAATAAACACATGGAAAAATATTTGAGCTAGTAATCAAAGACATTCAAAATAAAGCAGTAATTTTTCTAAAAGATTTTAAATTAGCAAAGACAACATAAAAATTTATTTTTGTAGAACCCAATGCTGGTTAAGATGTTATAAAAATGGTATTCTCAGATTTTGTTGATGATATTTTATTAATTGATACCTCCTTTTTGGAAAACAGTTTGGCAATATAAAGAGCCATAAAGTATTTATAGCCTTTGACCCAGTAATTTGACTTCTGGGAGTCTCTCCTGAGGAAAACGAATCCAAAATATAGAAAAAATTAAATGCCCAAGAGTAAATTGGGAAACACTAAACATCCCACAAAGTGGGAATGATTAAAATGTTGTGGTAGAGTAGAGCCACTGGATAGAAGACTACATATTCATTTATAATCGAGGGCATAGAGACCATGCAGCCACATGCTTTAATAGTAAGTGGAAAACCAATAAACACTTAGATATAAAAAGATGTGCAGAGAAGAAAATTGAAGCAAATGCACCCAGTTTTAAGTGGTTGATCTAGAATGGCAGGAGGACAAAGACCTTTTCCTTCATCTCCCTTTTTTGTGGTCATTGGTTGTCATTCATCCTGTTCTTTTACCTGGATGCCAGTCGCATCCTCTTCTCTTCCCTGAGCTCCATGCCCAGCTTCCAAACCCCAGCCCATCTGTGTCAGTGCCACTCAAGCTCCAACTCGTTCAAGAAGCCCTCCCCGTCCTATCAGCCAGATGAAACACTCCCTTTACTCTGCTCCCAATGCTATATTTTAACTTGTCTATTATAGCACATATACAGTGTGCCCTGTGTGGAAATGATATATGTGCAGTATGTGTCTGTTTCCACAACTAAAATTTTAACCCCCTAGAGGGTAGGAACTGTTGGATTTCCTTTTTTCTCTCCACAGCCTAGGGCACAGTGCTTTGTCTGTATGGTATGCCCGATAAATATTAGTTGAAATGAATGTCATTGCACTGACATGAACTACTTCTGATTCCCTGGCAGGTGGAGCTCATGAAGGTCTTCAGCACTTGGGTCCCTTTGGCAACATCCCAAACATTGTGGCAGAGTTGACCGGTGACAACATTCCCAAGGACTTCAGTGAAGATCAGGGCTACCCAGACCCTCCAAATCCCTGTCCAGTTGGAAAAACAGGTAGTGGGCATGCCCTTGGGTTCTCATGAAAGGTAGAGCCTTTGGGAGGAAATTTAAAATTCTAACATTGGCTGCACACGTTCAGAGAAATAGTATTTCTATTCCGATGAGCCCCTGTGTATCTGTATGTGGGTTGGAAAGGGAAGTTGATTCTAGAACTCTTGGTGAGTTCTGGTGTTCCGATACACCCACAGAGGACTCCCCTAGCCAAGGCTTTATCTTCTGTCTCTCTCCCTCTTTGGGAGTTGATGCTCTTTTCTGCACTGGCTCCAATTTTAATAAAAAGGGAGAGGGATTTTCTCTTTTTTTGCCTCTTCTACGATACAATCGCTGCCCACTTTTAGTGTCTTTGGAATTTTTCAGTATGTGGATGATCCATGCTCATTTGTTTTCCTTACCTTCTCTTGACAATCGATATCTCAACTATGTTGTAACCAGTGAACATCTATCCTGAAATATTTCTTTGGGGGCTGGGAGGCGGCATGAGAGAGGGGGGGCCCTGGAAGGCAAGAAGTTGGTTAAGGGAGAAGGTTGAAACTTTCCTTGCTCCTCATGTATCGCTCCCACTTTCCTACCACCCAATTCCAAAGAGAATGAATGGTGAGTGTGCTACACTTATGCTGGGCTTTGAGCGGCTTACCTTGGTGGTTCAGAGTAGTGGCTCTAGACTGACGACTACTGGAATTCAAACCCAAGGTCAAGATATGTGACCTCGAACAAGTTAGTGAACCACTTGCACCTCAGTTTCCTTATCTGCAAAATGGGGGTTATTGGGGAATTATATGAAATTATCCATGTTAAACACTTGGTACAGCACCCAGCACAGAGTAAGAACTCATTAAATGTCATCCTGATTATAAATAACTTTGCCGCTAGTAAGAAATGAATCTCTTTCCTTGGGCTTGTACTCGCTTCCAGCAACAGAGTGGTCTTTCCCCCACAACCTAATAATAATACTAGGTAGTATTTATTATCCCTACTTTACATATAAGGAAACTTAGAAAGTAACTTCACCAAGGTTATCCATGTAGCAAGTAGTTGAGCCAAGGCTCAAACCCGGATCTACCTGATTCAGGACTGTGCATGCAACCACCATGTCATGATGTCTTGCTCTGAAAATTCTGTCAGTATTGGCCCCTCAGCTTTTCTAAAACACAATACAGGCTCTCTCTGAAAGATATTCCTCTTTTCATTTAGGGCGAGATCTCTGTTTTCCATGCGGGACAGAGGCTTCATCCTGGGATGGAACAACCAGAGTATTTGGATGTGGCCAAGCTAGTGCAGGGACGCTGACCCAGGACCACAGGAAAATCTGAATCAGCCACCTTTTACTTGCTTGTGGGACTTTGGATGGGAAGGAAGAAAGGCCAGTTCAGGCTCCATGGGGATTTGGTTAAATTGATTCCATATCATATGATACAGTGGTTCTTAATATATAGTCCCAGCAATATCAGCATTACCTGAAACTTACTGGAAATGCAGATTTTCAGGCCCTACTCCAGACATATTAGATCAAAAGCTCCGGGGATAGGACCCAGAAATTCATATTCTAACCTGCCTTTCATGTGATTCTGGAGCATACCAAAGTTTTGAGAACTGTTGTTGGAGAATGGAAAGAGAACCAGAGGTTGAGCCAAGAGGTCTGAGTTTTTGTCTTAATCATAGTATGTCAGTTTACTTCCCTGGACCTCAGTTTCTTCATCTGTAAAATGAAGACATAGTCAGTGCCTTAAAAAAAAATTCAGTGTAGTCCTAGCTTATCCTGAAAGAAAAGCAATATATAGATCTATGTGATCAAGCAATAATTAGGAGCACTTAGGAGCTCCGAGATGGAGCAGTCAGGGCGATTTGATAGAGTTGGATAAAAGGACCCAGCTCCCAGGACCTTTCTTGTCTGAGATTACCTGCCATTTCCTTCCCTGTCTTTTCATTAAGCTAACACACGCTGCCATATGCAGACTGCCTGACCTCTCTTGCTTTGCTATCCCTTTCCTCCATGTTAATTGCTCTAGATGAAGTTAGATAAATAGTTCAGTGAGAAGGGGGGAGCCACGTCAGAGCCACACTAGGGATTTGTTCCAAATGCTACTGCCTTCCTCAGGAGCTTCATGCTGTTAAGGGCTGAGAGACTGGATGCTTAAAGCTGCTGGAAGGTGTCAGAGCAGTCTCAAGAGACCAGACTACCTGACTGATTGTATTAGACCCCCTTTAGTACTGACTTTGATGCCTCCTTATCCCTTTGAAAGGAAGTCTCTTTCATTCTAGTCCTGCACAAAATTCACATCCCTCCCCAGCGCCCCCCCCTTTTTTTTTTTTTTGCGGTACGCGGGCCTCTCACTGTTGAGGCCTCTCCCGCTGCGGAGCACAGGCTCTGGACGCACAGGCTCAGCGGCCATGGCTCACGGGCCCAGCCGCTCCGCGGCATGTGGGATCTTCCCGGACCAGGGCACGAACCCGCGTCCCCCGCATCGACAGGTGGACTCTCAACCACTGCGCCACCAGGGAAGCCCCCCAGCCCCCCTTTTTAAAGCTGTTGTCTAAAACACATTAGAGACAGAAAAAAAAATGGCTTATTTTCAGAGTATTGTGTCTATTAATGATAGGGCTTAGGTAAAAGCAGCAGCCAAGAGAGACAACCTTTCTTGGGTTTGAATGGAAGACATGCTTTATTTCAAAGAGCATTGATAATATGAACTGTCATTTAAAGAAAGATGGTGAGGAGGGAACTAAAACATGGAGGAAACCTATTATGTGCCAGATGCTCTATATATGATCATCTCTCTTCCTCATAGCTACCCTATCAGGTAAGGATTTGATTATTCCCATCTCATAGATGAATAAATGGACTTAGACTAAGTTAACTTTCCCAAGAAACTAAACCCATCTATCACTCATGAGTTAGGATTTGAACCCTGAGCTTGGGTCTAGCTTTCTGACTCCAAGCTTACCCTGTTACCACTACAACACACAACATCAAGTACTGTCTAAAAATTATTGTTCTTATATAATGGACTTTTGCCAAGAAGCCAGAATCATTTCTAAAGAGCCCACCCAAGAGAAAACAGAGTGAGTCATGTGGAATGGAAGTATACCAGTGAAGGAAATACTTGCCGTTATGACAGATAAAAAATAATAGTGGCTTAACACAATAGAAGTTTATTTCTCGTTTGTGTGAAGTCCTGCCAAAGGTGGGTGAGGGTGTGGTAGGGGTGGATGGTTCAGCAACGCAGACTGCCATCTTTCATCTTTGCACTTGACATCTACAGTTACCCTGGTCGGCAACACGTAGCAAGCAGACCGACAGAAGGCGGGGGGTTGGGGAGAGGAGGAGAGGGGGTCATATAGAAGGTTTCTATGGGCCAGGCCTGGAGGTGGAGTACATCACTTCTGCCCACATTCCATTGGCCCAAACCCAGGCATATGACTCCACCTGATTGCATAGCAAGGCTGGGAAATTAGCCATGTGCCAACAGGGAATAGGAAGTGGGTTTGGGGAGCAGCCGACCAGTCTCTGCCATGGGTAGGAGAGGCGTGGGAGTCTGGGATGAGCAAATCCCAGAAGGAAAGTGACTTAGAGTGACTGATGTGAATAGATTCTGACCTTTGGGTGCCTAGTTGTTTTTAATAAATTAACTCTTAGAATAACAATAGATGTCGTGGCTGTTCCT
Organism: Tursiops truncatus; assembly: GCF_011762595.2. Lineage (NCBI taxonomy): Eukaryota > Metazoa > Chordata > Mammalia > Artiodactyla > Delphinidae > Tursiops > Tursiops truncatus. The sequence goes on along the minus strand of NC_047035.1, from coordinate 77,853,976 downwards.
CAAAAACCTTTTGTTGTTTGCAGTAGATGATGGATGTCTAGAAAACACCCCTGACACAGCAGAGTTCAGTCGAGAATTCCAGTTACACCAGCACCTTTTTGATCCAGAACATGACTATCCAGGCTTGGGCAAGTGGGTAAGTCCAATCTTAATTGCTAATAGGTCTTATACTCTGGTACTCTGAAGGTACTGATGGTAGAGATGAGCAACATGAGTGGGGAGAGAGAAGGAAAATTGCTTAGAAGCTGATTTTTTCCAGAAATCTCTGGTCGAGAGGGACTTTAATTCCAAACCACACTCACTGTCTAGGGCTCAATACACCAATCCATCCAAAGAGTCAGGGACCTGAACCAGTCTCATCGGCTGTAGTCCCAGAGGCTTCTACTCTGGTCTACTCCATAGCCTGTGTCACAACATGTCCTAAAGTCTCATCAGTGTTTCCTGCAGCTCTTATAGGAAGTATATGATATTTTTGTTTTAAAGAAAAAGGATACTAAGAAAATTTGCAAGTTTTATCTCTAGACTGAGGGAGGTGATCTCTGCAGAAATAAGGGAAGACCATGCCAGAAGCTGAGAAACAGATGTGTAATCCTGCTCTATGGAAAGAGAAGATAAATTCCAAAATGTGTAGCAGTGAACTTGCTGTCAATACCAGGCAAGAATCTGTAACTGTCAGTTAAGGAAATTGTTTATAAGCACTTAGAAGAGAAATCATGACCATTTGGAGTAGGTTTGCTAAAAAACAAGGTTTGTCAATCTAATTGTATTCTTCTACTTGCCAGCATTATTCATTTACTTGCCAGCTTGATGAGGGAAATGAAGTGAGCATGGTGCAATTGGACTTCAGCAAAGTGTTTGATCAGCTCTTTCATGATCTCCTGTTTGAAGAAGTGGAGGGATACAACCTAGGCAGGAGAACATTATCAGAAGGGAGTTTCTTAAAGAGTCCGTGTCAAGAGGGAGAGCGATTTCACATGGTATCCTGTGTGTCTTAGCGCTATCCCACTCCACATTTTTATAAATGTTTGTAACAAAAACTATAGAACATGAACTTATCAGATTCTTCAGAAAGACACGAAGTTGGAAGGGAGAGCACTGAATGACAGAGTTGGGATTCAAGAAGATCCTAACAAGCTGGAACAATGAATTGAACAAGATCACAATTGAGTGGAGAGAGATCTATCTTCCTGTGGCTTGGATGATGTAATCAAATGCTGAAGCCACGTGAGCAAAGTGGAAAAATACTAAGAAGTGTTAGTTCACATATACATAGGTGGTCATTACGTCTGTGGAAGGAGTGAGTGAATGAGGAATGAGGAGATACTACTAATTGCCTAAGCCCCTCTGAAATTATAGGTCTCTTCTCAGCTCATTACTGGCAGCCGGCTTGCTGCCTACTTTACTAGGAATACTGTGATCTCAGGACTAAACTCTCTCACTTTCTTTTACATTATTTCAGAGAGAGAGGTCCTTCCTCATTAATAACCACTTTCATTTTTCCATCATCCAAGCAGTTTGATTCCCTCTCCTGTCAACATGCACATGTTTCCTGTCTTAAAACAACAAAGCAACAATACACTCTAAGTTAATTTTGCTTTTTCCATTATGCATTATTCTATTTCTCTTCTTTTTCATAAGCAGTTCTGTTAGGGAGAATTTGTAGAGCCATCCTGAAGCTTACTAGCAGTGTTTAAATATGTTGAATTACATAGGCAATCATCTATAGGTTCTTGAATAGGAGACTGAAATCATGAAATTCTTCTATAAAAGTTATTAGGGTGGCATAGAGAATGATGAAGTATATAGAGAAGAGACTAAAGGCAGGAAAAAAGTAGAAAAGGTAATTCTAGTTATGAAGGCTGTGAACATAGAGAATTTAAGTGAATCTCACCAACACAATGAGAATCCACGACATTTCAAAGGGGGCCAGGGAACTGACTAGAATTGGTATATGGCATATACATGGCATGAGGAGGAAAAAAGAGCTATATCAGGTTTATAAGAAATGGAAGGTATGAACTTTTCCTCTGAGGGAATTAAAAATAAAAAAAGAAAGGAAGAAGAGGGGGAGGTAGCAGAGAAAGAAGGAAGCAGAGACAGGGTAGGAAAAAGTAGAAGACCACAGCAGAGCACTGGGAAGCAATCCATAAGAGATGAGCAGAAGTATTGCCAAACTGAAGCAAGGGCCAGGATGGAGCCTGCTTTGTTCCAGGCACTGTGCTAGGTGCTTGATATACAGTAGTCATCAACATGGTAGTGGTCTTCGATGAGCTTACCATCTTGTGATGAATTGCATGCAAATAAAATGAACCCAACTTAGCACTGTTCCGCTTCCTGATCCAGCTATACCATGAATATACCAGGTTAAATTACTGGGGGAAAATGGAAGAGAAGGGTAGAGGAAGACCCAGGACTGAGGACTCACGTGGTCAATTGTATGATAACAATTGAGGACGTCAAAGACACTAAAAAAGGGCAGCACTGAATTCTAGGGTGACGTGTCTACCTCGCATGACTGATAGGCCGGAAATGAGGGAAAAGATGCAAGGGGGAAATGGAGAACAGTCTGAGTGAGGGCAGAGAGCCCAACTGAGGAAGTGGGAGAGATGGAAACTTCTCTGTTGCCAACTTTCCTCATCTCTTCTTGAAAACCTTTACAGATTTCCCTCATCACGTTCCACTCACTCCCAGCACTCCAGTTCAAGGCCAGCCACCATCGCTCATTCTTTTCTTGCTTCCTTCTCTAAATACTGATTTGTTTTCTCTCAGTCACTCCCATTCTTTGTCTACATCAGAGCTAAAGACTAGAAGTTAGGACTATTATAGATCAATGACCAGGAACAATGTTTACACACCTTTCTCATCTGTAATTATGTGTCTGTTTAAACTTAAGTTTCCTTCATTTATTTTCTCATTACCACCCAGCAGTCAAACATGATTTGCTTGATCTTCGCATGGAAGTGTGAATTGAGTATGTCTTGCTTTTGCAAGCTGGGGTCCCGAAGCTTTCCTTAGTGTTTATAAAGAATGATGGTCTCAAGCTTGTCTTAAGCTCCACTACCCTTTAAGTTAACAAAGGAATTATCTTTCACAAGAGACCTGCACACAAGACCCTGATTCCTTACTTGCTAGTAATGTTTCCCTGTCTTTGATATTAGCTGGAGCTCAGCTGGGTTTTGAGCAGTGATTCACATTATTATAAATATCAGTGTCTGTCTAATTTCCTGCATTCCTCTCTCTTTGTTAATACATCAGGATACATTTATTAAATGCACATCATATGCCTTCCAGGCCCTGTGTTAGGTGATGGAAATACAAAGATGATGATAATAGTCATTGTATTTTATACTAAGATAGTAAATAGTCCTATTTGTTGAGCACCATACTGTGAGGCAGACACTATGCTAAATACTTTACATGAATTATTTCATTCAGTCTGCCCTTCCCTATCATGCTCATTTTATAGATGAGAAAATACAGGCTTAGGGAGTTTGAATAGCCTGCCCAATACCAAACAGCTGGTGATTGGCAGAGCTGGGATTTGAACCAGACCATTCAACTCTGAGAGTTCTGTAAAAACTGGATACATTCCTTATCTTTTCTTGGCTCATCATTCATAGTGTGTCCTGTACAGCAGTCCTGTCGAGTCCTATCTAGGACTGGTTGTCTTTCAGACGACGTGTGTATCCACAGCATTGAGCGGCCATATCAAAGGCTGGCTACCATAGATGTCAGCCATCTCCCCCTCCACACATTCATTGCTGAGTGTTACTCACTTAGGCAAAAGTTGTCTCGAAAGCAAATGTTCCTCCTTTCCAAGTGCTTTCCACATCTTTTCATCAGCAGCTCGGGTCTTTAATCGGATGCAGTTGGACAGAGCCATGAACCTGAGCCATGGGAGAAATGAAACACAGGACCCTCTGCCTTTCTTTATCTTTCATGCCCTCAATGTGTCTGAAGAGTCGCCTGCTCTTCAGTTTGGCTTTCTCTCATGCTTCCGTGTCATTAGACATGAGTTATGCCTTTCTGATGTGTTCTTAGTGTTTCCCTCGGGAGGCCCATGAAGCCAGTTTGTCCCAGAATTGGTGGTGACTTGGGCAACGTGGTGTCTGTCAAGTTTCTCCAGTGTAAAATCAGTATCTTTCCCTTCGAAATTAATCATTGATCTATGGGGATTTACTTCAAGACTGTATAAATATTCTGTACCCATTAAACTTTCAACTAACAATTTTAGAATCCATTGATGATGCTCACCAGAATCAATGATGACTATGGTAGTTGTAAATGGTGATTTTTTTTAAACTCTACTATTCTTTCGGCATTTCTTGGTTGGCATTCTCTTCTAAGCAAGATTTTTTCCCTGCTCCCCCATTTATTTATTTGTTTTAAAATTTATTATCAGTATAGATTCATTGTTTCCTATTATTATTTATTTTGCTGTGCAAACTGTCCTAGATTTAGCCTGTGGGAGTCTCTGCAGGCTGGCTTTCCGTTCCTTTCACTATGTCTCATCACTTTTTTGAGTACTTTCTGGCCCAATTAGATATCCCAACTTCATTTATCCTTGTACTTTCCCTGCCCTAGCCCTAGAATCAGACATTTCTCTAAGAAGCCTCTCTGGTTCCATTTAGGAATGGAATTTGAAGCCAAGATCTGGGCAGTTGTCCAAAATCTTGATGACACCATCGAAAGCTCTCTCCATGAACTCAAACCTGCTACTCACCTGGAAAACAGGCTCACTGCTCCCCCCCTCCCCACCCCACCTATAGGGAATGGGTGTCAGGAGAGGGGCTGGTTTCTTCTCATTCGTTCTTGTATACTTCTTTCACCCACCTGCCAGTCCCTGCCTTTAAATCCATATGATAGTGGGGCTAATAGGGAATGCCAAGGCCACTGTCAGGCGGGGGTTGGAAAGCATCCTGCTAATCCTAACCTGTGCTCTTAGGGAATCACAGGGACCATCTTTGAGAGGAAGACTTGACATACCTTTGCATTTCTTTTTGAATGAAGGCTCTTATGAGTATAACCTGTCCCACGACCTTCTAAAGGGGAGTAACTAAAATGCTGCTGTCTTTAACCCTGCTGGCGGCACAGTGGACCTCTGCCATGGCTGATTGTCTGTCCCACCCCATGGTACCAGCTCGTGGGCCCCGGTGCCCTCCCTCCCGCTCAGGCAGCTGATCCCGGTGCTACACATGAAGAAGCCTCTTTCCTGGCCCCCTGTCTCCCAACCCGCTTCCCCAGCTTTAGCACGAACTCCCAGGACATTCTCTTGCATCAGGAATTGTTTCATCCACAGAAAGGCAAGTCCAGACAATGGGAATGAGCTTCACAGCAATATCCTCATTCCTCGAGTAAATGATCTGCAAGTCCGTCTTTTCTCCCTTCTGAGATTAAACTGATCAGTTCTCCAAATGAGCATGAGATGGAGGCTGCGGCCAGGGCCGGCCTTTGGGGCTGTGGAGGCTCCTTGACGCCCTGGCAGGGCCTCCGTGCATAGCTGAGGTTGGGCAAGAGATGCACATTGTAAATTGTGGGTGGAGTAGATTTTAATGAACATGAAAACTATGAAGCTCATTCTTGGCATTTGTCATTTTCATTTGCAAATCTATCATGAAAAAAAATTTGATATCCAGACAGCTCAGGAGATACTAGGATTGTAGAAACTTGTTCCTTACCAGAACTCTGTCGTCTCCTTTTTTTTTTTTTCCAATCAATGTCAGGGTATTTTATTTAGAGTAAGACGAATCACCTCTTTTATACATTATCTCCCTTCTGATTAAAAAATCAAATAAAACAACCACCTAAGGAAGCCCCCAATTCCCCTTCTCCCGTTCTCCCTCAGGTTAAGTGTTCTGTCTCTTGTAATCCCAACAGAATGGAAATCTATTCAGCATGCATCTGATATTCTAGAGCTCATGTAAGTCCACTACGTGTTTGAAATCTGGTAATATGAGGCAACACTTACACAAACTGTGGTAACGGAGCCTGTCCCCACCGCCCAGCCCCAACACAACTTTCCTTCTGCCAAGAAGTTTTTTGGCAGTTTTTAAAAGGTTCACTCTATTAAAAATGTTATAGACCGAATGGTTTTCCGATTGCCTTGACTGGGGGCACTGACTCAAGCCACAAGAGGAAGGGTCACAGAAGTCAGGTGTCTCGTTTGCTTACACAGAGGATGTTACTAATAGTCAGACCCTACTCTAGAGAACGATTTATGTGTACAGCTCATAAAAAGGGAGTTAGATACCAAAGTAAAATAAGATAAAATTGTTTGTTTTAAACAAAGCCTGTTCAAAGTGAGGAGATGGGTCTCCAGTGCCCCTTGTGTGTTAGAATGTCGTATTTTCTTGTTTATGTGACTGTTGATGACACTGGTGTGCCTCGGGGCATTGCAGAGCACTTTATTAAAAACTGTACAACCACTGGCTTTTCTCCTGTGGTCTATCTTTCTGCCACGACATTCCTTTCATCTGGCTTCGTTTCCAAACTATGTGTATGCAAATATCCAGGGGGACACACCAGGTGTAAAATAGACATTGACCAAATGTGATCCATACTTCTGCATTTGTGTTTTCTTTTCTCCCCACTCTAGAACAAGAAGCTCCTTTATGAGAAGATGAAAGGAGGACAGAGACGCAAGCGGAGGGTAATGCCTGGCTGGCTGGCGGGCTGTGGGGATGCCTGGAGCTTTCTGAGCGGGGGCAGTTGACAGGCCGTTAGCCTCAGTGGTTGGAAAGTAGCAGAATCCTTTCACGTGCTGAACAGTGGTCCCAAGTGACAAGGGCCATGCCTAAAAAGTCTGCCCTTGGTTTCTGCGATGTCTTCCCCAAGCTTTAGCATGTGATTTTTAGTGGCATGCTAAGTTTTGTGGCAATTCTACTAGCTCCATTGCACTCACAAAATGTCAATTGCATCCCTACCATGGGTATAGGGACGCGGGGAGTACAGGAGGGTATGCCTTTCCTCAAAGGGTCTGTAGGCCACTGGGGGAAACTGCTCACACCTCTGCATCAATTATATAAAAACTCGAGACAGGAGCCAGGAAGTGTTGAACTGCCTGCTCCAGGCAGTAATTTTGAAGGAATGTAGGGGCAGAAAATGAGATGAACAAACCTCATTCCTTCTACATACTTTTTTCCCTTGCTCTAGCCAGATTGATGTAAAAATTCACCAGATCCATTATATTTGTTCGCTGACTGGTGAATTTACTGCAGGCTTAGTTATTAACCGTCTCTGGGCTGCCCAAGGTGCTGTGCGTTTACCCACTACAGTGATGCCTCTTGTAAAGCTGATGTCAATTTGCTTTGGGTTTACGATGCATTTTATGGTGTGGAGACTGAACAAGTGGTCGGTGGTTGGTGCCTTACTAGACAAAACCACCTGCCATTTGTTTTGGATCAGATGGAGGAAAAAGTTAAAGTCCTGCTTATTACATAGCAAAGTGCTACCAGGGAGTAACCGTTTTAGTTCAAATATACAAACCAAACTGTATACCCAAGGCTACTGACTGTTTATGTAGAATAGCAAGTGCCTGGATCCTGGCAAAATTTGGGACTCTGGACAGTGGTAACTGTGGCCATTCTGAATAGTTTTGCCGGATCCAGGCAGAGAATGCTTTAAGAGGGGTGGATTTTCTGGACTCAACATTAATTCCTCAGGTCCCTGAAACAGAAAGTTCCAAGCCCCTGTGCTGCCTGACAAAATACAGAAGACCCGTGGCCAGCTGGCTATTTGAGAAGCAAAGTTTTGCTTGTAAGCAGATCTTCAGAGAGTTAACAGTGTTATTCGGGGTTTTTCTTGGGTGATTACAGTTTCTAGTGGCAGATGATGGCAGGAAGGATCCGAAAGGTATAATGCGGTCTTGAGAGAACATCAAGAAATTCTATTCCAAGAGCTCAGGATACCCATAATTTACCAGTAAGATGGCTTGAGCGTCTCCCCATGGCACAGCAAGGATATTTCCAAATCAGACCAATGACCGTACCAAAATGAGTAACTTAGCATGAAGCTTTAATCGCCTCTCCTTCCTCGCTCACTATTCCTTCTGCCCTGACTCAGTTAATGACTGTGGGTCATGACTTAGGTCATTTTTCCATGAGACCAGTGACTACCAAACCTCAGGACTCTGGCTAGAACACATGTTATAAAGGATTTTACTTTGGCTTCAACTTCCTCCACATAGGAAAGGCTTAGAGTTTATGAAAATAACGATCACTTTGACCCAGAGGTATCAAGTTCTTCCTACTCTCAGGCGTCTATTGATACAAAGGTCCATGCTCATGCCGTTAACCAGGGGCCTTTCAGGTCTGGTGCAGAAACAGAACTTGCCTCCCCTGTCATCAGGCCTCAGGTGGTGTTCCCACCTTGATTGAAGACTTGAAACGACTCCCTCAAGTGTGCGAATCAATATAAAGAAATTATGGGCTTTTGTGAAAAATCAAGGCTTTCTCCAACTGAGCTCAGCATCTGCTGTGGTTTCCAGAGGTCACTAGAAGCAGGGATCCCATCCTAATGGTTTTGCGGTTGTGAAGTGGCAATAATGTTCTCTGTGTAACCTAGACAGTCTCTCACCCAAGGGAGAAGGTAAATATCTAAGTGCCTTGTCATTATTATTACTCTTACGTGTAAGATTCAATACTCATAGATATTTATCAAGAAAGTTCAAGCCCCGTGTGCTGCAACGAAGACCCAGTGCAGCCAAATAAATAAATAAATATATAAATATTTTTTAAAAAATACTACTGTAGTTTAAATTAAAAAAAAAAAAAGCTCAAGTGATTGCTCCTGTTACTTCCTCATTACTTCACTTTCCCCTGACCTCTATCATTTGGCATGTTCCGGGTCTGGGCCAAAGGACTTGCTGCCATGACAGTCCCTTGCCAGGAGGGATTCTCCCCAGAGTTACAACAGAGCCTCAGGTGGTTTTATGCAAATTTCTATACTTGCTCAAATCTGGTTGAATTCCTAGTTGCTTCAAGAGTAAAAGGTCAATTCACCTTTTAAATGACTTTGCAAACTAACTCTTAAGATGTATCTTGTTGATATTTGAGATCTACTATTATTTAAAGAGTTTATCAACCCTTTATTCCCATATTTGATAACATGAATATCTCATATCCTTTTAAAATATATTAGAATTTTTAGTAAAATATATTTTTACGAAAAAACAATCAAAATATTTATAATCCTGAATACACTTTTTCAGTTCACACATGCTCCACCTAGCCAGAGATTCTGATACGATTCCCTGGGATAGGCCAGGCCATTCCAGTTGACAATTCCTGATATAAAAAGGTATTTTAGTTATTTAAAATATTTTAAAGATGCTTCCCAGCAAAGTACTGTTATTTGGTGACATATCACTTTTCAGATATATGAGGACATTGCATACTTTGTAATTCTCAGCTTGTTGGTGATGCATTTTTGCACAATGTGTGGGACCTTTCATCATTCATGCTTTTACCTGTCAGAATGTGGAAGGACATTCATTAAATACTAAACTCCGATTCCAGGCCTTGTCTTTTGGAGAATGTCTGCTCACCCTTCGAGAGTTATGGCAGACAATGTCCCGTGGGCAAGAGAGACCCCCTGCAAAATGCCTCCGTGCATCCATGGGGACTAGAGGTGTGATGGGATTGCTGATTATTTGTAACTACAGCTTCTTTCTTATGTTTTTGTTCAGTTATTGGCAGGCAACTTCAATAAACAAATATCTTCCAAAACTTCTGAATTTTTTCTGCTTGCTAAATACTGTGTTGTAAAGCTCCAGTTACTAGTTCAAATCCAAACCTCAAAACATAGATACGGATTAGAGAAGGAATGGAAAAACCTTGACTGATTCAGAATACCAACAGCTGAAAAGGATTTCAGGTGGTGGAGTCTTGAGTCAAAACTAAAGGAGCTCTCTGTGTAACTTCCTTCTTTTCTTCGTGTTTTGAATTTGACTGAGGGAAGGTGAAAATGATTGCTAGAGCCCCTGATGCGTCCTCTTTAAGTAGAATACTGCTTTGAAAGAATCAGTCACAGCAACAGGTGATCTGTGACCACTCTGCAGATACTGATTCCCATCTGGCCCTGCTCTGTCATCGTCTTTAGAACATTCTTCTTGTAAAATGATTTAATGCAGTTCACATTCTCTCTCCCCTAAAATAAGGCCATAGGATAATAATTCTGTTTCATGTGAGGCTTTGTATCTAAGTTAATAGTGAGGGTTTCTTAGCTGGTTCACTTCAAATCTTTATGCCAAAACAGGGGATGGAACCCAATTGTATGTGTTACTTAGCTGTGTGAAATAGTTGTGTGAAAGACAGAGACACCTCTGTCAGTCAATGTTTCTCTGGCCACTGAGGTATTGATTAGTGCACCGGAGTAATTATCTGGTAGGTAGTAGGCACCACTGTTACCTTGTTAACCCAATAGGCCAGAAACAATTCTTGTTCACTTCTTCTGTGCGATGTCTGTATCCAATGTCCACATATGACTCCGTGTATTTTTTTTCAGAGTGTCAATCCATATCTGCAAGGACAGAGACTGGACAATGTTGTGGCAAAGAAGTCAGTCCCTCATTTTTCAGGTGAGGATAAGGACCCAGAGTAAAGCGAAGATGTTGAGTGGAAACCCACACGACCTGACCCGTCAGACCTCCTTGGTGTTGCTTATGTGCACTCGTTGTCAGAGCCCCTGTGAATGGCAGCATGTTTCTAATTTAGACAAGTATGGATGAAAAGCAGCTGTATTTTGATATCCTATTGTCCTTCACACTGATAGCTCTGCTTTCTGCTAAATTAGGATAAGAGCTTTTTTCCTTTAAATGTGGAGCTGCAATGAGCGTTAAAATTAAAACGTATGTGTCAATAACAATAAAAAGCAAATGAATGAAATGTCCTCCGATTTCTTACAGTTTAAAATGGTGTTTCGGGTGGCACTGTTTTGGCCAAGTCTGTAAAAGGCTGGCATTTGATTTTGATTATGTAGTTAATCCAGCCCTTGGGCATTATTACACACCAATAAAGAAGATTGTACCCAGGAGGGGCTGACACATTTCACTTGGCCGCATCTTAATAAATGTGTCTGCAAGCGTGAGTATGTGCATTTCTTTTTCACTTAGAGCATTCTAAAAACTCTCTGCTTACTAGAACAAACTCACAGATATGATCTTATCTGATCTTAACAATAATACGGTGAAGTAAATGGCGGGGGGTATTATTATCCCCATTTTACAGATGGTGGGACTGAGACTCAGCTTCCAAGAAAAGCTGAAAATGGCACAGTCAGTATTCGGGGACTAAGGTCTGCTGACTCTGAATTTTTATTCAGCAAACATTGTTTCTACCATGTGCCAGGCACAGGGCTGGGCTCTGGCGGGGGGCACACCGGGGACTCACACTGACACCAGCCAGGTCCTCAGGCAGCAAAGCATCCAATCCATGAGCTCTGAGTAGGTCAGTCAGCTCCATGCTGCTTTCAAAGCTCGGAACGGCAGATGCAGACGTGCTCTCCTGCATGCTTCTGAAGAGGCAGGCAATTTTCTTTCAGCCGAGTCCTCCCGAGTCAGAAAAATCAGTGAAAGGCTGGCAGGAATCGGTTCACTGGTGAGATTATTCTCGTGCTCTTTATACCTCCTCACTGTAAAAGAGGTGATGGTTTCAGGCTTTGATATCATTGGCCTCAATTTCGTTGTCTGTAAGAGGGAGACAGCAGTGAGAAAGGACTCAGGGAAGAAAGATCATTCTTGATTTTAATTTTAATAACTGCATATTAAATCCAAATGTCAGTGACTTGTCTAATAGAAATAGCTTGTCCATATTTAGTTAGCATGTGAGTCTGTTATTACTTATACAAATCAAGAAAGGTATTGGCCCCTGTTTTACGGCAGGAGGCATGTTTCCTAGAGGGCTTCACCAGGCAATTTCTCCACAACCCGTAGTGTCATTTCAGAAGCATCATTATCACCTGATTTTAAGAGAGAGTTCCCTCACGTCCTAGAGACGTATAGAGCTGGGAGGGTCTCCTTTATGGATTCTGTGTTTTGTAGGCATTTTAATTACATTTTATACCAGTTCCAGTCCTCTTAGAAGAAGGACAAAGGACATCTCTTTCTCCAAGATTGGACAGAAGGAAGGAAAATGGCTAAAGACATGCTTTGAGGTCAAGAGGAAGGAAGTAGAAGTGAAGCAGGAGAAGGGGAGGTCATTGTGCCTGGGTTAGGCCTGTTCGCCATCCAATGCCTTTTCTGCCCTCCCCTGTTTCACAGGCTGCCTTGTCAGCTGACTTCTGGCTGGGTTTAATGTGAGGTCCCTGAGGGCGGAGTAGAAGGTGAGAAAATGGGAGAAAACAAGGTAATTCATTTTTGCTCCCGGTAGCTGCATCTTCTCTGAGGCTCCATCTCCTGCCAGGTAAGCCTGGCCCCTGGGCCCCAGTCATGTCACCTCTTCCACTGGTCCCTGCAGCCTAAGGAGGCCATGGCTTCTGTCATATTGTTCATTTCTGGGTTATTTCACCAACTCCTGTTTGGCTTCCTGGCCTTTCTATCACCTGTCTAAGCCATTTTCTACATTGAATTATTTCTGTTTGAAATCTTTAGAGTGTTTTCTGTTTTCCTGGTTGGTCCCTGACTGATGCCGTCATCCATAGGGGAAATCACGAATAAGTTGAAGTATTCTGAGAAAAATTTAGAACAAGCATTGTGGAGAACAAAGAGGACAGTGGTCCTCAATCATTAATGTAATAGGATTCACATGGGGGTATTGTTAAACATGCACGCTCTGATGCGGTAGTTCCAGGAAGGGCCTTAGATTTTGCATTTCTTATAAGTACATAGGTGATGCTGGTGATGCTGGTCCGTGGGCAACATCTTTTTTTTTTTTCTTTTTTTTGCGGTACGCGGGCCTCTCACTGTTGTGGCCTCTCCGGTTGCGGAGCACAGGCTCCGGACGCGCAGGCTCAGCGGCCATGGCTCACGGGCCCAGCCGCTATGCAGCATGTGGGATCCTCCCGGACCGGGGCACGAACCCGTGTCCCCTGCATCGGCAGGCAGACTTTCAACCACCGCGCCACCAGGGAAGCCCATGGGCAACATCTTGAGTTGCAAAGAAATAGGGAATTAGGAGAGGATGAATGAAAGTGCATGAACTGCTCTGAGAGCCCAGTTAATAACTTAGTCTGAATTCGTAAGGACCCTGCCAACATTGTTGAGTAACCTTCTCCAGCCACTGTCAGCATCTTGGGAGGAAGGGCAGATAGGGCAGACGTGAGAGTGGGCCCCACAGATTGGCACATGGTAGAACACCAAGGAGTCAAGATTCTAAAACATGAGGGAAAGCAACCCTGAGATGCCCCATTATAGACATGAGGCTCTGTAATGGGTCGGGTTGGATCAATGATCTGAGAAAGGTCAAAAGATTAGCGGAAATAATGTGGCTTGAAATAAGCTTCAATAGGTACAAAAGAAAACAAGAGGGAAAGGTAAAGCGTTGGTTACCTGAGGGCAGCTGAGTCTGGATTCTCGGCAAAGGAAAAATTTCGAGCGACAATGAATGACATCTCCTTTGTGACAATTACAGGAAATAGAGTTGAGTGGAGCTGAAGATCAATGGGCTTGAGGAAGCAGAAAAATTGTAAAGTCAGAGAACAAAAGACAGGATCACTTAAATGCGAGAGGTAAAGTCTTCGAGTTAGAGGGGGAGCTCAGGGGAGTAAGATTACGTATGAGGTCAAAGCTGCCCACAAGCTTGTAGAGTGCAGGCGAATCTGAGGTCCAAGAGCCTCTGACACTGGCATTCTGTGTGCCTGTGCATACCCATGCATACCTGGTGGGGTTTTTTTTCTTTAGAAGTTCCAGATTCTTAAGGGGATCTGTGACCTTACAAAAGTTTAGAAATCACTGCTGAGAGCAGTCGTGTGAGCCACGTTGGTCATCACTGAGGAACAGCAAAGTTTGTCGTGAGGGACCCTTGAGAAAGAAAGAAGAGGGTAGAGTAACTTCTCTTATGTGGATTTCAAAAGAAAATTATCGTGGCCAATAATCGCCAATGGCTTCTAACCACCAGGTGAAAGACCAAAGAGTTAATTGCTAATAGATCAACCAGGCCAGCAGCACCTGAACCCACTAGGCAATCAGATCAAACAAGAGACAAATATTATGTGCCTACTGGTGTGATTAATGTGAAGCACTGTCAATGAAATACTCTTGCCCAAACAATCTTACCTGAACCACTGGGTTTAACTCCCTGCTAATAGAAACAGGTTAAACACACCACTAGGAGGCAATCACCAAAATCCAGAATCGGAGAGACTCTACAGGACCAGCGACCCAGCATTTTTCAACAAATAAATGGCAGGAATAAAAAAATAGATGGGGAACTACTATTATAGATTTAGAAAGACTTAAGAGACATACAATCCAAATACAGTGTGTGAGTCTTAATTGTATCCTGACTCAAATGAAAAAGACACTGATCAGACAACTGGGGAAATTTGAGTAATGACTGGATATTTGGTGGTATTTAGGTGCTATGAGATATTATGAGATTTTAATTTTTTATTATTTATTTTATTGAAGTACAGTTGAGTTACAATGTTGTGTTACTTTCTGGTATACAGCAAAGTGATTTGGTTATACATATATATATTCTTTTTCAGATTCTTTTCCATTATAAGTTATTCCAAGGTATTGAATATAGTTCCCTGGGCTATACAGTAGGAACTTGTGGTTTATTTTATATATAATAGTGTGTATCTGTTAATCCCAAACTCCTAATTTATCCCTCTCATTATCCCTAACTTTTATTATCTCTCATTATCCCTAAAATTATCCCTAATTTTCCCACTTTGGAAACCATGTTTGTTTTCTATGTTTGTGAGTCTGTTTCTGTTTTGCAAATAAGTTCACTTGTATCATTTTTTTTAGTTTCCACATATAAGTGAAATCATATGACATTTGTCTTTCTCTGTCTGACTTACTTCACTTAGTATGACAATCTCTAGGTCCATTCATGTTGCTGCAAATGACATTACTGCATTCTTTTTTATGGCTGAATAATATTCCATTGTATATGTGTACCACATCTTCTTTATCCATTTGTCTGTCGATGGACATTTAGGTTGCTTCCATGTCTTGGCTATTGTATAATAAGTAGTTCTGCAATGAACACTGGGGTGCATATATCCTTTCGAAGTATGGTTTTCTCCGGATATATGCCCAATAGTGGAATTGCTGGATCACATGATAGCTCTATTTTTAGTTTTTTAAAGAACGTCCATATTGTTCTCCACAGTGGCTGTACAAATTTACATTCCCACCACCAGTGTAGGAGGGTTCCCTTTTCTCCACACCCTGTCCAGCATTTATTGTTTGTAGATTTTTTAAAATTAATTAATTAATTAATTTTTATTTTTGGCTGTGTTGGGTCATCGTTTCTGTGCGAGGGCTTTCTCTAGTTGCAGCGAGGGCGGGCCACTCTTCATTGCGGTGCGCGGGCCTCCCACTGTTGTGGCCTCTCTTGTTGAGGAGCACAGGCTCCAGACGCGCAGGCTCAGTAGTTGTGGCTCACGGGCCCAGTTGCTCCGCGGCATGTGGGATCTTCCCAGACCAGGGCTCAAACCCGTGTCCCCTGCATTGGCAGGCAGATTCTCAACCACTGCGCCACCAGGGAAGCCCAGTTTGTAGATTTTTTGATGATAGCCCTTCTGACTAGTGTGAGGTGATACCATACTTCATTGTAGTTTTGATTTGCATTTCTCATATAATTAGCAATGTTGAGCACTTTTTCATGTGCCTGTTGGCCATCTGTATGTCTCCTTTGGTGAAATGTCTGTTTAGGCCTTTTGCCCATTTTTTGATTGGGTTGTTTGTTTTTTTGATATTGAGCTGTATGAGCTGTTTGTATATTTGGGAAATTAAGCCCTTGTCGATCACATCATTTACAAATATTTTCTCCCATTTTGTAGGTTGTCTTTTCATTTTGTTTATGGTTTCCTTTGCTGTAAAAAAGCTTTTAGGTTTGATTAGGTCCCATTAATTTATTTTTGCTTTTATTTCTTTTGCCTTGGGAGACTGACCTAAGAAAACATTACTATGATTTACGTCATAGAATGTTTTGCCTAAGTTCTCTTCTAGAAGTTTTATGGTATCATGTCATATCTTTAAGCCACTTTGAGTTTATTTTTGTGTATAGTGAGAAGGAGTGTTCTAACTTCATTAATTTACATGTGACTGTCCAGTTTTTCCAACACCACTTGCTAGACAGGCTGTCTTTTCTCCGTTGTATATTCTTGCCACCTTTGTCATAGATTAATTGACTGTAGGTGTGTGGGTTTTTTTCTAGGCTCTCTACTCTGTTCCATTGCTCCATGTGTCTGCTTCTGTATATGGCTGTATTTTTTTAAAACAATTCTCTTAGGGATAAATATTGAATTATTTACAGATAAAATGATAAGATATCTTGGAGTTGCTTTAAAATAATCCAATGATAGTGGTAGTGAAGGAGGGAATTGGGGGTATAGATAAATCAAGATTGGCCATAAATTGATAATTGTTGAAGCTGGGTCATGGGCACATGGCGGTTCATTGAACTTCTGTCTCTACATTTGGGTATATTTGAAATTTTCCACAATAAAACCACAATTAACGGTAAAATAGCAATGTCAGACAAGGTATAAAGCTTTACTGGGTAAGGCTGTGGAAAATGTGGGGAAGCAAAAACAGAGACTGATATTTCCCTGGGGTGCTGGGGAAGGAAGTAGCAGGGGGTTTCCTAGGAGACAGAATCTGGTGGTGGCGGTGAGCTGGATGGTGAGGGCTCAGAGTCCCTGGGAGGAGAAGAGATCCTCCTGGAAAGAGGATGACGACTTGAGTCAGGAAAGAAAGGGACCCTTCATCAGAAAGACAGACTCAGAAAGGCCATTTCCTCCTGGTAGAGTTTGGGCTGCATCTACAGCAGAAATACTAAATTCTGGGTGCTGGAAGGGTCTTTACCTCACCTCTGGGGTCTATCAATTTTTCCACAATGCTTCAACCAAGGATCTTAATAAAAAGGAAGATGGTTGTAGATCCCCCCCCTCTCCCCCAACACACTCACAAGGAGAACAAGATACCTACTACTTGGTAGGCGGGCATGCACAGAAGAAAGAGTGAGAAAACATAGGAGTGGGTGTGGGTTGAAAAAGATTGAGAAGCCCTGTTTCTGGGGATTCTCCATTAAATGACTTACAGAAAATACCGATCTAGGTATAACGTGTGTGGGGTGGAGAGGAACACTACTAAAAGATGGGAAGGTAGCAGCAGTAAAACTAAAGCAATAAAGCCAATGCAGAGTGCAAAGGCATGGTTTGCCAATGCAAAGGTTCAGACAAGCCCACACCCACCTATTGGGGTGACATTGCAGAGTCAAGTGGAATAGTGAATAAAGATGATGGAGTCTTGGAGCCGAGCTGGGGCTGGGGGTGGAGCGGGGAGATTGGGCAGGATGTTGTAGCAGCTGCAGTTCAGAGCCTAGTTTATTCCATATCTGCAAAAGCCCTCACTTCTAGACTCTAGTAATCTCATGATTCCCACAAAATTAAAGCAAACCAAAAGAAAATAGATACTGCGCTTCCTCTGACACCTGAGAACTCTAAGTTTAGCTATATCCTGTTTAGCCAGACCTCACCTGGAGCCCTTTGGGAGTCAGTGAACAGCTATTTCAGAGGGAGAGATGCTCCATCAGAGCATCAGAACTGCAAGGGGCACCTGGTGGGCTACTGGGAAAGGAAGCCAGAAGGTCACACCCGAGCTGAGTCTCAAAAGAGTTTTTCAAACCAGGAAGGAGATGGAAGGCAGAATATTTCAGGCAAGGGAGCGCATGTTCAAAACTCCAGAGGAGAGAGAGGCAATAGCGTGTGGAGGGAGCCCAGTCTGGTGATAGTTTTAAGGGTAACATGGAGGGGAAATCTAAGAGAGGAGTCTGGTGAGGAGGAAGAGCCAGTCATGAAGAGCCATATGGGCCACACTAAAGAGTATGGATTTCATCCCGAAGGATGAAAAGTCCCAGGAGGATTTCATAAGCGGTAGGGACATTACCAAGTTCATGTTTTAGAAAGATCGCTGGTGATAGTGTATGGACCAGGCCAAAGGCTGTTCAAGTTTATAATCTAGACAAGAAAAAACAGGAGAAGGGGGTAAGGGAACTAGAAATACTGAAATGTCAGGGCAAATAGAAATTCCAGGTCTTGTGATGCCTGGGAGCTATTTGTAAAGCTAAGCGGACTCCGGGCTGGGCTAGTGTACCATCTCCACCTCACTGTGTCAGAATAGTTAAGGCTCATTCTAAGAGGATATGAACTCCAACATACTGGGTAGATATTCTTCCCAGCAACTTTCACCTGGAAATACAGTCAGGTCAGAGGTCACTCTTCCCCCCCAACATCAAGTAGTATTGACCCTTTTATAACCCTTTGTGTTCCTAGGAGACCCCACACATACTTCCACTCAGTCCCTATAACAGGGCATAATAATAATAAGAGTTACTATATATGTAGAGCAGTTTCTGTATACGCGGTTCATTTAATTCTTCTGCTTTACATTTTCTAGATGAAGCAATTGAGGCAGAGAGGTTACATCACTTAGCCAAAACTCTACAACTAGTAAGTGGCAGAGTTGGAAATTGAATTTTAGTCTCTTCATCTCTGCAGTTAACACTCTTTTCCTTGTACCACACGGCTACCCAATACTTGTCTGCTTATTATGTGTCTGCCTCACTCTACAGGGTTATAAACTCCTTGAGGCCACGGACTATGTTTTATTTTTCATTCTATCATGGTACTTACCCAGGTGTTGACAAATGCAATAACTGCTGAATGAATGGATATAATGGAATGTTTTTAAAATTCATATAAGGTTGAATATCTCAGACTATGTATAAAGAAGGAAAGGGGGGGGAATTCCCTGGTGGTCCAGTCACTGGGACTCGGTGCTTTTACTGCTGGGGCCCGGGTTCAATCCCTGGTCGGGGAACTAAAATCCTGCAAGCTGCTCGGTACAGCCAAAAAAAAAAAAAAAAGAAGGAAATGTATTACCGGCGTTACCTCTTACTTTGCATTGGTTGACAGATTGACAATAAGCTGTGTATACGATTGTCAGGTCCTTTTAAAAATCATCTGATACGACTGCTCCCTACTTCCCTGAGTCACCGCCCAAATGTTGACAGCTGGGGAGCGTCAGGCACCTTTATTTGCTGTCCTCAAACGATGGCTGTGCATGACTTAATCATCAGGGAGATAGACCAGACCAGTGTAGTGGTCCTGCTTACCCCAAGGGCAGGTCTCTGGGCAGCCTCAGCATCAGGTTGTGCCATGGCCTTTCAACTGCCAGGGCTCCTCTGACCAGGGGAAGATCCAGGAGCCATGTGGACAGCACACAGAGCATATGTCAGCCTTTAACTATATCAAGTGCTGCGGTAACTGCTTTTGGAATTAGAACAGTGAGACCTTGGGAAACATTGGCCAATCCATGGAAGCTTGCTTAGCACACAGAGGAGCCCCAAGGTGAAGTCAGGAGGGTGGGTCAGTTCCATCACCCCTCAAAAGCAACTCCCAAGACATTCATCACAAAAAGTAATGAAAGCCAGCCCTACTTAAAGAGGAATCTATTTTGAGAAAGTATCATTCCCTGAAGCCTCCCGAAACCTTGGTTTTACCAACAGCCTGAGCCTAGTAGGAGTGCTCGCTCTTCACATCCATAACTTCCTGTTTCTAAAGGAAAAAAGAGACTCTACCAGGACTTTGTGGCTGTCAGGCTGCTCTCCCCAGTTTGGTGACTGAGTTGTAGATGAATCAGAAAGAGATGGATCAAATTTCCTCCTACAATACACATGGGTTTGGCAATGAAAAGAAAATGTATAGAAGATAGCAGATCTGGGAGCTCTCAGCCCTAAAAGAAGGCAGAAAATTATCATAACTAGTGAAAGAAAACTGTATTGCTAATGGGCACAGAGGAGACACTGGAGAAAACTAGCAAGAGATTTGTGGATGTCACACTTCGGCTTCGGAAGCAAAGGCAAGGTGTTTGCAAAGGTTCTAGTAGAAACAGGTCCTTGAAAAGAGGTTTTTTTAGGAAAGAACTGCTACAAGATGGGGTGAGATAAATAGACCTGGAAGTCCATCCTAACAGACTGAATGTTCTATTGTTTGATGCCTTTGATGAGGCAGGAGAGCTTGTCGATTAGCCATTCCTCCCAACAGAAACTAAAAATATACACACAGGAAAGAGAAAAATGTTTGTAATAGCTCTTAGGAGAGGCAATTGAACACATGAGGAGTGAGAAACATCTTAATAAAACCAGTCTGACAATTTAATCAAACCACAAGCAGGCCATCGTATGAATTGTCATCTTTTAGTATCACTTTCCTTGGTAGTATTCATCACAATACCGTTCATTTATTAATTCGTTTATTCTTTCAGCAGTAACTTATCAAGGAACTATTCTAGGTGCCAAATACTGAGCCATACTCTGGGATTTGGGAGTCTTCTTATACAAAGATGTATAAGATGTAGACTCTTCCCTCACGTACTTTGTAGCAAAATAAACAAATAATAAAAAATCTTCAGCTATTTGTACACTATTATTATGTATTTGACCCTGTACCATCAGAGTTCATCAGAGTAGTTAGGCACAAAAATTTTGTAATTAAATTTACATTTGACCTTGGGTTCTGCTACTTCCATATTGAGTGACCTTGACCAAGTTATTTATTTTTTGAATTTTATTTTATTTACTTTTTTATACAGCAGGTTCTTATTAGTCATCCATTTTATACACATCAGTGTATACATGTCAGTTCCAATCTCCCAATTCATCACACCACCCCCACCCCCCGCCGCTTTCCCCCCCTTGGTGTCCGTATGTTTGTTCCCTACATCTGTGTCTCTATTTCTGCCCTGCAAACTGGTTCATCTGTAACATTTTGCTAGGTTCCACATATATGCATAAATATACGATATTTGTCTTACTCTTTCTGACTTAGTTCACTCTGTATGACAGTCTCTAGATCCATCCACAACTCTACAAATGACCCAATTTCATTCCTTTTTATGGCTGAGTAATATTCCATTGTATATATGTACCACATCTTCTTTATCCATTCATCTGTTGATGGGCATTTGTGTTGCTTCCATGACCTGGCTATTGTAAATAGTGCTGCAATGAACATTGGGGTACATGTGTCTTTTTGAATTATGGTTTTCTCTGGGTATATGCCCAGTAGTGGGATTGCTGAGTCATATGGTAATTCTATTTTTAGTTTTTTAAGGAGCTTCCATACTGTTCTCCATAGTGGCTGTAACAATTTACATTCCCACCAACAGTGTAGGAGGGTTCCCTTTTCGCCACACCTCTCCAGCATTTGGTGTTTGTAGATTTTCTGATGATGCCCATTCTAACTGGTGTGAGGTGATACCTCATTGTAGTTTTGATTTGCATTTCTCTAATAATTAGTGATGTTGAGCAGGTTTTCATATGCTTCGTGGCCATCTGTATGTCTTCTTTGGAGAAATGTCTATTTAGGTTTTCTGCCCATTTTTGTATTGGGTTGTTTGTTTTTTGTATATTGAGCTGAATGAGCTGTTTATATATCTTGGAGATTAATCCTTTGTCCATTGATTTGTTTGCAAATATTTTCTCCCATTCTGAGGGTTGTCTTTTGTCTTGTTTGTAGTTTCCTTTGCTTTGCAAAAGATTTTAAGTTTCATTAGGTCCCATTTGTTTATTTTTTACACTGGAGGTAGATCAAAAAAGATCTTGCTGGGATTTATGTCAAAGAGTGTTCTGCCTATGTTTCCTCTAAGAGTTTTATAGTGTCCAGTCTTACATTTAGGTCTCTAATCCATTTTGAGTTTATTTTTGTGTATGGTGTTATGGAGTATTCTAATTTCATTCTTTTACATGTAGCTGTACAGTTTTCCCAGCACCACTTATTGAAGAGACTGTCTTTTCTCCATTATATATCCTTGCCTCCTTTGTCATAGATTAGTTGACCAAAGGTGCATGGGTTTATCTCTGGGCTTTCTAGCCTGTTCCATTGATCTATATTTTTGTTTTTGTGCCAGTACCATACTGTCTTGATTACTGTAGCTTTGTAGTATAGTCTGAAGTCAGGGAGTCTGATTCCTACAGCTCCGTTTTTTTCCCTCAAGACTGCTTTGGCTATTCAGGGGTTTTTGTGTCACCATACAAATTTTAAGATTTTTTGTCTAGTTCTGTAAAAAATGCCGTTGGTAATTTGATAGGGATTGCATTGAATCTGTAGATTGCTTTGGGCAGTATAGTCATTTTCACAATATTGATTCTTCCAATCCAAGAACATGGTATATCTCTCCATCTGTTTGTATCATCTTTAATTTCTTTCATCAGTGTCTTATAGTTTTCTGCATACAGGTCTTTTGTCTCCTTAGGTTGGTTTATTCCTAGGTATTTTATTCTTTTTGTTGCAATGGTAAATGGGAGTGTTTCCTTAATTTCTCTTTCAGATTTTTCATCATTAGTGTATAGGAATGCAAGAGATTTCTGTGCATTAATTTTGTATTCTGCAACTTTACCAGATTCATTGATTAGCTCTACAAGTTTTCTGGTGGCATCTTTAGGATTCTCTATGTAGAGTATCATGTCATCTGCAAACAGTGACCGTTTTACTTCTTCTTTTCCAATTTGTATTCCTTTTTCTTCTCTGATTGCCATGGCTAGGACTTCCAAAACTATGTTGAATAATAATGGACATCCTTGTCTTGTTCCTGACCTTAGAGGAAATGCTTTCAGTTTTTCCACCATTGAGAATGATGTTTGCTGTGGGTTTGTCATATATGGCATTTATTATGTTGAGGTAGGTTCCCTCTGTGCCCACTTTCCCAAGAGTTTTTATCATAAATCAGTGTTGAATGTTGTCAGAAGCTTTTTCTGCATCTATTAAGATACTCATATGGTTTTTATTCTTCAGTTTTTTAATATGGTGTATCCCATTGATTGATTTGTGTATACTGAAGAATCCTTGCATCCCTGGAATAAATCCCACTTGATCATGGTGTATGATCCTTTTAATGTGTTGTTGGATTCTGTTTGCTAGTATTTTGTTGAGGATTTTTGCATCTATGTTCATCAGTGATATTGGCCTGTAGTTTTCTTTTTTGTGGCATCTTTGTGTGGTTTTTTTATCAGGGTGATGGTGGTCTTGTAGAATGAGTTTGGAAGTGTTCCTCCCTCTGCTATATTTTGGAAGAGTTTGAGAAGGATAGGTGTTAGCTCTTCTCCGAATGTTTGATAGAATTCGCCTCTGAAGGCAGCTGGTCCTGGGCTTTTGCTTGTTGGAAGATTTTTTTTTTTTTGCGGTATGCGGGCCTCTCACTGTTGTGGCCTCTCCTGTTGTGGAGCACAGGCTCCAGACGCACAGGCCCAGCGGCTAAGGATCACGGGCCCAGCTGCTCCGTGGCATGTGGGATCTTCCCGGACCAGGGCACGAACCCGTATCCCCTGCATCTGCAGGTGGACTCAAACCACTGCGCCACCAGGGAAGCCCTGTTGGAAGATTTTTAATCGCAGTCTCAATTTCAGTGCTTGTGATTGGTCTGTTTATATTTTCTATTTCTTCCTGGTTCAGTCTTGGAAGGTTGTGCTTTTCTAAGAATTTGTCCATTTCTTCCAGATTTTCCATTTTATTGGCATAGAGTTACTTGTAGTAATCTCTCATGATCGTTTGTATTTCTGCAGTGTCCATTGTTACTTCTCCTTTTTCATTTCTAATTCTATTGATTTGAGTCTTGACCCTTTTTTTCTTGATGAGTCTGGTTAATGGTTTATCATTTTGTTTATCTTCTCAAAGAACCAGCTTTTAGTTTTATTGATCTTTGCTATTGTTTTCTTTGTTTCTATTTCATTTATTTCTGCTCTGATCTTTATGACTTCTTTCCTTCTGCTAACTTTGGGTTTTGTTTGTTCTTCTTTCTCTAGTTCCTTTAGGTGTAAGGTTAAGTTGTTTATTTGAGATTTTTCTTGTTTCTTGAGGTAGACTTGTATTGCTATAAACCTCCCTCTTAGAACTCCTTTTGCTGCATCCCATAGGTTTTGGATCGTCGTGTTTTCACTGTCATTTGTCTCTAGGTATTTTTTTATTTCCCCTTTGAATTCTTCAATGATCTCTTGGTTATTTAGTAACGTATTGCTTAGCCTCCACGTGTTTTTGTTTCTTACGTTTTTTTCCCTCTAATTGATTTCTAATCTCATAGCGTTGTGGTCAGAAAAGATGCTTGATATGATTTCAATTTTCTTAAATTTACTGAGGCTTAATTTGTGACCCACGATGTGACCTATCCTGGAGAACGTTCCATGCGCACTTGGGAAGAAAGTGTAATCTGCTGTTTTTGGATGTAATGTCCTATAAATATCAATTAAATCTGTCTGGTCTATTGTGTCATTTAAAGCTTCTGTTTCCTTATTAATTTTCTCTCTGGATGATTTGTCCATTGGTGTAAGTGAGATGTTAAAGTCCCCCACTATTATTGTGTTACTGTCAATTTCTTCTTTTATAGCTGTTAGCAGTTGCCTTATGTATTGCGGTGCTCCTATGTTGGGTACATATATATTTACAATTTTTATATCTTCTCCTTGGATTGATCCCTTGATCATTATGTAGTTTCCTTCCTTGTCTCTTGTAAAATTCTTTTAAAGTCTATTTTATCTGATATGAGTATTGCTACTCCAGCTTTCTTTTGATTTCCATTTGCATGGAATATCTCTTTCCATCCCCTCACTTTCAGTCTGAATGTGTCCCTAGGTCTGATGTGGGTCTCTTGTAGACAGCATATATATGGGCCCTGTTTTTGTATCCATTCAGCGAGCCTGTGTCTTTTGGCTGGAGCATTTAATGCATTCACGTTTAAGGTAATTATCAATATGTATGTTCCTATTACCATTTTCTTAATTGTTATGGGTTTGTTTTTGTAGGTCCTTTTCTTCTCTTGTGTTTCCTGCCTAGAGAAATTCCTTTAGCATTTGTTGTAGAGCTGGTTTGGTGGTGTTGAATTCTCTTAGCTTTTGCTTGTCTGTAAAGCTTTTGATTTCTCTGTTGAATCTGAATGAGATCCTTGCCAGGTAGAGTA
This sequence comes from Tursiops truncatus, assembly GCF_011762595.2. Lineage (NCBI taxonomy): Eukaryota > Metazoa > Chordata > Mammalia > Artiodactyla > Delphinidae > Tursiops > Tursiops truncatus. The sequence continues at coordinate 77,828,853 of NC_047035.1, read as the reverse complement.
ACCTTGATTGTAGGTTCTTCCCTTTCATCACTTTAAATATGTCCTGCGACACCTTTCTGGCTTGCAGTTTCTGCTGAGAAATCAGCTATTAACATTATGGGAGTTCTCTTGTATGTTGTCATTTTTCCCTTGTTGCTTTCAATAATTTTTGCTTGTCTTTAATTTTTGTCAATTTGATTACTATGTGTCTTGCCATGTTTCTCCTTGGGTGTATCCTGCCTGGGACTCTCTGCACTTCCTGAACTTGGGTGGCTCTTTCCTTTCCCATGTTAGGGAAGTTTTCAACTATAATCTCTCCAAATATTTTCTTGGGTCCTTTCTCTCTCTCTTCTCCTTCTGGGACCCCTATAATGCAAATGTTGTTGCGTTTAATGTTATCCCAGTTGTCTCTTATGCTGTCTTCATTTCTTTTCATTCTTTTTTCTTAATTCTGTTCGGTGGCAGTGAATTCCATCATTCTGTCTTCCAGGTCACTTATCCATTCTTCTGCCTCAGTTATTCTGCTATTGATTCCTTCTAGTGTAGTTTTCATTTCAGTTAGTGTATTGTTCATCTCTGTTTGCTTGTTCTTTAATTCTTCTAGGTGTTTGTTCTTTCATTCTTCTAGGTCTTTGCTAAACATTTCTTGCATCTTCTCAATCTTTGCCTCCATTCTTTTTCCAAGGTCCTGGATCATCTTCACTATCATTATTATGAATTCTTTTTCTGGAACGTTGCCTATCTCCATTTCATTTAGTTGTTTTTCTGGGGTTTTATCTTGTTTCTTCATCTGGTACATAGCCCTCTGCCTTTTCATCTTGTCTGTCTTTCTGTGAATGTGGTTTTTGTTCCACAGGCTGCAGGATTGTAGTTCTTCTGCTGTCTGCCCTCTGGTGGATGAGGCCACCTAAGAGATTTGTGCAAGCTTCCTGATAGGAGGGTCTGGTGGTGGGTAGAACTGGCTGTTGCTCTGGTGGGCAGAGCTCAGCAAAACTTTAATCCGCTTGCCTGCTGATGGGTGGGGCTGGGTTCCCTCCCTGTTGGTTGTTTGGCCTGAGGTGACCCAACACTGGAGCCTACCCAGGCTCTTTGGTGGGGCTAATGGCAGACTCTGGGAGGGCTCACGTCAAGGAGTACTTCCCAGAACTTTTGCTGCCAGTGTCCTTGTCCCCATGGTGAGCCACAGCCTCCGCCCCCACCTCTGCAGGAGACCCTCTGACACTAGCAGGTAGGTCTGGTTCAGTCTCCTATGGGGTAACTGCTCCTTCCCTTGGGTCCCGATGCACACACTACATTGTGTGTGCCCTCTAAGAGTGGAGTCTCTGTTTCCCCCAGTCCTGTCAAAGTCCTGCAATCAAATCCCGCTAGCCTTCAAAGTCTGATTCTCTAGGAATTCCTCCTCCTGTTGCCAGACCCCCAGGTGGGGCTCAGAACCTTCACTCCCCTCCCATGGGTGGACTTCTGTGATGTAAATGTTCTCCATTTTGTGAGTCACCCACCCAGCAGTTATGAAATTTGATTTTACTGTGATTGTGCCCATCCTACCGTCTCATTGTGGCTTCTCCTTTGTCTTTGGATGTGGGGTATATTTTTTTGGTGAGTTCCAGTGTCTTCCTGTCGATGATTGTTCAGCAGTTAGCTGTGATTCTGGTGCTCACACAAGAGGGAGTGAGAGCACGTCCTTCTACACCACCATCTTGAACCAATCTTGACCAAGTTATTTTATCTCACCGAATTTTAATTCTTTCATCTGTCAAATGGGAAATATAATACTTAGATCGTTAAACTGATGTGAGGATAAATTCCTTGTGATACCACACCTGTATTAAACCTTGATTTGGGTGCCAAATTCAGAATTAGTGAGATTTTAAAGTATGAGAAACAAAGAATTTACTCTGGATGTTTCCATTTTTTTAATTTTCTTTTTTTTTTTAATCTTTGGCCATGCCATGCAGCTTGTGGGATCTTTGTTCCCTGACCAGGGATTAAACCCAGGCCCTCAGCAGTGAGAGCATGGAGTCCTAATCACTGGACCACCAGGGAATTCCTTACTCTGGATATCTCCAGATGAAAGCAATTTAATGAAAAGAATTAGGTGCTTACAAAATTATTTGAAGATATGGAGGAGCAGGCAGGAGCCCATGGCTGGGCTTAGCCAGTTCAAGGTTAACAGCATAACCTGGATCCAGAGGTCAGGAATGGTGACTGTTATAACTGCCGACACCACCTTGCTATGACACCCCCAAAGCAATTGTCTTGACACAGGTGTGCCGAGTTTGCCTTCAGCTACTGTCTCTCATAGTAGAATAGCAGCAGAAAAATAGTTGTTCTCTCTTGTCTTCCAAAACTTGTGGGAGTGCATCTACCTGGTGTTCTGTTTTGCTTCCAGAATTCTCACTGCCCACAAGTTAGCAAATGCAGTTTTGAGTTTTCCAGTGCCTGCTATACAAGAAGGCGCATGGAAGGTGATGGGACTAAATACCGTGTGCCAGTTGACCACATCCAATGTTTCAACTACTTAGCACAGTGTTGACATAAGAGATCTTAAATGTTAATCATCATGATTAATAGATATACAAATTTAGGCCAGCATTCATAAGCTATTATTCTTAGAAGTGAAGGTAGTCCACATCACACTTCCTTGCTCCACTCTGTCAAGTAAATCATCAGGAAATCTATATTGTCCCTCTAGGAGCGGCTGAAGCACAGGTCTGTTGAATGCTCTGTCAAAGTTCCAAGTAGAGCCCGTTGATCTGATCTCAGTTTAGCCATCAGTTCATGATTTTATAATAGCTCCATAGGAGAAAGTCTGGCCAAATAGTAGACTGTGGAATTTTCTTTCTTTTTTTTTTTTTTTGTGGTACGCAGGCCTCTCACTGTTGTGGCCTCTCCCGTTGTGGAGCACAGGCTCCGGACGCACAGGCTCAGCAGCCGTGGCTCACGGGCCCAGCCGCTCCGTGGCATGTGGGATCCTCCCGGACCGGGGCACGAACCCATGTCCCCCGCATCGGCAGGCGCACTCTCAACCACTGCACCACCAGGGAAGCCCATGGAATTTTCAACTACTTTTATTTTTAAACAACATTCTTGTTTGATAAAATTTAAAAATGTATTCTAAAGAAAATGAGTAATTGCAGCAAAGACGTAATCAGACTCAAGCTCTATCATTGGTATTGATGTAAGAGCTATCTCCCCCATTTGTACAATGGTATGAATGAAAAAAGTGAAAAATGGAGGGTTTTCTTTTTCATTTTTCACTATACTTTGTCCTTTTTTTTTTTTTTTTTTTTTGCGGTACGCGGGCCTCTCACTGCCGTGGCCTGTCCCATCGCGGAGCACAGGCTCCGGACGCGCAGGCTCAGCGGCCATGGCTCACGGGGCCCAGCCGCTCCGCGGCATGCGGGATCCTCCCGGACCGGGGCACGAACCCATGTCCCCCGCATCGGCAGGCAGACTCTCAACCACTGCGCCACCAGGGAAGCCCTGTCCTTTTTTTGATTGAGGTTTGGATTGGGCTGTTACCTTATTTGTCCTCCACAGCTTTGGGAAGCTTTCAAATTGGATGATGCTATTTTAGAGTGCCTGATGGGGAAATCATCGTCATATCCAGGTGACACCCATTATCCAAAATGGTCAGATTACTTTTCCATTAGTCAATCATACCCCCAGAAAACTCTGAGTTTAGCATCAGAGGGAGTTATTTTTATTGTAACAGCAGATGAACTTACAGAGTGAAAGGGGCCAATGGAAAAGCCAGAAAGAGTGTGGAGAGATGCCCCCATGTCCTACCCATCCCCCCATAACCCAGAAGAAATTTTCCAAATCACTTTTTTACATATGCCTTGACTGTTGATTCATCAAAGCTGTCTTCAATAGATTCACAACTCAAACCACATTGCAGTTTTTTTTTTAATAAAGAGGAGAATTGAAAATGTGAATAGAGTATTGCTTTTATTTTTACGAGTGGGTGTGTTCAATACAAAACACTGTCAGCAGCTAATACTATGCTTGTTAATATGCTCAGATCAAGTGCGTACACGTTCCCAAATGAAGTATGTATCATCAGATGCTCTCACATGCAGTTTGTCTTCTTCCCTCACATCATTAGAGGAAAGGGCTTTTTTTTTTTTGATACATTTTGTCAATACTAAACAGTGTAACAGCTTTTTTCGAGAGGCTAGAGTGTTTTCCTCCTGATTCATTGTGAATGTCTACCAGAGTATTTCCTTTTAAGTTAAAGCATTTTACAAATTCTTTCTCCTGAATCAATTTACATACTTTTCTTGTCACTATGTTTAACACATAACATTTCTTACTGAAACTTCATTTCATTTTGTCCCAACCTTCTTGTGATGTTTGGAAGGAAAGAAACAGAGTTCATTTAAAACACTCTTGTTTATGATGGAGGAAACCACACTTTTTGTGAAGTTAACCCACTCACGGACAGAGAATCTGAACTTCAGAATATTTTGTGTTTGGAGAGAATGCACACCAAGGAGAATGGGCTCATTTCAATTCAATGTATTATAGGAAGGAAAAGATCAAGGAAGAGCTGGTCTTAAAACTGTCAAAATATGAGAATTTGACGGGAAGAAAGAAGGAAAACAGAGCAGTTGGAAATGCAAAGATAAAAGAGTTGGATCCAGACATGTCTATGTAATTTCCCAGAAATGGAAACTGTAGGGGCAATTTGGAAAGAGATAGCGAGAAGCAATATGCATTAAATGTTGAGCATTTCTTGCATCAATGAAATTGGAAGGCTCTTAGAACACATGGCGTAATGGTCTTATGATTCATCTACATATGGCCTTATTCTTGGTGACTGACAAAGGGAGAAATGAAGTTCCATAAGGAATTAAACACAGAAGAGGAAGCTAAACACTATTTCAAAAAGAGATTCTGGGAAGCCTCTAGGTCACCAGCAGAGTATTAACTAACTTGGCCTATTAAATACCCATGAGGATTGATCCCGTCTGTAATTTCCTTTAATTCTGTGCATCCTGGTTATGTAGGTGTCATTTCTTCTGTTTTCCTGATAGTCCTAGAGGTGACTTGTCTGAAGTTGGTCAGGCAGTTGGTGGTTGGGTTTAGGGGCAAATAGAATTCTTTCCGCCACACCAGTGATTTCCAACCCAGGTTACTTGTCAGAATCATTGAAGAGTGTTGTAAAAATACAGATTCTTGGGCCTTAGCCCAGGAAATTTTGATTCAATAGTCTAGAGCAAGCTCTGAGAATCAAAAAAAAAAAAAAAAGTAAGTCCCTCCAATGACTCTGCTGCATGTTCCATTTGGGGAAACAATGCCCACAATTATGACCAGAGATAGTGTGAGAATGGTTGAAGATAAGAGACCAGGAGAGGAGGGGGTGGAATATAGGCCCTCCTCTGCTGTGTGAGCAGTGAGCAAAACTACACCCAACCACAGTCAGTCTCACAAAATTCTACCAGATCTGAAAAGTATGCCTTAGCATCACCTGAATTTATTTCTGAGACCCCAGGCCTTTCTAACTAGCCCACTTCCTTCCAAATGGCAATTGGATACTCCTGTGGTTTGGAATTGTGCTTTCAGAAGCCACAGAAACCATGATAAAATGCTGTCACTATATCCTGTCTCCTCAAGATGAATTAGGGGGCTTCCCTGGTGGTGCAGTGGTTAAGAATCCGCCTACCAGTGCAGGGGACACGGGTTCAAGCCCTGGTCCAGGAAGATCCCACGTGCCGTGGAGCAACTAAGCCCATGCGCCACAACTACTGAGCCACTGAGTATTTTGCCACAAATACTGAGCCCACGCGCCACAACGACTGAAGCCCACGCGACCTAGGGCCCGTGCTCTGCAACAAGAGTAGCCACCGGAATGAGAAGCCCGCGTACCACAACGAAGAGCAGCCCCCGCTCTCCACAACTAAAGGAAGCCTGCGTGCAGCAACAAAGACTCAATGCAGCCAAAAAAAAAAAAAAAAAAAAGAGTAAAGGAAGAGGCATTTGGAAATATGGATGCCCTGAAAGTGTACTTACTAGACCGTGCTTCAAAAAAAAGAGTAAAATATAAAATCAGTGGCAAAATGTGCATCATTCCTGGCCACATACACAAATTTTCCTTCTCTCATTCAATATCGCTTTCTTCTTTTGTGCCCTATTTCATCAGGCTAAGAAAACAAAAATATCTGCCTACAGCAAATCTTTAACGCCTCCCCCAAACACAAGAGGGACAGTGTATTATTAATTGCTCACAAAACTTTACCATGATATTTTTAGTGGAGTGGATGCTATCCTATCTGGCAGGCAGTGAAACTTCCTCACTTCTCTGGGGTCTTGGAATGTTGTCTCATGATTGGTTTTACAAGGGATGTTGGGACACAGTTGAAGTTCCCAGAGTGAGTCTGTGCCATCATTGCTGGCTGGTTCTCAATGGGTGGGGCACACACAGAGCACAGGGATGTGCTCTCTGATTCCACAACAAAACTAAAAACTGAGGTTCCACTGGAAGGCTTAGATCCAGAGCCAAAACACGCTCATTTGTCCAGTGAGATCCAGGCAAAGTGCGGAAACCAGGAAAACGCGAGGTAGCACAAGGTTTCTAAAGTGAAGGAGAATGAAAATAACTCTGCGCTTTTTATCTATTCATTCAACAAATGTCTGCGAGCATCTACTATATTCCAAGCACCATGCTAGGGCCCAGGCAGACAGGGAACCAGAGATGGTTCTTGCCTCACACAGCTTGTGGAGGAGACGGACAAAAACGAGGCAAGTTAACACAGTGAATAATTTATAAGTTCAGTAAGAGCTAGAAAGAAAGCTTTTAGGCTGGGGAATGACATGATCTGGTATGTGATTTAAGAAGTTGACTCCAACAGTTCTGTGTCAGCGTTGGTGGAAGTGAGGAGAGGAGTTAGTAAAGAAGACACTGCATCTGTCCAGAAGAGAAATGTCCGCGACCTGGACTGGGGTGCTGGCAGCAAAGAGATGGGGTGGACCCAAACTCAGCACCTTAACGGCCACCACCAGCAACTAGCTGGTGGATGAACGCTAGTGCTTAGTACTTCTGACAAGCGTTCCCACAGGTGATGGGATAAAACAGAAGACTGAAACAATAGGGAGATTTGGGGCACTTTTGTTACGATTCAACTCAGCCTCCTTTAAGTGAAATCCTGGCTTCCAGTTCAATGAACATCTACTGAGTGAGCAACTTCTTTGCTCAGCACACAGCCCTAGGCCCACAGCGAACTCAAGGATGAAGAAAGAAATGATGCCAGACCTCAAGGAGTCTGTGTTCCATGGACAAAATATGTCAAATAAACATGCAACTAAAACAAAATAGAAATGTGACTAGAATCACAGAAAATGCTAAAGTGTCTGGAAAGGAGCCTTGAAGTAGAAGTAGGAATTTAAAAGAACGACGTGATCAGATGAATGGATAAAGAAGATGTGGCACATATATACAATGGAATATTACTCAGCCATAAAAAGAAACGAAATTGAGCTATTTGTAATGAGGTGGATAGACCTAGAGTCTGTCATACAGAGTGAAGTAAGTCAGAAAGAAAAAGACAAATACTGTATGCTAACACATATATATGGAATTTAAGAAAAAAAGATGTCATGAAGAACCTAGGGGTAAGACAGGAATAAAGACGCAGACCTACTGGAGAACGGACTTGAGGATATGGGGAGGGGGAAGGGTGAGCTGTGACAGGGCAAGAGAGAGTCATGGACATATATACACTAACAAACGTAGTAAGGTAGATAGCTAGTGGGAAGCAGCCGCATGGCACAGGGATATTGGCTCGGTGCTTTGTGACAGCCTGGAGGGGTGGGATAGGGAGGGCGGGAGGGAGGGAGACGCAAGAGGGAAGAGATATGGGAACATATGTATATGTATAACTGATTCACTTTGTTATAAAACAGAAACTAACACACCATTGTAAAGCAATTATACCCCAATAAAGATGTTAAAAAAAAAAAAAGAACGATGTGAGGGTGGGAAATTCTAAGTGCAAGGTGCAGCAGGAGCAAAAGCCTGGAAGTGGGGATCTGGGTATGTATTCGGGGACCAGCCCTTGGTCCAGTTTGGCTCAAGGGTTGGATTTGCAGAAAGTGAGACTGAGAGCATCCCAGGGGCAGCACCAGACACTGGCAGCTCCTTTCTCATCCTCCTCTGCTGTATTTGTGCAACTTTGTATCAAATGTTTGTAACAAAAGCAAACTCTAGGGCTTCCTTGGTGGCGCAGTGGTTGAGAGTCCGCCTGCCGATGCAGGGGACACGGGTTCGTGCCCCGGTCCGGGAAGATCCCACACGCTGCGGAGCGGCTGGGCCCGTGAGCCATGGCCGCTGAGCCTGCGCGTCCGGAACCTGTGCTCCGCAACGGGAGAGGCCACAGCAGTGAGAGGCCCGCGTACCGGAAAAAAAAAACAAAAAAAACAAACTCTAACTCTGAAATTCCTCTTCCTAGGGCAAGATTCTTTTCCCTAGATTGACAGCACAGAGCTCACATAGCAATCACTGCCATTAATATAGACACTTAGAATGACAGAGCCAAAGTTTAGGTACCAATTAAGGGAAGCTGTTGTTTTCTGAAATAGTTTGTCTTTCTTATTTAAAAGGTGTGATCCCTTCCCTCCTTCTCTCCTTCCCTCTCACCCTTCCATCCTTTCAAGAATATAGGCAACCTAACAAGGGCTCAGGCTAGTGTCCTGAGGTCTGGGCTAGGCAGGCTTTTTGAGGCTGCTGGTGCTGAGAGGTGGCCACAGAGATGTGTCGAGGGAAAGTACATCCTAATCTGTCCACAGACTCATGGATCTCTCTGGCTAGCAGGGTAGCTGCAGCAGGAATCATGGTTTATTTTCAGAAAGTCTTTCTTTTTTAGCTCTATGCAACAGTGACTAAGAACCATGCTTGACAGTATTTTTTATTGAAGTATAGTTGCTGTACATTATTATATGTTATAAGTGTAGAATATAGTGATTCATAAGTTTTAAAGGTTATCCTCCATTTATAGTTATTATAAAATACTGGCTATATTCTCTGTGTTGTACAATACATCCTTGTATCTTATTTTATACCTAATAGTTTGTACCTCTTGCTCCCCTATCCCTATGTTGCCCCTCCCCCTTTCCCTCTCCCCACTGGTAACCACTAGTTTATTCTCTATATCTGTGAGTCTGCTTCTTTTTTGTTATATTCACTACTTTGTTTTGTCCTTGCTTTATAATCTTTAAGAGCCTGTGCTCAGCCCTGCACTTCCCTACAACATGGTGGGCCTGGGCAGGTAGACACATGCCCCTGGGAGATCCTGAGATCCCCTCACCACTCAGGCTGATGGGGTATCCAGTCACCGGGAAACCTCTGGGAGATCATCTGAAAACCAGTATCTGGGGACACACTGCCATGTGGTCCAGTCCAAAGTATGTCCTCTGTATTTTTCTCTTTCTTGTCACACAGACAAGTAACATGGTATCTAGAAACCAACATTACAGGCCAGGCTGCCTAGTCTCCTTGGAAGTTTCCTCCTCCCGCCATGGCCTTCAATATAGGGGGAAATGCAGTTTGATGCTCATCTTGGAGATGTCCTTTCACATTCTGGATGTGAGGATAAAGGACTTTCTCTTCCCATTGGTTTCTTCCTTCTCTGATCCTCTTTCCAGAGGCACTACATTTCTCTCGAGAGTGTGTCCCAAATACCTTATGTCTACGAAGCTTTACAAACATTAATAGACAAATGGTTAGTTTATATAAAGCACACATGTATTACTCTGACATAAGCAGCGAGGGGCCCACAGTTTACATTTTTTGTCTTTCTTTTAAAAAGGAATGAGAAATCATATTCCAGGTGATCCAACCTTTTAAGCTAGGGAGGGAAGGAGTGAAGAAGTTACCATGACTTAAAAGAGATTTAAATTTGAACGCTTTGTAAGCCAAGTGCAAACTGACATATGAGCTTCTACTGATCTTTAGATGGGAAAAGTAGGGCTTGAATTTACTTTCCCACCTCCAGCTCGGCGCTTCTCTGTCCTGAGCAGACCCCCAAACGCTGAGCTTATTGATGAGCTCCTAATTTTAAAAACAGACTGATACCGTCTGGCACTAATAACAATTGTCATCGCAGTAAAGCAGTTTTCATACAAAACCCCAAGAAGACAGGGCATATCTGAGTTTTCAATGACCACGTGTTCAGAATTTTTTATAAGTCAAGTCATGTAGAATCTAACTCGTATTTCTCATATATATGTTCATATCTTACATAACCAATGTTTTGACAATACCAGCTATTGAATTATTTAAATCGCTTGGCATTTAGGGTGCTGGTTTGTGGAGTGACCATGGTGTTTGAATACCAGCTCTGACACAGTGTGCAGTGTAGACTCTTAACTACACAGTGTATGGTGTGGAAGGTAAGTGGAGGGGGCCTAGGTATCAGCCGGCTGTGAATATTTCCTCTGCCTCATACAGCTGTGTGCCCTTGAGACAGTTACACAACCTCTCTGGACATCGGTTTCCTCACCTTCAAAGAGAGCAAATCATAGAAGCAACTTCATAGGACTGTTATAAAGATTAAATTAGATAATGTATGTGAAGCCTAGTGTTCGGTACATGTTAAGTAGTTAATAAAAATCAACTTTAAGATACACACACACATGCACACACTTTATATCACTGGAATTAAATCCATATATGTATATATGTATTGTGTCTGTGTGTGTGTTGTATATGTATAAACAGTGGTTTGGGGGAGGTTGTGAGCTTATGGAAAATTTCTTTGTATTTTCTCTATTTTCCAAGTTTTCTAGGATGAGTTTATCATATACTTGTAATGTTATAAACTCTTTTTTTTTTTCAATGTAATGAACCAGAACAAGTGACTTATTAGGACAGTTATAGCAAAAGCAAAGTCAGGTATATGTTTCAATGCCTTGAAGATAAATCTTAAAACATAGTTCCTAGTAAATAGCAGAGATCCTGAGGGAACAAAGGCTGCAAGTGAATTAAACGAGCCAAACGTAAAAGAAGGAACAGGGCAGTCCAAGACAATGAAGTAAAACCCAGAGAACTTCAGTTTAATAAGCACCTTCAGTAGATCTGCTCCAAGGCGCCAGCATTTAGAATTTGCAGTAGAATGAGCTTTTCTTGGGAAGTGTACCCCAAAAAAGATTTAGAAAATGAAGACCCACAGCAGTTCAAACACTAAGGGAAAGCAGGAAATCAATAACTGATTAAAATCCCATCCAATGTTTTCCAAGAGGGAGGTCACATCAAAGAGCTCAAAGCAAATAGAAACTTTTCAGACTTAACAAGTCACCTAGTCTGCACATAAAGATGGGAGCCTAATTTGCAGCAGGTCCCGTTATAGTCTGGCACCGGGGATGTGAATTTTTGCTGAGATACATTTCTGTCTCTGCCTTTGTCTCGTTTCACTCCCATGTCTCTGCCGGCAGACCTCGGCTGGGGAGCTTCAGCCTGTCTTGTTACACGTTCAGGCATCTTCTGGTCTCTTTTTCTCAAGTTCTGTCACTGCAGTGAAAACAGCCTGAGGATTGTAAGTTTGGGTTTAAAGTGATTCTTGTGACGCAGGCAGAAGAGTGCCAGAAGGGTTTTCTGTTCTGCTTGAGCCCCTCTGTGGGGTATTTATACCATTCACTGGTTTTACCAAAAACAGAAGTCGCTGTGCCATTGACTGGAATGGGATTGCTTCTTTTCATTTCTTTTTCTTTTCTTTCCCTTTCTTTTCTTTCTCCCCCTCCCCTCCTCCCTTCCTTCCTCTGTTTCCTTCTCCCTTTCTCCATTCCTCCCTCCTTCCCTCTCTCCCTCCCTCCCTTTCTTCCTTTCCCCTCTGCAAGTACTCATTTAGTAGCTTTATCAACCACCTACCATGTGGCATCCATTGTGTTATGCACTGTGAAATTAAGATTCATAAGACACGACCCATACTATTATACTTTCATTGTCTTGGTTGAGCTCCCAATTGAACTCTAACATCCATACAGACACGTTTATTACGTGTCTGTTACATGTCTGGCACTTTCATGGAGCTTATTTTACTTAGTTCCATCATCCACCCAGAGGTAGGTATTATTCCCATTCTTGTAACACAGATGATTGAATTTAGGTAGAGGGTTTAAATATCTAACTCAGGGGCACTCGGTTCCTATGAGGAGGAGTCAGGACATTCTGATTTTTCTGATTCCCAGTTCAGTGTGTTTTCCACCGTGCCTGCATATTGTCTGGGAAGGACTTTTATGCTTTCGTCTTTTATATACTGCACTGCACATGTAATGTGCACAATAAATACTTGCGTAGAATTAGATCCAAACTGTATTGAAATTTGCATGCTTCAGCCATTTCATAATGCTTGCATTTGGCAGCATTGTTCAGAACTTTCAAACGCATTTTTTTATATACAGACAACGGGTAAACGTTCTACTGCTTATGTGTAAAGAGCAAGGTGACTAGTCAGGAGTTGACCCTTAGACAGATCTGCAGACATACAGACCCCAGTAAGGGCTTGTATGTGTTCTGAAAGCCTGCCTACCTTGATTAGAGCTGGTTACAGAGGACACGCAGGAAGGAAAAGTCCTCAGCGCCCAAATGAGCATCAAAGTCGCTCTTGAAATCATGATAGAAAGATCAGATCCGTTTTTCTTTTAACTCTGAGAAAATTTTAAAAATAACCAAAATGTAAAGAGAATAATCTAACAGATATCCACATACCCCCACCCAGAGATGAAAGTTGTCAACGTTTTGTCATATTAGTTTTGAGATTTTTTAAGAAATAAAATTTTCAAAAGCATTATAAAATTACAATCTCTTTTGTCTTCTATCCCCAGTCCAACCCCATCCCCTACTCCATTCTGGTGGGCACCGTCAAGGGTCTGGTTTCCAATCCACTATTTATATATTTACATGAACACATATGTTTCCATAAACAATTTATACTATTGTTTTATATGTTTATTATAAAATATACATAATGGTGTCATACTGCTTGTATCATTTTACAACTTGCTTTTATTTTTGCAAATATCACTAAGTTTTTGAGCTGTGTGTTGAAACAGAAGACTCTAGTCCATTCCTGTTAGTAACTGTATAGCATTTTATTATATAAATAAAATGATTTCTTATGCCTTCTCCTACTCCTGTTAATTGGAACTAAGACTGTTATAAACAAACCACAGTAGAAGTGCTCACACAAGTTTCTATCCTTCATACACGTGCTCAGATTCTTATAAGGTGTTTTGCCTAGAAGTGGAATGGCTGGATGGTATACTAGGTACATGTTTAATTTTATCACATTTTGAAAAATTACTCTCTGAAATGGTTGTACCAATTTACAGTCTCATTGTCAATGCATTTAATTACCTGCTTCTCCATACTCTTTTCAATGCTAGATACAGACAGACTTAAATCTTTGCTCATCTGCTTGATAAGCAGGCGTACCTTCTTATTTCTGTTTGCATTTCACTATTTACTAATATAATCTAGCACCTTTTCACGTTCATTGGCTATTCAGGTTTCTTCTTTTGTGAAATGCCTGGTCATGTGCTTTGCCAACTCCTACAGTTATTTGTGGAGTTTTTTTCTTGTTAATTTATAAGAGGGACCCATTTTGGATATGAATCATTTAACTGTTATTTGACCATTGCAAATATCTTTTTTCTTAATCATTGTCAAGTTCATTATCACATTTTTTTTTTTAAAGAGGACCATACAAGATCAGTTCCAAATGGGTAAAGATCTTTATTCTTTTTTTAGGTCAATGCAAGACGGCATACACGGTCTCTGCAATTGAGGGAACGGGCATAAATAGCTTTTGCAGATCTAAGAGAAAACTTCCCTACAAAGGCCTTCAAATTTCTTCTCCAGATCTTTAGAGTAGCCCCCTTTTAGCATCTTGTGAGTTAGATGGAGAGAAACACTTTTTATATTTAGATAGGAGAGCAAAACAAGAGAAATGGACTTTCCTTTTACAAGCCAGTAGCATCAACGCTTCTCACAAGAGCCTCAAATTAATTTGAAAGTGGTTTCCGTAAGTGAAATTTATCATTTAGTGATTATTTTTTAGGCATCTCAGATTTCAGATTTTAAGTTTGCCTACATGGAGTCATTCTACTTCTTCCCTCTTACTAAGAGCAGGTTTCAATTATGTAATTATGGTTAAAGAGGTCTGAAGAGTTTTTACTCTTATGCCTTCATCCTGAGTGGATAATGGTTTGCAATGACTGGTTGACAGCTGTGGAAACACAAATGTGAGGCAGAAAACTTGATAAATATTTACCAACATACTAGACTATAAACGGCGAGATGAGGGCCTGTCTTTACCATCTGCATGATGGTTATATCCTCAACATTGGCTCAGCTGATAATCTTACCGAGTGAGCATGTGCTGAATATTTCCAATCTACAGCTAGTTATTGAATCCCAATTCTGTGTTAGATACTTCTGTATTCTATACACTCGTGTAATCAAAGTGACCAACATTGACAAAGTGCCCACCCTCATGAAGCTTACATTCTAGTGGCAGGGAGAGATAAGTGACAATGAAGAAAAAAGATGCAGTGAAATGGGGCAGAGAGCTGTGGGCTGGTGGGATGGGGGTCGGGATGTTTCTACTGTAGGGAGTGTGGTCTGAGAAGCCTCCTGAGGAGGGATCCTAAAGATGAACAACATTTACTAGATAGAGATGGTGAGAAAAAGATGGGATATATAAAACCACAGGCTCGGAGCTCTTAAACAATTACTTCCGATATAGGAGGTAAGCGCTTGTCTCTTTGTATTTTTATTTGGAGCAGTTCATATGAGTTTTGGAAAAAACATGACTGAAGCATTGATTTTAAATTAGAAGAAGTTAACGAATTTGTAAAATATGCTTCCTTTTCTTTGGCGGAATAGTTTACACAGGGAGAGAACAGCTGGCTCCTAGGACTTGGTGGTGCACTTTGGCTGGGCTGTTAATTGCGTAAGTATTTTGTGTATTTCTGACTGTGTATCTCTCCTGCAGCCCACTTGACCAAGATAAGTCTTTTGAGCCCTACTGAATGTTTGCATCTCGCAGGCAACTACAAACTGTGGCTCACGGGATGATTTAACAAAAAATTATCGAAAACATTTAAAGTGCAGCACTGAGTTCATGGATAGAAACTGCTGTTTGCACAAACAAAACATTCAGATGATGAAGATTCTCTAGATATTGATTTAATGCAGACTTCCTTCTTGTTTGATTTATTTGGAAAAATTGATTTCAAGTTCCTAGCAGTATCTAGTAGAAGTTCAATATTTCTTGCCCCCTCCCCCTAATGCCTGCCTAGAGAGAAAAACAAAAACAAAACAAAAAACCACACTGTTTGGGGGTTTTGTTTTGTTTTCTTAAGCCAAATACTTAAATCACGAATGTCTCATAAGTGCCTTTGGATGGCTTTCATTGCCTTGTTTATTTTGCTGTAGTCAGTACAAACACCTTCAAATCTCCTTCTGTAACAGATGATTTTCAAAGTCATCATCTGACCTCGCTGATGGAGCTGGTCTGCAGACCTTGCAGCCGAGTTGATTTTTGCACGGACTCTAACTTCCACACCACAAAACTTTACAGCCTCTTTGAGGAACCAATTTCCAAGCTAAGAGAACAAATGAAAAGTGTTCGCTCATCTCTCAAAAATATTTCTGCGCTTGGTATGTTCCCACTCTTATCGGGTTCTCAGGAATGAACACAGAATGTGACATGGGTTTTTCACATACGTAAGTTTTTGTCTTCCATTTCTGGGAAGTTATTTCCTCGTCTGAGGTTTTATTTTCTTGATTTATTAAACTTTAACATGCTACGGAAAACCTCTTCTCTCCTAGCGACTGTTCTCTCCCTTTTAAAAATGGCTCAGGAATGGAAAGCTTGATTTTCCATCTTAGATTTTTTAGGGTCCTTTTAGGTTTATTCTGCCCCTCGTTACTCCCTCCTGTACACTCACACCCGAGGCCGCCGGCATCTGGGCTGAAAGAACCCGTGGCGGGCTTTACACATAAGCAGGAGAGGAGGGTGTCATATTGGCGACAGGCTCCTGCTGGCGGCCGGCGAGCCCGCCGGGGTTAACGGGGGCGCAGGGGTCAGCGCCCTCGAAGTTGGGGGCCTCGGGCGGAGCCGCACCAGAGCCGCGGCGACCGCTCAACCAGAGCGCCTTGCAGTCCCGCTCCGTCCACGGGGAAAGGATCGCCTAATTGGTCGCGATCCCACGGAGGTCTTGCTCTTCCCGGGGCAGTCTCCGGGACCGAGAGCGTCGCGGGGCCGACGCAGGCGGAGCGGAGCCGGCGAGAGGAAAAGCCCAGGCCTGGGGCAGAGGAGGAATGAGGGGCCGGGAGCCGGGGGGATTTCCTCCCGCGCTTCCCCCTCCAACGGGAGCGGAAAATGTGATTTGCTGTGCATTCCAGGCGCGGTTCCCTGGGGTGACCTCTCCCAGCCGGCCTGGGCGGGGGGAGCAGACAAAGAGGCGAGGCAGGCGGAGAGGGGACCCCGCGGGGAGGCAGGAGGGGTGCGGGGGGCGGGGGCAGTACCGGGAAAGGGGGCGGATAGCGGGTCCCGCGGCGGCGGCGGCGCCTGGCCAATGGAGAGGCGCGGCCCCGGGCGCCGCGCTCCGCCGCCGGCATTTAAACGGGAGACGGCGCGATGCCCCGCACTCGGTGCGCCCTCCGCGGATCGGGCGACCTAGTGTGCAGCAAGAGCGGTGCTCTCTGTCCCGCTGACCCCGCGCCGAGCCCGGGCGGCTCGTGCCGCGGCCGCACACCGCGCCACGCGTCGAGAGCGCAGGCCCGAAGGCCCGCAGCACTGACAGGTGAGCGCGGAGGCGCGGGCGTGTGTGTGTGTGTGTGTGTGTGTGTGTGTGTGTGTGTGTGTGTGTGTGTGTGTGTGTGTGTGTGTGTGTGTGTGTGTGTGTGTGTGTGTGTGTGTGTGTGTGTGTGTGTGTGTGTGTGTGTGTGTGTGTGTGTGTGTGTGTGTGTGTGTGTGTGTGTGTGTGTGTGTGTGTGTGTGTGTGTGTGTCGGCAAACGACTGCCGCGTCTCGCTCCGTGCAGACTTGCCGTAGCCCTTCGTGAGCGCAGGCCGAGGCCTGAAGAACCATCGCGGGGTCTTTCGTGCCAAGGTCTTGGCTGCCATGACCTCACCTTGCGCGGTCTGCAGGGCAAGACTGGGAAAGAGGATGTCAAGAGCAAGAGCCCCGCATCCCAGTTCCACCTCCCGGAGCTCCGCTAATAACGCTCCTGGTGTGTTTGGCAGCCGCGCTTGCCAGTCGCGTCCGCTGGGTGAGGGCGCAGAGTCCGTGACTCCAGAGCGCAGGAGCAGAGGGATAATGAGCGAGCGGGAGCAGTGAGGCGCTGCGGGGACCTTCAGCTCGACCGCAAACACCGGGGCAGGTTGCAATGAGAGGGTCCCATTTGTTTGAGGCGGGGCGCTGGGTCTGGGGACTTTCGGGGCGCGCACGTCGGAGGGCCGTGAGTGATCCTGCCCTGAGGTGGTGGATCCTGAGAATCAGCGATGCATTTGCCTCTCCCCAAGATGGAGACTCATGCAACAGCGGAGCTGCGGAGTTCCGCCGTGGCGGAAACCCAAGGGTCAGGTAACTGGACAGCTGAAGTGAGGTGCGCGGTCCCGGACGCCTAGTCCCGCGAGCCCGCGGTGCTCACATAGCAAACACCGCACACACTGCGCGCTTGTGCGCGCTGTTTCCTCTTCTAGGCTTCTCCCTGCCCCATGCGCTTCTCGGCTGAACTGCGGACGTCCGGGCAATGGGCAGTGACAACTCGCCGGGTCCCACTTGTGCGGGTACCCTTTAATTTGTGTCCGAGAGGCCCCTGCCTCACCTCGCCGCGCCTTCCTAGAGACGGACTAGGCGGGACTGGCGGCGGGAGGCTGGTCCCTGGGCTTGGACGCCCAGGTCATCCCTCGTCCTCCCCCGCCACTTTGCTGACCCCTCTGCAGCTCACGGAGCAAGGCAGGCGGGCGGTGGGGTGTCGGGGCCGTCACCTTGACGGCCGGAGTTACTCGTAGATTTCTGGCTTAGGAAGAACAGACGCGCCACCGCTCTGGCTTGGCATTGTCTTCGGATCCCAGCTCTGCCTTGGGGGCGCCCCAGCCTGGCGTTTCCCCGCGCAGGGCTCTGGTGATGGCCCCCCGGGCGAGGCAGGGGGCAGACAGGAGCCTCTCCAGTGAAGCCCTTCCAGCGCGCCCAGAGCTGGCTCCCCAGTCAAATCTGGGTGCGCTTTCTCCTCTTTTAGACAGAAATATAGCCTCGAAGTTAGGGGTTAAAAATCTCTTATTAAATGTTACAAGGGCAGAGAGGCGACCATCGGTAGGTAATTGGATCTCCCGCTGGAAAGAGCAGATCCAAGCGGTGTGCGCGTCTGTTTATGTTCCCCTTCGAGATGGTGCCAGGACACGAGTTGATTAAAACAATCTACTGTGTTAAGTGGGTCACCAGGGACTTAAGCTGTCCCAGGGACCCCAGAGTAGTGGCTTCCTTTTGGCTGTACATACAAGTTAAATAAATAGCGGAGAAGAGGTTAAGATAACCCTGAACTCAGGGTGAGGAGTCTTCTTTCACCCAGGGCTTTCCACTTTCCAGCACCCTCTTTTTCTTTTTCTTTCTTTCTTTATTTTCTTCTTTTTTTTTTTTTTTTGTTTATTTTTTTTTTTCTTTTTTTTTTCTTTCTTTCTTTCTTTCTTTCTTTCTTTCTTTCTTTCTTCCCTCCCTTCTCTCTCTCTCTCTCTCTCTCTCTCTCTCTCTCTCTCTCTCTCTCTCTCTCTCTCTCTCTCTCTCTCTCTCTCTGTCTCTCTCTCTGTCTCTCTCTCTCTCTGTCTCTCTGTCTCTCTCTGTCTCTCTTTCTGGGATGCAGGACTTAAAAGGATGGACTTTTCAAAGCAAGGAGGGAAAGAAGAATATTAAACAAAATTACAGATTCTCATCTCCTCCCGGGCACACTGCAGCCTACAGTGGTAGGCGATTTGATTACCATCACTGGATAAATTGCACACTCCAAATTGTTAGTATTAACTAATTATTTAAGGGCTCTTTAGAACTTAGTTGCTGTGTGTAGGGCTGTGTGTGTGTGTTTAACCCCCAGGTCATTGTAGGAATTAAAGTGTTTTGTAAACTTTGTAATTTCACAGGTTTCCTATTTTCTTAAAAGTTCCTTTTGAGTGAAATGTTTTGGTAACCCATGCACGATCTATGGGAAATCCAAGTTGGCTAACATAGACTTGTGTGAATGGTTACACAGGGGAGAACAGAAACCTATTACATCCTCACCTTTCTGAATGAGAGCTGCCTGCCTTGTCTTCTAAACTGAAGCCCTAATCTTAAGGTTTAAGTGTTAAAAGTGATACAATGCCACGAAATTTTATGCCACAAACCCAGCTCCCAAGAAATGCTTGTCAGCAACAAAGCTGTGGAGCAGCAAAGCTGTGCAGAATAGAGTGTAGGACAGACGGGAAAACCTAAACCTTTTATGTAAAAGGAGTGGGGGAGGTAGGGGAGGTGACTGTAGCATCCAACTGAAAGCACAAATCAGGCCAGTGTTATCAGCCTATGTCTTACATCTGCAAGGAATTGTCTTTAGTTTTAACATATGCTCTTAGAAATGCAAAGTACAACAATAATTCCTGGGACCAGAAAGGTTTTTTTCTTTACATGTGAACAAAATAGAGAATTATTTGAGTCACAATATTGTTCAAATTTGATTGCATTAGAAACAAGTC
This sequence comes from Tursiops truncatus, assembly GCF_011762595.2. Lineage (NCBI taxonomy): Eukaryota > Metazoa > Chordata > Mammalia > Artiodactyla > Delphinidae > Tursiops > Tursiops truncatus. The sequence continues at coordinate 77,809,149 of NC_047035.1, read as the reverse complement.
CATGTGTCCCTTATTAAATACCGTGCTGAGTGTCCATAGAATAGTGGTTAAGGACATGTGTTTGGGGGCTAGGGAGAATGGGGCTCAAACCCTGTCTTTCCCATGAGGGGCTGTGTGACCTTGGACAAATTCCTAACTTTTCAGAGTCTGAATTCCCTGATCATCCGTAAAAGGAAGATGATATTGTCTACCTCATATTTTGTTGTGAAAAATCAATTATAAAATTCAGTCAGAATTGAGCATAATGCCTGGCATAGGGTTTAAAAAATAGAGGTGGCTCTTAGTGGTGGTATTGGGAGAGGCAGTAACATTATAGGACATCAGCGTGTACCACAAGGTGGTTCTGAAATGAAATCACAAATCCCACTCACACAGGGACCAACACACATCTTTCACTACAATATAGAACCTATGGCTTGACTGACTCTCAATAGTGCTGCTCAGTGAACATTTAACATTTATTACTTTCTAACTTGTCTCCTTTTGACCACAAGAATTGTGTACCATCATTACCTTCACCAAAAAAATCTTCGGATGAGCCTTGAGAGCTCCTGAGATACTTAACTACTAGGTGGTCTCCTCCCTGCCCTATATGATGTTGGGCCCAAGCCTGACTTAGCCTGAATGGTCTTCAGAATAGGGAGGTTGCAGTTAGGGTACTTGCAATACATACAGGATGAGACTTTATCCTCTACTAGTTTGCCTTTGGTGCAAATTGTCTGAAAACAAAAAAATCAATGCAGTATATTCTTTTATTTTTTTAATTTATTTATTTGTTTATTTATTTATGGCTGTGTTGAGTCTTCATTTCTGTGCGAGGGATTTCTCTAGTTGCGGCAAGCGGCGGCCACTCTTCATCGCGGTGTGCGGGCCTCTCACTGTCGCGGCCTCTCCCGTTGCAGAGCACAGGCTCCAGACATGCAGGCTCAGTAGTTGTAGCTCACGGGCTTCATTGCTCTGTGGCATGTGGGATCTTCCCAGACCAGGGCTCGAACCCGTGTCCCCTGCATTGGCAGGCAGATTCCCAGCCACTGCGCCACCAGGGAAGCCCAATGCAGGATATTCTTAAGAATATCTGCTCAATTTCTAAAAGTTGACTGCCTTTTTAAAAATTAAAGATCCAATTTAAAAACAACCTTTGCCCTTCTCAAAGATTTAGTTCTGAGAAATAGGAATAGGGTCTTCTAAAACCTGGCCTGCACTTAGAGCCTGTGCTGTCACTTCCATTATTTTTTTAATACTGGGGAATAATTTGATGGCATGCCTGTTGAATAGCTTTCTAAAATTCAATTCATCAAGAGGAATTGATCAGCCACAGACGTTTGGCTTGCTGGTCATTGTCTCCTCACTGTTTATCCCACTCAGCACTCCATTTAACTGAATACAAGCAGGTTGCTTAGCGAAAATGAGAAATACGGCAAGAAGAGCGCTGAAAGGAGCTGGCCTAAACTTTCCCAAAGACATCGAGCATATTAGAAACAGGTTACACGTAACACTTTTATTTCTGATTCCCCAGAATTCCATGATTGTGTTCTCACAGCCTGGCGAAGATTGGAATAAATCACCATGACCTGCACAGGACAGAGGGTGGCTGATAGGGCGTATTTTTGTGCAGATGTTCGCTGTTGATCACTTGGGGCAACCTGAAGGAAAGCATCAGATAGAGGAGACATGCTCTGAGAGTATCTACGTCCTCTGGGACAAATGGATTAGAGGGGAGAACAGTGGTAAAGGAAGAAAAAAGATAGGGGTGGGTGGGTCTTGCTGGTGGGAAACAGTTGCAGAGAAACTCATCATGACAATTTGATCACGTTAGTTGGAGAAGCAGAAATACATTAAGGGGAAGCTGAGGTAGCATTTGAAAAGAATATTGTCTGCAAAGGAAAATAAAGGGAGGTCTTTGTGGGTGTCTGATGCGCTCTGGGTCCGTGAGATGCAGCTTTCATTTAATAATGTGAGTGGGTCATTTCATGAATGCAAATTACCAGAACTGTTTTCAGCTCTCGTTTGGATAATGGATGGTAATTCGTAAGACCTAAATCTGGATTAGCCTTTGGATTCATTTTTGATAACGAGGCACTTTGCTAGGTGTTGATGGGAAAAAGAATTATACCTAAGGAACTTACATTTTCTTGGTTTCCTCCATGTCTGTGATATTTACAGAGTGAAAATTATTTGGTGGCAAGACAATTGGGATTTCAAGAACACAACGGCCCTATTTCCTTCAATGAGTAATCAAGATCATTTTGGTGTGGAGGAGGTTGGGTGACTGACCACAGTGACTTGACAGAGCCCTGGTTCTAGAACCGGTTCTATTTCTCATCCCCCTCCCTCTTACTTGTGTGGGATATGCAGAGTCCTTCAGAGCACTGCTGTTCTCTAAGAAGCTGAGGTCTCTGTTGATTGAGATTCCTAAGGTTTTTGTTTTTGTTTTTGTTTTTTTTGCGGTACGTGGGCCTCTCACTGTCGTGGCCTCTCCCGTTGCGGAGCACAGGCTCCAGACGCGCAGGCTCAGCAGCCATGGCTCATGGGCCCAGCCGCTCCGCGGCATGTGGGATCCTCCCGGACCGGGGCACAAACCCGTGTCCCCTGCATCGGCAGACGGACTCCCAACCACTGCGCCACCAGGGAAGCCCCCTAAGGTTGTTTTTTTCCTCTCTCCAAATAACTAGTTATAAGATTTAAGAACTCAAAAGCTGAAGATATTTAAAGAGTAGGCTTTTTGAAAATGAAAAGCCATTTCATAATATTTTTCACACCTAATAAATTTTGAGAAAAATTTACTTTTCTTAAAAAGTCTGTCACTCTAAAAAAAAAAAAGTGTCACTCTAGACCCCTTTTTCTCATGGGATTTGCACACTCCCATAGGAACAGGAAGTCAGTCCAAATTAAAACAGAAAACCACAGTTGACTAATTTTGAATTTACTGCTTTATTGTTGGTTTCTTTCAGAGTGAATACAATGGCTTTTTTTTTTAACATCTTTATTGGAGTATAATTGCTTTACAATGGTGTGTTAGTTTCTGCTGTATAACAAAGTGACCACTATACATATACATATATCCCCATATCCCCTCCCTCTTGCGTCTCCCTCCCACCCTCCCTAGGTGGTCACAAAGCACCGAGCTGATCTCCCTGTGAGATGTGGCTGCTTCCCACTAGCTATCTATTTTACATTTGGTAGTGTATATATGTCCATGCCACTGTCTCTCTCTCTAAAAAAAAAATGGTTCTGAAGAACCTAGGGACAGGACTGGAAAAAAGATGCAGACGTAGAGAATGGACCTGAGGACACGGGGAGGGGGAAGTGTAAGCTGGGACGAAGTGAGAGAATACAATGGCTTTAATTGGAAATATAAACCCTATAGTGTTCTCCATGGGACCACGTAAAAAGAAATAGGTATTTGGAGTTTTCTTGGAAAAAGGAAGAGAAGCATTAAGAAGCTCCCTATAGGCTAGACTCTGCTGATCTTCAGCATGTGTGAAGACATTTTAAATGCAAAGAACAGAAACTCTGTCGGTCAGTGTGGTCCACGACAATCATTCATTGAACAAAAGAGCATCTACTCTGCCAGGCATGGAGGAAGAGGTGATGAAAAAGCCCTCATGACTCTCAGACTTGATATTTATTTAATGACAGATGGGAAATGCCAGATAGGGAAAGCTGAGTATAAAGGAGGTCCTTAAGTGGTGTAGAGAAAGAAAATTGCATTTTTTTGGATAGATGTTTGTGGGTATGGCTGGCCCCATGACTTGAATCTCTCCCATGCAGTCAATATACCTTCCCAGTCAAGTCTCAGATTGGCCTCTGTGATGTTGGCTCTGAAATCTTGGATTGTTCTGGAGGCCATTTTTAGGAGGGATGGGGAAGATGGTGGGTGGTGGCCTAGGGCTGTCTTATGTGTTCCTCTTGGAAATGGGCAGAGAGTGAATTTTAATTTAGATCGTGGCCTGGAATTGAATAAAAACAGAAACTTGTGAAAGCTTCTTGAATTCACAAGATATTTGCCCAGGAGACTGGTCCGTCATGGCTCAAGTTGTTCTACTCTCTGGAGAAAATCAGCACTGTTTTATAAGTGGTGTTTTAAAGACAAAACAAGGAAATTAATTTGTTGCTGTTGTTGAGGCAAAAAATGCTCTGTTTAAAGAACAAAAATGCTGTAACATAAACTGACCGAAGCCAGGGAGTCAGAGCAGGAGCTAAATGTCACATTATCAGCTCCAAACTTGAACTTGCCCAAAAGTACTAGGTTAATGTCTAAAAGATGGTGCCATTTAAGAATATGTTGAATTTAATATTTAATTATCTTAATTGGACATTATCCTTAGGGTTGCATGGTATCTACTTACAGGGGCTGCCCTTTAGAGAATGCAGATTCCACCCTGCCTTTGTCTTTGAAAAGTAACTGCTCCAGCTACTAATACCAACTTGGATAGCTCCTTGGGGGCCACGGTGAGGTTACTGTTAAATTGCATTTAGTGGTTATCATGTGTCACACTGGTGGACAGAAGAGAGCAGGGACGTGGGTACTTCACAGCTGTGTCCTCGGGTTCAGAACTGTGGTGGACGTGGAAGACAGGGGAAACCTCTGGATTCAGGTCAGACTTGGTGTGATGGCCTGAGGAGGGAGGCTGGGAATTTGAAACTGCTCATTGAGAAGAAAATCCCTCCACATTTTCACAGCTCCCTCTGTGCCCCACGGCTGCAGGTGCTACAGGTGTTGCAGCTCAAAGCTTATTAGAAAGGCAGACCTACTGAATGATAATCTGCATTTTATCAATATCCCCAGGTGATTGTCTGCACACTCAGGTTTGAGAACCACTGTCCCAGGAGAATCTTAGGACGCTGATGCTTCTCTCTTGCACCGTCTTTTTTTTTTTTTTTTTTGCTGTACGCGGGCCTCTCACTGTTGTGGCCTCTCCCGTTGCGGAGCACAGGCTCCAGACGCGCAGGCTCAGCGGCCATGGTTCACGGGCCCAGCCGCTCCGCGGCATGTGGGATCCTCCCAGACCGAGGCACGAACCCGTGTCCCCTGCATTGGCAGGCAGACTCTCAACCACTGCGCCACCAGGGAAGCCCCAACTTTCCGGTTTTTTTTGTCAGTTTTCCCTTTGCCTCCACTCCCCTTATTTCATTTTTTTTTGCCATTGTTCATATGCCATTGCTCCTACTGACCCATATCTAACTCCAGACCCATCCACAATAATTCATTATCATTAACTTATTCAACATGTCTGTGGCACTTACTAATGTAAATATTTGCACATACCTGTTCTCTTGTGTCCATTTTCTACCTTCTAAATTCTATATACACACACACACATATGTGAAGGACGTACTTCATTATTTTAAAAGTAGATGGGCTTCCCTGGTGGCGCAGTGGTTGAGAGTCCGCCTGCCGATGCAGGGGACACGGGTTCGTGCTCCGGTCCGGGAAGTTCCCACATGCCGCGGAGCGGCTGGGCCCGTGAGCCATGGCCGCTGAGCCTGCGCGTCTGGAGCCTGTGCTCCGCAACGGGAGAGGCCGTGATAGTGAGAGGCCCGCGCACTGCGATGAAGAGTGGCCCCCGCTCGCCGCAACTGGAGAAAGCCCTCGCACAGAAATAAAGATCCAACACAGCCAAAAATAAATTAATTAATTAATTAAAATAAATAAATAAAAGTAGAACAATGTGTATCGTGGTATTAAGAATGATATAATGAATATCTGTGCCCAGTTTAAAAATGAGAATGAGTGATCCAGGAATCTTATGAATTACGTCATCTTTCTGGTAAAGTAATTTGTTCTGTCTGCAGTACCACCATATTTAGTTAGTTTTCTAATTGCTTTCAGTTTTACATCAATTTTGATCTGAACAACATATCTAGGGATATGAGGTGTTTGTATCTTTGCTTAAATAAAGTCATTTATTAAAAGGTAAAGTGAAATTTTCTCTAGGTCAGAAAGCAAGCTGTTATCCTAGGACTTCGACTAGAAGCTGAGTCTTGACTTTTCGTCTAGTGCTCTTCCTGGGAAGGATTCTTCCTCTTTCTGGCCTCCACACATCTCCTTCCGATGCCTGATAACACTGAACATCTCAAAGCATCCAATCAAGCGAACTCAGGAAGGGCTCAGGCCAGTCAGGGAGAAATAGTGAGACCCTTTCCTGTCAGATGAGCCCTCTGGCTGGCGAGGCTAATTCATCTATTTACGTAGTAGGAACTTAACCAAATATTGTCAAGTACAAGAATGAATAACTGTATATAAAATAAACAACAAGGACCCTAACTGTATTCAGTATCTTGTAATAACCTATAATGGAAAAGAATCTGAAAAAGAATAAATATATATATATGTATAACTGTATCACTGTGCTGTACACCTGAAACTAACACATTATAAATCAACTATCCTTCAATTAAAAGAAAAAAAGAATGAATACAGTTAAGGGACCATAATACAAAGTCAAACGTAGTTGGTGTCAGGAAGCAATTCCCCTGGGAGGACAAGTGACAGAGCTCACGTCTTGGCTCATTCACTGGCTGACCCTGGGCAAGCTACTTCATGGCTTAATGGCCCAGAGGGTAACGAGAATAACAATACCTAATGCACGAAGATACCGTGAGAGGCAATGAAATCGTTTACGTCGAGTGTTTAGCAAGTGCCTGATAAAACATTAGCTGTTTTATGAATGTTTTCATTAATTATCTTTTCCATTTTTCATGTCTCTCCTCTCTGTGTCTCCCCCCTTTAGCATGAGCCGTACGGCCTACACTGTGGGAGCCCTGCTTCTCCTCTTGGGGACCCTGCTGCCGGCTGCTGAAGGGAAAAAGAAGGGGTCCCAAGGGGCCATCCCCCCGCCAGACAAGGCCCAGCACAATGACTCGGAGCAGACTCAGTCTCCCCAGCAGCCTGGCTCCAGGAACCGGGGGCGGGGCCAGGGGCGGGGCACTACCGTGCCCGGGGAGGAAGTGCTGGAGTCCAGCCAGGAGGCCCTGCATGTGACGGAGCGCAAATACCTGAAGCGAGACTGGTGCAAAACCCAGCCGCTGAAGCAGACCATCCACGAGGAGGGCTGCAACAGCCGCACCATCATCAACCGTTTCTGCTACGGCCAGTGCAACTCCTTCTATATCCCCAGGCACATCCGGAAGGAGGAGGGCTCTTTTCAGTCTTGTTCCTTCTGCAAGCCCAAGAAGTTCACCACCATGATGGTCACGCTCAACTGCCCCGAACTACAGCCACCCACCAAGAAGAAGAGGGTCACTCGTGTCAAGCAGTGTCGTTGCATATCCATCGATTTGGATTAAGCCGGGCCTACCCAGCCTGTCCTTGGGGTGCAAGCCCCCAGGCGGGCCCAGAACCAGACCTAAATCAACCTGATTCTTACTTGGCTTAAATCTAGAGGCAAGAAGAACCACCAGCTGCCTTCTGCCAGGAGCCTGCTAGTGCGTAGTTTGTGTGCATGAGTGTGCATGGGTCCCTGTGGGCGTTTGCAGACACCAGAGGAAACACAGTCTCTGCTAGAGGGTACTTCCTATTATGTAAACGTATCTGCTTCCATGCGGGATGGTACGGAAAGCCCACACCACCTGAGGCACATTTGGAGGGACAGGGTTCTGCCTTGGTCTTCCATGTGCCCTCCTGGGGACCAGAACCTCCCTTCAGAATGAGTGTTAATGGAAGAGGCTACTCTGAGGGCAAGAGATCTGTTTTAGTGCTGCCTTGGCCTTAGGATATTTCAACCTGTGCTTGCTTTCCCCCTTCCTCTTCCCTGTCACAGTCCATCCCTTCTTAGGATCTCAGTGACTATTTCCGTCTAATCCCCTACCTGCCAGAGGCTCTAAAGTAACTCACTTGACCACAGATGCAAATGTTTCCTATTTGGGGAAGACCTTTCAGACTCTGGGGGAGGCTGGTAGGGCAGGAAGGTTAGAGGATTGAGAGAAGGGAGAGATCACAGGTGAGGACCAGTTGGCCCAGCAAAATTCAGGAGGGAGGTGTGCAGAGCCTGGAAAGGCCAACCCCCAAACACGGTGAGACCCATGCTTTAGCAAGTTTTTTCCTGGTATTTAAAGAACCCAAGGAAACAGAGGAGAAATGAAATTGCCCCCCCCCAAGATCATTAACTTTGTGAGTCACTGTGACTGTGGAAATTAGCTGTAACCCAATACCAAACTTAAAACATAAATATTGACCACTCCTATTTTCAGAACCAAGTGAGTGAGCGAAACCAAAACATCCCCTCCTGCTTGGCCCCTCAGATGGACAAAAGATGTAGTTCAGAACCCCCCCCCCCCCCACACAGGAATAGGAAAAAGACAAAAACCTTATAAGCAGAAGGTCTTATTATCTTTCCTTTAGGCTGGGGTATAATCACCTCTTTCCCAGTTCCTTATTCCTGTGTCATGTTTCTGAGAGCCACAAGCCTGTATTGTAAAGATTCTGCCTCTGCCGAATGCACCTGACAGTGAAGGACCAGGCTAAGATAAGAGCGTTTAGGCCTGCTCCTTTCTAGAAAGAAGTATATTTGGGGTCTTTTTGTTTTAGCCATCTATAAGAGATTGAGCTGGAGAGCAGAGGAGAGTAAGGAAAGGAAGGAGATTGCCTCTGGCTAAGGAGTAGTCAAAAGTCAGGGAGGACATGTAAGGGATACACCAGCCCTTCTTCCTTTGCCCTTGAAGGGTCTAATGGGAACCCCCAGTTAAGAAATGAGAGTATTTGTGTGCATTAGCTGTCCTACAGCTGGTAGGACTTATGTAACATTGTAACCATTTGGAAACTACTGTTCCCTGATTAAACTTAGGTTATTTGCAATGCGTATTTAGTATTTATCTGATGGCCAAAGCACAGGGTGGGTGAACCTTCCTGCATTTTGGATTTGGACAACTTGCTCTCTTCAAGCCTGAGGTTTTATATGTAAACCCCCCCACCCCCGATACGATTCTTGCCTTGCATCCTCTCAGTCTCACCAGCCAAGTCATGTGTAACATGGGAAACAAACACCATAGACTTGTGTTTCAGTTGCCCATGAAGGCTCCAGCATTCAAAGGACCAATGCAACTAAAGAGGCTGTTTTTATTTTATTTCTGTTTTGGTCCAGTGCTTTCCCTACTAACAAATAAATAGGAACCATACTTTGAGGCAGAAGTCATCTTGAACACCCGAAATATTGGGTCTAATTTTAAAACTTTGAAATTCACTGCTGATGATTCTACACTAGGCGAATTTGTGCAAACACACAGTCTGTGCATGTCACATACACCGTATGCCCCTGCCCTAAATCCTTGTATCGTCCACGTCCTCCCAACAATAAAACGCAGAATGGATTTAATTAAGCATGCAAATGCTAAGCTAGAATTTTGAGGGTGGGGGAGAGGAAAAGAAAGGGGAAGGAGCTGAAAATATAAAACCACACTAGAGAGGAGGAGGGACGCTCAGAACCAGCAGACACCGAATCTCTCTTGTTCTGACTGCCACGAGCATGCAGTTTTGTTAAAAAGAGATGACTTCAGTTGGCAGCAGGAATCTTCTTCTAGTAGCTTGTACCACAGTCTTTTTTTACTTTTTTTTTTTGCGGTACGCGGGCCTCTCACTGTTGCGGCCTCTCCCGTTGCGGAGCACAGGCTCCGCACGCGCAGGCTCAGCGGCCATGGCTCACGGGCCCAGCCGCTCCGCGGCATGTGGGATCCTCCCGGACCGGGGCACGAACCCGCGTCCCCTGCATCGGCAGGCGGACTCTCAGCCACTGCGCCACCAGGGAAGCCCTGTACCACAGTCTTGCATGTAAGTTGGATTTGGCTTAAGTAAAGAGAATTTCCTCAAAATGAGCTTCACTGGGGTAATCAGCAGCATAACTGCCCTAAAAGCACAGCACTAGCCAAAGAGGGAAATGTCTGCTTTTCTTATTGCATCTACATTAAGACTAGCCCAAGTCCCGCGTGTCTTCCAACATTTATTGAAAGTGCCGTATCTGTCACATATTGTATTGGAGTCACCGATGATGTAATGATATGTTTTCTTCATTACTATAGTAGAATTTTTTATGGCAAGATATTTGTGATCTAGATCTTTCCTATTAAAATAATGCCAAACACCAAATATGAATTTTATGATGTACACTTTGTGCTTGGCATTAAAAGAGAAAAACACATCCTGCAAGTCTGTAAGTTGTTTTTTGTTATTGTAGTTCTGCAAAGTTAAAAATGTAAGTGAAAAATCTGGAGGAAAGGATAATTTCCACTGTGTGGAATGTGAATAGTTAATCAAAAAGTTATGGTTATTTAATGTAATTATTAACTCAAATCCTTTGCTCACTGTGATTTCAAGCATGTTTTTTTTTCTCCTTTATATGACTTCCTCTGAGTTGAGCAAAAGAAGAGGCTGGCGCATTGTGTATTGTTGGAGGCTTTTATCAGAGGGAAACAAAATCTTGACACATCTGAACGTGTGTTACAGAGTCAAGACCTGAGCTTTTATTTTTTTAATTGAATGTTCCTTAAAGGTTAACATTTCTGAGGCAATTTAAGAAAGATCTTAAATGTTATTTTGGAAGAATTAAAATGTGTGTATACAAACAAATAGCAGATAATAATGAACAGTTCACAAGTTCCTTTAAGGAGAAAATCTGAAATAAAAAATGTATGTACAGAACATTTATAAATGACCAGTTAATGCTGAAGAGTGAAAGTAGTTCTGATTTGTCATTCTCAATATATTTAATATCAACTGCATTATGTATTATGTCTGCTTTAATCATTTAAAACAACAAATTTATGAAGACTATGACTGGGGTCCTCTGCTGTCTCTGAGGATGAGAGGGGATTTGATAGTCTCATAAAAGCTAATTGGGTTGAAAGCAATGTTTTATGAATCTGTAACTAGAATTTAATTCCACCCCAATAATGTTCTATATAACCTTTCCCAAAGAGCAATCAATAAATTGAACCTCTTCTCTCTGTGTGTGTGTGTGTGTGTGTGTGTGTGTGTGTGTGTGTGTGTGTGTGTGTATTTCATTGGTAATGTTCACAGGGCAGGGCTGGGGCAGGGATTCACTTGTCATGGGAAGGGAGGTAGAAAACAGATCATGAGATCTCTTGTGATCTGAAAGGAAATTTATTTTCTCCACTCAGACCTTCCAGGTCCCACTTGATTTCAGGAGGACACCTCAGGCCATGGCAATTAGAGGCAGGGGAGATCTGGTGAGCAGTGGAAAGTACCAACCTCTTCCCCAGAGCTAGAAAGAAGAGTTAGAATGCTTCTGAGAAGCCTTCAGATACTGGAAGAATTGTCACACTGAAAAGATAATAGCTTTATTTTGAGGTGTTCAGGGGAAAAGGGGGAGAAAGATTTGGGGCTCAGTAGAAGAAAGAGCTTTCTAACGACGAGAGTGATGCGGCAATGCAATGAGTTGCCTTTGAGATGGTCAACTCCCTGTCCTTGGAAATATTAGAACGTATGCTAGATATCATTTGATAGGGATTTGCAGCATTGCGAGGTATTGTCCTGGATGTGCAATTGAATGAGTGGATTTCTGATGTCCCTTTCTACTCAGATGTACAATACAGGATTTATACTAGGTATTGGTACTCTGCCAGTGATAATGAAAGTGCCAGAAACTATATATGGAGTGCTTATGCCAGACACTGTCAAGGATTTTGTTTTCCACTTAATTTTCATAGTGACTCGACAATATGAATACCATTATCATCACTGCTAGGAGGCAGTGAACTCATAAGTCTTAACTGCAGTAGCTGTGCGCTTAAACACTATGGAAAATTGTGAGATTTTCAACTTATCAGTTTGTTCTTTTAAGGATAGAATGCAGCAGTCTAAAAATAGATCCAACTCTTGCTTATTTCATCTAATGATGAAGGCCACCCTGAGTTTGTAGATGGCGTCATCAGGAGCCCCAGCTCTGAAACATTCGAAGCCTCTTTGCCACCTCTCTTTCTGTCGCGGCCTCCTTGGACTTGGAGCGGAAAGAAGGCAGCAAGTACCAAGGAGACAGTGTCCTCAGAAAAGCCACACTCACACCTAGGAGGTAATGGCTGGACAGGGTTTGAAAAGGTAGTGGGATTGGAAACAAATGCATTCTAGGTTTCAAAAAAAGTATGTAACAAGACATCAGCAAAAATGTTGGAGTGAGGAGTTTTGAAAATTTTTTCCTCCATAAAAGCAATGAGAAACTGGCAAAAATGTTTAGAACTCTGGAAATTAACCTAAGGCTTGCCGCAGTCTGAGGAACATTTATTGAAGAGAAAAGCTGAATCTCTGTAACAACAGTGAGCACTGTGATATTGTAACTTGCCCTATTCTCATCTCCCTCTCCAGCTCCATAGAAGACTTGAAAACCGACAGCTGGCAACTATAGTGAATACCAGCAGTCTGGCAGCCACTGGAAGAGGTAGAATGAGACTGGAGTTCTTTCAAAGCCCAATACCCAGAGAACTGTAATTATTTGACCTGTCAGGCCCTGAAGGCCCCCCTTGCAAAGGTATCTTTACTTGACCTAATTGGAAACTGCCAAGTGTGAAAAGCCCCGTTGAAAGCAGAGGCAACTGATGATTTTTGTGGCTGCATGAGGCAGTAGATAGCAGTTGGGGCAAGCAATAGCCTAAACAAAGAGCTTAAAAGGATGGGGCTTCCCTGGTGGCGCAGTGGTTGAGAGTCCGCCTGCCGATGTAGGGGACGCGGGTTCGTTCCCCGATCCGGGAAGATCCCGCATGCCGCGGGGTGGCTGGGCCCCTGAGCCATGGCCGCTGAGCCTGCGCATCCGGAGCCTGTGCTCTGCAACGGGAGAGGCCACAACATTGAGAGGCCCGCGTACCGCAAAAAAAAAAAAAGGGAAAAGTACTATGAAACTTACAAAAATAAAAAGGACTATAAGAATACCATAAACAATTGTATGCCAACAAATTAGAAACTTTGATAAAATGGACAAATTCCTAGTCTTTTAAGCCTTACTCCTCTCTCTTCCCCTCTGTCCCACATCTGAGCAAGCTGAGAAGAAAGCCCAGGTTCTTTCATTTACCACTGATGAGATGATTGAACTATACAAGGGCCCCTCTCCCCCAGGTGGGAACCCTCATCCCAGCATCATTTGTTAACCATCATAAAAACTGCAAGTCAGTTTCCTTTCCCTGCTCTCTTAAGCCATTTTCAGACCAGGTTGGGAGGCCTGCCCTGCTCTCCACAGAAAGCCTCATTATGTGAGTAATAAATCTTTTCATATACTCTTGGGGTGTTTGTGGTGTCACCGGTCTGAACCAAACTTTGGGTAAGGGTCTACTCTGTTTATACAGGTGTTCACAACACCTAGAAACACACAAACTCCTGAAACTAACTCAAGAGGAAACAGATATTTGAATAGAACTATCAGAAATAAAGAGATTGAATTCGTATTCAAAAAACTTTGCACAAAGAAAACCCTAAGACCATATGGCTTCACTGGTGAATTTTACCAAATATTTAAAGAATTAATACCAATTCTTTATAACCTCTTCTAAGAAAATAGAAACACTTTCTACCTCATCCCATGAGACCAGTATTACCATGAAAACCAAAACCAGACAAAACATCATAAAAGAAAACTATAGACAAATATCACTTATAAACATAGATGCAAAAATCCTCAGCAAAATACTAAGTAAGTGAATCCAGCAACATATACAAAGGATTATACACCATGCTTAAGTGAGATTTGCCCAGGAATGTTAGGTTAGTTTAATCATAAATCAATGCAATATGACATATTAATAGAATATAGGAAAAAAAACACAATCATATGGAAAAATCACTTGACAAAATCCAACACCCTTTCATGATACAATCACTCAACACACTAGGAATAAAAGGGCATTTCCACAACCTGAAAAGGGCATGTATGAAAAACCAACAACTAACATTACTTAAAGGTGAAAGAAAGGCTGAAAATTTCTGCATTAAAATATCTTTACCGCTTCTTTTCAGTATTGTACTGGAGGCTCTACCAGGGTAATTAGGCAAGTAAGGGAAAATAAAGTCATCCAGACTAAAAAGGAAGAAGTAAAACTATTTCTATTTTCAGATGACATGATCTTATATGTAGAAATCCTAAGGAATTGACAAAAAAAGTATTAGTGCTGTCTTAGTCTATTCAGGCTACTATAACAAAATACCACAGATTAGGTAGCTTATGAACATCAGACGTAACTTCTCACAGTTTGGGAGGCTGGGAACCCAAGATCAGGGTGCTACATTGGTCAGCTGAGGGCTTGCTTTCAGGTCCCAGACTTCTTGTTGTGTCCTCACATGGTGAAAGGTGTTAGGGATATTTCTGGATCCCCTTTTATAAGGCACTAATCTCATTCATGAGGGTCCCACCCTCATGAATTAAGCACCTCCCAAAGACCCCACCTACTAATTCCATTATCTTTGGTGAGGTTAGGATTTCAACGTATGCATTTGGGGGGACACAAACATTCAGACCATAGCAAAAGCTAATATCAAAGTTGCAGGATACAAGGTCAATATTCAAAAATTAATTGTACTCTATACACTAGCAGTGAAAACTCTGAGACAAAATTAAAAAATAATTCCATTTGCAATAGCATCAAAAGAACAAAATACATAGGAATAAATTTAACAAAGGAAGTATAATAAAACTATAAAACACTGTTTAAAGAATTTATGGAACACCTAAATAAACAGAAAGACACCTTGTGTTCATGAATTAGAAGAATTAATATTGCTCTACAGATTTCACACAATCTCTATCAAAATCCTTAACTGGCTGCTTTGCAGAAATTAACAAGCTAATCCTAAAATTTATATGAAAATGCAAGGGACCCAGAATAGCCAAAATATTCTTGAAAAAGGACAAAGTTTAAGGACTCACACTTCCTGATTTCAAAATTTACAATAAAGAATTGCTATAAGGCAAACACTCTTTTAACGGCCATTAGGTTAAGAAATATAATTTTTCCAGTCTCTGCAGAAGCTCTTCTATGCCCCAGCTCAATTTTACCATTTTTTCACACCATAATAATAATCACTCTCCTAACTTTTACAGTAATTTCTTTGCATATCTTTAGTTTTATCGCCAAATTGTGAATCCCTAAACTCTACAGTTTAGTCTGGTTGCAAACGTTTAAGTGGGAAAAGATAAAAGCCTAAATTACAGCAGTGCTAAACACCTTCCTATGGTCTTAATGGTGATTACCAAGTAGAGGATTACCAGTGTTCACTTCCTGTTGCACCAACAAGTTTACTGGGAAAAAAGGTTAAAATAATTGTATGTATCAAGGTATTTAAAATAATTATTCTCCCAGAAAAATGATACAGATGAACTTTGCAATGCAGAAATAGAGACACAGATGTAGAGAACAAACATATGGATACCAAGGGGGGAATGGGGGGTGGGATGAATTGGGAGATTGGGGTTGACATACATATACTACTATGTATAAAACAGATAATGAGAACCTACTGTAGCACAGGGAACTCTACTCAATGCTCTGTGGTGACCTAACTGGTACGGAAATCCAAAGAAGAGGGGATATATGTATACGTATAGCTGATTCACTTTGCTGTACAGCAGAAACTAACACAACATTGTAAAGCAACTATACTCCAATAAAAATTAATAAAAAACAAAAGCAAACAAAAAATAATAAAATAATTATTCTCACTGTTCCCTATCATCATATAAACAAGGCTTAGATTCTAATGCTCACAAAAGGACTCTACCGTCTTCAATGCTTATGATCAAAACCACCTTCTCTATCCTATTTATCACTAAAGCACGTAGCATGAGTCCATTGGAAATGAGCTTCACTGCCATCCAGACAATCCATTACACAAATGTCGATACTGATCCCTTGAATGTAGAAGTTTATACTATGCACAATGACAGCAGAGGTTTAAATATGGGAATAGCTTTTCAGTAGGTACCTATTGTTTGTTACTTCTTTCATCTCTTTTCCTTAATTTTTTTTAGAACTATCCTTCCCTCATTCCATGTGGTACCATCCAGGCTTCTTATCACTGTATCTTTTTTCCCTGATCCCTCTCTAGGCATAGGGGTGACATAAGGCCACAGCAGAAAATCAGAATACTCATTCCCCTCGGCCACCATGACTGGCTTTAGAAATGGGCTTGAAACTCAAGCTGGGTCCGTAGAATCTTCCTATATGGTGGCTGGGAGATCTATTTCCTCTTCTAGGATCACAAGTCATAATAAGCCTGTAGAACAAAATCTGTTGACAGCCATCTCTCCCAAGTATATGGATAAAACTTTCTGAAGAATGAAGCTTCTACACAGAAAACTAGAGCCAAAAGATGAACTAAATATCTTGATGACAGATTTTCTTTCCCCTGGATCAAGCTATGCTGGAAGTTAGGCCAACCTCTGAGTCATTTCATATTAGTTATACATTGCTCTGTAACAAATTATGCCAAAACTTAGTAACTTAAAACAACAAACATTTACTATCTCACACATGTTCAGATAGGGATCTGGGAGTGACTAAGCTGGGTGTATCTGGCTCAAAATCTTTCATGAGTTTGCAGTCACGGTGTCAGCAGGGGCTACAATCATCTAAAGGCTGACCGGTGCTGGAGAATCCACCTCCAATATGGCTCACCCTCATGGCTGTTGGCTGGAGGCCTCAGCTCCTCACAATGTGGACTTCTCTTCACGACATGGGAGCTGGCTTCCTTCAGCAAAATAATCTAAGAGAAAGCAACAGGGAAGCCACCATACCTTTCACGACATAGCCTCCAAAGTCACATACCTTTACTTTTATTTTATTCTATTAGTCAGAAACAAGTCACTAAGTTTGTCCACATTCAAGAGGAGGGTTTTTAGGCTTCAACTTTTCAAGGGAGAAGTATCAAAGAGTTTAAAAACTAGCATACTTGCAGTTCCATAAATAAATAAATTCCTCTTTTTGGCTTGGTTTGTATTGGACATATGTCACTTAAAACCCAAAGAGTCCTGACCAACATCTATATCTGCATCACTAAGAAAGTTTTAGATTTTATAATCTGTTGCTTTTACTCTAGTGAATTTGTCTCTCGTGATCTCTTGCAATCAGAGCAGTGTTACTTTTGCCATCTTACATATGTATCATCAGTAGCAACAAAACTAGTCTACAGAAGGTGAGACCTTAACATATATCAGAGGTAACTTACTTTCTAGCAGGCCCAGAGCATGGCCTTCTTGATAGGATCCAATATTTAGTACCATGGAGCGACCTGTTACACTGCCTTTCAATTCCTCTTCAAATCTCAAACTCAGGCATCCTCTTCGTAGATCAAAATTTTGGAATCAGTTTTAATTTGGAAGAAGGAAAGGCCTAATTAACACTTGTTCACCTTGAAGTTTTCAATTTAAGGGCCCAGAAAGAGAATATTAATGTTGAAGCTTCTAAATATTACATTTTTGAAAATTTATGCCAGTAGAACGAAGTAAAGGATGCTTTGAACAGAAGAGACTGTAAACCATGGAAAAGAAATTGTCCCTTGAATTACATTTATAAACTAGTTGACTAGAAAAATTATTATAAATTTTAAAAATTAATTCTTGTTTTTATTAAATATATCAGTGAGTGTTCTTGGTTATAAACAACAGAATCCAGTCTAGGTAGTTTAATCAGAAAAAAAGTATATTAAAAGTTATGAGATAGCTGACAGAACCTCTTGAGAGGGGGGAAGAATCTTGTTTGGATGTTACATAAGAATATAAAATCCAGAAATGAGCTAGCCATGGACAATGTCCAACACACCATGGGGCTATTGTAGGAAAACCCCACTGGTTTGCCTACTATTCACGTTTTATGTCACTAGGGACACATGTAGAAACTGCAACCCAGCTGCCCAAGAACCCAAGGACTCCCTCTCTGTGCTTGACAGAAATTGAGTCTCTATGAATGGCTGCTGACTCAGGTTGGTTGCTTCTGCCTACAAGTCTAGTGTAGTGTGTCTGTTCATTAGGGCCTAGGGCAACTTATTAACTTCATGGGAGTCTGGGAAGTACAAGTGTTTAGCTTTCTATGCTCTATAGTACAGTAGGCAATCTAAAAGGATACAGGAATAGGTGTCAAAGTAATTCATAAACACAGGGGTGGAAAAAAACCCAGATTTTAAAGGCTTCTAATGAAAGACATCAGTCTCTTGTCCCATCTCTCCTACCTGACTCTCCTCAGTCTCATCCTCAGGATCAACTGTTTTCAATTCTTTTTGTCTGTTTCTTCTGCCATTGCATCCATTTTTCCCATTTCTTATTTTATTTTTACATATTGTCTGTCAGCAAAGTGTTGTGGGAAAGAATCCTTAGCTCATTCGTTGTCCACTTTGCTCACTCTATCCTATCAATACAATTATATCACAAATTTTGCTTACATCAATAATCAGAGTTTGCATTGTTATGACAATTATTATTTACTGCTGAATTACTTTTCTTTGTTCAACTTTTTGATCCTAGAATTATTTGATCATTTTTCATTCACTAGATATTCATATAAATATGTGTATATATTCTTATCCTTATTTTTATATTCTCCATTAGTTTTTTATATGTCTATAATACTGATTTTTAGGTGTTCAAATATTTCAAAGAGGGACTTCCCTGGTGGTGCAGTGGTAAAGAATCTGCCTGCCAGTGCAGGGGACACGGGTTCGAGCCCTGGTACGGGAAGATCCCACATGCCACGGAGCAACTAAGCCCGTGCGCCACAACTACTGAGCCCACATGCCACAACTACTGAAGCCCGCGTGCCTAGAGCCTGTGCTCTGCATCAAGAGAAGCCACGACAATGAGAGGCCCGTGCACTGCAACGAAGAGTAGCCCCCGCTTGCTGCAACTAGAGAAAGCCCATGTGCAGCAATGAAGACCCAACACACCCAGAAAGGAAGAAAGAAAGAAAGGAAGAAAATAAAAATATTCCATAGAATATATTAGTTACATTTTGTTCACTGAAGAACTCCCTTTCAGTACTCTCTACTTAACCTGCTTAAGTGTGGACTGGTTATTCTTTATTTGAGAGTTCTCTGAGTCCTTGTACATTTTTAAATGTCTCTGGTTTTTCCTCCTTTGATTTATAGAGTTAATGAGCATAAAATTTTAAGGCCCTCAGAATTTTTAAGGCATTCCTCCATTGTGTTCTATGTTCTGCCATGCTTTTAAGAACCTCAAAGGAATTCTAATTTTTCTCTCTGGAAACTATTAGGGATTTCATCTCTTGTGTTCTAAAAATTCACAATGATGTGCTTTGATGTTGAGTTTCTTCTTAATTTTTTTTTAATTTTATTTATTTATTTTTGGCTTTGTTGCTGCACGCAGGCTTTCTCTAGTTGCGGCACCCAGGCTTTCTCTAGTTGCGGCGAGCGTGGGCTACTCTTTGTTGCGGTGCATGGGCTTCTCATTGTGGTGGCTCCTTTTGTTGTGGATCATGGGCTCTAGGCATGAGGGCCTCAGTAGTTGCAGCACGGGCTCTAGAGCGCAGGCTCAGTTGTTGTGGCACACGGGCTTAGTTGCTCCACAGCATGTGGGATCTTCCCGGACCAGGGATCAAACCCATGTCCCCTGCGTTGGCAGGCAGATTCTTAACCACTGCACTGCCAGGGAAATCCCTCTTCTTAATTTTGATAGGCACTCCATAAATCCTTTTAATCTACAGAATCATGTCCTTCAGTTTTGGGACATTTTCCTGTATTATTTCTTTGTAAATTTCTCCATGTTTTTTCTCTGGTCTCTCTTTCTAGAAATACTATTAGTCAGATATTAGACATCCTAGACCAATCCTCTTAGTTTATTATATTTTCACTTCTATTTCCATAGCTTTTTTAGTGATTTCCTGAATGCACTATTACAACTCTTCTGTGGGAAGCAGATTTGTAAGTGGCCCCTACCATGTTTTAAGTCATTCCCCCAGGAAAACCATATTCAGATCTTTACATGGTACCCTCTCCTTCAGTGTGGCTGGGTCCTGGAACTTGATTCTAATCAATGGAATGTGACAAGGGGAATGGGATCCATGTGATCATCACGTGAATGTGATTGCATAAAAGTGTAGCTCCCATCTTTCTAGGATCTTTCTCTTTCTCTTTGGTGGCTTTGAAGAGGCAAGCTGCCATGAATCCTACAGCTGCAAGGAAATGAATTTTGCAAACTACTTGAAGGAACTTAGAATTGGATCCTTCCCTGGTCAAGCTTCTGATAAGAACCTAGTTCTGGCTGATACATTTATTGTTGTCTTGTGAGACCCTCAGCAGAGGACACAGCTAAACTGTGCCCAGACTCCTGACCCACAGAACCTGTGAGTTAATAAATGTGTGTTGCTTTATGCCATTGAGTTTTTGGTAATTTGTTTTGCAGCAAAAAAAATATATATTTTCCTATGAGTTTTAATTTGGGCTATTATGTATCATTTCTAAAGGCTCTCTTTTGCTTGTTCTCCTTCTGTCTCGCTCTCTCTTTTTAAGAAATATCCTGTTTTTGTTTCATGGATGTGATATCTTTTTCCTTTGTCATTTTTTTCCTGTTCTCTCTATTGTCTCTGTTTAACTCTGAATTTTTGGGTGTGTGTGTGTGTGTGTTTAATTTCTGACTTTTCTAAGATGTTGGGGATCCTTAGTGGTGTTTCATATTTAAGAGTGACACTCTGATAAGTTGATGAGAAGATCTGTGTGTGGGAAGCATCATTAAATTGGTATCCTTAACTGTGAAGAAATCTACGGGTGAGGCAACCTTTACATCGGGGGAACTCCCAGATGTCAGTATTTAATGATCTTTTCTCTGGGGCCATTCAGTTTTCCCAAAGAAGGACCTACTATCATCTTTTTTGGACACAACTAGTCTTCTGTGAGGGTGGGAGAAAAAGGATGGGTGTGTTCTTTGTTTAGCATGACGACTTTCATTTATTTCTCTTCTTTTTAGCTCTATGGCTCATGGCAGTCTTTAGTTGTCCTGAATTCAGAGGTTTCCAGGTTATTTTCTTAAAAGAATAAGCCTTTTTTAATGGTCAAGTTAGGTTATGTGAGGTTACGGTTGCCTGGTATAACCTGGTGTTCCAGTTATCTCTTTTTGCATGAAAAACCACTCTAAAACTTAGTGGCTTACTTTTTAAACTTATTATCTCTTATAGTTCTATGAGTTGACTGAATTCAGCTGAGCAATTCTTAATTGGGGTAGAGGTTTCTCATGCTGGCCAGATAGCACTTGGGGCTGGAATCATCTGAAGGCTCAAGTGGGGTAAATGCCCCCAAATGACTCACTCAGATGTTGGGCAGTGGATGCTGGCTACAGCTGGAAGCTTAGTTTCAAATGATCCCTTCATGAGTCTTAGGCGTCTGAGAACATAGTGGCTGGGTTCCAAGAGCAAGTGTTCCAAGAAAAAGAAGGAGCAAGCTGACAGTTTCCTAAGGTTGGGCCTGAAAACCTATATAGTGTCACTCTCACCCTATTCATTTGGTCAGACTAGACTTGCCCAGATTTAGGCAAGGGGATGACCCTACCTCCGGATGAATGAAGTGTCAAATAATTTGTGACCATCTTTAACCTACCCCACCTGACTTTCCTGGCTGGGAAAGGACATGGGGGTTCAGCCCTTCTGCATATAGACTTAGACTCAATCTCCTTGTGTCCAGCTTTGCAACTCACTGTGACATCTCTCTTCTGCTGCATCTTGCTTCTGAGCCTTGATTCTCTCAGGATTTTTAAGTCAGTTTGAAGCTTCTTCCATTGTGCTGTCAATGTTCACTGTCCTGTTTGCCACCCATTTCCTAAAAATTTTACTGAAATCACTCAATTGCTATTGTTTTTTTTCTCATTCTTTGGTCTTGTATGTTCATAGTCTTTATAGTTTTTACTTTCATTTTAGCGGGGTTCCACAAGGAAGAAACGATAAAGTCATGTGGTACATTTTTCTGAGTCCAACAAAAATTTATACCCCTTGTTACTTGAAAACAAGTTGATTTTGTAGAGTGCTTTAAAATTTTATTTTTTAAAAAAATTTAAAATTTATTTATTTGGCTGCGTTGGGTCTTCATTGCTGCGCGTAGGCTTTCTCTAGTTGCGGTGAGCAGGGGCTACTCTTCGTTGCAGTGCATGGGCTTCTTATTGTGGTGGCTTCTCTTGTTGTGGAACATGGGCTCTAGGCACATGGGCTCAGTAGTTGTGGCTGGCAGGCTCTAGAGTGCAGGCTCAGTAGTTGTGGCATATGGGCTTAGTTGCTCCGCGGCATGTGGGATCTTCCCGGACCAGGGCTCGAACCCATGTCTCCTGCATTGGCAGGCGGATTCTTCACCACTGTGCCACCAGGGAAGTCCCTGCTTTAAAATTTTAAGATGCACTTTTGTATACGTAATTTTTTCTGATCCTCATTAATTTTGAAAGAAAGGCAGGAAAGATATTTAAATGATCTCTATTTTAGAGGTGAACAAGCTGAAATTGGAGACACAAAATGATTTGTACAATGTTGCACATGTGATTTGCTTTCATTTAAATACTCTAGAGAAATATTCTGGAATTAAGTCTAAAGGACAAGGGCAAGTCAAAGAAAATAAAACTTGTCTTTCTTTTTATTTGAGGGGGAGGATGCTGTGCATGGAATTCAAAAAAACTACAATTTGTATAGCATTGGAGAGGCCACATCACAATCTGGAATTTTTATATAAATGGGTAGTGGTGGGGGGGGGTGGGTCAGGAACCTATTTAGTAACAAACTAGGAAGATTTTGACGACCTAACTCAGCTTCCTACTCAGGCTACGCTGGTGATTCTGTTCACTTGATCCACATGCTGGGATGTGAGAATTTTTTCCCACATCCCTTTGCAGGAGCCCATTTTGGCTGTTCTTAGGGTAGTGACTGCGTTTCAAAGAGGAAGACCCTATAATATCTCCCAGGCATACTACAAAGGAAATATAAGTCAGCAGACAGTTGGATCTGGATCTGGGCCAGGATAACTCGACTCTTCTTGTAGAAGGTGCCATGGGATGTCTAGTGATGGCAGGTGATGGAAGAAGTGGGTCCCTTCAGCTTTCAGCTTTATGTCTTGTCTGAAAGATGATAACCATGCTAATAAATTTAGTGCCACATTCTTTACAGTGTGCTCATCCGACCCCTAGAATAAGGCCATAAACCATAATGGGGTCCATGATGCTTTCAATTATTAGACATTCATTTCTGCTCTTCAATTTTTTTCTCTGCTGCCCAAATTTGGCTTTATTGATGTGCTTTCTGGAGGCATGGGAGAGGGCAGGGGTGGAAAAAAGAGTCCACTTTTTAGAAATCTGAGAAAAAAATTATATGTCTATCAATATAAAACCTAGGCTCCCTCATGGGGGAAGACATAACATTTTGTCATTGTATCCACAATAAATACATAGATATAGCATAATGAACAGAACCTATTTGTGGGCATTGCTGAGTCTTTTCAGAGCCATAGGCTATTTTATATTATCTATACTCTAATTAAGAGAAGCATTACGTTTTTCTTTTGGTAGATAGAAGTTAGGATTTGTGTAACCCTATGTCTAAGGCTTTTCTGAGAGCAGGAAGGCACCCAGAAAAGAGTTTATGGGATGTGGCACTGAGCCCCAGAGAGAGGCTGAGTTTGTTAGGAAAAAAGGAAAAAGAACAGAAGTCGGTGTTAAAAAGAGGACACTTTATCTGGGTCTCTTGCCCTGACACTCAACCCTGAAAAATTCCCTTTCCAGTTGTTTGAAGCATGGCTGGAAAGGTTAGTTTCTTCCTTGCTGGTCTCTCCCTTTACATTTTATTAAACATTTCAACTCTTCACTGCCTTTCTAGACACACTATCAAAACTTGAAGACCAGACCCATAACAAGATCTCACCTCTGATGCTCACTCATGATTCAAAGGAAACTGGGCACTACTCTCAAAACAGAATTAAAGAATCTTTAATGTTAATGAAATACTAAATGCAAAAATTGTGATTCCAACTCCCTTTGGAAATTGAAGACCCTTAGACATCCTACTCTGAGAGCTTGTCATGCAATAAAAGTAAAATTTCCCCATCCATTCTTACGTCTCACCCAAGATTCTGTTTGTGAATGACAGTCTTTCATGAACAAAAAAACTCCAAAAAGTAAAAAACAAAACACAAACAAAAAACAGGCATACTTAGTGAAAAATGAAGAAAAATTATGGAAGAGAATCATGTCTCTTGGAGAAGTTTATCAGGCTAGGATTATGCCAAATTTCTCTTTTTTTAACTTTTGGTTGGCTGAGAACATTTCACCTGAAAGATTGGCGTAGGGGAGAATAGATGAGGAGAAGAGAAGGCTTAGGTAATAAGTGAAGACAAAAGTTTGGTTTGGTTTGTAAGTTTCCAGAAGGCCTTTAATGGAGAAGACTAAAATTAGAATGAAATTGGGTGGAAGGGAAATATACAAAGGACTGAGTAATATCAAGCAATCTGTGGGGATCCTTCAGTAGAAACCTTGTCCATTATATTGGAAAGTG
The DNA here is from genome assembly GCF_011762595.2 of Tursiops truncatus. NCBI lineage: Eukaryota > Metazoa > Chordata > Mammalia > Artiodactyla > Delphinidae > Tursiops > Tursiops truncatus. The sequence continues at coordinate 77,784,699 of NC_047035.1, read as the reverse complement.
AACCATGTTAGTAGTGAAGAATGCTTCTGGGAGCTTTGTGGGATGTCTCCAGTACAGAATTCCTATTGCCATTTCTGCAGTTGTCTCTAGACTCTAGGGGGGTAAGGAACAGGTGAGAAGAGAGAAGGTGGTGTTGAGGCATGGGGCAACTGGAAAATGTTCTTAATTGTGGTGCTTACTTCTTTGCTTGCTCCCCTCTGAAACAATCTGGGGGAAAAATACCCTGCATTTGTCTTATTTACTCATGACCAGAAATGAAATTAGAGCCATGTACTGACTGAAGTGTGAAGAGTTCCTAGTTTTGAATATTAATGATGGTCTTTAAATTGCTGTAATTCCCTCATCAGTGCTACAAGGGAGATCTTATTCATGTAATTTAGAACTGAATCATGTATAGAATTTGGACAGACACTAAGCAACTTGCTAGACTAAGAGCACAGTTGACATTTCTTTCAAAACTGTTATTATGAAAAATTTACGGTATGACAAATCTATGCTTTTATAACCAAAATGGAGGAAAATAAGCATATAAGTTTTCAACTAAACATTGTGTGACTCAGTTCTAAACTGTGATAGGGCAAAACAGATTCGAATAATCTAACATGGATGTACATCCTCAATTTTGAAGTCAGCTTTGCAAATCTGAAAGTTCTAGCTTTGGGGGAGGGGGCTGGGCCACGTGATGACAATAGGGCCATGGCTTCGAGCTCTTGAAGGCCTCACACATGACCAGAAAGGCATAGGGTGGAACTTATCAGCACATTTTTAGATGATCCTGTGGAACTTGTTTCATTTCAAAAGTATCAGGAGGTTTGTCTGATTCACCCAACATGTTTCCCTGGGAGCTAAAAAAGCCCTGTTCTCTAGACCTTAAATAGAGAGAGTAGATGAACCTAGTGATTGGTAGGTAACATGATCTGCCTTTTGTAGCAAGCCAGAAGCCAGATGTCCCCTCCCCTTTGATCTGAATAACACTTTAGGCTGCAGACAATAAGATTGGTTTTAAATTTATTGTCTCTTTGATTTCTGCATTCTAACGCTTTTTAAATTCTTTACACAAGACAGGGCTATATATAGGGTGGTTCAATGGAGGCCAAAAAAATGCCAGTAGCTTTTGAGAAGTGCTGGGCAGAGCCTCGTGCATATTTTTCTGCAAGGAAACAAAGATGATTTACTCGAGGGTAGGAACTTTTTTCTTTTCCAGTCGTTTTACTCCAAAAGGAAGTTTCCTACCCCTGGTCCCAGCCAGATTTGTGCAAAAGTTCCTTGCAGAGCTCTCCTCTTAGTAAAGCACTAAAGCAGAAGAATCCAATTTAAGCGAAGGAACCTAAATCAGAATGTCTTCCTTCTCTAAGCCCTCTGTGACCTTCACCCCGGTTACTGATTTATTCCTGCCCTTGGCAACGCAGCCTGTTGTGAGGGAGTCAGCTGAGGCCATGAGCTCGATTTCATTAGTCCTGTTGAGGGTGGAGATGCAAATGTCTGAATCCAACCTCATCCCCTGAGAAGAGTTAAATGGCATTTGGGAATCTTCTTCAATTAAGCTTAAGTGAGCAATGCTGAGCAGGTACTCAATCAAACGGGTAAAACCATTGGTCCAATTCCTACCCCGAAGTGGATCAAACCAGACAACTGCCCCAAGAAGTTAGCCTGTTCTAGGAAGAGAACCAGGGGATGGCACGAAAAGGGGTTCACGTCTCCACATGTTGGCATTGCAGCTTTGTGACCTTGAGTAAGTCACGGCTTCTCTTCGTCTCGGTTTTCTGAGCTAAAGGGCTGAAGGCATTCCTGAAAGCTTCATTACTAGTCTGGGGCAAAGGTGAAACGGAGGCTGAGATCTCGCGATACGTTCTCCAGCGCTCTGTCTTCTTCCTGGTAGGAGTAGCCCAGCCTCGCTGCTTGTTGGTCGTGAGGAGCAGAGCGTGTTTTGTCTGTAAGAAGGCTTTGCAAATGGATACAGTCATTACGGCAAAATTCTGATCCTTCTCCCCAAGAACCCCCTGTGAACTTCTCCGGGAAGAAGGGACCAGGCATGGAAGCGCTCAGTGCCGTGAGGAATAAGAAAACATCGAACGCTGGTTTTCCCTGCGTTCTGAGATGCAGTTCACCTTTGCAGCGTGGGAGCAGAGTCCCAGAGGCTCTCCTTTGTGTCAACAGATCCATCAGATTTTCCAGGCCGTTTTCAATCAATTCCTTGGATATCAGGTATTAAGGTGGAAAGCACTTTTTTCTCCTTTATGGTTATGAAATATGAACGATGGCCACAGCTGAAGCTTTTAAGTTTGATGGGGATGGCTCCCTAGAGAGGCTCTTACAAACCTAAAGGATAGTCAGGAGGGGCTGTGAGATTGGAAAAGCACTTAAAAAAAAAAATCTGTGAAGTCAGCAACTGCAGGATTATATCCTAATAGGTATACCTGAAGATAGATTCAGGTTCAGTCATGGAAGTGTTGATGTTGCTGTATTTGCTCATGTTCTTTTTCCCCCGCTCATGTTTTGAAGAGAGATCTCTTAACGTGACTGCTTCAAGGTGTCCTTTCAGACCTGGGGTCCACCTGCCTCTTCTTACACTTTCATCCTTTTTCAGAAAACTTAGAATTCTTTCTATCTGAATGAAGGCTTCCAATGTGTTGAATGAATGCCAAGCATGTTCTAATTACATGATCTAATTACTTTAGATGGCCCGAGAAAGAACCATATGGAGACCATGGAATTTTATCCCAAAGGCCCAGAACCTAAATTTGTACTGGATATCTGAGAGTGAGCCCCAGTTCTTCCCTCTGACTTCCAGTCTGGCAGATAGAATTGGGTGCTCTCCACGATGAGGTCTGCTCTGCAGGTGATATGGTGCTGTGGGCAGGGAAGCAGGGTGCTACTTGAATTCTGCATGAGGGAGAGATCACTGCTGGGAATTGAGGTTTATAGTTCAGTATGGCCTGTCCAGTCCTGGAATTCAAATGCACACTAGATTGCAAAGGAGCCTGGAAATTCCATTATCATGCCTTGTCCTAGCCCCAATCAAAACATGAGGAAGGTAGCCAGGTGGCACCATTAAACTGAGATCACCTGATGTCCATAGATAGCATGGGGATATTTAAACATGAAATTTAAAGTGTAAAGAGTATTCCAGTTCTACTGTCTTACAGTGTATAGCAACTTGGTCTTTTCTAAAGTGCTACTGTCTGATGTCATTTGATTCCCATAACTTTGTGAGGTAGGGAGGTGAATGCATATTCGGCAGATTGAGAGATCAAGATTCTAAAAGGTCCGGTGACTTGCCTAAAGTCATAGAGCAGAGTTGTGACAGGAACCCAGCCTCACAATGCCTAATGTACCGCTTTTGAACATTTTCATTAGTTTATTTTTGCCACAGAGTTGGATCTGTGTTAGTCTCCGAGGCTCCCTGGATTGGAATGAAATTGTGGCTTCTGTGTTCTGTTCTGTTTTGGTTTTTTTTAAGATTTCCTTTCTTTATCATATACATACAGAGGAACAGGCAAAACAAAGTTACGTTTATTGAATCATTAGAAAACAAAGACCTCTGTAACACTGCCAGCCTCCTGGAGTCCTTCTGTGAGTGCTACCTGGGGCAGCTGCATAGGCATGAGATAGCGTTCTGAGCTTAGCAGGGCTCCACACTTGGCCGAATGCTCTGCTGTCACTGTTGTGAAATTCTTAGTAACTTATGAACAAGTGACCCTGTGTTTTCATTTTGCACTGGGCCTGTCAATCATGGATCGGGTCATGCGCCTACCCAATCATGACCCCTCCCCCAAAGTAACCATTATCCTTACTTTGATGGGATGACTCTTCTCTATAGTTTATTACCACAGTATGCATGTGTAAACATCATGGTTTCGTTTACGTGTTTTTGAAATTTATATAAATAGAACAGTATGGTATATTATGTTGTGTGTATGGCTTCTTTCAGTCAACCTTGTTTGTGAGTCTTATCCATGTTGTTTGTAGCTGTCGTTCATTCAGTCTCACTGCCATATAATATTCTGACATGAATATATATCACAGTTTTTAATTTATTCTACTTCTGATGGAAATTTGAGTTTTTCCCCCCCAGTTTTGGTGATTATGAATAAGGCTGCTATAAACATTGCTGTGTATGTATCTTCGTACAAAAGTACATTCACTTCTGTTGGGCATTTACCTAAGATGAAATGTCTAGGTCAGAAAGTATGTTTGTTCAGCTGTAGCAGATAATGCCAAACTTTTTCTAAAGTAGCTGTCTCAATTTACATTCTCTCCAACAGTATAAGAACGATGCTTTGCATTCTCATCAACAATGGGTATTGTGGGCTTCCCTGGTGGCGCAGTGGTTGAGAGTCCGCCTGCTGATGCAGGGGACGTGGGTTCCTGCCCCGGTCCGGGAGGATCCCACATGCTGCAGAGCGGCTAGGCCTGTGAGCCATGGCCGCTGAGCCTGCGCGTCCGGAGCCTGTGCTCCGCAACGGGAGAGGCCACAACAGTGAGAGGCCTGTGTACCGCAAAAAAAACAAAAAAAAACCCAGTGGGTATTGTCTGTCTTTTTAATTTCAACCATTCTGGTGGCTATATTAACTCACAGTGATAGCTCATTGTGATTTTAATTTGGACTTCCCTGATCAGTAATGAGGTTGAGTATCTTCTTTTCGAAAATGTATTGGCCATTTGGATATCCTCTTTTGTCTAGTTTCTTACTGATTCTTGTATTATATTATTTGGGGTCTTTTCATATGACTGTATCATAGGAGGTCATTATGTATTCTGGATGGGAGTCCTTTATCAGAAATATGTACTGCAGCTGTCTTCTCCCAGTCTGTGCCTAAAAGTAGGTATTGAAACCGTGGGTCAAGTCCATTTTACCTGCCTTCACTAATCAAGGTAGTTTTAAGACTTGCATGTGCTCCAGGCAGCACGTAGCCTAAATAAGATGTTTGCCCGAGTTAGTTTCTAGGCACTTGGAGTCTCAGCTGCATCTAGTTTGAGCTGAGCTGATTAAGACTGGATGGGACCACCTGTCCTCCAACTGGGCCTGTGCCAGTGTCCGCTTGGTGACCTTTTGCACGTGCAGAGGCCTGTAGCTTAGTTACACCTGGGCAGAATGACAATTACCTTTTTTTCCAATCACCTTTCCCCATGCTCCCCATTGCCCAGATCATCCTGCTTCTTGATTGGTTATCCCATAAATACCCCAGATTTGAAATTGGTTTTCCCATTTCCATGCTTGGCCGCCTTGTGAATAAACCCTCTCCTTGTTGTAAACCTCCGTGTCTCAGTGTTTTGTCTTGCTGTGCATGGAGAAAGACAGACCTGGGTTGGTAAGAAGTTTGGCAGGCTAGTCAGGAGTAAGTCCAGATAGACATTTTGCCCGTGCTTTGTCAGCCCCTTACTGGTGTTGGGAGCCGGTGGGTGAGTCCAAGCAGCTGCCTGGTCTCTTTGTTCCAGGGACTATCCTTTGGACTTCCCCAGTGAGGTGCCATTGACCTTGGGTGCTTAGTTTTGTTTTACAGCAAGAGAGATGGATTTTGGGTTTCTGGGTTTGGAAGCGTCTTTGGATGAGTAACTTTGGTAAAGAGCACCTGTGCCTAGATTGTTTTTGCAAATCCTGATCAGACTGTGGGTTGGAGGCCCACCTGGTGGGATTTTGGCAGACAACATAAAAGGTACGTTGAGGTACTCTGCATGCGGAGTAAAGGCCTGCAGCTCTGCTTTCTGGTTTTGGTTTGGGCTTATTTGCCCATGACCATCTATGTCTGATTATCTTGTGTGAAGAATTGGCTATTGGGGATATAGATTCTTGGTTCCTGGAGCAAGGATCCTTAGAAAGATGTTGTTGCTGTGACCACGTGGAAGCAAGGCCCCTTCAAAATGGGAAAGTTTAATTTAATTCCCCCTTGCAACCCTCTAGGCTGCGTTCTCCCAAACTGGGTGACTTTCAGTTACGCCACCTTTTCCTTTTGCATGGTTTTATATATATATATATATATATATATATATATATATGTGTATATATAATTTTTTTTGTATCACTGCAGGGCCACAATATCATTTAGACTCTGGAGGAAAATACCCTGAAAGTGGATCCTTATATTACAGTACAATTTTGCAACTAGACTTATTTTGTAAATGAGAAGAAAAATGGGATGAAATATCTTACGAACATTCTTTTTTTTTTTTTTTTTTTTTTGCGGTACACGGGCCTCTCCTTGTTGTGGCCTCTCGCGTTGCGGAGCACAGGCTCTGGACGCGCAGGCTCTGCGGCCATGGCTGATGGGCCCAGCCGCTCCGCGGCATGTGGGATCTTCCCGGACCGGGGCACGAACCCACGTCCCCTGCATCGGCAGCGGACTCTCAACCACTGCGCCACCAGGGAAGCCACGGACAGTCTTTTATGTTATTAGAATAAATCTGTTTTGCTTGATTCTAATGAAATGGAGGCTGACTTGCTGTTAATTCAGTCCAACACTTCGACTGTTCCCCCTCCACCCACATATGATAGTGCTGCTTCTCCTTCACTGCCCCGTTCCTTGGCCACAGCCTCAGGCTTGTCGCCTTGCCCCCAGTCTCTGAGGACTGAGCCATAGGAATGGTCTACCCCCTCAAAGCTGCCAGGGCACTCAAGCTGGCCAGGGAGTTAACTAAACTCAGGTGGGGCAATATCCACGAAGGCAAGTCACACACACTGGGGGTGCGAATGCTGAGACTGGGCAGCGCATGAGATCGAGCTGGGTCCACATCCCTTTTTCAACTTTGGATTTATTTAATTAGAAGAACAATATGCTGACTTGCAGAGATGACCCACAGAGAATGGACAATCTTTTTTGATCGATTTTTGCAACCCACAACCCAAACTGGGCAGATGTTCAGTATTCATTAAATATCCTCCTCACATCAGAAGAATGTAGAGTGGGGCTGAATAAAGCTCGGGGGGAGGCATACTGGTTTCCTGCAGAAGCCTCTGGCAACCCCAGTATGAGCTGCTGCAAGCGTAGCTGTACCAACAGTGGATCCGAGTTGGGATGTAATGCTGGGGACAGGCCAAAACTGGAACGCAATCGAGATTGCATTCTCGCGAGGTGGTGAAGAAGGGTGCAGAAACCAGGAAGGCTTAATAAAATACAGGGGGCAAAACGGAAACCAAATGAGGATACTTCAGAATTTCTAGAAAGAGTCTTTAAAACCTATAGGCTATATACAGATACAGACCCCGAGGCCCCAGAGCTTTTAAAGATGGTTAATGTCTTTTATAGGTCAGAACACCCCTGATACATAGAAGAAACTGAAAAGGGTGGAAGGGGCTTTAGGAAGCCCCTGTCTCAGCTTGTTAAAATTGCCTTCAAAGTTTTTTTTTTTTTTTACATCTTTATTGGAGTATAATTTCTTTACAATGGTGTGTTAATTTCTGCTTTATAACAAAGTGAATCAGTTACACATATACATATGTTCCCATATCACTTCCCTCTTGCGTCTCCCTCCCTCCCACCCTCCCTATCCCACCCCTCTAGGTGGTCACAAAGCACCAAGCTGATCTCCCTGTGCTATGCGGCTGCTTCCCACTAGCTATCTATTTTATATTTGGTAGTGTATATATGTCCATGCCTCTCTCTCACTTTGTCACAGCTTACCCTTCCCCCTCCCCGTATCCTCAAATCCATTCTCTACTAGGTCTGTGTCTATATTCCAGTCTTACCCCAGGTTCTTCATGATATTTTTTTTCTTAAATTCCATATATATGTGTTGGCATATGGTATTTGTCTTTCTCTTTCTGACTTACTTCACTCTGTATGACAGACTCTAGGTCCATCCACCTCATTACAAATAGCTCAATTTCGTTTCTTTTTATGGCTGAGTAATATTCCATTGTATATACGTGCCACATCTTCTATATCCATTCATCCGATGATGGACACTTAGGTTGTTTCCATCTCCTGGCTATTGTACATAGAGCTGCAATGAACATTTTGGTACATGACTCTTTTTGAATTATGGTTTTCTCAGGGTATATGCCCAGTAGTGGGATTGCTGGGTCATATGGTAGTTCTATTTGCAGTTTTTTAAGGAACCTCCATACTGTTCTCCATAGTGGCTGTACCAATTCACATTCCTACCAGCAGTGCAAGAGTGTTCCCTTTTCTCCACACCCTCTCCTGCATTTATTGTTTCTAGATTTTTTGATGATGGCCATTCTGACTGGTGTGAGATGATATCTCATTGTAGTTTTTTTTGTTTGTTTTTTTTTTTTGCGGTACGCGGGCCTCTCACTGTTGTGGCCTCTCCCGTTGCGGAGCACAGGCTCCAGACGCGTAGGCTCAGCGGCCATGGCTCATGGGCCTAACCGCTTCGCGGCATGTGGGATCTTCCTGGACCGGGGCACAAACCCGTGTCCCCTGCATCGGCAGGTGGACTCTCAACCACTGAGCCACCAGGGGAGCCCTCTCATTGTAGTTTTGACTTGCATTTCTCTAATGATTAATGATGTTGAGCATTCTTTCATGTGTTTGTTGGCAGTCTGTATATCTTCTTTGGAGAAATGTCTATTTAGGTCTTCTGCCCATTTTTGGATTGCGTTGTTTGTTTTTTTGTTATTGAGCTGCATGAGCTGCTTGTACATTTTGGAGATTAATCCTTTGTCAGTTGCTTCATTTGCAAATCTTTTCTCCCATTCTGAGGCTTGTCTTTTGGTCTTGATTATGGTTTCCTTTGCTGTGCAAAAGCCTTGCAGTTTCATTAGGTCCCATTTGTTTATTTTTATTTATTTATTTATTTTTGTGGTATGTGGGCCTCTCACCGCTGTGGCCTCTCCTGTTGCGGACCACAGGCTCCAGACGCGCAGGCCCAGCAGCCATGGCTCACGGGCCCAGCCTCTCCGCGGCATGTGAGATCTTTCCAGACTGGGGCACAAATCTGTGTCCCCTGCATTGGCAGGTAGACTCCCAACCACGGCGCCACCAGGGAAGCCCTATTTTTGTTTTTATTTCCGTTTCACTAGGAGGTGGGTCAAAAAGGATCTTGCTGTGATTTATGTCATAGAGTGTTCTGCCTATGTTTTCCTCTTAAGAGTTTGATAGTTTCTGGCCTTACATTTAGGTCTTTAATCCATTTTGAGCTTATTTTTGTGTATGGTGTTAGGGAGTGATCTAATCTCATACTTTTACATGTACCTGTCCAGTTTTCCCAGCACCACTTATTGAAGAGGCTGTCCTTTCTCCACTGTACATTCCTGCCTCCTTTATCAAAGATAAGGTGACCATATGTACGTCGGTTTATCTCTGGGCTTTCTATCCTGTTCCATTGATCTATCTTTCTGGTTTTGTGCCAGTACCATACTCTCTTAATTACTGTAGCTTTGTAGTATAGTCTGAGGTCAGGGAGCCTGATTGCTCCAGCTCCGTTTTTCGTTTTCAAGATTGCCTTGGCTATTGTGGGTCTTTTGTGTTTTCATACAAATTGTGAAATTTTTTGTTCTAGTTCTGTGAAAAATGCCAGTGGTAGTTTGATAGGGATTGCATTGAATCTGTAGATTGCTTTGGGTAGTAGAGTCATTTTCACAATGTTGATTCTTCCAATCCAAGAACATGGTATATCTCTCCATCTATTTGTATCATCCTTAATTTCTTTCATCAGTGTCTTATAATTTTCTGTATACAGGTCTTTTGTCTCCTTAGGTAGGTTTATTCCTAGATATTTTATTCTTTTTGTTGCAGTGGTAAATGAGAGTGTTTTCTTGATTTCACTTTCAGATTTTTCATCATTAGTGTATAGGAATGCCAGAGATTTCTGTGCATTAATTTTGTATCCTGTTACTTTACCATATTCATTGATTAGCTCTAGTAGTTTTCTGGTAGCATCTTTAGGATTCTCTATGTATAGTATCATGTCATCTGCAAACAGTGACAGCTTTACTTCTTCTTTTCTGATTTGGATTCCTTTTATTTCCTTTTCTTCTCTGATTGCTGTGGCTAAAACGTCCAAAACTATGTTGAATAAGAGTGGTGAGAGTGGGCAACCTTGTCTTGTTCCTGATCTTAGTGGAAATGCTTTCAGTTTTTCACCATTGAGGATGATGTTGGCTGTGGGATTGTCATATATGGCCTTTATTATGTTGAGGAAAGTTCCCTCTGTGCCTACTTTTTGCAGGGTTTTTATCATAAATGGGTGTTGAATTTTGTCAAAAGTTTTTTCTGCATCTATTGAGATGATCATTTGGTTTTTCTCCTTTAATTTGTTTATATGGTGTATCACGTTGATTAATTTGCGTATATTGAAGAATCCTTGCATTCCTGGAATAAACCCCACTTGATCATGGTGTATGATCCTTTTAATGTGCTGTTGGATTATGTTTGCTAGTATTTTGTTGAGGATTTTTGCATCTATGTTCATCAGTGATATTGGCCTGTAGTTTTCTTTCCTTGTGATATCTTTCTCTGGTTTTGGTATCAGGGTGATGGTGGCCTCCTAGAATGAGTTTGAGAGTGTTCCTCCCTCTGCTATATTTTGGAGGAGTTTGAGAAGGATAGGTGTTAGCTCTTCTCTAGATGTTTAATAGCATTCGTCTGCGAAGCCATCTGGTCCTGGGCTTTTGTTTGTTGGAAGATTTTTAATCATGGTGTCAATTTCAGTGCTTGTGATTGGTCTGTTCATATTTTCTATTTCTTCCTGATTCAGTCTTGGCAGGTTGTGCATTTCTAAGAATTTGTCCATTTTTTTCAGGGTTGTCCATTTTATTGGCATAGAGTTGCTTGTAGTAATCTCTCATGATCTTTTGTATTTCTGCAATGTCAGTTGTTACTTCTCCTTTTTCATTTCTGTTTCTATTGATTTGATTCTTGATTCTTTTTTTCTTGATTAGTCTGGCTAATGGTTTATCAATTTTGTTTATCTTCTCAAAGAACCAGCTTTTAGTTTTATTGATCTTTGCTATCGTTTCCTTCATTTCTTTTTCATTTCTTTCTGATCTGATCTTTATGATTTCTTTCCTTCTGCTAACTTTGGGGTATTTTTCTTCTTCTTTCTCTAATTGCTTTAGGTGCAAGGTTAGGTTGTTTATTGTAATAAACAATGTCCTATAAATGTCAATTAAGTCCATCTTGTTTAATGTATCATTTAAAGGTTGTGTCTCCTTATTTATTTTCATTTTGGATGATCTGTCCATTGGTGAAAGTGGGGTGTTAAAGTCCCCTACTGTGAATGTCTTACTGTCGATTTCCCCTTTTATGGCTGTTCGTATTTGTCTTATGTATTGAGGTGCTCCTGTGTTGGGTGCATAAATATTTACAATTGTTATATATTCTTGGATTGATCCCTTGATCATTATGTAGTGTCCTTCTTTGTCTCTTGTAATAGTCTTTATTTTAAAGTCTATTTTGTCTGATATGAGAATTGCTATTCCAGCTTTCTTTTGGTTTCCATTTGCATAGAATATCTTTTTCCATCCCTTCACTTTCAGTCTGTATGTGTCTCTAGGTCTGAAGTGGGTCTCTTGTAGACAGCATATATATGGGTCTTGTTTTTGTATCCTTTCAGCCAGTTTGTGTCTTTTTGTGGTAGCATTTAATCCATTTACATTTAAGGTAATTATCAATATGTATGTTCCTATTCCCATTTTTTTTTTCTTGCGTTACGCTGGCCTCTCATTGTTGTGGCCTCTCCCGTTGTGGAGCACAGGCTCTGGAGGCGCAGGCTCAGTGGCCATGGCTCACGAGCCCAGCCGCTCCGCGGCATGTGGGATCTTCCCGGACCGGGACACAAACCCGTGTCCCCTGCATTGGCAGAGGGACTCTCAACCACTGCGCCACCAGGGAAGCCCCTTATTCCCATTTTTTTAATTGCTTTCGGTTTGTTATTATAGGTCTTTTCCTTCCCTTGTGTTTCTTGCCTAGAGAAGATCCTTTAGCATTTGTTGTAAAGCTGGTTTGGTGGTGCTGAACTCTCTCAGCTTTTGCTTGTCTGTAAAGGCTTTAATTCCGCCATGAAATCTGAATGAGATCCTTGCTGGGTAGAGTAATCCTCATTGTATGTTTTTCTCCTTCATCACTTTAAATATGTCCTGCCAGTCCTTTCTGGCTTGCAGAGTTTCTGCTGAAAGATCAGCTGTTCACCTTATGTGAATTCCCTTGTGTGTTATTTGTTGTTTTTCCCTTGCTGCTTTTAATATGTTTTCTTTGTATTTAAGTTTTGACAGTTTGATTAATATGTGTCTTGGCGTGTTTCTCCTTGGATTTATCCTGTATGGGACTCTCTGTGCTTCCTGGACTTGATTAACTATTTCTTTTCCCATATTAGGGAAGTTTTCAACTATAATCTCTTCAAATATTTTCTCAGTCCCTTTCTTTTTCTCTTCTTCTTCTGGAACCCCTATAATTCGAATGTTGGTGCATTTAATGTTGTCCCAGAGCTCTCTGAGACTGTGCTCAATTCTTTTCATTCTTTTTTCTTTACTCTGCTCTGCAGTAGTTATTTCCACTATTTTATCTTCCAGGTCACTTATCCGTTCTTCTGCCTCAGTTATTCTGATATTGATCCTTTCTAGAGTATTTTTAATTTTATTTATTGTGTTGTTCATCGTTGGTTGTTTCATATTTAGTTCTTCTAGGTCCTTGTTAAATGTTTCTTGCATTTTGTCTATTCTATTTCCAAGATTTTGGATCATCTTTACTATCATTATTCTGACTTCTTTTTCAGGTAGACTGCCTGTTTCCTCTTCATTTGTTAGGTCTGGTGGGTTTTTATCTTGCTCCTTCATCTGCTGTGTGTTTTTCTGTCTTCTCATTTTGCTTATCTTACTGTGTTTGGGGTCTCCTTTTTGCAGGCTGCAGGTTTGTAGTTCCCGTTGTTTTTGGAGTCTGTCCCCAGTGGCTAAAGCTGGTTCAGTGGGTTGTGTAGGCTTCCTGGTGGAGGGGACTAGTGCCTGTGTTCTGGTGGATGAGGCTAGATCTTGTCATTCTGGTGGGCAGGTCCACGTCTGGTGGTGTGTTTTGGGGTGTTTGTGGACTTATTATGATTTTAGGCAGCCTCTCTGCTAATGGGTAGGGTTGTGTTCCTGTCTTGCTCGTTGTATTGGCATGGGGTGTCCAGCACTGTAGCTTTCTGGTCATTGAGTGAAGCTGGGTGTTGGTGTTGAGATGGAGATCTCTGGGAGATTTTCGCCGTTTGATATTACGTGGAGCTGGGAGGTATCTTGTGGACCAGTGTCCTGAAGTTGGCTCTCCCACCTCAGAGGCACAGCACTGACTCCTGGCTGCAGTACCAAGAGCCTTTCATCCACACGGCTCAGAATAAAAGGGAGAAAAAGTAGAAAGAAAGAAAGAGGATAAAAGAAAATAAAGTAAGGTAAAATAAAATAAAGTTATTAAAATAAATAATTATTAAGAAAAAAAATTTTTATAAATTAAAAAAAAAAACGGACGGATAGAACCCTAGGACAAATGGTGAAAGCAAAGCTATACAGACAAAATCTCACACAGAAGCATACACACTCACAAAAAGAGGAAAAGGGGAAAAAATCATAAATCTTGCTCTCAAAGTCCACCTCCTCAATTTGGGATGATTGGTTGTCTATTCATGTATTCCACAGATGCAGGGTACATCAAGTTGATTGTGGAGCTTTAATCCGCTGCTCCTGAGGCTGCTGGGAGAGATTTCCCTTTCTCTTCTTTGTTCGCACAGCTCCCGGGGTTCAGCTTTGGATTTGGCCCCGCCTCTGCGTGTAGGCCACCGGAGGGCGTCTGTTCTTCGCTCAGACAGGATGGGGTTAAAGGAGCCGCTGATTCGGGGGCTCTGGCTCACTCAGGCCGGGGGGAGGGAGGGGTATGGAGTGCCGGGTGAGCCTGCGGCGGCAGAGACCCCCATGACGTTGCACCAGCCTGAGGCGTGCTGTGCGTTCTCCCGGGGAAGTTGTCCCTGGATCCCGGGACCCTGGCAGTGGTGGGCTGCACAGGCTCCCCGGAAGGGGTGTGTGGATAGTGACCTGTGCTCGCACACAGGCTTCTTGGTGGCGGCAGCAGCAGCCTTAGCATCTCCTGCCCGTCTCTGGGGTCCGCGCTGTTAGTCGCGGCTCGCGCCTGTCTCTGGAGCTCCTTTAAGCAGCGCTCTTAATCCCCTCTCCTCGCGCACCAGGAAACTAAGAGGGAAGAAAAAGTCTCTTGCCTCTTCGGCAGGTCCAGATTTTTTCCCGGACTCCCTCCCGGCTAGCCATAGTGCACTAAGTCCCTGCAGGCTGTGTTCACACTGCCAAGCCCAGTCCTCTCCCGGTGCTCCGACCGAAGCCCGAGCCTCAGCTCCCAGCCCCGCCCGCCCCGGCAGGTGAGCAGACAAACCTCTCGGCCTGGTGAGTGCCGGTCGGCCCTGACCCTCTGTGCGGGAATGTCTCCGCTTTGCCCTCCGCACCCCTGTTGCTGCGCTGTCCTCCGTGGCTCCGAAGCTTCCCCCTCCGCCACCCGCAGTGTCTGCTCGCGAAGGGGCTTCCTAGTGTGTGGGAACCTTTCCTCCTTCAGAGGTCCCTCCCACTGGTGCAGGTCCCGTCCCCATTCTTTTGTCTCTGTTTATTCTTTTTTCTTTTGCCCTACCCAGGTACGTGGGGGGTTTCTTGCCTCTTGGGAGGTCTGAGGTCTTCTGCCAGCGTTCAGTAGGTGTTCTGTAGGAGTTGTTCCACGTGTAGATGTATTTCTGGTGTATCTGTGGGGAGGAAGGTGATCTCCGCGTCTTACTCTTCTGCCATCTTCCCCCTCTCCCAAAGTTTTTAATGTCAGGGATAAGGTTCAGGAGAAAAGGGAACAGCAAAGATCAGAAATGCAGGCCGCTTTGCTGGCTGCTTCCTTAACACAAGGAAGAGCCAGACCAAATCGAGGACTCCCACGAGGTGCTTGGCAAAAGGTGGGAGGCCCCAAGGCCCAAACTTCCACTCAAACATGGCACCAGATAGGGGGACTCCACCAATGTGCATATTGTGAGCAGGAGGAATGCTGGAAAAGAGACTGTACCAAGTCAGACTCTTGAAGGTAAACAAGATGCCTGAGCTGAGAATGACAGTGACCTCCTGGTCATTCCTAGGGCAGCGCCCCAGGGGCTCCTCTAAATCCTACCAAGTCCATCAGTAGCTTCCATGCAGACCCCCAGGTGACTATGACAGTGGGAAATCAACTTTTGGATTTTCTGGTTGGTATGGGGACCATTCACTAGGTTTTAGATACCTGGTTTTCTAAACTTCGTTCTTTGTTCAGACACTATGACGTGTCTGAAGAACGCTGGAAAAAAGCCTTTTTTCCAGCCACTAGACTGTCAGATGGGGAAAACCCATCTGAAGCATAGCTTTTTATACAATGTCCCATTTCTCTTCTGGGATGAGATTTACTAAGTAAGTGCCTAGGTTACCTTTGCACCTGGACAAACGGACATTAAAGTATCACCAGAGCAGGCTTGAGCATTGCAGACTCTATTGCTCCAATCCCAAAAAGAACAGCTTGCAACCATTCTGGAAGAGACACTGCAGAGGTGAGTCTGGAGGTATGGGCGGATGGGAGGTCAGGAAAAGCAAAGAGAGCTATGCCCTTACAGGTTAGGCACTGCCTTGGGGTGGTTTGTACACAACTTAAGAGCAATTGATCAAATAGTAGAAGATAAGATATTCATCCAGTAGTCCCTAATCATACACTCTGCTCACTACTCTGTCCAGAGATTTTTGTTGGTTTACCATATTGGATTTGAAGGATGTCTTTTTTGTATACCCTTGAGTTTTGAATCCCAAGAGATTTTCCTTTTGAATGTGAAGATCTAGGTACAAGTTAAACAGTACTGCTGAACAGCACTTCCTCAGGGGTTTAAAAGTTTCCCCACAATATTTGGAGAAATCCTGGCAAAAGACTTGAGGGACCCTCAATCAAACAAGAGAGCCCTGATCAGTATGTAGATGATACTCTGATTACCAGTAAAACAAGGGACACCTCAGACCAGAGTACGGTTTAACTTTGAACTTTGGGCTGAACAAGGCTATAAGGTGTCCAAGAAGAAGGCACAGATCTCTCAGCCCTCAGTTAATATTTGGGTTTTGAACTCTCACAAGGATGGAGACTAAATCCCCGACAGAAGGGAACCTCTAGTCAGGGGTGGAGTTTTCACTACCAAGATGAAATTGTGGGGAGTCCTGGAAATGGCTGGGTTCTGCCCCATTTGGATCACCGACTTCAGACTCGTAGCAAAACCCCTTTCAGAAGCTCTTAAAGGAGGAGACAGTGAACCTCTAGAATGAAATCATGGAAGGATAAACATCTAGACGACCAGCTCCATCCTCGCTGGACTGGACTTTATGAGGAACATGATGAAAACTGAAAATCATGCTGCAGAAAAACCATGACTGAGATCATCCGAGTCTTGGCTGTTTCCAGAACCCTAGCACTGATTTGTCCAAGAGGGCAAGAGAACCCCTAACAGATCTTAAGTTGCTTTTCGGAAAGAAACCACAAGAAAGAAACTAAGGTGAAGGGGATTCTGCAGTGTTTTCTTCAGTAAAGTAAAATTCTTCAGAAGGCAATTCAAATGACTTGTTAGGCTACCAGAATTATTTCTTTTGTTAGGCTTTGTTTCTAACTTCCCAGGCTTGGAAGAACAACTCAATAATTAGGATTTCTCAGATATGTCATCCAGAACCTTTTTCTGTATTTGATCATTCTGACGCTTTGATCGTGCCTGAATTTTTTGAACATTCCTTACTTGACTATGTCTTCAGATGTAACGTAACGGGTTAGGCTAATCGGCAGAATTGCCTGTCCCCCGTTTTTTCTTCACTAAGCAGAAATTTGATTCTAGTGTGCTCAGATAAAACAGTAATCCTGATGTCTACCCCGTCAAGGTTCTACTTGGTCAGGATATTGTAGAAACTGTACTTAGGCTAGGAAAACTATGTCCCTTCCATATTTAATACTCAGCCAAACAGAGTGATTGAGACACTCCAATATGTAAACAGGTAAAACGCTGATCCCTGGCTTGACCATGTAAAGTTTAACAATATGTCCTGCATTCTGTGTGCTCCCTCAGGGTACATCTTTGTCTGTGGTTTCGATGACCAATCTTGGGCCTGTGCCTTGACAGCTGGTACAAAGGTGGTATTTGTTTATTGGGATCGAAATGTTAACTTGAAACCGGAAACAAGAGAATATTCTCAAATGAGTTCTAAACAGTTCCATTCCTCAAGGACTGTTAGGTCTATGCCCCTACACCCAGAGCAGTCACCCCACTTTCCTCAAGATTGAGGAATGAACAAAAGATACCCAAACCATGGGTCAAATCCATTTCACTTTCACGAATCAAGGTAGTATTAAGACTTGCATGTCCTGCAAGCAGCATGTAGCCTAAACAATAAGATGTTTGCCTCGGCTTCCCTGGTGGCGCAGTGGTTGAGAGTCCGCCTGCTGATGCAGGGGACATGTGTTCGTGCCACGGTCTGGGAAGATCCCACATGCCCCGCGGCTGGGCCCATGAGCCATGGCCGGAGCCTGTGCTCCGCAACGGGAGAGGCCACAACAGTGAGAGGCCCGCGTACCGCAAAAAAAAAAAAAAAAAAAAAAAAAGATGTTTGCCTGACTTATTTTCCAGGAACTTGGAGTCTCAGCAGCATCTAGTTCAAGCTGAGCTACTTAATTCTGGATAGGACCACCAATCCTCCAACTGGGCATGTGCGAGTGTCCACTTAGTGACCTCTTGAATGTGCAGAGGCCCATAGCTTATTTATGCCTGCACAGAATGACGATTACTGCAACTTTTTCTAATCACCTATCCCCACGCTTTCCACGCCTCAGACCTCCCTGCCTCGTGATTGGTTACCCTGTAAATACCCTGAACCACCTGCCTTCAGGGAGGTGGATTTGGGATTTGTTCTCTTGTTTCCTGGCTTGGCTGCCTTGCAAATAAACCCTCCTTGCTGCAAACCTCCGTGTCTCAGTGTTTTGGCTTCCTGTGTGCCACGTATGACAGACCTGGTTTGGTAACAATACCTTTTGATGAACAGAAGCTCTTAGTATTTTTTTTTTTTTTTTTTGGTACGCGGGCCTCTCACTGCTGTGGCCTCTCCCGTTGCGGAGCACAGGCTCTGGACGTGCAGGCCCAGCGGCCATGGCTCACGGGCCCAGCCGCTCTGTGGCATGTGGGATCATCCCGGACCGGGGCACGAACCCGTGTCCCCTGCATTGGCAGGCGGACTCTCAACCACTGTGCCACCAGGAAAGCCCAGCTCTTAGTTTTAACGTAGTAAAATTTATCAGTCTTGATGGTTGGTAATTTTTTTGTGCACTGTTTAAAAATCTTTGCCCAAATCACGAAGATAGATTTCTAAAAGCTTGACTGCTTCGTCTTTAACATTTAGATCTACAAGAGGTCTGCAGTTGATACTTGTGAATATTATTAGCAAGAGGTCAAGTTCTCTTTCCTATATAAATACACCACTATCTCAGCACCCTTTATTGCAAACATCCTTTTCCCACTTGTTTGGAGTGCTACCTGTGTCACAGACCATGTGTCCATATATGGGTCTGTTTGGGGTTCTGTGCTACTTTTCTGTTTATCCTTGCACCAATACCACACTGCTATGATATCTATAGTTTCGAATTTTTGTATCTGAGGACTTTTTAAAATACCTTCTCTTCAGAAGTTTCTTGACACTTTGCCTTTACAATCAAATATTAGAATCAGCTTGTGAAGTTTCACAATGAATAGGATTGCATTGAATCTGTTAATGAGTGAGTTGACAACCTAAAATATTCAATGCATAAATATGCTTACCTCTACTTGTTTAGATCTTTACTCACAAGAGTAATAATTGTGTAGAGGTTGTACAGATACTTTGTTAGGTTTGTGCCTTGGTGCTCGGTATTTTGTTATGCTATTGCAAATGGTATCTTTTAAAGTTGTGTATTTGCAACAAATTTTATATAAAATAGATTTACCTTGTATCCAGAAATTTTATATGATTATTCTAGTAACTTGTCTATAGATAATTTTGGAATATATATGTACTTATATATGTAAATTTTATTTCTACCCTCCTAATTTCTACAAGTTTCACATTTTAATTTTCTTACATTATTGTACTGCTTAGGTTCTTCATCTTGTATAAACATGATTAGAGATGATAGTAGCATTCTTGTCTTGTTCTCAATATCAAAGGGGAAAGCTTTCAACATTTTACCATTAAGTATGTTTGCTTAGATTTTAAAAAATATATAGGTCTTTATCAGATTTAGGAAGCTCTATTGTATTCTACTTCGGTAAGAGTTTTAAAATTTGCATTTCATCAAATGCTTTTGCGTCAATTGAGATTATCATTATTCCCCTTTATTCTGTTACTGTGGTGGATTAAATTGCTTGATTCTGTGTTCCCCCCAGTATTAACTAACCACAGCATTTCTAGAATAAACCCAATTCAGTCATGGTATGTTTTCATATATTAGTTGGATCCAGGTTGCTAAAATTATTAAGAATTTTTAGAGCAAAGGTTATGCCTGAGAATCACCTGTAATTGTCCTTTGTATGCCTTTATTATATTTGAGTATCAAGTTTATTTTGTCATTATTTTGCATTTTCCTCTGTTCACTGAGGTACAGTTGATTTACAATGTATAAATTTCAGTATACAACTTAGTGATTCACAGTTTTTAAAAATTATGCTCCATTTATAGTTATCATAAAACTTTGTCTGTATTCCCTGTGCTGTACTACATCCTTGCAATTTATACATAGTTTGTACCTCTTAATCCCCTATCATGCCCCTCCCCCTTCCCTCTCACCACTGGTAAACACTAGGTTCCTATATCCGTAAGTCTGTTTTATACTCACTAATCTCTTAGATTCCACATAAGTAATTGTGTCCTTCTGTCTGATTCATTTCACTAAGTATATTCTCTAGCTCCATCCACACTGCTGCAAATGTCAGTATTTCATTCTTTTTTATGGCTGAGTAGTATTCCGTTGTACACACACACACATACACACCCCACCTTTATCTGTTGATGGACACTTGGATTGCTCCCATATCCTGGCTATTGTAAATAATGCTGCTGTGAACATTGGGGTGCATGTATCTATTCGAATTAGTGTTTTCATTTTCTTTGGATATATACCCAGGAGTAGAATTGCTGGATCATATGGTGGTTTGATTTTTAGATTTTTTGAGGGATAGCCATACTGTTTTCCACAGTGGCTGCACCAGTTTATATTCCCACAAGTGTATAAAGGTTCCCTTTTCTCCACATCCTCACCAACATTTGTTACTTGGGGTATTTTTGATAGCCATTCTGCCAGGTATGAGGTGATATCTCATTGTGGTTTTGATTTGCATTTCTCTGATTAGCGATGTTGAGCATCTTTTCGTGTGCCTGTTGGCCATCTGTATGTTGTCTTTTGGAAAATATCTATTCAGGTCTTCTGCCCATTTTTTTCTCAAGTCTTTTTGATGTTGAGTTTTATGGGCTGTTGATAAAATTTGGACATTAACCCCTTATAGGTCATATCATTTACAAATATTTTCTCCTAGTCAGTAGATTGTCTTTTGATGTTGTTGATGGTTTTCTTTGCTGTGCAAAAGTTCTTAAGTTTAACTAGGTCCCATTTGGTGTATTTTGCTTGTTTCCTCTGCCTTAGGAGACAGATGCAAAAAGATGTTGCTATGATTTATGTTAGACCATTCTGCCTTTGTTCACTTCAAGGAGTTTTATGGTTTCCAGTCCCTAAGACTTTAATCTGTCTTGCGTTTATTTTGGTATATGCTGTGAGGGAATATTCTAATTTTTTCTACATGTGGATGTCTAGTTTTCCCAGCACTGCTTACTGAAGAGACTGTCTCTTCTCCCCTGTATATTCTTGCCTCCTTTGTTGTAGATTGACCATAAGTACATGGGTTTATTTCTTAACTCTCTATTCTGTTCCATTGATCTGTGTCTTTGTGCCAGTACCACAGTTTCGATTACAATAGCTTTGTAGTATAGTTTTATGTCAGGGAGCATGATACCTCCAGCTCTGTTCTTCTACCTCAAAATTGTTTTGGCATTTGTGGCCTTTTGTGTTCCATACAAATTTAAAAATTCTTTGTTCTAGTTCTGTGAAAAATGCCATTGCTACTTTGATATGGATTGCATTGAATCTTTAGATTTTCTTGGGTAGTATGGTCATTTAAAAAATATTAATTCTTGCAATCCATGAACCCAATGTCTTTCCATCTATTTGAAGATGACACAGTTTCTTTCATCAGTATCTTAGTTTTCTGAGTACAGGTCTTTTACCTCCTTAGGTTTATTCCTAGGTATTTTATTCTTTTTGATTCAGTGGTAACTGAGATTGTTTCCTTAATTTATCTTTCTGATACTTCATTGTCAGTGTACAGAGATGCAGCAGATTTCTGTATATTTTGTATCCTGTAACTTTACCAAATTCATCAGGATCTAGTAGTTTTTTGGTAGCATCTTTAGGATTTTCTATGTATAGTATTACATCATCTGTAAACAGTGACAGTTTTACTTCTTTCCAGTTTAGATTATTTTTCTTGACTGATTTCTGTGGCTGGAACTTTGAATACCATGTAGAATAAAAGTGGCAAGAGTAGGCATCCTTGTCTTGTTCCTGATCCTAGAGGAAATCCTTCCAGCTTTTCACTGAGTATGATGTTAGCTGTGGGCTGGTCATATATGGCCTTTGTTGTGTTAAGATATATTCCCTTTGTGCCCACTTTCTGGAGAGTTATCATAAATGGATGTTGAATTTTGTCAAAAGCTTCTTTGCATCTATTGAGATCATATGGTTTTTATTCCATTTTTTAAGTGGTGTATCACATTGATTTGCAGATATCGAACTATACTTGCATTCCTGGGAAAAAAACCCACTTGATTGTGGTGTATGATCTTTTCAATGGATTGTTGGATTTAGTTTGCTAACATTTTGTTGACAATTTTTGCATTTATGTTTATCAGTGATATTGGCATATAATTTTCTTTCTTTGTGATATCTTTGTCTGGATTTGGTGTCAGGGTGATGCTGGCCTCATAGATGAGTTTGGAAGTGTTCCTTCTTCTGCAGTGTTTTGGAATATTTTCTCCTAAATGTTTGGTAGAAATCACCTGTGAAGCCATCTGGTCCAGGACTTTTGTTTGGGAGTTTTAAAATTACTGATTCAATTACTCTACTTGTAATTGGCCTGTTCATATTTTCTATTTCTACCTGGCTCAGTCTTGGGAGAATATACATTTCTAGGAATTTGTTCACTTCATATATATATATATTTTGTTTGGATGATCTGTCCTTTGATATAAATGGGGAGTTGAAGTTCCCTACTACTATGTTACTGTCAATTTCTCCCTTTATGTCAATATTTGCCTTATGTATTAAGGCGCTCCTGTGTTGGGTGCATATATATTTTAAATTGTTGCCTCTTGGATTTATCCCTTGATCATTATGGAATGTACTTTTTGTCTCTTAAAACAGTCTGTCTTTAAAGTCTATTTTGTCTGATACAAGTATTGCTACCCCGGCTTTCTTTGGATTTCCATTAGCGTGGAATCCATTCCCTCAATTTCTGTCTGTTTTTAAATCTGAAGGGGTCGCTTGTAGGCAGCATATATATGGGTGTTATTTTGTATCCATTTAGCCACTCTGTCTTTTGATTAGAGCATTTAATCCATTTACATTTAAAGTAGTATGTATGTTCTTATTGACATTTTGTTAATTGTTTTGGGTTTGTTGCAGTGTTTTTGCTCCTTTGCTTCTCTTCCCTTGTGACTTGATGACTCTTTAGTGTTATGTTTGTATTCCTTTCTCTTTAGTGTTTATCTATCATAGATTTTTGGTTTGTGGTTACCATGAGGTTTATATAAAGCCATCTGTATACATGATGTAAGTTGCCAATCTCTTAATTTCAAATGCATTGAAACAAACAACCTGCCTTTTTTTTAACAACCCTGCATTTGTACTCTCCCTCTCACAGTTACTGTTTTTTGACATCATATTTTACATCTAATTGCTTAGTGTATCACTTAACTGCTTACTGTGGATATAGATGACTTTACTACTTTGTTTTAACCTTCCTACTAACTTTGTACATGTTTAGCTTTTCTACCTTTACTGTATATTTGCTTTCACCAATGAGCTATTTCCTTTTGTAATTCTCATGTTTCTGTTGGGACCTCTTTTTGCTTAGAGAAGTCTGTTTAACCTTTCTTACAAAACTGGTTTGATGTTACTGAACTCAGCTTTTGGTTGTCAGTAAAACTTCTGATCTCTCCAACAGATCTGAATGAGAACCTTGCTGAGTAAAGTATTCTTGGTTATAGGTTTTTCCTTTTCATCACTAAGTATATCATGCCACTTCCTTCTGGCCTGCAGAGTTTCTGCTGAAATGTCATATGAACACCTTACAGGAATTCTTTTGTATGTAACTTGTTTTCCCCTTGCTGCTTTTAATATTTTTTTATCTTTGATTTTTCCCATTTTATTTTTTATTTATTTTTTTAATTTTTATTTTATATTGGAGTATTGTTGATTTACAATGCTGTGTTAATTTCAGGCGTACGGCAAAGTGATTTAGTTATACATATATCTATTCTTTTTCATACTTTTTCCCATATAAGTTATTACAGAGTATTGAGTAGAGTTCCCTGTGCTATTTAGTAGGTCCTTGTTGATTATCTATTTTAGATATAGTAGTCTGTATATGTTAATCCCAACCTCCTAATTTATCCCTCCCCCCCTTACCCCTTTGGTAACCGTAAGTTTGTTTTCTAAGTCTGTGTGTCTGTTTCTGTTTTGTAATGAAGTTCATTTGTATCATTTTTTTGATTCCACATGTAAGTGATATCATATGATATTTCTCTTTGTCTGACTTACTTCACTTAGAATGACAATCTCGAGGTCCATCCGTGTTGCTGCAAGTGGCATTATTGCATTCTTTTTATAGCTGAGTAATATTCCATTGTGTGTGTGTGTGTGTGTGTGTGTGTGTGTGTGTATATGTGTATATATATATATGTATATATATAATGGCTGAGTCATATTCCATTGTATATGTATATACCACATCTTCTTTATTCATTCTTCTATCAATGGACATTTAGGTTGCTTCCATGTATTGGCTGTTGTAAATAGTGCTGCAATGAGCATTGGGGTGCATGTATCTTTTCAAAGTATGGTTTTCTTTGGATATATGCCCAATAGTGGGATTGCTGGATCAAATGGTAGCTCTCTTTTTAGTTTTGTAAGGAATCTCCATACTGTCCTCCACAGTGGCTGTACCAATTTACATTCCCACCAGCACTGTAGGAGGGTTCCCTTTTCTCCACACCCTCTCCAGCATTTATTGCTTATAGACTTTTTGATGATGGCCATTCTGACCAGTAGGAGGTGATACCTCATTGTAGTTTTGAGTTGCATTTCTCTAATAACTAGTGATGTTGAGCATCTTTTCATGTGCTTTTTGACCATCTATATGTCTTCTTTGGAGAAATGTCTATTTAGATCTTCTGCCCATTTTCTGATTGGGTTGTTTGTTTTTTTGATGTTGAGTTGCATGAGCTGTTTGTATATTCTGGAGATTAATCCCTTATTGATTGCGTCATTTGCAACATTTTCTGCCATTCTGTGAGTTGTCTTTTTGTCTTGTTTATGGTTTCCTTTGCTGTGCAAGAGCTTTAATTTGTTTGATTTTATTTTCATTACTCTAGGAGGTGGATCCAAAAAGATATTGCTGTGATTTATGTCAAAGATTGTTCTGCCTATATTTTCCTCTAAGAGTTTTGTAGTATCCAGTCTTACATTTAGGTGTTTAATCCATTTTGAGTTTATTTTTGTGTATGGTGTTAGGGAGTGTTCTAATTTCATTCTTTTACATGTGGTTGTCCAGATTTCCCAGCACCACTTATTGAAGAGACTGTCTTTTCTCTATTGTATATTCTTGCCTCCTTGTCATAGATTAATTGACCATAGGTGCATGGGTTTATCTCTGGGCTTTCTATCCTGTTCCATTGATCTATATTTCTGTTTTTGTGCTAGTACCATACTGTTTTGATTACTGTGGCTTTATAGTATAGTCTGGAGTCACAGAGCCTGATTCCTCCAGCTCCATTTTTCTTTCTCAAGATTGCTTTGGCTATTCTGGGTCTTTTGTGTTTCCATACAAATTGTGAAATTTCTTGTTCTAGTTCTGTGAAAAATGCCAGTGGTACTTTGACAGGGATTGCATTGAATCTGTAGATTGCTTTGGGTAGTATAGCCATTTTCACAGTCTTGATTCTTCCAATCCAAGAACATGGTATATCTCTCCATCTGTTTGTATCATCTTTAATTTCTTTCCTCAGTGTCTTATAGTTTTCTGCATACAGGTCTTTTTTGTCTCCTTAGGTAGGTTTATTCCTAGGTATTTTATTCTTTTTGTTGCAGTGGTAAATGGGAGTGTTTCCTTAATTTCTCTTTCAGATTTTTCATCATTAGTGTATAGGAATGCAAGAGATTTCTGTGCATTAATTTTGGATCCTGCTACTTCACCAAATTCATTCATTAGTCCTAGTAGCTTTCTGGTGGCATCTTTAGGATTCTCTATGTATAGTATCATGTCATCTGCAAACAGTGACAGTCTTACTTCTTCTTTTCTGATTTGGATTCCTTTCATTTCTTCTTCTTCTCTGATTGCTGTGACTAAAGCTTCCAAAACTATGTTGAATAATAGTGGTGAGAGTGGGCAACCTTGTCTTTTTCCTGATCTTACTGGAAATGGTTTCAGTTTTTCACCATTGAGGATGATGTTTGCTGTGGGTTTGTCATATATAGCCTTTATTATGTTGAGGTAAGGTCCCACTTTGCCTGCTTTCTGGAGGGTTTTTATCATAAATGGGTGTTGAATTTGTTGAAAGCTGTTTTTGTATCTGTTGAGAAGATCATATGGTTTTTATCCTTCAATTTGTTAATATGGCTTATCACGTTGATTGATTTGCATATATTGAAGAATCCTGCATTCCTGGGATAAACCCCACTGCAGCATGCTGTATGATCCTTTTAATGTGCTGTTGGATTCTGTTTGCTAGTATTTTGTTGAGGATTTTTGCATCTATGTTCATCAGTGATATTGGCCTGTAGTTTTCTTTCTTTGTGACATCCTTGTCTGGTTTTGGTATCAGGGTGATGGTGGCCAGGTAAATGAGTTTAGGAGTGTTCCTCCCTATGCTATATTTTGGAAGAGTTTGGGAGGATAGTTGTTAGCTCTTCTCTAAATGTTTGATAGAATTTGCCTGTGAAGCCATCTGGTCCTGGGCTTTTGTTTGTTGGAAGATTTTTTTTTTAACATCTTTATTGGGGTATAATTGCTTTATAATGGTGTGTTAGTTTCTGCTTTATAAGGAAGTGAATCAGTTATACATATACATATGTTCCCATATCTCTTCCCTCTTGTGTCTCCCTCCCTCCCACCCTCCCTCTCCCACCCTTCCAGGCGGTCACAAAGCACCGAGCTGATCTCCCTGCACTATGCGGCTGCTTCCCACTAGCCATCTACCTTACGTTTAGTAGTGTATATATGTCCAAGCCTCTCTCTCGCTTTGTCACAGCTCACCCTTCCCCCTCCCCATATCCTCAAGTCTGTTCTCTAGTAGGTCTGTGTCTTTATTCCTGTCTTACCCCTAGGTTCTTCATGACATTTTTTTCCCTTAAATTCCATATATATGTGTTAGCATATGGTATTTGTCTTTCTCTTTCTGACTTACTTCACTCTGTATGACAGACTCTAGGTCTATCCACCTCATTACAAATAGCTCCATTTCGTTTCTTTTTATGGCTGAGTAATATTCCATTGTATATATGTGCCACATCTTCTTTATCCATTCATCCAAAGATGGGCACTTAGGTTGTTTCCATCTCCGGGCTATTGTAAATAGAGCTGCAATGAACATTTTGGTACATGACTCTTTTTGAATTATGGTTTTCTCAGGGTATATGCCCAGTAGTGGGATTGCTGGGTCATATGGTAGTTCTATTTGTAGTTTTTTAAGGAACCTCCATACTGTTCTCCATAGTGGCTGTACCAATTCACATTCCCACCAGCAGTGCAAGAGTGTTCCCTTTTCTCCACACCCTCTCCTGCATTTATTGTTTCTAGATTTTTTGATGATGGCTATTCTGACTGGTGTGAGATGATATCTCATTGTAGTTTTGATTTGCATTTCTCTAATGATTAATGATGTTGAGCATTCTTTCATGTGTTTGTTGGCAGTCAGTATATCTTCTTTGGAGAAATGTCTATTTAGGTCTTCTGCCCATTTTTGGATTGGGTTTTTGGTTTGTTTGTTATTGAGCTGCATGAGCTGCTTATAAAGTTTGAAGATTAATCCTTTGTCAGTTGCTTCATTTGTAAATATTTTCTCCCATTCTGAGGGTTCTCTTTTGGTCTTGTTTATGGTTTCCGTTGCTGTGCAAAAGCTTTGAAGTTTCATTAGGTCCCATTTGTTTATTTTTGTTTTTATTTCCATTTCTCTAGGAGGTGGGTCAAAAAGGATCTTGCTGTGATTTATGTCATAGAGTGTTCTGCCTATGTTTTCCTCTAAGAGTTTGATAGTTTCTGGCCTTACATTTAGGTCTTTAATCCATTTTGAGCTTATTTTTGTGTATGGTGTTAGGGAGTGATCTAATCTCATACTTTTACATGTACCTGTCCAGTTTTCCCAGCACCACTTATTGAAGAGGCTGTCCTTTCTCCACTGTACATTCCTGCCTCCTTTATCAAAGATAAGGTGACCATATGTGCGTCGGTTTATCTCTGGGCTTTCTATCCTGTTCCATTGATCTATCTTTCTGTTTTTGTGCCAGTACCATACTCTCTTAATTACTGTAGCTTTGTAGTATAGTCTGAGGTCAGGGAGCCTGATTGCTCCAGCTCCGTTTTTCGTTCTCAAGATTGCTTTGGCTATTCGGGGTCTTTTGTGTTTCCATATTAATTGTGAAATTTTCTGTTATAGTTCTGTGAAAAATGCCAGTGGTGGTTTGATAGGGATTGCATTGAATCTGTAGATTGCTTTGGGTAGTAGAGTCATTTTCACAATGTTGATTCTTGCAATCCAAGAACATGGTATATCTCTCCATCTATTTATATCATCCTTAATTTCTTTCATCAGTGTCTTATAATTTTCTGTATACAGGTCTTTTGTCTCCTTAGGTAGGTTTATTCCTAGATATTTTATTCTTTTTGTTGCAATGGTAAATGGGAGTGTTTTCTTGATTGCACTTTCAGATTTTTCATCATTAGTGTATAGGAATGCCAGAGATTTCTGTGCATTAATTTTGTATCCTGTTACTTTACCATATTCATTGATTAGCTCTAGTAGTTTTCTGGTAGCATCTTTAGGATTCTCTATGTATAGTATCATGTCATCTGCAAACAGTGACAGCTTTGCCTCTTCTTTTCCGATTTGGATTCCTTTTATTTCCTTTTCTTCTCTGATTGCTGTGGCTAAAACTTCCAAAACTATGTTGAATAAGAGCGGTGAGAGTGGGCAACCATGTCTTGTTCCTGATCTTAGTGGAAGTGCTTTCAGTTTTTCACCATTGAGGATGATGTTGGCTGTGGGTTTGTCATATATGGCCTTTATTATGTTGAGGAAAGTTCCCTCTATGCCTACTTTTTGCAGGGTTTTTATCATAAATGGGTGTTGAATTTTGTCAAAAGCTTTCTCTGCATCTATTGAGATGATCATATGGTTTTTCTCCTTCAAGTTGTTAATATGGTTTATCACGTCCATTGATTTGTGTATATTGAAGAATCCTTGCATTCCTGGAATAAACCCCACTTGATCATGGTGTATGATCCTTTTAATGTGCTGTTGGATTATGTTTGCTCGTATTTTGTTGAGGATTTTTGCATCTATGTTCATCAGTGATATTGGCCTGTAGTTTTCTTTTTGTGACATCCTTGTCTGGTTTTGGTATCAAGGTGATGGTGGCCTCGTAGAATGAATTTGGGAGTGTTCCTCCCTCTGCTATATTTTGGAAGAGTTTGAGAAGGATAGGTGTTAGCTCTTCTCTAAATGTTTGATAGAATTTGCCTGTGAAGCCATCTGGTTCTGGGCTTTTGTTTGTTGGAAGATTTTTAATCACAGTTTCAATTTCAGTGCTTCTGATTGGTCTGTTCATATTTTGTATTTCTTCCTGATTCAGTCTTTTCAGGTTGTGCTTTTCTAAGAATTTGTCCATTTCTTCCAGGTTGTCCATTTTATTGGCATAGAGTTGCTTGTAGTAATCTCTCATGATCTTTTGTATTTCTGCAATGTCAGTTGTTACTTCTCCTTTTTCATTTCTAATTCTGTTGATTTGAGTCTTCTCCCTTTTTTTCTTGATAAGTCTGACTAATGGTTTATCAATTTTGTTTATATTCTCAAAGAACCAGCTTTTAGTTTTATTGATCTTTGCTATTGTTTCCTTCATTTCTTTTTCATTTATTTCTGATCTGATCTTTATGATTTCTTTCCTTCTGCTAACTTTGTGTTTTCTTGTTCTTCTTTCTCTGATTGCTTTAGGTGTAAGGTTAAGTTGTTTATTTGAGATGTTTCTTGTTTCTTCAGGTAGGATTGTATTGCTATAAACTTCCCTCTTAGAACTGCTTTTGCTGTATCCCATAGGTTTTGGGTTGTCATGTTTTCATTGTCATATGCTTCCATGTATTTTTTTATTTCATCTTTGATTTCTCCAGTGGTCTCTTGGTTATTAAGTATTGTATTGTTTAGCCTCCATGTATATGTATTTTTTTACAGATTTTTTTCCTGTAATTGATATCTAGTCTCATAGCATTGTGGTCGGAAAAGATACTTGATACAATTTCACTTTTCTTAAATTTACCAAGGCTTTATTTGTGACCCAAGATATGATCTATCCTGGAGAATGTTCCATGAGCCCTTGAGAAGAAAGTGTATTCTGTTGTTTTTGGATAGAATGTTCAAATATCAATTAAGTCCATCTTGTTTAATGTATCATTTAAAGCTTGTGTTTCCTTATTTATTTTCTTTTGAATGATCTGTCCATTGGTGAAAGTGGGGTGTTAAAATCCCCCACTATGATTGTGTTATTGTCAATTTCCCCTTTTATGGCTGTTAGCATTTGCCTTATGTGTTGAGGTGCTCCTATGTTGGGTGCATAAATATTTAAAAATGTTATATCTTTTTCTTGGATTGATCCCTTGATCATTATGTAGTGTCCTTCTTTATCTCTTGTAATAGTCTTTATTTTAGTTTCTTTTGTCTCATACGAGAATTGCTATTCCAACTTTCTTTTGATTTCCATTTGCGTGGAATATCTTTTTCCATCCCTTCACTTTCAGTCTGTATGTGTCCCTAGGTCTGAAGTGGATCTCTTGTAGACAGCATATATATGGGTCTTGTTTTTGTATCAATTCAGCCAGTCTATGTCTTTTGGTTGGGTTGGAGCATTTAATCCATTTACATTTAAGGTAATTATTGATATCTATGTTCCTATTACCATTTTCTTAATTGTTTTGCGTTTGTTATTGTACGTCTTTTCCTCTCTTGTGTTTCCTGCCTAGAGAAGTTCCTTTAGTATTTGTTGTACAGCTGGTTTGGTGGTGCTGAATTCTCTTAGCTTTTGCTTGTCTGTAAAGGTTTTAATTTGTCCGTTGAATCTGAATGAGATCCGTGCTGGTAGAGTAATCTTGGTTGTAGGTTTTCCCTTTTATCACTTTAAATATTTCCTGCCACTCTGTTCTGGCTTGCAGAGTTTGTACTGAAAGATCAGCTGTTAACCTTATGGGGATTCCCTTGTAAGTTATTTGTTGTTTTTCCCTTGCTGTTTTTAATATGTTTTCTTTGTTTTTAATTTTTGATAGTTTGATTAATATGTGTCTTGGTGTGTTTCTCCCTGGATTTATCCTGTATGGGACTCTCTGTGCTTCCTGGACTTGATTAACTATTTCTTTTCCCATATTAGGGAAGTTTTCAACTATAATCTCTTCAAATATTTTCTCAGTCCCTTTCTTTTTCTCTTCTTCTTCTGGGACCCCGATAATTCAAACGTTGGTGCGTTTAATGTTGTCCCTGAGGGCTCTGAGACTGTCCTCAATTCTTTTTACCTTATTTTGCTGTGTGGTAGTTATTTCCACTCTTTTATCTTCCAGGTCACTTACTGTTCTTCTGCCTCAGTTTTTCTGCTATTGATTCCTTCTAGAGAATTTTAAATTTCATTTATTGTCTTGTTCATCATTGTTCGTTTGCTCTTTAGTTCTTCTAGGTCCTTGTTAAAACTTTCTTGTATTTTCTCCATTCTATTTCCAAGATATTGGATCACCTTTGCTATCATTACTCTGAATTCTTTTTCAGGTAGACTGCCTGTTTCCTCCTCATTTGTTTGGTCTGGTGGGTTTTTACCTTGCTCCTTCATGTGCTGTGGATTCCTCTGTCCTTTCATTTTGCTTAACTTACTGTGTTTGGGGTCTCCATTTCGCAGGCTGCAGTTTCGTCGTTCCCATTGTTTTTGGTGTCTGCCCCCAGTGGGTAAGGTTGGTTCAGTGGGTTGTGTAGGCTTCCTGGTGGAGGGGACTAGTGACTGTGTTCTGGTGGATGAGGCTGGATCTTATGTTTCTGGTGGGCAGGACTGCATCTGGTGGTGTGTTTTGGGGTGTCTGTGAACTAATTATGACTTTAGTCAGTCTCTCTGCTAGTGGGTGGCGTTGTGTTCCTGTCTTGCTAGTTGTTTGGCATGGGGTGTCCAGCACTGGAGCTTGCTGGTCGTTGAGTGGAGCTGGGTCTTAGCGTTGAGACGGAGATCTCTGGGAGAGCTCTTGCTGATTGATATTATGTGGGGCCAGGAGGTCTCTGGTGGACCAATGTCTGAACTCGGCTCTCCCACCTCAGAGGCTCAGGCCTGACACCCAGCTGGAGCACCAAGACCCTGTCAGGCATACGGCCAGGTACGTGGTGAGTTTCTTGCCTTTTGGGAAGTCTGAGGTCTTCTGCCAGCATTCAGTAGGTGTTCTGTAGGTTTTGTTCCACATGTAGATATATTTTTGATGTATTTCTGGGGAGGAAGGTGATCTCCATGTCTTAACCCTTCCACCATCTTGAAGGTCCCCCCCTATATCCCTTCTTCTGGGACCCCTATAATGTAAATGTTAGTATGCTTGATGTTGTCCCAGAGATCTCTTTAATTGTCCTTATTTATTTTTTTTGTTCAGGAATAGTGATTTCCACTACTGTCTCCCAGCTTGCTGACAGAAAGGAATGTATCATTTGGTCCATTAATACCTTCTAGTGTATTTTTCATTTCAATTATTCTTCATATGTTTGGTTCTTTATTTTCTAACTCTGTTTAAAAACTACTGAGTTCTTGATCTGTGTATCTAGTCTTCTGAGTCCTTCAATAATCTTTCTTCTTCTGGGTTTTTCTCTTGTTCCTTTGTTGTTTCTCTTGTTCCTCCATTGCCTCATTTTGCCTAACTTTTGTTTTTGTTTCTAGTTATCTGGTAGGTTGGTTACACTCCCAACCTTGCAGAAATGGCCTTTGCAGGAGAGGACCTGTATGTCCCAGCAGCGCATTCCTCTCTCATCACCAGACCTCTGTGTGCTAGGGCTGCCCTCTCTGAGGCTGCTTGGGTCCTTCTGCTGTGGTGGGCTGATGACTGTGGGCAGTCTGGTAGGCTTGGTTGGTCCCCTGGTCCAGTTGTTGCCATGCCTTAAATTTTGCAGAGGTTGCTGGCCATTTGCTGGCAGGGCTAGGATCACAAGGTGGCTGGCTGTAGCACCCCAGGGGTAGTGCTGGTTCATGGGTGAGCAGAGCTGGGGTCCAGGAGAGCCTCGGGCTGGTGCCCACCGATTTGTGGCTAAAGCCAGGTCCTGGGGCCTAGTGTCTGGCCTCTGGCAAGCAGAACTGGGTCTTGGGGTTTAGCTGTAGGGCTCAGGGGACCCAGAGCTGGTGTTAATCTGCTGGTGGGTAGGGCTGATTCCTGGACACAGCTGCCTACAGGGTCCAGGATGTTCTGAAGCTTGTGTTGGCCTGCTGGTGGTTGGTCCCAGGGCTAGTGCTGGCTTGCTGGTGGGTGGGCTAGGTCTGCGGGCTGTGGGGCTACTGTTTCCTGGGGCCAGGCCCCTGCCCTGCTGCCTACAGGCTGTTGGGAAGGGACAGGGCTGGGTTCTGAGGCTAATAGGCTAGAGGGAGGATTCCAGAGTGATGCTTCCCAGCACCAATGTCCACGTAGTAGAACAAGCTCCTCCAAATGGCTGCCACCAAGGGGCTTCCCTGGTGGCGTAGTGGTTGAGAGTCCACCTGCCGATGCAGGGGACACGGGTTCGTGTCCTGGTCCGGGAAGATCCCACATGCCGCGGAGCGGCTAGGCCCGTGAGCCATGGCCGCTGAGCCTGTGCGTGCGGAGCCTGTGTTCCGCAACGGGAGAGGCCACAACAGTGAGAGGCCCGCCCACTGCCAAAAAAAAAAAAAAAAAGCTGCCACCAATATCTGTGTCCCCTGGGCGAGCTTCATTTCCCTCCTGCCTCTCCAGGAGGCTCTCAAAGATCAGCAGGTAGGTCTACTGGGGCTCATTTGAATTTACTACTGCTCTCCTGGGTCCCTAAATGTGTGAGGCTTTTGTGTGTACCCTTAAAGAGTGGAGTCTTTCCTTCAGCCCTCTGGGACTCCCAGAGTAAGCCCCACTGGCCTTCAAAGCCAAACATTCTGGGGGCTTGTCTTCCTGGTGTAGGACCCGTGGGCTGGGGAGCTTGATGTGGGGCTCAGACCCCTCACTCCTTGGGGAGAACCTCTGCAATTGTAACTTTCCTGTTTGTGGGTCACCTACCCGAGTATATAGGACTTGACTCTACCATGAGTCAGCCCTTCCTAACTCATCTTGTTTTGGCTCTTTCTTTATATCTTTAGTTGTATAAGATCTTTTCTGGTAGGTTCTAGTCTTTTTCATGGATGGTTGTTCTGTAAATAGTTGTAATTTTGTTATGTCCTTGACCAGAGGTGAGCTCAGGGTCTTCTACTCTGTCATCCTGGTCAATCTTGGTCTTCTTTCTTTATTCTCTGGAAGACTGGTATTCTCCTTAAACTGTCGTTGCTAATGAAAGCTTTGAGTTTGGACTTCTAATTCATATTCAAGTTTTTTTAATTTGAAAAATTCAGATATTTTATTCTCAGTTTTGGTTATTGGATATTAAATTTTCCATTTTACTTATGTTTTAAAATATATTGGTATAGTTTTTAAATAATTCTCTCAACTTCTACAGCCTCCGTAGTGATACACCATGTCCCTTCTTTCATTCTCGATACTGGTTACTTGTTTGTCCCTCTCTGATTTGATTCAGTCTTGTCAAAAGTTTAAAAAGTTGATTAGACATTTTAAAGAATCAAATTTTGGCTTTAATATTTTAACCCTTTAAACTTTATTCACCATTTTCCTAATCTCTTGATGGATATTAGCTCATTAATATTCATCTGTTGTATTTAAAAGTTAAAATCTTAAATATATATGTACTGATTTTGCTACAGTCC
This sequence comes from Tursiops truncatus, assembly GCF_011762595.2. Classification (NCBI taxonomy): domain Eukaryota; kingdom Metazoa; phylum Chordata; class Mammalia; order Artiodactyla; family Delphinidae; genus Tursiops; species Tursiops truncatus. The sequence continues at coordinate 77,750,209 of NC_047035.1, read as the reverse complement.
ACGACATTTTTTCAGGAAAATTTCAGCTCAAAATATTTTCTAATTTCCATCATGATTTCTTTACCTGCTGGTTATTTAGAAGTGAATTTCTCCATTGATGGAAATAAATATTCTAGCTTAATTTATTTTTCAGTTTGCATTTTCACAAAGCATATTCAGTAGATTCAATACCTTTTGAAACTTGCCTTATGACCCAATACATCAATCAGTTTTTGAAAATATTTTGTTCAAATGTTATTTCTTCTGTGTTGTATCAGTTATTCCCACAACGTGTGAATTTGTCTATTTCTCCTTATAGTTCTGTCTTTCCTTTAAATATTCTGAGGCTGTGTCATTAGAGGAATACAATTTTAAATTGTCTTATTTTCCTGGTAAGTCAAGCCTTTGATCATTGTGAAGTGTCCATTTTAATCTACAGTAATGCTCGTCACTTTAAAGTATCCTTTAAAGGATACTAATATAGCTTCATCAATTTTAGGGCAGGGCTTCTAGTGAAAGTTCTCCTGTTTTTTTGAATACTGAATAGAGCATGTCCTTACTTTTTGGATTTTGTGGTTTTGCTTGAGAGATTAGCTGTCAGCCTAATTCCTAAAACTTTAAGTGATATATTTGTGCACCTTCACATCCTTTGACTTTGACCCTTTCGGAATCCTTATATATCTTGTCAATAACTACAAGGGTTATTTTTTTTTTCCCTAAGAACTTCAGCTGACATAATTTAAATGGAGTAAATCTATTCATCCAATATAATTACTGATGTGAGTTTAAATCTATAGTAATACCCCCTCATCTGTGGTTTGACTTTTCCACCATTTCAGTTACCCTCAGCACACCATGTTCAGAAAATATTAAACAGAAAGTTCCAGAAATAAGCAAATCGTAAGTTTTAAATTTGGCACTGTTCTGAGTAGCACATTAATCTCACACTGTCCAGTTCCATTTTACTCAGGATCTCCAACCATCAACGTTGTCATGGATCAGTGATCCAGGATCACCGGAAGCAGATGATGTTCCCTTTGACTTTTCACCCCACTTCGCCTCATCTCATCCTGAAGGCATTGTATCATCTCACGTCATCACAAGAAGGGTAAGTATAGTACAGTAAGATATTTTGAGGGAGAAATAGACTACATTTGCATAATTTTTTATCACAGTATATTATAACGTCTCTATTTTTATTATTGCTACTCTTACTGTGCCTAATTCATAAATTAAACTTTATCATAGGTGTGTAGAGGAAAAAACATCATGTGTATTTAGGGCTTGGTCCTATCTGTGGTTTCAGGCATCCATTGGGGGTCTTGGAACATATCCCCTGCAAATAAGGGGGGACTGTTATATACCATCCTACTGTAATGACCCTTTGGTTTTAATGTCTTTTTTCCTCTGAGTGCTTTTAAGATTTAAAAAAATTTTCTGAAGTTTATTATGATGTGTCTAGGAATAGATTGCTTTTAATTTATATTGCTTTGGTTTCTTAGACTTTCTTGGATCTGGTGGTTCATATTTTGAACTTTGGAAAATTCTGTCATTAACTCTAATATTGCTGTTACTTCTGTTCTTACTGTGTCCTCTACTTCTTCTTAGCTTATTGTCAGTGTTTCATCTATGAGGTTTTTTTGTTTTGGTTTGGTTTTTCTGTTGTATGTGGGCCTCTCACTGTTGTGGCCTCTCCCGTTGCGGAGCACAGGCTCTGGACGCGCAGGCTCAGCGGCCATGGCTCACGGGCCCAGCCGCTCCGCGGCATGTGGGATCTTCCCGGACCGGGGCATGAACCCATGTCCCCTGCATCGGGAGGCAGACTCTCAACCACTGCGCCACCAGGGAAGCCCCATCGCTGAGTTTTATTTTGAATATTTCTTTGACTTGCCTTCCAGTTCACCAATCCTCTATTAAATTATTTCTAATTTGCTATTAAACCCATCCATTTCATTCTTAATTGGGATTATTGTATTTTTCAGTTCTAGTATTTTTTTTCTTCACCAATTCTGCTCTGTAATTTTTTTGTGGTTTTCAGCTCCTTGGAAATGTTGGCCATCTGATTTTTACTTCTTGAACATCCTAAGCTTATAGTCCAAATATCTGGAGCCTCTGCATATTTGCTTCTACTGACAAGTTTTCCTGATTCTCATGCACGACTGTCTCCTCATAAGCTTGTTTATCCTTGTGTGACAAGACTTTATTTTTAAAGTGGGTTTGTTTCTACAGATCTAGGATGATATTCTTCAGAAAGAATATATCCCAGGCACTCAACAGCACTAGCAATCTGGTGTTATTTTACCTTGGCACTATTGACATTTCAAGCTGGATAATTCTTCATTGTGAGAGCATGTCCTGTTTTACAGGATGTTTAGTAGTATCTTAGCCTCTTCCCACTAGACACCCATGACACCTCTTCCCAGTTAAAATGCCTCCAGATATTGCCAAATATCCCCTGGTACTTAAACCACCATCTTAAACCAAAACAAGGGAATTTAATCAGGTTTAAACATAGTAGTTCCTGATCTCTACTTTTGTCCCCCTAATTAGAGTATTATCCTGCTTTTACAGTTGTCTTCAGTGGAGACTAGATCCAAATTTGACATGAGGAAGTATATGCACACACCCATTCCTGCTGCCTGGAGAGCACCCTGCCATACGTTGAGAATCCCTATACCCATAGTTGCAGGTAAGTCCTATCTGTACTGCATGGTTCTCACATGGGTCATTCTGCCACATAGTAGAGGCTCCTTTTCTTTGCCACACCAGGACCCTTTTTACTATGGAGACATTTATCTTGAAGTATGTTTTACAAATCGGTCTTCAGTTCTAAACTTTAATGACCAAGTCTCAAAGATTCAGTGTTGACTATAAATGCCCAGCCATTTTCACTCAAGGAGTGTTTCCTTCTTGGTATATTGTAGGTCTTGAAGACAAGGGCTTATAGGGTGCTTTCTATGATAGCTGCTCAAAGAATCCTAAACTCTCTGGGATTTATAACTGGGGATCCTAAAAGGCACCTAGTTCATGTAACTATACTGTCATGGGATAACTAGAACTGAAGAAATATGTCCCCTCTAGAGGAATGAGAAGGGCCAAAATGAATCCACTCAAGCGCAAACGAGGTAAGGCACTGACAAAGCTTGGGTTGAGGAGATGGGACAATTTTTTTTCCTATTGTGAAGTTCAAGAGGGGATGGTCCCAAGAGGAGCAAAAGCAATACTGATGCTTCTTATGAGAGAAGGAAATATTTGTTTTTCATCAAGAATTTCTGCATTATTTCATTTTACCCTTGACCAACTTAGGCAGTTAGAGATTTTTTTAATCTCCATTTTTAGAGGAGGGTCTGAGGTTTCGTGTGCTGTAACTTGCTTCAGGTCATCAGGTTAGTAGGTGGCAGAGCTGTGATCGAAGATTGAGTCTAACCTTAAAGCCAATGATTTTTTTTTTCTTATGCTTTGCTGCTCCTACAGGTTTCTTAGGGTCATGACTTCTCATTTGGGGGCCTGTAGATTAAAATATGTATTAAAAGATCATCTAAGTTACCATTGAGTCTTAGGTGGGGATCCAGTGAAAAGGAGAACTCATATCAGAAAGGGCCTCTTTGGTGAGACTGTAAAATGGCCACTGGGAGAGCCTTATGGGGACAATGGTCTCTGACCTGTCACACAAATCAGAAGTAGGAGCTGAAAAGCAGGGGTGTGCTGACTTTTTAGGTTAGCACACTCTCTACTTCTTAGGCCCACATTCATCTGTGGGACACATTCCCTTAAATTAAATAATCCCTCAAAGGTGGCTAAACCATTCTATTATTTGGAACTAGGCTGAAGTCTTGGAAGATCAGATGAAGTAATGGATGATTTGATAACTTTTGATGTCTTCTAGAACCTGGAGTAAGGGCATTTTCTTTCTACTTCTGATTTGGATGATTTGATAACTTTTGATGTCTTCTAGAACCTGGAGTAAGGGCATTTTCTTTCTACTTCTGATTCTGGCCAGCATAAGAAATCATTTATTTATTTGTGGTTCTTTCACTAACAAATACTCTGAACAGGAAGATTTAATTTCACTAGCAAATATCTTCACCATTACTCTAAATGAGGTCCAATGGGATCTCAATTTGGCCTCACATCAAGCAGTGGACATACCACAATATTGGTAGAAGGCTCTGGGAAGTTCTAGTACTGTATGATCCAGTTTGTTTAAACAGTCTTTTCTGTGGCTAGGACACTTTAACCTTGTCAGATATATTTCCAGGCTGATTCATTGCAAGGTTACTTCAGGGTAACTACTCAGAGGTAGATTAGATGGCCACTTTTCTTCATCTCACAGTATTCCTCATGTGGTTCTCACCAACTCCTATTCATTTTTGCCTTCTGTTATACCCTGCTTCATCTCATCTATAGAATTAAGCAAATTCCAGAAGGTGGCTATTAACAAACAGTTCCTTGAAGGTTATATATACAGCACCGTTCAGTTAGTTTCTTTGGCTTTTACAGAAGTGCTGTTGGCTCTAATACTCTTGGGTTAGATACGTTACTTTCTTGTCAAGTTTGAAAGAGCAGTGATGTATTATAATCTGTCTACACATCCCCCTTTTTCCTGAATCAGCTAATTCTATCTCTGATTTTAGAGATAGGATAGTGGCTGGGAATGTTTCTCTGGAGTGTCTGAATTCTGGTTTCTCCACTTAAAATTACATGGGAAATTTAACAACTTCTCCAAGCATTAGTTTTCATCATTGTAAAATATACATAAAACTTATCATTTTAACCACTTGTGAATGTATAGTTCTGTGGCACTAAGTATATAGTACAACCATTGTCACTTTTCATTTCCAGAATGTTTCCATCTTCCCAAACTAAAATTCCATATCCATTAAACAACTACTCCTATTCCCTCCCCTGCCCCAATCAGCTGCCTGGCAACCATCATTCTATACTTTCTCTATGAATTTGATTTCTATATGTATTTCATGTAAGTGGAATCATATGCTATTTGTTTTTCTGTGACTGAAGAATGCTTAGCATCTTGGGTTTGAGCATTCATCCATGCCACAGCATGTCAGAATTTCCTTCCTTTTAAAGGCTGAATAATATTCCATTGTGTTAACACCTACATACTAATACTATTATAAGAGTCAGAGCTCTATTCTAGCAACTGAAGAAGTGATTTCATTTACTTGCTAAGACACAGCTTCAGCAGGGGTCAGCATCTCTACTGCTGTAAATAGAAAATGCAGGCTTATGCTTTTGGAGTAAATTTCTAGGCTCACCTTTGATTCCTTTTCTCCACCAGTGTTTACAAAGTCTCCCAGTTAGGATCTCCTCATTTTCTTTAAAGGTAAAGAATGCGTGGGGAGTGGGATCAAGATGGTGGAGCTCACCTCCCCTTCCCACCCCAGCACCTCAAAAATACATCTCTTATGGAAAACTGGAAACCAGCAGAAATTCTGTACAGCCGATGCTGCACGAAAGATTTCCTCGTGACCAGGTAGGGTAGGGGGAAAAAACCCAGTAGGTTGGGACCCGTGCCCCTGGGAGGAGACTTAGAGAAAAAGGAAGATCCCAGGGGCAGACCCTCACCCTGGGGAGCTAGTAGGTTGAGCCACGACTGGGCATCCCTGTCCTTTGTGAGGAAGCAAGCCCCCGTGGCTGCTGCGATAAGCTGTGGGACAGACAGAAGGACTGGAGAAGCCTAGACTCCACTTAGAAGAGTGTGCTGGCTTACCAACAGGGCAGTGAGAACACTGCACTGGCACATGCCACCTTCCCCAGTCTGGGTGGGGTGACCACCCAAGCCCCACTCACTGCACGTCACGGCTTGGCCCAGGATCTAAGGTCCTGGGAAAAGACTCAATTTAGTGATGCACAGATGGCCAGGGGACCACACAGTCTACCTAGGAATGCTCCCACATAAAAAACCCTTCCACACAATAGGTAACTGTTTCACCTACCTTCACAGAGACAGAGAAAGTTAAGTAAAATGAAAAGGCAGAAGAATCAGACCCAACTGAAAAAGCAAGAGAAAACCCCCTGAAAAAACACTCTTCTGGATACTGACTTATAAATGTTGGTATAAAAAATGCTAATTAATTGATTTTAAAAAGATTAAACCCACAATTTTAACAAGGAACTAGAAACTATAGATGACCCAATCAAAAATAGATAATTCAATTTCTGAGATAAAAAGCAATCTAGAAGCAATGAATAGCTAACTAAATGACACAAAAGAACATGTAAGTGATCTGGAAGATAGAAAAATGGGAATTACACAATCAGAATAGCAGACAGAAAGACGAAAGCCAACATACAAGGTCTATGGGATAATATAAAATGTGCCAACCTATGCATAATGAGGGTTCCAGAAGGAGAAGAGAGAGAGAAGGGAATTGAAAATGCATTTGAAGAAATTATGGCTAAAAACTTCCCAAACCCAAAGAAGGAAATGAATTACCAGGTATAGGAAGCACAGAGGGTTCCAAACAGACCCACACCAAAACATATCATAATTAAAATGGCAAAAGTTAAAGACAGAGAATCCTGAAGGCAGCGAGAGAAAAATTCATTTACAAGGGAACCCTCATAAGGCTCTCAGCTGATTTCTCTGCAGAAACTCTGCAGGCCAGAAGGGAGTGGCATGATACATTCAAAGCTCTGAAAAGGAAAAACCTGTAACCTAGGATACTCTAACCAGGAAGATTATGATTTAGAATAGAAGATAGATAAAGAATTTCTCAGACAAGCAAAGATTTCGGCAAATCCTACCCTGGAGAAAATGTTGAAGGGTCTTCTCTAAATGGAAAAGAAGCAAGAATCTATAGAAAAGGGAAACTCCCAATAGGAAAGGCAAAAATATAGTAAGGATTGGAGATCACTTAAATAAGCCAGTGTGTGGATTAAAAATTTTTAAAAATTGTAAAAGTGACTATAACTATAATAAACAGTAAAACGATAAGCATGAAGATGTAAAATAGGACCTCAAAACCATAAAATGTAGATCTTTTAGAATGTGTTCAAACTTTGATTATCAGTTTAAAGCAAGTGGATATAGTTATGCGTAAGCGTATATGAATCTCATGGTAACCACAAGTCAAAAACCTACAATAGATACACAAAAACCAAAAAGAAAGGAACTCAAGCATAATACAAAAGAAAAGCATCAAACCTCAACAGAGAAAACAAAAAGCACCACAAAAAGAACTAGAAAACAAGACATAAAATGGCAATAAGCACATACCTATTAATCATTTTAAATGTCAATGAACTAAATACTCCAATCAAAAGACATAGGGTGGCTGATTGGATTGAAAACAAGACCCTTCAATATGCTGTCTACAGGAGACTCCAGGGCGAAAGACACAGATTGAAAGTGAGGGGATGTAAAAAGATATTTCATGCAAATGGAAATGACAAAAAAGCAGAGGTAGCAATCCTCATATCAGAAAAAATTGACTGTAAAACAAAGGCTATACCAAAAAAGGGCATTATATAATGATAAAGGAATCAATACAAGAAGAGGATATTACACTCGTTAACATACGCACCCAATACAGGAGCACCTAAATATATAAAGCAAGTACCAACAGACATAAAGGGAGACATTAATGGGAATACAATAATGGTAGGAGACTTTAACATCCCACTGACATTAATGGACAGATCATCCAGAGAGAAAATCAATAAGGCAACAGAGGTCCTGAATGACACAATAGACCAGTTGGGCTTAGTTGATCTACAGGACACTACATCTTAAAAAAGCAGAATGCATTCTTTTCAAGTGCCCATGGAGTGGTCTCAAAACAAGCCTCAACAAATTTAAGAGAAATTATGTCAAGCATCTTTTCTGACCACAGCAGTATAAAATGAGAAATCAACTACAGAAGAAAAACGGGAAGAGAACAAACATGTGGAGACTAAACAACATGCTACTAAAAAACCAATGGGTCAATGACGAAATTAAAGAGGAAATCAGAAAATATCTTGACACAAAGGAAAAAGAGAACACAGCTTTACAAATCTATGGGGATGCAGCAAAAGCAATTCTAGGAGGGAAGCTCATTGCTACACAGGTCTTCCTCAAGAAACAAGAAGAAAAACAACCTAACTACCACCTATTGATAAATAATTAGAAAAAGAAGAACAAAGCCCAAAATCAGCAGAGGGAAGGAAATAATAAAGATCAGAGAGGAAATAAATAGTTATCAAAAAAAACAAAAACACCAGTAGAAAAGATCAATGAAACCAAGAGCTGGTTTTCTGAAAAGATAAACAAAACTGATACACCTTTAGCCAGGGTCACCAAGAGGAAAGGAGAGAAGACCCAAATAAAATAAGAAATAACAACTGATACCACAGAGATATAAAAAGATCACAAGAGAATACTACAGTTATATGCCAACAAATTGGACAATCTAGAAGAAATGGACATATTTCTAAAACATGGAGCCTGCTAAGACCGAGTCAAAAAGAAACAGTTTGAACAAACTGATCACTAGAAGTTAAATAGAATCTGTAATTTAAAACCTCCCTGCAAACAAAAGTTCAGGGCTGGATGGCTTCACCAGGGAATTCTACCAAACATATAAAGAAGAATTTATACCTGTCCTTCTCAAACTATTCCAAAAAACTGAAGAGGAGAGAACACTCCCAAGCTCATTCTATGAGGCCACCATCACCCTGATATCAAAACAAAAGACATTATAAAAAAAGAAAATTATAGGCCAATATCATTGATGAATGTAGATGCAAAAATCCTCAATAAAATATTAGCAAACCAAATCCAACAATACAAAAAGAGGATCATATACCATGATCAAGTGGGATTTATTCCAGGGCCACAAGGACGGTTCGTCATATGCAAATCAATGAATGTGATACACCACATTAACCAAAGGAAAGACAAAAATGATCATCTCAATAGATGCAGACAAAGCATTTGACAAAATTCAACATCATTCATGATAAAAACTCTCATCAAAGTGGGTATAGAGGGAACACATCTCAATATAATAAAGCCCATTTTTATGACAAACTGCCAGCCACACTCAGTGGTGAAAAGCTGAAAGCATTCCTGCTAAATTCAGGTACACAAGACAAGGATGCCCCCTCATGCCACTTCTATTTAACATAGTATTGGAGCTCCTAGTCACAGCAATCAGCCAAGAAAAAGAAAAGGTATCCAAAGTGGAAGGGAAGAGGTAAAACTGTCACTATTTGCAGATGACATGATACTCTGTATACAGAACCCTACAGTCTCCACCCTAAAACTACTACAACTAATAAATAAATTCAGCAAGGTTGCAGGATACAAGATTAATACACAGATATCTGTTGCATTTCTATACACTAATAAATCCCATTTAAAATCGCATCAGTAAAATAAAATACCTAGGAATAAACTTAACCAAGGTGGTGAAAGACTTATATGCTGAAAACTATAAAACACTGATGAAGGAGATTGAAGATGATTCTAAGAAATGGATGAAGAAATTGAAAGATATGTGCTCTTGGATTGGAAAAATTAATAGTATTAAAATGGCCATACTACTCAAAACAATCTACAGATTTAATGCAATCTCTATCAAAATACCCAGGACATTTTTCACAGAACTAGAACAAATAATCCTAAAATTTATATGGAATCACAAGTGACCCCAAATTGCCAAAGCAACCCCAAGAAAAAAGAACAAAGCTCTCAGACTTTAGACTATACTATAAATCTACAGAAATCAAAACAGTGTGGTATTGGCACAAAAACAGACACACAGATTAATGGAACAGAATAGCCCGGAAATAAACCCATGCATCTATGGTCAGTTAATCTATGACAAAGGAGGCAAGAATATACAATGGAGAAAAGACAGTCTCTTTAACTAGTGGTGTTGGGAAAACTGAACAGCCACATGTAAAGCAATGAAATTAAAACATTTCCTCACACCATATACAAAAATAAACTCAAAATGGTTTAAAGACCTAAATGGAAGAACTGAAACCTAAAACTCCTAGAAGAGAACACAGGCTAAACCCTCTTTGACATAAATTGTAGCAATATATTCTTGGATCGGTCAGTCTCCTAAGGCAAAAGAAATAAAAGCAAAAATAAACAACTGGAACCTAATCAAACTTAAAAGTTTTTGCACAGCAAAGGAAACCTTCAATAAAATGAAAAGACAACCTACAAAATGGGAGAAAATATTTGCAAATAATGTGACTGACAAGGGACTAATATCCAAAATATACAAACAGATCATACAACTCAATATTAAAAATTCTAATCAAAAATGGGCCTAAGACTTGAATAGATATTTTTCAAAAAAAGACATACAGATGGTTAATGGGTACATGAAAAAATGTTCAACATTGCTAATTATGAGAAAAATGCAAATCAAAGCAACAGCAACATATCACCTCACACTGGTCAGAATGGCTATCATCAAGGAGTCTGCAAATAACAGACGTTGGGGAGGGTGTGGAGAAAAGGGAACCCTGGTATCCTACACTGTTGGTGGGAATGTAAATTGGTGCAGCCGCTGTGGAAAACAGTATGGAGGTTCCTTAAAAAACTAAAAATAGAACTGCCATATGATCCAGCAATCCCACTCCTGGGTATATATCAGGAAAAAATGAAAACTCTAATTTGAGAAGGTACATGCACCCCAATGTTCATAGCAGCACTATTTACAATAGCCAAGACATGGAAGCAACCCAAGTGCCCATCAGCAGATGACTGGATTAAACAATACTGCACACAATGGAATATTATTCAGTCATAAAAAGAATGAAATATTGCCATTTGCAGCAACGTAGATGGACCTAGAGAACATTATGCTTAGTGAAATAAGTCCGCTAGAGAAAGACAAATACTGTATGATATCACTTATATGTTGAATCTAAAAAATAATACAAATAAATGTATATACAAAACAGAAACAGACTAACAAACATAGAAAACAAACTTGTGGTTACCAAAGAGGAAAAGGAAGGTGGGGGAGGGAAAAATTAGGGGTATGGAACAAACTATTGTATATAAAATAGATAAGGTATTACACATTATCTTATCATAACCTATAATAGAATATAATCTGCAAAAATACTGAATCACTATGCCATACACCTGAAACTAATACAATATTGCAAATCAACTATACTTCAATAATAATAAAAAAGAATGCCTGCATTCAGGGGAACAAGACAGACATTTCTGTGCTCTAATATGCAGGCAGAGGGAAGGAAGATTTGGGGCAAACAAGTAGGGAAAATTTTGAAAAAAATCTAAAATTTAGTTTTATAACAAAAATAAGAACAAAACCAGATGGAAAGAACAGGTCAAGTTACAGAGACAGATTGTATTATCCACAGATAGTTGCACCAATATATTTCTCATCTTACATGCTCTTCTTACAATATGGTTTTGACAGTCCTTCATCAGGAAGTGGGTTCTTCTTCCCCATTCCTTCAACTGGGACAGAACTTCGTAAATACAACCAATAGCATACGATGAAAGTGACTTTTAGGCCTTGGTCAAAAAAAATCATTACACGTTTCACCTTGGATCACTCAAGCAGACCTGTGGAGAGAGAGGCACTGAGACCCGCAGCCTAGAGGGCAGCAACAACTTGCCGGCCAAGTGAGTCAGCCACCTTCGAGGTCCATGTTCCAGCCATCCAGGTGACTGCATACCCAGTGGATATAGCACTAAAACCATATGCGACTCCAAGTGAGAACTGTCCAGTTGAGTTCCTCTCAAACCAACAAAAACCATGAAAAATAAGTGATTATTGTTTAATCAACACCCAATTTGGGGGTATTTTGTTATGTAGCAGTTGATAACTATAAAGTTACCTTATCTTACTGAATACCTTTCATCTTCACGCAATGATGGGCATGAAGCAAACGTTACTTGGAGAAAGACTTGGACGCATACAAGCAGGCATGGCTGGTGCAGGCCAACTTTAAAGTCTTATTTCCATGAATACATCATATCCAGGTGAAAGTAGGCAGGTAGAGTCTACAGGGGAATATTTAGTCTCAGGAATTTATGGCCTGTTAGTTGGACCATCAGCATGTATACTTAAAATTCAACAGGTATCATCACTGCTCAGCAAGGGAGAGGAAATCTCTGTTAAATCAAAGAGGAGATGCTTCCTAAGGTGGAATCTTTTCCCTAGGTCCTCATGATACACAAGCCTCCACCCTCTCCTAGGTGCTTTAATTCAGAGCACACCTCTAATAATGGTTTCTCCAAACCCTTAGGAGCATTTGGACCGTACTTTCCAAACAACAGTTCTAGAACATTTCTCCATAGAGGAGGTCTTTTGAAGAAAAGAGTTTAACGTGATGAATGACTTGAGCACTGGGAAGGGCTTTCGCCTTGGGGTCAAGAGATCTGGATTCTAGCCTTGATGTACTCACTAACATGGAGTGTAACTTTCAGCAAGTCCCTTGAATTTCAGTAGTTTTCACTCTGTGAAATGGAGATTTTATCCAGTGTCTGAAGATTTTTGCAGCTCTATGACTCTGATTTAAAAGATTTCCTAGTGATAAAATGTCTCCCCAGATAATAACTATGTCTGTTCATTAAGTCTATCTGTACCCACTGAGGCATGTTTCAGCAAACTTCTAGAACTCAATAGTGCATGGCATTCAGGAATACTGAACAAATGAATCAATTAAAACAACACACAATCCTACTTCTGTTTCACAGAGGAGTGTTTTGCTGAAAGTCTTTAGTTTTTTCATAGGTATCTGCATGTTTCTTACCATTGCTTGACAAGAATTTGTACCTTGTGCTTAGCGTTAGAATACAACACAATTCTATTTCTGTTCCGTTTCCCTCCTCTTATCACTTACCATCCCATAACATGAAGTCACCAGTCCTTGTGGTTCTCCACCCCACACCTCCACCTTGGGCAATTTATGTTCAAGCAGTGTTGCTTTTGGGTCAGTATAGCTGAGACCATGCTTGTCTGGCTTTGTCTGTTCAGTGTTAGCCTTGAATGCCTAGCTAGCTTACGCACTGTTGGTGTGGTGGACAGGAGAGAAAGAAGGAAGTGTGAATGATGGACTTACTGAGACCCAGCTCTTGCAGCTCCGTAGTAATGCTGCCCTTGAGCAGTAATGAAAGCTGGAAGTCACTGGTATTCTCCACGTTAGAGCACTGCTAGGATACTGTCTTAAACGCCTCCTGCAAACAAATCTGCACTGCACACCAGACAGACATGAAACCAAGATTTATTAAAATTCCCTTAGCATATTTACAATTGGAAGACATGAATGCAGTTCTCTGTAGATTCCAAAAAAATAGAGTTCTATCTCTTAAATTATCAGAGGTATCAACAGATTAGGATAAATATAATCTATCACAGAGATAGAATTCTTTGAATAGACAATCTACATTTTCTAACCAATATATACTATGTACAAAAATACACTTGATGTGGGGACCAAGTAGTGTCAAGGAGGAAAACATATATATATGTACACACACACACACACACATATTTTCATTATGTACAAATCAATATTGGTTCCTTCACCCTTTCTTTTTAAAAATAAATACTTCATTTGGTTTGCAAATGACATTTACAAATTCAACTAAAGAGCATTTCTCAGCTTTGACAAAATTAAATATGCAAATTAGAAATACATATTTTTAAAAATTTAAAGGGAAAAAAATACCTGAATCCAATTAGCTTATTACCTTAAAAAATATCCAAGAGCGTGTAATGTAAGGTTTCATGTCTCTAAAGTGCCTTCTCATTTCTCAAACTGTCTTCATTATTGCTTAAAATCCTTTAAGATTACATCTACAGTTTGGTCTAATAATTAAACAGAAAAGCCAACTTTTTTCCAGGTCAAATGGTTGACTATTTAAGACATGCTTATACTTTCTTTAAGTGCTTTCAAGAGTGTAACAGTTACTGTTGATCTGAAAATAACCACAAATTGTCAACATCCTGATCCACATTCCTGAAGATGCTTGAATCATTAGTAATAGTAAGAATTGAGGGGCGAAAAAGAGCCTATGATTCAAAATGTTTGCACAGAATTCACTTCGTCCAGCAGCACAGAAAAGTTACTTGAGAGTCAACACTTGAGCCTTAAAACACATCATAGTTGGTGACCTGAACTGATTTACAATTTATGAAAAGAATGGTCCCTAATTAGTTTTAAAGTAAAAATCTCTGAGAAATTGAGAAGGACTGGAACCATGCCTCTCCTCAACCTTCTTAAAATATAAAGTAGAATAAAAAAAGAAATGTATTTTCCATCTCTTTTATGGATTTTCCCTCTTTGCCTAAGTGATGAGGTGGTGCTGACATTAACAAGAGGCAGTCACAACACTGTGTCTCTCTTGGTCACAGCAGAGCTCCCTGTCCAAAGGGCTGGGGGATGGAGCACAGGGTGTGAGAGGAGGGAGTGAGGACTCAGGGGGACGGACTTTCAGGTGTCTGTGGGGGAAAGGGGTGGAGAAAGCTGGGTCCTGGAGAAACTGTAAAAGTAAAGTGAGGAAAAAATCGCTGTGGGGTGTGAAGGAAGGGGAGGCTGATGCAGAAGTATTGAAAGGAGAAAAGTGAAATGAAGCTTGATGCCAAAGTGACTTTTAAACAGGCATAGAGGAAACAGGAAGGTCCATGGACAACCGACCCCATCGAAATGAATCTGAAATTCATTGGAGTTATTTCAACAAGCACAGGCCAGTCTCACTGGGGTACCTGCTTTTCCAGAACATTGTCAGGCACGGACCAATATGAGATACTGGGCACTCCCATCCCACTGCCCTCATACATATTATGCCCTGAGTTTCCACTGAAAGGCTGCCCATGATACAACCATGGCAACGGTCACCAGCTCCCTAACAATGCATTATATCAGCAAAACATTGCACCCTGGCCTCGTTCAAATTTTCCTTCTCCCCTGTCTCCTGTTTTTGTCCATCATCCCATTGCTTGTAATCTCACAAGGCAAAATGAAGACACATAACTGCAGGGATCAAATTAATTTTAGGAAGCAGGGTCGAGGGTGTTGATAAGAAAATTAAACTCTAAAGGACTTGAAATCATTTACATTTCTGTTAGGCCTGATTCCTATTAGGATGCTGACTGACTTCACTTAAGGTTCTGGGCATTCAGGCCAGTCCTGTGTTTTTCCAGGCCAAAGCACGATCCCCTAAATCAAAGTCCAGGGGCACTCTGCTTCCACGCTAGTCTAAATTAAAATTCAATGAAAGGAAAAGACTATGAAGAATCGATGACACGTTTCCTCCAAAGAATTTTAAAAATTATTCAATTTCTAACTTTAAAAGGTTCTGCCTTTTTAAGACTATCTTCAATTGTTTCTTTAAAGGGAAGGCCTTTGTTTCTTAATGCTTATATTCTTCAAAGATTATACATCCTACTAACAGTAGGGTCATATTATTTGCATCTTGAGAAACTGAAGAATTGCAGCATTGTAAAATTAATATTGGGCATAGACCTATCCCTTTGGTAGATCCCCAAATCCTATGTGTGTCACTCTGGGCAGAGAGAATTGTCCCTAAACTTTCCCCCTCACCCACTGATTTGTTTCCAAAGGAAATGAACATCTTTAGAGGATTAAGCAGAGGGCAATCCCAGTGGGTTGACACTACCTTCTTCATGCCTTGGAGGTCAGATCTGAAGATATAAGATTATAGGTAGGGACAAGTTGCCAAGAGGAAAGGGAAAAAAATGAGCTACTTCTAGTTTGCTCAAACCTATCTAAAATGGAGATTTTGAATATCTTAGTCTCTTACTGGGAAGAGTAGTATAATCTTTGTGTGCTATATACCCATTTTTATATACCTCATAGAACCTGGAATTTGGAATCCATCCCAAGAGTTCCTAGAAAGCTGTGCATTCCTAAATACACCTACCGTCCATGTCATGGTGCGGTGGACAGTAATTTCCCTTATACTCAGTGGTCTATGCTACTAGCCTCTCGGTTTGGAAAGCTGACCGAGATGAGTAAACAAAAATACGTTTGTTTCACGAGACAAGAACGGAAGCAAGCCCTAGAAGAGAACAAGGAAGGAAAGTACGTACAGCTTTGCCAGAGATGTTGACAAACCACTGGGCATGCATGCCTGAAAACGTTAGATTTCTTACTTGATAGACTAAATACAACACACTGGCAGCTCACACTATATATGGGGAGAAGTATTCATTCTCTTTTAAGACATTCTTACAGCTTCCAAGACAAAAGAACCCCTTGGTGTCTGCACAGGTAGAATCTAGGGAAATGCTCAGCCTACAAAACAGCTTAAGGGTGGCGGAAGGTTGTTTACTCCACAGGGAAGAAGGCCAAATTGCTGTGGGAAATTGTGGGCTCATTTGCATTTTGCTAGCCCAGTGCTATCAGATTTCACACAAAGCATAAAAAAACAAATAGCCCACAGAAGTCTATGAATCAGCTTCCTGAAATGGAGATACACTGGAGATTCTTAGTATATTTAAGAGAAGATTAAAAATAGAAAATTATATGTGCATATGGAATGTAGAATAAATTAATGGCTTTAGCTACCACTCTTATTTAAAATATTGAGATTAAATCCGCCTTCCCCAGATTATAGCATGAAGAAGACATTCATGAACAAGTACTTTATAGACATAATATGCCAGAGTTCGTTTGAGCACTGACTGAAGTGAACCATCATGCTAGAGAAGGGAAGACAAGAAGGAAAAGGTCCTCTGTTACTGTTTATCACCAGGGTAGTTGGGAGAGGGGCTGGGGGTGGAGAAGAAAGGAATTGAGGATAGGATAGGCTAGCTTGAGGTTATCCTGTCCTCAAGCTCCAGTGAGGACAGGATAACCTACGGAATGAGGCTTGATCTGCTGCCCTAATCTCTTCTCTGGTAGAAACTGCATGGGTGCCTTAAGAGACAGAGTAAACTTGCTGCCATTTTCGTATCTTCACATTTCCAAGTAAGTTGTCAACTACACAAATTTCCCAAATGCTAAGTTTATATCACAGTGTCGATGAAGGGTCTTGGAACAAATAAGGCTACTGAACTGGCTTCCACGTTGACATGTTAATACTCTCTTGAATTTACTGCTTCTCAGCAAAGCATTGATCTGGGAGGATTTGGTGGATTACCCACTCCTTGGGAGGGGAAAGGAAGAACTATGAAACTAAAATTAAGTGCCTCTAACAAGGTGCCAACAACTGACAGGTGTGCAGAAAGACACAAAACGAGCCTCTCAGTCACATACAGCTGTGTAACTGAGCCCAGTGTTGCCTGGATTCAATCACTCGTGGACTTATAAATACCGTTATGGGAGTCTAAAGGAGACAGACCTGCTGAGGCCTGTTCCAAAAGGTGCCTTTAAGTGACTTCTGCACCAATAATAGACCAGGTTCCAAGCAGCCAGATTATCTCCTTCCATAGCTGGAAAATGGAAACTTATTTGCATTTTGGAAAGGTTAAACACTGGCCATTTGTTTCAAATACTGTTAAGTTTGTCCACACAGACTTGTTTCTCTTGTGTTGCAGATTTCTTTATGATAACAAAGTAGCTGACATGAATGAAAATTCACTTCTTTATTCAATCCACTCTGTGTTCCTGAGGTAAAAACCTAACCTATGAAGCGTGGTATTCATGGGCTTCTGGATGTTCCATACATTTATAAACTGCTTTTACGAGAGAACGAGAGAAAGGAAATTTTCATAGTCTAGCACTTCTTTCACTATACTACTTCTCTTTGTACGTGGCTTTTCCAAAAATAAACTGCTCAGAGCAATACTTGACTCCCTTGAATTCACACTCTAAAAATCGCCTGGTTTAGGCTGAAGTCTCAAGTGGGCAGTTAAGAGCTCTTACTTTGTCTACACTCATCAGCCCTCACAGCTGTTCAAATCCTTATGTGCTTAGGACTTCTATAACATTGGGTTTCATAATATGTCTGTTTTTTGTTGTTTTTGTGTGTGATTCAGGAACTAATTAATTTGTGGATTGCTGAATCTGCTAATGCTTTTTTTCCCCCTTCCCCCTTTTGGTCATTTTTTTTTCTGATTAGAACAGGCAGGATCAAAGAAAAATGAAGCTCAAATCTAATGAGAGTTCTTGTTAGCAATTTTTAGACTATTTAAACTAATTTATAAAATTGGATATTTGATATTTGCATCAGGTATTTGGGGGGAAAAAAGCTGTATTTTTCGCAGTTCTTCCTTCCCCTTAACATAGAAAGCCCCAAATTGGTTTTATCTTTGTTTGGCAAGGGTGCAGTACTACAAAAGAGATCAATTTAGAATGTCAGGCAATGAAGAGGTTCCCATGTCAACGTTACAGTCTGGTTACTGGAAAAGAGCCCGCAGGTCTGTACTGCTAATTCCCCTTTCTACACTGGCCATCTGTGTGCTGTTTGCTGTGCCAGTGTATGCAATGATCTGTGTCAGTGATACCAGGCAAGAAAGAAGCAGAAATAGAAATGAGAAAATATGATGTCCAAGAAAGCAAGAACAGAAGTAAAATGAAAATTCCTCCATACAAGTGGTATAATCTAGAGAGAGATGCGCAATCCCAGTCCAACAAGCAAATCTTTACTAAAAATACACTTACGTCTCTTTTGCTATGTCCAATCATGGTGTTGGAAGGACTATACCAATGACTTCTTCATGTTGCTGGAGGTTTCCAATACCACCAAAGAGTTTTATTCCCTCCTTTAGTTCTTCTGGGTTCTCCACCAGCAGCATAGGAGTTTATCATTTAGGGAAATGCCTTTCCTTTTAGTACTTATGAGAAAAGGAGGTGCCTAAGGGAGGCTGAGCAGGCGTGCAGCTTCTACTGTTCTTACCGGA
Organism: Tursiops truncatus; assembly: GCF_011762595.2. Taxonomy (NCBI): domain Eukaryota; kingdom Metazoa; phylum Chordata; class Mammalia; order Artiodactyla; family Delphinidae; genus Tursiops; species Tursiops truncatus. The sequence continues at coordinate 77,731,412 of NC_047035.1, read as the reverse complement.
AAGAAGAGGGGGTCAGAGACCAGCACCCAATCTGGCATTCAGTTCCTCAACGATGTTGCCAATTTGTTTCGGCTAGAACATTTAAAGATGGAAGAGCAGCACTGGATTTCCTTATTCTACTTCCCAGATTTCAGACCTTCTCTCTTCACAGTTCCTAGGTAGTTGCAATGAATGTTCAAAGAGGTATCACAGACAACAACCAAAGATTCAAAAGGTAACTGTTGGGCAGCAGGTCCGTCACCTGTGACCCCTGGGCCTCGACCATCAACACATCATCCATTTCTTCTTGGCCACCTCTTCCCTTCACCACACCCCCTCCCATAAGTTGCCTCTTTTTGGGTTAAAACACCATATAGCACACCTTCTCCTCACTTGATTATTGATACCTCACAGGCCTATGTTTTTAACTAACGTGTTTATATCATGCTTTCGTGTCATATATGATATACTTGTGTGCTCGATGATCATGCCAGTTACTCATGCAGGAATCTGAACTGCTATCTGCTGTGTCCTTGGATTTAATGCAGCTTGGCTAGGAAGAGAGGATGTTGTTATAAGTTAAGGTTTCTCCGAGTCTGACTAGTAGGTCAGGTGTGAGTGTCTGGTTAAATGCAGAGTAGAAATACTGGCCACTGTCCCTCTAGTGCAGTCAGGGCTATGCTTAGAGCAGCCAGAAGTGCCCACTCTGCTAAGTGGTACCCCAACTACTACTTCTCCGTGAAAAGTTTGGCGACACCTGTTGGAGTTAATACAATCTCAACTGCATTTTGGATGGACTGTTCTCAGGGCCTCCAGGTTGTTTTAGATGGCCCACCTTGAACACACTCTTGTGAACCTTTACCGAGCATGAAGTCAAGTTAGAAATGAGGGTGCTGTCACAATGCAGTCCACGTGTGGACGTGGGAAGGGTGTCCAGATACCTAATGCAGGATGCAAACTGGGAGAGAATAATGGGGATCCTGCCTAGTGTAGTGATACAGTATCACTACATTGGACTCACTAGGTTTCCCCAACAGAAGTAGGCAAACGCTGCTCTTTAGAAATAGGTATTTGACTGCCAATTTCTAGTCTGTCCACTAGGATGAAATCCAACCTGGGCTGCATTTGTCTAACTCTCAAATTCAGTGTTTCCATTCATTATTCTTCAGCACTGGTTCCCTGAGAGCAATGTTTTTATAGGGTTATAAAGCCACAGTCCTGCTTCCCTCCAGTGATTTTCTTGTGAGCATCCTACGTAGAGACCTGAAGTGGGCTACAGGGACCCCACGGAGAGCCTCCTGCCGTTCTCTCCCATCAAGTCTTTAAGGAGCCATTATTAAGGATCTAGACTTCTGTTCTTCTCGCTAAACTCAAAGTTGATTCCCAAGGCACGGGCAAAACAGGTGCTTTTTCTTTTGTATGATAATACTAGAAGGCCTGTCACAGAGCACAGGGTAGCTGTAAGTAGAATTTGTTTGAAATCGAGGAATTCCTTAGGTCGTCTTCACCATTAAGTGAAAATGAAGAGAAACAATCTAGGAAAGCAGTATGATAAGCTCGCTCACAAGCAACTTCTTTTAATCATGTAAGTTCTTACCTGCTCTGCTAGTTTGCTTGTCTCATCCTTCTATTTTTTGGGGAAAAAAACCAAACCATATTATTATATTCCTTTCCTCTGAACTGTTAGAAAAGGTGATTAGCACCTGCATGAATATGGCTTCATGACTTGATTTGATCCTGATTGTGCAACCTTGATTCCCCGAACGGGCATTCTATTAGACTATGGTGCTGCTTTAATTGGCCGAATCTATTATGGGGTCCCTGAGGGGGCTGATGACTAGCAGGCATGTCCTGGGTAGACACTCTGGCCCCTGGGAAGATGGGGGGGCAAGGGGCAGGCCACATGTGGCAGGCGGATGGGGAAGGGTTTTAAAGTTTCTGCTCATTAGACGGTCCTCCACCAATTGGAGGAGAAAACTTGGGCCTCTCTCCTTTCAAGGCTGAAACCTGATAGGCTTTGATCTTCATCTCAGTTCACCCCAAGGCTCCTCTCTTCTGTCCTCACAAGATAGACTAGAAGAGTGGTGGCTTAAGGAAGAAATGTTAGGAGAGAGGTCCAATTTGGTTTCCCTGTGACTCAGGAGGCAGTGGTCACATGGGCTTCCAGGGTCAGAAAAAGCTGCCTGCGTATGCTATTCCACTCAAAGTTCAATATCAGTGTAATCACCTTCTTCCCATTTTGATGTAAAGAACTCTTTTTCTGCCCTTAGTTTGTTGTTTTTTGTTTGTTTGTTTTTTGACGTTAAAAAACCCCTGCTTCACCATACGTCACATGCCTGTCGGTCAAGGTCATGATAAAAGGGCTGCAAGTAGCATCTGCTCTCCTGTCTAGAAACTGCCTCCTGGGGTTGGTGGGAGAGGTCCAGCCACATCCGGTCCCAGAACACGGTGTACAGCTCAGCTGTAGGTTACCAAGGTGTTATCCACGCATAGATGATTTGAGGTGTGAGATGTGCTCCGAGTGATACTGGGTCACTTGTCCAAGCAGGTGCTTTGACCTCAAATCTGTCCCCACTCAGGTATCACAGTTTCTTCTGGGACAGAAGGGATGGAGAATCCCTAGTGGTCCAGGAAACCCCAATGAACTGATATGAAAACAAAAGAATGGGTCTCACTAAATGGCTGATGCCAACTCCCTGTATCCTAATTTGTTCTCCAGGATGAAGTTTACGGCTATTTAACCCCCTCCTCCATCCATGTATAATTCCATTTTCTGTTCTGTTACATAAAAAAAAACAATGAAAAAATAACCGTTTTTCGAGTGTGGGAAATAGATAGTCTTGGACCTCTTAAAGTAGTTTTGGTAAGTTTCAACATTTTTGGCGAGAAGGGTGCCCAGGATCTTGCTGCAATAGGATCAAAATTAAGATCAATAATCAAACCAGCAGGATGTAAAGACCAAGGCTTGAACCTGCTCAAGGCAACTGTCACAAAACATCCTTTTCTTCTTCTGTCACAAGTTTATATACATCAGGTTTGGGTTAGAAAGCTTGAAATCTCTGCTTTTAAAAAAAAATTGGAAAATCTTGGTAATTCTTCTGGTCTCATAACAGAGCGAACTTTGGACCTCTAGAAGAAACAGTTATCAAATACTTCTTCAGCAGTTTTTCATTGTTCCTATGGCTTAACAAGGGACTTCTTTAAGAAGGCACGGGGTGCTCAGAAAGAGATGAGCAAAATAAACATTTAGTGACATAGCTTTCGAGAACTTCTTGCAACACTGGTGTTACAAAGGATCATGCAGAGTACTACGTCTCACCGTCACTGTTCTCCTGTGTCTCTGTGTTAGTTGGTGCTCACACTGGCTTCCTTTTGACGCAGTCTTTCTTTCTGTTGTTTGAGAAAAAAATCGAGTTTAGTACAACCCCTTTTTAAAAATTTTCATCTTTCTCAAATTTTGGTACATTTCTCAAATGTCAGTCTAGAATGCCAAATAGAGTTGTACCAAATGCCCTAGAAATGAGAGGATTTCTATCCTTTTCCCTAGAAACCCTCAGTTTCCTACCCTTCCCACCCTATCACCTCACAAACACACAAAATAAGTAACCAGCTAATCAACCAACTATATCCATCTAAAACACCGGCCTTTACAATGCCAGGCTGTTCCGTTCTGTTCGCATCTTCTGTGACAAAGGTCCTAACTTCGTAGTGTTACTCAAAGACTCCTCCCATTAGGGAATGCTCAAGAAATAGTTTCTAGGAAGTCTAGATATGAAAAATCACTCTTTCCAAGTCAGGCATGTCTGCATGTGACCAACTTGGCAGGACTGAACAGAGGCTATGCAAAATGGAGGATGACGAGATTTAGTCTCTGCAGAATGGCAGAAGCTCCCATTTTGCCAAGGATACTCTGCTCCGTTCTTCCTGAGCTTCCTTCCCAGGGACAGCCTTCTAATGAGGAAGGACATGAAAGTCTGATGGCAAGATAAACAAGAGTACACAGAACAGAAACACAGACCCTCACTGTTTCTAGGACTTAGAAGTAAATATATTAAGCACAGTAAGACACATGGGTGTGTCTGGCCTTCAAGGTGGACAAATAGAAGGCTAAAAAAGAGATGGAACAAGTACAGCCCTTTGCAAAGAGCAGGTGCAGAGAGATACCCTTTGAGAACAGGTCCTAAGCTTCTTGTGATCTAGGAGATGTGAAAATGCAGTGGATCACTAAATTGGCCTAGATGTAAACTTAAGATAATTTTTAAACACCCATCCTGTTTGGATACCATGCCTGACTTGTGAACTTGAATCAGGAATCAGTTTATGAGCTCTTCCCTAATTTCCACCAAAACAAACAGGCGACAGAACAAACCACCCCAAGGAGCAGAGGATCACAGCTGAGAGCTTACTCCCCATGGAGGTCACCAATAAAAGAATGCCACGGTCCACCCACTGTTTCCCCTTTGTCTACAGGCCTGAGTCCATTCTCTCTGCCCCTGAAAATAAGGCTTGGCTGTAAAAGTTAGGATAGAGGCCCAAATAAGAGGCCTGGGGAAAAGGGCAGTGTCTAATGAGGGAGGAAGACAGAAATAAGAGTTGAACCCACTGCCAACAGAAGATCATGCTCAAATGAGCACCACAAACGCATGGTCAAATGGGCACAGAGGATGTGTCCATTCGGGTAGGAGCTCTGTGAGCTAACCATGACTGTCCCTGACCCAGCTGTAATCGACTTCACTCAACATTCATTGAGCTGCTGATGGGGCTGTGATGAGAACATCATGGTCAGTCAATAGAAATGACCTCACTTTTAACTTATACCCCACTTAGATGGTCAAAGGATTTAAAGCAGCCGGCAAAAAAGTACTAGTGGAGAATAAAGAAGCCAAGTAACTTCACTAAGGTTTTACAATTAGTAAGTGGCTGATCTGGGATTTGAATCTCTACATCTAAATGGGTTCCTAACCCATTTAGCTTTTCCAGCTGGAACACAGAGATTCCTTGTGATCCTTACTGAAAATGGGACTGTGGAGGACGACAGTTTCCCCTCACAGCTAGGAAGACAGGCTAGCCTGCTTAGCTTCTAGCCCAGGGAGAGCTGTCGGGGGACCCAGAGTCTCGTTCTGGTTCTGGCTGTCCATTTGTGAAGTGATCCTAGGTAAGCTGTATCTTTCTGCATCTCAGTTTTACGAACTCTCGAAAGAGGATCATCCCTGCCCCTTTCCTTAACAGGGAGAAGGAATTGGTGAGGGTGAGAATACTTAAACATTTCAGGAGAGCAGTCCTTTGAGATGAGAGGGATCATGGCGCGGGGTGCGGCGTGGAAGGGTGTGAAATGGCAAGTGACTACTTGAGCGCTCGAGGCAGTGTTTGTTCCTCACTCTGTCCTCCCTTATATTCTTTCTTACCCATATGCTACTCTGGGAGGGGAACTGAGAATCTGGATACTACTCATTCCTCTGAGTTTTATCCTTTAAATTCTGACCCACTACTGGGTGCATCTCAGTTATAATGAAAAATCTTGAGGTTGTGAATGAAAAATGCATCTCACCAGACTAGCCGTGGGGTTAATTTTCTTTGTCTCCACTTTCTTCTCTGCTGTCAACTTGCTGACTGATTCCTGAGCCATTTTCAATCTGAAATGGAAACAGGGAGGGGGGAGGGGAGAGGAGGATAAGAAAGGAGAAGAAAAAAGGAAAGAAGAGAGAGGTCAGGTTAAACAGAAATCCAAATGCTGTTGAATTAACCAATTAGCAGTTTGAAAATATAAGGAACGGTTTTCAGTGCTTTTCATTACTAAATTCAAACTTTGAGAAGGTGACTGTTCTGGGTTATCAAAGCTGAATTTCCTTCACTGGCTGAGAGGCTCACCAAGATGTCTTTGGGGAAGGCTGTGCTTTTGCAACCAATGCAGGAGGAGTTTCTGATCTACGGAAGACTAGGTGGATTCACTGTACTCTCAGGGCACACTTCAAGGCTCTCTGGCTTGTGATCCACTCAGTAGGTAAGATGAAGACAATTTTGAAAAGCGAAATTTTGGAGAAACATAGGAAAACTACAAATATTAAAATTCACCAGTTCACATTAAGTGAAAAGACAACCCACACAGAATGGGAAAAATATTTGTAAATCATACGTCTGAGAAAGGACTTGCATTCAGAATACATGAGGGACTCTTAACAACTCAAATAAAAAGACAAATTACCCAATTTAAAAAACAGGCAAAGGATTTGACTAGACATTTCTCCAAAGACATACAAACGGCCCGTAAGCACAGGAAAAGCTGCTCGACATCATCAGTCATCGGAGAAGTACAAAGCAAAACCACAATGAGATTATCACTCCACAGCCACTGGGATGGCTGGAATTGAAAAGAAAGACAGTAACAAGTGTTGGAGGTGAGGATGTGAAGAAGTTGGAATCCTCCTACATTGCTGATGGGTCTGGAGAATGGTCCAGTCACTTTGGAAAAGAGTTTGGCAGCTTTCCAAAATGTTAAACAAAATTACCACGTGACCCAGCCATTCGACTGCTAGGTATATAAATATATGTGTACCCAAGAAAATGAAAATGTATGTCCAGACAAAAATTTATATGTAAATGTTTGTAGCAGCATCATTTATAATAGCCAAGAGTAGACACAGCCCAAATTTAGATTAGCTGCTAGATGGATAAACAAAATGTGGTGTATTAACACAATGGAATATTACTGAACCATAAAAAGGAATGAAGTGCTGATACACGCTACAACGTGGGTGAACCTCAGAAACATTAAGGTAAATGGAAGAAGCCAGCCAGTGACAAAAATCCACATGTTATGTGATTCCATTGATATGAAATCCACAGAGACAGAAAGTAGATTAGCAGTGCCAGGTGCCGAGGGGAGGGGAGAAGGGGCGTGACTGCTAAGGGGTGAGGGGTTTCTCCTAAAACTAGGTAGCAGTGCTGGTTGCACATCCTTGTGAATATACCGAAAAACCACAGAATTGGACACCTTTAAAAGGGTACATTTTACAGTATGAATCATCTCAATAAAGCTGCTATAAAAATTCAGCTCCACAACATGATATTATTTCTTATCCAGCTCATCAATTCAACAAAGTAATATTTCTTATCCATCAGAGAGGCGAATCAAAGCCAGGCAATATCAGCTGTTACTGGGGATGTGAGGAAACGGGAAGTGCCGAACTGGGTATGAGGGCCTGTAAGTTGGTACAGCTGGCTTTGGCAGCATCAACTGAAACTGAAAACATACATACCCTGTGAGCTGTCAATTCCTCTTCTAGGGAGATACCCCAAAGAAACTTATAATTAGACACATCTTTCACTGTGACAATATATGCAATAACGAAAAACTGAAAACCACCCAGTGATCAGATTCAATAGGATGATGGATCGCTGGTAAGAGCAAACAGTAATAGCTAACATTTATTGGGTGCTTACTGCATGTCTGGTCCTGTTCTACCCGCTTTATTTGAATTCAACCATTTAATTCTCACCAACAACCCTGTGAGATAGAAACTTTCACTACTTGTATTTTACAGGTCTTAAGCACCGTGCAATGATGCTTGTATATTATATTCATTTAATGGAATATGGTATAACTGTGAAAAGGAATAAACTAGATCTGAATTCACCAATTATGGATATCAGAAACATGATATTGAGAGAGTGATGAATTCTGCAGAGTGACAGAGTGAAGAGGCCATCTAGCCTGATGGTTAAGTGCTCGGCTCCAGAACCTGACTGAGATGAATTCTCAGCCCCACTACTTATGAGCTGTGTGACCCTGGGCAAGGGACCTCTCTGTGCACCTAAAAAAGAGGATAACAACAACAGTGTGGGCTACGCAGAGTCACTGAAAGGACTGAGAAAGTGCTGCTCTAGGCACTGTGTAATCACTCAACATGTGTTCACTACTATCGTTACTGTGTATGCAACATGCTACCTTGCATATATATTGGGGAGTAGTGCCCAAGAAACAGTGTTGTTCACAGATGCCTGCACAGTGTCTATGAACATACATGTAAACATCTATATTTATATGCAGACTGGAAAGATACTAGTTTCATGATAGAGGTTATCACTAGAAATACAGAAGAGAATGACATTGGGAGGTAGTATATCTACTAGAATTTCATTTCTATCTATAATACTTCATTTTTCAATGTAAAATCTTAAAGAATATGTGGCAAAATGTTAACAATTCTAGGTGGTGGGAATATGGGTGTGTTAAATTATCCTTAATATGTTTCTTTATTTTAGAAATGTCTTCAAAAATATTTTTAGGGCTTCCCTGGTGGTGCAGTGGTTGAGAGTCCGCCTGCCGATTCAGGGGACACGGGTTCGTGTCCCGGTCTGGGAAGATCCCACATGCCGCGGAGCGGCTGGGCCCGTGAGCCATGGCCGCTGAGCCTGCACGTCCGGAGCCTGTGCTCCGCAACGGGAGAGGCCGCAACAGTGAGGGGCCCACGTACCGCCAAAAAAAAAAAAAAAAAATATATATATATATATATATATATATATTTTAAAATACCAAATATTTAAAGACCCACCAAATCACAGACATTAAAAAAAAAAGAACATGCTTTTTCTTCAGGGCCTCAAATACAAACCTTTCACTCAATATTAATCACATACTCACTTAATATTGAAGAAGTGGCTGAGTGCCTTAGCTCTTTACTTATCTAGTTTTGCACAATTTGCTTGAAACACACACTTCATAATCCAATCTCCCTGCCCACATGCACAAGTTAGTTCAGTGAATTCAACATGCTGACTTGTGCATCAGAAAAGAAGTAAAAGTGAGACAAAGACGAGCAATGATTTATAAAACCCAAGAAATACATCTGTGAAGCTGCCGTGAGAACGGGCAATTCTGGACAGGGGCATAGGTCTGAGCGTATACACCACACTACCTACTAAACATTTCTGCTTGCAGCAGTAACTGTGACTATACCCATACAAGAAAGGAATGCGCTAGAAGGTTCACAGCCAGGTCAGACTACATTGGAGACTGACTACTAAGGAATCTGCAAACCAAGATGATGGTGCTGTCAATGAGGCCACAGCTTGTAGCATCTACTTTTCTTGGCATCTCTCCGGCAAGATTTGTTTTCAGAGAGAGCACTTATTAGTGACCCTTTAATCCACATTCCAATGGAATGGTTTGGAATTACTATTTCTCTCTGGGCTCCCTAACTTTTAGGGCACTTTTGGGAGTCATCTTTTGCTTAAGTAGTTCCTTTTCACCTTAGAATTCTGGTCTCTTCTTTCAGAGCTGGTCTTCTACCACACTCCTGGCTCAGCATCGCCTCCCCCAATTCCCAATTTCACTTCTCAGAAGCCCTGCGATCACTTCCCACGTTCTCTCAGTATCTGGGGGGATGGTGGTCGGGGATGTGGAGGCCAGGAGCCAACCTAAGATCCTGTCCGCGCTGCTAACCTTTTCCTACTGGTCAGTGGCTGTCCCGCAGACTACGGGCTGCCATGCATACCCCAGGCTTCCGGGGACAATTCTGATCTTGGTGACTCCATCCTGCTCGTCTCTAAATGTTCTCATTCAATTATGATGTCTCCCTCTCACAGGGCGCTCTTGAAAAATCATCAAGGATTGGGAGAAAGCATAGCTTGGTGGCAAGTAGCTTCTGCATCAGCGAGGCTTGATTCTAACTCCAACTCTGCCAATTACTAGAAAACTTGGAGCAAGTTAATCAACTATCAGTTTCCTTATATATAAAATGGTATGATATATATAGCACATATATATGTATATATATATATATACACACACGATATTAACTCCGTGGTATTATTGTGAGGATTAAATTAATTAATATATCTAGTAAAACCTCTAGTATACATGGTATATAGCAAGTGGTCAATAAAGGATAACAATTATGGAACTTCCATCACGGATATAAAGGATTACTCCTTAAGAATGCACAACAGTAGTTTCTGACTACAAATACAACAAATGGAGCTATTAGCTAAGTACTATCTTGTAGTAATACCATTTAGACGTGTCCTGAAGGCAAACCACATCAAATCTCTATTACCCCGAGATTTAGCAAACCAAGGGAACTCAGCTCAATTTTTCTGATCTGAACACAGATTCTAAAAGTCATAACGAGAAGCTACACTTCGGTGCAGGCATGACATAAATTTTTCAAACAAATACGAGAAACTATTTCAACTTCAAAAGGAAGATTCCATCTACTTCCTCCCATTTTTCCAGGTTCCTTGGAGGTATCATAAGTAAAATTTAAATTTCAAATAGTATAGAACTTCTGAATAAATATATATTTTTCACGTTAACCTTTTCTCATAACCAAAATAACACTTGTTCCTTATAGGAATATTATATATCTATACACAGAAAGATTATATTTTCAGTTTATATTATATATTTAAAAGTATAAAGAAAAAGTAAGACTCACTGGCCATTTAAATACTTCTCTGAGAATGTAGTTAAGACATAATGGGACCAGTTAACGAAAATTATCACATACAAACCTCTCAGCTAGACAGTAAGATACATGAGGGTAGGGATGGTGGCTATCATTTTTATTGCTGTGTTCCTAGCCCTTGATACAGTAGCCGGCACACATATACATGCCATGAAAAAACAGAGACCTAGAGAACAAAATCGAAAAAAAACCCTTTACTTTGCTGAAGTACTGCTCACTTGAATTTCTTGAAAGTGCTGAGCCATGAGGCTGCCCGGGCGTTCAACCTGCATGGTCGTGTGGGGCTTCCTGGTTTAATGCACTCCCGTCACTGTCTTGAAATTATTAGTATATGTATATATATATATATTTTTTTTTGGCCGCACTGCACGGTATGCAGGATCTTAGTTCCCTGACCAGGGATCGAACCCTGCAGTGGAAGTGCACCTGCAGTGGAAGCACAGAGTCTTAACCACTGGACCTCCAGGGAAGTCCCTTGAAATTCTTAGTTTTTGAACAAGGGGAGCCCCATAAATGATAAGGTTGGTCCTGTCTCAGACTTTCTAGGACATTTAAAGTCATTTTATCATTAAAATGGAACATTTTCCAACCTTGTATTTCCAAGGCACATTTATGACATAAAGAACGAGAAATCTGGTTGGATAGAGTTCATACCTCCTGCCAAGGTTCGTTTATTTCACTGTGTTGTGAACATTTTTACGCACCTGCTTTTTACACTAGACTGGAGCTTCTCAAAAGCAGATATAGGACTTCACTGTCTTTCTTTCCTTCACATTTTGCACAGTAAAATGGCATAGAGTATATGACCATAAATAGTAAGTTAATGAATGAATAAATAATTATAAGTGATTAATCTCTAAACTGTAAAAATTCAGGCGTCAAGAATGGTTATGGGGGAAAACATTCATGTCCATTCAGGTGCATGAAAATATAAAGTCACTGACTCTCACCCGAATGAACACAACATCACCAGTGCTCAAAACTGATCCTGCAAGATACAAACGAGCAAATTCTCATGAGATTCTCTATATGTCCTTAACATTAGAGGGCAAAGCTAATTGTGGCGGGCAAGGCTGTTTCTCAATGGCTTTTGTATCATACAGTACGAAACTTACCCTTGATGAAAGACAAACGCTAAAATATTCTGACAGTCTGGCTACGTTACGTCCATTGTTATGATGGAGCATATAGGCAGGTCTTAAAAACTGCTTTGACCTGACGAGAGATTGATGGTTGGTGACTGGGTGGTCAGTCAGTCAGTCAGTCAATCTGTCTGTCTGTCCACCTGTCTCTCAAATGTCCTTCAAAAACCATGGGCAAAGTGTCCTATACCTGCTGAAGAAGCTACAGCAAGCTGCTGTCGTTGATCACATTAAATTCACCCAGCATCAGTGTTCTGGTAATGATGTGGGAAGAGACTGCAAAGTAGAGGTCAGCAGTGTGATCGACCTCTGGAGGGTTTAAACAAATGTAAATTCAGTTTCCATCAACCACAGGAGGTTTAAATAAATGCGAGCTCCCGTGTGTAATGCAGAGACTTCACACAAGAATACAAAGTTCTCACCTCCCTTACAAAACTGGAAGGTGTGGCAACATTGAGTGGCATTTCTGTGCGGCAACACCTCAGTCTGCAACACTTGCCATCGCTCCTCATCCTATCCTCAGCCCGAGGCTGTCCAGTGGTACCATCTACCAGCTTGTTTGCACAACTGGTTTTCTTATACCCGGCACACACCACTCATTTTTGCTGCCCGCCTGGACTCTCTAAGCTTCGAAGTTTTGGCCGGAGACTTGCTGGAAGGCTTCTGTGATAGTTCAGGAGCCCAGGGATGAGGACCCAGACAATGAAGTAGTCTTTGAAATGATCTAGTTCCCTCTGATCCATCCTACTGATGAACATGGTGTCGATAATCAATGTGTTAACTCTTAAGAATGTCACCTCCCTTCTCAAAAACTCTCAGTGACTCCCAATCAACTTCAGCTGGGGTAGCAAAGGTTTCCTATAAAGGGCCAGAGAGTCAATATTCTAGACTTTGTGAGCCATATGGTCTCTGGAACTACTCAACGCTGCTGTTGTAGCGTGAAAGGAGCCCTAAAAAATATACAAATGAAGGACAGTACAACGTCGTGTTCTGAGAAATTTATTTACGAAAACCAGTTGTGGGCTGGATTTGAACTATAGTATAGGATCCAAATTCCTTACTCTGGCAATCAAAACTCCCTGTTTCGAACTTAGTTTACTGGTCTGTCTTACCTTTTCAGACCCAGGTCTGGTTCAATACTGTCGTTGGACAAATCACTTAACCCTTCTGAGCCTGAACTCAATTTCACCTTAAAAGTGGAAATAATACCATACCTAAATAACACAATTGCTATGAAAATTAAAGACACTTATTATCTGTGATTATTTATCAAGCATCCTTTCCTTCACCTCACTCCACGTGTTCCCTGTCCTGTCCAAACTTCTCACTCTTCTTTCTACCAAGGCTTTCTCACCCCTGCATCTTGCTCTTACTGTTCCCTCAATGACTTTTTTTTTTTTCCGGTACGTGGGCCTTTCACTGTTGTGGCCTCTCCCATTGCAGAGCACAGGCTCCGGACGCGCAGGCTCAGCGGCCATGGCTCACGGGCCCAGCCGCTCCGCGGCATGTGGGATCTTCCCGGACCGGGGCACGAACCCGTGTCCCCTGCATCGGCAGGCAGACTCTCAACCACTGCGCCACCAGGGAAGCCCCTCAATGACTTTCTTACTCATTTCCATGTGTTCAAATTCTTCCCATTCTTCTAGTCTCAGCTTAAGTGCCAGAGTCATGAAAGCTTCCTTCATCTCTCTTAGTCAGAAGTAATTGCTCTTTTCTCAAGTGAAAGGACACTTTGTGCCTCTCTTACGGCACTTAGGAACTTTTCCTCTTAGGACTTGTATAGGTGTCTTATTTCCCTCAAACCACTGGAACCACTTGAAGACAATGATCACGCCTTCTGCATACTGGGTCTTCTCCCTGATCCTACATCTAGCACTGTGCCATGCAGCAGTCAGCTGTTAGCAAATATCTAAGTGAAAGACAATGACTTGCATTGACAACTTTTTCTGCTTTACCTCAAACAAGCCTAAATGTTTAGTAAATACCCAGACGTCGTAGGACAATTATCTTTTGCATTTAGCCTTGGGGAAAAAATAAAACGTAAAAGCATGAAAAACTCTCGCTCCAGTTATTGATTAGCTGGTCGAGTCCTAAATACGGAAAAAGAAAGGGTGCTTAAGGCCACCCAAATGTGCTAAATATTTATGCCTGTCAGATTACATACATATTCCAGGATTCCTGAAAGTATCCACATTACTTTGCCCCCAAGGAGACTGAGGCTCAGAGAGGTTATACAACTTTCCCCAAGTCTGGAATTTGCCACTCTCACTTACGAGGTAAGAACTTTGTTGCATGCAGTCAGAGAGAACTGGTTGGACAATTTCTAGCTACAGCCATGCTCGATCTCTCCCTGGGCTTCATTGCTCATGGACTTGTCTTTGGTTCTGGCCTAGGTCTTGGTTCTGTTTTTGTTTCGGGTCTAAATATTTACGCTAGACCCTCACACATACTTGCCCATGATTACTCACAGGCAAATACCTAGACTTGATTTCAAAGGTTACATCTCACGCCCTCTAAAAAAAAAATTCTGAAATATAGGGAGGAAGACATACAAGTAAGTTAGAGAAAGAAAAGAACTACTTTCAATTTACAAATGCTTTAATAAAAGTGATTTCTGAAAACCTTTTCTTCCTTTCCGTTACAACACATCCCTAGAGAGTTATTAAGGGCCCCAGTAAATTTCAGTTGCTGCCAAAGTCTACTGAGGAAAGACGTGAATATGAGAGATTGAGGACGGTGACATGTGTCCTCAGATGGTCCTGCTTAGTCCTTGTTCTACAGAAATGATTTGCAACCTTGGTTGGCTGGGGAGGGAATTCTGCTTCCAGTTAGAAAGCTACGAGAGAACGTCATTCCCATCCTAAATGAAAAGATCTGGATATGGTACAAAATCACCCTTTTTCTTAACCTATTAGAGAGCCGGGATCACAAGGCAGCTGAGGCAACTGCATCCCAAAGAGTGATATGCCTTTCCATTTAAAGGCTCAGGCTCCCCACATTACAGCCTCCTTTTCTGGGAGATCTGGGCATGCTCTGGGGTTTCTACAGGCTAGATGTGTATTCCTGCGGCTGAATCAGACCAACGCAGAGCACAGCCTTCTGTGAGACTGAAGAAGTACGATGTCTTTATTCTTAGACGTCCAGTATTTCACTGGCTCGTGATGTACAAGGCAGAATACAGTGAAATCCTCCCGAACTTTACAATAACAGAAGCGCCTTCATTTTCAAACATAGGGATTGGGCATGCCAGCCAACCAAGAGGTAAGTGAGATATAGGAGGTGGGGTAGAGTGTTCAGGCTGTTTCGTACTCCTTGTCACTCATGGAAAAACCAGTAACTTAGAGCAGCATTTTCAAACTGTCTTCCAAAGAGCCTCAGCAAAGGTGCCTCAGGAAAAGCAGGAAGAGTTAAGGATTCTCTTAACCCCAACATCTGCAAGCCTGCTTCAACCAGAAAAGCTTAATTTAATCTGTTTTATATATTGGGGTTTCATGAATGTTTTCATTTGGATAAAAAAAGCTCTGCTGTTTAGAAAAAAATGTTGGAAAACGCTATGTATGGAACGCAACAGAACCCACTGAATCTCTTGGGCGGGGAAGAGAAAAAAATATCCTTCCTGTTCGGGAGAATGAGAGCCAGCAGAAGTCTTCTTCCTAAAGAACTGCCTAGGGATATCTGGGAGATGAACAGCTGATTAAGAAGACAAGGCCTCTTAAAAGAATGGTTCTTCTGACAGCCATAGCCACCGGATTTCAGCTTTGGGGCTCAAATCAAAACACAGCCAGTTCTGCCACTCTCCTCTGCATGCTACTTTCCAGATATGTTCTAAGCCTGGGAGATGGACAGTCTCTGACAAATACTCACAGACAGGCACCGTGGGGACAGATTCAGAGGAGCTGAAGTGTGGGAAAACTAAGTGCCCAGGGGTGCATCCACTTACTTCCCTGTCCTAAAGTCAGGAATTACCTTACATTTTATTATGGTTCATTTTCTTTGTGGTCTTTCTGGGAATTATAACTGATCTTCCTGATTTGGGTCCTATTCTACTCTCCAATTTCTATTTGCTCTTACTACCCTAGAATGAAGATGAAATGAACCCAACTGATTGCACCCTAAGGTTCCTCCCAATTTAATTCTGTGACTGCAATTAACATTTTCTTTGGGTCATCTGTTCTTTTCCTTTTCCTTTCTCTCCTATTCCAAATAACTGTCTGAAGTGTAACAAGACTGTCAACCTATTAACTTTTGAATAATTCTTAAGTATGAGGCTAGGTTACATTTTTAATGAAAAAAAGTCACACAGGCAACTAATGGATGTCTGGACACAGCTGATCTCAAATCATGGCTCAGGTTGGAATCTACGCTCCAAAGAGTGGGGTTAATTTTAGTATTTAAAAATGAGTAAATGGGGCTTCCCTGGTGGCGCAGTGGTTGAGAGTCCGCCTGCCGATGCAGGGGACGTGGGTTCGTGGCCTGGTCCGGGAAGATCCCACATGCCGCGGAGCGGTTAGGCCCGTGAGCCATGGCCGGTGAGCCTGCGCGTCCGGAGCCTGCGCTCCGCACGGGAGAGGCCGCAACAGCGAGAGGCCCGTGTACCGGGAAAAAAAAAAAATGAGTAGATGTTTTGGAAAAGGCAGGACTATGGAGACAATAAAAAGATGAGTGACTGTGGGGCAAGGAGGAGACGTGACTAGGCAGAGTGCAGAGGAGCTTTAGGGCAGTGAAAATACTCTGTATGATATTATAACGAGGGATTATATTATTACGCAATTCGTCCGAACCCACAGAATGGACAACACTAACAGGGAACCCTAAGGTAAAAACTATGGACTCTGGGTAATTATGGTGTGTCAATAATATTCATCTTTGGTTAAAAAAAAAAGTAGCATTATGACGAGTGATGTTGATAATGGAGGAGGCTACACATGTTTGGAGACAAGGAGATACATGGGAATTCTCTGTAGGAAATCCACCTACCTCTCAATTTTGTTGTAAACCTAGAACTGCTCTAAAAACATATTTTTAAAAAATGAAAAAAAACAGGTAGATGGCCCCCGCAAATTACCATTCTGTTTTAAATGCCTGTTGGTTTATTTATTAGAAATCCTCTAAATGAAAATGACCAATTCATTTCAGCAAGTGGAAAATAGACAATCTGGTTATATTACCAGGACACACTTGCTAGTAAATCACTCAACTCTCGTAATGTTGACAATGGGACTGAGGAAGCGACTTCAGGATTACAGAAGTAAAGTTTTGCCTGTAGAGCTACTAGCTTCAAAGAGGAAGCTCTGTTAGCCATCCAGTACAGTGTGACCTAAAAACATTAACCACTGCATGACCCAGACCATGTACACATCTTCACTGAAGATATTCCAAGTCAATGGCTTTGGGAACGTCAGTGGATGAAGGCAAAGAGAAGGGAGGCACTGCACGAATATAGTTCATAAAATGCATGTTGGCAAAAGCATGAAAGCTGACCAGCTGTAATGTAAATCTGTTTACAGAAGACTTGATATCAGTCATGGCTAAAGAGGTCAAACTAGTCTAGAAAGGGAACAGGGCAGGCTTCTGTGCACCAGTATGTGTAGTAATGGGCCTCTGAGTCAGCATGCTACAGGGAATAACACCCAAGTTCCCTAAAAAAACGGGATAAATAAAAGCTGAAGGTCCAAATCACTATGTCACTAGTCACTATGTCACTAGCTTATCCTAAAATTTTAGGATAAATTTTAGGATAAATTTTTTAAAATTTAAAAAATAAATTTAGGATAAATTTTTTTATCCTAAATTTAAATTTAAATTTTAAAAAATAAATTTAGGATAAATTTTTTAAAATTTAAAAAATAAATTTAGGATAAATTTTTTAAAATTTAAAAAAACGGGATAAATAAAAGCTGAAGGTCCAAATCACTATGTCACTAGTCACTATGTCACTAGCTTATCCTAAAATTTAGAGACATGTGAACCAGAATCTACCAAGCACGAGAACTCTTCTTTCTGGTGGCTATTCTGAAATACACAGAAGAACGTGATCAGCAAAGGAGCATGGGAAAAACATGCCCTTGTCCACGGCCCAGTAAGCTGTGGCCTGGGGCCCTTTGAAGGGTAGATACGGTTTTGTGGGATGACACCTACTGAAGATCATGCTTGTAAAGAAATAACTTCAGTCTGGCTTCCCAATGTGGGTTGACTTTACGAATCATTATTAGGGACAGCTTCTTCTATAAGTAAATGGTACTATTTTTATGGTCTCCCTTTAGGAGAAGAAAATCAGAGACGGTGTATAAGAAGCTGCAGAGATGAAATACCAACTGACTAGCCACTCTTTTCCTGTGATCTCCTTGTAGCCTTGAACTAAGTAGCATTAGGTCAGGGAGCAAAGAATACTATCCAAAGAGACTTTGGGGAGGTGTGGGCGTGGCTTTATTGCTTAAGAAAGCTCAATAGCACATGGTTTTTTGTATTTTAGATGGAGAAGGTTGAGGGCAACATCCCAGTATTTTCCTCATTAGGATTCCCTGGTGTTAACATCGTAGGGGTTGTTTTTAACGTTGTGCTTTTAGAAGGCGTAGGCATGTCAGGCTACCCTTCCGGCCATTGCCTAGTAGCCTGGACATTAGAGGGAAGGCGTGTGAGCTTTGTGGCGTTTCTTTGCATCTTCTGATACTCCCAAGCCTCCACAGATACTGTCCTCAGTTCATTGAGGACACTGAGGTTGTTTCTCCACAGTTGGGGGAAAGGGGGTTAACATCCAGCTTCGGTTCTAAATAAGTACATGCAATCAGGGAGGCCTGCCAGGGGCCTTGGGAACTGCCCTTATTTCTACCCACCTTCACAACAGTCCCTCACGAGGTATTTCTGAATTCTTGATATAACTACTACACAGCGATAACAGTCATGAAAGCCAATGAAATAAAGTCACTCTTTATGGTCAGTAAAGAACCAACGACACAATATATGTATAACTGAATCGCTGTGCTGTCCACCTGAAACTAACAGTGCCGTAAGTCAACTCTACTTCAATTAAAAAAAAACCCCAAAACAAAGACTAAATTCATTAACCCCTCAGTGTAAAGGGACATTTCTTCCTCACTGCTGCAGCTGATGGAAACATCATGGACTCATCTATGTGGAATGCTTGCAACGGGTAAGAAAATAAAACTCAGAGAAGACAGCCATAGACAATATGAAATAATGGGTAGCCTCGAAATCATTTATCTCAGGCAGGCCAGCAGGGCCACAGACTTGGACAGACACACACTCTTCTATGCTTATTCCCTCTTCAGAGTCTGACCCTTGACCTTGACTAACCCTTCCATCCCTGTGTCCCCCAGGGCAGTCTCACTAGCAGCCATGGTAAGACAGACCAGCAGGAAAGTAAGGCAGGTCTTAGACTTAAAAGACTTAGCTCCTTACACATCAGAATCTAGCCTCTCAGTGATTCCATGATAAATTAGCCCATCACTTCCACTTCCTACATTTGACAACTTTCCCTACCTCATTCCTAAGATATTTTTCTATTTACAATGAAGGAAGTCCTCCTAGAGACCACATTTCACCAGCTACACAATCAGCCACTTGATAGCTTTTGCGGGTTATCACTTGTAGTTCCCAAACACACTTTGACTTCAAATGATTAATTGCAGAACAAAGACCGCTTCCGTTTGCAGAGCGTCTCCCCCAGGCCACAGGGGAGTGGAAGTGGGGGGGGGGGTGTCCTGGACTTGCCCTGGAATGCATGATCAGTTAAAGCCAATCACTCTGCACTTGGTAGACGAAACACCCTGAGCCGCCCGGGCGATTTAGGTGTGGAGTGAGAGGTAACAGCATTGCGTTTCCTTGTTCGGGGAGAGGCGTCTGGGAGGCAGCCTGGAAACTCAAGCCGGCCCTGGGACATAAATCTGCAAGTTTAATGGCAATGCATTGCTTGTCTTTGGAAGACATTTCCAATCCTGATAATGAAGACATGCACGTGCTTGTAGATGCCAACTCCCGCCCCCGCTCCCGCCTTGGTTTTGAAACCTTTACCACCTACCAAGTCTCACCAAAAACTGGAACTGATCAGAGCCTGTTCGCAGGGGTGACTAAAACGAAAAGGGGGAGGAAGCAGGGGAGATTGGGTGGAGCAGGCAGCCTTTCTGGCGCCCCTCAAATCATACTACCCAGGCAGCCCCCTATTCCATCTATTCTCTGCCCAAGGCAGGAGCTGTCAGGAGTGCCACAGATAAGCAACTTAGAAGTATTCTAGCTGAATGAAGGAGACTTACTTTGGGTTTCCATTGCTGTCTGCCAGGCTAGGGAAAGAGTGCGTGGACGCGTGCTCTCAAAGGTTCTTATGTGAGCTCTGAAGAGGTGTGAGGCTTGACACAGCCTGAATCCCAAGGACCTTCACTCCCTTCTTTCTTTCTTTTTTTTTTTTTAAGACAAATTGAAAGTAATACAGGCAAGAACAGAGAAGGTGACTGTTTTACCCCATTAACTAGTCTTTCTTGTTTTGAACATGTCTATCCTCTTTAACCAAGCTATAAAGATTTTAGATACTTGAGCAAAAGCAACCCATATGGGATATGTTTGGGGAATTCTACCACCAAAGTCTAAATAAATAAGATCTCTCATCTATCAGCAGTAGACAGCAAATTCCGTAATCAATTTCAACGTGGCAAACGAAAACACAGTGACTGTTTATTTGTTCGACAAATATTAATTGAGCACTCACTACGTATAAGGAAATATAAGATGCTAGAGAGAGAACAAAGAAGTATGAGGCATTGCCCTTGTCTTCTACAGCTTATGATTTATTTGAGGGGGAAGTGTCCATAAGAAAATGAATGAAAAAGAAATCGCTAATGCCAAAATTAAAGAGATAGTAACCATCTCCCCCTGCCCCAGTTTTGGAGGAAAGATAGCTCACAGAGATTGGGGAAAGCTTTATGAAGGAGGCATTGTGATCGCCAGATTACGCTCTTCCAGAATAGGGTCTCATAGCTTGTACAGCACTTAAGAATGAATAGGTATTTTGAAAGTACGTGCTCAAATCAAGCTGATTAAGTGGTGCCCATTTATGTTATGGGAATGCAAAGTGCAAATGAGATGAGAGACGGTGTGTACTCCGAGGACGCACAGGAAACACAGCAATTAGGCTGGCCCCTGAGATCATACTATGTGATTCCTCCAAAATGTGAGTTGAGCCTTCCAAGCCCAGGCCTTTGCCATGTGATCTCCAAGATGTCCTTACCCCTTTCATCTCTACTTAGCTGACTGAATTCATTTGCTCTGTCAATGTCCAGCTTATTTCCCACCTAAAACCACAGGAAATCAGGGCTGGAAGAGACCTTCACCATCACCTGAGTCTAATAGTTCCTAAACTTGGCTGCACGTAGTAAGAATCCCTTGGGAAGATGAACTTCTTCCTCCCATCTCCAAAGCTGACCTGATAGATTTCAGCAAGGGATGAAGCCAAGGTATTTACTGAGGCAACCAAACACAAAATGTGTTCTTACTCATCCTCTCTACAAGGAGCTTTCTGAAACTGCAGATCCCTAGGTTCTAATCCTCTGGGATTCTGATTTGGTAGATCTGCTTACTTTTTTACAAAGCTCTCCAGGTGATTTGGAAGACCTGCCAGATTGGGGAGCAGCTGACATCCAACATTCCCGTACTGGCTTCTGAATCCCTTCTACAACTTCCGTGGAGGGTGGCCCCGTTGATGGCTAACCATCTTCCCAAAGCCCTCCCTGGCCTCCTCATTCCTTAGGAATCATTTCCTCCTCCAAACTCACACTGCCCAGGATCTTCAGTGCTCAGTACTACGTTGTGAAGTCCTTTCTCTATCAGTAAACAATTAGCGGGCTCTGTGCTGGAGAATGCACCATAGAAGATACGATAAGGAATGGGTTTATGTCCTAAAGGTGGAAAAAGACACGTAAAGTACTAAAGTAACAAGTTGGAAGGAATTAAGTGCAAAAGGATCGTAAGAAAAATATGCTATCCGAGACCAGAGAAAGATGTTAATTCTTTTACTTAGGGGTATTTCAGAAGACTTTAAGGGGAGAGGTTTTGGAGGTCGCCCTTAGAAGATGACTATGTTTTGACCAGCAGGAAATAACTGGGACAATGCAATGTAAAGAAATTACCCAATGAGAACACCAGGCAAGAATGTGTAGATGTGAGAAACACTGAGTCAATATCATGGGTATGTGGGGGATGAAGATATGGGAAATGAGGTTGGAAAGTGAGTTAAGGCAAGTTTTTGGAGGCTCATGCTCTAATTTGGGAGAAATACAGAATACTTGAAGAAGCTCAAGCTTTAGTGTCACATAAGACCTAGGTCATTATCCCCATTCTCTTGCTTAGGAGTGAAACTGTGATGTTGGTAATTCGTTTACTCTCTCCTCTGCTTATCTGCACAATAGGAATACATTTTTTCAGGGCTGTTGTAAGGCCCCCAAAGTTCATGAATATAAGTACCGATCATGGCTGATTTTCTTCCCTTTATTTCAGAACAGAATATACTTAAACAGGATATGTTCAAAGAAATAGATGTCATCTAACTTGTTTTAGAAAGATAGCTGGATACAATATTAAGGGCCAATGAAGAGGAAATAGAAAAACTATAGGCAGAGAGAACAGTCAGAAGGATGTAGCAATAATCCAGGTGAGAGACGAGGTCCCGAACTAGGCAAAGCCACCGAGAAAACAGGATGAAAAAGAATAACCACTAAGGAGGCAAAACTGAGAAGTTAGCCGCGGGTGGAAAGTGAATCTTGGAGCATTAAAGACAGTTCAGGTTTCCAGCCTGCCTTTGGCTACTAGGAGGAGGAGAAGGGTGCAAGTGAAATTTAGGGACCCTCAGAGTAGGCATACTGAATTGCAGATGAAAGTTGGGCAGCCGGTGGGAACGTTTAGCGTGAAGTAGGAGATCTAAGACTTAGAACTAAGAGGTTGTTTCTGGGTAGGAGGACTTGGCAAAGAGGTGACAGGTGAAGCGATGAGAATGGTTGGGATTAACTAGGGATAGAGTACAGAGCAGAAAAGAGGAACAGAGATCTGAACCCAGGGGAAGGTCCACACTTAAGGAATAGAAGAAAAAGATGAACCGATGAAGGAAAAAGAAGAGTGGCGGTCACCTTTGCAGAAGGAAACCCAGAATACCCTCAGAGCATCTTCAAGATGGAAGAAACTATCATCACTGTCAAAAGCTAGTAGTGCCAAGGAGTTAGTTGTCTGATTTCACAAATGGGAGAGATGGCAAAGTCTGCCAGTAGTCTCAACATCCATTTCTTCTGCTCCCTTTAGTAATGGAACCCATGAGTCTTCAGCTGGGCCCATGGCTCCCAGATAAACTTGCATTTCCTGGTCTCCCTTGCATATAGCCGTGAGACTAAGTTTTGCTCAATGAAATACGTGTACCTTCCAGGTCCACCCCCCCTTTAAAGGAAATGGTGTGCCCTCCCCTTTCTACTGGCAGGAACTCAGCAGCAGTGGTGCTGGCGGACGTGATGTGAGTCATCTTTACACTTGTGAACAAGGACCACACCTAATGATGGTGGCCACAAGAGAAGAGGAATCTGGGTTCTGAACTTCTAAACAATTTATACTCAGATTGTTAGGCGAAAGTAAAATAAATTTTTCTTGTTTAAGCAACAGTTACTTTGGTCTTTGTTATGGCAGCCGAGGCTTTATTCTTACTGATACAGAAAGTAGTGGATGTGTGTTATGGAAAAAGAAATGAGGAAATGTATATAAACTCTTCTTTTAAGAAGATGGAAGGAACAGGAGATCGCTAGTTTCCAGAGGAAAGAGGGTCAAAAGAGGTGTTTTAATTTTTAAGAATCAATGATCCCATAATTTTTACCATTTAGAAGTCTACTATCCCCTCTCCTTACTCATGGCATATTTTTAATTTTGCAGAAATAGTTTTAAATTCATTGCTTGGGAAATAAGTGGGTTTTCTTCTTTGTGATTACAATAATCACACATTCTGTTTATAAGTTAGCTTGTTGGGACATTTACTGTTTGTGTATTTGTACAGAACTGCCTTCAAATGTGACTTAGGAAAATTCAAAGTTTTGCCGAGTAACTTGGGGGTGATTATTCGTATTATTAAAGGGGTCCTTTAACATATGAAGCTTCTTAGCAGTTAAGTGTATATAAATCATTTAACCACATAACAGAGGGTTAGGGTAACTTGTTAGACGTTACTGTAATGATCATGATTGAATAAATAAAAATTTTAGTTTATGGAACTTTTTCCAGGAATAACTATCATATAAAGAGAGGAATTCCTGCGATGTCTACACTGCAATCAACGGCTTCTTTGTGGGTTGAGTGATGGCCTCTCTAAGTCCCCAGCTCCTGGTCCTAAAGTGACCTGAGCAGTGAGCCCTGAGA
Source organism: Tursiops truncatus (assembly GCF_011762595.2). Taxonomy (NCBI): domain Eukaryota; kingdom Metazoa; phylum Chordata; class Mammalia; order Artiodactyla; family Delphinidae; genus Tursiops; species Tursiops truncatus. Next base: position 77,707,432 of record NC_047035.1, on the reverse strand, counting down.
AAAGCTTTGCGATAACTCCACAACAGCTCTGCTGTCAAGGGTATGGCAGTTGCAAAATTAACCATAATAACTGCAAGTAATACACCTAAAACAAAAACTCTGTTGTTATTTAGCTGAACTAAAAACCCCCAAACTAACCATCCATTCCCCCATGGTGTAAATTATAGTTATGTATATAATGAAATGTCTTATTTTCATTTCACATAAAATTCACCAAACTCCTTATTCACTCATTATTTACCCCTTATGGGTTTTTAAATGGTACTTTTAAAGTCTGCTTTGGCTCAGGGTTGAACTATTTGCCAAGACTTTATTCCTGGAGTCATGAGGCCCCTAGGACTTCTTTACCTTTTGCAAATTCATAGCTCATTTTGTAGGGAGTAGTCATTTGTGGCCTCTGTGTGTGCATGTGTGGGCATATGTGGGGAGCAGTCTTAACATATTCTAAATAGTGGAAAACTTCATAAGGAAGGGTTGTAATCCCAGAATAATTAAACAGGAAAAAAAAAAAAGAAAAAGAAAAAGCAGAAAATGAGTAAAGAATAGTCAATAAAGGTAGCAGCAAAAATTAGGTTATCTCCTTGCAACTATGCATATGCTCGAATAATATGTTGATTTAATAGGTGGAAGAAATGTGTGTTGCAAAAATTCATTGACTGGTTTGGCTGTCAAGAGACACAAATACAAAACTGCATGAAAAGGTAAAACTGAGGCAAAGCTGCCTCTCAGAATAAAAATCTCGATGAACTTTCATAAACCAGTAAACGCAATGTTGGATGCAGATGAAAATATTTGTGTGTGTATACTTTCAGTTAAAAAAATGTGGTCGGGCTTCCCTGGTGGCGCAGTGGTTGAGAGTCCGCCTGCCGATGCAGGGGACGCGGGTTCGTGCCCAGGTCTGGGAGGATCCCACGTGCCGCGGAGCGGCTGGGCCCGTGAGCCATGGCCGCTGAGCCTGCGCGTCCGGAGCCTGTGCTCCGCAACGGGAGAGGCTGCAACAGTGAGAGGCCCGCGTACTGAAAAAAAAAAAAAAAAAAAAAGTGGTCTTCAAGACCAACCTTAGTATTTTAGGGGAGGAACTGGGAGCGTAAGCCAAGGAAGCTGTAGACATTTACCAAGTCCAAGAGGACAGTGAAAATTCTCCCTGCCCCCAAATCTCTTCCCCACTCACCACCAGACCTTGGCTTGGAATGTCTTTCAGCATCATCCCCTATGAGCTCAAGAGCAAAGGTGAGGGGCGTTATCTCAGAAATAAAACAGTTTCTCAAAATATTAAAAAAAAAAAAAGTAGTTTCTAGATTCACAGAGATTTTGAGCTAGAAAATATCTTAGTGAACATTTGGTTCCTGCTTCATCCCAATACATACATTTTACAGATATGATATTTGGGTCCTCCAGGCAATAAGTGACTGGCCCGAGATCACAAAGCAAATGAATGGCATAAAAATGCCGGGTTTCAACTCTCTCTGTAGAGGTCTTTTTTACACTACTGAGCACTGCCAGTAAGTACTCAGCAGGGGTAAGAGAAGGACCTGGTATACTTCACTGGAGGATGAGTTCTAGTACTAGGGGCACCATGAGGACTGAATGGGTCACAGACTGAAGGTCTAGGGAGCGAGGCGCTCTGGATTTGGGCCTAGACTCAGAAGTTTTCTATTTTGCCTAATATTGGCATACACGACAAGCAAAGTTACATGCCATTAATATACCATCATACAGTAGCCTGCTCTTCTACTGAGAGTTAATCTGCAGGTAAACCATATTCCCAGTGAAATACGATGTCTATTCTACTCAAATACAGAATTGTGTCCTGATACCAGCTTAATAATAGGGGGTTTATCATTCATTTTCAAGGCACAAGCACACTGGACGTTTTTATCAGTCACCTGTGTGTTCAGACATCATTCTGGGTCTCATGAGGGGTAGCTGTTACCCTGCTGTGGAGCTGCACCATTTCGATTTTGCATCAAGCTAATGTGCGTCCCTGGAAACCATACTAAACAGAACAAGAAGTAAATATTCTCTATCCCTTAAAATTGACCTCAAGTGACCTAAAGTAGTTTTCAAAACTTCCATTTCATTTGGAAGTGAATCTGTCTCTTTGAAAATACTATTATTGATCCTTAATTTTTCTCAGTGATTTTTGGGGTTTAGTTGGCCTTCAAATACCTTTGAAATTCCTTTGGATGGGATCCCCAACTACAGTGGTTTTTTTCCCCTAATAATTACAAGCTATGAGGTTTTCATTTGATTATGAATTTAATTTTTGAGGATGTCTTCATAGTATCTTACGTTACCTCCTGACATTTAGTGTTGTTGGGATTTGCTGGAGAAGTACAATAAAAAATGACAATATCAAACATCATTAAATATGGGTCAAGACAAAGCAATCATATTGTTTATCATTTGATTGTAATAGAAGAATTCAATTCGCTTATGTCACCACAACGAATACGTGATTCCAATCGTTTAAAAGCTAAAACCCTTAGCAGATAGAGAACAACTGAAAAAAAAATCCTCACTTCACGAGAAAACCCTGGATATTAACCAGTTTACTGAACTGCATGAGCAGTAATATATATAATGCGCTAACATTTCTTAACAAAAAGATTTTTGTAAACAGGCTGCTTCCACAAATACTTTATGAGCCATCGTTAACTTTCAGAGATGTTGTTTTAGGTTGGAAACCTTGGTGATCTATCTCACAAAGCACGGCTGGAATGAAGAAACCCCTGAAATTGCTAAATGAGAAGACCTGAAAAGGGTCCCGGGAAGTCATGACCCTTTAAAAGTGTTGGTTTACAGAGTGTGAAGTAGGCAATTCACCAGCTATACCCAGGAAGCAGCACAGCAAGTGCCCATCACTAGGAATCAGAGAACAGGTCATTCTGAAGGGTGGTTGGAACCACCGCAGGCCCACAATGAGTGTGGTCTAACTTCTGTGATAGGGAAAAACTCCTCCACGTGGAATACGGTTCACGATTTCAATAGAAGATTATTCAAATGAAAAGCAATTCATTACCGTCTCTTTTGGTGTTTTGGGACCATTTTCAGGGCTCCAACAACAAGGACAGACTCACTAAGGGCTAGGATCAAAATCTCAGGTGTAAAATCTTTAGCAAAGGCTGGAGCTTCAGGGCCCTCTGAGGGGCTCCCTGGCCTTCGGGTGTGGACGTGGAGAGCTGACTGGCCAGCTGCTACCTTGTTAGAGAGAGAGGAACGTGGCTCTGTCACTTTTCCCCTGAGGCTCACAAAACACAGAAGTTTATTTTAGCTTCAAGGGCTAAACAAGAGATTGCAGGGTGAGAACAATGAGTGGGATGTCAAGATTTTTAGGGTTGTTTTTTTCCTGTTATTATCAACAATCTATTTTCTTAACAATGTCACTTAACTTTTCTCTGCTTCATTTTTTCCCTATAATGGATATACTCAGTTTAACTTCCAAGTTCCAAAAGAGTTAATGGTGGCAAGATGTGTTGATAAATATTTTTAAAGCTCTTTGACTTCCTTAGAAAGAAAGCAGGCTTGTGAAAAAATTCCCTGAGAAAATATTTAGAGATTCAGTAAGACTGAGTCAAGAAATCTCTAAATTATGAGCCCTTAAAAGTAGCTTTTTAAGGTAAAACATATTAGCGTACTGTGTGTGTGTGTGTCTGTGTGGATATATTACGTGCATACCGTTTCTCTGATTACAAAGTAAACAGCAAAAATAACTGAATTTTGGAATTTCAGGTCTCAATGTTTAGTGAGATATAGATGCTACAATTAAACCACTTCCCTTCATTTGTAGAATTTGTCTCCGACTCCACTTTGAATGACACTCTCATACATCTGTTCTGCAGGAGTAGTAGCAAGACCTGTTTGAAGTTTAAATCCATGACACCCTTTGTAGAACAGTGGCAACCTGATCAAAACACTGATCGAGCAGAAATGCTTTTGTGTTCTGATCAACAGGGCCCAATTCAGTCTCTCTCTAAGGAGAACGCGCACACACACACACACTCTCCCTATATTCAGGGCCGAGGTTTTCCTTCTACCCCCAACTAATAAAATCAGGAGGCTGCAATGAGGCGAGCGGCACGCAGTTTGATGTCCTCAGCAGGATACGGGGAGTCAGAAGTGGCGCTGTAAATCCAGAGCGGGGCTTCAACACCGTGTTAAGTGTGGCCCGACTCTCAGAGATTTCCCTTTGATGCAAGTTCAGTATATTAATGGGAAAAGCATTCACTTTTATTTGTCTGTACTGTCTGCGACAGCAAGGCTGCCTCATTTAGCCTGGGCCAACATGAAAATACACAGAAAAGCAATCTGCTGCTAATTAGCACAGCTCCCCTTTCATTTACTAGCTAGTAATTGGAAGGGGTTAAGAAAGTGTAACTTATCAGATCACGTGAGTGTATTTGCTTGTGCGGACAGCAAACCTCCCCCGAATTTCCCTATGAACTCTGAGGCAGTAATCCTTCCTCGACATCCACTTGATCTGAAAGGCGATACTGACACGGGTGAGGTGCACACACTTCGTTAGGTTTGAGAGGGAGGTTTCCTAAGACCCCCGAATGGGGTGTTAATCAATCTATTAGAGCCTTACCTTTCTTTAGATATGTTTTTACTCTCCCGTTTCCAGATCGTCTTGAAGTCACTGCAGAACTCATACCACACCATAAACACGTAGTTGGGTGTGATCTCCTTCTCACCAGACTTTGGCTTCATCCCAAAATATCCTACTGTTGTTTCAAAACTGCAAATGTAGAGAAAAAAACAGTGAGGTAGAGGGTGAGAGGCTGTCAACGCTAATACCCATTAGGGGAGGAGAGGGGACACCGGGAGAGTTTCTCCCACACGCTTCGCTTCTCTTTAGCACAGAAGCCCAGGCTTGAGTCACTGTGGCTCAGTAAGACCTACGTGTTCAAGCCAATTATCTAAGAAATGTAACATGATTGGGAATACTCCTGGGCACATCTTATCTGTATAAAACCAGCATGTATAATTCCAGGGTGTATGTAGGTAAAACTTTTGGGGTGTGTTCTTCATCTCAAATCCATGTCATTTACCTGCTCTTTGTGTTATGTTGAACGATTACATGGAACACTAATGACATGTTGGTTCTGTATCACCAGCAGTGGACAGTTAGAGAGCCCGCGGGGAATCATCAATCTGTTGAGGGCTTCACAGAAAATCAAGAGACTGTTCTATCCTTATTCTGGCATCTGCTGGCTTCATAATCTTGGGTCAATCATTCAACACTGGGCTCTCAGTTTTTTCAAGGGTAAAATAAGAGACGTAGACCAAATGATATTTAAGAAAGCTACATTTTAAAGCTGGATGTGATACAGGAATACAAACCATCAATGTACAAAAATACATATAATTGAGGATATAGCAAGGATTGGAGGAAAAACCATTTTTGATCTTAAAAAATGATCTTTAACCCAGTCAGAAAAGAACCCAGGTTTTACAAGGGTGATTCCCAGATATCACTAAGAACCTCCTGACCTACCCCTTGGAGGTTCATTCCCAGATGACTACCCAGGCCTCCCAAGCAGCCCTTCTTGGAGGCACTAGCTTTGCAGCAATTTATAGCTCTGCCCTCATTCCTTCTCCCCACCCACTCCAAGCCCCACAAGCTCATTTGCCATGAGCAGGAACACTTAAATAAACGGGCCCCTTTTCTAGGGTGTTGGAAACTAATCAAAGCAGGAATGGCTGGCCAGGTTTATTACTCAATGCTCTATCATCTGTTCAGACACAGCGTTGGTTTTTTTTGTGGCCATCCTGAATACTGAGTTTCTAATGGAACGCTATTCAATGGCGATTGTAAAACCCTGAAGCCCCATTACTGTTACGCAGCACACTTTCAACTCAGTCTCAGTTATTGGGCACTATGTATCTCATAAGATTTTATCACATTTCACAGATGAACTGTTAATTGATTCCATGGCTATGATTAGGTGAGATCCAAGCTGGAGCTGCAGCTCTGAGTCCCATAAATTCTTTGTGCTTCTGTAAATAATAAATCTGTTTTTAATGCAAATTAAAACTACTGGTCAGGGAATTTTGGCTCCCAGTTATTAAAAGGCTAGAAGTGCATAGGTGGAGAAAGGCAGTAATTGCCGTAATTTCTTGAGGGACTTCTCTTATAATTCCAAACACACATATTTTGGAGCAAAACCAGAAAGTAGCAATGTCCACTTTTGCCCAGGCGTGACTCCTAATTCTGTGGCAGTCAAAACGCTAAATATACTTTTTATTTCATTCAAAATGAAAATTACATTGATTGTAGCATGGAAATTCGTAAGCAGAGAGTTCTGTAACCTAAAGGAACAGGCCATGAATTTCTTAGGGAGTCACGGGCCTTTAGAACTGGAAGGGATGGACCTGTCAGTCTGTCCAATGTTCCCATCTTACAGCTGAGAAAACAGAGACCCAGAAAGATGGAATGACCTTATTCATCGGCAGAGTTGGGTCCCCTGATTCTCCGTGAAATGCTTTTTCTGCTCTACCCACCCCCTGTTGTTCATACTCACTGACCCAGGCATTTAAGAAATAAAAGAGTCATGTTTTGGTCTGTTTCCACGTTAGACACCGTTGCCACCTAAGTCGTACGTAATGTGTGTGACCCCCAGCAAAGCACATCATTATTCTTGTCTCTTCATTATGTTTACCTTCAACACAGAAACATATTTACTTGTGCAATGAATAGAGAAGAGAAAGTCTTCATTTTTCGTTTTCAGAGGAGCAAATTATCTTCCTATTTTCCAGGATGACATAGTGAAGAGCACAGAAACTCCTCTCACTGGGCTTCAACGCCAGCAGTTCCAGCGTTATTTGGAATGTAGACTGTGAGACCAAGATGTTGCAAGGATGGTACGGTTTCAGAGAATGACAGAATTGTTTGGTGGGTTATCACAGAGCTTGAGAAAAGCATGTCATCATCCTGTGGGCCACACTTTTCCCAACTCTGAATTGAACGATGTACCCCGGGGGATCTGGGAGGCCCTGCTTGCTAACCCTCAAAGAGTATGAAACCTAAAGGAAATAGTGAATTTCAGCATTTTTCCCCCCTATGTGTTTAAGTGAACCTCTTCAGGAGAACCAAAGCAAACAGAGTTGCAGAGGATGGCCTGGCTTTGGCACTCTGCAACTTTAACAAAGTCACTCTGAGGATGTGTGTCTTATTGGATTTCCCTTTGTTCCAGGAAAAGCCAAAAGCTAGAATATGAACCTACAACTATCTGATAAGGTCTAGACTACGTTCCTCCCCACCCACCCAGTCCCGCTCCAAACACAACTCTCTTCCTTTCAGATTTAATTTTGATTCACAGAAGACTGATTATTGAAAACCGTCTGAAATTTGGGCATGAAAACGGCTGTTAGTTGACAACAATATTAGAATTTTCTCCAAGAGACAAAGGGGCAATCGTGCTGTTTGAAATTTCTGTTTCTCAGCAGATAACTAAAATAGCTTTCAACATTGAAAAGATTTATTTCTCATCATATGTTGTGTTCTATGAAACTTTTCTGCTTCACTCTCAACTGTTCCCTGACTCCTTTTCTCTCTGCTGTAATTCCTTGTCTGATTTCTATCTTTTCGATTCAGCTAAACATTTTGAGAGTTCAGCCAATGATTATATCAAAGAGCCCACGGCAAAGGGAACGGTTTTACTTTTGCAGTGTTGAGATGCCAGGGCGGAACATATCCGCTTATTGCCCCTCATGCATGCCTTTAGAAACTGCTGAGGAAAAGCAAATATTCCTTAGCCTCAGAGTAAATTGTTTCTCTTGAGAATACAACATAAGAATTTCCTAAATCTCACTCGAATGTTGCAACACTGACCACCAACCTCCTTCAAGACTGTAACCAAACAACTGTGGTTTCTACGTTAAAGATGGGATCTAACATATTTCATGTATGACATGAAAGCTAGACTACCTTCACCACAAAGTCACGGAAAACGCTGACAACCGAAATTTATGACCCCCCTCAGCATAGCTAATGCACAGCACCAACTTCGGCCCCTCTCACACGGGCCCCCTTTTCCTGAAGCAAGAATCCTGAAGAAGAATTAGAAATTTGACATCCACCTTAGAAAGTGAAATTCTGCTTGGCCTGATACCCATGTGTTGATGGTCCTTTTCATGCCTATGGGATACGTCTATAACACAGACACACCAGCCTGACACACCGACGAAGGGAAGCTTACTACAGGGATAATGTAAGCTCTATAGGGGATAAGGCCAATAAAGGGGCACAACCTAAAAATCTATAAACAGAATCATGTGATTGTCTTGGTTGTCAAAGATTATCATGCAGAGATGATAATCATGACCAAGAACATGTCTGCCCTTAGAAAGATGCAAGATTTGCCCTCGTCTTGCTTCCTTCTGCATATTTATTCTATTGGCACTTACAGCGGGAAGCAGGGCAAGATGTCAGTGTCTGTCAAGGCAGAACAGAGCACTGACTATAGGCTTTCAGTACTCTCGGAGATTGTGGGGAGACGGGAGGAAAAACGTCCATTTCTAGAACTTGTTCACCTGCACTGAATGAAATCCCCTCCTCACACATTCGTAAAGCTCATTTTCCCTTATCTACTGTTTCCTGTCCTTATCTCTTATTTAATTTTCTCGTACTTGTAGAACGGGTCCCAGCAAAATTTATCTCAGTTCTCAGCCCTGAATATGAGAAAGCCTCCGTGTATGCCCCCCTCACCTTTCTAAGAGGGAGGGAGAGCCAAGCTGACTAACCTGGCCAACTGAAAAAAAGAAAGACCCCCCATGAGGGATCACAGCCAATGATTACTGGGCTCTACCAGGTGAGGTGGATGGTTCCGCTTGGGTGTCTGTGAAGAGAGGGAAGAACATAGAAGAGGCCTGAGGTAGGTGGGAGGGCGAATAGAAGACGTCTGGGGTCTCTTCCCCTTTTCTGTGTACATAGAGAGGGAAGTCCCTTCTCCCCATTTGTCCCTTGTTCACAATATCCTCCATAATGGTTTAATCTAGTTGTAACACTAAGAAGGATCCCACTGTTCCCAGCGTCCGTGAAGTGTCTAGGAGCAGAGCAGTGGAGGAGAGGCAAACAGATGCAAATGGTGTCCTGACTCCTGAGGCAGGTGAGTCACTTCCGGATGATCCCCTGCTTCTTGAGGAAAACTATTGCCAAGTCCTATTCCTGGAGCTTTCACTCTAGCTCTCCCTAGACTCTTATTGCTGCTGGATGCAGAGTCTTAGCAGATGGGGTCGAAAGAATGGCTAGTCATTCATTTTGCTAAGTGAGATGAGCCAATCATAAAAGGGAAACCTTCTGTATGATTCTGCTTACATGAGGTACCTTAGAGCAGTCAGAGTCACAGAGACAGAAAGTAGAATGGTGGTTGCCAGGGGCTGAAGGAAGGAGAGAACGGGGGAGTTATGGTTTAATGAGTACAGAGTTTGCCTTCAGAGAAGATGAAAAAGTGCTGGAGACGGCTGGTGTTGACGGTTCTTGATAATAACAAAAGAATGGCTAGGCAAAGAAAGACCTGGGGCCAGTTCAGAGCTGCTTACCTTTTCTGTGCATTCTCCAAGTGACTTTCTTCCACTGTATGCTCTTTTTTGGCTGTGAAAGAAATAATTATGGTTAAAATCGTATTTTCTTCCAGCATATCCTTTGTGTAATCTTCTAACTTTGATTATACCCATTCATTATCAAAATAAATCCGAATTAGGGGTTGGAAGGCCCTACCACGTGTCCTGGCAATTGTACTCAATTCGCTACATCTACTACCATGGCTTTCTTGATAATGGTGGCCATATAATTCATGGTTCTCTCTGGGATAGTTTTGAAAGGGGGGAATATTACTAATTACTCTGGGCCAAGGCTTAAATTGTAACATCCCTGGCCAGACTGGATCACGTGGTCAGCCTAGCTATAGCTGGTCTCTTTGGGAGCCTTGCCATGTGCTCAGCACTCCCCCTTTCCCCACAACCACCACTACCACAAAATAAACCCAGTACCACCTGCAGTAGTTCTGCTCAGATTCAAAGGAATTCACTGTAATCCTTGCGTACTCTGTCTCTACACCCATGGTCTAGGGAAGCCTATGGTCTCTTTCCTGAGAATGTTTTTAAATGCACTGAAAAAATACTTAAAGTTACTAAGGAAATCAACGATGCTGAGGTAGAATTCTGAATTGACAGATTAAGAACCCACACTCCGTAGGGACCACAGGAAAACCGGGAGGTTTCATTTGGGGGTGGTTCTTTTACATATTCTTCTCTCTGATCAGAAAATAAACATTGGGGTGCATGTGTCTTTTTGAATTATGGTTTTCTGTGGGTATATGCCCAGTAGTGGGATTGCTGGGTCGTATGGTAGTTCTATTTTTACTTTTTTAAGGAACCTCCATACTGTTCTTCATAGTGGTTGTATCAATTTACCATTCCCACCAACAGTGCAAGAGGGTTCCCTTTATTTAATATTTGTAGATTTTTTGATGATGGCCATCCTGAGCAGTGTGAGGTGATACTTCATTGTAGTTTTGATTTCCATTTTTCTAATAATTAGTGATGTTGAGCCTCTTTTCATGTGTTTGTTGGCCACCTGTATGTCTTCTTTGGAGAAATGTCTATTTAGGTCCTCCACCCATTTTTTGATTGGGTTATTTGCTTTTTTTTTTGCGGTACGCGGGCCTCTCACTGCTGCGGCCTCTCCCGCTGTGGAGCACAGGCTCTGGACGCACAGGCCCAGCGGCTATGGCCCACGGGCCCAGCTGCTCCGCAGCACGTGGGATCCTCCCAGACCGGGGTGTGAACCCGTGTCCCCTGCATCAGCAGGCGGACTGTCAACCACTGCGCCACAAGGGAAGCCCCTATTTGCTTTTTTGATATTGAGCTGCATGAGCTATTTCATCAACAGAGGAATGGATAAAGAATATGTGGTACATATATATAATGGAATAGTACTTAGCCACTAAAGGGAACGAAATTGGGTCATTTGTAGAGACGTGGATGGACTGTCATGCAGAGTGAAGTAAGTCAGAGAGAGAAAGTAAGTCAGAAGTAAGTCAGAAAGAGAAAAACAAATATCGTATACTAATGCATATGTGTGGAATCTAAAAAAGTTGTATAGGTGATCTCATTTGCAAAGCAGAAATAGAGACACAGATGTAGAGATATGGATACCAAGGGGGAAGGTGGGGTGGAATGAATTGGGAGATGGGGATTGACATATGTACACTATTGATACTATGTATAAAATAGGTAAGGTAACTAATGAGAACCTACTGTATAGCACAGGGAACTCTACTCAGTGCACTGTGGTGACCTATATGGGAAGGAAATCCAAAAAAGGGGATACATGTATACGTATAGCTGATTTACTTTGCTGTACAGTATAAACTAACACAACATTGTAAAGCAACTATACTCCAATAATAAAAAAAAGATAATACTGTCATATATGATAATACAACTCTTACAGGAGACATCTTAAAAATGTCTAGAAAAATCATCAAGTCATAATCTCTATGAGCCTTAAGATTCCTTTCATTTAGATACCCCATGCTCTTGGGTTGGAAGAATTAATATCATTAAAATGGCCATACTACCCAAAGCAATCTACAGATTTAATGTGACCCCTATCAAACTACCCATGACATTTTTCACAGAATTAGAATAAATAATCCTAATATTTCTATGGAATCATAAAAGACCCCAAATTGCCAAAGTAATCCTGAGGAAAAAGAAAAAAGCAAGAGGCATAACCCTCTCAGACTTCAGACAATACTACGAAGCTACAGTAATCCAAACAGCATGGTATTGGCACAAAAACAGACATATAGATCAATGAAAAAGAATAGAGAGTCCAGAAATAAACCCACACACCTATGGTCAAATAGTCTTTGACAAAGGAGACAAGGATATACAATGGGAAGAAGTCTCTTCAGCAAGTGGTCCAGCAAGCTGGACAGCCACATGCAAATCAATGAACTTAGAACACACCCTCACACTATAAACAAACATAAACTCAAAATGGCTTAAAGACTTAAATATAAGACATGATACCATAAAACTCCTAGAAGAGAACATAGGCAAAACATTCCCTGACATAAATTGTACCAATGTTTTCTTAGGTCAGTCTCCCAAGGCAATAGAAATAAAAGCAAAAATGAACAAATGGGACCAAGTCAAACTTACAAGCTTTTGCAAAGTGAAGGAAACCATAAACAAAATGAAAAGACAACCTACAGAATGGGAGAAAATACTTGCAAAAGATGTGATCAACAAGGGCTTAATTTCCAAAATATACAAACAGCTCATACAACTCAACAACAAAAAAACAAGTAATCTAATCGAAAAATGGGCAGAAGACCTAAGACATTTCTCCAAAGAAGACATACAGCTGGCCAACAGGCACATAAAAGATAAAAACTACAATGAGATCAAAGATTAAAACTACCTCACACCAGTCAGAATGGCCATCACTAAAAAGTATACAAATAACAAATGCTAGAGAGGGTGTGGATAAAAGGGAACCCTCCTACACTGTTGGTGGGAATGTAAGTTGGAGCAGCTATTATGAAAAACAGTATGGAGGTTCCTCAAAAAACTAAAAATAGAGTTGCCATATGATCCAGCAATCCCACTCCTGGGCATATATATCTGGACAAAACTATAATTCAAAAAGTAGCCAGCACATGGAAACAACCTAAATATCCATCAACAGATGAATGGATAAAGAAGGTATGGTACATATATACAATGGAATATTACTCAGCCATAAAAAGGAATGAAATGATGCCATTTGCAGCAACATGGATGGACCTAGAGATTATCATACTAAGTGAAGTAAGACAGAAAGAGAAAGACAAACACCATATGATATCACATGTGGAATCTAAAATATGACGCAAATGAACTTATCTATGAAACAGAAACAGACTCACCGACATAGAGAACAGACATGTGGTTGCCAAGGGGGAAGGGGTATGGAGGAGGCATGGAGGGGGAGTTTGGGATTAGCAGATGCAAACTAGTATATATATAATGGATAAATAACAAGGTCTTCCTATATAGCACACAGAACTATATTCAATATCCTGTGATAAACGTAATGGAAAAGAATATTAAAAAATAAAAAAAGAATGTAGGGGAAAAAGCCTGGACCTGTCTAAGAGGCAAGAGACCATTGTTTTGGGGTGCGCGAGGAGAGGGGATTCAGAGCACTGTCTAAACGTGCTCCAGAGATAAGCGCAAGCCACGGTTATCAGCGTGGACACCGGAGACGGGCATGAAATGCTAAGGCTGCTGCTGCAGCCACCAAGAAGCCTGTGTGCGAGCACAGGTCACTATCCACACACCCCTTCCAGGGAGCCTGTGCAGCCCGCCACTGCCAGGGTCCCGGGATCCAGGGACAACTCCCCCGGAAGAACGCACGGCGTGCCTCAGGCTGTTGCAACGTCGTGTTGGCCTCTGCCGCCGCAGGCCGGCCCTGCATTCTATACCCCTCCCTTCCCCCCGCCTGAGTGAGCCAGAGTGCCCTAATCAGCTGCTACTTTAACCCCGTCCTGTCTGAGCGAAGAACAGACGCCCTCAGGCGACCTACACGCAAAGGCGGGGCCAAATCCAAAGATGAACCCCAGGAGCTGTGTGAAAAAAGAGAAAGGTAAAACTCTCCCATCAGCCTCAGGAGCAGCGGATTAAATCTCCACAATCAACTTGATGTACCTGCATCTGTGGAATACCTGAATAGACAACGAATCATCCAAATTGAGGTGGTGAATATTGGGAGCGACAATATATATATTTTTTTCCTTTTTCTCTTTTTGTGAGTATGTATGTGTATGCTTCTTTGTGTCATTTTGTCGGTATAGCTTTGCTTTTACCATTTGTCCTAGGGGTCTGTCTATCTGGTTTTTTTTTAGTATAGTTTTTATCACTTGTTATCATTGGTGGATTTGTTTTTTGGTTTGGTTGCTCTCCTCTTTCCTTTTTTTAATTACTTAAAAATTTTTTAATATGTTTAATAATTATTTTTTATTTTAATAACTTTATTTTTCCTTCCTCCCTTCCTTCCTTTCTTTTTTCTCCCTTTTCCTCTGAGCCATGTGGTTTACAGGGTCTTGGTGCTCCGGCCGGGTGTCAGGCCTGTCCATCTGAGGTGGGAGAGCCGAGTTCAGGACATTGGTCCACCAGATATCTCCCGGCTCCACGTAATATCAAACAGTGAAAACTCTCCCAGAGATCTCCATCTCAATGCTAAGCTCCACTCAACGACCAGCAAGCTACAGTGCTGGACACCCTATGCCAAACAACTAGCAAGACAGGAACACAACCCCACCCATTAGCAGAGAGCCCGCCTAAAATCATAATGAAGTCACAGACACCACACCAGACACAGCCCTGCCCACCAGAAAGACAAGATCCAGACTCATCCACCAGAACACAGGTACTAGTCCCCTCCGCCAGGAAGCCTACACAACCCACTGAACCAACCTTACCCACTGGGAGCAGACACCAAAAACAATGGGAACGACGAACCTGCAGCCTGCAAAAAGGAGACCCCAAACACAGTAAGTTAAGCAAAATGAGAGGACAGAGAACACAGGGCAGATGAAGAAGAAAGGTAAAAACCCACTGGACCAAACAAATGAAGAGGAAATAGGCAGTCTGCCTGAAAAAGAATTCACAGTAATGATAGTAAAGATGATCCAAAATCTTGGAAATAGAATGGAGAAAATACAAGAAACGTTTAACAAGGGCCTAGAAGAATGAAAGAGCAAACAAACAATGCTGAACAACACAATAAATGAAATTAAAAATTCTCTAGAAGGAATCAATAGCAGAATAACTGAGGCAGAAGAACGGATAAGTGACCTGGAAGATAAAATAGTGGAAATAACTACTGCAGAGCAGAATAAAGAAAAAAGAATGAAAAGAATTGAGGACAGTCTCAGAGACCTCTGGGACAACATTAAACACACCAACATTTGAATTATCAGGGTCCCAGAAGAAGAAGAGAAAAAGAAAGGGACTGAGAAAATATTTGAAGAGATTACAGTTGAAAACTTCCCTAATATGGGAAAGGAAATAGTTAATCAAGTCCAGGAAGCGCAGAGAGTCCCACCCATACAGGATAAATCCAAGAAGAAACACGCCAAGACACATATTAATCAAATTATCAAAAATTAAATACAAAGAAACCATATTAAAAACAGCAAGGGAAAAACAACAAATAACATACATGGGAATCCCCATAAGGTTAACAGATGATCTTTCAGCAGAAACTCTGCAAGCCAGAAGGGAGTGGCAGGACGTATTTAAAGTGATGAAAGGGGAAAACCTACAATCAAGATTACTCTACCCAGCAAGGATCTCATTCAGATTTGATGGAGAAATTAAAACCTTTACAGACAAGCAAAAGCTAAGAGAATTCAGCACCACCAAACCAGCTTTACAACAAATGCTAAAGGAACTCCTCTAGGCAGGAAACAAAAGAGAAGGAAAAGACCTATAATAACAAACCCAAAACAATTAAGAAAATGGTAACGGGAACATAGATATCAATAATTACCTTAAATGTAAATGGATTAAATGCTCCAACCAAAAGACATAGACTGGCTGAATGGATATAAAAACAAGACCCATATATATGCTGTCTACAAGAGACCCACTTCAGACCTAGGGACACATACAGACTGAAATTGAGGGGATGGAAAAAGATATTCTATGCAAATGGAAATCAAAAGAAAGCTGGAGTAGCAGTTCTTCTATCAGATAAAACAGACATTAGGGCTTCCCTGGTGGCACAGTGGTTGAGAGTCTGCCTGCCGATGCAGGGGACACAGGTTCGTGCCCCAGTCCGAGAAGATCCCACATGCCGTGGAGCAGCTGGGCCCGTGAGCCATGGCCACTGAGCCTGTGCGTCCGGAGCCTGCGCTCCACAACGGGAGAGGCCAAACAATGAGAGGCCTGCGTACCGCAAAAAAAAAAAAAAAAAAGACTTTAAAATAAAGACTATTACAAGAGACAAATAAGGACACTACATAATGATCAAGGGATCAGTCCAAGAAGAAGATATAACAATTGTAAATATTTATGCACCCAACATAGGAGCACCTCAATACATAAGGCAAATACTAACAGCCATAAACGAGGGAATCGACAGTAACACAATCATAGTAGGGGACTTTAACACCCCACTTTCACCAATGGACAGATCATCCAAAATGAAAATAAATAAGGAAACACAAGCTTTAAATGATGTGTTAAACAAGATGGACTTAATTGATATTTACAGGACATTCCATCCAAAACCAACAGAATACACTTTCTTCTCAAGTGCTCATGGAACATTCTCCAGGATAAATCATACCTTGGGTCACAAATCAAGCCTTGGTAAATTTAAAAAAATCTGAAATTGTATCAAGAATTTTTTTTTGACCACAATGCTATGAGACTAGATATCAATTACAGGAAAAAAATCTGTAAAAAATACAAACACATGGAGGCTAAACAGTACATTACTAAATAACCAAGAGATCACTGAAGAAATCAAAGAGGAAATCAAAAAATACCTAGAGACAAATGACAATGAAAATACGACAACCCAAAACCTATGGGATGCAGCAAAAGCAGTTCTAAGATGGAAGTTTATAGCAATACAATCCTACCTCAAGAAACAAGAAACATCTCAAATAAACAACTTAACTTTACACCTAAAGCAATTAGAGAAAGAAGAAAAAAAAAAACCCCCAAACTTCACAGAAGGAAAGAAATCATAAAGACCAGTTCAGAAATAAATGAAAAAGCAATGAAGGAAATAATAGCAAAGATCAATAAAATTAAAAGTTGGTTCTTAGAGAAGATAAACAAAATTGATAAACCATTAGCCAGACTTATCAAGAAAAAAAGGGAGAAGGCTCAAATCAACAGAATTAGATATGAAAAAGGAGCAGTAACAACTGACACTGCAGAAATACAAAGGATCATGAGAGGTTACTACAAGCAGCTATATGCCAATAAAATGGACAGCCTGGAAGAAATGGACAAATTCTTAGAAAAGCACAACCTTCTGAGACTGAACCAGGAAGAAGTAGAAAATATAAACAGACCAATCACAAGCACTGAAATTGAGACTGCAATTAAAAATCTTCCAACAAGCAAAAGCCCAGGACCAGATGGCTTCACAGGCAAATTCTATCAAACATTTAGAGAAGAGCTAACACCTATCCTTCTCAAACTCTTCCAAAATATAGCAGAGGGAGGAACACTCCCAAACTCATTCTACGAGGCCACCATCACCCTGATACCAAAACCAGACAAAGATGTCACAAAGAAAGAAAACTACAGGCCAATATCACTGATGAACATAGATGCAAAATCCTCAACAAAATACTAGGAAAAAGAATCCAACAGCACATTAAAAGTATCGTACACCATGATCAAGTGGGGTTTATCCCAGGAATGCAATGATACTTCAATATATGCAAATCAATCAATGTGATACACCATATTAACAAACTGAAGGGTAAAAACCATATGATCACATCTCAACAGATGCAGGAAAAGCTTTCGACAAAATTCAACACCCATTTATGATAAAAAAAAAAAAAAAAACCCTCCAGAAAGTAGGCATAGAGGGAACTTACCTCAACATAATAAAGGTCATATATGACAAACCCACAGCCAACATCATCCTCAATGGTGGAAAACTGAAACCATTTCCACTAAGATCAGGAACAAGACAAGGTTGCCCACTCTCACCACTGTTATTCCACATAGTTTTGGAAGTCTTAGCCATAGCAATCAGAGAAGAAAAAGAAATAAGAAGAATCAAAATCAGAAAAGAAGAAGTAAAACTGTCACTGTTTGCAGATGACATGATACTATACATAGATAACCCTAAAGATGCCACCAGAAAACTAGTAGAGTTAATAAATGAATTTGGTACAGTAGCAGGATCCAAAATTAGCAGAACATAGCAGAACATGTAGCAGTAAACTATAAGACACTGATGAAAGAAATTAAAGATGATACAAACAGGTGGAGAGCTATACCGTGTTCTTGGATTGGAAGAATCAACACTGTGAAAATGACTATACTACCCAAAGCAATCTACAGATTCAGTGCAATCCCTATGAAACTACCAATGGCATTTTTCACAGAACTAGAACAAAAAATTGCACAATTTGTATGGAAACACAAAAGACCTTGAATAGCCAAAACAATCTTGATAAAAACAGAGCTGGAGGAATCAGGCTCCCTGACTTCAGACTATACTACAAAGTTACTACAAAGTAATCAAGGCAGTATGGTAGTGGCATAAAAACAGAAATATAGATCAATGGAACAGGACAGAAAGCCCAGAGATAAACCCACACACATATGGTCACCTTATTTTTGATAAAGGAGGCAAGCATATACAATGAAGAAAAGACAGCCTCTTCCATAAGTGGTGCTGGGAAAACTGGACAGCCATATGTAAAAGTATGAAATTAGAACACTCCCTAACAACATACACAAAAATAAACTAAAAATGGATTAAAGACCTAAACGTAAGGCCAGACACTATAAAACTCTTAGAGGAAAACATAGGCAGAGCACTGTATGACATAAATCACAGCAAGATCCTTTTTGATCCACCTCCTAGAGAAATGGAAATAAAAACAAAAATAAACAAATGGGATCTAATGAAACTTAAAGGCTTTTGCACACCAAAGAAACCATAAACAAGATGAAAAGACAACCCTCAGAATGAGAGAAAATATTCGCAAATGAAGCAACTGACAAAGGATTAATCTCCAAAATTTACAAGCAGCTCATGCAGCTCAATATCAAAAAAAACAAACAACCCAATCCAAAAATGGGCAGAAGATCTAAATAGACATTTCTCCAAGGAAGATATACAGATTGCCAACAAACACATGAAAGGATGCTCAACATCAAAATCATTAGAGAAATGCAAATCAAAAGTACAACGAGGTATCACCTCACACCACTCAGAATGGCCATCGTCAAATATCAACAAACAATGAATGCTGGAGAAGGTGTGGAGAAAAGGGAACCCTGTTGGGAAGGTAAACTGATACAGCCACTATGGAGAACAGTATGGAGGTTCCTTAAAAAAACTAAAAATAGAACTACCATACAACCCAGCTATCCCACTCTTTGGCATATACCCTGAGAAAACCATAATTCAAAAAGAGTCATGTACCACAATGTTCATTGCAGCTCTATTTACATTAGCCAGGACATGGAAGCAACCTAAGTGTCCATCGACAGATGAATGGATAAAGAAGATGTGGCACACATATACAATGGAATTGTACTCAGCCATAAAAAGAAACGAAATTGAGTTATTTGTAGTGAGGTGGATGGATCTAGAGTCTGTCATACAGAGTGAAATAAGTCAGAAAGAGAAAAACAAATACCGTATGCTAACACATATATATGGAATGTAAAAAAAAAAAAAGAAAAAACTCGTTATGAAGAACCTAGGGGCAGGACAGGAATAAAGACACAGACATAGAGAATGGACTTGAGGACACGGGGAAGGGCAAGGGGAAGCTGGGACGAAGTGAGAGAGTGGCATGGACTTATATATACTACTAAATGTAAAACAGATAGCTAGTGGGAAGCAGCCGCATAGCACAGGGAGATCAGCTAGGTGCTTTGTGACCACCTAGAGCAGTGGGGTAGGGAGGGTGGGAGCGAGACGCAAGAGGGAAGAGATATGGGGATATATGTATAGCTGATTCACTTTGTTATAAAGCAGAAACTAACACACCATTGTAAAGCAATTATACTCCAATAAAGATATTTAAAAAAATGTATACATATGTATAATTGAATCACTTTGCTGTAGAGGAGGAGAAAATAACACAACATTGTAAATCAACTATACTTCAATTAAAAAAAAGATGCCTTTCATTATGGCTACAATGATGCAAAATGAATGGGAAAAGAAAATCAATTGTATCTAGGGCCTATGTTGTGATACTTCATGAAAGGTATGAAAGAATTTTAAAATATCACTGTTTAATTAAGCCTAACTCTGCCATGTGCTACCTGTGTGACTAGGCAAGTCACTCATGATCAACTGTGTAGTTACGGCCTCATCTGTCCTCTTAGCATATCCACAGAGACTACCATCATACAGCTGGTATAAAGATTACGTGAGACAATACATGTAAAGCCCTTAGCACCTAAGACACGCTCAGTAAATGACGTGACAGGTCTTACTGGCACCTCATCATCATTCCCTTTATCACTGATGATAAAATGGAAATTCTGTCAAGTTACTCCCCTGCTCAGAACAGCTTGCCATCTCTCTTGACATAAGCTCTGAAGTCTTCACAGTGGCCCCAAGGCCCTGCCAGTCTACTCCCCGGCTCCTCTGTGACATCTCCTCCTCCTTCCCATGTTCATTCCTTTCCAGTCCGGCTGGCCAGCTGGCTGATGGAGCGCACTGAGCACGTGCACTGGGGATCTTTGCACTTGCCTCTCCTCCTCCCTGGGGCCCCCTGCCCACAGTCTCTGCATGACTGGGCCCCTCACTCCATTAGGTCTCAGCTCAAACATCACCTTCTCTGATCCTGCTAAATGAAAGACCATCCCTTGCCATGTATCCTCCCCACCCTTTTCCCTATAGCCTCTGTCTACTTGACAGACTAGGCAGTTACTCATTTGTTTATTATACGACACTGAATGGAAGCTTCAAGAGAGCAGCCAGTTCACCTGGCCCGTTTTCTTTTGTGCCTTAAACACGGAAAAGTGTCCACATATTAAATAAATTATTTTAGCTAAAAATGTATATATTGGACAATGGTTGCTTAAACAGAGAGATACTAAGTTTCCTAAACATAAAACTTTATATTCAGAATATGAACACAGGCTAAAGAAGAATGTCAGGCTAAAGTTGTATAGTATTATCTCTAAGTCCAGTAAATTTCAACAAAAATATTTTTTTATATTAAAATGATTTGGCTTGGATAACAACATCCTTCTCGGTAAAGTCATAGTCATTGCTATCTTTTGTGCTATGATTCCCCCCTATCCTCCTAGCAGGAATCTTTAGAATTAGTCGGGTTCTTAGTCAATCAGATACAGAGGAGTGACTTACGTCTCTCATGGGCTACCAAGTTCCCCCAAATGTGAAACAAGCTACTGGTTTGTTCTCATCCAGTGATTATTAATTATGCACATGGCCAAACAAGGGGGAAAATTCCTTTAAGGCATGAGTGATCTTCCTGGAGCACAGCTGTTGTTCTCCGTCACCAGGTGTTTCTAACTGGCTACTTCCACTTTGTGCTAAGCAGACTGTGGTCAACCCGTCATTGCATATAAATTTAGTGACGAGAAATACCCTCTCCAAACTGAATTAAGATGAGATTAAGATTGTGCAATAGCTCTATGAATATGGTTATTTGGAAAAAAACAGCATCCGAATGTAAAAGGAGGTATCACTAAGAGGCAATGCATTCTGCAGAACCTCTGAGGGTTTTGGGGACAAGAGCCTTCAGGAAAAGGAGAAGAACCTAGAGATCTCAAGTCGTCCTAAGCCGAGGGCCTATGTACAGACAGAAAAGGCAGTCACCTCCCTGGTGTGACCTTGACTCTCTACCAGCCTAAAATATTTCTCCTGCCATAATGTGTGAAATTTCCAACCATGTCATTATACATTTTAAGTCCTCAAAACGCTCTGAGCAAAACAAAAAAGACATTACCTAGAAGGAAAATGTTTAAAGACTGGAGTCACAAACTCAAGTTCCAACATCACCAACAAATAAGGTAACTGTAGGCCAAGTGTAAGAATCTTATCATTCCAAAATTCTATCTCTAACTCTTCAATACTGGAACTGACACGATCCCAGTGCAGGGAAGCCACCAGGGAGTGGGAGAGAAATGGGAAGGCCATGCCCCATTTAAGGGAGGGAAGGCACTAGCCACTGCTACCCGATCTTCCACCTTTTTCAGAGAAGCTAGGTTTTTTGTTTTTTTAACACACACACGCACATATATATATATATATATATATATATATATATATATATAATTTATTTATTTAGCTGCATCGGGTCTTAGCTGCAGCACACGGGATCTTCATTGCAGCGTGCGGGATCTTTTCATTGCGGTGCATGGGCTTCTCTCTAGTTGTGGTGTGCGGGTTCAGTAGTTGCAGCACGTGGGGTTGCCCCGCGGCATGCAGGATCTTAGTTCCCCAACCACTGATTGAACCCATGTCCCCGGCATTGGAAGGTGGATTCTTAACCACTAGACCACCAGGGAAGTCCCACAGAAGCTAGGATATTTTAAATGTATGTTCCCAACTTTAGAAAGATGTTTCAAACAGTCTGTAGGAGAAAGATCCCATTCCCACTGGCCGTATCTGGCTCTGAAAGCTCTAGTAGCTACAGACATCACGACATAGGTGGGTCTGTTCTTTCATTCCACGTGCCAGACCCTGTTCTAGGTGCGTAGGATCCCCAGTGAAGAAAGCAGACAAACGCCCCTGTAGAACGTTCATTCTAGGGGAAGACAGACAATCAAACCTGCGAGAATAAGATGCAGTATAAGTAATTTTCAATGATGGGTCTTAGATGGAAACCGTCCTTACGCTACAAATATGACGAGTCGTAGCCCTGAGTCCATGTGTGGAGTTTCCTTAGTTTTCTATGCAACAATCCCATGGATAGAGTATATACGTGCTTCTTTTTCAGTTTAGATTTGGTGCTAGGTGTGGGATAGGGGGGTGGGTAGGCTTCTAGAAGAGTAAGTTTGGAGGTGTTGTCAGATACTGACACAGCACTAGGGGAGATGGAGAAATAACAGGCATCCCCGACCTTGCTTTTCTCTCCTTTCGTTCTCAAGAAGCTGTTTCATTGTCTGCGACAAATTATTTTTCAAATCAGGGGAATAAAAGAGCTGCTTAGAATGTTGATAGTCTCACAGTTTAAGGCAATAAGAAAAACAAACCAGAGTACTAAAATGAGATGTTTCGCTTAACATCAATTCTGTTTTCTCAAGTTCTTTATCGAGTCTAGGTATACACTGTGATGATGGTGATTTACTGGAGGGGCCAGCAGAGAGTGGAATGGTAAGTTTGCTTGGTGACCTACCTACAGCACACTATAATTTCCCTGTCACTGACAGAACTGTGTTGCTTTTCTTACATTTTAATTTTCTCTGTTAAAGAACAATATTTATTTCTCACAATTCTGCGTTGCAGGGAGAAAGCAACACAGCTTCTTTAGAAGGTGTTTTTTGTTTAAGAGATATTTATGTGGATTGTACGTAATGCGGCCTTTACTGAATAAAGGTCATTTGCTTTTGTGTAAATCTTTAATGCCTTGGCATTTTGTTTCCTGGTTCATTTGATGGCCACTGTCTCATTAGTTATCATAGAATTGCCCCACTATAACAATTCTGAAATTCATTAAGTGCTGTGGCCTACCAAGTGAAGCAGAAATGGTCCTTTCTATTCAATGGTTGTGGCCCCAAAGAATGCAAATCAGAACTCAAGAGACTTAAAGGCCGAGTTTTAAGCCCAGCTCTGCCACTTAAACGTCATGGACAAGTTGCTAGTGTCCTGTGTTTCAGTTTCCTCCTCTGGAAAATAATGATAACACCTACCTCCCACATAGTTATGAGGGCTACATGAAAAGGGCACAGTGCTTGGGTGAATCAGAATCATTGCAGTCAGATCTTTGACGGTTCCTTGTCATGTAGAGGCTGCTGGGGACTCAAGCTTCCAGTGGGAGGGCTGCTTTGGCCAAGTTAAATACAAGTATAGTAGAGTGGACAGAGCTTGCGTTTTGCGGCAGGTGGACCTGAGTTGAATTTCTGCTCTGCCACTTATTAACTGAAAGACTTTGGGGAAGTCACTTAACTGCACTGAGCCTTGCCCATAAAATTGGAATGATAAGATTTATCTTACAAGGTGGCTGTAACTATTGGACACAAGAACATGAGAGATGAACACAGTGACAAACACATGCCAGGCACCCACGGATGACTGCTATTTATCACTGATTGGCTGGAAGCAAATGCTAGTAGCCACCGCTCCAGCTCTCTGACTTCGGGATGAATAATACAGAATTTCAAGCAAAATGCTCTTTTCTTGCTTAAGAAGGTCAACCACCATTCTCAGTAGACGATAGTTCTCCCTGTGATCATTTTCATGTCAGATCAGGTGTCCTCTGCTCAAAACCTCACTGTTTTCCCATTTTACTCACCTAAAGCTGATGTCCTTACCCTAAAGCTTTTTCACAGGAGGGTGTTCCCTATATCTGACCTAAAGTTATTTTATTTGTTCTTTCAGCTCATTTTGTTTTATTTACTCCTCAGGAGAAAAAGAGAGAAACTGGTTGATAAGTCTGCACATACTGGGAGTTAAGGGGGTAGGTGTGATGGGAAAGGTACTTATGATTATTCCCACTTTTTTTTTTTTTTTTGGCTGTGTTGGGTCTTCGTTGCTGCAAGTGGGCTTTCTCTAGTTGTGGTGAGCAGGGGCTACTCTTCGTTGTGGTGCGCGGGTTTCTCCTTGCGGTGGCTTCTCTTGTTGCGGAGCACAGGCTCTAGGCGCTCGGGCTTCAGTAGTTGTGGCACGTGGGCTCAGCAGTTGTGGCACACGGGCTCAGTAGTTGTGGCGCACAGCCTTAGTTGCTCCGAGGCATGTGGGATCTTCCCGGACCAGGGCTCGAACCCGTGTCCCCTGCGCTGGCAGGTGGATTCTTAACCACTGCGCCACCAGGGGAGTCCCCTCACCTAATTCTTTTCACACTTAATGATCACAGGTTATGCAATCTTTGATCTGATTAACTGAGTTACTTCTCCAATGCTAAAGGAAAGATAATGATAGGGGTCTGTTTTAACAAGGTAAGTTTTCTGAGAGCAAAGATTCCTTAAGTTCTAGGCTCCATATAGTGACCTGCAGCAGGTTCCCTGCTTGCACGATATATCCAGTTCTCTGCAGTGCTACCAGATTGCCAGTTTAAAAGGCAAACTGCATTATGCCACTGCTCTGCTTAGTGTGTTCACTTGGCTCCTCCCCTCCACGTCTTCTGGGATGCACTTAACTCACAAGGTACAGTAAGCCCTCCACAACCTGGCTCCTGCTGCTCCCACTAGGTGCCCCATGCTCCTGTGATGTGGGACTCCTCGCCATTCCCGGCATTCCTCCTACTTTCTTGTGCCTTTATCGTTTGGCATACTGCTTCCTCTGCTGTTTAAAACTTTTTAAGTTTTTATTGAAGTATACTTGATGTGCAATATTGTGTAAGTTACAGGTGTACAATACAGTGATTCACAATTTTTAAAGGTTATACTCTTTATAGTTGTTATAAAATATTGGCTATATTCCTTGTGTTGTACAATACATTCTTGTAGCTTATTTTATACATAAGAGTCTGTACTTTTTTTTTTTTTTTTTTGTGGTACGCGGGCCTCTCACTGTTGTGGCCTCTCCCGTTGCGGAGCACAGGCTCCGGACGCGCAGGCTCAGCGGCCATGGCTCACGGGCCCAGCCGCTCCGTGGCATGTGGGATCTTCCCGGACTGGGGCACGAACCCGCGTCCCCGGAATCGGACTCTCAACCACTGCGCCACCAGGGAAGCCTGAGTCTGTACTTCTTAATCCCCTACCCCTATCAAGCCCCTCCCCCGCTTCCCTCTCCCCATTGGTAGCCACTAGTTTGTATCTGTGAATCTGTTCCTTTTTGTGTTATATTCATTAGTTTGCTGTATTTTTTAGATTCCACATATAAGTGATATTTGTCTTTCTCTGTCTGCCTTACTTCACTAAGCATAATACCCTCCCAAGTCCATCCACGTTGATGCACATGGCAAAATTTCATTCATTTTTTATGGCTGACTAGTATTCCATTGTATATACACACCACATCTTCTTTATCCATTTATTTGTTGATGGACACTTAGGTTGCTTCCGTATCTCGGCAATTATAAATATTGCTGCTGTGAACACTGGGGTGCATGCATCTTTTCAAATTAGTATTTTTGATTTTTTCTGGATATATAGCCAGGAGTGGAATTGCTGGGTCATATGGTAGTTCTATATTTAGTTTTTTGAGAAACCTCCATACTGTTTTCCACAGTGCCTGCACCAATTTACATTTCCACCAACAGTGTAGGAGGGTTCCCTTTTCTCCACATCCTCACCAACATTTGTTATTTGTGGCCTTTTTGACAACAGCCATTCTGACACATGTGAGGTGATATCTCACTGTTTTTTTTTTCTTTTTTTTTAAGATTTTCTTTTCTTTCTTTTTTTTTTTTTTGATGTGAACCATTTTTAAAGTTTTTATTGAATTTGTTACAGTATTGCTTCTGTTTTTTTCATGTTTTGGTTTTTTGGCCCTGAGCCATGTGGGATCTTAGCTCCCTGACCAGGGATTGAATCCACACCCTCTGCACTGGAAGGTGAAGTCTTAACCACTGGACCACCAGGGAAGTCCCCTCATTGTGGTTTTGATTTGCATTTCTCTGATGATTAGCAATGCCGGGCATCTTTTCATGTGCCTGTTGGCCATCTGCAGGTACTCTGTGGAAAAATGTCTATTCAGGTCTTCTGCCCATTTTTCAATTGGGTTGTTTGTTTTCTTAATGTTGAGCTGTATGAGCTGTTTATATATTTTGGATATTAACTCCTTATTGGTCATATCACTTGCAAATATTTTCTCCCATTCAGTAAGCTGCCTTTTCTTTTTTGTTGATGGTTTCCTTTGCTATGCAAAAGCTTTTAAGTTTAATTAGGTCCTATTTGTTTATTTTTGCTTTTATTTCCTTTGCTTTGGGGGATAGATCCAAAAAAATATTGCTACGATTTATGTCAGAGTATTCTACCTACATTTTCCTCTAGGAGTTTTATGGTTTCTGGTCTTACATTTAGGTCTTTAATCCATTTTGAGTTTATTTTTTAATATGGTGAGAGAAAATGTTCTAATTTCACTCTTTTGCATGTAGTTATTAGAAAGAGAAATTAAGGAAACAATCCCATTTACAATCACATCAAAAAGAATAAAATACCTAGGAATAAACCTACTCAAAGGTGTAAAAGATCAGTTCTGAGAAAACTGTAAGACACTGATGAAAGAAACTGAAGATGATACAAACAGATGGGGAAAGATATACCATGTTCTTGGACTGAAAGATTATTATTAAAATGACCATACTATTCAAGGCAATCTACAGATTCAATGCAATCCCTATCAAAAATACCAAGGGCATTTTTCACAGAACTAGAACCAATAATTTTAAGATTTGTATGGAAATACAAAAGACCCCAAATAGCCAAAATAATCTTGAGAAGAACACAGCTGAAGGAATCATGATCCCTGACTTCAGACAATACTACAAAGCTACAGTAATAAACACAGTATGGTACTGGCACAAAAACAAACACAGAGATCAATGGAACCAAATTGAGAACGCAGAAATAAACCCACACACTTATGGTCAATCAATCTATGACAAAGGAGGCAAGAACATACAATGGAGAAAAGACAGTCTCTTCAATAAATGTGCTGGGAAAACTGTTTCCTCTGCTTTGAATGCTTCCTCCTCCTGCCTTTCTCCTTCCCAAACACTACCACTGTAAATGTCCTTCCTTTCTTCAAAAACTGAGCTTTACAAGGACCTCCCATGTGAAGCCCTCCACGCGGCCCTCTTCTCCACGGAGTGGTGAGCACTCTTTCTGCGGAGCTCCAACAGTACTGTGTTCACAAACGTGGGACACAGTACTGGAATCATTGGCTGGCAGTCTGCTTAACTCTACCAAACTCCGTGCTTCTTGAGGGCAGTGACCTAATCTTTTCCATAGTGTTTCTCTCAAGTAACACCTAGTAGCTACTCCACTTATCTGACAGATGGATAAACTGACAGCAAGGGACCCAAACTAACAGAATACACTCCCTGCTCACTATCTCCCCATTAAGGGACCAGGGCCCATTTCTTGGCACAGCAATTTCTAATCTTCCATTTTCTTTTTGCAGCAAAATGAAAGAGTCCAGTAGAATCAAAGGGCAAGAAAATACTGTTTTTCATCCTGTTACAATATATCCTGTTTCAGACTGATACATCATTTAGATTGATATATCACAGGCACAAAGAACATAAACCCTTGAGTTTCATTTATATCAGACTGAATTTTCTGAATATAGTAATTACAAAAATGTGAAGTTTTTATAAGTAAAATGACACTTCCAGAAAATAGACTAAGAACGTTCATCATCTAGATGTACTGAGATATCCAACATTTTATCCCCAAGAGGGTGGCATTCATGCACTGAAAGTGGCAGAGGGAGGTCACTCTTCAAAGAAAGTGGGGGTTTTATGCCAAACATAATTAAGTCATATTTATGGATGCCCACCTGGGAGGTAGTAAATTGTGAAATGAGCGGAAGGGACAGAGGTTGGAGTATCTTCCTAGTATTCTTTACACAGTCTATTACACTTTAACATACCATGGTTTATGGACCTGACGTGGTTGGCATAAACCAACAGGACGCACAGTAAGAAGCTGTTTTTATTACAGCTCTACAAATAGACGAGCTGGTGACACTCACAAGGAAACAAAGGGACCACACTCCACTTCATGTGGTATCCATCTGATGCAATGAGCGTGGCAGCCACTTTTCATTTCTTAGAAAATTGCCCTGTCATGCACTTTTCAGGGGAAAAGAATGCTTCTACCCACGGAGGCAACAGCCCACTGACACTGGAAAAGGGGGGTGGCTTTTTAACATTTATTAGAGAGGAGAAAATATAAATATATGGAATCACTAAGTTATGAAGCGGTCTTACCTTTCCATTTTTTTCTTTTGGTATGCTTGCCCACAGAGGATGAGATCCTCCTAGTTGGTCTTCCTATTTTATTAGTTTTTTTTTTTTTTTGGCTGTGACTAAACTAGAAGAATGATCATTTTTGGTCTGTCACAGAGTTTACATTTGCAAAGGTCTAGCTGGACAGTAAAGTTGAAGTGCCTAAGAGACCATCTCTGAGATTTTCTGTGTAAACTGGTGTGAGGTTGTGCAAAGGCATGGTATCAAGGTTCCCAATGTATGGGTAAAAAAAAATGGATTTCCAGGTCACCTGTCTAAGGCTAAACTGAACTAGAAAACTCAAGCTTTTGATGAAAGTACCAAGTAAAAGACATTGGATCAGAAGACTTTGAAGAGGTCTTGAGAGTCATAAAATCAAAGGGACCCAGATAAAAGGAGCGTGAAAAGTCATCTAGTCTAACCCTCAGGCTTATGTTTGAGCTGAGATACTCTTGTGTTCAATCAGTCTTGCCAGGGTTCATCATTTTCATCTGCCATTTTCAGTTGCCTTTATAACTAAATCTAAATATTTTTGTGGGCATCAAAGGAAAGCAAAATAGTGGTATCACCTAACTTGGGCACCTGGGGCCTTTCTCAACCAAGGTTCTTCATTTGAACTGCAGAACATGGAAATGATTTGAGCAGCTATTTTCTCAGTCTCCTCCCCAACCCACAACCCTCATATGCACAGAAGTACTACCGTTCTAAGTTCATAGGGCTATACAACCCTCATACGCACATAAGTGTTACCGTTCTAAGTTCATAGGGATATACAAACTCATTACACACAATGGTGCCCTTAGGGCAACAGGGCTTAATTCTCTCATCAGTGGTTGGAAAAAGGTCAGTCTTGATGAAATCAAGCTTACAGATGACTTATGAACTTAAGTCATTTAAATTTTAGTATTTCTAAACCCAGGCATGATAATATTCAAATACCTCATAAAATATCATACTGGAATAATAATTTGAATTAGAAAAATCTCCCTGGTTATGTAATGGAAAGAATTATACTATTCTTTTATATTCTATGATGACTGTAATAATTATTTGTGTAGGTGATGAGTACGGTTTAAGGGGCCACAATATAAATCTAAGTGTTCATCAGATTATGCATCTGGTTTTTTCTCCAGAGCAACTATTGCAAAAGTAAACATATTACCCATTCACAATTCTAGGAAGTAATCAGGTTACGAGTATCACTTGGGATATAAATGAAGTAAATTTATCTACCATTCACAAGTCAACCCACTGTGAACACATTATGACACTTTTTTGTTTCAATATATCTCCATCTTCGATGAGACTTTTGCCCCAATAGGTAAGCCTTTCACCCACTCACAATATTGACACAACACTCAACTTTAGACTTCAGAAGGAATTCTGTTCATTATTTTTAAAGGCAACCATTTAATTAGCTGCTAATATTTTACTACCTTCTTTCCTCTGCTTCTCTGTAGTTCAGTGAAATCTCTAAAGACTGTACAACTGTCTGTACAAAGCAATTATTTTTGGTTTCAAGGTGATACAGATGCAATTATTTGAGAAAGTTGATAGGACAGTATCACATACAACCTAGCTATAACCTAGTCCAGCAACTTAATTTTATAGAGATGAGAAAATGGATACCTGAGTTGATGAAGTTACTCTCCTGGGTCACGTTAATAGTGGCAGAATCCAGGTCTCTTGACTCATAATCCAATATATTTCCGATGACCCCTGCTGCTTTCCAAGGGGGGTAGGGTTTTTCTCCAGAATTCTCAAACACCAAGGCGGTATATTGGGGCTGTGCTGTACTGCACATTTTCCATAAGAATATATACATCAGAGAGTAAGTGCCAAGACGGAATTTCACTCTAAAGGTCCTGACTCCTGATGCTTCAAAACAGACGATGGGGGTAAAATTTTAGAATGATCTGTGAGAGGCTCATTAACATTAATAGGAGTCAGGTGGTTGCATTCTCAAACAGGGCCTGAGAGTCTCCACGTTGCCTCATCTTCTAGGCCCATACATACCTTTAACTTATCAGCATTAATAAAAGTGACATGTCTTTTTTTTTTAACGTGACATGTCTTTTGTAAAGATGTTTTTTCTTAGTTCTTTTTCATAGATACTTCTAAACAAGCGTATATATAAAATATGATTTTTACTTAGAGAACAATTATACATAAATCCTGTTTCCTACAGTGTCTACCTTTTCTCCCTGCCATCTCAATCCCAGTGGGAAGGCTCAGACCTTCTACAATGCTTTAGAATTTTTTTTTAGGGGTCATGGAGGAATAGTGAACTCCATCCGTGGGCTCATCATTCATGAAGCAGCCACCGAATGCATCATCATTTAGGAAATATTAGGAATTGCCAAGAATCTAGCTTTGTGAAAAGAGGCTGCCCCTATTCTGGTTCATCAAGAATCCTGGTGAGATTTCAAAGACAATGGGGTCCAGAGTCTCAAGGCTCTAAAGTATTTGGTGACAAACTGCAGGTATACTAATATTGGAAGAACACCTCCTTTCCCAAACAACTCTGTCCTATTTTGGTATTAGCACTAGCCTAAAGGTGCATAATTACATGGACTATGCGTGTGTTTGTGTTTAACTTTGTATTCAAAACGCTTAGCACTTGAGACTCTAAGCTTACTATTAATAAATCAATGGCTTTTTGCTCCATTCATTGGTGAGAATGACTACAAAAGGAGCTGCTAGTTCGAACTTGTAAGGAGGTTCATGAGCAAAGCGGTAACAGGCTCCAAGCTCATTCTTCTCTAATTTAAAAGTAGTGCACTCGGGCTTCCCTGGTGGCGCAGTTGTTGAGAGTCCGCCTGCCGATGCAGGGGACGTGGGTTCGTGCCCCGGTCCGGGAAGATCGCACATGCCGCGGAGTGGCTGGGCCTGTGAGCCACGGCCGCTGAGCCTGCGCGTCCGGAGCCTGTGCTCCGCAACGGGAGACACCACAACAGTGAGAGGCCCGAGTACCTTAAAAAAAAAACAAAAAACAAAACAAAAAAAAAAAGTAGTGCACTCAAAAGCAAGGGCCTCATTTATTTGTTTGTGTATTTCATAGCATTTTAATACCTGGTTTTCAACAAATCTTTCTTTAAGCCCACATTAGCAAATCGGGGAAAAAAGTTCACCAATTGGCTTCTCTGGGTTTCCCATAACTTCCTTTGGTGACTATCCATGTACTTAGAGTCGTCACTTGATTCTTTGTACTTCAACTTATCCATCTGTCCACTGGATAAAATGAAACCTTACAGTTAAGGACCCTGGAGCGACTAGAAACCTAAGAAATTACCTAGTGTAAACCTCTCATGCTATAGTTTAAAAGTGAGCTAAGTTAAACAAGAGGATAATGAATAAATAAATATTGGATTTTATGCTAATAGGACAGTGTACAGGACTGTGACCTCTTCAGCCCCGCAGCCACAGCTAGTGGGACCCAAGGACAGTCAATCCACTGGTTGATCAGCTGCTGAGGAAGCAGTTTAATACGACTGACTAGTGGTGGCAGGGATGATGATGATGATGAACATTCACTGAGGCATATTCAGTGTGTGCCAAGGGATTTACACATCATTTAACCTCTTCAGTGAACATATCAAGTGGGTTCTATATTGTAGATAACAGTGGAGTCATAGCTTCACACTGTTCTATTACTTAGTAGCTGTTGGCCTTGGGCAAACTATTTAACTTGGATAAGAATGAGTTTTCTAATCTATAAATGGAGGTCGTAATAGGACCCATATTAGATAGTTGTTATAATAATTAAATGAGACATTTGTAAGGTACTCAGCCATTGCACATGGCACATTGGCTCAGTAAATGTTAATTATTACTACAATCATTACTATCACCACCACAGCAATTCTTCGTCCAAATGACGCTCGCTTGTTCAACTTTCCTTGGGCTCCCATGAGACTTGTCTGAATAACTGAACATCCTGTTTTTTCTTTAGTGACATTTGAATTCCCACAATAAACTCCCCAAGACCTGAAGCAAACGTAGTAGATCCAAACACCCGGAATCATGCTTTCAAAGGATATCACGAGAAAAAGCTAGGACGTGGTTACAAGTGAAAAAATTCAGCATATAAAGCAGTAGATATGCTGTGACTAAAATTATATTAAAATGTACATCACAGAAATAAATAACATATCTATTAAAAAATATCAGAAGGTAATACTACAGTCGCTATTTCTGCCTCTCTGGTTGATAGGTTGTTTTTCCTTTGCTTTTTAATTTTTTTAAAAGAATTTGCATCACTTTATATAATCAGATAAAGGAACAATAGATGCTATTTGGAAGCAGCAGCACAGCACACTGAAAATAAGTGACTTGCCTAAGGTCCTACAGCTAGTTTGGGGGAAAAAAGAACGCACTTGTTCCCTTGTTCCAGTTTCCACTATTCCACGTTGCTATCCTTCATAGGTTCCTTCTTAAAAACTATAAAACTGTCATATCACTACAGAGTGGGAAATTAGAGAAATAAGAAGTTATAACTGAAAAACAAGCATTTGAGTGAAAGTTATATTTAAATGCATCGTCACCTATTGTACATTAATGTCACTTATTTATACCTTATACATACACACACACACGTGAAACTCTACCGTCTCTATAAAGTAACCATCCTACATATTTGTATGAATTGTCCAGAAATATATCCAATATGATGGGTGGTTTTAATCATATTTTAAAGAATAAAACTCAGATAAAAGGCTGTTATGCATGGTCAGAGATCTTAATAGCTTAAGACGGATCTTAACTAAACAAAAACAAAGAGAGGAAAAAAAGCCAAACTCACATATCAGATAAAATATAACGTGGCACCCATACCTTTACAAAAGAAACTTCCTCTTCGTCTAGATTTATTTATATGAAACCTCTGACATCTTTACAGCAAAAAACCAAAAAGGATGTTTGTTAAATGATAGAAGCTCTCCCTCTAGAAAAATAAGTGCTTAGATGTTTAGCTATGAATACGAATGGACCACCAGAATGTCCAGTAAACCATCATGGAACACCCATTGCTACTGTTAAACCAGTCTTCTTTTAGGACCTTGGCAAAGCTAACTGCACTAGGAAACCGCATTTACAGGGCCACAGTAGCTGAAAAAAGGCTCACTTCCCTGATATCTGCTATTGCTTTGAATATCGAAATACTTTCTTATCTACTTTTCTTTCATGTGGTCAAGAATTTGTTCTAGCTGGGGATTTAAACTGACCCACTAGAAGTGGTACCCAAGAACTACCATAACTTCAATAGTTGTGATGTTACGAAGAATCTAGGTGCAGGGAAAGTAAGCAATAGTGTTTCTTGGGAGATATTTCCAAGAAGAGAAAATAGTGGGAGAACTGGGATTCCCTAAGAAGACACTGTAGAAGATATCTTTCCATATGAAAGCACATTTAATTTGTCCCGCCTGTAAAAGTTACACAGAAGGACCATTAGCTCAGGTGGTCATCATCAGAGTCAGTAAAAGGAAACAAAGAAATGAGGCTAGGTTTTAAGACTGACCACACTGCTTATAAGGCTACTGAGGTGAAGGTGCTGATGGTGAGGTTAACAGAATTCCAGGTGGCTCCTTTGGAGTCATTGTTCAACAGTAATTGTCACCCTCCTTTCTGTCATTTTTATGTTTTCCCCAGATTTTAAAGTAATAAATCCTCATTGTAGAACATTTGTATATTTGAGGAGAAAAAGAAATAAGAAAACAAAAATAGTGTGTAAGTCTTTCTCTGTGTAATGGCCTCTATTCGGATTCATGTCCATTAATGTAGGTATATATTTATGATCACGTACTCATTCGTGGTTTTCTACATAGTTGAGATGATACTGAATATATAATTCAGTTGCTTGCTTTTTCATTTAACGTGTCAAAGGATAGGTCAACTTTTAAATGAATACTTTGATAGATAATTTATAATTACTGAAAATAATTGTTGAAAATTAAGCCTTTATTCCAAAGCAGGTACGGAACCTA
This sequence comes from Tursiops truncatus, assembly GCF_011762595.2. Classification (NCBI taxonomy): domain Eukaryota; kingdom Metazoa; phylum Chordata; class Mammalia; order Artiodactyla; family Delphinidae; genus Tursiops; species Tursiops truncatus. The sequence goes on along the minus strand of NC_047035.1, from coordinate 77,672,637 downwards.
TGCAAATAAAACAACATAATTTTCTAGAAGTGCAAGATAACATTTCAGAATAATTTTCTGACAGTATTTCTTAAGTGAGATCTTGTAGGAGAAAAATGCTTGGTTATGAAACACTATTAAAACATTATCAAGTCTAATTAAAGCAGATTTTTATCTTTTGATTCAACTTGGAAATAATCCATTGCTTTACCCTTTAGTCTTCTTCTTTTTGAGGCTTTGTAGAGAAATGTTTTAGATGGCCACAAGTATTAAAATCATAAATGCTGCAAAATAAGTTAAAATTTCTGTCCACTGTGCTTAAAGCTAATATACCTGTTCTGTGTTTGGAAAATACAGGATAAAGAAAATATCCTCAACAGGAAAAAGTATTGAGGGTCAGTAGATGCTTGGAAGCAAGTGAGAAACCTCTGAGCATATGACAAGCCACACACACACACCTCACAGGAAAGAGGTCTCCCTGAACATCCGAGAGAGGGGGAAATATCTGGTCAGCTGGAGAAGCGCCACTGTCTCCCTTAGGTGGGAGCCTGAAGCTAGGCGTGCCCATAGCATGAAGCTGATTTCAGAAAGGAGAAAAAAAAAAAAGAGAGAGAGAGAGAGATCATGAAACCAGAGGCTTGAAATGTTTTACTGGAGAAAAACCATGGCATTACCTCCTCCTGTGGAATGATAACAATGATTTATGAAGCTGAAGTCATTTCTTGTGATTGTGCTTCGGGGAGATTGGTTTCACATGAGCTGGGAAGCCAGGCAATGCGAGCTGAAGAGGAGCCCCACATGTTCAACTGAGGCTGGGATCTGCCCTTTTCAAGGGGATTCCAGAGCCCGGCGGAGGGGGGGAGGAAAAGCTATTGCTTTCTGATCCATGCACCACTTTCTTCCCTCCCACGAGCTCTTTAGGTAGACACACGGCTCTTTCATTCTCTCTCTCCTTTTAAAAGTATTACTACTTCTACTATGTGGGAGTAGAAGCTCATTGTAAATACGCAGCAGGATAGTAGCAAAGCCGAGATTAATTCCCCGTGGATTTATAAGGGTCGTTCTCACCCAAGATGACTTGTCCCGTTTCAAAGGTGCTTATGCTGCTGTTTTTATGGCTGGTCACTACCTTTATTCTGGCATATGGTGGCTGGCGCCATGACACGGAGTGAACATTTTATACCTGAATTAAAGTGGATATTTGACAGTTTCTGTCAGAAAGTTCAGAGCAAAGAATTTGTGGGACAAGATTTATGGCATATTTTATATGGGACACATCTGTTTCTTTGCTAGCTTTGTTCCTCCCCTTAAAAAAAATTTAAAGAAGTTTTCTAAAGAAATATAACGATGGATAGAAAAAAAAGAATTCCAAAAGCTGGAGAAAAATATGGTCAAAAGTTGGGTGTTTAGGAGCTAATTTAAAAAACAAAGCAAAAACCCAAAAAAGAACCACTTCTTATTTGGAGAGGGAAAAATGACTCATGGTCATGAATAAAAGCTCAGCGAAACAACGCTGTTATCATTGGCAATTATTTTATGGTTGGTTTAATGCCATTTATATAATGAAGTTAAAAATTTAAGTGCATAACCTACCATTTTCTGCATACTTGAAACAGGACTAGAAAGAATAATGTGCCTTTGATGTACTCTTAAAGATTTCACCATTCCAAATGGTGGACTAAATAATAAAAGTCCAACCACATCGGTGTTGAACAAAAAAATTGCAGATATTTAAACATTTAAAATGGATATGCCTAAAGATAAACGCAGACAATTTCCAACCCAAATCCATCAACACAATGTGAAGGGCATATGTAAACTTCATCGTCATCTAAAAACTCTCCCCATTGTAGCAAGTGAGTGCCATAACAGAGATTTGTGATTACATAAACACTGGGCTCAACCTGGAACCTTGTATTAACAGACAGGCTACTTTTTTCTTTTAACTGTGACTAGACAGCTTTTAATTCTGAATACTGCAAAACTGAAAAGAAAACTTCCAGTTCTAAAGGTTTTGAAAAATTAATTTTTAATTGCTTTAGGTAATAAGCATTCTCCTTGTAAAAATATTAAACATCGCAGATAAAGTCCTCTTCCAGAGCCCCCTGCACCCCATCCTCAGTCACTCCCCATCCCTCCTATGCTCGTTACCTCCCAACACTCAAGTGCTGTTACTGGCCTGAAGTATATCCTTCCGAAACTTTCTTCTGAGTGTCCCTGTGCAAACGGGCAAGATTTTTCTAAGTCAGACACAGAGAGAAGAAGACTTTCTCGGCTCATCGGGTATGCAAGGTTTTAATTTTCGCTGAGACTGTCAAACAGTCCTCCACAGAGACAGTACCATGTCACACTCCTAACAGTGAATAACTCATATTTTAAAACTTTAATTTTTGCAAGTCACACAGGTTTCAGTACAAATCCTTACGACATATATTGCAAGTACTTATTCTTATTCGTTTGCTTGCCTTTTGACTTTGTTTACAATCTTTCATTTATAAATTTAATTCTGAAGTAGTCAAATTAATAAATATTTTCCTCATGTCATTTGCTTTTTAAATCATTAAAAAAAAAAAGGCCTTTGCTACTCCCAAGGTCATAAAGCTGCCTTGTATTTTCTTATATATTTTTTGTCTTTTTAGATTTAGTTCATTAATCATTTGGAATTGTGTGGGGCAGGACTCTTACTTTGGAAATGGATAGGAACTGTTCAAACAGCATTGATTTCCTAAAAGATAATCAGTGTAACGCAAATAGTGGCAGTTTTGTCTTGTCCTCGCTCATATTTAGACGTGTCATTTCTTTTTCCTTGACACTGCCCTGGTTAGAGCTTTCAGCCTCTGGGTAAAGTTGACCCATTCACGTTTATGGCGGATTTATCTCTGTCATATTTATTTTAGTACTTTTATTTACCAAACTTTCTAGCTATTTCCTTTTCCCCACTTCCTAACTTTTTTTGTCTGATTCACCAAATTGTCTTTGTTTCATTTTTCCTTTACTGGTCTGTTAAGGATTAATTTTAACTTCTTGATTGGTGAATATGTCTAAAAATTTCAACACCCGTAACACGAGTATCTAGAGCTGCTAGGGTTTCTTACAGCTCTGTGCCCTAACTCTGAACAATGTAAAAGTGGCCTGGCTTTTCCTTTCTCCCCCTGCTAAAACCTTATGGCCACATTCTATGCCATGTCCCATGCTGATATTATCTGCAATTTTACTTCCAGATTACCAAAAGTAAATTTTTTATAGTTAATATTTAACCATAATTGTATACATTTGTTCATTATACCTTTTGCCACTCCACTTCTTCCTGGATTCGTTTTTTTATTGAACAGCGCAGCCTCAAGAGTGGATTTATGAAGAGTAAACTTCCGAGGCCCTGTGTGTCTCAAGAGAATTCACTTTTCTCTTTCACTTTGAGGATGGTTTGGCTAAATGTAGAATTCTAGCTTTAAAATTATTTTCCTTCAGAATTTGAATTTATGGCTTCATTGGTTTTTTTGTATCCAGTGTTGCTGAGAAGTTTGTTGTTTAGCTCTCAGAATTTTTCTAAATCCTTGTTTCTCTAAGTTGGTTATAAAGAGCAAAGGGTGTTATATATGTATGCATTTATCTTTTGTTGCTCTGAAGGGTTCTTTCAGTAAAAAATGCAATGTCTTTCTTCATTTCTAGGGAGTAACCTCACATTGTTTGAGTCTTTCTTCCTCTCTTCTCTTGACTTGTATTAAATAGATGTTAGATTAAATAGATGAAATTTCTAAAAACATTTTTTATATCTCAACGTTTCTGCATACTTTCCATGTATTTCTGTTTATGCTCTACTCGAGAAAAAGTCCTTGATTTGATCTTTCAATTCACTAATTGCTCTTCAGTGATGTCTATTCTACCACTGTGTGCATTCAGTGATTTTCAAAAATTCCATCAACCAAAACTTTCATTTCTGTGTACTCTACTGGATTCCTTTTTATGGAATGATAGCCTCTTCTAATTCTCTGAGATTACAGAGCAGACATGTTCTGAAGACCTGTACTGCCTACCAGTGTATTTCCTCAGGTGTAAGTTCTTCTACTCGCTGAAAGGCAAAGTTCGTTGCCTTTCCTTAATAGTTGGTTCTAGATTAAAAAAAAAAAACAAAACATTCTCACCACTGGGTGCAAGACTGGGATATTATGCTGCAACTTGTATTCTAGTTGTTTTGGGGAGATTGGAGTAGGGGCAGAGTATGTTTCTCTGGGCAGGGTAAGCCTTCATATCCCGAGACATCATCAGCTACCCAAGGCACTGCTCTGTCTCTCCTACTCAAGAGCCCCTTTCCTGGCCCTGTCTCAGAGGTAGATACTTCCTGCTGTGGTTGCCTTCTCCAGGGTGTGGCCAAAGGAGCTGCCTCTACAGAATGAGAAAACTCCTCCAAGGGTTGTAGTTCCGAGCAACTGTTTACACTTCAAAACTCCAAGTTTTACATTTCTTTCCCCATAGCTTTATGACAATATACTAGTTCATACATGCTTTTCTTAGATTTCAAAACCAAATAAAACGCCAAAGAAGCAACTAGATTAAAACACACACACACACACACACACATTACGATTATTACCATAAGTTATGATGTGGGGGCATAAATAATCATAATTAACGACTTAAAAAAATCATACCTATTTTGAAAGAGCTACATGGAAACAAAGCCCCTGAAACAAAGGTGCTATTCCAGCCCTCAAGTGGAAGTCTGATCATGAAGATGGTACAGAGTGCTTTACCGGTAACTTTCACATTTGCAAAGTATTCGTCACAGAATGGGCTTACCTGAACTCACAAGAGAGAAGGCACAGAGCCTGGAGCTGTGACATTCTACTGCAAAAACAGTGGAAGGCCACGTTGGAGCTGTGTGCCCCTGCCAAAAGCCACGTGCTTCCTTTTTTACAGTTCTATAAAATGGCATCTGCGCATACATAAGATTTCATGTAAGTGCTGGAAGCCGCACGCAGTTGGAGGACAAGGGCTTGGGGATGGCAACACACACCATCACCAACAGATACCATATTATAGTTGCAGGAGGGTTGGGGTAGAAGTAAGGTAGGAATTAAAAAATAAAATCGGGACTTCCCTGGTGGCGCAGTGGTTGAGAGTCCGCCTGCCGATGCAGGGGACGCGGGTTCGTGCCCCGGTCCGGGAAGATCCCACATGACGCGGGGCGGCTGGGCCCGTGAGCCATGGCCGCTGAGCCTGCGCGTCCGGAGCCTGTGCTCCGCAATGGGAGAGGCCACAACAGTGAGAGGCCCGTGTACCGCAAAAATAAATAATAAATAAATAAATAAAATCGTTGGCCACATTATTATTAATTATATTATTAAATAAATGTGAGCACCATTTGAAAAGGGACACGTCCCATTTTCTTCACCCCGTGAAATGCAAGTAACCTTGGATCTGGAGTCCAGCAGTGATGTGCAGAGGCTCAGATTCTTACGTGGTTGCCTTAGGCCCCAAATATCATACATGACTGATGTATTAGCTACACACAGGTAATGCTTTATAGTTACCACACATTTTCAGAAACAGTGGTTTTGTTTTGTTTTGTTTTTTAATTATCATGAAAGACAAAGTACTTATCAGTGGCAAGCTAAACAGGTTCGTGTTCAGTATCGGTCAGTATCTCACCCACTCTGATCACTTTCTCCATCCCTTCCGTTGGCTTTTCTTCTTCTTCTTCCTCTTGCACTCTAAATATATTCAGCCCCCAAGACTGTCTCTTGGTTCTCCTCTCTTCTATCTTTACATGATTAGCTAGACACACAGCTACCTACCATTCTTCTGCTGATGAATCTCAAGTTTATACTGTCAACTCCAAACTACATTCTCGACACCAGTTTTGCATTTCTCCTGCCCTGCTGGACACCATGACATGAATAGCTGTCCGGGAATTCAGATGAGCCCCACCGGAACACAAACCCGTTCCTTTCACAGTCTTCCACCCCTCGGTAAATGACATCATCGTTCACCAAGATGATCAAAACCTGGGAATTATTTTTGGCTCCTCCCTCTGCTCCAACTCCAAGGTTGAAGTTGTTGCCAAATCCCTGTCTTTTCTATTTGCAACACATATCTTGAATTCATCCCTATCTTTCCATCTCAACTTCCACCACTCTGGACCACAGGACTATTGTTTCTCACCTGAGTTACTTCAGTAATCTCCTTATATATACTCTTGCCCCTTCCATTTATTTTCCAGAGAGCAATCGGAATCATCTTTTAAAACACAAAGGGAGTCATGTCACTTTCATTTGACGAACTCTTCTAAACCTTCCCACTGAATACTGAATAAAATCCAAATCCCCTCTCATGGCCTCCAGGGTTCTGCATGGGCAGCTTGCCCTAGTTCCAGCTGTACTGGCCCATCTTAGCTTCTCAGTATGCTGTGCTCTTACTCACCCCAGGCTGCCTCCCATGATATTCCTTCTGCTCGTGACAGCTGTACTCCTACACTTCCCATGACTAGATCCTTCCCTGGCTTACATGTCACCACTGCAGACAGTCCTTTACATTCTTTGAAGGTAGGCTTCTTAAAACTCTGCCCCCTATCAAACCTAAACAGTTCATAATTTGTAGTATCCACTGGGTTAGTTATTTGCTCTTTTGTCTCTTGTTTATTGTCTCTTTATTTTGTTCATGACTATACAAACTGTGCCTGGCACAGAACCTGACACATTGTATGCTCTCAACATGGGCTGAATGAATTTGCTGTTATTCTATGCATTGCAATTGCCCTATGGTATAGGCGTCTGTTCAGGATTGGCCCTCCAGCCTATGCTGCAGATCTGTGAGCCAGGGAGCTGTCTCTTGTCCTTGCCTGGCACAATATCCAACACACTGTAGGCCTATATAGAAGGTATGAACAGTTATGATTAGGTACTCAGTAATCTTTTTGCAAATTGTATTAGACCTGACATGCGAAATCAACCTGGGAGTTGTTGTTTAGAGTAAGTAGTCTTGAGAGGTAAAAAAACATTGGTAATAAGCAAAGGCCAAGGAATTAAGTGGATAAGGTCTGTTTGGATAACAAAAGTTGAATGACGGAAACAAATTTGTAATAGTAGTCAGCAATAACTCAAGGAGAGACCCAAGGGAGCTGACTCTCCCTCTGGATGTCAAAATCTATCACCAGCTTAGCAGTGTGGTCCCTGGAAAAGGAGTGTCTCTCAGAGCATCCCTTCCCTCCTATGTCAAGAGGGCCTGTTGGCTGCTTATTTCACAAGGATAGTGGGAGGAGAAATGAGGTGGCAGAATGTCAAAGGCTTGCAGTGCACTGGAGACAAAGCACTCTAAGGAGAATGGGAGACCCTCGGGGGGCCCTGCTTACTGCAACCTGAGAGGCTAACTGCCAATGGTGAAGATGTTGAACAAGATTGAAGCTGAATTCCCTAGGAAAAAAATGTTTCCCTGATATTAAAAGAGAAGAAAAAAAAAAAAAAAGGAAACAGACCAAGAGGGTATGCTCAGAAACTGATGGGAAGAGTTGATGCCATCAGGTCAAACTGAAGAAAGATTTAGTAAAAAGAGAGCAAAAACACAATCGAAGGATCCCAGGAGACACAGACCAAACTCATGAGAAATAGGGAAGCAGTGAGAAGCACAAGGGTGCTCTCCCCCTTGACATTCTTCCTAATTCTTGACAATGGACTTCAATACTTCGTTCCATTTCTACGTCAGGCCAACCTATGAGTTTACTTTGGAATTTCTGTGTAGGAACCAAGAGAGAATGACCTTATATTAGAACACTAGGTGATGAACACAGAATGGTTTCATTGAAATGTTCCAGGTAGTTTCCAGATAGCAATAAGCTGTAGAAATACCATTCTGTATGCCCATCCCAGTCTTCTTAGTGCCACAGCTCTTTCCAAAGTTATCCATTAACTTTGGAATGTTCAAAGTTAATATCCAAAGTTATTCCATTCACTTTGGAATATCCAAAGTTATTCCATTCTTATCTCTTTCAACTACTTTCTAGATCGACAAGTTCAGAAAACCCAGATGTCTGACTACAACGGATGCATTTGCCCCGTCCTAAAGCTAAATAAAAGTGAAAAGAGAATGAAAAGAGAGGCTGAAGGGATGGCATTTCCCGCAGGCTTGTTGCCATGTCTCCATTAGGCTCTGGGTTTGTGTTTATTTTTAAAGCTCTCTTTTGTGAGTAAATGGTGTGAGACAGAAGTCTTATTTCCAAGGTTCATTTTACTGAGTGGCCTGTAGTCAGTCTTTCCAAGAAGAAAGATGGAAAATTATGGTCCAAGCAGCATTACTGTCCATCAAGGGACCAAGGAGAATTCTGGACCTCATCCACTCAACTGCTTAAACTATCATTTATAAGCCACAAAATGACTGTCCTTTGGTCTCAGCAGCATTATTTTGGGCTGAGTTTATGGCCCTAAGGCCCAGCTAATCACAATGATCTAATTTTACATTCCCGTCACTTTCACATATGGAAGATCACTGGTGCATTATTTAAATAGAAAAAAAAGAATGCTTGAGGAATCTTGTCCTTCTAAATGGAAAACACAGTATATAAGAAAGTAGAATTAGTTTTAACATTTGCACCACTTCATAACAGAAGAGTCTTAGTCATTCCATGTTATTATCTTGTTTATCCTTCCAAAGTCCCAACGGAGAAGAAGAGATACACAGATTCCTGGCTCTTTTTTATAGTGGAGTTCCAGACTGATGTGACTAATACTGACAGAAAGAGAAAGGGGTGTGGATAGACAAAACATGGTTCATTCATGCACTGGAAGAGTCCATAGCAGTTAAAAGAATTAAATCCATATTTATTGATATGGATAGATTTTCAGACAATCCTGAGTGAAAAATTAGGATGGAGAATGATAAAACCTAGTATGAGGCACCCTTTCTATTGTACTTTTTACAGCTTTCCTGAACACAGTCAGGAGTTCTTATTCTTAATTTGGTAAATTTTGATCGCTGAAAGTCATCCAAAGGGAATTTCAATTCTCTAACTTTTTATCATTTAGCATTTTCTTTCCACACTGGGTTTTTGCGAAAGTGAACAGTCTCGTCTGGCTGTAAGATCTAACAAACTGGATAACAGCTCCTCATAGGATCGACTGCATTCTGCAGAGGATGATCCAAAGAGGCTACCAGTCTCCTCTGAGAATGAAAGATAAATATTTGTGGTTACAGTAGTGTCACGATTCTCAGATAAAAGAAGGGATTTGGGTCTGCCACTTAGTTCATGTTCCCTCCTAACCAAACCACAATTTTTTCAGTAACCTAATGACATTTTGGGGAGAGAAAGCATGTTCTCTGACTACTAGGAATACTGACACAATAAAGGAACACTTTCATAGTTTTATTTAAGTCTTTTATTTAAGAATTTCAGAATTCCTCCCTATGCTACTTTATGGCATTTCCAGTGAAGAGGGCAACAGGTAAAACATACTATTTCTTGGAAGATGACCGAAGGCAAACCTCTTTATCTGCCGGCACCTTTATACATGTGCTACACATCAAATGCTTTGTCATCCCTTAGAGAAAAGGCCTGGTGGATGGCAAGCATGCTCATAATTGCTTTCTTATAATAAGTGATGGCTAGCCACTTGGTCACAAACCCGAATAACGATTTGTAAGAACACAAAGAGGACAGCAGCCAAATTGAAGAAAACCTCCTTCTTTGTTTCCTCAAGGTTTACTCTAACTTAGCATGGATGTAACTAGCCAGATATCCAAGAACAAAAACTTGTTATGCAACATCCAGTCTAAGACTATACAACAATTGATGAGACTATCAGTTCTTCCCACTAAGTTAAAAAAGACACTGAGGCAGAAGTTCTGTCAGCCTCTGGCTCTTCAAAGCAAAGAACCAGGAGGAGTGGACGAGTCATCTTCTACCTTCCAGCTGCTAGTGCTTCTAGCTGGTGAATAACACAGGCCCCAGGAAAGGGGAGTAGGGAATTGTTTTCTAAGAATGAAAACTTCTTTCCAATTTATATTTTCAGGAATATTAAGAACTCCGTACGTGGCTACTGAGGAAGACTGGGGTAGGAATCAAGTCAGCAGCCCATGCCTTCTTTGAGGCCAGTTTCCTGGGACTGGTTTTCTTCTCCCTGTATTGCATGAGCTGAAAGCAGATTGATGCAATCATATTCCAAGACACCGTATTTGCTGTCGTTATGGACTGGGCCTGTTGTCTCGGCTTACAAAAAAAGCAATAAGGATCCTTAGACCCCTGCCAATTCATGTAAATCACCCTTTCATCTGCTTAAAGGCTGGGATCCATGAGTGATGAAAATAGTTAGGACTCTTCTGTTGCTGGCAAATAAAACCACGTTCTACATCTAGATCCAGCTCTCCAAGGTCTGAGACCTCAATGGTGAGAAGAAAAAGGGATTTAGACAAATACTCCCATAGAAATGAAGGGTGGCACATTTCTCCCAGGAGGCAAAGTTAGGAAGTATTGAATCCAAATCCTGTACTTACGTTGAGACCTTATGCTGACTGAAAAGAAGAAATAACTAAATAAGGATAACTTCTCTCTGCAACCCGTTTTAATGTTTTCTTTGTTTTTAAAAGCAACTGGACAAGTGAGGGGAACTCTGACCATTCTCTAGGCAATATAGGTTATCCAAAATTTCAACAAATCTGGAAGGCTAAAGAAATGGACTGCCTAACAAATGACAACAGAAATGAAAACCTCATAATCCTTGTATCTGACTAAGCACTGACCATTAGATAAACACAGATTTTTAAAAAATCACCCTGGCTATACACTCACTCTAGAGGGTAGTGAATGTCTTCCATTCTCATGAGTTTGTTTGTTTTTTCTTTTCCCCTTGATAACATTTTTGGCCTTGTTCTTTTGGTTAGATAGTGGTAGGAAGAGCTTGAGTTTCCTTTTCTTTTTTAAATTGAAGTACAGTTGATTTACAATGTTGTTTTAGTTTCTGGTACACAGCCAAGTGATTCAGTTTTATATATATATATAAATATAAAACCAAATATATATTATATATATATATTCTTCCCATTATAAGTTATTACAAGATATTGAAATATAATTCCCTGTGCTATACAGTAGGACCTTGTTGTTTATCTATTTTATATATAGTTTGTATCTGTTAATCCCAAACTCCTAATTTATCCTCCTTCCCCTTTCTACTTTGGTAACCATAAGTTTATTTTCTATGTCTGTGGAGTCTCTTTTGTTTTGTAAATAAGTTCATTTGTATCATTTTTTTAAGATTCCACAGATAAGTGATATTATCTGATATTTCTCTGACTTACCTCACTTAGTATGATAATCTCCATATCCACACTTAGTATGATAATCTCTAGGTCCATCCATGTTGCTGCAAATGGCATTATTTCATTCTTTTTTATGGCTGAGTAATATTCCATTGTATATATATATACCACATCTTCTTTATCCATTCATCTGTCAGTGGACATTCAGGTTGCTACCATGACTTGGCTATTATAAATAGTGCTGCTGTAAACATTGAGGTGCATGTATTTTTTCAAATTAGAGTTTTCTCTGGATATATGCCCAGGAATGGGACTGCATGAGCATACGGCAACTCTATTTTTGATTTTCCTTTTTAAATCTTGTTTTCATCTCTAGATGCATTTCACCCCATTTATAATTTAACTGAGGAGGAACCCCTTTAAATGTTCTTCTCCTTTTGTGGACAAATTTAACCTGTATTTGCTGAGTACCCACTGCATGCTAAGCAGGGGGAATTCTAAAGTGAGAATAGGCACTTGCCCTCTCTTATTAGCTAAGTAATTTCTCAAATAGTTAAGAAATGCCACAGGGGAACAGAAAGAGTGACAAGTGCATTCATAGTAACAGAGGGGACCTAATTTCCACAGGGGTGTGTCTAAGGAAAGCCCTGCCTCTCTGAGGAGTGGGGTGATACCATCCATATGCTTCCTCGTCTCTATTTTCTCTTGCCTCTTGCTCCACCCCTCCAGCCCAAGCCAGCAGAACCCCACACTGAATTCTTAACTCGTCCTCATTGGGGTCCTCCTTTGACATCCAACAAAGCTAGCCTGTCTGAGCTCAGTTTCCTCATTTGTAAAAATGGAGATAATAACAGTGCTTCCCTCAAGGTTTTTTTTGTTTTGTTTTTTTTAATGACAACTAGAAGAGACTTTATAGGTAACATCAAATCTGGCTGACAGCGTTAAATAAATGTTAATACTAATTTAATACTTTTTTTTTATTCTTAATAATGCATCACAAATATCACAGGAGCTTGGGAAGTTTCACTAGGAGAGGTGGGACCTTAGCGCAGTTCTGGGAGGCGTGTGTTAACGTGGGCTAGGAAAAGGGAGACAGCTAGGACTCCAGGCTCCAGCTGAAGCTTCTATTTCTCCGTGAGCAAGTGCCTAGATGAGGCTGGAGAGGAAGAGTGGCTGGTGGGGGTGTGTTGGTGTGGGTGACGGATGTTGCAGGGGTCACGGGGACAGGCATGGGACCCTTTAGACTGGAGGAAACATCTTTTGTGGGAAGCTTGGACAAGTGGAATAGAGGGCATGAATATAACCTCTCAGAGAGTGCCGCAAATAATCCCCAAGAATGCAGCATTCTTTTTACTGACTTCTGATTCCCTGGGGTGGGAGGGTGAAGAGGGTGGGTAGGGAAGGGATGCTTGCTCCTGGTGTCCATATATAAAATCTTCTGGTGGGGAGATGTTTTGAATATATTTGCAAGAGAAGTTCAGTGCTCTCCAAAGTGGACAAAACCAGCACCAGAGATTTCCACGTACCTGCCTGGAAATACCGGGCTTCAATTTATGGCCAACTCGAATCTTTGCAACTCTTTAAAACAACATCACTCCTGAGGGATTTTGGGCTCTGCTGCAAAAGTTTTTTCTGTTCCATAGGTTAGCCTAACAATACTGAGTTCATGAGACCACTTACCATTTAAAACACAAACTCAGCTTTTGCATGTTTTTAAAACATCCCTATAACTATGGGTTGTTTAAAAATAGCTATACCCCAAAGAGTTTATTTCCAACATCTGACATGATTGCATTTCGCAGTGATTTGTTATGTAAGTAATGGTAGCGGAGGAGAAATATGAAAAAACATTGCCTCTTCTCAAAGCCCGATGGATTTAATGCTTTTGTTAACTCTGGATTGCAAGTCTGGGGTTGTTTGTTTGTGGTGTGCAAAATAACATACTATATGCCTGCCTCAGTTTTTCTTCGATGTACAGCAATTGGTAAAGGAACTGTTGTTCCTCTATGGCTTCCCTAAATTTTCTTCACTGTGCTCCAGTGTGGAGAGGGCTTTCAACGGGGTGGCTGTTGAGATGATAATATGAGTATTTTCAAAGCAAAGGGGAGCGCCTTTTGAGATGATGACTCACGCTGTGTTTGAAACTGCCGATAATTCCAGGCTTGATGGTAGGTATGGAATCATTTGCTGAAGATTCTATTTCTCCATCTCTGACTCACAGTTTCCTGAATATGGTATGCTGTGTGTGTGTGTGTGTGTGTGTGTGTGTGTGTGTGTGTGTGAGACAGAGAGAGAGAGAGAGAGAAAAGCAGGAGGTAAAGCAACTTATTACTCTTAGATTAGTCAATGGGAGAAAAAGCAAGGGACATACTGTTTTGCCTCGACTCTGTTTTTCTTCTAGAACATTATCTTTGTCGTCCCTCTAAGGGCTGCTACCCCTTCTAGAACAATCCTACTCTCTAATTCTTCTCTTAGGGTATAAGTAGGAAAGACATAGTGAGGGAAAAAAAAGTTTTGGTCTTCAGCTAGTGTAACGGATGGCGAGGACAGGGCTTGGGTTACGGGAATGGCTTTTGAAACAATGGCTGCTTTGTGAGGGGCTCATCTGGAGAAGTGGGACATATCCCATATTGATGAGGGAGAAGGCCCACAGAAAGCCAACTGCACCGAAACAGCCTCAAAAGCCAAGGGCAGAGGAAGTGAACCTTCTGATCCAGGTCATCCAATACGCCCCGAAATTAGCCCATAGAAGAGGTGATGCCACAGCCCAGGGAATGGTTTGCCGCCCACATCAATGACCCAAAAGTGTAATGGACTTTGCTTCACAATTATAACTGAGTTAAAGGGATTAACAAGTTTGACTATTTCTCTAAAAGCTGATGAATTACCTGAGCATCTCTTTTCTGAAGGTCTGCGGACCTTCTTTATGGAAGTTAGTGGAAAATGGTATTTTCATACTTCTCCCTGTAGTATGATAAACCACCTGGTTTAAAAAGAAAAAAACTTTTATGGGCTTCCCTGGTGGCGCAGTGGTTGAGAGTCCGCCTGCCGATGCAGGGGACACGGGTTCGTGCCCCGGTCCGGGAAGATCCCACATGCCGCGGAGCGGCTGGGCCCGTGAGCCGTGGCCGCTGAGCCTGCGCGTCCGGAGCCTGTGCTCCGCAACGGGAGAGGCCACAACAGTGAGAGGCCCGCGTACCGCAAACAAACAAACAAACAAACAAAAAACAAAAAAAACTTTTAGTGAATAATCTTAGATTTTAAACATATTACAGGCCTAACTCGAGTTCCATCTCTGAAATCAGTAAGGAAAGGAACGTGGGCATCTTCATTGAATTAAATATGAACATTCTTACTCCATTCTCATTTTTTTTGTTTGTTTGTTTTTGTTTGTTTTTTGTTGCGGCCATGGCTCACGGGCCCAGCCACTCCGCGGCATGTGGGATCTTCCCGGACCGGGACACGAACCCGTGTCCCCTGCATTGGCAGGTGGACTCTCAACCACTGCGCCACCATGGAAGCCCTCCATTCTCATTTTGAGTTCCTTCATAAGCCCAGATCTTATACTAAAAAGCAGATACTTCGCACGTTGTAGCAGCATTTTGAGAGTGAAAGACCTCTATAATCTCCACTCTGACCTTTCCTATGTTTTTCTGGTTCTCAGAACCTCCTGAGATTTATTTCCAACCCAGTTCTATCTCTGTTAGTTGAGCCCAGACTCCAACATGCCTGTTTTGCCATACTCTGATGAAAACCAAATTAAGCCCTTGGATGGTAAACTCCTCTTCTTAAGTTCCTATTGTTTTTCCTTCAGGAAAAGTAGAAAAATTATATTTATACCACATCAACCATGATCTCGAGTTCAGCTCAGGAATCTCTGACCTTTGACCAACATGCTGATGAAACTGCCTAACTCATCTGAATCAGTCTCCTCCTCCCACATGGCTTTTGGTCTCCCTTGGGGTTTGGTAGTTGCAAACTGAAGAAGTAAGACCTTAATCATATACAGATATGTTTCACATTCTATGTTAACTCTGCTCCCTTGCCCTTTTTTTCAGACTGCCTCAAGGAGAAGAAAACTACAAAACAAACAAACACACAAACAAACAAACAAACATACACTGATGCCAAAGGCCCAAATCAAAACTATTATTAGTTACCCCAGACAAAGAAACCCAACTGCCATTACTTGGGCTCTACTCAGCTGGTTCGCCCTCTCCCCCAAAGGTGGCTGAAATTCACTTCCCTCGTGGCCCTCTCCCACTCCCACCATTATTATTTTCAGCCATTTTTTCTTTTTTTTTTTTTACTTTCAAGTAAAGGCAGCAGGACTTCCCTGGTGGTGCAGTGGTTAAGAATCCGCCTGCTAATGCAGGGGACATGGGTTCGAGCCCTGGTCCGGGAAGATCCCACATGCTGCGGAGCAGCTAAGCCCATGTGCTACAACTACTGAGCCTGCACTCTAGAGCCCGCGAGCCACAACTACTGAGCCCGTGTGCCACAACTACTGAAGCCCGTGTGCCTAGAGCCTGTGCTCTGCAACAAGAAAAGCCACCGCAATGAGAAGCCTGTGCACCGCAACGAAGAGTAGCCCCCACTCGCCACTACTAGAGAAAGCCCACATGCAGCAATGAAGACCCAAGGCAGCCATAAGTAAGTTAGTAAGTAAGTAAATAAATAAATAAGAAAAGGCAGCAGCATGAGCAGATTAGGTAATCCAGGTAGCACCTCTCTCTGAAAACACACTCTTTCATCTTCTTATTTCTACTGATCCTGTAAACGGAATCACCATTCAAAGGGGGAGCCCCTGGTCATCACTGATCATCTTGGTTAATTTCAGGACAGGTGTTTCATAGTCACTGCATAGAAAAGTCTGAGGCTTTTACTCATTTAAACCCTTCAAAATGCTAACACTGTGATACCAAAAATACTCAAAGTTTTGCTATAAACAAAATTGCCATGCAGTTGGCATTGTGGCTTTTGGGTATCCTCAGGGGAAAGGCATTACCTTTGTTCAGGCCTGAGAATTTGAATTATGTAGGACTGATTTGGAAGCAGAGTGGCATCAGGGAATCCAGTCCCTTTCTTCCTACAATCCCATGGCCGCTGGAAAGGCCACGAGGAGAGGGCAGGATGCACGGATGTCATCCAGCCTGCCTGGGATGTGTGTCAGGTCCTGACCATGTAATCACAGACACTCAAGCACAAGGGAAAGCAAATCATTCAGATAAAATGAAAACTGACTGACTTTAAATAAAAGGCATCCCTTCTTTTAGTTTATTTTTTCTAAATCATGACTCTAAAACAGTAAACTTAGAATTATTTCTCTCTTCCAAACTGAAATATCACTTTCCTTCCTGGCTCAGACCACCAACCAGGTTTCTGCCACTGGAAGTGGGGAAAGTACTGAAGAGCTTGTGTGAGGAAGGCTGATCGAATGGAATGCCCTATTCTTCCAATTTCCAAACCAAAGTCACTTGGAGACGCAGACACATTTTGTTTGTGTGGTCTAAATTGCAACCTCAATAAACTTGGCAGTTTTCTCATCATGGGCTGTGATTTCCATGATGTGATGATTTGCAAGGGTTTTGTTTTCAAACAGATGTTATGGGTAATTCCATGGGACTCCTATTTCAATCCCCTTGAATTGATAACCTTTCCTTCTTAAGCGTGACCTTGGTGTTCAGATAACCTTGGGACACAGACAAGGAGGATTCCCAGTGGTAAAAGTCTGTCTGGTGCAAAGGGGGAAGGAAGAAAGTGAAACTTTCAAAATGATGGAAAGAAAAAACAAAGCTTTTCACAAGCTGTCCTGTTCACTGCCTGTTTTTTTTTTTTTTTTTTTTTTTTGAGGAGTATAGTAATGTTCACGTCTTCTCCCATTTCACTGGTTCTATTTATTGTAATTTATAGCAACAGTAATTCATACTCTAACTTAGCTTTACTTCAACAACTCTTTCCCCCTTACCTTTGGATTCAATATTAAAAATGACCAGATGCTCTTTCCCCAGAGCCAAGTCCTTCACATTTTTATACCTAAACTGTACATATACTTCACAAACTTTGCACTTAATGAAAATAAAACTATCTCCCTCGTTTGGTGAAGAGGATGACACACCCATTATCCGAGCACATGTCTCCCTTGGTCTCTTTATTGTATACTTTTATTTATTTATTATTATTTTTTTTTTTTTGCGGTACGCCGGCCTCTCACTGTTGTGGCCTCTCCCGTTGCGGAGCACAGGCTCCGGACGCGCAGTCTCAGCGGCCACGGCCCTCGGGTCCAGCCGCTCCGCAGCATGTGGGATCTTCCCAGACCGGGGCACGAACCCGTGTCCCCTGCATCGGCAGGCGGACCCTCACCCACTGCGCCACCAGGGAAGCCCTATCGTATACTTAATAAGAAAGTCTCAAGCTTTTATCCACCTCAGAAATACTGATGAAGAACTGAACAGACGTTTTTCCAAAGAGGAAATGCAGATGGCCAGCAGGCACCCAAGAAGATGTTCTATATCACTAATCATCAGAGAAATGCAAATCAAAACCACAATGAGATACCACCTCACACCTGTCAGAATGGCTATCATCAGAAAGAACACAAAAAAGAGCTTCAATGAAGCACCACGAGAAAAAGAAGAACTGTGTAGGTCCTGCTATGATAGGGCCTTCTGGGGACAGGATGAACAATGACAGGGTGCAGCTTATGCCCAGGCTGCAGGGCGACACTCCAGAACACGCCGTGCCTCTCTAATCCTCTCCTAAGCCCCTCACAGAAGAGTGCACTCACAAAACGAAAGCAAACGGCACCTTGGTTTGCTCTCTCCACACCCCCCTGCCCCGGGCTGGAAAATAACGCAACAGTAGTAGACAAATGCTTTAACGTCGTAAAAAGTATGTGTTGAGATTTATTTCTCTCTTCAAGTGGAGAGAGAGTCTTCTGGGCAAGTTTGGGTCTGAGATAAACATGTCGTTGACCAGGATACACGAGAATGGCTATGGAACTAGTAAGGAATGATGGGATTTAAACACAGACTCCTCCTCACGCTGCTTTCAGTCCTGCAGTGGCAAGTCTGTCAGCCCAGGGCCACTTCTGGTCCCCAGTCTCCAATCTCTTTATGTGTAGTTTAGCTTTCTCTTCAGCCTCTTTACAGTAGCTCACACTGCTGATATCAGCTCCTTGGAATTCTCTTCCTTAGCTTTAGTGCCATGTACTACTTTAGGTCTTCTCCTTTTTTTTTCCCCCCTATCTCTTACGGTATGTTGCCTGCCCTCCCTCAGCTCCCTCCACTGCTTTCTTCTCCCTCTTCTCTCATTCTCCATTTTCAATTTCATTATAGCTTCACCACTCATTGCTTTGTGGCTGTTTCCCAACGAAGAGCGCTAGACTCAAGTATCCATCACCTGTTAGACACATTATTCAGGTATATTCCCAGTATGTTCCAGAGTGACGTCAAGGTCTTACGGTCCATGTTCATCTTGCAGTGCTCACTTTTTCTTTTAATGGTACTCTGTTCTTTCTGTCACTAAAGCTCTGAGTCTCACTGTCATCTTAACCTCCCACATCTCATGACTCATATTCACTCGTGGACAAATATTTAGTGGGTACCCACTGCGTGCCAAGTGCTGGGATTACAGCAGTGAATACAACTGAGGGGGTCTCTGCTCTGCCTTCAAGGAGCTTACATTCAACCAGCACTGAAATCCTGGAGACTTGGCTTCTGTAATGTCATCCATATTCAACTTCTCATATCTTTTCCCATAAAATGCATCTTAATTCAGATTCTTGTCACTCTTCTCTTAAACTACTGCACGGCTTCTTAAATCATCACTTGCAGTCACTCTCCCTCCTGCCCCCAGGTCACTGTACATGTGGCCGGTATCATCTTTTTCTTTTATAGCTCTTATCGCATCACTCTCCTGCTCAAATCTTTCAACGGCCCCCTAGCACTTAGAGAATAAAACACAGACCTTTCGGCTTAGCATTCTAGATTCTTCACAATCTACACACACGTTTCCATCTCCTCCTACTTTTCAAAACTTCCCAACTTTGTTTCCTGCTCCTCGTAGATATACAGAATGTTGAAGCTAGACGGGACCTCTGGGATCCCAATACTTTCACTTTGTAGAGAGACAGAGGCCCAGAGAAGTCAAGTGCCTAAGCGAATCAATGGAAGGAGAGCCCAATGGGGAATGGAACTCAGAGGTGGTGTTGACGGGCGGAACTTTGGTAGATGGAAGACTCCGGGTCAATCCGGCTGTAGCACATAATTTTTGAGTGTTCAGTTTTTAGACTACAAACCATCTCCACCAGGTGATGCGATCTTCACTGCCTCTCTTCATCTACTTCCTCTGTATCTTCCTCACACTTTCCCCAAAGTGATTCTGCAGATGACTGTACCAAGAACACTTCCCAGTTCCACCAGCAGCCTCTCACCTTGTTACCTTCCTCCAGGTCTAGCACTGGCTCATGAGAAATCTGATCTAAGCGAGACAAGTGCACCTAGGGCAGGGTGGTCAGGGGCACGGCTAGAACTGCCTCGCCTCCTGATCTCATGGGCAACTGGGGCACTGGGTATCGAATGCACCAGCCACAATGAATCTATTTACTGTAATCTGTATATGCTCCTTGGAGTCAATTCAATTCCCTTGGAATATTCACATTCCACACCTCAATCCTTAGCTCATCGTCCACCTTCTTTCCTGATTTGTCTCACCTCTGAGTTACACGGCACCTTTTATGCATCTCCTTGAAAGCACCTCTTTTGTTCATTCATTCATTCAAAAATATTCATACGGTGCCTACAGGCACTGTTAAGTGGTGAGCAGGACAGAATCCCTGACCTCAAGAAACATACATTTTATGGGAGCAAACAGAAAATAATGAAACACGTGCTCTTTCAAATGGAAATAAGTTCTAGGAAGCTACAAAAAGCAGAGAAATGAGAAGAGAGAAGAGCAGAATCTGAAGAGCTGTTATTTTATCAGGATGCTCTCTTTAAAATTTGAGCAAGGACCAGAAAGAAGTGAGGAAGGCAGGGCTTCCCTGGTGGCGCAGTGGTTGAGAGTCCGCCTGCCAATGCAGGGGACACGGGTTCGAGGCCTGGTCCGCAACTAAGCCCGTGCGCCACAACTACTGAGCCCGCGCTCTAGAGCCTGCAAGCCACAACTGCTGAGCCCGTGTGCCACAAGTACCGAAGCCCACGTGCCTAGAGCCTGTGCTCCCAACAAGAGAAGCCACCGCAGCGAGAAGCCCGCGCACCACAACGAAGAGTAGCCCCCGCTCGCCGCAACCAGAGAAAAGCCCGCGTGTAGCAACGAAGACCCAAAGCCGCCAAAAATTAAATTAAAAAAAAAAAAAAAGAAGTGAGGGAGGCAAGCCATGTGAATATTTGGAGAAAGTGCATTCTGATGGGAGGAAGAACCAGTATACTTCCTGCAGCCCAAAGGAGTGGCCAGGCTCAAGATCACCAGGAAAAGCTGAAAGATCAAGGCAAGGAGTGGTGAAAATTGAGGACACTGAGGTGGCTGGAGTCAGATGACACAGGGTTTAATAAGGACCCTGAGTGACAACCTTCCATTAATTTTAAACGCATGTGAGTGGCGAGGCTGGAAGGACTGTTACACCAGTCCAGGAGAGAAAGGATGATGGCTTGAACCAGTGCGGTAGCAGAAGTAGAGGGGAGTTGTCAGATTCTGGATATATTCTGAAGGAAGAGGGGACAGGATTCGCTGATGGATTGGCTGTTCAGTGAGAGATCAAAAAGAGTCTAAGTGTCCATGATTTCTGGCTCGAGCATCTTGAAGAATGACGGTTCCATTTATTAGGGGAAAGCAGATGTGTGAGGGTGATGGGGTGGAGTGGGAAATTAAAGTTTGGTTTTAGACACTAACTTTGAGACACTTATCTGGCAGCCAAGTGAAGACGTCAACAAGCAGTTAACCATGCAAATCTGGTGTCCAGAGGAGGGGTGTGGGCTAGAGATATAAATTTGGGAGCAGTCAGAATAAAGGTAACAGTTATTTAAAGGCTTGATGAGATCAGCTGGTACCAGCGAGCAGAGCTAGAGAGAGAAGATGTCCATGGACCAAGTCCTGAAGCCCTCTGGAGTTTAGAGATCAGGAAGATGAGGAACCAGCAGAGAAAACTGAGGAGCATTCGTGAAGTAGAAAGAGGACAAAAGAGAATGCTGGCCGTAAGCTAAAAAAATAAGGAGTTTTCTAAAGGGTGGGTTGCTCAATTCTACCCGATGCTGCTGAAAGGTCGAGTGAGATTTTCTGTCAAAGCTACAGGGTCCTTGAGGCTGGAATTCATACCTGATTCATCATTTTCTCTCACACAATAGGTGGCTTATCAATGCTGAACAACTGGAAAAAAAATAGTCATGATAGGTCATGGAGAACTTCCTAGTCCATGAGCAGATGCCCAGGGCAAAACGGGGAAAAGATGACCACTTCCACAGCTGTCACGCTTGAAAGCATCACCTAGTGCTCCTGCCCCGTCTATCTGGCATGACCCAGAGACACCCCTAGTCTGAAGAACTTCAAAGGTTCTAGGAGGTGGTGTGGAGGGTTGGGAAAGGAATGAATGAAAGAAGCAACGTGGTGAGAAAAAAGAAAAAAAAAGACCAGAAGGGTCGAATGACCCTCGGCCAAGACAGGGATTCTTGAATAAGAAAGAATCTGGAGAGCGTGTTACCAGAAACCAAAAACATAAGGGGGGAGGGGGATGCAGAGAGAAAACAGAAAGCTATGAAAGAAGGCAGAGAAAACTGAGGTAAGAGGGGAAAGAAAATTAAAAGCAGAAGGAGAGAAAGAAAAAAAAAAAAAAAACCTGAGGAGGTGATGCCAATGTCTGGGGAAAGAACAAAGGAAATACAACGCCATCAGCTTATGCTGAGGACGGCCTGGGTACCGAGGGACTGGTGTCTGATTTCTGTGCACCTCGAGAAGAGACAAATGGTAAACTGTGGGGCGGGGGCAGGGGAGGCCATCCGCAAAGCCTCTGGGCATTTTAAGCCCAAGAAGAAACACACTGGCCAAAGTGAAATGCTCAAGTAAACACAAACGACAGCAGCCCTGGGGTTGCAAGTGACCTGACTGCGTGTTTGACAAGGCCATGGGCGGCCAAGCAGCCCAGGAGGCTCCAGCCCATTCCTGCACCGCCCCCCGCCCCCCAAGTCTGCGTGCATCACACACACATGGCGGCTTCAAGGGGCAAGGAGTAAACGCTCTCAACTGGGTGACCTCTCTGTCAGCATTTGGCTAATTAAGGAAAGATATTACCTACAGATCTCTATGTCTTGGTCCTATTTCCTGCTCATTAAAAAATGGTTTAATGAGAAAAAAAAAATCAAGGCAACAGAACCTAAATTCTTTTTTTCCCCCCAAATGAGCTGAATGGCAACAGTTGCTGTTGCCAAAAGTGCTTGAACAATAGGATTTTGACACGAAGACTGAAATCTAAACAGCATGAAGAAATCTCGAAAGCCGGGCAGTCCCCATTATCTCATGCTCGCATGACTGTCGTCCAAGAGATGAGGGATGGTTCTCTGTTGGTGCCAGCGGTGCGGCGGGTCAAAGCCTGACAGAGCCACTAATTGCCCATCTGCTTGTTTACACAGCCTGGAGATGGTGACTGGACGAACAGCTCATTTCCCTTGAAATGGGACCAAACTGGGGGGAGCCTGTCATACGTGACAGAGGAGGAGCAGGCAGAACTCTCACGGGAACGCGACTCCAGATCAAAGCCAGGGGCCCGTGAGCCCGGTTCGGGCAGCGGGCTTTCCCTGAGTAGCGTCAGAACCACAGCTTTCTTTTTTTCTTATGTTTTTTTAATTGAAGTATAGTCGATTTGCAATGTTGTTTTAGTTTCAGGTGTACAGCAAAGCGATTCAGTTTTATATATATATATATATATATATATATATATACACACATACACACACATATATATATTCTGTAAGAGAGAGATATATATATATTCCGTTTTATATATATATATATATATATTCTGTAAGGTGTTACGGAAAAACCCGAACAATTTGGCCAATCCAATATATGTGTGTATATCTATATCTCTCTCGATATATATACACACACACACATATATATATAGTCTGTAAGATGTTATATATATATTCCGTAAGAGATATATATATATTCTGTAAGATGTTACAGAAAAATCCAATTTGGCCAATCCAATATATGTGTGTGTGTGTGTGTATATATATATATATATATACACACACACACATATATATATGTAATATGTATATATATGTGTGTGTGTATATGTGTGTGTGTGTATATATAGATATATTCTTTTTCAGATTCTTTTGCCTTATAGGTTATTACAAAATATTGAGTAGAGTTCCCGGTGCTCTACAGTTAAGTCCTTGTTGGTTATCTATTTCATATGTGGCAGTGTGTTTATGCTAATCCCAACCTCCTCTTTCTGCATCCTATTCCCCCACACCACCACTCCCTGGGGTCAGGAGATGTGGAGATATTCAGATGCAAGAATCACTTGGAGAGAGTCAACTGCAAGCAGTTTCAAGGCTTCTGCAGCCAAGATAAGTCTGTTGCAGTGAACTTCTTGGCCCTTTCGGACTTCGCATTGGCCACACTGGACGAGTGCTCACCATTTCAGTGTCCTCCTTAGATCCTGAACTAGACTGTGAGCTACTTGAGGTCCAGGACCGAAAGCCCCCTGGACTCCAGAGCAGGACACATCACACGTGAAGAGCCATAAGCTGGGAAACACCACGGTGGTGAATGGTGATGAGCAACTCCTAGTGTGGTTTATGCATTTTTCTCTTTGCCTCCATCAGAAGGTTGACCTCTTGAGACAAGAGACCCAGACCTCTAGTTGTGCCCTCGGCTGACTGTGGAAATCGGTATCGCCTAGTGCCTATCAGGGTCCCAGAAACAGGACTGAGAGGATTCTCTTGAGAACATATTTCTCCTCAAAATGAGAATGGGCTTAGAAAATCATCTGTCTCCTTACTGCCCAGCCCTAGGTTTCATTCTAACGTGCAGCGATATGACCATGACGTGGGAAGCAGCGATGAAAAATGTTGCCCCTAATTATAGGGAACTTACCATAGGTCCACGGAGGACTGTTTGGATGGGGGGAGACCTCCATTGGTTTGGATGGGGGGAGACCTCCATTGGTAAGTCAACCAAATTTCAGATTTTGCCCTCTGAGCATTCAGAGCAACACATCTTAGAAACTTGACAGACTAGTGTTGAACTAACCTGAGAAGGGACCAGTCCCCCGAGGGCGGAGGACCAGAGCCCTGGCATCCAAAGTAGATGGGCGGTGGGGGTGAGTGACAACCTGAGGTCTGTGGGCAAAACTTAGGGTCCCAGCCTAGCGCACCACACACCCATCTCCTCGGCCTTCTGCTTGTCACTGCTGCGGCCCAGCCCTTGGTGAGAGTCCCTGGGGCTCAGACTCACACTGGAGCAGCTGTGGCTGTGGGGAAAGGGGTAGAGAACAGCTAGAAGAGGAGATACGTCTCTTCCTGAGAGGGCAGAGGACCAGGTCATTTTTAGGATTAGCATAGGCTCAAGAGGAACAGTGAGACTATTGGAAAATCTAGCTGGCAGTAGCTCTCTTCTTCCCAGATCACCAGTAGAAGGGTGGGAATATTTGGTACCATCACCTTAAAAAATCTACTAAGGAGTTAACAGCATGGTGGAAGCCTCCAATTTCTGCAGATAATTACGTGCAAATGACTAAAATCATTTTGCTTCAAAAGTTATAGTAGCCATGTGAAAGGCATTTCAGATCATGTGGGATTTGACATGCAGCAAGTTACAGGAATTCCGGAGGCTTGGTTACCTCATTCAGCACCAAGGCAAAGATGGCTGCTTGCGGGGAGAGGCAGACGTGGGGAGCAGAGCAATCCTTGGGATGACTAGGAGGTGGGATGTATAAAAACGGTACAAACACGAGGGGCAGTTGTGCCAGTGGGTTTGCGTGTCCCACGCATACAGAGCAATAAGTGGACAGTAATTTGTACAACTGGAGTACTGGAAAGAGAATGCACACAACTGGTTAAGTTCTAAACAGTGTGAGAAATAGTTGTTTAAAGAAGAAATGATGACTCCTCACTCCACCCTCCCCAGTCTTTGGAAGATACACATAGACAGGAGTGTCACACAGTACAAAGGGCTTACATTACACAGAAACTGTTGCTCAAAGAGGCACTTACACATAGGAACAAAATTTAAAAACAAAACACCACCATTTATCACAGTTTATCCAGCCAGTGGTTTTCTTTATCCCTTTGGCTATTACTTGAGATGTTTCTGCTTGGAATGTTTGTTTCCTGTTTCCCGACAGCTCATTGATCTTGGTGGAGTTTGGATTATCACAGTTTGTGGGAAACAATCTAGGCAACTTTTTTAGCTTGGTCCTCCTTAGATGCCTCTTGGATGTTGTCCATTTAATATTTATGAGAAATACATACACACACACACACACACACACACACACACACACACACACACATATATGGTATTCTAATCTCGCAGTATACATAGCGTGTCCCTGGAGAAGAGGGTATATCAATCCAGGGGAACAATGTCATTATTTTAAATTAAGACAGGTGGTGTTGCAAATCAATCCACCTGGAACGTGTAGTCAAAACTCATAAACTTGAACATAAATTTCAGATTTTGGTTTCTCATCTATATTTTCAGGAACAGAAAACTGGTAGATAAAATAGCAATCGAAAAAAATATTTGCAATGTGATTTAGAAGTGGCTTTTAAACCTATATATTCCATCCCATCTCCATCAGAAAGCATTTTTAAGCACATCTATGCAGACTGCAATCGGTCACATGTACTTTCTCTGTTATTCAGTAGTTCATAGTTAAGATGGTTCACGACAACAGCCCTGACAAGCACAGAAAGAACTCATATGAGTACAAAGGACAAATCCTGATCCCACGTGACCACAATTACCTGCTGTAGCTAAGGAAAGTCTTCATAGGTCTGTCTTTAAAAGATTCTTAACCCTCTTAGGGAAAAAGCTCAACTCTATGGATTCATATTAGATTAAAATATTCCAGCAGATGCTTTTCTGGTAGTGGACGACTGCTTGATCTTCTGTCAGAGGCAGCATTGCTAACCTGGCCTCTGAGGGACCAGAGAGCAAAACATAACCCACTAGAGAAACGCATAGAGAACCTATCACTGGGCTTTTAGAGTGGACAATTTTACTGAAGGCAAGAGTACAGGAAAGGAAACACCCAACTTCCCAATTTTGTCAATTTTCTGATAAGTTATTCCTTAAAAGGTATAAAATAGTTAAATCCAGACCTTAAATCAAGCAGCATTTATACTGACAATAAGAATGTGGCAGCTTCAACTTTCTTCCTCTCTCATGTCTGTGCTGGGGAAGTCAACTTTCGTGGTTTTTATTTTAGTGCACCGAACGATATTTTTTAAAAAAAGATTATAACGTTGTAGGAAAGGGCCTAGGAGAGTAGGTTATAGGCCATTTGTCCCTGGGAAAAGGAGGGAGGAAAGTCTTTACCGCAACAAGAGCACGAAGTGTTGGGGTCTCAGGGGACTGATGCGTTAGGGCTCCAATTCCAAGGAGAATATCGCAAGAGAAGCGGAGTAGAAACTGCAGCAAATGGGAATTGATATTGAGTCCCAGGAAATACACCCAGATAGTGGTGGTTCTTAGGTGCTAAAATAGGTGCATGAACATGTGAATCACTTGGTAAGGTGGGTTTGTGAGGCTACTCTTTTTGAGGCTGTTTATTTCTTCCCTCATAGCGACACAGAGAAATAAGGACATTTCCTCAGAGGGAGGTTGAGGAGAGTGATGAAATCTCATTCCCTGGAAAGATCATCTGTCCTGAAGAATTAAAAGGACCAGAGCAAACACATTTCTATTTTGCCATCCGTCTGACCCCTAAAGGCAATATTGATCCCTGTTCCTACGGCAAGCACTAATGGTCAGCTTTGCAACTCCTACTAAGTTAACTAGTAGGTACTGGCTTTTGCTTCAGAGTCTAGATATCAAGGGACATGAAACTGAGGAACAGTCAACTACACTCTCTGGTCACTTGCCTCCAGGATGGCCACCATCAATTCTTTCCTTCCCAATACATATGCACTGCTCTCCATTGAGAGGTGGGGTCTATCACTTCACTCTCTTGAAAATGGCCTGGCTTGGGACTTCTTGGACCAAAAGTGACATGATGTCTTATCCCTAACCTTTAAGAGGATTAGTAGTTTCTGGGTTTTTTTGAGGGGGAACAATTTGCTCTGGAAAGAGCCAGCCACTATGTAGGAAATCTAACCAGCCCAAGACTACCATGCTGTGTGGAGGCCCAGGCCATGTGGAGAGATTGCAATGGACTAGGAGATGTCCAGCTATCCTCCACCTGTGTTACCCATCCCAGCCCAGGATCCACACACGTGTGTGAAGAAGTCATCAGGTGATTCCAAATCTAGCCACCTTCTGACTCCAACCTCATGGGAAACTCAGTGCAAGAACCACCCCGTTGAGTCTAGTCAACCCACAAAACTGTGACAGGCAGTAATAAACTGGCATTTGAGGCTACTAAGTTTTGAGGTGATACAGTAACAGATAACCAGAATATACCGTGTGGATTCCTAATGCCAACAGGCTATAATCTCTACTTGCAGATATAAATTCCAGAAGCAAAGACTGTGTTCATCTTGCTCATCATTGAATCAATAGCACGTAGCACAGTGCCTAGAACATAGGAAGACCTTATCATTGAATGAACAATTTGAACAGCTACTATATCTGCACTAGTAGGGCAAAACAAAACAAAACAAAACAAAAAGGGAGCCCATTGTCAACAAAGAATCTTAGATGGAACTGAATCTGACTCTGCTTAAGACATGTAAGTCACAGCAAAACGCAAGGGAACATAAGGGGACGATTATGGGAAGGCAGAGAGCAAATATTTATGCATATTACTGTGTTAGATATTGTACTAGGTGGCTGACATATGTTAGCTGATTTGATCATTACAGTAACCTTATGGTATTGGTGTTATTACCTCTATCTTTGAGATGAGGGAACTCAACCTCATTTGGATGAAATAAGTTTCCCAAGGACAGACAGGGAAGGGATCTGAACTCAGGTTTGTGTAATTCTAAAGCCAGCCCCCTTTCCACTACAGTCTCCTGGGAGACTACCACAGAAACAACAAGAAAACAATCTGAAAGAGATGCAAAACCCATCCCTTGAATCTTACCCAGGGCCAACTAGCTCCATTAATTGCTGTCAACATGTTGGAATCTATTTCACCACACGAAGCTCAGACCAATTACCGTTAATGCCACAGTCATGACTACAGACTGGAAACCAGTGCCAGAGGAAGCTTAAGTTTAAGAAAGCAGATGATCATGCACATATATTATGTTAGCAATTAGGCTTAATCCTTGAATCATGAAACCAAAGGGACAATATTAAGGAAAGAATAGCAATTTCAAATAAGATTTTTAGTGGATTCCTGCATTCAACCTACTTGAATATATTACACTCCCTTAGAATTATTACATTACAATTACTCATCCCACATTTCATTTATTTCAGCAAGGAACTGGGATGGGGCGATGAGCTCAGTAGGCAGATGGTTTGTTCATTTCAATGAATAATTTGAATGTCAACAAGTCGGTAGATGATAAGGAGAGAGGGAGAGAGGGGAAGTGGTAAATAAAAAAGGTCCTGGTGAGATGGAGTGAGGTTGTGCTGTCACGGACCAGCACTTCAAGAAGCTAAGCACTTAGCTTTTTTTGTTTGTTTGTTTTTTTGTTTTTATTTGGTACTCGGGCCTCTCACTGCTGTGGCCTCTCCCGTTGCAGAGCACAGGCTCCGGACACGCAGGCTCAGCGGCCATGGCTCACGGGCCCAGCCGCTCCGCGGCATGTGGGATCTTCCCGGACCGGGGCACGAACCCATGTCCCCTGCAGGCGGACTCTCAACCACTGCACCACCAGGGAAGCCCAGCACTTAGCTTTTGATAATTTTATTAAAGGACATAAACTGACACTGCATATTTCCTATAGTGGAAAAACCATTGTTTATCTCTGTTGAAAACAGTTATGATCTACTCAGATATGCATTTTTTATTTTCAGAAGAAAGCTAGTAGAACTCAATCAAAACTTGAATATAAAAACTGGTGGAGAAAGGTAGATATAGCTCTTCTCAATTCAAAAGATTAATAAAAGGATTAAGGAATTAAATGATCACATTTTCTAGCTTCAGCTTGCAAACTTTCAAAGTCTCATCTTTCTTCAGACTCTTTGTGAGTCCCAAGGATCATGTGCTTGCAGTTCAACTCAGTGGCCACTAGGTGGTAATATTGTTGATTTGGGTAGCCAGGAAGTTAGATCCGTAAGGCATGTCATCTTTAATGTAACTATGTAAATACTTTTTATTGTTAAGGTGTAACTCTAGACATTACAATTATACTTTAAAATGAAATATTTTAATAGTAAAAGAATACAATCCTGTAGAAAAGCTCATGCATATCTGGTACCTTTTAACTTCTGCTAACTCTACTTACCTGATTCTTCCTCTGATTACATACATAATGATCTACAAATTATAACAAACAAAAAAAAAAGCTTCAGGTCCTAGGGAAATCTGGCTCATAGTCAATGCTTTTGACTTACTTTTAGAGAAGAGGACAAGATGAACATGATTTTCCTTCTGATACATAAGACATTTTGCTGTAATTATTTATTATTTGTTGTTTGAATTTGGAACTGCCTCTATTCTCACCATTGGGAAGTACCACTTCCGTGATTGATTTCCTGAGCTCAGTCCTCCGAACCATTTGATCAAATTGAGATAAAATGCCTGAGAATGTAGCGGTAGCTGACATAAATAGTGCCAGGCTCTGTGCTAAGTTCTCCGCCTGCATTATCTCATGCAGTCCTGGGTTCCTACTACTGCTGCCACAATTCTTCTAAAGCAAAATGAACTCAGCCGAAGAAACAGACCTGTACTATTTGAAAGAATGAAGAGACCTTTCCAGAGTTGTGATTACCTGCAAAACCACATATTATATAATATGTATTCTGCACAGTAACTCCCAGAAGGCAGTATAGGTGTTAGGTTCTTCCAGCATGAAGACAGTAACTGAGTAATTCAAAGAGAAGTCATCTGATAGCAGTTGCAATCAATCACTGATGAAAACCTCAATGACAGTTGTCAAGAATCCAAAGAGGAAGTGCTGGCTGAGCTGACAATTACACAAAGCAATTTATCATGAAAACAACTATTATGCACGAATGCAGAGCTCAATACTGATTCCATAAAATACTGAACTACTTGTCACCGCAATTCTTTCCAGAGTACGAATGAAACTTCTGTTGTTACTGCTGGGGAGGTGGAATGGGGTCTCTATGAGGACTCCAGGAATCGGAGTTGCTGCTGTTAAGCTATGGTGGACAAGTTTGCTACGCTCACGTTTTTCTCATTTAGATGGTAAGAGAAAATGCTTATTTCTAGATAGCCACCAAGGTCTCGGGACACAGAAAAAAGAAGTGATTTTCCAAGTTATTAGGATGGCATATTACCAACATGGGGATTAAGATCACGCTGACCTTGAGTAAGTTATGAAATTCTCAGACTCAGTTTCCTTATCTGGAAAGTTAGGGATAATATCAATAAAATCAGTATCAAAGGATTGCTGCAAAGATTAAATGAAGCACTATGATTTAACTGTTGAAGTCAAGAAGCGTTCTCAAGACCGATCAAGATGGTGGAGTAAAAGGACATGGAATTCACCTCCCGCCACGTACACATCAAAAATACACCTACATGTGAAACAATTCTCATTGAAAACTAACTGAAAACTGGGAGAAGGACTCCTGCACAGCCAAGGCTGAAAGAAAGAGACACATGCAGCCAGGTAGGAAGGGAAGAAAAGTGATTGGGTTGGAACCTGTACCCTTGGAAGGGGACACAGGGGAAAAAGGGAGATTTCACAGGTGGACACCCACCCTGGGAAGTGAGTGGGTCAAGCCACCGACTGGATGCCCCAGTCCTAGGATCCTACCAAGGGAGATGAGCCTGTTTGGCTTACTGGAGGACTGCTGGGATAACAGCAGCTTGGCGCTGAATCTGGGGCAGTCACAACGGGGAAGACTTGACTGTGGGGCGTGGAGGCGACCTGGTTCCGGGGCGGAGCCAGGGTGGGGCGGCGGCAGCTACTGTTGGTGCTAACTCAAGCAGTGCGTCAGAAGCAGCTCAGATCCCTGATGGCAGACGCTCCACCACAGCTCACCCTCTGACAGTACACACTGAGAGTCCACCGTGGGCCCCAGCCTGCCCGCAGTATGGCTTCACAATAGGGTGGCAGAGACTAAGGGCAGTGATTGGCTATGAGTGACAAAGGCGACTTGCACCTGAGGCTGCATCTGAGTGGAGTGAAGGAAACAATTCAGGGCGCCTACAGAGGCACAGCATCAGAGACAGCTCGGACCTCTGTCTGCGGCTGACATGAGCTGAGAGCCTGCACGGGCTCCACTTGCTTCAGCACTGCTCCTCTCTGGGGCAAGGGACTCGGTGCAGGGAGAGGGGAGAACACACACTTAAAAGGAACAGAGATAGCTTGGGCCTGAACCCTGGGGCTTCTGCTCCAGCAACTCGGGATCAGACCCTGTCCCTGATAGGGAAGTGATGGCCACTGAGCAGAGGAGAAGTCCTGCCTCATACCCTGCTCCAGCTCTAGCCCCTCCATCTCCAGCCCCATTCTCTACCAAGGTGATAGCTACCAGCACACCCTGAGGAAAGATGTGACTTGTGTCCATGCACATGCAGTCGGTATAGGGATGCTCCCACATAGGAACACATCTTCAAGACTGCCACACATAACTGTTTCACCTAAATTCATAGAGGCAGAGAAAGTTAAGTAAAATGAAAAGGCAGAGGAACTGCTCTCAATTGAAAGAGCAAGAAAAAAAAAAAAAACCTGAAAAAAAAAAAAAGAAACAGAAATAAACAATTTACCAGAAAAAGAATTCAAAGCATTGGTAGTAAAACTGTTGGCTGAATTATGGAAAGAACAGATGTACAATGTGAAAATTTTAACAAGGAACTAGGAAATATAAAAAGGCCTGATCAGAAGTGAAGAATTCAATAGGTGAATTGAAAAACACACTAGAGAGAATGAATAGCAGACAAAGTGATACAGAAGAATGCACAAGTGATCTGGAAGATAGAATAAAGAAAATCGCCCAATCAGAACAGCAGAAGGAAAAACAAATAAAAAAAAAAGGAAACAGTTTAAGAGATCTCTGGGATTACGTTAAGCATACCAACATTCGCATTACAGGGGTTCCAGAAGGTGGCCAGAGAGAGAAAGAGAGCGAAAAAGTATTGGATAAAATTATGGTTGAAAACTTCCCAAAACCAAAGAAGGAAACAGACACCTAGGTACAGGAAGCACAGAGGGTCCCAAACAAGATGAACCTAAATAGATCCACACCAAGACATATCATAATTAAAATGGCAAAAGTTAAAGAGAGAATTCTAAAGGCAGCAAGAGAAAAACAAAAAGTCATACACAAGGGAAGCCCCGTAAAGCTATCAGCTAATTTCTTTCTTTCTTTCTTTCTTTCTTTTATTTATTTTTGGCTATGTTGGGTCTCTGTTACTGTGCGTGGGCTTTCTCTAGTTGCGGCGAGCGGGGACTACTCTTCGTTGCGGTGCACGGGCTTCTCATTGTGGTGGCTTCTCTTGCTGTGGGGCACGGGCTCTAGGCGCATGGGCTTCAGTAGTTATGGCTCACAGGCTCTAGAGCATAGGCTCAGTAGTTGCAGCGCACGGGCTTAGCTGCTCCGCGGCATGTGGGATCTTCCCAGACCAGAGCTCGAACCCATATCGCCTGCATCGGCAGGCGGATTCTCAACCACTGCGCCACCAGGGAAGCCCTATCAGCTAATTTCTGAGTGGCATGATATGTTAAAAGTGCTGAAAGGGAAAACCTGCAACCTAGGATATTCTACCCAGCAAGACTATCATTCAGAATACAAGGAGAGATAAAACCTTCTCATCAAGGAAAAACTAAAGGAGTTCATCAATACTAAACCTACCCAATGTTCACTGCAGCACTATTTACAATAGCCAGGACATGGAAGCGACCTAAATGTCCATCAACAGAGGAATAGATAAAGAAGATGTGGTACATATATGCAATGGAATACTACTCAGCCATAAAAAAGAACAAAATCATGCCATTTGCAGCAACATGGATGGACCTAGGGATTGTCACACTGAGTGAAGTAAGTCAGACACAGAAAAACAAATACATGATATCACTTATATATGGAATCCAAAAAAAGGGTACAACTGAATTTATTTACAAAACAGAAGCAGAGTCACAGATGTAGAAAACAAAGTGGCGGGGCAGGGATAAATTGGGAGATTGGGATTGACATATACACATTACTATATATAAAATAGATAACTAATAAGAACCTATTATATAGCACAGGGAACTCTACTCAATACTCTGTAATAGCCTGTATGGGAAAAGAATCTAAAAAAAGAGTGAATATATGTATATGTATAACTGATTCACTTTGCTGTGCACCTGAAACTAACATAACACTGTAAATCAGCTATACGCCAATAAAAATTTAAAAAAAATACTAAACCTACCCTAAAAGAAATGTTGAAGGGTCTTCTCTAAGTGGAAAAGAAGTAAGAATCTATAGGAAAGGGAAAATCCCACTAGGAAAGGCAAATATATAGTAAGGACTGAGGATCAACCACTTAAATAAGCCAGCACAAAGATTAAAAGACAAAAAAACTGTGAAAGCAACTATAACTACAAGAAACAATTAGGGGATAAACACGAAGATGTAAAATATGACACCAAAACCACAAAATGTGGGGTAGGGGAGTAAAAGTAGATCTTTCAGAATGTGTTTGAACTTCAATGACTCCCAGTTTAAAACAAGTAGATATAGTTATAGGTCAACATATATGAACCCCATAGTAACCCCAAATCAAAATCCTACAATAGATACACAAAAAATAAAAAGAAAGGAACACACGCATACTACCGAAGAAAACCATC
This sequence comes from Tursiops truncatus, assembly GCF_011762595.2. Lineage (NCBI taxonomy): Eukaryota > Metazoa > Chordata > Mammalia > Artiodactyla > Delphinidae > Tursiops > Tursiops truncatus. The sequence continues at coordinate 77,638,315 of NC_047035.1, read as the reverse complement.
AAACCAAAAGAAGAATCCTTCCAACTGCCTGTCTGAACTGAAAACCCAAGGGAGAGTAGTTTCAACCAATTGGTGTTTCTCACAGAGGCTGGTGGTGGGATAATAATCACACTGTAAAAATAACACACTATATTTATCGATGCTTTATAGTTCCTATGGTGGTTTCACATGTACGCTGTCTCATTTACTCTTCATAGTGATGCTATACGGTAGATATTATTATTCCCATTTTACAGACAAGAAAGAAGAAGGCTAAGAGGAATTTAAAAACTTGCCCCAAATCACACAGAGATGTGGTGAAGCTAGTGTTCAAACCTAGGTCTTCTACCTTCAAGCACAATGCTCTTTCTGCTACATTCAGAACACTTAAAACACAAAAAGCAAACAGGTTTAACCAAAAAGGGCACATGTAGCCATGCTACGAAGATTAAAGAGTGTGATTATGGCTCAGTATCATAAATGAAACCTCAGAAGTTTACTAAACCCTGCTGCTGGGGGATACAACTTAGTCTACTTTAAGTTTTTCTAAAGCCAATGAAATATGGAAAGAGAATTCACAAGTGGACAAGTTGGTCTAAACACAGAAAGAGCCTGGCTCACTTGGCTCCATCCCCTACTTCTACGTGGGGCCGCTTCTCATCAGCAAAGGGTTATTCTAATTGTGGCTCCATAATCTCAAAGGATCTTGGATTCTGCCGCAATGAAAGGGAAATGAAGGGATCACATCAACACCAACAATACCATCATGAGATGGGCCCTAGTGATGCTGTAATACTTAATGAGTTAAAGGCCCTACTCAAGGTTGTAAGAATTTTAAGGTACGGTTCCTGTCCCACTAAAGCATCTTGGTCTCATAAGCTTAGAGCTGTTGTTGTCATGTGTGCACACGTACACGTGTGTGTGTTCCTAAATATCTGCTGCTCTAGAGAAGACCTATATAAGTAAGAGTTAATAATACTTAACCCACACTTTCGTCCAAATCCAACCACCACCATCTCTCTTTTACCTGCATGTAGCTCAGAGACATTGCTTAAAAATAGGAGACGAAGCATTTCTTTCCAAATACCCACAGGAGAGGTCATATCCTGATAATGGTCTTGAGATAGAAATGCCTGATAACTCGTCCTACTCTGGTGTTAGGTTTAGAAGATGGTCTGTGCCAGGGTAGTCTGAGATATAGATTCTTACTCCTCATCCTGTATGTTTAGGAAAGGGTCCATCAAAACACCTAAGACATCTATGTACTGAAGAAGTAAGAGGACCCAAATGAAATGGAGAATACATTATGGCGCAGGGAACAAAAGATGAGGAAAAGATACAACACCCTCCATATTAGAGCACAGAGGTTTCTTCATGGACACTTCAGTTACAGGCATCACAAAAGAGTGACAGAACCATGGGCAAGATGAGAGGAGGCAATGTAAGGGCAGGAGAAAGACTTTGAGGGACTGTGTGTGTGTGTCTGCTGTGGAGGGGTGCTGAGGCGGAGGACCGCAAGGAAAGAAAGCAAGGTACTAGCTCATAGATCGGGCTCTCCATTCACGAGAGCAGGAAAATACAAGAGGCCCTCAAATGTCCTTCTAAGTCAACCAGTCCAGCACCCAAAGGAGGGAAACAGGCTGTGAGTGGGAGCATTTAATTTCCAGTTCTTTGGAAATTGAACAGAAAGGGCTAGGTTCAGTGGGCTTAGGGACCACAATGGAAAAACCCTAAAAGGGGAAGCAGTCTTGAGAGAAAAAATTTAATTGCAAAGTACCATACAGCTGTTTGTTTAAAAAAAATTATTTATTTTGAAGAGGAACACGGTGATTAAATATCAAGATTTATAAAAAGTCTACATAGTATCTTTGAACCCCATCCATCCATTTTCTACCCACGACAGCAATGAATCTCTTTGATTATTTTCAGGAGTAATATTCTAAATATTTACCAACAGACTGAACAACTGAACAGAACAGACAATGTGCCCGGCTGTTATGGTAAGAACCAGCTGAATATCAGCCCTACGTCAGTTTTGTATTTATCATTAGAGATTTTTGTTAAGTAGTATCCATTTTCCCCTCCTTCTTTTAGTTAAATAGTAATATGTCTACTCTTCTCACTCTCGCTTTTTCCCACTTAAAATATGTTAGAGTCTTCCATGTCAATATATACTTTCCTCATTTTTTTTTTAAACAGATGCTTAGCATTCCATCATGTAGACATACCCTAATTTGATAATTCCATCATTGACGGTCACTTAGGTTGTCTTCAATCTTCCACTGTTACAAACAACGTCACAATATGTAACATGGTACATAAATCATTTTTCATGTGTGAGCATATCTGAGGGTAGGCTTTGAGAAGTAGAACTGCCAAGTCATAAAGGTATGTGCATTTGTAACTTAGATACTGCTAAATTGACCTCCACGCAGACTGTAACAATTTACACTTTCACAGGCAATGTAGAAGAGTGAAGTCTATGCTACCATACTGCCAATAGTCTGTTATCAAACTTTTGTAATTTTGCCAATCTTGGATGTGAAAAAATGGAATTTCAATGCAATTCATTTTGCATTTCTCCCATTTTGAGAGTGTTATCTTTTCATATGTTTAAAAAGCAGCTTCTGTCACTGTTCATATTATTTGTCTTTTTTATGGGATGTTGGTCTTTTTTCTTAATGTCTAGAAGGTCTTATATAGAACATAGATTGAGCTTTTGTCTATGAAAAGAGTTGAAAATTTGGGGCTATGAGATTTATTTTTATTATTTTAAGGAAGTATGTGCTAGTTAACATGTTATGGAGCTTTTAAATGAAGAATGGAAGTTGAATTTTGTTGCGTGCACTTTTTAGCATCTGAAGAGATAATCATCTGAGTTTTCTTGTTAGAGATGTTAATAGTGATGAATTATATTAACAGAATTCGCTATATCATATCATCTTTACATTCTGAGAATAAACTTCATTTGATCTTAAAATGTGCTGTTTTATTTAGAATTTTAAAACTATAGTGAGACTGGTCTGTAGTTTTCTTTCTTTTTCGGGGGGCAGACAATCTTTTTCAGGTATTTATATCAGTAAAAAGAATTTAGACATTTTTCTTCTTTTTGCAAAACTTTTCATTGGACAGAAAGAAAAAGAGAACAAAAGTTACTGAAAAGACAACTTATTGGATGCTTGGCCAAAAAGAAAAATTGAGTAGATCGGTGCTTTGTGACCACCTAGAGGGGTGCGATAGGGAGGGTGGGAGGGAGGAGATATGGGGATATATGTATATGTATAGCTGATTCACTTTGTTATAAAGCAGAAACTAACACACCACTGTAAAGCAATTATACTCCAATAAAGATGTAAAAAAAGAAGACTTAAAGGGGGTTGAGTAGAAAGGAGAAGAGAGGAAAGGAGGAGGCGAAAAGGGGGGAGAAGCAGAGAGGGAGGGGGGAGGGAGAGGAGAGAAAGGGAGAGGAAAGGGACAGAGGGGGGAGGGAGGGAGGAGGGAAGGAGGGGAAGTGAGTGGGGGAGGAGAAGATAGAGAAACTGATGGGGGGGGCCAATATGTGCTCTTGACAGAAATTTGTGGGAAAGAAAAACTGATTCAAACTAAATCCTTTCAGAGAAGAGTCTACTTAATAAGCCTCTGATAAGATGGCTTTCTCCACCTTCCAAGGATTACTGCTCTGTTACTTCAGTGACCTGGAAATCACAACAGATTATCTTAACTCTCGGCCATCTGATGTTATTTGGAGCCAACCCTGCTGGTACTTTTTTGAGTAGTGATGCATATAAGAACTCATTTTGGCCCATGTAGAGTGTGTGTTCTCCCAGCCACAGTTCTTCCTTCCACAAGTTCTGTAAAGAATGTAAGAATTATTTCCTTTCACAGGTCGCGCTGTCCAGATCAATGACCTGTCCTGATCTCTGTCATCTTAAGGCGTGAATATGGTGACTCAGATGGTTTTCTTTCTACATTCTGGGGGTTGAAGTGATTACCTAATAACCTGCTCTTATTCTACAGTTTATAGAGGTTCAATTACAGCCTTTATCAATCTACTCTGAGCTAAGTATTTATGAAGAATTTATGATTTATGTATATCTGCAACATAGAAAGATGCTTTGATATCCAGGAGACCTGACCACAGGCATGCACTGTAGACCAAAGATGCATCTTACCACATTGTGGCACAATTTACCAATACTAAAAAGGATTTACACAGGAAACCCATGTGGCGGGGTGGGGGTGGGGGAAGCCTGCAGGCACTTTACAAGACTCAGGTTCATTAATTAAAAAAAAAATTATTAACACCGATTATGGGCCAGGCTAAGACTATATTATGTTGAGACAAGAAAATGCATAGGACCAGACTGACATAGTCCCAGCTATCACGAGGTATGCAGCTACATAGATGATTCTTTCTGCATTCAACGTGCGAAATCGGAGTTATTGTTTTTTTTAAGCTCGGTAAATCTACCTACTCACTTTTTACTAGAAAAGAGTTTCTTGATGTTAAGAATATCTTTAATCTCAGCTGGTCAAAGAACCTCAGAAGAGAAATGAGGACTAACAGGGCTTATTCAGATTTACTTTGATTTGGGTCCACTCACGGATGCTAAGTAAAACTAATGGAGAATGAGATAAGGCCAAGTGTGGGACAGTGTTGGTATTGGAACCAGGTTAGGTTCCAGCCCTCCCTGCCAAAGCTATAAATACAAATGACCAATTTAACAGCATGAAAAGACCACCCTAAAGATCTATACCTGGGATCTAATCAGTTGTTCTGCGCCTTCTCTCAATTACAGGATCCCTGCCACGTTTATGGGGACTTTTAATGCGAGCATCACATTTTTGAAGGCCGTATCATTATGACCATGTTTGATCTGAGGGTGGAAAAACATGAGCTCAAACAATGCCTGCACAAGGTCACTCTGAACGGAGCTGTAAACTGGAATCAATAAGAGACTACTGTGGAAAAGAAAAACCACGTCAGGGAAAGGGCTCAGATGCCATGGAGGCTGCAACGCTGAAAAGGGGTGCCGTTAAAATTACTTTCCATTCTGCGAGGAAAGTGAAATTAGTTAAGAACAAGTTTTGTTAAATAACACTACTTAAGGGCCTTTGGAGAAGGGAAGAATGATAAAAGACAGAAGGACAGGCACGTCATCTCCGCTTGAGTGTGGCAACAGGATATGATTTACATAAGAACATTAAATCATCATGATGGTTAGAAGAACTGAACTGCAGCTCATATGAAAATCAGCCTAACCATGAACCAACTGAGTCACAACGCATGTGTATGACTTCTCAGGCGTAAAGAAGGCAATTGCTTAAGACTTTCCGAGTGATGGGCCCCTAATTGAAAACTGGCTTTCCTGCTAAATACTATGGAAGTACAGAAGTATCTTTTCTCATTTATGATTATTATATTATACCCTGTGCTGAGATACTCCACAACTTCTCATTCTCTACCCCTTCTTTGGGGTATCTCATTCACTCCTATGACTTAAACTGCTATCCTCTATAAAGTCTCACCCAGCACTCTCCTATGAGCCCAATATTCTACCCGTGTGTCTCAAATGTATGTCCAATCAACGTGCCCAAAGTTTACGTCATTGTATTCCATCCCAAATGGGTCCTCCACATCAGTGTCCAGCCAGTTATTTGAGCGAGGAAAAGGAGAGTTATCCTCTTCTCCTCTGTTTTTTTACTCCTCATAGGTCATCTAGTCCTGTAACTCCAAAAAGCTTTATTGTTATGTCCCTTCCTTTCTTATTTTTACTGTGATTGCTTTTGCTCAAGTTCTTACCATCGTTTGCCTGGACTGCTGTAGGAGAGCTTGACGGACTGGATTCCAGTCTTTTACTGTCCCAACTCTTCTTTATATTGTCTTAGTTATAATGTATTTCTTTTTTTAAATGTATTTTTATTTATTTATTTTGTTTTATTTTTGGCTGTGCTGCACGGCTTGCGGGATTTTAGGTCCCCGACCAGGGATCGAACCTGCGCCGTTGGCAGTGACAGTGTGGAGTCCTTCCTAACCACTGGACCTCCAGGGAATTCCCTATAATGTATTCCTTAACAACAACAAAAAGCAAAATGATCCCAACACACCAACATCACAACAAACAATCGAACGTGAGCATGTCGCTCCCATACATACTATTTTTCAAAGGCTCTCAGTGGCCTGTAAGACAAAGTTCAGATTCTTTAGCAAGTCACATTGTGACCCTCCTCTCCTTTTGGGTCTTGTGTTCTTTCCATACGCCCTGTGATATAGCTACACCAAGTCTCTTGCCATTCCCCAAACACGTCATGTCTTTCATCCGGACTTTGCAGTGTTTTCCTCTGCCTGGAATGCCCTTTATAACTTGTCTGCTGAGAATTCCTAACCTTAAATTTCCTCATCTGGACAACAGGGTGATAATAGTGTTTACTTCAGAGAGTTGTCATGAAGACAAAGTAAAATGAGCTGTTCCCCAAGGTGCCTGGTATATAGAAGCAACCACCAAATGTTCGCAGTCATTGTCACTGCTTGTCATTGACATCACCGTCATCTTTGTTTTTTTCAGATCTGAACAAAAACATCTCCTTTGCTCAAAATCTTCCCTGACTTACCTGGAAGTGTTAGTCATCCCTCCTCTCTGCTCCTATATGCCTAATTACAGTACCATCTTACATCAATTTCGAAATGGATGGAATTTTCATCGTTTAGCATCTCTGACACTGGGGTCCCTCGTGTCGTCTATGACGTGTCATGGTTTAATAGGCAGCAATTTCTGTTTCTAAGTAGTACTTGGAATAACGGTGTTTCTTATGAGTGGCATATTAGATGACACCTACACTCATGATAACTGCCATAAAAACTTGATTATCCACAGTGGGTAATGCACATTTATAGATGAGAAATCTCACATTTTCTATGAATCCGTGAACCATCTCCATAAAAATAAGGGACTACTACTTGGAACTCTACAGTAGCCAAGAGCTATTTCATTTGTATATACTGCAGTGTAGCAAGGCACCGCCTCCTGAACCACAGAGGCGTAGCCTGATGAAGTAGCCTGCCGCCACCTCCTTCAGGTAAGCGCCCCTACCTGAGAGCCAAACAACGGCCAGACCCAGAGCAAAAGTGGGGAGGGGCTAGCTTTTGATACTGGGTCCCAATAACCCAGGATTTAAGCTGAGAAGGTAAAGCGATAACATGGAGAGGAAAGTGAAGGAATGTGATGGGAAAGGCCAAGGGATCTTACTTCTAGACAGCCCTGTCCAACAGAGCTACAATGCAAGCCACAGATATAATTTTAGATGTTCTCGTGGCCGTGCTTAAAAATGAAAAGAAACAGGTCAATTAAGCTTAATATTATATTTTACTTATTTAACCCAATATATTAAAAATACTATTTTACCATGTAACCAATATAAAAAAAGCAGAAATAAAATATTTTGCGTGTTTCTTGGTACTGTCTTCAAAATCTGGTGTGTGTTTGATTTGTGCAGCACCTCTCAGTCTGGATTAGCCACGTTTCAACTGCTCAGCAGCTGCATGTGGCCAGTGCCTGACACACTGGGCGGCACAATTCTAGACTGTTCTTTCAGTTAACTAATGAGTCAACAGTAACACAGGTATTTCAACAGTGGCTCTTTTCACCACATGACATTGGCAATGTTTAAGATTTATTTTTATATTTTAAAATTAAGTTTAGAATAGTAATTTTCCTCCAAATTCTTTTTGTGTCTCATTTTGGCTGACTTTGTTTTAACCATAATTTGAGGCTATTCCTATGTCCTTCCCATCTTCCCTTCCCTCTGTTGGTTAACGGAGAGGTGGCTCCTTTATTCAATTACAGACCTTTCCCCAGTAAGACGGTCCTTGAGAGAGGGACGAGGGGTCTGTGGCTCATCTTAGGATCGCCAGCGTCTGTCACAGTGCCTGACACATAGCGGGCTCTGACGAAATACCTTTGAATACCCATTAAGAGGTGAACTAAGCTTGACAATAGTGGTTCTCAACCTGGGCTGCACACTGGGGTTACGTGAGGAGTGAAAACAAGAAATGCTGATACCTGGTCCCACCCCTAGAGATGCTAGTGGTAGGTCTGGAATTTGGCCCGGGTGTTGAAAGTTTTAAAATCTCCCCGAGGTGATCCTAGTGTGCAGCCAGGGTTGAGAACCACTGCTCTAGGGCTTTCTCAGAACAGCTTATTGTGGACACATCCTTGCTTTCCTAACTCAAGGTCCAGTTTGCCTCAACTCGATTCCCTCCCTCAGAACAGATCACACTTTCTTAAGAAACCTGGTAGAGAAGAAGCTAAAACAGAACTTCCAAGAGTGATTTGCAAATTCCTTTTCCAAGGCATCAAAGATTTTCAGTGTTCTAAAGCTCTTCATATTTATCTTCTTCCAACAAAAAGAAAAAAATTCACAACATAAGTGTTTTAAAATGCTAGCTAATTTGAAGAGAAAGGATCCTAAGGCCATTACAGTATATGAGCCAATAATACCCAGACATAATCATTGCAGAATTTTCTAGATATAGAATAATAGCAATTAAATATAGAAATGGATAGCCTAGATATGGAAGCAACCTAAATGTCCATTGACAGATGAATGGATAAAGAAGATGTGGTACATATATACAGTGGAATGGAATATTACTGAGCCATAAAGAAGAATGAAATAATGCCACTTGCAGTAACATGGATGGACCTAGAGATTATCATACTAAGTGAAGTAAGCCAAAGACAAATATCATATATTGCTTATATATGGAATCTAAAAAAATGATACAAATGAACTTATTTACCAAACAGAAAGAGACTCACAGACATAGAAAACAAACTTACGATTACCAAAGGAGAAAAGCGGATGGGGAGAGGGATAAATTAGCAGTTTGGGTTTAACATATAACAAAATAGATAAACAACAAGGACCTACTGTATAGCACAGGGAACTATACTCAATCTTTTGTAATAGACTATAAGGGAAAAGAATCTGAAAAGGGATATATATATTCACTGTGTTTTATATTCACTGAAACTAATACAATATTGTAAATCAACTAGACTTCAATAAAAATTAAAAAAAATTTTAATTTAAACAAATAGAAATGGGAAAAAGAAAGGAATGGAATTGAAATACACATGAGCCTCATTTCAAGTTCCCTATACATATATCAAAAGTAGAAATTATTAATTGGGGGTCAGCAAAGGGAAATATTTTGTGCGCTTCTTTAGGCCATTTAGGTTACATTTACATAAAATAATCATAAAGCAATGCATCTACTTTAATAAATCACATATAAAACCTAATTTTAGCCACATAACCCGTAAGTGTTGGTATTACTATCTGCTCTCAAAATGATACTTGGCCTGATGGCATCATGGCGCTACTTCCATCATATATAAGGTCCAGCTATGGCCAAGAGAGAATTCTGACTTCTGCTTCAACACAAATGAGACCTCATCCAGGAGGAGGGAGCAATGAACTCTGCACCAGGAGACCAGCTGGAATGAAGTTTCTCTGACTCATGGACTGAGAATTTCCCTGCCAATTTCCAAGGTGGTTTGGCCCTACTTTACCCTGCTTAATGGTCTTTTATTGATGGTGTGGTATCATGTAGCCTTAGTAATAAATAGAAACAGCATGCTGATATACCCCTACAGGTTCCTACATGCATTTCCTCTGGCTTTCTAGCAAAGACAAAAGACCCCTCTAACTACCCCACACTTTTTTTTCTTTATTGAGATAGTATTGATATGCAGCATTAGATTAGTTTCAGGTGGACAACATAATGATTCCTTATACGTATATATGGTGAAAGGATCGTCACAGTAAGTCTAGTTAACATCTGTCAGCATGCAGACTTACACATTTTTTTCTTGTAATGAGAACTTTTAAGATCTACTCTCTTAGCAACTTTCAAATATACAATACAGTGTTATTAACTACGGTCACCATCCTGTAAGTCACGTTCCCCATGACCTATTTATTTTATAATGGGAAACTGTGCCCCACACTTATTTTTGTTTTACATCTAGGCTGAATTTGAGAAACCAGAATAGGAAATATCCAAAAGGCGTTAAACTTTCACGTTCACTACCAGGGCTCAACAAAAGTTCCCTAGTCCTGCCAAAACCATGGAGGCAGGAATATAACTCGGTAAGATTTTTAAGTCAGTACTGGGGCTCATGCGTATCACTTCCATCCGCTAACCCCAGAGGGCTGACGGTTGCCAAGTGATTGGATGTGTGACATTCACCTGGCCCCAATTTTCCTTCCTGAAAAGAATGGAAAATACAACACAAGTTTCCAAATTGCTACACTCGTAAAACCAGAAAGATAATCACCATCCGCCTGCACAACTGCATAAGCCTTGCATGGACGTCGTCTGTCAGTTAACAGGGACTGAGGATCCTCTTGGGATCCGTGCAGAGACAAAGAGAGAAAGGTTCTCTCGCAAAGTTTACAGACACAGGAGTGATGTTAAAGGATTTAAAATCTCACAGCAGATTTAAAAGGTGATATAAAGGTTACAGGACAACTCCATCTACGTTGAGTACGGCTCCACCATGGGAAGATGGTCTCATGGAATCGTCCGCCAGTGCTCAGGCGGGATGCACGGGGCGGTGGGTGTCAGAGAAAGACGGAGAAAGGAAGGACGTTTCGGAACGTCCCACCTCCTACCTTTCTGGAAGAACTCTTTGAGTCTGTCCTTGAACGGCTGCAGATACTCCCTTGGTGACTCCTTACACACCACTGCCATCTGTTTCTCACTTGCTGTGAAGAGAAGGGGGCAGTTAGACTTCCTCGAGAACACGGGTTTGCTGAACTTGTGTTCTATGCTCTACGCTTGGGTATTAACAGTGCAAAATCCTTATGCATCATCGTTTATCCAAATTACAGCGGAAAGAGCAGAAACAAACAAATAATTAGCTCACTTTACACCTTTCTTCAGGAACAGGGAAATGCATCACCTTCAAGTTTTGTTTTGTTTTGTTTTTTTTTTTTAGAGACATGGCAAAACCTCTGACTTGGGACAGGTGAAGTACTCTGCTTTTGGTCTCTCCTAAATAGAGCCAAGAACTATTCAAGGACTAGTTCTAGGGAATTAAAGGCCCAGACCCTCTTCAGATTCAAACTCTAAAAGTGGAGCTTAAAATAGATTTTGCAGAAATTCTCACCAAACTGGCGATGCCTCAAGGTGACACCCACATCCCAGCATGAGAACTAACCCCAGGTTAGGGAGGACCGAATCTCTCTTCACTCCCGTTCACCGCCCCTTCCCATTAACACGTGTGAAACATTTTGTACGTAATTTACTTCAGACAGGATATCTGGAATTTACAAGAGGTTGCTTTTTTTGATAATCAGGCCGCCTCAAATTAGATAGTTCTGACTTGGTGACATGGAGGCCACAATAAACTGTCATAAAAAGCAGTTAACCCAGGCAAGAGGCATTTTCTCAAGGTTTCTGTATGTTTGTGCCAGTGGCAGAAATGCATTGGGTAAAAAAAGCCTTCATTTCTCCAAAGCTAGAGCTGAGTCGTGATCACTTCTGTCTGTTGATCATGGCCAGAAATTACTGACATGTCCTTATTCAAGAGAATATATTAAAGCATTAGATTTTCGCCCGGAAGTCATGCCACCTGCTTCCAAAAATAGAGAAAGATATATTCTTGGAGGAATTTACAGAAGCACAGAGGTAAGGCATTTTGGAAGAAGACGGTTAGAAAGGATTCCTTTATTTATGTTGGGAAATTTGTATACAAGAACTTGGTGTTTCCAAAACTAGCACCCCAGAATGTTTACTATGTAAGGCAATCCACAAGCACGTCAGCACTGAAGCACAAAAAAGGCAAAAGAGGTCACTCGAGGGTCCCTCGGATTTAGCTGCCTGACACTTTCTCTTACAATACTGCCAACTAGATTGCGGAAATACTAGGCATCTCTGGGAGACTACCAGATTGTGCTGAAGACGAAAGCATGATGTGACGGAACTCTGTCAAGTTCAGCATCAGCTACATTCCCAGAATCAGCTCCGGGGATTCCCACCTGAGATCGCGAGGCTGATCACAGGACACAAGGGCCTAAGTTTAGGCTCTTCCTACTGACAATGTTATTTTCCAAAAGTTTTTAATAGACCTTATTTTGAATATCTGTGATTAACTATTCTGATAACCATACCGGTGCTATCTAGGAAACCCCGTCCATTGGGACACAAAGACTCATTTCTTTTTTTAAAATGATCTATCTTACCTGGAACAAATTCCTTAAAACCAGCCAAAACCATCATTTCAAAACACTCCTTCCCCCCCCCCCATGTTTTTACCTTTATTTTTCAGTGTATTTGTCCTCTCTACAATGACTACTTAATAATTTTCTACTATTATCAGATTTCCCTTTACCTCTTTCCTAGTAGATGGGCCTGTGGCCAAATGATAAGTACCTCCCTTCCCACCACTATTCTGTTCTCTAAATAATGGCTCTGGGCTAGAGTGATACCAAGGACAGAGAGGAGAGGGACAGGGTATATAGAGCTGGAATCTATTTCGGAGGTAGAACAAATTGCTGATGCAGTCGATGTAAAGTTGAGGGAGAGGAAGGATGAACAAGGTGTGGCTAGGAGTGCCATTTACTGAGATGGGGGAGAGGTGAGTGCATTGGTTTTTTTTGTTCTGTTCTTTTCTTTTGTTTTAAGGGAGAGGAGATCAAAAGTTAACTTTGAAACTTGTTTTCCCTGGTCTCTGCGAATTACAAGGCAAGATCATCCAGTGAAAACAAAGAGGGAAAGGTACACAAAAAAGATGAAACTCTTAATGGGTTCTCGTTGCTCATTCAACTGAATTCAAACTCCCAGGCCTGAGATTTAAGGCCTTTTCCATGATGGTACCATTCTACCTTTCAGTTCTATTTCCCCATATATTTGACCGATGAAATCAAAATTATGCAATGTTTCCAACTTATATAAACCAGTGTTCCCAGTTCCATGCCTTCATTCATGTGGTTCTCTGCCCATCCTGCTCTCATCCCAAACATACCTTCTACCGCATCTGACAAAGTCCTGTTCATCCTAAAAGAGTTTCTCTGAGATGCTGCCACCACCATAAAACCTTTCCAATCCAAAGATTTTGCATCTTTCAAACATCTACCTTCCAGAGAGCATTTATGTTTTACCTTTAATTATATTTAGTTGTGTATTTCTATTAATCCCTGCAAAGCCATTACGCAGGATTCATTTACACATCTCCAAACTTCTCCAGAGACCTCCATGCATACCTGGCCAAAGCAACAGATCTCCTCACCTTAACTAGCTTCTTGTGCAGAGGAAGGTGGAAAAAAAATTAGCAATGTTGACCCAGACTCCGAGCGGGCTCTCCAGGGGTGCAGTATGACCTCCTTGTCTCTTTACTCTTTTCCCTCCTTCCCAGGAAGGTACATCAAGGGGTCCTAGTCTCTTCATTCACAAACCCTGTGACTGTCCCAAGCTGATGTGAAAGGGCTCAGTGTATTTTAAAGACCCTCCCCACCCCATAAACATCCACCACTTCATGCTGTAAGGCACAAGAAGGTCATTCTCCTGACTGAGCAGTTATGACAGCAGGCCTAGAAGCAGGAGACTGGTCAGACACACTTTGGAAGAGGCCTGCTTTCAAGAATCTACCGTTTTCAATGAACTTTCATGACCACATAAGCTTTTCTGATGATATCCAGCCATGATTCTGAGAACACGGGAAGCCATATTTATTCTCACAATATAAATTGGGAGAGGCCTTTAAATTCTTTAGCCCTCTACTACATTCAAATTCCAACAATTCCGTTTATAGAGAACTATTTCTCACGAACACAAATAATATATGGTGAGGCCTGCATTTTGGTAAGAGGACATCCTTGAAGCCCTGACAGTAATTTCTTCAAGGTTACTTCTCCCTAGCAAACGCAGAGCCCAAGGCAGAGCTTCTTTTCCTAAATACACAAGCAAAGCCTCCACCTCTGCCTGAATTAAAAGGGTTGATCACTGCAGCTCTCCCTTTGTCTCATCTGTGCTGCCAGAGCCCATGGGGTCCATCAGACTGCCCAGATTTTATGAGGCCAGGTAGTGGTGTGGCAAAGGGCTCGTGCTTGGATCGAGCCCTACCTGAGTGCAGGTGGGCTGTAGCTTTTCTCATCTGCAAAATGGGGACCCCCTTCCTCATAGGCAAGATATATGCATTGTGAGATAATGCATGTAAAGTGGTTTGCAAAATGCCTGGCACTAGCAGGTGGCGTCGTATTTATTATTTGTCACTTTTATGCCTTTGGTTGAAACGTATCATAGCCAGAACAGCAAGAGAGTCATGGCTAGGGATTACGTGCTACAAATTCTACACTCTTATTTAAAAAAATATGCCCCAGTGCAAATCTTCTGTTTGGAACAAAGAGATGATGTTTTTTGTTCCCTTGCTGACGGTTCCACCACCCACTCTGAGAATTCAAGGAAGAAACTCCTGGAGAAAGATGAAGCAAAATGTGAAGCAAGTGTCCTGGGCCTCCGAGCTTCATGGTTTTGAAATAAGAAACACTGAAACCAGCGCAAAGGAGAGCAGCTCCCCTGCTGTGCCCGAGGCCCTCTCTGCACCCCAACGGGCACAGCCTCCCATGTGGCCTGTTACAATTAAACTTCTCCACACGATCAAAGCAGAGGGCTGCCCTCTGACTGACTGAGCACAGTCGCACATTCAATGGCCAAGCAGCTTGCCCGCTCCAACTTACTAACTTGGCTTATCCAGGATGCATTCTAGCAGACAAACAGGAGACCTGAAGACTAATTAACAATGACACTGGAGACTGGCAGTGCATAAAGGAAAGAGGTCCCTGACAAATTCCCGAAGTCATTAATTGTCCAACCAGAAGATGCTTATGCAATATTGCTAGACCACCAAGGTTGCCTCAGACACAGGCTGTGCCAGGAGTTCCAATGTTAAAAGCCAAAGTCACCCAGGTTCTTTTTCTCTCTCCTTTTTCTATTAAATTTGACAGAATTAAAGTACATATTAATTCCTGAAGTTAGTTACTAATAGGTGATCATTGTGAGAGATGAATAATAAAATAATTGACACTAAATTGAGAGTATTCTCATTTAAAGGCTAAGAGCTTGTGAAGCATTTAAAATACAGCATATAAAATATAGCCAATACTTTACAATAACTATAAATGGAGTATAATCTTTAAAATTGTGGGTCACTATATTGTACGCCTGAAACTTATATAACATTGTACATCAACTATACCTTAATGAAAAAATTTAAAAAATAGCTTAACTGCTTGTGAAGCATTTTAGAGAAAGATATAGTTTTGAATGTTTTAAGATTTCAGATACTAGACTGGTTAGGTCATACGTGGTTGTCTGTATTTTTGGTTTTTGACCTTTAAGAACAAGGAATAAAGTTATTGAGTAACTGAAAAAGCATGGGTAGGTTATAAGGATACAGAGGCAGGGCCCAGATACAGTTCATCAAAATGTAATACATGTTTAACCATTTTAACAGCTCAAATGTGTATGCACATTTTTAGGAATATATGGCGCATGTCTCTTGCTGTACGAGTTGAAGGACCTATGGGCTTAGTAATGAAGTCAGAATACATTTTTAGAGAAAAGGAAAGATGTATCTAGGCTCTGCTTTTTAACTCTGGGATTCTCTCTTTTCTCCTCTGTTGACCTAATTCCTACCCAACCCCTCCATGGTTCTGTGCCAGTTCTACCTGTTCTTCAGTTTTATAAGAACTGTCCTTTCCCTGAGCGCCATGCTCAAAGGACCACCACAGAGGATTGCTGAAGCAACATAAAGAACTGAGAGGCTATGAACAACTATATGTCAATAAAATGGACAACCTAGAAAAAATGGAAAATTTCTAGAAATGTACAATCTCCCAAGACTGAACCAGGAAGAAACAGAAAATATGAACAGACCAATTACCAGTAATGAAAGTCAGTCAATAATAAAAAATAATTCCCTTGGGCTTCCCTGGTGGCGCAGTGATTGAGTCCGCCTGCCGACGCGGGGGACACGGGTTCGTGCCCCGGTCCGGGAAGATTCCACATGCCGCAGAGCGGCTGGGCCTGTGAGCCATGGCCGCTGAGCCTGCGCGTTTGGGGCCTGTGCTCCGCAACGGGAGAGGCCACGACAGTGAGAGGCCCGTGTACCGCAAAATAAAATAAAATAAAATAAACCTTAAAAAAAAAAAATTCCCAGCAAACGGAAGTCCAGGACCAAATAGCTTCATGCATGAATTCTACCAAACATTTAGAGAAGAGCTAATATCTATCCTTCTCTATTACCCCCCACCAAAAAAAAAAAGGCAGAGGAAGGAATATTTCCAAACTCATTCTACAAGGTCAGCATCACTCAGATATCAAAACTAGACAAAGATATAACACACACAAAAAAATTACAGGCCAGTATCACTGAAAAACATAGATGCAAAAATCCTCAACAAAATATTAGCAAACTGAATCCAACAATACCTTGAAAGGATCATTCACCATGATCAAGTGGGATTTATCTCAGGGCAAGGATTTTTCACTATCTGCAAACTGATCAATATGATACACCACATTAACAAATTTAAGAATAAAAACTATATCATTATTTCAACAGATGCAGAAAAAGCTTTTGACAAAATTCAACACCCATTTATGATAAAAAGAACTCTCCAGAAAGTGGATATAGAGGGAACATACTTCAACATAATAAAGGCCATATACTGACAAGCCTACAGCTAAAATCATACTCAATGGTGAAAAGCTGAAAGTACTTCCTCCAAGATCAGAAACAAGACAAGGATGCCCACTCTCAACACTTTTACTCAATATATTATTGGAAGTCCTCGCCACAGCTATTGGACAAGAAAAGGAAATAAAAGGAATCAAAATTGGAGAGGAAGAAGTAAAGCTGTCACTGTTTGCAGATGACATGATACTCTACACAGAAAATCCTAAAGATACCACCAGAAAACTACCAGAGCTCATCAATGAATTTGGTAAAGTTTCAAGATACAAATTTGATACACAGAAATCTACTGAATTTCTACATGCTAACAGTAAACTCTCAGAAAGAGAAATTAAGGAAACAATTCCATTTACAATCACATGGAAAAGAATAAAATACCTAGGAATAAACCTACCTAAGGAGGTAAAAGACCTGTACCAAGAAAACTATAAGACACTGATGAAGAAATTGAAGACAACACAACAGATAGAAAGATATACTGTGTTCATGAACTAGAAGAATTAATGTTAAAACAATCACACTACCCAAGGCAATCTACAGACTCATTTAATCCCTAAAAAAAGGGCACTGTCCATAGAACTAGAACAATAACTTTAAAATTTGTATGGAAAGAGAAAAGACCCCAAATAGCCAAAACAACCTAGAGAAAGAAGAACAGAGCTGGACGAATCACGCTCTCAGACTATACTACAAAGCTACAGTAATCAAGACAGTATGGCACTGGCACAAAAACAGAAATATAGATCAATGGAACAGGACAGAAAGCCCAGAGATAAACCCACGCACATATGGTCAACTTATCTTTGATAAAGGAGGCAAGAGTATACAACAGAGAAAGGACAGTCTCTTCAATAAGTGGTGCTGGGAAAACTGGACAGCTACATATAAAAGAATGAAATTAGAACATTCTCTAACACCATATACAAATAAACTCAAAATGGATTAAAGACCTAAATGTAAGACTGGAAACCATAAAATTCCTAGAAGAAAACATAGGCGAAACATTCCTTGACATAAATTGTAGTAATATTTTTTTGGATCTGTCTCCTAAAGCAAAGATGTTAAAAGCAAAAATAAACAAATGGGACCTAATTAAAAGGTTTTGCACAGCAAGGGAAACCACTGACGAAACAAAAAGACAACCTACTGAATGGGAGAAAAATATTTGCCAGTGATATGACTGATAAAGGGTTAATATCTAAAATATATAAACAGCTCATACAACAACATCACAAAACCAAACAACTCAATTTAAAAAATGGGCAGAAGACCTGAATAGACATTCTTCCAAAGAAGAAATACAGATGGCCAACAGGCATATGAAAAGATGCTCAACATTGTTAAGCATCAGAGAAGTGCAAATTAAAACCACAATGAGATATTCCCTCACACTTGTCAGAATGGCAATCATCAAAAAGACCATAAATAACAAATGTTGGTGAAGATGTAGAAAAAAGGGAACCCTCATACTGTTGGTGGGAATGTAAATTGGTGCAGCCACTATGGAAAACAATATGGAGGTTCCTCAAAAAACTAAAAATAGAACTACCATATGACCCAACAATTCCACCCCTGGGTATTTATCCGAAAAAAACAAGAACACTTATTCTAAAAGATACATGCACCACAATGTTCATAGCAGCATTATTTACAACTGTCAAGATATGAAAGCAACCTAAGTGTCCATCAACAGACAGATGGATGAAGAAGATGTAGTATATATACAATGGAATTCTACACAGCCATAAAAAGAATAAAGTTTTGAAATTTTGCCATTTGCAGGGTATTATGTTAAGTGAATTAAGTCAGACAGAGAAAGACAAATACTATATGATATCATTTATATGTGGAATCTGAAAATATAAAAACACCTAGTGAATATAACAAAAGAAAGAAACAGACTCACGGATATGGAGAACAAGCTAGTGGTTACCAGTGGGGAGAGGGAAGAGGGGAGGGGCAATATAGGGGTAGGGGATTTAGAGGTACAAACTACTATGTATAAAATAAATAAGCTGCAAGAATATATATATATATATATATATATAGTACAACATAGGGGATATAGCCAATATTTTACAATAAATGAAATATAACCTTTAAAGATTGTGAACCACTATGTTGTACACCTGAAACTTATATAATATTGTACATCAACTACAGTTCAATAAAAAGAACGTGATTTTAAAAAAAGAACTAAGAGACTAACACAAACTAAAGCAAATGTTTGTGTTAACGTCAATGGGGTTTATGTGAGAGATACAAATCAGGGTTAGATTATAAAGGGCATAGAACGCTAGGAGTTCATTCTAAAGAAATTCATTCAATAAATATATCAATTCACCAAATAGCTATTGCATGCCAACTGTGTGCCACAAACTGTACTCGGTACTGGGGATACATCAGTGAAAAAAGAAAAAAGACTAAAACCTATGCCCTCAGACACTGTAGTGAATGGGTCACCAACAAAATTTCTTAATGGGAATGGCACATAGTAATTATTGTTTTTCCTAATTTGAACTGCACGCAAACATGTGAATTATATCCTTTCATACTGTATTTCAAGGCCTGTCTTTAGTAACAGCAGGACAGTATAGTGTTCTTCCTAGTGCTTTTCACATCAAGCAACACACACACACACACACACACACACACACACACACACACAGAGCTTTAAGTTTTCTGGACCAAAACATACGTTTAACAAAATAAATTTTAAAACAAATTCAGAAATCAAAATAGCAGTATTAGCATGATGAACCTACCCAATGTTTTTTCATGGTACTGGCCTGGAACTGAATGGTTAGGGGATTACATTAAATCCAATGTATTAAAATAGAAATAAAAAGGCGTTGATCTGGTTGCAATTCGGGGACTTCTATGGAGGGGGAAAATTCATACATAAAATCAGTAAAATATTAGGAATTTAAAAAATTTGCTTGTTAAAGGTTTGGCACAAATGAGAATGCTACTTTGTGGCTATATTCTGTATGCCCACTTTTTTTTAAGGCTACAAAAAGGAAGATTTCAACCCAATTTAAGTCAAAAACAAATGACAAAAACTGGAAATGGAAAGTGTCTATTTCATGTTCTTGGGTTCTGATGCTGGATATGGGGGGCATTTATGGCTTAGCATGGTGGGGTCGTGAGTGGTGTTATAGGAAATTCTGGGGCCAGGGTGGGGTGCAGGGCAAACAGAAAATCTACGCTAAAAAAGAATCCTGTATAGATTAGATTTCAAAGGGAACCAACTGCTAGATTCATTTTCTGCTAAACAGACCCCCAAAGCCCAAATTTCTGGGCTCAAATCAGACAACTGTGCATTAATGACCCTTGTGTGGACAACCTGTATGTATTCAAAGGTGTCTTCTCTCATTATCCTTTGTTTGGTGATTCCGTTCATATAACTGCCACGTCCAAATTATTCCTCCTAGTGACTCTATGCATCCAAAGGCAAAGATCTGTAGTATCCAAGGTAGTCAAAAACCTTGAACGGGCAACTGGGTATTAGGAGTAAAGATATAGACCTTAGATGCATGGTGCCTGGGTTAGAATGTTACCTCAGAATAACGTAGAGGCATAGATGGACTTACACACACCAGTGCTACTTTGTATCTGTACATGCACTGTGTCTATGCCTCAAAAGTCAATTAGAACATTATGCTAAGTGAAAGAAACGAGTCACAGAGGACCACACACTGTATGACTAAATTTGTACAACATGTGCAGAATAGGTAAATCTATAAGATAAAAAGTAGAGTATGGGGTTGCCCAGGACTGGGGGAAAGAGGGGTAGAGAGATTAGAGGGTGAAGCGGTATGAGGCTTCTTTCTGGGTAATGAAAATTTTCTAAAATCGAGTGTAGTGATGGTTGCACAGCCCTGTGAATATAACAAAAATCACTGAATTGTACACCTTAAAAGGGTGAATTATATGGAATGTGCTTTTATCTCAATAAAGCTGTTAAAAAAAGCTAATTCAAAACTCTGAGCCTTAAACTGGAACTATATGAGCAGGTAAGTTAAGAATGTCCTATCTGTGCTTCTTCTATAAGGTAGAATCATTTTTCAAATCTTAGGTGCAGTTATGACTTCGTTATAACAGTTATAGTATTTATTAAACCATAATGTGAAGTGGGAAATGAGTTTGGAATACACCTGTACTTCAGAAATCAAATATATTAGTTTTCAGAAGGTACCAATAAACGTTATCAAAATGGAAGACCTAGTAAACAAATAATTGGACTTAAGAGAAATACAAGCAAGGCACTGAAAGAATTTGTTAACTTTTAATCAATTAAAACAAGAGCTTTGGTATGTTTTTAATTGTGGAAGACAGCTATATATATAGTATACAATATATACATGTATAGATGGAAAATTAATACATTAGAAAAATTTTCTCTGTGAACTACTCTTAATCTAAAGATACATTTATTTATTCTTAGTTTTCCATACTCTTTACGGCTTGGAAAGTTATTTAATACCTCTCTGACTCTTAGTTTCTTGATGTATAAAATTTCATGAGGACTAAATGAGAGGTACATGAAAAAGCACTTTGTATACTGAGCAGTAAAATGCTACCCAAAATATTCTTTATCCGTTTAAAACATTCAAACAGTGCTAAGCCTAGCTAGATAACATACTGTACACGGCTTTATTCTTCCCGTTTCGTTTCCAAGAACAACGAAACAATAACAACCCCACAAATTCTTTGAACAAGTTGACTTTCCTAATATTTATGTGTTTAGTAAACAGCAAATCACTATGCTATTAATAGTGTAATCTATTTCACAGCCAAACCATCTTTAAGAAATTGCCCATACTCACTTTTTCCGTTTCTCATTCACTACTTAATCCTGCACCCATTGAAATTTACTTCACCCCAATTCTGACACGGAAAAAACACCCTCATGTCACCAATGAATCTACCCTATTGTCACTGTCCTTTTTTAAAGAAAAAAAATCTCATTTTAGTTCACTGCCCAGCAGGATTCCACTCTGTTAAGCACTTTCCCTTCCTGAAACAGTCTGTCCCCTGGCTCTGGGTCCCGCATCCCTGGCTTTTCTCCTACCTCTGACTGCTCTGTCTCCTTTGCAGCCTCATCCTTCTATACTCTGCCATTAAATTTTCAAGTTCTTGAATATGTCTCCTCTTCTCATGCTTTGTCCTCTCACTAGACAATTTCCAGGTAAACATTTCAGTCACCACCTCTAGGACTATAACTCCTAAGTGTACATGCGTAGCCCATAGTTTCACCTCCAAAAGAGCTCTTGAGTCCATCACTCTCACCAGACTGCTGAGACACCTTCTTAGCTGTTCTTCCCACATCCACCCTTGCCTCCTCCTGATGTGTCCTCCACACTGGAGTCCAAGTCATCTTTATAACACACACACCTCTGATTATGCCACTCCCCTGCTTAAACCCACCAGGGGCTTCCACTGCTCTTAGAGACTAGCCCTTCCCTACACTCACTCCCTTCCCCTGCCACACTCTGCTCCAGTGGCCCTCTCTCAGATCCTCAAACATCATCAATTTCTTCCCATCATCAAGGCATTTTTTAGCCAGTGATATTTTCCTCCACGCCCTGGGTAACCAGGGCCTGGTTAGTGGTTAGTCATCATTTTCATCTCAGCTCAAAGGTCACCTCATTGGGACTGCTTTTTGACCCTCCACTCTATACGCATGAGGTCTCCCCCATTATAGTCTCATAGCGTGGCATACTTCGCCTTCGTAACTATACGATAATCTTCACGATTACCTGAATGTCTCCCTCATTAGGCAGAAGCAGTGTACTTTGCTTACTGTAACTTCCCTGGCATCTACTATGATGTCTAGCCCATACAAGATACTCAATGAATATTTGCTAAGTAAATGAACAAACTACTAAATAAACTACCAAATGAATACACTTACATGCAGGCAGTACAGATATTAGTGCCTGGATAGAATCTGTCTCTAGTGTATACATACACAGACACACAAAAATCCATCTTTATATGTAAAATGCACCTAGATGGATAGAGGCAGGGGCTGGGGAAGACACATGTGGACCGAATACCATGTCATTTTCATTCACATTCATTCAGATATGAGATACATGTTTTTTAAAAAAATTCAAAACCTCGATTCAGAATTCTTGGAAAGGGGATAGTCATTATTGGAAACAAAAATCTTTGATAAATTCTTGGAGCCAAACATCCCAAGAGCTCCAGATGAGGGCTTCAGGGAAATGAGATGTTGTCTTTCGTAACAGAGGAAGAGGAGTTTGGATCTCTCTCAGAAGGAGAGATGGATACAGACATTTATGGGTAGGATGAGAGTACAACCGAATTGGAGAAGTCTGGCTTCTGGGTCATTCCCGCAGCTTCAGTAGAGCCCCACTGAGCCCCACTGCTTGCTGCTGTGAGTGAGTGTGGCCTGTGAGTAATGAGGAGGGGCTGAATTTTACACAAAGTTTGGACCTAGTGCAGAACAAAGACACCTCACAAGAAGGCATCCCTCCAATCCCCTTCCCTTCAAATCCTATGGACATCTTTGTTTTTCCACAGAGATGGGATTTTGGAGTAAGCTGCTCTTAGGTCACAGGAGACAGGGTGGCTTCTAGCCCTACGATGCATCTTTACGGGTTATACATTCATGTATAGTCATACATTCAAAATATTGAGTATCTGCATTGTGCAACTGGTAAACACTGGGGACAAATATTTAACCACACCTATCGGTCACCTCTCCTTTCAAAATGTTCATAAGAGTCTAATAGCACAGAGAGACAGGGAACTCAACAAACTGTAATATAGGATAGTGTCATGGGACACCAGGTAGGAGCTTCCAATTCAGATTGGAATCGGGAGGTGGGGCCCAGGGAAGGTTCTCCAAAAGAGATAACTGATGAGTTGAATTGCAAAGGTCAAGGAGGAGTCAGCCAACCAGCCCAGCATAATGAAGGAAGAGGGAAGTAGTTTCAGAAAGAAGAAATATGAGGAGGAAAAGTAAAGCATTACAGATATGCATGGGTCATTTGGGATAAGTTAAATGGTAATAGGATGACTGGACCTCAGAGACACAGATCTTCTCTTTCCTGGATCTCTAGTGTCCTGATACAAAGGAACTGGATTAAAAGGAACTGGAACCACCTTGATTAGAGAAAGGACAGAAAATGCCGTACAAGTAGGAGGCTTGTAATTTTATATAAAGTGGTCAGGAAGACACTGTGAAGACATCTGACTGGAGACTTGACCAGAGTAACGGAGGGAGCCAAAGTAAGTCTGAGGAGGAAAATCAAGAGTGTGGATTTAGGACATGTTAAGTTGGAGATGTCAATTAGACACCCACATTATATATAAAAGCCTGCAGTCCAGGCTGCATGGCTGGGATAGAAATACACTCCAGGAGATCACAGGCATAACACTGGTATTTAAAGTCATGGAAGTAGATGAATTGCTAGGGAAAGAAGAGAAGAGGTTGCATGCAAGCAGTGGAGGAGAGGTCAGCAAAGGACAGAGAGTGAAACTGAGCAGGACCCTGTAGGGTTCCTGGGCATGGAAGCCTTTCTGTCTCCGTCCAGCCTCCATGACCTTCCCTGAGTTCAGAAGGGCAGATTTGAACAGGTGCTAAGCAGGGAAGGGAAAGGATGCAGAGACAAGGGAGGGGCAGCCAAGAAACAATAGCGCAGCCTTGGGGCAAGGTCCTGGTCCCTCAAGGGATGCACATAACAATGTCTTCAAACTCTTTAAGATGTCAGCACTCCTCCTACCAGAGAAAGACCACCTGAGGCTACATTAAAGGAACCAAAGAAGCTCATCAAGAAGATTACCTGAGACCAGATTAGAGGAGGGCAGGCCCTGTACATACCCTAATCTTATTAGCAACTCCACTCCAGAACCTTTACTATAAAACTCATCAAATCCTCCCCGGTTGGGACATACAGTTTTTCGGGGCATGAGCCCGCTCTGTCCCCCTTTGCCTGGCAAAGCAATAAAGGTATTCTTTTCTACTTCACCCAAAACCCTGTCTCTGAGATTCGATTAGGCACCAGTGTACAGAGGCTGAAATTTTGGCAGCAAGAATGAGCAGGAAAGTAGAAAATCAGGAGTGTGGAGTCACAAGATCCGAGAGGAAACCATTACTGCAAGGAAAAGCAGTCAGCTCTGCGCAATACTGTTGAAAGGTCAAGCTGAAGACAGAGAAGGGACCACTGATTCTAGCAACAGGGAGGTCACTGGTCGTCTCAGAAGCAGTTTCAGGGAGTCGGGGGTGGAGGGAGGAAACTAAATAGGAGAGAGGTGAGGTAAGTGAAGACACATTCTATAGCCACTGGTTTATGAAGTTAAGCTAGAGAAACAAAAAAAATGCAAAACGGGGAAGATCCTTCCATCCCCGAAGATAGTCGCTAGCGCTTCTCTGATCAAGAGTGGGTGCCCCTTTCCCCAGAGAAATGTTGTGTAAAAATAAACCCACCAGGAAGCTTGGGTCCAGGGGAATCCCATGATGCTGATTCACTTCACAGAGGGAGGCTGTCCAAGATCAAATTTACCTTAATGTCCCATGATCATGAGTATTCTCCATGAAAAAATTTAAGCAGAAGTGACAAGGCCAAGTGAGGACATGCCAACACGCTTTAGGACTTTTGGAAAGACTTGCAAAGCTGGGCCACTGACTACAGCCTTTGCACGGAATTGTCTCAAGCACTATTCAAAGGTCCCTCCTATCAAACATCGCAGCTGAGTCAGAATTTCCACTGTGATGATTATGTGGTCATAGATGCTGCCTTGGCCTGTGAGACATTAGCATGAAAAATATTCATTAATCACCTACCCATGACTAGGCCTAAATATAGATGGATTGGGTGTGCTTTGTTATAGAGTGTTAAGTGATCCATCCATTTCTTTGAAAACAACCCTTCCCGTGGTCCCCATGAAAATCGCCACCATTAGAAGCCTTCCCTTGAACTAAAGATGCTACCTCCAGAAGATCTCTTTAGAAATGCATATATATATATTAGCTGAGAAAGCAAACGTTATCAAACAAAAATTTGAGAGGGTAGATTTCAAACAAGAGACAGGGAAATTGCGTTGCAATGGAAGAAAAAGGCAGGATCAGCAAGGTTCTGATCTCTAAGTGGACGGTCTAGTGGGAAGCCTTGGGCAGGCAGCAAACATGAAGTTGCTGAGCATCTGAAAGGGAAGGGAACTCATCCTGGGGAGGAGAGCAGCAATTAACTTCTCTGAAGTATCATGAGGGTGATACACATAAAGAAACGCAAAACACACTTACAAAAAAAGTAATAGGAAAAATATCATTCATGGCACCATGACCAGAACAGCCACCATTTAATACTTTGGTACCTTTTTTTTTAGTGTCTCAGCCTCTGCATCACCACACCCGCCCCAAACTTCCATAATTTTATGGAGGTTGCTTTTATATGTTATTTTTATATACTTTTATTTGATAGAAGAATTTATGTATCTTTATTCTTTCTATTAAACATATCAGGCACACTTTCTCATATTATTTCACAAAATTCACAAGCGCTGTGTTTAACAGCCATATAAAATTTCATCAAGTGGAATGCCTTCATTCATGTAACAGTTCCCTTGCAGCTGAATACCAAAGTCCTCTCTACCTTATTCTTATAGTGAATTATTCAGGCTTTAAGTAACATCTGTGCCCATAAACACTTATTCTGAGTTTAAGATGACTTCTTTAGGATAGATTTTACAAGTGGAATTAAGGGTAAAAATTAAAAAAAAATTTTTTTTAAGTCCTTGACACGTAGTGGCCAAGCTGCTTTTGGTACAACGTGGATTGTACCAAAATGGGAAAGATGAAGGAGAGAGATTTTTGAAAATAAAATTGTACCTCCTCTACCACGCCGCAGAGGTGGCTGGCTACATAGGAGCTAGAATTGTGCCTGCCACTGTAATATAAGGACTATGGTCCTTGCATTTGAAGTGATTATACTCTAGGATGGAAAACAGTGAGATGACCATCCATGCATTGAGGTAATTTACTCAACGGTGAAGATAACTGGTGACATACAGAAATTAATACGAGATAATCCAGAATTAACCACAGCATAAGACTAGGTTTGAGGCCTGTCCCTGACAGCAGTTTTGAAAGGTCCTATGTAACACGTTTATTCTGAATGTCAATTATACTATTGTCAATGCCAGTGGAGCAATCTGAATTTTGGGGGTGTCTACAAGCAAAATTAAAATTTGCCTCCAACACTCATATTTTTTGAGAAACATACATTTATGTAATTATGAACACATAAATTTAAGATGCTCGGACCTGTAGATCAAGAATATCACATAAATTAAAAAGAAAAAAAAAAGACTATCACATAATGATATGGACACTTGATTACAATTTAAGCAATTTGTGGAGAATAGACGGAACTTACGTTTTGGGGCAATCAAGTGAGTATTGCTTTAAGGAGTATCTTTAAGTGAAAATCAGTGGATGAAAAGTAAGAGGTTGCTGATGGGATCAGCAAAGGCAGAGCCAGGCCCTGTTGGGTAGGATGCCTCCTTCTCACAGCAGTGACACCTGAGATACAGCCATCCATCTTACCCGGTGCCCAAATCAGGAACATGCTTTTCCATAGAAATGCTTAAATAAAAGATACTTCCTCCGGAGCCAAAATGCTGATTTCGTGCAATTTTCATTAAAGTTAAGTGATGAATTCACTCACACATATAAATCTTTGAAGGCAACAGCAATTCAAGGAGATCGGTATGTGAAAGAGGTAGCGGTGCTAGCGGTGGCGATCTTAGGACTGTTTCCTCCCAGCAGTGCAACAGCTGGCTACGAAGAGACCAGTGACGGTGATAAATAAGCCCATTAGCAAAGAGGAACCTGTCTCCACATTGCTCAATCAGGACAGCTGTGAGCCTTCTGCAGCCTCTCTGACCTCCAGGCCCACATTCCCGTCTCAGCCTTCACCAGTTAGTCACACTAACTGTAATTTTCTACTCTGCAAAGTGTTTACATCTAAATAAATCTTGAAGAAATAAAAGAGAAAAGATGGAAAGGCATAAGGAGCAGGGAGAAAGGGATGGAAAGTTATTTTAAAACATACAACCTCAACTGGTGGATGGATTCTGGTATCTAATCTTGGCTACGGGGATCATTGGCAAAGCATGAAGCTGGCAACTTCTGCTAATCAGTTTGCCACTGTCTTCAGATTTAATGCAATATCTGGCTCAGACGTTTAAAAAAAAAATCCCCTATTCCAGCTAAAATATTTACACAGTCCTATGTGTTTCACTTAATGCCGGTTAAGCAATCGTCTTTTAAAACTCCGCAGACACTTGTAAATCTGTCGGGCCTATAAACAAGGCTTCATATAAAGAGGGCTGCATTGTCAATTTGCTGGGAGTCGAGATTTCTTAGGATGTGTTTGAAATTAAAGTTGAAAATCAGAAAGAGTTTAGAGTGGGTAACAAAGTGGCCAATCGTCTCGCTGGCGGGATGCTGTTAGTAGTATTAACGGGAAGCCTCCAGACACTGACCTCAGCTATTTAAAGCCCTGCTCTCCTATAAACCTGTCATTGATCCTACCTCTCTGTTGAGTTATGGTACAGGGAAAGTTACTGGTCCAGCAGCCCTGGTCGTCTGCATCCTAGGGCCTGTCAGGTTAGAGAAGGTGGGTTGGTGAGGTCTGACACAGGAGGCTACTATATGGTTACACGTGACATGAGTGTGTATTAAGTGGGGAAGGATGGGGGACTCTCAGAGGAAAGGGGAAATTCTGGGTACAGCTGATGCTGGGAAGAACAAGACAGCTGAATGGTGACAAATACATAGTATCTCCTGGGAGAGGCAAAGTAAAACAGGTTCTAAAATGTCTATTAAACTCCCCTACATCTTCAGCCCTGATGTTAATGAGCCTGAGTGATAAAATTTAAAGGCAAGGGAGGCCCACCTGAGCTATCTCCTGCTGGCCTGGGGAGCCGCAGGATCTTAACCCTCTCTTCAAGATGAGTCAGGTACCTGTGATAAGACTCTGAGCAAAGTGAATAATCATTTAATTCCTCCTATTAGATTAAATACCTTTTTACTCCATGTCACTGACTTGAACATGTCACTGATTATGACTCACACTTTTATAACAGCTTTAAAGAAGAAAGATAATACATTAAAAGTACACATCAGTTTAAAAACCTAGACCCAGGGAGAGGGTTCAAGATGGCCGTGAGGGAAGATCTTGAACTCACCTCCTCCCATGGATATAACAAATCTACAACTGTATGTGGGAGAATTCCCTCGGAAAAGGACATGAAAATTGGATGAACACAGCCTCCACAACAAAGGATAAAAGGACAGTATCAAGATAGTATCTTTTACCTGAGGAGCGAGGCATTCAAGCTCCACGTCAGGCATTCCAACCTCTAGATCCTGCACAGGAGAGACAAGCCCCCAAACACCTGGCTTTGAAAACCAATGGGGTACAGTCCAAAAAACGACAGGACTGCATGGAATGAGGAAACCTACTGTTAAAGGAGCTGCATGCAGACTCACTGGACCTGAAAATCAGTGCAAACACACCAGACTTATTAACAGCACATGGACCACAGGTGAAGGTAACGCACTGACTAATCTTAAAGTGTCTGCCAGAGAGACAGGAACCAGTTTCAAGGCTCCCCTGGGACTGAGACACTGGCAGAAGCCATTTTTGTGAACTCAGGCGACGATGCTAACGCCAGTGCTGGTGGGTACCATTTTGGAATTCTCCCTCTAATCTGTTAGCACCAGTGGGTGCACCCTGCTGAGGCCTCAGACGGGCCTCGCAGCTGGCTGGGTGGTAACCCTGCCCACCAGTGCCCCACGGCAGCCACAGTCTGACCACAACAGAAGGGTACATGAAGCCCACATAAGGGATACCCCTTGAGTGCCAAGCTATGGTGGCTGGGTGGGATTGTGCTTCTGAGCTCCACAGGACATCTCCTAAATAAGGCTACTCCTTCAAGACTGGGAGAGACAGATGATACACCCAGTACAAAGACACAAATAAGAGTATTAGGCAAAATGAGGAGACAAAGGAATATGTTTCAATCAAAAGATTAAGATAAAACCTCAGGAAAAAACCTAAATGAAACAGAGACAAGCAATCTACCCAATAAAGAGTCCAAAGTAATAAAAAGGCTTATGGAACTCAGGAGAAGAATGTATGAACACAGTGAGAACGTCAACAAAGAGATAAAAAATATTATCCAAACAGAAGTTTTAGCTGAACTGAAAAATACACTAGAGGAGTTCAATAACAGACTGGGTGAGGCAGAAGAACGAATCAGTGAGCTGTAAGACAAAGCAATGGATGAAGGTTAAAAGACACTTACAAAGCAAGCATGAAGTAGTAAAATTAACTAAAATTACAAAAATTAGTTAAGGGATGCATAAAGAGGCATAAAATGTGTCATCAAAAGTATAAAATGTGTGTGTGTGGGAGAGTAAAAAGTTAAAGCTTTAACAAGTGTCCAAATTTAAGCTGCTACCAACTTAAGACAGGCTACTACTTGGAAGTTATAGGTGAACCGCACTATTACCACAGGAAAAAAACTTACAGTAAATACACAAAAGAAAATGAGAAAGAAATCTAAACATAACACTAAGGAGAAACATCAAAACACAAGGGAAAAGAGAAAGAGAAGAAGAAAGGAAGAAAGAGGAACTACAAAAACCAGAAAACAAATAACAAAATGTCAAAAGTATAACTGTACTTACTGTATTGTATTGTAAAAGTATCAATAATTACTTTAAATGTAAATGGACTAAATTTACCAATCATAATAAAAAAAGTGGCTAAATGAATTAAAAAACAAGACCCATTCATACGCAGCCTATGTGAGCCTCACTTCAGAAGAAAGTACACACACAGACCTAAAGTGAAGGGATGGAAAGAGATATTTCATGCAAATAGAAATGAAAAGAAAGCTGGAGTAGCTATATTCATATCAGAAATTAAAAGACTTTAAAACAAAAACGAATAAAAGACAAAGAAGGGCATTACATAATAATCAATGGGTCAATCGAACAAGAGACTGCAACATTTGTAAATATTTATGCACCCAACATAGGAGCATCTAAATATACAGAGCAACAATTAACACATGTAAAGGGAGAAACTGACAATAATACAATAATAGTAGGGGACTTTAACACACCACTTACATCAATGGATAGATCACCCAGAGAGAAAATCAGTAAGGAAACATTGACTTTAATGACACATTAGATATGGGAACATATGTTTATGTATGACTGATTCACTTTGTTATAAAGCAGAAACTAACACACCATTGTAAAGCTATTATACCCCAATAAAGATGTTAAAAAAAAAAAATGACACATTAGGTCAGATAAACTTAATAGACACATACAGAACATTCCGCCCCAAAGCAGCAGAATACACATTCTTCTCAAGTGTACATGGAACATTCCCCAGGACAGATCACATGTTAGGTCACAGAACAAGTCGCAATGAACAAGTCTCAAGAACACTGAAATCATATCAAGCATCTCTTTCGACTACAATAGCATGAAACCAGAAATCAGTCACAAGAAAAAGAAATGGGAGAAGCTACAAAAAAGTGAAGATTACACAACATGCTACTGAACAATGGGTCACTGAAGAAATCAAAGGAGAAATATAAAAATACCTAGAGAAAAATGCAAACAGAAATATGACATACCAAAACCTATGAGATGCAGCAAAAGAGGTTCTATGGAGGAAGTTCGTAACAATACAGGCCTACTTCAAGGAACAAGAAAACTCCCAGATAAACAGTCTAACCTTAAACCTAAAAGGACTAGAAAAAGAAGAACAAATGAAGCTCAAAATTAATCGAAGGAAGGAAGAGAGTAAATGCACAATAAAAATAATGAATGAAACTAAGAGCTGGTTCTTTGGAAAGGTAAACAAAATTGATAAAACTTTAGCCAGGGCTTCCCTGGTGGCGCAGTGGTTGAGAGTCCACCTGCCGAGGCAGGGGACATGGGTTTGTGCCCCGGTCCGGAAAGATCTCACATGCCGCGGAGCAGCTGGGCCCGTGAGCCATGGCCGCTGAGCCTGCGCATCCAGAGCCTGTGCTCCGCAACAGGAGAGGCCGCAACAGTGAGAGGCCCGCGTACCTCAAAAAAAAAAAAAACAAAACAACTTTAGCCAGATTTATCAAGGAGAAAAGAGAGAGGGCCCAAATCAATAAAATCAGAAATGAAAGAGGAAAAGCTAAAACTGATACCATGAAATACAAAGGATCATAAGAGATGACACCAACAAACTGGACAAGATAGAATGGATAAAACCTAAAACATACAATCTTCTAAGACTGAATCATGAAGAAACAGAAATCTGAACAGACTGTTTTCTAGTAAAGAGATTGAAGCAGTAATCAAAAATCTCCCAACAAACAAAAGCCCAAGACAACACAGCTTCACAGGTGAATTCAACAAAACATTCAAATAAGATTTAATGGCCATCCTTCTCAAACTCTTCCAAAAAATCAAAGAGGAGGGAAACCCTCCAAACACATTTTACGAAACCAGCATTACCCTGATACCAAAACCAGACAAGGACACCACACAAAAAAAGAGAAAATTACAGGTCAATATCCTTGATGAACACAGATGCAAAAATCCTCAACAAAATTCATCAAACTGAATACAATACGTTAAAAGGATCATACACTGTGATCAAGTGGAATTTATTCCAGGGATACAAGATGGTTCAACATTTGCAATTCAATCAACATGATACATCAACACGAACAAACTGAAGGATAAAAACCATATCATCATCGCAACAGATGCAGAAAAAGCATTTGACAACATTTAATATCCATTCATGATAAAAACTCTCAACAAAGTGGGTATAGAGAAAATGTACCTTAACATAGTAAAGCCCATATATGACAGATCCACAGGTAACATCCTACTCAGAGGTGAAAAGCTGAAAGCATTTCCTCTAAGATCAGGAACAAGACAAGGATACCCACTCTCACCACTTTTACCCAACATCATACTGGAAGTCCAACCCACAGCAATCAGACAAGAAAAAGAAATGAAAGCAATCAAAATTGGAAAGGAAGAGGTGAAACTGTCACTGTTTGTAGATGACACAATACTCTACATGGAAAATTCTAAAGACACCACCAGAAAACTACTAGAGCTCATCAATGAATTTGGTAAAGTTGTAGGATACAAAAATAATTAAAATACAGAAATCTGTTGCATTTCTATACACTAACAACCAACTATGGGAAAGAGAAATTAAGGAAATAATCTCATTTACAATCACATCAAAAAGAATAAAATACCTAGGAATAAACCTACCTAAGGAGGTAAAAGACCAGTATTCGAAAAGCTATAAGGTACCAATGAAAGAAATTGAGGACAATACAAACAGACGGAAAGATATACTGTGTTCATAGTTGGGAGGAATATTGTTAAAATAACCATACTACCCAAGGCAATCTACATATTCAATGCAATCCCTATTAAAATACCAAGGGCGCTTTTCACAGAACTAGAACAAAAAATTCTAAAATTTGCATATAACTACAAAAACCCTGAGAGCCAAAACAATCTTGAGAAAGAAGAACAAAGTTGGAGGTGACATGCTTCCTGATTTCAAACTATAGTACAAAGCTACAGTAATCAAAACAGTATGGTATTGGCAGAAAAACAGCTATATAGATCAATGTAACAGAATTGAGAGCCCAGAAATAAATACACATGTGTGGACAATTAATTTACAACAAAGAAGCAAATAACACACAATAGAGAAAGGATGGTCTCTTCAATAAATGGTGTTGGGAAACAGAACAGCCACGTGCAAAAGAATGAAACTTGTCTCTTACACCATGTACAAAAATTAATTCAAACAAAACTGAAGACTTGAATGTTAAGACCTGAAACCATAAAATACCTAGAAGAAAACCTAGGTGGTAAACTCACTGACACTGGTCTTAGTTACGTTTTGTAGATCTGACTCCAAAGCCAAGGGGCACAAAAATAAAAATAAACAAATGGGATTACATCAAACTAAAGGCTTTGTACAGCAAAGGAAATGATCATCAAAATGAAAAGGCAACCTACTAAATGGGAGAAGATATTTGCAAATCAAATATCTGATAAGGGATTAATAGCCAAAATATACAGAGAACTCATACTACTTAACAACAAGAAAACAAACAACTTAATTAAACATGGGCAGAGATTCTGAACAGACATTTTTCCAAAAAAGAGATGCAGATAAACAACAGGCACATGAAAAGATGTTCAACATCACTAATTACTAGGGAAATACAAATCAAAACCACAATGAGATACACTTTACACCTGTTAAAATGGCTATTTTGGAAAAAATAAGAAATAACAAATGTTGGAGAGGATGTGGAGATAAGAGAACTTTGTACACTGTTAGTGGGACTGTAAACTGGTGTAGGCACTGTGGAAAACGGTTTGGAGACTCTGTATGGAGAATCAAAAAATTAAGAATAGAAATACCATATGACCAACGTATTCCACTTCTGGGTGTTTATCTGAAGAACACAAAAACATTAATTAAAAAAGATAAATGTACCCCTATGTTCACTGCAGCATTATTTACAACAGCTGAGATATGGAAGCAGCCTAAGTTTCCATCAATGAATGAATGGATAAAGAAGATGTAAGACACACACACACACACACACACACACACACACACACACACACAATGGAATACTACTCAGCCATAAAAAAGAATGAAATTCTGCCATTTGAGACAACATGGATGGACCTTGAGGGTATCACACTAAGTGAAAAAAAGTTAGGGAGAGACAAAGACCATATGATCTCACTCATACATGGAATCTTCAAAAAAACAAAACAAATGAACAAACAAAATCAAATAAAAACAAATTCATAATACAGAGATTAGATTACTGGTTACGAAAGGGGAAGGAGGTTGGGAGTAGGGGAGACAAATGAAGGGGATCAACAATATGGTGATGGATGGTAACTAGATTTGTGATGGTAATCACTGTGTAGTGTATACAGATATTGAATTATAATGCTGTATACCTGAAACTTATATAATTATAAAAACCTCACCCCCAGCTTAAAACACTCAATTTTGGGGGTAGGGGTAGGGGATTAGCGGGAAGTATTTCCTGGATTGAAGCAACAAATGAGGTATTTGTGATTCCAAGGTATAATGCCTTGAACAGAAGGTAGCAAATATCTGTTGATTCTTTTTACAATATCACAATCAGGAAGGGCTTTGCAAATGTTTTTGTGAATCTGGAACACCAAATTCTGCTCACTTCTCACCCCTATCAGATAGTGGGAAAGTTTAATCACTGTTCTTAGGGACAGATTCCTGCTCCTGGGCAGAAGAGAAATCCAAAGAGTAAGTAGGAATAAATTTCTCCCCTAGAAAATGAGGGTAACACTTGTTCTTAAAATGTGTTTACAGAAGACTTGATATTTCAGTGAGTTTATTTAAAATCAGCAGCTAACTCAGTGCTTTGAATAAATATTTGCTGAACAAATGAACTGATTGAAAAGGTCAAACAAGGTCCTTCTCACATTTTGAAGAATTTTTTTTTTTTGGATACCCGGAGATTTGATGATGTTTTTAAAGGCCATCAAAATAGTCAAGAAAAAGTTTAAAAACACAGTAAAATTAGCTGGTTTAGCATATTAGCCATGATAGCTTTTCCTTGGGTTTTCCTCTTTCTGTAAGTTATGGCACAGGGAAAATGACTGGTCTAACAGTGCCTGGTTGTCGACACTGAGTCGGACATAATTGTCTTTTATCTCTGCACCCAATAGTCTGTGAAAACTATCAACCTCTCAACCTGCATGATGGAAAACAAATGGCCTTTAATGGCCAAGAGTGTCTTGAACCTCGGCCTGTTTCATGCATGTTATCTCATTTTATTCTCATAAGAACTCTATGAGCTTGGTCCTGCCATTACTGCTTTTTATTTAGGTGAGGGTAGGTAAAGTCATACAAATATTAAGTGGCTGAGCCAGAATTCGAAACCAGGGGTGTCAGACCTGCTGGCCTCATGCTATCCTGTCTCCTACCCCAACCATCTACAGGCAGACCTCAGAGATATTGCAGGTTCGGTTCCAGACCGCTGCAATAAAGCAAGTATCACAATAAAATGAGTCACAAAAACGTTTTGGTTTCCCAGTGCAAACGTCAGTTATGTTTACACAGTATACTACAGTCTTTTATGTATGGAATAGCACGATGTCTAAAACGGTTTCTCTGCAGCCGGCAGTGCTGTTTGACGGCATTTTACCCAGAGTAGAACTGCTTTCAAAATTGGAGTCAATCCTCTGAAACCACACTGCTACTTTGTCCACAAACTTAAGTTTGTGTCATACTGTAAATCCTTTGTTGTCATTTCAACAGTCTTTGCAGCATCTTCACCGGGAGTAGACTCCATCTCAAGAAACCATTTTCTTTGCTCATCCAGAAGAAGAAAACTGTAACTCTTCATCTGTTCAAGTTTTATCATGAGATTGTAGCCATTCAGTCACATCTTCAGGCTCCACTTCTAATTCTAGTTCTCCTGCTAGAATTTCCACCACATCTGCAGTGACTTCCTCTACTGAAGTCTTGAAACCCTCAAAGTCATCCATGAGGGTTGGAATCAACTCTTCCAAACTCCTGCTCATGTTGACATTTTGTCCTTTGACCATGAGTCACCATGTTCTTTAAGGCATCTAGAATGGTGAATCCTTTCCAGAGGGTTTTCAACTGACTATGCCCAGATCCATCAGAGGAATCACTATCTACGGCAGCTATAACCTTAGGAAATCTATTTCTTAAATGGTAAGACTTGCAAGTTGAAATCACTCCTTGATCCATGGGCTACAGAATGGATGCCGTGTTAGAGGTATGAAAACAACATGAATCTCACTGTACATCTCCATCAGAGCTCTTGGGTGACCAGGTGCACTGTTTACGAACAGTAATATTTTGAAAGAAATCTTTTTTTCTGAGGGTAGGTCTCAACAGTGGGCTTCAAATATTCATTAAACCATGTTAGAAACAGATGGGCGATCATCAGGGCTTCGTTGTTCCACTCAGAGCACAAGCAGAGCAGAATTAGCACAATTCTTAAGGGCCCTAGGATTTGGGGAATGGTAAATGAGCACTGGCTTCAAAGTAAAGTCATCAACTGTATTAGCCCTTAACAAGACAGTCAGCTTGTCCACTGAAGTTTTTTTTTTTTTTCCCCATTGACTTCTCTCTAGCTACGGAAGTCCCAGATGGCATCTTCTTCAAATAGAAGGCTGTTCTGTGTACACTGAAAATCTGTTATTTAGTGAAGCCACATTCATTCATTATCTTAGCTAGGTCTTCTGGATAACTTGCTGCAGCTTGTACATCAGCACATGCTACTCACCTTGCAATTTTATGTTATAGAATGACTTCTTTCCCCATGAACCAACCCCTACTAGCTTCAAAGTTTTCTTCTGTAGCAGCCTCCTCACCTCTCTGACTTCCTAGAATTGAAAAGAGTGAGGTCTTTGCTCTGGATTAGGCTTTGGTTTGAGGGAATGTTGAGGCTGGTTTGATCTTCTATCCAGACCACTAAAACTTTCTCCATATCAGCAATAAGGCTGTTTCACATTCTTATCATCTGTGTGTTCACTGGAGCAGCACTTTCAATTTCCTTCAAGAAATTTTCCTTTGCATTTATAACTTGGCTGTTTGGTGCAAGAGGCCTAGCTTTGGGCCGATCTCGGCTTTCGACAAGCCTTCCTCACTAAGCTTAATCATTCCTAGCTTTTGAGTTACAGAGACTCTTCCTTTCACCTGAACACTCACAGGATATTGTGGGGTCACTAATTGGCCTAATTTCAATATTGCTGTGTCTCAGGAAATAGGGAAGCCAGAGGAGAGGGAGAGAGAAGGGGAACAGCTAGTTGGCGCAGTGAGAACACACACAACATTTACTGATTAAGTTCCTGTCTTATATGGGCATGGCTCAGAGTGCCCCAAACAGTTACACTAGTAACATCAAAAATCACTGATCAAAGATCACCACAAGAAATACAATAATAATGAAAAAGTTTGAAGTATTGTGGGAACTACCAAAATGTGACGCAGAGACATGAAGGAAGCAAATGCCGTTGGAAAAATGGCGCCAACAGACTTGCATGACCTGCAAACCTTCACTGTGCAAACAGCAGAGTATCTGCAAAGCACAATAAAGAGAAGCGTAAAACAAGGTATGCTGGTGTAGGGACGTTCTAGAAACAATGCGGAGTACCTATGAAAACGCTTTGTAAAAGGTAAGGAACAAGACGATGCAAGCTAAAAATCACCCGTCCCAAAGCTTCATTCTGAATGGAGAAACAGAAGGCCAGGGGAGGGGAGGTGGAGGTTAGGTTATGAAGTGGCACAGAGGGGACATCAACCAGGGCTGCTGATTCCTGGGTCGGCGGGGTGGGGTGGGTCACTGATTTTTCCATGGTTACCTAAAAAGTAGAGTCCACGACCTCTGTCCATCTAAGAGCCACACCGAGGCCCCAGAAATCTGGGAAAGATAAGGACGTTGGCAAAAATTCCAATCCCCTTTACTGGGGCTAAAGAGGTCTCCCTCTAACTTCACTCATTTGGATGTCTGACACAAAAAGAATCCACTTGTGGACTGTGACTCTTCCACAGGGTCCAAGATACACAATTTACTTGGGCAGGAAAATACTGTAACATTCACAAAACCACCCACAAATCTATTTCTGTAAAGAAAATGCTTGGACCTGCCATTAAGTTGATAACGTAGCTTGAGCGCTGGCCTGGCAATCAAAAGACTCAAGTTCCATGCCTGGCCACGCTGCTTCCTATCTTGGAGACCTGTTCTCTCTACTATATAGGCCTGCCCTACCCACTCCAAAGGATGGAGCTCTACACACAGGTAAGGTATCGGCATTATATTAATTTTGTTTTCTTTTTTTTGAACGGGAAATATGA
This sequence comes from Tursiops truncatus, assembly GCF_011762595.2. Lineage (NCBI taxonomy): Eukaryota > Metazoa > Chordata > Mammalia > Artiodactyla > Delphinidae > Tursiops > Tursiops truncatus. The sequence goes on along the minus strand of NC_047035.1, from coordinate 77,599,584 downwards.
AAAACATTCCACTAATGGACTTGCCAAATCAGTGCTCTTTTCTATTCCTCCTACCTGATTCCTACGGCACACAGTCGCAGCTGGAAGGCTATTCTCTGGGCAATTCTCCCCACCACTGAGTAGAATCCTTATAAAGAATAGCTGTGTTGTTTCCAAACCTGTTTATGCTAGTTGTTCTCTTTACTGTAATTACATAATCTAATCACTTGATGGTAAACTGTAGAACTACGACTGAGAAAAAGTATTATTTCTATAGATTAAAGTGGAAGAAGCCAAAACATTGCTGTTTAAAATAGGTGTGGGAGACCAGTGGAGATTGGGCAGTTACAGTACCTCAGTGCAATGTGGAACTCAGGGCTTGATTCTGGAACACAAAGAAGACATTAATGGAAATACTGACGAAGTTCAAATAAATACTAGAGTTCAGTTAACAGAAATGTATCAGTGCCAGTTTCTTAGTTTTGATGAATTTAACACAACAAGTTAAGATGTTAATAATGGGGAAAGTGGAGAAGGGCTATATGGAAACATTCCATGCTATCTTTGCAACTTTTCTGTAAATCTAAAATTATACCAAAAAGAAAATGTTCATTTTTAAAAAGGTGTGGGCAAGACAGTTTTAAAAGATTGAGAACAATTATAAATATCTAGAAAGATCTGGCGGTGATATTTTCAAGAGCCATGACTCCACTTCAAAAATATGAAAGGGAAAAAAATATGAAAGGGAAATCACACGTGATCTCTTTATAGATGTGGCATATGTAGGAAGACCCACAAAACTTTATTTAACAGATCTGTAATTCAAGAAGAGGTCTCAGCCCTGCATCAATAGACACATGATGCTATATTTAGCTTGTTTTAAATGAAAGGTTAAGGGATGCAAGTATCATTTTCTGTGATTCCTGATTTGGGCCATCTTTTCTCCATTAACTAACCACATTGGATAAGAGTTCTACTCTATAAAGCTTACTTCTAGATGGTATCAATGCTAGAATTTTTGAGGCATGGATTAATGCGAGAGCAGATCCTTGAGAGCCATTTAGACAGAGAATACCTGAGACCTAAACCTGATATAATCTTACAGTTGACTTTTATATCCTATAAATGGTCAGAAGTCCAGGGAATTTCAGCTGTCCTAATGAAGTCTAGGGAAGAACTTAATAACCCTTACTGAATAAGGAGAACACCAGAATGCACTGAAATAGCATAGTAATACTCATTATCTTAGAAACTCCGAGTTGGAATGTACTTTCAAAATCATGTAGCATAAACCCTTTCTAACGGCACCTATCCTACCCATTTATCGTAACAGAGTCTTCCAGTCGGAAGTGTGTGAGAGACCCACTACCTCATCAGTTCTCCCTTTGAGTAGCTTTAAAATGTTTCCCTAAAGCTTCTGCCTTTTTATGATTGTTTGACATCTTTGCCCTTAAAGAAATCATCTAATTCCTCTCTTACAGCAAGGTCAGCAATTAACTGAGTGAGCTGCATCTTTTCTACCATTCATTCATTTGCTCATTCACCCACTCAACAATTTTTGGCCGAGCAACAACTATGTGGTAGGTACTGATCATCACAGTAGATATAAACATCAAAAAGGCCTCTTCTATTTACAAAGAAATAGAAGATAAGAAATTGGGGGCTATAACAGAGAGGGACTATTCAAAGTGGCCGCTGTAGTTTGGGTGGTCAGTGAAGGCCCACGCATGGGTACATTCAGAGGAAGGGCATTCTAGGCAGAAGAAATAGCTACTGCAAAGGTCCTAAAGCAAGCTTATTGGGCTCGAACACAAAGAAAGCCTGTGAGGCTGGAGTTTAGTGGGCAGGCAGGGATTGGGGCAGCATGAAATGAGACAAGAGAGGTAGAAGTGGTTGAATCTTGGAGAAACTTGCAAGGCACAGCTAGCTACAAGTTTTGAGGCTGGATTTTATTCCAAGAGCAACGACTATGAAAAAAGAAAGTGGCCTGACCCGTCTGGTGTTCGGAGGCTGGATTAAAGGGAGGGCAGGTGTGGAAGCAGGGAAATCTGTTAGGAGTCTGTTGTTCTGGCCCATGTGAGAGAAAGGGGTAGAGTTTGGACTAGGAATGTGGCGTGGAGACGGAGAGCATTAAACGGATTCAAGGCACGTTTTGAAGGAAGAGTCAACTGGATTTGCTCGTGGACTGGATATTGGATATGAGGGCATGAAAGGAACGAGGAATAAGCATTATATATCTTGCTTATACGCTGGGACTTCCTTCATATAATCCTGATTAACGCTCTCAAGCAACCAGTGTGGAAGGCTGGGATACCCTCCTCCTTATACAAGGACACAGAGGTGGGGAGGGATGAAGTCAGCCAAGGGTTACACAGCTTGTGAAGCAAGAATTTGAATTCAGGACTCGTGACACAGACTTTTGCATGAGGCTAGCTTTTCTTTCAATGTTTTGTTTCTTGTCCAAGAAAAAAAATAATAAATTCTATTAACTGTGTTGATTTATAAATAAAGGGTAGAAACAGGGTGAAAACTGAAGAGAAGAAACCAGGACATCATAACTCATGCTTCCCACCTAGAGATGTCACAATCAAAGGACAACACGAACTTCTTCCATTAATTAAACGGATGAATCAGGTTTCGGTTTCCACATCCTCTCTCCTTTCTGCACAACTTGTCTTTGAAGGCATTTCATTTGGGAAATGTGTGACCTTTACCCACGGTGCTGCGCTTAATTGAATGCTTTGCATCAAAAGTCGCTACGCTGATCAACATCTTACACCCACTGCCCTTCTGAAATCCTTACCCCAGTTCCTGGGTCTGTTTGGTTGAAATCATTTTACAAAAATAAATCATATCAAAGTTTTTCTTTTATTATTTTGAACACTTTGCTTGCAAAACTAAATATTTTTAACACCATGGCAACACGGCCAGGACTCTGGCTAATGTATCCAGGGCTGTACCAGAGTTCAGACTTAGCAAACTCCTGCCGCAGACAAATGGGCTTTGAAGGAGGAAAGAGCTAATAAATTAGGCATGGTCAATAATCGTTCCAGTCGCGTCTTCTGGAGCTTCCTAAAGAGTGATAAATTAGCCAGGCTTGTCCTAATGGATCAATTCCCCCCTCTCCCTTCTAGGACACACCAGCGCGAACTGAGCAAACTGCAAACTGCACGGCTTCTCAATGAGTTCAGATAATACCTCCCACACCTCCCCAAGTACTTGCTCATCCGTCTGCTTGTCTGACCCTTCCGATTGCACTGAGTTGGGCAGGCTGGGATTATCAGCTCCGCTTTTTTCCAGCGGAGGCTCACAGAGGTTAAGTGATTTTGTCAAAGTTGCACGGCTGATCACGTGGTTAGGAAGAGGCAGAACTACATTTTTCAACTGCATCTCCTAAATCCCGGCCAGCACTACTTTCAACACATCAGCCTCTGCTGTTGAAATTTAACTCAACAATCACTTACAAATGCTTCGGTTTATTGTTATTTTTTGGTTTGGGTTTTGTACGTTTATCGAAGTTACACAGGCACCAGTTAAAAGAATAAATGTATTCTATGCATTCTGTGAATCAACAGCCCAACAACTTCACCCAACTCTTCCTTCCCAGAGGCAACCACTATACCAATTTTACCTGCCGAATCCAGCACTTAATTGCATGTCTCTAACAAGCTTCTATCGGCACCTTTTGATTTTTCTCTTTATGCCCTGAAAATGATGGCGCTCTTTCCTCTCCTCACACCCACCATACATGAGCTGCCTCTCAACACAGCACTACCATGACTTGCTTAGACCAGTACTCAGTGTTGCCATTATTATGACTTGGCAAAAACAACTCCAGCCCCAGCTGACATATGTCAATTTTGATTAGCCTGTCCTAAACGTCCCCCACCCCACCCCTGCAAACCCCCTCACCTTCAGAATGAATGATTTTTTCCCCCTAATTTGCTGTTCTCTATGTACTTATTACTAAAGGAACGCCAAACTTGTTGCCAGCTGTGTAAATCTTGTCAAAACATTCAGATATAGCAGACGCGTTAACTGTATATTCCTCAAGAACCTTCACCATGATTCTTTTGATCTAATTAACCTGGAATGTTTGCCCTCCATGCCTGGCTGGCATCTTGGGCTCTCTGCCTAACCTGGAGGATCCCTTCACTTCTCTTCTCTGTTGGATTTTCCATTTCCTGTCACCGTCGCATTCCTAATTCATGGTAATGCACATTCTCTAGTAGCATCCTGAAGATGGATGCATGGGAGATACGTTTTTCTTTTAGAATTTACATGTCTAAAAGCATTTTTATTCTGCCCTCATATTGGATAGATAATTTGGTGAATATAAGATTCTGGATTGGGAATAATTTTCCATCAGAATTCTATTTCTAGCTTCTAGCATTGCCGTTGGAAAGTCTGAAGCATTCTGCTCCCTGATTCTCTGAGTAATTTGTTCCCACATCCCACCCTCTACCTCCTCCCCTTCTAGAAGTGTGTAAGCTTTCTTTCTATCCTGAGCATTCTGAAATGTTCATACAACGGTATGGATGTGTGCTAACATCTCTTTGGGCCTTTTAAAATTAGGAACTTGTATCCATCATTTGGGGAAATTTTCAAAAATGATTTCATTGATTTACTTATGAATATATATGAATGTTTATGGATATATATATGGATTTATGTATAAATCTGTGGTGTGTATGAATAGTGTGGTAAAAATTGGCTTGCTTCCCACCTTTCTCCACTCCTGGGTTAGAATTCAGCTGTCTTGTTTGGCTAATTCATTTACCACTTGTCCATCTACTTGTTTAGCTTCAGAAACTTTGTGGTTATGGTTTTCTCTCTCATTCTGTGCTCTTGAGTTTATGCTTTAAAAGAACTCCCTATACTATTATTTTAGTCATTTTCAAGAGGAACTGAATTCCAATGTGAGTGTTCAATCCAAATGAATGTTCAGTTGGCCATCTTTCCTCAGAATCCTCCAAAAGTTTTCCAGTCTTTCTTCGCTCCTTACTACAGTCATATTGCCTACGGACCACGCTTAAATGAGTCATAAATACTCACTCTCACGATGAGATCTAGTTTTCTCTTTTTCTCTTAAAGAATATTATACTTATATGGAGAGAAAGCCATTGATAATGCTCGGTGGCAGAAGTCATTTCTCCTGCAGAGTCAGGGCTGGTCTCAAACACAGAAGCAACAGTCTGCTTTGCTGCGTGAGTTGACAAGTCCTGGAAGTTCCCTCACCTTCTCATTTATGTCAGAACCCCGCTCCATGCAATGTCCACAAGTGGAAGAGACAGTAATGGAGTCCAAACCACACAGTGCCTTGGGATGGCCCTGTATTACCCTGCTATTCGTCTGGCTAACCACATCAGACCTGTCTGCTTACCTTCTAGGTCGTGAAGGGATAAAACATAGGCTAGGTAATTCACTGCCAAAGAGAGAGACAGAGAGTGTCAGAGGAACCGAAAGAGACTGAGAAACCGAAAGAGACTGACAGGGAGGAGACAGGAGGATAGAAATTACAACAGGTAGATGAGTTGAGTGGTTATGAGTAGAGATAAGAAAAAGCCTAAATTCAAACTTCAAGCTTTACCACTCCGATCATATTGTCAGTGCCTACAAACAGGAAAAGAAAGAACGGTACAGTGAAAAGGGTATAAGCTTTGCAATCAGATAAACCTGCTTCAGATCTCACTCTGTCATCAGTAGCAAAGCTGCTTTAACTTCCTTACTGTTAAAATGTAGGTAGGACTTACATCAAAGTAGTTTAAGAAACAGAAATGATGCAAGCAAATATGCTGGTATTTAGTAATGCCCATTAAATGGTAACTGCTGTCGTTAGTGATGGTGGAAATGGCCACGCACCATATCCTTGGACATGTTTACTGCATCTGTGTCCACGGTCCACCCTTGCAGGGAAAAGGACTTGATCACTGAGATTAACACTGCCAGCACATCACGGTAATAAAAAGTGAGCTAAAAACTAAAACTACAGTGAGGCACCACCTCACACCGGTCAGAGTGGCTATCATTAAGAAGTCTATAAATAACAAATGCTAGAGAGAGTGTGGATAAAAGGGAACCCCCAATGTAAATTGGGGCAGCCACTATGGAAAACAATATGGAGGTTTCTCAAAAAACTAAAAATAGAGTTGCCACATGATCCAGCAATCCCACTCCCGGGCAGATATCTGGACAAAACTATTATTTGAAAAGATACATGCGCCCCTATGTTCATAGCAGCGCTCTCTACAATAGCCAAGACACGGAAGAAACCTAAATGTCCACCGACAGATGAACGGATAAAGAAAATGTGGTGCGTGTGTATATATATATATATACAATGGAATGTTACTCAGCCATAAAAAAGAATGAAATAACGCCATTTGTAGCAACACGAATGGACCCAGAGATTACCAGAATAAGCGAAGTAAGTCAGTAAGAGAAAGACAAATACCATATGATATCACTCACATGTGGAATCTAAAATATGACACAAATGAACATATCTATGAAACAGAAACAGACACACAGACATAGAGAACAGACTTGTGGTTGCCAAGGGGAAGGGGGAGGCGAGTGGGGAAGGGAAGGGTTGGGAGTTTGGGATTAGCAGAGGCAAACTATTAGATATAGGATGGATAAAAAACAAGGCCCTACTGTATAGCACAGGGAACTATATTCAATATCCTGTGATAAACCACAATGGAAAAGAATATGAAAAAAATATATATGTATAACTGAATGAATTTGTTGTACAGCAGAAATTAACACAACATTGTAAATCAACTATACTTCAATAAAGTTAAAAAAAATAGCTAACTTTCAGTTGGTTTTATTATTGCTTTTAAATTCTGTACAGAAATGCCAGATAAGAGATGGGACACCAAGTTAAGTGTGAATTTGACATAAACAAGGAATATTTTTTTTTCGTATAAGCATGTCCTGTGCATTATTTAAAACACAGTTTTAAAAAGTCTTGTTTGTCTGAAATTCAGATTTAACTGGGCCTCCTGGATTTTATTTACTAGATCTGACAATGCTAAGGGCACCCCCATATAGCATGCACTGGGGGTGGAATGCTCCACTGACGGCCCCTTCCCCCCACTGCTTGGTACTTCCCAACTGTGTCTACTGCAAATTCAAAGGAATAGTCACTACAGTTCTTCTTTAAATGGTCTCTTTTGCTTCCTGAGGTAGTATCAATAGGCCATCACTTTTCTTAAGTTCTGTTTGGGGCTCAACAGTACTGACTGACTAAATCTGCAGAAGGGCATACTTTCATCCAAGTGGTGACAGATCCGGACCGGGGAGGCACCAACATGGCTGTGAGGGAGACAGTACAAGAGGACGGTGGTGTGGTGTGAACTTGCATTAAAGACCTGGGCAGTGACAGGACAGGACCCCTCCTCCTCCCCGCAGTGGAACAAACCTGAATACTCATTAGTAGATCAGCAATACCAGTTATTAGCATTTCTCCTCACTTCTCACAGTCAACTCTTGATTAACTACAGTAATAGGAAGCGGGAAGGACACCACACATAATCCCAAATCAAAAATTTAACAAAAAAGTGGTCAAGGGCAAGATGAAGTGCAAGTTCTGCTAACCAGCCCTCTGCCCTCCCTCCATCGCTGGAGATACCAACACTCCTGCAGGCGCCTTCCCTTCCCGATGCCATCGGTGCTCAGAGTCCCAAACCCGCCTCACCCTTCATCACCTCACTAATACTTCGCATCAATGTATTTGTCCAGACACTTAATTTGTTCATTAAGTACCCAAAGAAGAGGACTGTTTCCACCTTGCAGAAGAAACAGTAGGTAGTCTACTGCTTATCATGCAGTTTCAAATAGGAAAGGTTTTCCAACATGTAAATAGCATAGCTGACTCATACTGATTCATGTGAAAACTAACGCATTAATTTTTTAAAGACTATCACTGTTCCGTGACCTCGCTAATCTAGCAACCTACAGTTGAGAGTTGACTATAACTTATCTATAACTTATGTTTCTGAACCTAGTTCTAATTGTATGATTTCATATGCATATCCAAATCATTGAACTACTGCCGCCACACCAGTCCCTGCCCAGGGCCATGAGAAACCACCACGTATAAATGTTCTCATTTCCTGTTTTTATACGTGTAGGTGTACGGCTCCCTCCCTAATTCCTCCTCTTTCAGCTGATTATATTGGTATTGACTGTGTGCCTCTAAATAAGATAAATGTTAACTTTTCTGTGGGCTTTTAGAAAGGAGTGGAGCTAAATGAATGAATTCAGTCAGCCAGCTTCATCTGGAAGACGTACTGATTACAGTTTAAAAAAATCTACCAAAGAAAACCTCCCCTTTCTCTTTCTTGAACTGTAACTTTCATGTATGTATCTTGCAACTTAGATTTGAAGGTAGAACTTAGATTCAGGTACAAAAGAGGTTCATTTGGATCCTTCTGGGCTAATCTGGTCACTCCACTAAAATAAGGACGTGGGGACCGACTATGGCTAAAGAGGTGACGGGTGTACTTCAATGTCGAGTTAGAGATGTTACTACTATTCAAACTTACAATAAAGAGTTCAACATTTATTGAATGCCGGGACTGTGCATTTCACATAGCATCTCATTTATAGAAGGCTTATAAGAGTTAACATTGCAGGATAAACATTTGAAAGATAAACATTTATGGAGTGATAACAGATATCAAAAAAGTCAACAGAGACTCCTTGTCTTTCCAAAACTGTGTAAGTGTATTCCCAAATATTTCTAAATGGTACATAAGAAAGGACATGTTCGAATATATAGTCTTAAATATTTAGAGAAAAGAACATCATCAGAATTACCTTAAAACACACAAACACACACACACACACACACACACTCACTTGCATCTCTGCCAACATTCTCAAACAAGTTTGATTATCTTACACTGAGGGTTAACTACTGATTACATTTTCCCAATTCATATATGCAGTAACAGGGCCAATAATGTATCATTTTCAAGGCAAGATTTAGTACACAGCTAGCTGATTAAATATCCTACCCTTAATGATACGGGATACCAAATAAGTCTCATTAGCTACTAAGGGCGATTTATTTTAATCTTTAAACTTTTCACAATAGGCTGACTTCTCAACACCTATCTGAAGAGTTCCTGTCATTTCCAACCAAAAAATTCGGCTTTCCTACTTGGAAAGTCAGAAAGAATTTTTCATAATGAAATACAGTCACAGGATCATGTTATACAAATGTGGATTTGGGAGCAGTGATACTAGAGTAATTGTAACACTAAAGTTCACTTTGGCTTTCAAGCATCAAGACATCAGAGAGAATGTGACCTATTCTACTGCATTTGTTTACATGGATAACAAACCCAGTTAGGACAATGCAGCCAGGGAGTATGAAGAGAACTATTATAGGGCAAAGGCCATACCTATACATCACAGTTACTCCTATTAAGGTCACCCAGGAATGACCATTTAACCAACAACTCCGTTCTTGATATTAAAAATCAATAGTAATATCAACATCCCTTCTTCTTAAACAATATTTTACAGAATCCATATTCTACAACAACATACTACTAAGTATATTCAGTGCAAGAAAAAAAGACAATGTTTCATGTTTTGAGAAATCCTGCTTTAAACAGGGTTAAACCGTTTCATTGTTTTTTACTACAGGACTTCCCAGAGCCTTTAATAAGCTCATATGCACTGTGTCCCTGTGATTTGTTTTTAGTATAGAGCATTTCCAGGTTTATCAGACTACAGACTCTTTTTTGGAGAGCACCAATCCACATTTCATGCAATACGGGTGAGTGTCACTAGTTGGGAAATCCTACACCTACAGCCTCGGCAATGGGGTGCACGCGCGTGCCTAACTGGCACAATCAGAAAGAATGCATTGCGTGGTGTGTTTGTTTCTTATTGCTATTATGACAAATTACCACAGACTTAAATGGCTTAAAACAATACAGATCTATTACCTCATAGTTCTGTATGTTAGAAGTCTGACATGGGTCTCATTGAGCTGAAATCAAGGTGTTGACAGGGCTGCATTCCCTTCTGGAGGCTCTAGGGAGAATCTGTTCCTTGCCTTTTCCAGTTTTAGAGGCTTCCAACATTCCTTGGTTCACTGCCCGCTTCCTCCATCTTCAAAGCCAGCAACACTGCATCTCTCTGATCGTTCTACTGTACTATCTCCCGCTGACCCCAGAGAAAGTCGTCAGCTTTTAAAGATTCATTTTCAAGATTTGTGTGATTAGATTAGGCCCACTTGGATGGTCCAGGATAATCTCCCCATCTCAATGTCGGCAAAGTCCCTTTTTGCCATGTAAGGGAACATATTCACAGATTCCAGGGATCAGGGTTTGGACATCTTTGGGAGCCATTACTCTGCCTACCACACGTGAGTTGGTGAGAGTACCTTCAAAGTTCTGGCTAGCAAACGAGGTCAAAGAATGAGAAAGAGAGCAGCGGTCGCTGTTATTTGCTCCCAGATATTACTTGTATCATCAAAGCACCAAGGAAATCAAAAGTATTGTCCGCTTAAGGGATGCAGAACAGTAAACATGATATGGAACACATTCCTAAGCACCGAGGGCTTGGTTTGTAGTGCTCTGGAAATTAGGTTCTCCACAAACACAGCCAGCTGGCCCCTCGACAATATGGGCCTGATTCTACAAGGTGTCTGTTTTCCAGTAAAAGGCATATATGCCTAATCAGCTTCATTGAAGCCTTCCTTACTAAGGGACCGTGCATTCATTACCTCCTATGATGTTGGTGTTATAACTGCCCTATTTTACAGGTGAGACAATACTTTTCACGGTTATGTTACTCGACAAGATCTTGCTTGCTTTCACCAAACCAGTAGCAAGTACATATCTGACTCCAAAGCCTGAGTTCTTAATCCTGTGCAGTACTATTCGCTTTGATAATCCATCTCTCTCAGGTCTCCCCACTCCCCATACCCCACACACAAACGAAGTTCTTTCCTAAGTCCCTATCTGATCCGAGGGTCTACATGCATGGGCTCTAGGCACGTGTGTGTGCACGCCCTTGTGCTCATGCGCACACATTCACTAACTCTTTCTGTCCTGTGTGTCCTCACGAGGCTTTATGCCTTGAACAGGTATCTCTCTGTTGTGATCTCTGATCCGATACGGAGACTTCTGGGCCAGCAACAGGGCAAGCTGTGAGTACATGCCTTACAGTCGTTTCTAGTTTCAAAATGAGGCTAGGTCACCATCTGTGAGGTAACTTGGCAGGTCACCTGAGCATCATGAATTTCAGCTTTCGCCTCTTGTAAGAGCTGTACAGCACTATCTGCTTCACAGGGTCATTGTAAGGATTTAAAGAGACGGTCTGTGTAAAGCACCTGATAATACTCACGCAATCCATTGTAGCAGATACAATTATCCTCAATTCCTTGCTATGTTTATCTACATAAAAGTGCCGTTGGAAGTTCTGGTCTCTCGGAAAGATGCTCATCGACAACCTCTACCGCTGTTAGTGACATCTATACAGCCAACAACCGTCGTTTAATTCCCACCTGATTGTTAAGGTGTGGTCCTTGCTACCCCAAATGATTTTCTTTTAAAGGGCTATGCCTGCCTGGAGAACTAGGGCCTGAGCCTTCTTGAAATTTTCTAATCACATCTGGTTTAGCTTTAGACATTTTCTGGGGTTTTGCCAGCAGCCACGACACTTTAATGGCTACAATAAACCTCAAAGCCTCATCAAATCTTTGCTGTATGTGTGAAAATTATGTCCACTTCAATTAAACATTCCATCTCAGCTCACACCCAGGCCTTGTGGAAACGGAGCTGAAGACTGAACGGGGAAGTGAGATGAAACGGGCCGCCACGACTCTGGCCATCTCGCCAGATGGGATTTGGAAGGACAAGAAATTCATTAGAGAACCCACGTTCTGTATTTTCTTTAAATATTTACTAGGTACCTTTCATGTATTAAAAACATGGGCATCTCTAAAGATTAGCAGGGCATTTTTTTGTTTAAATATTCAATGTGTGTGGGACAGCGCCGGTTTCCTCCTTTGCCTTGGTGGTACACTTCACGTCTTTGTGGTGACGTCCCACGCAAAGAAGAAAAATAACTGAGGTAGCGTTCAGTCTTCCTTCATAAGGCAGCTCCTCCAGCTTCAGAAGGTCTTGTATTTCCTTAAAATTGACTGGGGAAAGTGTCAGTGGAGTACTCAGAGATCCGGAATGACAGCTTCAGAAGGTCTTGTATTTCCTTAAAATTGACTGGGGAAAGTGTCAGTGGAGTACTCAGAGATCCGGAATGACACCGTGGATCTCCCTAGAGAAAATAAGGTACACCCACTGCAGAGGTTTGGGGGCACCCCTGCCTCTACACGGTCCTTTGAATTCACTCTTCTTATCCCTTCGTTATTTATCAACAAACACACAGGGATATCAAAGGGAGTGGGCTGAGCCAGGATGCCTGAGAAAGGCAGCCGTGGAGGGACGGCAGGCGAAGAGGAAAGATCCAACGTAGATCAGGTTTCTGCTCGAAAGACCATACGAGAGGGTCTCACAAGGACCAAAAGACGAGAGAGGATGGGCATGCAGGGATGGCGGCCAGGGACTGGACAAGCACAGGTCTTCTCTGCTACTGCAGAAGCCACCCTGAGGACTGGCCTGGCCCTAATTCTGCCACTGGAGAGAGGTAGAAAAAAACTGCTACGTGATGCTACTCCGCTTTCTTAGAATAAAACTCAAGCCCCGCAACTCAGTCGAGGATCAAACCGCCCCTTTTTGAGGAGACGGAAAAGAATGATCACGAGGTCATGTATCACATTCCTGAACGAAGCATTCATTGAAATTCACACTCTCGACCACATCGACAGGAGGGGAAAAAAACCCGCATGTTCCTTTAAAAATAATTTACAAGGTAAAAATATTCACTTGTAACCACTATCCTTATTTAAGCAAGTTCTATGCCCAAAGTAAAAATAAATGGCTCTCCCTGCCACCGGGAGCAGATCTTTCCCACTTTACTTCCATTTCCAAGCTGTCCTCTAAGACTTAGATTTCTGAGCACTCTTTCACAATAAACATTTTTAAAATGTTTATTTTATGTCTTAGTGTAAAAATATTCCTGGTGCAAGCTCTTCGTTTCCTCAAGCTCTGCTTTTGGCGTGCTGGGCTCCATTTCCACATTAACACGCTCCCTAAATCCTCCACAGAGCTCTTCAATTGGAGTTACACAAGCTCCAAGGCAAGTATTTATATTCTTGGACAAGGAGATGTCTCCACAGTGAAAACACAAGGCTCCAGAAATGCCAAAGGAAAATTCCTGCCCGAGAGACATATTTTCACCTTTTAAAAAAGCCAAAAAGGGCTTTCAGCATTTTGCGTTGGATAATTAAAAATGTAAATTAAAGTAAAACAGACTGTTTACTACGGGTCTTACCATCATTATTAGACTCATATACATAAACGAAATATATAGGCACGTCTGTGTGTGTGTGTGCGTGCGCGCGCGCGCGCCACAGGGAGAGCAAGAGCAAGAGTGAGAGACAGGAAGATAAGGCAGCACATAGTAAACTAGCTTAGAAAATGCAATGCATGAGATTTTCTAATCAGACCCAATCTGCCTCTCACTGGCCGTGCGAATACAGCTTCTCGAAGCCTCATTTTTCTCATCTATAAAATGGAGTTAGTGTAGTTCCTGCTTATTTGGGTCGTTAGAAGAATTGTATGAGAACACAGTAAGAATTCAAAAAAAGGGTTGTTATTATTTTTATTAAAATTATATCTATTCCATGCTGGAAAATGTAGATATAACAAGATATATATATATATATATATATATATATATAAAATAAACACTAATTAACACCAATGAAAGAGAAAGATGTGTAAATACACTGCTTCCAAATTGTGCACAGAGATGGAAAGTGTCCTGAGGTAGTGTACCATAACTGAACTCTCACCATTCCATTCCCCGAGCCATACAGAAATCATCCCCTTAAATCATTTTAAAAAATCCTATCTATTATCATAATAGCAGAACAGTGTGCCTGTTACCTTCTAGTTGCCTCTTCAGTTTTCTCAAATCCTTTATAAGGTCTTCAAATTTGACTTGGGAGGCCAGAAAGAAATCTTGTGGTTCGGGCAGGGGGAACACACTCTTTTCTGTTCCTGCTTCCTAGAATATATGGTAAACAAAAGTACATTTTACTTCCCAATTGTCACTTTCGGTTGAAATTCCAAAGCATCTTTTTTTCGGATGGTTGGATAAGAATCATGGCAATGCTCCCCTGCTATCCCTAACTTTGGACTTGTTGCTTTGAAGTGCGTTCGTGTCTTTCACGCTATCATTTCGGTCTTATTGGCACTGAGGTTGGCTATGGCTGTAGCTATGGCATGGGCTGGGCTCTGTTTTGCCTCTTGAATCAAAGAGAAAATGGTCAGGTATGTCCTAATCTTAGACCCTCTACTCCCATGGAAAATGGCACAGGAAGAACCCATGAAAGTACTTGAATTGAAAGTCCCTGTGGAGTTTCACATGGCAGCAATTAGATAACTCATCTTTGGGGTATGCCAAAGGGTGTGAGTTGGAAAGTACTGGATAAGGTAGCACTGAGGTGGGAGAAACAATCACCATCGCTTCTGCTCTTACCCACCTTCCTCTGCAGCTTAAAGCTTGTGGGCACACGTGCGCGCGCGTGTACATGATCAAATTCTTCACATATTTGTAAAGATTCTCTTAATGTTGTTTGGCTTATCTTAGCAGATGTTTACGAGGGCATGGTTGGGTTGGGTTTTGACAAGCTCCACAACTATACCTAATAGAGGATCTCAGCTGAGAAACACCCAGAGGGACACGAACTGTAGGCACATCGGGAGACCAGCAGAGCCTCAACTGTCTTTTCCAGTCCGGCTTGCTTTCTCCCCGAGTTGTTTAATACAAGCTTTGTGTCTTGCATGTCTCAGGCCATCTCCGCTTATTCTCCTCTCCACACAGGCTACTTTGCCAGCTTTCCTTCACATTCCATCTTCCCTGCTGCCATTAGGACTAATTCCAAACTCTAAAACGGCTTTACAAGGCACTTTCTGATCTGGCCTCTGTCTCCATCTCCAGCCTGATTTCTCCCTTCCCCTATCGCTAACTCCCTCTCCTAAACTTTCATAAAATAAAAGAACAGGCCACAGTCTCTTGCTTCTAGGCTTTTGTCTACAAAACTGTCCCTCTTCAAAAACTCTTCCCCAGCCCCTCTTCACACCTCCTTGTTCATACTCCTCTTTCTAGTCTCAAAACAGATATCACTTCCTTAAAGACCTCCCCTAAGTCTCAGCACCTGGGTGTCTCCAAGAGTCCCTGCTAATTCCTGTTATCACAGCACTTTTCAACGTTAACTTAAAAATTGCCTTGTTAGCTTGTGTGTCTTCCCCACTAGACTATAAACATTTTGAAGGCAGGAACTGTGCCTTGTTCTCGGTCAAGTACACACCATCTGGCCTACCAATAAAATCTGTTTGGCACCACTAACAGAGAGCTTATAAAACGCTATTCTGGGAAGTGTGCACCTCGGGCAGGAGTCATCTAACTTATCGTCCTGTTTTCTTGTGGTTTTGAGAATTCCCTGGACCCTAGCCCCCTTCCTTTAAGACCTTTGGCCTCATTTGGGATGCTAGGAGGAGGTGGTTTTCCTCATTTGATCAGAACAACATTTTACGTGATCCGTGTACTATTTTTCATCTTCCTCTACTTATTGTACCGCTTTTTAAAAAACCATGGAAGCAGTACCCTCCTTTGAGCGCCAAGGTGGAACAACATCTAAGATGCTTGTCACAAAACGCCATGGTAATCTACGGAAGAACTCATGCATATTTCTTTCTATTTTCCAAAACTTTTTATCAGATTCAGTCCTGGCTTCATTTTTTTTTTTTTTTTTTTTTTTAAGCTAGAAAAAGAGAAAATGCTACTGAGCAAATCGGCCCGGTAGTAGCTCTTGCGAAAGCTGCTCAATTGGAGTTCAAAAGACATGGCCCTAGAAGGGTTTCTCTGAACGTCACATAGACCTAGACTTGGACCAAAAACCAGGCATGAGTGGAAGGAAGCTTGGAGCAAGAGTCACCTTTCTTCCGCTAACTGCTCATCACCACTAACCACAAAAATCATCACTTATGCTCCTAAGAGGGAAGGGATCATTTACTCAATCACATAATGCTGTACTCTTGTTGAGTGCAATTCATTTTAACACAGTGAAAACTGGGAGAGCACCACACAAATGTTGACTTCTTGTTTTTCCTAAACTGGACCATCCCGTGTTTGCAATTAATCTTACTTTAAGATTTCCCTCTGTGAAGTCGATTCCACTGGGTTCAGCTCTCTTCAGTAGGAGTCAAACTCCATCGGCAAATTTCATCCTTCCTACACAGTGCATCTGTGTAGGCAGGATGGTTGAGGCAGAGACTATGAGTACATCTGCTTAGGCCAGCCTCGAATTTGAACTGTCACCTCAAGAGCCTTCAGGATAACTCTTCTGCCACCCTGGTACCTGCCTTCAGAACTTTGGCTGCACACATATTGCCTGAAGCTCAACACACCTACCCTGCTCTACCAGAAGATAGCTCTCGCCTCGTTGCATCTTGTTTGTTACAGATGCTACTTATTACATGCTTGTGGGTATTTATAGTACATTCAACTCAGCAAGTATTTATCAAGCACCTACATTACGAACATGAAAAAAGAGACAACAAAGAGTTCTGGACCTCAAGGAGCAATGCCGGGAAGCCAGGTAATGGCTCAATGATATCTATACACAGGGGAATAATAAACCTGGTGGTAGATACATTGACAACGGTTAGATAAACCCACCAGGAGGGTAGGAGAGATGACTAAAGACTTCATCAGTGCTTGGCCTGTCTTCTGCATGAAACTGTAGGCCTTTTGAAAACGAGGCCCTGGAAGCTTTACTTTTCTTCCCTTGGTACCTAGGAAAAACTCTGCTTGTGTGGATAGTCGAGCGGGACTCCTGACAACATTTTCCTGAGACTTTTTCCATTTACTGACTGCTAGGTTTCTCAACAACTTACAATAGTACCTCTTTCTTCTCAAAGCTAGGACTCCTTGTTCTCGATTTAATGAGAAGGACTAAAACACAGAAAACTGCGCTCAGGTGGATTCTCACAGAAATTTTTATTTCTAATGGCCCAGTGTAATCTAAGCAGGGAAGATGGATTTCAAATTCCACGTCTTTAACTTGTTCACAGATGAACATTGCTGATAAAGTATTGGGTATTATTGCATCTTAAGTTCCTAAAGTTTGGTCTGCATCCCAGAATCTAGTTTCAAATATAACCAATTACTGAATGGATATGGGTTTCACAGAGACCCTCACAATCTGGTCAGAAGGCACTGAGATGACTGGGGGTCTCTTTGAAGCTGTGTTATACAGCGGATTAAGAGTCAGTAGATTTGCGCCACTGAATAATGCTTCTCTTTACAAGAGTCAACTAAACTCTCTTGGCTCCAGTGTTTCCCATCTGTAAACCAAGGAAGCTGGAGAGCTCTCAAATTCTATGTTGGACTTGAAATTCATCCATCCATCCATCATCCAATTTCTGAATGCCAGCAATGTGCAGGAGCTGAAACCCCATTAGTGTAGTTTTCCACGTAACGCTATTTCTTACCTGATCATAGTAACGCAGGTAGTATTTCACAACATAGTCCACCAGATTAATCCCATTATCCTAGGTTTAAAAGAGAAGTTTAAATGAATATCATTCACATGAGACCCTGCCATATTAGATAGTCAAAGAGCTGAAATCTCACTCTGTAACTCTAATACTTTTCATTTGTGATACCTGGTCCTAATTCTGTTTGAGACTGTCCTCTTTCCTCCTCGTCCCATTCATTTTTATGGCATCTCTACAAAGAAATGACACTACACTCTTTCTTGGGGTGCGGGGGGAACCCAAAGAGGTAATCCATAAGGCCTCTGAGGTAATGGCTAAGACAAGCGCCAGCCAACCAAAAGACTGTCTCCATACTTTCAGGCATAAAGCCAAGAAGGGAGGGGGTAGGGGAGGGCTGAAGGGAACCAGAGAGTAGAACAGAAGACCATCCCTCCCTTCCCACCTTTCAAAAAATGTGTGTTCTTACTGGCGTGAAAAACAATCAAGGAGGCTTAAAAGGAACACCCTGCCACTTTATGACCCTGGGACTCCAGGGGAGAGCAGGCCCTCCCACAAGGCAGCCTTTGTGTCTCGTTCACGTGGGTCTAATTCTAATTTGCCTGTGTGTTTCCCCTCCCTCCGCTCCCCCTGCCCCCCCAGGGGACGCCTAGATATGGGCTGGTTGTTTCTAAAGAGGTAGCTCTGCAGGGTGTGGAGCCAAGCGATAATCAGTCTCAGAGGGTCTGACAGTGGACCCCCAGCCCAATTGTTGTGGACCCGAGAGTAATTCCAACGCTCAGCTCCCGTGGTGAGTCAGCACTGCGCTCCACTTAGGAGCGAGTAAATTACAAGGAGCTAACGCCAAACTCGAGCAGACTCAAGCCTTGCGCTATGGTTAATACTGTACGCTCTCTGCTTTATCCTCTCACGGCAGTTCAACATCTAACTGTGTGCTTTCGAGCAAATGAATGTTGGGGATTTTGTCATCAAAAGGAGATGAAAAACCTGTCTTTATTCAAAAGAAAGCAAACAATGTACTGTTAGGGGGAGGAGAGAGATGAACGGAACACCCAGGAACACTTTTTTTGAAAATTGAAGGTATACGAGGAAAACAATGACAGATCACAGACCTTCGTTATGAGAAATAAATAAATACCCGACTTTTGACGTCCTTGAGTTTGGGCAGAATTTCTAAGCTATATCCATCTGCTTGTCCCCGAGTCCTATTTCCTCCATTCATATAGTTTCCAAAAGCCAGAATGAGAGCCAAAATATCCTTCACACTCTTCATCTGCAGCAAGCCCTGGGAAGGCAAACACCCATTATTATGCGGCTGAACTCCAAATGCACCTATGTTCATTCAACAACAAATATTCACTGAGCACTTGATAGGCTGTTTGCTGGCCTGTTACCAACTGGATTTATAGTTGGTGAAACGGAAAATACACTTCACTAAGCCATAAGTGTCTTAAAAAATATGTTAACAGCCATCATTTTTTAATCCTTTCAATGAATTACAAACTGCGCATGTTCTAATACTGAATATTAAATATTAGTTTTTGTATTTCTATTTGAACCGGTTTTATTTTTTAAATACTTATTTTAAAGGATTTAGAAATTGAAAAAGACAGTTGTTACAGTTAGGCTTTGTATTTGACGGCTTCTAAGTAGGAAGGGGTTTAAGATCATTTGAGGATCTGGTTTTGGACGATGTATCTATACAAACAGCACAGTTAAACGTAGGGTAGATACAATAGCAAGCCTATATTTCCTTATCCCTGGAAATAATCCTCAGAGGTGAACTACAGAATCCTCAGAGGTGAATACAATCATGTATTTCAAGGTCATAGGCTATGTTTATTAAGTGTTTGCTGATTTGTCTATTAACTTTTACTATTTGTCTATTAATTTCAAGCTGCTTGGGGTTCTCTTCAGCTCCCCATCTCATTTGTTTTTCCTCTCTCTCTCATTCTTTTGCCCCAAGTGCAAATTTTCAAATTGATACTTTTCCCCTTCTCTACAGTTTTAGTCGACTTTATTTTCCTTGATTTTAGGGTAAAGAAAGCAAACCAAGTGCAGCTCTAGGACGACCTCTGCTCCTGCCTCGTAGGGCGTTATTAGAGGGTGTATATTATATACCTTGGTAATATTTCTGCTTTCTTTAGTGAAATCTTTCATATTTTAGAAGGAAAAAACCCCATGCCTCCAGATAAGCAACTAAACATTACAGTACTTGTGGAGGATCACCATGTGGTGAAGGACGTGCGTCATTGGGAGAAAAAGCCACGTTCAAGAATTTAACTTTATAACAAACGCCAGTGTGGTAAAGCCAACAAAAACTTATCGGCCCATCACTCATTATCATAATCATTGATTTCATTTATCAAGTCTCCAGAATATTTTTATTTTACTATGTAAACACATTTCAGACGATCCAATGCATTGGTCTAAGGCAAATCTCTTTTTGCAATCTAGAGAGTCAGAATGGAAAACACACTATACTATTTAGGTTGGTTTTAAGTGGCCAGAATGTACATTGGGAGGTATTTGGAATACGTGAGAAGAAATCTGTAAAAGTGTCGTTTTTTTTCCTCCCTCTTTCTCCTCTGTCGATCTGCGTCTCCTTCTTTCTTACTCACCTGCATGCACGCTCACACGGGATCATCGTCACAGTTATACTCAGGAAAACACACAACCTTAAGTCCACAATATTTCTGCAGAGGGACTCGAGTTGATCTTTCCCAGTCCCCACTCCCTCCTTTACCCCCAAGGAGGGCAAAGCTGTCTTTGAATTAGACAGTAAACATACCTTAGAAGCTCGTGTGATGATCTCTACCTTTCGGTGCACGGCAGTAATGCCCTCAGAAAAGACAGATCTGAAGATTATACACTGGGCACGTTCAGCAAAATTAGGGATCTGGGCTAACTCGTGTAAAAATCTGTAAGAATTAAGAATGAATCATCTGACTTCACATATAATCGCAAGGAAAATAAAAAGACAGCAGACAGAGATTCGTCATGAGAGCATTCCTTGTTTGACGACGTTAATTGAACAATTATAAAAGGCATCAAACAGGCAAACTCAGGGGACTCCAAGGGTTTGTGCTCTACTGTTAACAACAAAGACGCTTTTAAAAATGGGTTTCCATATCTCACCTCACACCTGTCAGAATGGCTGTCATTAAAAAGAACACAAATAACAAATGCTGGAGAGGATGTGGAGAAAAGGGAACCCTCGTACACTGTTGGTGGGAATGTAAATGGGTGCAGCCACTGTGGAAAACAGTACGGAGGTTTCTCAAAAAAAAAAACTAAATATAGAGCTACTATATGACCCAGCAACTCCACTCCAAAAAAAAAACAAAATCCAAAAAAACCAAAAACACTAATTTGGAAAGATACATGCACCCCAACGGTCACAGCAGCATTATTTACAACTGCCAATATATGGAAGCAACCTAAGCAACCACTGACAGATGAGTGGATAAAGAAGACGTGGTATATGTGTATATACACACACACACATACATATACACACACAATGGAATACTACTCAGCCATAAAAAAGAATGAAATTTTGCTATTTGCAGCAACACGGATGGCCTTGGAGGGCATTAGGCTAAGTGAAATAAGTCAGACAAAGACAAATACTGTATGATACCACTTATATGTGGAATCTAAAAAATACACCAAAATAGTGAATATAACAAAAAAGAAGCAGACTCACAGATACAGAGAATTAGTGGTTACCAGTCGTGGCAGGAGGGGCCATATAAGGGTAGGGGAGTGGAAGGTACAAACTACTGGGTATAAGATAGGCTCAAAGATATATTTTACAATGCAGGGGATATAGCCAACATTTTGTAATACCTGTAAATGGAAAATAACCTTTAAAAATTGTATAAAAATTTTTTAAAATAAAAAAAAAATAAAATGGGTTTCTATAATGGTGAGCAAACATATGGTGTATAAATTAAGAACAGAAAGTTAACGCAAGTATACTGAACCATGTGAAGCTATCTGTCTCTTGCTACTCCAGTAAGACTAAACCGAAATGGAAAGCATTAATCTTAAGTGTTTGGGGAAAAAAAAAAATACACAGTAGACTCCCTTTATAATGCAGCATTCTCTAATGGTGTACTAACACAGGCTAAGTAAGGGGAAGACTTGAGGCAAATGTCTATAGACAAGTGAAAAAATAATCTCTTTCTGAAGTTAGATTACTACTTTTTGTTGTTGTTGTTCAAACAATTATAATAATCTATAATGATTCTATTCTGCAGGTATTTGTTTACTTTTCCACAACAACTTACCTACACAGACAGGACTTCATAGCTCCATGCTTGGAACAAAGGAGGCACTCATTAAGTGGGCACAATCCAAAGTTTCTTAAAAACTATGGCAAGACAGATCTTAAAAGCTAAAGTTGAGTACTGACCTACGCACAGAAGTTCACTGTCTGAGCAGCTGGGCACTGGTGCCCTTTGCAAAATTAAGCTGGAAGAGCTACATATCCTCTAGGCCAACCACCCGAGGTAGGGGTATACACTAAAATGGATGGAAAGAGTTGGACATGAATTCAGAAAAGGAGAGAATCCACTAAAAGCTTTTAAATCCATTTGGGGGTTGAAATGATGATTAACTGATAGTTCTGAAAGTCTTGGTCAAACCATAACATCATTACCTTGACATTTCGTAACCTCTTACCAAGGATGCTTTTACCTAGGAGCAAAGCTGGAGCCCCCTTCTTTCCAGAACCAAAGGAATTTCCTTAGCTAATAATACTCTGTGCCTCTTTTAGGGACACTTGGGTTTTAATAAGATTCTAATAATCAGCTGTTTTTCTTATTTATCCTACAACTAGGTCATAATCCTTTTTTTTTTTTTTCCCTAAATAACACTGAGAGGAAGCAAAGAATGTCCATAAGAGAAAACATATCTTTGCTTTAAGGTTCTGTAACTCTGATTATTATGAAAACCATGTGATGGGATATAAAAGTGGAAACCCAAAGGAATTCTGAATTAGGACAAGATGAAAAACTTACACTCTATGTGTGAATTGTTTCTTTGTAAAATTAGTATTAAACCACTGATTCATTTATGACTGAAATCAGGGGTATCGCCAGTTCTCACAAACATGAGCAGTAAAAAGCTTGCGGGACTGGAGGCCTTTGGTCCTGTAGCGAGTCTTGGGAAGTTTTACTTATTCAGACGCTGCTGAGAGCAACCTCAAGTGTAGCACCCTGCACTTCTCCCTTTCCAAATGCAGCCATGAAACACTATTCCCTAAGTAGGACCCAGATCCCTGAGTGGGTACACTTCCTCGTTTCAATGAACACAACGAGTGAAGCATTGATGGAGAGAATATACATTATCAACAGCCCAGCTTACCAGCAAGGTCTTAGATGAGAAGAAGGAAATGCTGTATAAGCAATTGCTTATAACTCGTCTCCAAAAAGGACGTTTAGGGCCAACATGAGGAGACGAGCCCATAGGCTCAAGCAATTGGTGTTACCCGGAAAAAAGAGTAAAATAGAACTACAAGGTTCCCTGGGGTCAAAGCTTTACTGGAACTAGGGCTCGCACTAGGAAGGCTCTCAGAGAATCTTAAAGACCCAGTGTTCTGTGTATGGAGAAGGGGCCGAAGCACATATCCAGAGTTGGAGGGGGGAGGGAAATTCAGCTATTTCACAATACTTTTGGATAGAACTGTAGGGAATGTGTCACCAAAAATACCAGAGCATCAGTCACCAAGGATTTTAGTGTCTTTAGATGTGTACGAAGCACTTCCAGTGCGTCAGGCACCATGCTGAGACCTGAATTTAACTTAAACACAATTCCTTCTTGATCACCTGTGAAATAAATCCACAGTTACCACGAGTGTGATGAGCGCTCTCGGTGATGGGGCCTAAAATAGGAGCTATGGAAGCCATACGCAGGGCATCAAAGTCAGAGCCCTGGAGGGACCGTGTCAGCCAAGGTCTCCGGGAGCCCTCTGGTCCTTGTGCAGGACACATGTAAGAGGCTGCCAGCGAGAGCCTGGACAGGCTGAATGATATTCGTGGGGAAAGGTGAGAAAAAGCTAAAATGGGGCTTTGTGTTCTAAAATAAAGAGTTCAAGCTTTTTTTCTGAATGAAGGAAGGGTTTTAAACAGAGGAGTGAAACTTTCCGCTTTTTGTTTCAGAAAATCGCCCTTGCAATGGCTCAGCTGATGGATTGGAAGTGAGAGCAGATCTGAGGCTGGGAGCAGCTGGAATATTCTAAGGGGGAACGAGGGAGGGCCTGCGGTGTGGATGCTGAGGGGCGAAGGGTGAGAAAGCGACTGAGGCTGCCAGACCCTATGGAGCTGACCCATCCCACGGGACGCTGAGAAGAGTCCAGGATGACTTGTGGGTTTTGGGGCCTGGTCACCTGGTAGAAGGTGAAGATACAAAATACTAGAGAGGCAAATTTGGGAAAAACAAAGTCTCGAGGAAAGCAGACTTTCCCATTTATCTGAGAAAGTACCAGAAGTACAGGTTACCTCAAAGGCTATGAAGTGTCTAATATCTTATCTCCCACATGTGGGTTTTACACTCCACCCATAAGGGCAGGGGTAAGCGCTCCTTTACACATCCCCAAGGAGAGGGTCTTGGGCATTATTAGGCCATGGTACTTATGAAGATTTAGGGACTGATTTCCTTTTGGACTAGTCTAACTTTACACCCTAGGGCCAGAGACAGAAAGGACTCAATACCCGCAAAGAGCCGCAGGCCAGGGACCTTCCTCTTCTTTCCTTAAGGCAGGCTGATCTTCCTAGGATGGACTGTAAGTACAGCCGGTACACAGCAGAAACATTCTGCACCTCACGGTACGTGGGTCACACACCCACAGCAACTCGGCTGTCAGGTGGATCGATGCAATGGGCCCACTGTTTTCAAGGGACTAACATGTGGTTTACCATTCCTCAAAGCCCTGAATGCTGTAACTTACGTTCCTCCATAGAGGAGGACGCTAACAGAGCCTTGTTTCAACGTCAATATGTCTTCTTTGGGGCGATCCCCAGGCAGCTGTGGGCCTCAGTGGAGCATCCCAATAGGCTGTATATGGTATCCTCACTTTAGGCCACAAAAAGCACACATCAGGCCTAATCAGACCCAGTAGAGCCTCCCCTCGCCTCACCACCATCCCAAGGAGAGCGTGAACAGAGTTGAGGACCATCGCTGAAGGGAACGGTTCTCAGACAGCCTGGTCCCAAGCAGATGACACCTCTGTGGGAAATGACTTTCTAAATCTGGCCCTGCGGCGCAAGAAAGCTGATGAGGTGAGTGAGGAGGGCAGCCTCCCCAGGCTCTGATTTAAAGCCTGGGCACCACAGGAATCTTAGGAAACTGCAATGCTGAAACTATAAATGATTCATATTTTCCAGTATGCAAAACATGCTTAGAGTCAACTCACTTGGAACTAATGGCAAATCAGTTGCCAGAAAATCAGACTCTGGCATGAATCAAACGAATGCTACACTGTGCAGGAGGTCAGGAGTAAAGGTGAAAATCACTCAGCCCTGGAGGCCCTACCTCTCTGGGCCTCACCCTCTAGCAGCTGAGCCCAAGCATATCACCAGGACAACATGACCATCTTCTTTGCTGCCACTAAGAGCTTAGTGTGTTCAGGAAGCCCTTACAAGGACCATTTGCAAACTTTAAAAACACTCTTCCATCCACATCATCAGGAGAGAAAGCAAGAGAACTTTAATAAGTCATCTGTTAATTACCTGCTGCCATTATTCTGTGTCCTGGCAATTAATCTCGAAAAATAATGCTAGAAAGGCATTAGCACAGGAAGGAAAAGGGGAACCCTTCCGGAGCAAGGACCCACGGTTCATTTTACCAAGTGGGCCGTTCCACAGTTTAGAGCAGGGGTTGGTGAATTACAGTCCCCAGGCCGAATTCTTTGTTTTGGTATGGCCCATCAGCTAAGAACCGTTTTCACATTTTTAAATGGTTGAAAAAAATCAAGCATTTAAACATTTATATTAATCAAATATTAACCAGAATAATATTCTGTGACATGTACAATGATATGAAATTCAAATTTCAGCGTCCATAAATGAACTGTTCTTGGTGCACAGCCACGCCCATTTGTTTATGTATTGTCTGTGCTCGCTTCTGCACAACCACCGTTGACTTGAGTAGTTCCAGCAGATTGTAATGGCTCACAAAGCCTAAAGTACTTACTACCGGGTCCTTCCTAGGAAACGTTCACCAGCTCTGGGCTTGGAGTATCATTGCTTTAACGTGGCATGGTTGGCACTACGCAAATGCTTGTCCGTGTTATGGACTGAATGTTTGTATCCCCCCCAAAATCCCTAAGTTGCAATCCTCACCCCCAAAGTGATGGTAATAAGAAGTAGGGCCTTTAGGAAGTAATTAGGTCATGAGGGTTGAGCCCTCATGAGTGGGGTCAGCGCCCTTCAGAGAAGAGACACAAGCGCTTACTTCCCCTCTCTGCTCTCTGCCACGTGAAGATACAAAGGGAAGTCTGCAGCCTGGAAGAGGGTGCTCACCGGAACCCAACCATGCTGGCACCTGGATCTCAGACTTCCAGCCTCAGGAACTGTGAGGAGTAAAATTCTGCCGTTGATAAGTCACCCAGTTTAGGATACTTTGTTACAGCAGCCCAAACTGACTAAGACAGTCCTCAAATACTCCTCATGGCCTTGTGTCTAAATATCTCATTATTAGTCACTTCATTTTCGGTCGTCAGCACCTTAGTGGGAATGAATTTATTATATTAGGAAACAAGACTTGGGAGTGGACCACAGGATGGGTCGGGATGGGAGTTGGTAAGGACGGGGGGCTCAAGTCGATGGAACAGAAGGGCAGGGAAGCCCATCTGCATTGATTCACAATATTCTTAGGCTTCATGAACTAACTTTGGGTGTGTGGGGGGAGAACCCTGGCATATGCTCCACGTGACAGCCAGTCATCTAAGGGTCCCCAAATTATCATAAAGGTTTGTCAATAACTGAGTAAACCTAGAAATTCCTCACCCAGTCACTGAAAGATGTTTCTTCTGGACCTGAATACCCTGGCTTCCAAGGGGAGTGGGGCATTTTAGAGGAACCAAGGGCAAGGTGTGACGGTTTCAGTATGAGCGACTGACCCCTGAATGTCTCTGGGGCTGACGTGTTACCCTAAACCCAGTCAATTTCCTCTTTGCTTCCTATTCCTTGCCTCATCTCCAGGCTGAGAAGCACAGCCTGCACTGGGCAGGAAGCACTCAAGGTAGCCACGAGCTAAGTAGCCCTCTGTCCACTCGGGACCCATCCCACATTCTCACAGAGTCCTTAGGGCTGCAGAGCCCCAGAAGGTTATCCATGGTTTGTAGACCCCAAGAGCCCAGCCAAGGACGAGAGTCACTCAGTTATGCACTAGAGTTCTGGGCTTTCAAAGTGTGTGGAACACCCCAAACTAGAGAGCAGACACCTCCACATAGTGACTGGAGAGAAGCACAGGCACATGCAAAGGGAGGATGAAAAAGCCACATCTAAATTGGGCAGAGCAGGTAGAGAATTTGGGGAGAAAGCTGGCACGTTCAGCCTACATTTACTGGATACAATATTTAGGAAAATCAATTTGAATTCTGTGACTCTGACATCATCCCTTTTAACTGCATCAGCAGAACCTTAAACAGAGCAGTAACCTCTCCCTTCCTCAGTTACCCTTTGGGCCAGAATGTTTAGTCTAGGAGGAATTAACAAGTTGCTAGGACAAGAAAAGGGGAGTCATGAGGGGTGGGGTGAGGGGTTGAGACATGATATCCAGCAGCACAAATCTCCCGGCTGCCTTTCCCGGCAGTCAGGTCACTCTGCTGTGTGCAATAGGTCACAGGAATGACGCTGCTGTGACTTAGCTTGGCACGGCTGAGATCTGGTTATTCGGAGCTGGGAGGCAGGAAGATAGGGACGGCCCTTCTTTTGTTAACAGAAAAGCGTTTAAGCGTCCTTACTGCTCAGGTTTATCCAGTAGCTTCAATTCTTCCTCTTTGGATGTCTCATAATACTTTCTTATTTTAACGAGTTCATCCTCTTGGGCTCTCTGTGTTGAAATAGAAACAAAACACACACAAAAAGTGAGCAATGAGAACCTGTCTAAAGCAGTGTGTCTCAGAGTGTGGTCTCTGGACAGGCAGCATCAGCACCACCTGTCGCTACTTAGAAATGCCCATTGTTGGCCCCGCCCCGGATATAAGACACTCCAGAGGTAGGGCTCAGCAAGCCCTCCAGGTGCTTCTGAGACATGCTAATGTTTGGGAATTACTGGCTAAACTAAATGGTCCTAACAAGTGACCTTAGCTGGATACAGAAGCCAGGACATTTGATTGCTAACCTTTGAATCCCCTGTGTCTTTCCCAGTAAGATAGGGTAAGGGTCAAGTTGTCCTTAGCATTTGCTTTCTTCATCCTCAGAACCGAACAGCCCTCCTAACTCATGTAGGCGCCTGATTTTGAAATTTCTGGTCCGCGGGTTCTTTCTGAATTTTCTAAGCATTCGTTGTCTGCACCACTGATTTTGGCATTTAGTCCCATACTTCCTCAATGTGCGCAGCTGTGTCAGTTGTATGTGGCTTACCTCTACTGTAAGCTAACAAGTACCCATCACGCGCACAGTCCTGAGCCCGAGGTAACAACTAAAAGCATCCTAGAAGGCACTCTGCCTTTTACAAAGTCCTCCGACATCAAGTATTGCATCCTTGTTTTAAAGCTGACTCCACCGAGGCTTACACTAAGGACCTGGCAAAGAGCCTGACTTAGAACACCTTTCTTCCACAACACCATGATGCCCCCCAGGTATTCAACAAATGTGCCATTAGCTCCCGATGGCCTAGGATTTGTGCACCTTCTTTATGAACGAAAGCCTTCCTGAGAGAAACATGGGAAGTTCCCACCCAGTCGTACCAAACAGTTCCTGACACGCACAAAGGATGTAGAAAGGTGAAGGGAACTGGCAATCCCGCTAGGCTGGATTATCGCACTATGGAAATTTTCTCGGAGATGCTTAAGGTCCCAGGGGACCTAAGCATTGAAATGAAATCGTTTTTTGAGCTCGGTAATCATAGCATGCTATAGAGCTCCGGGTAGCTTCCTGAGAAACAGCGTTACTTCAGTAAAAAGAATCTGTTTCAGTCTATGTTTTCAAATCCTAACAGAGTCAGCGAACCAGAACAGTTAACAGTTATGGGAATTGTGACTCTCCTGTGTCACCTTCTCAAGAAAGCCTGACAATTATGCTGGTTATCTCCACATGTAATCCACATATGAAGACCATATATGTGTACAGCGCTGTTTATTTTCAAAATACACCGCTACTGCTGCATATACTGAATTCTCTTTTAATACAAAAATCATGTCGAGCCCATTATAATCCCCATTGTACTGATAAACAGGTTTAAGGAATTTAACTGGTCTGAGGCCACTCAGCAGTAAATGGTAGAGCTCGACCTCAAACCTGAGAGTATCTCACTCTAAATCCAAAACGCACACCCACCACCCTATACTATTTCCCACGATCAGTGCCGTCAGTTCACTTGGATTAAAAGTAACCAGCCAAGCTGGTAACAGCATCCCCATTCCTCAGAGGATGACACTGGTGCACACCAGCGTTAAGCTGGTAACTCAGCTTCACGCACTCTGATTGCAAGCCACAGGGCTGGGCTGGGTTCCACGGCACACGAGTGGCCTCCACATTGAGCTGCCTTCCCTCGCAAAAGAAATCTACTAACCCAGATACCACAGTGGGCGGTCAGGAACCTAGTGCTTTCTTCATGCTCAGTCTCATTTGAGCCTGCATTTCTGTGCCTTAACCTCTTCCACGCAATGTCACAATTCCCACTGCCGAGGAACATGAATGGCTCAGTGACTTTTCAGGTGGAAGGAGCCACATATAACCATTTTCTAGACATTACCTTTTTTTTAAGTTAGTTAGGATACAAAAATCCGGAAACTCTGGCTCTGTAGGTGTTTGATACTCACGTTTTCATATAAGGCCGCCAGGGTTTCCAGATCAACCACGGAATCATCCACGTTAAAAATGGCTGCCGAGCCCCCAAAGAGAAGAAGAAAGAGGATAAGAGGTTAGATTGGACGCCCCTGCACTCACATGTACTCCACGTCTAGCTTGCAAGCAATATGACATTGCCCCCTCTCACACAGGTTGCCTTTCGGCTCGTTCCCGCTCCCTTTCCTTTTGCACCAGGGGCCCCCCCGTGAAAGAAACCGAAATGGTTCCGATCACTGGGCTGAGCCTTGGCCCTGCCTGGTTTAATTCCTCAAGCTCTGCATCCTTTCTGCAGTTTAATTTAGGCTCCACAGGAGAAGTGTTTGTGCTTTAAAACTAAATCAGTTTGTAGGTTTGAAACACAAGGTTAAATCTTTCTTCCCGGCTGGTAATTGAAGAGATTTAGTACCTGATGCACGAGAACTGACTCTTGCCCGTTACCAGGAAGAGAGAGAGAGAGAAAAAAAAGACGATGTTGGCAAATTAAATGAATTCAGGCATGTGATTTCAGGCACCTTTCCATGGCCGCTGCAAACATCTTGTTTGGATTAAAGAGACAAGAAAAAGCAATAATTGCATCAATGGCAAATTAAGATTATGGAAACCTCCCATGAGCCAGTCTTAAGGCAAGTTCTCATTCCCATGGTTTTTTTTGGATCCTACTGTTGTTCTGTATGTTAAATAAGTTATTTAGCTGTTAACTAATATGCCTGTGATTTCATCTAGAGAGATTCCTTCCCATATATACCAGCATACAAACATTGAGATTTTAAAGCCTTAATGGATTTGGCAATCAAAGTGCTCGAAATAGGCAGCTCCACATCTTTAAATAATTATTCAAAACTAATAAGGTTTGTTCCCTCAACCCCACCTCCTTTCTCTGACTTTACATTGTGAAATTAACCAGCACGCTAGTAAATTTTCTCCGTGGCAGGCTAATTAATTTTATTAAACCAACCAGTAATATTTAGAATGCCTTAAAATTCTGCTCGTCAACCACTGTTCTGTTCGTTGGCACTACACCACGGTTTTTGGAGAAGGCAGGGATCAAGGTAAAGGGCAGGTTGCTTTCAAATTGTTTTGCCTCTTCTGTGGTTTAGAATCACATGAACGCCTTTATACAATTTTAATAAACTTAATTAACGGAGCTAAGATCATGTAACTTCACAGAACACCGAGAAATGTACTTAAAATTCCTTCATAGGCCACCTTCTCTAACTTAGAGGAATTAATCATCAAGCTATTCCGCAGCTACGTGGGGTAGTGAGAAAAGAGGAGGTTAATACGGTAGTGACAAAGTCAGTCGTCTCAGATTCCACCAAGACAAAGGAAAATTACCCTTCTGAAAAGTCCAATCTGAAACCAGGCATTTTTCAATGTCTGATGCTTTAAAAAAACAAAAAAATGGCCAGGAACAATGTCTAGTCTATGTAAATTCTAATAGTCTCCTATAAAAATCAGCCAACGGGAATACGATAAGAAAAGGTAAAATTCTAAAAATAATTTATCAGAAACGTTCACTCCTAAACAAGGTACTGCACATGAACTGCAAGCTTACATATAATCAAGTCATCTTACCTAATGGGAAAGAGAATGATCTGTTGGCTTCCTTTCCTAGTGAGTAAATATTTGAGTTTCAGAAGTTAATCAGTCTGGGTCCCAGATACACAGTTTGATGGGTTATACCCTCAGCCAATTCCCCTGCAGTATGCCAGGAAGCAGAGGAAAACATGTAGGGAGGATGGGACTGGAGAACAAGCATGGGCTCTGGCGACACTCACTCGTTCATTCACCCATCCCTTGAATAAATGCTTGTTGAATGTGCACCAAGTTCTAGAAACGGTTCTAAAATGCTGTGATTACACAAATCAAATGTGTGTCTGAGATGTTCAAAGCACTTGATCTCACGAGATTTACACTCCGCCTTAGGGGACAGAAAATAAACAAATAAACAGTTACAGATAATGATATGAAGAAAGCAGAGAAATGAGCAACATGACAGAGGTTAATGGATGAAGGCTTCTTTGAAGAGGTGACATTTAAGCTAAGAGCTGAGCAGGTCAGTTCTGGGAGTGTCTGGGAGAAAAGCCTTCCAGGGAGAGGGAACTGCAGAAGAATATTTCTAATCCAGATGAAGGAACAAGCTCAAGGTTCAGAAAAAGACCAAGATGACAGCTGCGGAGGGAGCAAAACTTACTACGTGATCCTGGCAGGTTCAGCTCTATGAACCTCGGCATATCCATAGAATGGGTCTAATTTCACTTACTGAAAACATTAAATGAGGTTAAGATGTATGCTTGGCCCAGCATATAAAGCATGGTGTGAAATCAGAACGGTACTTACAAACTGACTATTGTGATGTCAAATATACACATTGTGGATGTGTTTTAATGCTTGTTAATGCCTTATCTCCTTTAACATCTGGAAAGCATCAGAGAAAGAAGACTGCCATTACTGAGTAGTTTGTGTTATAAATGAAACTTTCTAGAATTCTGGAGTGTTTCAGATAGGAGCAGTTGCAATTTAAACCCTTTTGGTCCTTCAAAACCCTGCTCAACACCCAACTTCAGGAAGCATTAATAGAAAACTTACATGCACAAAAACTCTAATTACAAAAAATAATGTATCGAATGTCTTAAGGGAAATATAAAAAGCTAACCTTCGGGTCCATTTAGAAAGCTAACCTATTTTTACCTCTCATTTCCATCCTTCCCACCAATCCACGCTTCATCGTACCACCCAAGTTATTTTTTGTTTTAAACACAGGTCTCAAAATTTTACTTGATGTTTAAAATACCTCAGATGTCTTTCCTTTAAATATTGGGCGAAGTCCTAAGGCCCTGGCCTGATTTTTAAGCCCATTCCTTTCCTAGCCCCAAGCTACACTTCCAATCTCATCTTTGGGGGAGGAATGGGGGAGAGGAAGAAGTAGATTGAGAGATTAATTTAGGGCCAACGCCAAGTATTCCACTGAGATTTCTCCTCTTCCACGAGGCTCTTAAAAGTAAAATAAAACTCAGTGGTGGAAGCAGCACTATGAAAAGATTATCTGGTTGAGCCCAAGAGCTTAAGGAAATTAAATGATTTCTATTACTTCTATCTTATAGGGTGGCCAGGGAAGGTTAGGTTATTGGCCAAAGGGTTGAAACGTAGAAAGAGCCTAAGTCCTGTGACTCACAGGAGAGCTGTGTTGCATGTACATAATCCTGCCTCCTATTCACCATGAATAGTTTAAGTTCGTACATAGGGCCAGAATCCATACCTGAGCATGCTATTCCCCAAATATGGGACAGTGTATTAGAGAACTGATTCTTTTTTTTTTTTTAATTTATTTACTTTTGGCTGCATTGGGTCTTCATTGCCGTGCGCGGGCTTTCTCTAGTTGTGGCGAGTGGGGGCTACTCTTCATTGCGGTGGCTTCTCTTGTTGCAGAGCACGGGCTCTAGGCTTCAGTAGTTGCGGTGCATGGGCTTAGTTGCTCTGCAGCACGTGGGATCTTCTCGGACCAGGGATCGAACCCGTGTCCCCTGCATTGGCAGGCGGATTCTTAACCACTGCACCACCAGGGAAGTCCCTAGAGAATTGATTCTTGAAGGCGCTCACCATCAAACTTAGAAGCATCCCATGAACCCATTTAGTTCATTGAAGATCACATTGTAGAAAGAAATCAGTCCTTTATTAAAATATTTTTGGAGTTGCCTAGGATCAGGTAGCCCCCTCCACTTTGTACTTGTAAACACACACTCTCTCTGTTTCTCTTTCTCTCACACACACTCACAGACAAACACCATCTTTACTGTAAAAGTTGAATAAGCAAATACCAGCCTACACAATTCTCCAGTGCCCCTCAAAGCCCTGATACAGTAACTCCAAGTACTTCTAGCTGTTGCTTCCATCTCTATGGGGCTCATTACACTGACACTCCTGCAGGTGGTGTCAGAAAGGTGGAGGGCCAAATCCACAAAGGGGAGACCCCCAACGATTCATTGCTTCTGCGGTATCAATCATGGCTGGTGGTTTTTACTTTTATCTCCCTCTCTCCTTAGTTATCCCCACTCCCACTGTCAGTTCAGTTAGAATATTTCACCTACACTTCACAATATGTCGAAAGGAAGTAGACACACGCTGTGAAAAGCTGGTAATTTTATTGGGTTCCTTTACCTTTAAAAATCTGTTACTTGGTCAAGTCTGGTTTCTGGGCTCCTTTTTTGCAGGGAAATTGAGGCAAACGTTTTTATGTGGTCCTCTGGTGCCTGCTCTGTACTCCGAGAATTATATACACAAGGATCATTAGAGTAGGGTTTCGCCCATTAAGATATAATAACCGTCAGCAGGGACAAAAAGCAGATCAGTATCACAAATTCAAACTAACAGGCGCACATAAAAACTATGTGCCTGCTTAAGGCACAGGCACGGGGTCAGGGTCTTACACAATAGGTAAATTCCCTCTCTGGTTTGGAGACAGCTTTTCACAAGACCAGGGTAAGGAGAGGGAACTGGCAAGAATTCTTGCTGCCCTCCAGCCATTTTTAACCCTGAACGCTTTTCTATCCCCAAGTGCACCTCGTCCAAATAAACACAGGACAGCGTTCGCTGTTTTGAAGGACTTCTAATTAGCACAAAACAAGTACTTACTTAAGGGCGCTGTTCTTGTTGACAGAGGAGCACCTCTGGGCAAGAAACCCATGGCAGACTGAAGTAGGAAGGGCACACTCTTTTAGATTAGCCAAAGTAAACCTGGTCATCCAAGGTGTGGAAGATGTCACCGAAAGATGGCTGCTTTACCAGGCTTTGGCTGATGTTGGTTTTAAAAATAGCCTCTATTAGCCCATTGTTTGCTTCTTTCTGTGTCCTTCAGTAGTTGACGTGACACCTCTTCACAAGTGGGTGTATAAAAATCCTTTGCAAACGGACTAGATTTATTCTCAGCCCAAGAAAGCAAAGATGATTATTGGATTATCAATAGAAATCATTTTGTTAGGGCTTCCCTGGTGGTGCAGTGGTTAAGAATCCGCCTGCCAATGCAGGGGACATGGGTTCGAGCTCTGGTCCGGGAAGATCCCACATGCCGAGGAGCAACTAAGCCCGTGCGCCACAACTACTGAGCCTGTGCTCTACAGCCCGCGTGCCACAACTACTGAGCCCACGTGCCACAACTACTGAAGCCCACGTGCCTACACAGCTCGTGCTCTGCAACAAAAGAAGCCACCGCAATGAGAAGCCCGCGCACCGCGACGAAGAGTAGCCCCCGCTCACCGCAACCAGAGAAAGCCCACACGCAACAACGAGGACCCAATGCAGCCAAAAATAAATACATAAAATAAATAAGTTTATAAAAAGAAATTATTTTGCTAGCTCCCGAGTAGCCAACATAAAACTCACCTGTTTCGACCGAATGACTGATATTTTTAGGGCTTGATAAATAATTTGTAAGGAAAAGAGAATGGAATGGGGAAAGTAATATGGAAGGCCTTGGGTTTTTTATTTTATTTCTTTTTTTTCTGGCCGCACCACGTGGCATGCAGGATCTTAGTTCCCCGACCAGGGATAGGATCAACCCGTGCCCCCTGTATTGGGAGCACGGAGTCTTAACCACTGGACCACCATGGAAGTCCCAGGCCTTGGGTTTTTTGAACTCTCAGGTAATCTACCCCTCAAACCTGCCACAAACCAACTCCTCTGACCTCTCTCAAGAGAAAGGCAAGGATGTGGGGTCACGGAAGGAAGGAGGCCGTGGTACAATCTGAAAGCTGAGGGAAGGCAGAGCAGGAATATCTCCCCACAGCCTCACCTCCCAACAACGAGGCCATCACTGAGAATGAAGACCAAGCTTGTGATGAAACTGGGCAAGAGGTGAAAAGAAGGGGGCTGGGCTGAGAGGAGCGTGGAGGGTGGAAGAACCCCACAGAGGCCAGGACAAGAGCTGCACAGAACCTGCCCTCCCGAATGCTCTGTACCCAAGTCTCTTCACGATGGTCATAGCTCTCCTATAGCCCTTCCTCAATACACCTCACTCTTTCCCTACTGACCACCATGTTCCTCCTCCGATGGGCACCAGGCACACCTGTGCAGACACAGGTATGGGCCAAGCCTCATTCCATGCACGTATCCAGATGAAATGCTGAGGGCAGCAATTATCAAGCAGCTTAAAGGCATCTTCTGTGCGCTCCACCAGAGGGTGGGAAAGTAGGCAGCCCGTACTGGAGATGAATACTTAATCACTCAGTAGCTAGCCTTTATCGGGAGCTTCCTGTGAGCCAGGCATTGCTCTAAGTGTTCTACCTTTAATCATATGAGGTGGCTGCTACTGCTGTCCTAAGTTTTATAGGTAATGAAACTAAGGCAGGAAGTTACAAAGCATGATTTCCCAAGCTCAGTTCCATAACCAATGACGCAACTATGATTGTACTTCTTTTAGCCTTTAGAAGTGTTAGATTAGAAATACTCACTCCACCTAAAATTCTCACCACCTTAAAAAAAAAAAATCAGTGAACCAACTACCCACAACAGTCCATACGGAAACCTTTGCCTCTGAATGGTGTCACACGCTTTTTACATCAATCAGCAGTCTCCCAGCGGGAACCACAGACAGCCCATGCCACGGAAATGTCGTCTGTGTATTGTACAATCCATAACCTCACCATTATTTATTGCTAACACTTAATTCGATTCTACTACGCTATCTTAATATATACTTCAATCTTTGTTAACTATTCACAGTTATTGACAATAATCAATACTGTGGTTCCCATGGCAAAAAAAAGAATTTCTAAAAAAAGGAAAAAGGAACCCGGAACTTGAAAAGGCATCATCTTAGAAGAAAATCTACAGTAATATAAAGTCCAATTTTCTTGAAAAGGTATTAATAATTGCAATTTTATACTGCACGGCAGAACCAACTAAAAAGGGAAGCAAAGGCACAGAGAATGAAGAAACACAAACAAAAGTTGCCTCCAGACACATAAAGAATAGCAACTAGAGGGGGAATATATTTTACGATCTTATCTACGTTGCCAAATGCTTGCTAGCGTGTCGTGTTAGTTGGTACAGACCTTTACTCGAGCTTTGATGGAAACAGGAGGCAAGTGTAAATGACACAGTAAACAGGAGCTGGCTGGCAGGTGAAAGAAATGACAATCCCAAAAGGGACACATCTGATCTGTTCCCAAAGCTCCAAATCACTCAATCTTATGAAGCAAAAATCCCAATTCTTGCCTCAGTCCAGGCATGTACTCTGCCGCAAGGTGCCATTTTATAGGTGCAATTAAAATTGTCCATGGTTCAAACCTCAAAGAAGGGCACAGGCGAAGAATTCACAGAACTTCCCCTCCTTCGTCCCCTCTATTCTCTGTAGGGCAGTGGAATGAGAAACAGTTTGGGTTAAGCTGCTTCTGTTCTTCCATTAGTTCTGGTTCTTTTAAGCCAAAATTACATTCCAGGCAGATTGGATGGTCTCAGCCAGTTGCCTCAAGGTAAAGTACAAAGAAATGCCACCCTCTGCTTTCTGGATTCGGCTCTGAGAGTGAAGGAATGCACAGGGGTTCAGAGAGAGGTGGGTGGGAACCCTGCTGCTCAGGTGTTTTAGACTTGGTGGGAGAAAGAGAAAGCTGGGAAAGGAAATACAGTAGCGTTAGAACTACTGTTTATACCGCCAGGGCTTAATAAGTTGCTTGACCCTGGCGCCTTCCTTTGGTATGACAGTAGGTCGTGACCACCTGTCACCTTTGGTGGGTAAACTCCTTCACACATGCCTTCCTCAACTTGTTCTCTTACTTTCAACATACCGGCATTTGGTGGCGATGGTGAGAGGGCAATTAAATAACGCTTTCTGATTCTAAAATCTGGCTTTAACTAAACTTGACAAAATAAACAAGTTGGCTTCAAAAGATTCCTGCGGAGAAACCCCGGACTGAAGATAATCCAACAACGGTAAGAAAAATGGCAGAGCAGAGGCTCTGATTGCTAGGACGAGTTCTTCATCAGTGGTGGAATGAATTAGAAGCAAGGACAGTTGAATCGGATTTGCCAAGATGTTGACCTCCATAAATTATAATAGAATTTATCCACAGACTGTTTGAAATGTGGGTTTAAGTCCACAATTTTTAATAATAAGCCTCACCCTATTTATATACTGAGCCTTGAGATATTAGCTGTTGAGAGCTTAAAGCCATCAAAATCAGTAAGATATCTAGAAAGATTAATCTCGTTTTAATTTATACCTTTGCATACATTTTATAATGTGAATATTAGTTCTGTCACACATTGACATGATGTACAATTTCTTAAAAACATATCTTGAGAAGCATGCTCTAAAACTTTTTACTGGCAGGGGTGCACGATAAAAATTTTGGCCTTTGAGTATAGGTCTTCCAGGCTAGAATTAGAATATTCCTCAGGAAAGTCCTAGACAATTCATGGTGAACTTCAGATGCCTGGTGAAATTCATTATGTGTTAGACAATTGGCATAAACCTTGACAGAGATTTCCAGAAATTATTAGGCAAAAGGGAGCAAAGTCCAGTGGGCATTCTCAGATCTGGGTTTTAGACTCTGGGCATACAACTAGCTGAAATCCTCTTACATTTTGATTTGAGATTTCTAAACAGAAAGATAGTCTTTGATGCAGCTGAACCCCCAAACTGAGATTCTGGACTAGTAGGAAATAAAGTGAAAAATGTTTTATTTTCATGTTAGATTAAATATTATAAATATGAATTCTGAGTGTACGGGAAATTCCAAATAGATGCCAGGAGGCTTCTGGCACTTAGTCTGTTGCAGTGCATACGGAGGTTTATATCAAGAATAGTCAACAGCAATTTTCCATCTCCCCTGGGAAAAGAATAAGAGGAAATCACTAACGTGGAATGAAAACACTAATTTGCGATCATGTAGGCAGTCACTGTGTCCAAGGATGCCAAATGCTTTTAAATATAAGTCATCCAGTTTAGCAGATGGAAAACCAGCAAGAAGTAAATCACTTATTTGGAATCTCTCCTGCACCAAATACAAGTGCAGTGGTATTATGACCAGTGTCCTGAAACTATTCTTCCTCCACAACAAAGGTCTTGCCTTTAGTCACGCAGTGCTTTTCAACTTCAGTCAGTACAGGGATTTGGCTTTCTCCCACAAGATGTTCCACAACATCTGGGTAGAGAGAAACAGATGAGGGTGGCTACCTTTGGGGGGGATGTTCTGTCTCTAACTCAGCCCTATCTACTTAGCGTCAGGCTAGAATTTTCAGATGCTCATTGAAAACTTTTGCTGAAATGTCGCCAGTCATCTCAGACTCAATCAGCCAAAACAGAATTGACCCTTTTGCTTCTACCCTTTTTGCTTTCTCCCCTGTATTTCCATTTTATGTTTTTGGCACCATTATTCACATTCTTGTTGAAACCAGCAATCCAAGGTACATGTAAGACTTCTCCATCACTGTGTGAATCTCAGGGGACTAACCGTAGCAATCCTCTCTCCAAATATCCCTGGTATACGGTCTCCTCTACGTTTTCACAGACATAAGCTTAGTTCTGGCCTTCGTCATTTACCATGTCAACAATCACCGCCCCTTTCTAACAGATCTAGCCACCTTCAGGACTATTTCTGTTCATTCATTCAAGAGACCTCGACAATCCTCACCTAGGTGCCCGGCACAACAAGGTGCTAGGGACACATCAGTGAGCAAACTCCATCTTGGAGCTTATATTCCGGTGGTGGATGTAAGTGAGAAGTAGGGGAACAAATAAAATATTAGCTGCTGTGCAGAATATAAGAGAATTAACTTAGGGTGACTTAACTTAGGGAAGAGGATCTGGGAGGGCCTCTTTGAGGTGCGTGGCTGAACCCCAGCAAAGAAAAGAAGCAAAGCTATAAAGAGCGGGGTGGAAAAGCATGCTGTACCTTCAAAGACACAGAGGAAGGAAAGCACTTGGCCTGTTTAAGGAACCAGAGGACCACTGTGGCTAGAGTGCAGGGAGAGAGGAAGGGAACACAGCCAAGTGAAGGAGGAGGTATGGCTGTGGCCAGAGCATGAAAGGGCTTGGGGGCCAGTCTCCAATGGCCTCAGAGATATCTCTGCACTCAAAATCAGATCACAGCACTGCCCCTTTTAAATGTGAAATTCTGTCTCCCTGTTACTGATGGGATAATGTTCAAGTTTCGTCTGATGATACTCAGGGCCCTTCCTGGTCTGGATGTTACTTGCCTTTCCAGCACTTTGCCCTGAAACGAGCCACATTCACATGTAACGTATACGCTCTAGCTGTGCCTCTTTCCACATGGCTTCTTTCCTCAGCTGGAAAAGCTCCTTCTCTGTGACGACCGCCATTTCATCCTCTAAGACTCATCTTAAGTTTGACAGGAGGAGCCAATATGTTGCTCTCTGTTACTTCACAGGAAACTCTATAATGTGATCTCGTGATCCTTTGTACATCTCTCCCACCATCCTGTGAACTCTTGAGAATGTGAGAGTCTGGATCTTACGTGTTGTGGCAGTCATAGTGTCTGAAACAGAACTGGCATTCGGTACATGTTTACTGAGGGAGGGTGGGAAGGAAGGAATAGGGAGGGAGGGAGGGAAAGAAGGATGAAGAAGTTTTGGCCAAATGCACTGGAATGGAATTCATGACATTCTGATTTCATCTAGTCTAAGGTTTAGTCTATTCTTTAAAATCAAATTAAAATCAAAAATCACTTACTGAATGACATTTACACATGATACATTAGCCCAGTTATTGGTAAATGATGCTTAATTATCAGAGAAATTCTGAGCAAAGAAATGCTACATGTCATAAAGGAACAAGCACTGGCTCTACTATTTGCTATCAGTTAAGACCTTGAGGTACTGAGCCCCCAAATTCCACTTTGAATATACATTATATGCAGTGTCTAATGGACAACAGAGAAGTGCCCATCTTACAAATGAAGAAAATAAGGTTGCTTTTTAAGAGCTGAACAAGTAAAAACTGGATTATCCATCTGTGGGAGGTAACTGTGGGCTGAAACACCCAAAACTATTTTCAAGGCGACCAGCAAAAGGGAAAAGGGCATAAGCAAACATCTAATGCCAAGCAGAGACAAGTGACATGGACATAACAATGAACAGATATGATAAACATTTTTGTCATGACAATGGAAAATTCTCTGATCTTCTCTGAGTGAATATACTAGCTTTCCGGTTTATACATCAGCTCCGTGTAAGTTTGCACTAAAGTGCAAGTTACCTCTGCACACTGACAAAGATGAATGTGTGACCAGAAGGCTGAAGAACAGTCTCCCAACCGTGGTCACCTCACCATGGGTGACATGCTGTATGACCTTAACTGGCCGCCAGCTGGCCTGCCCCAGTCAGATCTCACGACAGCTACCCCTCTTACGTTAAAACAAACGTTTAGGTCAAGGTCAGCACAGGGAGTCCTTTCATCAGGATGACAACACAAGGCCAAGTGCATTCCATTCACGACCAGACATGGATTCAGAATGAAATGTACCTGACACAGCCCGGGCTCCTAAGTGACCTTCAGATGCCAGTGTCAGTCAAATGATTCTAAAGAGAAATTAAGCTCGAGTTATACTGCTATATTCATCTGGAATGCATTACTAAATGAAGACATGAAATGGAGATAATTTTTTTTAACTTAGGAGCCAACTCTGTGGTGGATAAGAGATGCCCTGAAGCAAGAGAAAGAATGAAAATGGTGTCCATGAGTCCTAGAAGTCTGTGATGCTACAATCAACATTTCCAGTGCTAAAAATGTAAGGTCACGTCTACTTCATATAAACATGTTCTTGTCCAGAGGAGAATATCGGAAAAGGTCTCGGTGAACCAATCTCTTATTCAAGTCACCATGAACATTCAACCCAACAAGGTTGGAGTGCCGTGGGAAGAAGGTTTACAGTCCTGAGATGGTGACTGGAATAGCACATGGCCGGAATGAGTCTGATCCGTATGGCAATCTGATGTGTACTACAACAGGACGTGACTAAAAAGAAATGAATAAAGTCCGAGGTGCTGCTGACATCGTAAAAGCTCACATCCACAGTGCTACCTGTCACGGTGATGAAACCAAGCATACTTGATTTTTACCAGGCTTATAAACAGTACCGTGGTTTAGGACAAGACTCTGCCACTATACCTGAAAAATTCCTTTCTATTTCAATGATTGCATCGAAAAAGCGACTCTCCTTGACAAAAGATTATCAACTTCCCTGCCGATATTTTTTTGGTTTTATTTTTTCATTTTTCATTTGCGTCAGCATCAGTTTTCTATGTGAATTTCAGAAATTCCATCCTAGAAGATCTAATACCTAAAGCCACTGAAGAATCCTTTCCTAATTTGGATGGTAGACCTTGCCAGCCACCCTCTGCCCCAAACTCAAATCAACTAGTGCAACACTGTCTGAGGTTTAATATTCACACTCAGGTATTCAGTTCTACTGTCAAGCTTAAATATTAAAAACAGACAAGCTTCTTTGAATACTCTGTGACTGTCATCTGACTCAGGATATGTTTAGTTTTATGTGGAATTTTAAATGTTTGTAATAAAGCAAAAATTTTAAGCCCTTAACAAAGCTTTTTTCAGAGGAAAAATAATGTATGAAAGTTTCTTAAGTGCCTTTCAGTTCGGGACCTACGGGTCTTCTGCTGTGTCTCAGAATAAAATAACTTTGAGGCAACACCAACTAAGACCTGAAAGGAAGTGTGGTTTCAGAGTGTCTCCTGTTATACCCAAGCTAAATTCTACTGAAACCATCTACGAGAGATTGTATTACCACTCAGAAAATATTATCAGTGACATGTCAAAATGAAGATTTACATTTAACTGATGACCGAGAAAGGGGGAGCGTCGTCTTCATGCAAGACGCGGATTGCAAAAACATCAGATTTTTGAGTTTACTTTTCTAGGGCCTAAGAAAAATATATACAAGTAAAATTCCCTCTCTAAATGTCTTATTTCAAACTGAGCCAAAGGAAACCAAGTTGAAATCGCGTCATTTGAAAAAGAATAGAGGATTAAGGAACAGTGACATTACTGAGTTAAGGAGAGTGTTTCTCCATAGAAGCATTCCTGCTAATGAAGAAGAAATGAGGGAATTAGGAGATCATTATTCGGCAAACTTCTAATGAAATAATGAATCTAGGCAAAGATCATCAGTGCCCACCAACATCATAGAGACACACCAGATATTATGTACCTCTTGATAGAGTACACAATAGCATCTGTGAAGTACTCTTCCCTCACTCAGATTAACTCTCTAGATCAAACTAACAGTTTGCAGGAACCACAGGGGACAGAAGAACGTAATAAAAACCCAGGCAACGCAAACAGCAAAATCTAAAATGTGGGAAATTCCACAGGATATTCTTCTTTTTTGAAGAAACTGGCTTCTTCGAAAAAAAATAATTATGAAAAAAAACAAAAATAGAGGATAGAAACCTCTAGGTCAAAAGAAACCCCTGAGAGGGGACTTCCCTGGTGGCGCAGTGGTTAAGAATCTGCCTGCCAATGCAGGGGACACGGGTTCGATCACTGGTCTGGGAAAATCCCACATGCTGCAGAGCAACTAAGCCCGTGTGCCACAACTACTGAGCCTGCGCTCTAGAGCCTGTGCGCTGCAACTACTGAGCCCACGCACCACAACTACTGAAGCCCGTGAGCTCTAGGACCTGTGTGCTGCAACTACTGAGCCCATGTGCTGCAACTACTGAAGCCCGTGTGCTGCAACTACTGAAGCCTGCGTGCCTAGAGCCCATGCTCCGAAACGAGAGAAGCCACCACAATGAGAAGCTCACGCACCTCAACGAAGAGGAGCCCCCACTCACCGCAACTAGAGAAAAGTCGGTGCGCAGCAACAAAGACCCAACGCAGCCAAAAAAAAAAAAGAGAAAGAAACCCCTGAGAGATGGACACATCTAAGGCAATGCGTGAAATCTGTTTGGGTCCTCATTCAAACTAACTGTAAATGAATAGACGAATTTACAGACAATCAGTGATATTAGAACTACGTACTTGATGACATTGAGAAATTATTGCAAATGTTTTTAAATGCATGCTGATGGCACTGGAGTTACGCTTAAAGTATCCATATCTTTTCGTGGTGTGTTACCATTTTAAAGGATGAATTATAAAATGCCTGAGAGTTGCTTCATAGTAATCTAATGGAAGGAGGGTGCTTTAGATAAAACAAGAGTGGATTAATGGTTCTGTAGCTCGGTACAGGGATTCACCGCGGCATTCTAATTTTGTATATGTTTGACATTTTTCACAATA
The DNA here is from genome assembly GCF_011762595.2 of Tursiops truncatus. Lineage (NCBI taxonomy): Eukaryota > Metazoa > Chordata > Mammalia > Artiodactyla > Delphinidae > Tursiops > Tursiops truncatus. The sequence goes on along the minus strand of NC_047035.1, from coordinate 77,555,668 downwards.
AAAGCTGGAAAATTTTAAAGTTGGAAAAAAACGATGAATAAGACTTACCCTGCTGGATATCCTTCATTTCTAAATGCAAACTAGATATCAAGATTCCCACAGTTTGAGATCGTTTTCCATCCAATAACTTGATGATCTGGAATTTTAAAAAATTAACACAAGCTCAAACCACCAATCTTTCAGAAGCATACCAAAAACCTTCATGGTTTTAGACAGTCTGGTAAACTAAGCTGATGCTACAGTCACTCTATGTTAATACTTTAATTTGAATATAACTTATCCACAAGTATAGATATTTTAGAAAATAAAGGAAAAACACCACCCCAAATTCCACCAATCTAATACGAGCACTCAAATCTTTTTTATTCAAACACATCTTAACTAAGTTGTAATTGCAACACATGTACAAGTTTTTATCCAACTTTTCCACTTATCCTTGGCCTGCTTCCACGTTGGACTTCGTAAGACACTTCACAGCCTCCAGCCTCCCTGGCTACAGTGCAGGATCATCTGCTGAGTGGTTTAGGGGAAATATCATTGAGATCTCGACTCCGCTGTTTACCAGTGATATGGCCTCGGAAAAGCGACTTAACCTCTAGGAATTCAACTTTTTCATGAAGTAGGGCTGACTGTACTTAGTTTGTACATTTATTCTAGAAATTAAATGGCATAATATAGGTAAAGCACCTAAAACAGTTCCTGACACAGACTTATTATTTAAATAAAATTGCTCTAGTCAGGAGGGTTAGGTTGCTTTGTATTTGTGCTATGATTAATATAAATAATACTTTATACATACAGATTTAATTTGAAATTATTTAGAAGTGGTCTTTTATAATAATGTATGTATACAGAAACTTTTATAATCCTTTTAGAAACTCCAAATACCTCATTGCCAATAATTTCAACCCCTATGAATATTCCATGGAGAGCTCATGACAGTTTTGTCTCTCTCTAAACCAAATCAGCCCCAAAGAATGTATTGCACAGTGGCCACTAGGGGAAAAAAAATTACCTTTTTTTCTCTCTTGTGGCAGGGCTACAAAAATCAATAGGAAATACGCACAAAACATCACCAAACCTCATGTTTTTAATGCACTTTTCTGGGTAAAATACAAACTAAAGAGCTATGCTTCCTCTCCCACCTGTGTATACACAAACTTACCAAAAATGTAGTGAAGATTAAACAGTAACACCTACATTTATATTGATACTAACTAGCTGAGTTGCTTGCTGGTTGAACAATAAGGGATAACGGGAGCTTGCTCCAACCAAGACTGTCTATTTGTCCAACTGTCTAATTACCTATTGATTGATGCTGAATCAATGATCGCCAGCCCTTTATCTTTCTCTGCTCAGCATGGCTACTCTTATCTTACCGTTAGGCCGAAAGTACAGTAAACACTAAGCTTTCATCAAGATAAAAGGAAAATCTGATTTTCAGCCTAATGTGTTTAATCATTTCAACATTAGCCTTAAGGACAGATTCTTGGAGGATACAGAATTGCAGTTTTTAAAAGAAATAAAGAAGGTCCTTGGTATTTTTATTTATTTTTTACACGAATGCAAAGGAACAAGATATTATGTATATCAAATATCTTCTTAAAAGATGCAATTTCTAGCTTTTTCTTAGAGAACACAAATTTAAAGTGAAACGATTTTTAAAGTCCAATACAAAATTAAGAAAAACCTACCGGAGCTTCGTGTAAATATTCAGACATGCATTCATTCATTAACAAATATCTGCTGTGCATCTGTTACATGCCTGGCACTGCTCTGGACTCATGCCCTTGACGTCATAAATTTTGTAGAATTTAATGATTTAAAATTGCTGAGAAGAACTAAAAAGGCGAATAAAACCATGACTTGAACTAACTGCAAAGCAAATTCAAAATAAGAAAAGCTTTGGGAATTGACTAGATTTATCCTTAAAAGACCAAGCTAGTGACTGAGATACAAGCTTGGTCGTGGCATACACATCAATGTCAAGGAGACAGGCACAGGAATCAAATTTATGACAAGAGGACAACTGGGTTGCAAAAATGTCTTCAAACCAATATTCACCATGCTATCCAGTTAGGGTTCTGAAAACCCTGGGTAACACATTCTACCTACGGGAAAAACAAGGTTCAAATTCAAGGTTTTCTAATAGCTAATTAAAAGAAAGCAAGAGAGTAACCACAAGAGAACAGAGAGAGAGGGAGGGACTGAAATTGAGATTGAGGTTCTGTCTGTCATTGGATAAAAGCAAGTAGCCATCACCAAAAAGTGTACAAACAGTAAATGCTGGACAAGGTGTGGAGAAAAGGGAGCCCTCTTACACTGTTGGTGGGAATGTGAATTGGTACAGCCACTATGGAGAACAGTATGGAGGTTCCTTAAAAAAAAAACTAACAATAGAACTACCATATGGCCCAGCAACCCCACTCCTGGGCATACATCTGGAGAAAACCATACCTCGAAGAGATACATACACCCCAATGTTCATTGCAGCACTATTCACAGTAGCCAAGACATGGAAGCAACCTAAGTGTCCACTGACAGAGGAATGGATGAAGAAGATGTGGTACATATACACAATGGAATATTACTCAGCCATAAAAAAGAATGAAACTCTACCATTTGCAGCAACATGGATGGACCTAGAGATTACCATACTAAGTAAGTCAGACAGAGAAAGACAACATATATCGCTTACATGTAGAATCTAAAATGATACAAATGAACTTATTTACAAAACAGACATGGACTCACAGACTTCGGAAACAAACTTATGGTCACCAAAGGGGAAAGGTTGGGGGGAGGGATAAATTAGGAGCTTGGGATTAACATATACACACTACTATATATAAAATAGATAACCAACAGGGACCTACTGTATAGCACAGGGAACTCTACTCACTATTCCATAATAACCTATATGGGAAAAGAATCTGAAAAAGAATGGATATATGTGTATGTATAACTGAATCACTTTGCTGTACACCTGATACTAACACAATACTGTAAATCAACTATACTCCAATTTAAAATAAAAATTTAAAAAATAAAAAGAAGCAAATCCATCCCCACTTCATTGTTCAACCAGGCTGCCCTGCGGAACGGATGTTACCATCCTTGCAATTCTGTTTAATAACCTGGCACGGCAAGCGTTTGGAAAGTGTCTGTTACCTTCGGCTGGACTGAAACCTTAAGAGTTTCCTGAAATGCGGTGCTACTTCCTAAAAAGGGGGTAGGCAGTGCTCAAGTCAGAGCATTTGTATTCTCTCCCCTATTTGTGTCAAATTCTCTGTCTACCTCTAACTAGACCTTTAAAAAGAGTCTCTCTTCAATTGTGGAATAACACCAGGTTTCTCAAAACCAGCTAAAATGGTAGGAACACAATGGACACGGAATGGATATATGCCCTAAGCCCCCGTCGTTTCTTTTGTTTTCATGACTGAAAGGTTTAGTTTTTTTATTTTACTACAGTAAAAAAAAAAGAGAGAGAGAGAGAAAGGAAAACATGAAATCTACCATATTAACAACATTTTAAATGTACATCACTGTTAACTATATGCACACTGTTGTACAGCAGATGTCTAGAAGTTTTTCATCCTACATGATGGAAACTCTAGACCCCTTGAACAGCTATACTCCATTTCCTTCTCCCCCTAGCCCCTGGACAGCTTTCTGCTTCTACAAGTTTGACTGCTTTAGATACCTCAAGTAAACAGAGTCATGAAGTATTTGTCCTTTTGTGACTGGCCGATTTCACTCCGAATAACATCTTCGAGGTTCATACATGTTGTAGCATGTGATAGAATCTCCTTCCTAAGGCTGAATAATACTCCATTGTGTTTGTGTGTGTGTATATATATATATATGTGCGCATATACATATGCGTATATATGTATTCCATTGTGTGTGTATATATATGTGCGTATTGTATGTGTGTGTGCATATATATAAATATATCCATCAATGAACATTTAGCTTATTTCTACTTCTTAGCTACTGTGAATGCTGCTGCAGTGAACAGGGGAGTGCAAATATCTCTTTGAGATCTTGTTTTCAATTCTTTTGGATAAATACCTAGAAGTGGGTTGCTGGATAATGTGGTAGTTCTATTTTTCTAATTTCTCAGCATCTTTACCAACACTTATTACATTTTTGTTTTTGATAACAGCCATCCTGCTAGGTGTGGTTTTGATTTGCATTTCCCTGATGTTAGTGATGTTGAACATCCTTTCATATACCTGTTGGCCATTTGTAGGTCTTCTCTGGAGAAATGTCTATACATGTCCTTGCCCATTTTTTTTTTCCTTGCCCATTTTTAAATCAGGTTTATAAAAACTGAGTTGTAGGAGTTTCTTACATATTTTGAGATATTAACCCTTTATCAGACATACGGTTTGCAAATATTTTCTCCCATTCCATATATATCCTTTTCATTCTGTTGACTGTTTCTTTTGCTGTGTAGATGCTTCTTAATTTGATATAGTTCCACTTGTCTATTTTTGCCTTTGTTGCCTGTGGTTTGGTGTCATTTCCAGGAAATAACTAGTAAGACCAATGTTATGAAGCTTTTCTCGTGTTTTCTCACAGGAATTTTACACATTCAGATCTTACATTTAAGTCTTGAATCTATTTTGAATTGATTTTTGTTTATGCTGAAAGATAACCGTCCGATTTCATTCTTTTGCATTTGGATATCCAGTTTTCCCTGCACCATTTGTTGAAGAGACTATCCTCTCCCCATTTTGTAGTCTTGGCACTCTTGTTGATGATCATTTGACCACATTCATGTGGGTTTATTTCTGAGCTCTCTCCTCTGTTCTGTTGGTCTATGTCTGTCTTTATACTAGTACCATCCTGTTTTGCACACTGTACAACAGGCATACCTCGGAGATACTGCAGGTTTCGTTCCAGATCACTGCAATAAAGTGAATATCACAATAAAGTGAGTCACACAGATTTGTTCCTTCCCAGTGCATATAAAAATTATGTTTACACTATGCTGTAGTCTAATAAATGTGCAAGAGTATTATGTCTAAAAAAGCAATGTATATACCTTAATTAAAAATAGTTTATTACTAAAAACTGCTATCACTTGAGCCCTTCAGCAGGTGGTAATATTTTTGTTGGTGGAGGGTCTTGCCTCAGTGTTGATGGCTTCTGACCGGTCATGGTGGTAGCTGCTGAAGATTGGGGTGGCTGTGGCAATTTCTTAAAATAAGACAGGAATAAAGTCTGCCACATCCATTGACACTTCCTTTCACAGACAACTTCTCTGCAGCCGGCAGTGCTGTCTGATAGCACTTTACCCAGAGTAGAACTTCTTTCAAAATTGGAGTCAATCCTCTCACACCACACTGCTACTTTGGCAACTAAGTTTGTGTCATACTGTAAATCCTTTGTTGTCATTTCAACAGTCTTCACAGCATCTTCACCAGGAGTAGACTCCATCTCAAGAAACCACTTTCTCTGCTCATCCAGAAGAAGCAACTCCTCATCTGTTCAAGTTTTATCATGAGATTGCAGCAATTCAGTCACCTCTTCAGGTTCCATTTCTAATTCTAGTTCTCCTGCAATTTCCACCACATCTGCAGTGATCTCCTCAAAGTCATCCATGAGGGTTGAAATCAACTTCTTACAAACTCCTGCTCATGTTGATATTTTGACCTCTTAGCATGAGTCACCAATGTTCTTAATAGCATCTAGAACGGTGAATCCTTTCCAGAAGGTTTCAATTGACTTTTCCCATTTCCATCAGAGGAATCACTATCTATGGCAGCTATAGCCTTACAAAATGTATTCCTTAAAGAATAAGACTTGAAAGTCAACATTACTCCTTGATGCATGGGTTGCAGAACGGATGTTGTGTTAGCAGGCCTGAAAACAACATGAATCTCATTGTACATTTCCATCGGAGCTCTTGGGTGACCAGGTGCACTGTCCATGAGCAGTAATATTTTGAAAGGAATCTTTTTCCTGAGCAGTAGGTCCCAAACGTGGGCTTAAAATATTCAGTTAACCATGTTGTAAACAGATGTGCTGTGATCCAGGCTTTGTTGTTCCATTTATAGAGCACAGGAAGAGTAGAATTAGCACAATTCTTAAGGGCCCTAGGATTTCTGGAATGGTGAATAAGCACTGGCTTCAACTTCAAGTCACCAGATGCATTAGCCCCTAACGAAAGAGTCAGCCTGTCCTTTGAAGCTTTGAAGCCAGGCTTTGACTTCTCCTTCTCGAGCTATGAAAGTCCTAGATGGGATCTTCTTCCAACAGAAGGCTGTTTCAGCTACACTAGAAATCTGTTTAGTGTAGCCACCTTTATGAATCATCTTAGCTAGATCTTCTGGATAACTTGCTACTTCACCTTGCACTTTTACTTTATAGAGATGGCTTCTTTCCTTAACCTTCATGAACCAACCCCTGCCAGCTTCAAACTCTTCTTCTGCAGCGTTCCCACCTCTCTCAGCCTTCATAGAATTGATGAGAGGTAGGGCCTTGCTCTGGATTAGGCTTTGGCTTAAGGGAATGCTGCAGCTGATTTGATCTAGCTAGACCACTAAAACTTTCACCGTTTCACTTTCTTATCATCTGTGTGTTCACTGGAATAGCACTTCTAATTTCCTCCAAAAATTTTTCCTTTGCATTCGCAACTTGGTTAACTGGTGCAAAAGGCCTTAGCTTTGGGCATATCTCGGCTTTCGACATGCCTTCCTCAGTAAGCTTAATCATTTCTAGCTCCTGATTTAAAGTGAGAGATGTGCGAATCTTCCTTTCACTTGAACACTTAGAGGACATTGTGGAGTTCTTAATTGGTCTAATTTCAATATTGTTGAGTCTTAGGGAAGAGGGAGGTCTGAGGAGAGGGAGAGAGATGGGGGAATGGCTGGTTGGTGGAGCAGTCAGAACACACCCAACATTGATTCAGTTCCCCATCTTATATGGGCGTGGTTATGGTGTCCCAAAACAATGACAGTAGTTACATCAAAGATCACTGGTCGCAGATCACCATAACGAATATAATAATAATGAAAAACTTTGAAATATTGTGAGAATTACCAAAATTGGACATGAAACGAGCAATACTGTTGGGGAAAATGGCACCAATAGACTTGCTCGACACAGGGTTGCCACAGACCTTCAATTTGTAAAAACTGCAGTATCTGCAAAGCACAACAGAACAAGGATGCCTGTGGCGTGTAAAACTTCTAACTTAGGAAGTGGAGGACACTACCAAACAAATTACAAGAAAAAGAATCAGAAGTAAAAAAGGGATTAAAAAGCCCACAAAGAGTAGAATACATATTTTAAAATATTCTTAAGTCCAATATGCAAAGTGACTAAAAAAAACAAAAACAAAAACAAAACAAAACACGGAGGAAAACAACACATTAGACTTAATAAACAGACTCAGTGGGAGCTCAGTCAGCTAAAAAGTCCCGTCCAAGACTTCAGTATATATTCAGATCATTCCTGAGGTCACTTGAGGTTGTATTTCTATAGGATAGACTTATAGAAATGGTTCAAAGAGCATGTCCATTTTACATTCTGATAAATATTGTCAAATTGTTTCTAATCGGCATCATCAATTTATACTGCTGCCAAGTACTTGAGAGTCACAGTTTTCCTGTTCCCTCACCCACTCTGAGTATTATCAATTTTAAAAATGTTGGCCAATATGATAGGTAAAATGTTTTTTCACTATTTGGCATTTTTAATGATTTAACAGTAAGGCTAACCATCTGATTACTGGTCACGTGTTCTTGTGAACTGTCTTTGTATCCTTTTTGCTGTTTTCCAATGACTATCTATTGGGCTGGTTCAACGCAAAGAAATTTAAATAATGACATAGCTGAACAGCAGGAAGAGAGACTTACGCAGAGATTGCTGTGGATAAGAGGCATTTTCTAAGGGAGGAAGGGGGAAGGGAACTACCTTTTACTGCGCCCCTACTAAGGTTTTATGCGCCTCTGCACACGAGCCAATCCAAATGGAGAGCTGTGAATTGGGGGCAGTGAACACCATGATATTGTGAACTTTTATTCCTTTAGTGGCCCCCTGTGGATTTCCAGAAAGGTAACAAGACTATAGGCTCAGGAGTCCTGTAAAGTCAGTGCAGTCACCTCACTGCTAGGGCATTAAAGCAAGGGGCACAGAACTAGAAGCACACTTTGTTCTAACCCAATTCTCTTTTCTGATATTTGTGATCAAATGTCATTCCTCCTTACCCAGATTTTTACCTATTATCTGAGGCATTTACCTTCACAGCAGAGTAGGTAGGAAGAAAACATAGAGGAAAAAAGACAAGATTGAGAAAACTGATGGAGAGAACAAACAAGGAAAAGAAAGAGGGAAGAAAAAGGTTTTTCTTTTTGTTTTTTTTTTTTTTAAGACGTTCAGTTAGTCATCAACCAATAATTATTACACTGCTTTTAAAATATTCTCTTTTAGAATCACGGTCAAGTTTCAAATAACCAGATGCAATTTATGGAGAACCTTCCACTAACTGAAATTTCCTCCTGTTTTTCTTTTATTGTATCATACTCATTCTTGCTAAGCTAACTTCTAGACAGATAAAGTCAACTTCAAAATTCCTCTCTGAAGAGAAAGAAAATATGAGAGGAAGATAAACTAATCTTGGGTATTCTTCCCAATTCACTAGCTTCTCTAAAATATCATGGGCTTGAAAGCAATCACAATCAACTATACCTTCCCCATTTGCATGACGGAACAGTGAAGACTGGCGATCGTAATGATTATCTGGAAAACTTTTAGAATCCTAAATTGCCTGAGGCTATCAGATATTTAATAGCCTGCCTTTTTTATAGTAGGAACTTTTCTATTGAATACATTTAAAAAATAACCACAGGACTTTAATTGCAAAAAAATGTTATGATACATATCAAATCATTTATTAACTAAAAATTTAATTAATCAGCATCAAACCATTCTTAAGCATTCTGGTTGTTATTATCCTGTGTTTGTGTTTTTGTTTTTGTTTTGTGGTACGTGGGCCTCTCACTGTTGTGGCCTCTCCCGTTGCAGAGCACAGGCTCCAGACGCGCAGGCTCAGCGGCCATGGCTCACGGGCCCAGCCGCTCCGCGGCATGTGGGATCTTCCCGGACCGGGGCACGAACCCGCGTCCCCTGCATCGGCAGGCGGACTCTCAACCACTGCGCCACCAGGGAAGCCCTATCCTGTGTTATTTTAACAAATTTTTAAAGTTGTCTGGCCCAAGTCAAAGGTTCCCAGCAATGTAACAATCTAAGTAGAAATACAAATAAAACTAAGAACCAGAGCCATAAATACAATGGTCCTGCCCTCTAGCTTTTAGCTCGAGCCTTCTGAGCTGTCATATTCCCTTGACCAGCTACGGAAAGTGACAGGCATCATCACCTGGTGACTGGTCATTAAGAGAAAAATCAGGAGGCCAGCCTTCTATTTCTAGGCCTGCCCTGACTATCATCCCACACCAATGCTGAGACACAGCCAGTCCAATTCAGCAACACTCACAATATGCAAACTCCGATGTTGGTGCACTGCAGGGCTATAAAGATTAAAAATAACATATATATATACACACACAAACACATACACGTATGTATATATATGTACATATATATACATCCTTGTTCAATGGGAGTTCAAAGACCGGTTTATTTATATGAGAGAAACTCACATAAATAAGTCTGACATAAGGGAGCTATTTACAGGGATCGGCTAACATGAAGAGTTTCTAATTGTTCTTAGGTATATGATACCTAAAAAATGCCAGGACTCATTGAAAATGGGGATTTGAAGTGAAATGGCTGTTTCAGGCAGAGTCTTCCTTTGGGTAACCTGAAAGCATTTCCAGAAGCGTTATACTCAGTGCCTTTTTCCTGAAACGAAAGTCCAGGTCTCACCTCTAGAAAACCTCTCCACGAGGGAGAGTTGAGAGATGAGAAGCTCTACAGACCAGGACCTGCAACCAACACTGTAACCTAAGCTCCCCTTACCCACGCAGAAAGGGCTCCTTCCATGCCACGTGGCCACTGGGGCCGCTGGGGGTGAAGGTTCTGCGTTAGGCATTACGACCAGCCCGCAGGAGGGGCTATCACACTGCAGACCCTCAGGCCAGTCCTCCACATTTGACTGTTAGATATCGGTAGGATTCCTGGCTGTATTAGTCCATAGCTTCATAATGTGAATGTCAAATTCATGGTTTTCCACGTGGATGTGGAACAGGTAGGCAGAATTATGCCTTGACGCTCTCAATGTGACCTCCTTCCAAGTGGGTCCGGAGAATAAAATGCCCATTTCAGGCTGTTCGAGAAAGATATTTCAGAGAACATTTCTGAGAGAGTATGAGTCCTTACAAAAGTTTGCTCACCTACTGAATATTCTGCTTTAAGTGGCTTTTGGAATCCCTTAGCTGTTAGCGTTGAAGAAACCTGCAGATGTTGCCTGACTTACCCTCTTCCTTTGGAATGGCCCAGATATTTAAGGATGGACCTTACTTTAGAAGAAAGCTCACACTTTAAGAAATTATTACAGGCATATAACAGACACATATGTATAGCCATTTTCCATCAAACAAATAAAACGCAATCCTACCTCAGCTAATGGTAAACACAACCTAAATTTTTCATCCTATTCCTGCTCTGTGACTGCTCCCCCATACCCGTTTTTCATTCTCCTTTGTCTTTAGCTGCATATTACTTGATTTGTTATAATTCTTAAAATCATTTTCTAGTATTAAGTAGCTTTTGGCACCGAAGCCTTTCACTTTATGTCTGACTGGAATTCCTCATGCTTCCATTTCAAACAATCTTGTTCTGCTCTCAGGGAAGGCAGACAATGGCTGGTCTCACCATCCTCTACACAAAGCTCCTTCATAAACCTCAAGACCATCTTTTTTTTAAAAAAGAAAAAAACAAGAGATGCTTTATATCAAAGCCTTAAAAATCAGTTTTTGAGAAGCATGAGCAAGCCCTCAGTTTATCTTGGTCCTATCTGGAGTCAGCTGAACTTGGCAACACATGGCCTTCTCCTAGGTATAATTACAGTCTGGAGGAGAATGCAATTTGTGCAGCATTCCACTGACCTACAAGCTGACCTTGTGCAGGGGCAAATTCACAGGTTGTGTGAAACCCTATTAGACATGCCTAGTTTAAGGCAAAGCCTTTCCAGACCCCCGCCGCATGCCAGAATTAGGGCCTGTCACACATGCGCACTATTACATCGCCTAAGGACCTCTCGCCATGCCTTCCAGAGAGGGGAAGGCAGGCCCACGCCCCACCCTGTCTAAACCTGCACCTTGAGCCCGTGCATCCAAATCATTATTATTTCTTACATATGTGGATTTTTAGAAAAATCTGCCTCGTTGAATAAGAATGAAGACAGGAATGGGAAGACAGATTTGCTTCAGTGGAAAAACCACACCCTGACTGCTCAACTAGAAAAGTCTTGCCAGACAGACCAAGAAAGAATTCCTGCCAGGTCCAGTGGGATTTTCACATCTTCATAAAATCCATATATATCTTTAGCTTTCTGCCTGAGCTTGGCAGACGTGGCCAGAAATAAAAATAAAAATAAATGGTCTGGATAGGCCACGAATGCTGGAAGCACACTTGGCCAAGTGAGTTCGGCACAGCTACAAAATAAAGAGAATCACAGAAGCCTTCTTCTTCCAGGGAGCCCTCCCTGCCTGAAAACGAGGAGTCATTTCCACACTTATACCTTAGCTAAACACCAAACGCATTGAAACCTAAAGCAGATCAGGTGGGTATTCTGTTCTTCAGCTTAGTCCACACATTTGAACTTTCTCAGTTTCAGTCGCGGGATTTCCATCTCCAGTGAAGTCGGTTTTATCACAGAGCCTGGAGGACAGGCCCCATGTCTAGTTACATACAGCCTCATGTGTTATCACCAATGAACATCTTTCGGTCACTTCAGGCACATTAAGTCCATGTGAAATTTGCTGCCTTTCCCTTCCTCCACCAAAAACAAATAAATGAAGGATCTACATACATGGGTAGATATTTACTTTCGAGACAATGATATGTATCAAATCTCCCCGGGCAGGGCACTTTCGACTGTAGAGAACAAATGAGTACATGGCTTGCCTCTCTCAGGGAGATCAAACAACACAGTGGAGAATACACAGAAAGGAGACAATCTGACTCTGCAAAGCAAAACTCTGAAAAACACTATTTCTATTTTTGTGCCTTCAGACTGGCTGTATCTTTTGCTTATGCTTCATATCAACACTCACCAAATTCCACTACTTGGCAAAACTACAGACATTCGGAGGCTGGCACAGAGCACACGTGCTACTGATGACAAGTCAGCTTGCCTCCTTAACAGTAATCCTTTGCATTTCTAAGGCACTAGCTTCCAAACGGACCAAGGTACTTTCCTAATGACTGCCTCATTTATCTTGAAGACATTCTCACGGACTAGGTTGAAAAGCAGGTAGAATCCTACGGTGGAGACGTAGAAAATTGATGCACCTATCCTAAGGGCTTTAAGCTTGGGTGACTGAGCTGATACTACCCTTTGGATTCCTCCAAATCACAAATATAAATCAGTATGGAGTCTGAATTTTGGCTGGATTAGAGAGCGGTATCTTCTGGGGATGAGATATGGTATATATCAGGGAACCCCTAAGTTTAACTTTTATTCTCATTTAACTCTCACCCATTCACATACTCCCCAAATTGGAAATCCTTATTTTATAAGTAATAGAAATCTAATCTGGAAAACAGTGTTTCCCAATGGACATTCCAAGATGTCACACAAGATGATACACGGTCACGAGGCAGGGTAGCCCGTGGATGTAGGCCTTATAAGCGCCCTCTCCCCCCTCCCAAAAAAAATCATGGAAATAAGCAACTGACACAATCCCACTTCACAGCTGTGGCCAGCCTTGTGCCCTCCCTGACACTGCTAATGTGATGGTGACTGGAGAGGAGACAGGTAAGCAACTACTTTTCCCAGCCAGTACCAAGAGCTAGGGCCAGCTGGAGGGGAATAGCAGGACCAGAGTTGGCAGCCGTCTTGCTCTCTCCTCAGGGAGAATGGGCACTCCCTTGGAAGCATGCATTTGTTTCTTGGTAGGTGCCCAGGAAAATAAATGCTGACTCAGGTTCCTTGTCCCTTCCTCTCCTGCACTCCACCCCCTGCCACTCTTCGGCATCACACCCAGAGGAGCTGGTTGGCGGGCTCCATGGTGCCCGCCATATTATGAAATGTCACCTGTCTTGGTGTAAACAAGCCCTCGCCACTGATGGCCAGCGTGGGTGGGTATGCTTCGGGGTAGTGGCCCCCATCAGCCGGCCTGATAAATGGCATTAAAATAAGCTTTCCACACGCAGCCTGATATCCGTGCCACCAAATGTTTCAAGGGAAACTAAGCTGCACTGTTCTGTCAAACTGTTAGGTCTGAATCTCTTCCACGGCCTTATTTTTGGGGACACGTAAAATTGCTCAGATGAAATTTACTTTAAGGATTTAGGCTCTTCACCAAGAAATGTGAAAAGGCAAACTGTCATCCCGTCCTGCGTCTGAGAACATATTTGGCATCCCATTCCCTTACTGATGAGACAGAAAAACCCTTTTATTGCTTTTCGGGCCAGTGAATTCTGTTCAGAGAGTAAATGGAGAGAGAAGGCCACAGCAGGTGAAGGCTGCGGTGGGGCAGGGAGTGTTGGGCACAGTGGGATTGGGGGGCGGGTGTGGGCAGGAGGTACTTCTGCTGGTTTTGGAGTTTTCCTGTTATGTAGAGAACAAACTCCGAAAACAAAATCACATGCATTTACTCTTGATCAGAGACTCAGGAGAGACACCAGTGCATTAACTGTCCTGTCTGCAGACAGGACCAAAACTACTGTCACACCAAGGTACAGATGAGAAACGTCATCCTATGATTTCTTAGTGCTCATGGCCCCTTAAAGAGGGCTTGCCTTAATAAATATGAAACAATTCTAAAACTGACAACTAACCTGGTGAGAAGCAACTAGACAGAGGGCTACACAGCAGAAAAAAAGAAAAAGAACAGAAGAGTATGAAGATATCAACTTCTAGTGAAACATAAAACAAAAAAAAAATATTCAAGACTCTGATGAGGTGAATACTAAGTTTTGGTGGTCAGAAAGTGAGAGGAAACAGCGACTCTCTTTGGGACAGATGTTAACGTCAGGACAACCCGGGAAAGCTCAATTCCATACCTTCAGGTGGTCTCCTGTCATCATGGCTCAACTTTCTCAAAGCCAGGAACTTATTCCATACATGTAACTCACCCTTTAACAGCAGGAAGAAGAATTTATTTACTCTGTTTTAGGAGGGATGGGAGCACAGTGGTTCATTACTCCTGATACACCAGAGGCATGATGCCACAGGACCTCTGAGTCACGTTTTACTCGTCCTTTGTTTTACATTTCTTTATTACAATCTCACTTCAAATTCCTGTCTCAATAAGCAATCTGCATGCCTAGCAAAGACTGGGAGAGTTAATGTTCCTTCTCTTCCCCTTCTCACCCTACTGGACCTAGCACTGAAGAGCAAAGGGAAAGCTTTCTCTCCACTACTCCTAAGCTGCATGGGAAACATCTCCAACCTGTATACCTCTATATCCTGTAGGCAACGTCCTTAGAGAAGTTTGGTGGAGACACTAAAAAACTGTCTATGGTATAAGGCAATTAACAGCCTCGGGGATATCCTCTAGAAGTTTAGGGTGCCTGTGAATTAACAGGGACATCCTGAAAAATACAAAATCTCATTCACCAGGTATGGACGAGACCTGTTTTGGATGGAACTGTATTTCCCCTAAAAAAGATATGTTGAAGTCCCAAGCCCTAACACCTCACAATGCGACCTTATTTGGAAATAGGGTCATTGCAGATGTAATTAAGGTGAGGTCCATACTGGAGGAGAGTATACCTCTAATCCAATATGACTGGCATCCTTTTAAGAAGATGGCCATGTGAAGACACAGAGACACACCAGGAGAAGGTCAAGTGTTGATGAAGGCAGCTGTATGCCAGGGAATGCCGAAGATTGCCAGCAAACCACCAGAAGATAGGAAGAGGGGGAGAAGGATTCCCCTACTGGTTTCAGAGGGAGCATCGGCCAACACCTTGATTTCAGACTTGTAGTCTCTGGCACCGTGGAGACAATAAATTTTTGTTGCTTTAAGTCACCCAGTTCATGGTAGTTTAAGTTGGCCCTAGGAAACCAATACAAGGAGTGAGAATGTTTTATTTATAATAAGCTTCCAGGTGATACTTACGCTGCTGGTCCATGGATAACACACTTTGAGTAGCCAGGTGACTGCAAATGAATGAATGAATGAATGATTTTGTTTACTATCACTGGCACTCAGCACAGAGCCTGATATATGTTTGTACGTTTATATAATCCCTAATTCCTAGAGGTTTTTTTTTCTGCTAACTAAATAGCTGGAAATGTACCCCTTCCTCTATCAATTTCCACGGAGTCCTCTTTCAAAGCTACGTGCTCAGTCAAGGAGTACGGCTTTCTCAGATACGGCCAATCCCAGGTACACAGACAGCCACACTGACCTCCAAAGGATTATACATAACAAAGTTTATAAGACCTTTGGGCTTCCTGCTTTATTTATATAATTTCTCACTTAATATTGAGACATTGAATCTAGTCTCATACATATTCTTGGTGGCTCAAATAGGGCTTTTCTCTCCAAAATCTAGAGTGTTAGGCTTTTGAAAAGAACACATGCTAATAATTACTCCAAGCTGGTTAGAGATAATGGGCAACAGAAAGTTATTATCTTCAATGTCATCGTATGTCTTTGATATGATAATCATTGCGTTCAAGGTATCAGAAATGATGGATGGCCTTTGATTCCGAGTGTACCATGATGCAAATTACCTGGCTCTTTCTCACTCCTGCTTGGAAGGTGAAGAGCTAGTGACAGTGGGCACTCCTAGCTTCAGGGCCTCCAGCCACTAGACAGCAAAATCTGTGACATAGCTCAAAGAGAAACACTTCCTCTTTAAAGATACCTAGGGCTACTTTCCCTTTTCCTTTTCATCTAGAACAACCTCGCACATAGTTCTAATTTGCAGCTATTGCTGTAACATGCGCTATTTACTACCTAAGTCATTTTACCCTGTTAACCTTCTGGGTAACAGCAGATGACACAAGCACCACATTGTTTCTAAGGAGGCTCCCTGAGTTCCTTCTATAAACATAAAATGACGATTCCAGGAAATGTTAGTAAGAAAGGAGAGATGAAAGAGCATGGTACACACATATTTTAAAACTGCTACAAGTTTTGGTTAAGGCTTACAGTCTATAACCCAGCACATTTCCCCTAAAATTAGTCTTTATCATCCTCCTTACTCTCACGGCCCATCTATCACGGAAAGAAAACACATTATATTCTTCAGTCATCCATGGGAATGGAGTAACATCACGATCCAAAATATTTATTCGCCATCATCCATGAAGAATGAGCTTCTATATCCATCTTGGCTAGAATCATGAATATATGTTCCCTGAGGTTCCCTCATATGGACAGGTCACCTTCTGAGAGTATGAGTGCAACAAGCACACAGTAGGTGATTTGTCCAGGGTCCTCCGGATGTCCTACTTCTACTCCTGTGTTCTTTCCCTAGCAATACATCTCATTCCAGCAAGGACGTGCATGCCTCATCCACCATGTTGAACAAGGCAATAGCCTCTAAGATGTGAAAATCACAACTACTTTGAGTTTGAAGGTAGCAGAGTAAAGGCCTGTCCACTTCCCTTTCTCTTATAAAATCAACCCCAAGTGATAAGACTGGGGATCAGAAACACACAATCTACCTCCAGTGAAACTAGCAGACCCCCTTAATTTCCAAACAGAAACATGAAGGCAAAAGTAATTGAAAGAGTGGTAAATTCCATGGCAGAGCGACAGACGGACAAACCTAAGTGTCTGCAGAGGAAGGCAGAATCTTGGACGTGAATGAATTAGAGGCACTCCGTGCTGGGGAAGGGTGAGGCAGGGAGCTAAAAATAAGGGGATTATTTAAAAGTTAGTAGATGGTGCAACTAGGTGCCAGGTGTATAATCCCATTGATCATTATCAGGAAGTATAGTTTCTAGACAAATGCAACCAGACAGACTTGGGACTCGTGGACATCAGGCACTGAGACGTTGGGATTGAGGTCTTGTACCGGAATGGAGTCATTTTCAAAATTCCACCTCCTTTCTTGGATTCTCTCTCAGAAAACTGCAGTCAGGCTGACACCCCAGCCCCCAGAGTCAGGTGCCTGGAGAAATTCCACCTGGAAAAATGGATCCGTCTAAGAGCAAAGATAAACAGATCCTGTCATTCAGGGCCCCCCCAAATGAAATGGCTGGTCTGCAACTGTTTACCCTACTGTGAGACCCATCATTGGGCAAACCTCATCCCTTCATACTGAGCTTCCATCCAGGTTTATCATGCCTTGATCTTGCAGCCAAGGATCACCAATTATCTGAGATAATCCTCTAATGGGAAATACAGAGGCCACAAACAAAAAAATGTAAAACAAGAAACTTGGAAGAAGGGACAGAAGGAAAGTAAAAAGCAAAGGAAAATGTGAAGAAACTATAATTTATAAATTCAGAAAGGTAACTGTATTCTTTAAAAAATGAGCTTCTATAAATTCACATAGAATTCTGAAATACAAAAACCCTTGTCTACCAAAATAGGAAGTCCATGGTGACTGTTTAAAATTGTATTCACAATAGACAGCAGAATACCAGACAGATGGCCAGAGAGGGCATTGAAAACTGGTGCCCCTGGGGTGCAAGGTGGGAGCGGAATGGGGGGCAATAGGAAATCTTTTTTATAACAATTTTTAAAGCTGTGAAATATTATAGAAAAGAGTAGCATGTGCACGTTTATGTATAGTTTAAAGGACGACAAAAGTGAACCATGTACGGGCGTACACCTTACCAAACTGAGAACTGTTAACACCTTCAAAGGCCCTCTATTTTCCCCTACAATTCACCTCCAAAGGGACCATGTTTTCTAAATTGTATATTTATTTTTCCCTTGCTTTAGAAAAAAGGTTTTGCCACAAACATGATTTCATAAAATTTTTTTGACTTTTCATGTTTTTAACTTCAGACCAATGGAATCATTCTTTTGTGACTTGCTTTCTCCATTGAACATCGTGTTTAAGAATCATCAGTGTGGGGTTTCCCTGGTGGCGCAGTGGTTGAGAGTCCGCCTGCAGATGCAGGGGACACCGGTTCGTGCCCCGGTCCAGGAAGATCCCACATGGGCCCGTGAGCCATGGCCGCTGAGCCTGCGAGTCCGGAGCCTGTGCTCCGCAACGGGAGAGGCCACAACAGTGAGGGGCCCGCGTATCGCAAAAAAAAAAGAATCATCAGTGTGGATGCATGTAGCTGTAGTTGAGTCTTTTTTATAAAAGCTGTGTAGTGTTCTGTGATGCTCCTCCACTCTAATGTTGATGGCCACTGTTGTCATTTTCAGGTTTTTGCTATTCCACTATGCTTTTACGAACACTCTCACGAGTCTCCTGGTACAAAGCTGCAAAAGTTTGAGCAGAGGCTGTACATGTGTTCACGTGAACTAGACACAGCCAAACTGTTTTCCAAGTATATAGAACAGCTGACCTTCCCATTAGCAGCAATCAGAGTTCTTACTGCTTCACACTCTCCCAACATTTCACAGCTACACTTTTTGATTTCTGTCAAGCTGGTGGGCCTAAAATGGTATCTCTGCATTTCCCTGGTTGTTGACTTGTTGATCATCTTTTCATTTATTTAGTGTCCATTCATTCCATGACAAACCTGGTCATGTCTTTTGCCCATCTTTCTATTGGAAGGTAACCATTTTATTACTGACTGGTAAGAATTCTATATATATTTTGGGTAGTAATTCTTCTTCAGTTAAATATGTTACAAATGTCTTCTCCAAGCTTGTGACTTATCTTTTCATACTCTTTGTGGTACCTTTTGAGGAGCAAGAGTTTTAAAAACTTTAATGTAATTTTATTTAATGTACTTATTTCTTATTTGATATGCTTTTTGTGTCTTTTCCATGTGAGGTTAAAAAATATGCTCCTATATTCTTTTTTTTTTTTTAAAAAACTATTAACTTTTTCCTTTCTCATTTATGTGCTTGATACATCTGGAATTGATCTTTATTCATGACATGAGGGAGGGAATCTACTTTCTTTTGGAGAGATATATATTTTTTTCCAATTTTTAAAGTACTTTTTTTTAATAGTCATTTTTGCCCACTGATCTGAGAGACCACATTTGTCATATATTAGTTTCCAGATATGCATGGATCTGCCTCTGAACCCTCAATTCTTTCCACTGATCTTTGTTTTTTTCTGTGCCAATTATTACCACACTATAGCTACCTTACTGCCTATTGCTTTATTTTTCTTGATATGAGGTAGAATAAGCATCCTACCTGGTTTTTGTCAGAATTTTTAAATTTTTTTGAATTTTATCTTTATTGTTCCTTTGCTTTTTAAAAAACAGTTTGCCACAAATGTATGATTCCATAAAATTCTTTGGCTTTTTACGTTTTTAACTTCAGGCTAATGGAACCATTTTTCTGTGACTTGCTTTTTTCACGAAACATCATGTGTAAGGTTATTTTTGAAACTCTGCTCTTCTATACAAATTTTTAGAATAAGCTTGTCAAATTCCAAATAATCCTACTTAGATTTTGATTGGAATTACTTTCAAACTAGAAATCAACTTGGGGCTAACTGACAACTTTATAATATTGCTCTTCCTATTCATGAAAAGACTATGTCTCTCCTTTCATTTAGGTCTACCTTCAATACTTTTGCTATACTAATTTTTTATTCATTGCCGGATTCCATTTACCAATACACTGTTTAGGATCTCCACATCTATACGAGAGAAACTGACCTGTAACTTTTCTTTCACTTCCTGTCCTTGTCTGGTAGTGCTATCAAGACTATATTCTAGCTTTGAGCATAACATTCTTTATTCTCTCAAGTATTTTGTGT
The DNA here is from genome assembly GCF_011762595.2 of Tursiops truncatus. Taxonomy (NCBI): domain Eukaryota; kingdom Metazoa; phylum Chordata; class Mammalia; order Artiodactyla; family Delphinidae; genus Tursiops; species Tursiops truncatus. The sequence goes on along the minus strand of NC_047035.1, from coordinate 77,535,658 downwards.
AAGAAGAAAATGCTTGGTGTAATAAAACCATCTGGGCCTGGAACTTCCTTCATAAGAAGATTTTAAACTATGGGCCCAATTTCCTTAATATTTATAGAACATTCCAGTGTTTTATTTCTTCTTGACTCTGCTTTGGTAATTTATATTTTTCAAGAAAGTTTTAAATTTTATGTTATTTTCATTTATTGCCAAAAGTTTGGTCATGGTATTCTCTCATCTTACACATTTCTATCGCATCTATAGTTCCATTCACTTTTACTTTCCTATTATCTTTATTTATGTTTGTCTGTTTTGCTCAATCGTGCCTAAAGTTACTGAATTTTGGTTTCAAAGAATAAACTTTTGACTTTACTGATCTTCTATATTGTATTAAATTTTTAAAAAAAATTTTCCATTCTCAGCTTAAAATGCATTAGGTTGAACCATATGAAATTCTAAATATTTGATCACATTTGACCTGCGAAAATGGCCTTTCCTGTTGTTCAACCTAATTTTTCCTTCAAATTTCTTTGGTTTGCTTTTCTTTTTCTAGCTGTTAATTTTGGACGCTTTATTTTCGACCTATCCTTTTTTTCTAATATAAACACTCATGACCATACATTTTAGTGATATCCTTTGAGTCTTAAAAACCAGTATTGTTTGAATTATAAGGGTTTTCTGAACCCCATTATAACTTCTTTCTTGATCCATGAGTTATTTGCAGTGTGAATGTAAATGTTAAAAGGCAAGGAGGCTTTTGTTATTGACATATTTAAATTATCTTTCTGTTATTGGTAAATTATTTCTAACTTAATTGCATTGTGGCCAGAGGATGGTCTGTACGAAAAATGGCGTGAAATTTGTTGAGGTTTTCAGGACCTTTGTTTTTCTTAGGTCTTTTAATATTGCTCGACTCTTAAAATTAATCCATGCATTATGCTGTTGGAGATAAACTATAAGTGGATTCAATCTGATTATTAATATAGAAACCAACCTAAAATATCACACTTTAAAGAGCGTCATCATCACCTAAATCAGTGATTCTAGACATGATTATATTTATTGATTTATAGCCTATCATGTTTTAAAAGGATTTAAGGAAGCACCCTTATGTTGCCTCCCAACAGCCGCCATACTTAAAAATTGTACCACCAACACAGATTACTATGAAAGCCAAATAAAAATAGTACTGGAAAACGCTGACAAATTTTATCATCTTTTTGTTGTACTGCATGGTTTTCCCTTGGCACACCTTGAGGACGTTCATCTCTGAGCATCTAGCTTAAATTCATTTGTTTTAATTCCACAGCTGTGTCCCAATGGGACACAGACAGACAAATGAGAGGGTGAGATGGATCTCTGCTAGCCCTCTGGGGGTTCAGGAGTCATCCCTGCTAAGAGATGAAGCTTCTGGTTGGAATCCAACCTCCGGTTCTCTTTTAGGGGTGACACTAGGGGATTGTTCATTGTCCTTATTCCTACTCTTGATGGTCATGATGATGGTAGCGATAGTATGGTTGAACCAGCAAATATTTATGCATCAGACACGCAGCTAAACACTTCACAGATTATTTTAACTCTCACAATCACTCTTTGAAATACGTACATACTATTATTATTCTCACTTTACAGATGAGGGAGCGGGACGGAGGAGCCTTAGAAAGATGAAGGGACTTACCCCATGGATAAAGTGATGACTCAAAGAAAAAGCCAGGCCTGTGCGGTTTCCAGAAAGCCCTGCTGAACCACGATGCTACCACCTTCCATACTTAGACTGTTCGTGACTCTTGGTGCCCTGGGTGTGCAGGAGGAAGCAGCTGATTGGAAGCCTTGAAACTGGCTTCCTGGTGGCTCTGAGGCAAACACACACCAAGATCTTAGCCAACTGGTGTGAACTCCCTGTGCTGGCCTGTGAGTCTTACTTTCTTTTCCACGTACCTTCGGCCTCAGAAGCTCATCCCTTCCACTGGTGGCAACTGAACGGCTGTGTCCTACAGAGCTGAACTGTTCAGATACCTCCACATCCCAAGAGCATAAGTAATACACAACAAAAACATCACATGGCCCAGTTTCTCCAATGCCTTACTAAATCATTCTAAACATCTCGTGTGCTTTAGGCATTTTGCTGCTTCTCTGAACTACATTCTTCTCTAAGCAACCATCTCAGTGTCTCATTTTTTCCATTAGTAAGATGATTATAGTACAGAGTGAACTATTTGTAATGAGGCCCAGCTCAGGCACTGTGGCTTTCAGTTGGCTTCATTTTAAATCCATCTTTCTTTGTTAATTAATGTGCCTTACCCAGTGTTGTAAGTAACACTCACTTATGTTCCTGAATTGAGCGGGGAGGAAAAGAACCACACCCAGAGTGAAAGATCCAACGTCTTCAGAATCAGTGCGAATGTCATAACAACTTGAAAGCAAAATTTAAAAGTCAGTTTTTGTGTTTGTCGTAAACTAAGGAAGTTGTACGAGAGAGTCTACAAGGCAGGCAAAAGTGATGTGATAATTGAGTCCTGAATTAACCCCCTGGTCCTTGCAGCTCTACACTGTTTAAAGACCACGCCCCCACCTCCTAGGACATTTTGCACATGCAAAATGTCTAATGTGACTAATAAGGTACCTAGCCTAAAAGTTAATGAATGAAAATGAAAACACTAAAACTCGGGTTATTTAGTAACCAGGGCCTGGAGCCAGATCCCAGTTAAACCACTCTGGTGGTGAAGGAAGGGATGAAAATGCCCAATAGGTTCCATCTGGCTGCTCCTGTGGGTCAGTCTAGAGCCTCACGGCCCTTTCAAATTAGCCTCCCCACCTTCTCCTCTCCCTGACGATTGAGGGGCTAAGGGCAGTCCTCCTCACACGGTACTGGGGAAGTCCATGTAAAGGGCTCGGCAGCAAAGGAATCCAGCTGAAAGTAAGCACCGCTCCCCAGCTCTTCCCGGCCCAATCCCTTTTGTCATTCATTTCTCTGGAGGGCCCCTAACCCTCCAATCCCATTTGTACCCCACCGAGGAGATCTGATAATGGTGCTGGCAGAGCTGTGGCTTTTCAAAACTTCTGGCAGGGGCCTCGCTGACCCATAACTTGCCTACACACATGACTTCTTCTCATACTGTCTTTGTAAATTGACCATGGCTAACCTTGCTGCCCTAATCAGATCAATCAGAATAATATTTCTTTAGCTGCTGCACGCTGGCAGCCTCCTGGGCTGAGGCGTGACTCTGAGTCAGGCTCAGATACTGAAGGCGGATTCTGGAGTTTCCAATGGTCTCGGGTTTCCTTAGCTTTTATCACAGTTGGTGAGCTTTGTCAGGCCCGTGTTTACAGCCATGCAAATTAGCCTCAGCTGGAGAGAAACCAGGTCAGGCCTAAAGGAAATCAAGCTCTGGGCTAAAAGGTACTTTATCAAAAAATTGTAAGTGTAGCCATAGTACTGGGGGCAAGCCAGACTGTCTGAGGAAACACGTGGACGGCTGTGTCTGGTGAAACCTAAACTCCTGGCTTGGCCTCTGGACCCTGGACACGTTATGGAGAGATGGAGGGGAGAGTGCCCCACCAGCAGAACGGGGCTGGCCAACTCGGCCATTGGCTGCTGCCGCCAAAGACATTTTCTGTTAAGTAGAGACAAGTGTGAGGAGGGAAATATTGCATCTTTGGGGGAAGAAACATTGTGTTTGTGAGGCTGGTTTGCAGTATATCCCACATTACTCACTGATGAAGCAAGGTGCATATCTGAGGTTGCATTCTACTCACACACTCGTATACACTGAGTTTTAAAATGCGTGTGTGAAGGTGTCCACGTACAGATATGATCTGATACTTTGCATCTGGAAAGCATCTTGAGAAACATCCGCTCCAGAGGCCATGACAGTTACAGAAACTAAGGCCAGAGAGGTTACGTGACTGGACACACAACCGCTAACTAGTTACCTTCAAGACCAGACCTCTGGCGCCTTTCCATTGCAGTTTTCCCCATCAGATTCCAGCCCTTCAATACCCCAGTACGTAGAGAAACTTGGCTTATTTTAAAATAATCCTCCAATACGTTTATGTCTCTTAAGATTAGGGGATTATTAAGATCCTAACAATTACTCCCTGAGCTCCCACATACCTGTGACTCATACACCGTGGTGCTGATGGTGTCAGGCAGTCTGATCTATGGGTCTGAGTGCAGAGATGTTGGTCCACATGTGACGCCTCTATCTGCCCTCTGATAAACAAGACAAAAGCTGGTGGACCTTGAGTGTCCCCATTTGCAAAGGAGAAGTGATGACCATATCCTTGGAATTCATCTAATTAAAGTTTACCTTTTGACCAATGAGAGACCTGAGACCCAGAGAATTTAAAGAACTTGCCCGAGATACAACAGTTGGCTACGGTCAGAGCCATAAGTAGAAACAGGGTCTACAGACACCGAAGCCAGAGCGCTTTTCACTAAACGATGACCAGGAAATAAAATTCAGACTTCTCCAAGTGAATATAAAGTCAGGACTTGTAGTTAAATTCAGACCAACAGACCATTTGTCAAGTGATTAAGAACACAGATTCTGGGGTTGTTGCTGGATTCATCTCCTTGCTCTGCCACTTAAGAGCTGTGTGATGCTGGGCAAGTTACATAACCCCCCTGAGTTCCAGCTTCCTCATCTAAAAAATGGCAATAATCATAGAACCATCTCACTGGGTTCTTGTGATGACTGGATAAAATGTGTGTGTGTGTGTGTGTGTGTGTGTGTGTGTGTGTGTGTGTGTGTGTGTGTGTGTGTGTGTGTGTGTGTGTGTGTGTGTGTGTGTGTGTGTGTGTGTGTGTGTGTGTGTGTGTGTGTGTGTGTGTGTGTGTGTGTGTGTGTGTTACGCAGGCCCCTCACTGTTGTGGCCTCTCCCGTTGCAGAGCACAGGCTCCAGATGCGCAGGCTCAGCGGCCATGGCTCACGGGCCCAGCCGCTCCGCGGCACGTGGGATCCTCCCGGACCGGGGCACGAACCCGTGTTCCCTGCATCGGCAGGTGGACTGTCAACCACTGCACCACCAGGGAAGCCCCACGACTGGATAAATTAATACATGCTAGGCACTTAGCCAAAAACTGCTCACCTAGCATTAACCATTATTATTGCTATTGAAATCTTGTTGTCATCTTCACTTGAAAGATTCTACATAAATACAAGGTTATTAAGACTTCTGTTCGTGTTAAGCACATACCTATGGACGCACGTGTATGCGTATGGGGCTGTTTTGATCTTTGTGTATATTGGAGATGTGTGCACTCTGCAAGGCATTTATGAGTTCATTTTGGAAGCACCCAGGTGACCTGGGTTTGTGACTTAAATACACATATAAGATCTTTGGGCATTCTTGTTATTTCCTCACATACTTCTTGCTTAAAACTCGAGGCCAGAGAAGTCCTGCCACCACCAAGGTCCCTGCACCGGCAGTCAGCCTCAAATCACTGTCTACCTCCGGCCAGTCACAGTCTTAGAAAACGTCCTGAATTAAGCATAAATGAATGAGGTCCAGGAAAATATAGGTGAGATTTCCAAAATTTTACTCAACTAGGAGTAAAGAATAAAATACGTAAAAAAAAACCCCAAATATTTAGAATTGTCATCTCATAGGATATCTTGTAATATCTAATCAAACTTTATTTTCCAATTAGAGAACCCCAAATCTATATTTAAATACATCTTCCCTCCCTTTAGACATGGACAATTAAAAAAAACCTCGTGTGCGTGTGTGTGTGTGTGCGTGTGTGTGTGTGTGTGTGTGTGTGTGTGTGTATGTGTATGTGTGTAGTGGGGAGGTGATTCCAGAATCAGTCCCACAGGGGCTAAGTCTAATACTTCATAAATTTTTATATTGTAGTCATTCATTCTAAGCACTGGAACTATGCCTACTAATGATTTCTATTCTACTAATACCTACAAGCCTTTCTAATATTCCTTTGGCTCCCAATACTTTGAGTGGGTAATTTGCTGTGAAATTTGGCCCCATGGTCCACAATAAAGAGATTTTACAAGACGAAAGAGGATACTCGAGGGGTAGTTACGCTCTTGTAGGCTCCATTGCTCCGGCTCTAGGACAGAGGCTAATTTAGCTCTGCAGAGCTGAGCATTCGAAGGGGTCCTCTTGTGGTGCGGGTAGGAACTGAGCACCGTGTGATCCTGCAGCTGGCTTGAGGTACAAGTCCAGATTAAGTTACTGTTCAACAGCCAACAAGAGAAACATAGTCTAACTCCAAGAATAATATTCAGATTCAACATTCTGAAAGAATCATTGATATCCATACTTGACAAGTTCTAATGACCTTTTTTTTAAAAAAAAAAAAAGTAAATAAAGTAAAAGTACAACTTAACTTTTTGGGCTGTCTTATTTCCACATAAAATTTACAAGGCAGAATTTTTGTAGGTTGGTGCTTGTCATGGAGTAGAAGCTCCCGTTTGCTTTCAGTAGATTTGGCCAGTCAGGGGCCTTTAAAACCGAAGAACAGGAAAGCCCAGATCGTTCCAGATATCACTCAAGGAATCTGGACATAGCACCAATGACCTCGAGGTCATATATTGGTGCAAACAACACACGGGCAAGTGATTTCACTCACTGCCACAGATGATAACCCCTAACCTCACTGCTCATTTTTCAAACACATGAGTAATAGAAAGGGCTTGGCAAATGCATTCCCATTCCTGGGGGGGAAAAAAATAATGCACATACCTTACCGGGGCGGCCCAGAGAAATTATCTTTGTACACAAAAGCTGAAATTATATAAACGTGGAAGGCAACAGATTATGAAAACCCTATAAATTTATGTTCTCCTTCCACTCATCTCCCCTCCCCACTAAACTGAGACACCAAGTCTGGGATTTGAGAGTTACAGCTACGATCCTGGCCAAAGTGACCCAATTACAACTGAAAGCTTTTGGCTCCAGGAAGTTTCAATAGACCAGTGTCTGCAGGACCATCACCACCCCTCCCTACCCCCACTCCCACCAAGTGCTCAGGGAATAGTCATTATGTCATTAATTCTTAAGAAATATCTATTAAAAAGGCCAAGGGAGTGGAGTAATTTCATGTATCTTACAGAGGAGGGAACAAGCACGGACATTATTCATAATTTCAAGAGAGGAATAATATCGGCAGGTCATGCTGATTTTCTGAACGTTGTCAGGCAAGTTTAGAAAGCAATTGGAGAGTTCACTGGAGTAGCTACTTCTCTGACAGGCACCAGGACAAAGAATCTCAGATACATTCTGTCTGACGAAGGCAGATTTCTGGCTCCTTGTCAAGGCGCCGATCTACCTTTCCCCAGAACAAATGTAACTTAGAGATAGTAGAAATATGGGCATATTGACAGTGAAAACTCTTATGTTACAGTGCAAAAAGACTATATAAACCAATGTAAGATGAACTACTAGATGTCTGTATACTCTGTTAAAGGAGCTGAAAAACAGGAATGGTCTAGAGATGACCATTTGCAAATAGTTTCAGACAGGGACACACTCATGTTTGAAGACCCTCAACAAGCTTGTGGGAATAAGCGATGGTCAAGAATTTCTTTGCAAAGCTTTCATGTTTGTTCATAAACTAAGAGATTAATACATAGTTCTAGAGAATACTTCAAGTACTTTCACAATCATGATTTCATTTTATCCTTGTAATGACCCTGTAAAGGGTTGTTACTCCCTATTTGGTAGAGAAAGAATCTGTGTGGAAAAGTTAAACGACTTGCCCTGAAGGTTATCAGAGAGCAAAAAAAAATAGGAGATAGTACTAAGTGTTGCTGGTACAGACAAGAGCTGATGTTTTGAGTTCTGGTTCTCAATTTGGTGAATGTTAGGTCTGTGGTGGCAGAGCGGTCTCATGCCACAGATGAAGACGGCACAGGCCTGAGTAGGCAATACGAATTTGTCATAGTTAGTATTTAACGTATAGCTAATATTTAAAATGATTGATGGGGGTCAAAGGAACACAGCTCCAAGTCTACATATTGTTCATATTATTTCGTAGTTGGAGTTATACATAGTATCTTTTTATTCAAAGATTTGGATTCCTACTGGAAGAACCTGAAGAAGACTTTGGATAATTTCACAATGCAGGACGTATTTTGGATTTGCACGAGCGTAGCTGGATTTTGTTGATGATTCTAAGAATGGCTACTCTCATTTATAAAGGTTAAAATCGATCATCCCAGTAAAAGCTGTTACCAACATTAAGGGAAGCCAATTACTGTTTAAATTCAGGGGGAGTGAAGACACATGCTGAGGCCCTTCTACACATCCTCTCAAGTGTCCGTCATTATCAATGTCTTCCTAGCTAAAAGCGTACAAACCTAGAAGTCATCTTCATCTTTCTAGGTCTCGTTTCTCATGTGCCACATGAGGGCACTGAATTAGATGATCAGGAAGGTTCCTTCTAATTCTTAGACTGTATCGTACTAGAAAACAGGATCCCAGCCCAGTTTAAGAAGATATGTATCTGTTCGTTTTAAATCAGTGCCAGTGATGGGAACTTTAAATGCTGTTATAGAAGATGAAACTAGAAACTCGTATCTGAGTTCAGCAGAACGGTAACAATTCCGACAGTTCTGACTAGGAATGTGGGATGTGCAGAGGGATGCAGACCAGCTCCACTTAAGAGATGCTCACGTCTGTCTCAACGCTGGCAGAGTCCCTGCGGCCAAGATTCAGAATGCTGGATTTTTAAATCTCTGACATATACTCCACTTCCGTCACCATAAAAAGATCTATCTGGCAAGCGTCTCCTGGTCCCCTTGTATGGGAACCATTCTGTGGTTAGGCTAACAAAGCTGGCCTCCAGGGCTGAAACTCCTCAGTTGCTCACAATCACTAAAATTCACTTTCATCTTCATTCTCAGACAGAAAATAAACATCTGACTTTCAGAAGAGACCAAGGGATCCATCTTGATATTGGAAATCTGGCCATGGGCACAGAAGGAAGGCGCCTAGGAGGCAGGTTCAGAGTTTTCTGGCATTGACTCAATTCGGTTTTTTCTTTACAACTTAGAATCTCAGCTCTAAGGTAGGACACGAGCTCACTGCAAACTCCAAGCACCCTCAAGACTGCTACCCTTAAAGAAAAAAAATAGAGACTATACGTGTGCACAGAGTCTTTGGGGTAACAGCAACCTCACTGTTCAGAAAGATTAAAGAGTTTGAATAAAGGATATTTTCCCCCTCAGACGGAGAAACAAACACATCAAGTACTAACCGCCTTAGTGAAAATCCTTTGTTGAAGAGGCAAATAATTATGATAAGAAATAAGAATAAACTACCAAATGCTTTGATGTTTTAAAAACAAATACTTCAATGTTTTAAAAATGCTCATTCACCAAAACAGAAATAATTAGCTTTATGAGTAAATGACATGTAACCAAGCATCCAGAGAGAGAAACACAAGGAGTAACAGCAAAAGAAAAAGAAAACGAAAGTAAGTTTAATATGATATTGGGTAAGAAAACATTCAGAGGATTTCCTTGATGGTCAGAGAAGGCTTCCTGGAAGAGGCAAAATGAGGCCACTTTTGGAATACAGAGATTCTGCTTTTGCCTTTTGTATAGAAACAATTAGTCTTCTGTTCCTATAGATGGCGTTTAAAAAGCCAGCTGGCCAGCAAAACGCCCTTATTTCCATCTTATAGGAATCTAACTGCACGTGAATATATTCTATAGTCTATCAGTTTACTTCTTGCCGTAACTCAATTGTTTCATGGGATACATCCTCTTAAAAGATTTGCTCTGATATTTAATCATTATTGGGATCACATTTTTCAATCAGGAAAACACAATTCCAACGAACTTGTGAAAAACCTTGACCATGATTTTCATGTATAATTTAAGTCAGTGGGCACACCTGATTTGATTAACAGAAAACTGCATCCGGACTTTTGCCATTTCTCTCCCCCCCAACAAGGCACAGCTCATTTCACAATCATGTTACTTGAGATATGAACCAATGGATGAACCTCACTATATAATTTAAGAAGAGTTGATGAAACTATCATTCAGTATTACACACCTTTCAAAACACTTCTTCAAACCCTCTTAGATTTGAATTTCACAGCATCCTGCTGGGTCAGGTAGACTCAGATATTGTTAATCTTGTTTTACAGAGAAGAGGAAATATGGCCTGGAGAAGTGAGATGACCAGCCCAGGATCACATCGCAAATCAACAGCAGAACCAAGTACTATAAAGTTGACCCTTGAACAACTAGGGGTTAACGTGCATATAGCTCAGAGTCAGCTTCTGTATCCGTGGTTCCTCAGCATCCGCGATTCAATCAATCACGGGCTGTTTCGTACTGTAGTGTTTACTATTGAAAAATATCTGCATATAAGTGGACCCGTGCGGTTCGAACCCATGTTGTTCAAGGGCCAACTGTTTTTCCCTAATACCATCTATGCTATTATCACAACACTAATGCAGAGAAACAGCAGCGGCGGCAGCAACAGTAGCAAAATGAGAGCAGCAATTACTCGCTGAGGTTTGACTGGGTACCAGGCACTACGGTAGCCCGTGTATATATACGATGTCATTTGATCATTACTCAGAGCAATATGGATAGATGTCATCTCACGTGACACTGAGGGGACCAAGGCAGACTGAAGGAACTTTGACTTGGGGCACGCAGCCAGTGCATGGCGACCGTGGCGACTCACCTCCACATCTGTCTGACTGCTTGTGAATCCTGACCTTGTCCTCTGATGGCTGGCTGGTGGCCTCAGATTTCTAGCCCTCAAGTCTGCTCAGAGGTCACCTTCTCAAGGAGGACTACCTTCAACACTCCATTCAAACCCGTAGCCCCCATCCCTCCCTAACCCCGAAAAAGTTGATCCTCCTTACTCTGCTCTACCACATGACTTGATTTTTTGTTTCTGATGTTTACTGTTAATAGAAGCCCCAGAGGGCAAGGATCTGTTTTCTTCGCTTGTTTGCTTTTCTTCACCAACATGCCCCAGGTGCTCAGACAGTGCTACCCACGAGAACTTTCTGTAACGATGGAAATGTTTTATATCTGTGCTATATTGTAGCCACTAGCCAGAAGCATAAAACTGAAAGGTGGCTGGTGCCACTGAAGAACTGAATTTTTAATTTTATCACAAATAGTCACACGTGGCTAAGGGCTACCCGACTGGAGAGCATGGGCCTAAAACAAAATCTAGCTCAGACTCCCAATAAATATTTGTTCAATGAATGAAGTTATAAATAAGTGAAGAAGACATTTTCCATATAGCCTACAGACTACTTTTCACTAACTTTTGTGCATTTTTTCAATAGAATTAGTGGCTGAAAAAAGTCCAGATGAAGAAAACAGTTTGCAAATTCAGACAGCATGACCAAAATAGCAAGCACGGATTTCTCAAACTATTGGCTCCTTTCTGTCATCTGTGACTCAAAACCTTTCAAAACATTTTTTGAAAACAGAGGGAAAGCAAATCAGCAGCACATAATAAATTCCCATGTATGACAAATATATACATATATATATATATAATTACAAAGATTACTGTAGTCACTCAGTACCTTTTTGATCTTGTTTTTTTTCTCATAGGACTCTGACAGAGGTTTCTTCTTCTGCTGAGGTGTGTCTTTGGAGAATAAATACTCAAATTCGCTAGTATCCCGAATATCAGGTTCTTCTAAGGAATCCCACAAGGTTGGTGTAGAATTTTGGCTTAAAAGAGAAAATGGCAAGTTAAACTGAAGAAACAAAAGAGATGAGAATACAGTGAAATCCTTAATCCTAATTCATTTTTTTAACTCCTTAAAAAACTCTAATAACGCTTGAAGAAAAGCTTTTTACGATTACAGATTTTTTAAGTCAAAATATACTAAGTATTAAAGCAAACACACATTTCCGAAACAGAATGGTCCTTAGATATAACCAAAGAGAGAGAACCAAAGAAACCCGGTGGGATCAGAACTCCTGGGATTCAGATTGTCGAGGCATGGAAACTGCTCCTCCCTCACTTTGTGTCATTTCCATGACGGGCAGAAATGGGCATCGTATAAAGATTGAAACAATAACCAATTCTGAGACATTCATAGGATAATTCTTAAATAGAACGAAAATGGAGTGCTTGGGTGAAGATGTGCCCTCCTTTGAATTTTTTTCTATTCGTTTTAAATATGGTTCTCAGGTTTAGCTCAGGTTAACTCAGCGTTAAGACCCATATACGTGAACAGGCTGTGCTCATTTAGAAATACTTGATTTTATAATACACCACCCAACAACAGGATTAACACTAAAAACAAAGCGAAACCCCTACTGCACCAGCCCCCGCAGAGATTTCAGCAAAAGCAGCCATGGGGAGACTGTGTTTCGTTTGTTTGGTTTTTTTCTCTCTCTAAAAACAGGGATACCCTAGTTTTCAAACAAAGAAAGGGAAGAAGATATGGGAAATCAGGTTCAGAACAACTGCCTCTGAGAGCTGCCTTAGGTGGTTTACTATCCAGGCTCCTTTCAGCCAGAACACATTTTCTCCCAAACGTCTACTTTCTTAACTTACTTTCTCGTCTTATTTTTAAACACTTTTAATGCTCATAGACATTTAATAAAAAGTCTCATCTACACATCAAACATACACATCAAACGTGTGTGGATGTTATGATCCATAATATCTACAAGTACTTATCTTTGTTTCGATATGCATTTTCCCAATGAAAACTAAAAGAACTCTTACTACATGGGGTGGTCCACACAAATGTTTTGATACTAAAAGACAATTTTTTCTTTTTTTTTTAATTTTTGAATTTAATTTTATTTATTTTTTTATACAGCAGGTCCTTATTAGTCATCCATTTTATACACATCAGTGTATACATGTCAGTCCCAATTGCCCAATTCATCACACCACCATCCCCACCTGCCCGCCGCTTTGACAATTTTTCATATTTGAAGCAGTTGGCAACACTGGCTTTTCAGATCTGAGTGTTCACATTTTGCTATGCGTCTGCCTTTGCTGTGAAATATGACATTTGGGTTCTGGCCCATAACAAAACTGAACGTTTGCTTCTCTCCACTTTTTTTTTTAATTATAATTTTTCTAATATAATATTCGAGGCATTTAAGAACATATATGTGACATATGTAAGTTATAATGTATAACAGTATAATGAATACCTGTGAAATCATCATCCAAGGGCTAGAACATTTCCAGTGAGGTACATCCATCTATGCGCTCCTTCCTCAGCACTGCCCCTCTCTCCCCGCCACCCCCCTTAACTTCAATTCGAAACATGAACACCTTTAATGTTAAATGCTTTTCTCAGCTGCACTTGGGAAAGGGGATCTTGGTGGGAGAAGAGAGCCAGGAAATTCTGGAGCATGCAGCCTCAGAGCTGCTGGTCTGGGCCTCAGGAAGGTTCTGGGAAGCAGAGGAGAGGATGCCTAGAGGGAGGTGATGTGACCCACAAAGGAGATTATTCAGACCCATCCCCCCATCTCCTGCACCTGTACCGCTTGGCTCCCCCTCCAAGGACTCTGAGCTCAGGTCAGTAGGACTAGTGCTATAACCCACTTATATTCTGAAGTAAATAGGCTTTGGCAGTCAGGTTGAACACCTCATCACCATCTACAACACTGTTTCTATGGGAAAAGGCATTTCCAAAAATGAGTAACAGAATTTTGGAATACCACCTCTCAGCGGGTTGGGGGCAACTGGGCTGGTGGGGCAGTAACAAGGACTTGCTCACAATGGACCGTATGCCATCATGGCCAGCTCTTTTCTGACCACTGAACACACAGTTTGAGCTCCAAAGAAGAGGAAGAGGAAGGCAGGAGGAGGAGGAGGTGAGGGAAGAAGTGGGAGGGGACAGATGTGGGAGTGAGCAGGGAGGAGCGGGCAGGGGGCGGAGGAGAAGATAATTTCTCAACAGGAAGATACTTATTAGGAAGATGAAAAGGTAGACAGATGAGGATTTCTTTCTTCCTAAAATTTTTTTAAACTAAATGGCTTTTCCCTATTCTAGAAACCAGAAAACAGATATCAAAGAAAGCAGAATGGCAAAAGTTAAAAACCATGTTCGTAGTGAAAAGCAATCCAAGTGGATGAGAGGCAGTGTGTGTATACTAGAGAAAATTCATATTTTATTCTTAGTTCCCCAGAAGACCAAGACCAAAATTGATTATGTGCTCATTACACGAAGTGCTTACCCCTCTGGCTGTACAAAATATCATCTCCTGTCAAAGAACACATCCCAGATAATTTTACTTTTGTCCATAATGAATAAATAGTACACAGGGTCTTCAGACCATGTCAGTTTAAAAGACGTATTCATGCTCTGAGGTACAAAAACATTTTGATGGACCCATAAAAACAGAGACTAAACCCCTGTGCCTGGAACTCAGGCTCGAGGCTGACATGTTCACCAAGCAGGGCTCTCCTGATGTCCCAGGTCAGGAAAGTTGGAACATCCATCTACTTTTCATTTTGCTCAAAATGCAATCCCTGGTGGTGGCAGGACTCCAAACTCCACATGCCGTTCTCCCTCCGCCCCTGGCAGTGTCCACATTTCCCCTTTTTATAAGAACACCAGTCATTTTGGATTAGGGGCCTGCCCTACTCCAGTCTGAGGTCATCTCAACCTAACTAATCACATCTGCAATAGCCCTATTTCCAAATAAGGTCACAGTCTGAGATACTGGGGATTAGGGCACCGGCAAATCAATTTGCGGGGAGGCAATTCAACCCATCGCAAAACTGAAGCCCTACGTTTATGGCGAAACTAATAAGAGCTTGAGAATTCAATTGTCCTCTTTCTCAAAATGGCCAACTATGTAAGGAGAGAAAACTACAAGGATTGTCTCCAGCTTGTCTTTGTTGTCTTAAACGGTGGATGAAGGGCCCACATCTCCCAGTGGTTACTGTTACACCACTGGTATGGTCTAGGTTATTGTTTGCCCATGAAGTCTTATGGGAATGAAGCTGAGGCAGGCTAGTGAGACCCAGGTGTAGAACAGCTCCGTGTGCCCTCAGAACACATGCTGCCAGGGCTGACAGGTGGGCTTCATCACCCTGGAATGGCTGTGCATTAATTTGAGAACACTAATAAGAGAACATGGCTGCAAATAAATATACTGAGAAATTATTTCTTAGGAAATGACATCTGAGTCTTGAATGGGAATACTAGTACTTTAGTTAATGGTAGGAGCTATTTCAGGACCATTTGAAATGGTTTTTTAACCACTCATTTGGGAAACGTAAATATAGAGTATTATATTTAAATATAATAAATAAATAAATTTATCAAATAAATAAATTCGCCCTTAATTTTTGGTGAGAGGAAAGAGACCAAATATGAAGTATACAATCAACTTAGTTCACCATATGCTTAGTGTCAAGGTGTGCCCCACCCCTCCTAGAGTGATTTCTAGTTGGTTTCTCACTGTGAATTGCAGTTTATTTTGTTCAGTATACTGCTTTCCCCTAGCGAAATGTTATAGAAATAGAAAAATTCACCACCACATCTTGATTTTGCGAATTAAGTTCAAAAATTTAAGTGTAAAAATCTGTTCTATATTTGCTGTTCTTTGCAAACAATGAACTTCGCACCTAGAGAGTAGTCAAGAAGCAACTCAACATCTTTTTCATAGTCCTTTTGATGCTTTCCAAAATGAGGCAGAAGAAATCTGATCAGATCTGTTTGAATGGAAATTTCCAAGCAACCGTCTCTTGCTGCCTTACAGACCCACTTTAACAACCTATGCAAATGGAAGATGCTTTTTAACCACCTACCCACTGGCACTTTCTCTGGAGGGCAACAAGGTATAAAGATGTGAGGGCGCTCAGTAGCGAGGGGTAACAGAGTTCAAGCAGAGAGAGTTGATATTTTAAGACTCCTCTCTGACCTAAAGAGCTAATGATTCAACTATGTCCAGTTCTTTTAATAAAAATTGAAAAATTACACCTACCTGTTGAATATACACATTATAGGGTTGATGATACCATCTAAAGACAAGACAGATAATCTAAAACTCTTCAGTGAACCTGAAGTATAGAATCAGGCTCAATGTCTTTGTGATTACTCACTAATTGCAGAGATGCTGGAGAGCCCTGGGCTCTTCTCTAGTCTGGGAAATGGAATATGTACCTTCGAGAAGGGTCTGACACAGAACACGTCGTTTCTTCCAGCATCAATCCATACAGAACACAGAGAAGACCTAGTGGAGACATTCTCCTCAAAACATTCCAGCCTTGTTTATCCAAGGCATTCACTACCACATCTGAGAACGAGTGCCACACTACAAAGATGCTGAACCAACAGGAATACAACATCACTTGTCCAAAGTCCTGCAAATTCACAAGCTGAGACTGGGCCAGGGGAGTTGAGCTTACCTCTTATCACTTATTTGTATCCTAGTCCAGTACAAAGGCTTCATGGGACAACTGGGTTCGACGGCTGGCTTCCGAGGACACTGGCTAGCAGAAGGGTTGACTCCGAAGAAGAGTCCAGGGGGAGGTGGAGGCACAGGTCCTGGGGGTGGCGGAGCGGTGGAGTGAGGAAGTGGGGGGGGTGGGGGAGGGGGGGGAGGTCCAGCACTTGGAGGCAGAGGAGGTGGCGGAGGTGGGGGAGGTCCAGTATTCACAGGTGGTGGTGGAGGTGCCAGTGGCAAAGGTCCAAGTGCAGGTGGGAGGGGAGGAGGGGGAGGGATGGCTGCCAGTAGGGGTGGTGCGGGAGGGGGAGGGGGAGCGGGAGGCGTTGCCTTCTGCTGACTCGATGAGATGCTTTCCGCAGATTGAAGTGGTACACTGGTGTCTCTGCTGTCATTTGGGGGAGAGAGTTGGCTTAAAGAGGAGATATTCAGCTTTCTGGGTATTATTTGGTTACTTCTGGTTGTCCTGTCTTCACCCTCGCAGGGTTTGAGGAAAGTCTCTCTGTCTGTCTGGATGCACACATTTCTGAAAGCCTTTGGAGGGCAGTCATCGTCGGTGGAGACACACACATCCCTCATCTCTTCACATCCTCCTCGCCATCGGTGTTCTATCTCGTATTTGAGATTTTCAATGGTTTCTTCTAGTCTCGCTGTTATCACCGCATGCTCACCCCGGATATGAAAGGCTTGAAGTTCGAACTGAGCCTGTAGAGATATCAGTGGGAAAGAAAGCAAAAAATTTATCAAAAACAATGATCGGAAATAAAATATTCCAATAGCATCCCCATACCACCATAGCACAAGTCCGCATAAACACAGGGAAAGACAGAGACGTTCGTTCTTCTGAGAATCCAACAGGGTGTAAATTCCACCTTGCGAATTTTCCAAGGACTTAAACAGTTGGAGTAAAAGCATAATTTCATCCAATCTGAGCTCACAGGGAACAATAACCATGGATTAAGGGTAAAAGTAAAACTGTCGTCTAAGAATTTTCATTGGTTTTAATATCAAATGCAAAACAAAACTTTTAATAAAGATTTGAACATGCCTGGATCTATCTGTTATTACTTTTGGTTTTGGAAAAAGAACAAAAAAAAAGGTTCGGAGATACTTTTGGCTAGGAGCTGCAGTTCTCACAGTTTTCCATAGAATGTCTCACCTCCAGGGTTTCCAGGCCAACACAGCAGAAAGAAAAGATTCAAGAAGAAGCTATGATGCGTGTGCATTTTTTTTAAAGTTTCCATATCAAAGCTGCCCATGATCAGTATTTGAGTCTGTTTTATAATCATTCATAATTTAGTAATAAATGCATAGAAAATGAACTTATTAAGGTTTGCTTTTTTCTCTTCCACATACTCTATATTTTCAACTATAGTTTATGTGAAGCCAGCCTTTTTAATGTTCATCTTCTCAGTTATGTCAATACCTTGAGTCTATAGTTTTTCACTTATCAGCACAAACTGGTGTACTCTTGGCTATTAACGAGTCCATTTCCCAGCATTCAAAGCCATTCAGCCTACTACAGTTAACTGGGAGGCAGTCAAATCTACAATTTTATGTTTGAGTTTTTCCAAAATCCAATTTGGCAGTAATTAAACATTTTTGGTGAATTTATTTAATTTCTGCCTTCCCCATCAGACTACAAACTCCACAAGAAGAAATCAGGGACAGTATCTGCCTTTATTTCTGTATCCCAGCAGCTAAAATGGCAAGTACCCGCTACTGATGAGATGGATGGATAAAAAACACTGCAACAGGGCTTCCCTGGTGGCGCAGTGGTTAAGAATCCGCCTGCCAATGCAGGGGACGTGGGTTCGAGACCTGGTCTCGGAAGATCCCACATGCCGCGGAGCATGTGCGCCACAACTACTGAGCCTGTGCTCTAGAGCCTGAGAACCACAACTACTGAGCCCGTGTGACACAACTACTGAAGCCCGCGCGCCTGCAGCCCGTGCTCCACAACAAGAGAAGCCACCGCAATGAGAAGCCCACGCACCACAATGAAGATTAGCCCCCTCTCACTGCAACTAAAGAAAGCCTGCGTGCAGCAACTGAAGACCCAATGCAGCCATAAATAAATTTATTAAAAAAAAAAACTGCAATAGTTATATTCCGTCATTGTCCCAAGAGTCTTCCCTATGGCTAATAAGACTTTCTTCACTGCAATTTCAGCCCACAAATGTCTAGAACACCAACGGGTATATAAGTACAGATCCGTTTTCCATTAAAAAGGTAAAGAAATATTTTCAGTGGCCTAAGTCAGTCAAGGTCATGACACAGGAAAATTCTCCATCTTCATTAAGATAACTTTTAACTGTATTTTTACTAGTTTCACCTTTTGCTTCATAAACCAACCCCCAAATAACTGTGGTCAGAAGAACTAGAGACAGGTTTTTCTAAAGCTGAACTTCTCATATGTGGACACGGCAGCCGCGATCCAACTCTGAAAAAATTGGCAAGTTCAGGGTACCATCTATTTCTTTGCAACACAGAGGGTTAAGCAGCACCTGAGTTCTGGATTCAAACCACCTGGTTCACATCCTGGTTTAGCCACTTGCTAGCTCTATGTCCTTGGGCAGGGAACTCTGTGTCTTCAAGCCTGAGTTTCCTCAAGTGTATAATGAGGAAAGTAGTAGACCATCTCTAGCGTTTTTATAAAGGTAAAATGAAATAGTTCCTGTAAAGCGGCAGGCATTATGCCTGGAACACTAGTTCTGAATAAATATTACTGCTAGTTACCGTTGCTAAGGATAATATTAGAGTAAGAGACTAACAGATTTCTAAACATTCTTCAAAATTTCCAAACAATGTCACCTTTGTGGAGTGACAGGCATAAAACTAGGAAAAGCTTACGCAGTCAGGATGAACAACGTACTACAAATACAAAAGTTGACCCAATCTTTCACGAGTTCTACTATCAAATGGCTGAAAGTACTTTCAAGCTTCATTCAACTCTGAGATCAAGATGACCTCTGTTTGGATGCCCCACCCATCTCCATCTCCCTCTGCCTCCCCTGCCCACCTCCAGCCACATTCCAGCGCTCAGTCCCAGGCTGAATGAGCACGCATATTTAAATTTCATTTTAGCAACTAGTTTAGTTCTGCCACAGCAAACTAAATCTTGAATGTTGTTCCCAACTAACCTTCTTCCAAGCAGGTTAACAGTCAGGTAATATTGATGAGCCAATAATTTCACTTAATCTTCAACTTCTTAATAATATGAAAAAGTTGCAAAGACATGTTCCACAGAAAAACCTTCCTTTTATCACACAACTGGACTGTATCTACACAAAGCACCCCACCTCTCCTGCCTTCCACCTCTCAACCAATGACCTTCTGAATCTGATGTATACATCTATATGTACCATTCTGGCGGCTCTGTAATTCATTTGCTTAGTGTGGTGGGTAGAGCACAAACTGGTTAGGTTACTTAACCTCTCTATCCCTCGGTTTTCTTATAAGGAAAATGGCGGTAATAACAGAACCTACCCTGCAAGGCAGTTATGCGAAGTAGACGAGTTAATACATGTAAAACTACATATAGAGGAGTGTTGGGAACACAGGAGGTGCTGTAGAAGTTTGCTGTCATTATTATTTTGTCTCTTTGCTGCCTGACACATCACGTGCCTTCGACTCTCAGCATGTTCCCCAGCCCCATGCTCTATCCATCTAAAGCAAAACTAAAGATATCGAAATCCTTTTTTAATCCCTTCTAGCTGTCGCCCTTTCTTTCTCACACTACCTCTTTTTCTTCACAACAGAGTTTTGTCTTGTTTTGTTTTTTTAAGAAAACACACAACTCTCGCTGCATCTATTTTCTTATCCATGTTTCTTTTAACCGATGACAACTGGTTTCTGCCCCCACTACCTTCTTAAAACTCCATGATTTGAGCGTTACGTCTGCTCAGCACTTTTCAGTGATTTCTGCCCTCTCAGCTGCACTGTTAAACTTGACTGCCGCCTTGCCTTGGAATTCTCTCTGCTTCCCTGAACTTCGATACCCTCTCCACCCACCGCAATTTTCTTCCTATTTCTTGGCTCTCTCCAGTCAATCTGTGGACTCCTTTTCCTCCAGTCATCCCTCAAACGTTGTTCTCCAGGTATGTCCCTTGACATTTTATCCTTCTCACACGACACAATCTCTCTCGGTCATCTTGTGTGCTCATGAGGTAAATTACACTCATTGACTATATACTGCAACTTCCAAATTGATATCTTAAAAGCCATAATAATTCCAACCATCCTCTGGAACTGTTCTACCTGAATATTCTTAATCAGCCACCTCAGACTCAACACGTCTGAAAATGAACTCAGGATTGTCAAACCTCAATTGCCGCCTCCTCTGAAATTCTTCTTTGCAATTAATAGCATCATCATCCTCCCCACCCGTCACATCCAGAAACCTGGATATCATGCTGGATTCCTTGTTCTCTCTCATTCCCAACATATTACTTACCAATGAGTTTCATTAATTTCTCTGATTCATTCCTTTCCGTCTACCCCCACTGCCTCAACTCTTCACTGGGTCCTTCTCTACCTGGACAGTGGCACAAGCCACCTCACTAATTTTCCTGATTCCAGTTTAGCCACATTGGTTCCATGATGATTTTTTAAAAAAAATAAATGCAGATCTTTATTCCTTAAAATCCCTCCAATAATTGGCCATTTCATGAATGGCTTCCTCACAAACTATTTATTAATATGAAGAATTACCAAATAAGAACTATGGAATGTCCATGTACTCCATATCAATATGCTGAGACTACACTAAGAAACTCTTCTAACCATTAAAATTTAAATGGCCCATATAAAGAAACCACGTACCTTTGCCCCTTCCTGCTACACAACTCCTTTTGACCATTCCAATTTCAGGTTCAGAAGCTCAGCATGACATAGTAATTCAAAGTGATTCATGTAATAAGCCCCTCATTCATTCTTTTGCCTCTCACTGTTACGGCCTCTCCCGTTGCGGAGCACAGGCTCAGCGGCCATGGCTCATGGGCCCAGCCGCTCCGCAGCATGTGGGATCTTCCCCGACCGGGGCACGAACCCGTGTCCCCTGCATCGGCAGGCGGACTTTCAACCACTGCGCCACCAGGGAAGCCCCCCTCATTCATTCTTTATCTGTCCATATGTAATAGGGAAGCACAAATCTGACTTCATATTAGATCTATTCCTTTTGCTTTCACCTTTGTGCTTTGTTGCCCATGCTTAGTCACGCTGGCTCTGCACCTTTTATAAAGGAATGTGGCCTATAGCCTGAAATATACAGAATAGCCTATTCTCAGGGCTCTAACCTTTAAGAGTCCATTCATGTGGAGGTCAAATTTGCAGAGCAGAGAACGGCATTTGTCTATTGGAGGTTTACAGGAACATCATGACCTGACCTACATGGACAGCTGCAAGAACAAAGGATTCTGACACCAAGGAGTTTGCAACAACTACTCATGCCCCTCCCTCATCTTGCCTTTAAAAGTGCTTTGCTGAAACCCTTTGGAGAGTTTGGGGCTTTCTGGGCACGAGCCACCCACCTCCTTGCATGGCCCTGCAATAAACCTTTCTCTGCTCCAAACTTGTCTGGTACCGCTGTGTGTCGGACACACTGACTTGCGTTCAGTAACACATATCCTGTCAGTTACTTCAAACTGTTCCTGGCTCTATTACAAATAGGCATCTCAAAGCTGCACATATGAATCAAGCCTTCAGGAAAGTTATTCTTTTAACACTATTTTACACTCCACTTCCTGTTAAGTGCCACTTCTACTTTGCACATGGAAATCATATATTGTTTTCCCTCCTTTGTCTAGAGCCATAACTAGAAGGACTGTTAACGACTTGATGAATCAAACACAGAGAGTAGAACTTTCTGTTGAATAATCACGTACTCCCAGGCAGGACCCTGGAAATCTTTATGAAATGTCAAGCCCAGACCCTCACAGCCGAAATTACAGATAAGGCTGAATCAAGGGAACCTAATGCTTTTAAACCCTACTGACTTTCTTTTCAGTCTCCTTTACTTTCACGTTGAACGTGGTGCTTGTACACGGTATACAAAACAATTTACAAACTTTCTGATCATTTTTACGTAAACGTTCTTTAGGACATATGAAACATTATGAGTTTCCCTCTCCCCAAACCTCCCTGCTAAAAATCTGTTTTTCTGCATTCACCCCAACATATCATTTGAAAGGAGACAGGTCTAAAGTTTTGACATCTTTCCAGCCTGCCCCAAGTTTCACCTCCAGACTTCATCCAAATTTTATCTATCTCCCTTTACTTCTAACTCGAATGCTTCTATTGCTTTCATTTTTAATCACATCCTCTTCCCACCTGCAACAGTCTGTTAATCTATATCTATCTCCTTCTAAGCAGTATGCAAATTCAGTCTTTAAGCGAGCAATCGCAATTAAACCACTCTGTTCCAATCACCCTTTTCCTTGATGGACACTGTTTTTATCTGTTTAACGTAGTGGTTCTCAGCCTGTTCCCCATCAGAAACACCTACAGAGCTTTGTAGAAAATATTGACGGGCAGGACCACCTCAAAAGATAATCATTCAACTGGTCTGAGACGGTGGTGCACTTGCACTGGTATCCTTAAAGCTCCCCAAGGGATTCCAATGGGTAGCCAGAGTTGAAACCCACAGTAACTGTTCTTAATCTTTATTCTGCTCCAAACACAGCTGAGACGGTATGGCACTACGATATTGGTAGAATTTTTCTGGCAGTGACTTTCAACTTGGGTCATTCCAGAATCGCCAAAGGAACATGTGTTATTTGAAAAAGCCCCTTGCTAATTCTGATATATCCCTATAAGGGAAATATCCCTTCATTACCCATATTGAGAACAGTTATTTCATGCAGCAGAAAAGCCTAAATTCTTTTCATGATACTCATGGCTCTTCAAAATCTGCCCTCTGCTTACTTTTCCAGATACTTCTTTATACTTTCCCTGTGTTGCACCAGTACAGATTCAAACATCCCGTCAACTCCCACATCTTTATGTTTTTGCACAATGCTGTTTCCTCTCTGTAAAACACCCTTTCTCTCCATTTTCACCTAGTGAAAGCCCCGAAGGAAAACTCACTCCATTGCAATTGAGTCTTCTGGCTTAAACTTTTCTTGATCTTTCTTGACAAAGGTTTTCCTTTGACTTTGTTGCCAAAGAACTTTCTAGGTTCACGTTGCGTTACAGTCATTTATGTTTATCTTCTTTGCAAATCTAAAAGCTCCAGGCAGTTGGGGACCATGGCTTATTCATGTTTGAACTTCCAGAACACTGCACACCGCTTAGTTAGTGATCCACAAATGCTTATTGAATTATTTCTTTAGCTTTAAATATTAAGACTTCCTTGTGCCTCTGTATTACCCACCCAACTAGACTCAAAGTTCCAAGAAAACGTAAAAACAGAGAGACATGTGGTCCCCTGCCTCTTTGATAGGCCTAAGCACAACATGGACTATGAGATTTCATTGTTGTTATTACCTAGAAAATTCAGTGTGGGTATTTCTATAAATTAATGTTGATCCTATTAAATTTTAACAATTTTAAAATATTTGGTGTGGATAAGAGTTCTCTCCACAATAAGCTTAAAGGCTATTCCCATAAGCATAGTAAACTATGCAGTAGGATTGAACCATATTTGTGATCCTAATCTGATTAGGAATTGGGCTCTAGGAAACTCCTGCAGCCTCCTCAGGGGCTGGTGCTCCTTTCCCCTACAAAATCCTCATTATTTTTTAATATCCTCCACATTACCACTGCTCAGAGATATCATCGCAGGAACACATTGTCCTGAAGCCCAAGCAATAGACGGAGATGTTGCTTGTCTGGTCCCCACAAATATGCCTGTTGAAAAGAAGGTGGAAAAGTGCCTACTGATGAAAGACATCATGCCGGTGCCAAGCACTGTGCAAAAAATCACCCATCAGCATTTTGTTGTTACGATCATTTTCTCCCAGTGGTGCTGCCAGGGGCCATTAAAAATTCAGGTTATCTGCTGTACAACTTGAGTAAGTCAACCTTTTCCAGGGACTCTTCCAATTCTAAATTCTTAGGTTGGGGAAAGCAAGACAATTCCAGGGGACTGCACAGAAGGTCCTCACTTCAGGAAAGTGCTAAAATGCTAATAATTTCCACACCCAAGACTTTACCATATCTCTTTCTCTTCAACTTCCGAGAATACAGACTGCTCTGCTCATGAAAGTTTCGTAACGACGCGAAGCATAGTATCATCTAAGCCATGTAAAGAAAGAGTCCTAGGGCTTCCCTGGTGGCGCAGTGGTTGAGAGTCCGCCTGCTGATGCAGGGGACACGGGTTCGTGCCCCGGTCCGGGAAGATCCCACATGTCGCAGGGCGGCTGGGTCCGTGAGCCATGGCCGCTGAGCCTGCGTGTCCGGAGCCTGTGCTCCGCAACGGGAGAGGCCACAACAGTGTGAGGCCCGCGTACGGCAAAAAAAAAGAAAAAGAAAAAGAAAAAAGAAAGAGTCCTAGCGTTCATTAAGAATGCAAATCAACACAGGTCAAGCAGACTCATTAAGGTACTCTGAAAACACACCAGTGGTTCAGTATGCAGTTCAAATAAAGTTGGGCATTACTTCTGAAATGCGATACTTATTCCAAGGATTCTGAAATATACTTCAAAAATAAGCAAATATAATTATGGACAGTCATCCAAGGAAATAGTGGGGAAGTAAAAGAGATACATCTTTGAAACCTGCACTGAGATTCCTAGCTGGGAAACAAAACAAAACCTGAGTGTAGCCAGAGTGCTTCTGTGACACAGAAGAAATAAAATCATGGAGGATTCTGGTAATGTCTTATTTCTAAGTTATCACTAAATTTAGTGTGAGTCAGAGAATGGATATACCTTGGGATACCTATGGAAATGATTTTCAGGCTTTATTTTTCCAGAAAGTAATTCGAAACCTAATAAGCAAACCCAAGACTGCATACTTTTAGGCAAAGAGCCAACATACTAATTCCTTCTCTATTAAGAGAGAGGACTTGGCATTTTATGTTGTATTGTTATTGTCACTACTGAAGCTACAGCTAGTCCAGTGAGGTATGTACGACCCACTCCAGAGTACACGTGAGCTTAGAAGCAACAGATGGTAAGACCTGGCCCTTAATACTGTGACAAACTGAGGTTCTTCAAGTAATCACAGCAATCACTTTTACTACTTCTTTCTCAATTCACCCACTGTCTATGAGGGGTCACCATCCTATGGCCAAGGCCCATCTGTCCTCTAGCATCATTCTGGAAACTGTGAAGCAGATTCCCCAATTAGGTTTGCTTCACGTATTCCCAACTTTGTCTTTTTTTTTTAACTGAAAAGGGGTAGGAAATGAAAAAAATATTAGATCATTTAAATAGCATTATCAAATAGGAGCAAGTGGGGGGGGCTAGTTGTTGAGTTCTTTCAGGTGTTAAAAGCGAAATTTATGTCTAAGACTCTAGGATTACTGATTAGAAAAAATAGTCTCCGCATCTTTACCGATGAAACAGAAAGCTCTCTGCTCACAAGAAGAGGTTCAGGGGAATGGTTGTGACAAATATCCTACTTGTAGGCTTACTCTGCATAGGGACGTTGTCTGAACCAGACAGACACTGAACGAGTCTTCTTTATATCAAGGTGAGATGGGACTCCGGTCTCTCTACCATCTAAGAGTCAAACAAGCTTTAATGAGCATCTACAATGCACCTGATCTTGCAAATGCATATAAAGAAACAATCCATACTTTGAGGGGCTCATGTTCCAGCTGAGAAGAGGTATTTGTGAGTTGTTTCTAATTTTCAGGACAGCTAAGCTGGTGTGGATTTATACTCTTACTCAGACATGACTTTTTCATTGACGACTGAAGAAAACCAAGGACCATACAGGCCAATCTGTCCAGCAAAGATATCCCCGGTCGTCTGTGTCGCTTTCGTCATCCACTAACGAGCCACTCCAGGCCCACTCCTAGCTATCCTCCCTGAATGTATTTTCATTAGTAAGCAAGGAGGTATTTGGCTTCCTACCTTAATATTTCAACAAGTGACCTAGGCCACAATCACCTTCTCCCGGCCACTTCTAGTCTTCCCAGGGATTAGTCACTTGATAAATCTGCCATTGAATGGGTTTTAAATTATAGGCTAATCAACAGGGAAAACAAACAAGAGGTTTACGTGTTTTTCATTAAGATCTGGACTCTGGCCTAGGACGCCTCCTTTGGAGGAAGCTAGAAATTTCCAAAAATTGCTCACCTCGGCCAAGAGGCATACTCATTATACAAGACATAAGTTGAGATGCCAGAAAAGGGCTCACAAAATTGAGTATCATCTTCATTTCTCTAAGTAATGGACCCAAGGAGGAATATTTTATGCTCCAATTGGAGAGGCTAGGTCAAGTTAATGGAAAAAAACACTAAAATAGTAATCAGAATGACTGGATTTAGTTCAGCATAAGACTTCTGTATGACCTTAAAGTTGCTTCTTATCTCTGGCTATTTTCTTCATTTGTAAAACAAACAGGTCAGAAAAAGATCAGGCGGCTTACTAACCAGGTTTCTAAGGACCCATGGAGGTGTGAGTAGTTCTGCGAACACTTAGTTTTGTTATTTTAGAGGGATGTTTAACCTTATAAACAATGAATTTCAAAAAATACATATGGTTACACCAAAACCTACATATTTGGATACCACCAGCACACCTAGTACTAAGGCACTTAATTTGGGGGATTTCTTTGTTTTTTAGTCTTTGAAATATAAAGTTTTCTCTGACATCTTTCTGAATCTATTCAGATGTTTTGAAAATGGTTTCACTGATCAGGAAAGTTGTAACTCTGCACTGGTCTCTTCCTTCCTTCCTTCCTTCCTCCCTCCCTCCCTCCCTTCCTTCCTCCCTCCCTCCCTTCCTCCCTCCCTCCCTTCCTTCCTCCCTCTCCCTCCCTCCCTCCTTCCCTCCCTCCCTTCTTTTCTTGTTTTAAATTCAGGTTTGTACATATACATGTAAGTATATTCTACAGCACATGTACACCATATTCAACTATGCACAGCCAAGGCTCAAGCTAATTTGCTCTGTGCAGGGCCCTATCCTGGCAAAACAGCCCATTGTTCAATAACAAGCACATGAATGGGCAGAGTAACAGATGATTTTAGCATTTAATTTTATACTTGGTGCTTTTTGACAGAGTAATGTTTATGATTAAAACTAATTCCAGCAGTTCTTAATTGTTAACTGATTCAACTGTAAAGTAAAAATTTCCTACAATTCATGTTTCAATCTTCACAATTATTTTAATTGAATACAGCCCTAGGACAGTAAGGGAAAATTTTTTTTTCCAAAAACTGATTCCATTTTTAACTAGTTTGTAAAATGTGATTTTTGAGATTTTTTCTGTTAGTAAAATAGAATTTAGAAAGTAATTGGATGCTGTGGCTAATATAAGACTCAACATTGAAAGCCCCTAAATTCAAATTTGTGTTCAAATTTTTGCGGAGAATGTCTGCAAACTACGTATCTTACAAAACACTTGTACCCAGAACATAGAACTCCGTTAAAATGAAAATAAGAAAACAACCTCCCCCTTCCAAAATGGGTAGAAGATTTGAATGGACAGTTCATGAAAGAAGATACATAGATAACACAGAAGCACATAAAAAGATGCTCAACGGGATTAGTCATTAGAGAAATGCAAGTTAAACCTCAATGCGATACCACTTCATACTTATTGGAAGGGAGAGAGGGAGAGGAAAACTGACCCATCTGACAACGCCAAGTGCTGGGGAGGATGTGGAGCAACTGGAACTCTCAGTTTGCAAATGGGAATGTAAAATGGTACAGCTACTTTGGAAAACAGTTTGGCTCTTTCTTAGAAAGTTAGATATACACTTGTCATATGACCCAGCAATCTCACTGCTAAGTATTTACCCAAGTGAAATAAAAATGTATGTTAACATGAAAATCCATATGCTAATATTTTTAGCAGGCTTATTTTTAATCAACTGTGATGGTTAATTTTACTGGGCCATGGGGTGCTCAGATATTTGGCCAAATATTATTCTAGGTATCTCTGTGAGGGTGTTTTTAGATGAGATTAACAACTGAATCAGTAGCCTGAGTAAAGCAGATGTGTTCTCCCTAAGGCAGGTAGGTTTTATCCAATCAGTTAAAGACCTGAAAAGAACAAAAAGGCTGACTCTCCTCCTCAGAAAAAATTCCTCTTGCCTAAATGCCTTTGAACTGAGGAATTGGCTTTTTCCTGCCTTGGGACTGAAACATCAGCATTGGCTCTTCCTGGGTCTCAAGCCCGCCGACTCACCCTGCAGATCTTGAGACGTGTCAGGCTCCATACCTGTGTAAGCCATTCCTTATAATAAACCTCTTTCTTATATATACACCCTATTAGTTCAATTCCTGTGGAGAACGCTGACTAATAATACATTGCCCCAAATTGAAAGCCACCCAGATGTTCTTCAACTGCTTAAAGGATCAGCAAACTGTGGCATGTGCACAAAGTGGAATTCTAATCAGAAACAAAGGGAATGGACCACTGGTACCTGCAACAACATGGATGAATCTCAAATGTATTACGTGAAGTGCAAGAAGCTGGACTCAAAAGGCTACATACTGTATGATTCCCTTTTTATGACATTCTGGGAAAGTCAAAGCTGTAGGTGCAGAAAAAGCATCAGTGGATGCCAGGGTTCTGAGTTCAAGAAAGGAGTTGTCGGACTTCCCTGGTGGTGCAGTGGTTAAGAATCTGCCTGCCAGTGCAGGGGACACGGGTTCGAGCCCTGGTCCGGGAAGATCTCACATGCCGCGGAGCAACTAAGCCCGTGCGCCACAACTACTGAGTCTGTGCTCTAGAGCCCGTGTGCCACAACTACTGAAGCCCGTGTGCCTAGAGCCCGTTCTCCGCAATAGGAGAAGCCACTGCAATGAGAAGCCCCCATTCGCTGCAACTAGAGAAAGCTCACGCACAGCCACGAAGACCCAACACAGCCAAATATAAATAAATAAATAAAATTTTTAAATTAATTAATTAATTTTAAAAAGAGAGGAATTGTCTTCCAAAGGACACAGGGGCATTTTCTATGGTGATGGGAACATTCTGTGTCTTGACTGTGATTTGGTTATGTGACTGCATGCGTTTGTCAAAACTCATACACTAAAGAGTGATTTTTATTGCATGTAAAATTCTATCTCAATGAAAAAAAGCAACTTGAAGATTGACATAATAAGTCATATGCACACATTTCTACAAGTTTAAAACTGCAAAATAAATACATTATAAATAAAATGTCACTTACCAGTTGGACTTCCAAGAAAGATTTTGTTTGTAGCAAAATGTTTCTCTTTTGAGAAAACACATGTCAACAGACAGTAGAGTGAAATGAGTCCCTGAAACGCCCAAAGAGGTGCCTATGTCTTAACAAGACATATACGTCCAAATTCCCCAAGATAAAAGTCTAACTTTTCTCATCGATGTCATACAATTTTTACCTCTGTGGCCCAATTTCCAGAGCTTTCTCTCCCTAGGTCAGGCGATGGGATGGGGTGAGTGGTGGTCATCCAAGATGGCATGGCCACGTTCAGCAGCATTCTAACCTTGCAGCTGTGTGAGAACGCGGCCAGGGGAGAGTAAATGACTGAAAGTTCACAGTGTTAGGTAGGATGTTCCGGTGCCTTGAACACTGTGATGTCTCATTTCTGCCCCTTTCTCCTGGTCTACCTTCTATCCCATTACTTACTTTAAGAGTCTGATTTTCTCATTATAGTTCATTAATAAGCACTTCCAAGGGACCAGGGTTCTAAATTTTTTACTTCTGTAAGGAAAAAGGACTCAGCATCTTCTATTCCCAGGCCAACATGAAGAGTTTTCTTTATGAGTGTTTTTCATGAGCCACTCTCCAAAGCAAGGATCAGAGTACTGGGTTAAAAGTGTTGCCTCGGATTTTCATTTTCTTTTAAGCAATAGATTGATCTCTTTTCTTCTTTAGTTGCAGAGATCAAAAAGAGAGTCTGTTCCACAGTGCAATTAGAACAGTTTCCTCCTATACTTACTGGGTCTCCAAGACACAGGAGGCCTATTATTCCATCAGTGTTTGTAAGCTGAAGATCACCCTTCAGGTTCCTATTCTGTAAAATGAGGATGACATTACCTGTCTTGCTTCCTAATATATTTTTCACGGGAAGTGAAAGAAACTCAGAATAATGTGTTCAGAACAAATTAAGAAATACTCTGACTAAAAAACATGACAGAGTTTATATACCATTAGATAGAACTCACAGCAATTAGTTGGGTTTACAGCGCACTGTCAGCTGGAAATTACTAACATAACCCATACGTCTCCCCATGTATAGGTTTATATGTACGTTTAGACGGTGGCCTTAGAGAACAGAGTGTACATGATGTGGTTAAATAAAAGTCAACCTTTCCTCTTAATAAACTGCATTAAGTGGTATCCATATACCACAAGAATAAACATCAAAATAAACTAGTATTATATCATCCAACAAAAATTAGGCTACCACTTCTGTATTAATACAAGACACACTGATGTTTATGCCAAGATTTTTCTCAATTTTTTTTTAACATATTCATTGACAGGTACCTCTTTTGCCCTTTTACCCCTACCTGAAAAGTGCTCAAGTACTCCTTTGTTTTCACATCTACCCAATCCCTCCAACAAAAATCAGAATAATTGCCCTAAGTCTGCCCCCTCCTCAAGACAAAAATCTATTATGTTCACTGACAAGCAATGCTCTAAAAGATTTGCAGCTACCTACTATCTTTACATCTTTATCATATCCTTTGCGTAATTTGTCAGAAACCTGGTTTAGGTTGCCACCATTTTACTGAAAATGCTCACAAAAATCACTTGGCTTCCTAGGTTACCCAGTTCAGTGGACTTGTCCTCATTCTTCCTTTGAGACTCTCCAGCTGAACTTAAAAACGGCCTCTCTTGCTTTCTCTGACGATCCAGCCCCCTGGTCCTCTGTCTACCTTTGCGATTATTATGCGTACCATGCTACCTCCTCTCCCTGTTCCATCTTCTAAATGTGTCAATTTTATGAGGACTCATGTTTTTGTCTCTCTTGTTCACCAGTGCACTCCTAGAACCGTGAGTACTGCCTGGCCTGTGGCACTCAGATAGCTGTTGAGTGAATGAATGAATGACTTTTTCAGGATCCCTGACTGACTCTTAGAAGTCCCTAAAGCCATTGTGCCTATGATGGCTGCATTCAATGAGCAAAAGGGAGACAAGGCGGAGGAACTATTGAGTAGTACCTAGGCAGAGCCTGTTACGTATATGACGAAAAACTCTCTCATTTGTATAATGGTTGCTATTACCCCTCAGCAATGTCCTAGCTGATAAGGGCACAGCTGATGGAGACCACGTTCTTTCCAACAAACCTCATGAAATTCTAGCACTCGTAAGTCTGACATTACAGGTCCATCTCCGTTCAAACCTGGTAAGTTTGTTTCGTTCAGTGGACCTCCAGACTGTTACCATATAATACACACAGGGCCTAGATGAGAGCTGACAGACAAACTGACCCCAACTGAGTCAAAGCAAACATCCTACACCAAAGGCATTCATCATGCTATCATTGTGAATACCCATACTATTATTGGTAAGGATTTTTACAGTTCCAAACAAATCTCCGTTTCGAAATAATTGAGGAACCCACACACATGTTTTATTCCATGTGTATCCAAGTGTTATGAGTTATTTTCTAATCTTCCTTCACTGGGACACACACCAAAATGGTTGGACCGGGGTCCGTAGAAATCCCTTGATCAACGAAAAGAACCTTGAAATAGCACCCGTAATAATGTGGGTGACCAGTTTATTCTTTATAATGGCTACGCTTTTTTTTTTTTTTTTTTTTTTGAGTTTCTGTCTCTATTCGGCCCTCTGTATCTGCTCATGGATGTGGAGGGCTGAGCGTACTATCCCAGTTTCTACAAGGGACCTGAGCATCTGCGGGTTTTGGTATTTTCAGGGGGTCCTGGAACCGATCCCTCAGTTACTAAGGGTTGACTGTATAAGCAGTCAGGCTCGCAGAACATCTCCAGTCACAGATCTACCTAGAAAGAGGCAGGCATTTCTAGAGCTGTGCTTTCTTCATTTGGAATATGTGCAGTTGAGGTCGTAGATGGGCTGACAGCCGTATGAGTGATAAAGTGCATCCGCAGCACCTAAGCTCATAACCTCGAGAGCACAGAGACCCAAAATAATGGCCCTTTTGAGTAACTAGAGAATTCTAAAACTCCACACACGAGGTTTCCTGACCACAGGGCATCAATACCCATCATTTTTGGAAAGCTTTGGCAAAGTATCACACTGATTTATTTGAGCTCACAGAGATCTGATGTAATATTTAAAAACAGATCTCTTCTTCGTGTAAACACGAATTAAGAAAAATGTAAATCCCCCATCTAGGTTTATTTTTTTAATATGGATTTTAATTATGTATTTAGAAATCTGGAGCGCTCAAAGCCTTAAACAGTTAAGATAATAAATGGACTCTGGCAGAACATTTGTTCTGATTACTAGATGTTTAATGATACTTGGAACGTCAAGATGCATGTGAAATTACACTCAAGTATGATGCACACAAAATAACTTGGAAAGGATCAGATCTCATTTTGACTTGACTCTTTTCTCCTGGAATACAGACAAACCACATTCTTGTTTTCTTCCTGCATTCTCCCCCTTAGATTAAACTATATTACTTTTGACTGATACTCATCTCTGTAATTTGCGCTTTTTGAAAGGATAATTGTTACGAGAATTACATTTTCAGTTTTTTCCAGTAATTGGAAGATGTAACTTTAAATCAGTAGTCTTATTTCCTAGCTGATCAAACATGGAATGTAATTCATGAATCGTTTTCAAAATAAATGTTTAACTCCTCCATGCAAAGTTGAAATGTCACTTCGAATTTAGTTTGACTCAGGTTTATAGATGGCTGTAATTTGCTCTAAGAATTTTTCTATTTTAAATGTTACAGCTGTCCATATTAAATGTGTGAAAAGACAGGGGCACTATTACCTAAAAAACGCATACATAATTTCTACACAAGTCATTCCAAAGTTAAATACTAAATATGAAGGTTAATGATGATACAGGGCCAGCTATATAATGTCTGTATCAGACCACATGACGGCTGCAGTGTTTCATACCATGAACATGCTGCTGTCTCATGGAATCTATCTGCTACAAGAGCTTACACATGCCAATTTTGTGCCATGCACCCTTCGTGGAAAAAAAATGAACTGGCTCAAGTATCTACGCCAGTCATCCATTCTAAATAATTACAAACTACTCACATTCTAAATATTTAGATTACTAGGAATCTCAGTGTTGGACCATCACCTTTCCCTCACTGCACTTCAGAGCAGTAGAAGGATTTCTGATTGCATGTCCTTGAACACAATATTAATACACATATGAAATGGATTAGAATGGCTGAGGTGTTTGAAAGGAAGGAATTTTGATTTTTATAGAGATTGACGCGAAGATCATTTTTCTTGGTCCAAATTTACTTTGTTAAACATACCCCAATCTCAGCTTGCCAAATGTAAAAGCAAGAGCCTATTTTCTTTCGAATCATTTTCTTTTTTGTATTTTTTTCTCTCCTGTATTTTTCAGATTTTCCTATCAACACAGCACAGGTGAGATTAAAAGTAGAATTAAATCCAAATATGATATACCTATAAGGAAAACAGTTAACAGTCCAGTACTAAAAAACTGGGGCTCATAAAGAAGGAAATATTTAACTTTATTTCTGTGTGTGATTGGTTTTAAAAGCTGATGGGTGGCGGGGCTTGTTAGCCATGCCAAACCCTCTAGCAACACTTACGGTTTCCAGTCACAGTAATGGTGTTTTTAAAAGTCCTCTGGTATGGGTGGTGCTTGGTTACAGGGTTTAGGGCTAAGATGTAAAATCACTCCGAGAGGTATTTCTGACAGCTGGCAGCCTCTGTGTCTCTACCTTTATTATCATCATCATCATTATTATTATTTTGGTAATTAGGCTGCTACTGAGCAAGGAGTGAGTGATGCTGTAGGAGTCCAATGTTTGGGTCTAGGTTATCATAGAACAGAGTCCATCTGCACACACTGATCCACAGCTCACAAACCTAGAAAATCTCATCTGAGAATAATAAAAGACTCTCCCAAGCTCCTATGCATAAATCCTGAATGCGATTCTTAATCTTGCAGAGATAAAGAATGAGCACAGGAGAAAAAAAAGTATGAGATGACCTTCTGACCTTAAAAAGCAACAACTTAAAAAAGTTGAAATTTAATTAAATATTGGGAAGAGGTGGCCTTACTTTCCTCCAAATGATCTGTACATTCCTAAAAGAACCATGTTTAATTTTGTTCATGTGCCTGAAGATTTTGGTTTTAAACAAGCTATGTTAAATCCCAGGTAGCATATGCTCGATACCACACACCATTATGGAATACATGAGGGTTTTTCTGCCCATCTCTTAAGTTGCAATTAACACTTTCTCTGCCTTCGGCAGAGCAATCTCTGTATGGCTTAAGTGATAGAGCATTGGACTGGGAAAAGACCTGACTTCCAGCCAAGGTACATCTATCAGCTGCCTTCAAGGGCTTGGGCTCTATTATTGCTAATAAGTAGTAACCAGAGGTGAGTCTCAATGGGTGGTCAGCTTCCTTGGCTATAAGGAACCCTGTCCTGTTGGGAGCATGTTGCTTCCCTCAAGGGCATTAGGAAAGAAAAGGATGAGAAGCATTAAGCTTGATTCAAAGATCAACTCCTTCAGCCTTTCAGTCTCATCCATAAAAGGAAAGGGTTTACAAATTACCAAAAACTCAAATGAGTCCATGATGCTTTCACTTAAACTATTACAAACGATCAATCACCATAACCTGTCTAGACATACAAAGTCTGATAAATGTTCATTTAAGACAATGAGAAATAAACACCATTCTCCCAGTAGAGAGTCATAAACTTTCAAAACTGGCTTAAAAAAACCTCCCGGGAACATAGTTTTCCAACTATAGTTCTCCTACATCTCTGAATTTGAAAAATACTGCCTGTATAATCCCCTTCGTTTAAACCCAGTTTCCACTACAGAGAAAGAAAAAGAGAAAACCAACCAGTGGTTAATTTATGCGCTAATGCATGCATCACTGTGATGGAAGATTCAACTGTTTGCTATTCATCGAAGGTTTACGTCTATCACGTGCTTTGGCACTGGGGGTTGGAAGGAAGGGGCTATAACCTCTGCTTTCATGATTATAATAGGAGAGTCTGATAATTGCCTAAGTCAGGGATAAAGACCCTAAGGTTTCAGAGGAGGAAGCCTTGGGAAGTCAGAGATGGTTTCATGTACAATAGGGAACACTTGCTGGGCCATGAAGGAATGGCGAGGCAGAGGGGCAGATTGTGAGCAATCGAAGCAAAAGAAAAAGGCAGGGTGATGGGAAAGTATTGGGAAAAAGTGGAAGAGAAGACTAAGGCTGTATGTTTGAATCTGATTTTAGAAAGTCTTAAATACCACACCAAAGACTTGGACTCAACCTGACTGACAATAATAGTAGGCTATGAAAGGTGTGTAAGAGAGAGGAACAACAATCTTTAAGCAATTTATAACACAGCTTGAATATAGGAAAGATGTGATGAATTAGGATGACAGTGGCAGGGTGCCAAGGCATGAGTGTATATAAGGGACGATGGAGCTAAAATTAGCATCATTTGGCAATCAACTACATGCAAAAGCTGAGGGTGCAGGAGGTGCCAAAGATGCATCTGAGATTTCTAGTCCAGACTTTGAGAACAGTGGATCCTTTAATTAGGGCAGCTAAGAAAAGACTGTTTTGTGTTGTGTTTACATTGTGTAGGGGGAGGTCAGAAGGAGACAAGGAGATGAGTCCTTTCAACCCTGGGGTTCTTTGCATTTTTGATGCTGAGGCTTTGGAAATTTTAAATGTGGGATATTAAAGACATTTCCTAGTCTAGGTTTTCCAGCAAAAACTAGAACTTTCCTGGAGCTGGAACTCAGGAAAACATTTGAATCCGAATAAATAGGTGTGAAAAGTCTTTACATAGATACAGACTTGCAGCAACAAAGGAAATCTCTAAACACAACATACAGGAAGCCAGGGAACTCAAGGCCACCTTTTGGAGAGTCACATTTGAGGGTGCTGCAGAGGCAGGGCTGAGGGGGCAGCAAAGGACATGAAGAAACACTCAGAGGAGGAGGAATAATGGAGAATTCAGCGTCTTAGAGGCTGGGGGAAGAGATCAAGCATGTCAGCACTGACATTCTATAATCAAGGCCAGTGGAGACCCAGAGGGGACCAGCAGCACTTGATGATTACTTATCTGTGGTCTCAGCTGCTTCAGTACAGGTAGCAGAAGGCAAGTGGCAGGAGAATCTGCAACATGTAACTAACGTTTGAGAACTTTGCCATTGAGAGGACGGATGGAAACTTCAAGAAGCAGGAGTCAAGTGAAGGGATTTTAAAGTAGAGAAGAGCTGAATATACTATTACAAATAGGGGAAGGCACCTGCCAGAAAGGGAACAACGAATGAGAGAAAGCGCAGAAGAGGTGGTAGAGGGTGACATCGAAGAGACTGGGTAGGGAAATATCAGGTGTCTCTGTTTCTTTTCCTATGTGCAGCGGCCAAGGTGAAAAACAAAACAAAACAAAAAGAGGCAAAGAAATAAGGGCATTAATAGCCTAGACACAAAGGCACTCATTCTCTATTTTCTTCTTATCTTAAAAGAAGTTCCCCCCTTTCCCCCCAGAGCTAATTCAACCTGTTGGGTCCCTGATTTCACCCTCTTCCACATTCTCGGGAACATTTTCTCATCGCTTTGCTGCTCTCCAGCCAGGCTCTCCCCTGTACCTACTCAGGTCTCCTGTTGAAAATGCAGGGTTGCTCGTGCTGGTTCCCCGTACAGTCGATGCCTAACGCGTATCTGTTCTTACTGCGGGAGAGCAGCTCCACAAATATCCCCCTATAGAATCAGAGCATCACTGTGGTGCAGGTAGGATCCCCGTTTTACGGGTTGTCCAAAGTCACAGTTGTACAAAGTAGCCGGGCTGTGACTTAAGACTGGGTCCCACTCTCAGGCCTCGTGTTCTTTCTCCCGTGCAGAGCTGTCTCTAGACACTTGTCAAGATGCCGGCAGTAGACTCCGTTTCTGTCTAAACATTACAAAGTACCTGGCTTGCTGTCAGAGGCCAAACTTTAAATGGCTGAAATAGCTTGATAGATTGCGTGAAAATTTTATGGTCCTTCCGTCAGACACCGTAATTTATTGTCACATAATACACAGTTAGAAGAACCGAAAGAAACCATCCCACAAGGGCAAACAATGGGAGGCAGTGGCCCTTTGACACGCTAAGGCCACAGGCATTTTATGGATCCAATAAGAAAGCTGCTTCTACGACCGAGAAAACAACCTCTTGATCTTGCAAAATGTTTTTGGACACCTAAAGGCTCTTTTATGACTGTGGCTGATTAAAATGAAAAGCCTAAACGACTAAAATGTTCTTTTTGATGAGTTTTTGCCATGAACTATGGACCTTGTAGTCCAGTGAGATTTGAGCCCTTTGATCCTGGGCGCTCACATAAATTTAGTCATAAAACAACATTGGATTTGATTTTACTAGTGTGGCCGATGTTGCCAGATTTGTAATGCAATCTTGTTTTCTCCCCTCCTCAGTTTTAAGCCCATCTACCATTGTTTTATAGCAGAAGCAAAGGACTTTCCATCTGATTTTGGCAATCAAGCCTTAAGACTGAGCCGCTACTCTAGAATGTGGGAATTCCACAGAGAAAATAATGACGCTGTACTCTATTCATCAACTTTGGAATCAATGTTATTTTATGCGCTGAGACTACCAAAAAGGAAAACCCTTTTTTTGCATGAAAATAATTACAGATTTTCACCACTTAAAAGGGTTAGGAGATGATGTGGTTGAGAACTGTAAGTATGAAGCAGGAAAAACAGGATCAGACTTAGCATCCATAAATTTCCAGCAGAACTAACTGAAAATTAATTTTTAAAAAATCAGAAGACCCTCCAGGTTACGTATTGAACAGCAGAACATATCTCAGTTTTCAAATTTCATTTACCTAAAAAGAACTGGTACCTGTGGGAGAAGTAAAGATTCAACAAAACATTTGTTTAACAAAAAGACACGCAATCAATATAATGCAGAGGTTTAATTCATTTCCTCTGCTAATGTTCTAATTATTTGCCTTTGCATGTGTCTGTACCACAATATAATACTCCTGTAACTTCTAATTTGAGAAGTGAAAGTTTTACTATGAAAGGTCTCTGAGGAGACCAAAATTCAAATAATATTATAAAGACCTGTATTACAGAGGCCAACATGATCAATAGTGGGGCAGCATTATTCATTTTTTATGGACTAAACATAAAACAGTTTGGGCTCACTTAGGAAGAACCATGAAATATTTAGCCTGTTCACTAGACCAGGAAATACTCATTAGAGTTGGATAAACAGTTTTTAGTAATTTTTTATTCATGGATTGCCTGAAGGCCAGGAAATTGCTCACCAAGATTATTCTGTAATTGACATGGGACACAAGAGTCATGAGCGGTCTCAACAATAAGGTCTAACTTAAAAAGGTTACCATAGAATATACAGGTCACTATCCTTTGGGCAATGCCTCAGGGCATTCTCAGTTGTAGCCTCTCAATCCCTGCCTGACCCCAATGAGCATCTCAGGATATGGTCCATCCGGAGGAATGTAATTCCAACACATGTTCACTGCCTTGCCTTTTGGTGCTAATATACTGCATCAAGCCATATAAAATTGCTGTTTTAGAGTCAAAACAGGTTAAATATCAACAATTTCATAAGATTCAACTTATAAACCCCATCCGAATTTGAATAAAAACCCCCTTTATTCTATGTTTTCTCAATTTTGTGAGAAAACTTTAAATTATGTGTATTGTATCTATTTGCAACAGAAAGGGCTCATGCCATATGTCGTATTAAGACACAGAACTATAGTATATACATACCCACTAACAGCTTCCAAAGACTGTATAAGAAATTGTCACCTACTTGTCGAGAAAAGTAACTGTCCTGGTGGTGTGTATATATTCAGTTATGATGAGAGAAGGGTATGCAGATACCAAGAAAGAGCTTTCTCATTTCACACTCAAAAGGGTAGTACAGTGTCAGCACCTTCTTCCTTCCTATTAATTAATTCATTCACCAAATATTTATTGTGTACTTATTATGTTCAAGTAGTGGTCTAGGTACCCAAGAAAAAAAATCAAGCTGTGCAAAACAGAGAAGCAACAGTGGTAGTTTTAGTAGTTCCAGTTTCAGCGGAAGCAGCCGTCAGCACTGATAGAAAGTGAGTGCTTTTTGTCAGAGAGCGTGAATTCTCCCAGCCATGTCCCTGCCTTAGTCAAAGCCAGTATCACCTCCTACCCGCAAGATGTCCACGCTTCCCAACTGTCCTGTCCACTTCCCCTCTGGCTCCCCTACTATTTATCCCGTGCAACAGCAGCCGGGGGGGTCTTTGGAAAACACAAATCTATCCTATTCATGTCACACACTTCTCCGCTCAGACTTAGTAGATGCCCACTGTTCTGAGGATGAAATTGGAAAGCCTTAAGAAGACCAACCAGACCCTTCCAGAATCCGGTCTCTTGTTCCCCTCCACACCCAAGGTTTTCAAACTGTGGTCTGTGATCCACGAGTGGGATAACAAATCAATTTATGCCTTATCACCAGCATTTTTAAAATACGGGAGTTGAATAGACCAGAATACATCACGTGAAATAATTTCTGCTTAACAGAACCCTTATTTCACGCACACACAAACATGTAATCTGAGTTTTGATGTAAAATTGATTTCTTAGTCCAGGATGCAGTTTAAAAACTTTGAAAAATCCTACTCCAGAGCTTCTCCCCCAGACTCTCTCGTATTTGATACTCACTGCCCTCTGGGCACACTGGCCTCTCCAGAGTCCTCAAACCAACCACACTCCTCTTCACCCTTTGTGTCTCTGCTTAAATGTCACTTCCTAAAAGTATCCTTCCCTGACCCCTCCAATCTAAATTATAGTCTATCCATAGCACCTCGTTCTGTATTTTTCCTCACAGCACTCATCATATTAACTGATTATTTTATCAACATCTGTCTCTGACTGGACTATAGGCTCCCGACAAGAAAGTAGAGATCATGTGTGTTCTGTTCCCTCCAGCACCTAGCACAGTGCCTGACACCTAGTCAGCAGTTTAACATATAGTGAATGAACGAATAATAGAGAGACCTCTAATTTCTTTTCGATGAGTCCCTTCTTAGAGGAAACACAGATGCTCCATTTCAAAAGGCACTGCTTTTTTGGTGGCTCTTTGTCTTCTGTCATGTAGAATGTGCACCTATATTTATGGCCATAAACACAACACATACGGTTTCTGTTATTACGTGAAGCATTATGCCTATGAGTATAGACCTATCCATACGTATTTGTGTATGCTGTTCTGTGCAAAAAACGAAGAGCGATTTTCTTTTTCATGTGTTTAAGGCAAAGCTCTAAACTGGAAAGCTCCTTTAATCATCAACAGAACACTTGGAGCTTTATGAAGAGAAAAAGAGTTAAGGTGACCTCCAGTGGTGAGACTGGGGGATGGCTTCCAAAATAACTGTAATACACAGATAACCGATCACACAGATCCACCTATCTATGCAATACCTTTCTCAATTAATACTTTAAATTATGCGTATCATATCTATTTTCAACAGGTAGGGGGTCACTGCACACAGAGTGTTAAAAGAAAATAAGCAGAACTGTATTACAGAGACACCTAGAGCAGCTTTTTTTTTTTTTTTTTTTGCAGGAACCCCCGAAGTTTTAGTGTTTAACAGCACAACTGACCAAGGTCCAAGACGTGAAGTTACCATGTTCAGGAAACAGGGTGGGCAGGGGAGGGAAATCACTCTATAAACTAACTCTATCGTACGTGGTAAGAAGAATGCACACTTTATAACTGCCACTCATAAATAATTAAAGAAATTGCCACTCATTTAAGGCAATCAGAACACCTGAGACTTGAGAATTCTCTTAGCTGAGATCTAAGATCGGAAATTTGCAAATTCCATTGAAAGGAGATAATTTTAAAATGCTAACACTGCATAGTCTTTCCCTTCATTAGCCTCTGGGTAATATGAGGGACTTAGTTTACGCTGCCTGTTATTCAGCCTTTGTTGTACATTCTGTTCTTTTAACTAAACAGTAAATCCTCTGAGAACATAATCCATGTGGGGATTAAACAAAATAATCCAGGGTATGTGCTAAGTAGAATATCTGGCATATGGTAATATACAATAAGTGTTAGCTGCTATTATTAAGTGATGGTTTGTTTTTTTTTAAATAAATTTACTTATTTATTTATTTATGGCTGTGTTGGGTCTTCATTGCTGCACATGGGCTTTCTCTAGTTGCGGCGAGCAGGGGCTACTCTTCGTTGCGGTGCGCGGGTTTCTCATTGCAGTGACTTATCTTGTTTGTGGAGCACGGGCTCTAGGCGAGCGGGCTTCAGTAGTTGTGGCACGTGGGCTCAGTAGTTGCGGCTCGCGGGCTCTAGAGTGCAGGCTCAGTAGTTGTGGCACACGGGCTTAGCTGCTCCGCGGCGTGTGGGATCTTCCCGGACCAGGGCTCGAACCCGTGTCCCCTGCATTGGCAGGCGGATTCTTAACCACTGCGCCACCAGGGAAGTCCCCTTAAGTGATGTTTTATCTCTAGCACATTTCATATTTGACAGGTGCTCAATGAGTATTTTTATAAAAAAGATAAACTATAAAAAGCAGAGTTATAGGGGCTTCCCTGGTGGCACAGTGGTTGAGAGTCCGCCTGCCGATGCAGGGGACACGGGTTCGTGCCCCGGTCCGGGAAGATCCCACATGCCGCGGAGCGGCTAGGCTCGTGATCTATGACCGCTGAGCCTGCGCGTCTGGAGTCTGTGCTCCGCAACGGGAGAGGCCACAACAGTGAGAGGCCCGCATACAGCAAAAAAAAAAAAGCAGAGTTATATATATATATAATTGTATTTTAAGGAGTTTATCTTTAGAGCAAGAACAATTTTGAAACGCAATACCTTATAGCAGAGACTTGGGGGGCCCTAACTCTTGGGGTGCTTTCACATATTCCGATATTTCTTTCATAAAATCATAGCAGCAGCAATATTTCCTTTAACAGGCAGTAATGGAAACGAGAGCATCACACTTATATCACAAAAATATTAAAAGCAATGCTCTTTGGAACATTAGGTATAACATTAATCACAGAATTTATTTTTTTATATATATACAGGTGCATGGTTTATATTGAGTAAACGTTACTGCCAAAGAATACACATCAACAGCCACTGGCTTAAAGTGAACTGAACGTGCTGCTCCTCAGAACAAATAAGTAGTTATTTTCCGTCATCTACCACTGCCACTGTACCTCCGGTCCCACACTTAGCTATCACAACAGCTGCAATCAGCAACATATCAACCAAGTTACAATGTCACCATGACCACAGTTTCAGATGAGAAACTGAAACTCCGAAAGGTTTAGATCATTTAAGACCAGGCATCTAGTTGGTAATGGAGATAGGATTCAACCCAAGGAAGATTCCACACCTGTGTTTCTACTCAGCCGTCCTGCCTAGAGTTGTGTTAACATTTCATCCAATGGATGGTTAGTTGACTTCATTATGTGGGTTTATTTTTCAGCAAATTCTGCTGCTAAGGTCCATCGTTCTTAAGGCCTGATATTCTACCCAAGGAGAGATCAAAGGCAAGGGTCAGTCCAGAACCAAGGTCATGGTACAAATCCTCTCGAGGCAAGAACCTTCAAGGTGGAAGAACGTTCAGAGGCTCAGTGTAGAGGTTGAGTGCCGCTTCACAGGGTTGGTGTAAGAACTCATTTAATCCTCATACAGAAAGACTGGAACATTGTAAGTGCTCACTAAATTATCAGCTATTATTACTCCTTCAACAGAAGCAGCTGCGGTGAAATGATCAAAGCTCTCTCGCGCGCACACACACACACACACACAAAGACATCATAAATTCACACTCTAGATTCCAAAGCCCACATGAGGCTGGACTTGTTAGAAGCAGCACAGGTGCCCATTTATCACATGTGGGCACATCCTACAAATAGGTGACAGCACAGGGAAGAGGCACATCACCCATTTGCTTAAGGAGTCAGTAATGCTGGAGCTCTGCTGGGGAAGATAGGTTTGAGAACAGCTGAGGAACTATATTCAAATTGCAGAAATCAACGAAGTGAGTAGCTGGCAAGATGCAGAGAAGTTTTGCCACTGTATTTTCTTACTTAATTTATGGTCTCAGAAATTGATTCCTCTGAGATTCAGGTTTCAAATCTCTAAGATGAACATAGACAAATATCAAGATTATGGTGACAAATACTAGAGGCTCTTCCTCAAGCTGGGCTCAGGACCAGCTACGAGAAATGCAGTTCTAGGTGCTCTTTTCTTCTCTACTTAGGTAGGAAGAACAGCTCGTCATTTCTGAACCCAGCGAAATAAGAGGTCTCTGTTGCTCTTTTTTCTTTCTTTATAAACATCACATAAATGTCTCCATTTTTTTGTTTTTTTACCACAGAAAGAGCTTGTACAGGATAAAAATAAGGGATGATCTGCAGAAGTCTTTGCCACAGGATGAGGGGAAGAGGGAAAATGAAAAGTTAGAAAACCATTATACTAGAGAAAGTACGTCAAATCAGTTGACAAGTGGACAGTGAAAACAGAGCAGATTTAGAAACCAGA
The DNA here is from genome assembly GCF_011762595.2 of Tursiops truncatus. NCBI lineage: Eukaryota > Metazoa > Chordata > Mammalia > Artiodactyla > Delphinidae > Tursiops > Tursiops truncatus. Next base: position 77,491,479 of record NC_047035.1, on the reverse strand, counting down.
CAGACCTGGTTAGGAGATCTTGCCATTCCGCCAGCCAGCTATGAACACGCAGGACAGCACTTAACTTCTGAGCCTCACTTGTTTCGAAATTACGTGTATAAAGCACCAAGTAGAGTGCCTGGCCGTTTGTACTTCATATTCAACAATTATGGTCATAACCATCTCCAATTAAGTCAGAAAGCAAAGGGTACTCAGCATTTAAACTCTGAAAATCAAACAAAGCTTCTCCCTATTGCTTCCTAAAAATGTAGTAGAGGGCTTCCCTGGTGGCGCAGTGGTTGAGAGTCCGCCTGCCGATGCAGGGGACATGGGTTCATGCCCCGGTCCGGGAAGATCCCACATGCCGCGGAGCGGCTGGGCCCGTGAGCCATGGCCGCTGAGCCTGCGCGTCCGGAGCCTGTGCTCCGCAACGGGAGAGGCCACAGCAGTGAGAGGCCCGCATACTGCACACAAAAAAAAAAAAAAATGTAGTAGAACACCAACCATACCCAAGTGTTTGCACGAAGAGCTATCTCTTGCTCACCCTTCCAACACAGCTGCCCTCTCTATTCCATCAATAGCCCTTTCAGGGAAGGACAGGAGGAAGAAAGAAAGGGAATAAGGAAGGAAGGAAAAAGGAAGAGAAAAGAAATGTAAAACCTCACAAAGGTCTAAAAGCTCCAAGGATGTTTGCTTGGTACGCATGAAACCATGGAGGAAAGAGGATGAGGACTTTCTTACTTAGCCTCTCCAAGCTCTATACCGGGGGTCACCAGCGTGGATGTCTACAGGGCCTGGCAATCCACATCAGCAAGACAACAGGGAACGTGGGGAAGAGTTGCGGCAAATTACGAGTACACATGCTCATTTACATTGATTCAGGGGTGACTTTTTAAATGACATTAACATGAGCAAACTCACTCCTCTGGATTGTGTTTGACGGCGCCACAGAGTTAAGAACTCTTTGGCTCTCCTAATGCTACCTCTAAAACAGCTTTCTACTGAAACACCCTGAGTCACGACGAAATTTCTAGCAACGTCCAGTCATACTGCTCAGCAACTATTCATCATATTATGACTCATTGCCCAGCACTGCTGCAGGTAATGTGGGACCAGGGGACCTCAAAGACTTCTGGGATGAGTTGAGGCGGACACACGGGCCCACTCTTCCCAGGCCAGAAATAACTGAACTTCAGAAGGAAATGTAGACTACCTAGTCCTATACTCTTACTTTATGGGTAAAAAAACCTATTACTCACCCAATGGTACATGACTGTACAAAACACACAGCATTATGAAGCAAGGCAGGACAAGTGTGGGGAGAAGGAAGCACTCCCCACAGGAGTGCTCATGAAGTGCTCGTTTCTCATGAAGAGTCAAAAAAGCAAAAGCCGCTACCAGAAACTAACACAACATTGTAAATCAACTATACTTCAATTTAAAAACATTTTTTAAAAAGCAAAGGCCAACATTCAAAAAGTCACTGGTCCAACATCAGCCTGTCCCCTAAAGTCAAAAACTATTGAAAGGGCTTCCCTGGTGGCGCAGTGGTTGAGAGTCCGCCTGCCGATACAGGGGACACGGGTTCGTGCCCCGGTCCGGGAAGATCCCACATGCCGCGGAGCGGCTGGGCCCGTGAGCCATGGCCGCTGAGCCTGCGCGTCTGGAGCCTGTGCTCCACAACGGGAGAGGCCACAGCAGTGAGAGGCCCGCGTACCACAAAACAAACAAAACAAAACAAACTATTGAAAAAAGAATAACCATCTGGGGCCACATGAGTGACTCAAGTTCAGAGTTTAAGACTCGGTGGGGTTTTTACAGCAGCACTATTCACAACAGTCAAAACATGGAAACAACCTAAATGCCCATCATCAGATGAATGGATAAAGAAGATGTGGTACATATACACAATGGAATACTACTCAGCCATGAAAAAGAACAAAATAATGCCATCTGAAACAACATGGCTGCAACTAGAAATTATCACACTAAGTGAAGTAAATCAGAAAAAGACAAATACCACTTGATATTATTTATATGTGGAATCTAAAATACGGCACATGTGAACCTATCTACAAAACAGAAACAGACTCAACTCACAGACATAGAGATCAGGCTTGTGCTTGCCAAGGGGGAGGCGGGTGGGAGAGGGATGGACTGGGAATTTGGGGTTGCAAACTAAATATTACATTTAGAACGGATAAACAACAAGGTCTTACTGTATAGCACAGGGAACTATATTCAATCTCCTGGGATAAACCATAATGAAAAAGAATATTAAAAAAAAGAATGTGTGTGTGTGTGCGTGTGTATGTGTAAAACTGAGTCACTTTGCTGTACAGCAGAGATTGGCACAACATGGTAAATCAACTATACTTCAATTAAAGAAAAAGAAGACTCAGTGGGGATGTTTGGAGCCCATGGGCTCTGAAGGAGGTAAACAAAGCCGGCATCAGCCTCAATGATACAAATGAAAGTAAAGCACACACTCTTCATTCTACAACCAGTTTCCCTCTATCAGCAAATGCAGCTTGAAAAAATAATGGAATTACATGGGGCAAGACAGCATCTTGAAGGCTGAGACAAAGGGCTCCTGGGCTAAGTCAGCTAGGGAATTAATTGCTTTGTGTTTTCCATCAAAGTTCAACTCCAAATATATCTGCAAGCTTCTAGGTAGCCAGGGGCCCAAAAGGCATCTCAACACCAGCAAACCAGCAAATCTACTAAACTCCTAACATTGTACTGTATATACACAATGAAACAATAAATTAAAATAATATTTCCCAACACTTTGTCTTCTTTCCTGGCATCTCGGTAATGAAATATCGGCACTTAGGGGAATACCATAATGGTTTAATGAAATCATCATATTTCATATTTGCAAAAGTTTTGTTTATCAATCTACAAACTACTCCCCTTCCCTCAAAGTATTCTCCATAAATTAATACATTTAAATGTGTTGTGTTGATAACAAAGAACATAACAGATGGGAAAGGCTCAGGATGTACGTGTCTTTATAAATTTAGCTGTATCGGCTCGAGTTGGTACTCAATTTTGTTTCAACAGCAGTGTGTTTACTATTAGAAATGGACCAGTGGGGTGGGTTGGAGAGAGAAAAGGAAGTCTACAAGTTCCTCTTAGTGGAGGCCAACATACCATTTGGTTCTCTGGGGGACCACGAGGTAGAATGCAAGTTAATTTCTAGTTTGGCGCCCATCCCTGGATCATTTCACAGTAGGAGTTACCAGATTAGAAATGTGCCGGTGTTGCACAATGAGCAGGGGCCTGCCAGAGGCCATTGCTCAGTCAAGTTTCCCCTTAGTGAAGGACTGTGCCTGTGATGAATGGGGTAAATAGAAAAGGTTCCCGTAAAGGAAATGTGACTGCTGGCTAGTTCTTTTTCTTCTGTCCCACAACCCAAAGAACATTAGTCAATAACAGATAAAACAATGTGTCATTTCCACGGCACTTACTTCCAAACTGCTGAAAGGGCTGGTCAAAAACAATATTCTTAAATTATCCAAGCTCCTCAAAAGCCAGATGTGGGGCACGCATTGTTTTTTTCTTCAACTTTCAAAATTGAAGAAGTCAAGAGTCAAAGAAGTCCTACCCGTACCTCATGCTTTTCTCCCGTCAGAAAGAAGAACCGGCCCTCCTATCGAAGCTGCATTTACCATTCTGAGAAGGTGCATCCCCTCCCTGACTCAGGCAGCCTAATCAGCACTGGGAGCTTGAGGGCAGAGTGTCACTGAACACCGGAACAGTGTCCCACAGAAGCAAGCAGAGCTGAGAAGAGCCCCCCCACCGGGTTAGAAAGGGGAACCTCCGGAAGAAGCTAAAAGGAAAACGGGGGAGGGGGGTGTAAATAACAGGGCTTTGGAGACTGAGTTACATAACCCTAAGGCTGAAAGGACACTGTGGTGGACAAATTGAAATTTTTAAACAAGTATGCTTGGGCCAATAATAAAAATTCAAAGGTACTATTAGTATATGGCCTGGTCCCTCCCTCATTTTATAAATTAGGAAACTGAGTCCAAAAAATTGCCCGAAGTTCACATTGTTCTTCGTCCCCAAAGTAAGACCTCACTCCAGACCTTCTGTTTCTAGATCTAACATTCTTTCCGTTAATGTTGCATTGATTAATAGAAAGAGCATCGGCTACAAAGTCAGACAGATCTAGGTGGATTCAAATTCAGGTTCCTCCACTTAACTAGTCTAGGACTTCTGACAATTCCTGGTCTCTGGGAGCCTCAGGCTTTGTCATGTATAAAATGGGGACAAATTTATTACTTTGCTTATATTTCTACATTTACTCTTTATGATACAAACACCAGATGCATAGAACAAAGATCGACACACAGTGAGGATCTGATTACATTTAGGTGCTAATGTTTTTGAATCATAGGTTGTTAGATATTTCAAAGAAATATCTATGTATCATCTATGTGCCAAGCACTTTGCTGGGTTCTTTCAAAGACAGAAAGAAAACTGCTCCCCCCAGGTGCCTACAATCAGATTAATAAGCAGGACCTTGATAGCATGAAAAGGTGATGAGACCACTCAAAGGATTTCACTTGAACTCAGATGTGCCTTGTACATTAAGATTATACGAATCAACATAGAGCAGTTCAGAAACATCAGTTACTTGGAGGAAAAAAAGAATTATGTGAGAAACAAGCTATACAGTCCTCCTTCCCTCCCTCCCTCCATTCTTCTCTATTCATGGTAAAGCTCTAACAGGGGAACAAGATACTTTTCAAATTTATTTGACCATGAAATACTTTTGTCAAGGAGCATTTCAGAGGCTCACCGTTCAGTAGAATGAGCTTTGGGAAAGCCCGGTTTAGACCCCCTGATATAGATAGAGCACAGATGCCGAAGAACAGCTGGAAGATCATGGAAAAGTCACCCTCAAAGAATAAGTCAAAGTCCCAGGGAAGTCCTCAACCAAACGAGCCTGAGGACCACTCTAAACTCAAGCTACCTAATTATAAGGAGACCTGTGCAGGGCAAAGGAATGAGAGATAGTATTTACTGAGCATGTGTTGGTAACCGGGTATACGTCATATTGAACAATCCTAAAAGGCAGGCATCATCAAATTATCATAATTTTTTAAATTATTTTTTTAATTGAGCTATAGTTGATATATAATATTTTATAAGTTACAGATGTACAACACAGTGATTCACAATTTGTAAAGGTTATACTCCATTTACAGTTATTGTAAAATATTGGTTATATTCCCTGTGCTGTACTATATACCCTTGTAGCTTATTTATTTATATTTTAATATATAAAATTGAATTATTTATATAGATTATATTGCTTTATTGAGTTTTTTAAATCATAAAACTAGTACATATGCATGTTGAAAATTCAAGGAATTCAGAACTGCCTAATTAACAAAGAAAAAAATCCTAACCTGGCAACCACCGTAAACATTATGGGAAATAAAATTTTCAAATCACTATTTATGAGCCCACACAGGCACATACACACAATTTTTATATAGGAATCATACCACTAATAGGCAACTTAATTTTTTTTTACTCAATAATGTTTAATCTATCTTAAATATCAGTACTACATTCTACAGTGTAGTGAGCATCTGTTGTTTTTTTTTAAACATCTTTATTGGACTATAATTGCTTTACAATGGTGTGTTAATTCCTGCTTTATAACAAAGTGAATCAGCTATACATATACATATATCGCCATACCTCCTCCCTCTTGCGTCTCCCTCCCACCCTCCCTATCCCATCCCTCTAGGTGGTCACAAAGCACTGAGCTGATCTCCCTGTGTTATGTGGCTGCTTCCCACTAGCTTATTTATTTTATACATAATAGTTTGTACCTCTTAATCCCTTACCCCTATCTTGCCCCTCCCCCCTTCCCTTTCCCCACTAGTAACCACTAGTTACTATATCTGTGAGTCTATTTTGTTAGATTCACTAGCTTGTCTTATTTTTTTAGATTCCACATATAAATGATATCATACAGCAATTGTCTTTCTCTGACTTATCTCACTTAGCATAACACCCTCTAAGTCCATCCATGTTGTTGCAAATGGCCAAATTTCACTCTTTTCTATGGCTGAGTAGTATTCCACTGTATGTACATATATGCGTGTGTGTGTGTATATATATATATATCACATCATCTTTATCCATTCATCTGTTGATGGACAGTTAGGTTGCTTCCATACCTTGGTAATTGTAAACAATGCTGCTATGTACAGTGGGGTGCATGTCTTTTTGAATTAGTGTTTTTGTTTTTTTCAGATATACACCCAGGAGTGGAACTGCTCGGTCATATGGCAGTTCTGTTTTTAGTTTTTTGAGAAACCTCCATACTGTTTTCCACAGTGGCTGCACCAATTTATATTCCCCCCAACAGTGTAGGAGGGTTCCATTTTCTCCACATCCTTGCCAACATTTGTTATTTGTGCATCAATATGATTATTATTGCACAAATGCTGAAACTGAGAGAAGTCCCAGAGACGTTGATTAATTTCCTAATGTCATCGTGCAAGGAGTTGAACTGAATCCTGACTCGAAAACCTGAGTTCTTTCATACTCTCGTCACGCATAAAATAGTATCACACCTGGTTCTCTGACTACGATAAGACAAAGACCAACTATGTAAAGAAAGATTTTCCACAAGAGCTGTGACAGTGACTGTCAAACCTTGCTCCTTGCTCCTTGCTCCTAGACAATCCTTCATTTATACCGTGGTAGAATTAGTTTTATCACATGCCTTAAAAGGGCAGGTGTGAACTATGTTTCTATCCAATGGCCATGAACTTGTTATGCAATGGCTACCACAAGCAAAAATTTCTCAAATAAGTATCTGTAAATGTAAGGTGCCACTTTTTCAAAAATAAAATCAGTAACACAGAATTACTCAAAACTGAAAACTGAACTAGAGGATACTGAATATTATGAAGTGGTCATATACTCTCTACGGCAGAGTTTGCTAAATAAAGGGCATATTGGGCAAAATTTAAGAATTCTGCTGGTTATAATCATAAATGACATGAAATAGTCAAGCCATGGAAAATGTCTGACCTGCCACCACTCTCCTGCTGGAGCTTTCAGTAGAAAAGTCAGCCAAGTGCTTTGAGTTGAAGGTATATATAAATTGATGGAATTTGGAAATGGATTCATTCAAGTCATCAATAAGTTTTTGCTTTTGAACTACAGGGAGACTATGTATCTAAGGTGCTGCACGTTTTGAAAAGCTGGTCTCAGGACCAAGCCCTTTCTAGAGCACAGCCTTCCACAAATGTGGGCTACAGAGCATGCATGAGATTACAACTCCAGACTCCCCGCTTACAAGCCTTGGGACTCTGGGCTGAAAGTTTCAACTTCCAATCAAATCACTTAAAGTGATAAGGATTCCATTTTCCAGGTGGGGGAATTGAACAATTAAATGACTTCCCTACAAATCTATCGTCTAAAACAGAATAGCAAACTGAGTTTAGGTTCTCTGTTGAACCATGCTGTTTCTTTAAAGTCTATGAAAACAGTCTCAAAAAATTAAATGTCATACATATCAAATCTTGTATATGGCGATAGAATGGATCACTTTTCTTGTATCCTTTAAGCATGGAATCTTTCTTATTCTAGAAAGGCATTTTGAAGAAGTCCTGAAACACGTCTGACTTCTCCGTGACCTGTTAAGTGGAGAAAGAAAATCTAACAGGCAATGAAGGCTGCAAGTGGAAATCCATATAAAGAAATGAGTAAGGAAACAGCTGCTCACCAATTGTCTTTAACCAGTCCTGTGACAGGAGATGTGACTTTGTGGACTAAAACAGGTGGAGATGGTATTATTCAGCAAGTACCCCAAGAGTACAGCCAGGCTGGGTTGTTGTTTTACAACAAATATGTGTCTGTTCTGACTGGTTGGTGTTGCTACCCACTTAGTTATTTTCTACGTCTCCCAGAGAACAGGGGTTCATGACAGCATACAGGAGCCAGGCAGGGAAAACGGCCCACAATGGGGACAGTGGCAAACTAGAGAACACGTGTCCTCCTCGAAGTGACGTCTGCCCCTTACTAGAAATCTCTCCATATTTGAAACTATTCCTAATTGAATCTTTAAAATTCTCTGTTTGCCAACAAGACACTTCTCTAGGTCAGATGAGGAATAAGAGTTGCCAGTTTCCTATCGAGAGCTGTCAGACTGCTGGACTAGTTCCCGACTACAGTTCAGCGTACAGATGGGGTACACTGCCCCATCTGTATGCTGATGGCAAGAGCATGCCATTGCCACAGGGTTTCAGCAAGTTGGTATAAATCATCAATATGGGACTTTTTTTTTTTTTAGTTTACTAACAGCACTACAAGAACATAATTATTTCAGAGATACTTAAAACTGAAGGTATAATTAGGAACATTTTTTAACGTTTACTACTGTCAATCATATCTTGGTCTAACCTTTATTTTAAGTGGAGATCATGATCCCAATATACCTCTTCCCCTTCCATTTACTCTTCTCTTCCCCTTCTCCAACCTTCTCCTAGTTTGAGATGTGAGATCACGGGACTTTTGTGGAGATGAAAAGACATGAAATAATGCACAGAATGTGCCTAGAAAAATGCCCAGCACAAAGGAAGAACCCGGAGATTGTAAGTACCTGTGGTTCCTGTGAATATTATTTAGCTGTCAAAGTCCTCCCAGGGCTGGTCTACAACTTGAGGAAGGTACTGTTAACTCTTATAGCTGAGCTGTTAAAAAAACTTCTCACGGAGTCACTTCTGTACCACCCTCTTTAGCAATCTGCCTCTTAAATTAATCCCTACCTTCAGCTTCTCTGAGACAGCTGAGAATCTTTTGCACACCAGAACAAAGGAAAAAAGGTGTCTGTAGAACCTTTGGCAACAAAGGAGATAAGGGCCTCCCCCTCTCTTTGTCCCCTAGGAGTCAGAGGTACTTTTCCACTTTTTTGTTTCTTTGTGAAATGGACTCATTCTCTCCTCCAAACTACTTAAACCAAGCTGGAGAGGGGTGGCCTGTATTCATACCCCATATGACTTATTTGATGATCTTTCTGCTACCTCCAGTGACTTCATATACAGTCCAGTACACCATCACAGTTATTTCAAAAAGGATATTATCACTTAATGGAAAGAAGAATATTTGATCCACACACTCACTGACTTAGCATATAATGAGTTAGGCACTATACATACTACCAAGTTTGATTTGAATTTCGCTAATATTCTCTCCTGAGATATGGGGTCAACCCCAGCCATCAGTAAACTAGAATCAGTGCCTGATTCAATATTGAGTTATGTGAAATTGAGACTCTGAAACTTCCTGTTACAGGCACAGCAAGCAAATACCAAACATAGGGAATGATAATGAGTGGGGACAAAGGAAAGGATGCCTCAGACTTTCTGGGCTTCACAAAGGAGATCAAGTCAGCAACTTCCAAGCACTCCCTGGGGATACGGAATGGCTGGCCCAGCACAACTCTTCCTCCTACTAGGGCCACTTCCTTAAGTGCTTTAATCTGCTTGACATCACATTGCAGACATATGCTAAGCGACAGATACGAACACATGGCTGGGAGGATGCCCAACAAAATAATTCGCACTGTGCGCGGGAAACAATTTTTCAAAGCCTTCTTCTAAACAGTAAAAGCCCAAATACTCTTATCTTCTTGCCTGCTTTCCAAATAAAACCATCATTGTCTCCAATCAAATCCTTTTCCCAAATGCATTTGTGGTATTATTATTTTTTTTTTAAATAGGAATTGAATTCTATTAAAAATGGAGTTCAAGGCTTTCATCCCCAGGATAAACTCAAGGCCCGGTGGCAGGTGCAAGGTGCAGATGCTGTCTAGGTAAATATGTCAACAAAAGCAGAGTCTTTACTTCAGCACATGAGAAAACCAAGTATCAGTCTCAGATAACCAGTTCAGGAGAATCAAAGAGATATACCTGCAGGTTTTCAATTTCTTCTTTGTGCTCCCTCTTCAGGTGTAGAATAGCAGCTTGGTATTCTGTAATCACAAGAGAAGCCAATTACAAAGAAGCACAAAATTAGGCACAAAATTCAAGTGAATATTTCCAAGATTCCAGAGGCCCTCCTACAAGTCAACTGAGTAAATAAATACCACAGTTGGACATTAACCTGATAAGAGATGATGAAAACGGGGGCAAACCAGAGCAAGAAGCTCAGAATAGAAGGGAGATTTACTCCCGATTTAGCAAATCCTGAATTATGAGACGTCCCAAATTAAGCAGATAGGATAGGGTTAAAAAAAAAAAAAAAAGGTATAATAAGTGTTCCAGATAAAGACCGGGTCCTGTGTTTGTCTTTGAGGAGTTAAAGCCCCACAAAGAACAAATACAGTCATGTTAAGAGCAGACACACAGGAAATAAAAGAAAACGTCTCTACGTGAGATCACAGAACTCTATTTTTAACTGTTTCCCCCCCAAGAAAAAAAAAAAATCTCCATTTGAATAAGCAAGCAGCCAGGGCTGATTTTAATCTTTAGATCACTTCAGAAAGTCAAGACCATTTGTCACATGGATGAGAGACTCTAGGGTGAGTTGAGGTTGAAAGGAGGACAAAAATAAATTTCTGGTCCAATTTTCGTCTGAGTCTAATAATGTTTATTCCAACAATAAGTCCTAAGTGTACACAGGAACTCCTGCCAACCACTCAAACTACCATCCCGCTGGCAAAGCATGAAGCACCCGGGACGACTTTATTTCCAGCGGGACAACTAAGAATGTGGGGTCAGTCACAGCACTCTACAGGCTGCAGAGAACCACAGAGAAAAATGCTAGAAGAAAAAATTGCTGTGGCATAAGTCGCTTTATTATTTTTTTTAAACGCAAATGTGTTTGGAGCTGTGATTATGAGTAAGAAAGAAGTCATTTAGATGGCATTTAAAATGTATGAAAAGGCATGCTATTTCTTCAGATGGATTCCAGAAATTCAGGCATGAAAGTTTAGGTTTCAATTCAAAAGCTGATGACACACACACTATATATAAAATAGATAACGAATAAGAACCCACTGTATAGCACAGAGAACTTGTCTCAATACTCTGTAATGGCCTATATGGGAAAAGAATCTAAAAAAGAGTGGATATATGTATAACTGATTCAGTTTGCTGTACAGCAGAAACACAACACTGTAAATCAACTATATTCCAATAAAATTTTTTTTTAAAAAGTGGATGAGGAAAATCTCTGGGAAAGCTGTGAGAGAGAGGAGTGTTGCTGTTGATAACTGTGACTAACCACACCACGACTCGGATGGGAGATGTGTTCCACTGAACTACGATCCTTCAGCAAGTTCTGTGGGTTCTACATCCAAACCCTACCTTCAATCAAAGCACTTCTCACCAACCCCACAACCACCACTATGGTCCAAACCACCACCATCTTTTCCCTGGACCACCGCGGTAATATGCTTTCATTCCCACCACCACCATTAACTCATCTCCTCACCGAAGCCTGAGCGATCTATTAAAGGCATGAATTGGATCATGTCTCATTCCTGGCTTTCCACTTGGAGTAAAATCAAAACCCCCTGCAGGGCTTCCCTGGTGGCGCAGTGATTGAGAGTCCGCCTGCCGATGCAGGGGACACGGGTTCGTGCCCCGGTCCAGGAGGATCCCACATGCCGCGAAGCGGCTGGGCCCGTGAGCCATGGTCGCTGAGCCTGTGCGTCCAGAGCCTGTGCTCCGCAATGGGAGAGGCCACAACAGTGAGAGGCCCGCGTACCGCAAAAAAACAAAAAACAAAAAACAAAAAACTCCCTGCAGCAGTCCATAAGGCCTTTCATGACCTTACACCTGCATACCTTCTACATGCCACCTTCCCCTCTCACTACATGCCAGGCACATTGGCTTTCTTGCTATTCCTTGAACTTGTCAAGTTTTCTACCTCAAAATCTTTACTGATATTGGGGACAATAATGATGGATTGCATTTACTGAGCACTTACTATGTATCAGGCCTTACCTAAGTATTTCATATGTATTAACTCATTTTGTCCCCACAATAACCCTATGATGTAGGTACATTATCCCCATTACAGATGAATAAACTGGTGCATAGAGAAGCAGCTTATCCAAGGAAGCTGAATAAGGTGCAGAGCTAAAATCATGCATGATTCAATGGGTGAACGTATAAATAAACTGTGGTATATCCATAGAATGCAATACTCCTCAGCAATAATAAGGAATGAACTACTGATACATCGACAAAGACGAATATCAAAGGCATTATGCAGAGTGAAGGAAGTCAGTCTCAGAAGGTTCCCTATTGTTTAATTTCATTTATATAACATTCTGGAAAAGGCAAAACCATAGGGATGAAGAACAGACCAGAAAAGCAGTGGCCAGAAGTTAGAGATGGGGGGAAGGTTTGACTACAAAGGGGCAGCATACAAAGGAATTCTGAAGGTGATGTAACTATTCTCCGTCCTGATTATGGTGGTGGTTACATGAATCTGTACATCAGGTTAAAACTCAGAATCAGAATTTTCATACCAAAAAGAAAAAAGTTAACTCTATAGTATGTTAATTTTTAAATATTACAAGTATTTAACTTTTCAATGTTTTCCCTAAGAGATTCAGCATAACACAAGAATACCTGTTACTATCACTTCTATTCATTGTTTTCCTAAGGGCACTAGCAGATGCAGTAGGACAAGAAAAAAAAGAAACACATGTGCATACACACATATTTTTATATATAATAAAGGAAAAAATAAAGCCATTATTCACTATGATTGTGTATTTAGAAAATTCCAAAAGATTCTGCAGATAAAATGTTAGAATTAATATGTGAGTTTAGTAGAGTTGCTGGATATTAAATCAGTATACAACAATCCTGATATTAGCAACAGTTTAACAAAGAACACTTGACACAGTACCTCTAAGAGCATGAAGTACTAAGAACCTTACTAAAGATATGTAAGATTTCATATGAGAAAACAGAAACACTATATTGAAATATATTACCGAGAAAGACACAGAAAGTGAGCAAGCCATGTTTTTGATAAGACTCAATATTGTAAAGATGTTTATTTTTCCAAATTGATCTACAGATTCAATGCAATCCCATTCAACATTTCTAAGGGGTTTTGTTTTGTTCAAACTTAAGGAGCTCATTCTAAAACGCTTATTGAAGCACAAACGTGCAAAAAGCCAGTAAGGGCCAAGAAACTCCAAGTAAATATCAAAGTAAGACAACTTGCCTTACCATCTAACAAGAATTACCTTTCCATATCACAACCTAATTAAGGTGGTGTGGTACTGAAAGAGGAATAAGAGACAGACAAATAGACTAGAGAGCCCAGAAATATAACATAAATTTATGGTCACTAGATATGACAGAAGCAACACAAAAGATCTTTCTTTAGAGTAAGAGTAGTCTTTTCAATAACTATTGGCTGGGAAAAGTGGATATTCACATGAAAACTGGATCCCAACTTTATACCATGTAATGAGCTAAACTGTAAACAATGGAACTGTAAGTACTTTATAAGATAACATAGCATAATATGTTTATAGCTTCAGGGCAGGGAGGAATTTAAGATTCAAAAAAGCCTCACATATAAAGGAAAAAAAACTAATAAACTTGACTATATTAAAATTAAGAACTTCTTTTCATCAAAATATGCCATAAAGAGAGAGAAAAGACAAGCCACGGAGTGGGAGAATATACTTGGAACAAATAAAGATCTAGTATAAATATATGTAAACAGTTCCTAAAAAACTATGGAAAATGAAAAATGGACCAAAATGTCAATAGACACTCTAAAAAGAGGACATACAAGTAACAGATGAACTGAACAATGCTCATTCTCAATAGTAATCAGGGATCGAGCTGGACAAAACTGACTGCTGGTGAAGATGTGGAACAATGGAAACTCTCACACCCTTGTGGCAGGAGCGCAAACCGGTACAATCACTATGGAAAATGTTTGACATTTTCTGATAAAATTGAAGATATTCATGCCTCCTTACCCAACAATCCTAGTCCTAGGTACACAAATGAAAAAACTATACAAGGAAAGCAAATCATATTAACAAAAGTCGGGATAATGGTGGCATCCAGGAGAGGAGGAGTTGAGTTGGGCTATGATAGAACAAGCGTGTTCACTGAAAAACTATTCTTTAACCTCTACGCCTTCTATACCGTTTTCTTTATGTATACCTAACATAAAAATATAAGAAAAAAGGTCACTCTGGTTATAATAATTTTCTCATATATCATATAAAGAATATCATATAGGCATAAGAGAGTCTCTAGATGGATCAAATAAGAATAAAACAATTTAGTAAGTGTGCGTCTGGTATACATATTGAGTCCTAACCTATATGATGATCAATATCTAAACCTTACTCAATTCCAAGTCTCTACAAAAAAGCAAAGGAAGCTTAGCTAAACCAACCTTCCTGCAAAACTGATGCCCCTTGGGAATAACGTCTACATCCTAAACAGCAATCACACAGAATATATTTGGAAATGATTCATTTTGTGTAAACTGTACCTGTAAGGGTGTGACAGATATAGTTATGACTAATCAACAGACTGATGAAGATCACTGCAAAGCTAACACCCAGTAAATCCTGATTCATCTCCTCCTCAAACAAGTATTTGTGCCAACAGTCCCAGTGTGACAGGTGGCAAGAAAACACACCCCCGTTCCTGACAAGGATGACAAAATACAATCTCTGGGCAGCACGCAGAAGGAGGAAGTTAAGGCCCTCACTAGTGGAATGCTCACTTTGAGGGTTCATAAGAGAATGGTAAGAGAATATAAAGGTTACAGAATAACGAATCATAGTTGGTTGGTAGTTTTCAATTGTGTCTTGTTCATGGCCATCCCCTCCCTCCACATTTTTTGGGTTTGCAAATGCCTTGGAGTGGACCAAGGCAAATCCTCCCTGTCTCTTGGGGGTGATGATGGGGAGGCAGAGGTCTCCACTCAACATGAAGGATGTTTTTGTTTCTTAAAAAGAGAACTTGGTGGGCTTCCCTGGTGGCGCAGTGGTTGAGAGTCCGCCTGCCGATGCTAGGGGACACGGGTTCATGCCCCGGTCCGGGAAGATCCCACATGCCGTGAAGCGGCTGGGCCCGTGAGCCATGGCCGCTGAGCCTGCGCGTCCGGAGCCTGTGCTCCGCAACAGGAGAGGCCACAACAGTGAGAGGCCCGTGTACCGCAAAAAAAAAAAAAAGAGAACTTGGGAATTCCCTCGCGGTCCAGTGGTTAGGACTCCGTGCTTCCACGGTAGGGGCCACAGGTTCAATCCCCAGTCAGGGAACTAAGATACCGCATATCATGTTGCACAGCCAAAAAAAAGAGAGAGAGAGAGAACTCAACCCTGAAATTCAGTAAGTTGGGGATTCTATGAATGTGTGAAAAGGAGGAACAGAGATTTGGACTATCAGGGCTTGAAAATGGCAGACTTCTTTGAAGCCTCATTAGCCCCAGTGGAAACTAACAAATGGATTCAGATAATCGAGCCCACAAAAAAGAAGTCTGAAAAATGCCTTTTAAGAAAATACTATATAATATGGAAAGACAGAAAAAGGAAAAGGGATCCTGACTGACAGGATTCAACATTTGAAGAAAATAAGTAAGAACTTCCCTCCATAAAAATATAGTTCTTTCTAGTCAAGTACTTGATCTAATTGGTAGTGACCCTTTTTATTGTACAAACCTTTGTTTTTATCAGCTCCCAACAACAAAATGTCCTTTCTGCCAGATACCATACCAGGGTTGTGTTCTCCACCTCACCAAGAGCAAAGTTAAAGATGATCTGTGTAACGTGGGGGCATGTGGGAACCCCCGCTGCAGTTTATCACGGACTGAATGAGCTTCTCTTATTTACATAAGGGTATAGATAACATTACTGGGTGCTGTTTCCCAGCAACTGTTCTAAGCACTTTACAGAGGTTAACTCGTGCCATCCTCACATCACACAAGGTGGATCTTATATCAAGGCCCATCTTACAGATGGGGAGACTGAGGTGCACAGGTTGAACAACTTCCCCCCAAACCACATGCTGGTCAGTACCAATGATGTCATTCAAGCCCAAAGAACCTGTGCTATTGCCTCCACAGAGTTTTTGTTTGCTTGTTTTATTTGTGAGTTACTGTTGTTCTCACGGTTGGGTAAGCATCATCAGGTATAAACAAAACTCAAAATGCCTAAGAACGTTAAAGGTTGTTGGCTTTATCCAATTACTAGAATCACTTGTAAACTTGGGAAATTTTTCCCTAACTCTTTAAAAGGGGCACGGGGTATTTTTAATCACAGGGAGGTTTGATAAGTCTGGGGTCAACACGAACAGTGTGAGTCATGATGGATGGTTCCAGCAAGTTATGTGACTATGATTTGTCCATCTTCTCCATGGAGACTTCCAGGCCTGTAGTCACCAGTTTGTGGTTAAATCTGGTTTTCATTTAGACTCTCTCTTTACACACACATCCTATATATCCCAGTCCCTCCCTACCATACACACATGACGCTGGCAAAACTGGATTATGCACACAGCTGGGGAATCAGAGAATTTCTGATTTCCCCCCGAAATGAAAACCACGGCTCTATTCCTGCCCACAGACTCTAATGTGTACACTGCGTGTGTCTCACGTCGGCTTCACCCACTGCCTTATATTGTTCAGAAACACGTTCAAGTACGTACCTTCAGTTTTAAAGGACGCTTCCTCTGAATTATGTTTGGAGACTACTCAGTGTTTCCAAAGTGTTGCATGCACACGAGTGAGCTCATTTCTTTTTGGTAATAGACAGCTGGACTTTAACAGCTGAATATTTATTTTATGTGCATTAGAAAAAAATCAAACTAGCACATAAAACCCAAGCTATCATGAGTATTACTGCTATAAGTCAGTGTTGATAAGACACTGTTATAAGATAGAGCTTAGTCCCTGGACCAGCAGCAGCAGCATCACCTGGAACTTCTTAGAAATGCTAATTCTTAGGCCCACCCCAGATCTACTCATTAAGAAACTTGGAAGATGCTTTAACAAGCCCTCCAAGTGATGAGGCACGCTAGAGTTTGAGAATCACTGCTTTAAGATAAGGTTAATTTTATTTAAGTAAAAAAAAGCAGGGCTTCCCTGGTGGCGCAGTGGTTGAGAGTCCGCCTGCCGATGCAGGGGACACGGGTTCGTGCCCCGGTCCGGGAGGATCCCACATGCCGCGGAGTGGCTGGGCCCGTGAGCCATGGCCGCTGAGCCAGCGCTTCCGGAGCCTGTGCTCCGCAACGGGAGAGGCCATAACAGTGAGAGGCCCGCGTACCACAAAAAAATAAATAAATAAAAAATAAATAAAACAAAGCAAAAAAATCAATTGGTTTAAAGAAGAAATTAAAAAATAATAAATGTAGTATAAGTATATGCCCCAAATTAAGGAGCTGGTGAGACAGGCTGAGACCTGGGACCCTTTGCTGCAGTGCTTGCACCTGGACAAACGTCTCCTCAAGCAACAGAATACAAAGAAACTATAAGTGACTAAAAATAACTGCATACATGCACAGTTGGGGCAAATTGTGAACAAGATACCAAATGACCAAAAACCCAGTGGCCACTTCTAAGGAGTCGGGAGCAAAAGCAGGGCATTGCGCATGCACCCTGCACACAGCACCGCCAAGGGGGCGGGTAGACCACCAAGGCCACTCCTCCAGCCTGACCCACCAATCCGCCCCTACTCTCACCCCATTTAAGGGCCAAGCTCATCCTCCCTCAGGGAGCAAGGGAATCTGTTACTTGTTTTCCCTCCCTCATGCTGCAGCACAAGTCCCAATAAAGCCTTGCCTGAATTTCTCATCTGGCCTCTGATCAATTTCTATTGATAAAGGAGGCCAAGAACCCTGGTCAGTAACACTAGTACATAATAAATGACCTTTCGGAAAACATGCCAGTTACTGACAGACGAATAAACACGCAAACAAACTCATCCATGAATGAATGCACGAACTTCCTCCAACCATCTCTAACATTAACGAAAACGGCGCTGGTCACGGAAGGCAAAGTCATCACAGACCATCTGCTCCAATATCTAAGAATAAAGTCGAATTTGAGCTCTCATATTTAATAAGCAAAGTATGCGGCTTGGTCTGGGTGCCCAGTAGCTTCTCCACATCAGTTTCCTCACTAGATGCCCATCAACGACACACTCCACAGTAACTGTACCATCTGGAAAAGGGATGGCTGTCGCGGTACCCATCAGAAACGGCAGAAACCAAGAGAACAAAGTGGGGTGAAATCAAAGTCAGCAGCTGTCAGCCGGTCCACACAATACAATGTCAATACAGCACCTTCTATCAGCGGGCCTTCAACAATCACACACGTGCTGGGAAGCGTATAATAAGGAGTCTAACTTCATTTTCTGATCTTTGACTGCTGACAGCTTCTTAAGCGTCACCTCTACCTTTTCCCCTGTGCCCCACATCTGGGCAATCTGATTAGAAAGCCTTTAACACTAGCAAGGAATGCGAACACACAAGCCACTGCCCACGAGCAGACTCCTCAGCCCAGCCCTAACCCGTCTCTGCCCCATGAACACCATGAAAGCCCACGCCACTCTCCTACCCTTCCTCTCTCAAGGCATTTTCCAGCCAGCTTGAGAGGCCTGCCCTGCTCTCCTCTGAAGTCTCATTATGCTAGTGATAAACCTTCAATGTGTGTGTGTGTGTGTGTGTGTGTGTGTGTGTGTGTGTGCAAGAGTGAGAGTGAGACAGTGAGAGAGAGAGAGACGGAGGAGAGTCAATTTTGGCATCTGAATCAAATTTTCGGCAGAAGGTCCATCCTGCCTCTTCCAAAAGGATGAGGCCACGTAGAAGTTACGTAAATCAATGGATCTACGTACTACGTTGTTCTATATACGTATAGAAGGGAGATGACTAGTTCCCATATCAGAAGAATACAAGATTTGACACTAGAAGGGAGAAATCCCATGAACTTAGGAATGATCATATTTCAATATCTCTCCTTGTTCAAGAACATTTAGGATGTTTTCAGGCAGAAATATAAAAATGCCAATATTAAAAGATGGGAGAAAATCCCAATTCTTCAAGGCCACCAGTTTGCTTGGTAGCTCTTTCATCCATGTGTTTAGTATCTCTATAAGCCCGGCACTGAACTAAGCACTGGGTATGAGAAAGTAAATGGCACGCACTTCTAGCCTTAAAAAGCTTCTGGCGTACATCTTTGACATGTCTACGAAGCTTTTGGCACTTGTAACTTCGGTATCCGTGCATTAAGACTTTATTTTCTTAAACGACTTCATCCGATTTCATTCAATTATTTTATATGTAGGTGTGGAAAACTAGGGCACCATTCGCAAATATTCATCCACTTCCACCTCCCCTTTCTGCTTGGGATGTGATAGAATACTTCCTATGGCTTTTGGCTTTGGCGAGCAGCATGTGAACTGACACGATGTAAGGAGAATTTACATTTGCTTGCACACAGTCTGGCTTGCTTCCTGCACTCCTGCTATTTCACAAGAGAAGGACATACCCTAGGCAGCTACTACTGACTCAGCCTGGGTCCCAGAGAGAGAGCTGTGCAGACCTAAACCCTCGCCAGAGTCGGCAGCCAAGCCCAGTCTATGCACAGCCTTAAAGAGCCCAGTCTAGCTTAGCTGAACCACATTTGACCTTTATACCCATGCAAATAAATGCCTATTATTGAAAACTACTGGATCTTAGCATGGTTTGTCACACAGCATTATTGCAGCAATAGCTGATAAACACATATGTTGCTTCCAGCCAAGTTTACTATTTAGAGGCTCATACCATGTTGGAAGCTTTAAATAACTGGAATGGAGTCTCACCAACCAATATAGAGAGAACAGGGCTTGGGGAAGAAGATAAATGGAGGGGGAAAAACACAATACATTTATATCCTTTAATACTCATAAAATGAGCTCAGAACAACAATTTGAGTCTCTTTGTCTTTGGGTGATGATGTAAAATATGGACAAAGGTCAGCGAATTTATGCCTATGTTTGACATTTACCTGGGTTCCCAAGGTAGGTATTCAGGACCTGGCACCATTTAATGGACAGCTCGCCATGGGGAAAACCAGTCATTACATCAAATTCTAGCTGCCAATGTTTGGATAACTTGCCTTTTCACTTTGTCCTCTTCTCTTCCCCTTATTTTCTGTTCTGTTAAAATGGAGATACTAAGCCAAATATTTTGAACTCCAGGAATACAAGCTCACTAAACTTTATTTCCCCCTTTCCATCTTTGTAGTTTTATTTTTTAATTATTTTTTTATTCAGTTATACATATATACATTCTTTTTTTTAACTTTTTATTTTATATTGGAGTATAGCCAATTAACAATGTTGGGGCAGTTTCGGGTGCACAGCAAAGTATACATGTATCCATTCTCCCCCAAACTCCCCTCCCATCCAGGCTGCCACATAACATTGAGCAGAGTTCCCTGTGTTATACAGTAGGTCCTTGCTGGTTATCCATTTTAAATCTATCTATGTAGTTTTGAAAGCTACAAAACAAATCTACACAGGCACACAACCTGTCAGTATAAAATTTAGGCTGCAACTGAAAGTACCCAATGCCTGCCACTAGGTGGCAGTCATTATAGTTCATATTGAAACTTGAAACTTGCTACCAAGTGGCACAGTAATGCCTTAAAGATTTGGGGGCGGGGGGGCAGGGAGGAGGAGGATGGGCCAAAGCTGTGAAATGAACATTTTTTCTTTGCTATGAAAGATGGACTAGTATGGATATGGTGGCTATATGAGAAAAATTAGAACAAGTAAGGGGCATTTCCAACCAGGTTTCCAAAAAAGTCGTGACCCGAGAGACTTCAGTTGTTATAGGTTCACATTTTTTAGTTTCCTCCTTAACCTGCATAGCAATGACATCGAAAGTAAAAAGCAAGAAAGTTAAGAGTCACAGGTGAGTACTAAAACAGGATAACATCTTGGAGAAACAAGAAATGGACTAGAGCAGCAAAGTGGTGCTCCGGGCCTGAAGTTCTGGGCCTGCTGAGCCCCAGTTCCAGAGGCGGGCAGGATGGCCTGGAGTTAGGTGACTGCAGAGCAGCAGGGCTAACAGGGCCCTCTGTGGGGCAGGAAAACAGCTCTAGGCTAAGCTTTCGGCTTACAAAAAGGGACGAGGTGGGGTTCCTGGATGGTAAAAGGAACCTAGAAGTAGTTGCTGTGAACTGCTGCCTGGGGGCTTAAACAGGAGGCTATAGGCAGGGATTGAGACCAGACTCCAAGCCCTGTCCATCCCTGTCCCCAGTGACTAGAGCTTCAAGTCCCTATCACCACCTTGGGCTGGGAACCCCAACACACCACTGTTGGACCAACTTCTGGTCCGGGAGTCTTGTCAGGACCAGGTGAGCCACGTGTAAAACAGACAAGTGTAAGGGGGAAGGGAAAACTTTCTTTTAGAAAAGCAACCTATATACCATGAGCCTTCAAACGAAACTTCCAACACATACGAAGAAACCCTAAATATCAAGACAGGCAACAAAATCAACAATTGGAAGAGAAAATTATACAAATTTTAAATGTTAAACATTTAAAATATTTTAGGAATGTTTAGAATTCTTACCAAGATGAAAGAATAACAACCAACCACTATAAACAATAATAGCATAGTAAGAAAAATATATATAAAAAGAAGTAACAATAGGTAACTACAAATTCAGAAATAACAGAAATGTAAAATATAGTTATTGAAAAGTTTAAGAGCTGGATAAACCCTGGCACAGTCAAGAATTTGTGAATAAAAGATAATACTAAATAATTAAAAATGCAGTATGAAACAAAAATAGGATAATAAGAAAGAATTGCAATTAAGAAACTCTGGCCCTGATTAATAGATAAAAAGGTAGACCATAAAACAGTACAGAAAAGAAAGTCTGTAAATAGAGACATGCACATATGGAAACTAATTGTGAGAACTGAAGGTGTACTGAAATTTGTGAGGGAAGGATAGACTACTTCTAAATCCAAACTTAAGAAAAATATTTATATTTCAAACCATACATAAGAATCAATTCCAGTGGATTAAAAATCTAAATGTGAAAAGCATGACAGAAAAAACTTTGGAAGAACAGAGTATCTTTATGACATTGAAATTCAAAAGTATTTCTTAAGCAAGACTTTTTTTAAAAAAAGGAAAACATGTTTTAAATTCAGTTTCACTAAAATTACCAAAACTAAGTATGTTAAAAGATGCCCCTAGAAAGTGATAAGCCAGCACATGGAGAAGACATTTGCAAAACACAGGAAGTACAAAAGATTAGCATCCAGGATAAACAAGTACTATAAAGAAATGAGAAAAGCAACGAATAGAAAAATGGGCAAATGGATAGTACATTCATGGAAGAAGAACTCCAAATGACTTTTTCTTTATTTTTTTTTTTTGCGGTACGCGCACCTCTCACTGTTGTGGCCTCTCCTGTTGCGGAGCACAGGCTCCGGACGCGCAGGCTCAGCGGCCATGGCTCACGGGTCCAGCCGCTCCGCGGCATGTGGGATCTTCCCGGACCGGCGCACGAACCCGCGTCCCCTGCATCGGCAGGCGGACTCTCAACCACTGCGCCACCAGGGAAGCCCCCAAATGACTTTTTATAAACATATAAACAGACACACAATCTCACCTGTTCTCAGGACAATGCAAATTAAAACTACAATGGGATGCCACTTCACACCTAACAAACTTGAAAATATTAAAAAGTCTGCTAATACTAACTACTGGTGAGGAACAAGAATGAGAATTCCACACTGCTGATGGAAGTACTAACTGCTACAATCACTTGAAAATTCATTTTGACAACATCTACTAAACTGAAAGTTACACATAAATAAAACCAGAAATTCTACTCCAAAATTTAACCCAAATGGAGTGTTTACCATGAACACAAATGTTTAAAAGAACACTTGAGGAAGCACCATTTATAGTAGTGAAAGATAGAAATAAATTTCCATCACAGCAGTACCGATAAACAAATACTGAGTGATATATACACTCAATACTATGCAGACATTAAAATGAATGACCTGGAGCTATACATACCAACACAGATTAATCTAGCAAATAGAATTTTGAGAGAAAAAGTTGCCAAAAAATACACACAGTTGGATGCCACTTTTAGACTTTTAAAACACATAATTGTATTATACATTATTTAGGGATTTTATACCTAAGTATAAAGAAGTACATGGGATTAATAAACAGTTTCACATAAGGGGAAGGTAGAAGGCACACAGGAGGCTGCAAATGTATTTCTAATGTTTTATTGCTTAACGGAGGTGTTGGGTATGATCATGATCTTGAATGCAACTAACATCTTAGCCTTGAAGTACATAAAGCAAAAACTGACAAAATAAGTTAAGTGGTAGGAGATAATACCCCTCTATTAGAAATTGTAGATCAAGCAAATAAAAACATAGTGACTGACACAAGTAACAACCTTGACTATCTATATCCCAGAACCCAACAAAAACAACACATCCCCTTTTCAGACACATGATATATTTGCAAAAACTGACGATTCACAGAGAAAATTTCTCAAAAAATTTCAAAGTAATACTATTATACAGACCATGTTCACTTTCTATAATACAATTAAATTAAAATCAATAAGAGGATAGACTAAAAAGTAAACCTAAAATTAGCAAATCTAATTAACCAACTTGTGAAAATAAACCAGGTAACTAAGCAGGGTTTATTCTAAGAATGCAAGAATTATATATCATCTGAAAATTTATCTGTGATATCTAACACACTAATACACTAAAGGAGAAAATCCATCATATCTCAAAATCTCAAAATGATACAGAATGACACAGAAAATAATCATGATAAAGCTCAACAGTCATCCTTGACTTTAAAAAGAGAAAGAAAAAAACTCTGAGCTAATTTAGAATAGAAGGAAATCAAATTCAGGACATCAAGAATTTTCCAGGGGCTTCCCTGGTGGCGCAGTGGTTGAGAGTCCGCCTAACGATGCAGGGGACATGGGTTCATGCCCCGGTCCAGGAAGATCCCACATGCCGCGGAGCGGCTGGGCCCGTGAGCCATGGCCGCTGAGCCTGCGCATCCGGAGCCTGTGCTCCGCAAGGGGAGAGGCCCGGGTACCGCAAAAAAAAAAAAAAAAGAATTTTCCAGCACACTTCATATGTAATAGTGAAACTTCAAGAAGCAAGATTAAGAATATCCATGGCCACTCACATTTTCCTGCATGTACTACAGGTCTGGGACTATGCAGTTAGAAGAGAATGAGATGTAAAAACTGGAAAGGAACAGACAATACTAGTATTATTTATAATGATATGACTGTCAAAGCTTATACGGTAATAC
The DNA here is from genome assembly GCF_011762595.2 of Tursiops truncatus. Taxonomy (NCBI): domain Eukaryota; kingdom Metazoa; phylum Chordata; class Mammalia; order Artiodactyla; family Delphinidae; genus Tursiops; species Tursiops truncatus. The sequence goes on along the minus strand of NC_047035.1, from coordinate 77,467,141 downwards.
CATTTGTACAGGGTTTAGAAAACCCATGCTATACACTGTCTAGGAATACACAGATGACACCATTCACAAGTGACCTTCCTGTAGTTGTGCATGGTGGTCAGCCCCACAAAAACCTTGGGAGAGTGGCTGAGGAGATGGGCAGAGAAATTGGATTAAGGTGGGGTTACAAAAGCGGTCTCAACCCTGGCTTCACAAGTCTGAAGAAAATACGGCAAGATGTTTAAGTATAGATGATTAATATACAAGTGCTCATTCTACTTCCCTAATTTTCTATTCGTTCAAAATTATGCAGGATTCTCTTCTACAAAAGATAACGGATGTGTTCAAAAATCTCATATATATATATATATATATATATATATGCTTTTTTCTACATAAAACTTGGTTTAAAGTCAGTGAGAAAAATTGCCTACCTCAAACAGAGTGCATATCCAAAGTCCTAGTAAAAATACATTCCTCATGGGGCATGTACAAGCATCAGATGATTTGACTGAAAACTTTGGGAGAAGTTCTCCACTCTTTATTGTTCTCCAATAAGTTCTCCACTCTGTAACTGACAGAGCCCTTTAAGGCCAACAAAAGGAACCTCAGGAGAAGGGGAGGTGAAGGTCAGTCTCTGGAGAGGCAGGTGAAAGCCAGCCAGCTTTAACGTGACTGAAAGTGGAATTTTCTAGTAAACCAGGCCAGACAAGTACCCAAGAGGGCAGGCCACCTGCCCAAGTTTCTAAGGGCAACAGGACACTTGTGTCTCCCACATGGTGGAAAAGTACTCCAAAATACAACATACTACACCTGCCACTGGGCTTAAGTGCCTATAAGTATAAGGTCTTGGTTTGCATTGCTTCTACCAGTCAGAATTTAAGAACTGGTTTTTCATGTCTATATCTATCTTCAAGTCTCTCTCAATTCTAACACCAAAGATGAGAAAACCTATTAGACATATAGGAAAAACAACAAAATAAGAGTTTGGGATGGAAAACTGAGCGGCAGCTTCTCTGCAGGAATATGGTAAGAAGCAAGGTCACAGTGAGACCCAGCCCAGAAAAACTGGACAGCGCGACAAGCCCTCGAGTCTAGTCCATACCTCCACAGGGTTGCCAGATTTAGAAAATAAAAATGCAAGATGCTCAGTTAAAAGTGAACTTCAGATAAACAGAGCATTTTTTAGTGTCAGTGTGTCTCATGCAATATTTGGTACTTACACTAAATAGTTATTGTTTATCTGAAGGTCACATTTAACTGGACATCCTATATTTTATCTGGCAACCCTAGTCAGGATGTTTCGGCACTCTTAAGGGGAACTGTACACAACAGGCCAGGAATTTCTAAAAACTGGAGACTACGTGTACACACAGGTAGAAAGAGAGTCACACTAGCATCTTTTCGCTAGCCAGAAACACTGGTTCTAGACATTTCAGTCTGGCTTGCCTTCTTTAAAATCTCCTGAATTTTGTTGTTTTAGTTTTACAACGGAAGTGTGAGTTTCCTTTTCTTCCCATCTGATCTTTTCAAATGATTTTTCACTGAAAGTTACAAGAAAGTCAATTACCTGCTTTTCAAAGTGAACACAATGAACAGTGACCCCAAATGAAGTGGACACAACACACACACCACTAATGCACACAGGACCTACCTTCCCTTCTTGTAGAGAGTGAGGAATACCATTGGTAAGAGCATATGAAGACAAGCACACACCGATTCACAGGCAAAACACAGCTGCGCTTCAAACGCACACTTCTGAAAAAGCAGTCACACCCAGCTGACTACCTCTGATCTTGCTACAGTGTTACTACGGTCAAAAATCAGCCAAGATAAAGCAGAGACGCAACCAGCTCGCTTGTGAAAGCCAAACTTCTGCATCAGCCAACCAACTTAACCCTTCCCGGTAAAGTCTCTATTCGATGGTTCTCAGCCTCGTCTACATGGTACATTCACCTGCAGAGGCTTAAAAACTACTGAAGCATAGATCCCAGCCCAGAGGTAGATTTAACTGGTATAAGATGCATGTTAGGCACCGGAATTTTTAACAGCTTTCCAGGTGATTCTGATAGACAGCCAAGGCTGAGAACCATGACTACTGTTAGCATGATCCTCAAACAATGATGTCTGGTGAGGCTAGAAGGGGATGCCTCTATCTAGACTGTAAAAAGCACGCCCTCCATCTGCTAACTCCAAGTTCTCCTCCATCCAAACTGACGCACCAGGAGCCAATGCACAGGACTTGGGCTCTTCCTTGCTCTCCTGTAGTTCCCCTGAAATTTTAGCATCCAGAAAGAATGTTCAAAGGGCAAGATTATATAGAAGAGACTGCAGATGGGAATAAAAACGGCAAGATCTTCTGGTCAACCCCATTTTACCGGTAAACCCCAAAGTAACCTGCCAGATTATCATTCTAGAAATGCACCATCTGGGCAGCATGCAAAGGATATCAGCTCAATTCACAGAAATGTGCAGTTGTTTAATTGAAGTATCGTTGATTTACAATACTGTGTCAGTTTCAGGCATACAGCAAAGTCATTCAGTTGTATACATACATACACACACATATATTTTTTCAGATTATATATATACACACACATATATCTTCAGATTATTTTCCATTATAGGCTATTGCAAGATATTGAATATAGTTCCCTGGGCTATGCAGCAAATCCTTGTCGCTTATCTATTTTATGTATAGTAGTTTGTACATTTATTCCCATACTCCTAATTTATCCCTTCCCCCTTTCCCCCTTTGGCAACCAGAAGTTTGTTTTCTATGTCTGTGAGTCTGTTTCTGTTTTGTAGGTACATTCATTTGTATTATTTTTAGATTCCACATATAAGTGATGTCATATAACATTAGTCTTTCTCTGTCTGGCTTATTTCACTTAGTATGATATTCTCTAGGTCCATCCATGTTGCTGCAAATGGTATCATTTCATTCCTTTTTTATGGCTGAGTAATATTCCATTATATATATACACCACACTTCTTAAACCAATTATCTGTTTATGGACACTTGGGTCGTTTCCATGTCTTGGCTACTGTATTGTAAATAGTGCTGCTATGAACATTGGGGTACATGTATCTTTTCAAATTAGAGTTTTCATCTTCTTTGGATATATGCCCAGGATCGCGATTTCTGGATCATGTGGTAGCTTTATTTTTAGTTGTTTTTTTTTTTAACATCTTTATTAGAGTATAATTGCTTTACTATGGTGTGTCAGTTTCTGCTTTATAAAAAGTGAATCAGTTATACATATACATGTGTCCCCATATCTCTTCCCTCTTGCATCTCCCTCCCTCCAACCCTCCCTATCCCACCCCTCTAGGTGGTCACAAAGCACCAAGCTGATCTCCCTGGGCTATGAGGCTGCTTCCCACTAGCTATCTATTTTATATTTGGTAGTGTATATATGTCCATGCCACTCTCTCACTTTGTCCCAGCTTACCCTTCCCCCTCCCCGTGTCCTCAAGTCCATTCTCTAGTAGGTCTGCATCTATATTTCCATCTTGCCCCTGGGTTCTTCTGACCATCTTCTTTTTTTTTCTTCAGATTCCATATATATGTGTTAGCATATGGTATTTGTCTTTCTCTTTCTGACTTACTTCACTCTGTATGACAGACTCTAGGTCCCTCCACCTCACTACAAATAACTCAGTTTCATTCCTTTTTATGGCTGAGTAATATTCCATTATATATATGTGCCACATCTTCTTTATCCATTCATCTGTTGATGGACACCTAGGTTGCTTCCATGTCCTGGCTATTGTAAATAGAGCTGCAGTGAACATTTTGGTACATGACTCTTTTTGAATTATGTTTTTCTCAGTAGTGGGATTGCTGTTTTGCCCAGTAGTGGGATTGCTGGGTGGTATGGTAGTTCTGTTTTTAGTTTTCTAAGGAACCTCCATACTGTTCTCCATAGTGGCTGAACCAATTCACATTCTCACCAGCAGTGCAAGAGTGTTCCCTTTTCTCCACACCTTCTCCAGCATTTATTGTTTGCAGACGTTTTGATGATGGCCATTCTGACCGGTGTGAGACGATACTTCATTGTAGTTTTGATTTGCGTTTCTCTAATAATTAGCAATATTCAGCATCTTTTCATGTGCCTGTTGGCCATCTGTATGTCTTCTTTGGAGAAATGTCTATTTAGGTTTCCTGCCCATTTCTTGATTGGGTTGTTAGTTTTTTTTGATATTGAGCTGTATGAGCTGTTTGCATATTTTGGAGATTAACATTATTTGCAAGTATTTAGAAATGGGCAGTTTAGTCTGGCAGCAAAGCTTCAGGTACTACTGGCTGATACACCCGACACGCTCTTCAGAGTGAAACCCGGTCAGGAAACATATATCTTTCATCCCCAGAAGCCCCACTCAGAGGTTCAAGGCAAAGTCTTGATTAACTCTATTACAGAAATGAGATACTCCTTAACTTTCTCTTCCTTCCTACTGATAAAATGATAGACCAGGGCTTCCCTGGTGGTGCAGTGGTTAAGAATCTGCCTGCCAATACAGGGGACACGGGTTCGAGCCCTGGTCTGGGAAGATCCCACATGCCGCAGAGCAGCTAGGCTCGTGAGCCACAACTACTGAGCCTGCGCGTCTGGAGCCTGTGCTCTGCAACAAGAGAGGCCGCAATAGTGAGAGGCCCGCGCACCGCGATGAAGCGTGACCCCCGCTCGCTGCAACTAGAGAAAGCCCTCGCACAGAAATGAAGGCCCAACACACCCAAAAATAAATAAATTAATTAAGTAATTAAAAAAAGAAATGATAGACCAAACCACAGGAAGTCATTTTCACTAGTTCAAAACTAAAATAGGAAAAGGATAAATTTGCCATCACAAAAGGTAACATGCCTTCCAGGTTTCTATGACAAACGGGAATTTTCTTGTTTTACTGAGGAAATGACATTATCAGAAATAGTCTCTTCCTGCAAATTAAAGCTGGTTCAGAAGACCATACAAAACTTAAATCATAAAATCATGGAATTTTTAAAATTTTTATACAATTTTAAAGGTTACTTCCATTTACCGTTATTACAAATTATTGGCTACACTCCCCGTGTTGTACAATACATCCTTGAGCCTATCTCACACACAAGAGTTTGTACCTCCCCCATCCCTACATTGCCCCTCTCCCTTCACTGGTAACCACTATTTTGTCCTCTATATCTGTGAGTAAAATTACAGAATCTTAAAGACAAAATTTCAGAAGGCACTTAGACCAGTGCCCCTCCCTCAAAGTACATAGGAAGAAACTAATATCCAAATAAAATGACTCATTTGCTTTAGAAGCTCAGATCCATACACAGATCAAAACACATTTTATAACTACAAGAGGAAAAAAAAAACACATGGCTATTCAGCAGAGCTCAGATTTCCTGACTAATTCTAACAAGTATTTTCTACCATACTCCAAAGCCTCTTCATGACTTTTAAATGAGGTCAGATGTTCAGAGTGAAGGGAGAGGGCAAGAAATGGAAGTTCTGAAGGGGCTAGAACATACTGGGAAAAGCAGCTGCTATGAACACAGGAGTGCAGTCTAGGAACACGTATGAAGAGCCGTGGACAGGGTGGGGGGCCCACTCTCATCAGGACCATGAGTCACAGGGGCAGAAGTACAGAGCTGTACCTTTTTCTCCAACAGCTTCTGCAGTCCAGATCAAGGGAGGGAGATGCAAATGTTTCAATCCCTCCAGGACTGGGGTTTTATCAGACAGCTGCTACAGAAGGTGAGGAGGTCAAGAAATCAAGGACATTACCAAGAATGTGACTGAAGAAAGAATTTCAATGCCCTAAGAAGGGAGGGAAGACAGGAAAGGCTGACAGACATCAAGGAAGATGTTTGGCGTCAAGTCCCCAAGGAAAAGAAGGAATCTGTTTTGAGAGAACTGAGAGGAAAAGCTGGAGTGAAAGATGATGGACAGAAACTGGATGTTATAATTTATCTTTTCAAGATAAAAGCTCTCTTGAGTAAACGTAAGATCTAGGATGCAGACACCGTGTATCACCTGACTGAAATGAAAAAGACTGCCGCTGGGAGGGAAGAGAGGCCAGGATTTGGAATGGGTTATCTATGTGGCCATTAAAGGAAAGTAGAGGGAGTGACCTGGAAGGTCAAGGGATGAGTGTATGCAGCAAGAACAGGTACACTTGAAAGTCACATACTACGTCCTGAAGCTCCCCCAAAGCAGAAGATCATGTGACTCTTTATGGGTTGATATTCTAGCTTACTTGGATTTTTGTTTTGCTTTTAAGAGCTCTCACATTACAGGGATAAGGAGCTTGCAATGAATATATCCGTATGGGTTTAGTGGCGTCATTAGGAGCTGGTTGTGCCTATAAAGCCAAGTAAATGTTAACACTTACGTGTAGCATTTTCTATTACCAAGCCATAGTTAATGCTGTCCTAATAACATACAGTATTTCCTCAAACATAAGACATCACTGATTTTAAGATGAATCAGTATTTATGTACCACTAGGAAAGAAAAAGTTTTTCTTTTCCCGATTTTTTCTTTTTTTTTTGCGGTACACGGGCCTCTCACTGTCGTGGCCTCTCCCGTTGCGGAGCACAGGCTCCGGACGCCCAGGCTCAGAGGCCATGGCTCATGGGCCCAGCCCGCGGCATGTGGGATCTTCCCGGACCGGGGCACGAACCCGCGTCCCCCGCATCGGCAGGCGGACTCTCAACCACTGCGCCACCAGGGAAGCCCTCTGCCGATTTTGATTGTAAAATGTCAATTGTAAGATTGTAATTTTAGATGCGGATGCTGTGTATCATACATTAGGTGAAATATAATTTGAACTCATTGAATTCTTATAAAAGTTTTATGTATTTTATGTGGGATGTATTGTTATTATTGCCCCTGTAGTAGAGATAAACTGAGACCCAGAGAGATGAAGTCCTTGCTCATGTTCACATGGTTAATAAGGGGGCTCTGAACCCAGGAAGCCTGGCTACAGGATCTCCTCTGAATACTAGCCCAGTTTCATCAGTCTTCATTGACGAGGACAAACAAAAAATCATGATAACACCAACCCAAGCTTTCCACTCTCACTACCAGAAGGAGCCAGCACTCTGGAGGGTCTGCAGCTGATGCAGCCTGAGGACTTGGACTTCCTCACAGAACTCACATCCCACAGAACAGATGTGACTCAGGCCCAGTCCTCTGCAGAGGATCTACCCCAATTAGTGGTTTCCTGAAATTCATCCCTCATGGTACCAGCTAGTCAGCACCAACGCATCCCCACACGTCCACAGGTTTTTTCCACTTGGCCGTTACCATAGCCATTCATCTTTAGTAATATTTACTCTTCCTCTTCCAACTGTCATCATGTGCCTCATTTCGTGAGGGTGACTCCTGGAGCCCCATTCACAGCTGCTCCTAATAGAGAAGCCACAGCTGAATAAGTCCCCAGATGCGTCCAGCCCTCGGATCATACAGCCTCTGGCTGCTCTGTCCCTTTGGCTCTCTCAGCCAGCGAGCTGGGAGCCAGGCTCGTGGATTCACGCACTCCCTTTATAGCTCACTGCCTTAGTTACTATGGTAACAGATGTCAAAGAAATACAAAGTCAGAGTCACTGTTTCCATATCCTATAAACATAGGAACAAACGTTCAACCTTGCTGGTAATCAAAGAAGTATTAATAGAGTGTAAGACACCGTTTTTGTTCCTCTATTTGGAAACCATTTTTAAATCATGAAACCCAATGTTTAAAAAGCAATCAATAGAATCACTAAGTGTTAACATCGTCATCAACAAAAATGGACTGCTGCTAGAACCAGCTAGTATGAACATTTACTGACTGTCTTCTATGAACTGGGCATCGTGCTAAGCGGTTTGCCTTATGTACTCTAATCCTTAGAGGGAGACACGATAGTATTCCATCTTGTAGGACACTGAGGGTCACTGGTTAAGAAAATAAAATGGGGCTTCCCTGGTGGCGCAGTGGTTGAGAGTCCGCCTGCCGATGCAGGGGACGCGAGTTCGTGCCCCGGTCTGGGAAGATCCCACGTGCCGCGGAGCGGCTGGGCCCATGAGCCATGGCCGCTGAGCCTGCGCGTCCGGAGCCTGTGCTCCACAACGGGAGGGCCACAACAGTGAGAGGCCCACGTACCGCAAAAAAAAAAAAAAAAAAAAAAAGGAAAAAAGAAAAGAAAATGCATACTATCTTTGAGAAGGTCAATTTGGCTGTAGGTATCCTCTTGTAACTGAGACAGCAGACTCCGGACCCAGGAGGCCTGGTTTGCATTCTAGCTCTGCCACTTACAAGTAGTGGGATCTGGCTTGAGTTATTTCACACCTTCTGTGCCTGTTTTCTCATCCTTAAGTAAGGGTAATGATTCCTACCTCACAAGGCTGTTGTAAAGATGAGTTAATATTTGTACAGTACTTAGAGCAGCGCCTGGCACATAGGTCTATGATACATATTTTTAGCTGTTATCGCTATTCTTATTTCATCTTCACTCTTAACGGATGACTTTGCTTCCTACTTCACTGAAAAACTGGAGCAGCCAGAAGAACCTCTGCATCCTCCCACCTACCAGCACTGATACCCATATTCTCTGCCCTTGGGTCTGTTACTAGAGATGACTTCTCATGCTCTTGGATCTGTTACTACAGATGACTTTTCATGCATTATCAAAGCCAACCCCTCTGCTAGTACATTAGATCTCTATCCTAATCATTCTCTTAAAGAGATCATTCCAGGAAGTCTGCCTTCTTCCTACCTCAAATTTCCCCTTTCTATTGGAACCTTTTCTCTGGCATACAAAAGAGCTATTATGTCTCCCATCTTAATCAGAACAAAATGAAATCTTTCTTTTGATCCCACATGCCCCACCAGCTACTACTCCCACTTTAGTTCCTTTTGCAAAACTTCTCAAAAAAGTGGTCTCCATACTGTGTCCAGCTGCCATTCTCTTAAAGCCACCCCAAATTAGACTTTTGCCCCTAATCCCTTCCACCAGTGCCCTCTATGCTTCTAAATTCAGTGGTCAATTCTCACTCCTTACTTTTCCTGCTCTACCATTTGACACACTCCCTCCCCCCCACCACTCCTTGATACACTTTTTCTACTTAGCATCCGGAACTCCACCATCTCTTGCTTTTCCTGCTGCCTCGCTGGACACTTTTCTCAGTTTACTTTGCTGATTCCTCCTCTTCACCTCAATCTCCTCCTGCTGGAGCTCCCCACGGTCACTCACTCCTGGTTACCCTTTTCTATCTACCCTCAGCATTTCACCAGTCTGAGTTTTAAATATCAACTTTCCTATGCACAAATGACTCCCTGACACACATCTGCAGCTCAGAAGCCCTCCTCCCCAGCTCCACACTCACATACCATCCAAATGCCTGCAAACACTTCCTTGTATATGTCAGATCAACACCTCAAGTTTCACACATCAGAAATAATGCCTGATCTTCCCCCTACCAGCCACAGTCCTCTCCTCCAGTCGATGGCCATTCCATCCTTCCATGGCTCAAGTCAAAAACTCTGCCGTCATCCCTGACTGTTCTCCGGCACATCCAACCTATCAGGAAATCCCGATGGTTCTGCCTCCAAAACAAATCCAGAATCTGATTATTTTTTACTGCCTCCTTTGCTATACCCGTAGTCCATGCCACCATCCCCTGAGCAAGCACAATTTCTTGCCTGGATCACCAACGTGATCTAATAACTGTGATGTGGGTCTGCCTGGTCCCAGACTCCCCTTCCCCGTGCCCCAGTCCCTAATTCAACACAGCAGCCAGAGTGGGCTTTTCCAGACAAAAAGAAAATCATGTCAAGCCTCTGCTCAAAATTCTCTCACAGCTCCTGCCATTTCACCCTCAGCACAAAGGCCAACATCAAACAAGATTCCACACTGGCCTGCAACACTGCCTGTCAGGGGTTCCTTCGTCTGTTTTGTGCCATGGACCCCTTTGGCAGTTGGCAGTCTCTATGGATCCCGTCTCCAAATAATATTTTTAGATGTATAAAATGAAATACAACGGACTACAGAGGAAACCAACTCAGTTTTAATTTTAATTGTGATATAGTAACACATGTACTCCCTTTATTAATACATGAAATAAGAGGATCTAGTGGCAGGTCTAATTACTAACATAATTTTGATGTGATGCGATGATGAACACAACCATATTTTAAGATACCTGCAACACCTATCATGTGATATGATAATATCTATGACTTCTATTGCTGACAAGGTCATTGGTTCTACTAATTTATTCTAGGTTTTTGGTCTGCTGAAAAATGTTAAATTTCAGTTAGATGGTATTGTTAAAAATAAAAGTGAAATTTTTTCCCACCCAAATTAATAGACCCCTGAATTCTATCCCTGGACTCCTTAGAGGTCCTTAGACCCAAGGTTAAGAACAGCTGACTCTACATTTCTTCTCAAATCTCCTTTTCTGGCTAACTGCTTAACAACTGCAGTTACCCAGACCACACAACACCCATTCTGTCCTCAGAGCCTTTGGACTGGAGCTTCCCTTCCCCTGCATTCCCTTAACTCTTTCTCTTTTCTTATTTCTTTGCTCAAACGTCATAGTCGTAAGGAGTCCTACGCTGACCACACTATTTAAAACTGTAACCAACCCTTCCACTACAATCCCAATGCCTCTCATCTGGCTCTTCTTTTCCATAGCATTTATCGCCATCTAATCTACAATTTATTTACTTTATTTCTTTATTATCTCTATTCACCACCATCATCCTCCCCCACTCCCTTAGAAGGCAAGCTCCTAGAAAGCTGGAATTGTTTTCTTCTTGATTCACTGATGTATTCAAATGCCTTAAACAAGTCCTGGCATGTAGGAGGTGTTCAGGCTATACTACTTAAATAAATGATGCACTTCAAATAAAATTACTGTTGAATGTATATTATGTGAATTATTTCTTCTATACATAATTCCATGTAAGAACACATTATACCATTTTATCCTTTCATCATCACTCCATATCCGATATTTCTTTCCATTCATTCCAAAGTGGATCCTCATTTCAGTTCTTAGAAATGCCTCTATATTTACTGAAAAAGGACGGGGCATGGTGTGAGCTGGTGTAAGGTGACATGCCTATCAGTTTAATGGTGCAAAACCAAGGTTCAAATATTGGCTTCTCTCTTTACTAGCTTTGTAAAACCCAAGAAAAGTATATAATTTTTTCTAAGCTGCAGTACCCTCCTTAGTAAACTATGAATAATTATCTACCTCATAACATTACACTAAGGATTACAGTTATTTAATCCATGTATAACATTTAGTTCATTTCCATAGGGCCTGACAGATGTAAAACACAGATTCGTTATTAGTCATTATCACTGAGAAATGGAAATACCCTCTTGGAGTACAAGCAGCAGAGTATCCATTTGTGCCAGTTATGAGTGTCTGGTATCCCCCCCTCTCAGAAAGGATAATTTAGAAGAGGTTTCTAAATTGTAAAAGCAATAGAAGCATGCTTATATTTAAGAACTGGAATTCAGAAAACATGAAAATCCACCCCCCAAGACGCCACTGTTAGTATTTTGCTGTACTTCTTTCTGTTCTTTGTCCTATACATCTTATCAGGGTTGTAACCATTCACATCTAGTTTTTTTTTTAACATCTTTATTGGAGTATAATTGCTTTACAAAGGTGTGTTAGTTTCTGCTTTATAACAAAGTGAATCAGCTATACATATAAAAGATATGGAACATGTCATGCATTTGCATGTCATCCTTGCGCAGGGGCCATGCTAATCTTCCCTGTATCGTTCCAATTTTAGTATACGTGCTGCCGAAGCAAGCACCACATCTAGTTTTTAAAATGACTTTGAACTCTGTAGTAACTGACTTATTTCTAATCCTTATTAATATTAAGCATCCTGAATAGCCAAAACAAACTTGAGAAAGAAGAATGGAGCTGGAGGAATCACTCTCCCTGACTTCAGACTATATTACAAAGCTATGGTAATCAAAACTGTATGGCACTGGCACAAAAACAGACACATAGATCAATGTAACAGGATACAGAGCCCAAGTATAAACCCACACACTTACAGTCAATGAATCTAAGACAAAGGAGGCAAGAACATACAATGGAGAAAAGACAGTCTCTTCAATAAGTGGTGCTGGGAAAACAGGACAGCTACAGCTATGTAAAAGAATACAGGACAGCTACAGCTATGTAAAAGAATGAAATTATAACATTCTCTAACACCATATACAAAAATAAACTCAAAATGGATTAAAGACCTAAATGAAAGACCGGATACTATAAAACTCCAAGAGGAAAACATAGGCAGAACACTCCTTGTTATAAATCACAGCAATATATTTTTGGAGCTGCCTCCTAGAGTAATGGAAATAAAAACAAAAATAAACAAATGGGACCTAATGAAACTTAAAAGCTTTTGCACAGCAAAGGAAACCATTAACAAAATGAAAAGACAAAATGTGGAATGGGAGAAAACATTTGCAAATGATGCGACTGACAAGGAATTAATTTCCAAAATATACAAACACCTCATACAGCTCCATATCAAAAAACAAGCAATCCAATCAAAAAATCGGCAGAAGACCTGAACAGACATTTCTCCAAAGAAGACATACAGATGGCCAACAGGCACATGAAAAGATGCTCAACATCACTGATTATTAGAGAAATGCAAATCAAAACTGCAGTGAGGTATCACCTCATTATCACACATCAGTCAAAATGTCTATCATCAAAACATCTACACATAATGAATGCTGGAGAGGGCGTGGAGAAAAGGGAACCCTCCTACACTGTTGGTAGGGATGTAAACTGATGCAGCCATTATGGAGAACAGTATGGAGGGTCCTTAAAAAAGTAAAAAATAGAGCTACCATATGATTCAGCAATCCCAATCCTGGGCATATGTCCAGAAAAGATGAAAACTCTTAATTCAAAAAGATATATGCACCCCAATGTTCACAGCAGCACTATTTACAATAGCCAAGACATGGAAACAACTCACATACACATAAGCAGATGATCAGTTTAAGAAGATATATATACATATATATATATGCAATGGAATATCACTCAGCCATAAAAAAAGACTGAAATATTGCCATTTGCAGCAACATGGATGGATCTAGAGAATAAGTGAAGTCAGACAGAGAAAGACAAATGTTGTATGATATCACTTACATGTGAAATCTAAAAAATAATACAAATAAATGTATATACAAAATAGAAACAGACTCAAAGACACAGAAAACAAACTTATGGTTACCAAAGGGGAAACGGGGGGGAGGGATACATTACTAGTTTTGGATTAACAGATACACATTACTATACATAAAACAGATAAACAACAAGGTCCTACCGTATAGCACAGGGAACTGTATTCAATATCTTGTAATAACCTATAACGGAAATAATCTGAAAAATGTACATATATATATATACATATACACACACACATACACCTGAATCACTTTGCTGTATACCTGAAACTAACACATTTTAAATCAACTATACTCCAAAAAAATTTTTTTTAAATAAATAAAGACATTGATTCACTTTAGAGAAAGAAAAGAACAAAGCAAGACAGAAACCACACTCCCGTCTCACTGACCTCCCAGAGACGTGGCTCAGAGTCCTGGACGATCAGCTCATACCTGACACAGAAGCAGGATGGTCCTCCAGGTACAGCACAACAAGACAGAATGTCTTTGTTCCTGGTAGTGACACACATTCCCACTCTCCTTCAAACCCTACAGCTGATCTGAGTTTGGGTGAGGAGGGGAAAGAAAGTGTGAGGAGGTTGGGGGAAGAGTCTAGAAGCTTCTTCCCTGAGACTCTAGAGAGATGGGCTGACTCCACAGGTGCAGGGGTGGGAAGGGAGGGGAGCAAGTACTCTGAGCAGACTCATACCGGAGCAAGTACTCTGAGCAGACTCATAGCAGTAAGCCACAGGGAAGGGAGTCCTGCGATGCCCTCGGGAAAGGCAAACAGCATTGACACGTTTTGCAGAAATGAACCTGCCACTTTCAGTTTCTTTGGCACACAGAACTAAATACATGTCAGCTATTATCACACACATGATCATGCCTGGATCACATCCAGTGAGCTACATTTTTAACATGGTCACAGGTGATTCTGAGGCAACAGTTTTCAAAGTACAAACCAGAACAGTGCTCTTCAAACTTACGCTCATACACCCACTACAATTTTTCTACAAAATACCATACTCCTCACACATTTTTAAATTGACATCTGAAATTTGTCACTGTAAGTTTAAACAGTTGCAAAAACAAATTCTGGACAATTTATGAATACTAATCTTAAAAATATAATGATTACTCTTTTAAATGTAGTTAATAGACTCTAATAATACCATATTTGCCATTCAGCATTATCTGTTTAAAAAGGCTGTGAACAGATGGCTTTAACATTCAGGAATTTTACCCGGTCCTTTTCCTCCTTTTAAACATTTCAATTTCTTTTCTTTTTAACAGAATTTATCCAAAAGTAATAGTTTTATGCTTCAATGCCTATTATTCACCCTCTCATAATTTCCAAGGAATACAAATGTAAAAATGATTTTTAAAAATTTTCTCTGATCACAAAAGTAGTTTTAGGTTTACTTCTGGGCTGAGTTATAAAAATATTTTATTAGCACCTAACTATGAAAACATATTGAAATATGATAATTATTAAAAATTAAAATTTAATTGGAAATGTATCTTATTGGAATGGATAGGATCAATTTTTTGGTCCTCTAATAAAGGCCTCCCAGATACCATTATTTGAAATTATCCTTTCTTTGACACCCTGGAGGTTTTCACATCTGAGCAAGGTAGAGCCAGATTTGCAATAGGTGAGATACCTTCCCTTTATAAATTGGGTAGGCGATCCATTTAAATTAAGAGAGTACTAATGAAAGCTGAGGATGTGGAAGGTAATTTGCTCAAAATTATCCATGCCTCTACCCCTTGGAGGGTCCTTCTGCATCCCCCAGTTTAAAGACTACTCATCTAGCACTATAGCCAAAATACCCATGCATCTTGTGAAAAAGGCAGATTCACGGTCCCTGCTCCAGATACCTGAATTAACAGGATCCCCAGATTACTTTTCCCCTCACTAAAGACTGAGAGACGAATTGGGATATAAAACAAACGCATAAAATGTTAAATGATGTACAATTTAAATAAAAATTCAACAACAGATGACCTATCTTAGGTAGTACCTGGTGGCCAAAGGATTCACAGACACTCATGAGAGGGTGGGATAGTCAAAGGCTTTTTTTTTTTTTTTCAAAGGCTTTCTAAAGGAAGCAACGCTGGAACTGGGGGAAGGATGGGTAGAATGTGAAAGATAAAGAGGCAGAGGTAAATGGTTTACCAAGTTTGAAATGTAAGGTATTGATTTTGTTGACTAGGAAGGAGCAATTAATGCCCTCAAAAAGTGACTCATCACAGAGACGCCCTGGTGGGAAGGCACTGGGTTATTGTGCCTGAGTGGTGCAAACACAATTACTTACTGTTGAAGACAGAAATACGTTGAGAATATTAATTTAGGTAAATTGGTTTTAGACAACTGGTTTTGTGTGAGTTTGTTTCAAGCAAATTGACCTAGAGCTGAACACATATTTTATCCATGGATTGGGTAATCCATAAACGTAAGGATAACTATATATCACTATTAAGTCCCACACTCATTCCAGGCTGGGCAAAAAGAGTTCAAATTCAAATTATTTTATTCTTCTAGTAGCCCTGGCAATAGGCTTAGCAAAAGGTATAAGCCATCACCGAAAATGAAACCAAGAGCACCTAGGCTTTTTATTAACTCTGATTCCGTTATCACTGAGTATCACAAAGATTTTTTTAAATGCATCTGTTCACAGGAAAGTAGAAATCACTGACTGCCCCTATCATCTATCCTTTGGACCACTATAAGGACCACTCCAAACTGGTCTTCCTACTTCTCCACAGCAGCCACTCACCTCCCTGCCAGATCTATACTCATCCTCGATACCTCTAAAGCAGTCTGACAACACCTGTATCTGGTTCTGTTACTCCCCTGCCTAAAACCTTCACGCCATGTAATTTCTCTCTCCTGAAGACCTGACCTCCTCAAAGTCTACAGACATAATGCCCTTGCATATCACTCCCCTTGCCTCTTATCTATCAGTCATAATAAACTACCTGCTATTCTTCAAACAAGTCCTGCTCCATCCTTCCTCTGCCTGTTTGGTCTAGCTTGCCTCCACCTGACCACCTGACTTATCCAGCCTACTATCTTCCATGTCTGCTCAGGAGGCCTGTCCTAGTTCCCCCAAATAGGATTGATCATACTTGCCTTTGTGTTCTATGATATGCTATACATTCTTCAATAAGACTATTAGACCATTTTATTGCACTTATCTGTGTACATTTCATCTCTCTCTCCCCCATGCTACTCTCTGTCACCTACCTACTACCCTGCCACCAAAAAAAGCCAAAACAAAAAGAACCAAGTTGCTTGAGTGAAAGGATCTTGCCTGACACATCTCTGAATTCCAAGCATCTATCAAACTTACCAGTATATAGTAGATGCTCAGTAAATATTTGCTAAATGAATGCATGAACATATTATTATTTGTAATAGTGGAATTAATAATCAATGAATTAGACACTAATAATGTGCTAGATGTTACTAAATAAGAGTTAGGTATGATCTAGAAGCAAGAGTAACTGATGTCACCACCATTTACCTGCAACTTCTAAGATTACAACACAAGATAGAATATGTGCTCTAAATAAGTCAAGGAAAATCCCCTAGGAGTCGCCCTCACTATGCCATGTAACTCAACACACAATAGCAACTGTTTTTCAAGGTTCATTTCCACTTATCTTGATTGGTGCTACACTGAAGAAGAAATCTTAACACTGAGGAAAAAAATAACATCAGAGAACACACGGGGCAGATCTAAAAACCATTTGGTTGTTGTTTCCATTTTAACAAATCCTGTGCGCCACTGTGGAGTCACTGTATACTTTGCTACTTAAAATATGGAAAATGTCCCCATAGTTTCCCTTATCTTGAATTCACAAAATTCATTATATTTGGCTAAGACCTTTCCTTATTTAAAATGACCAGAAAATCAGCAAATCAAATTCAGCATTTCATCATGATGAAATAGTGCAGAGATGGTTCCACAGTAATGAATCTAAAACGCAATTACTGGATAATCAGACTAAAGAAAATCACATGAATCACACAGTCATTTCAGTAAATATATCCCTCATACATTAAACTCAAACTAATTTTTGTGATATCAACACTTAGAAGCCCAGATATATAAAGAATGTTCCTTAACTTGATAAAGATAATTGATCAAAAAAAATCTCTGACCAACATAATTTTTAACTGGAAAACATTAGAAGGAAGCCTATAAAATCAGGAATAGCACAAGGAAGTCTACTAATCACCACTTTTCTAGCTTTGTTTTGGAGGCCCTAGGCAGTAGAAAAGGTCTAGTAAAAAAAGATAGGTAGGGCTTCCCTGGTGGTGCAGCGGTTGAGAGTCCGCCTGCCGTTGCAGGGGACACGGGTTCGTGCCCTGGTCTGGGAGGATCCCATATGCCGCGGAGCGGCTAGGCCCGTGAGCCATGGCCGCTGAGCCTGTGCGTCCGGAGCCTGTGCTCCACAACGGGAGAGGCCACAACACTGAGAGGCCCGCGTACCACAAAAAAAAAAAAAAAAAAAAAGATAGGTAACGATTTGTGTTTTATTTTCTAGTGTTAAAAACCTGATTAAAAATGGGCAAAGGATTTGAATAGACATTTTTCCATAGAAGATACACCAGTGGCCAAAAGGCACCTGAAAAGACACACATCACTAATAATTAGAGAAATGCAAATCAAAACCCAATGAGACACCACACTGATTAGCGTGGCTAATATTAAACAAACAAAAACTCAGAAAATAACAAGTGTTGACAAGGTGGAGAAATTGGAACTTGCTCACTGTAGTGGGAATGTATCCCTATACATTCGGCAGCTATGAAGAACAATATGGAGACTCCTCAAAAAATAAAGAGAACATTGCCATACGGTCCAGCAATCCCACATCTGGGTATACACCCAAAGGAATTCAAAGCAGGGTCCCAAGGAAATATCTGTACATCCATGGTGATAGCAGCATGATTCACAATAGCTCAAAAGTGGAAGCAACCCAAGTGTCTACTGACGGATGGATGGATAAACAAAATGTGGTACAGACCACAGAGTGGAATGTTATTCAGCCTTAAAAAGGAAGGAAACTCTGATACATGTTACAACACGGATGAATCTTGAGGACATTATGCTAAATGAAATAAGCCAGCCACACAAATACTGTAGGGTTCCACTTCCATGAGGTACCCAGAGTAGTCAGATTCATAGCAATAGAAAATAGAATAGTGGTTGCCAGAGTTTGGGAAGAGAGGAGAAATGAAGAGTTGTTTAATGAGTATAGTTTCGGTTGTGCAAGACAAAAGAGTTCTGAAAATCTGTCACACAAACATGAATATACTTAACGCTACTGAACTCTACTTAAAAATGGCTAACACCTATTCACCTATTGTGTAAACCATTATGTGCTAATATACAGAGTGTTAATAAATGTTTTCAATGAGTAAAATGATAAAAACTTTTCATGGTTAAGATAATAAATTTTACTTTATGTATATTTTATAATTAAAAACACAAGCTGTCATGATTTGTCTACAAAAATTCCAAGGCTCTCAACTGAAAAAACTAGTAGAACTAACATGAGTATAAAATCAGAATTAGAAACATGAAAGTCGCTTTGTTATACCAACAAAACCATTTTAAAACATGACAGATGAATACCATTTTTAATTAAGTCTGCAAAAATTAAGTTAAATGGCACGAGCTACAAGAAGAAAACTGTAGAGCTTTTCTGAAGAACATAAACAAAATTCTGAATAGCCAGAGAGATAAATTATGTTCCTGGATAGGAAGACTCAGTATTACCAGGCCTCTCATATTGATCTATGATTTAATATAATCCCAATGGAAATTCCAATCTCATCATTTCATAGACCTTGAGAAACTGACTTTCAAGTTCATACATAAGAGTCTATGTCTACAACTACCCAAACAAAATTTAGCAGGAAAAGAAGAATTGAGGTAATTTGAAATGCCAGATATTTAAATAACTTTAAAACTGTATCAACTGCAAAGACACAAAATTGGCACAAGGTCTAGATAGACATAAACAAAAAACATTAAAGGATCTAGAAATAAATCAGCATATAGAAAGGCATTTAAAAATGTGACAGCACTCCATATCTGTCGAGCAAGAACCAACTATTTATTAAATGTTGGGGCAAATAGTTGTCAATCTGGGAAAGACAAAACTAACAGTGGCTTACATTATTTTGGTTCCACAATGAGCCGGGCACTGTGCTAAGGTCCCTAAATGCATTATTTTATTGACTACTAAAAACAATTTTTTTACACAAATAAGGAACCTAAGCACAAATAAATAGGAAATCATCTTGCCCAGTAACTTGCCCAGTAAAAAGTAATTAACTTGCTTCAGTAACCGCTGAAGCCTAAAATTTCACTCCATGTCATTAGATTCCATAACCTAAGCTCCCTACAGCACACTGCCACCCTTAACAACACATCCTTATGTATGCCACACACAGAAACAAATTCTAGACTGAATAAAAATCTAAACATATATGCATATTAGTTAAAATGTACATATTGTTCAACTTTAGGTTAGGGAAGGCTTCCTTCAGACCATCAACAATAACGACAACTCCAGAAAAGATATAACTACATGAAACATAGAATTTCCATATAATGAATGAAGGCAAAAGGTAAAAGACATGGCAAGCTAAAGACTAGGATTGCGATATATACAACAAAGGACTAACTGCCTTAATGTACGAAAACCTGCTTTCAAATCAGTAAGAATAGAGACTAATGACCCAATTTACAAAAGGGCAAAGAATACAAGCAAACAAGTCACAAAAGAAGACAAAATGAAAAGATGTCCAACTATGCTAGTATTGAGAAATACAAATTAAAAACAGTAGTATGCAATTTTTAACCTTAGATTGGCGTAAGCTAAATGAATATTGGTGAAGTGTGAGTAATGGACATTCTTGTGTTAGTTGAGTATATTTAGTGGGTTCAGTATTTTCAGAGGGCAACTGTGTAGTATCTACCAGTGGTTAAAATGAGTAGGAACTCAAAAAAAAAAAAAAATGAGCAGGAACTCTAACACACAATTCTGCTTCTATCTTATCAAAGTACTCACAGGTATGCACAAAATAGATGTATAATAATTTCATTAAAGTATTGTTTGCAACAGTGAAAGATTCTAAGTGATTAAAATGTTTGTAAATCAGGAAACAGTTCAATAACTTATATTTACTATTTTATTGAGAGAGATTCTATCTAACAAAAAAAGTCAGAAAATGGAATTTTAAAAAACATGTGCACAACTGCATCAAAATTTTAGAATACTTGGGAGTAGATTTAAATTTAAGGGAAGCTAAAACCTTCACAAAGAAAACTAAACAGAGAAATCAGAAAAGGCTATATTCAAATAAGTATGTAGGGAAAGATACATATTATGTTTGCGGAATTAAAAACTCATTGTAAAGATGTTGATGCAATCAAAACAATAATGTCAAAATTGATAAAGTAACTCCAAAACGCATATGGAAATGCAAAGAGCTGAGAATAACCAAGGTAAAAGGACACACTAGTAGATCATGACTTATTATAGTTGTGGTCATTAAGACAGTGTTACACTGTTACAAGGTTAGATAAAACCTAGAGAATACTGGAACAGAAGAAAGAGTCCAGGGGAAGAAGGTGGGTTTTTAAATAAATAATTCCAGATAATTTTAATATAGAAAAAACAAACTTGATCCCCACCTCAACTCATACACAAAAATCAATGCCCAGTATATTGCAAGTCTAAATGACAAATAAAGAGCACTAATTCCTTAAGATAATTTAAGGGAATATTTTCATAACTGAGTTAGGAAAGGATTACTTTAATAAGGCTCAAAATGCCCTAACCATAGGACAAGACTGATTATAGTAAAAATGAGAATTTCTGTTCATCAAAAGGCACCATTAAGAGAGTGAAAAGCCAACCCACAGAGTAAGAGAAAATATTTCCAACACAATTAACCAAAGGGCTCATATCCAGCATATAAAAATAACTTCTCTACGAAATAATAAAAGATAGTCTACGTCTTAAAAAATGGACAAGTGATCTGAACATGCGCTTCACAAAAGAGGATATCCAATGGCCAATAAACATATAAAAAAGTGCTTGACTGGGGAAACACCAATTAACAGCAGATTGGCTCGAATTAGAAAGACCAACCAAACCAAATGTTGGCAAAGATGTGGCGCAACCAGAACTGTGATGTTTTGGTGACGGCAGTATAAATTGATAACCATCACTTTGGAAGAGTGTTTGGTATCATCTACTGACACTGAATACAGACACACCCTATGATCAGCAATTCCACTCCCAGGTATATACCAAGGAGAAATGTGTTCCTTTGTGTACCAAAAGACACGTACAAGAAAGTGAACAGCAGCATACTCGTAACAGCCCAAAACTGAGGACAACACGGATGTCCTTAGGGTGGATAAATACATTGTGATTCATACAACGGAGTAGTACAGAGCAATGAAAACAAACAGATTACAGGTACATGCGATAACGTGTTTGGTTCTCACAAGCATAACGTTGAAGCAAAGCAGCCAGACACGAAATGAATCCATTTATGTTAAGTTCAAAAGCGCTGAAACTAATCTATAGTGTTAGAAGTCAGAACTATGGTTTCTTTGGAGGAAAAAGGTAATTGCGGTGATAGGAAGGGGGCAAGACAGGGGCTTCCAGGGTGTAGGCAAGGTACTGGGTTGACCAAGAAGTTCGTTCAGGTTTTTCTGTAACATGTTATGGCAAAACCCGGAAGGAACTTTTTGGCCAACCCAATACTATTTCTTGATTTGCAGAGTGGTTCCAAGAGTATGTTCACTTTGTTATAATTCATAGAGCTATACATCTGTGATGAAATAAACATTTGTATTCTAAGGCAAGTTAAGGAAAATTTACACATAAAATTTTTTCTTTGAGCTTTGGCTTCCTCTCTCCCCTCTACTGTGCGTTGTGTATCTGCATTATGCATTGCCCAAACCTTCCCATCTGCAGAAACACCTGCTCAACCAAAAACAGCAACCTTCTCCTAGCATCAACAAGATTCTTCCTCTGGAGACACCCTTCCTTCTTCATCTTGTAAGGGGTCACGATGACCCATGACCCACTACTCGCTTTGTACACATAGATCTGGACGGTGTAAACTGTCAGTAATACATCATTTAATGTACAGCCCTATGTCTCAAAAACATATATAATTGTACTTTGACCTCTAACGGGCAAAACAGTTCTCGGAGCTTTCTGAGAGCCTGTTCCTGGGTAATAAGCCTCAATTTGTCTCGAATAAAATTTTCCATTTCTTACTTAGATTGAGTGATTAATTTTTTCATCAACACTTATAATACGAGCAATTTTCCACATGTGTGTTACACTTCAATATAAACTGTTTTTTAAAAAGCCAATTGTGGGGGGCTTCCCTGGTGGCACAGTGGTTAAGAATCCTCCTGCCAATGCAGGGGACACGGGTTTGATCCCTGGTCCAGGAAGATCCCACATGCCGCGGAGCAACTCAGCCTGTGTGCCACAACTACTGAGCCTGCACTCTAGAGCCTGCGAGCCACAACTACTAAGCCCACACGCCTAGAGGCCATGCTCCGCAACAAGAGAAGCCACTGCAATGATAAGCCAGAGCACGGCAACGAAGAGTTGCCCCTGCTCGCCACAACTAAAGAAAGGCCATGTGCAGCAACAAAGACCCAACATAGCCAAAAATAAATAAATAAAAATAAATAAGAATTAAAAAAAAAAAGCCAATTGTGGGAATTCCCTGGCGGTCCAGTGGTTAGGACTCCGTGCTTTCACTGCTGTGGGCCCAGGTTCAATCCCTGCTTGGGGATCTAAGATCCCGCAAGCTGCTCGGTGCAGTCAAAAAATAAATTTTAGGGGCTTCCCTGGTGGCACAGTGGTTGAGAGTCCGCCTGCCGATGCAGGGGACACGGGTTCGTGCCCCGGTCCGGGAGGATCCCACATGCCGTGGAGCGGCTGGGCCCGTGAGCCATGGCCGCTGAGCCTGCGTGTCCCGAGCCTGTGCTCCGCAACGGGAGAGGCCACAACAGTGAGAGGCCCACGTACCACAAAAATAAATAAATTAATTTTAAAAATAATAAAATAAGATAAAAGGCTAATTGTGATGCCATCGAACTTCATATATTATCTCCTTTTATCTTTACAATAGTTATTTTAAATTATCATCATTGTCCTTTTTTATAAAGAGGGATATCAACTCAGGTCACAGCTAGTACATGGCAGAGTCAAACTTCAAACTCAAGTCTATTTGATGCTCAAACCCACAAAACCCAAAGTAAAGGAAATTCCAAAGTTAAGCATGTCCCTAAGATTTCCCTAGTTCAATTTTCCTTTCTCTCTGAGACAGTCTTCTACCTTTCCCATCATATGTTCTCATCCTTCATCTGGGGACGAATGCTCCAGAGTTTGGCTATTGAAACTTTGCTTTTAGTTATTCCTCAGAAATACAGTCATTTGTTCTTTCTACCAAAGAGGAAAGCATTTACGATGCCCCGGCTGCCGTCTCTGGCGGAGGGATCTGAAGGAGTGAGTGCCGTTTCTTCGCTGAGCCAGTGCGCAGCTCCAGCACAGTAAAGGTAGATCAGTGGAAGGAATTCAATGGGCTGCAAGTGAAAAGGTGTGGCAGGGCCGGAGGGGAGGGTGCTGAGGCTGGAACTGTAGAGTGGCTGCTTGGTGGAGGACCCAGAGAACAAGCACTGGGCAGCTGGCGACAGATGAAGATTTGAGGGAGGGAAGAAAAATGGGGCCACCTGGATAGAAATTCTGAGGAAGAAAAATACTGAAAGGAGGTATCTGTGAAGGTGTGGCATAGGATATGGCATATCAAATTTCAGCCTCATCTGCCCAAAAGCAGCTTCAAAGTGGATTTTAGTACTCATTTTCTCTAAAACAACAATAAAACTACTGAAATACACAACCGTTAAGATAAAAATATTTGTTCATGGACCTCCTAAAATCAAATACATATGCACCCTACACTTCAGCACACAAACTGGGCCCAGCAAAGAGCCCCACCTGAACTTTGCAAGAATCCACAAACCAGAAGCATTTTTATTTGCGTTACATTGCTTAAGTGAGCCTCAAAAGCATTAAAGATACCATTAAAATTCCCCTTTTCTATTTTTATGAGTCAAAAAGCAGCATGAAATGACCCAGACGATTTCTGTGGATGTGTCTGGTGAGCTGGTATGGTACTCATATCCTCTCCTTTATTATGCAGATGGCCTCACTGTGGTCTCATAATTCTTTGCTTTATAATAAGCAGCATAATTCTTAAATGCTCCTGTTCCCTGTGCTTTCCTTGCTGGAGCTTTAATTGTCAGTATATTGGCAGAAAAACAAAAAAAAATCCATCACTCTCCAATGCCCCCCCCCCCCACCAACGACTTCCAATTGTCATTTCAGCTCTCTTATTAATTACGTGTATCTTTCAGCAAGTCATAACCTCTGGCTCTCATTTGTAAAACGAATAGGATGAATTACATGATTTCTAAGATGCTTGCAGCTCTAAATTTTTAATATTCTAAAATTTCAGATTCTATATTTTAATCTCTTAAAATACAGAATTTTTAATCTCTCTTTTAATCTCTTTTCCTCTGAGCTAAAGACCTTTACTAATACTTCCTGGAATACAACATATGATTCCTGAGTCGCTGGTCCATACTTTGGGATTCCCTCTGCGTAATATCAAGCCTTAGTTCCCATTTGTGTTGGGGAAGCCAATCTCCCTCCTCACAGCTCCCAGATATACAGTAAGTAGAAGCCTGACACACTCATGTCGCCTCTGGTTTCCCAGTACGACCTCTTTCTACAGCTATAAGACGCAAGGTTTTCCTGGTCTTTAATCTGTACAGCTTCCAATTTCTGGGCCATCATCATAACTCCATGCAAGTGATGGCAACATACCACAAAGTCCTGTGAAATATACAATGAATAAACCTATAGCCTAGACTGTGAAAGAAGACACTTAGGATAATCTGTCTAGACATATGACCTTAAAGGCAAGTCCATTCATGGCTAATGCAGCCTGTTAGCTGTGAATGAATACGTTTTTTAAAGGTACTGTAGGCCAATAAAATATGCCAAGATATTTATAGCTCTCCCTGGCTGGTGAGGCAAGAATGTCTGACTCACCAGGGAGGGTGGCACACAGCTCTGTCACTTTATAACCAAGGGAACCTAAATTAGACACAAACCAGAAAGTAGGCGGATCTTTATTAAGTTGAGGGATGGGTTACCTAAAATACTCTAACTAGGGATGTCCCTGAGCTACTCCAAGTTTCAAGGCGGTGTGAGTTATCCCCAAGAGATGCCACACACAGTGACAGCTTGCCTGTTCACAGTAACCATGATGCCTCAACCTAGGTTCTCTTTACTACCAAAGCCGCAGCGCTCGCCCTAAGTAGGGTGGCCCATGTGCCAGCCCCCAGCCCAGCTCTGAGGTGCAGCCAGTGCTGAGAAGGGCTTTTCCAGATGCATGCTGAAAGTTCATTTTGTTTCGGAAAACGTGAGAGCTTTCCTTCTTCGTCCTTTTTCTCCTTTTTTTTTCCCCATGGGTAATTAAGTCACTGCCAGTTTCCCAAATGATGCCATTTTAATCTCACAAACATTAGCTTCATCTCCTCTCAGGATGCTCAGGCACACATCATGATGGTATATTTTTTAAATATCCTAATAAATAAGGAGATGTTTCAGGCCATTCGTCGTAACACAAAATAGGAGACGAAGAGGAAAGGAAGCCCAGCTCTAGGTTGAGCATTTGCAGCAAAGGTTCTTCATCTACACCCGGGGAGGTGGCAGGAGATGGGGGGATGTGTCCACAAATGGTTATGGGGTGGGGGGAGGGTCTGAAATACCGCAGATGCAAAATTAACTGCAGGGTCTTCTTCCACAGCTTTCTATCATCATTAGGTTTTTTAAAGAGCCTGAGAACACTAAGAACCACGAACCAGAGTAAAACTGAGGGACGGACCCCTGAGATCAGTTGGTCCAAAAGTGCCCTTCACTCAGTCTAGCCCGGACCTCAGGAGGGAAATCTACAGAGCATCTAGCATGCACGAGTCACTAGATTCTAAGGAATGCACTTGACTTTTATGAAAAATAAATCACAAGATACAATTTCATATCATGTATTTTTTTAAAAAATAACATGCCTGCCCAGAGATAAACCCACGCACATATGGTCACCTTATCTTTGACAAAGGAGGCAGAAATGTACAGTGGAGAAAGGACAGCCTATTCAATAAGTGGTGCTGGGAAAACTGGACAGCTACATGTAAAAGTATGAAGTTAGATCACTCCCTAACACCATACACAAAAATAAGCTCAAAATGGATTAAAGACCTAAATGTAAGGCCAGAAACTATCAAACTCTTAGAGGAAAACATAGGCAGAACACTCTATGACATAAATCACAGCAAGGTCCTTTTTGACCCACCTCCTAGAGAAATGGAAATAAAAACAAGAGTAAACAAATGGGACCTAATGAAACTTAAAAGCTTTTGCGCAGCAAAGGAAACCATAAAGAAGACCAAAAGACAACCCTCAGAATGGGAGAAAATATTTGCAAATGAAGCAACTGACAAAGGATTGATCTCCAAAATTTATAAGCAGCTCATGCAGCTTAATAACAAAAAAACAAACAACGCAATCCAAAAATGGGCAGAAGACCTACATAGACATTTCTCCAAAGAAGATATACAGAGTGCCAACAAACACATGAAAGAATGCTCAACATCACTAATCATGAGAGAAATGCAAATCAAAACTACAATGAGATATCATCTCACACCAGTCAGAATGGCCATCATCAAAAAATCTAGAAACAATAAATGCTGGAGAGGGTGTGGAGAAAAGGGAACCCTCTTACACTGTTGGTGGGAATGTAAATTGATACAGCCACTGTGGAGAACAGTATGGAGGTTCCTTAAAAAGCTACAAATAGAACTACCATATGACCCAGCAATCCCACTACTGGGCATATACCCTGAGAAAACCATAATTCAAAAAGAGTCATGTACCAAAATGTTCATTGCAGCTCTATTTACAATAGCCCAGAGATGGAAACAACCTAAGTGTCCATCATCGGATGAATGGATAAAGAAGATGTGGCACATATATACAATGGAATATTACTCAGCCATAAAAAGAGACGAAATTGAGCTATTTGTAATGAGGTGGATAGACCTAGAGTCTGTCATACAGAGTGAAGTAAGTCAGAAAGAGAGAGACAAATACCGTATGCTAACACATATATATGGAATCTAAGAAAAAAAAATGTCATGAAAAACCTAGGGGTGAAACAGGAATAAAGACACAGACTTACTAGAGAATGGACTTGAGGCTATGGGGAGGGGGAAGGGTAAACGGTGACAAAGCGATAAAGAGGCATGGACATATATACACTACCAAACGTAAGGTAGATAGCTAGTGGGAATCAGCCGCATAGCACAGGGAGATCAGCTCGGTGCTTTGTGACCGCCTGGAGGGGTGGGATAGGGAGGGTGGGAGGGAGGGAGACGCAAGCGGGAAGAGATATGGGAACATATGTATATATATAACTGATTCATTTTGTTGTGAAGCTGAAACTAACATACCATTGTAAAGCAATTATACTCCAATAAAGATGTTAAAAAAAATAAATAAATAAAAAAAAATAACATGCCTGGGAATACATTTAGAAAAAATACAAGATATATATCTATATCTATACATCTATGTATCTAGTTAAGTCAGAAAAGAAAACTTGAATAGTTTTATAAGATATGTTCCTGCGTAGAAATACTAAGCATTTTAAAGATCTCATTCCCACCTTCACATTAATTTCTAAATTAATGCAATTCCAATAAAAGTCCCAAAGCAATCCTTCTGAAACTTGACCAAGTAGGCTAAGGCTTTCTGGAAGAATAAATAAGAGGAAAGCTAAAAAAATATTTTTAAAAGTATGCTTGAGAACTTGAACAGATTCTGAGATGCATTATAATGCTGCAATAATTAAGATACTGGTACAAAATACAAAAAGAGAACAGAAAGCCCAAGACAGTGCTAAACTTATCATGGAGAGGAATAATTACTTCAGAAGCCTGCTGTACAATTAACTACTTAGAAAAACAGAAGCTGTCTTAGCTCTCTTCCTCGGTCTAGGCACCGAAGTAAGTTTTCAACATGAAATGGAAAACAAGAAGACAAGGAAGGAAGAGGTGGAAAGAAATCACTTAAGAAATTTAAACAGAGCTGATCTTTGAGTAGGGGAGGTCCTCTCAAGCTAAAAGAAAAGTTATACAATAAAATGAAGGTAGATTTGACTGTATAAATATTTAAAACCTCTATACCAGAAAATACAAGTAAAATAAAAAGCAAATGATAAGAGGGAAAAGCATTTTTAATGTTTTAAGAGTACTTATTTCATACTGAATAACTTTAGATAAAAAATTAAGTTTGGGGCTTCCCTGGTGGCGCAGTGGTTGAGAGTCCACCTGCCGATGCAGGGGACACGGGTCTGTGCCCCGGTCCGGGAAGATCCCACATGCCGCGGAGCTGCTGGGCCCGTGAGCCATGGCCGCTGAGCCTGCGCGTCCGGAGCCTATGCTCTGCAACAGGAGAGGCCACAACAGTGAGAGGCCCCCGTACCACAAAAAAAAAAAAAAAAATTAAGTTCGGCAATCAATATGCACCAAAAACCTGAAAACGGCATATACACTTATATATAGCAATTCCACAAGGAATGTGTTCTAATTAAAGGAAAACACCTATGAACAAAAATATTTATAGCATTGTTATTTTCATTATTACACATAATAACTTGAAAAACATGAAATCTCTATAAATATAATTATTGTTTAAATGTAGTAAAAATCAAAGATAGTCACATTTTCAAGTGTAAAAAGCAGTCTGTACAGTGTGATAAAAATTTTAAGTATGGGACTTCCCTGGTGGCGCGGTGGTTAAGAATCCGCCTGCCAATGCAGGGGACATGGGTTCGAGCCCCGGTCCGGGAAGATCCCACATGCCACAGAGCGACTACAACTACTGAGCCTGCGCTCTAGAGCCCATGAGCCACAACTACTGAGCCCACATGCCACAACTACTGAAGCCCACACGCCTAGAGCCCGTGCTCCGCAATGAGAAGTCACCGCCAATGAGAAGCCCGCACACCCAATGAAGAGTAGCCCCCGCTCGCTGCAACTAGAGAAAGCCCACGCCCAGCAACGAACACCCAACGCGCCAAAAATAAATTAGTTAATTTAAAAAAAATTTTTTTTTAATTTTAAGTATTAAATTCACATAGGCCTATCATAATTCAACATGGTGGCAATGATCTCTCTATGAAACACATTATAGAGAGTTTGTTTTGCTCCGTGATATTTCTGGATATTTCCAAATTTATTTTATTTTGTAACATTGGGAAACGTTGAAAGCATATGGAAGATTTTCTGAGATCAGTAAACAGAAGCTTTACACTAAGGTGAAGTAGGTGTGCAAAGAGCAATGCTCTCGATGATAGCCATTATATATTCTATGAACTGACTGCTGTAGAAAACATAACCCTCCCACGGGATCCAAAGCAGGAGTTTTTCTTTGTGCCCTTGTATCAGACCCCTGTGTGGTCAGCTGCCAATTCTTCGTACAGACTGATGGGCTTTAGAACCTTCTTACACTGCCAACTGACTCCAGGTGAAACTGTGCTGAGTATCTTCTATTTGCCTCCTAGACCCACTCTCCCCCTTTCTGGGTCCTTTTCTGGGCTCTGTTGTCTGGCCTAAAGTGGATCCTGATCCTCTGACTTCTCTTTGGATTTGCTGAAGGGCAGAGATGGCAGGAGACCAGAGAGCCGGAGAAGGAAGTCAGGGCATTTATGCCCACAATTCCCTCCGGCCGCCAGGTCACCGTGTATTGGATGCATCCCTCCAGTGAAGGCCATCGCTCCTGTCCGGCAGCCCCCTCCACAACACTCGGCCTCCCTCTGACATTCTGGGTTTTCCAGCAGCTTCTCCTCGCCCTGCCCCTTCAGGTCTAGGGCTGTAAACACCTCCCATGATTACTAACCCCAGAGAGCTGCTTCATCTCTCATTGCTTTTCCCAAACCCTGTCCACACAAACTCTCAATCAAATCATCCTCACCTGATCCCTGACAGGACCCTGGCTGATATGGTGATAGTATAATTATCCAAAGAAAAAAATAAATATGGCTAAGTGCATTTATTCTTCACAAAGCAAAAAGAAAAAAGTGACCTAATGTGGTTTAGAAAATTCTTTTATTCAAGTTTGAGATAAAAGTTTAACCCCATGTTACCTCTATGATTATTCTATGATACCTAGATCTTTATAATTTCCAGTCCTTTTTTTAAAGACTTTGGGCATGTTACTAACACTTATGTGACCTCACCACGTACAAGACAGCATGTTAGAGGACGAACAGATCACTGGTTCTGTTTCTCATGAGATAAACTGCTTTTGCAGCATTAAATTTAAAGGTAGACATATTTTTCTTTTAGATTCCCTTGTACTGTTTCATAGCACACCTTTTCACTTGGCTGTGATTGGGTTTTACTTAGCCCCGGGCTTCACAAGGTAATCAAGTTTACTCCATCCAGATGTTTCTGGTCTGCAGCACAAGAAAGTGGCAGGGACTCAGCTGAGT
The DNA here is from genome assembly GCF_011762595.2 of Tursiops truncatus. Classification (NCBI taxonomy): domain Eukaryota; kingdom Metazoa; phylum Chordata; class Mammalia; order Artiodactyla; family Delphinidae; genus Tursiops; species Tursiops truncatus. Next base: position 77,436,282 of record NC_047035.1, on the reverse strand, counting down.
TGATTAACCATTTAAGGAGGCAAGGCGGGGCTTCCCTGGTGGCGCAGTGGTTAAGAGTCCGCCTGCCAATGCAGGGGACACAGGTTCGTGCCTCGGTCCGGGAAGATCCCACATGCCGCGGAGCGGCTGGGCCCGTGAGCCTGTGGTCCGCAACGGGAGAGGCCACAACAGTGAGGGGCCCGCATACCGCAAAAAAAAAAAAAAAAAAAAGGACGCATGGAGCCCACTAAAAGATTCTTCCTAGAAAAGCAAGACTATTTCCCCAAGCTTGTTTGGAGAGCAAGCTCCTGTATCTAGAGGAGGAAAGACAACAGAACAAGGAGTCTGTCACTCAGATTGTCCCCAGCCCAATTGCAAGGAATAGAGGGAAATGCTCTTTTCACTCGTAATAGCTGTGAGGCATCCGAAACACAAAGCAGAATTGCATTGATAATAAGGTGTGAAAGCACAGCACAGGACTTGGGAGAAGGTAATTCTTTCTCATTTGAGCAGAGCAATTCAAGTGCAGTGTGGCTGAACACAGGGGACCCTCCCTGCATGGTAGAAGTCAACTCCAGCACCTGTGCAAGTCCCTTGAGTGACAGCTCTAGTGAGCCCTAGTGCCTCTCAACTGGCGCATCACCGAGGCTCCAAGAGCTCACAGAATGGCAGTGGAAGTGCCCTTAATGGCGGACACACTGTCATCAGAATGGCAGCAGAGGCTCTAGTGGAAGCTGAAGGCTTTAGCTGCCAGGGGAGTTAGCTGCAGCGTCAGCAGCTATAGACGCTGCTGATAACTTTGGCAGTGGCAGGAGGGTGCATCCTAGGCAGTGGGCACCAGCATCAGTGGTCAGCTACCCTCACATGGCAAAGAGGACTCCAGAAGCCATAGTTTAAAGGGACAGCTTCCCTTAGGTCAGCTCTTTCTTTTTTATCCTTGAACAAAAGTGAGTTTACAGTATTACGTGATCTCCTAGGCCCTCAGAAAAAGATCATCGAACGATAAACTCTGAATAGAGGGAAACACAAGCAGTGGCACATCCAAAGCAGCCGAGGGCAACACAAGGACAGTGAGAGACTCATGATGAAAATCACCATCTCTTTGCCAGCCCTGCCAAGGACTGGGCTTCGATGTCAACAGCAGAGAACTCCAATAGCACACTTGAAATATAAATAGTCACGCTCTCCCCTTTCACTAATTTAATGAATTATACATGCCAGGAAAAATTAAGAGCACTGACGACGTAAAAGCATAAGACTTCAAACACCTTGAAATATTCTGGAACGAATTTTTCTGTCTCTGTGCTCCCTACAGAGTGGCAATTTTAATCTACTTCCCTAAGGGCAGGGAGACCAATGGAAATACCACAAAATATGTTAAGTTATAAACCAAATGCTTATAAGACTCCAGATTTCTCAACAACAGAGCTCAAGAAAATCACAAGAAAAACGTTAACTTCCTAAAGATTAGCAGTAAATGGCAAGACAACCATATGTTGGCTGAGTAATGGGGTAAAAAAAAGTTTCCTACAGGCATGGAGTATCTTCTTTGATAACCTCCAGAGTGTATCAGCAGTGATTAGCGCTACAAGACTCTCAAGAAAATGAGCACCAGACCTGGCCGGGAGCACGGTAAGTAAGACACAGTACTGCCACCCATGGGAACTGGCTGGGGACCTAGGTGCCTTCTCCAGACAACAGCCAGCCTTCTCTCTGTTGCAAGCTGTCATTGTGCCATCAGAACGCACCCAAGAGAACTGTCATTATTCATCAATTCCTCCCTCCTTTTTTCCCCATCTCATCCGAGACCTTAGACAGCTTGGAGAACACGCATTTCATTACAAAAAAAAAAAGAGAGAGACTGGGACAGCTACTGACTTTGAGTGTAATTACACTGCAAGGTAATGATAGCACTCCTCTGAGCTTCTGGAAATGGAAGAGGACAGAAGCAAAGACTAAGGAATCTCTGTAGAGTATAAGTGCCCCCAAATATGACTGGAAGTAGATTGAAAAGCTGTTTATGCCACTTCCTTCTCTACTCAGCAAATGCTCATCGTCACAAAGAAGATGGCCACCCCAACATAAACTAGGAATAAGAACTTATAGGATTCTGGATTTTCATTAAAGCGAACTTCAGGACTTTTCACTGTTCAAACTGTACCACATCATAGGAAAGACAACTTGGTAGGTGGTACAGTATTGCAGTCAAAAAACCAATCCGATTTTGGAAAAACCAAATGTAGACAAGAAGAATGCAACAGCTACATACATTTTCACCAAGGCTGTGATAGCTTGCTTTCTGTCATTCAAGCCGGTCAGAAAGAAGTGTCATGAAGCAGTTGATGTCTTGGGGTAGTCAGAAGTTTGCAATTGTGTAAATGGAGGCTAAAGCAATCAGGCTGTAGATTCAGCTGTGTCCTCAATCGCTGATTGTAATGTTATCATCTTACAAAAAAGACCTGTGTATTACTAAACCACCCAAACTTTGATCCACTTATGTCATCAACCAATAGGAACTGAAAGAAGTGTTTCTGTATAACCATACAGACTGGTAATATACACACATACCTAAGACGCCCAGCAAAACGTAAGTCTGTGTTAAGGAATCTTCAAATATCAGGAAGAAGACAAAGGTTTCATCAGAGATACATAGAGACGCACATGTATACAATTAAGATATATCCTCCTCTCATTCTTTCTTTTTTTTTAAATTTCACATGAACCCTTCACTTAAAGAGTAAAAATATCTAGATTCCCATTCTACTTAAATATATTCAAGCAAAGCTCCCGGGAAGGTTTCCAGGGAGTTAGATTGCTTTGAAACTGGCCATGCATTAAATAAAGCTTTGTCTAACAAAAGTGAAAGAGTAACTGATATGGTATCTGTACGTTCACTCTGCACAAGGTTCCTGTGGCTCAAAAGCATTACTCAAAGACAAAGAACACATCAGATTACAGCTCTGGAGTCTCGTACTCTACCTCTGCCAGCAACCCTGCCAGCTTACACGACACTCTGTGAGGGCCAACCACCTGCTTCCTGAGGAATCTGTAATCTACCTTCTCCATTAGTTCCCCCGAGGTTCTCCTCCTTTACACATGTGCCCCCCTTCACTCATTCCACGGCGTTCACCTTTCATCTCTAAGAGATTCATTAACGATAAGTGTGCAAGGGTTCACTTTAACAGCAAAACCAAAAAGAAAAGCCTTCGGCATTACATTTTATAATGAAACAAAAACTTAAATTCTGTGAGTCTACTGAGCTAGAACTAAAAGCGACTGCAGCAAGAGATGCATCCTGGTACCTGGCTTCTTTTCCCATTACCTGCTTCAGTGTACTTCAATCCCACTTTTTCTTCTGTGTCTTTTGTCTTTGGGGGCGGCCAGACAGCTTGGAGTCTGCCAGGAGTCCTATCGTCCTGCTCAGTGGGGCTGTGGTCAGGCTGTTGGAAAAGTGGGCAAACAAAAGAGTAAGTTAAATGAAACGTGGCCAGGGCCAATTAATCCCTGAGAACGACTGTGCTAACTCTGAAATTAATTTTAATGGCACATTGCTCTCATTCACTGTAACTGAAACATCTCACTCCAATACGATCCTTTTCTAGAAATGTAAAGTGATCAGTTGGGGTGGAAAGAGAAATAACTCAAGGCCAAGTATTACACAACCTTCAATAGATGATTTTTAGCATATAACTTTTATTTTTAAATCACAAGTACACTTTGATCTGAAGATACAAATATACTATAATCGGGTACATTTATAGGGATGTTTAGAAATATATCCCAAACTCCAGGGTTATTTATAATATAAAAACTAGTTTTGCATTTTCTATGAACATTACCTGTAGGCCAAGATACACTTCTCTAAGATGTCCACATCGATCATTTCTTTTTTTTCTTTCCCACACACACAAAAATGAATGAGCTGGTTTTCACATTCAAGCTATTTTTACAGGGGTTGATTTTTAAAACTAGGAGAATGCTATGTTGTATTTAGTTTTTAACTGCAACCTAAGATAGTTTTTCCAAAGACCTTTAAATTTAACTGATGTATGAGGGAATGATAATTGCATGCCAAATTGATACTAAGCAAGAAATATTATTTGTTGCCCTTATGAATTTTAAGATCCACTGGACAAGTGCTTGCTAGTCCTTACAAATTACCTGAATAATTTTTTTAATAGTAACAGCTTTCACTAATTAGACGGTTACTATGTGCCAACTTCATTTAATCTTCGCAACAACCAAATAAAGATTAAAGGTTATTTTCTTCTTTTTGCTGATCAAGGTCACCCAGCCAGTAATTGGCAGTTAGAATTAAAACCCAAGTCTCACACTAACCCAGTGCTCAATCAAGATGCCTTGTAACCAACACAGAACATTTTAATCACATCACAAACAGGTATTTCGCCAAGTGGCAGACCTTCAAAGGAAAAATACAGTGTTCGCAGAGGTATAATAAAGTGGAGAGGAAATCTGGGCTATAGTTCTAGATTGCATTGATTCCTCATGCTGCTTGGTTTTTAGAAGCACATTTCCTATTCATGTTTAAACTCAGAGTGACAGTTTTGCTTTCTGACCTGCACACCTTTACTTATACCTCTCTTACAACAACCCAGAAAAAGATAAGGAAGAAAGAAAACGCTTCTGTCCAACTCCATACTCCTTACAAGGTCAACTTGACTATAATCATCTTTCACCTAGAAGAGGGTCACTAAGATCGGTATATGAGATTCTCTTTGATAGGAAACCTGAAAAGAAATACAGCAGCATCACATTTTATGACAAAACCCAAAACCCAACGCTACGTACGCTTTTGGAATCCGAGGGGCCATCTCCTGGCCTTGACCTCGACCGCTCAAACACAGCTCTTAGGGACTCTTTCTCATGCCTCATTTTGCGCTTGAGAGCTTCCAGCTCAGAGGTGTCAGCTGTGGTCCCCTTTTTGGGGGGACGGATGAATAGGGCTCTAAAGGCCTCCAAGGTAGTCTCTGGCGGCTTTGGCTTGACCTCTCCTCCCTGGGTCTGGGCTTCTCCGGGGCCGCTCTGGCTCTCCTGGGGAGTGCTGCCACTCCTCTCCTCCCCCCTGGGCTGTTCAGGGTCTTCTGCCTTTGATTCGGCTTTGGGGACGTCAATGTTGAGCAGCTGAGAGAGCTGCTCCAGGAGAGTGGGAGCGGCCTTCGGATCATTTGTTTTCTCTCCCATCTTCACTGCCTGAGGCCCTGCCTGTGCTAGGGACCTCTGGACAGGCTGGGTCAACTTAAGCAAAGCCAGGTCCCCGTCCTTTGGTTTAATTTCAGTGATGGTCTCCCCGACCTCGGCTGGGGCTCCCTTCTTCAGCACACGAAGCCCACTAAAAAAAGCTGGGAGCTGGAAGGACTTCTCTCCAGGGACTTCTTTTTTAGGAGAGGTGTTCTCAGTGACACCAACACTTGAGTTCTGGTCTGTTACCACAGGTAGAACTTTGGAACCTTCTTCTCCAGCTTGTCGCTGGCCGGGGCTATGCTCTGTCTGAAGGCCACCATCCTCGGGTTCCAATTTGCTGTTTATCTCCTGCAGAGTCCTTTGAGGACCTTCTCCACTGGGCTCTGCATCACCCCTTTCTCCAGGGGCAGTATTTTCCCTCCCATCTCCTGGCTTTTCTTGGGACTGCTCAGATGGCTCAGATAAAACACCACTAGGGGACTTTGGGCCATTGATGTTGCTTCCCTCTTCTGGCTCCTGGCCTCCATCATCAGAGTCAGAATCACTGGTGGTGTTCACCAGGGTCCCGCGAACCAAAATGACATTGTCTCTGCACACACTCAAAGCAGCCAGTGGAAGCAGCTCTTGACCAGGCAGAGAAATCCCTGCCTCTGCTTCTCCCCGGCTTCCTTCCAACCTCGTCTCTGTCTCCACCCTCGGAGTCTTCCCATCATTTCCGAGGTCAGGTGGAACCTGAGCCTCCGCCTCCGGCGGATCCAAGCCACTGCTGGGCTCCTCCAGCTGAGGCGTGGGATCCACCACTAAACTGCGGAAGGCTTTCAGCACCGCATCTTCCTCTCCAGGCTGCACAGATTCCAATTTATTCGTAAACCCAAACAGGGATTTCATAGAGAACTTGGTCAGGATCGACTGGGCCACGTCAAGTCCGGCTTCGGGTTGTCCTGGTTCCGAGCCATCACTGCCATTCGGAGCGTTACCCACGTCCTCCATGTCCCAGCCGTGCCCTGGGCGGCAGATTCTCACTTCTGCGATCTTCCCCTGCCCTCTCAGTTTCTCCACTCCACCGGTTCTTAACTTCCAGGACAGAGAACAGCAGGACCCGCCGGTGGGACTCAGTCGCGGAGCGAGCACACTTGGCCGGGCTCTGGTCCCTCCCGAGCCCTCCTTCCGGTTTGCGCGGTGATGGGGCGTCCGGGGCAACTGTAAAAAGTCCGCGGAGCTTTATGCCCAGAGGCAGCCGAGGCTGCGCACCTTACTACACACGGACTGGGGAGGCTGCTCCTCTGGGACTTCCGTATTTATTCCCGGGGACAAAAGGCTTTTTGTCGTAGGGAAAGTCAGCCTGCCCCCACTCATCCCAGCCCAGGACTTCGCCGCGAGCTCCGCCCCAGTGCCGGCCGTTCTCCTGGTCACTTTCAACTTCCTCATTGGTGAGCAAGTGAGGCTCCAGAAAGTGCTGAGCCGGCAAGCAGCTCCTGACGGCCTTCAACCCCCCCCCCCCCCCCCCCCACGGAGCAGCTGAAGAAATTTAAAAGTGAATCAGCAGCAAATGACCGAAATACTTCTTACGGGCTCTCTATTGCCATCTCAGTCACGGCCAGAAGCTTGTGCCATCCAGGCCAAAAAAAAAAAAAAACCCAAAAAACAAAAAACTAGCAGTGCACACAGACCAACAGCCACTTACAGAGCCCGAAGCAAAGAAAGAAAAGTGAAGAAAGAAACGGATCATCTCAGGAAGCCCAGGACTCTCAAAAGCAGTTAATTTAATGCCCTTGAAGCTTTTTTTTTTTTTTTTAAGTGCTTTCTTCCGCTTCCCTGCAGGTTTCATCTGGAATGCAGATTTTTAGCTGCCCCAGCCGGAGAAGGAAAACCAACTCGACTGGTTTCGGATTACTGCTGTTTTAGCTCTGCCCCGGGGTGTCAGCGTTCTACAAACAGGCAAGCGCACCTAGGCAAGCGCACCCACCACGCCCACCGTCCACCAGCCTTAGGGTGGCAGAGTAAACAGCCCCAGCCAGCCTGGCAGGAATGATTACCCTCCACACTCTCGGTGCCAACCTTGGGCTTCTGCTCAGCAGCTCTGGCTTCCTTATGAATCCTGCTGGCCAAAGCCTCTGTGCTTCAGCCATCCAACCAACAAATTGAAACCTGGCATGATACAAAGTAACACACAACCTGCCTTGTTAGGTAAAGCAATTCACTAAAGGTCCCCAAGGAGTCCCATTCCCCTAAAGGGAAAAACACCTGAAAGGTCTCTATCAGGTCTCTGTCACAGACCCAATTTGCCTAAAACAAAAACAGGAAAGACAAAACCACCACCAAACATCAGCTCAATGTAGTTTCCAACGGTGATTATATGCTGAGAACCTGGCAATGAAGAACTTGGAAAAATTGCAGCTCTGTTTCCCAGCAGCATACCTTCTGCCTCTTGGGGCAGCTTCCTGTGGGACCTGAAGGTCTCAGTGTTTTTCAAATCCCATCCAGTCAGCAGGCATTTAGTAAGCGCCTGGGACGGATAAGGTACTGTGCTGGATCGGAAGAACCAAACTGGCTTAATAGTCATCATGGTTTAATAGTAATCACCGGCTCTCTGAACAAAGCTGCGAGAAGATTGAGCCCAAGCGTTAAACACAAACAAATTATGCAAAACGGAATCTGTAGCCACCAGCAAAACAACTGTCTTGCTTTATCCGCAGCAGGGAATGGCTGTGGCTTCCACACTGCTAGCTTGAATTGTGTTTCCCGCTAAGTATTAATACTAAGAAATTCTGATCACAATGATAAATTTCTAGCATGATGCGTTCAAAAGCAACCCTCACACAAAAACGGTACATATGATTACAACCCATCAGCTCCTATTGGAAAGTTAAGACAGTAGTTCCTAATCCCTGATTTGACCTTGTATCTAAACGGATACTTTCCTGTTTGCTCCTGATCCCAGTATATTTGGGGATTATTAACTAGGGCACAGTTAATCAAAAGGCCACCACAACACTGAGGAAAATTCATTGGTGACATGTAGGTCTCAGAAGAAGCTTCCTGTCTCAAGGAAATGCCCGTTGATAAAATCATACTTCTGCTCCTTCGAGACAGCAAAGGAATCATCACATCAGATCATAAGATCTGTCTTCTGAAGAACTATGTGGACCAGCCAATATACAGGGGAGGGGAGGAGACATGGCACGTATTTGGTGTTCTTCAACTGAGAAAGCTCTATTTTCTCAGACATAATTATTGATTTCCAGATTTCCAGAATAAGTTTCTAAGCGCTTTCAGCAGATCTGGGCAAAATGGGACATAAACTGGAAGGGGCTGATGGCTCTTCCACAGTAGGGCATGGAGCAGAATTACAAAAGTTTTAGCACCCTCTCAATACCCACGGACACCAATACAATGTCATGGAAAGTGCGGGAAGTCTTGGGTCCCAGGGAGATGATTTGACCCCAGTCCCTTGACTCGACTAGGTTTGTTTTAAAAGTGACGCAACCATGGTCAAGAGAACACAACCAAGCCAAGGTGCACAGCTAGTAAGTGAAGGATACTAATAATACCTAACATTTACTGGGTGTTTATAAGCACTGTTCTAGGCGCTCCATTGTGTATTAACTGATTGGTACATCTAGCTATGAGCCTGGTATTATTTTCTTTTTCATGTTTAGAAAGAGGAGCAGAAAGATGATGTAGCTTGCCCGTGTTCACAGGTGGAACTGGAACTTGAATCCAGGCAATCAGGCCCCAGAATCCACAATCACTCTTCCAAAACCCTGAGCTCCGCATCCTGCCGTAATAGGACTCCACACACGCCTGCACCTTGAAATGTGCAAGAGTGTCAGCCCGGTTAGTGGGTGCTCTCTCACTAGGACACGTATTGTACTTTACCCTTTGAGATGATACAGAAGGTTGACTTCATAAAAAGAAAAAACAATATGCGAATGACCATTCTTGTCTCTCATCATTTAGGGGGGAAATCTAGAGGGGGTGCTTAGAAAAATGAAGCAAAAGTTCCTAGCTGGCTTGTCTACTGGTCACAGACAAGACACAATCCTCGGGACTCAAACCTATCAAGAGGCTTTCCAGCTTACCCATACAATTCTCCTTCATTTAGGAAGCTTAACCATCACAAAGATGCATTCATCCAACAATCATTGTTAAGCACCGACTCTGTACGAGGCTCCGGGGATATAAAGATGAAGAAACTCCAGCCCTCCACCTTCATGAAACATGAAGTTTAATACAGGAAATCAGCCAAGAAAGAGGTGATTCCTGTTCATAGACTGTGAGTACTTTATACCCCAGACTCGGTCTAAACAGCAATAGGTGGACATAAGACAATTTTGAATGAAAGAAGCAGCGACCATCAAAATATGAAGATGAGTAAGAAAGAGAAGCATGGTAGTTTACAGAGATCTTTGAATACTGACTCTTTCAGGCCACTGGTTCTCATGGCCATGAGAAATGTTACGACATCTGGTCATTTAGGGAATGGAAAAATGTTTCAGACCATAGTGTTCAAATAAGCAGCCTACAAATTTGATCTTAGTTGGGTGGTCTTGAAAAATGAATCCATTTAATGCTTTAACATTCTCGGGGGGGAAAGAATAACTTCTCTTGCACGTTATTTCTCTCTGTCTTGTCCTGCTATGCATACTTATTAAGTACCTACTACACAAAACCAGTGACAGCCAAGACTTTCTCCTTTTCAACCTCACCTGACTCTCTTTTGTTCTAACCTCAAAACACTTAAGCTCTCTAACAGCTACACCTGTGCAAAAGGCAGATTTAAAAATGATCTGCCTTGGAAACTAGTTGAAACAGGCACGATGAATATTAGGTAGGATTTAACCCACGTGTTGCTCTTTGTAACTACTTGTTAAAAACAATCACTACGCAGCTACTTGAAAACGGAACACTATTTGTGTGCAGAATTTACTACCAATGAATTCTCTGTGTTCCTCCCATCTCACCATCTTCTCAGATTGAGGCTGGAGCTAATTTTACCTCATGGCAATGGGAACATCAGTCCAACAAACAATACCTAGTGAGCTAAGCCTAAAAGAATGGTTGCAAAAACAACAACAAAAAAGGCATATCATCTCCTGGAAGCAGTAGAACCTAGCTTCTTGATTCTAATAACAACTAGAGGAATGAGCATTAAAAATTTTTAAGTCAATTTGCAGACATTGCACACTGCCTAAAAGAAAAACTTCCTAAAGCCCCCCACCTCACACACTTACTCTTTGCAGCCCTCTGCCATGTCACTCAGCTTACAGAATGCCTTCCCACATTCTCATAAAATCCCAGAAAGGCAAGGGAAAAGTAAAGCAAGTGAGATTAATTTCACGGTGTTGGGCTAAATGATTCTCATGTTTCTCCTTATCCAGTATACTTCAAGTTCCCGGCCTGCATTTAATGACTAACTGCTTCCAGCTTCTAGGGGTTCAACTAGGTTCATGGGACGATTGCTTGAGAAAAATAGAAAACAGTTAAAATTAATAAGAGTAAGTAAGATTGTAGAAACTATTTCTGTGGAAGGAAAGAGTTTAGAGCAATGGGCTGAGTAAAGTAAGTAAACTATGAAGATATAAGTGGGGTAATAGGCAGAGATGGGCTTTTTGGGTTCAGGAAGTGTGTTTTAACTAAGTGAAGTCTGATATAAATGGTGAGAACTAAGGACATGATGACCACACAAGTAGTCAAAAAGACATGTGTTAAATGAATGAGGTGTCAGATGAAAGGAGTGTAAGATTATGGAAGAAGCTGGGTAGAATCAAATTGTTGGGAGGCTGAAGAGGTCTTTAGAAGGACTAGAAGTCAACCAGCCCAACATTCTTCTTCTAAAGATGGAGACATTTGAAGTCGAGAAGCTAAGTAACTGGTACCAGCTCACGCAGCGCAAGTGCGGCCATTAAGGTGGGAAAAGAGGCGTCCCAACTCCTGTCCACCCCGTGTCACATCCCCCTACTGCCCTGGCACGTGATCTTACCTTCCTCCTGATCAGCATCTTCTTTAAGCTCATTTTCCACATCTTCAAAATGGAGTTATGAGGCCAAATGATAAGACAGGGCCGGAGACCTCGCTAGGCTTCTCCTTCCATCTCAGGCAGTGCTTTCCCTGCCTTCACAGCGTGGATTCCCCCTGCCAACTACTGCAACCCTCAACACAGCCCCTCTGGCTCAGCCTCGGAGAAGCCAGCAGCTGTTTTTACTGATTGATTCAAAAGAAAACAGGCTGCATCTGCCAATGGCAAGGACAGGGCTCAGTGATTAAGGCCTTTTTCCATCAAGCAGACTTAGTGCAAAATGTTTCTAAGACTGCTTCCACTGAGCTGGATTCAAAACTTCTGTGGAAGTGGGTTGAATGTCGGTAACAAACTAGAAGACTCTGAAAGGGAAGAGGGGAGGCCGAGGCATACTCGTGAAGCTGAAGAAGAGAAGAGAGCAGTGGGTACGTCATCCTGCAATGATCAAGGAATGAGGGCAGTGCGCACAGTTAAGAACCTGGCCCTGGGTCCTGGGCTAACACCCTACTCTGCTCCTGCAAGAAACCTGACCTTGGACAAGTTATATAAGCAACCTGTGTCTCAGCTTCTTCACCTAGAAACTTGGAATAAGAAAAGTACCTACTTTGTGGGTTATTAGAAGCATTAAATAAACTAATATATGTTTCACACTCATCAATGCCTGGCACGTAGTAAGTACCGTATGGATATGACATGCTTTCATAGCAAAGGAATAACTTTCTTAGGGACATCAACCAGCAACCAACAGAATTGTTTTTAACCTTGTCAATATGAAGCAAGTATTTACTGAGGAAATGACGGCCCACAAAGGAAGCTGCCCTCCCAGTTCCCTCACATATGCTCTTGGACAGAGGAGCCATTTGGTCTGAACAGGATTGTTCCTTATAGATAGGCCTACTTCATACAACGGCTCCCCATGCTACATCTGTGCCACGAGTGAATTGAGCTTCAAAGAAAATTCTTTCAAGGGGTCCCTTTGGGTGTTTCAGGGCCAGTGCTCTCTGGATTATTGTTTTCCATCTGTATCGCCTGAAGAGAGCAATTAGCTTAAAGAGTTCCCAGGTGGCTACTGTAGATGGTGACAGAGTTCACCTGTTCTTTATTACTCCTGAGTTCCAAGATGATTTTTAAACCAACTCAATCATTTCAGGAAAAAAAAAAAATCCATGAATTTGGATTTTCTCCAGAAAATCCTTTTCTCAAGAGTCTGTTGACACATGCTGACGATGTGTGGTCCCCTAGCACTGAGACTTCCCCTCCCTTTGGGGAAGGAAAGTTCCCAGATGATGACTGGCCTGGGAGAGAGCCCAGGGCGTTAACAGCAGAGCAAGGACCATTTTTTGTTGCTGTTTTTAGGCCAACTCATTATACTTCAAAGGTATACGCATTTCATTTAAAATGTCCTTACTGGGCTTCCCTGGTGGCGCAGTGCTTGAGAGTCCGCCTGCCAATGCAGGGGACGCAGGTTCGTGCCCCAGTCCGGGAGGATCCCACATGCCGCGGAGCAGCTGGGCCCGTAAGCCATGGCCGCTGAGCCTGCGCGTCCGGAGCCTGTGCTCCGCAACGGGAGAGGCCACAACAGTGAGAGGCCCGCATATCGCAAATTAAAAAAAAAAATGTCCTTACTCTTACAAATACGAAAATCAAGCTTGAAATAGTTATTACGTTACTGCTTAGGGTCTTACTGTCAGATATTTCTAAGACGGGCTCCACCAAGCAGTATCAAAGAGTCCTTGGAAATGGATTCAATGTCCGTGACAAAATAAAATATTTTAAGAGGAAAAAGGAAAGGCTTTGACTTACTTGTGAAGCTGAAGAGGAGAGAAAATAGGAGCATTCTTTAAGGTACAGAATTTCCTGGGACATGTTTTTGAAGAGTTTTGAGCTTTTCCTAAATGAGTAATAGTGATGGCCCACAGAAATAACCACTACAGAAGGCACGGAGTCCATGGAGAAAGCATTTCATGATGGCTAAAGTTGCTCATGATGAAAGTTGTAGATGAAGATCTGGCATCTAAGAAACTGTATATATCTCTTGCTGTCTATACTCTTGTTCTTCCTGAGTGGTGAAACTAGACAGCCACTGACTCCACTGTAACTGGATATCTTTTTTTGTCCTTAATTTTTTTTTAAGTAGAAATTATCTTGGGAATATTAGTTCCAACACCAAAGATCTAGTTATCATTTTTAAATACTTTTAAATTGAAAGGAGGCAAAAGAAAAATTAGGGAAGATGAAGATTTACCTAAAACAAAATGAAGGTGGATGATAAGAACATGCATGAGAGGAGAGAAGGGGGAGATCTAGCATTTTTTTAGGGTGTCATTGTTGTCCCAAGTAGGTACCACGCTAGGTTCTTTATGCAAGTTTTCTAATACCTTAATCCTCCCCATAACTCTATGAGAAAGGTGTCATTGACCCCGTGGTTTTTTTTTGGTTTTCTTTTTTTTCGGTACGCGGGCCTCTCACTGTTGTGGCCTCTCCCGTTGCGGAGCACAGGCTCCGGACACGCAGGCTCAGCGGCCATGGCTCACGGGCCCAGCCGCTCCGCGGCATGTGGGATCTTCCCGGACCGGGGCACAAACCCGTGTCCCCTGCATCGGCAGGCGGACTCTCAACCACTGCGCCACCAGGGAAGCCCGACCCCGTTTTATTAGTGCTGTTCAGTGCAAGTTTCTGTAATGGTGGAAATGTATCTGTGTCATGCAATCCAGTGCCACAGGTGGCCTCTGAGCACTTAAAATGTGCCTAATGTAACTGAGGAATTAAGTTTTATTTAGTCTTAATTAATAGCCATAGGTGGCTAGTGACTACTGTTTGGCCATTCCTTTAGATGTGAATACTGAGGTTCAGAGACATTAGGGCCATTCAAAGATTACACAACCAATGAGTGGCATAGCCAGGATCTGCACTGGATCAACCTGATTCTAAATGTACCTTCTTTTCATTATAATAAATCAAAGAGCTATAGAATTTTGTAACAGTTCTCTTTCACATTGAAACATCAGCATGGGGGCAAAATAGGTGATCACCTGGTTACCGGAACCAAATGGCCCCTGCAGTTAGAAGGAATTGGCAGAGAGCAGGAAGGACACAAATTATGAGCCCTGATTTGATCAGTAATGATTCCTTGAAGTTAATACTCACATCATTTAGTCACGTTAAAAGAAAAATATGGAAACCAATATAAAGGCATTAAAATTACAAAGTAGAAAGTAAGCTAGGCATTGTCACAACTATGGTCCTATTCTTTTTTTTTTTTTAATATTTATTTATTTACTTATTTGGCTGCGCCGGGTCTTAGCTGAGGCACACTGGATCCTCACTGCCGCGGGATCTTCGTTGCGGCATACGGGCTCTTAGTTCCCTGACCGGGGTCAAACCAGGGCCCCCTGAATTGGGGGTGTAGAGTCTCAACCACTGGACCACCAAGGAAGTCCCTATGATCCTATTCTTTTTTTTTTTTTTTGCGGTACGCGGGCCTCTCACTGTTGTGGCCTCTCCCGTTGCGGAGCACAGGCTCCGGATGCGCAGGCTCAGCGGCCATGGCTCGCGGGCCCAGCCGCTCCGCGGCATGTGGGATCTTCCTGGACTGGGGCACGAACCCGTGTCCCCTGAATCGGCAGGCGGACTCTCAACCACTGCGCCACCAGGGAAGCCCGATCCTATTCTCAAACACAGTTAAAGAGAGGGCAAAGAAAAAGAGGAGAGGCCAGAGCTATGGCTTTGAAGTGAGATGTATTTGGGTTCACTATGGGATATTACTTACTAGTTACACGCAAGATGTGTCACTTAGGCAAGTTCCTTAACTTCTATGAACCAGTATTTACATGTATAAAATAGGGAAAATAATAAGTCATAGGATTGTTCTAAGAATTAAACGTGCTAATATTCCTAACCCAGTGCTTGCCTGATTCACAACAGACACCCAGTAAATAGTAAGCATACTTTATGAAGCATGTATGAAGCCTTCAGAAAACAAGCTAGCTTGATAGTTCTAAATTCACTTCACTCGCAAATACAAGCCCCATTGTCATGGATATGCTAATGACGTGGGGACGTCCACCTGCGGCCTTTAGCTTTAAGCTCTCGTTGGCTTCCATGAAAACAAAACAAGGATGTGGCCCTTTCCATGTACTGCAGAGGCACTGTATCAGAGAGCCCTCTGCAACCATTCTTTGCTGTCAAAGTCAATTGAGGCCACAGAGTTTGCCTTTTAGGAGTGAAGGAACGTGAGGGCCTGAAATCTGCTCGGGTTCCCGTCAGTGTTTCCCCATCAACTGTAAAGACCCAAGGTCTGAGGCATCCAGCGTCCCAGGTGAGCAGCTGCAGAATCTTCACTGGATTGAGTTCTGTGGGGTGATTTTGGTTGTGGTTCTAGCTTTCTAATTCGGAGCCCGGTTCTCAATCCTTCTCACTGATTATGAGAGCTAACTCATATCCATGAAATGAATTCAGTTCTTCAATTAAAAGCAAAACAAAAGAAAACAAACAAATCAGGAAAGCATCCAAAGTAGTGGAGCGGTAGAGGGGCTTAAATTTAAGCACCTAGGTCCAGACTCGGACAGACTGGGTTCAGATCCTTGCACCTGCCTTCACTGAACCTCTCTCCTTATTTGTATCAATACAATAGGTACAATAATACTTCAAAGAATGGTGCCTGGCACTGAGGAAGTGATCAATTCATGGCAGTTTTGTTACTGGTTTAGACACTTAAGGTTTGGTGTGGACTTGGTAATTACATCTTTCCGTTCATAAGATGCAATTACTTGGAACCCGATGCCGTGTCCTCTGCAGACAATTAAGCTAATTCAATAAGGAGCATCCCGGGACCCGCGAGTGGGGTGATGGAGATGATCCTTGGAAACCAGCAACACCAAGAAGAGTTCAAGGCTTGTGTTTTAAGAGCTGCATGCAAAATCCTACTTTCAGAATTCATGCAACCAATATAGAATTCTGACGGCTGCTTGCCTTTTCTGCTCTGCATACCTTTTGTCCATCTCAGGCCACACCTCTTTTAGTGTCTTTTTTCTATCCTGCCCACGTCCCTTATTTACAGACGTTTTACAAACTATCCTCCATGGTGAATAGTCATCTCAAATGGAATCTTTAAGAAACTGCACTTGTTCTAAGAAGTTAGGCCCCACTTGCTCTCTGGTCTGTCCAGATTCAGTTGCCTTGACATGTCTGGCTCAAAGTGCACTGGCAACTGAGGAGCACGGCTAATGACAGTTTCTAATAGTGGAATATAAGAAACTGCCCTTTAAGGCTAACTGTGTAATGGTCATGCTCTACATGGGCACTCTGGGGTGACTGAGGGTTTATCCCATATAGATGCTACCCCAAGGCAATTCACACATTTGGTGCATTTGGATGTTGTTCCCAAACTGACACCTAGGATTGCCAGACTTATTAAATAGAATACAGGACAACCAGTTAATTTTGAATTTCAGACAAACAACAAATTATTTTTCACTGAATATGTCCTATGTAATATTTAGCAACCTCATGACCTCAAAGTGGAACTGACTGAGCATTGGGTTCTTTCAAGAACTTTCTAGGTCACCCAGAATGGTCTACGGGATTTGCTAGAGCAGGTGATCACCCAAACAGAACCTCTCTACACCGCAGTCTGGCTGACATTCACCCAAGGGGCACCAAGACAGCAGCACTGGTTGCTTAAACACTGAAATATATACTGGCTGGTAAACAGATGCTGCTCGGAGCCTCCCTGGTGTCTACCTTCCACCAGCTCCACCTCTTGCCATTCCTCCAAGGAACCCTTGGACCTTCTCACAGTTCAGTAACTAAAAGATGAAGGTAACATGCGACAACATGGATGGACCCCAAGGGCATGATGCTAAGAAGAATAAGTCAGAGAAAGATGAATACTGTTTTGTTCTCACTTATAAGTGGAATCTAGAAAAACCCAAATTCATAGAAACAGAAAAGGGACTGGTGATTGCCAGATGTGGGGAGATGAAGACAGAGGAAAATGGGTGAAAGGTAGTCAGAAGGTACAGACTTCCAGCTGTAAGATTGCTAAGTCCTGGGGATGTAATGTACAGGATGGTGGCTATAGTTAACAATGCTGTATTGCACATTTGAAAGTTGCTAAGAGAGTAGATCTTGAAAGTTCTCATCCCAAGAAAAAAAAGCTTGTAACTACGTGAGGTGATGGATGTGAAATGAATTTATTGTGGTGATCATTTCACAGTATATACATGTACCAAATCATTATGTTGTACACTTGAAACTTAAACAATATTGTATGTTAATTACACCTCAATAAAACCAGGGAAGAAAAAAAGGATTGCACTGGAGAAACAGAAAGAAATGATATGAGCCTTCAAATAGAGTTAGGAGACGATAAATTTTGGTCTCACTATCAGAGTTGTGACATTGTTCCTCGTATTAAAACGAAGATTCATGTTGAGAATATTAAGATGTATTTGTTTTTCTTTTAAATAATTTCCATCTCTTTCTTTGAATTTCTTGTATTTCTTTGTATTTCTTTTAAGGAATTTTCATTCCCCACACACCACACTGCTTGGGTTGACTTATGCTCCTTTAATAGAATCAGGAAATGTCATATTACAGCTAAAAGGAATACTGTTTCATCTGTTCGTGTTCCTCCCATCCTGTCTGCACACACTTGTTAAAGAAACTGAGGGCCACCGAAGTTAACTGGTGCCCAGAGTCCCACAGCTAAGCTAGTGGTTGAGCCAGCAGTGGAAGTGAAGTGAAGGAGACCTCCAGCTCTCGTTCTAGACCAGAGTGGGCCAGATCTGACCCACTGCCTATTTTTGAATGACTCCTTTAAGAAAGATCTTTACATTTTTTAATGGTGGGAAAAAAATCAACGATGAATAATATTTTTGATAGGTGAAAATAATATGAAATTCAAATTTCAGTGTCTATAGACTTTTATGGGAACACAGGCACACTTATTCATGTATGTATTCTCTACAGCGGCTTGTGTTAACAAGGTTGTGTGGTTACAACAGAGACTGTATGGTCCCAAAGCCTAAAATATTTCCTCTCTGGCTCTTGACAAAAATAAATAAATAAAAATTAATGCACAGCTAGATAAGGGGCCTTAATAGCACCCTCAGCCCTAATGCCTGGGGCCATTCCAATTGGTGGATGCCAAATTCCCACCAATTATTAAATGTTTTAGCTATCTCCCCTACATACTAATGAAATGCTGCATGTCCACAGAAAAAGACTGATTAAAGTAACTTCTTGGGTGGACCTTCAAGATGGTGGAGAAGTAAGACGTGGAGATCACCTTCCTCCCCACAAATACAACAAAAATACATCTACATGTGGAACAACTCCTACAGAACACCTACTGAACACTGGCAGAAGACCTCAGACTTCCCGAAAGGCAAGAAACTCCCCCATGTACCTGGGTAGGGCAAAAGAAAAAAGAATAAACAGAGACAAAAGAATAGGGACGGGACCTGCACCAGTGGGAGGGAGCTGTGAAGGAGGAAAGGTTACCACACACTAGGAAGCCCCTTCGCGGGCGGAGACTGCGGGTGGCGGAGGGGGGAGCTTCGGGGCCGCGGAAGAGAGCACAGCAACAGGGGTGCGGAGGGCAAAGCAGAGAGATTCCCGCACAGAGGATCGGTGCCGACCGGCACTCACCAGCCCGAGAGGCTTGTCTGCTCACCCGCCGGGGAGGGTGGGGCCTGGAGCTGAGGCTCAGGCTTCGGAAGTCAGATTCCAGGGACAGGACTGGGGTTGGCTGCATGAACACAGCCTGAAGGGGCTATTGCCCCACAGCTAGCCGGGAGGGAGTCCGGGAAAATGTCTGGACGTGCCCAAGAAGCAAGAGACCATGGTTTCAGGGTGCGCAAGGAGAGGGCATTCAGAGCACTGCCTAAATGAGCTTCAGAGACAGGCGTGAGCTGCGGCTATCAGCTCGGACACCAGAAACGGGCATGAAACGCTAACGCTGCTGCAGCCACCAAGAAAACTTTGTGCAAGTGCAGGTCACTATCCACACACCCCCAGGAGCCTGTGCAACCCGCCACTGCCAGGGTCCCGGGATCCGGTGAAAACTTCCCCGGGAGGACGTTTGGCGCACCTCAGGCAGTTGCAAAATCATGTTGGCCTCTGCCGCCGCAGACTCGCCCCATATTCCAATTATAACTACCATACCCCTCCCTCCCCCAGGCCTGAGTGAGCCAGAGCCCCCTAATCAGCTGCTGCTTTAAACCCGTCCTGTCTGGGTGGGAACAGAAACCTGAGGGCAACCTACACGCAGAGGTGGGGCCACATCCAAAGCTGAACCCTGGGAGCTGTGCAAACAAAGAAGAGAAAGGGAAATTTCTCCATGCAGCCTCAGAAGCAGTGGATTAAATCCCCACAATCAACTTGAGGTACCCTGCATCTGTGGAATACCTGAATAGACAACGAATCATCCCAAAACTGAGGTGGTGGACTTTGGGAGCAACTGTAGACTTGGGGTTTCCTGTCTGTGGCTGACTTGTTTCTGATTTTTATGTTTATCTTACTATAGTTTTTAGCACTTGTTATCACTGGTGGATTTGTTTATTGGTTTGGTTGCTCTCTTTTTTTTTAATTACTTATTTTTTTAATTTAATAATTTTTAATTATTTAATTAATTTATCTATTTATTTATTTTTATTCATTATTTTCTTTCTTTTTTTCTCCCTCTTCTTCTGAGCCGTGTGGCTGACAGGGTCTTGGTGCTCCAGGCCGGTGTCAGGCCTGAGCCTCTGAGGTGGGAGAGCCGAGTCCAGGACATTGGACCACCAGAGACCTCCTGGCCCCATATAATATCAATCAGCAAGAGCTCTCCCAGAGATCTCCAACTCAACACTAAGATCCAGCTCCACTCAACGACCAGCAAGCTCCAGTGCTGGACACCCCATGCCAAACAACTGGCAAGACAGGAACACAACCCCACCCATTAGCAGAGAGGCTGCCTAAAATCATACTAGTTCACAGACAGCCCAAAACACACCATCAGATAGAGCCCTGCCCACCAGAAAGACAAGACCCAGCCCTACGCACCAGAACACAGGCACCAGTCCCCTCTACCAGGAAGCCTACACAACCCACTGAACCAACCTTACCCACTGAGGGCAGACACCAGAAACAGCAGAAACTACGAACCTGAAGCCTGCGAAAAGGAGACCCCAAACACAGTAAGTTAAGCAAAAATAGGAAGACAGAGAAATATGCAGCAGATGAAGGAGCAAGATAAAAACCCACCAGACCAAACAAATGAAGAGGAAATAGGCAGCCTACCTGAAAAAGAGTTCAGAGTAATGATAGTAAAGATGATCTAAAAGCTTGGAAATAGAATGGAGAAAATACAAGAAATGTTTAACAAGGACGCAGAAGAACTAAAGAGCAAACAAACAATGATGAACAACACAATAAATGAAATGAAAAATTCTCTAGAAGGAATCAATAGCAGATTAACTGAGGCAGAAGAACGGATAAGTGACCTGGAAGATAAAATAGTGGAAATAACTACCACAGAGCAGAATAAAGAAAAAAGAATGAAAAGAATTCGGGACAGTCTCAGAGACCTCTGGGACAACATTAAACACACCAACATTCGAATTATAGGGGTCCCAGAAGAAGAAGAGAAAAAGAAAGGGTCTGAGAAAATATTTGAAGAGATTATAGTTGAAAATTTCCCTAACATGGGAAAGGAAATAATGAAGTCCAGGAAGCACAGAGAGTCCCATAAAGGATAAATCCAAGGAGAAATACACCAAGACATGTATTAATCAAACTATCAAAAATTAAATACAACGAAAAAATATTAAAAACAGCAAGGGAAAAGCAACAAATAACACATAAGGGAATCCCCTTAAGGTTAACACCTGATCTTTCAGCACAAACTCTACAAGCCAGAACGGAGTGGCAGGACATATTTACAGTCATGAAAGGGAAAAACCTACAACCAAGACTACTCTACCCAGCAAGGATCTCATTCAGATTCAATGGAGAAATTAAAACCTTTGCAGACAAGCAAAAGTTAGGAGAATTCAGCACCACCAAACCAGCTTTACAACAAATGCTAAAGGAACTTCTCTAGGCAGGAAACAAAAGAGAAGGAAAACACCTACAAAAACAAATGCAAAACAATTAAGAAAATGGTAATAGGAACATACATATCAATAATTACCTTAAATGTAAATGGATTAAATGCTCCAACCAAAAGACATAGACTGGCTGAATGGATACAAAAACAAGACCCATATATATGCTGTCTACAAGAGACCCACTTCAGACCTAGGGACACATACAGACTGAAAGTGAGGGGATGGAAAAAGGTATTCCATGCAAATGGAAATCAAAAGAAAGCTGGAGTCGCAATTCTCATATAAGACAAAATAGACATTAAAATAAAGACTATTATAAGAGACAAAGAAGGACACTATATAATGATCAAGGGATCAATCCAAGAAGAAGATATAACAATTATAAACATATGTGCTCCCAACATAGGAGCACCTCAATACATAAGGCAAATGCTATGTAACAGCAATAAAAGGGGAAATTGACAGTTACACAATCATAGTAGGAGACTTAAGCACCCCACTTTCATCAATGGACAGAGCATCCAGAATGAAAATAAATAAGGAAACACATGCTTTAAATGACGCATTAGACAAGATGGACTTAATTGATATTTATAGACATTACATCCAAAAACAACAGAATACACTTTCTTCTCAAGTGCTCATATGAGGAACATTCTCCAGGAATGATCATATCTTGGGTCACAAATCAACCCTTGGTAAATTTAAGAAAATTGAAATCGTATCAAGTATCTTTTCCGACCACAACGCTATGAGACTAGATATCAATTACAGGAAAATAACTGTAAAAAATACAAACAGGTGGAGGCTAAACAATACATTACTTAATAACCAAGAGATCACTGAAGAAATCAAAGAGGGAATCAAAAAATACCTAGAAACAAATGACAATGAAAACACGATGACCCAAGACCTATGCGATGTAGCAATAGCAGCTCTAAGAGGGAAGTTTATAGCAATATAATCCTACCTCAAGAAACAAGAAACATCTCAAATAAACAACCTAACCTTACACCTAAAGCAATTAGAGAAAGAACAAAGAAAACCCCAAAGTTAGCAGAAGGAAAGAAATCATAAAGATCAGATTAGAAATAAAAGAGAAAGAAATAAAGGAAACAATAGCAAAGATCAATAAAACTAAAAGCTGGTTCTTTGAGAAGATAAACAAAATGATAAACCATTAGCCAGACTCATCAAGAAAAAAAGGGATAAGACTCAAATCAAAAGAATCAGAAATGAAAAAGAAGTAACAACTGACACTGCAGAAATACAAAGGATCATGAGAGATTACTACAAGCAACCATATGCCAAAAAAATGGACAACCTGGAAGAAATGGACAAATTCTTAGAAAAGCACAACTTCTGAGACTGAACCAGGAATAAATAGAAAATATAAACAGACCAATCACAAGCACTGAAATTGAAACTGTGATTAAAAATCTTGCAACAAACAAAAGCCCAGGACCAGATGGCTTCACAGGCGAATTCTATCAAACATTTACAGAAGAGCTAACACCTATACTTCTCAGACTCTTCCAAATTATAGCAGAGGGAGGAACACTCCCAAACTCATTCTATGAGGCCACCATCACCCTGATACCAAAAGCAGACAAAGATGTCACAAAAAAAGAGAAAACTACAAGCCAATATCACTGATGAACGTAGATGCAAAAATCCTCAACAAAATACTAGCAAACAGAATCCAACAGCACATTAAATGGATCATACACTATGATCAAATGGGGTTTATCCCAGGGATGCAAGTATTCTTCAATATACGTAGATCAATCAATGTGATACACCATATTAACAAACTGAAGGAGAAAAACCATATGATCATCTAATAGATGCAGAAAAAGCTTTTGACAAAATTCAACACCCATTTGTGATAAAAACTCTCCAGAAAGTAGGCACACAGGGAACTTACCTCAATTTAATAAAGGCCATATATGACAAACCCACAGCCAACATCGTTCTCTATGGTGAAAAACTGAAGCCATTTCCACTAATATCAGGAACAAGACAAGGTTGCCCACTCTTACCACTATTATTCAACATAGTTTTGGAAGTTTTAGCCACAGCAATCAGAGAAGAAAAAGAAATAAAAGGAATCTAATCGGAAAAGAAGTAAAACTGTCACTGTTTGCAGATGACATGATACTAGACATAGATAATCCTAAAGATACCACCAGAAAACTACTAGAGCTAATCAATGAATTTCGTAAAGTAGCAGGATACAAAGTTAATGCACAGAAATCTCTTGCATTCCTATACACTAACAACAAAAAATCAGAAAGAGAAATTAAGGAAACACTCCCATTTACCATTGAAACAAAAAGAATAAAATACCTAGGAATAAACCTACCTAAGGAGTCAAAACACCTGTATGCAGAAAACTATAAGACACTGATGAAAGAAATTAAAGATGATACCAACAGATGGAGAGATATACCATGTTCTTGGATTGGAAGAATCAACATTGTGAAAATGACTATACTACCCAAAGCAATCTACAGATTCACTGCAATCCCTGTCAAACTACCAATGGCATTTTTCAGAGAACTAGAAGTAAAAATTTTACACTTTGTATGGAAACACAAAAGACCCCGAATAGCCAAAGCAACCTTGAGAAAGAAAAACGGAGCTGGAGGAATCAGGCTCCCTGACTTCAGACTATACTACAAAGCTACAGTAATCAAGATAGCATGGTACTGGAACAAAAACAGAAATATAGATCAATGGAACAGGATAGAAAGCCCAGAGATAAACCTATGCACATATGGTCACCCTCTGTTTGATAAAGGAGGCAAGAGTATACAATGGAGAAAGGACAGCATCTTCAATAAGTGGTGCTGGGAAAACTGGACAGCTAAATGTAAAAGAATGAAATTAGAGAACTCCCTAACATCATACACAAAAATCAACTCAAAATGGATTAAAGACCTAAATATAAGGCCAGACGCTATAAAACTCTTAGAGTAAAGCATAGGCAGAACACTCTATGACACAAATCACAGCAACATCCTTTTTGACCCATCTCCTAGAGGAATGGAAATAAAAACTAAAATAAACAAATGGGACCTAATGAAAATTGAAAGCTTTTGCACAGCAACAGAAAACATAAATAAGATGAAAAGACAACCCTCAGAATGGGAGAAAATATTTACAAATGAAGCAACTGACAAAGGATTAATCTCCAAAATTTACAAGGAGCTCATTCAGCTCAATATCAAAAAAACAGATAACCCAATCCAAAAATGGGCAGAAGACCTAAACAGACATTTCTCCAAAAAAGACATACAGATGGCCAACAAATGCATGAAAAGATGCTCACCATCACTAATCATTAGAGAAGTGCATATCAAAACTACAATGAGGTATCACCTCACACCAGTCAGAATGGCCATCATCAAAAAATCTACAAACAATGCTGGGGAGGGTGTGGAGAAAAGGGAACCCTCTTGCACTGTTGGTAGGAATGTAAATTTATACAGCCACTATGGAGAACAGTATGGAGGTTCCTTAAAAAACTAAAAAGAGAACTACCATATGACCCAGCAATCCCACTACTGGGTATATACCATAAGCAAACCATAATTCAAAAAGAGTCATGTACCACAATGTTCATTGCAGCACTATTTACAATAGCCAGGACATGGAAGCACCTAAGTGTCCACTGACAGATGAATGGATAAAGAAGATGTGGCACATATATACAATGGAATATTACTCAGCCATAAAAGGAAACAAAATTGAGTTATTTGTAGTGAGGTGGATGGACCTAGAGTCTGTCACACAGAGTGATGTAAGTCAGAAAGAGAAAAAAATACCGTATGCTAACACATATATATGGAAACAAAAAACAAAACAAAAAGTTCCAAGCAGGACAGGAATAAAGACGCAGACATAGAGAATGGACTTGAGGACACGGGGAGGGGGAAGGGTAAGCTGGGACGAAGTGAGAGAGTGGCATGGACATATATACACTACCAAATGTAAAAGAGATAGCTAGTGGGAAGCAGCCGCATAGCACAGGGAGATCAGCTTGGTGCTTTGTGACCACCTAGAGGGGTGGGATAGGGAGGGTGGGAGGGAGACACAAGAGGGAAGAGATATGAGGATATATGTATATGTATAGCAGATTCACTTTGTTATACAGCAGAAACTAACACACCATTGTAAAGCAATTATACTTCAATAAAGATGTTAAAAAAGAAAAGTAACTTCTTAATGATGACCCTGCAAATCAGGTTCAAAACTGAAAACGAGCAGTCCTCTCCAACATTTAAGGCTGATCAAAGTATCATAAAGCAATACACATCTCCCTGAGCTTAGCGTTCACAGCCCCCCAGAGGAAAGAAGTCCTTGCGAGCTGGTGTGGTGATCAGTAACAGGATGCAAAATCAGTACAACCCTCCCAAGCAGACAGCCTAGAATAACAATATTCAGAACACAGGAGACAAATTGTAGCTTCTGAAGAGGGGGTAGGGCTTGCAGGTGAGGAGTCTTAGGGACCAAGCTATAAAACCACTGATGTAGAAAATAAAGAAACTACCCCAGTTTTTAAAAATTATAATTAATGGAAAACTAAGAAACATGTAAATATTTATATATATGTTATTGTATATTTATGTAAATTATATATAAACATACTATTTATACATCATATATAATATATGTAATATATAAATATTATATTTATTATATATGTATTGTATATAATATATATAATTATATATGTGTGTGTATACACACACACCATTAAAGGCTGGTTCAGGAAATAGACCTTGTTTATGTGATATGTTTCAAAAGCCTAAAAATACTTATATTTATAGACAATAAAGCAAAGTTTATCCTAAATATTGGAGCGGAGGAGTATAAGAAAAATTGGTAGTGCTATTTATTTCCAAATTGTAGTACTATCCCAAAATAAAAAACAACTTTAGGGAATTCCCTGGCAGTCCAGTGATTAGGACTCCGCACTTCCACTGCAGGGGGTACAGGTTCGACAGCTGGTCAGGGAACTAAGATCCTGCATGCCGTGCCCTTGGCCAAAAAAAAAAATTTTTAACATCCAATAACAGAGGAATGATTAAATAAATTTTGAGATACAATGTAGAGGAACATTATTCATTCACTGAAAATATATCCAGGAGGAAGTTGTAGCAACATGGACAAGCAATGTAAAAGTAATAGGCAAAGAAAAAAAAAAGAAAGTAATAAGGATATAAAATCTATGCCTATAAGTTAAAAGAAAAAAAGTTCCTCACTGAAAATCCATCATACACAGTGAAAAATACAAAGAAAATTTATCAAAATTTTACAGTTGTTGTCTGTGGTTGCTGAGATTATGAGTTATTACTTTTCTTTCAATTTAACTAAATATTTCAAATTTTACAAAAGGATTGTATATGATTTCTATAATTGAAATAAAGTAAAATTAGGAAATAATTTAATTCACCGAGGAAAAGGAAAACCAGAAATGCATAGTTTAGTCAATGTGTTAAAAAAACACATAAACCTAGCATTTTTTAAAAATACAGAAGAAAAAGAAAGTGGTCTTTCAAAATTCATTTCAGCACGGTGACACGCCAGGCCTCCTGCTGCGGCAAACTCAACTTAATCTGGCCAGTAGATGTCGCTGTTACACTTCTCATTTTGAGCACATCTCAAGATGCACAGTTTGCTTTTTCGGGAGAGGCATGTAAACAAAAACTACAAATTTCCATTTCATCTCATGAAGGGCTGTAGATTTTACATCTTACAGCTTCATTCCAAACCTTTTACAATAACTGAGATGTCGAATGCTTTTCTAAAATGACATACGATGACTATGGTTTTTTGATTATGAAAAGTGCACGGTTCTTCTGCTTTTGGTTGCTTGAGAAAATTGCTACCCATATGAACCTTACAGGCCACACTCATCAAAAACATACTTTCAGGGCTTCCCTGGTGGCGCAGTGGTTGAGAGTCCGCCTGCCGATGCAGGGGACATGGGTTCGTGCCCCGGTCCGGGAGGATCCCACGTGCCGCGGAGCGGCTGGGCCCGTGAGCCATGGCCGCTGAGCCTGCGCATCCGGAGCCTCTGCTCCACAACGGGAGAGGCCACAACAGTGAGAGGCCCGCGAACCGCAAAACAAAAAAAACCAACATACTTTCAGGCTTGAAAATAACGAATTGGAAGTCATTCAAAGAAATCAGGGACACAAGACTATCAACAGGCATTAAAGTTAATAGAGCAGAAAAAAAAGAAAAGTGCCGGTTAGATTCCTAATGCTCACCCCCATCTCTGACGGGAAATGGGGAGGTGAGGAAGGGGCGGTGACAATTGTGACAGTCTGGTCAATCCTATCAGGCCACCTATGGTGTGGAAGTAGCTAAAACCCAGCCCACTGCTTTGTACAGATCAGTCAAGGCATCTGTGTCAATGAATCGATGAATGAATGGGAAAGAGAAGGCTGTTTTTCTAATGGGTCATCCTCTATCCCACAGATTTCCTGCCAAATTGTTCACCTGTCATTTGAGCAGCTGCAGAGAAAGAAAGGTTTAGGAATGTGGAAGACAGCCTATTTGAATTTCACTGGAGGATCCAGATCCTATCAGTCAGCTAACACATGTTCTCGAATTTTTAGAAAAATGATATTAAGAGCAGCAAACGGGTTCTCCCACAATGAGGTTTAGGCAGCAAACTGATGTAAGCAGAGTACTCTGTAAATGCTCAGATAAACTGTAAACACAGTCACTTTCTAGTGCACAAATTTCAGCTCACCGATATATAACTGCTTTCTGCCACTGATTGATTTTTAGACGACACTCACACAAATTGTAGCTTCAGCAGCTCTACAAACACACTTTACATTAAATGCATATTAACTGAGCCTCTGTCAATGGCAAAGAATCACAGCGCAAACACAAAGATTTCTACTTACATGGAGATCCAAGCACAATTTGCTTCTGTTGGGCTTCTCTTTTTCTTCATGGAGCAGAAATGGACACGCTGGTCCTGCTCTGTAGGCCAGGACCCATGCACCTCCATCCCTGCTGGGAAGGTCTTTAGCTGCTGTCTGCTCACTGAAGCAGTCCCGGGGGAAGCCCTCAGAAGGGATGCCTAGACCAAACAGAGCAGACCATTAGTGACACAGTGGTGACCAATACATCAAGCCAGCCATATCTGGGGACTCCTACGTGGGCCACTTCATAGCACCCATGACTTCCCTTTCTAGTTAATATTTTTAGAGTTTGCTTTTCTCCAGAAGTGTTTCTCTTGATTACTTTTTCTGGCTCACACTAACAATGAATTCAAATATATGCCCTCATATCCAATTAAAAAAATTAAGTCTACTGGCTGTACTCCATGCTCCCTGTTCTCGCTTACCAGTCGGGCTCTACAGATCGTTCTCTTTCAGAACAGAATCAGAGGATGAGCTGCAGGACGGAAGTCAGGAGTCCTGACTTGGACTTTACTACTGTAAAGTTGGCTGTTGGCTTTACTACTGAAAGGTCTCACCTGAGCCAAGTCACTAGTGTGTGTTTTTCCAGGGCAGGAACTGCCCCAAGTTCCTCTTCATTTCTGGGGATAGAACTGTCATGCACGATGTGTGCAAATGCATATTGGCGCTTGGTCAGTGTGTTGAATGAGTGACACCGCGTGAGTACACTACTTGGAACACACTACTTGGAACTCACTTCCTCATCTCCAGAATGAGGGCATCAGGCTAGTCCTCATCTGAACTATGTTAGGATGATAATAGTCACGTATGTGCCAGGTACTGTTCTTAGCCCCTTTCTTCGGTTTTAAAAAGAACTCTATAGGTAGGTATCATTAGCGTCCCCATTTTAGTTGGGGAAACTGAAGTCCAAAGAAGTGAAGCGAATCGCTCAAGTTCGTAAGATCAGTAAATGGTAAAGCCAGGAATTGAACCCAGGCAGCTAAACACTAGAGGGCGTGCTCTTAATGACTAGATTCCATGGCCTCTGCCTGGCATTCTCGAGATGGCGGTACCTGTTCTACAATAAAAGGACTTTGTGGTCAAGTGAGTGTGAGAAAAGCAACATGTCGTATCCCCAGAGCCACGATTCATGTTAGCATAGTAAAGACCTTGAGCTGTCCTTTACTAAAGAAACTTAGCTCTGTATAAGAGTGTTTTCCAAACTTACATGACCACAGAATCCATTTAAAGGGACACCCGTTAAACACGTCGCAAGCCACCAGCGTTCCACTTGAATATAGTTTGGAAACCACGAGATGACCTCTAAGGTCCCATAGAGCGGTTGGCTCCATAGCTCAGGGGTTAGAGCACTGGTCTTGTAAAGTCCCATAGAGCTCTCAGGTTCCTGGACCTTTTCTAATTCCTGGTAAGCAACCTTGGCAAAATATTAAGCAACCAGGCAGAAGTTCAGGGTTTAGGCTCAGTGCACTTCTGCAACAGAGATGACTGTTGGATATATGATAGGGTGTTTATTACACCTAATCCTTGTAATAGTGTCTCTTTGGCAGGGACCCAAAACCAGCCAACGACTTCCGCCACGATGAACACCTGACTTAAAGCAACTTGAGCTGAGAGTAAGTCCGCTAACAAAAGGACTGTGGGATAACACGCTTCTCCTTTATATTAGAGTAGCATTTCAGAAGAAAGAAAATTTGAAAACAGCCAAGGTTTTGCTTTTTGTTTGCCTGTTCCATGGGTTGGTTTCTAATCACACTTTAAAGTTGAAAGGTGATGCAGGTCACAGTGTCTCTACAGTTGCCCTCTGGCAGGCTGTCCACAAAACACTTTGCTGTGATCACCGAGAAAATGAAGGTCCAGGGCCTTGGGCATCAACTCTGCAGACATGGGTCCCAGAAGGTTACAACCAGGCTCTTTCTTCACCTGAGCGAGATGTCTTAGAATGAGGGTCTTTTCAGGAACTTGGCCTCATTTTTTCCATACGCCTCTTTCTAACTACTCTTCTCCAGACAGACTTTCTTCTGGGCTTTTGTTTAGGGCCTCATGTGCTACAGAGTGCCCCCACTCCTGCTCAGAAGACATAGAAAAGGACTAATGCCTAAAGAACCTCAGAGAGGAGGGAGTCTGCTAAGCTCCTCCACTGTGACTTCATGGCGACCCCAAGAGGAGGGCAGTGCTGGCCATGCTTTAAGAGACTGAAGAGATTAAAGCTCGGACCCCTCTTAACTTCCATTTATAAAAGCTTATCCCCCCCCTAGAATATTTCTGTTCAGATAACTTCCATTTATATAGCTCATCCCCCCTCCTAGACCATTTCTGATTATCTTTGGCAAGAAAAGAGGAAATAAGCCTTTTAAAATTTATGGTGTACTCTCACCAGGCTACCTCATCTTCAGAAATGTATTAATTACTAATCACATCCCTCGTTTTAAATCCCTCCACTTTTCACTTTCATTTCGGAATAGCTGCTGGCTTTGGGTACAGTTTACACAGATTGATAAAACAACATAAAACATGCTACATACATCACAGAGAACATGCTGTATAACGCCTAAGGTAAGATATCTAGATCATCAAAGGCACATTGTCTGGTGAGTAGAAGTTCATCATTTAGGTATAAGAGAGTGGTGAAGCCCCACAATTACAAGGATCTCGTGTCCTTAGATAAAATACAGACACACATGCAAACGTACCCACACACCTGCCGTGGCTGTTCACCACTGCATGAACAGGTGTGGGATGCAATCCAGCTCCCTTTATGCAGAGGAAAGACAACGTGAAGTTTAGGCAGAAATGATGAAAAGTAACTTCAGTTTAGAAGTAGTCTTAATTTTCAAGAATCAGTTTCTAATACCTCATTTTAACCAGACAATATCCCTATGAAGCAAACACGCAAGGTAAAGCCATGATGCGTAGTTATTTGGGGAAGGATCTTTAGGACAGGAAAGACCAAGGGCAGAAATAAGTAACAAAACTGTTCTTCTCAAAAGTCTGACAGAGTAGGTGAGGGCACTGGACAAATTCACCATTACAAAGGACATAAACTCATAAAGTCTTTTTAAATTAATTTTTTAATTGAAGTATAGTTGATTTACAATGTTGTGTTAATTTCTGCTGTACAGCAAAGCGAATATGTATATATATGTACATATATATACATTCTTTTTTATATTCTTTTGCATTATGGTTTATCATAGGATATTGAATATAGTTCTCTGTGCTATATAGTAGGACCTTGTATATCCATTCTACACGTAATAGCTTACATCTGCTAACCCCAACTTTCCACTCCTTTATATATAGAATGGATACACAACAAGGTCCTACTGTATAGCACAGAGAACTATATTCAATATCCTATGATAAACCATAATGCAAAAGAATATAAAAAAGAATATATATATTCTTTTGTATTCTTACTATATATATATATATATATATATATATATATATATATATATAGTAATAGTAAGTCTTTGAATGGAGAGTTTTAATAATACCAACTCAAGTTTTTTGAACAGTCAAAAATAAAGCACATGTCTATGTCTATTAAAATAGGTAGTGGTCACACTGCTCTCTTCAACTGAATACATTTAATAAAGAGAGATAAAAATGACCTGAAGTTAGGTAAGTATATTCTGTCAGAACAGTCATTTAATTTTCTGATGCAAATAGATTTTGAGGTATTAGATTTTCATTGAACATTTTATGGAAAGCTTAAAACAGTCTTATCAACTTAATCATGTCTTCCCCTTTCATGTGCATATACTATAAATCTAATTTTTCTTGAATATTTATTAGTTATTTTGTTTCTCAGAAACATTTCAACAGCTTGATGGACCACACATACATACACGGGTTAATTCCACAGCTGACCATCTGTTAATACAACATACAGCACAGTCACAGTACAGGAAGGGCAACTTACCTCGAGACCACTTTGAAAGTCTGTGCTTTTCCCAGATGAGCTGCACTTCCTGATGCTAACCTACAACATCAGACTAGGATTTTGCTGTCAATTATCAACACAATGGAAGCAGACAGAAAGGAAAGGTGACGTGCCATTTAAAACTGGAGGCAGTCTCCATAGCTCATCTTCCCCCAATGGAATAAGTCTCCCTACCTGAGGCACGTTGGTTTATCGTTCCCACGTCTTCACTTCCTTCCTACATTGTGATTATGCACCAAAGGCCTTTTCCAGTTGCCTTTGTAGCTCCTCCCACTGGCACAGATGTTATATATTTCCCCGTGTCCATGGACATTGGGTCCATGGATGTTGGATCTGGCCCTGTGAGGACTGGCTTTGGCCAACTGAATGTGGGCAGTGTGACAGTGTGACAGTTCTGAGCCAACACCTTAAGAGGTATTGTGTGTTTTCACACCCTGCCCTGTGTTTCTACCATCACCACAAGACAAGCACGTCCTAGAGAGCCTGGACTTAAGACACATAGAGCAGACCCAAACCCAGTCCTGTGGCCTGGAGCCAGACACAGCTGAGCCCAGATCAGATCAAGTGAACCTTGCCAACTCTTAGACCAATGAATGAGAACAATAAATATTTGCTATGAGCCATCAAGATTTGGGTTTTATTTGTTGAAATAGCTGCCTTATACACTCCATCATCTGCCCCCAGAAACACTACACCTATAAAAACTTTCAACCATTTCACCTGAGAGGACTTAAAGGCTACAACAGTTTTATTTTATAATTTCTACTAAAAACAGTTATTCACTATATTAGGTTTTGAAAAAAATCAGGTGAAAATTCACAGCATACCCATTTCCTCATTCATACCACAATCCACACACAAACTACATTTCATTAAAAATAATAACCTTATTTACCAGGCACTGGCTTTAATTATCACTCACACACACACACACACACACACACACACATACACATACACACACAAACCCCAACTTCCAAAGAGAAGTTTGCAAACATACTATATAATCAGATTTGGACAAAAGTCCCTAAGGAACAACATTACAGTGGCTTTCAGCCTTTCTCCTCTAATTTTCCCATCATACTGAGCCCTCACTTGACAGCAGTCATGGAGTGTTATACCTCCAAAAGAAGAAGAGGGAAAAAAAAAAAAACCTCAGCCTGAAACTCTCATGAGTTTTTGTTCCTATGCCGTAGCTCTCAAGGCCATCCATCATACTTGACTTAAATCCAAAGAGGTGAAGTTTTCTCAACTGTGAATATCGGAACTGATATGTAAAGGGAGACAGGTTGTCTTCCATTATGTTATTCAAACATGTACTTACAAGCAAGAGAGACAGCAATCTAGACGTGTAGCTAATGGAAAGTGACATTGTTAAGTACTCGTAAAGAGGGTGTGTGCTCGTGTGTAATTATTCATGTCTATATCTAGGAAGACAGAGCTTTGGCAAAAGTAAACTCTCGTGGCTGCTATCTGTCAGTTAGAGATCAACCCTCAGCAATCCCACTGTCCCCATTTTCATTCCTTGTGATATTTAATGATATAATGTCACTAAACCAGCTAGGTAGCTATAACTCTGAGAAAACATCTTATCTATCCACCCCAGCCTCTAACTCTCCCCGTGAGAAGTATGTAGAGAGAGAAATTATGAGCAAGGACAGACAGGTGGAAGGTGTACAGAGGTATGGAGGGCTGTGGGTAGATCCAGAAATAGGACAGACAGGGGGAGTAGGCATGTCAATTTCACAGCCTAGGAAGAAAGCATTCAATTCCATCAAACAAATGCAGTGTCATTTGGATTTCTAAAATTATGGGCAAATTCAAATAAAATACAATAGAATTTAGAGTTAGAAGGATCTTATGTATCTCCCCACCTACTGCTCATTTTATAGCTGAGGGAACAGAAATCCAGGAAGATTGCGATAGTTCCAACATACCCAGCTAGTGGCAAAGGCAGAACTAAAATCCGGGTTCCAGGGAAATCTTTCAGGCTATTTAGAGAAGGACACTACTGCCAATTCCCAGATGGGAATATTGAGGTCTGAGGAAGTAGGAGATGTGAACCATTTGACAGGTGGGATTGATTCCTAACTGTGACCTTTACTAATTCTTTGACCTTAGTGGAATTACTAAACTTCCCTGAATCATTTCCTCATTAATAAAATGAACATAATATGAATATGCCTGATATTTGGCTGTGCTCAAAACTGTTTTCCTCCAGAAAACTTTTCCTGGAGTGGGTGTGATGAATTGACAGGGTGTAAAAAAAAGAGAAAGCTGTTTATAGTGAGGGCATATTACACATCACATACTCATGTTAAGGACTATTTTCTTGTCAAAGAAGATACAGAGAAGAAAAATTAAGCTCATAAGAATTCACAGCAGCACTCCAGTGCAGCAGATCCCAAATCTGTTCAAGTCCTAAAAATAGAATTCACATCATCAAATGCAATAGCTCCCAGTAAGTGGCTGATCATCTCCAAAAAGTGCAGCTCCTCAGGGAACTTCATAGACACCCTACGACACATCTTCCCCGAAGGTCAAACACAGGAGCCTACAGCATGAATGAAACTATTTATAGGCATAGCTGTAAATGAAATCGCTTTTTAAAGAGGTACATCAATATCTATTTTTATGATTATTACATTAACCTCTTTCCATGATCTTTTCCTATAAAGAATACAAATGTAAGATGAGAGGCAAATAGTACTCAAGCCAGGAGACTGAACTGTGGCTATAGTTATACTGGATATTTTAACACCTGAAAACAGGGGCATGTACTTAAAGTAGCACAAATGCTGCTGAGTCACTCTGCCTCAGAAAGGATACAAGGTAGGAGCAGGTGCACCTAAGTAAGGTTTGGTGCAGGAAAGATCAAGAAAGGATCAGATCTGGAAGGCTGTAATGTTCACTGAGACATTAAGAACCTCTGTCCATTCACAGATAGTAAATGCTGAAGAAATTGATATTGGTGCTTCAAATGCCTAGGTTATCAACACATTTTGGTATGTTTGGTCATGAGGAATATACTTGCTTATTAACAAAAAATAGTGAAGAACAAGAATGAAAACATTTCTTATAGTATTCATTATAAATACATTTGAACAGCCTTTTTTCTTTTTATGTCACATTGTTCCAGTTATTATGGGGATAGTTTCACCAATGGGGAACCCAACTCTTGAAGAGATATGACATAATTACCAATTATATTAATAGCTAAGGCAATACAAAATACTAAGCCTTGAATAATAAAATACATAATAAAAAATTTTTTAAAATCTCTTTCCAAAAAGAAATGATCTTAAGAAATTCACCAAAAAATGAATATACATAACAAGACTGATACAAAGAAAAAAAGAAGGCACATATGCCCATGTTAAGGGTAAACATTTAAGAGATTAAGAACAAAATATGGCTTTGAGTGTCCTTATAAAGCAAGAATGAAAGAGCATTTAGTTATTTCACCCCTATTATCAGAAGGAAGAAACACTGATCCTATGGGCTGACAAAGGTTTTTCTAATATTAAATTCTGAGAGAAATTGCTATAGTACAGAGTTAGTTCCTACCCGAGCCTTAGCCCCATCCCAGCTGTTTGACCAACAACTGACTTCACAGAGCCAATGGGGCTGGTCTAGTTGTCTATCAGTGACCTTTGTCCTTCTAACCAGAAAGGTTTGGAGATTATCTTGACCACTCAGTGATTTGGAACTGAAGTGATGAGTTCTTCAGCAGAGTAGCTAAGTAGTGGCATCCTAGAAACAGCAAGTGTTTTTAATGAACCCCTCTGCCAAGGTGTCTTAGGCAACATAGGCAACAGAGTTTTTCTATCTCCCTTCTTCCCCCAGGCATTAGTACTGAAGAGGAGCCTGGCACTTTATCCCAACAACCTTAGCTGAGGCCTGATTATCACTTTCTCTCTCCACAAATTCATTTTCTTAAGGGTAAGTAACATCCTACAAATGGGACATTTACTATGCATCACACACTATATATGTTACACATTACTAAGAATCTTCACAATAATCCTGCAAGTTAGGTGTAAAGTATTAAAGATGAGAAAACTAATGAAATAGAGACATTAACTTTGCCCAGGGTCAAACTGTAAGTAGGAGAATTAGGTTGTGAACCCAGAGCCTGGAATTAACCTCCTGCCATAAACAACTGAAAACTAAACAAAATATAGGAAACAACTATTTTTAGATATTTGATAGCAAACAATGCAGTATTATAATCCTGGAAAGAGGTACAACAAATGAAGTGAGCCTCATAAATTGCCTTGGTTTCTAGCTAAGAGGTGATTTCTGGACTGAAAATAATTAATAGGGCCCCAGTGGCCTATGGGGCATTGTCAAGCAGTCTAATATATGTAAAATTAGAAGCAGGGGTCTAAGAGAGACAGAAAAATATTGAAAGAAAAACTGGCTGAAAATTTTCCAAATTTGATAAAAATTACAGGCCCCTAGATCAAAGAAGCTCTATGAACCTAAAGGGAGATAAACACAAAAGAAAACCATAATAAGTAAAATTGCTAAAAACCAGTGATGAAAAATATTGTAAAAAAGAAAAAAATTACGTTTAGAAAACCAAAGAAAAGAATAATTACAGACTTCTTGTCAAAATATGCAAGCATTAAGAAAATGAAATGACAACTTTAAAGTGAAGAAAGGTAAAAAGTGCTGAATGATAAGAGATTTTTAAAAAGTCAACCTAGAATTTTATATCCAGTGAAAATATCTTTAAAATGAAAGAAAAATAAAGGCTTTTTCAGAAACTTAAAAGCTAGACAATTTATCTCCGGCTGACTTAGACCACAGGAAGTGTTAATACATTTTTTCAGGCAAAGGGAAAAAAAAATCAGAAGAAAATTTGGAAAACACCAAAACTGATAAACATGTGAGTAAATACACAAGATGTTTTTCTCATTATTGAAGTTATTTAAAGATATAATTAACTGAAGCAAAATAATGTATTCTGGGGTTTATAACATATGTAGATATAAAATGTTGACAACAGCACAATATCCAAGAGAGAGAAATGGAAATATTCTGTTTTAAGAGTCATACATTTATATGAAGTGGCATAATAATATTTAAAATAGATTGTGATAAATTAAAGTTACATATTATGAACTCTACAGCAAACAGTTTTTTAAAATGGTATCTCCAACAGTGGACATGGACACAAAGTGGAATCCTAGAAGTACTTGATCCAAAAGAAGACAAAAGTTATGTAAAAGGGAACCAAAAAAATGGAAGGTAGACTAAAACTCAACCACACTGATAGTTACATTAAATATAAATCACTTAAACGCTCCAATTTAATGCCAGAGTTTATCAAACTGGATAAAAAAAGCAAGACTCAACTATATGCTATTTATAACTCATTTTAAATGTAAAATTATAAATAGGTTAACAATAGAAGGATGGGAAAAGCTATATCATGCAAACATTAATCACAGAAAGCTTGAGTAGTTATATTAATATCAGACAAAAATAAACTTCAAAGTAAGATATATTACCAGGGATAAAGAGAGAAATTTTATAATGATAAAGGAGACAGTTCATCAAAAAAAGATATTTACAGTTCTAAATTTCTTTGTACCTAGCCACAGAACTTCAAAATACATAAAGCAAAACTATCAGAACTGAACTGAGAAATATATATATATTCACAATTAAATTTGGAGATTTCAACACTCCTCTCTTAGTAATTAACAGGACAGGTTGACAGGAAATTGACAGGAATATAGAAGAATTAAACAACATTCCCTCTGATTTTACTTAACTGATATTTATAAGATACTCCATCCTATAACTACAGTATACATTTTCTTTTCAAGTACATATGGAATTTACCAAAACAGTCCACATACTGGGCCATAAAATAAGGCAATACATTTAAAAGAATCAAAATATATATTCACTGACCACAGTGGAATTAAATTAGATACTAATAACAGAAAGCTATTTGGAAAATCCCAAATATTTAGAAATTAGACACCATACTTCAAAATAACTTCGTAAGTCAAAGAAGAATCACAAGGGAAATTAGAAAATATTGGGGATGCAGCCAAAGCAGTGATCAGAAGGCAATTTATAGCCTTACTTACCAACAAGTGACTGCCCCTCTCCCACTTTGGTCAACATCTTAACATTTATTCTCTGGACTGGGGGATATCAGGCAGAATTGATGTATGGTTAACTCATAGAAAACAGAGAACTCCGTAACCATCTGCTTCTTAAATGCTAAATGCTAAGGTTTTAGCTTTTTTCACCCCACTAGGCTCCAAGAAAACTGTTAGTTTCTAGCGCTAGGCAGGTACTGGAATATTATTCTAGGAGAAACATGACTAGCTTAAGAGAAAGAACATGGAGATAGTAATATTTGAGGTTCCTTGATAAACAGCTATCCCATATCATCCTAGAGTGAAGCTCAAATCCAGTATCCTTTCATGGGCACTCAGAGCTTCCAAAAAGCTTTTTGATCTCCAGACCTTAAGCATGTACAATCAATGACTATGAGACAGCTGAGGAGAACACCTCACATAAAAAGCAAGAAACTGGACAGCAAAAGGAGAAAGAGGTTGTGTCAC
This sequence comes from Tursiops truncatus, assembly GCF_011762595.2. Classification (NCBI taxonomy): domain Eukaryota; kingdom Metazoa; phylum Chordata; class Mammalia; order Artiodactyla; family Delphinidae; genus Tursiops; species Tursiops truncatus. The sequence goes on along the minus strand of NC_047035.1, from coordinate 77,397,499 downwards.
TTCAGACCTGCTGGATCAAGATTTTTAAAGGTGGCTTCTTCTTTAGCAACCATATCTTTGCCACCTGGCCCTGTTCCATGCCTCCAGTTCTTGCCAGCTTCCTGTAATTCTGTCTCTGCCCTTTCCCCCTTCAGGCCTAGGGCTGGTAATGACTTTTTGCTGCTGCTAGTTTCTGGGAACCTCACAAACTCACACTGGTTTTCTTAATTGGTCTGGACATAATCTCTTCATTAAGTTATTTTCAGTTTAAACCCTTTTGAATATACCATCTATTTTCTGCCAGGACTCTGACTGATAGAGTAATTGGAATCAGGAATGGGGTTTATTTCATACCTTTTAGCATGCTTTTGTATTATTAAGGCATTTGGGGTACTTGCTATCTGATGCTTCCCATACCCAGTTAGCATAATAGCAGCAATGTAATAGGCCAGTATAATATTTTAAGCGCTATCAAAATGATCAAACTCCTTTCGATTTTATGACAGAGAAAAGGTAAACTGTCATACCCTAAAGTAAGCCAGTGACAAGTATACTGCCGTCCCTTCCAGATGAAGATGAATTGACTGGTATGAAAATGAAGCATTTCTGTATCAATAAATGCATATCAGCTCTCAGGGGCTGTGCTGATATACTCAGGAAGTATACCATATCTGAAACAGTGTTTGCAATTTGCATCCCCATGTAATTAAGCTTAGACTAATACAGACATTCTCTGAAAGCCATCTGTTTTCTCACTAGCCAAAAGAGAATTTAAATGGGAGTATGGTATGAATCACCATCCCTGCATCTTTCAAATCTTTGAGGGTGTCACAAATCTCTGCAATTACCCCAAAGATACAGTATATGCTTTCAACTAGAAGGAAAAATTTGGTGCTCATTCTCCCAGAATACACAGGTCTGCGGACCAAAAGTAGAAGTGAGAGAGGCCCCCTCACACTATTACACCTCATTAATCACTTGCATAATTTTTACTTCCTATCCTTGCAACCTTGGGCTTGGTGGGTTCAGAGATCTTAGTGTCCAGAGGAGGGAGGCTTCCACTAGGTAACTTAGTCATGGTTCGTGAGACAGGAAGCTGAGAGTGCTTCCTGACCATTTTAAGTTCTCACACATTAGAAATGGATTTATTTGATTTCAGTGCCTCACCAAATGAATGTCTTTAGTGGAATATTTTGAACTGGACCTAGAGTATTAAACTTCCATGACCAAAGAAACAGTAATAAATGTTAAAACTGAACATTTTGAAAAATAATCTAGAATGAATGTCCTCATATAAATATTAAAACAATACAAGGAAACTACTGTGAAATAAATACTCTCAAAGATTCCTGGTGAGAGAGTAAGTTGGTATACATGCTTGAAAAGCTATTTGGCAATATATATCTGAAACAGGGGTTGACAAGTCTGGCCCAGCAGCCAGATACAGCACACAGTCTGTTTTTGTACAGTCCATGAGCTAAGAATGGTTTTTGCATTTTTTCCATTTTTGAAGGAGGGGAAAAAGGAGAAAGAGGTGGGGCGGGGGGTGAATCAGGAGGGGAATAGGGAAGGGCAGGCAGAGGGGGAGGAGGAAGAAGCCACAGAGACCCTATGGCCTACAAAGTCAAAAATATTTACTCTTTGGCTCTTCACAGAAAAAGTTTGCTGACACCTATTCCAAAATGTTAAATATGTTCTTACCCTTTTTTTTTTTTTTTTTTTTTTTTTTTGCGGTACGCGGGCCTCTCACCGTTGAGGCCTCTCCCGTTGCGGAGCACAGGCTCCAGACACGCAGGCTCAGCGGCCATGGCTCACGGGCCTAGCCACTCCGCAGCATGCGGGATCCTCCCGGACCGGGGCACGAACCCGCCTCCCCTGCGTCGGCAGGTGGACTCTCAACCACTGTGCCACCAGGGAAGCCCTGTTCTTGCCCTTTAACCAATAAAAATTGACTTGTGTGACTCTATCCTAGAAGAATAATCATTTTGTTATTCAAGATCTATTATAAAGAAATATTATAAGATGCCCATCAAAGTATAATTTATAGTTTAAAAAGTGGGAAACTAAATACCATAAACACTATATACACCCTTGCTGTTAGAGTTATTACTCTTTATTCAGTGCTGAATTAGATCCTGTGGAAGGCAAAAAGAAACTTCATTTCTCCAAAGGGTTCACTTTCAAGTTCAAATTAACAGTTCAATAATATGTTCTCATATTCTATTTGATTCATTTTGAAATATTTCAGTTGTTTCTCATTCTCCCTTCAGCAAGTATATCTCCAAAGAAAAAAAAAATTTTTTAAAAAGAGAAAAAAGCAAACAAAACCTAAGCCACTAAAAAGAATTTCATGTTTTCCTGCCATAAAGTATTAGAGGACACAGGGTCTTTACAGAACATTTTGTTCAGCTAAGTTATCATGGTTTCTTCTCCTTTATACTTTGAATCCATTTAGTCAAACGTAAAATTAACCCTACTCATCTTCAATTTAATAACTTGTTTTTACATTTTATCACTATCTGAAAATTGCCCTTTTTTCTCCCCTATGAAGGGACTGCTATAATCTCAAATGTGATTTTACTATGTCTTGGGGCTACTGTCTACCAGAAAACACAGCTCCAATTTAAAATGCACGTCAGGGGGCTTCCCTGGTGGCGCAGTGGTTGGGAGTCCGCCTGCCAATGCAGGGCACCTGGGTTCGTGCCCCGGTCCGGGATGATCCCACATGCCGCGGAGCGGCTGGGCCCGTGAGCCATGGCCGCTGCGCCTGCGCGTCCGGAGCCTGTGCTCCGCAACGGGAGAGGCCGCGGCGGTGAGAGGCCCGCGTACCGCAAGAAAAAAATAAAAAATAAAAAATAAATAAAATGCATGTCAGTAGAAACATCAATTTACTGGAAGGAAATTAACTTCATAGGCAAATCTTTCAGGAAAGCAATTGATCCATCACGTGAGCTAAATCTATACTAAGAATAGAATTGAGTTCATCAGATATTTTTCAGCCCAGAAGAACCTATCAATACACTCAAGTTCATGATAACTATTCCCTGGAATGATTCCACCAAACAAATAATAGAATAGGAACCTCTGAGTCTAGCATTGCTGAGAAATTATAAACAGGCACAAGACTGTCAATAATGGCTTCACAAGAACAAGGAGGATTAGACTGACTTGTAGTGTGCCGACAAGTATTTCAGGTATAAGGTTTTTTACTGTGGGCCTACATATGATTTACGTACAGAGATGTGGACTTTCTTGACAAATGTTCACCATTTATCATTTAAAATATTAGCCTGAGGCACTGCAGTGACTCGTTGCTAATGAAGGGATGCACCAGATAATTTATTTTCTCTTCCTTTATTTGAAATGACAGTCATGTCTATCGGTGACAGCAAGGCAGAAAATTCCTAAGGAGAGCCACGACCACCCTGGTAGGAGGTTAGAGGAAATGATATATTAGAGAATGCAGCACAATTAAAACATGACATGTACCCAAGATGGGTCTACTGAGAACGAGAGGAAATGAAAACACAATTACTCGGGAAGCTGGTAATATACAGCAGCATATCACCATTACCATTACCACTCCTGCAGCAATGTCTTCCAGCTAACCGTATTCTAAAATAGTTCTATAATTTGCCACGGAATCAAGGATAGTGTGAATTAACTGAAAGGAGAAAACAGTAAAGAAAAAGTTGGGTAATTTGATGTAGATTAATAAAGGTGTTAGTTTGCTGAAGGGATTTGAGGCCGTTTTCTTGGCAGAAATTTAAAAAATAATTTCTAGTTTTAAACCAAGGCTATTTTGAATCTTAATATTTGCTCCACTAAAAGAAAAAACAACAAGAGTGTTGAAATCTCACTGTGATGGCTTCCGTGTTAAGCAGAGTTAGACTGACCCTCTCCGAGGATTCTCAGAGACCGTGGAAGTACCCTGTGAGCCACCACTTTGTAAGCTGGGGAGCTCTCCAAAACAGAAAGTCCACGTTCTATTCTGGTGATTAATAAATGATGCTATCTGTCTCACTGCCTGTACAAGGGACTAGAAACTGCGGGGTTAAGAGTAAATGAGTCTAGGACCAGTGGTCTGGGTGCTCGGGATGTTTCATTGCCAAATGCACTGGGCAGGGGTCGGGGGCAGGAGTCATCTCTCAGAATTGGAAACAGATTTCCTCCGGGCTAGTTTGAGCTCCTCCCACCAGGAAAAGAACAGGCAAAAAAGAAAAGGGGGCGGGGCAGGGGTTTTGATTAATAGCTAGCATGATTTATCCCATCAGAGGGAAATAGGATTGTTGAGGATTCTGTGGGTATGAGAGGAATCTGGAGGACAGGTTAGCAGGAGACTCTCATAATGTTATCTAGGCTGGACTGGTGAAGGTTGAGACCCCTCAGAAATAAAAGTTCAGACCCCAGAGGAATTCAGACCCCTGAAATGCTGGCTAAAGGCAAGAACAACTTGAAATGGGTAATGAATGGGGAAAGACTCAGTGTAGTTTATAACCTTGCGATTAGGTAAACAGGGAATCTTGACCAAACCTGTATTTTCTTAGATACTCTTGGGATATCTAGAGATTGATGAATTCTTCCTATTTATTCCTTCAATTAATACTATTAACTTTTTCTCTTTCTGCCCCCTCCTTGTTTGGGGGGGGGTCTCACTAACATATAGGGTATATTAATTACAATAAAAATATTCATTTGATTTATAAGTTGCAAAATATTTAAATGGATCATGATGGGACAAGAGGAGAAATGAACACTATTCAGTGACTGTGAACTCAAAGAACAGGGTCCTCATGATATCACTTCTGGATCCAGTAACTGTACAAGTGTGTTATCTCCTGTAAAGGAAGAAGTGTGGTTATACATGGTAAAGTTAGAGCAAAGTTATTGAGGACCTGCTTGGATGTACAGATATGTAGGATAAAGGAGTAAAATCTCTAGTAGCATCTCTAGAATGTTGGCCTGTCCCTTCACCGTTCTCGCTTTTCTGGGAACTACTCTGAGAACCTAAGGCAGCAGGGCGGGTGGGGGGAGCTCTGAGCAGCAAATGTGATCTGGACTTTTCAAAATGGATGGGTCGGGCTTCCTTGGCGGCGCAGTGGTAAAGAGTCCGCCTGCCAATGCAGGCGACACGGGTTCGAGCCCTGGTCCGGGAAGATCCCACATGCCGCAGAGCAACTAAGCCCATGCGCCACAGCTACTGAGCCTGCATTTTAGAGCCCGCGAGCCGCAACTACTGAGCCTGTGCGCCTAAAGCCCGTGCTCCGCAACAAGAGAAGCCACCGCGATGAGAAGCCGGGACTGCAATGAAGAGTAGCCCCCGCTCGCCGCAACTAGAGAAAAGCCTGCGCGCAGCAACGAAGACCCAATGCAGCCAAAAATAAATAAATTTTAATTAATTAATTAAAAGGGTATCATTAAAAAAAAAAAGAAGGGACTGGTCATAAAATAGCTATCTGACCCAAGCTAATGCTAATGAATTTCTTTTGCATAAATAAATAAACCAGGAAAAAGAGACTGAGAGTCAATTGTATCCAGGTCATGTAAATGATAGAAAAGGTCCATGAAATCTTGCTTATGAGCAGAGATTTATGGTTGCCACCCGGCCCAACCCTCAATTAATCAATTTTTCCTTAACTTCATAAAAATACCATAGTATTTTACAAATAAATTCCTGTTTTGATTAAGCTAACCAGAGTCAGTTGAAATCAGTACTTCACAAAGGCTAAACAATAAAAATACCAAAAATTTCATTTGGTATTGCCTCTGTGGCTGAAAAAAAAAAAAGTGGGGGTCAGCTTTCTTTAACAAGTACTTGATTTTAGGAAAATGTGTAAATCTCATCATTTGACTATATTAGCCTTCAAAGGAATCTTGAATCCGACGGATGCATCCCCAAATCCTCTATCTTACTGAATCCAGTGATCAATTCTCAGTCTTCCTCTCATGCAGCTTCTCAGTAGCATCAGGCAGAGGTGAACACACATTTTTGTCAGTTTTGAAATACCTTTCTAGAAATCCCATCCTTAGCACTCTTCCAATTTTCATCTTAGTTCACCAGTCACTCTTGCTGGCTCCTTGCCCTCCCTACTTCTACAGCAGGGTTCTTAACCTTAGTACTATCGACATTTGAGGTCAGATCATTCTACATTATGTGATGATGATCTGTGCACTGTAGGATATTTAGTAGCATCTCTGGCCTCTAACCACTAGTTACCAGTAGCGCCCCGCCCTCCTCCCCCCATCAATTGTAACAACTAAGAATGTCTCCAGACATTGCTAGATGTTACCCCGTTGAGAGCCACAGCTCTCAATGTTTCAACACCCAAAGATCTGTACTACACCCTCTTCTCCATCTTCTCCCACTCCCTTGGTCATCTCATTCAGCCCCCAAATTTTAAATACCACCTAAATTCTAATGGCTCCCAAGTTAATGTATCCAGCCAGACCTCTCCCTCTCCTGTCTCACACAGGCACTGACGATTCACTACATGACTAATACGGATCCCAAACTCGTGATTCTCCTCCAAATCTTGCTCCTTCCTCAGTCTTTCCCACTTCACCAAATGGCATCAATATTCACTCAGTTTCTAAGATTAAGAACCTGCTTCATCCCTGGGACGTCCCTGGTGGTCCGGTGGTTAGGACTCGGTGCCTCCACTGCTGTGGCCCCGGGTTCAATCCCTGGTCAGGGAACCAGGGATTGAAGCTGCACGCCCCCCTCCCCTCCAAAAGAACCTGCTTCATCCTTGAGTCCTCTCCTTCTCTCATATTCCACACCGTTAAGAACAAGACCTATTTGATGAAACACCAAATGGTATCCTGCATCTGACCACTTCGTATGTTATTACCACCCAGTCTAAGCCACTATCTATTCTCATCTGGGCAATTGAAATAACCTCCCGGCTCGTCTCACTTTTTCACTCCTGCCCCGCTAATATTATCCCAAAGCATCCAAGGGATCTTTTAAAATGTCACACAATTCCTCAAATCAAAATCCTCCAATGGCTTCCCATAAAAGTTAAAATAAAAAGGCAAACTCCTGGCCTCAAAGGACCTCACCTGACCTGACCCGTCTACCTCTTTCTCCCCATCTCCCTTACTCACTTCATTCATTCTGCCACCTCAACCTTCTTGTCGTTCTGTAAGCTAATCTCACTTGGTGAGATTTATACTTGGTGTTCCTTCTGCTGGAATTCTGTCCCCCAGATCATCATGTAACTGATTTCCTCACACCATTCAGGTTTCTGCTCACATATCCTTCCAGCAGAGAAGCCTTCTTGCCACTGGCCCTCTGCCAACATTTTCTCTCTGAAATATTTTATCCATAACACTTATCATTACCTGAAACATATAAGTAAGTCTCAGACAAGGTTAGCCAACCTTGCAATTGCAACTAGCAATGCCAGTTATCAAATCAGATTTTCTTCTCTACAGATGGCATTACGGTAGTCCCTCTTTTAAGAGAAAGAAAAGAAAAATGCTAGGATATTACAGATATTACTTCTGAATTACAGTTAACTCTTAAAGCCCTGGAGGTATGTTTGTATATCTTACATTAAGAAAATAAAATAGGTTTCAGCTTGGATGCCCTGATACTGGGAGGGAATGGCCAGAAAGCCACATTGGCAAGAATCCTGAGGCCATGTTCAGGCTCAGTAGGAGTCTTGGGATTGAGTAGCACTGTTTTCCCTGACACGGGAGGGGAGAGTAGTGGTACGTGTGCCACGTTTTTGCCCATCCTTTGACTAAGCCCTTGGATTCTTCTTTTGTTGGCTCACTTTTTGGCAGTTTTTACTCATTGGCATCCTCGTCAACTTAACGAAACAGGAAACATATGAAACCCAACCTTTGGTAAAAGATTTGATGGCGGCAGGGGGGGGTGGCGGGGGGGACACATAAGGCTAAAAGATATGCTGAAATTATCAGTAGGTGTGAATCATCTCTATATCTTTTAACTCCTGTTAAGTAGAGAAAGTAGATAATACCATACAAGAGAAAAGGAAATGAATTCAAAGATCTTTTCATAAGAGAACGGGATTATTTTACTTCCCTAGCTGTTCAAGAAAAGAGAGATTCAAGGATGAAATTATGAGATACAATGCTGAATAATTAAGCAAGGACAGGCCTATAGAAACTGAAGATAAGGAGAAAAAGGAAGAAAAATGGAAAGGATAAAAAAGGTCACTCTACAACAAAAACTTCCCAAGTATCCAACCTCCTCTCCCCATGCTTAAGAAAGGTCAACTGATAGCCCTTGGCTTATGACATGTAAGCCATGTCATTCCTCTTTTGATCTTCTCACCGAGAGGGATTTAACTGCCCTTTCCTTGATTCATTAGATGGTCACTTCAAAGAGACCCCAGAGAGGCATCATTTGCCCAAACAACTCCCCTTAGTAAATCCAGACAAAAACCCAAAAGCAATTTATCCTAAATTTCACACGTTATTGTCTTCGGCCCCTGTCAGTGACCTCAGCCTACAATATTGATTACCACTCTGCCTTCCAATATGAACACTTCACATGATCAATCCGTTCCCAGAACAGGAAAAGAGTTATCCAGTCTAATACTGAAGATGTCCTAAGATCCACAATTAGCCCAAGAAGACACCAAATAACCTAGTAAACTCACCATAACTTTAATACCATTTACATCTCATTTCTTACCTCCAAAGTCAAGAAGGGGTCATTCAAGGAGTACTCATACTCTGTCTAAAGAGGGCTTTGAGCCTCTGTTCAAGATGAAGATGGGTACTCGGTTTAGCAGCAAAAGTACTAAAGTATTTTATTGAATTAAGAAATGTCTGGGCTTCCCTGGTGGCGCAGTGGTTGAGAGTCCGCCTGCCGATGCAGGGGACACGGGTTCGTGCCCCGGTCCGAGAGGATCCCACATGCCGCCGAGCAGCTGGGCCCGTGAGCCATGGCCGCTGAGCCTGCGCGTCCGGAGCCTGTGCTCTGCAACGGGAGAGGCCACAACAGTGAGAGGCCAGCGTACCGAAGAAAAAAAAAAAAAAAAGAAAGAAATGTCTCAGGTGGCGCAGTGGTTAAGAATCCGCCTGCCAATGCAGGAGACACGGGTTCGAGCCCTGGTCCGGGAAGATCCCACATGCCGCGGAGCAACTAACCCCGTGCACCACAATTATGGAGCCTGCACTCTAGAGCTCGCGAGCCACAACTACTGATCCCGCGTGCCACAACTACTGAAGCCCGCACACCTAGAGCCCGTGCTCCGCAACAAGAGAAGCCACCGCAATGAGAAGCCCGTGCACCGCAACGAAGAGTAGCCCCTGCTCGCCGCAACTAGATAAAGTCCATGTGCATCAACGAAGACCCAACGCAGCCATAAATAAATAAATAAACAAATAAAAACCCCACCAAATGTCTCTAATCACTCGAACATGTAAATAAGATTCGTGAGGTCCCTGTGAAAAGACAACATGCAAATCCATGAGTTTCCATGTACTTTTTTTTAAGACTTTAATGGATAAATGGGCAAAGGGCAAATACGATAAATGACCACTGAATGTGGAGAAATGTTCAACATCACTAGCAATGAAAGAAATGCAAGTTAAAAGAGCAATAAAATATAACATTCCCACATCAAGTCAGAAAGATAAAACTTTGAAAATATGCAATGCTGGTAATAGAGCAGTAAAATTGGCACTCCTCTCTTAAAAAACAGCACAGTGCCTATCGTATTCAATAGGTCAGCCCCAGCAGTTCACATGGTGCCTGGACACAGCAAGTTTCTGTTAAATATTTGTTGAATAAATAAATGAAATAAGTCCATAGTTACTCTGCTGGTGGGAGCATACTGAACAAAATTTGGAGGAATAATTTGATAATAAATATTAAAATGCAGATAACAGTCATCCTTTTGACACTGTAATTCTCATAGGAATCCACTAGAAAGAAATTCTTTAAAAATGCAAACTTCCTATGCAAAAATGTTTGTCACATTATTAAAACCTTGAAAGATTATAAACAAGCCAAGCACCCAAAATTAGGTAAATGATAGTAAGTGAATGGCCCGATTCTCTACACAGAATAGTTCACAATAATTGAAACAATATTTATGAAATGTTAGAAAATATGGGAAACAGTTCAAAACATGTTAAGGCAAAAAAATTATGTATCAAGTGTAGGAATTTTATTTAAGTATAACAGAAAAATTGAACAGAAATGTAAATTTTAACAGTAATTTTTCTATGGGTTATGATGATGGAAGGTTTTCTTCTTATAAATCTTTCAATATTTTTCAATAATGATTATAGAATATTTTTATAATTAAAAAAATGAAAATTCTGTATTAACAGAATAGGAAGATCACTGTTTTCTGAGGAGGGTTATCCTGTCACACACCCCACATGACATCTATAGGACAGGTATCCAAAGCCCTTCACATCACTTCTCTCGTCATCTCTTTTTCATTTTAATGTTTGACTATATTCAGGATAGATTTTTATAAGTGCACATCAATAAGGCATTTTGATGATTAACAAGTCGTTTATTTTAAAATTTATTAAATCTCAATCAAAATCCTTCTGCGACTAGTTTAGCCATTTTCTATTTGCCATTAAAGAATACAGAGACAACCTGTCAGTACTTTCAGTCGATTAAAATTGTCTACATTAAAATAATTTTTAATGCCTTGGTATATAGTATATTTTTATTAACATCAATGAAGTTCTAGAAACAACTCCTTTATATTTTCTTAAAGTTGTCTTTGTATAGCACCTAAAATAATAGTTATTCAGAGTAGATGAGATAGTATGTGTGAATAAGTGCTATCTAATTATAAACTGCTATTAAAATGATAGTTTTAAATTTCTTATGGCATGACATTTCTTACCTTATATGTATTTTTTTTTTCAGGGAAGATAGATGCTTTTTATTTTATTTTTTCTACATCTTTATTGGAGTGTAATTGCTTTACAATGTTGTGTTAGTTTCTGCTGTAGAACAAAGTGAATCAGCTATATGTATACATATATTCCCATATCCCCTCCCTCTAGGTGTTCACAAGGCACCGAGCTGATCTCCCTGTGCTATGCAGCTGCTCCCCACTAGCTATCTATTTTACATTTGGTAGTGTATATATGTCAGTGCCACTCTCTCACTTCATCCCAGCTTACCCTTCTCCCTCCCCATGTCCTCAAGTCCATTCTCTACATCTGCGTCTTTATTCCTGCCCTGCCACTAGGTCCCTCAGTACCATTTTTCTAGACTCCATATATATGTGTTGGCATATGGTATTTGTTTTTCTCTTTCTGACTTACGTCACTCTGTATGACAGACTCTAGGTCCATCCACCTCACTACAAGTAACTCAATTTTGTTCCTTTTTATGGCTGAGTAATATTCCATTATATATATGTGCCACATCTTCTTTATGCATTCATCTGTTGATGGACACTTAGGTTTCTTCCATATCCTAGCTATTGTAAATAGTGCTGCAGTGAACATTGGGTACATGTATCTGTTTGAATTATGGTTTCTCAGGGTATATGCCCAGTAGTAGGATTGCTGGGTCATATGGTAGTTTTATTTTTAGTTTTTTAAGGAATCTCCATACTGTTCTCCATAGTGGCTGTATCAATTTACATTCCCACTTCCCTTTTCTCCATACCCTCTCCCGCATTTACTGTTTCTAGATTTTTTGATGCCAGCCATTCTGACAGGTGTGAGGTGATACCTCATTGTGGTTTTGATTTGCATTTCTCTAATGATTAGTGATGGTGAGCATCTTTTCAAGTGTTTGTTGGCGATCTCTATCTCTTCGTTGGAGAAATGTCTATCTAGGTCTTCTGCCCATTTTTGGATTGGGTTGTTTATTTTTTTGATATTGAGCTGCATGAGCTGCTTGTATATTTTGGAGATTAATCTCTTGTCAGTTGCTTTGTTTACAAATATTTTCTCCCATTCTGAGGGATGTCTTTTCATCTTGTTTATGGTTTCCATTGCTGTGCAAAAGCTTTCAATTTTCATTAGGTCCCATTTGTTTATTTTTGGTTTTGTTTCCATTACGCTAGGAGGTGGGTCAGAAAGGATCTTGCTGTGATTCATGTTATAGGGTGTTCTGCCTATGTTTTCCTCTAAGAGTTTTATAGTGTCTCAGCTTACATTTAGGTCTTTAATCCATTTTGAGTTTATTTTTGTGTATGGTGTTAGGGAGTGTCCTAACTTCACTCTTTTACATGTAGCTGTCCAGTTTTCCCAGCACCACTTATTGAAGACGCTGTCTTTTCTCCATTGTATACTCTTGACTCCTTTATCAAAAATAAGGTGACCATATATGCATGGGTTTACCTCTGTCTTTCTATCCTGTTCCATTGATCTATATTTCTGTTTTTGAGCCAGTACCATACTGTCTTGATTACTGTAGTTCTGTAATATAGTCTGAAGTCAGGAAGCCTGATTCCTCCAGCTCTGTTTTTCTTTCTCAAGATTGCTTTGGCTATTCCGGGTCTTTTGTATTTCCATACAAAGTGTAAAATTTTTTTTCTAGTTCTGTGAAAAATGCCATTGGTAACTTGATAGGGATTGCATTGAATTTGTAGATTGCTTTGGGTAGTATAGTCATTTTCACAATGTTGATTCTTCTAATCCAAGAACATGGTATATCTCTCCATCTGTTTGTATTGTCTTTGATATCTTTCATCAGTGTCTTAAAGCTTTCTGCATACAGGTCTTTTGACTCCTTAGGTAGGTTTATTCCTAGGTATTTTATTCTTTTTGTTGCAGTGGTAAATGGGAGTGTTTCCTTAATTCCTCTTTCTGATTTTTTGTTGTTAGTGTATAGGAATGCAAGAGATTTCTGTGCATTAACTTTGTATCCTGCTACTTTACGAAATTCATTGATTAGCTCTAGTAGTTTTCTGGTGGTATCTTTAGGATTTTCTATGTCTAGTATCATGTCATCTGCAAACAGTGACAGTTTTATTTCTCTTCCACTTTGGCTTCCTTTTGTTTCTTTCTCTTCTCTGATTGCCATGGCTAAAACTTCCAAAACTATGTTGAATAATAGTGGTGAGAGTGGGCACTCTTGTCATTTTCCTGATCTTAGAGGAAATGCTTTCAGTTTTATGTATTTCTGATGGGATATTTCCCTCCTAATCTATGAGCTGTTTCATTTATGTACGTTTTCCATGGTATCTGCATGGTGTATGCCCTCTACAAATTGTATTGATTTTTTTTTTTAGTATATGTTGTAAAATGCTTTAAACACTACACAGGTAATTAAAATACCAAAAAATGTTAATGGGCCCTGTGAAATGCAAACCAAAACCGCAGTGAAATATCATTTTCACATCCACTTGGGTAGCTATAATAAAAAAGACAGATAATAACAAGTGTTGGCAACGATGTGGAAAAACTGATACTCATACATTGCTGGTGGGAATGTAAAAGGGTGCATCAGCCTGATATTTCCTCAAAAGGTGAAATAAAGAATTACAATATGACCCAGCAATTCCACTCCTATATACCCAAGAGAAATAAAAACATATGTCCACACAAAAACTTGTACAAAATGTACTTGTTATGTACAAAATGTTCATAACAGCATAGCTAAAAGGTAGAAAACAACCCAAACGTCCCCTACTTATGAATAGATAAACAAAACGTGTTACATTTATACAATGACTGTTATTTGGCAATCCAAAGGGTAAATCTTGGAAACATTATGCTAAGTGAAAGAGGCCAGCTACAAAGACCACATGTTGAATGATCTCATTTATATAAAATTTCCAGGCAGGAAAATCTACACAGGCAGAAAGTAAATTAGTGGTAACCTAGGGCTGAAGGGAATTGTGGGGAGAGTGACTGGTAACGAGTATTGGGTTTTGGGAGAATGATGAAATGCTCTGAAATTGATTGTGGTGATAGGTGCACATCTCTGTGAATATACTAAAAACTGTTGAATTGTATACTTTAAATAGGGGCATCATATGGCATGTTATTAACCCTCAATAAAGCTGTTTTTTAAAAAAGACCCTGTGAGTTACCATTTTCTATGAATTGGTAGTGTATGTTAGTGTAATTCTGGGGAAAGAACTGTGGCAGTAACAAGATATTCATATCTTTTTACTAATACTTCTATGAATTTACATTAAGGAAAGCATTTAACGGAAGTGAAAAGCTATGTGAAGAAAGATGTTAACCACAATATTTTCTATTTGTTTCAACTTGGAAACAATTTAAATATCTAACAAGGGATTTGGTATTATGGTTTATCTACATGATAAAATATTATCATCCATTAAAATTATAAAGCTATAATTAATAATACTGTATATAAATATAAAAAGTTCAAAATAATTTTAGGTAGATAGGGAAGTATACAAAATATTAAATAAATAAACTTGGTCATTTAAAAAGACCTATCTCTATAGAAAGAGTTGAGGTGGTTGGATTATGGAAGATTTTTATCATTGTCTCTTTGTTTACTGTAGTAGTTTTCTTTTTTAAAAAAATTTTATTTATTTTTTTATTCAGCAGGTTATTAGTTATCTATTTTATACATATTAGTGTATATATGTCAATCCCAATCTCCCAATTCGTCCCACCACCACCACACCCCTGTAGGAGTTTTGTTATATAATCCTCTCAATTTAAAAAAAATCAAAATTGCTCCATTGAACCAGTGGTAAGCGCAGCAACCCAATAAAATTAAAAGGTTCCCTGGAGACGCCTAATGAAAGACCACTTGGTACGTGTGGGGGAGAGTTTCAGGCACCAGTGTTTAAACTCTGTCACAAAAAGCAATCCAGTGATATTAGAGGCAACCAGGTGGCTACGAAAACTCCAGTTCATTAAGTGACCGGCACATATTGTAGCTGTACATCTGGTATCTTTTTTCCAGTATTTTTCTGGACTGTTTCCAGTACATGGTAACAGTCATCACTCCTCAATCACTAGAAGCTTAAGATATCCTTGTTCTCCTAGAGCTCACACCTGAAAGTTAAGTAATAGCATAAAACTTAATTAATACTTAAGTAATACGAGTGTGCACACAGGTGCCATGAACGTGGTTTGCCAGGAAGTGGTAGGAAATGAAGGGCACTCAGAGCACAGGTACACCAACCTCAAAGGCTATTGCGACTGTGTTTACCCTGTCAGAAAGGTTTAGCTTCCTCATCACAGCTGCCCTCAGCAGGTGTATGGCAGGGTGTACAAGGAATCAGCTGAAGGCAGAGCTACACTAATGGAACCTTTGCTTTTTCGGCACATTGACAACAGAGCTATAAGTATTCACAGTGCCTCAGAGCGTGCAAGGCACAAGGGAACAAAATTCTTATGGGTAAAGTACAATCAAAATGTTTAGCACCCCCAAGGCACATGTACCTCTAAATATGCTATGTTTCTAATGCCTACATTCACTAGTGTACATGCCTCAGTCCCAAAGCTTGTCCTGTATCCTGTGCAATCATTTGTTAATGGGTTATTTACTTTCTGACATAATCTGCCCCAAAGGACAGGTGGCTCCTTGACATGGATTCAATCAACTTCCACATAGGAATTGAACAAAACGAGTATTCGCATGGTTTGTGACTTAGGTCCACTACAAACTTTGAATCGTCTACTGTTTTGAACTACCCAAGCATCTTATCCTTTCAATTAGTAAGTTAATAAAAATGAAGCAAAACTGTGAAGCCAGTCAAATTTAAGATCCCTCCCAACTACCCTTTTCAAAATGTACTGTTTTATTCTTCATTATCAAGGTAGAATTTGCTTATATTGAAGATTTAGAAAATATCTATGAGTAGAAGGAAAAACAGGCAGTCACAGTCACCCTATTCAGAGATATCACACTATCTCAGTGGATTTTCTTCTAGTCTTTCTTTCTATGCATAATTTCTGTTGGTATCCTATTTATTTCTCTAGGCAACTTGGCTAGGAACATAGGTATACACACTTATGAAGCCTCCTGTCTCCAGCGACAGCTTGCATCTCCATGAAGCACAGCCCTGCTCTCCCACCTCCAGTCAACACCTGAGCTCCTGCAGAAAATAGAAAAATCACCCTGTGTCAACACACCGAGGGAACCTTCCTCCACAGCCCATGCCCCACTCCAACTTAAATAGCACCACTGCCCACCTGCCGTTATTCCACTCCCCCTTCTAGACAGGAGCCCCTTGGATAAGGACACAAGCCACAATCAAACCCAGTTGTGCCACGCCATGCTGAACACTGTCCACAGCCCCACCACCAGGTCCGTCCCTCCAGCCTGGACTCCTTCCAGACCATCTCCCTGAGGTACCACCTTACTTCAAAGCAGAGCCTTCATTAATAATAAAACTCTCACTGAAAACTGCTTCTACTGTCTGTTTAATTATTCTCATTACGCTTTGACCAACAAGTGTGAGAAATCAGAGAAATAGCCACCCGCCTGCTCCTGAGCTCAGGAATTGCTCCAGGCTTGGCCCTGTGAGGATCAAGTTCCAGCTCCTCCCTGAATGCTCTGCGTGAATGGTCTCCTCAACTGGTTTCCAACTTTCCTTGTCTTCTTGCAGTTCTGTTTTAGAATGTCAACCTGGTTTCACTCTGTACCTGGAGGTCCTGCGGGACCCCACTGCTGGTGCCTGACCTTCGGCTCGATGCTCTGCCAGTGTGGACAGGAGGCTCCACACCGTCTGCCCAGGGCAGGCCTGTAGAGTATTACTCCTGGGAGTCCCTGCTTGTCCGAGGAGGAGGAATCAAGCAGCCCAGGATGTTAAGTAAAGCACCGTAAGAGCCTGACGCCAGGGCGATGACGTAAGAAGGAATAACTGCCCTCTTGCTTCCTGAACATTTGAACCTCAACATAAATATACAGAAATCACGAAAATCTGAATATCTTCCAAGAAGTGTTCAGAAAAGAGTTGAACACGTAATGTGTGGTCCTTGATCCCCAGACACCTGTCTCTGTCACATCTGTGCTTTTTCTGGAACAAGTCATTGTTGGTTGAACCTTTTGAATCATCCGACTGCTTGTGAGCACCCCAAGGACACCACGCAAACGTGAGTCCCTCCTTGTCTCATGACGAAAGCACTTAGGGTTCCCTTCCCTGACACATGACCAACAATGCTCCCTTTCTTGGACGCAGCTAGTAAATAAAGAGTAATGGCTGCTGCAGTGTCTGACCTACACTACCAAGTCTATATTTCTCATCACCTGACTGAACGCACATCCCAAATACCTGTAAAGCACCACAATTAAAAGAATGAAAATGATCCTACTTTAGCTGATAAAGGGAAGAAGATCTTTCACTTCTGCAAATTATCCTTTTTATCTCTCCCTTAATTTGCCATCCGTGTTTGATTAAAAAGATGCAAATCTCTACAGCTGCCATTCAACCAGCCACTGAAAAGTTTAGGGGTCTGGTGGCTGAACATACCTTGCAAGGTAAGTGACTCACTCATCTTTAATTCAATGTAGGATCAGTGTATCGATTTCACAAGTAACGTGTATACCGTCATGGAAACAATAACCCATTCAGTCAAAATACTGATTAAGCACCTACGGAATCTTGTGATACAAAGATAACTAAGACAAGTCCTTGCCTTCAAGGAGTTCAATATCCCACAGGGGAAATGAAGAAGTAAATAAATCCTTGGAATGTGTAAGCGTTAAAAGGAGGGTACGAAGGGAATTAAGGTGGTCCTAAAGGGCTGTGGAGGGCGGGGGCAGTCCTCAGGGATGGGCTACTTTTCAGGGGAAATAATACTTGATACTTGAGGAATGAATAAGATTTAACCTAACAAACCAGAAGGCACAGTATACATAAAATAACATACGTGCTCAGTAGGTGGCACACGTTTCAACGTGACTAGAAGATGTGCCACGTGTGGAAGAGACAGGCAAGGACCAGGTGGAAAAGGCCCTTGCGCAGAGCCTTGCTCAGGAGACTGAATTTCATTCGCAAGTCATGAAAATAAGTTGATCGGGGAGAAACTTGTTTGGCCAGCCCTCCTCACCACCTCATCTCTGCCTTTTATTTGCAAAATGGTTCTCCCACAAGCCACAATGCACTGAGCACCTGACATCCAGCTGTGGACAGCACCTGCATCAGGTAATTGTCTGGAACGGCTTACCTGTTTCCTCCAGACCTGCTGTTCTTCCTCACCCTTCCTTGCCTCTTAGATCCCCAAACTATTCTCAGCTCCCACTTTGCTGCTTCTGGCCATGCTTTTAGGTACCAATTAGGAGTTCCCTTTCTGCGCGACCGCTTCACTCTTTTCTTTTCTTAACTGAACTATGGTTGATTTACAACATTCTGTTAGTTCAGGTGTACAACACAGTGATTCAGTATTTTTGCAGAATATATTCTATTATAGATTATTACAAGGTAGCGGGTATAATTCCCTGTGCTATACAATATATCCTTGTTGCTTATTTTATAAATAGTAGTTTGTATCTGTTAATCCCATACCCCTTATTTGTCCCTCCCCACTTCCTTCACCCCTTTGGTAACCACATGTGTGTATGGAGGCTCCTTAAAAAACTAAAAATAGAACCACCAGATGATACAGCAATACCATTTCTGAGTATATATCCAGAAAAAATGAAAACACTAATTCTAAAAGATACATGCACCCCAATGTTTATAGGGAGCACTATTTTTTTGAATTAATTAATTTTATTTACTCTTTCTTATTTTTGGCTGTGTTGGGTCTTTGTTGCTGCGCACGGGCTTTCTCTAGTTGCGGCGAGCAGGGGCTACTCTTCGTTGCGGTGTGCGGGCTTCTCATTGTGGTGGCTTCTCTTGTTGTGGAGCTCGGGCTCTAGGAGCGTGGGCTTCAGTAGTTGTGGCACTCGGGCTCAGTAGTTGTAGTTCACAGGCTCTAGAGCGCAGGCTCAGTAGTTGTGGCGCACGGGCTTAGTTGCTCTGCGGCATGTAGGATCTTCCCAGACCAGGGCTTGAACCCATATCCCCTGCATTAGCAGGCGGGTTCTTAACCACTGCACCACCAGGGAAGCCCAGCAGCACTGTTTATAATAGCCAAGATGTGGAAGCAACCCAAGTGCCCATTAACAGACAATTAGACTAAGAAGATGTATTATACACACAAGAGAATATTGCTCAGCCATAAAAAAGAATGAAATATTGCCATTTGCAGCAGTGTGGATGGACTTAGAGAATACTATGCTTAGTGAAACAAGTCAGACAGAAAAAGACAAATACTATATGGTATCACTTATGCATGGAATCTAAAAAATAATACAAATGAATGTACATACAAAACAGAAACAGGGGCTTCCCTGGTGGCGCAGGGGTTGGGGGTCCGCCTGCCGATGCGGGGGACGCGGGTTCGTGCCCCGGTCCGGGAGGATCCCTCATGCCGCAGAGCGGCTGGGCCCGTGAGCCATGGCCGCTGGGCCTGTGCGTCCGGAGCCTGTGCTCCGCGGCAGGAGGGGCCACGGCAGTGAGAGGCTCGCGTACCGCAAAAACAAAAAACAAAAAAACAGAAACAGACTCACAGATATAGAAAACAAACTTGTGGTTGCTCTTAGCTCATTGGGTGCAGGTGATTTTCTCCACCCTAGCTTCAGGCATCCCCACCACCTTAACCTGGGGCCCTCAACCAGCAGATGCATCCGCATTGTGACTCATTTCAATTGAATTTTCTCACACCCTGCTTGTAATAATAATATCCATAAGCTTCTCAGGTTGCTTTGGGGTATGTTAAAGAGCTTTCTTGGGGTGAATGGGGATTACAGTCTCACGTTAAAGGCATATTCAGGAAGACTAGAGATCTAACCATAAAAATGGGGATCCCAAATTTTAGCTATGTCCCTGGTGTCTAGTTAGTGCTATGATCTTCCTTAGCCCTATTAGTAGTCATTTCAACCCTCATTTTATAGAGGAAAAAAATGGAGAGCTAGAACAACTTTCTCACTGGAGTTCTACCTACAGACTAGGAAGCCTAATTTTCTACTTTTATTTACATCTGGTTGGGAAAACCCTCTAGCTATACTAAAGTATCCATGGCTCACACCAATTCTTGCTTCACCCACGGACAAAACTTGGCAAAACCTAGATATGCATTCAGTCTCCTAGGATTAAATTATTTCTGCTCATTATTTGGCACTGCATTCCAACCTCTCCCAGCAAAACTGCCTGTGATAAAGCAGTTATGGATGGAGAATTCATATTGAAGACTAAGCAGGATTATAAGCTGCAAAGACAAATAATACCAGGTATGATTTTTTTCTCACACAGAATGAGAAAAGTACAGACCTTGGACTCAGAAAGGTTACTATCCATCCATTTGGGTAGGTCCTTCATCTGCAAAATGGAGATAACAGAGATTCCCCAAGAGTTTTGTGAGGATTAAACAAGATGAAATATTTAAAGTATTTTATAGAGCCCTCAGTAAATGGTTGTTAATACTTGTATTACCATCAATCCTACTACTATTACTTTTACTACCACAACAAAATATGGCACTCAAGTCAATGACCCAACTATAAGATGATCTAATGGATGGTACCACAGGGACTGAGAAATAATCTATTTGAAATTAAAGATAGTCTCAGATCCAGGTATATCACTTATACCTGGAGGAGTAAGTACAGTCTAAGGAGAAAATAAAAGATCTAATTTGGGGACTATTCCAGCACTCAAAGGGGACAGGTCTTTATTAGTAGAGTTTCTGGATGGCTAATACATGAAAAATGTTTTAACTGTTGAATGCTGGAAAAGAACTTACTACCCTCCACCAGCTCTCACCAGTCCCCACCCCACATTCCCAAAGAGAGAGAAAGAAAACAAACCCAGGTGCCACTGCTGGAAGCTATACGCCCTCAGATTCTGGCAGTACCAACAAAATCTTTTGTAATTTCCTGCCGTAAAGGAGACAATGCAGAATCCTCCATCTACCTTAGAGAAGTTCAAAATCTGGAGGTTATAGAAATCACAGCTGCATTTTGATTACCGGCATTCTGAGAAATACAGGGGCTGTGAGAATTACAAGGTGCGTTCAACTCTTGGAGTACTCTTATTTAACTAGGATATGCTATTGGACATCTTTTCTCCAAAACAAAGTATTTTACCTTGACAATTGCTGTTGGAAAATCTCAACTACAGATTGAGCTGAGTGTTCGCTCCTTGTACCTCGGGAAATTTATTAAGTCCCCTTCAGAGACGGAAATTTATTGCTACATAGAAAAAGAAATTAATCAATGTTTTGCAAATGATTCCAATAAGTAAACAACCTTAATTTCTGATGTGTGTTTCATCTGCATCTACTAGAGATAGTCATCACACTGTAAACAGCATTCTTGCATCATTTTGATGAGATAGGACACACTTTATGTCCTTAAAGGAAGAACCACTAAAGCAAACAATGGTTATAAAACATACTCAGGGCCATATAGCAAATTAGTGTTTGAATTAGAAATAAAATTTGGATTTACCCTGCATTCCAATGCCTATCCTTCATCTATTCTAGGTTATTGGTGCTGAAATGGTCGTAGGGAAGGGGAATGAACAATACTCCTTCCTATTCCTAAAAAGAAAATCTTTGTTGTCCTAAATCAAAATGATATAACACGTTGTGAATTTGGACAGACTTTTTCTAAAACTGTTTCTGATTTTGTCCTAAGATGAAATCATACGAATTCTGAGTAAATGGGAATACATGTGTATGTATCTCTTTAAGAAATGCTTAGCTCACAAAACATAGCTTGCAAATTTCAATTATTTGACTCATTTATCCTGTATGGGAAACTTTAGCTTTTTCTGTTTTAATTATCAGTTCGCACTAAGCAATTATAACTAAAGAATTTTCTCATTTGCTTTATTAACAACTTTCCTCATAGTTTAGTACCAACTCCATTTGGAATGATTGGTGATTCCCAATCTAAAGACAGAGATTCTCAAGGGCAAACTAAGAAGTCCATCTAAAAGATTAGAAAAAACCAGAAAAACGGATTATGAGGTCAACTC
Source organism: Tursiops truncatus (assembly GCF_011762595.2). Lineage (NCBI taxonomy): Eukaryota > Metazoa > Chordata > Mammalia > Artiodactyla > Delphinidae > Tursiops > Tursiops truncatus. The sequence goes on along the minus strand of NC_047035.1, from coordinate 77,375,588 downwards.
AGCAAGCACCAGCAGACAGAAAGAAACAGAAGAGCAAAAAAAAGTCAATATCTCCCTTAAGGCTGAAATTATTTTACATAACTTATCTTTCCTAGGTAATTTCTCTAATTTGAATATAAAATTAGGAAGTATTTACCTCATTACCACAAAACTTGTTTGATAGGAAAAAGGGACAGTTCTTGTAGGAATGAAGAAATCTAAAACCTCTCACATCTTAATGTCCATATTCGATGTTAAATGCAAAGGGTATTATTTAAACAATGTCCACATTAAGGATTAGATACAAAGTGTTTTCACCTACCTTGGCTAAATAATACAGATTAAATTTTTCCTGATATTGATGCAGCATTTTATTACAGCAACCCATCTTTAAAGAACTGTGTAAAATCTTCATATTTCAAAAATACAAATTGTCACATTTATACTCCAAAGTCCTTATGATAAAAATAACCTATCTAGAGGAAGGCTATTTTTAAACCTTCCTTTACTAAGTAAATTAAAAACAAAACAAAACAAGGTGCTAATCCTTAGTTTTGTTCAACATAATTAAATCAACATATTCAGATTTTATGTAGATATATAAAATTCAGATGGTATGATTTTAACAATTTGAGATCAGCAGCTCTGCAGGTTACAATTGGAAGACACCTGAACCAACTTGTCATGTACCAAACCATGACCTTTCATCAAAAATTCTTCTTTCATAGTTCAGCCCGTAAAAATGAGCAAATTAAAAGCGCCTATTAAGTAAAGAGAAATTTCAATTCTGATCATCTAAATAGATTTCTCTCTTTCCCCACCTGCAACCAAAAACATGCACTCTTGCTTTCAAGCTTACCTTCTTCTGGGGTTACTGACTTCCAGTGTCGGCACTTCCAAATCTTGAGGACTGAAATTGACTGACCATGTCTTGGGTTATAGTGTTAGCAGGCACCCATGGTGCCAAAGGGTGGGGACCCTTCGGCAAACATGATGGGTTCTCAGGAGAGCTGGAGACGAAGGACCAGGTAGGTAGAGGGTGTACTTCCCCTGCTCCATCGAAGGAGCAACTGGTACACAGCCATGGGAAGAAACTCTGCCCAGCATAAATAAGTCAACCTTCCCTGCACACAGTGGGCCAGACATGTCTCACCACTTTACAGCCCTATGAATGATACAAAACCAGCAATATTCTTGAAGAGTTTCATTTTATTTTCTTCTTTCAGGGGATAGGAGAAGTGATCCTTTTGCTTTTCAAAAGATGGTTCCAGTTAAACATAGAAACAACTAATTTTTTTTTTTTTAACTTTCAAGTTTTGATTCAAAACAAAGTCCTCCTCTTCTAAGAACTAGTGATTCTACTGTATCTGTCTTCAGCATGTGTTAGGGATTTTATTTTCAGATTTTGAAAGCTAATCTCCTTTCCGGCCCCCATAAAATGACCTTCATCACTACATTTAGCCTTGGATGTAAACCTGAACTATGAAAAAATTGCTGTATAATTATCTTAACGAGACTTTGTGTTTATATTGCGTCTTTTATCTAAAGAGCTCAAAGCATTTTGCTAACATGATCTTACTAAGCTTCACAACACCCTACTCAGGAATGTGATGGTAAGGATTAATACTATCAAATTTAACAGGTGGGGAAACTGAGAGATTACCAATTAAATGACACAATTTGAGGTCACAATGCTAGCTGTAGGCAGAGTTTGATTCAAGACTCTGAATTGGCTTTCCAAGGACATATCGGACTAACATTTCATTTCATGGTGAAATGAAAATTCAATTTCACTTCTCAGAAAGAATCTGTTCTTTTGTTCTAAGGCTCTACAGAACATAAAAATAAGGCAAATAAATTTTATTTTATCTTTGCAAATTTTGGCACAGGTGTGAAAAATAGCAGATGTGCTAACTCCATTCACTTTATTCCCCTCCTTACCCTTTCCAAGGGCCACCACCATCTTCCCCATCAATGGACTAGGCCACACACTGGTGCTCATACAGAATGTTTATTTAGCCAGTGCACTTTTTTCCATGCACTGGGGGAAAGAAGTTTTCAACGTTGGCCATCCTGTGCACGTTCACTGTGACACAGTCAAACAGTATGGAATTGTATAATGTGAGAGGAAAAAAATCTCATATTGGTACTCCCAGAGGTTACCATTGTTATATGTGGGGATATATGAATATACACATGTAGTGATAACCAAACATAATTGTTCTACAGTTTGTTTGTCTTTTTTTTTTCTATTTCCTTTTATTTTTTTTAATTTTTATTTATTTTTATTTTTTTATTTCCTCTATTTCCTTTTATTTTTTTTCCTTTTATTATTTTTTAACATCTTTATTGGTGTATAATTGCTTTAGAATGGTGTGTTAGTTTCTGCGTTACAACAAAGTGAATCAGGTATACATATACATATATCCCCATATCTCCTCCCTCTTGCATCTCCCTCCCACCCTCCCTATCCGCCCCTCTAGGTGGCCAATTTCCCAGTATTCCTCGGTCATCGCTCTTTGTCAGTTTGTGTAAGTTTACATCATTCTTTTAAGCGGCCACATATCCATTTTTATGGATATACGTACAAGAATACACAACAGTTCATTTTACTCAATCCCCTTTTACTGGACCTTTGGGTTTTTCCTTTGTTTTTGTTGTTTTATAAACTGCAATAAATATCCTTGCGTTTAACTTCATGTGTTTTTTGAATATTTCTTTTGGATCTACTACCTACTTTTCACACGATCCAGAACTCTTGCTTATGAAAATATACCTGTCACTCTATACGCTGAGCTGCTGATTGAATTGTGAGCCTGTAGCCTTGAATGGAAAACTCAGTGCCCCTCTTTCTTCCCATCACTGCTTGGCAGAGGTTTTGGCTTTATCTGCAGGATACTGCCCTGCCTTTACCCATATGACCCAGAAAAGTGAACTGGAAAACATTCCACATGGGACAGATGGAAGGAGAGCCATTACAATGACCCATCTCTGATTCACAGCCTGATTTCTCCAAGGCCTTACTTAGTTCAACAGAAATTTAAATCCTGGCTTTTGACCAATAGACAGAGTGGTAGGTCCTACGTCTTGGAACAAAAAAGTATATATTTTATGAATAAGACTTAGATCATATGCCTAAGTCTGAGTTTGAGTGGTCACATGACTGAATACTTCATGCCTCTGTTCCCTCAGACCACATGGGAAATTCAATGTCACATTCAATTCAATACTGATATCATTTCAATGTTTTGGACTGTCTGTAAAGTGAGAGCCCCAAGGCAGTGCTTTATTCCTTCACTTCTAGTGGAGTTTACACTAGTATCACATATATTTCCACATGGATATCCTGTGTCTATTATCTTACTTCCCAATAAAGCATTATAGTTGACAAGCATTACTTTTCTATTTTAAAGACTGAAAAAGGAAAAGAAAGCAATAGACTTAGAGCCACAACAAGACAAATCTAGACTATAACTAGATCACCATCATTGTTTTTCCTATGAATTCATTTATTTGTTCACTTACTATGTATTGCAAGCCAACAATGTGAATAAGACATAATCCCTGCTTTTGAGGAACTGACAGTATAGTCAGGGCCATAGACTAAAGAAAATAGGCAAAAAAAGACTAATATTCCGGAAGTTCAGGAAAGGATTCCTGGAAACTTTTATAGCTAACTACACAAAGAAACAAACAACAAAAACACCAAAAAAACTACCTTGCCAACAGAATGAAATGCAATGTTCTTGGTCATATGAATCCTAAAAGATTCTGAAAGCCCTTAGCTCTCATTACCAAAAAAGTGGATAAGCTGAGAAGTCTTATTCCTGTCATATTCCAATTCCATTTGTTTCCATCGCTTCTTAAAATATTGTTGTGTTCTCTAAGTTCAAGTAACCAAGTAACTGTGCTCTTCAAGAAGAAAAAAAATAATTTTAATTCAGTTATTTATTAACAGTTTTCTCCCCCAAAGGTACATACAATAGTAGGAAGGTAGAGTAGTTCAGAATAGGTAAAATTATAAAATTAACACGGGCTTTAGACTATGCACACACATTAGGCTCACTCTTTAAAAGCTTATTCCACAGTAAATTTCACGCATGCCTTCTGGGCATCCTGAGTTTATAAAACACAACAGGATAAAAAACCAGGTCAAAGTCCTGATACCACTTAAATAGTTCCACTTGATAATCCAGCAATATTCGAATCTAAGGGCCACTAGCAACATAAACAATGCGTGAGAGAGAAACCTCAATGTCTGTGTGAAATCCACGAATGCTGAATTGACTCCTGCTGGCCTGTCCTGCAAGTATGCTCCTCCAAAGGGCTGAGAATCAGGGTCTGGGTTTCAACTGCTGCCATGATTTTGCTACGTAATCTAAAAGAAGACGGAACCACTTATATTTCTTATATGTAGGGGTAGTAAAAGATTGGCGTGGTACAAGCTCTCCAATCTTAAGAAAGGAAACTAACATTTATTTAGCATGTACTACGTACCAGACACTGAGCTAAATGCTTTACAGATGTTGCTCAAAACTCGAGATCCAGGAGATCAGCCTCATCCTTACCACATAAAGTGAGAAAGTAAGAGGTGGGTCCGCAAAGGAAAAGTGGGTACTATGACCAGACAGAGGGGAAATGGATGCCATGTGGGAAAACATATTAAAGCTCACTGTAAAAGTTCTCACGCACAGACATGAGACAGAGGTAGTCAGCTTCTTGCTTTGCTATTACGGCTTCTCTGTGCCATTCATGGCTTTTGACCAATGAGGGGGGCCCCTCGGCACATTTCACCCGCCCCTGTCATTTTGCTTCTTCATCAGCAATGCTTTCCATGGCCCTACCCCTGGGCAGGAGGAGGCAGCTGTAGTGGCCTTTTGACACACCACCTGAGACTGAGCATTGGGATTTCCTTAAAGCTTCCAAGTGATCCTAATGTGTAGCCAGGGTTGAGAATCACCAGAGTAGAAAAGCCCGTGGTCTTCACCATGGACACGTACAAATATTACTTAACTCTTATAGTATCTGTTTTGTCTAGTCTGATAATCTGTGTTCTGAAAGACAGATCTGAGACGGTTGCTTTCAATTTTAGAAACTGACCCACAAAGTTTGGAGGGAGAGGGAGTAATACCCATAAATCAGACACTAGACTCAACAGCACTCTTTTGCCCCCCTCATTATGTTCTTTGCACAAGATCAATTCAGCACTAGATGGGGAGAGAAGGGCAAAAGTGGGCTTAATTTTTATTTCTGAGATTTTGGGGGGTGGGGGAGTGGGGAGGAGAAACAAATAACGGAGACTTGCTTGCCACGAGGGAAAATGTTAAAGGTCCTACATGCCACTCTCATCTACTGAGGCTCTGCCCTCTTTGAAATCTGAAGTGATGCAAAGAGGTTATATCTCTGGAATATACCAAATGCCTTCTCAAGCCCACTTCTACCCTGTCATGGAATTCTGAGATAATTTAAAGGGATCATCGAGTTTCTCTGTATCACCCATCTTTCTAAAACAGCATGACAGCATGATGTCATACAATAAGATTACATCCAGGGAGGCCACATGATATGGTGGAATGCAGAGTTTGAATCCCTGATCCAATACTTCCTAGCTGTGGGCACTCAGCTTAAGAAAGTTAACCTAAATCCAATTTTTATCATGCATAAAACAGAGGCAATAAATAACCTTTCTCAAAGACTCCTAAAGGGGTTAGAAACAATACATGGAAAGCATCTGACACATAATAAGCTGTCAATAATTATGAGCTATTATTATTTGGGAATGAAATTTTGTTTTACAATCCAATCTTGAAGATTAGTTCTAAATGAAGAAAGTCAGATTCTTCCTGGATTACAAAGACAAAGACACTAGGACAATACATGTAAATGATTACTCAAAGGAAATATTAAATGAGGTTTACAAATTAGTAATGTTTGCTAGTCAAACAAATACTTCTCGAATTTAAATATCTAAATTAGAGTTAATTGAGTGTAAGATAGGCTCAAGGATGTATTATAACAATACAACGTGGGAAATACAGCCAATATTTTGTATAACTGTAAATGGAAAGTAACCTTTAAAAATTATATAAAAATAAATTTTTTTAAAAAAGAAAAGCTGTTAACTGTTAGAGGCAAATTGATAATCATAAAAAGCACAGAGGATTTTTAGGGCAGAGAAATTATTCTGTATGATACTATAATGGTGGATATGATGGTGTCATTATACATGTGTCCAAACCCACAACATGTACACCACCAAGGGTGAACTAATGTAATCTGTGGATTCTGGGTGATCATGATGTGTCAGTGTAGGTTCGTCAATTGTAGCAAATGTCCCCCTCCAGCGGGGGATGCTGACAGGTGGGGAGGAGGCTGTACATGCGGGAGGGCAGGGGGTTAAAGAGAAATCTCGGTATCTTCCCCTTGATTTTAATGTGAACCTAAAACTGCTCTAAAAAACTGTCTGGAAAAAAATTCAGTACTAAAAGTTGTTACATGTTAGAGGCAAATATGCAATAAATAAATAAATAAATTAGAGTTAAAAAAAATACGGGGCTTCCCTGGTGGTGCAGTGGTTGAGAGTTCGCCTGCTGATGCAGGGGACACGGGTTCGTGCCCCGGTCCGGGAAGATCCCACATGCTGCGGAGCGGCTGGGCCTGTGAGCCATGGCCCCTGAGCCTGCGCCTCCAGAGCCTGTGCTCCGCAATGGGAGAGGCCACAACAGTGAGAGGCCCGCATACTGAAAAAAAAAAAAAAACACGAACATGGTTCATTAAATGGCCAACTTTGTAGGTGAAATTTTCGTAAGCTCCCACAGTTTTAGTGACTGAAGCTTTCTTATCTTCACATGAGTTTATCAAGGAAGTGTTTCATTACAATTAAATGTCTATATGTTTAACTTCTTAAGTGTGATTGATTGGTTATTTATAACCCATTGAAAAATGAAAATTTTCTTGCTATAAAACATCTCTCTCTTCTTTTTTTAAATATTTTAAGTGTTGATTTTCACTTTTTTTTTTGGCTGCACTATAGGGCATGCAGGATCTTAGTTCCCCAACCAGGGATCAAACCCATGCCCCCTACAGTGGAAGCGTGGATTCTTAACCACTGGACCACCAGGGAAGTCCCCCAAACCATCTCTTTTTAATAATTCATGGTTAAAGGCTCTCCTTTGCAATAAATCACTAAGCTGGGACATTGGCTTCTAAAGATCTGCATACAAGATGATAATAATCATCATAATAATACCAACATCACAGTGCAATTCTGCAAAGCAGAGGAGGTAACATAGATGAGAGGGCTTTACAAATGCTAAAGCCCTGTGTAAATGTTATGTTTCTGCAGCTGCGGCTGCCACAGCTGCTGGCTAAAAGTTCATCCCTGGTCATAAGGAGCATCCGTCCTCATTGGAGACACTGGGTGTGATTAAGCACCAAGGAGAAATACAAAGAGTTCTAGACTCAGAGGAGGACGAGAAGGCAGAGTGATCACGGAGGTAACACCCTGAAGGAAACAGGATGGGGGTTCCGCCTCACCGATGGGCAAGAGTTGGATGGAGAAGAAGCAGACACATACCATGGGCAGGCGGTCTGACAAGCAGCACGGAGTATTCAGAAACAGTGCCTTGAGGCACAGAGTCTGTGCAGGGGAGCCGAGTGTGAGATAAAGCTAGAAAGGATGGTGGGTGCAGATGGTGGAGAGTCGATGCCTAAAATGTCCAGAATTTTTTCAAGACAAAACCAACCCTACATCTACTCTTATTAGTCGCTGAGTATGTATATTACTTATATTCAATGTGATTATATATCGACCTCCAAAATTCATTAAAAAGGCCCATGGATTCGGCGGAGGGTTCTTACGCTTCTGCTCGTTCTGCGGCAGGCCAGAGAAAGGGAAGAGAGCCGCAGACCCTGGCAGCACGCCGGAGACGGTTCAGCAGACAGGAAGAGAGCGCAAGAGAGGAGCCACGTAGGCTACAGGCAGGTTGGAGCAGAAACCAGGGAAAGGAAGGAAGACAAATGGCATAACCACCGATTTGCAGGGCCGTGAAACCTGAACTCTCCTGGATCCGCCTTCCTGGAGAGTCCTCTGGCTCCGGAACTTTGGGAAGGAAAACTGATACCCATAAATAACTGGCTGTGTAACCGCAGAGTGGGATAGATGCTTCATCTTGATTAAAGGCAAAGTGGTTTTTCTGACAAAGAAAAACTGTGGCTGGGTGATTCTGCAGAGAGGTTACCTGCACGGTTACATGTGGGAGTTTGAGAAAATCGCAAGATGCATGTTGCAAAACGATACATGGAGGGGCTTCCCTGGTGGCTGAGAGTCCGCCTGCCGATGCAGGGGACACGGGTTCGTGCCCCGGTTGGGAAGATCCCACATGCCGCGGAGCGGCTGGGCCCGTGAGCCATGGCCGCTGAGCCTGCGCGTCCGGAGCCTGTGCTCCACAACGGGAGAGGCCACAACAGTGAGAGGCCCACGTACCGAAAAAAAAAAAAAAAGAAACATGGAGGTTAGGAGCTGGGTGGGGAGAGGTAAAGATGATGGAGTGCTGTCAGCAAGGAGCAAGGAGGAGAGTTCACATCTTATGTTCCCTCAAACAGACAGGAGGTCCGGCTGGACCTGCGTTCCTTTGGGAGTACGGTCTCAAAATAAATCAGATTGTTGCTGGATCATCATTACCCAACCACAGATATCCACTGTTTTCAGTAATGCCACGGTTAATGCTCATCTGGGTCCAACCCGGACCCTAAGACCCTCTAACAACTCGATTCTGTCCTCACATGGACCATCCACTTAACCACAGTCTCAAAGGATGGACCAGAACAACTAATAAGTTGAATTAATAAGTGAATCGAGATCTGTCAACAAAACAATAAAAATAAATCAGATTGCTTACTAAATGAAATCCAGTGTAACTGTCTCTATAAATGGAATAAAGGTTTTTTTAAGTACTCGTGAACCTTTTAAAACCGAAGTCAAATCTGCAAGCGTCCTAAAGCTACTCGACCAGGATAAAAGTTGAAGTAAAAATGTTTTCAAATCAAACCCAGCTCCATGCCAACCAAAGCTCCCTTCTCATTCACTTGACCGAGCTCCTTATTGGGGCTATGAAGCTTCCTCCTCAGGTCTAGGCTCTGCCGAGCCCAGGAGATGATTTCAGGAAGGTTTTATTGTAGTGATGCTTACGAGGATGCTGCTGCTACGTCCACTAGCAGTCTCTGTGGAGAAGTAGGTGCCACAAATCCAAGACCCTCTCCCAGGTCTCCCTGAAGGTTAATAAGAATGTGCCGCTGAGGGACCTCACACCTCTGCTCATTCTACAGGAGGATTTTGGAGGGAGAAGGGGAAGAGGCAGCAACAGGACAGGAGGGGGAGAGAGAGAGAGAGAGAGAGAGAGAGAGAGAGAGAGAGAGAGAGAGAGAGAGAATGAGAGAGAAGAGATCATGGCAGAATGTCCAGACACGGGGGCAGCTCAGGAGACAGAAGAAAGGTCAATGAGGACAGATGGTGGCTGCAGGCTTATTGGAAGAGAATCCAGAAATGAGGCAGAAGGAAAAAGGAAAAGGAGGGCACGGTGATGGGACCAGGAGAGAAGCATAACTGAAGTAGGATGGAGCAACAAAGAAAGCAAACAACTTGCCCTGGAAAAAGAGAGCAAAAGGCAGGTTAGTGAACAACCAAAGACCATCGTTTCTAACATCCTCAGAGACGGGCGATGAGATGCAGATCAAGTGAAAATTTGGTTCATGACTGTTGCTCAGACAAGACCAGCAATGAGGGCTCTGACTCTGGGCCACTGGTTCTTGAAGGGTCCTAAAGATTCAGCAGCCTCTGTCCGTGCTCTCATAGTCCGCCGTTTGTGCATCAGTGAAAATGCTCTTTCTACCTCCTACACGGAGAATTTATATTCCTACGACATTTCAAGGTCCATTTATAAAACATCTCACTGAAGTTATCATGGTCATTATGTGGAGGCATCATGATATTTTATGTAAGGACATATTTTAAAGCTCGAGTAACATAACTCTCAGTGCAAACAGCAATCAGGCAACACCACAGTGTGATCAGCTGCTAGAATTTTAGAGCAAGAATTGAAATTACTTAGTGAAATCTGGAAGCTGTTGGTTATAAATAATTGCTTTACACATAAATAATGTCATTTCTTTTTCAAATGAAAAAATATTAGTAAACCACTCATCTTAACTGAGCTGAAATAAATCTGAGGCTGGAGTAGCAGTGTGTATGAATAACCATGGTGAGATCACCGGAACCCTGTTTAAAACTCAGTAACTTCCAGAGTTTTGTCAGCATCTGTGCCCTCCCTCACAGCTAAATTGAAATACTTCTTATTTCTAACATACCTTTCAATTGACAGGTCGAACCAGCATTTTCCGATGTCTACTTCATGGCACGTATTATTCGAGACACACCCACATGCGTGATCTCATCTAGTCTCACAACTGTACTGCAGTACGTGTTATTAACCCAATTTTCCAGATGAGGGGACTGACGCTGGGGGTGGTTAAGGTCACACAGCTGGGAACTGGCAGAGCCAGGATGTGGACCTGGGGCTCTGACCCCAAGTCTGGCACCTCCTGTAAGATACCAGACTGCCTCCGTTCCTATCTCTGGCCAGTAAGGAGTTGACTAGCACCCAGAAAGTAGGATGCTGGAATATAAATGTTATCTTCTTATTCATCTACAAACATGTCAAGTATTTCACAATAAAACATATGTATGGAGTAATGTAATGGACTGAATTATGTTCCTCTCAATTCATACGTTGAAGCCCTGACCCCCGCACCCAGTACCCTCAGAATGGGATTGTATTTAGAGATGGGACCTTTAGGGACTTCCCTGGCAGCCCAGGGGTTAAGACTGCAGGGTGTGCGGGTTGGATCCCTGGTTGGGGAACTAAGTTCCCACATGCCGCGCAGTGCAGCCAAAGAGTAAAAAAAAAAGAAAGAGAGAGAGATGGGACCTTTAAGAGGTGATTAAGTTTAAATGAGGCCATTAGGGTGGGCCCTAATGCAATCTGATTGGTGTTCTTATAAGAAGAGCTTAGGACACACCAGGGACACACAGGTGCACAGAGGGATGACCATGTAAAGATGGCAGTCACCTGCAAACCGTGGAGAGAGGCCTGAATACCCTCCCTGCAAGCCCCTTGATCTTGGCTTCCAGACTCCAGAACTGTGAGAAAATAAATGTCTGTTATTTAAGCCACACAGCCTGTGGCATTTTGTTATGGCAGCTGAAGCAGACGAATACAAGTTCCTATGATGCGCCACACACTGTGCTGAGTGCAAGAATGTTACAGTAAGTGAGACAGGGTCCCCACTCTCAAGAGCTTGCAGTCTCGTAGGGGCTTCTCAGAAGCAAGCAGGCAATCAGAATGAACACGCACGGTAAGTGCTACAAATGGGCAGGTGTTGAGTGCTGGGGAGCACGTGAGAAGCTCATGTCATCTGATATATAGTATGTATATGGGAGAGGATGTCTGGCAAAACTTTAAAGAAGGTGATGTCTATGCTGAGATCTAAAAAGATTTCTCCCTTACACCTGGAAGAGCCTCCAATTTCCATTGACCAAATATCTTTCTATTCTTATTCCAATTCCCCCAAATTCAGAAAACATTCCTCTTATGCCAGTCAGCTACTGCTCTGCTAGCATTTTGTTTCTACTTCAAAAACTAAACCTATATACGCTTTTTTAAATGCTTAGGTCTAGGAATTGGTTTCATGAAAGCATTTAGAAATGTAAACAAAATTTTAGGTGAAAAGTTGTGTGCTGCACTAGTCTCTGATAACAAAGGTTGACACAACCTAAGAATGTAAGAATAGAATAGTTTAAAAAATTATGCTGAATTTATTCAGTGGAATATATGTGAATATTAAAATTGATTTTAAGAATATTTAGTGGCATGGGAAAATGCTGTGATATAATATAAAGCCATTATAATTTTTGTTAATATAGATAGGCAGTTTTAAAAGTTCAAAATATTAAGTGGCTATTTCAGGCTTATAGAATTGGACAGTTTCTATGTATTAGTTTTTAAAATAATTTCTATGTTTCCAAAGTTTTCTAGAATTATAAATATAATTATTACAATTATATACACACACACATTTTTTTTTTTTTGCGGTACGCGGGCCTCTCACTGTTGTGGCTTCTCCCGTTGCAGAGCACAGGCTCCGGATGCGCAGGCTCAGCGGCCATGGCTCATGGGCCCAGCCGCTCCGCGGCATGTGGGATCTTCCCGGACCGGGGCACGAACCCGTGTCCCCTGCATCGGCAGGCGGACTCTCAACCACTGCGCCACCAGGGAAGCCCCACACACATATTTTTAATGAGAGAAAAGGAATGTTTTTTTTCTAGAAGGCTTGGGAAATTATCTGATTCTTTCAACCATACTGTAGCTCTTCTAGTTTTTAGAACCAAACTACCTACATTAGCTTTATCATACATCAATAAGCTGTTATCAGTTTAAAAAATTATACTTGTACTAAGAAAACCTAGATCTGAGTTTTAGTTCCACCTCTTACTAGCTGTATTTCTCAAGTGGAAGTTACTTAAATTCTGTGCCTCAATTTCTCCTTCTTTAAAGCCAACAATAATTGCAATGACCATCATAGGGCAGATGGGAGGATCAAATCAGATGTCTGGGAGAGTGCACTGCAAACTATAAAGAGCTACAGTAGGATGAGGATGGTTATTATTTTTATTGACTTATATGGTGCTCTTTTGAACAAGTCAATGTCAGTTGAAGATAAAAATAGGTTTTGAAAAACTTCTAATCATAACTGGTCATCAATATGTGTTCGTTCTGTGTCAGTGTGGCCCAGACCATGTTAGGTAGGCTCCTATGGGGCAGGGATCACATATATTCGAGATGGTTTCTCATAGATTGTGAATGGAATGCCCAATGCCAAGGGCTTACCTCAGAAAATATCCTTCATAGACACACGACCAAAGTGAGCTTTATACAGGCAGCTGATAAGTCATTGTAGTCCACCTCCTCAAAGCCACTGCCTGAGTGGCCAGGAGGCCAGGCCATCAGGAAATCCATGAGGGTGGCAGGTCAGAACATGGAAAAGTGGGAAAAATGCAGTCAACATTTACTAGGTAAAAGCCCCCTGGCAGTGATTCAGCCTCAAGTGACGGAAACACCTCGACCTTGACACTGAGTGTTATTTAAATAGATGCGAGAAAAGCTCTTTCAGATCCTGGGAGAAAGATACTGATCCGATCACATGCAGCATGTTATCAAGATTTTCCCACGCCTGCCTAGACCCTCTCCACAAGAAACAAAGGTTGAAGGTAAGGACACGCAGGTCCTCGGAAGTACCTGAGATGACCTCTGCCCCCCAGGGCAATCGTTCAGACCAGGTAGGCAAGGACCTGAAATCATATTTTCCACAGCTGGGTCAGAAGAAAGAAGTCTAGAATTTTCTTTTTCTTCCTTTCTCCCCCCCCAAACCCCACTACCTCTCTAACTCCCAAACTTTCCCCTCCTTCCTTTTCTTCCTCTCCCCATCTCCTTCTTTCCTGGCTGTAAATGTTTGTCTCAATTCTGATAGTCCAAAATATGGAGCAGCTGAATATTTTCAATAAAACAGCATTTCTCCAAAATTGTTCTATACCTTCAGCTTCTCGAACTAATACTATAACGTCTGTTTCTTCCTGCCCTTCCATACTCTGTTTAGGAGAAGTGGGTATTTCATGTTTTTCTTGAGAGTCTACCTTGATCCACAGCGGTCTACCATCTCAAGTAAAGAGGAAAGAATCAGCGGGTCTTTCCATCTCTTCCTAAGGCAGCCTCATTGTGTCATTTGTAAAAGGAACCATACACCAGGACTGGCATGATATGCATACATTACACCCAGGGTACTCATCACACTTAAGAGCAGAGGATAACATGGCCACAGGAACATCCAAAGTTGCAGCTTTTCAGTCTATCATTCTCCTTGGTGTGGCCTTAACCTAAAAAGAATTTCTGGGGCCCTGGCAATCTATTTTCTAGGGCAACCTTTAACTTCCTTAGCTAATTCCAAGCAGCACAGCCACCTGAACTCCTCCACCACTGTCTTCTGCTCCTCCCACGTGGTGTCTTGCCCAGATCTGCATCTCTTTCACGACACCCTAGAGGCGTCTTCACAATAACCCAACCTGGAGGAGCCCAGGGGGCTGTTGGTCTGTGAGCACACACCCCCCTCTACTGGACAAAACACGAAGACATGTACACGGCTGGGAAGGGACCACAGAATTCCCCAACAGGAACATCTAATTCACTGTCCTCACTTTGTACAAGAGAAAGACATGCCATAAATCTACAGATTCACAGAAGGAACTGGAGGCAGAAGCTCTAGCTCTGTCCTTCGTGGTAAGCGCCATCATTACTCTGTGTTCTTCAATAGCTTGACTCCCAAGAAGAGAGGACTATATGACTGAGTTCATGGCGGGGGGTGGGGGGTCTCTAGGTTCTGAGTTAAAACACTCTCCAAGGTGCAGCCATCGATGAGGAAGCAAGGTGCTGGTTGAAAGAGTCCTGGGCTGGGAGTCAGAGGACATGGTCTCTAGTCCCAGTTCTAGCACCAACGACCTCTGTGATTCTGGGCAAGACACATAAAAGTCTCTGGAACTCCCTGTCCTCATGTGTGAAGTGAAAGAGTTAGAAGAGATGAGCCTCTAAGGGAGCTTCTCACAATATGAACCCATGAGGTCTATGACTGTACACGAGCAGATGAAAGAGGGCAAAAAGGAAAAGGAAAGAAAAGCACATGAACTGGAATGCTGGAGACCCCATCCTAATCCTGGCTCTGGAAGCAACTAGCTACTTGACCTTAGGAGAGTCACTTCATCTCTCTGGAACTCTGTCTTCTGCAAAGGGATGAAGCTAGATGATCTTGGGAAGAAGATTATAGCTTCTCAACCCCTAAGTTTCTACAATTATGAGTAATGATAACTGTGGGCACCGATGCTCTCTTCAAAGGATCCTGAAGCCACAGGGGCATGTTTATACAGCTTTGGGCAAAGTAGGGAGCCATTAACCTTCCTACTTGTTTTATAATAAGTATAACTAAGAATAAATACATCAAACAACTTGTTTAAGAGTTCACAAGAGCTCAAGCAGATGTGCTTCCTTCCAACCTGTGTGACGGACAAGACATTAGTCCAAGGCACTACCATCAAACAACAAAGCTGATGTAAGCCCTGCTACAAACCAGCCAGGAAGCCACTGCTTTCTGTGAATTAATAAGTAGACCTAATAAATTACTAAACTAGATCACTAATTCTACTCATTTTATTTATTTATTTATTTTTTTGCGGTACGCGCTCCTCTCACTGTCGTGGCCTCTCCCGTTGCGGAGCACAGGCTCCGGACGCGCAGGCTCAGCGGCCATGGCTCACGGGCCCAGCCGCTCCGCGGCACGTGGGATCTTCCCGGACCGGGGCACGAACTCGTGTCCCCTGCATCGGCAGGCGGACTCTCAACCACTGCGCCACCAGGGAAGCCCCTCTGAGGAATTTTAAGTATTAAAATCCAAAGGATGTGCTGGTTGACCTGCACACACCAAGCCCAATAAGCACTTTAGATGTTAAAGAGACAACTGTTTGAGGACCTTATCCCAGAAGTTTTTCAACATATTTATTTTAAAAGGCCAGTGACAAGTTTTGAGAATCTTCTGAATTGCACCCCCTACCCTTAAGTCCTCTCTTGTAGGGCTGTGTACTTGAACATCAGAATGTTGATTTTAAATCGTGGTACAAACCGAACACCAATGGGAAGATCTCGCGAGAAGATAAGCGGAGCACAGGATAACCCAGTTAGAGAGGTGAATGTGTGCTCTGTCCGTCGGCCTTCCCTGGTGCTGCTTCTTGCTGGCATCAAGTAGGAAAGATTCCTTTCACACCTGACACAAGTATGCACTGTCCTTCTGAAATATGAGAAAGCAATTCCCTGAGGGACAAGGAGGCCTCTTGGCAGTGGTGGGTGAAGCTCAGAAACCGAAAAACTTAGCTGGCAAGGCCTGCCGGAAGAAGTGACTCTCTGTGGAATGCTATTGCAATCGGCTAGTTTACCTTCCCAGGGTGATGCAATATTCTGAAATGTATTACTTAAAACCGGATAGAATTACCATTGTGCGTTACATACCAATACTAAGTTCCTCTTCTATGGACCATAAAACCACGGAACAGACTTAGGCACTACCTATTCCTGAACTGCCTTGTTTTAGCCCTTCACACATATGCCCTGCAAACATAGTACAGAACCTACTGATGACTTTATATTTTGGTCCTCATCTCTCTAGGATGGATGTGAGCTCTATGAGGATGGGGATGAGCCTTTATTTTTGGTCTGTTTTGTCTATCGCTGTGTCCACTCTACCTAGAATGGTGATGAATCCACCATAGGTATTCAATCAATATTGTTAAATGAAGAAATGATTTTTGTGTGCCTCACAGATATAAATACAAATAATCACAGTGACAGAGCTGTGTTCACTGTTACAGTTCAGATAAGAGGGGTCCATGGCCACAGGTAATTCAACATCAGTCTTGCACAATTTCAAATAGGAATGGAAAGTGAGTGCCCACTTCTCAGTGTCTGGAAATAGTTCTTAAACTGCTGCTTCCTAATTGCATACCATGATAGTTCAGGCAGGATACGTCTAAGCAAGTGATTTCCTTGACGAACAATGTTATAGTTATTTCCTTCTAAAAACAGAGCAAGGGTCAATGTTAAAGGCTCCACAGTGTTTTGCATCCAAAACTGGGGAAGGTCAATACCACCCTATCAAAAGAATGCTTTCTCTCTAATTCTTAGCACCTGTGTTGAATGCAGTTTATCTGCTATGCTGAATGAGAGTCCCTTAAATCCTTCCTGGAAGAAGCTAGGAAACAGACAATTAAATAAATAAGTGATGTAAAAACAAACAGGTAGAAATATACCCACCCATCTCATGGGGGCTTTTACGAGGCTCTGACGATAACGCATGTGGACATTCTGTGTAAGCAATCACACGTACCCACAGACGTGACTTCAGTTGGTGATTCCTGTCCACGGTTCTCTTTAGCTGACGCCACCCTCGCCTTGCCCATACCCTGCTGCAGTGAGACCCTTCACTGTCGCCACCACCCTGCACCTAAGCCGCTCCCGCACATTTGCCTCTCCTGGTTGAGAGGCAGAGACAGGCACGGTAGGAGTTTCAGAAGCATTCTGGAATTCTACCTTCTTTCTCTCTGCCCATTTTGAATGAGAGGGGTAGCTCCATATTTCAAAGAAGAAAAAAGAAACCTACGTGATTCTGAACTAATGTCGTTCCCAAGGAGTATGACGCTGGTCATAAAAGTCCTCCATTCATGAGCCGGTGTTTACTGATATTACCAAGGACATGTCCTGGCGTCCACATTTCTCCCCAGGGAGGCTTCTGGTTTTTGGTCATAATTCACTCAATAAATTAATGTTCCTACCGAAAGTGGACAATGTATTTCCTCCCCGGGCACCGTGTGAGATGCTCGCACGTTTCTTTATACTGAGGAATGGCTTCTCTATGTGATCACGGGTCTTAGGGAAACTAGGGGAGCCTCGGGGACTGCAGCCTCTTAAAGGGCCCCCACCACGGGGCCCACTCAACAGGTTACCCTACTGCTCTGATTCCAGTTTTTCAGTCCCTTCCCTGCCACCAATGACAGAAGGGCCAGGGATGAGGGAGGGTGATCAGGGACAACATTTGCAGCTGGTCAGACCTGGGTTTGAGTCTGGGCTCTGCCACTTCCTGGCTGGGTGTCTCTGCCATTGGCTTCCCTTCCCTGACTTTCTGTCCCTCATCTGTAAAATGCAGATAACAGCTATTGCAGAGACTGTGGTTTTAATTAAATGGAATATTTATCAAGTATCCAATTCAGTGGCTGATGCCTAAGTGTTCAACAAACAGCCGTTGTTGCAGTTACTGTTGTTTTTAGCCAGTGTCCATGTTCTCTTTGCTACGGCCCAGGAAGGGCCAAGATCACTAGAGGAAAATGAAAGGAATGAAGGAACATGAGAAGAGAAAATAAGCAAGCGCTAACACTCAGCAAAGGCCTCCAGGAATGGCTCAGGCGGTGGGAACGCTATCACTGATCACCGCACTGCAGAATTAGGTTTCTATCAGGCAATCAATCTAAAAAGGAGATACAGGATGCATCACCGCCTGCTGGCGGCTGGACTCTGCAGCTGTTGCTCTTTCTCCCCACGAGCTGCCTCCTGTTTCATTCTTCTTCCCTCTTGCCAATGCAACGTGCAGCCTATGCACACATTATGCTCCTATATCCCCATCACTTCCTCCTTTGCCATCCTCTCCTCAAGACGAACACGTGTGCCCCCCCCCCACAAAGCCTTGCCCAGGGCCATACTGCCTTCCTCTTGTCTCGCCCCTCCATGTGGACACAAAGAGCTTGAATTAGCCTGGAAATTCTGCATTTTCATGGTTTACTAGCATGACTCCTCCTAGCTGTGAGGATACCATTGCTGTCTGTCCAACTGGATACACGGCTTTGATGATTCTAATCAACAAGAGTTCTTGAAGTATGAGAGCTACGAATTAGGGCTCCTGAACCCACTCAGAATTTACCCCGCTATGGCTATGTCCCTCCCTGTATGAGGAGGTCATGGGCATAGCAGTGAGGGAGGCAAGAGAACGGGCTCAGGGGCAACGCCAGGAGTGCAGGTCCCAAACTCTGCTGGGGGCCTTCGCCACCTCTCACCTAACCTGAAAGGCGCCTCGCATCGCAAGTCCCCAGAGATCTTCTTCAGGAAATGTCACACCCTGCTCTACTCTGTTGGAGGGTGAGGTGCTTGGGCTTCAGTCATCCCGGAGAATGTCACTGTCCCCTGAGGTGGCAAATGGATGGAAGCCGGAGAAAACTTAGAGCAGACCACATACTGTACCTCCTCATCTAACAGACAAGAACAATGAGGTTCCTGGGAAACTGACTTATCGAGACCCCCCCCCCCAGCAAAGTGGTCAGTGGCCAGGTCAAGACTAAAACCCAGTTTGCTCTGGGCAAACTGGAAGCGTCTATAAAATTTAAAATCAAGTTTTTGTTTGTTTGTTTTCTCTGAGACAGATTCCTCCTTTTGTGTGTGTGTGTGTTGTAAGGTCTTCAAATGTTTTTCTAATGAATATCCCCAGATATACACCAAAATAGCGAGGACCGTATGATACAGCCACATGAACGCATGACCCCAACAAAGCCTCCATCAGGATTTTGCCACACTTGCGTCATAAAATCCTTATCTTATTTTAACTTCAGCATTGTAAAACCACTCCCAGAACCATTTCACCCAGCACACCCCAGTACGTATCTCTTTAAAAATATGGATATTTTCTTACAGCAGTGATTCTCATCGTTTTGCTGGTCCCCACCCCCCAGAGTTTCTTATTTAGTCGGTTGTGGGTGGGGCTGAGGATTCTCATTTCTAACGTATTCCTGGGTGATGCTGGTGACGCTAGTCTGAAGCCACGCCATGAGAACCACTGTCTTACATACTCACGATGCCATTATCATACCTAACAGGTTTAACAGTATACCTCGGTATCATCAAATATCTATCTATATTCAATTTTCCTGCTTGCCTCAGCAATGTCTTTGTTTTTTGAAATTATAATTACCTTTGGAAGGTCTGCTGTATATATATATATTTTTTAGAAGATGTTGGGGGTAGGAGTTTATTTATTTATTTATTTATTTATTTTTGCTGTGTTAGGTCTTCGTTTCTGTGCGAGGGCTTTCTCTAGCTGTGGCAAGTGGGGGCCACTCTTCACCGCGGTGCGCAGGCCTCTCGTTATCGCGGCCTCTCTCATTGTAGAGCACAGGCTCCAGACGCGCAGGCTCAGTAGTTGTGGCTCACGGGCCTAGTTGCTCCGTGGCATGTGGGATCCTCCCGGACCAGGGCTCGAACCCGTGTCCCCTGCATTAGCAGGCAGATTCTGAACCACTGCGCCACCAAGGAAGCCCCAGAAACGACTTTTTACAGATGGCTTATTTCAATCATTTTTCAAAGTCCATACATTACATTTGGTTGCTATGTCTCCTAAGTTTCTTATATATATTTGCAGACCAATCAGTCTCCCCTCCCCTTCTTAACCTGTCTCTCTTGTTTACTGCCTTATAAACTTATCAAAGCTGCTAAGAGACTAGATCTTAATTGTTCTCACCACAAAAAAGAAACAATAATTATATGATGTGATAGAGGTGTTAGCTAATACGGTGCTGGTAATCATACTGCAGTATATAAATGTATCAGATCAACATAATGTACACCTTAAACGTACACAATTTTCTATGTCAACTATATCTCAATTAAAAAAAGAAGAAAGAACCCAGTACAGTCCCACCTACATACGGACTTAGCTGTTTGCTTGCTCATTGTGTTGCTTCATTTAACCCTCTAGTTTCCATATGTCCTATGAACTGGAAGGTAGCCCTGAATGTCTGGTCACCTATAGATTCAGCTCTTTGGCAAGAACACTCCATAGCCCCACAGACAGGGCTGTGTGTGGTAAAATCAAGGTTTAAATCTTAAACTCAGATCTGAAACATACATTTCTATATGTTTGGAACATGCATTTAAAAAATCCCACCTTAACTATTTTTAAACCACTTTAAAGTAATTCATGCTCTTTATACTAAAGCAGCTCTTCCTCCCTTGAAACTTTATGGATCCCTCTTTTTTCCAAAAGAAAAGAAATAATTTCTCAGATTCCTCAGTAAGCCACACACCTGGGACCCAGTTCTTGATCACACTGGTCAGTTTAAACACTCAATCCAAGTATAATAAAACCCTACCTAAGTTAACATTTATTGCATGAAACGCCTGCAATCTGATGAGGAAAATCATTTAGTTTCTAAACAACCAAGGCTGCTATTTGTAGCTACTACTGTCTTGAAACCCACCTCTAAGCTACTCAGATGCCACCAGAAGTGTCCTCTGGCACGCACCAAACAGGAGAGGCCTGCCTCTCAAACCAACAGGCGGCATACCGGTGAGCAGAGGAAAAAACAAAACAGACTGTTGGGGGATGAAATGGGATCTGATGGATAAAACTGACAAGAATGAGCCTGCAAGTAGAATTCTTCTTGAGAATAAATCCCAATTCCTAACATCTGACAAGCATGGATGGCATTCTAAGGCATTTAGGCGGATTAGACTTTTATCAAAATGGTTTATATTGACAAAATGACCTTCTCAGTCATGAAAGAACACTTACCTAGTTGAGCAATTTTTTAAAAATTCAAAGGATAAATACACAGAAGACGTACTATACTGTCCTGGAGCTGTATCTTCACCTAATCCCATTGCTTTTCACACACAGGTGTGAGACGGTGGGAAAAGCACAGACTCCTAAGGGTTAAATGAAATTCTGTGTAATTAGCCTAGCACAGCTGGGGATGCTGTAATTAATGTTAATTCCTCATGTCTCATTCACTCTATTTTATGAACCTTATTGTTGGATTTTCTAGAATTCTATGCCTAGGGAAGGGAGTAAAGAAGAACTGGGTTCTGGCAGTCAACTGATTATTGAAGAATAGATTCTTCTCATCTCTTCTCCTGTTGAAATGGAGGAATAAGAAAGGTGAGAGGACGCATCAGTCAATGTAAATAGAGATACAATAAACTGTGCACACTGGAGAAAGTTTTGTAGTCATTAAAAAAAAAACTTTAAGTTATAATAATCAACTCTGAGCAGTAGTGGGGCATTGATCAAAAACTTCATTTTAAATAAGAATTTTCGGGGGCTTCCTTGGTGGCGCAGTGGTTGGGAGTCTGCCTGCCGAGGGGACGTGGGTTCGTGCCCCGGTCCGGGAGGATCCCACGTGCCGTGGAGTGGCTGGGCCCGTGAGCCATGGCCGCTGAGCCTGCGCGTCCGGACCCTGTGCTCCGCGGCGGGAGAGGCCACGGCAGTGAGAGGCCCACGTACCGCAAAGAAAAAAAAATAATAATAATTTTCATGGGCAGGAATGAAATGCTTCAGTAAGGCAAGGTCATATTTGTTGAACCAGTAAACAGTACTGCTGGAGAAAAAAATATTTTGTTATGAGCATTTTTTTAATATTCTTATATTCATTAAAAAAAACTTTGGTACTGATGTAACGCACAACACACTTGGCTGGAAATAATCCTTATTAAAGCAGCATTCTGTAAGAGCTACCGTTTATTCTGGTTTCACTTGTCCTAGGCATCAAAATATTATTTACAATAATTAGGTAAGGTCTCTTAATCTGTTATAACATTGCCCAGGGCAGGGACTATCCTTTAAGCTATGACTTCATAGTGAAAATAAAATAATTAATTGACAATGAAGAATTATATACAATTCAGTTGCATAAATATATGCAACACATTATAAATGATACAGTGGGTTTTGATGGAAAGTTCTAAATCTTCTTTATAAAAAAACAATTGAAAACCCATTGCCAGTGTGTCTATGAGAACAGTCTCAGTTAAGGTCAAAGCTAGTGGAGAATATACTTTATCCATTGCTCAGGTACTGTGATCATCCCTTGCTGTGGTCCCATGCCAGCCTTTACTGGTTTTAGTTGCTCCTTTGTACGAGAAACATTATAAATATGGGCAGAAAATGATCAGTTTCTGCTTTTGAAATTGATTAAAGTTCCTGTTAAGTACCAAATCTTTACCATAATTTGGAAGGAGGTTTTCTCCCTCCCATATGCTCTATAAAATGCTCGCTCACTACCAAATTTATTCACTACTGGATTTATTCATGCTGGTTGGGTACTGGGAATGCAAACATGAAAAAGACAGATCCTGTACTAAAGAAATTCACAGTCTACTGATTCTAGCTTCTAGAGAATCTGCCCATTTTGCTATGCTGTTTCTATAAAGAAGAGTACTGGGGGAAAAGAGGCAGAAGAATTTGTTGTGGAAATGAGAAACATATTCTCCTACCTTCACTGGCACATCAAATTATGACCAACTGTTTTGAATATACAATCAAAAAGTAAGTTTTTTAAAGCACATACTGCAGGACAGTAACAGCAAGGTACTTAAAGCTTCAATTAGATCAATAGGAAACGTAGATGTCAGCACCAAAAAGAAAAATTTCATTAGCTGTCACAGTTTCTTTTGGTATACCCCAGTGATAGGATGGCTTACAGTGTGCCTGACTGTGCCTCGCATCTTATTTATTCTTCATAAGAACCCTATGAGGTCATTTTGTTACTATTCACAATGCAGAGCAGAGAAAACTGAGACTAAGAGAGGTTGTATAACTTGCATTAGACCACAGCAGCAGAGTTCAGGCTCAAGCACAGATGTGACTACCCACGTCCTTCCACGATGCCTCCTTCAAACTGTGCATCCATTCAATCACATGGTTTGAACAACTATAATGTATTTAGTTTCTATAAATCATAGTCTTACCAAGTACGTGAAGGAGAGAGAACACATATATGCAGATTAATGAATGAGATTCCCAGGAACCTTTCAGAAAGACAAGACAGCATTTTAGTCACAGATCCCTTTTCAAAAAAAAAAAAAAAATGAAGAAAACCTTCTTTGTTAAGCAATACTTCAAGCATCAGTTAACTTTGCAAGACAAGCAAAGTCTGGGTGAATTCTCAGAGAATCAAAATATTTAGAGGCAAAAGATCCTCAAAGATGTATTGTCCTCAGAGGTTTATTCTAAGTTATTCATTTTTACCAATGAGCAAATGGAACTCCTGGGATACTACTAATTATATTTCAATTATCATATAAGATTATTACATGTAACTAATTCTTTATTATGTTACTTAATTAGCAAGTAAATTTTTAATTTATTTTTCAAACTTTTACCTCTTACTCCATATTGACCTTAAGCCTAAATAATTATAGTGCTCTGGAATTGAGTTGCTTTATCCCTTTGAGTCTAGGTGCTAATGAAAGTTAATTATTGATGGAACGAAGGCCACCAGGCAATTGCTTATTGGGGAAATTTCAAGGGCTCCAAAGTAAACACCTAAGTAGCGATTGTAACAGAAATTCCCTGAAAATCCAAATAAGTTTCTGGTTACCTTCAACTCCGTGGTGGGGTCAATATAGGGAGAGAAGGAAAGAACCAAAATCGAAGTTAAAAGATCTGGACTATTCTATCACTAAACAGTTACAACTCTTCAGATGGAACCTCACTTTCCTTACCTGTACCGTGAAAGCACTAGGTCAAAGGATCCTTCCCAACTTTAATATTTTATAATCACTGTTTAGAGGCGACAAATACCAACTAAGTCATATACTCCCTTGTGGAGTTTGTAGAACTGCTCCTGGTTTTTAAAAATGAAATAAGAAATTTTTTCAAATGCCTTGAGGGCATATGATTCCAAAAACTTAGATTTCCTGAGGGAGATATTTTATTTATTAAAATATGTCAACATATTTTATCTCTCTAGGCAAAGTATACTTCTTTCATTTTTTCAGGATTAAAAATAAATCCTGGGGCTTCCCTGGTGGTGCAGTGGTCAAGAATCCACCTGCTAATGCAGGAGACACGGGTTTGAGCCCTGGTCCGGGAAGATCCCACATGCTGCAGAGCAACTAAGCCCGTGTGCCACAGCTACTGAGCCTGCACTCTAGACCCCATGAGCCACAACTACTAAGCCCATGTGCCACAACTACTGAAGCCTGTGTGCCCTAGAGCCCATGCTCCACAACAAGAGAAGCCACCGCAATGAGAGGCCTATGCACCGCAACGAAGAGTAGCTCCCACTCTCCACAGCTAGAGAAAGCCCGCGCGCAGCAACAAAGACCTGACACAGCCGAAAATAAATAAATTAATTAATTTAATAAATAAATAAATCCTGATAATACCACTAAAGCAGCAATATGCCGGGAAGGAAAGCAATAAGAAACAAAGGAAAATAACATTTAGTTCGTCCCTATGCAACTTTCTACCTATGGTAAAAAGAACCAGCTTATCTGCTATCCTCTTTTTTTTTTTCCCGGTACGCGGGCCTCTCACTGTTGTGGCCTCTCCCTGTGTTGTGGAGCACAGGCTCCGGACGCGCAGGCTCAGTGGCCATGGCTCACGGGCCCAGCCGCTCCATGGCATGTGGGATCTTCCCGAACTGGGGCACGAACCCGTGTCCCCTGCATCGGCAGGCAGACTCTCAACCACTGCACCACCAGGGAAGCCCTGCTCTCCTCTTTAATTAAATTGAGGGTGAGGACCACATTTAACCATATGCTCCACTGCAGGTAATGAGAAATTAAAAACTCTTTTCAAAAGTAGAGTTTATCTGGAATGCATTTTAGTGGATACATCAAAAAGAAAGCAAGGCAACCATTGCAGAGCATTTGACTTTTCAGCCCTCATTTTGAGGGGGTCTGATGTTCAGAAAAAGCCACTGGGGCAAGCAACTTGTTCATTTGTCTGTCTAATCCATACTTACTAGTCAAGTGCTAGACACTATAATAAATGCCAGAGGCACGCAGAGAAACATCCTATGACTCCTGCCATCCAGGGGCTCATAATCTAGTTAGTGCCAGAGACTCACATGCAGATAAATAATTATGACAATGCTACGTGTTTTGAAATGAAAGCAGCACAGAGTACTATATGGAATATATAAGAGGAAATGCTTAACGCTAATTAGGAAGGTTAGGAGAGCTTCTTGGAAAAGATGACATTTGTGCTAGGTCTTAATGGGTGAGTAGGTAGTTTCTCACGGAAACAGCACGTGCAAAGGCATAGAAGCAAAGGAAGGAAGGGAGGAAGGAAAAGGGAAGGAAAAGTATCATAAAATAAATTTAAAAGAGTTTTTTCCAATCAGACGTGTCTGAACTAGGATCTTACTTTCACTGTCATTTTCCTAATCTCTTGTGAGGCTAAGCATATTTTCACTCATTCATAAACTCACTCATCATTCAGATTTTCTCTTAAGTGAATTGACTATTTTCTTCTCCTGGGTAGTTTGCCTTTTACTTACTAATTTACATGAATTCTTTATATAGTCTCCTTGTTAGCCATAAGTGCTGCAAATATCTTCTCCCAGCTTTCCTTATTACTCTTTAAAATTGGTATCATTTGTCATAGTCAAATGATTTTAAATTTCAGATTATTTTAATACAGACAAATTGACCAATAATCTTCTTTATGGTTTGTGCTTTCAAGCAACCCTTTCCTAATCCTTGCCTATTTTCTACTAAAAGCTGTCAGGTTTTGCTTTTCACATCTCAGTTCTAAATCCACCTGAAATAGATTTTGTGCACGGAGGTTTATTTTTTTCTTTCCATATGGCTAACCAATTGGCCCAGCATCGTTTATTGAATAATTTATCCTTTCACAGTCTTTGTAACGTCAGCTGTTGCAGGCAGGAATCTCGGGGTAATGAACTGAGAGATTTCCATGCAGAAGGTTTGGCGGGAGGGTGCTCTTGGGCACACACCTATTAGAGAGTGAGGGATGCAGGGCTGGGCAGAAGGAGATGCAGCCACAACAGAGGCCTCGGCTGGTCACACAGGGAGCACGGAAGCTGGGATGGCTCTTCAGAGATGTTTCCTGCCCAAGTTAAGGATTGGGCTTTGGTACCCTCACACATAGACTGGTCATTGGATAGGGCTGCCCCTGAGAAGTGGGTGGAATCTCTGGTGAGGCAGCTCCCTAAGGCAGAGGGCATGGCCTGGGAGGGACTCAGCTGTCAGCCACCAGCCAGCAAGACAGCTAGGTAGCTGAGGGAACTAGGGCTTTGATCTTGACAGGGGGATCTGGGTGTCACACACAGCATTCACTACACGGCCTTTGTCAGGTACCCCCTTTCCAATTTTCCTGTCTCACTATTCTTTTGGATCCTTTTTCCTATGAAAAAATTTCCAGATAGGTCTCCATCCTGGTCGCCTGCATGTAATCCAATGTGTCAACAGCCCCTTTCAAATGTGGACCTCTAATTACACCAAAACCTCCAGGTTTGTCAGACTCTATAGAGTACAGTAGCACATTTTCTCCCTTGATATGAACATCTATCACTAATGTAGCCTGGCTTTCTATTTTAAACAGCCCCCTTACCCAACTGGCTCAAAATCAATATGTTGTCAGCTAAGGCTGAAACCGAATTCTCCTATGTCCTTTACTTGTAAGTGGATGTTTTAAACTAAATGCAGGACGTTTCCAGTATCCTCTTGACTTGAATATTGTTCCATTTAGCTTAGGAAGAATTTAGCACGCCTTGTTCTGTCACCGAACACCTCTCTCCACCTCAGTTTTTCTCCAAAGTTGATTAAGAATGTCAGCAAGGGGCTTCCCCGGTGGCACAGTGGTTGAGAGTCCGCCTGCCGATGCAGGGGACACGGGTTCGTGCCCCGGTCTGGGAAGATCCCACATGCCGCGGAGCGGCTGGGCCCGTGAGCCATGGCCGCTGAGCCTGTGCGTCCGGAGACTGTGCTCCGCAACGGGAGAGGCCACAACAGTGAGAGGCCCACGTACCGCAAAAAAAAAAAAGAAAAAAAGAATGCCAGCAAGACATTGAAAAGATCTGGACAGGACAGGGGACAGTGATGAGTCTATGACATGCCAGTGCCAGTGATTCCCGTCTACATTTTGACACAGGTCCATTCATCAGCACTCTATGACTGGTCGCAGACCCAGCATGTTTCAATAGAGAGTTGTCTTCCCAGTCACTTGGGGCAGGAACCTGCCGGTGATCCCTGACTCTGTTTTCTCTTTCAACTGCACATCCAACCAAATTTGTCTAGTTTTGAGTCCACAGTACTTTGGAATATACCCCTTGTTGCCATGAGCACCAAGACCATCACAGAGCTGTTTGATTCTTAGCTCTGTTTTCAGCTGATCACGTTCTCACTACTGCCAAACCTATTTGCCTTGAAATACAAAGCTGAGAAAGTTATGACCTTTTACTGGTTCCCCACCTGGAAGAGATGACAGTAAATAGTGTCCCTGGGGGATGAGGAAATAAATGCAGCTTCTCAGGATGTCGTCTGCAGAGAATGTCCCTTTAACTTTGGGCCTCTCTGGCATAGAGACTATTAGGACCGCTGAGAATCATTGAAAAGTGATTTCTCTTTTCAAGGCTGCTATCTGTAATCATAAAAGGAATTCCTTATAATTGTAAAGCACTCTGATGTATGCTTTCTCGTTTAATTCTCACAGCAACTCTGAAAGAGTGATGTTATTAATCCATCGTTAAGTATGAGACTTGATGAGCTGGTATCTTACAGTCACATTGCTAGTAATTGACAGAGGCAGGATTTGAACTTGGGTTTCCTGATTTCAAGGCAGGGTCTTCTTCCCCAACCCAGCTCAACTGAACAGTTGTGTGAATGATGGCCTAGTTAGCCTGAGAAGGAACAAAGGTATCTAAAGGCAGGTGAGTTCTGAAAGGGCAGCCTCCAAGTCTCTAAAAGAAAAATGCTGCCCAAAGGACAGAAGGGAGTGATTTTCCTCGTCACACAGAGGCTAAAATTTAACAGCTTCTGCAGCAAAGAGGCAAACGATTTCCAGATTCAGGCTCTTTGGGAGATTAGTCATACATTATCGTGTGATTTTCTAAGATATTGCTCTTAAAGGAATTAGAAAGATGGCAACAAAATAGCACGCTGCTCTTTAGAATAAAGCTGCAGATGCATGATTGTAATATCTTCATTACTTGGTAGATGAAATCCTATAACTCCACCAATATTTGCTGATAACATAAAACTGGTAACAAAAGCTACATACTGAAAGCCTAATGGATGCTTAAATACAATTTGGAGAAGTAGCATCTTAGACCACATGACAGCAGCTGGCACTTGGCAGGGATCAATAGTTATTTGAAGACATCTGCATTGAGGCAAGAATGGTTAATATTATGATTAACAGAAAAAAAGCTGTAATCACAGCAACAAATGTCATACAGGGAAATATTCAAGAATAGCATTCTACCTTCCTGTATGAAATCAATGTGCAAGAATTGGTTGGAAGAACGCTAATAAAAAAATTAAGAAACTTTTCCATGTTTATAGATCCCTCTATCTGATACATTCTATAATAATTATTCAAAATCATCATAGAAATGGCTAAGTGGGAATTCAATTATTTCTCAAGGATAACTCATCTATATCATTTCCCTCTAATAAGTATTTACACCTAAAAGATTCTGAATTCATCTAATGTAGCTAAACATCAGTATAACAATTTATGTGTGTTTTTTTAATATTTTATTTATTTATTTTTATTTTTTTGGCTGTGTTGGATCTTCGTTTCTGTGTGAGGGCTTTCTCTAGTTACGGCGAGTGGGGGCCACTCTTCATCGCAGTGCGTGGGCCTCTCACTGTCGCGGCCTCTCTTGTTGCGGAGCACAAGCTCCAGACGCGCAGGCTCAGTAGTTGTGGCTCACGGGCCCTGTTGCTCCGCGGCATGTGGGATCCTCCCAGACCAGGGCTCGAACCCGTGTCCCCTGCATTGGCAGGCAGATTCTCAACCACTGCGCCACCAGGGAAGCCCCAACAATTTATGTTTTTAATCTTGGTCTTCACTAAAGTGGTTAAGCACAGACAGCTTGGCCTCCAACCTCAGAATTTCTGATTCAGTAGGTCTGGGGGAATGGGGCCCAAGAAACAGCATTTTAACAAGTTTCCAGTTGTGGCTAATAATGCTGCTTGCTCAGGGACCACACTTTGATAACCACCCACTGTTTCTATACCACACTGACTCTCCCGTAAGTTCCTATCGTCACACCTAATTTTGCCATGGGTGAATTTCTTGTGTACAGTAAACAAAAATTCATTCAAGAATTAGTTACTGAGCCAGCATTTATGTAATACGTGCTGTAAGTGATACCAGATGTGATGCCATATATTAGAGATACAAAGATGAATAAAGCTTAGTCTTTGCGTCCGTGGAGTTTATATTCTAGAAAGACACGTAAACAAATAATATGATATAATGTGATACACATCATGTGTAAAGTTCTATGAGAGTAGAATGAAAGTATTCATTCTACAATGAGAGGAATCAGAAGGCTTTATAATGGAGATAACATTTAGGACTTTTTAAAAACTTTTTAGTTTCCAATAATTTTCGACTTATAGAAAAGTTAAAAAATAGAGTTCCCTATACTATTCATTCAGTTTCCCAGCATTATGCAAACCTTGACATTTTGCATAACCAAGATTAGGATGAATTTTGAAGGATGCACGGGATCTTGTCAGGGTATCCCGTTCGTAGAAATAATATATGAATAAAACCGTTGAGACAGGATATACTAAAAATGATATCTAAACATTTTTGGAGAATTATATGCTAGACATTCTGCCAAGCCCTTTAAATTTTTTATTTCACTTAATTCTTAACAACCCATATCTACTATGTGGATACTATTATCACTCCCTCTATAAATGAGGTAACTGAGGCCATTACCAATCTTCTAGTAGGTAACAAAACTGGGATTTAACACTAAAATGTTGAACATTAGTGCACACACTCTTAAGCAATATACTATGATTATTATGATCTGGAAATGAGAACAGTCTATTACGGATTAGGTTCCATTAGGGAAAGTTGTAGGGACAGGGTTCTGATAGTGGAAGCAGAAGACAAGACAGAAAGTGAATGGAAACTCCTAGATAATGGAAGGATACTGTGGTAGGCAGAACTCTACAATAGTCTCCTTGACTTCCATCTCCTGGAGGAACGTGCCCAGAATAATCCCCTCTCCTTGAATGAGGGCAGAACCTATGAATATGATGGTATCTCATCATGTCCATGACTCAGTTAAGTTACATGGTAAAGGCAAAGGAATCTGCTGATGTAATGAAGGTCCCTGGTGTTATCACACTGCCCACTGGTTCAGGGCCTCAAATTCTCATGCCATTACCTAGGCCTGCCCATTCCTTTCCTGGCCTTGACTTCTGCGTCCACTCTTGGAACCCTGTTCCATAACTCATTCTTTAAGGGTCCTGCTCTGCTAGGTAATAACAGGAGCTTTATGGGTAAATTAACATGACTTGAGTTTTGTGCACAGATTTTGGAAATCAATCGCCTGGCCTCAATTTATATGTGTATTATGCACAACTATTCCAACAACAATGCTTTCACTATTTGAAGCTTGAAGGCAAACTTCAACGGTGGGCATCAGGCACCCAGCAGGTGAGCCTTTTCAGACCCCCTGAATCACAGCCTAGAAGAGTTCAATGTTACCTGCCCAGCCTTCTAGTTCACCAGTGTGTTGGGTCATAAAGTGTATCTTGGTGGAAACGTGCTGGTCTTTGATCACGCACCATGAAACATGGTTAATTTGTGACCAGAAAAACACACGAAACAGTAAGCTGCCTCTGGCTTCCATTTCAAGTTTGATCACTTGACCACCCCTCAGTGACTGGCTTTGACAAAAGTTAAGCCTCATTTAAGATTTAAAAAAAAAAAAAAGGTCTGTTCTGGTAAAATTGATAATGTTGTAAAGTTATTTCAATGAAAAGAACGGTCTACTTGTTCACAAAAACACTTGGCTTTGAGGACCCAGGTTTCATTTAATATCATTTCCATCCTCTGGGTACATTCAGATTCCTAAACCTATGCAGAGATTAATGGTTTTAAGGTTACTTTTTAAAAAAATAAAGTAACCTTAAATAAATAAATAAAAATTATCTACCCCAAACATGATAGTAATCACAACATAGGGCATGAAACCAGTTTCATTCTGTTTAACTTGGGAAAAAATTGCCCCTGTTACCAGTTTGCAGACCAAGTTTTCTCATCTTTCATCCATCCATTTATTCACTCATTCAATAAAAACATTCACTGAATACATGCCATATGTCATTTACTAAACCTGATTCCAGGGAAATAATGATGAATGTGACACCATTCCTGAATCTGAGAGGCCTTTATTAAAAATAAAAATGAGGAAATGTCTATTTTAATTCTGACATGTTCTATCATCAGCAGAAACAGGTTCCAAATGCAGATGAGACAGCAAGAGAATGGCAGGGACAAACCCACTCTACTCTACCGTATGATACGGCATACCAGCTTAAGGAATTTCCCACCATTCTCTCTAACTCGTCTTAGGGAAATTTGTCACTAACAGTCACTGCCTTGTCACTTGTACATTGAAGCCTATTTTTAATTAAAGTCAACAACCATAAAAATCTATCTAAACCAATACATATTGACTACCTGGTGGCATGCTATTTAAGGAACTGCAAATCTTCCAACCAGAATATAAGACAGGAAAAATCTTGATGGGAACTCAAGATTGACAGGCAGAACAATGAAAGAATATTATGGAAAATATGTACTAACATAATAAGATGCAAATAATCGAGGTTCAAGACCCATCGTCTTGACAAAAATATGATATAGAAATCAGGAGAGAAATTGACAAAGCTTTGTAGAGAGAAGCTACGACTTCAGGTGGTTCAGAAATAATCTGTAGAATGAAAGGGGACCTTTATTTTTCTTTTATTTTGCTATATCATTCTTTTTTTTTTAATTCACCAATTCTGATGTCTTTTTTTTTTAAGATTTTTGTTTTATTTATTTATTTTTTGGCTGTGTTGGGTCTTTGTTGCTACACGCGGGCCTTCTCTAGTTGAGGTGAGCGGGGGCTACTCTTTGCTGCGGTGCATGGGTTTCTCATTGCAGTGGCTTCTCTTGTTGCGGAGCATGGGCTCTAGGCAAGTGGCCTTCAGTAGGTGTGGCACACAGCTTCAGCAGTTGTGGCCCATGGGCTCTAGAGTGCAGGCTCAGTAGTTGTCGCACATGGGCTTAGTTGCTCCGTGGCATGTGGGATCTTCCCGGACCAGGGCTTGAACCCGTGTCCCCTGCACTGGCAGGCGGACTCTTCACCACTGTACCACCAGGGAAGCCCGCTATATCATTCTTTAATTTACAGTTTCATATTGGAATGACATTAGTATTGGAAATGCAATTCCAATTTCTTTTTAATTACTTTAATTAAAAAAAAAACTCCCCTGATTCAAAAGCTATTGAGTAGACTAGTTTTAAGCTATATTCTGAAGAGTGCATCAGACGTATCATATATGATCACCACCTTCAACTTTTTTACAAATTAGGTGGAAAATCCAAAGTTAACCTACATAAAACAATAAGCGACTGGAGGAGTGGCCAAGATGGCAGAGTTGGAAGACCCTGAGCTCACCTCCTCCCATGGGCACACCAAACTTATAACTATTTATTTACAGAGCAACTGTTGATGAGAAAGGCCAGAAGCCTACAACTAAAGATAAAAAGAAGGAACCACAATGAGATGGGCAGGAGGCGTGAAGGTCTGATATAGTCAAGACCTGTACCCCCAGGTGGGTGACACACAAATGGGAGGATAATTACAACTGCAGAGGTTCTCTCCAAGGAATGAGGAGTCTGAGCCCCACATTGGGCTCCCCGTCCTGAGAGCCCTGCACCAGGAAGATGAACCCCTAGAATATTTGGTTTGAAGGCCAGTGGGGCTTGCTTTGGGGAGAGACAGAGGGCTGTAAGAAATAGAGACTTCACTCTTAAAGGGCACACACAAAATCCAACTGCTCTGAGACCCAGGGAAGAAGCAGTCATTTGAAAGGAGCCTGGGTCAGACGCACCTGCTGATCTTTGAGTCTCCTGGAGAGGCAGAAGGCACCTGGAGCTTACCCTGAGGACACAGGCACTGGTGGCAGCCATCTGGGGGAGCTTGTTCTACCATGTGGACACTGGTGCTGACAAGTGCCATTGTGGAGTCCTCCCTCCTCTAGCTTGTTAGCTTTGAGACCTGACCCTGCGCACCAGCCTGCTGGCACCAACACTGGGACATCTCAGGCCAAGCAACTAGCCAGGGAGAGACAGAGCCCTACCTACCAGCAGGCCTGTTATCTTAAGACTCTCTGAGCCCACAGAAACCCCTGGATCCAGCCCTGTCCACCAGAGGACCCAGGACCTGACCCCACACACGCGCTGGCACCAGCCCTGGGATCCTCTGGACTCTGGTCCCACCCACCAGCAGGCCAGTGCAAGCCTTGGGACCCTCAGGGTCCCTGGTGTAGAGACCAGAGAACCCGATTCCACCCATCAGTGAGCAGGCACTAACCCTGGAACCTCCCCCAGCTCCACACACACACACACCCTGGCCCCATACATCAGCAGGCGGACAGTAGATCCAGGAACACCAGCCCCACAACCACCTACCCCAGAACCTGATTCTGCCCACCAATGGGCCAGCACTAGCCCTGGGACACCCACCCTGCCACAGGGCTCAGCAGTTAGCTGCCTCATGACCCAGCCCTGCCACCACCAGCAGCCTCCATACAGGGCAGGGCCTGGCAACCAACCAAACCAGGGGGCCAGAGAGGCCTACCAGATGACCCACAGTAGTCAGTCCACCACATCAGAAGGACCCACGTAGCCCACATTGGGGGCACCCCTGGATCTTATAGCTCTGGAGACCAGAGGGGAGTGTGCTGCTGGGCCCCATAGGACATCTACAAAAGATCACTTCTCCAAGGTCAGGAAACATAATCAACCTACCAAATACACAGAAATAAAAATAGCAAATCAGGCAAAATGAGGCAACAGAGGAATATGTTGCAAATAAAGGAGCAAGATAAAACCTCAGAAGAACTAAGTGACGTGGAGATAGGCAATCTACCTGATAAAGAGTTGAAGACAATGATTGTAAAGATGTTCAAAGCACTCTCGGGAGAAGACTGAATGAACAGAGCCCGAAGTTAGAAGTTTTCAACAAAGAATTAGGAAATACAAAGAAGAACTGAACAGAGACAAAGAATACAATCAATGAAATGAAAAATACACTAGAAGGAATCAACGGTAAATTAGATGATACAAAGGAATGGATCAGTGAGCTAGAAGACAGAGTAGTGGAAATCACTGAAGCTAAACAGAAAAAAGAATAAAAAGAAATGAGGACAGCTTAAGAGACCTCTGGGATAACATCAAGTGTACTAACGCCACATTATAGGGTTCCCAGAGGGAGAAGACAGAGAGGAAGGGGTAGAGAACATATCTAAAGACATAGTAACTGAAAATTTCCCTAACCTGGGAAAGAAAGCAGACATCCAAGCACAGGAAGCACAGGGAGTCCCAAGCAGGATCAACCCAAAAAGGACCACACCAAGACATATTCTAATTAAAATGGCAAAAATCAAAGATAAAGAGAGCATATTAAAAGCAGCAAGGGAAAAGAAACAGGGGAACTCCCATAAGACTATCAGCTGACTTTTCAGCAGAAACTGCAGGCTAGAAGGGACTGGCACAATATATTTAAAGCGATGAAAATGGAAAACCTACAACCAAGAATAATCTACCTGGCAAGGCTTTCATTCAGATCTGATGAAGAAAGCAAAAGCTCTACAGATAAGCAAAAGCTAAAAGAGTTCAGCATCACCAAACCAGCTTTACAAAAAGTGTTAAAGGAATTACTCTAAGTGAAAAAGAAAAGGCCACAACTAGAAACATGAAAAAAATCAAAGGAAAAAATCTCACTGGTAAAGGCAAATATACAGTAAACGTAATAAATCAACCACCTACAAAGCTAGTAGGAAGGTCAAAAGACAAAAGTAATAAAATCGTGTACATCCACAATAAGTAGTTAAGGGATACCCAAAACAATTAGATGTAAAATATATTGTCGGAAACAGTAAACGTGCTGTGAGGGAAGTAAAAATGCATCATATAGGTAGATAGATAGATAACATAGAGCAACAGAGAGCTATATATAAACCTCATGATAATCACACACCAAGAATCTGTAATAGACACACAAAAAAGAGAAAGGAATCCAACAAACAAAACAAAATAGAAACAGAGTTATAGATACAGAGAACAAACAAGTGGTTACCAAGGGGAGGGGGATGTGCGAGGAAATAAATAGCTGAGGGAGATTAGAGATACAAAATAATGAGTCCAGGGGTATGAAGTGTACAGTGTGGGGAATATAGTTAATAACTATGTAACATCTTTGCATGGTGACAGATCTAACTCATGCTGATCAGTTTGAAGTATATAGATATATTGAATTGCTATGTTGTGTAACAGGAAACAACATAGTGTTGTAGGTCAATTATACTTCAAAAATAAACAAACTCAGAGTAAGGGGCATTGGAGAAAGGCAGTCAAAAAGTCAAAACTTTCACTTATAAGATAAATAAGTACTGGGGATATTATGTACAACACGATAAATATAATGAACACTGCTGTATGTTATATATGAAAATTGTTAAGAGACTACATCCTGAGCTCTCGTCACAGGAAAAAATTTTTTTTTCTATTTCTTTAACATTGCATAGATGTTCACCAAACTCCTTGTGATAATTTCATGATTTATGTAAATCATTGTGCTGCACACCTTAAACTTATACAGTGCTGTATGCCAGTTATATCTCAGTGAACCCGGAAGGGAAAAAAAAAACCAATAAGAGACCAATGTCACTTCAAAAATAGCAAGTGACTTAACAGAAGCAAATGTAGAAGCTTTGAGAGCAAATCAAGAAATTCACAATAACCAGTTGTGGCCTATTATTTGTAGCATCATTTCATCACTGGAAAACACCAAAAGGAGTAGATTATTAAAATCCTTTCTGGGGACTTCCCTGGTGGTCCAGTGGTTAAGAATCCGCCTGCCAATGCATGGGACGCAGGTTCGATCCCTGGTCGGGGAACTAAGATCCCACGTGCCGCGGGGCAACTAAGCCCGCACGCTGCAACTAAGACCCGATGCAGCCAAAAATAAATAAATAAATATTAAAAAAAGAATGCTTTCTGACCCAATGAGCCAATAATGATCTGTAATTATAATAAAGCTAACATTTTCTAATGTGTTAGGAAGCATTTTTCGTTGCCATTATTTCATTTGATCCTCAAAACAACCTTGTGAATTTGACACTCCTAGCAAATGCAGTCAGGGGAGTAATAACATGGTGCAAAATCAGAATTTCTCTGGCTCTACCAATTTGGGGGCTTCCCTCCCCCTACACACCAATTTCTCCAGATCATTCCAGGAAGCACATGAACGCATGGATCTAATCTTCCTCATCCCTCATCAACACTGCTGTCCTCACTTCTCTGGCTGCTGAAGGTGTCTCTGGACACTGCTAGAATTGTCACCGCGTTGCTGCAGCTAAGGTACCAGGTGCGTTGCTTAGGCACTACTGCCTACCTTCCCCACCTCCCCTCTCCTCTCTGGGATGAGGTCAAATCCGGTTCCCTCCACCATGTGCCCTGTCGCACCCTGCCCCGGCAGCACCTGAAGCAGGACCCCTTCACCCACAAGTTCGTTACACTCTACTATGCAGACCCCGCCTTCACTATCTTAAGGACATTTTAGTCAAATTACTCTTTAAGTTTTCACACTGCTTTCCTACTGCTCTCCTCTCTTCCTACCATCCAGACAGGAGTCAGCAGAAAATCAGGAGGACACAACTTATGCTATTTTCAGCGTCCTCCCTCCCACCCTGACCCCAAAGGTCTGGTAACCTCTCCTGTGCCCCAAATCCTGCTTTCCTCTGGAGGGACTCTGCCTGGTGACCGTCCTCTGGGCACTCGAGCAAAAGACTCATGACAGGTCTAACCATCTAATGAACCGGATATGCCCAGACCTGTCTGAATCCTGGGGATTCAGTGCTGAGGCTCTAGCCTCACGTGGTGTTTATTCTCTCCGCAGTTTCTCTGGGCTAAACTGGAAACCAACAGCTTTCATCAGCCACAGGATTATTCTGGGGTTCTCCCTCCAAATGCAAAATGCAACCTTAAAACTTTAACCTAGGTTTCAAACAAACAAAAAACCCATATCAGAGTATTTTAGGAAAAATACGTGAAACCTGGATGATCCCAAGGTCCCCACAAGTCCCTCTACATCTCATACATATCTGAATCCCAATTCTAGTTCAAGTTCTGTCCTGTAAGGCTCTGGGACAGATAGCAAGCATCTGGTTCAATGTAGTAGAACAATCCATGACTGGGAAAACCTGCTAGGTCCTTCTGTGAGAGGGAAGGAACTCCAGAACTTGCTATGGCAGGAGGCTGAGATGCCAGGGCACACAGAGGAACTCTACGGGGGTGGTATGGCCTAAGATCACAGCCCAGAGGCTACGAAAATGTTTTACATATGGCTTTATGCCCATTGAAGAACTATCTAACGGAAGCTACTTTCTTGTAAGTGATCAGAAAGAGGATGAAGTAAGATAAGCAGGAACAATCATTTACCTGATACTGTAAAAGCCAGCAAGAGGGAAAGAGTGGCCCCAGGGTGGAGTTTACTGTTTTCAAAATGCACCCTCTTCCAGGAAAGCCCAGGAGGAATGAAATAAAACACACAATCTCAATATTCAGTACTTTGCTCTCTCAGTTTGATAAAATGCTTCTAATCCAATTACAACTAAAAGTTTGAGTCTTTTTTTTTAATACCCCAACCAATGACGCTATGAGCCAGAATGGTTGAGTTCTGTAAATAAAGTATGCGATAAATTTTTCTTCAAAGTTTAATACCTATTTATAAAATGTTTTTCTCTTTTAAGATTTTTCAGTATATATAACTTTTAATCGCAGTGTTAATTCTGCCGTTTCTAGGTCTTTGGAATTACTTTAGATTGATGGATATGGCCTAGGGCCATAGACTGCCACGGGCGCTTTAAATCTTGTGCTCTGACTCCAAGAATAGAAAAGAAACAAGTAAAAACCATTTCCAAGAAGGTGCTACGCTCAAAGCACAATTGGACATTAATTTGGGGAAAACTTCACATATCTAGAACTGGCTTGGAGTTTTAAAACATCAGATCGTGGTCATGGTCCTGGCCTTTGAAACATATTCCCTTTCAAAAAACAAAATGTGAATGAGAGAAACACCATTTATTCTACATGGAAACTGACCTCAAAATCCAAATTGTTCATTAGTAGAAAATCTATTTCATATTTCATATGCTAATTAGTTATTCTTAATTTGAGATAATTGTGGAAGATATTTTAAAATTCTTTTTGTGCTTTTCACAAAAAGCAATGGAGTACGATGTGCTATCAATCACTGTTAAATATAAGAGCTTTGTTTTTAAAAACTAGATAATTTTTTCTGAATCCACAGGTTGAAACTGTATCACAAGATCTCCCAATTATTTCTTTTACTTCCTCAAGTTAGTACTTTTAGCAATAAAAGGACAGTCGACCAAATTAAATTTAGAGGTAGAACGGTCATACGACAAAGAACTGAAACACTGCAATAATCATTTATTATCAAGATAACCACTGTTCAGTATCCAAACACACCGCACATACACATTCTTTTTTACCCTGTTGTTCTTTTAAAATTCCACTCTTTCTCCATTTCTTGTTCTTCGTGGCTCAGCCTATCTGCATCAACTTATACCTCCAAATCTACTCTGACCCTTCTCCATCCCTCCCTGGGCCCTGGAAGGCTGAGCTTGGAAACATCTACCCACTCCCTTTTACTCTGCCTTTTGGCTGGTTCAGTTCGAGAAAGTTTCGAGGCAGAAGACCAAAGGAGAGTGAAGCCAGGGTATTTATTCCCACAGCTTCCTCTCTGATAAGGGCCTCTACCACAAGCCACCGTTCCTGCCCTGTGGTCCTCTCCTTGAAGCTCCCCTGTTTGGGTTCACTGACCCCTGCTTCCCTTGCTCCTTCAGGCCTGGGTGTTTGTTCCCTATCAGGACACTGTCTAACCCAGGAGCCTTTCTTTTC
The DNA here is from genome assembly GCF_011762595.2 of Tursiops truncatus. NCBI lineage: Eukaryota > Metazoa > Chordata > Mammalia > Artiodactyla > Delphinidae > Tursiops > Tursiops truncatus. Next base: position 77,335,937 of record NC_047035.1, on the reverse strand, counting down.
TTTTAATTTCTTTTATTTAACAACATTGTGTTAATTTCTTCTGTACAGCCAAGTGATTCAGTTATACATATGTATACATTCTTTTTCATATACATATATATATATGTTCTTTTCCATTACGGTTTATTACAAGATATTGAACATAGTCCCCTGTGCTATACAGTAGGACCTTGTTGTTTATCCATTCTCTGTATAATAGTTTGCATCGGCTAATGCCAAACTCTCAGTCCATCCCTCTCCCACTCCACCTCCCACTTGGCAACCACAAGTCTGTTGTCTACATCTCTGTTTCTGCTTTGTAGATAAGTTCATTTGTCATATTTTAGATTCCAAACATAAGTGATATCATATGGTATTTGTCTTTCTCTTTCTGATTTACTTCACTTAATATGATAATCTCTAGGTCCATCTATGTTGCTGAAAATGGCATTATTTCATTCTTTTTTATGGCTGAGTAATATTCCATTGTATATATGTACCACATCTTCTTTATCCATTTATCTGTTGATGGGCATTTAGGTTGCTAGCCATGTCTTGACTATTGTAAATCGTGCTGCTATGAACATAGGGGTGCATGTATCTTTTCAAATTATAGTTTTGTCCGGATATATGCCCAGGAGTGGGATTGCTGGATCACATGGCAACTCTAGTTTTAGTATTTTGAGGAAGATCCATACTGTTTTCCATAGTGGCTGCCCCAATTTACATTCCTACCAACTGTGTAGGAGGGTCAGAAGCCTTTCTTAACTGCCTTCTTCTCTTGGTCTCTGGATACTGCTCCCTCCTTATATAATCCTGCTTCCCTGACTTGTCCTTCTTGGGTGCTGCTTTTATAGCTCTCTAGCAACCTACATATCCCTTTGTAATAATGCTCTAGTCTCAATACTGAGCTTCTTGCTTCATTAAAGGACATGGGGAAGACACAGAAAATTGTGGTTCAGCTATAATCCTACACCCCCCAACACACATACACACACACAACCCCTCTAGGTGGGGTATTTATTTTTTTCTTTAAAATGTAGTTCAGTAACTCTTTAAAAATCATAAAAGTGATACATTTACCACAACCAGTGAAACAATGTAAAAATATGTAAAGGAAAGAAGTTAATGCTCTTCCCCAGTGATTTTGTTTTTTTGTTTGTTTGGGGGTTTTTTTGGTTGTTTTTTTTTTGGATCCTTCCCCTTCACCTTATTCCCCACCTTCACCCTGTCTAGCCCTAGATAAAGAATGTGAACAGCCTGGCCTGTCTTTCTTTACACCTGTCTCCATGATATTCAAACTTTCAAACCCATACCAAACATATATACTCATATATAGAGAGGGGTGAAACTTGTCTTTACAAAAACAGAGCTTATTCTACATTATTTTGCAAATTGCTAGATAGAGATCTAGTTCCATACTTTAAATAGCCTCAAAATATTACGGAGACTAAATATACTCTAATTTATGTAGCCATTTCTCTACTGATTGACACTCCATTTTTTTTTTTCCAGCTGCTTTGACCACTATACACAATGCTGCAGTAAACAACCTTATGCATATATTCTTACTAGTGCATCTATTTATGTGACGTAAATTCCTAAAATAGGGTTGCTAGGTCAAAGTTACATATAGTTTCAATGACAATCCCCTTACTTTCTCAAAAGTGTGTAGCAATGTATTTCCTGTCAATTTAAGTCCTATATATGTTTTATGCGGATATACTATGGTATATGCAATTTTTAATCTTTCTTTCTTAACATGAATTACAGATAACTGTCTACACACTATATACTTTCTGTAGTAATCTTAAATGGCTGGGTATAGCCATTAAAGTTGTGGAGCTTCTTTAAAATTTTGGGGGGATTGTATCAAACCTCAGTATTAATATAGGGAGAATTTCTATCTACTCCCCATAATACATGCCCAAAGACAAATCAAAGCTTTGACAACAGCATTAGATATAATAAAATCTGTTACAAATATGCCTTTCAACCCTTCATCAGTTGACATTAACTACATCTTTTGATGGGCACAAGCACTGATAACATGATTCACGATATCAAGAGGAACTATGCCTGGGGCATATGTCTCCATCACCACCTCAGTGACTTCAAAGGGGAAAGATCATGAGATTGTTGAGAAACACACTGAAGCACTGGGGATCTTCCTGAGTATGGTGAGCCCAGTTACATGGGATTTTTCTGGCATTAAAAGGGTCTATTTCAGATCAAAGGTAAAAGTAGGCCAGAAAAAAACAGAAGGGAATCCCAGACCCAAGGACACTGCTATTCAGGTTAGCACAACTAGAGTCCTTCAGGCTTGAGAAAATACCACATTCCACAAAGGCTTGGGAACATTCTACAGCTGTTTCCATAAAACCAAGGTGGTGGTCAGGGTGGGGATGGGGAAGTGGGGAGAGGAGGGCCATGAGAAGACAAATCTGGCCACCATTCATTGTTAGCATATTCTCTGTTTGATCACATCACCACCAGACAAGAAATTCCTGTGCATAAACCTTGGAAAAAAGAGTTAGGAAAATTACAAAGCCAACAGGAGGTAGACCAATAGCCTTCATGCTGTTTCCTGTGTGGATGGCAATGTTGGCTTTCACTGTGAGAATGAGAAGAGGATTTTACTCTTTCCTGGGAATTACTACTTGCCCATAACACTAAAGAGTCTTCCAACTGGAAATGGATCTGATTACTTTTGCCAGACTTAATCTCTTACTTGAGCAGTTAATGAGTGCTTTCAATAATCTTAATCACATCACTTCAGTAAAATACCTAGACGCTATTTCCACAGGAAATAAATGTCCATAGACCATAAACTCAACCTGGTTAATAGCTAACGTGGGAGAAAGGTGGGAATTGGACTCAGATAAAGGGCTACTGTTGGATGATGGTAAATGAGTGATCCACCCTTCGTCTGGGACTGTCTGAGGCCAGTGGATGTGGGAGGTGGAGGGAGGAGAAATGAATTGAAAGACAAAGGCAGCTGGAAGTAGCAAAATTCTCCCTGTGTGGACCCACCAGCTGCAGGAAGTCCCTGAAGGATCCATAATATGATGATGACTCGTGGCCACAGAGAAGGGGGATTAAAGGAAAAGCAGGAGACCGGAACACAAGATACAGATCAAAGATACTATCTGGAGAACGCCCTCCCTTCATGCTTTTCAAAGAGGGATGATGATAAGAGACAACGTTTGGACATTCCCGGAGGAAGGTCCCAGCAGAAGAGAACTTATCCATGACAGAAAAAAAGGCTTCTCCTGCTCCTATTTCCCCCCTTCCAATGCCTTCTTTTGTAACATTAGAGGCACAGGCAGCCTCCCTACCAAGGAGTCCATGTGATTCTAATGACTGGCTCCTAAAGTGCTACGAAGATCCCAGTGGAAGACTAGGGCCAAAGTAAAGGGAATGGTTCCGTGCAACGGTACGGAGAGGTCACGGGGAAAGGGTGACCATCTGTTGAACGTGCCCCTCAGTGAGCTTAAGGTCAGTCATCAGAGAAACTGAATGTCCTCTGTGTGCCTACCTTGAGCCAGATACGATGGAGCTTTTATAATATTGTTTTGGGTTTTTTTTTTTAATAGAAAAAAGACAATAAAATAAAAGGATAATTCTAAATCGGGGCGGTGGGGGGGGGGAGAAAAGATTTACTGAAGCTCAGTGTATTATTTAATGCACAGTTTCTGGAGGAGCGGCACACCAAGTCGCAGGATTTAGCGTGACTTCTAGAAAGACCTTTCGGAATTGAGGCGGCTCTTGCATGCCCATCTCTCCAGAAGTCTCTATCTAATCGTTGCAGAGAGCTTCCTTTCAAAGTATTTTGAAGGCTCCAGCATTCACAGGGAGAAAGGATTTTCATCACTAGGATTCTATGATACATGATATAAAATCTACAATTCTCTGACTCTCCTGATGAAGCAGTTTGGTTATATTAGGAAGTAGCAAGTCTCATCAAACTAAGAGCAATACATTACAAACACAAAATGAAGAGCATTTACCGCATTTTAAAAGAAACACACCCTGGATCAATGATATAGAGAAATTTATAAAATGGCAAGAGTTCAAAATAAACAGAAGCTTTTGAAATTCCTCTTTCCTAGACAGATATTTTTATCTTAAAAATTGCACATGATGTTTTCTCTAAACTTTAAGAGACTATATATCATATTACGAGCCTAGACAAAGCATTGACCATATGCCGTGAAAGGACCACTGAAAAAGAACCTATTATCTACACAATGGCATACACGACCCTAAACATCTGGCCGCGCTGGCCTGGAAAATGTAGTGAATACAGGAGTGGCACTTTTATACACTGTCTTTTTTAGTCTTATTGATCCTACTTATAGAACCACCAAAATTATTTTCATATAAAATTTTAAATCACATGAAACACACGAGCCAAACTGGCTCTTTAGTACCTTTTGCATAAGACATGATGTTATACCAGTAACAGTAGAAACCCATACATAAAACATAACTTCAGAATAAACATTACTTCGTGTTTGTTTGGGAAATAAAATACTGTTAGAAAAAAGAAAATCTGAATCAAGTTTCTTCAAGTGAGAAGGAATTCATCCCTCTTCTAGTATTAAAAAAAAAAGTTTTTGTCATAAAATAAGGGTGCTTATAAAAGTGATTACTAAAAAAAAAAGAAAAAAAACCCCAAACCTCTAACAACAGACAGATGAGCAAAGACACAGCATGCTTCTGCTCTTCTGCTTACAAATCCGAGGCACCCCAGCAGCATGGACAGCAGAATTTAGGTCAAGGGGCCAATTAGCATCAAAGGCAGCGACAAGTTACTACTTCTCTCTGCCCAGTCCTGTTTCCTTTGAGAGTCCTGTATTAAGCAACCATGGAGGCAGCTTTAGAGCATTCCAAAACAAAACATTTAAAAAGACGTTTACAAAGTATTGCTTCTGGAAGCAACTACAGCCCTGACCCCAGAAGTCAACACCATCCTCACCATCTCCACACTCTTGTATAGGACTCCCGGCTGTCCTGTTACAAGGTGAATTAACTAACAGGCCGAGGAATTTCGATTCATCGTTAATTAGCCAGTGTCTGAATAGCATGGGCAGACTGACAGTTTGGGGTCGCCCAGGAACACATGTAAAGCATTTTAAACCGGGACTAACCTGGAGATGACCGGTGCTGGGGCTGAGCTGCGGTCCTCCCAGGCCCCAAGCTCTTTTCCAAAGGTTCCCCAGGCACCAACCGAGGTTGGCCCGCTCTGAGGGAGGTCGCGTTGGCTCCTTTGGTCTCCGTGACCTTTGCAGAGAGTGGGGGCTCCAAGGTGTCAGCAGAGGGTGACCCAGAGAAAGCACGGCTCTTTCTACCAAGAGAGTCATCAAGAGCGGCTTCCCTCTCAGCAGGCAGTGAAGGGGGCCGGAGGATCCTGTGATGCTGCTGAGGGCTGGGGAGCCTTGGAGAGACAGGCAAGGGAACAGGTGACATCCATTTGTGCGTGCTGGACGGAAAGGATGAATTATTAAATACCGTGCCGAGAGCTGCCAGTGCTGGGGGTGCTGGCCTCTTCTCATCACCTCCAGGGTCCACACCGCGGGGCAGATCCAGAAACAAGGTTTTGTGGCCACTCAGAAGCAGCCCAGCTCCCCTCTTGCTGCCGGTTTCTGGGAGGGTATGGGTGGCTGTCGTCCCGAAGGGAAATCCCAGCCGTTTCCCCTCGGTGGCTTCATCTAATTTCTCGCTCTCTATCACCTTCAGGAGGACCTTGTTCACAGCCCCCTCAATGCTGGCTAGGGGACACTCCTCAGCGGATGGCTGCCATGACCTGTCTGTTCTCTGCTCCTTGCCCCAGCAGCTGACACCCCAAGCCCCAGCCTCAGCTTCCGGGAGGGTGAGCAAGTCTGCGCTGGGTATGAACTCAGCTTGGGCTGCTGGGCAAACGGCAACCCTTTCCTCACCCTCAGGATGCGTTTTAACTACTAGTTGCACCTGAGCAGACAGATCCTGGACTTTGGCCACCACTTTGGAAATAGGCTTCTTCCTGCAAGTCCGTTCAGCAGCCTTCTCTGTCCGGCCCCCCTCTGCCTCTGCATGTTTCTCGGGCTCCTTGTGACTTTCGGTCGAACCTGTTTGCAGATGCGCCAGCCTGCGAGGGCCCCTCTGTGGCCCCCCGGCACCAGCATCTCCTGGCTCTGTGGAGCTGCATTCGGGGGGCAGCCCGCCTCTGCCGTGCCCCGCAACCTCAGAAGCCTTCTTGAAGCTCCCCAAGGCGGAGTCAGCATCAAGTGTCCTGGGGATCTCTGGGGTGCAGCTCCCTCTCCTCTGTAGGGAAGAGGGAAGTGCTCCACCTGGAAGCAAGTTGCCTCTCTCCTCTGGGAGCCAAAGATGAGGCCTTGCTTGAGAAAGAGGAAGGGTGTTGCTGGAACAGATCTGGTCCTTCCCCATCAGAGGGGGCAATCCCTGGCCCCCATGCCCCTTTCGTCTTGTCCTCTTCTGCAGGGAGTTTTGGGAGAGCCCCTCAAAGCTCTCTCTCCTTCCACCAAACCTCCGGGCCTTTTTGTTCCCGTGGGAGCTCCTCTTATTGAGAGAGCCCACGGGGGGCTCCCCCAGCCAGTGGCCACCACTCTGGAAACAGTCGTCCTCGGAGGCCAGGCTCACAGAGAGCTCCGGCAGCTTCCCCTCCTGGTTCCCCATCGTAATGCCCAGGATGTGGTCTGAGCTCAGCAGATTGGCCAGCAGTCTCTCCCTCTCGGCCGTGAGTTTGTACAGCTCAGTTAGAATGTCTTTGGTGGGAGTTGGCTTGAAAAATATGTCGCCTGGATGTTCGGTGGGCTGCCTGCTGAGGCTGTTGATGTCGGACCCCGCCCTGACTTGGTAGCAGTTATGAAACGCTTTACTGGATCTGTCTAGAGTTATGGTGCCCTTGTACGAAAATCCTCTGACTTCCCCCCTCGGAAGATAGAAGCTGATGTAGCAGAGTTCGGTAATGGGCTTACGCAATTGGAGGGTGCAGTGAGTGCCTTCCATTATGCCTACCTAATTATTCATGCCTCGGAGATGCTGGTCTGTGGTGAGGCTTCCCAGGCTCCGGTGGTGGGCCATGTGATGGTGGCTAAGCAGGGAAAGCATCTGACAGTCATCTCCAGCAATGAGACGGCCTGTTAGAGGAACAGGGGAAGAAAGAAGCTAGTCTGACGGAGTGCGTGAATCACACAGCGACATAAATCAAAGCATAACTGGACTTATCCTTCCTCTCTGGCTGACCTCAAGCAACTCAAGGCAACAGCCAGGAGGCTGATCGCAACCTCCTCCCCACTCTCAGCTCACCCTTGACTAGCAAAGCTTTGATACAGCTGAGAATGGGAGAGTGCTCTAATTTTAGCCCCAGGACAAAAGTCCCTTCTCCCCACATGGGAACTTGATGTATACCCTAAGCAGGGTCTCTTGACTTCTCAAGGCTTCAGTTTAGGTTCTTCTATAAAACAGAGCTAACATACCTCCCAGAAATCCTGAGGAAAGGGGACTTTGAGGTCCTTAGAAAACATTACTCTCCAAGAAGTACCTTCTAAGATTTGACATTAATTATCTATTTAACTGAAAGCAGTGGGGGAGGGGGGAAGACAATAGGTCACAAATTTTGAGTCTCTTCTGGACACAATTCATATATTTTGCCAAAAGAGTGAAAAGTGAAAATTTAAAGAAGTAACCCAGAAGCCTTAATCAAGTTTTTTGTTTCTTTTCCTAGTTCTTGCCTATCTGAAGCCAAATGGAATGGCAGAGAAAAAGGAAAAATCTGGAAGCTACTGCTGGTCCTGTATGGATTTCCAATGTCTTCGCCATCAAAGTGGTTGAAGTGTCACATGGGCAGTGAAGGTGTCTGCTCCCTCGTACGATGTGAAGTATCCCAGGGGTGTCTCTGTGGCTAACATCCCTCCACACAATCATGAGCTTAGAATGCTATATTATGATACTTCATTTCTTAAATGAAGGCATTGCCCAGTCTTCAATATTTCCAAGCTTAAAAGAAATTCCCTGGGAAGGGTAACACAATAACCATTTTGTTAACCATTGATTTCTTTAGTGATATCTCAGGTCTTTCCTAAATGGGTCTAAACAGTCAAAATCTACATAAAAGAACATTTTGAGTGAAGGAAGAGAGAAAGGAGGAAGCTTTCCAATAGAAACTTCTTAACGAAGACAGATGAAGATAAAAGTAATAGAAGGTAAAAAGAAAAGCATGCAAGAATCTGGTCAACCCAGAAGTTCCAGGAGGACTCAGGGTCCTCACAGAAAGGGTTAGAAGGGCATGAAGAGAGGAAGCACAGAGGAGATGGGAGGCCAGCAGAGGCCTTGCCTCTTTCACAATTTTCTGTGGGATTGCTCTCATTCAACTAGCCTATCTGTAAAAACTTTTCTAAAATGCTCCTTCCTTGCCTTTCCTAAAAGACACACATGTATATAGATACCTAATACTTATTGGTACACACTCTCTGAATATATCCAAGAACTCACTTTGGAGGTGGTTTTTTATTGGGGGTGGTTTTATAACAACCAGTTATAAAAGCCATTGCACAGCTGCCAATATCCACTGTTCACGATGCCAAGCATCACCAGTTCAGTTTAGGGACTGTCAGAAAAGCTGAAGTGAAGCTGCAGAAGTGCTGTTTTAAGTTGCAGGAAAATGGGAGAGGCCTAGTTTTGCCTTCAAGCATCATTCTCCTCCAGTTTTTCTTATCTTCTCGATTTCCCTGGATTAGGAGAAGTGCGTGATATGGGAGAAGGGGAAGAGTTAAAGTTTTTTATAATCTGTCCAAAGTAGCAGCACGAAGTTGATGCCATGATTTCAGCTGAAAACATGACTGCTTCTTCTAAAAGCTTATTCCCTAAGAGAGGGAATTTTTAATGTATTGAACATATACATGTGCACACTTTTATTTTGTTATCTCATTTAATAAACACATCTCCCTTTTACAGCTGAAGAGATCGAAATTCAGAGACATCAAGGATCTGGTCTAAGGTCGTATGGCTTAGAAGAAGCAAGGATAAAAACCCAGGTCTGTCTCATTTCATGGCTTTGTAGGTAAAGTGGCTCCTCATCTACTGCCTTCTACTGATGAACTAGTTTTCCAAGAAATCTGCATAGAAGAGTTCTTTTATTTTGCTAGCTTGGTGTTACTCACACTGTTTCTTCAAATATGTCTCACATCTTGCTACTTGTACCACTCATTGGTTAGTTTCGGCACCTCTGATCAGACAAAATGCTTTTCTCTAAGGCTGTCCCTTAAACAACATAATCTAGGGTCAGGGCACCAGAAATTCATTACATCTGTACCTGTCAAGCAGAACTCAATGAAAATTCCAATACAGAAAATAAAGAGGAGACTCATATGAAGGGTATATCTTTGGTAAAGATGATAGACATATAGTGCTCTACCATAGGGTTAACTACTTTTTTCTCCTTGTCTTTATAAGTCTTGATTATATACATGGAGAAAATGTCATGGTTAGTATTAGGTATGTTAGTCATGGTTGGGAAACTAAAGCCAAAGTTTAGGAAATTATGAGATTGGATTTTACAGCAATAAAGCCACAATTCAAGGCATGAAACTACTATTAAGAATAAACCGCTTCACTGTATTGCGTCTTCCACACATAAACTTTAATACAAAATGCTGTTTCTGGTGCCACGTCTGGAACCAGAGAGGGGCAGAAGTGAGAGAGAGAGAAAAAAAAAAAACGGGGGTTTGCCCCATGCTCTTAGGACTAAATTTTCTCTGATCAGGGCACCGGGGACCAGAAGTGTGGTAAGAGACTGTACTGAACACAGGCTAAGGAGCCTGAACATCCCAGGAGCCATGGGGAATCACTGAAGAATCCCAGGCAAGGCATGCTGTTTATTTTGATTTGTATTATAGAGAGATCACTCCAGAAGCAATGTAGAGACTAGACCAACAGGGGATAAGACTAGGTTATAGGTCACTGAAAGACCCTTTCAGTATTTCAGAAAGAATTGTTAATAGTCAGAACCAGGGCAGTGGTAATGTGAATAGAGAAGAGAAAATCAATTTAAGTAGATAGAATTGATAGGACCTAGTGATTAATTGGATATGTGTAGTAGAAAAGAGTTTATTTCCATGATTTTAGATAGGTGATTGGGTAGGAATACGATGCCATTCACAAAGATAAGAAAGGCAAGAAGCCTTTGGGGGAAGATGATTCGTTCCGTTTTGGAAATTTTGAATTTTAACATTCAAGCACACGTGCACGAAACTGCTAGCTGCAACACGGTAGGGCTTAGGAAGGAGATATAGACTAGAGTTACACATTTAGGAGTAACCATATAATATATAAAGAGTTCTAAGTAAGATAAAGTAAACACATTCCATCCTGTCTCAATCACTGAATACAGCTTAAAAACCTATACAGAATGCATGGAGCAGTTATCTGAGTACTCTGAAAAGTAGACAGTAGCAAGCCACTTGGAAAAAAGGACCAAACTTTGAAGTGTCACCCAGCAATAAAGCAGTTAAATTTGCCCATTTTCTCTCCAGTAGTCCCCTAGCCTGGACTCAAATTATCCTGAAAGATGGAAGTGAGTATCAGCACAAACAGAGAAAGTTCTAGGGGAAACCTTCTAGTTCAGAATCAGAAGTAGAAAAAGACATCTCCTGCCAGTGACAGCAGCAGAAGTAGGAGCCTGTTGGCAACTAAAACTCTAAGAGATGAGAATGTTCCTCTTTGAACTGGAGTCCCAATACCGTGGGGCAAACCCTGTTCCTTTTTTTCTCTCTTTGTCCTGCCCCTCCTTGGCCCCAGATGTCAGCACAGTTGCAGGAAGTTTGAAGCAGAGGTGGATAAATAAAGTCTCAGATGTATGGCTAGAGGACTGAAGACCGCTAGAGAGCCCCCAAATACGCGAAGCTTAGTAAGTGACCCAGTCAGTTGTTTATCAACTCCTGAATTCACCCCCAAGCTGTGTATGTGTGGACCTGATCCTAAGCAGTATTCAAAAGAGTTTGAAAAAAAACTAACAGATGGACCTTAGGACTAAGAGATAGACCTCCTACAGTGGCAACTGGGGGGCACAGGAATGTGACAGCTCCAAAGAACCCAGCAAAAGCTTTGAAAATGGAACCGATATTAAAACCACAACAAACAGAAGGCTCATCAGAACTTTCAGCCTGAACTAAACCAAGTTGGCTGCCTGAAAAAAGGGAAAACGAGACTCAGAGTTTATAGTACTCAAAATGTTCAGAATACAACCCCAAACTACCCAGCAATACAAAGAACCAGGATAATCTCAACTCCCCTGGGAAAATTAATCAACAGATGCCACTCTGAGATGACACAGATGCTGAATTATCTGACAAAGACTTAGAGCAGCTGTAACAGAAGTGCTCCAGCAAGTAAGAGTTAACACTCTTGAAATGAGTGGAAAGAGAGAAATTCTCAGCAAAGAAACTGAAGATATAAAAGAGAATCAAATGGAAATTTTAGAACTTAAAAATATAGTAATGAAATGAAAAAACTTATTAGATAGGCTGAATAGCAGAATGGAGATGAAGAGGAAAGAGTCAGTGAACCTGAACATAGATCAATAGAAATTGCCCAATCTGAACAACAGGGAGAGAGAAGACTGATAAAGTGAATAATCAGAGTCTCAAGGACCCATGCTACAAAAAAAAATAACTACCGTTTATCTCACCAGAGTCCTAGAAGGAGAAGAGAAAGAGCCTAGTACAGAAAATATATTTGAAAAAATAATCATTGAAAACTTCCCTAATTTGGTGAAACACATAAACCTACAGATTTAAGAAGCTCAGTGAGCCCCAAGCAGAATATACCCAAATCAGTTTATACCCAGACCCGACATTCAAACTGCTGGAACCTAAAGACAAAGAAAAAAAATCTTGAAACAACCAGAGAAAAATGATGCATTGCTTATAGAGAAATGACTTAAGTGACTGAGGATTTCTCATCAGAAACCATCAGGGCCAAAAGGAAGTGGAACATTTTTAAAGTGCTGAGGAAAAAAAGACCTGTCAACCCAGAATTTTATACCCAGTGAAAATATTCTTCAAGAATGAAGATGAAATAAAGATGAAGGAGAAGTAAGAGAATTAGTTGCTGACAGACCTGCTCTAAAAGAATTGCTAAAGGAAACTCTTCAGACAGAAGAAAAATGTTACCAGAAAGAAACTTGTAACATCAAGAATGAAGAAAAAGTAATAGAAATGGTAAACATCTGTGTAAATATAATATTGTTCTTCTCTTGAGTTCTTTAAAAGATGTTTGACAGTTGAAAGCAAAAAAATATGATATCGTTCAGTGGGGTTGCAATGTATGTACATATAACATACAAGACAACTACAACATAAGAGAGTGGTTACCAGGACCTCCATGGTATGAAGTAAAATAGTATTTTAATTCTAAGTACACTGTAAAGAGTTCAGCATGTATATTGTAATAGAGAAAACATTTTAAAAAATATAAAGATATAATCAAAAATACAACTGGTATATTAAAACAGAATAATATTAAATGTTCAAATAACTAAAAATAAAATGAGAAAAAGGAAATGAAAGAGAGGAACAAAAAAAGGCAACAAACAAAAGTAAAGACAAATGGAAAAAATTGGAAAACCTAAATCTAAACATGTCAACAATTACATTAAATGTAGATGGTCTAAACACAACATTAAAAGACAAAGATTATCAGAATGCAAACAATACAGAGTTAAAGTCACTGAGTTGGATGAAGTTACTCAAGAAGAGTATGCAGCCTGAGGAAAGCAAAGGTTACAGAGTACAGTACTGGATATTCAAGGATATAGTATAGATATTCAAGGAATAAATGGAGGAAAGACTTCAAAAGAAGCTGAGAAAGAAAAAGGTAGTAAGATAATTCCCCATATTTTGTATCTAAAGAAATTAAGGTTAGTTTAATTTCTTATTATGTTTTTATTATAAGTCTGTAAACCCTAGATCTAAAATCTTTCAGTGTAGTCAAACTGAGGCCATGGTTCAGCAGTTCATGTTAGATTAAACAATAGGTCTTCCATAATACTAGCAAGCCTTTCTTCCTCCCTCCCCTGAGAGTAACAGGAGTCACATACACAGTTATATCCTTAAAGTCTTAGCTTCAGCCTTATCCATCAACCCTTCTTAAAGACCTGTTACATTTTCCTTCTATAATTTTCTTTGCTACATTTTCTTTGGCAGAGAAATACTGAAAAAACAGTGAAAATCACAACCATGGTATCATACCATGATGAAGACCATGTCAACTAGGGATCAAACCATAGGGTATAAAAGATGAAAAGTGTGACTTTGGGGCCATAGATATTAACATCGGCCATGTGGTTTGTGGCAGGATACTTGGCAAAAATAAGTCCCCAGGAATTGTAAAAGAAAAGTGTTCCATTCTTAGAATCTTGAAATTTTTTTTTAAATGTCACAGAGGTTTCTCTGCTTCCAAGATGAAATACTATTCTACCAGGTTCTGGGGGTCCAAATCCAGATGCAAATGTTCATGCCATGTGTTCATAATTTCTGAGTTTCTGATGATCATATAAACAAATAAAGAAGGTACTCCTAGTATCTCTTTCACTGGGCCTTATCATTTAACAAAAAATTTCAAGCAAAAACATTATCTGCAGTGGAAGGTAGGAATTGAGAATTGTAGTTTAATTATAAGGTAGTGTCAGTTGAAAAGAACAAGTTTCTCCTTTGAATGCACAAGAATACAGGTTTTGATACACGAGTGACACAAAGACAGTCCAACTGGCTCGAATTTGGCAACCACGGTGCATCTTAGAGGAAACTTATGGAAAAGAAAAAATTTCATGTTTTCTGGTCCTAGGATGAGTTTTAGAATCATTTGGCCAACAAATTTAAGACAGATTACTGCAAACAAATACAAACATTTTCAAACTTATTTCCCATTCTCTTCCACAGTTTGAAATTATTTTTATCGAAATAACTCATTGTGTACATCCTCCACTGTCATCAATGAATAATTATAGCACTGCCTCTGGAGCATGGAATAACTATCCATGGTTCTTCCCAAATCTCCCTCTCTCAACTAAAGACAGATTGTCAGAATTCAGCCATCAGTCTAGCACCCTGGCCAGTGTCTGTATCTGTATAAACATACCTCATGTACTTTCGTCCTTCAAATTTCAGCTCCTTTGTGACATGAGAAATTTAATCTCTAAGTTTCCAATCCACTAACTCAAAATACGACTTGTTGATACCTACTAGATGACCAAGAAACTATAAAACTCCTCCTCTTTGAAGAAGTCTGCCCTGAGCAAATGAACTTCAACCTCAGCACTCCAGTGTGCTCCACATCAAAAGAAGGCTTCAGAGAAGGGCAAACACTTCTCTGTGACAATCCACTAGCAAGTCAGAGTGCGGTACAGTGCTGAATCATTGCACATATTTTCCATCTAAGAAACCAGAGGAAAAAGAACTGTAAGTCTTCGGAGAAAAAAAAGAAAAGCAAAATAACAAGGAAAGCACTATGGAGTGGGGTTAAATATAATTCTATGCTGAGTTCACAGGACTATTTCAAGCAGCAGTGCCTCACTCTGCTTTGACTAAAATGCAGCAGCTCTGCAGGTGCCACATACTAAATTATACATCTTAATTTGCTCTACCAAGTGACCTTCTCTGGCTGTGCTCAGTGTCAAAGCACTTTGCTTCCTGGGAAGTCTTCAGGTCTTTCATTTCCTCTTGCAAACTCCAGACAGACATTCTCTCCACGACAACACTGCTGGGGTGATTTCTCCTCCGACTCTTTTTCCAGTAAGCAAGCACATGATTTTACTCTATCCCAAATGGAAAGATCTGTTGTGCCTCACCATAATAGGAAATTATTGCCTTTAGCAGATGGTATTCAATGCTCATAACATATTTCACCAATGCCTAAAATAAGATCCAAGAATTTGCTGCAGTCATTCTATCTGCTTACTATAGATTTCCTAATTGAGTCTGGACCTAAAAGGCCAATGCAAAGCTTTTTTGCTCAGCCATTGGCACGGCCATGCCCTGGGACTCCATCTGAGCCCAATACTGCTAAGATAGATTATCTATAACTTCCATTATTTAACGGGAAATTGTCCATCTGTCCATTCAGATTCACACTCTACCCTTCTGCACATCACTAAGCACTAGGAGAATGACTTTTTTGGGCTCAGTCAAGATCAACAAGCTCCCCTGCACTCTGGCTTCTACTGGGTTTAGCCACTGGAAAACACTAGCAGCAGATCAGAAGGGAGAATGGGAAAAGGGTCAGGATATTTACTCCCTGGCTCCCTCCCTCCTAGGCTATGGTATTGCAATAGGTGTGTCCTCTACTAATGAAGACCACAGATCCTCTTGGGGAGCCCTCCTCCAGCTACAGTTACTTCTTCTGGGTACCAGTTACTGCTCCCTCCCATTGCTCATTCGGGCCTAGGTAGCTTTGAATTCTGCCTCTTATGTGTGATTTTGGACACATTAGTGCCAGCCTGTCTTCCTCCCACCCACCCTAGGATAGAGTGCAGTGTTACTGTTCTTAAGATAGAAGATATAAACACAAAGGTAGGTCTGCAATAGCTTTCTAGCTCTTCTCCCTCTGAAGGATTTTTTCTCCAAAGAATCTAAACACCGCGGGAGTAGGAGTACAGAAGTGATAACTAAATTACTACAATACAAAGCAGAAAGAGACCCATTCAATAGACATCAAACAAAAAATCAGAGGTCAAAGAAAGGACAGAGTATATCATATTTGTAGGATCAGGAAATCCTTCAGGAAAAGCACTTGAAATTGCCCCTCACTAAAGGGTAAGATTTCAACAGGTAGAGATTAAGAAAAGGGAACTCCAGGGCTTCCCTGGTGGCGCAGTGGTTGAGAGTCCGCCTGCCGATGCAGGGGATATGGGTTCGTGTCCCGGTCCGGGAAGATCCCACATGCCGCGGAGCAGCTGGGCCCGTGAGCCATGGCCGCTGAGCCTGTGTGTCCGGAGCCTGTGCTCCGCAACGGGAGAGGCCACAACAGTGAGAGGCCCGCGTACTGCAAAAAAAAAAAAAAAGAAAAGAAAAGGGAATTCCAAGAGGAGGAGCATTATACAAGACTGGGAAATTTGCTAAATTTGTACAAAGGAAAAATTACGCTTCGTCTGTTTTTTAGACACGTGTCAGGAGAAATAAGATAAAGTAATGTCACGTTGTAAAAAAAATTTGAATCCAGGTTGGTGGGAAATTCATGCTTACTTCACAGAAAAACAGGAAACCATTGATGGGTTTTGATCAGGAAAGTAATATGTTCACAACTAAACTTAAGGAAGATGAATTTAGCAGTAATATCAGAACAGAATGGAGTAGAAAGAGATCAGAAAGAGCATCAATAAGGAACTCAGGAAAACTGCAAAGAGATTGAAAAAGAAACAAATTTGAAGGGGAGATTAGAGGAACAGTTTTAGATAGGAATTTTACCAAAGCAATAGAACACCAAAATATATGGCAAAGAGCAAGAGAAAAGGCAGACAGTTAAGAGAAGGTAATGAGTAATAACCTATACTGGTATCAAGGCTTTGACTTTGCTATTAATTTTGTCTTGTTTTTCAAGACAAAGGAAACCTAGGCATGTTTTTATGCTGAGAAGAAGTAGTGAAGAAGGAGATATTGATGATACAAGTGAAAGATGGGATAAAATATGGGACAATAGATAAAGGAAGGCCCCAAAGGATGAAGACATGGACTCAAGATCAAATGAGGAGGGTCAGCCTTGACAAGGAGAGCTGTTGCATGATCAGACTAGGGTTAGATAAAGAGAAGAAGACAATTATAAGCAGAAAGTAGTGAAATTGAGAGAGTTTCCATATTACCACAATGATTTTTGTTTTCTTCATAAAGACTATCATTTTATGATTTTCTTTGTATTCCTACAATGTCACAAGAAGGAAGCAAAATACTGCAGAAGCAAAATTTCTGCCTTTAAAACTCTGGTGTGACTACGAGTCAAAAGCACTCCAAGCTGGGCCTTATAACATACTGGCGAATCGCTAAAATAATTAAATAGAGGCAAAGTTTGGTCGATAGAATTATTTTGGTCAATAAATTTCTAGCCAAAGTCACAGCTGGTTATCAAAGAATATGAAAAATGGCTCCTTTTTGAATTTGTTTGTTTTTTTGACCCCTAAACCAACCCACTCATATACCCAGACATACTACAAGGTATGAGCATTGACGATTCCCCCAAAGACTTCAGAGAATCCTTTCTTCACCTCTCCCTTACTTCTTCCAAACTTCACTACATAAACGAACATCAGCTTACCACATGATCTCCATGAGAATATAAGATATTGAGATCCTCAACGCATCTCTGGGCTCATGTCACTATCTGGTTTATATCATAATCTATGGGAGATATAGGAGTATACAGAGAGAATAAACCCCTTCCTCATGATTATAAAAAAGAATCTGTACATACGAGATTCTTACTCACTGAATGCTTAAGGTTCAAAGGTCAGTGTTTGCACAGCATCCGTCAAAAATGGGCTTGGTACAATCTTGGTAAGACAGATAGCTTCCTTTTCAAAAATCAGGAGTGTCTTTTTAAATATGTGAACCCAATTTGTGGAGTTTCCTTTTAGAAGAACTTCAGATCAGGAACAATCATCGCATATGTTAAGTTGAATCTGCATTTCCAAATTAAGGACTCTGCTCTTGAACAATGACTTTCCAATTATGCAGAATAAGGGATTTAAATAGGCTTTTACATTTTAGAGAGGAGTAAGGACCCAGGCAGGGTGCTTTGAGGGCACTCTCTTGTTTATAGATCCATCCCAGAGCACAGCCCTCACGAAAGAAGGGAGGAGCATGGTGACTCTCAGAGATGAAGCTACTCTGCTGTTTCCCTTTCCCCTACAGTCCCTCCGTTGGGGAAAAAAAAAAAAAAAGAACTTAACTGTCTCACATTATGTGTTCTAATTTTATAAAATGCCCCAAATACTTTCATACATCACCATAATACGAGATTTGTATAAAACTTCCACAAGAGAAGTTTAGTGGCTCCAACTTCCTTTTGAGACATACAAACACTCTCTAAGGCTGGTATGACAGATGTTGTCATTGTCACTTACACACAGAGAGGCTAAAGGACACCAGAAAATTCCAAGTGGCTTGCCCCTGGTCACACAGCTACTGAGCAACAGAAGTGGGACTCAAATCCAGGTTTCTGGATTCCTAGCTTGGTGCTCTCTCTACTACACTACTAGAGCTGAAAACCATTAAAAAAAAAAAAAGACTAAAGAAACAAAATGCCATAAAAAATGTATTGTTGGATAGAATTTTAAATGCACTGTAGTACTACACAGAATGAAGCAAGTGGGCTCAAAGCCACTCTTTGGTAAGGGTTTCTCATGCAAATATGATCTTTAGAAGAATTCTATGCCTGATTAAATATTCAGAATCCTACAGAGGAGTGTAATTTATAGGCAATGGTTTCATAAGATGCATCTGCTTCCTTTCTGTGTTGTTGTTTTTGTTGAGAAAGACACGTTGGTATCAAAGTTTTTTTTTGTTTTTTTTTCTGTTTTTTTTTTGCGGTACATGGGTCTCTCACTGTTGTGGCCTCTCCTGTTGCGGAGCACAGGCTCCGAACGCGCAGGCTCAGTGGCCATGGCTCACGGGCCCAGCCCTTCCGCGGCACGTGGGATCTTTCCGGATCGGAGCATGAACCTGTGTCCCTGCATCGGCAGGTGGACTCTCAACCACTGCGCCACCAGGGAAGCCCAGTATCAAAGTTTCACAAATCCTGATGCTTACCATGGGAATCAAGGAAGGCCCTTATTCATCTTAATCTAGTGTCATTTCATAAAATCTGCCATGAGTTAGTTATTTTGAGATGACTTTTGCATCATACCAGTAATTCTCTATGTAGCAATGTTTAAACAAAAGGCTCTCCCAAGAAAGGGACAGGGTAACCCAGCACTGCATTCCAACCCAGTGTTTATGTCTGTTTCAGCAAAGACAGCTGGCATCATCACTGCTGTCTGGCAAGCTCATTTTCCTTAGTTGACTAATGAAGAGGCAGGAAGATAACACTTTGCGGACAAGCAGTAAAAATCCACAAAAATTAAAAATAGAGGTGTGGGGCTTCCCTGGTGGCGCAGTGGTTGAGAGTCCGCCTGCCGATGCAAGGGACCCGGGTTCGTGCCCCGGTCCGGGAAGATCCCACGTGCCGCGGAGCAGCTGGGCCCGTGAGCCATGCCCGCTGAGCCTGCGCATCCGGAGCCTGTGCTCCGCAACGGGAGAGGCCACAACAGTGAGAGGCCCGCGTACCGCAAAAAAAAAAAAAAAAAAAAAAAGAGGTGTGGTAATAAGATAGGTAGATTCATACTCAGTTGAGAAGGAGGAAGATGAGATAAGCCAACATTTCATGAGCTCTTACCCAATGCTAGGCCCTAGTTAAGTGCTTCTATGCCTCATTCATTTAATTCTCACAGATCTATGCGATCTACAGATCTATGAGAGTACTAACAATACTCCCTCTATACCCATGAGAACCACGGAAGCTTAAGTAACTTACCCAAAGTCTCAAGAATTGAAAATTGAATCCAAGCCTGAATGTCTTAAAGGTTTGCATGTAGAAGTTACAAAATATTGCATATTCCAAAACTTCATGGAGAGATGATGAATCTGTTATGGGACACTCGCAGGAGACCTCTAACACCTCTACATAGGATTATTTCTTTTCTCTTTGTTAAAAGATGGTTAAGAGATTACAGCGATCATGCAAGTGAATGCCATGCCCCTCAGCCAGAATGTTAATTATCCATCTGGCAGAAAGGAAAAAGAGCATGTAAAGTTTGCATAATTCCTACTGAGAATTCTTCTTTGTCCTAAAAGTATGCTACTGTTCATGGTCTAATGTTTCTATTAGGGCCTAGAGAAAGACTTATCCCACAATGCCCCAGAGAAGGTGAGGAAGGTTAAAATTGGACATCACCATTAAATTTGCCTCAGGTGAAGTTAAGAGAATTATGATTGAATGTCAGTAAGTTTTGACTGCAGGAGGTGTAATAAAAAATGTCAGAGCGGGGCTTCCCTGGTGGGGCAGTGGTTGAGAGTCCGCCTGCCGATGCAGGGGACACAGGTTCGTGCCCCGGTCTGGGAAGATCCCACATGCCGCGGAGCGGCTGGGCCCGTGAGCCATGGCCGCTGAGCCTGCGCGTCCGGAGCCTGTGCTCCGCAATGGGAGAAGCCACAACAGTGAGAGGCCCGCGTACCACCAAAAAAAAAAAAAAGTCAGAGCACCCCCAGACTTTGAAGCAGTCCCCCTTGTGATTAGGAGCTTAGCTGTGGGTATGGACACTTGGAACTATGTCTGCTCAAACATTTAAATCAATCCCACCTTTGGCAGAAGGCTGGAAACTTCTAACGGGACTATTTAAACAATATCTAACTAGTCCCTATTTTCTGACTCCTGAATTTAAAAGAATTAAAGTGTCATCTCTAATTTCAACAGGTCCTCAGACAGAGATTTTCCACATCACAGCAGCTACAGTTGGACCCAAAGGTTCGGCAACGGGAGAAGTACCATATTGGGCTCAAAACATATCTTCCTTTAATAAACTGTGTTGCTCTGAGAATTCCCCATTTGATTGCCATTCAGAATTTCACTACTTTATGCAAAACTCTCATGGCCACAGTTCCTACAGCTGGATGTCACACAGGGGTCTAAGAGTTTTCACACCATTTGCATATAATTGTAAAAGCATTTCAGGATGATTCCACAAGTTCATTCTCAACCATCCGTCAACTGACCTCAATTGAAAGGCAGAAACATAAAAAGCATATTACTGTATCAGTAGTCAAAGACCGCACCTATCCAAATGGCAGGCTTAGAGAGAATAAAGGTGAAGATAAGTATATACTTATGAAACTGATGGAAAGCTAAAGTTTTGAGGTATAGATGGCTGCCCAAAATAACTTGTTACAGCAGTCTCATGCTGCTTCTAGAAATCTCCTGTGTTCCTGGAATTCAAATAACATCCAAAAAAAAAATCCTTTGAAAAACATAAAACAACTTAATAAGACCATTTCTGAATTTGAGATGGCTAAAACTTCAAGGCTGAACAAATAAATGTATGCCACAAAAAACAGAAATTGAATGTTGGGACAAATGGCTAGTGTTCTGATGGGAGTGCTTATGGTTTCATAGTCAAATCAGAGTTTTAAAGGCAGAAATTCTGCTTCTGCAGTGTAGACTAGCTTAGTGCTTCCCTTCTGACATTGTGACACTGTAGGAATACATAGAAAATCATAAAATTATAGTCTTCATGAAGAAATCTCTCAATTTCACTACTTTCTATCTAACAGAAAGATAGATCCCTCCGCCTTACCAGCACACAAGGGAACCCCTGGGAACTGAAGGACTCTGAGCACAGTTCTGATGTCAGGAAGAGTTTACATTGTCTGTGACAAGTTTCAAAAACAATTTGAGATAAAAGCAAATATATAATAAGCACGGCAAATAGGTCTGTGATGGTAATAAGAATGTAGAATTACAAGGACACAAAGGCCTGGAGTTCCATAATGTTTTTTTGCAGCCTTTTATAAAAAGTTGCAATTAGCCCAAATTTCTGTCTCACAAATTGCAGAGTAAATCTGTGAATCAGATGAGGCCACCAGGGAGCACACTATTAAATACTCTTTTGTCATCAGAGTAAGTAAAAATGTTCTCTAAAGTGGGCATGTACTTTCATGATAAATCAGTTTTACAGTTGGGGGAATTCTGTATGGATTAAGAAGATCAGCGTTTGCCAAGAAAATCCTTCTTGGGCTTCCCTGGTGGCGCAGTGGTTGAGAGTCCGCCTGCCGATGCAGGGGACACGGGTTCGTGCCCCGGTCCGGGAGGATCCCACATGCCGCGGAGCGCCTAGGCCCCTGAGCCATGGCCGCTGAGCCTGCGCGTCCGGAGCCTGTGCTCCGCAATGGGAGAGGCCACAGCAGTGAGAGGCCCGCATACCGCAAAAAAAAAAAAAAGAAAGAAAGAAAATCCTTTTGGGCCTGACATCATCATGAGAAACATCCGATGGCTTCATGGGTGGCCTATTTGAGACAAACGGATTTACAGCATTCGAGTTATTCTTCTAAAAAGTATGTTTTGGGGCTTCCCTGGTGGCGCAGTGGTTAAGAATCTGCCTGCCAATGCAGGGGACACGGGTTCGAGCCATGGTCTGGGAAGATCCCACATGCCGCGGAGCAACTAAGCCCGTGATCCACAACTACTGAGCCTGCGCGATGGGAGAGGCCGTGACAGTGAGAGGCCTGCGCACCGCGATGAAGAGTGGCCCCCGCTTGCCACAACCGGAGAAAGCCCTCGCACAGAAACGAAGACCCAACACAGCCAAAAATAAATAAATAAATTTTTTTAAAAAGTATGTTTTGGAACATGAAATATTTCAGTAAATACCAACATTTTATAATATAAATAACTTCTGGGCATGTAAATTTAATTCCACCGATGGGTCTTGGAATCTAATTATTAATGAAGGGAAAATGAACTATGAGGTTTTCTTAAATCTTGATGTTGGGAGACAGGATGCAACATTTCCCCATGCCTCTTCTTCAGTTGCAGCTGCATTCCCAGACCCAAAATGTCACTCTTATAACCATAATTACAGTTAGTTCTTCTTCAATTCTCTGGTGTTTCAGTAAAATCTGTACACTGAACACATTCACAAATGTGGTTAGAAAGGTGGTCGTTTATACAATTGTGTGTTTATATCACTAGCTGTCATCATAACGCACGGATATGTATAGTGTGCAAAACACAGTGATTCAAATGGGAAACATGTATGATGCATCTAAGGTGCTCACAGGTTTTACAGTATCAGTGAAAAACTGACACCACTACTAAGGTACAAAGAGGTGGAACATGTGGATTTATGGCTAAATGATCAGTGCACATACTAACTCGAGGTTCCATGGCGAACCTGATGCAGAGGCCACTGTATACTTAGTAGCCTGGAAGCAGGATGGCAAGATGAGGAAAGCACGCCACATATCGCGGGAGTGTTATGAGGATTAGCACGCAGCGATGGACCACAGCCAGTGTACAACAAAATGCAACTTGTCACCAAGCGATGGGAAGGAAAAGGGAAGGAGAGGAGACTGACACTGGTTATGCGGTTTGACACTGAGTTAGAAAGTCTGCCTTTGTTATCGCATTTAACTCTAGCAATTATCTTCTGCCTCATAAGGTTGTTATTTTCATTTTATACATCATAATAAATGAAGTTCACAGAAGGAGGTTGTAGAGTTGGGCTTCAACACAAGGTCAGTGTAACCCCAAAGTCCACAGTCTTTTCAGTACAGAAAATTCGAGTAGGAGGGGCTTGAAGACTGGCTCTCAATACTCTAGCTTATTAGAAAGGATTTTAAACGTTGGGAAATGGAAAAGAGAAAGAAAATCATTTCAATAAAGCTGGAGGAAAATATAAAGGATGGAGAATGGAAGAATGTGACCTTGAGGAGGAAGAGAATAGTGTGGACGCGAGGAGCCATATCACTGAAATAATGCAGTTAGTACAAGGATGACCTTCCCAGAGATCTTCCAATAAAAGAGCAACACCACACATCCCACAGGAAAATGATGGAGCAGCTGAAAAACATGTCTAAAGCTGTCGTGTAGCAGAGTGACCAACCTGCGGCTGGCCTGGGATATCCAGTCCACCTTTTTGTGAAACTGACAGACCAGGAATCCCTCATGCGTTTATTATATGAGTGGATATACAGAAGAAGTTTTGGGGGTCAGAGGAACAAGAGGCATGAAGGGGACATATTTAGTTATAGGAATCTGGAGAGAGAGGGGAAATTGTAGGTAAGGGACAGGAGGAGAGGGAGAGAAAGATGAGGACAACAGACAGAAAGGGACAATATCTGACCCACAGAGGAAAGGAGGTAGGAGAATCCTTTGTGTTCATAAAAGACTTTGTAAGACTGTGAAACCAAGCAGTGCTGCTTCAGGGCCAGGGTGAGAGAGCATGGCCAGGGTTGGAAAAGGAGCCATTCTTTCCCATGCACCATCTCCTTCGGTGCCCTGAGAACTCCAGAAGGCCATCACAGAAGCCTGTTGTGTTCATCAGGGTGTCGTTTTAACAGAGGGGACCAGCAGAAGAGGCCAGGACAAGGCTGTGGGACAGTATGACTGGTCTGATGGCCGAGCACATATGAGGCTCCAGGAAGTAACTGGGGATGTTTTAAGAGGTAGAAGAAGTCCTATGTAAACAGGAAAAACTAAGATTCACCATATTAAGGTGTTATCATTGTGGCCTCACTTCAACCCATAAACAAGTGACTGCTGGGTTATTAAGTCCACATAGGGTGAAGAAGAAGGAAATGATACAGAAAGGATAAGGAAGAGAAGAAACTCAATGATAAATACGGCTCCCACCCCAAAGAAGGGAAAAATCAAAGTCATCCAAATGGAGTGGGTTTCTTTGGAAGACTTGCTATAATTGGACATTTTTAAGTACATGTTGATGACTATTTGATAGAGATTCTGAGGAAATTAAACCATTATAAATCCAGTACCACAGACCTATTAGTCTTCCTTAATATCTACCCCTTCTCAGAGTTCAATCCATTACCTGGTCTTCTTGGTTTTACCTCCATGAAGACTGGGTACTTGGATGAGTTGGACTTCAGAATATTCCCATCCTGAGCTAGTATTATTTTTTTGTATACGTACCGTAAGAATATTATGGTACATATTCTTCTTGGAAAGGCAAAGAGGTTTTGCTCTTTTAAAGCTATGTTCCGTAATATTCGACATCATAAAATTTTCATTTCCAACAGAAACAGTAGATCCCAATAATCATTAAAATGTTCTTGGTTCAGTTAATTAGACCACTGAATTCCATAAAACCCAGAATTTGATCTACTGGTATTTGAGGGATCAATCTAGTATATCTAGATTCCTGTGAGGCATGAGATGAAATGAGCAAATATCATGTAGTTTTGCATGTTCCCAACTCTCATACTATATGAACGTTACCGATGGCAATATCCCTGTGTATGGCTAACTGACCCATATTTGGACTTACAGAATGGTTGGGCAATCAGAAACACTTCCACATTCCACACTGTAGTGCTTCAAAAAGCAAACTGTAACAGTTCTACTGTGTCATGATTTCTGTTTCAAAATCTGGGAACGGACCCATGGGGCTAGATCAGGAGCCTGTGAAACTGAGCAGATCTTTCAGATGGAGAGAATTTCTCCTACAACATACTTGCTTTAATTAATAAAACTAGATTACTTTCAAAGGAAAGAACTTTCTTAAGAACTAGAGTCTCAATCATAGAGATTGTCTAGGTTATTTCTAGGGAGAGAATTGACATTATAGAAGAAAATTCCTCAATCTTCTAAGTGCTTTATATTTCCTTCTTTTATTACTTCTTCTCATAAGAAATTCAAGAAGGCAGGTAGCCCTTATTTTTCCACATCTTTCCCTTGTGTTTTTTTTTTTTTTTTTTTTTTTTGTGGTATGCGGGCCTCTCACTGTTGTGGCCTCTCCTGTTGCGGAGCACAGGCTCCGGACACGCAGGATCAGCGGCCATGGCTCACGGGCCCAGCCGCTCCGCGGCATGTGGGATCTTCCCAGACCGGGGCACGAACCCGTGTCCCCTGCATCGGCAGGCGGACTCTCAACCACTGCGCCACCAGGGAAGCCCTTTCCCTTGTTTTTAAATGAAGAAATGAGTCCTCAAAAGCTAAGCTTAGAACACTTCACATAGTGCTTGCTATATATCTGCTGGCCTGGGAACTAGAAACCAGAAGATAAGTATGGCCCCAGTGAAGTCAAAATTTAGTTCATACCAAAGCAGAGAGGCCCTGGAAGTACCTACCTGCCTACCCCATACACACATACTTAGCCGTATTCTCCCACAGATGTCAAAAGCATCAAGAAATTCTTACCCATATAGCATCCCCTCAAACGAGAGGTCCTGCCCCAGTTGGAATGTTTATTTATTATTGTCAGAGTTGAGCTGAGGCTACAGTGCCTTAAAATCCCACAGCGCCTTATACTTTTTCAAAGAATCTCACAGGCATAATCTTATTTAAATAAGCAACTTATCTGATCAGATGTGAGAGATAAGCGGACTTCGCTGAGGGAGTTTTGAGAGAACTACCTGGCTGGAGGGTCCCCAAAACAAATGGCACATTTTCCATTTAAAAAATCATTCCTTGGAGGCCAACTATATGTCAGACATTTTCCTCTACACCATTCTGGGTGGAGAATTTGTCTTTGGCACCTCTAACCACCCTTCTTCTGCTTCCCTTCCCCTCGCTCGTAATATATTTTCTTTCCTGTCCCTAAGAAAAGTCACTTTCAAAATAGGACCAGATAGAAATCATTCAACTTTTGACTACATGGGTTAGCCAACACAGTATTTTCATTTGCAGGCTTGCCCTGTCAAAGGTAATGACAGGCTCTAGAGCCAATTTAGGGAATTCAGCTTCACTTAAATAGAAGCGGTATTGATTCGGTCAGAGGTCTTCCCAGCACTGACAAAATCCTAATGCTTCTGCCTGCAGCTAAGACACAACTTAGGAGTACCAAGAGTGCTTGTAAGCTTTGGTTCTCAAGCAAAAGCTTTAGATACCTAAGGTAAATAGCTTTAGCTCTTTCAATAACTAATTACTATTAAATAATTAGTTAATTAAATAGGTAATTAGTTAATTAAATAGGTAATTACTTGTTTAGTGAGCCCCACCACGTGCTGGGCACTCTTCTTAGGGCTTTATC
Organism: Tursiops truncatus; assembly: GCF_011762595.2. NCBI lineage: Eukaryota > Metazoa > Chordata > Mammalia > Artiodactyla > Delphinidae > Tursiops > Tursiops truncatus. The sequence goes on along the minus strand of NC_047035.1, from coordinate 77,309,170 downwards.
AGTTTTAACACATTTATTTTCACACAGGCAAAAAAGTCTATGAGGTAGGTACTATTATTTATCCCTGTTCTTGTAATGAAGAAACTAAGGCACAGAGAGGGTAGGTAATTTGCTTAAGGTCTCACAGCTGGTAAGTGGCTGAGCTGGGATTTTAACCCAAATGGTTTGCCCCAGAGCCCTAGCTCTGAAAATCCCTTACAGGACTGACCAGGGACACCAAGCCTCATTCCGAAGACCACTCATTCACTAATTCTTCTTCTTTTAGTCATAGAATATGGAGCACCCGCCCCATGGTACAACTCGTCCAGGACTGATCAATCTTCATGTGAAAGAGTTTCCACCCGGGCAGCGCAGACTGATGAAAAAACAGTGAATTCACAGTCAGAAGGCTTGGGCTCAAATCCAGCTTTGCCAGTTGCTAAGAGAATGATCTTCTGTAAGTCACTTAAACGTCTCTTCACCTCAGGGTCTTCATCTGTAAAACAGCTTTTTATTCTCCCTATTTTCAGTGCAATTTCATAATCCCCCTGCAGAGAAATGGAGCCCACTCTCCAAATTACTTTTCTAGGTAGAATAAATTCAGGGCACATGTGGAATCAGAACCTAGACTTCTGGAGACAAAAGATACCACAGGACGGTAAGGAGTGAAAGTAGGCAAAGGAAACAGAATAAGAAATTTACAAGTAGGGGGAAAAACCAAACTTCCATCAGTCATGCAAGAACCAGAAGGAGAGCAAGGCAAGTGTGGGAAACAAGTAGGACTGAATGTAAAATTAACATGGGTGAGAAATAGAGGAATTAATCAAGGTTTACTATTTCCACCTCTATTATAAAAGAAAATTCATTATTAGCTTGAGTGAGACCCAGGACATAGTGATATCTCCACTCAGCACTTATAAAGCCTTTTCTCCTTTGGTCCAAACCCTTTATTCGGCATTTAACATGTATCAGCTGAAGAGGTGCTTTAATTGCTCTCTCCTGGCCCATGCACAAAGGCAAAAGTCTTCAACCTGAGGCCCTTCTTGGGCTCTTACCAGACTACGATGTATCCATGTCCTGCACTGGGGCTCAAACCTGTTTGGCCTTCTCTGTTAGAATGTCTGGCTTAATCACAATGGTGTCCATGAACTCAGACTTCAGATGTCCTTAGGTTCCTTGCCTCATAGCTCTAAGTTTCAAGGCACCCCTCCCTTAGCACAGCTTTAGGACCGATACTGCCTTGGTTCAAATCCCAGCTCTTCCACTCAGCATGGTAACCTTAGCTATGTAATCTCTATGTGCTTCAATTTCTCATCCCTAAAGTACAGGTAATAATGACACCTGGTAGACCTACTGGCATTGAGAACCCAGTGTCTGATACTTGGTAGGCACTATAAAAGTAATTGCGATTATTATTTTGTGATTCAGACCCACGTTATCCAGGAATAGACTCCCAACGCCCCCTGCCTCTAATGGCCAATTAACCTTCTGTGACTCATTTTTCCTGTTTGATCAAAAGCTCTCTAAGGGAAGGGACTGTCGTCATCACCATCTTTGTATTCCCTACAGCACATGCCTCAAAGATGGAAGATATTCAGTAAATAGTGGACTAAAGTATCATTATGTGAAGACACAGGTCCAACCCGTGTCTCTGCCTGGAAATTCAAGCACATTATTTGTAGCCAGATAATGATCAACGATGGCTTGAGCTTTGCTTTCCAAACACACAATTAAAGTGGACCAAAAAAATCCTTATCAGGAACAAAACTGGCTTTCCATCGTTAAAATGTGTATCAAGAAGAGAAAAATATGAAAAATACAAAAAGATTAGAGAGTAAAAGACTAGATTAATACCAAAATTTCCATTAAAGATCAAAGTGACAGTTGGAAATATAAAAAGTGAAGAAAAGAGATTTTTTTTTTGATGCTCCAGGAGTTTAAACAAGGGGGGAAATGAATTCATGAAACCTTGACTAGTGCCTGAGAGAAGAATGAAAGGTATGATTTCAGGATTCCACCATAAACCATATGTGTGTGTGTGCATGTGTGTGTTTGTGTGTGTATGTGTGTGTGTGTGTGTGTGTATATATATATATATATATATATATACACTTTGTTGTTCCCTTTGCCTGAAATTTTCCAGAATCTTTATGACTCAGTCTCTGGCTGCCTTCGGGTATCTGCTCAAATGACAACTCATGAAAAGGCTTCCTAGGTGACTCGACATGAAAAAGTGCCCACGGCCAATGTCACTCTCCAGCCCTCACCCAGATGCCTCTCTCCCATGGAACTTACCATCTGCCACATTACACATCCATCAATTACTCAGTCTCTCCCCACATACTGTAGAACACAACCACCATGAAAGAGGAGTTTGTTCCCGGCTATGTCCTATCCTTGAGCGATTAACTAGAAAATCATGGGTATTCAATAAAGGTCTGTCCAATGAGTGATCCATTTATTAATACAAATATTAGTAACTACATATATAAAGTGTTTAAAAACAGTGCCTGGCACATAGTGGGCCCAGTCAGCTATTTATAGTGGGAGTAGGAGTAGCAACATTCCTCCCTCAATTCTTTTGGATGTTTTAGTAACAAACATCTTCTGCCTCCAGGGGCTAGAAAAAAGTGAGAAGGGTCAGATAAGGGGGTGGGGGAAGACAACTCTGAAATCTAAGCATGGAGCTCTTTACTTTCTTTAGGGGGCAACTGGGGACCACGAAAGTGCCCTGCAGTACAGCATGGTCAGAGAACAAGCTTTAGTGGGGTTGGGGGTCTAACAGCATGCGTGGGAAAGCAAGGCTAGAACCGGGAAGTTGGGGGTGAAGAGACGGTGTAGAAGCCCAGGGCAAGGGTACAGCTTGACAGTGAGCAGAGGTTCAAGGCGCAGCAGTGACTTAGCCCCACTTCTTACCTAGATTGACCTTCTCTTGGGCAGGCTCCAGGCTTTGAGATGTCAAAAACGTGATGCCACTCAGCCTGTATAGGAAAAATAATCGAGGCTTACCTAAAGCAATTTGCACATTAGGGATGTGTGTGTGTGTGTGTGTGTGTGTATTGCTGTGTTGCCTGTATATTTGGCGAGGCCAATTCTAAGGGGCTTTCAGAAATAGGGATTCATGGTGCTGACCTTTTCTGTTCTGATGTGAATCTAGGGAAGAGACGATCCTGCATCTTTCATGAGACACCCGTTATCTCTCACCTGAACAACTGCCCAGCACTGGGTGACTAGCCGGGTGGACTTGCCCATGAATGGGGGAGTTTCTTGGATACAAGCCTTTCAGTGCTAAACCCAGCCAGGTATCCAGGAAAACCAGCACCAGTTGGCCACCCTCCCACTGCAGTGCCTCGCAACTGGTCTACACTCACACCGCAACCAGAGCAATCTTTTGAAAACAATATCTGACCTCGTCTCCTCCTCAACTAGTCACACAGTCAAAACCCTTCAGTGGCAATCTTTCTCTTAAGACAGATTGCAGCCCTTAACATGGCCGGACAGGCCCTGTGTGAAGAGGACCCCACCTGTTTCTGCAGCATCATTTCATATCCTGCTGCAGCCACAGTTCCCTGCCAGTGGCTCACGTGCCGACCACTCCCTCCCATTGCGTGGGCTCTGCACATGCTGTTCTCTCTGCTCAGACCATGAATGCCATCCCTCTTTCACCCAGTTAACGCATAATCATCTTTCATATCATGGTTCCATCACTGTCACTTGTTCAGAGAAGTCTTTCCTGACTTTGACGAGCACACAAATTCCCTTCTCTGTGCCCTCCAGTGTGGTAGCCACTGCTGTCCCTGCTCGCCCATAGCCTCACCCACACCCTCCCAGCGGTCATCCCCACACCCCGAGAGCTCCTTGCTGCAAAACCCTGTGACTTCCTGCCGGATGGCTTTTGTCTGTCCATGAGCGTCCTCCCCCGCACTTGGAGACTGGAGTGCGAGGCAGGAACAGATCAGGTAGACTTTGGGGGCCGTGATATAGAGTCCAGATTTTATTCTTAGTCCAATGGGAAGGCGTTTGAGAATTTTAAGCAGAGGACAGACGTGATCTGATTACATTTTTAAAAGGTCACCCGGGCTGCTATATGGAAAATTGACTGTGAAAGGGCATGCGAGGAAGCAGAGAGAGAGACGAGTTGGGAAGCTGGTGCCGTAGGGATCGCTGAGGAAGTACAACTGAAAGCATAATGAAAAATACATCAGTTAGAGCCTTCAAGTTCAGGGTCAGCTCCAGCCCAGCAGCTTACCTGAGAAGGCCCTCTGAAGTCTGTTTCACACAAGTTGGTTCTTGGGGAGAGGGTCAAAAATCTTACTCTTTTTATGTATGAAGTAGGGAAGAACACATACTAATATAAAACCAGATATGCAGTTATCTGTGCTATTAACATGTCATGGCAGGGGTGGAGAGAGCAATTAGAGAAAAGTCTAAAGGAGAAGGACAATGAAAACAAGGCTGAGGAACACTGTTCCGGAATATCAGACAGGTGGCAGGCTTCTTCGGAGGACCAACAGGTGCTCTTAAGTTGGCCTGGAATAGCCCCTGGCCTCCTGGACCAGCAGCCCTGAAACTTCCCTGTCACCTCACATTTCCTCAGAGCTGTACAGACACTGACTAATTCACCTTCTCAATGGGAAGATGGTCCAGTAAGATACAATGGACTATTTGTAAGTCAGCCTTTCTAAACACAGATACTCCTATTTGGACACTCCTGAGATGTACAAGTGAAGGAAGGAAGTTTCAGGAATTGAATAGGGTAATGCAAATACTCGGCAGGATCTCCAGTCCTATGTTTAATGTTTCTCTTTCTTCCAAGACTCCGCCTACCTCTCCCCCAGTGAATTCCTATGCTGCCAGCACACCCAAGCACAAGTGTCCCCTCCCCTGAAAATCCAGGGGAAAAAAAAAAATGATTCATGCCTTTGAGCTTCCAGAGCACTTTGTAAACATCATATGAAAGGCTACTTTTTCTCAAGCACTTGTGGCAAGTATTACACTATACATTTGACCCGAATCATTTCATTTAATATTCCCACTCTTCATCCCATTTTACAGACGGGAAACAGAGGCTTAGAGAAGGGAAGAAGCTTGCTCGATGTCATATAGCAAATAGATGGTAGAGTGGAGATTCACCACCAAGCAGCCTCTTAACCTCTGGACTGTATATACACTATTATATTACTCATCCCACTGTATTATAATCAGTAGTTCATATGCCTCTTTCCTCTATGACTTCCAACATAAATGACCAGGTGTCATGAAAAAAGAATGAGTTTTACAATTAAATCCTGTTGTATAACTTTGGGATATTACTGACTGTGACTCAGCTTCCTCATCTATAAAATGGAGACAATAAACTCCTACCTAATAGATTTGTTGTCAAGAAAAAATTAGATATAACTTTTTTTTTTTTTTTTTTGCCGTACGCGGGCCTCTCACTGTTGTGGCCTCTCCCGTTGCGGAGCACAGGCTCCGGACGCGCAGGCTCAGCGGCCACGGCTCACGGGCCCAGCCGCTCCGCGGCATGTGGGACCTTCCCAGACCGGGGCACAAACCCGCGTCCCCTGCATCGGCAGGCGGACTCTCAACCACTGCGCTATCAGGGAAGCCCTAGATATAACTTTTAACTCACCACAGTTTCTGGCACATAAAGGCCCATTTAACTGAACAAGTATTAATTGCGGGCCTATGGAATACCAGGCCATAGGATGGGCTCTGAGGTTAAAGAAGTAATAGAAGCACTTTCAAGGAGCCAACACACTAGGACTTTAAAATACTTTGGTTGCTCTCAATTCTCGAGAGCAGGGAATATGTGCTCTTCAACCCTGAATTTTCAGCATTCAGCAATGCCTACCACCAAACGGTACTCAACGCCTTTTTGGTGATGAGTGATAATGGTTCACACTGCTTTGGAGACCCTAAGTATTGGGGATGATGAATCATTGTGTCCAGTTAGCGGCTGTTGTTTATCAGACAGTAGATAAAATAACTGAAAGTAAAGCACAAAGATATCACTCCCAGGACTTCCCTGGTGGCGCAGTGGTTAAGAATTCGCCCGCCAATGCAGGGGACAAGGGTTCGATCCCTGGTCCGGGAAGATCCCACATGCCGCGGAGCAACTAAGCCCGTGCACCACAACTACTAGAGCTCATGCTGCGCTACGAGAGAAGCCCCCGCAGTGAGAAGCCCATGCACCACAATGAAGAGTAGCCCCCCTCGCCGCAACTAGAGAAGGCCTGTGCGCAGCAATGAAGACCCAAAGCAGCCAATAAATAAATAAATAAATTTTAAACAGAAAAAAAAAAACATATCACTCCCAGAGGCTGTATACATTCAATCATTTAAGCACAAAACAACTCTCAAAATACATTCCCATAGCAAAATGGAATATATAACCTGAACAATATAGAAATAATAATAACATCTAATAATACTCTGGAGGTGAGGAAGGGAGGAACTTTCTGAAGTGTTAACCTTTCGAAAAAGGAAGTCAATTGATACTGTCTGAGGAAGAAAGCTCATATAAACGGTAATATAATTAATAACAAGGACTCCGATTTCTTAATACTTTTCATGATACTTTAGCCATAGAGAGATCTTTTTAAAGAAATAATGTATTTTGAAAAGGGGTAAAATTATTTGAAGCTTGACCATTCTTTGGTTTCAGTTGTTTCTTTTAATTGCTTGAAATTTTTTTAAAATTAATCATTTTGTTATAAATAGCATCTCTATTCATCTTTTTTTTCTATTCATCTTTATAAAAGTATTTCTACCTAAGTATCCATCCATTCTAATAGATAGATCAATAGATAGACAGATGTCTGAAATGATATTCACTAAGGTTAATGATGGGAATTGTAATTTGGAGATGAGTTTTTAAAACTGTCATCTTTGTAACTTTCTGCCTTATTTAAAATCTTAATAATCAACATATATGATATTTTTCAGTGTGTTTCCTAAAACAGGGGGAGAGAATATACCGAGTGTAGTTAATTCTTCCTGGTGGGAATATGGGTCATTGTTATCTTCTTCTTGGTACCTTTTGTATTTTTTACATTTCCAAATAGGAGTTTTAAAAGAGTTGTACAACAGAGTCTGCGTTCATGATTATGTTTCTTTCCTTTTAAGTTAGACTCTAAAATAGGTAGAAAGCATGTTTTTTAATTATGTTGGAAACGGTGTCTTTAAAATGACTTGAGAATCCAATTTGCAAAGAGAAAAGACTGGATTCTTTTGAATGCTCTTTATAAATGTAATCCACTTAAATAAACAGAGTAGAGAGCTAATGAATGGTTCTATGTGTGTTTACATTTTCAAAGGTTTTTACGTGAAGAGTAAGAGATTATGAAAGAGATTATGAAAAGCTTCATGATGTCAGACTATGTCTGATGGAGTCTGTAAGACCAGGATTTCAAACTAAGTGGCTTTCCTTGTCCCTTCTTCTTTAAGACATGATTACTGAATGTCAACATCTGCTGGCTATGGTAAATGATAAACTAGAATAACCCAGTTCTTACCCTCTAGTTAAGAATAATGATCTAAATACACAAAGGGTCACAGAGTTGTGAAAGGAACTAGATTATATGAGTGTTGTGGAGCGTGGTGGATAAAATATCTGAGCTGTTTAGGTTTAACAGAATGTGCTATGGTAACATTTTTTTCATTTCTAAAGGTTTGGGGGGTAAGAGTTGGGATTCTGATTTATTCCCTAAAATAACTCAAGGGATCTACTCAGTTTCTTATAGCTTAGAAATTTAGAGACAATGCAATTCAGTATTCCCTGGGTTTTGTATGATTATGTTAATATCACAGAGAGTTTTTTCAATTCAGTGAAGCACCTGGCTGTGAAACCGTTAATCACTGTCAATTCAAATTTAGAGAAGAGAAAATACATTTTTGTTTCTCTTACTTTTTGGAAATGTCTTCCTTCAATGACAGCTTGTAGCCTTTAGGGTTTTTTTTTTAATAAAGGAAGGAAGAAATTTTTCATAAAAACTATATTTGCAAAGTGCTTTAAATCCTACTGCATGCTGTCAAAATGTGGGTTGGCATTTTTCAAGCCGAGGAATTAATAACATTTATATGGAAAATGATGGAATCTTGGATTTAAAGGAAATTTAGAAGTTACCCGTTCCATCCCAATTCTGGTTTCTCTCTTTCATCGTAACCTTTGTGAATGGCCATCCGATCTCAGCTTGAAGTCTTCTATGGCAAACTGTTCTCTACCCTACAAGGAAATCTCACAGCATGCCAGACAGCTCTATATGTTAAAAAAAAAAAAAATCCCCTTATTCTGAGTTAAAATCCATTTCCATTAATATCCTTCTGTGGATGCTTGTTCTTACTTCCAGAGCCGAAATGAGTAAATACAACTTCTCTTCCGATAGTCCTTTAAGCACCTGAAAGCCAGTCCTGTTTCCTGAGACATCTCACCCTGACTAAACCACCCTGGTCTCTTCAAGAAGCCCTCAAATGGAAACACTTTCATCCTTGAAAACCTTGCATACCATCTGCCTGTTCTTTAATGTGCCACAGGTTCCACTACAAAGCCGTGCACGCAGTTAAAAACGGCTCCTCAACAAATGCCAAAAGTTGTTCCGGGATTACAAATGTAACTCTTGCAACGGTCACTTTAAATCATTAGATGAACACATCTTAAATACCTAGATTCTATCTTACTATCTCTTTGTCTATCTTGAGTTTCAGTTTCCCCTGCACCATGTTTCTCTGCCTCTGCAATTTTGAAGAGCACTCTTAAATTACTCCTGGTTGCAAGCAACTGAAACTGATTTTGGCTACCTTAACAAAGAGAAGCATATCCAGTTTCATGAAATTCATGGGCAATTTCACGAAATCAGAGAAACAGTAGAAAAGCCAAGAGCAGGAAGAACAGGAAGCAGAGCCTTCCAACATCCACTGGGACAGCGCTCAAGGGCCATCCTTGGAGCACTTCTCTGTGACTTAAATCCACTCACTCCTAGTCAGTGCCACCTTTCAATCCTAAACTCTAATTCCTGGGGAAGAGACTCCAACTGGGCCAGCTTGGATCAGATTTCTATCCTTGATTTAAGCAGTCCTGACCAGGGACATGGTCTTGTGTATACGGAGCCCATGCTTGTATATTCATTGGGGTCATTTTCAGAGAAAGGAAAATGAATGAGAACAAGACAGATACCCCAAATTACTGTCCTTCTAAAGGAAAGTAATATTCAGAGATATTAATCTATGTTCCTTTTTCTTTCCTCCTTATATTTTCCCCTTTTGTTTGACCTCCCCCAGTAAGGCAGGTATCAGAATTGGTGTTCATTGCATCAGGAGAGGCACGTGGCAAGGAGAAGAAGAGAAATAGCCTTAGAATACTTCTGGATTTTGTTTTCCAAAATCCCAAACACTTAGAAGAACATAGGGAAGTGCTTGAAGGAGGTAAAAAGGAATGAGGTTTACGGACATGGAGAATCTGGAAGAAACATGAAGGATTAGCCCTGATGGCTGTTGGCAAAGGAGAGAGGTAGGCTTATGCATCCTGAAGGAGGAGGGATCCAGGCCCTGCTTCCTGGCAGTGTCCCCAGGGAGGTCACAAGCCCCTGAGCTGTGTGTGGTACACCTAGGCAGAAGGAACCATACGATTGTCACCAAAATAATTCTGCGAACTAAAGATGACCTGGGCAACAGCAACTGAGGGAACCACGTGAGCAGAAACACTGGGTGCTACAGTGTAACCTGTGTGGTCAGATGCCTCAGTGACCAGAGGGTCCCCTCTCCCCATGCTGCCCCACTGTCAGCTTCCGGGAGCCTTGACACAACTCTGGGAATACGTGTCTAGGACCCTAGGAAGGACTGAGAATAAGTCTTTCACCTTCCCAGAAGGAAGAGGCTTGAAACAGACAGTAATATGGTTTGTAAAAAAAAAAAAAAAAGAGATGAGATATTTTGTATACCTGTCTTTGTAGATGGAGATTCCCATCCGCTATACTTGAATGGAAAAGACAGGAGCAAAATGAGAATTGAGTAGCTGTTTCCTCCCTCTCTGTGAAATCTGACCTCATCTTATTCAAGCAGCAGGATCTACACATCATGCACTGACTGCAATGTTAAAAACCTTCTCTCCTAAAAATTACCTTAGCAATTTTTTTCAATCCTCGTGTTCATGACCTTGGTTTTCCTGATGCTGCTCTCCTGGGTTCATGCCATACCTCTATATGTGTTGTCTTAGACAACATACCCCTTCTCCCCTCTTCTGTATATTTCTTCCTTCTCAGATGTGGTTTGAGCACAAGCTCCCTAGCAACCACTTTGGAGTCTTCAGCTACCTCCCCTTTTGCTTTGTCATTTGCCCAATTTGTGACTATGATACCAGAACTTTGTTTATCTTTTTACAACATTTTCTTTATTTCGATAAGAATACAACGTGAGATCTACCCTCTTAAATTGTTAAGTGTACAATACAGTATTATTGACCACAGATACAGAATTTTGTTTTTCTTAACTAATTCTGCCTTAGTTAAGATCCTAAATCTTGCTAACAGTGCTGCAATTTAGCAGTTATTGATGTATGTTTTAACCCAAAATAATATTTAAAAAAAGACCAAGCCCCCAAAATTGAGTCTGAGAGTTGACCATCCTTTCATTTTTGAGGTTGGCAGGGCTATTTCTTCCTGAAGAGAGGTTGAGTGATGTAATGAACAAAGCCCAGGGAGTCAGGTGACCTGGATCTATTCTTGGCTGTGCGGCTGACTGACCATAAGTGACCTTGGCCAAGTCACTTTTTATCTCCCTATCTCAGTTTTCTCCACTGTACAACTAGAAAAATACCTTGTCAACCACCTAGAGGACAACTTGGGTACAAGAATTGTAGAGTAAGAAAGAAGAGAATGCTGCTTGAGGAAACAGTAAGTTTATTTTTTTTCAATCTGTCAATTTCCTTAACGACACTAGGGTATCGTGGAGTTTCGGTTCTTCAAATCATCGTGAAAATTAACATTAACCTATGTTTTCAGAGCTTAAAAGAAATCAGGACCAGCTTAAGACAAATCAGAAAGTGACCTTAACACAAGGACAATGCCCCTTATTACATGTGATGTACTCTATTCATATTTATTTGGGGGTTGGGTGGGTAGGAAAGAGTGGATTTATAAGCCCGGTTGATCTCCTGTAGTAGAAGATGCTACCTCAGAAACAGAGATAGAAGGAGACGAGGACACTGGCAAATGGGGACAGGATGGATGCCAATTCTGCAGATGAATTCTGTTTTCTGCAGACCTGTGGGCTTTTAAAAAATTATGTGCAAAGCTTTCCAAATGTGAACTAGGCTTAGAAAATTTTCTAAAGTGGCTGCCTTTATCTAAAAAGAGAAAGGATAATCATTTTAATGCCTAAAAACAGCAACCCTCGTTTTTTACTAAATCCATACCCAGAATACTGCACTATACTTATGGTTTATTCTGCTCTGAAAGTTTGAAAAATTCTAAAGCCAGGAATGTTCTTTGTGGCTTATGAGGGCACAGACAGAAGGTGGAATGCAAGTCCAGCAGGTAGAGTAAATAGTACCCAGGTTCCATTTACAGCCGTACCCTTAAGCAAGCATGGTAACCTCTCCTAGCCCTGATTCACTCATCTAGCGAAGAGGCATAGTACCACTTACCTGCTGCACAGAGGTAACCAAGGGAAGGAGCTTAAATCCCCTGTATTAAGCACAGGATGGACACAGAGAAGCACATTCATGTTCACTGCCTGCTCTTCGAACAGACTCTGGGAACGGTTTTCTCAGAATAGAGCATCAACCGGCTATATGGCTCCATGGGGTAATGGTGAGACATTGACTTCATTAGTACTCACGGGGCTCAGACCACAGGGATGAGCTTTCAGTCAGTCAGCAGATCAGAGCTGCAATGTACCCGTTGAAAACACCGACAAATAAAGATTTTAGTTACCACATCCCAGGGACTGAACACATTCAACATAACTACATTTGCCCCGTTGTAACTCTCACAGAAGAAAAAGATCATTCAACGTTAACACAGCAACTGTCATTCAAAAATATTTTACCCATCCTAGCTCAATCTTTACAACACCGAAGAGCAGAAAAGCAGCTCTGTAGTACTCAGAGAAACCGACACACCGGAAAGAGCTCTTAGGGAGCACGAGGCGGCACCGTGATCATCTATGTGCTGCTCACAAGGGTATTCTCTTGGCCACAGGTGATGCCGCTCTTTCAGAGAATTTCACTGGAACTTCTTTTGTGCAAATGTCAAAGCTCGGGGAATTTGATGGTTTACCAAAATTACCATGCTGAGTGGATCACTGGGGTGAGCTTCTACCCATAAGTAGACAGTTTCTCCCTCTCTCTGAAACGTCCATCTTTTTCCTTCTGTGTTTCACAGAGGAAATCACTGAAAGAAGCATCTGAGCATGGAGGAGTGTGGACAGACACTCCTGTGGGCAAAAACAAGGCAACTGCAGCAAAAGACGAGCAGCCATGCCCTGTTCTGTTGGTTGGATTGCTAAACACTGCTCTGCACGTCATCTCGTGTTCTCTGCGCTTCTTTCACAAAAACATGCACTACAGCGCTCCTACTGGGATGTTGGTATTAATACCTTGACAGTAGCAACATAATGGTGTCTCCCGCCCTACATTTACAGACTTATCTACCCCCTGCCCCTCAGTCAGCCTTCTGATTGCATCTGCTACTTGTCCTTTAATGCCTACATTCTGATGACCCACATGAATATTATTTTTATTTATTTATTTTTTTGCGATACGCGGGCCTCTCACTGTTGTGGCCTCTCCCGTTGCGGAGCACAGGCTCCGGACGCGCAGGCTCAGCGGCCATGGCTCACGGGCCCAGCAGCATGTGGCATCTTCCCGGACCGGGGCATGAACCCGTGTCCCCTGCATCAGCAGGCGGACTCACAACCACTGCGCCAGCAGGGAAGCCCCCACATGAATATTAAAAAGTCCTGCCTAGGCAACTTTCATTCCAGTTGCTGGATAGGGCACTCAGAATGTTCACTGGAAAACCCAGTGCCATCACCAGAGACACTGAAATTGTAAACTAGCAGATTCATCAAATTGCCACTGCCTGTCCTCACTCCACCATCAAGGAGGCTTTGAGCGCAGCATCTAGAAATCTTCTTGACCAACTGCCCGGTGGACTCAAAAACGGGGTCTGTAGTTTGTTCTCACCATCAATCTTTGTTTTCTTTTTGTTCCCAGTGAAATGCCCATTACTAAGTGCCTCATTTCTCACACCACAGGGAGGCCTAACTTAGGGGGCACCTTATTCCCATCTATACCACCGACCCCTGAAATGAGACACAGCTGCTTAACTGGACTGACCTGTTTCAAGACTGAGAGGCTGATTCAACGAGCTAGGGCAATGGCTGAAATCTGTCCTTTGCTGCTTTCTCGCAGGTTGTCCCAATCTATGGTGTTGCTTTTGCTTTCTCTCTCCCTTTGTAGATGTCTTATCTTACAAACCCTAACCAGAATCTCTCTACAGCTACCCGCTCGATTTTGAGATATAAAACTTCCTGGAAAAAGGGAAGTTTCAAAGGGCAGAATGAGGGGTACCAGAATGTGCTACTGCAAATTATGCCTCTTTGGCGTATGGATTATTTTGAGTTAAATACCACTGAGTAGCAGCAGATGCAGGAAAAGCTCTAAAAACAGTGCACACGTTTTCCTTTTGTAAAGGGAATTTACATTTATAAAAGAAATTTCTATTTGTAAAAGCTGTCTCCTTCTCCCATGCCCTAAAGAGAACTCTTAACTCTTATCAATGGAGAAGTCACAGACTGAAATCCACATCACAAGCCTTACTAAACAACCCTTGTTTACCACACCTTTCCAGGTCCCAGTCCCATAACTTGCCTCCCGCACCCAGAAGCCCCAAACTCCTCTTCCTTTAGCCGAAAATGATTTTAAGCCCAGTTTCTAACCACCGCTTGGAGCTACTCATGTCTGGGGTGCTCCCACATGTAAGCTCCACGCACATGCTAATCAACTTCTGTTTGTTTTTCTCTCGTTAAAAAAAAAAGTTCTGTCTACCTCCAAAATATTTCCCCCAATAGCCTGTGACTCAGAAGACCAAGGTAAAAAGTGCTTAATTTGAAAGATGTTGGTCTTTAACAATGATCTATGACACTTGAGAAAGGAGAAACAGATACAGCCCTAACAAGATGGAATACAATACAGGTCAGTTTTAATTAAGGTAAGGAAATAGATAAATTGGTTAAAAAAAAAAAAAAAAGCAAGAACAGAAAACCTAGCCAGTAGCCCACTTCTTGCAGCAGTGAATTACAGAGGGCATTTCAGGAAAGTGGTGAGTTGAAGTGGCCTAAAGAGAGACCAGCTCTCGCCCCTCCCCAAGCCCCATAGGTAACTATGGTATTAGACATTCAAAGCCTAGAGAAATACAGAAATTCAGATTATTCAGGGACTTGTTATACATCTAGCCAGACATCTTGAGAAACCTAAGTGGGAGGGGATGGTCCATTTCCCAGAGGCTTGATTTCATATGTTGACAAGGCAGCCTCCATGTCCTTGTTCGTAGCCTCCTTCCCATCTTCCCACTTTAGTAATTATATTACAGGGCATACAAATGACTGCTTTGTCAGCGCTTCTGTGCAGACACTAAACACAGGAATGTTTCAATTCCCTCCCAAGGCCAGCCTGTTGGTGCAAGCTCGTATTTGCTCCATGAGGATACAATTCCCATGGTTTAGCATCTCTACAAGATCAAGCAAATCAGATTAGTGCCTATAACTTTAAGAACCCACAGGCTGGGACCTGCTGAGAAGAAAGCTGATTTTTAACACAGTGACTCTAAAAATAATGGCTCCTGTTAAACAAAGTCCCAACGAGAGGTTATGAGTCATCCCCAAACATGACCTAACAACAGTGGAATCACTGCATATTATTAAATATCCCTGATAAATTTTCACAATCCTACATGTCGGGTTTGAACAGGAAAACCATTAAAGCAAGATCATCTAAAATACCACTGCCTGGGATGACACACATGAGTCCAAAGCTTTGACATAAAATGACTGAAGCACCGTATGTGAGGTAGGAGAGGAGTGTTTCTGAATCTTCTGTCAAGGATGTTTACCATCATCACATCAAGTTCCAGTCTGCTCCCATTCCACCCATATTCCTCCTCTGGAGACAGCTCTACCAATTTTATGTCTAAAGAGGAAGGAAGGTTAGGATAGGAGGTCCACCCCCAGACAACCATAGGACCCAGGGGACCCCATCCCCTTAGCCAAAACCTTCATTCTAAACAGAGTTAATCAAGTCTGTGATCGAGGACTGATGGATCACAGTTCTTCCCTGGGATTCACTTTGGAACTAGAGGAGAAGGGGGTTATCCTTAGGTTACAGAGCTAGATGGATGTGAATCCAGAGCTCCTGAAGGCACTGAGAGGACAAGGTCTGTGATGGGAAGGAATAAGGCTAAGACAGAGAAAGAAGAGCAGAAATAAAAGAATCGAAAGAGATAGAGACAAAGAGACAGAAAACAAGCTAGCAACCAGAAAAGCATCTGAATCTCAGGAACTGGGGCAGACCAGCTTCCTTACTAAAACTAGACTCTGGTTGTGGCTCCGTTACATTAGCCAAAATTGCTCATTTTTGCTTAGAATTCTTTCTGCTGGGTTTCCATCCTGCACAACAAAAAATACCATAACTAATATAATTGACAATACACTCTAAATTTCAAAGTATCCCCAAAGAGCAGATAAGACTGTTAACCTCTCCTTCTATATAAGAAAATTGAACCACATTGATGTTCAGTGACTGCTTGCCGTTTTCTACGTGGGCAAAGGAAAACATATTATTCTTAGAGAATGAAAATATTGTAAAACACAAATTCTTCCATGCTGGCAAGCTAGAGTTTCTTCAATTACCAGGGGCATTTTTGATGTAGTTTTGCTTCTCCTGGGCAGAAGCCAATGCATTCACTAGTGATTCTGTAAAAAGCACAATTTACCAAGTCAGTGCACTGAACACCCACGGAGAGAGGAGCCGCCTAGGACAGGCCCAGAGGTCCAGAAACCTTCTCTAAAGCGACATCTTTAATGTATTTTAATAGAGCTTGCTAAGCATTTGCTCAAGCTGGTGAGAGAAATATCTGTCCAAACACACGCCACCTCTCTGAGTCTTAGGAGGACCCCAAAGACTACCATCCCCCACTGGAATCATCTTTGAGACTTAAAGAGGAGGGAGAAAGACAATGGGGTAAAAATGTACATTTTAAGGACAGAACACTGGCCTTTATTATCCTTGTTGGCAAGTGTTATTAATAAGAGTTACCATTCATTCTCCACTTACTATGTGCCAGGAACTACTGAGCATTTCAGCAACAACTTCCCCTATGAGGCACGTAATATTATCCCCAATTTATAGACAAGAAGTTAAAATTCAAAAGGGTAAGTGATTTGCCAAAACCCACTCAGCTAGTAAGTGGCTGATCCAGGACTTGAACCCAGGTGACACGTTTATGAGTTTAACCATTATGATATATCGCCCTCTGACTTTTACCCGTTGTTTCCCTCCAGTGAAGCCACTGCTCCTTTGTTCCTGCAGATATCTAAAGGCATTTAATTCATGGGTCCTACTGCACTATAAACACAACTGAGAAAAAGGAGACTAATGGTTAGATATCATTGATCAAGGAGACCTGGGACTTTTATATACTATTGAGGTACTTCCTTCCATAATGACAGTTAATCTGATATGCAACTCTCAGCCTTACTGTTTTCCGTCCTGAATAAGGGTTAATAAGCCTGTGATCCAAATGATCTTGTAGTAAGCCCTAAGAACAGCTGAGCAACGGCTGTTGAATACCAATGGTGTGCCCATAAGATGCTACTTGCTGTAGACAACACAACCGAATTCTCTCTCCAGGAACTTAGATTCCCCCAAGAAGGCACACAGCACATGGATGGCACATACCCCATACGCAAACATGGATCACGCTTTAGTACAGCTAGAGCCACTGTGGAATAAAGTCAGATGTTAAACTACTTGACCTGGTCCTCTTAAAGGCTTGGGTCTGGACATTCACCTCTCCATAAATGAAGCACCCATACTGCACAGGGCTGTACCACTGGTCCTGGACTCTGCATTCTGCCCATCCGGAGCGTATGAATGCCAGTGTCAAACTCTTCAGGAGTCAGCTAGCAGCAGTGTGAATGATTAAAACAAAGGGTTTTCTGTGGCAATCTCAACAGCAAAGGGGGATAAGGAAACTCCTCCCATGCACACCCTGCTCCCAGCTGCCTGTGCTTGAGTTAAAGGAGGACTTGGCTCTGGCCTCAGGGGGGCAAGGTCATTGCTTATTATTTGGGGGTCAGCACTTACATGCCTGAACAGAGACTGCTTTTGCAGAACTTGGAGAGCTCTGATGGAGGAAGAGAAATGTTGATGGTGATGGTCGTGGTGGTGTTGTTGATGATGACGATGAAAGAAGAAAACAGTGATGGTGAATGCCACCTACAAATATAAGCACAAAGCAGCAACAGATATCCTTCTGGTCACTGCCATTCATAACCAGGAAGCAGCTTCCGTTCCCAAACCAAGCCCACTGAAGTATTCCCCCTCAGAACTAAACACATCCAGCTTCAAAATAAAGCGCTGCATCCCTCCCTCCCCCACCCGCCCTTCCACCCTCCCTGTGCCAAGCTGCGAATGAGACAGCCCTGGCGGGTCAAGAGGGCTGGGAGTTAACAGACAGTTCTGCAGTGAGGAGCGTTAGGAAGACCCGGCTGGGGGGGGGGGGGGGCCAACAACGCACTTCGGAACCTCTTAGTTGTGGAGCTGGAGGAACGGACGCAGAAGGGGAGGAAGATAAGGTAGCCGGGCAAAACAGATTCGACGCCTCTTTCCGAGAGCCCTGAAGCCCCAGGAGGCGGAGCAGGCAACCTTTGGTCGGGAAGGAGAAGAGGCGGGGCACACCGCCAGCAGGACAGACAAGGTTCTCTTTACCTGACCAGGTGCAGCAGCGGTAGCGGCTGCAGCGAGGATGCTACGCTCGAGTCCAGAGCCAGAACCTGAAGCCGCCGCCGCGCCGGCCTCCGTCGAGGCCCCGCCCCAGCCCCACCCACAACCACGAGACCCCGCCTCCCTAGCACGCGCCGGCCAGACGGGCTGTTTAGGGGAGGCAAGCTGTGGACTGATCGGCAGGGCTGACGACCAATGGGAATGCACAGCGGCTCCTGGGCGGGCGGATGGCAAAGTCGGGTGGGAGGCGACCGCGCTCAATCAGCGGAGCGGCTGAGCCTGGCTAGGGCGGGGTTAGGTTATTGGGCAACGCAAATCCAGGCAGCCGGGTAGGAGGTGGTGGTCGCAAGGCTAGGTCTAAGGTAGACAGCCAAGGCAACAGCCAATCCCAGGCCCCAAGCCCCGAGCTTGCCTGCTCCCGGGCGCCTCTCAGAGCACACGCCCTGGACTGCTTCGAAGCGATGCGGGGAAAGGGAGCAGGTCCGTGGCTCCCACGGTTCCTGAGATTCCCACGCCTCGGAGACCCCGCAAGGTTGTGCCACTCCCGTGGTCAGGTCAACGGCCTCTACCCTTGCACCCCCAGCCTAGTCATTTTCGATCATAAGTGCTAAAAGGAGCCAAGGAGGAGAACTCAGGAAACAGAATCCACACGTAAACACAAACTCTTATGTTAGTCTCCCTCACACTCCCAATTCCGCTCCATATAGCTCTTTAACCAGAACCTATGGCAGGTAAATTACTTTGACTACTTGCAGTTAAGAGCTAAACAGGTTTGAGCGAAAGTGTGAGCTAGGGCCTTGGTGAACCGGGAAAGGAGGTTTGAGTCCAGATGTCAAGAGGCCTGGGCCTCACAATGGAAGCTACCTGCTTGCTGGAAAACCTTGGCGTTCAAGATCTGGTTGCCACTGTTTCTGTGCAGTTAATCGGTGTACAGTTTGATGCCAGGGTAAACTCTTTTTCCCTTAAGGAAGTGTGTAATCGTTACTGGAATGAACTACCTTCAAACGTTTCATAAGAGGATTTGAGGCCTTAATGATAGAGTGATTTGGTCTGTGATTTGGGTGGCATTTCTGTCTGTTCCAAGTAGGTAAGCAAGAAAGGGCATTGCCTTCAATCTACTTCCTGATAAATGCAAAATTTATCATCCTTCTGGCACGTAAGAAGAGAAATCTATCCTGAACAGATTCTGTACAAATAATATTCTGTTCATATCATAAATAAATGTCCAAAAAAATGGGTATTTTAAAGTGACTTTTTCCTCAATTTTTTTTTCTAGATTATAGTTTATGGACATTTTGATATATTCTTACTCATATTAGCCAAACACTAATAAGCAGTTTATATATAGTTGTCTCCTTCAAGCCACACATCTATCTCATGTAAATTCCACCTTTTAGATGAGAACACTGAGGCTCAGAGAGGGCAAATAATTGTTCAGGTTCATATAATTAGTTAGGAATAGAGTCAATACTAGATCAATATTTCTGTTTAAAACTCGTTATTATCATTTAGAAGAAGAACAAAGAGCATTAAGACAACTCATTACTTTGAAGCTTTTTGTTTTGTTTTGTTTTGTTTACCTGAAAAACTATACTAGAGGGACCCAATTCTCACACTTCTTGAAACTGCGACTTCAGAAGCACTTCCAAAGTGAAGCATCGCCTCTGAAATGTGTTAGGAGCAATTGCAAGTCAGCTTTGCTCATAGAAAAGAGATGTGATTTGATATTGATGGGTAGGAAGTAAATTTTTCCAGGGCTTGAGTCTAACTAGATTTTAACAGAAGTAGGAATCTTTTAAAATAAACCGATAAAATAACATCATGGCCATAAGAGCTTAGTCCTAGAAAGAAAAAAGAGGATATAACCCAAAGTCTTATTTTAGCATTGTTTCTAAAGCTTTCTGAAGAGATTCATAATCCTCTTCTAACCTTCTAATCAAACTTAGAAATATGGAATCCCTCTAAGTTTGGGAGGGAGAGGTGTGTAGGAAGTGGCTTAAAGAGAAAGAGAAGAAAAATATTTTTCAAAAAAGGTTATTTATAAAGACAAAATATAAGTAAGTTAAAGGTCATAGGTAATAGATAGGTATATACCAATTAACAGGTTAGCGGTATAGACATTTAGAGTTGTACATCCCACCTGGTTTAATGAACAATTACTAAGTGCCTAATATGTGTTAGTGACTGTCCTAGACTCTGGGGATATCCATTTCAATAAAACCCATTTCATGACCTCGATGAAACACAACTTAGTTGAGGACACACAATTTGGATCAGGCTTGAAGAGCTCACTTTGTAAATATCATCACTGGTCTTCATAGCCACCCAGCAGGGTAGGTATTATCCTCATTCCAAAGATGAGAAACTGAGATTAGAGAGAATGATAACTCACTTGAGGTTACATAGTTGAGAAAGTCTTAATCGCAAATTCTTCTGACTCGGAGGCCCACGTTTTTACAGTACACCATTCTGCCTTCCTAAGGGAAGAAACTGGCTCTAATGATCCCCACAGAATGCACCCCTCTCTGAAATATATGGTATGAATTTTTAAATACTGAATTTGGTCAGTTTGTTTATCAAAGCACTCTACTTTCTAAATGGAACCAAGAAAATATAAAAGACGATTCCTGCCTACTTGGGCTTCATGTAATGTTTACATGTCCTCTTTTTAAGCCCTTAGTGGTACGTAGAAAATTTTCATGTAACTCCCCATCTATTCCCAAACTCTCTTCATTACCTCTCAGTTCACTTCTAGTGAAATGAGACAGTGACATTCACTCCAGTATGTGGCCAGTAGACCAAAAGGATCCACCTCACCTCAAAGCTTATTGAAAATGCAGACTCTCAGGACCACCCCAGACTTACTGAATTAGAATCTGCACTGTAATAAAATATCCCAGGTGATTCCTGTGCACTCAAGTATTGTTTAGCTTGTGTGAAATGCATTTAATAACTCCATCAGCTTACTGCCGGAAGAGGACTGCTCCTGACCTGGGACTGGGGAGGGGAACATCTGCAATGCACACGTTCACTTATGCTTCTACCATGACCTCTAACAGCAAGAAACATTACTTGTGCTCACAGATCATTAACTCTCAACTCCTCTCAAAAGATTAAACCACCCCTTTCCTACAAGAAAGGGAGAAAGAGAGACTTAAGCCAGGCTCTAGGTCTTAGATGGATCCTCCATATACCTGCAGCTTCTCAGTCCTGCTGCTGTGACGTTCTACAGCCAATGAAAACCACAGATATCGGTTCAGCCACTAAGTGCTTCCTTTCAAAGAATGAAACAAACAGGTCCTTCCTCCATTAAGCTCCAGCTCACAAGCCACTTCCTCCCTGAAGCCTTCCCTCCTGCCCTGTCAGAGTTCATTTCCAGCTTGGCGCTTCTGTAGCATGTTGTTTGTACTTCTTTTATCCTCTTGTCCCTCGTAAAGGGCTGCAGGCATATTTGTTTCCTCCTTTGGGTTCAAAGCGACTTGAGGGAGAGGATTAGCTGTGGTTTACCACTTTATCCCCATAATGCCTTGCATAAAATAAGTGATCTGCTGTGTTTAATTGCATCTCTGCCCTTCCCTGAAGTAGGTGATTTCAATGTCAAAGAAAAAGCAGAAGAGGTGTTTGAAAAAGAAGCAAAGAAGCCAGACACAGAGCAAAGGACACAGACATTTTGGTGGTTCCCTTTGGAAGGACTCCAACCCAGGCAGGGAACAAAGAGATGAGATGTAGTAGGTGGCATCATCTGTGGCCTCAAGAGTCCCACCTTCCCATTATGTGACCAGACGGGAGCAAGGAGTTTCTTCTATCCAAGAGCTGATGTCAGGGAACGGACATCTGTAGAACCCATGTATGGATATGCCAAGGGGAGACCAGCTGGAGCGAACATGGGAACTAGACACTGCAAGTGAATTCTGGGAGCTGTGATGGGAACATGGATAGGAAGAGCCCCCCAGTGAGCACTCCCAGCGGGGTGGACTTGCCCTCCCACAGAGAAGGACCGTGCTCTGGCAGGATACGACAGCATAACAGATAATTCTAGAAAAGATCCAATATCTCCTTACACTGTGTGGCCCAAATCACCTTAACCAATCTGGACCTCATTGTCACGGACAGGGGATGACACAGTCATCCCAGAGTGCCTGCCGTAGGACCACTAATTTTAATGTTGTTTTTTGTCCTGACTGAGCTAAATTTCTACTTGCAACGTTCTCCAGGATAGATTTTGTGTTTATTTCAACCCCGGGAAAAGCTGTCCACAGGAAACGTTAAACCAATGATTGCATCCCTCTGAAATGTAGGACACAGGGAGCAAACCTAATCTCCAAGATGTTTCCACCTCATTTGCCCTGGGCTGTGTAATCAGCTTTTCATCTCAACACCGGATAAATGCATTTTGCCCGCTGCCACATTCATCCTAATATAGATGCTACTTTGTCAATCAGTAACTACTCATCACCCCCAAATTTCCTGAAAATACTTAGTGCTGCTAAGATGCCAGTCTCCCTAGCATATCCAAGGATCTAAGACACAGAAAAACAAGGCTTTGTGCTGCAACTTTGTTACTTAATATAGATGCACAGTCTGAGAAAGGATTCATCAGACCATGGGAAAGCCCAGAACTCAAATAACAATTGAATGTTACTTAGACGCCCGTTCAGACCACCAGAATAATAGCTATTTGGATTGGGTGGGCTCTGTCCCTTCTGATGCATCATCCATATTTATTTATTCTCCAACTCATTCCGAAAAGGATTTGAAATGACAAATTATCCTTGGAATGTTGCAATGTGTAGGTGAGCATTGCGGAGGCTGGTAAAATGTTTGCAGACTGGCAAGGTATTTTTAACTTGCCTACAGAAATGTTAAAAATATCTCGGATGCCACCTGAAGCGCCATATGGAGAAATTACTCTCACTGAGATACAACCATTATTGCATTTATGCTGTCAGCGGGTAGGAAGAAAGTAAGAACTTGAGTCTCAAGCTGAAACCATTAAATCTCTTGTATTAATTCCATGGAAAAACTCAGGCTTGACTCAACAGGAAAAGTCATAATGACTATAGTTCTTCTGAATAAAGGGTAGTGGAGTGGAGTAATGTATGATTGTTTCATGCCAAGAGATACAGCCTCAGACGCTATAGCAGAACTTGCACTCAGTAAAATCCCACTGTCTCATCGTTACCTGGCAAAACAGGCTTACTACACTGCTTTGTCCAAGAGTCATCTGCTGAGTCATGGAAGCCACCAAGCTGTAGCTCTGAGGGCAGGAGAGAGATAACAGCAGGAATCCAAATCCACTGCTTTGTGCCCAGTAACCCAAAGGTGATGGGCTGGGAAGACTGTCCCTAGCTGGGGCAGAATTTCAGACAATGTAGCATAATCCTGTTTCATTGCTCAGGCTAGCCTAGAACAGTAGCAATCAGGATCAGTGCCAAAGGCAGCAGGCTCTGCAGAGAACAGCTGTAGGCTCAAAGGAAAGGAGAAGCTTTTTAAAAGTGACTTTCTTTTTATTATAAAAGTATCCCATGATTGTTGAAATTTGAAAAATACAAGAAAGCACAAAGGAGAAAATTAAAATGGATTATAATCTCATCATTCATTTATTTAATTCAACAAGTATTTATTCATGTATTTAATCCACAAGTATTTCTTGAGCCCCTTCTAAATACCAGGTCCTTTTCTAGGCACGGGGGATGGAAAGGTGAACACAAACCTGCTCTCTTTGAGTGTATAGTTCATGAAGAGAGACAGATGATAATATAACCACACAAAGGAGACTCTCAGGACTTACTAGGCTAAGTATTACAAGGAAAGGAATATAGTCCTTAAAAGCAGATCAAAAGAGAGTCTGTCCAGACTTTGGGAGATTGGGGGAGAGGAGTGGTGGTCTGAGAAGGCTTCCCGGGGAGGTGACTCTTAAACTGGGGTGCACAGGATGGCAGGAAATGATTAGTGAAAAGGAAGATGAAGAACCACGCAGGCAGAAAGAATAACATGTGGGAAGGAACATGAGGTGTGTTGCAGAACTGAGAGAAGCCAGTGTGGATAGACTCAGAGCTGGAAGGAGAGGGGGACATGAGACTGGAGAGGCAGGCAGGGTCAGGCCCCACAGGGCACTGTTGACCTTCATCTAAATTCTTCAAATAGTTTATTTATTCATATATATGTATATATGTACACATATACATGTGTATACATATATGTGTATACGTATATATACATATACACGACATATGTGTGTGTGTGTGTGCGTGCACGCACATGCGTGTGTGTGTGTGTGTGTGGTTTAATCATCACCATCAAACCGCCAAACTTCCTTCCAGAGCGTATGCACCAGTTTATTCTCTTGCACTGGATATGAGTGTCAATTTCACTTCCTCTTCAGCAACATTCACTATCTTTTTTTTACCTTCAACATTTGATAAGCAAAAAGTATATCATTGAAGTTTTCCTTTAACAGTGAACAAATATGTATTGCCTGCTGTTTTTTTCACTTGCTTCACAGAGAGCGAGACTTTCCTCTCAGTGAAATAAGTATGCTATTGTCAATGTCAGTCAAAGGCAGCCCGAATAGCCCCTCTGTTGGAGATATCTCTTGCAAAGTTTCAGCCTGGGTACCTAATGGACCCACATCAGTCATCCTGGAGCTAAGGAATTAAAATGTGAAAGCAATCCATCAAATTAGTGTTTCCCGTTAGTCTTAGAGCAAATGAAAGCATGAGATTAATTTCCTCCCGGCCAATCACATAGGACAGCCCTGAGGGAAAGAGGGAAGTCAGTTAAGACCTGTTGAGAGGAGAGAAGAGGCAGGTCTGGGCTTGACAGGGAATGAGCCGATCTGAAGGAGGGAACAGAACAGTGGGAATAAAAGGCCCCATGAGGAGGCTGCATGCCAAGGAGAAAAGGATGGCCAGTAGGAGAGTGGGGCAGCAGAGAGAAGCAATTTGGACACAAGTTTGACAGCTTTGCCGTTAGCCTAGGGATCATTGCATTCATTAGCATGCATCACATGCAAAGACCCACTGGCCTCCCTTCTATCCCTAAGTCCCTTCTGCACAGACAGGTCTTGATCTGGGAAGATCAAGACTGTGATTGAGGGTGTGTGAGGGCTGCAGGGGCTTATACATAAATCAGATGTAACATAGGTGGCATCTTCTGGGACTGAAATCGTACAGTATGGCTGGCAAAAACCACAGCTGTGGGAGAGGACCAGGGAGGTATAGGAGGGAGGCAGGGAAGTTTACTTATTTTCACCCCCTGGGACACCAGAATCTTGATAGCCGTTGCTCAGGAGGGACTCAGTCCAGAGGACCAACTACAGCAACACTGGAATAGTTGTTTAACTTAAGACCTTTATGAAACAATAAGAAGAGAAATTTAATTTTTTTGTAAGTGAAGTTGCCTTTATTTTGTATTTTTAAAATTTTTTAATATTTTCAGCTGCGCCGCCTGGCTTGCCAAACAGGTGAGCTCCTGATGGGCTCAGATTTTGTCTGATGCCATGTCAGAGGGGTTTTACTTGTTTTTGAGTGTGTGTCTGCGGTGATGGAGTGGTAAATAATCCTGCCTCTCTCCCTCTGAGCTCAGAACTGATAGAGGAAATAAGCAAAGGTGCCAGCCAGGTTCCTGGGAGGCACCAGTGGGGCCGGGGATGAGGCAGTGTAAGAGCGGGAGCCCTGGCACACCTGGTCCTTCCTGGCAGGTCCCCTCCTCTCACCTTCTCACTCTGGCCTGTTGCTCCAGGTGCAGCAAGTATCTGAATGTCATGCTCCCACCCAAGATTGGCCCTGTGCCGCAGCAGCACAGCGGCATTACTGGTTAATTATTTCATACCCCAAATGTGTAAGCTCAGACACAGAAGCTTTATTTAAAACACACACATGGGCATGTGCATACTCACACACACCTACACATACACACACACATACAGAGAAATAAATAAAAATAGATCAAACTAGGGACCAAAAATGAGCAACCAGAAGTGTTTCAGTGGGAGTGTACCAGAATGCATAAAAATTAAGATGGGTGGGTGGGTGGGTAGAGGGATGGTGGATGGATAGACATGCGATAAAGCAAAAAAGTCAAAAGTTTCCTGTAGAAACTGGGTGATGAGTGTATGAGTATTCACTGCATAAATCTTTCTTCTTTTCTGTACATTAAAAAATTAAAATAAAATGTTGTCAAGGGGAGTGCAACTTGTCATATTTTGTTTGCATGTGTAGTCTGTTGAAAATCAGGGGATGTAGTAAAATCCAGATTTTTATCTTTTTGTAAAAAAATCTAAATTCCGGTAATACTGAACCTACTTGCCAAGTGGTGGGCTGAGGAGCATCTGCCTTTTCCAGGGGTGTGAGCTCACCAGGTCTCCACACCCTTACCATTTCCATTGCCTTATGTCCTCCCTGAGTCACTCAGTTAGGTTTCCTGCCCGACCCTCAGAGGTAGCTGAGTAGCAATCCCTGTCACAAATAGACACAGCAGTGGATTGATTATGTAAGGATTATTCACTTCATAAAAGTGTTCTTCGGGCTTCCCTGGTGGCGCAGTGGTTGAGAGTCCGCCTGTCGATGCAGGAGACACGGGTTCGCGCCCCAGTCCGGGAAGATCCCACATGCCGCGGAGCGGCTGGGCCCGTGAACCATGGCCGCTAAACCTGCATGTCCGGAGCCTGTGCTCCGCAACGGGAGAGGCCACAGCAGTGAGAGGCCCGCGTACCGCAAAAAAAAAAAAAAAAAAAAAAAAAGTGTTCTTCCCACAATTCCTCGAGATTTTTGACATGAAGACTTTAAGGGTCTCCTAGAAGTATCTATAAATTTCCTGAAATTATATGTGTCTGAAAAATAGTGTGCCTATATCCTTATATTCATTTTTCTGGATAGATTGTTCATAGCTTTTTATGAGGCCCTCAAAAAGATTCATGACTCAAACATAATTAAGAATTTACAAAGACGTTCTACTAGTATATTTTAAATGATTCAAATTAAAAAATGCCTTCTACACAGACCCAATCAGGTACACTGTTACCTTGGGACCCCTGTTATCCTGGGTAATAAAGTACCTGTGCACCCCTTCCTGAACCAGAATGGGTCAGGGATCTGTGTGTATGGGTGTGAGTGAGTGAGTGAATGAGTGTCTAGAGGTAAGGTGAGATTTATTGAAGAGGAAGGACAGCACATAGAGTCCCGAAATACTGTGATCCCAGCATTTGAAGTCTACCTCATGTGCATTCTTAAGGGCTGGTGATCTCCAGGAAGTTCTGCATCTTATGTGTACATAGTTCCAGTAGAACAAATTAATTTGGTGAATCGTTTCTTGGATATTAACAATTTTAAAACTCTCTCCTTCTCCTCTTCAAGTCCTTTCTCTAAGAACAGCCAACAGTACCTTGCTTCCCCTCCAAAACCTGACACCAGGATTTCTTGGATTTGTATAGACGGTAATAGCTTATTATTCTAAGTCAACGCTTGCTCACTCATCTCTCCTTCCCTGCAAGAATGTGAGAAGAGACAGCTGCGAAAAAAGTTCCTTTTTACACTAATGATTCTTCCATCAACTTGCCTGATCTTTCCATAATGACTGAACACAAACCACAAACACAAGTTAGAAATGGATTTCATCCAAAAAAACATGTGTTGTGGGCCTACCGTATTTCATGTAATGTGCTAGTCTCTAGCCCTAAGAGCAAATACGACTCAGTCCCTACATTCAAGAAACATTTGCTATGAACACTATTGCCTTGTTTTTTGTATAAGTTACAAGACATAAAAGTCCTTAAGACTATATATCTATTTGATATATAGCTTCTTGCTGAGAGTTCTTATATGGATATCAAAATTTAGTTTTACTATCCTGAGGTTTTGCCTTTCAGAACTCTCCCTAGTCCCTTTTTCTTCAGGGTTGGTCACTCTGAACTTGATCTCACGAACATCCTTCCCAGCCAAGAGGGTGTTCAGGCAGCTGTGACTGTTTCCTGGATCCTAGGCTTGGTGACTGTGGGTACAGGGGGAGGCAAGGCACAAGTGATGCATCCAGGGCAAAGAAAACATTGGAGCCAAGTAGAGGTCCAGTAGGGGCATCAGTCAACGGTCCTGAGTGGAGAAGTAGAAAGGGGTTAGGAATCAATAGCAGGATGTAAAGTAGAGGTACCCAGATGGGGAGCATAAGTGGAAATCTAGAGAAGTTCTTATAGGTATTGTACTTGAGAAGCTTCTCATAGAGAAAGGGATTTGTGGCACACTTACACTTCGATCTCTTATATAAACAATTCTCTATGCCTTTGGGTACCCCTAAATCAATCGTTAATATTTGTCTTCTCTCCATTTCTACTTTTTTGTATATTAAGCTCTTCAATTCTGTCACTGACAATCGTCTGAATAATTTCATCTTATGGATTCTAGCCTCATTGCATCTGAACACATCTATAAAAGTCAGAGTCTGGAATCACATGTGGATGAGTTCCCAAAAAAGGATATTGACTTTTCCAAACTTCTTCCAGTGACAGAACCAAGATAAGAACTTACGTCATAAATTTAAACATAACTTTTTAACTTTTGATTTTATATTGGAGTATAGTTGATTATCAATGTCGTGATGGTTTCAGGTGTACAGCAAAGTGATTCAGTTATACATATACATGTATCTATTCTTTTTCAAATTCTTTTCCCATTTAGGTTGTTACATAATATTAAGCAGAGTTCCCAGTGCTATACAGTAGGTCCCTGTTGGGACTGACAAGTATACACTGCTATGTTTTAAATGGATAACCAACATAACTTTTAATAAGTGACTCTTCTTTACTTAAATGAGCTGGAAGGGTCTTTGTAAATCCAACAAACTGGTAAGACACCAATATATCACCCCATCTAAAGCTTATGCTTACAGCCCAGCCACTCAGAGGGACCTTTTGACATAGGTACCAACTATCTCTGTAAATTCCACAGCAATGCCCTCCCACTCTATTCATCTACCAACTGGGGAGCTGAGGCCAGTGAAAACTGACAACCAGATCTATATATAACCACAAGGGACCCAGGTTATCACCTGATTCTGCACTCCCCAACATCCTCTACCCACCCTGCCCCAAATCAGCTACCTATTCTTAGTAAAGCTCTCATTTATCAGTTTCTCTGGGTCAAACAGAACCAAGAAGATGGACCTAGATAGGATTTATCAACCTCAGCACTATTAACCTTTGAGGTCAGATAAGTCTTTGCTTGAGGGCTGCCATGTGCATTGCAGAAATTTTAGGAGCATCCCTGGCCTGTACCCACTAGATAGATGCCAGGAACACCACTCACCACCCAATTGTGAAAACCAAAAATGTCTCCAGACATTATCAAATGTCTTGTAGAGGCAGGCAAAATCACAAGTGCTTTAACATTAATTCTATCATTTAATCTCACACCAACTCCTTAAAGCTCAGAGAGAAAATCTGGGATAAGATTTCCAAACTGAGACTAGAGCAAAGAACTTCCATTTCCATGACCAGGGTCCTCTCTACCATCCCACCTGTACCCAAAATGAGTGCTAAAATGCATATGGGCCAAGGTTCATTGGATTTTTCTGTTCAGTGCTAATCCTGCTTTTTAGGAACCAGACGTCACATTCCCAACCCTCCAGATGGCTCTCTTGTTGATTTGCTTACTGCTTTAGAAACTCAGCTTCATCTCTGGTAACCGAATTCATTCACCAACAGATATCGCTCCTACTTATTAGATTTTTGGTCTGTTGTGATTTCAAAACAGCCCTTCTCTAGGATAAGCTGTTCAAATTAGTTTTTCTCATTTAACCCAGAAGCATCTAATGCCTAGACACTGGAGTCATGTGAGGTGTGAGGATACTCCTAGCCAGGAAGAAGACAATGCTGACTACTGAGCTGGAACTTAACGATTCCCTATGGAAAATGGAAAAGAGGAGCAAAGGCAAGGCCCGCATAATGGGGATCTGATCTTTCCTTTCGTCCACGCTTGCTCTAGGGCACTGCCACCTCTAAGCCAGCAGGTGGTTTAGCTTTCTGCTATAGTGAAAGGAGAATGTTTGTTCCTGCGATACTGATATGCCAGCTGTTTTACTAAATGTGATCATTAACAAAAATGCAGTTCTTTGTGTGGTATCAACTCTTTTTTTAAAACTGAAGTATAGTTGATTTACAATATTGTGTTAGTTTCAGGTGTACAGCAAAGTGATTCAATTATATATATATATATATATATATATATCTTTTTTTCAGATCATTTTCCATTATAGGTTACTGCAAAATATTGAATATAGTTCCCTATGTTATACAATAAACCCTTGTTGCTTATATATTTTATGTATAGTAGTTTGTAACTGTTAATCCCATACTCCAAATTTATCCTCCCCTCTTCCCCCTTTGGAAACCATAATTTGTTTTCTATGTCTGTGAGTCTGTTTTTGTTTTATATACAGATTCATTTGTATTATTTTTTTAGATTCCACATATAAGTGATTATATAATATTTGTCTTTCTCTGTCTGCCTTGCTTCACTTAGTATGATATTCTCTCATATTCACTTAGTATGATATTCTCTAGGTCTATCCATATTGCTGCAAATGACAATATTTCATTCTTTTTTTAATGGCTAATATTCCATTGTGTGTGTGTATATATATATATATATATATATATATATATATATATATATAAACACATCTTCTTGAACCAATCAACTCTTGAGTGTCATGTCTCAAAGTATTAAAAATAAAAGCAAGTTCACACATGGAGCGGGGGCAGGACTAAGGTGATCAGATGTCTCTGCTAATCACTGGATTTATTATCTTCCCTAGTACACATCTGGCTCCATGCTGGAGCAGAGACTCATTGGCTCCTTGCCAGAGGACACGTGACTTGAAATATCCATATCTTACACAGTTCTAGAATATGAAAGAGGGAGATGAAATTAATTGATAGGAAGACAGTCTTCACTCTTAGAATTTCCTTTCTCATCAAGTTTTATTTTAGAGATTTGTGTATCATTGATTTAGGGCAGCATTCTAGAATTAGTTCATCCTGATCATTTAAGCTATAAAACAAGATCGAGACTTAAGATACTTTATCTTCACTATATGACATATATTTACATTCAAGAAAACAGGAAGGCTGGGAGGAAGCTCCTTGTTTTGCCTGGGTTTTTTGTTTGTTTGTTTTGTTTTTCAGTAATTTCCCTCAATAAGCTAATGGGTTTATATTTGACAAATTACAGAGATTAAGTTAATTTTAAAAGATTTCTTGCAATCTGAGTCCTTGGTAGAAATAGCTGGGGAGGTTTATAAATTTTAAAAAGCCCCATGTAAACAAAAGACATTTACATAATAGTAGGCTGAATCTTCCTAAAAATAAACCTCTCATAATATGTATGTGAAAGATTGGAAAGTCCCACCATTGCCCTAGGCAGAAGTTTTTATTTTGATACAATTGGAATCAATCCTTCTTACTTTCCCTTCACCCTCATAATAATGTATAAGAGGGGATGCTGCATTTGATCTTTGAGCTCTTGGGAACCTGGGATCTGCCCAGAAATGAACCTGGTAAAACTGCACGTGCAGTCCTAAGGTCTAGGACATTTAACCACACCAACAATCAGTGTCCCAGCTGAGCTAGCAAATCCAGTGGAAATTTAAGTCAACTGTCCCAAATCCTTCACAAACCAGATTCAGAAGTTGGCCCCAAACTGAAATAAAGTCACTTGGGCAAAGACTTATTAGCCAGAATGATACAATTAAGAGGATAGTTGTGTCATGATTTGACTCATTTGGGTGGAGCTAGGCTCCGTTCCGTGTCATTTCTGTGAATAGTTTTGTTTTTAAAAAAAATGGTTTTTCAGTTGTAGTTAGAGATAAAAACCTGAGTAACTTTAGATCAGTAAAGTTATGGATTGTACAAGGGCGTAACTAGTGAATATTTATTTGAGAGACGGGGAAGAGGCAATCTCATGGTGTTAACAAAAGCAGTTCCCAGGATCCTCCAGAACCCATGTTCTCACCCAGAGAGCCTGAGAAAATAGCCCCTCAATTAAGATGAATATTAGAACACGTAAAGGATAATGGTTTCATTGAATGTTCAGTTATAAGGAAACTCCTTCTCTCTGATTGGGAACACCTTGTCAATCTCAAAGAATTTGACATCAGAGAGTAAGGGACAAGAAAAAAGTACAGGCTGGACCAATTTATAAGAACAGAGTGGAGAGGATCCCTGTCGTCTTGTGAAGTTGGAGAAGAAATCCAAGGAAAAGGAGCTGGTGTTTGGGTTTAAAAGTGTTATGTGTTTTTTTATATAACCTTCAAATTAGATCATAGCTCATGTAAAAAAATCTTATTTTAGTTGTCTGGGGAGCTCACTGAGTCCATTCCCTTGACTTTGGAAACATTCTGGAAAAAATTTTCCAATTTGGTATCTCTACTTGTCTCCTTTTGAATTTTTAAGTAAATGGTACATGAAGATTAACCTTCTCAGCCACATTTTGTGCAGAGTTTTTTCTCTGCACCTCACATGTATCTACTATGTTTTCAGAAATGTGATTCCATTATGATTTACTTTAGCCATTTCATCATGTGTTCTGCCTTCACATTTCCTACTTACATAGTATTAAGAAGAATAATTTTCTATAACAAATTTATTCAGACTTCTAGTTCTTATTTTCTTTGCATTTCATCTACAAATAAGTCAAACATGCCAGAGTTTTCATTTTCCTGGAGCTTGATATCAAGTCCCTGCTAGTGGAATATGTGTACCCGTGACTGTGGGTCTTTGGCTCCTCCATTTATCTCCCCTGAATTTTAACTAGAATTCAACTTAATCACGAATAACAACATGGTCATCAATTATGGCTAATATTTGTTGAAAACCTACCATCAGCCAGACACTGTATTTAATAGAAGAAGCAATTGGCAATGTGCTCTGAGCACCCCTGCATGTTCTTCTGGGTGTGCCAGGAATGCAAAGTTCTGACCACTCTTTAGTCAGGCCATTTCTCAGAGTTGTGCTTGCAACACATAACCTTGAGGTCTGAGGTAGGGTCTCCCCCTGGACAACAAGCAAGTTTGCTTTTGCTTTTAAGAAAGTGGTAAATCCCCAAACCTAACTTAGTGTAAATCCTGCAACTTAGCCCATTGTGTGTGCGAGTGTCTATCACAGGCCTTCAGTTGCCCCGATGGGACTTGGGGGACATAGAGAACCAGTCCAAATGAGCAGGAAGCTCTGGCTACTATGAGTAATGAAGTTCTTTGTTTTTGACTTAGGAGTCTTGTGTCTTCTGCCAGCATCCTGCAGCACGCTGACTTGGTAGCTTATACGTAGGGTAAAATTACAGACCCTGTCTGCACAGTTCCCAACAGTTTTGTATGTTATCAAATTTAACTCTCAGGAAACCCCTATGAGACTCTTTTCTCCCACTTTCCTGAAGTTATTCTCAACAAAAGAATTAATCAATAGTCAATCTAAGAAAGAAATGGAAAATTTTATTTGCGCCAACCTGAGGATTATAACCCGGGAGACAGTCTTTCAGAAAGCTCTGAGGACCATTCTGAAGAAGTAAGGTGAGGGGGGCAGTATAGACGAGATTTTGGTGAAGGGGTGCGTGCAATTGAGCACACATCTTGGTAGAAGGTCACTGCTATTTGTGAGGAAGAGATATGTTAGTTAATGGTTTTACTGCTCTTCTGTGTATGGGAAGATGCAAGAAACTTGGCTCCTAAAATGTTCTCCCGAAAATACCTAACCATCTGAGGACCAGTTCTGCCAGTTTTCCCAGAGCACAAAGTACCTCATCCTGAACTTTGCCCTGCATTCCTTTCAGGGTTCACCTTTTATAGGTCAGCGACTTCAATGAGTTGATAGAACTGGTGAGCAACATTCTTTATTTCACGATCCCTTCCTTTTTGTTCTTAATTTCAACCAAGGTTTGGGAGGCATGTAGTCACTAATTTGTCCCACGGCGCTAAAGTATTTAAGCTAAGAACTTTCATTCGGTGCAGCCCAGTATCTCCCCAGATGGTCTGACCCAATAGGTTCCATACCAATTGCTATCTTTAAGGGAATTTATATATCGGCATTGTACGTAAAAAGTTCACAAAGACTTTTGTACATGCAAGGTGAGTGGTTGGTCATCATGACCTCTTACAGGATTGAGAAAGGAGTATTATCTTCTAAGCCATTACATCGCTGGCGCCAGAAGAAGAAAAATTGATCTTTAAGGTTGAGCAGGTATGTCTGCCATTGGGGTGGTCTGGTTAACGTATAATGCAGATGCACAGTGCATGCTAGAGGGAAGGGAAGAGGCCCAGATGAGCAGAGAAAAAATTCTGTTTGGATTTTTCTTATCTGGCCTTGAAATACGCATTTTATTTCATCACTATCAACACTCTACTGGTCACATTTTCCTTCATCACTGTCTCGAGTCCATTGTCATTCTCTTGTCAGCACCTTCAACTCCATATGCTTCACCTGCAACCACGAGGTAAAACCCACAAAGCTGTTCAATCCCAGGTAAGGTTCTCTACACCTGTGCTGTTAAGAGCAGTCCCTCCATCTGCAGACAGGGAGGTTCACCACATCCAGCCTCAGCTGAGTCATCTCTGACTTCTCTTTTCTTGTCTAAGGAGCGTTTCTGCCTCGCATTCTCCTCAGATGCTAAAACTTCACTCTTTCCTGAAATCTCTTCCTCTAATTCCTTAACTTCAGCGTCCTACTTCACAGAAAGCATAGATATTCCTGGGAAATAATTTCATCAACTCCCGTACACAAAGACCATTAAAGGTATGTTTGTGAACATGGTCCCCACCGCTTCCGTTCTTAAAAACTCAAGCTTTTCAAGTCAAATGCTTCCCTCTAACCCATGCCTTTGATCTAGTCTCTGCTCACCCATTGAAACAGCAGATGAAACATTGACAAGCTTAAACTGGTTTTGCCTCCTTAAGTAGGTTGTTGGTTAATCAAACCGTGAGTTATTTAACTGAGACAGCACTGCACACGTGCAAGATGGGAATCCTTGTCTCCAGGATGACCCAGAACCAAGAATCTTCAGTCTATGGAACTCAAAGAATAGAAATGTTAGCACCAATGCCTTTTGCGAAACAAGTCTGTTGATGGGCATTTAGGTTGCTTCCATGACCTGGCTATTGTGAGTAGTGCTGCAACAAATATTGGGGTACATGTATCTTTTTGAATTATGGTTTTCTCTAGGTATATGCCCAGGAGTGGGATTACTGGGTCATATGGTAATTCTATTTTTAGCTTTTTAAAGAACCGCCGTACTGTTTTCCGTAGTGGCTGTATCAATTTACATTCCCACCAACAGTACAAGAGGGTTCCCTTTTCTCCACACCCTCTCCAGCACTTGTTGTTTGTAGATTTTCTGATCATGCCCATTCTAGCACCACTTAAATTTCTAAGGTGGGTTCAAACCATGTGACTGCAATGTTATTCTTAAATAACCATAAGATGCCAAGTGTTAACTATGGTAAGAGTTGACGTTTGAAGAGGCTGGTAAACTAATAGGTAATTTATAACAAATGACCTGCAAACAGGTTATATCAGATCATTTGCTACATAGAGAAGAGCAAACTATTTTTTTCAGTTTCAGGTTAACTTATTTGCATCATTTTTGACTATTTTTATTGTGTGCTCATCGTGTATCCTGGGGTAGTATGTATCATAGCCACCACTGCTGTTCAATTTCTTTAGAAACTTAGATATTTAGCTTAAACTGCAAGAGTCAGATATTCCTTGGCCCCATGACATCCCTTGGCTGTACTCTGTATTTAATCATTTGGCAACACCTTCCCCCGTGATGTCTGCCAAGCACAGACATCAAATGTACGAGTGGAAAGGACCTTGAAGATTACTGAGTTTGACACCAAAATTTTACGGTTGAAACTAAGATCCAGGGATGCCACAGGAATTACCCAAGGCCAAGCAGCAGTTATTAGGAGAGATTAAACCGGAATTCAGTTCCTTTTAAGACTTAACAATAAATCTGCTCTTATTTCTACTTCCCTGGCTTTGCATGGGGCCACTCAAAATGTGGAGCAAATCTTCTCTTAACTGCTGTTCCATTGCCTAGAGCCTCCTTCAGCTGGAAGCAGCGTGGAGAGGTGCCCACTGCAGAGTGCTGAGCATTTGGGCACTGTTGTCAGAACCTGACTTTGACCTAACAGCATATGTGCCCTTGGGCAAAACCCTTCCCTATTGGGCCTAAATTTCTCCTTCAGAAAAAAAAAGGAAGTAGGGGAGTTAGAACAAAAGACTCCTAAGATCTCATTCAAATCTCATTCTGTGCAAATGCATAAAGTAAAACTTGAGTTACGGCTGTGAAAATTTGTTTTTTGAAAATAGAGATGTGGGTGTACTATATCCTCAAGGCATTTAAAATCTCTCTACAGATATTCAAGGAGATTTCTAAGAATTACAATTTATCATTTAAGTGAATTATATTCTTATTTCTAAAAACAGGACACTCATTGAACTTTAATAACATCAGATTAGAATTACCCAAATTACTATATATCCACTTCCAAAATGCATTTTCACCCAAGATTTTAGTGACCCCTGAGGACTAAGGACTAAGAGAGATGGAACTGGCTCTGATTTAATTAGGACTAAGAGAGAAGAAACTGGCTCTGGTTTAATTAGGACTATTTCCATCATTTGAAATATTTGAAGAAAAAAATGGTAGAAAGGATTGTGTGTCCAGGTCCTCCAAGCAGCAAACACTAACGTGATTAAACAGGCAAAGGCGTTATTAGGTGACATACCTATGAGGGAAAATGGGGAGAGAGCCAGAAAAGGGTGGGAGAACAATCAGACTATGACACAGGTTTGACCACAACTAAAGGAAAGGGGGGAGGAAGTTTGGGTGGAAGCATCCTGGATTCTCAGACAGTCCCAGGAAGGTTCTGCAAGACCATCAGGGGTCCTTGAACCAAAGCTGGCCATCAGAAGAGTTCTATCTTTAGGGACAGACTTGCTTCAGTCTCCCTCCTGTGTTCAGGGAAGGGGGATAGAGTACGGGAATCCATTCAGAGTTGGGGTCCTTGGTTGATTAAGTTCCCTTAATTAAGGTCTTTGAAGCCCATGCTCAAGGCCTCCACAAATTTATATTCCTTTGACTTTTTAATATCTTAGAAGTCTTTGCTCTGGGTACCAGTTATCATTTTACTGGCTTCCTCCTATAGGTAATCCATAAAAAGAATATGAATTCTAATTCCATAATTTCCACTTAATCCCTCTGGAATTAACTTTTTCCATACATAATGTTGGCTTTCCTTATCGATCTCTCTTTTACAAAATTACTCTGAAACATGATTGAAAGCATCTTGCAGAAAAATTTGTAAGAATGCTTTGGGCTACAGAAATTGTCACAAATATATTCTCACTTATTTAGTAGGTTAGAAGGGAGTGGAGTATTAAGAAAATATTTTCCTTCAGGTCTTAAGAGCTGGACCTGGCCTGATCTTTGCTCACAGCCCGAAAATCTAGGAACCACAGAGGGAAGATGGAGAAGATTCATGAGAAGGATCAAAAAGGATGCATCTTCACATATCCACACTTAGTCCTCCCACATGTCAACCCTACGTGTGTGGGAAACATTGCCTAAAGGGTGTTAGAGCCCCTTACTTAGATCTGTACTGTTCTTGTGCCACACCACTCCTGTTCTGGGATACAGTTTCCTTATATTGGAGAAATTATTGCTAATTGCAAGAAATGTGTATGCTCTCAGGCCATCAGTCATGGGTCAGATTTTAAATCTAGAATTCTCACCTGTATTTAGAGTACATTGCTTTCCTCCAATTCCTCTCTTTTAAATGCCTGCTGCCAGTTTTTTGTCAAATGGGAATGTGTTGCAAATGGATGTAAGCCAAATTGGTTGTGTAAACTCTCTTAGGTTCTTTTTTAACAAAACAACAGCAACACAAACTGAAAACGTAGTCACTGAAAAGTGTGAGGTGGCTGAGGATTAGCAATCCTCAGTGGCTGGAAACAACCAATTTGGAATCAAGCTTGTGGTTCCATACACAAGGTATAGACTACATGCCTCACTGGATTCTTATAGTCTCAGTTCATGAGAGAATACGGAGTGATTTAAAATATTTTGGCCAGATTTTCTTTCATTAAAAATAAGGGGGTGGGGACCAGAGGGCAGGCAGCAGAAGCAAGAACTACAATCCTTCAGCCAGTGGAACAAAAACCACATTCACAGAAAGATAGACAAGATGAAAAGGCAAAGGGCTATGAACCAGATGAAGGAACAGATAAAACCCCAGAAAAATAACTAAATGAAGTGGAGATAGGCAACCTTCCAGAAAAAGAATTAAAAATAATGATAGTGAAGATGATCTATTCCCAGAAAAAGAATGGAGGCAAAGATCAAGAAGATGCAACAGGGCTTCCCTGGTGGCGCAGTGGTTGAGAGTCCACCTGCCGATGCAGGGGATACGGGTTCATGCCCCGGTCTGGGAAGATCCCACATGCCGTGGAGCAGCTGGGTCAGTGAGCCATGGCCGCTGAGCCTGCGGGTCCAGAGCCTGCGCGTCCAGAGCCTGCGCTCCGCAACGGGAGACGCCACAACAGTGAGAGGACCACGTACCGAAAAAAAGAAAAGAAGAAGATGCAACAATGTTTAACAAAGACCTAGAAGAATTAAACAACAAACAAACAGAGATGAACAATACAATAACTGAAATGAAATATACACTAGAAGGAATCAATAGCAGAATAACTGAGGCAGAAGAATGGATAAGTGACCCAGAAAACAGAATGGTGGAATTCACTGCTGCTGAACAGAATAAAGAAAAAAGAATGAAAGGAAATGAAGACAGCCTAAGAGACCTCTGGGACAACATTAAACACAACAACATTCACATTATAGGGGTTCCAGAAGGCGAAGAGAGAGAGAAAGGACCAGAGAAAATACTTCAAGAGATTATAGTGGAAAACTT
This sequence comes from Tursiops truncatus, assembly GCF_011762595.2. Classification (NCBI taxonomy): domain Eukaryota; kingdom Metazoa; phylum Chordata; class Mammalia; order Artiodactyla; family Delphinidae; genus Tursiops; species Tursiops truncatus. The sequence continues at coordinate 77,270,235 of NC_047035.1, read as the reverse complement.
CCCTAACATGGGAAAGCAAATAGCCACCCAAGTCCAGGAAGCTCAGCGAGTCCCATACAAGATAAACCCAAGGAAAAACACACCAAGACACATAGTAATCAAATTGGTAAAAATTAAAGAAAAAGAAAAATTATTGAAAGCAGCAAGGGAAAAATGACAAATAATATACAAGGGAACTCCCATAAGGTTAACAGCTGATTTCTCAGCAAAAACTCTACAAGCCAGAAGGGAGTGGCAGGGCATATTTAAAGTGATGAAAGGGAAGAACCTACAACCAAGATTACTCTACCTGGTAAGGAGCTCATTCAGATTCAGTGGAGAAATCAAAAGTTTTACAGACAAGCAAAAGCTAAAAGAATTCAGCACCACCAAACCAGCTCTACAACAAATGCTAAAGGAACTTCTTTAAGTGGGAAACACAAGAGAAGAAAAGAACCTACTAAAACAAACCCAAAACATTAAGAAAATGGTAATAGAAACATACATATCGATAATTACCTTAAACATAAATGGATTAAATGCTCCAACCAAAAGACGCAGGCTCACTGAATTGATACAAAAACAAGACCCACATATATGCTGTCTACAAGACACCCACTTCAGACCTAGGAACACATACAGACTGAAACTGAAGGGATGGAAAAAGATATTCCATGCAAATGGAAATCAAAAGAAAGCTGGAGTAGCAATACTCATATCAGATAAAATAGACTTTAAAATAAAGAATGTTACAAGAGACAAGGAAGGACACTACATAATGATCAAGGGATCAATCCAAGAAGAGGATAAGCAATTATAAATACATATGCACCCAACATAGGAGCACTTCAATACATAAGGCAACTGCTAACAGCTATAAAAGAGGAAACCAACAATAACACAATAATAGTGGGGGACGTTAACACCTCACTTACACCAATGGACAGATCATCCAAACAGAAAATTAATAAGGAAACACAAGCTTTAAATGACACAATAGACCAGATAGATTTAACTGATATTTATAGGACATTCCATCCAAAAGCAGAAGGTTACACTTTCTTCTCAAGTGTGCGTGGAACATTCTCCAGGATAGATCACATCCTGGGTCACAAATCAAGCCTCAGTAAATTTAAGAAAATTGAAATCATGTCAAGCACCTTCTCTGACCACAATGCTATGAGCTTAGAAATCAATTACAGGGATAAAAACATAAAAAACACAAACACATGGAGGCTAAACAATATGTTACTAAATAACTAAGAGATCGCTGAAGAAGTCACAGAGGAAATAAAAAAATACCTAGAGACAAATGACAATGAAAACACGACAATCCAAAATGTACGGGATGCAGCAAAAGCAGTTCTAAGAGGGAACTTTATAGCAATACAATCCTACCTCAAGAAACAACAAACATCTCAAATAAACAATCTAACCTTATACCTAAAGAAACTAGAGAAAGAAGAGAAACAAAACCCAAAGTAGGTAGAAGGAAAGAAATCATAAAGATCAGAGCAGAAATAAATGAAATAGAAACAAAGAAAACAATAGCAAAGTTCAATAAAACTAAAACCTGGTTCTTTGAGAAGATAAACAAAATTGATAAACCATTAGCCAGACTCATCAGGAAAAAGAGGGAGAGGCCTCAAGTCAATAAAATTAGAAATGATAAAGGAGAAATTACAATGGACACCACAGAAATACAAAGTATCATAAGAGACTACTATAAGGAACTCCATGCCAATAAAATGGACAACCTGGAAGAAATGGACAAATCCTTAGAAAGGTACAACCTTCCAAGACTGAACCAGAAAGAAATGGAAAATACGAACAGACCAATCACAAGTAATGAAATTGAAACTGTGATTCAAAATCTTCCAACAAACAAAAGTCCAGGACCAGATGGCTTCACAGGGGAATTCTATCAAACATTTAGAGAAGAGCTAACACCCATCCTGTTCAAAGTCTTCCAAAAAGTCGCAGACGAAGGAACACTCCCAAACTCATTCTATGAGGGCACCATCACCCTGATACCAAAACCAGCAAAGATACTACAGAAAAAGAAAATTACAGACCAATATCACTGATGAATATAGATGTAAAAATCCTCAACAAAATACTAGCAAACAGAATCCAACAGCACATTAAGAGGATCATACACCATGATCAAGTGGGATTTATCCCAGGGATGCAAGTATTCTTCAATATACACAAATCAATCAGTGTGATACACCATATTAATAAATTGAAGAATAAAAACCATATGATCATCTCAATAGATGCAGAAAAAGCTTTTGACAAAATTCAACACCCATTTATGATAAAAACTCTCCAGAAAGTAGGCATAGAGGGAACCTGCCTCAACTTAATAAAGGCCATATAACACAAACCCACAGCCAACATCATTCTCAATGGTGAAAAACTGAAACCATTTCCTCTAAGATCAGGAACAAGACAAGGATGTCCACTCTCACCACTGTTATTCAACGTAGTTTTGGGGCTTCCCTGGTGGCACAGCGGTTGAGAGTCCGCCTGCTGATGCAGGGGACACGGGTTCGTGCCCCAGTCCAGGAAGATCCCACATGCCGCGGAGTGGCTGGGCCTGTGAGCCATGGCTGCTGAGCCTGTGTGTCCGGAGCCTGTGCTCCACAACAGGAGAGACCACAACAGTGAGAGGCCCGCGTACCGCAAAAAAATAAAAAACACATAGTTTTGGAAGTCCTAGTTACAGCAATCAGAGAAGAAAAAGAAATAAAAGGAATCCAAATTGGAAAAGGAGAAGTAAAACTGTCACTGTTTGCAGATGACATGATACTACACATAGAGAATCCTAAAGATGCCACCAAAAAACTACTAGAGCTAATCAATGAATTTGGTAAAGTTGCATGATACAAAATTAATGCACAGAAATCTCTTTCATTCCTATACACTAATGATGAAAAATCTAAAAGAGAAATTAAGGAAACCCTCCCATTTACCATTTCAACAAAAAGAATAAAATACCTAGGAATAAACCTACCTAGGGAGACAAAAGACCTGTATGCAGAAAGCTATAAGACACTGATGAAAGAAATTAAATACGATACAAACAGATGGAGAGATATACCATGTTCTTGGATTGGAAGAATCAACATTGTGAAAATGACTACCAGAGCAATCTACAGATTCAATGCAATCCCTATCAGATGATCACTGGCATTTTTCACAGAACTAGAACAAAAAAATTTCACAATTTGTATGGAAACATGAAAGACCCCGAATAGCCAAAGCAATCTTGAGAAAGAAAAACAGAGCTGGAGGAATCAGGCTCCCTGACTTCAGACTATACTACAAAGCTACAGTAATCAAGACAATATGGTACTGGCATAAAAACAAAAATATAGATCAATGGAACAGGATAGAAAGCCCAGAGATAAACCCACACACCTATGGTCAACTAATCTATGATAAAGGAGGTAAGGATATACACTGGAGAAAAGACAGTCTCTTCAATAAGTGGTGCTGGGAAAACTGGACAACTACACGTAAAAGAATGAAATTAGAACACTCCCTAACACCATACACAACAATAAGCACAAAATGGATTAGAGACCTAAATGTAAGACTGGAGACTATAAAACTCTAAGAGGAAAACATAGGAAGAACACACTTTGACATAAATCACAGCAAGATCTTTTTTGATCCACCTCCTAGAGTAATGGAAATAAAAACAAAAATAAACAAATGGGACTTAATGAAACTTAAAAGCTTTTGCACAGCAAAGGAAACCATAAACAAGACGAAAAGACAACCCTCAGAATGGGAGAAGATATTTGCAAACAAATCAACGGACAAAGGATTAATCTCCAAAATATATAAACAGCTCATGCAACTCAATATTAAAAAAATAAACAACCCAATCAAAAAATGGGCACAAGACCTAAATAGACATTTCTCCAAAGAAGACATACAGAGGTCAGGAAGCACTAGAAAACCAGCTCAACATCACTAATTATTAGAGAAATGGAAATCAAAACTACAATGAGGTATCACCTCACACCAGTTAGAATGGGCATCATCAGAAAATCTAGAAACAACAAGTGCTGGAGAGGGTGTGGAGAAAAGGGAACCCTCTTGCACTGTTGGTGGGAATGTACATTGTTACAGCCAGTATGGAGAACAGTATAGAGGTTCCTTAAAAAACTAAAAATGGAATTACCATATGACCCAGCAATCCCACTACTGGGCGTATACCTAGAGAAAACCATAATTGAAAAATTCACATGCACCCCAATGTTCACTGCAGCACTATTTACAATAGCCAGGACATGGAAGCAACCTAAATGCCCACTGACAGATGAATGGATAAAGAAGATGTGGCACATATATACAATGGAATATTACTCAGCCATAAAAAGGAATGAAATTGGGTCATTTGTAGAGATGTGGATGGATCTAGAGACTGTCATACAGAGTGAAGTAAGTCAGAAAGAGAAAAATAAATACCGTATATTAACGCATATATGTGGAACCTAGAAAAATGGTACAGATGAACCCGTTTGCAGGGCATAAATAGAGACACAGATGTAGAGAACAAACGTATGGACACCAAGGGGGGAAAGTGGTGGGGTGGTGGAGGTGGTGGTGGGATGAATTGGGAGATTGGGATTGACAATATATACACTTATATGTATAGAATGGATAACTTATAAGGACCTACTGTATAAAAATAAATAAATAAAATAAAATTTAAAAATTAAAAAAATAATATATAAATAGTGTTTATTGATACTTAAAAAAAGGGGGAATAATGAAGGGGTGGAATTGAGAAAATGCAGTTTTATTTTATAATTTTTATTATTTCCAGATGACATTTCATCTTGCTTTGCATGTCCCACTTTTATAAATGCATTGTACAGAATAGATAAGGTTTCAGTCACCTTTGTAAAATATTATTATGCATTATATTGCCCTTTGGACTTCAGAAATCACTTGGAAATCCAAAAAAAAAAAAAAAAACAATTTGTCCAGTCACAAAACTGCATACCCTTATATTAACTAGTCATTAATTTTATAGATAAACTCATTTTTGAAATTTATTTCTTTACCCAAGCTTCTGGTGTTGATTGGGTGATGGATAAGAGAAGTGCATGGAGTTGTTGCCTTTAGAATGTAGACCTTCTCATTAGATGCTTGCTGACTCTCAAGGCCAGCTGCATTATGACCGGAACAGCAGCTAAAGCTGGCTGTAGCTTAACCTAATCTGATACAGACACATCACACCATCCACGCTGTAGTAATCAGATGATTTCTTTCTCTTTATGGAACCCTAAGGCTCTTCTTTCTATCATACTTCTGTCTGCTGCAGGGATATGAGCTGGCCTTAGTGTATTCCCACTGTTGATAAGAAATGCTTTCCCTTCCTTCCCACTTCCTCTACCCCCATCTCTTCTTTCCTCCCAGCTCCACTCTGAGTGAAGCCAGTTGTTTCCTGCCTCAAGGCCTTTGCCCTTCCTCTTCTTTCTTCTTGGAGTGCTTTTCCCTTGGCTTTCAATTGCCTAGCTCCTGCTCATCCTTTAGTTCTGAATTTGAATGTCAGAGAATTTAAGGTAGAGGACCTTTCCAGTGTACCCCATCCAATTCAGCTGGCCCTTTTCCCCAGTTACTTGTTATAACATCAGCCAGAATATTTTCTGCATATATCATCTTTCTCATCTGTTTCGATTTGCTTGTTATTTATTGTCTTGTTAATAGTCTGTTGCTTTAATTGTTTCTTATTCATTGTCTTATTTTAAGGGCCAAGAGGTTGGGTACCACGTCTACCTTGTTTACCACTGTCTCCTTGGTAACTAGAGGAATAGTTGCCCCTAGTAGGTGTTCATTAAATATTTGCTGAAAGAACATATATGGTCTCACCCACTGGGCAGGAGAGACGGACCACTAAACACTTTTGCTCATAGCAGCCAGGTTTTCCTGTTAATTCATTTCAGGTTACCAAGGGCATTTTGGGGTCTTCAAAAAACAAATATTCTTTTCCATATCACTAGAGCTTTCTTCCTTCATGCCCAATAAACTCCCTTCACTTCCTGTCTGTGAGACTAGGATTGCTCAGTTTATCACTCTATGGCTTGTATAGGTGTTTTCCCACCACTCATCTAAGTTTTTGTGCCAGTTAAAGATTATTGACTCTGAGCTCCAAATTCATCCTTTTTGCCTGCTCTGTGAAAATAGATCTTGGCTTCTCCAGCATTGTTCCTTTACCAACTGACCAAGTGTCAACTTGTCAAGAGAGGACACCGGAGAGACATTGCAGGAGGAAAAGGTTTTGCTTCCTGGCTCCTCGTTTGCTAGGCACAGATTCAGCAGAGCCTAGTAACCTTGTAGAATGTCTGTTTCCCAAGGCTGCAGACAGGAGGCACTGAATAAATGTAGTAGAATAGCACTGGGTTCCTCATCTTAAGTTCTAAAATGAGAATTCAACATCTCAATAGAACTGTCTTGTCTGCAAGGCCTGGTGCCAAATCATTTGCTAACAAAGTTTCTTCTAACTTAATGAAATCTATTGACAGTGTGGCAGAGAATATGTACTCCTGGTTCCTTCCAAAAGTGCCCAATTTGTAAAGAGCTCTGAAAAGCACAAATCATTAAAACCAATCTATTAAGAGGTGCTATGCCAGAAGATGTCCAATAGACACTACAAAAGAATATGAGATAAATCAAAGCTAAAGCCCTTCATCTAAAGTGGAACAGCTATAAGTAACACAGCAAGCGCAAAGTGACATACTGCATCCGTGAACAGATGAATGGATAAACAAAATGTGGCATATACACAAATGGAACCTTGAGGACCCTACACTAAGTGAAATAAGCCAGATACAAAAGGGCATAATAGTATAATTCTAGTTATACGAGGCATAAAGTCAAATGCACAAAGACAAAAAGTAGAATGATGGTTGCCAGAGGCTGGGAGGACAGAAAATGGGGAGTTATTGTTTAATGGGTATAGAGTTTCAGTTCAGGAGGATGAAAAAGTCCTGGAGATTAAAATAGTAAATTTTATGTTGTGTACATCTTCATGAAATAAAAAAAATTTAAAGTGAATTCCAAAATGAAAACCTAAAAGGTCATCTTGTCCTGATACCTTCTACTTCCAACAACACACACACACACTCACTTCACCCTGATTTTGTGAATATCATACTTTTTCCTCTGGAAGAAGGCACAAAATAGCTCCATAACTGTGGGAAGCAGTCAGCCATGAGAGCAGGCTGCGGACGTGCCAGGCATGCCGCCGCTGCTCGAAGGGACTGTCCCTACTTGTCCCCCTCCTTGTTCCATCCCATGGGAGATAAATCACCAGGGCCCAGAGATCAGAGAGAATGTAAAATGAGACAAGCAAAGCTGTCTCCCCCCTGGACATCTAAAGACCAAGTGGTCAGATGTGCAGGTTATTTTTGATGATTCTGGGTTTATGAGTTTTCTCCCAGGGAAGTTAACCTTGAGCCAAGACAGTCTTCAGATGATGTAAACCACCGTCTGGCAACCTTCCCTTTTCTAGTCTATATATTCTGCAACTGTAGCACAATAAAATTTGCCTTGCAACCATCAGTTGTCTTGGTCCTTCTGACCCCATTCGTCGGAGCTGTTTCAGTTCCTCACCCCTTCCCTTCTGGCTCTGGTCGGTTTGGTCTTCTTCGCCCGGCTGGTCCGCGGCAAGTGGTGCCCGAACAGGGATCTGAAGCATGAAGGCAATTAAAAGAAAAAGAAAGTGCAGGTAAGAGAACCTTATGCAAAATAAGTGTGGCCACGAGTAAAAGTGAAACTAATAGTGGCATAAGGCAATAGTCAGAAGTAAGATAAGATGGGGCAAAAGGGCTCAAAGGAGCGTGAATTTTTTGCTCAGGTTTTATTTTCGATGCTTAAAACTCGGGGTAATAAAATTTCTACCTCACAGCTGACTGAGTTTTTACAGCATATTTATGATGTATCTCCCTGGTTTCCTGATGGCGGCTCTGTTGACATAGAAATCTGGCAGAAAGTTGGAGAAGATTTAAAAAATTATTACGAGCCTCGAGGGCCTGGTCATACTCCTGTTGTTACATTTAGTTTGTGGAATCTGATAAAAATATGTTTAGATTCTTCTCATGATAGTGTTGATTTGAATGTAAGGTCAGAAAACAAAAGCCTTCTTCAGAAGATAAAACTGCCTTAATGGCTTCTGCACCGCCCCTCCCTAAATCTAGGGAACTTATTAATTTTAACATATCAGATGAAGAGGAACATTTCGATTTAACAGATGAGGCTTTTAACACGAAAGACAGAAATATCCTGAGGATGATTTTCTAATGGCTGTGATAGATAAGTCAGTGAAAAAGCTGCAGGTTAATAAGGACTGTCTTCCTCAAAAATCTACATCTGTAAAGATGCTCAGTCCCTTGCAGCGCGCTGTACAAGGAGCAATAAAACGAGGAGAAGATCCTATTTTCTGTTGTCCCGTCATAGAAAGACCTGATCCCAATAATCCGCAACAGGCTATTAGGGAGCATCGGGCTCTTCCTTTTAAAGTTTTGAAAGATTGAAAATCTGCCTGTGCTCGATATGGGCCCACTGCTCCTTGTACTACTGCTATGGTTGACGGGAGAAGCTATTGCAGGAGAAGCTCTTCCCCCCGCTGATTGGAAGCCCATTGCACGAGCTTGTTTAGATGGTGGAGATGATTTAATATGGAAGTCTGATTTTTATAAACGGGCTGCTGAACAAGCAGAAAAGAATGCTGCCCATAATATTCCTGTAGATTATCACATGTTGGTGGGTGAAGGACCGTATATATCGTTTCAAGATCAGTTGTCTTATCCGTTTGTTGCTTATCCTCAAATAAATCATCTGGCGTTGCAAGCCTGGAGGAAATTACCTTCTGCACATAAAACTGAAGATCTTTCAAAAATTAGACAGGGACCTGATGAACCATATGCTGATATTGTAGATAGATTGTTACAGGCGGTGGGGAGACTCACTGGGGATGGACCCACTGGTACAATTGTAGTTAAGCAGCTTGCTTTTGCAAACGCTAATAATGCATGTCAGGCTGCGATTCGACCTTGGAGAAAACGGGGAACATTGAGGATTATATTCACCTTTGTGCAGACATTGGGCCCACTTATATACAGGGTGCTGCTGTGGCTGCAGCATTAACTAAAGTGGGGTTCAAAAACAATCAAAAAAAAACAAAGACTTGTTTTAAATGCGGGAAGGCAGGTCGTTTTGCTAGAGAATGTAGATCTTTTCATTCTAACCCTAGCCCTTCCTTCCCCGTTCAAAAACCTCCAGATGGTCGGGAAATCCCTGGTTTATGCCCTAAATGCAATAGGGGAAAACATTGGGCATGAGATTGTCGCTCGCTGATCCACAAGGATGGGACACCACTGTCGGGAAACTCCTCCCGGGCCCTTCCCGGGCCCTAACAAACAATAGGGGCGATGTCTGTGTATCCTCCTCAAATGATCAATCAGACATTAACCAAAAACAAAAACATACAATATCCTCGCTCTCCAGAGCAACACCAGGAAGCGCAGGACTGGAGCTCAGTACCTCCGCCCGATAGGTATTAACTCCTGAAATGGGTCCTCAGGCCCTCTCTACGGGCATCTGTGGACCTTTACCCAAGGGTTTGATGGGACTATTATTGGGAAGAAGTAGTGTCACCATGAAAGGTTTAACTATTACGCCAGGAGTCATAGATTCTGACTACGAAGGAGAAATAAAAGTCATGGCACAAACTATTAACAATATAATAACTATTTCTCCTGGTGATAAAATTGCACAATTGCTACTTTTGCTCTTTGTACCTCATGGACAAATTTTACAACATCAAAAGAGAGAAACAAAGACTTTTGGATCATCTAATGCTGCCTACTGGATTCAGAAGATAGGGAAAGAATGTCCAGAAATGAAATGAACCATTAATGGAAAGGTTTTTTCAGGTTTGTTAGACACTGGAGCTGATGTCTCTGTTATGACGCATATACACTGGCCTAAACATTGGCCCATTAGTCCTAGTATTACAGAACTTCAAGGAATAGGACAAAGTTCTTCTCCTATGCAAAGTAGTCAGTTATTATTATGGCAAGATAGTGAGAGCCATTCAGGATACTTCCAGCCTTATGTTTTGCCTGGGCTGCCTTTAAACCTCTGGGGATGAGATATATTAAAAGAAATGGGAGTATTGCTTTATAGTCCAAATTCTCAAGTCTCTAATATGATGTTGGATCAAGGATTTCTTCCCACAAAAGGGCTGGGAACAAATCAACAAGGAACTGTCTATCCTATTGATGTGAAAATAAAAAATGATAGACAAGGTTTGGGTTTTTGTTAGGGGCCTTGGATTCTCCTCCACTCACTGCTGATCCAATTCCTTGGCTGACTGATGACCCTGTATGGGTGGACCAATGGCCCCTCACAAAGGAGAAATTAGAAACTGCAGAACAATTAGTACTGGAACAATTACAATTAGGGCATTTGGAAATTTCCAATAGCCCTTGGAATACTCCTATTTTTATTATCAAGAAAAAAAATCTGGAAAATATAGGTTAGGATCTAAGAGCTGTTAATAAAACTATGCTAATAATGGGAGCTCTTCAACCAGGCCTACCCTCTCCAACAGCCATACCACACAATTATCATCTTTTAGTTATAGATTTAAAAGATTGTTTTTTCACTATTCCTTTGTTTCCTGAAGATAGAAAACATTTTGCTTTTAGCTTGCCTTCCTTAAATTTTAAGGAACCCATGAGGAGATTTCAATGGAAAGTATTGCCTCAGGGCATGGCAAATAGTCCTACGTTATGCCAAAAATGTGTGGCTCAGGCCTTGACTCCTGTGAGAAAAAGGTTTCCAACGTTATAGCTCATACATTATATGGGTGATATACTTTTAGCCACTGATAATATTTCTTTATTAGAGACTGCTTTTCAACTTTTACAACAGTCCTTACAATCATTTGGCCTGGTCATTGCCTCAGAAAAAATTCAAAGACAATCTCCATTTTTATATTTGGGTAAATATATAGATAACACTACTATTAGGCCTCAAAAACTGCAAATTCGAGTTGATAATTTAAAAACATTAAATGATTTTCAAAAATTACTTGGAGATATTAATTGGCTAAGGCCTTCCTTAAAACTTACTACTGCTCAGTTACAGCCTCTGTTGGATATTCTTAAAGGCAATTCAGACCCTTCATCATTATGCTGCATGACTCCAGAGGGTTTCCAAGCATTGCAAATAGTTAATAGAGCTATCAGCTCTGTGCAGTTAACTCGAATACATACTCACCTGCCAATTTCTTTAATTGTTTGTCCAACACCTCATGTACCTACAGCTGTTTTATGGCAAACTGCTGGGATTATTGAATGGATTCATATGAAAACTACACCCTCTAAAGTTATTAACCCTTCTTATGAACTTATTAGTAATTTAATAATGCAAGGTAGAACTAGATGCTTACAACTTATAGGAATATAACCTTCTCAAATTATTATCCCGTATTCAGTTAGTCAACAAAATTGGCTTTTTCAACATAGTAATGAATGGGGACTTGCTCTTGCAGGATTTCCAGGAAACCTAAAATGTCATTATGCTGCTGATAAGATAATTCAATTTATTAAAAATAATCTTTACATTTTTCCTTCTATAATCCAACAACACCCTATTCCACATGTACCTTTGGTTTTTACAGACGGGTCCTCCTCAGGAATGGCTATTGTACTCATGGATGACGGGACAAAATTGATTGAACAAACTTCATTGACTTCAGCTCAGCGTGTTGAACTACATGCTGTTATTATGGCTTTTAGCATTTTCCTTCTGTGTCTCTTAATCTGTTTTCTGATAGTAAATACCTTATTGATCTATTCTTTTGGAAACTGCTACCATAGGACATACTAATGACCCTGAATTATCACCCTCTTTTCGTTTGCTTCAACAGCTTATTCGTTCCCACGATGGTCCTGTCGCAGCCCTACATATCCGTGCTCATTCTAACTTGCCTGGTCCATTGACTAAACTTAATGCGACTGCAGATGTTTTAACTCGATCTAAACGTGATCTTTATCCCGTGCATTTTCCTCCCAAGAATAGAGTTGAAGTTACTCCTCCCCCTCAATCTCTTTTCCCTAAAGCAGGATATATCCCGATTTACCGTACTCCTTTCTGTTCATCATGCTGTCAAGAATGGCTAATGTATTGCATTCGCTACTTGCGTACTATAAATAAACATGGTTTATGTCCAGCACGCCCTTACGTTATGGTGAGTTATGATCAAACTCCTTTACAAGCAGCACAACACTCCCATGCTTTACATCATCAATCAGCTACCACCTTACGCAAACAATTTTCCCTTACTCGTGGAGCCGCCCGACAAATTGTTAAGCAATGCCCACAACGTCGACCTCACCTTCCCGCTCCACATTATGGTGTCAATCCTCGTGGATTATTACCTAGTCATTTATGGCCAATGGATGTTACTCACATCCCCTCTTTTGGGAAATTGCAATTTGTTCATGTCACTATTGACACTTATTCTGGCTTCTTTTGTGCTACCGCACAAACAGGAGAAGCTGCTAAACATGTTATCACTCATTCATTACACTGTTTTGTTTTCATGAACCTTCCCAAAATTATTAAAACAGATAATGGGCCCACTTACACTAGTGCTGCTTTCGCAACATTTTGTAATTCATTACAAATTACCCATATTACAGGCATTCCATATAACCCTCAAGGACAAGGTATTACAGAACGTGCAAATAGATATTTAAAGCTAACTATTGAAAAAATGAAAAAGGGGGAATTATATAGAACAACACCACATAACCTTATAAATCATGCTCTGTTTATTTTAAATTTTCTCACTGTTGACAAATTTGGCTGCTCTGCAGGGGAGAGGTTGGTGGCTGAGCCACGATTGGCCTCTCAATCTCCGGAGGTCCTCTGGAAAGATCCGTTAACCAGCACTTGGCGTGGTCCTGATCCTGTGTTGATTTCAGGACGTGGTCACGTGTGTATCTTTCCCAGGTCAGCTCCTGGACCTCACTGGCTTCCTGAGCACTTAGTCAAGCAAATAGATGGCTTGCCACAGCTCACAACTAGTTTAGAAGATGAAGAAGCTCTGCATCTCTCCCGAAAATTTGACAGTGTTGATTCAGAAAAAGAAGAAGAGGAGATCGCTTGCCAGGACGACTCAAAGGAGTGATGTTCCAACTTGGGGACAAATTAAACAACTGGTTTCATGAGCTCAAGGGTTAGTGAAACAACAGAATAATCCTGTTACACCTGTAACTTTATTTTTGGCTATGTTGGCAACCATTTCACATGTTCCCTCTGTTAATGCAGCAACTTACTGGGCCTATGTACCTGATCCTCCACTATTACAACCCATATCTTGGTCTGAAGCAGACTTTCCTGTTTTTTATAATGATACGATATTTGGGCCTCTTACTGGGAATATAAAACCGATCAATATATCTGTAAACTATACTAATTGGTTTAATTCGTATCCTGTTTGTTTAAGCCCACTGAATTATGAATCTGGTTGTATGAAAGTTATTGGCTTTGAACACGATGAAAAGTATGGGGGAAAAATTATGTCATATGTCTCTCAAGGCCAACCTACTGTTGTGCAATTCTCTGGTAGTAATATCACTCTTTCTTGCAAGGCCACTAAGACACAGGTGATTTAGCAAATAACATCTATTGGTACACAAATCATCAAATGTTACAAATTTCAGGAAAGATTACTTATGCTAGCCCCAACGATCCCACTAATCATTCTATTGTTATAAGCAATATCACTAAGAGCGATTCAGGAAACTATCTATGCATAAAATTGTCAGTAGAAGGGCAAGGATTGCTTGTCATTGGTCATAAAGTTACAATTGAAAATAAGGTAACTAGAAATCAGTTTCCCTCTTTTATTCCTAACATTTTTCCTGAATCTAATTTTGAACCTTGTAATTTTACATGGAATGATTCCCAAATTTGGTGTACAATTGATTCTAGAAAGGGTTCTTTACTTGTTTCTTCTGTTCCTGTTACTAATGAACATTTAATATTTCACAAAAATTGGAATTTATGGAAATTAGCTTTATCTTACTCCAACGAACCAGTAATAAGTTGTGTTGCACCTCCTTATGCTTTGTTAATTGGTTCTATCAACCTAACGAATTCCTCTAATGGAGGTTATGACATTAGCTGTACTAACTGTATTTTTAATAGCTGCATATTCCCTTCTGCAGAAACCCAATCTATATTAATACTAAAACAGCCTATGTACGTCATGGTACCTGTACACGTAAATGAACCTTGGTATAAAAATACCGGAGTACAGGCATGGGTGGAACTCTCTAAAGCCTTGCAGAGAAGGAGACGCTTTACTGGATGGCTAATAGTAGGTTGACTTGCCTGGGCTGCTCTGTCTGCTACCACGGCTGCTGCCGGTCTTGCTCTTTCACAGAGTATTAATGATGCTCACTTTGTTAATCAATTATCTCAAAATACCAGTCTTGCTTTATCTTTACAAAGTCACATAGATTTACAGATTAATAACAAGTTAGATGAATTTTAAAACGCAGTTTTGGGGATTGGAGATCAGATGGCAGCATTAAAATTGAGGATGCGTTTAGCTTGTCATGCAAAGTACACATGGATTTGTGTTACTCCTTATAAGTATAATGACTCTATTTGGGAATGGGAAAAAGTAAAAATGCATCTGCTGAGTGTTTGGTCAGATAATAATATTAGTCTTGATCTTAAGAAGTTAAATGCTGAAATTCAGGATATGCAAAATGCACATCTTGATGATATTTTGCCAGAAGATGTAATTCAAACTTTACTGGATCATTTAAAGTGGCTAAACCCTCAGTCTTCGATTACTGGAGGGTTGTCAGGATTTATTACCGTGGCCATAATTTGCCTATTATTGATAATAATCTTCCCATGTCTGTTTCGTATCCTCATGCAACAATATACTACTCTCGGCACTAAGCTTCATGGAATAATTTTGCAGCAAAAATTTAAAAATAAAAAATGGGGACCTGTGGGAAGCAGTCAGCCATGAGAGCAGGCTGCGGACACGCCAGGCATGCCGCCGCTGCTCGAAGGGACTGTCCCTACTTGTCCCCCTCCTTGTTCCATCCCATGGGAGATAAATCACCAGGGCCCAGAGATCAGAGAGAATGTAAAATGAGACAAGCAAAGCTGTCTCCCCCCTGGACATCTAAAGACCAAATGGTCAGATGTGCAGGTTATTTTTGATGATTCTAGGTTTATGGGTTTTCTCCCAGGGAAGTTAACCTTGAGCCGAGACAGTCTTCAGATAATGTAAACCACCGTCCGGCAACCTTCCCTTTTCTAGTCTATATATTCTGCAACTGTAGTGCAATAAAATTTGCCTTGCAACCATCAGTTGTCTTGGTCCGTCTGACCCCAGTCGTCGGTGCTGTTTCAGTTCCTCACCCCTTCCCTTCTGGCTCTGGTCGGTTTGGTCTTCTTCGTCCGTCTGGTCCGTGGCACCTAACATCAGTATTGTGCTGTTTTACCAATAGGTGAATTACTCACATGTTTAAGGCAGTGCTATCTAACAGCAATAGAATGCAAGGCACATGTGAAAATTTTAATACTTTAGAGACCACGTTAAAAGGTAAAAACAAACAGGTAAAATTAATTTTAGTGTTATATATCATCTAATCCAATAAATCCAAAATATTATATCACTGCAGTGTGTAATCAATACAGAAAATTACTAGTGAGATATTTAATTTTTTTTCTTTTTTAACCATTCTAAGCCGTTGAAATCTGATTTATTTTACACTTCCCTCACATCTCATTTTGGACTAGGCATATGTGGCTAGTGGCTACCATGCTGAACAGTGCAGATGTAAGGGCTCCAGACAGAAACTTTTAAAAGTAAAGCACGTTTTAAAGAATTGGATATTTGATTTTTCTACAATGCAATGTAAAAGTTACCACATGGAAAATCGTATCTCATTTATTTTGTGATTTTTGAATTAGAACTGAAAATGGTGTGTGTTGATGATGTCATAGTTTAATCAGCAGTATCTTTTTTTTTTTTTCCTGGTGGCACATGATATAATGGTGCATCTTCTAATTCGTGACATTTCAGATTTTAAGAAACACAAATCTCAACCCTCACAGTCTCTGGCTTTTCCTCCATAAAACAGGGCAACAAGAGGACCTGTGGAATAGGGTTGTTATGAGCGTTAAATAAGATAATGTGTGTAAAATATTTAGCAGCTTCTAGGTGCTGCCTCTGTTTCTTAGCTCATGGCCCCTCCCATATTTAAAGCCTTTGCTCTGACCTCTGCTTCTGTCATCATATCTTCTCCAACTATGACTCTCCTTCCCTCTTTCATTTGAAACAACCCTTGTGATTACATCAGGCCCACTTGGAAAATAGAGGATAATCTCCCCATCTCAAGATCCTCAGATATGATCCTCAGATATGATCCATTATTCATATCTGCAAAGTCTCATATAAGTCACACATTTATAGGTTCCAGTGAATAGGATGTGGATATCTTGGGGGACATCATTCTGTCTCCCACATTTGGAAAGGGTAAGGTTTTGCTTTAACCCTGATCTCTATACTCTCTCTATGCAATAGAAAAAAACCTCACTGTGCTAAAGAAACTATTCTTATCAATTCGAGGTAGGTGGCAGCAAATGTAGACCCAGTTGGAAGATGCCAGAGCAGCTGTAAATATGAAGAGAGAATGATCAGATGTGTGGCTGCAAATTGAGGTGAACTCTGTCTTCCCACATAGAGATGTCCCTGCTTCTTCTCACTTACTTTCCCAATTTGGAAATAGCTGTCCCCACCTTTCTCTTTGCATAAAGAGCCTGGACGGTTACTCTAAATGCTTTTAGACCAGTGGTTCTCAGCCTTGGCTGTATATTGGAATCACCTGGGATGAGGGTGGAGGGCTTTTCAAAACTATCAATGACCTTAAATGAAATCAAGATATGTGAGGTTGGGGCCCAGGCACTACTATTTTAAAATATCCCCGGATGATTCTAAGGTATTACTCTCTAATGGTCTCTAATGGGAGTCTCTGGTGTAAAGGAAGTAACTGAATTGCTCTTCCACAGACTCACAGAATGTTCTTTCCCTTTTTCTTCTCTTTACTAAATGATCTTTCACTTTGGTCTGAGTACCTCTAGAATCACGGGCCTTGAAGGTTTAAGAATTTTAGTGTTGGGGGCTTCCCTGGTGGCGCAGTGGTTGAGAATCCGCCTGCAGATGCAGGGGACATGGGTTCGTGCCCCTGTCCGGGAAGATCCCACATGCCGCGGAGCGGCTGGGCCCGTGAGCCATGGCCGCTGAGCCTGCGCGTCCGGAGCCTGTGCTCCGCAACGGGAGAGACCACAACAGTGAGAGGCCCGTGAACCGCAAAAAAAAAAAAAAAAAAAAAAAAAAAAGAATTTTAGTGTTGGATGAGATCATTGAAACGAGGTGACTACTGATTGACCCATGAGCTGGACCTGGGCAATCAGAGGCTCCTCGTCCCTCCCCTGTCCTTGGAATGTGTATTTCATCTGCTCCCCCGCCCCCCACTCCCAAACTAGAAGATGCCTCAAGGACATAGTCTTGAAAATGCAAGGTGTTGTTGAGACCATCTGGATGGCATACACGACTGAACCCCTGCTAAAGCCGCTACATAAACTTTAAGATTCTGGAGGGCGGGTGCGGAGATCTACTCATCTCGTGACCACCCAAGACAAGCCTCATATGTAAATTTCTTGCTTATTAAACTGCCATTTACCAATCTGGAGTGATTCGCCTCTTCGGTCTCTCCTTGCCCTTTGCATACGGGGACGCGCAGGATTATCAGAGAAATTCTCCCTCCAATCTTGTCAATATCTAACCATTGAAGACAAATCCGCTTTGGAACTCTTTCCTGCAAACCAAATGTAAGTGAATCATTAATAACATTTCTTAAACAATTAGTAATCAAGTAAGCTGCTGTTAAGATTTTCCCTCCTGGGAGAATTTTCTTTCTGTGTTCAAAGGATTAGTGGCACTCTACCCTCTCCCCGGGCAGTTTAGATCAGTTTATTTAAAAGCCTGGGGAGTATTTGAATAACCATTTCTCATCTTCCCTCAGAAAGCCCTTCCTCCTCTATCTCTGAGGGTAGAGATCCTATCTCTCTTAAAGCTTATATCAAATGACACCTCCCCATCCTTCCTTCCTGCTCTAGATATAACGATCTCCTTTGAGCCTCCTTGACACTCTGTATCCTTTTTTTTTTTTGGGGGGGGGGGTTCGCGGGGCTCTCACTGTCGTGGCCTCTCCCATTGCGGAGCACAGGCTGTGGACGCACAGGCTCAGTGGCCATGGTTCACCGGCCCAGCCGCTCCGCAGCATGTGGGATCTTCCCGGACCGGGGCACGAACCCGTGTCCCCTGCATCGGCAGGCGGACGCTCAACCACTGCGCCACCAGGGAAGCCCAACGCTCTGTATCCTCTTAATGGTACTCGCCTCACTTTGCTTTGCCTTACAGTTACTAAGTACTTTTTATTAGTTGCTAGTAGATTATAAACTCTTTCAAGGTAGAAATTATATAATCAAATACACAATTCTGCTGTGCCTATTTTTCCTAGCACAGTAGTGTAGGTAGGAAGGACATGAAAATTTGTTGACTTGACATTTTTTCTTGTAAGATTGGTCAGTGGTGATCTTCCTAACAGGACAGAACCCTGGGGAGAGGGTAGGTTTCTCATTACATAGGAAGTCACGGGTACACTGGGCTCCATGCTTTTGTTGACTTGTCAATTTCCTAGACCAGAGATGCTCAGACCCTGCCTGGAGAAGCAGGTGGACCTTTTAGCACCTTATCTCAAGTTTACCTCTTATTTATTTCCAGACTGAAGCACTGACTGTGAACTGTACAGAGTTTACAGTGTCATGTGGTTTTGTTTAAAGTTGACTGCAAATGTCGTTCCAGGTTAAACTGGCCTGGAAGGTTGAGAATCTCCTAACCACCTACATTTGCAGCAGGAAAATTCTAGCAAAAGGAGGGATCAGTAGACAGGAAATCCATTCCCCTTTTCATTAGACCCTCTTGGACGTTTCTCTCTGCCAAGCTGCCCCAGCCTTCACCTCCATCCCAGCTCACCACCCCCTGAATTGTAACTTTTAGTAGCTGCTGAAAGTCACTGCCTTTGCTCATTTCACTCCTCTGCGAATTAGTTCAGTGGGGCTGAGGAAAGCCTCAGGCTAGATCCAGTCTTCACCAACCTGCCAACAAATGTCCCAGAAGAAAAGTAAATTCTGGGCTCCAAGCCGGGGTCAGTCTCCCACAGACTGATGGCAAATAGTAGGCAACTGTACGTTAGGGCAGCTTTGCTAGCTGAGAGCCTTTAGGACAGCAGCAGGGAAGTCTTCTACCTTCCCGAGCAAGTGGAGGGAGCATCACCTGCCCATTCGTGGTTCCTGCAACAGAGCTGGTGGCTCTTGAGCTCAGGGACCATAGAGCCCTCAGTTTCAAACTCACTGAACTCCCAGAGGAAGAAACTAACGTTGTGCTTTCAAGTTGGCACGCACACACAGGGGGCGAATGACCATGGTGTAAAGGCAAGGATTTCAAAAGATCTGATGCAGTTCTAACTGGTGAGTATATATGGAGGGTGGGAGAAAGACCCACCAGGAACAATTCAACTGGGCTTTGCAAGAGAGCAATCTGCAGGGGACAATGGCACCCCTGGACAGGGCTGGGTTCCCTCCAGGTCCAGTTATTTTATACTAAAACCTGTAACCTGGGAGTGGTGTGGCCATGTGTGAGAACTAAAGCTTTCACTTGGGCTCCTCAAGGGGTATTTCAGGCAAAGCTGCTCTTGGTAGAGTCATTATCCTAATGATTACTTAGAATAATGACTAATAATGACTAAGGAACAGCGTCCCTGTTCCTCCCTCCATACAACACCCTCACCCACCTTCAGGTGACAACAGCCTTAATATTTCTTTCAGCTCCTCCCCTCCCCCTATAAAGCTCAGTTCTTCCACTTTGTATTTATACTAAGGTATGAATGGCCCTCAATGCCTTGATAAAGCATTTTTCCAAGGCATTTTTTTATTTTAATGGGAATCATTAAACGAGAGGGATAATTCAGCTCCAAAGGAAAATTTCAGACCGTGTAAGGAATGATACTGGATCTCTAGAGTAACTTTAAACTGACTATAGAGGAGAGAGGAAAATAAGTAATGGGAAAGTAACTGATTACACTCACTGATTCAACAGTTCTAGCACTTGGCAGATTAATATTATATTTGAAGATGACTTCAAGGGTCTTGATCACTCTTTCTTACTTGCCTTTCGTGTTTCCTGGGGGAATCCAGAGGTGGCCTGTGAGCCCTGGCTCTACCATTTACTATCTGGATAATCTCAGGCAGTTCACCAAACTGTGAAATGGAGAACATAGGAAGTATCTAATGCTGTATCTGTAGTTCAGTTGATGATCAATACCTGTGGTTACTGATAGTTCTGAGCCCCCATTAAGTCAGTGTTTATCGTTCAGAAAACTTGAGAGTTACATCTAAACTTGATCGGCCACACAGTTGAGTCCTTTTTTTTTTCGCGGTACGCGGGCCTCTCACTGTTGTGGCCTCTCCCGCTGCGGAGCACAGGCTCCGGACACGCAGGCTCAGCGGCCATGGCCCACGGGCCTAGCCGCTCCGCGGCATGTGGGATCCTCCCGGACCGGGGCACGAACCCATGTCCCCTGCATCGGCAGGCGGACTCTCAACCACTGCACCACCAGGGAAGCCCACAGTTGAGTCTTTGAGAGCATGCTTTATTGCTTATTTCTTCAACTGTTCCCACTTCCTTCTCCACATCCCAGTGCACTGATTGTGCAGTGCCTGGCACATAGTAGGAACTCAGTAAATGTTTGTTGAACTAGAACTTGAAACCAAACTTCTTGTTTCAATTAATTTTTATTGGAGTATACTTGCTTTACAATGTTGTGTTAGTTTCTGCTGTACAGCAAAGTGAATCAGTTATACATATACATGTATCCCCTCTTTTTTGGATTTCCTTCCCATTTAGGTCACCACAGGGCACTGAGTAGAGTTCCCTGTGCTATACAGTAGGTTCTCATTAGTTATCTATTTTATACATAGCAGTGTATATACGTCAATCCCAATCTAAACCAAACTTCTTAACTCATTCTTAGAGTTAATAGAAACACTGTTTCTTCTCAAGAAGGATTATAGAAGCACCACCCTCTGAAAACTCCTCATGATGAAAAGTGAACTCCTCATGATGAAAAGTGATGGAAGCAATTTGAGGCTTCCAGAGGGATTCCCTGGGGGAGAGGAAAGGCCAGGAAAGGGCTAAGATCACTGGGAGAGCTGAAGCCTGACAGGCTTGCAGAAGGTTAGGAGGAGGGTTGTTTCTCACTCATGCAAAGACCTGAATGGACTAGTTCGTAAAACCAAAGAATGTCAGCACAATGGTCTCGGAGGCACTCAGAAATCAGGCCCAGAGAGGGTATGGTGACTTGTAGGAAGTCAGCTACATAACAAAAAGGCTGGGACTAGGTTCCAAGTCTTGCTTCCTTAATCGATGCTTCTTTCAAGACAACACTGGGGTTTGCAAAAAGATATTATAAAGTGCATTAAAAAAAAAAGACATTTTTAATGTTATGTTTGGAACAGGAGAGACGAAAGGGGTAGGCTACTCCTTAGGGCATGGGGTGTAATGTTAAAAGGTAAGAATCCTGTTCCACAGCAGCCTTCTCTATCAAGGAAGTTGATACTTAGCATGCTAAAAAAAGATAGTCCAAAATAGTTAACAGGTAATCAGATTTTAAGATAGGTGAGAAGATATGAGGAAAGTGCTTCAAGCCTTCAGACCCAAAGACATTCCATTTCAGAACACTGAAAAAAGAAAACAAAAAACTTAGCAGCTGCTGTAAGTTTCCTGGGGGAGAGTATAATTCGCCACTTTAAAGCAAGGGTTAACTAGCTGCCTGGGGTCAACAACCGCTACAAGGCCAAAGGAGACTTCACACTCAAGCCTCTCTCCATCCAAAGTTCAGCAGTTTCTCTTCTACCAGGTGTCTCTGGTCATTAAATGGGCCAGTTAATTCCTCCACAGAATCAGGGTTTTGAATGATTGCAGCAGACTGAAAGGAAGCATCTACACCAACAAATGAAATGTTATAGGGCAAGTGGTTAAGTCCTACATGGTTTTTAATATGGTTTTATCAGTATTGTTTTTAATCTGTACAAACACAAAACAGAGAAGATATAGGATAAAAATAATTCATGTCCCCAAAGGTTAAGCATCTCAGTTGACTCCAAGCTCATATCTTTGTGTGATACAGTTGCCAAAATGGCTAATGAAATCTTAGGCGGCATTAATAAAGTGATACCGTTTAAACTAAAAGGAGAATAGGGCTACCGTACTGTGCCAGTCAGACCTCATCTGTAGTATTCTGTTCAGCTTGGTCGGTGCCAGGGAGGGGTAAATAAGATAATACAAGATCTAGAAGCCATGTCATGTGACAGCTTAGAGGACTTGGGAATGTTCATTTGGAGAACAGAAGGCTGTTCATTTTAGTGACTAAAATAGAAAGGAGGCAGTCAATTTGCTGTGTTGCTATATAAGATTAACTGCTACATGAAGGCAAACTTTAATTTAAGAAAGGAAACTCGTGCTGTGGAATGCTCTGCATGTGCCCTCTGTTGTGCTAGGTGAGTTAATTATTTTGTTAAAATCTTTCAGAAACTGATGGACGGGCGGGGTTTGGGTGTGATAAGCTCCCAGTTGCTGGAAGTGGGATGTTCGGCTTAGCACTGCTCATTTAAAGCAGCAGTAACCTCTCTTCTGCTTCCCAGACTTTTGAGTGTCATCCAGGCCCTTCTGGAGCCAGCTTCCTACTTGGAGGCAGGCTCTCCGGGTGGCAGAAAAGGCTGCTGTGCTTCTCTAACATGGATTTCCAAGACAACTTTAAGGTTTCAAATCCCCAGTGAAACGCTGACTGCAAGTGAGGGGCTACCTAGTCGCAATCTTCCTAAGCCGGTATTTCCTAGCCAGTCTTGAATGTTGGGACGGACCCACATTTGTCTAGAACGTGTTGGTGGGAAGGGCTGGGTAGTGGAGGAGAGCCTAGGCCTTCCATTTGCTTATGAGGGACTGTGACCAGAGAAGGGAATGACTCAGGAAATAATACTCTGCGGATACATCTCTCGGCCAGTTGCAGGCGTTTTTCTTCGCATACACCTTTAGTTTAGAATCACCCAAATGCTGAGATCCTCCAGCCTAAGGCATGCCTCTGACAGTGAACAGTGGATCGGCCAGGATCTTGGCAGGAGCCAGAACTCAGCTCGGAGGATTCCAATGAAGAGAGTTTAATGAGGTGTGATCAGGGAATCAGCAAAGGAACCTCAAACGCACCAAGGGGCACACTCCACGTTCAAGGCCACATACTTGCTCTCTCCCTATTGGCTGTACTACCCCCCTGGTATCCATATGCCTCCTTCATCGCCTTCAGGTCTTGGTTATAACACTACCTTCTCAAGGGAGCATTGTAACTGTTGCTCATCGTCATTCCCGCCCTCCTCCCCCATCTAACGTTTCAATATATCCTAATATCATCTGATATTTTTATATTTTAATTATTTATTATCTGTATCTACCCACTACAAGTGCAGAGATTTTTGTCTGTTCCATTCATTGCTATAATCCCAGCACCTGGCATACTGCCTGGCCTAAGGAAGAGGTTCAGTGAATCTTTGTTGAATGAATGAATGAATACTAACTGTACTTATTAGAGCTCAAAGAATTGTCCAAGACCCATCTTTCTGCTTCAACTTGCTGATCACACTCCTGCCCTTTGGAGGGAAGCCTCTGAAATGCACTAGAGCTTCGATTTGGCCACAAGAGGGTGGTGTTGATCAGCTTTTCATTTTTTTAGGAGGCTTCTGAGAACCTTCACCCTTTCCTCCTTAGACCCCCCCCAAAAAACGTGGGATAGTGTCATGTCGGCAGCCAAAGCAAACATACAGTATGTCTCTTCCACCCTGACATTGCTGTGCAAGTGAAATTCGGTTAAAACCTTTGTCAGGAATGGTCTTGGAAGGAGAAAAGTCAGCAGAAGGCAAGAACCTCAGGAATGCACAGGAGGAAGGAGCTGCCAAACGAAGGTGCCTCCGCCATTGAGCTCTGGTACCTCCGCCATTGAGCTCTGGTACCCAGTAGACACCACCAGCTGGTCACACAGCCTCGTGTTTTGTGCCACATCCTCCTACCTCCCTTCCCTTTCTTTTTTCCCCCTTCCCTTTCTACTGCCAACGCCCAGTTGGCTGTACCGGCAAAAGAAAGAGCTCTCATAATACAGGTCAAGGCTCATGGTTCCAGCTGTTACCCTCCAGATGCCACAGAAGGGACTTACAAATTCTTCAAGGAATCTTTGTAAAGACACGGTTCTTGGGGCCGTGAGGGATGATACAGAACCAAGGGGTCAGAAGCCCTGCCGTCAAGACACACAGCAACAACCCTACAAGGCACAAGTGGGCGGGACAGTAAGGGAAGCCCAGAGAAGGTGCATTTGAATTACGATTTGAATTTATTATAGCACTTGAATTTTAGGGTAATTTTCTTCTCGATTGAGAATGAGTAACCATCCGAGAACATGTAAAAGGTCAGCTTTTCAGGATATCCCACTCCTGGAAGGCATAGCATAATATAAAATAAAAGAGCTTTAGGGAAGATAATGCGTTGTTATCTTCCCTAAAGGACTCACAGACCAAATTCACAGACCAACACAGTGAACTCTGATCAAACATATTTTTTATTTGAAAGAGAGACACTTTAGAGAAAACGCGAGGGACGAGAAAGAAATGAAGAGGTCGGATGTCAAAGCAGCAGCTCTGAGTCAAAGCTCCACTTCCTTCCTGGCCCATCCCCCAACTGGGGCCACAGCCATGCCCCCCTCTCCGCTTGGGTGCAGTGTGAAGCCCCCAGGTCACTCCAGACTAATGTGGTAGAACTTCTTCTACCTCTAGAGTGAGGAAGGGAAATAAGATGTCCCTCAGCCTCTTCAAGGTGTCTCTGCTCATTACCATGGGTAGAGCATCTACAAGGAGGTCTGGGTTTATGTACTGCAGGTAGAAAAGCACATAACCCAGCAGCCTAATGAAGATCATGACCATGAAGACAAGATACCTGAAATGCCTGCAAAGAGACATTCATCGTTAGCATGGGGGAAAAAGATAGCCCAGGATCCAGCCACATGAGGTCAACTTCACACTTATAAATGACTGATGAATTGCTTTCTTCAGGCCAACCTGATGGGGAAGTGGGGAATGGAGACACAAAGGGTGAGGGTAGGGGATAGGTTATAACAGAAAAAGATGGTTGTGGTGGTAAGGAATTGAATACAGCCCTCCTGACATTTAAGCCCTCCAACAGAATAGGTGTCCACATAGAAGAGTTGAAGGTGCAGAAGAATAAGACCTTCCAGGTACTATATACGCAGGCCTTTGTGGAGGTTGTCAGAAAAGGTCCAGGACTGTCACACTTGTGAGTCTCATGATCAGTGGCCCTCTTCAGGCCCACTGTAGAAAGCAGTTCTAGAACTTGAAATAAGTCTGGGCCATCTCTGATATTAACATCCACATAAAATGGTTAAGGTTGATTTTTTCTAAACAACAAGTACCAAAAGAAACCAACTTAAATAATAATAGATTGTGTGTGTGTGTGCACCTGTGTGTGTGTGTGTTTTGGAATTTGTGTACACCCACAAATTCCACCTGGAAAACTAACCTAAGGCTTTCAGTCTTTAACTATATTGAAATGGCATAAATTGAAGCTTTTCATTAAAGTGCCACATGGAGTATTTTAGAGTTAGTGTCCTTGTTTCAAAACTTAAAAAAGAAAAGGCCGGGAGAGTTCAAGTAATTTTTTTTAAAAAAAATTTCAGCCTGCAATAAAAGAACTAAGAAAATTAATGCACCCTGAACTCTCTTTCCAGCAAAGAGGAGAGCAGATGATCAGATTTAGAATCTGAAAAACAGAAAGGGGCCCTACTATGGGTTGTAAGAATGGAAATTGAAACAGAAATGCAACCAGCAAGCTTCATCTTGAACTTCTCAGAAATAGCCACTTTCTGTTTTCAGAAAACAAGGAAGGAGGAGTTAGGATAAATCTGGGGCTGCCTGATATTTTCTGGTTGGTGGCTATGTTAATCCTCACTCCATATGCTCTTACCAAGTTACTTACTTCTACGGAGTGAAGATGACCTAGACCAGGAAAAAAAAAACAACAAAGAAACCAACAAGATTCTACCACTTACCTGCTGTACCAAAAGATTCTCTTCTGTTTCTTAATGATGGTCTTCTCCTGTGAGAAGCAATAAAAGCCACAGGGGTGCCTGTTCATGTGCTCACAGAGAGGCAGTATAGCAGGGTGGTTAGAGACCTTGACCCAGAAGTCACTGGCTCTGCCACGTCCTAGCTGCCACGGTGTGAAGCAAGGTACTGAGCCTCATTATTTCCTAACTCTTTGGTTATTGAAAAGAAGGGGAGGGGGCAGGGGGCAAGAAGAGCGAAGCCAGAGGAGGAAGGGATAGAGGAGACTCCAGTTTGGGACAAGGAAGACTTACCATGTTGCTTTGGATGGTCTCCACCAGAACTGACCCCGGTTTCACTATATGGGAGGAGTTGTTCTGGGCTTTGAACCTGGGTGAGAAAAATCAGATCCAAGAATTAAGTAACATAATCCGTGGGACTGATGAAAGGGGATTTTCTAAGTCATGCAACATCTATGATTTATTTCCTAGATTCTTGATAACATTCACAATGTACAATATTCAAAATGTATAATTGGTCAATGTACAAAGAAACAAGAACTTGTGGTCCATTCTCAAGAGAAAAGACAATCAATGAAAAGTAACATGACACAACCCTGATGTTGGATTCACACTGCAAAATGTCTGTCTTCTGGTGGCAGTTCAAACCTCAGTTCGAGTCTGATATCCTCAGCTGGGCTGTTCACAGAATGCCCTGGGCGTGCGTGGTTTTGGAGGTCAGCCTGCGATTTGGGCCAAGTTTAGATAAAATTTGAGGCTCTCCCTCTCTGGCTCTCTGTTTTTTATCCAGCAGTTTGACTACCCCAAACTCTGTTCTCTATTTTCTAGCCCAGACAGACTAAGTTTTCTCAAGGTATTTTAGTTGACCCTCACACACCAAGTTTAGCTTGCCCTCAGTCTAAAAGTGATAAAATGGGGAAATGATCTCCTGCCTTCCCTTCTTCCAAGTGTCAACCACCCTCCAGAATCTGCTTGGTTTTATTCACTCTCCAGTGCCTTCCAACTGTCCGTTCATCTCCCTTGTTTCGTTGTTCAGAGTTTAGAGCTGTTTCCTGCCGGAGGGTCAGATCCAGTAAAAACTTACTAGGCTTTACATGGGAATCTTTTTGTAATCATCAAATAGAGAAGAAAGGGGAGAAGTGACACAGACTCCGCGTTCTGGCCATGATGGAATAGCTTGTATCAGGCTAGTCCAACTCTACAAGCAGCTATAAAAACTGGACAAAATACATAAAAAAGCCATTTGAATGCATTGAAGAATGCGGTCAGAAGACGAGGGGATACAAACCCTGAGCAAAGTAAACTTACTGAGGAAAGCTCCTCATGAGTTCTAGGCTTTTCCCCAAGGGCACTTTGTGGTACAGGGAATAGAGTCCAAGGAGCAGGTGGCAGCATCAGTTGGCTGAGGAGAAAGGGATTGGAGCTTAAGACCATAAGGGGAAAAATCCAAGGCAGGGTTGGAGTCCTGAGTCTATCTATTCAGAATGTTTCAGCGTCCTGCCCTTGGGTGAGTCATTCATCAATTCCTTTGTTTTCGAGGGATAGTAGTACATGAATTTTCAACTGTGCAAAGGATTTGTGTCCCTAGCTCCCATGTTGTTCAAGGGTCAACTGAATCTATAAACCAATTGTATTTCTATATACTATCAGTAATCCATTAGAAAATCAAATTAACAAATACCTTATTTACAATAAAATCAAAAATATCAAATACCTAAGAATAAATCTGATGAAAGATGATAAAAGATGCACAAGCACACTACAGAAAACTATAAAACATGTTTATGAAAAATTAACGAAGATCTAAATACATAGAGGGATGATAATGTTCATGGCTTGGAAAACTCAATGTTGTCTAGATATTAATTAGCCTCCAAATTAATCTGTAGATTCCATGTAATTTCAATCAAGATCTCAGCAAGTTTTTATTTTTTTGGTAGAAATTGAAAAACTAATTTTAAAATTTATATGGAAATTCAAAGGGCCAAAAAATAGGGACTTCCTTGGTTGGCGCAATGGTTAGGAATCTGCCTGCCAATTCAGGGGAGACAGGTTGGATCCCTGGTCCAGGAAGATCCCACATACCGTGGAGCAACTAAGCCTGTGTACCACAACTACCGACCCTGTGCTCTAGAGCTTGCAAGCCACAACTGCTGAGCCCACATTCTACAACTACTGAAGCCCACGCGCCCTAGAGCTTGTGCTCCACAACAAGAGATGCCACCGCAATGAGAAGCCCAAGCGCTGCAATGAAGAGTAGCCCCTGCTTGCCAAAACTAGAGAAAACCACGTGCAGCAACAAAGACCCAACACAGCCTAAATAAATAAATAAATAAAATAAACATTTAAAAAACAAAACAAAGAGCCAAAAATAGCCAAGATAAGCGTTCTGTCTGTCCGGGTGTTTTTTTCCCCCCATTAAAAATCACTTTATTGAGCAATCGCTGACATACAAAAAAGCATAAGTATGCATTTGTAAAACCATCACCATAGTCTATGCCATAAACATACTCAGCGTCTCCAAAAGTTTCCTCCCACCCTCTTTATTTTTTTATTTATTTACTTTTTTACATCTTTATTGGAGTATAATTGCTTTACAACGGTGTGTTAGTTTCTGCTTTATAACAAAGTGAATCAGTTATACATATACATATGTTCCCATATCTCCTCCCTCTTGCGTCTCCCTCCCACCCTCCCTATCCCACCCCTCCAGGCGGTCACAAAGCACTGAGTTGATCTCCCTGTGCTATGCGGCTGCTTCCCACTAGCTATCTACCTTACGTTTGGTAGTGTATATATGTCCATGCCTCTCTCTCGCTTTGTCACAGCGCACCCTTCCCCCTCCCCATATCCTCAAGTCCGTTCTCCAGTAGGTCTGTGTCTTTATTCCTGTCTTACCCCTAGGTTCTTCATGACATTTTTTTTCTTAAATTCCATATATATGTGTTAGCATACGGTATTTGTCTTTCTCTTTCTGACTTACTTCACTCTGTATGACAGACTCTAGGTCTATCCACCTCATTACAAACAGCTCAATTTCGTTTCTTTTTATGGCTGAGTAATATTCCATTGTATATATGTGCCACATCTTCTTTATCCATTCATCCGATGATGGACACTTAGGTTGCTTCCATCTCCTGGCTATTGTAAATAGAGCTGCAATGAACATTTTGGTACATGACTCTTTTTGAATTATGGTTTTCTCAGGGTATATGCCCAGTAGTGGGATTGCTGGGTCATATGGTAGCTCTATTTGTAGTTTTTTAAGGAACCTCCATACTGTTCTCCGTAGTGGCTGTATCAATTTACATTCCCACCAACAGTGCAAGAGGGCTCCATTTTCTCCACACCCTCTCCAGCATTTATTGTTTCTAGATTTTTTGATGACGGCCATTCTGACTGGTGTGAGATGATAGCTCATTGTAGTTTTGATTTGCATTTCTCTAATGATTAATGATGTTGAGCATTCATTCATGTGTTTGTTGGCAGTCTGTATATCTTCTTTGCAGAAATGTCTATTTAGGTCTTCTGCCCATATTTGGATTGGGTTGTTTGTTTTTTTGTTATTGAGCTGCATTAGCTGCTTATAAATTTTGGAGATTAATCCTTTGTCAGTTGCTTCATTTGTAAATATTTTCTCCCATTCTGAGGGTTGTCCTTTGGTCTTGTTTATGGTTTCCTTTGCTGTGCAAAAGCTTTGAAGTTTCATTAGGTCCCATTTATTTATTTTTGTTTTTATTACGATTTCTCTGGGAGGTGGGTCAAAAAAGATCTTGCTGTGATTTATGTCATAGAGTGTTCTGCCTATGTTTTCCTCTAAGAGTTTGATAGTGTCTGGCCTTACATTTAGGTCTCTAATCCATTTTGTGTTTATTTTTGTGTATGGTGTTAGGGAGTGTTCTAATTTCATTCTTTTACGTGTAGTTGTCCAGTTTTCCCAGCACCACTTATTGAAGAGGCGGTCCATTCTCCACTGTACATTCCTGCCTCCTTGATCAAAGATAAGGTGACCATATGTGTGTGGGTTTATCTCCGGGCTTTCTATCCTGTTTCATTGATCTATCTTTCTGTTTTTGTGCCAGTACCATACTGTCTTGATTACTGTAGTTTTGTAGTATAGTCTGAAGTCAGGGAGCCTGATTCCTCCAGCTCCGTTTTTTGTTCTCAAGATTGCTTTGGCTATTCGGGGTCTTTAGTGTTTCCATACAAATTGTGAATTTTTTTGTTCTAGTTCTGTGAAAAATACCAGTGGTAGTTTGATAGGGATTGCATTGAATCTGTAGATTGCTTTGGGTAGTAGAGTCATTTTCACAATGTTGGTTCTTCCAATCCAAGAACATGGTATATCTCTCCATCTCTTTGTATCATCTTTAATTTCTTTCATCAGTGTCTTATAATTTTCTGCATACAGGTCTTTTGTCTCCTTAGGTAGGTTTATTCCTAGATATTTTATTCTTTTTGTTGCAGTGGTAAATGGGAGTGTTTTCTTGATTTCACTTTCAGAATTTTCATCATTAGTGTGTAGGAATGCCAGAGATTTCTGTGCATTAATTTTGTATCCCGCTACTTTACCAAATTCATTGATTAGCTCTAATAGTTTTCTGGTAGCATCTTTAGGATTCTCTATGTATAGTATCATGTCATCTGCAAACAGTGACAGCTTTACTTCTTCTTTTCCAATTTGGATTCCTTTTATTTCCTTTTCTTCTCTGATGGCTGTGGCTAAAACTTCCAAAACAATGTTGAATAACAGTGGTGAGAGTGGGCAACCTTGTCTTGTTCCTGATCTTAGTGGAAATGCTTTCAATTTTTCACCATTGAGGACGATGTTGGCTGTGGGTTTGTCATATATGGCCTTTATTATGTTGAGGAGAGTTCCCTCTATGCCTACTTTCTGTAGGGTTTTTATCATAAATGGGTGTTGAATTTTGTCGAAAGCTTTCTCTGCATCTATTGAGATGACCATATGTTTTTTCTCCTTCACTTTGTTAATATGGTTATCACATTGATTGATTTGCGTATATTAAAGAATCCTTGCATTCCTGGAATAAACCCCACTCGATCATGGTGTATGATCCTTTTAATGTGCTGTTGTATTCTGTTTGCTAGTATTTTGTTGAGGATTTTTGCATCTATGTTCATCAGTGATATTGGCCTGTAGTTTTCTTTCTTTGTGACATCCTTGTCTGGTTTTGGTATCAAGGTGATGGTGGCCTCGTAGAATGAGTTTGGGAGTGTTCCTCCCTCTGCTATATTTTGGAAGAGTTTGAGAAGGATAGGTGTTAGCTCTTCTCTAAATGTTTGATAGAATTCGCGTGTGAAGCCATCTGGTCCTGGG
Source organism: Tursiops truncatus (assembly GCF_011762595.2). Taxonomy (NCBI): domain Eukaryota; kingdom Metazoa; phylum Chordata; class Mammalia; order Artiodactyla; family Delphinidae; genus Tursiops; species Tursiops truncatus. The sequence continues at coordinate 77,238,549 of NC_047035.1, read as the reverse complement.
CTTTTGTTTTTTGGAAGATTTTTAATCACAGTCTCAATTTCAGTACTTGTGATTGGTCTATTTATATTTTCTATTTCTTCCTGGTCCAGTCTCAGAATGTTATGCTTTTCTAAGAATTTTTCCATTTGTCCAGGTTGTCCATTTTATTAGCATAGAGTTGCTTGTAGTAATCTCTCATGATCCTTTGTATTTCTGCAGTGTCAGTTGTTACTTCTCCTTTTTCATTTCTATTTTCTTGATTTGAGTCTTCTTCCTTTTTTCCTTGATGAGTCTGGCTAATGGTTTAGCAATTTTGTTTACCTTCTCAAAGAACCAGCTTTTAGTTTTATTGATATTTGCTATTGTTCCTTTATGTCTTTTTCATTTATTTCTGATCTGATCTTTATGATTTCTTTCATTCTGCTAACTTTGGGGTTTTTTTGTTCTCCTTTATCTAATTGCTTTAGGTGTAAGGTTAGGTTGTTTATTTGAGATGTTTCTTGTTTCTGTGGTAGGATTGTATTGCTATAAACTTCCCTCTTGGAACTGCTTTTGCTGCATCCCATAGGTTTTGGGTTGTCGTGTTTTCATTGTCATTTGTGTGTAGGTATTTTTTGATTTCCTCTTTGATTTCTTCAGTGATCTCTTGGTTATTAAGTAGTGTATTGTTTAGCTTCCATGTATTTGTACTTTATACAGAATTTTTCCTGTCATTGATATCTAGTCTCATTACATTGTGGTCTGAAAAGATACTTGATATGATTTCAATTTTCTTAAATTTACCAAGGCTTGATTTGTGACCCAAGACATCATCTGTCCTAGATAATGTTCCATGAGCACTTGAGAAGAAAGTGTATTCTGTTATTTTTGGATGGAATGTCCTATAAATATCAATGAAGTCCACCTTATTTAATGTGTTATTTAAAGCTTGTGTTTCCTTATTTCTTTTCATTTTGGATGATCTGTCCATTGATGAAAGTGGGGTGTTAAAGTCCCCTACTCTGATTGTGTTACTGTTGATTTCCCCTTTTATGGCTGTTAGCATTTGCCTTATGTATTGAGGTGCTCCTATGTTGGGTGCATATATATTTATAACTGTTATATCTTCTTGGATTGATTCCTTGATCATTGTGTAGTGTCCTTCTATGTCTCTCATAATAGTCTTTATTTTAAAGCCTATTTTGTGTGATAGAAAAATTGCTACTCCAGCTTTCTTTGATTTCTATTTGCATGGAATATCTTTTTCCATCCCTTCACTTTCAGTCTGTATGTGTCCCTAGGTCTGAAGTGGGTCTCTTGTAGACAGCATTCATATGGGTCTTGTTTTTGTATCCATTCAGCCAGTCTATGTCTTTTGGTTGGAGCATTTAATCCATTGACATATAGAGTAATTATCAATGTATGTGTTCCTATTACCATTTTCTTAATTGTTTTGGGTTTGTTTTTGTACGTCTTTTCCTTCTCTTGTGTTTCCTGCCTAGAGAAGTTCCTTTAGCATTTGTTGTAAAGCTGGTTTGGTCGTGCTGAATTGTGTTAGCTTTTGCTTGTCTCTAATTATTTTAATTTCCCCGTTCGTTGAATCTGAATGATACCCTTGCTGGGTAGAAATAATCTTGGTTGTAGGTTTTCCCCTTTCATCACTTTAAATATGTCCTGCCACACCCTCTGGCTTGCAGAGTTTCTGCAGAAAAATCAGCTGTTAACTTTATGGGGATTCCCTTATATGTTATTTGTTGCTTTTCCCTTGCTGCTTTTAATATTTTTTATTTGTATTTAATTTTTGATAGTTTGATTAATATGTGTTTTGGTGTGTTTCTCTTTGGGTTTTCCTGTATGGTACTCTCTGTGCTTCCTGGAATTGATTGACTATTTCCTTTCCTATGTTAGGCAAGTTTTTGACTATAATCTCTTCAAATATTTTCTCAGACCCTTTCTTTTGCTCTTCTTCTTCTGGAATCCCTATAATTTGAATGTTGGTGCTTTTAATGTTGTCCCAGAGGTCTCTGAGACTGTCTTCAATTCTTTTCATTCTTTTTTCTTTATTCTGCTCCCTGCCAGTTATATCCACCATTTCATCTTCCAGCTCACTTATCCATTCTTCTGCCTCAGTTACTCTGTTATCAATTCCTTCTAGAGTATTTTTAATTTCAGGAATTGTGTTGTTCGTCACTAGTTGTTTGCTCTTTAGTTCTTCTAGATTCTGTTAAATGTTGTATTTTCTCCATTCTGTTTCCGAAATTTTGGATCCTACTTTACTATCAGTACTCCGAATTCTTTTTCAGGTAGGTTGCCTATTTTTTCTTCATTTATTTGGTCTGGTACATTTTTACCTTGCTCCTTTGTCTGTAACATTTTTTTTTGTCCTTTCATGTTTTTGTTTTTTTGATGAGTGGTGCTGTATTCCTGTCTTACTTGTCTGTCCTGTTATGTCCAGCACAGGAGTTTGCAGGCAGTTGGATAGAGCTGGGTCTTGGTCCTGAGATGAGGACCTCCAGGAGGACCTCACTCCAATTGATGATCCCTGGGGTCTGAGGTTCTCTGTTAGTCCAGCAGCTTGGACTCAGAGCTCCCACCACAGGAGCTCAGGCCTGACCTGCAGCCTGGGAACCAAATCCCACAAGCCAGTCAAGTGGTGTTCCTCCCATCCCCTTAGGTGACTGTGATCCCCCAGTGGTGCCTGGTAGGTGCCCTAGTTGTGAGGAGATGCGAATTCCGCATTCCCCTAGTATGCCATCTTGACTCCACCTCCCATTTTCAGTTAATTTTTGAGCGAGGTGTATGTTGAGGTTCATTTTTTTTTGCCTATGAATGTCCAATTCCTCCAGCACAATTTGTTGAAAAGACTAACCTTTCTTCATTGAATTGTTTTTGCACCTTTGTCAAAAACCTATTGGCCAAACCATGGTCTTTCAGTAGGTTCTGCTGGTTAGATCCAGTTGTGGTGATACAACATTTAGCTCCTAGGCAAATGCTGTTGTAATTGAATATTTCTTCTTTTTCAGTGGCAGGGTAGAAATATACAGTTAAATCTGTTTTTTTCTGGACTTTTCAAGTAACTCTATTAGCCCTTAGTGAGCACATATGTATGACTAATTAGTAAGATGTATTTGGATCTTTCTATTTCATATAACATAGCTTGAAGTTGTGGGTCCCCATAGATATGAACTTTTACAAGTATGGCCCATACTTTTTCCTGGCACAGTGTATAATCCATGAATGTGAACCATTTGCTGTTGGATAAATACTCAAATTCATGTCTTCTTGATATAGTTCCATTCATGTGATCCTAGCAAATAGAAAGAATGATATATGTATCAAGATGACAAAGACCTTTTTAACACTTCAATTTTTAAAAAATGAATCTGAAAATGATCAGCTTTTTAGACTTCCTATGGCCCTCCCAACACCTAGCAGTACATTTGTAATGATGCGGTGCATCAGCTCCCTAGTGGGAGCTCTAAGCTTCAGCGGCTTCGGGAAACAAAGAACTGATGCCTCCTATTTACTGTTTTTTGACTTCTAACTTTTTATTCTCAACACCTTGGTTTTACTGAGAACTGCTCCTGTTTTGTTCCAGTACCTGAGGCTATAGAGGATGTTAATTTGCATGGCTGCAGAACGCAGTTTTAACCTTTTTCTTAGAAATGCCACAAGTCAGTAGGATTTCTGTTGTCATGCTATTTTAGTTCTCTACAAATATCACAACATGGCAAGACAAATTGCTGCAGTGTCAGGAATTAACTTTGTCTTCTGATTAAGGAGTATTCATTTTCATTCATTGGATTGTATGCCTGGACGATCAGATATGTAGATTTAATACATTTTAAAGATCTTGCATTCTTCACTTTATATGCAGATATGTGAAAAATGAAATCTTTTGAGATTTAGAACGGATCCACTTAATTTGCATTTTGTATAACTTTTCATAACATTAAGATTAAGTTGTCAATCAAAACTAATAGAATAAAATAAAAATTTCCTACATCATTAACAGAGAGTTGTTCACAAGGTAATGGTGGATTTGCACAATTCGTAATCAAAATTTATGATACCAGGTTGAAAATATAATAAATGACTTGATCACCAAAAAAAAAGTGTGTGCGTGTGTGCGTGTGTATGTGTGTGTGTGTATATTCCTTCCAGTCCGTCATGATAAGAAGCTTTTTTCATGATATTCTTAATATATGGGAGTGATCTATTCTCTAAGAATCACTGGGTTATTTTTAGGACAGTGGGATTATTTTAGATCAAAATAATGACAATATCAGATTCTTGAAAACTCCAAGATCTGTTTTCTCCTAAGGAGACCTATAATAATGTGTGTTGTTGAAAACTTTGCTGGTGTCTTGCCTTTTATATTAGCTGGATTCACAGAAAAAATGAAGATCTCAGTTAGACAATGTTACTTATGGCCTAATAATTTATGTGCAGCAACAAGAATCTTATACACTGCCAGTGGGATGTAAATTGGCACAAAACCATGGAAAACAATTTGGAGAAAACCACCTCTTCAGCAAAACCACTTTTGGAAAGCCGCAAATGGCAAAATAGAACATTCACTCATCCTGCAAGCCAGTAATCTCACTATATAACATATCCTAAAAATTTCTTGTGCATATACTCTAGGGGAGAATGTACAATAATTTTTACACAGCATTGCTAATAATAGCAAAACACTGGAAGCAACCCAATGTCCATCAACAGTATAATGGAGAAATAAAGTTGTGATATACAGCGGAAGAAATAATTTGTGATTATACTCAATAACATGGATGAATCCCCTAAATATAATGTTGACCAGAAGAGACAGATCGCAGAAGAATGTATGCATTCTAATTTGAGATAGACAAAGTTCAAAGTTGATTAAACTAGACAATATATTTTAGAGTACATATGTAAGTAATAAATATATTAAAAGAAACAAGGGGATAGTTATCACTAAAACTAAATAACCTAACTATATAACCACTAAAATTCATAATAGTGGTTAATATTCTGGAGGAGAGAGGGGATGAGTTCAGGATATGGTAGAGGAAAGTTCTGGAGTATATTTTGTTGTCTGGCCTGGGTACATGAGTGTTGACTACTAACCATTCCTTAGACATTACACATGTGTTTGTACACTACATTTATTCTCTACCTCAATAAAACTTGTAGAGGAAAGGTACTTTAGTTTCATGTTTTTAGTGTCTCAGTTCCCTATATCCGCAGGAGGTGTAGGGGTTGGAGGATGGAGAGTTCACAGGTAACAGCTGAAGGAAACAGAAATGGCCCTTTCACAAAAGGCAACCCCAAAACGGGCTTTCCTTTCATCCAAGTCTAGTCTAGGCCTGTTTGAAACAATCACTCTGGGTCTGCCAAGATGAGAAAGTAATGGCAGGCATGGATTTAAGCAGAAGTAGGAAACACCTGTTTCCAAAATGGCGGACTTGGTTCTGGGGCTCAGAGTTTGCAAACTGCCAATGGTGGGGAGGGGCTCATATGGGCCATGGACATGTGTTTATGATTGGACCCACATGTGTTTATGATTTTTAAGCTAGTTGGTAGCAACTTCAAAACATGAGATTTCACATGAGAATCTTAAATTTCAGTTCCTCTTGAAAAATCAAACCTGGTAGCATTGGGTGCCCATTTAGATGGAACATTCACTCTTCAGTTCAGCACGGTTCTCATCACCCCCCATTGGCTGACACCGAACTTGCTTATTTACGTGAGTGGACTGACCTCTGAAGGCATGAGCAGCACCTGGTTTGTGGGTTCTGTGACCACAGAAATGTGGCCCTTTTGCTTCTAGTACTCCAGAAACAAGCCTGGGTACGGCAGAGGCCATAGGAATGCCCATGGAGGCTGGATGCTATGTGATGCGCTCTCTGAAGCAGCCGTGATGAGGGCCCCTGCATGGATCTGGTACGGAGGGATGAGGTTCAGCAGATATGGCTCAGGCCTCACAGCAGCTTGACGGGGGGGAATGCCAGCAGGGATCATGATGGATGGCTAACTCTCCTCTCCCATTTTCCTGGATGACGAAAGCGGAGGATCCTGGTATGACACAAGGAAGAGTGGGTGGCGAGGGGAGGAAGCAATAGAAACATACTGGTATTGGCCATATCATTGATCTTGAAAAGGTAGGCTGAGAAACGGATTTGACTTGAAGAAAAAAAAGAAATATGACTTTTTTTGCACCTTGATTACTGTGGGAACATTCATTCATGCTTTTTATGTGGTGTTTTACGATGACCTTTTTTTTTTTTTTTGCGGTACGCGGTCCTCTCACTGTTGTGGCCTCTCCCGTTGCGGAGCACAGGCTCCGGACGCGCAGGCTCAGCGGCCATGGCTCACGGGCCCAGCCGCTCCGCGGCATGTGGGATCTTCCCGGACCGGGGCACGAACCCGTGTCCCCTGCATCGGCAGGCGGACTCTCAACCACTGCGCCTCCAGGGAAGCCCTACGATGACCTATTTTGATGGAAGTTAAAAAGAATATTAACGTCTAAATGTTTCCAGTCCCTCTCTCTCCTCCCATTTAGAAAAGAGAATCTTGTGTTTGCTAGTCTATCTTCTCTCTCTTCCTCACCCTCTGTTTATCAGTCCCAGAACAATTCCTATACTTGCAAATGCCAGAGCAGAATCAGAAATGGGTGAGGAAAAAGCCCAGATGACAGGAGGAGAGGGGAAATGAAGGAAAGAAGCCAAATTGAGTTCATAATAAAGCGCGGGAGAGAGGGGAGGGGTGAAAAGGAGAGGGGACTGGGTGGAAAGAGGGTGGGAGGTGGGTTGACAGGTGAATCAGCCTGAGGACCAGGTGGTAAGCAAGAAACCGGTGGAGGACAGGAAGGTAAAGACCAGCATGCTTCCATCGTGAAATAAATAAGACCCCCTCCTTAATATTTAAAATTTATTTGATATTTATAACAGACACAATTTAAAGATTGGAATCACTATTTGGCAGTAGGTGGGGACTGGGAGACTGAATTCTTATTTGAACCTGATGCCGTTACTTACGGAAACAGGGCAATGAGGATCCAGGACTCATAAGGGTTACCCCATAGCATGGAATCCAACAGACCCAGAATCCGTAGAGGGAAGGTAGGGACTTTGAATTAAGGGGAGGGACCTTGGGTTTCCCTGGTGGCGCAGTGGTTGAGAGTCCGCCTGCCGATGTAGAGGACACGGGGTTCGTGTCCCGGTCCGGGAAGATCCCACATGCCGCGGAGCGGCTGGGCCCGTGAGCCGTGGCCGCTGGGCCTGCGCGTCCGGACCCTGTGCTCCGCAACGGGAGAGGCCACAACAGTGAGAGGCCCACATACCGAAAAAAAAAAAAAAAAAAAAAAAAAAAAGAGGAGAGACCTGCCCAATTTTAGAACTGGGCGGGCAAATGAGCAGATGCCAGTGGAACAGACAAGATGTGGGCAATGTCCTGAATCCAAAGGGAGTCAGTAAGGCTGGTGCAAACAGGGATGCGATCAATCAGAGCTACAGCAGCAGCTGAGCGCTCTCTCCATTTCTCTACTGCCTGCAGGGGCAGGAGGCTCTCGTGGTTGGGAAGGAGGTCAGATGAAGTCAGGGAAACGCTGAGCTGAGCTGCTGCTGGGTCACTAAAAGGTCCTAAAAGGGAGAATATTTGGTTAAACGTTTTCCACTTATTTGCCTCACCTGACCGTGCCTCACTGTTGATTGATGGGTGTTTATTTATTTGGAATATAAACGTGTTGATTTTTATGATAGCTGTCCTGTCAGTCATGCCACTCTAAGTATTGGAATTCAAATATATTCCAATTAAACTCATTTAAATTCTATGCATATTTGCAAAATGCCTATTGTTTATATAGTATTTGAATTTTGCCAATTGTGCCAACAGTGTTCTTTACAGCATTTTTCCTATATCCAGGATTGCATCCAGGATCACACATTGCGTTTAGTTGTCATGTCTCTTTAGTCCCCTTTTTTTGGAACAGCTCTGCCTTCTTTTGTCTTTCATGACCCTGCTATTTTGAAGGGTGTAAGACAGTTGTTGCATAGAATGTTCCTCATAGTACATAATAATCTTCTTAATACTAAGAAAGATACAGAGAGAGAGAATCTTAGTGCTGAAGGAACCTGTGAAATTATTCCACATTGCTTAATTTTACAGATGAGAAATCTAGTGTATAAGCTAATTTAAAATTAATTTTAAAAGAGTAATCCAGACATTATAATCTCATTAGGCAGCTGGCACATAAAAAAGGTTTGATGAGGGCTGTAGTATATTCAGAGGATTCCATGAAGGAATCAGGAGGCTGAAGGCTGGTGGGACTTGGATAGAGAGAACACAGAGCATCAGGTGCCTCATGAACAGGACTCCCCTCAGTGACAGGCACCACTTTGTTACATTTTCCAAAGACGGCCATAATAATAGGTCTTTCTAGGACTTGGCCACTTCCTTATCAAGTGAGGAGTCCAAGTCCCTTCCTCCTCGAATTTGGCCAAACTTGTGACTGTTTTCATAAATAGAATGCAGTGGCAGTGACATTGAGTGGCTTCCAAGGCTAGGTTAGAAAAGCCCATGCAGCTTTTGCCTGATTCCCCTGGAATTCAGCCACCATGCTTTGAGGAAGCCCAAGCAGCTCACAGAAAGGCTCAAAGTATTAGGCTCACAGGCGTGGTTGAGCTGCTTGGCAACAGCCAGTGCCAACTTTCCAGCCGTGTGAATGAGAAATCTTGAAGGCAGGTCCTCCAGACCCCGGTCAAACAGCCCCACCTAACACCACGGAGAAGAGAATAGCTGTTTCCACGGGCACTTGCCCAAGTTGTAGATTTGTAAGGAAAAAGGAAAATATTGTTGACATGTACACACTGCTATATTTAAAATGGATAACCGGGCTTCCCTGGTGGCGCAGTGGTTGAGAGTCTGCCTGCCGATGCGGCGGACGCGGGTTCGTGCCCCGGTGCAGGAGGATCCCACATGCCGTGGAGCGGCTGGGCCTGTGGGCCATGGCCACTGAGCCTGCGGGTCCGGAGCCTGTGCTCCGCGGCCGGAGAGGCCACAACAGTGAGAGGCCGACGTACAGAAAAAAAAAAAAAAAAAAAAAAGGATAACCAACAAGGCCCTACTGTATAGCACAGGGAACTCTGCTCAATATTATGTAACAACTTAAATGGGAAAAGAATTTGAAAAAGGATACATGTATATGTATAACTGAATCACTTTGCTGTACACCTGAAACTAACGCAACATTGTTAAGCAACTTTACTCCAATATAAAATAAAAAGTTTCAAAACATAAATAAATAAGAACAATTAAAAAAAAGAAAATATTGTAACTGTCTTAAGCATCTAAGCTGTGTTTGTGGTTTTTTGCTGCACAGCTGTAGATAAACAAAATGCTGGCTAACCTTCGGGTGTCCTGTGAGGAGGAGGCAAGAAACCAGGAGTGAGGTGCTTAGAATCCTTCAGACACACGAGCTTCCCTGGTGGTGCAGTGGTTAAGAATCCACCTACCAATGCAGGGGACATGGGTTCGAGCCCTAGTCTGAGAAGATCCCACATGCCGTGGAGCAACTAAGCCCATGTACCACAACTACTGAGCCCGTGAGCCACAACTACTGAGCCCTTGTGCCACAACTACTGAAGCCCGTGCACCTAGAGCCCGTGCTCCTCAACAAGAGAAGCCACCACAATGAGAAGCCCATGCACCGCAACAAAGAGTAGCCCCCACTCGCCGCAACTAGAGAAAGGCCACGCACAGCAACGAAGACCCAACGCAGCCAAAAAATAAACAAATAAATAAAATTCAAAAAAAAAAAGAATCCTTCAGACACAAAACCAAATATAGGGTCCCAGTTCAAGCATACTACAACTGCAGGGACCCGACCAAAAGAATTTAAACAGAGGGCTCTTTGCATCTACTGGACCTCATAATCAAGACACAGAAGCCACCCCTGAAAGGCTGCAGCTGAGAAACTCTGAGTGTCATCCCAGGCTCCCTGCGTGGCCCCAAGGAGCTTTGCTGGATTAACCATTCAGCTTCCTACACTCCATCCTCATCCTTCACACTAAACACCACATCTCTTCCATCCGCTGTCTGCCTCACCCTAAGTGCTTAACTCCAGGTTTTTGAAACTGTGGCACTTGAAAATGTGAATGGTGAGCAGGCCCAGAGCCTGCAAAGGCAGTCAGAGCCATTGTGCCTAAGACCAACCCACTGCCACAAGAGCCATTACACCAAGAACCCAAGTCCTAAGGCTATCTCAGGAAAATAAGAGCTACTCTACAGTAAAGACTTCCCAAATGCAGGGTGGGATTTTTCTCCCACAGGTCAATCCCACCCTGCATTTGGGAAGCCCCTTGACAGCCATAGAAAGAGCTTTCAATCTTTTCTAAAATTTATTAGCGACTCGTTTTCCTTTTCTCTCCGTCTAGGGAGTAGTTGAAAGACTTCATTGCAACTGATAAGCTGTAATTAGGGACTTATGGTTTCCCTAGAGTTTAGGACCAATAGCTACAGAATCTTATTAGAAAATGTAATTAATGTATTCCCATTACATTTTCACTTACTAGTGGGGAAACTAGAATAGTGATGGGAGGCTTTTCACAAAAGTGAAAAAAGTTAGGTAAATTATCATTTTTTAAGCCTCATTACAAAAGAAAAACACTCTTTTAATGCAATCTTGTTCAGCTAAATGAATAAAATGCTTCTCTGCATTAAAAACAAAATGTCATCTCTCTTCCTCATTTTAAAACAAATTAAGTCTGAATAAGATATTACAGCTTCCAGTGAAATCAGTTCCTCCTGGATTGGGAAAAATATAATCTTGGTTATAAAGAGCAAATGAAACAAACATTACCATGGCTAAGAGACAACGTTAACATCTGATTATTGAAGGGAGGGATGATATTTCACACAGTTCTGTCCATGCTGTGAGAGTAGACATTAAAGTTACTGTACTAAGACATATCCCCACCCATCTACCAAAATGATAAAAATTCCACAAATGAAAATTCACTAATTTTCAGTAAACCTTTTTGCATTTAGAATCAACCTGTTAAACTACTATTATTCCTGGAAAGAGTACTATAACGGTTATGACCACTTTTTGAGGTTTCATCTTGAACCTTTTGAAATAAAGAATTGCTGCCTTAAAAAGCTAAAGCAGGGCTTCCCTGGTGGCGCAGTGGTTGAGAGTCCGCCTGCCGATGCAGGGGACACGGGTTCGTGCCCCGGGCCGGGAAGATCCCACATGCCGCGGAGCGGCTGGGCCCGTGAGCCATGGCCGCTGAGCCTGCGCGTCCGGAGCCTGTGCTCCGCAGCGGGACAGGCCACAGCAGTGAGAGGCCCGCATACCGCAAAAAAGAAAAAAGAAAGATATGTAATAAGCACTGTGACACCTGTAATTTCTGTGCAGTAGGAGAATTCTTTTCCAATTCAAATGCAACCCATATGTTATTTTTCCTACAGAGGCTTCAGGAACATTCAGAATAGAGATAGAAAGCACCAGCAATATGTAAATCGAGAAACTATTCCCAGTTAATGAGTATATATTGGCAAGCATTTTGCCAAGCTTACTTAACAAAGCAAATCTCCTAAGAAATAAAATCGACGAGACCCTGTTTTATAACATCTGAACCTGTACATCTGCAAATCAAAAAACAGAACTCTGAAATTGGCAACAAGTGCCTTGATACAAGGAAGCAGCTGTTTAAGGCCAGAGCTGCAAGGAGCAGGAATAGCTCCCAGTAGAATCTGAACAAGCAGAAAAGGGTGCAGAGCCAAAAAGGAACAATTCACTAATTTGCAGTAAGGATAGATTGAAGTTAATCCCCAAACACCACAATATAGCGTTTTTACTTATTCTGCCTATCGATCTATCATTTAGCTATTGAGTTAAAGGAATGGTAAGTTATTGTTTATCAGTGTGAGTTCAGGCATTCTCAATCCTTTGATTAACTTTACAAAAATTAGAAAAAATTTCTCAAATATTATAGACAGCTACCTCAATCGATTCTACCTGTCTACAAATTGCAAAGGTAATCAATATCCTGGTGCTCAGAATGAGCCCACCAGATAAGCATTTTTCCTTATAGAATTTTCCCTTAACAGGTTCATTTCTGTCTGAGTGCACTATACACACTACGAGCACACATTCTCCCTTATTTTGTATTCCCAGGTACTGGTACCATGGCTGACATAGGTTAGGCATTCCATAAGTCTTCTATCCTGTGAATGAGTCAAAAGGATGCCATATCTCCTTTCAGCTAAACCCTAAAAGTGAAGTAGTTGAGTGTTTTAAGGGTAGGAGGGAGGGAGACACAAGAGGGAAGAGATATGGGAACATATGTATATGTATAATTGATTCACTTTGTCATAAAGCAGAAACTAACACACATTGTAAAGCAATTATACTCCAATAAAGATGTAAAAAAAATGGTGGGTACATAATCTATCTTGCTGTTGGTGATAAATGTCATACAATAAAATTATTGATACAACACATTTAAAAAATGTGTTCTTGCAGAGCAGATGGATCTAAGTGGAGTCAAAGAGAACTCTGAGATATTCTTTTCTCACTTCTGGTTTAGCTTGGAATCCAGAAAATAATGGTAATGAAGAGAAAAGGTGTGGGGTTTCGGTTCATGCAAAAGAGCATTCTTTTCCAAAGGCGCATCGGGTTAAACTTGCACACCTTATTTGTCAGAAACTTCCGATGCTGTATCTCTAGGCCAAAGTGAGCCAAAAAACACTTTTCCTAATCAAATTCAGATTGATTTGGGTCGATAGCTCAAAACTAGAATCTGAATGAGGGCTCTTTGTGTCAGATTTTAGTTAGGCTATTTAAGCCATAAAGTACTTGTTATCTTTCCTCATGTACTCCTCCCAAAACAGAAAAGTAGATATTTCCTTTTCTGATAAAGACATATGCCAAAGTCATAATGGCTGCTTAAAATGGGGAAGAAGGCAGAAAAAAAATTATTTTAATTAACACTTGGAAGATAGGCATCGTTACACATTTTTTTTTTTTTTTTTTTTTGGCTGTACGCGGGCCTCTCACTGTTGTGGCCTCTCCCGTTGCGGAGCACAGGCTCGGGACGCACAGGCTCAGCGGCCATGGCTCACGGGCCCAGCCACTCCGCGGCATGTGGGATCTTCCCGGACCGGGGCACGAACCCGTGTCCCCTGCATCGGCAGGCGGACGCTCAACCACTGCGCCACCAGCGAAGCCCCCACATATTTTTGATCAAAGTATTTGGAGGCTTCCCTGGTGGCGCAGTGGTTAAGAATCCACCTGCCAATGCAGGAGACATGGGTTTGAGTCCTGGTCCGGGAAGGTCCCACATAACATGGAGCAACTAAACCCGTGCGCCACAACTACTGAGCCTGAGCTCCAGAGCCCGCGAGCCACAATTACTGAGCCTGTGCTCCTAGAGCCGGTGCTCCGCAACAGAGAAGCCACCACAATGAGAAGCCCAGGCACCGCAATGAAGAGTAGCCCCTGCTCGCCGCAACTAGAGAAATCCCGCGCGCAGCAGTGAAGACCCAAGGCAGCCAAAAATAAAAATAAGTTAAAAAAAAAAAAAGTATTTGGAACTAGACTGAATGTCAACACCATCAGTAGTTGTCACCATTTGTATTGACACAGCAAGGTAAAATTGTTACTCTGGGCTCAAGGAAAAGTAATGAATAGTGACAGTAAAGTCTTTTATTATTTGGTAAGTTGAATTATACAGAGGAAACTCTTTTCAAATTAGTCAGAGAGGTGGCGCATGCAAACATGATCCTTTCAGAAGGACTGAAATGATAATATTCGAACTCTCTTTAATTTGATTAAAATACCCTCTTTTAGTCCTTAGGAAAGATCTGGTCTCTGAGAGACCATATTTATCATTCTCAGACAATGCTTTTGTGCAGTGACTGTAAGTAATAGAACAGTTCTTAAGCTAGAACCAGAAATATGCTAGCTTGTGGGAAGCCTAACTGAATTCAAACCAAGAGGCAGGAGGGCTCAGAAACGACCTGATAGTTGTAAACACAACCTCTGCCTGGTGTCATACGGTTTGACTGGCAGACAGAAAGGGCTGGGTCAATTTTCATATTTTATAATACTGTGCTAGTTAGACGCTTTTTATTATATGGGATGGAGCCTCAGTCACTGAGTTTTAAAAAAAATGGCAAATCCTACAGATGCACAAGAACCAAGCCCTGAAAGTCGTCAGGATCTGAGACAGGTCTTTTAACCACGTACGCCTGGCTTTTACTCTTGGCTAGTGAAGGCTGCCTCTCACGAGGTCTTGCTTTACTGGGACGTATCTGTTTTATCATCCTGCTTCCTTATTTTTAGATGAGGAGACTAGTTCCTCTGCATACCGCTATTGTAATGATTAATGAATGTTACTAAAAAGCACTTAGAGCAAGCATGCATTTCTTTAATCCATTCATCCTCTCTTCTCAGAGTGTTTCTCTTTCTTTAAACCTCCCACGCTTCCTGCCCCAACCTCATTCTCAGCTGATGACTTACTTGCTTTATATTTCACTGCGAATCCAAAAGCAATGAGAAGAGGATGTCCATAAACCCCACCACGACCTCAACTTGCTAACAAGTGTCTGTGCCTGGGTACCCTGCCTGCCATCCTGGTACCACGGAGGAGGTCTGCCTGTGTATCCCTCCGCTCATACGTTAGGCCCCCTCCCTCTCTTCTACACAAGGACACCATCCCAGCGATACTCCTCTCTCTTCCCTGTATCATCATTTCCCCCTCTCTAGTAGATCATGCCCACCAACATACGAACAAAGTGTAATTGATCCTGCCATGAAAAAATCAAAATCAAAAGCCCTCTCTGGACCCTCACATCCGCCTCTGGCTACCACCACATTTATCTCTTTCCCTTTAGACCAGAACTTGCAGAAAGAATTTTCTATTCTGTTTCCAATTCCTCTTCTCACATACTGCCTTGAAACCACTCCCACCGAGCTTTCATCCCCCCACGCCTCCACCAAAACTACTGCTGTCGAGGCTCTTAACAATTTCCAAACCCAGCTGGTCTCCCCTGGCTATCTGCAGTATCTGTCACGGTCGACCATCCCCTACTCCTTCACTTTGCCTTCCCACTCCTAGTTTCCCCCCATCTCACTGGGTTCTCAACCTCAGTTTCATATCCTGGTGTTTCTTCACCTCCCAGATCTCTAAATAGTGGTGTTGAGACAGGAAGGGGGCAGAGCACGACCGTTGAGGACACCACATAAACTGGTTAGAACCAACCAAGTCCAAGATGGCAGTCGCGGTCGACTTCCGGTAGACCTTGAGCCTCAGTATACACTCATTGAAACACATCAGCACAAGCTAAATGACACACCCACAGGCGCCATGACAGTTCCAAGGCCGACCACAAAAGGTCAAAAGGTGGGCGGTGGCCCAATTCCTGGAAATCCCCATCCTTCCCCAAAAGAGCTGGAATACTCTTCCCACTCATTATCCTATGAAATTACCCACCCTCATAAAAACTGACAACCCCTTACCTTGGGGCCTCTAACCTTCCGAGATGGCCCACATTCTGTTTGTGAAGTGTGTATCTCCCTGAATAAATCTTCTTTCACTTAACTATGGCTCACTCTTGAATTCTTTCCTGTGCAAATCCAAGAACCCACACTGGGTGGCCGTCCCAGGGACTCTTTTGAGACCTGAGATGTGACCATCCTTTCTGTCCTGCAACAGCGTGACCCAGGGATAGTCGTTAGACCTTTTTTTTCTCTACCTACTTCTCCCTAGTTGGTCTCTTTGTATGTCACATGCTGGCATTCTCAATTATATGCCTGCAGGACAGTTCTCTCCACTTTTATGCCTAGTAGGCACCTCAAACTTATACCCAACTGAACACCTGATCTTCCCCCCTACAACCTGCTTCCCCACGGTTTCCCTTGTCACAGGAAATGGCAACTCTATCCTTCTGGTTGCTCTGTCAGCCTTGGTTCCCCTCCTTCTCTGAACCCTAGTTCTAACTGGTCAGCAAATCCTGACAGATCCATCTTTAAAACATGTCCAAAACTTGCCACCCGTCAATGGAAATTCTAACAATTTCCATTGCTACTGCCTCCGTCCCAGCTTCCATTGCCTGCCCCCCTGGGGTGTTACAGTAGTTGTTCGGCTACCCTGGGCTCCGACACTCTGCTCTCAGCACAGCAGCCAGAGGGAGCTTCTAAAAAGGAAATCAGAGTATGTCACTCTTCTACTTCCCACACCCAAGGACTCAAGTCACTGCATTTGACTTGAGAGGAAAGGCTGAAGTCATTACGGTCGCCTCTAAACAAAACCCAACACAAACTAGCCCTTCCCTCTACCCATTAGCCTCTGACCTCGTCTCCTCTATTCTCCTTATTGCCACACTCCAAACCAGCCACTCTGGCTGCCAGGGCCTTGGCACTGGCTCTTCCCTCAGCCTAGAATGCATTTCCACGTGGCTCACTGCCTGACCTCTCTCTGGTGCTTATTCAAATATCACATTCTCCAAGAGGTCTTCCTGACCGTTTAAAATCCTACTCTCCTCCAGCCCACCCCCCTTTCCTGACTTATTATCCTCCAGAGCATTTATCACTATTTAATATTCTACTTATCTCACTTGTTTGAAAAATTGCCTCCACGTGAGAATGGAAGTTTCGTGAGAGCAGGGTTTTGTTTTGTTTCTACATTTTCAGTGTGTGGGAGAGCACTTGGAACAAAGTAGCTCCTCAAGAAATATTCAGTGACTGGCACAAGATCAATGGTCCATGAATGTCATTGATAATTGTCACCTGCTCTCAACTGACCAGTTTTGCTTCCCTGAGCAGGGAGAAATTCAAGGGGAAATTTCAGTGACAAGGGAACGTAGGCTAAGCAAACTCCCAGGGTGTCTGTGTTTTGCGGCACACACCGCTGTCTGCTCAAGCTGCTGTCATGGCATTCAGCACATCTGAGTTCCACCCTGAGAAGCTGGTGAACTGTGTGCTCTGCTTGCCCCTCTGCCCTGTCCCCTGTTCCTCACCCAGAGTTAGAACTGACCTCTGTATGGAGAAGGGAGGGGTCAGGGGGCTACCATGTCAGAAAAGATCAGAAAAACAATGGATGGAAACCGAAGCGTCTGGAAGGATCATCAGGCTGTTAATGGCAGTTTTCTCTGGGAGGGTATCTTTTATGTTGTGTAGTTTGCTTGTCTGAGTTTTCTGTAATAAACAAATAGAAGAAAAAGGTTTGAAAACTTTATTTTATGAAAATAAGAAAGAAAAGTTACATTTGGAGATTCTTCTGCCAGCAGTGTGTCTCTAAAGTGTCCAGAATGACAAGTGCCCCAGGATTGGAAGCTACTGCCCTGGGGGCAAGTGCGCCCCTAGACAGGGCCTGAAATGCATCCATTCCATCCTCAATGGGCAGGAGGCTTGCCTGACTACTTCTGCTTGCTGTGACGCCATGATCACCGAGCAGCATTCTGATAATTTAGTATCCCAGGAAAATTGCCTACTGGGAGAGGCACACAGCATTCGTCTTCTGAGTTACATTTTCTTCAGTAAAAATTAATGTATTCGTTTTCTGGATTTGGTTTTTAAGATGATGAAATTTTTTTGCCGAGAACAACCTCAAAGCCGTCTTATTCAGAAATCTTGTGTCAGTCTGGTTAACACGTTTGCCCTCATATGTCCTTGGCTGGAGGCGAGCTCTGTGTCTCACCTGGTGGTGAGAAGTGGATCTGAATTTCAGGTAACAGCTGAACCCAATGATGGCTGCCTGGTGAAAGATCAACTATTTTGTTGCAACTATGGTGAGCAAGAGAAGGGAGACTCCACTGAAAGAAGCAAATGTGCCTTACGATAACGGGGAAGTAACTAAACCTCACTTTGGTGGATGGCTAACATTTATTTCACGCCTGCGGCTGCACATTTTAATCTTCTCCTTCTTGGAGGCTGAACGACATTATTTATGCCTGGCAACGGACTATGTCTCTTCAACTTTATTTGCATAAAGATCTCCTGGGGATGTTAGTTCACTTGGAATCCCAGGCCCCACTCTCAGACTCTGCTTTTGGCCAGCACAATGGAGAGTGGCCCTAACTCAGGGCAACTCAGTCACGCACTTCAAATCCAGCAAGGCTCAGCCCCCTCTCCTTGTTCTGCTTTCCTCAGTCTGTTTCTGCTCTTCTTACCTCCTGATCTCTGGTCTATTTGTCCTGTAGCTTCTCCCCCGGGCCCTCAGGACTGATGCCTGTTAAGCCTTCTTCAGCACTGAGCTTAGCTTCTTTCTTTAGTCCATCCTTACTCCTCGGAACCCATGGTTTGAGATCATCCCAACCCTAATCCTAGGCCCATGATGGAATGAGAATAGAGGCTGGGAGCCATTGCCACAGGCAAATGTATTCATGTTCAGAGTCCAGAAAAGAAATAAAGGAATTTGCATATTTCAATAAGAACCCCAGGAGATTCTGTTATAGTGTGCATTTGGGGGGACGTCTTTGGATCACATTTTGAAAAACATTTTATAAGGCAATATGCATTTTTCAAACTACAGATCATAATCCACTCGTGGGCCATAACATCAATTTAGTGGGTCACTACCAGCGTTAAAAACTAATGAATAGGGGAGGAGCTTCAAGATGGCAGAGGAGTAAGAAGTGGAGATCACCTTCCTCCCCACAAATACACCAGAAATACATCTACATGTGGGACAACTCCTACAGAACACTTAGTGAACGCTGGCAGAAGACCTCAGACCTCCCAAAAGGCAAGAAACTCCCCACGTACCTGGGTAGGCCAAAAGAAAAAAGAATAAACAGAGACAAAAGGATAGGGACGGGACCTGCACCAGGGGAGGGAGCTGTGAAGGAGGAAAGGTTACCACACACTAGGAAGCCCCTTCGCGGGCGGAGACTGCGGGTGGTGGAGGGGGAAAGCTTCGGAGCCACAGAGGAGAGCACAGCAACAGGGGAGCCGAGGGCAAAGCGGAGAGATTCCCGCACAGAGAGTCAGGGCTGACCGGCACTCACCAGCCCGAGAGGCTTGTCTGCTCACCCGCCGGGGCGGGCGGGGGCTGGGAGCTGAGGCTCGGGCTTCGGTCGGAGCGCCGGGAGAGGACTGGGGTTGGTGGCGAGAACACAGCCTGAAGGGGACTGGTGCGCCACGGCTAGCCGGGAGGGAGGCCGGGGAAAAGTCTGGACCTGCCGAAGAGGCAAGAGGCTTTCTCTTACCTCTTTGTTTCCTGGTGCGCGAGGAGAGGGGATTAAGAGCGCTGCTTAAAGGAGCTCCAGAGACGGGCGCGAGCCGCGGCTAAAGCGCGGACCCCAGAGACGGGCAGGAGACGCTAGGGCTGCTGCTGCCGCCACCAAGAAGCCTGTGTGCGAGCACAGGTCACTCTCCACACCTCCCCTCCCGGGAGCCTGTGCAGCCCGCCACTGCCAGGGTCCCAGGATCCAGGGACAACTTCCCCGGATGAACGCACGGCGCGCCTCAGGCTGGTGCAACATCACGCCGGCCTCTGCCGCTGCAGGCCCGCCCCGCCCTCCGTGCCCCTCCCCCCGCCCCCGGCCTGAGTGAGCCAGAGCCCCCGAAGCAGCGGCTCCTTTAACCCCGTCCTGTCTGAGCAAAGAACGGACGACCTCCAGCGACCTACACACAGAGGCAGGGCCAAATCCAAAGCTGAGCCCCTGGGAGCTGTGAGAACAAAGAAGAGAAAGGGAATAATACAGGATAATACAGGATATTCCAAGGAGATAATACAGGATAATCCAAGGAGAAACACCACAAGACACGTATTAACCAAACTATCAAAAATTAAATACAAAGAAAAAATATTAAAAGCAGCAAGGGAAAAGCAACAAATTACATACAAGGGAATCCCCTTAAGATTAAAAGCTGATCATTCAGCAGAAACTCTGCAAGCCAGAAGGGACTGGCAGGACATATTTAAAGTCATGAAAGGGAAAAAACTACAACCAAGATTACGCAGCAAGAATCTCATTCAGATTCGACAGAGAAATTACAAACTTTACAGACAAGCAAAAGCTAAGAGAATTCAGCACCACCAAACCAGCTTTACAACAAATGCTAAAGGAACTTCTCTAGGCAGGAAACACAAAGAAGGAAAAGACCTAGAATAACAAACCCAAAACAAGTAAGAAAATGGTAATAGGAATATACACATTGATAACTACCTTAAATATAAATGGATTAAATGCTCCAACCAAAAGACATAGACTGGCTGAATGGATACAAAAACAAGACATGTATATGTGCTTTCAACAAGACACCCACTTCAGACCTAGGGACACATACAGACTGAAAGTGAGGGGATGGAAAAAGATATTCCATGCAAATGGAAATCAAAAGAAAGCTGGAGTAGCCATTCTTCT
This sequence comes from Tursiops truncatus, assembly GCF_011762595.2. Classification (NCBI taxonomy): domain Eukaryota; kingdom Metazoa; phylum Chordata; class Mammalia; order Artiodactyla; family Delphinidae; genus Tursiops; species Tursiops truncatus. The sequence goes on along the minus strand of NC_047035.1, from coordinate 77,218,233 downwards.
ATCAGACAAAATATACTTTAAAACAAAGACTATTATGAGAGATAAAGAAGGACACTACATAATGATCAAGGGATCAATCCAAGAAGAAGATATAACAATTGTAAATATTTATGCACCCAACATAGGAGCACCTCAATGCATAAGGCAAATGCTAACAGCCATAAAAGGGGAAATTGACAGTAACAAAATCATAGTAGGGGACTTTAACACCCCACTCTCACAAATGGACAGAACATCCAAAAAGAAAATAAATAAGGAAACACAAGGTTTAAAGGGCACATTAAACAAGATGGACTTAATTAATATTTATAGGGCATTCCATCCGAAAACAACAGAATACACTCTCTTCTCAAGTGCTCATGGAATATTCTCCAGGATAGATCATATCATGGGTCACAAATCAAGTCTTGGTAAATTTAAGAAAATTGAAATTGTATCAAGTATCCTTTCTGACCACAACGCTATGAGACTAGATATCAATTACAGGGTAAAATCTGTAAAAACTACAGACACGTGGAGGCTAATCAATACACTACTTAATAACCAAGAGATCACTGAAGAAATCAAAGAGGAAATCAAAAAATACCTAGAAACAAATGACAATGAAAACATGATGACCCAAAACCTATGGGATGCAGCAAAAGTAGTTCCAAGAGGGAAGTTTATAGTAATACAATCCTACCCTAAGAAACAAGAAACATCTCAAATAAACAACCTAACCTTACACCTAAAGCAATTAGAGAAAGAACAACAACAAAAACCCCAAAGTTAGCAGAAGGAAAGAAATCATAAATATCAGGTCAGAAAAAAATGAAAAAGAAATGAAGGAAATGATAGCAAAGATCAGTAAAACTAAGAGGTGGTTCTTTGAGAAAATAAACAAAATTGATAAACCATTAGCCAGACTCAGCAAGAAAAGAAGGAAAAAGACTCAAATCAATAGAATTAGAAATGAAAAAGGAGAAGTAACAACTGATACTGCAGAAATACAAAGGATCATGAGAGATTACTACAAGCAACTCTATGCCAATAAAATGGACAACCTGGAAGAAATGGACAAATTCTTAGAAAAGCACAACCTTCTAAGACTGAACCAGGAAGAAATAGAAAATAAAAACAGACCAATCACAAGCACTGAAATTGGAACTGTGATTAAAAACCTTCCAACAAGCAAAAGCCCTGGACCAGATGGCTTCAAAGGTGAATTCTATCAAACATTTAGAGAAGAGCTAACACCTATCCTTCTCAAACTCTCGCAAAATATAGCAGAGGGAGGAACACTCTCAAACTCGTTCTATGAGGCCACTATCACCCTGATACCAAAACCAGACAGAGATGTCCCAAAAAAAGAAATTAGAATACTCCCTTACACCATACATAAAAAGTAAACTGAAAATGGATTAAAGACCTAAATATAAGGCCAGGCACTATAAAACTCTTAGAGGAACACATAGGCAGAACACTCTATGATATAAATCACAGCAAGATCCTTTTTGACCCACCTCCTAGAGAAATGGAAATAAAAAAAATAAACAAACTGGACCTAATGAAACTTAAAATCTTTTGCACAGCAAAGGAAACCATAAACAGGATGAAAAGACAACCCTCAGAATGGGAGAAAATATTTTCAAAGGAAGCAAATGACAAAGGATTAATCTCTAAAATTTACAAGCAGCTCATGCAGCTCATTTCAAAAAAACAAACCCAATCCAAAAGTGGGCAGAAGACCTAAGTAGACATTTCTCCAAAGAAGACCTACAGAATGCCAAACAGGCACATGAAAAGATGCTCAACATCGCTAATTATTAGAGAAATGCAAATCCAAACCACAATGAGGTCTCACCTCACAGCAGTCAGAAAGGCCATCATTAAAGAGTCTACAAACAATAAATGCTGGAGAAGGTGTGGAGAAAAGGGAACCCTCTTGCACTGCTGGTGAGAATGTGAATTGGTTCGGCCACTGTGGAGAACAGTATGGAGGTTCCTTAGAAAACTAAAAATAGAACTACCATACCACCCAGCAATCCCATTACTGGGCATATACCCTGAGAAAACCATAATTCAAAAAGAGTCATGTACCAAAATGTTCATTGCAGCTCTATTTACAATAGCCAGGACATGGAAGCAACCTAAGTGTCCATCAACAGATGAAGAAGATGTGACACATATATACAGTGGAATATTACTCAGCCATAAAAAAATTGAGTTATTTGTAGTGAGGTAGGTGGACCTAGTGTCTGTCATACAGAGTGAAGTAAGTCAGAAAGAGAAAAACAAACACCATATGCTAACACAGACATGGAACCTAAAAAAAAAGTGGTCATGAAGAGCCTAGGGACAGGATGGGAATAAAGATGCAGACCTACTACAGAATGGACTTGAGGACATGGGGAGGGGGAAGAGTAAGGTGGGACAAAGTGAGAGAGTGGCATGGACATATATACACTACCAAATGTAAAACCGGTAGCTAGTGGGAAGCAGCCACATAGCACAGGGAGATCAGTTTGGTGCTTTGTGACCACCTAGAGGGGTAGGATAGGGAAGGTGGGAGGGAAGGAGATGCAAGAGGGAAGAGATATGGGGATATATGTATATGTATAACTGATTCACTTTGTTATAAAGCAGAAACTAACACACCATTGTAAAGCAATTATACTCCAATAAAATTGTTAAATAAATAAATAAAATAATGAATAGTGAATTCCCTAGCAGTCCAGTGGTTAGGACTCCGTGCTCTCACTGCCGAGGGCCTAGGTTCAATCTCTGGTTGGAAAACTAAGATACCACAAGCCATGCAGTGTGGAAAAAAAAAAAAAGAAAAATAGACCAGGACAAAACAGAATAGATTAGATGTGTTACTGAGTCCAAGCTCATACTTCTCACTGCACAACAGGCCAATAAGTCGAGAGATGAGTTGTAGGGGGAAGGTGTAGTGACTTTATCTGGAAAACCAGCAGACCAAGAAAATGCTGGACTAATTTTGCAAAGAATCATCTTCCTTGTGTTAGAATTTTAGCTTCTTTTATACTAAAAGGGGAGAAGGTAAAGCCCTGGTTCCTCAGACTCTAGAGGGGATGTATTAATTTCTTTCTTCCTACATCCATTCACAGCTGGCCTGGTCAGGATATTTCCTGTGAGCTAAACAAAGGTTTTAGCTTAAGGCTCACTACCTGCGAGGCAGTGTTCCCAGAGATGGGCCATTACATATAATTGAAGCTTATAGGCAACATCCCTTTAGTGATTAACTTGTAATAGCATAGAAGGTTTTTCCCTATTACAAGAACACATCACGGAAAATAAAAGGTATTTCTTATTATGGGTTACAGTTAAAAAATAAAAAAGGTTTAAAGGATACTCATGAATCGTTAACATGAAAATTCCTCATCAAACGCTGATTTTGCTTTCCATACTAGAAAAGTGAGTGATTTCTCTCTTTCTTATGATCATACTCTCTCCTGGGCCCATGGTATCTCAAGTTCTGACAGTGTGTGGGTTGCTATTGCTATGGTGATTTTGATATTGGTTCTATCCCCTTGCAGTTCCTTAACAAGCATGGCCCTCCTTATTCTCTACACTTAATTTGAGATTTAATTAGACAGGGTTACAGACCCCTCTTCATTTAAGCAGTATATATTCAAAGATTATCTTGTAGCATTTTCAATTTAATTCCTTAATGTGACAGTGGAGAGGAATAGAAAACTGTAAGAATGATTTTAACTGTTTATCAAATCATTAAGGAAGGATTCAAAGGTGATCAAAAAGCCCAGATAACTTGCATTTCTTATCTTGGCAATGGAGCTTCAGAGGAAGCAGAGAATGGGCAGTGCACTCTGTGTTACTGGGTAGCTGGTGGGACAAGCACCCCACCCCCTGCCCCATGTCTCCATTTATTCCCTACTATCGAGTATGGCCAATTATATATATATATTTTTTTCTTTAAGTCCAGTACTCTGTGGCCTTCTACCTCTAAGCAATCATGAGGCTTATTACCACATGAGGAAAAAGTTAATTCAGGGTAGAAAGAAAGGCCATTTGAATTTCAAATCTGAAGGGTTTTGCTTAAGCAATTTAATAAGTTCATAAGTCTTAAAAGCAAAGATTTATGGAGGTAGAGACGGGATGTCTGTGGCCCAAACCTTGCTTTCTTAACAGCTCCGTGCCAGGTGGTGTTGATCTCAGAGTCTTAGGTCAGGGGAAACCGGTAGATAAGATGCAGAAATGATGAGCCTGAACTTTTCAACACCTTCAGGTTTGTGAAAAGAAGAAAGGAGGCGTTGTCTCCTCTTCTGGAGCCCAAGCCTTGAGCGAGTGGGTGTGTGGGCACATTAAGGTGGGTATGGAGGCCTCCATGATCCTGAGGCTCAGTGCTGCTTCCTGGGAGAAGCCTGCAGGAGGCTAGGGCTTCTTGGGGAGCCCTGGTCCGCTGCATGGCTCCACGTCCCATGCGGTGAGAGAGTGATGGAATGGGGTGAGCTGATTGGGTCAGTGAGCATGGGGCCCTGCTCCTGGCTCCCCTCTGGTATCATCTTGCCTAGGGAGATTTCACTGCCCTGCTGAAGGGATGGAAAGTGCTGGGGGAGCCAGGGCAGCAGCAGGATGAAGAGGTTCCTATGAGAGGGGTCTTCATGTAGGAGCAGGTGGCTGGGACTGTGGACTCCAGGGATGGGTACCAGGAGGTGACCTGAGGGGGCCATATGGGACCAGCCACACTGCGGTGATTACCAGTCAAGGTGCACATCAGACAAGCCATGTCAGGAACTGGGTCAGGAACCCAGTAAAATGCCTTATAGATCTCTTAGGAAGGAGGACACGTATAGAGCAGCACTCTGGAACCGGAGAATTTACTCAGAGAGACCAAGTCATCCAAAATGTATGCTTTATACCAGACCCACTAGGAAACTGAACTTTGAATAATCTGATACCTATGAGGGTGGGGACTTCTGGAATATTAACTACATCTTCTTTGTACATATGAGTATAAAGTCTGAGTTATTTGTAACCCTGCTACGTTGGCTGAGAAAAACACACATGAAAATCACAAGAAAATTCTTTCCTTCAGTTTTGCTTTATTGCAAACTATACTTAGGGAGGCAAAAGGCTGGGTGGACCCAGGTTACCTAAGTCACCCACCTCCCCATCCATGAGCTCAGGTCACTGTCTACCCTTTAAAGTTATTTGTCTCACCCCCAGCGAATCACTCCCTGGACCTCTTCTTCTTCCCTAACTCCTAGTGACTAAACAGTAAGGCCTGTATGACCTTCCATAACTGGAAGTCCAGAGAGCTCAGGCTTGTTTGACTCAGTAGCCCAACCATCCTACAGTCTCTGGTTTTGGTCCACTCTCTGGTCTATTATTATTAGTGTTGTCTTAACTCTGAGACTGGGAGAAGGTGACCGAGGCAGCTCCGAGAGTCACATGCAGACGTAACAGCGTCCTTAGGAAGCAAGAGCATTTCTTCCTGTGCTTCCCAGAAGCCCTCAGCAGACTTCTCTCAAGTCTCATTAGCAGAATTTTGTCACCCACCTGTTCCTAGGCAAATGCTGGCAAGGGTGATGGAATTACAAGATGAAATTAAACTATCTTCAATAAAATTGGTATTGTGGGATCAACAACAAATACCCACTCCCTCTTCCCCATTTTTCCAGCTTCAGCAATGGATGAGTAATTTCTTCCCAGCCCTTGAAGTCTTGGGTACTTTTTGGGAGGGGGTGTCCCCTAATTCTTCTGAAAATTTCAGGCTGTTAGCATCATACCATCCATGGTGTTGAAGCTTCTGATGCTGAGAGGAAGGAGCTTTAGGTCCTGAGGGTGGAGCAGGGTGGGAACTCCACTGAGGAGATCTGACTCCGGCCAAGAGCTCACCCTACTTATTTCTCTCTTTCTCTTGATACCATGATCATTTAAAAAGAAAGAAAAAGGAATCTCTCAGTGTGGGAGCTAATCTTCCACCTAACATTTGAGGCTTATTGTGCCAAGAGAGTGAGCCTCTGCTTCCTGGGTGCTGGCTTGCGTCCCACAGCTGTCTCCGCCTAACTTCCATTGCTTTGCCCATTTAGCTGCAGGTTGTGATTTCTCCTCAGCAGCTCGACTGAAGCTGGTTGGCGATAGCATCATACCATCACACCAATTGTTAACTATTTATTGGAGTAGAAAATGCAAAGCCTCATAAAACAGGCGGGAAGAAGCGGGATCTGTAAGCAACTGGGGACCACAGAGATCAGTTCAGAAGTGGGAAGAGAGAGCACGAGGCCATGTCTGAGGTCTGTGAGGCTCCTAAGCTCCGGACCACGCAGCTTGCCTCAGTTCTTTCTGGTACTTGAACTCTAATAATTTGGAGCCAAAAAGGAAATGACTTGCACTTTATTTGCACAGGGTATAGCTCACTTTATAGCTACAAACTCCGCTGTAGTCATTAATGGTCAACTATCATTTTAATTCCAATTACATAGCTACAAAACATTAGCTCTATTAGAAGGTACCTATATTAACTTAATGATCAGAAGAAAACATTCAAAAAACCTTATTTTTTCCAGTTAATAATGTAAAACCTGTACCTTACTGAAAAAGAATAAAATGCAAAAACACACCGAGACAGAACTATAAACTGGCACAACTTTCTGGGGGGAAATTTGGCCTTATGCTTCAAAAACCTTTAAAATGTTCATTTTCTGGGATCCAATCATCTCTATCACTTCTGTGAATTTGTCTTAAGGAGATGATTACCTCTCACAGGCTCATACACAGATTAATGCACATGGATTCAATGTGTCTAGTACGAGTGAGAAACTGGTAGTAAACTGCATGTACAGTAATAAAGGATGGATTAAATAAAACAAAACAAAACAAACAAACAACAACAACAAAAAAAACACACCAAGAGCAAAACAGCAGTAATGCTGATGCCATCACTGGTAATAATGTGCTTTGTCTTAGTCTGATAATTTTTCTATATGCGTGAAATTTTTCTATACACATACCCACGCAGACACACAGGCACACACACACACACACATATGTCCATTATATTCATTGGGAACATACTACATGCCATTTTATAAAAATTGCTTTTTTCACTTAAAAGTATATCATGGGGCTTCCCTGGTGGCGCAGTGGTTGAGAGTCCTCCTGCCGATGCAGGGGACACGGGTTCGTGCCCCGGTCCGGGAAGATCCCACATGCCGCGGAGCGGCTGGGCCCGTGAGCCATGGCCGCTGAGCCTGTGCGTCCCGAGCCTGTGCTCCGCAACGGGAGAGGCCACAGCAGTGAGAGGCCCGTGTACCGCAAAAAAAAAAAAAAGTATATCGTGAACACTTTCTCATTTCATTATTTCGCTAAAAAATGTATTTTGGTTTTTTCTTAATAACTCTTAGTCATCATGATGAACATACTATGTTTGGGGAACTTGGGGGAGAGCTGGAGGGAACGTTAGAGACTACCTTGCTCATCTTCCTTGCTTATGAGTAAGGACGTTGTGACCCAGGCAGACGCTATGACTTAAGTATACAGAGAAATTAGTGAAAAAAACGGACAAGAGCCCAGACCTGTAGACTTCTAGATTTCATTCTAACAAACTGTTTTACCTGATGCCTTTCATCTTCTCAAATTTTCTGACCTTTTATATAAAATTGAGACCACTCACCGGCCATCAGCAATGGTTTTAAGCCATATATATATATTTTTTAAGGATCTTTTTTTTAGATGTTGGGGGTAGGAGTTAATTAATTAATTAATTAATTTTTCCTGTGTTGGGTCTTTGTTTCTGTGCGAGGGCTTTCTCTAGTTGCTGCAAGCAGGGGCCACTCTTCATCGCGGTGCGTGGGCCTCTCACTATCACGGCCTCTCTTGTTGCGGAGGACAGGCTCAGTAGTTGTGGCTCACGGGCCTAGTTGCTCCGCGGCATGTGGGATCTTCCCAGACCAGGGCTCGAACCCGTGTCCCCTGCATTAGCAGGCAGACTCTCAACCACTGTGCCACCAGGGAAACCCAAAGCCATATTTTTTTAATTGCCAGCAGCACATCAGTCTAATAATCTTAAGGTTGTAAGCTACTTTGATTGCCCAGAAAAATGTCTTTTGATCAGGGTCTGAGGAAGCATTCCTCTTCACAAGCCTTTCTTTGGGGGAGCATCTTGTCCCAACATGGTCTCCTATTCCCCTGAGGTCATTGTTAATTCTGCTTGCACAGTGGTCCCTTTCCGCCAGACTGAAGCAATTTCACCCCCCTTTCTTCCTGCCCAGCCCTGTCCTGCTGCCCCCAGCACTAGATGGGGAGTGCCACCATATATGCAAACAGTCCTACAGGGACCAGGGGCATGAGTGGCGAAGATGCATTTAGAGAGCCCAAGGTGAAGCCTATGGCTATACACCCCGAATCTGGCCTAAAATCTTGACCTCACCATCAAGAACTGCCAACCATTTGACATAATGCAGCTCAGTGCCCTTCCTGTCCAAATAATACGTAATGAGTGTTTTCATTTTGTTATCATGGTTGTAATGCAGGTTCCCTGCTGTTGGATAGTCAGCCGTGTGGAGTGCTACTCATTTAAAGAATATATACTGGGAGTTTGCTGGTTGCGAGTCACGAAGGAAAGTGGTGCATCAGACAGACGTGGAGCCTGCCTTCAAGGACTTAGAGCCCGGTGAGGATGCCCGCGTCTAAACAGGTAAATACAACATGGTGTCATAAAGGCCATGCACGCACGACAGGCGTGGGTAGAGGGGGCTGTGGCAGCACCAGGGGGACGCTTAACCAAAACTGGGGAGGAGGAGGCAGCCGGGGAAAGCCTCCCAGAGGACCGTTTCTGGGTTGAGCATGGAAGGACAAGCAGGAGTTGGCCAGAGAAGAAAGCAAGGGTGGGAGGAGTGGGGGGAGATACAACAATAGGGGGTGAGGCATGGAAACTCACAAGCGGCGATAACAGCTCAGAGTTTCCTGCCCTTAATGAGACCGTGGAGGGCTGCTTTTTTTTTTTTTTTTTTTTTTTTTGCGGTACACGGGCCTCTCACTGTTGTGGCCTCTCCCGTTGCGGAGCACAGGCTCCGGATGCGCAGGCTCAGTGGCCATGGCTCACGGGCCCAGCCGCTCCGCGGCACGTGGGATCTTCCCGGACCGGGGCACGAACCCGTGTCCCCTGCATCGGCAGGCGGACTCTCAACCACTGCGCCACCAGGGAAGCCCAGGGCTGCTTTTGTGCTTACAAATGTTCATGGCACCCCACTCCTGCCCGCACCCATCCAAACCCAGAAAGAAAACACGTAGTGCTTGTCACTTAGTAGGCATTCAACTGACCAGAATTTCATTTCCGGTAAGTTTTACTGATAACATTCCTAACAAACTTAGCTGTACATTGACACTTAGACACCATTAACTTGAGAGTTTTTATTCCCCCCATGAAACAATTATATTCATAGAGCTAAATGCTGGTTTAAAAGAAAATCCCAGTTGTACATCATCTATACTTCAATACAAATAAGTAATACTAAAAAAGAAAATCACAGCAATTACTTTGATCTACTATACCACAGAGATGGCCCATGGTACATAGGGACACTTGCCACTGGGCTTTTTGTTTTTTATTAATGTCCTATTTTAATAGGTTTTTATCTCCTCTCTTCCCATGAGATTGTCAGCTGTCCCTCCTCCCAGATGTCGGTGTCCCTGCCTACAGCCCTCCTCCCCTCCTCCAGTCAGACGTGGCCTTGAAAACCATATGACCATGTCTGTTAAAAGTGCATGCGCTATAAAACATATTATTTTTGAGTAAGGAATTCTTCTCTGAATAATACATTTCTGCCCTTGGGAGAAATGAACTTTGGGGGCATTTATGATTTTCACTCTTCCCAATCATTTTTCACTCCTTTTCAGTTGTGTTCTAAAGAGGAAAGCTTTCTAAAGAACTGAATTTCCCATAGGCAAGGACCTTTGTGTTCTGAGTACTGCCCGCCTCACGTCTGTTTCCTGATCTGTGGGCCTGTAAACATCCAGTAGGGCTGCATGTACCAGGGAGTTACCATGATGGGTCAGAGCTGTAAGGGGTGTGGGGACAAGAAACCGTATGCTCCACGGATTCAGGGTGGTTTATAGGAGGAGGCCAGAGAGGCCGGAAAAGCCAGAGGTCAGCTCTAAAGAAGGCTCCTAAAACATCACATCCAAGGGGTGAGTGCAAAGCTGCGAACCAAATAGACAAGAGAGTGGTATTTACTCATCACTTTTTGTTGTGATTATGCTGTGTGATAAACAAGCCCCAAATTCAATGGTTGTAACAATAACCCTTCATTTCTTTGTCATATGTCTGTTAGGTCGTTTGTGGCTTTGCTTGGGTTGTCTAGACTTGGGTGCAAGTTTTTGAGTCCCACTGGAGCAGCCATTAGCCAGGGCATTTGGTCCTGGCAGAGGACAGGAGGACAAGAGGGGAAGCAGAAACAGATGATACTTCTGCTTAGAACTTGCACCTGTCATTTCCTCCAGATGGCCCAGTCCATAGTCAACAGGTGGGGGAGTCCATGTGGTGAACAAAGAAGGGAAGGAAGAATTGTGAGAGAAGAATACATTTCACTACGATAGTTGATAAGCGAAGAAACTTTGGGGGAAAACCTAAGAGGGTGGAGCCTTAATATTTCAGGATATCGAAGGGCAAGCAAGAAGGCATCAGCAAGCTCTGGTCGACAGGGACCTCTCTTATTGGGCCTGATCACCTGAGTGGCATGTTAACGACACAGAGGTGGGTGGGATGCCAGGCTCTATGAGATGGCCGTTGAGTCCGAGAGGGATGGCCAGCCCAGCCCAGCACCAGTGCTCTTATGAAAGCTTATCTCACAACTAGGGGGTTTGCTTCTTTCACCTTTCAGCATTCAGTACTCTTTATCTTCTTGGGGATGGATGCAGTTCTTTTCTGGCTTGTTGCACAAATACAAATTTACCAGATGGGCCACAATTAAATTTAATTGGATACTTTAACAACAACAACAAAATGATCAGCTTACCTATTAAGTGTTCAGGAATTATAGTCTCAGTCCAAGTTATGTATTCCCCTTCATGCCTCTTTCCTAAAACTATAGTTTTTATTCTGCAATCTCGTTGGTAACTCTCTACCATGATCATCAAGTAAATGTTTCCAGCTGTGAAGGTGATACCATTCTCTCTGGCACCTTGACGTGAAAATTCCAAGTCATCTGAGCTCCAGTATCCTATCTATTGAGTTGCCAGTATGGGCACCTTTACCTGCAGGATGCTTCTTGCTTCTTTCTCCTTTCTATTCCTGCCGACACCTGGCACATATGACGTCTCATGTAGACAATTGCACTAGCCCCTTGGTAGCCTCCTAATCAGTCAATCCACTGTAATCTTTCATTACATTATGGATTTTATTTTTCCTTTAACTTTTTCTTTTTTCTTCCTTTAACTTTTATTTTGACATATTTTTGGTTCTACAGGAAAGTTTCAAGAAAAGTACAAAGAATTCAAGAATACCTTTCACCCAGATCCTCCAAATATTAATATTTTATCACATTTTAAAATTCTTTCTCTCTCCAGATAGATACATACATACATACATACATACACATATACCCCATATATGTGTAGTTGATATATACATGTGCATGTGTGTATATATCTATATTTCTGAACCATTTGTCTGTTGCATTTGGCAGATATATGTCCATTTACCCCTAAATGCTGAAGTGGACATTTCCTAAAAACACAAATATTCTCATGCATAACCATAATACAAAATCAGGAATTATACTGACACAGTACTATTTTCTAATCTATGAACCTTATTCAGATTTTGCCAATTATCCCAATAATGTCTTTATAGCTAAAAAAACAAAACAAAACCCAAGTCACCTGTTGCATTCAGTTGTCATGTTTATTTAGTTTCCTTTATTCTGGAATAATAGTCTTTCTTCACCTTTCATGGTATTAATACTTTAAAGAGTACAGGCCAGTTACTGTACAGAGTACCCTTTATTTGGATTTTTCCTGGTGCTTTCTCACTATTCACATCATTCTTTTTAAAGCTTCACTGAGGCTCAGTAACCCTCAGTTACTATCTGTTACATCCCCAGCAAAGTTTGTATCCTCTGTCCCAAAGGATCTGACTCTTCTCCTTTCTCCAGTCTAACTTTTTATAACAAGCCAGACTGGACTGTACAGTCTACAGACCTCTGTGTTCTTAAGCTGCTCCTTCTCTCTACTGTATGACACTACATCATTCTCTCCACTCCCATTCCACCAACTGATACTACTCTTCCTCTTTCAAGGATGAATAAACATACCACCTAGAATACTCATATTTTCTCCCCAGTCATGGAATCATCTTCTCCCTTTACTGAAATTCTCTAGGCTTTGATTAGAGTTTTATGTTGATCTCCAGCAAAATTAGGATGAATTATGAAACACAAGTCTATGCACACTTAAAGGAAGGAAACAGTATTGCTAGAAGCCAGCTCCCATCAGTGAGGGTAAGCTGCCTCAGCGTAATCTCATTCCCTTTCGTGATAAGGTTGTGAGATGAAGGCTCAGGGGAGCAATAGAGAATCTCCAACTGGGCGATGCATGTGACCAAGTCTTGCAGTGTGAATCAGGGGAAGAAATATGACCTGCTTATTACTGTTGACATACAGATTCCTGGCCTCTGGAGCCCTCCTCTCCCTAAACCTGGTGCCACTGATTCCTCACCTGCAGGTTCAGCCTTAGGTGGTCTAGATCAAGTCACGCTAGTGACCCGTCCAGCTCTGACTCTGTTGCAGTTCAGGTTTGCTCTCTTGCTTCTAAAACTAAGTCCTGACTTGTCCAAGTCCCAGTAACTAGATTCAGTTCTTACTGGCTTTCTATGCCCCAGTACTCTTCTTTGCTACATTCTTGGTCCTCTTTTACCTCCGGGACCATGCTTTGATTTTACTATGTCTTCCCCTGGGAATTGGAGTACTGCCCATGAGCTTGACTAGTAGCTTGGGTTCTAGTAGATCATAAACTGTATTCCTGATGTTAAATGTTCCCCTGGATTTCCAAATAGCCTCCCTAACACTCTGTCCCACTCACCTTTTAGATAAACCCATTATATTATGTAATTTTCATTCTCTGCCTCCCCTCCCTACTTGACTACTTGCTTGTTATCTGTTACCACGATTTCCAGATGCTGCCTGTTGGACCGGGTTCCCTCCAGCACTGATGTGTGGATCTGTCTTCTGATGCCTGGTCTCCCCTTTGGCAGGTACACTTTTATATCTGGATCCTTTCCAAGTTATCCTAGCCTGACCTTCCTGGCAATAGGTAACCATACTATCTCTCATTACTACAGAGTGTTAGCTAATTAAACAACCATATGGGTAGGCTGTTGATTACTGGATCAATGTCAGTTTGGCAGGAGATCTCTAGAGAATACTGAAGGACTCTAGACTTGGTGCTGCACTGTTCAATGTTTTTTATTTTTTAATCAAGGACTAGAGGAAACTAGAAGAAGAATACTCATCAAATTTTCAGATGATCTGTAGCCTGGGGAAAGAGTAATTATAGACCTTTGATATTCTGAGAATATTCTAAGACTACTATGAAAGGGCAAACAAATAATATGAGGATTAAAATGAATAACTGTAATGACTTTTTCTTAGGTTCTAAACGTAACTTCACAAGTACAGGAAAGGACAAATCTGACTTCCAGTGATTTACTCTTGACAATCCAGCAATACAGAACTACAAGAAGCTCCTCTTTACATCACGCTGGTTCTCATTCTCTGGGCCTTCACCTGACTTTTTTCTTCCATCGAGAAAGTCCTTCCCTATTCCTTTCATTCACCCAACTCCTTCTCATCCTATAAGACTCAGACAATCACCTCTTTCAGGAGTCTTACTCCTCTTCTGTGGTTCTTGTGGTTGGTCCATCATTGTACTGATCACATTATGTAGCAGGTAGATGTCCTGTGACCATCTCCCAAAGGAGGCTGTGAGAACTCTGAGATTTGGGTGTAGACCTTCTTTATCATTTATACCTAGTGCTTAGCCCAGGCCATGGCACACAGAAAATAGTGATTAAGTGAAGATGCTGGAACAGTCTTGGTCTTTTTAATAGCTTTCTCTTATTCTCTGGGCTCACTCCTGGAAGACCTAAAATTGCTTCGAGTCACCATTGTGGGTTCCACCTCTGAAACCTGCTTTGCAACCTTGCCTGTTCCTGCTTGAAGCCATTTCACTATAGATCTTGATTTTCATTTCAACTTGCTTCTTAGATGTTCAATGTCTATTTTTTGCCTTGCATTCTGGCCTGCCCTCATTCAGGACTCCCTTTTCCATTTTCCCCTAAGCCTGGACATCCAACCCCAGGACCAGGGCCAGCCTGATTTACTCCTCTGTCCACATGCTCAGGTTCTGTTCAAGGGACCCAGCAAATGTAAGACGCATTTCCTTAACTAACCTTCCCTCGCTCCCTCTCCCCTCCCACCACACACTATAATTCCCCTGGCCAGGATGGTGGCTGGAGCAGCAAGATCTGGGGCTTTAGTTGACTTCAGGTGCTACAAAACCACATACTTTTATATAGTTCATTAGTATCAATAGAAGTGTAAAAATATCGTGAGATGAGGCCCCATTACACTTCGAATAGATCAGATCCAATATGGGCATCACATTTCAAGACAATACAAAATTTAGTTCTTCCAAAAGAGGCAAATCAGAGTGCAGAAAGATTTCCAGGCTCTGTCCTGGAAAAGAAACAACCTACGAGGAGGTGTGTTTAATGTTAAAATATCTATCATGGAAAAAAAATTTTTAAGAAATAGTATAGCTTTCCAAGTAAAGATTAAATTAAGTGAAGATTTTTTTGCTTAATATCAGGAGGATTTTTTTCTCACTTAAAACTGTTCAGGGGCTTCCCTGGTGGCACAGTGGTTAAGAATCCGCCTGCCAATGCAGGGGACATGGGTTCGAGCCCTGGTCCGGGAAGATCCCACATGCCGCGGAGCAAATAAGCCTGTGCGCCACGACTACTGAGCCTGCACTCCAGAGCCCGTGAGCCACAACTACTGAGCCCGGGTGCCACAACTACTGAAGCCCGCGTGCCTGGAGTCCATGCTCCACAACAAGATAAGCCACCACAATGAGAAGCCTGTGCATCGCAGGAAGAGTAGCCCCTGCTCTCCGCGACTAGAGAAAGCCTGCGCACAGCAACAAAGACCCAACACAGCCAAAAATAAAACCAAATAAATTTATTTAAAATTTTTTTGACTTTTTTTTCAAATCATGGAATTTTATAGCAGACATTTAAGGCTCAGATGCATTTTTATCTAAGAGATTAATGTTTTTACTATGCCATATTCCTTGTAAGAAATCTTGAGACATAAAACCTTTTTGTAGTGTGGATCAGAATACATTAACTGAATAATATAGCTTTAGTTCTACTACCTAAAGTCAATGAAATAAATAAAAAAGATTCACTTCCTTGTTAATTATCAACAACAGTAGCCGCAGCGTAAATATGTACATAGCAGGGGGTCGAACCAAGAGATCATTCCTTATTTTAGAGTGGTAAGAGTTTGCCCTTGCAGTGGACATCTACTGAGTTATCTGCCCCAGCCCCCAAACCTATCCTGTTTACACTATTTACAGCCACAGTTATGTAAACCTGGATGGGCCCCTGACCAAAGCTCATTTACAGATTCTTCCTTCAAAATCTGAGTTTGAGATGAAATGTTGGGCCCTCTCCTTGTAGCTGTGTCCATAATGTATCCACTTTGATGCTCACTTCTGCCGTATTTCCCACTGTCTTTTAAATAATCAGAGGAAACCTTCCTCATGTATTCATTGTTTTTAATTATCTTTATAATGTGTGTGCACATATTATTGGGTCAATGCTGATTGCAGTCTTCTGGAAAGTATTAACATTGAGTTAACATTACTTTGGTTAATATTTAGGTTGCAAGTAATATTGAAAATATTTTAAGGAAAAAAAGAGGAAATTTATCTTAGGACTGTCAGAGTATCTAACGAAATCCAAGAACACTGAACCAGATAGCGACAGTATCAGGACGAGAAATTCAATTATTATTATTTTTCTTATCTCCTGGTTATTTTCAGTAATTGTTGGCCCTTGTATCTTTTCAGGTTCACTTCAAGTAGGTTTTGAAGTTTGTCCCGGCTGAGAACATCTCTTTCTAAATCAGAGTGTTTTAGTTGCCATCAACAGTGAAACCTCATTTATCAGACTCTGTATCAATCTCAGTAACAGAATCCCTATTAATGACACCTCTTTTTAGATAATAGTCCAATGATTATTACTTAGGTTCTTCAAGGTCCCAAACTGTTTCCTGAATTCTTTACAAGAAATTAAACGGGAATCATAATTAGTTTGTATTTCACTATTTCTTCATTCTGTAAAAATTGTGAGTTTGTATTTGCGACATATGAAAACGCTATTTGCCAGAACGTTGAACTCAAATCCGAGGGAGGGCAGGGGATACACAAACTTTATCCAGAAGCTGGATTAGCTCCTTGCCGCCAGAGGGAGCCCTAACCTAATTATGTGGATGCCTGGTCTCAGGAAGGATCTGGAGTGAGCCCCAGATTGTTGACAGGGAATATCACAAACAAGAACACACATCTGGAAAATTAAAATAAACATACACATGCCCACAATCTTCCATTTTTACCTATTCATACTTCCTTGTTTCTAAATACTTGTTCATTCATTGTTTGCTACTTGATATTTTTATGTCTTGCCTTGGTTATTTTTAAACCCTGCCCTTGCCTCATTGCTGTCTGAGGTAATAACAAAAGTGTTTCTTTAGGTCAAAGGATTATATAGAAAATAATGCACTATAATATCTGCAACTCACTGCCTAAAACTGAAGGGTGGCCCTGGGGCTACTCCTGATGCATGGGGACTACTCCTTCTTAAAGATGCACTGAGATGTTTGTTCCATTACCTCCCATCACCTCCCGTGTTGTTACAGCAACCGAGTTCTCATGACTTAGCCCGAATTCCTAATTCTAATCAACATCCTCCTCCTCTGTCCAGTAGTGATGGAAACAGCTTGTTAAACACACAGAAAGTTTTGTCATAGCCTTTCCTTGGATTTTTGCTCTTCTAGGTAAATAATATGCATTTTTTTAGCTTCTTTTCAGGCATTACCTGGCATTGCCACTTTCCAGCTTTGCCCTCTTCTGAAACAAGCGAATTGGTTGATTCCAGGTTCAGCACTCTCTAGTCCCCACCCCCTGCATTAGTTTGCCTCTTAGGGTGCCAAGTGCATCATTGGTCAAGTGGTGGGTGTTTCCTCGTTTACTTTGGTTTTAGTTCAAGAACACACCAGAGCCAGCCATTTGGTGTGAAATCATGCTGCTTTCTACTCCTTCAGCAGAACAGGAGAGCAGTCCCCAAGCCCGTCTCCAGACAAACAGCACATCGTTACCTGAAATCAGCCCTTGGATTCTCAAATGCAACCACCAGGCAAGTCACGGTCCCCTTGCTGCTGAAAGGTCTTTTTTGGGCCGGCTGATGACAGGGCTCAGTCTGTGGCTGCCTGGCGGGGAGGAGCCTTTCAAGTTAGGCGGCTGCTGTCCTGTCCAAGGCACGCATGGCTCACGGCAATCATCCCTAATAATATCTCATGAAGACAATCTTTCCTGGGAAACAAATCAGTTGACCACTGCAATCTGTGTAACGGGCTTCCAAGAGGTGTGTCACCCTGCAAATATGTGGGCATTAAGGAGTATGTTTTCCTGGCTCCAGACATGAAAACCAACTCTGTGCTGACAGTTAACGGGCAGTCCGAGGATCCATGGCAAACATGCTGCACGGTCAACACCGTGCCTTTTCCCTCCCGCAAGAGAAGCTCCTGTTCCAACACAAACAGGATCTTGTTGTATCGAAGGGGATTGTCCCAGACTCACACACACCAGAAGGTCAAATCGGAAGCACAGTTTCTTTAGTGAACCAGTGGCTGGCCTCCTTCTCCTCCATCTTTGGGCTTTTGATAAGAATGAAAAAAGAAGCAAGACAAATCTGTGTTTTCCTTTCCTACCCACAGCAAGCACTGTGGGAAACAATGGGTCTCCTTCGTGCTTAGCATATTAAATATGAACCACAAAGTAGGAACAGAAATTCCATTTTCCAGCCCCTCTACTCTGCCTAACACAAAGAAGTGTTAGATATATAAGAGCAGTAGCAGTTCCCGTTTTTTCCAGGTCTTTCGTGGTGGCCGGCCGCTCTGCTAAGCACTTGGCATACATTATATCATTTAATTTCCACCACAACCTTTTCAACTCATATTACTAGTATTCCTATTTTACAGATAGGGAAACTGTAGAGTATAAGAAATTTACTCAAGATCTCACAATCAGTAGGATGAGCTTTGATTCAGCACTTGTAACTGTACTTTTGTCTGGACTTAAAAACTCTGCAAGATAGGACATGTACACAGGCAATACACCCTGGGTTCTGTATCACCAATCTCTAATCTATAGTTCATCTAAGATCCATGGTGTAAATATTGGTGTCCTGTCCTGCCAGTTTCTTGAACCAAAGGGAAACTTCATGTGACTCCGTGGAATGAGAAAAGGCTGCAGGCTCCAAGCTGGGGTGGGGAAGGGGGACACCGGGGGGAGGGGGTGGAGCTCCCAAACTGCTCATGTCTTAGCTCCTGAGGTCGACATTAAGCTTCTTGAGCTGGATGAGAGACCTCCTTACTCCAAATTAATACATTCTGTACAATTGAAGATCAACAAAAATCAATCAATGCATTTTAAAGAGTGTGTATTGTGTGCTCACTTTCCTGCTAGGCTCTGTAGAAGATAATGAAGGAATATGAAATACGGCCTCTGATGTAGATTTGACCATAAAGGAAAGAGACAGGCTTGAGGCTACATGTCACTCTAAATTGCTCCCTATTCCTGGGGATGGCCAGTTATCCCCAGGGGCACACTGTGCTTCTTGGTCCAGCAGAAACATAATCAGGGATCTATAGCTGCGGTTTCTCAAGCATTTTGGTTTTAGAATTCTTTACTCTCTTAAAAATTATTGAGAGCACAAAGAGCTTTTGTTTATGTGGGTTATAGCTAATGATATTTCTCATATTAGAAATTAAAACAGATTAAATTTCTAAAAATAGGTACATATTAACTCATTTAAAATAACAATAATAAGCTCATTGCATATAACAGTTTATGCAAAATAACTGTTTTCCCAAAAAATTTCCTGAGAAAAATGCCCTCATTATACATTTTTTCAAATCTCTTTCATGGATGACTTAATAAAAGAGAACATGATTATTATATATGCTTTTTCATTTAGAACCTGTTGTAATATGTTGTTCCTTTTTCTTTTTTTTCAAGGAGTTGTTATTTTTAATATGCAAAGGCTTTTTATATAATCATAATAATGTATAAATATATATCCATGATACATGTGTTACATACTACTTGACTAATAATCTGGACGCTGGGACTACCTTGTAATTTAGGTTTCTGTGTGCTTTTCTCTATTTTCCTAATTTTCTTTATTGATATGTTATTTCCCACACATAACGCAATAAGTGTTACTGAAGTTAAAAATAATATCTTAGGTAGTTTCCAAAAATGATTTTTCCATCAATTATGGACAGAGAGATGGACTGGATACATACCAAATATAAAACAGCAAGGCTTGCATTTATATGACTAACGTTACTATGTTAGGTATATCCCCAGGCCATGGAAGCCTGGGGTATGGTTTACTTACAAGATAGTAATAAACCCTTCACACTTGGGAGTGCTTAGGAAATATAACTTTTTCTCAAAGGTTCACACTCCTCTTAGTTTCCAGGTGTTCCATATGCATCTATATTATATAGCTGAGCAGTGCCAGAGCAGCTGTCCGGGGACGTGTATGCCACGTAATGCCCCATTCACTTGCATGTTAATGCCTGGACAGTATGCCTGCAAGAGCAGAATGTTGCATTCTTAACATCAAGAGCCGTTCTCGCATTTTGATAATGACTTTAAGTATATTAAATATGTTGTTTCAATTGAAGTGTATGAAGAAAATACAGCATCTCATAGATATGTAGGTGGAAACAGAGGACCTAGTAGACTCCCTGAGAGTGTTTTGGGGACCTCTCGGGGTCCTCAGACCACACTTTGAGACCGGTGCTTCTTTTTCTTTAAATTATTAATTAATTAATTAATTTTGGCTGCGTTGGGTCTTTGTTTCTGTGCGAGGGCTTTCTCTAGTTGGGGCGAGCGGGGGCCACTCTTCACCGCGGTGCGCGGGCCTCTCACTATCGCGGCCTCTCTTGTTGCGGAGCACAGGCTCCAGACGCGCAGGCTCAGTAGTTGTGGCTCACGGGCCTAGTTGCTGCGCGGCATGCGGGATCCTCCCAGACCAGGGCTCGAACCCGTGTCCCCTGCATTGGTAGGCAGATTCTCAACCACTGCGCCACCAGGGAAGCCCGAGACCGGTGCTTTTTATGTGGAGTTTGGGCACAGGCAGTTTGCATGGTTTAATGTCAGTCTGTGACCACATATTGGAACAAGCACAGAAATGTAATATGAATATGGGTGGCAGATTAGGCAGCTGAGCGATAGGATTTGAAAAGCATGAAGAGATGCTCCTGCCCCAAAGTATTCCCCTTTCAGTGCCCCTCACGGTGCTTGAACCTGACCATTTGTCTTATCTTTGGGTTAAGACACTGGATGCTCCTATTTAAATGTAAACTTACCAGTCAGCCTTTAAATAAACCTGTATGCAATGGCATACATTGCAAGACTCAGAGCTAGGAATGTAAATGTGAATAAAACAGAATAATAGAACAATGTATTAGCAACTAGTTCCCTGAGAGAATGGAAAACATGACAAGCAAGTTTTGATGGGACAGGGAATAGTGGCTGAAAAAGTCTGAAGAGGGTGTTACCAAGGACTGATTCAGACCACAGGGGAGGTGGCCAGCATACATAACTTGAGGGACATCGAGAATTCTCATCTGGAAAGAAAAGAAGTATCACCCAAACCTCATTTCTTTGAATTAATCAACTCTTCTTTTAAAATGAACATATGCTTTCCTCTCCCAACCATTATAGAGACAACTTTCAGAACTATTGGACATTCCCACTTGTGTCATTTAGTGTTCCACCAGAGAAAGAGAATCAGTAAGTTCTGTATTTATCTATATATCTATACCCAGATATAGATACAGACGATCCCCAACTTACGATGGTTTGACTTACGACTTTTTGACTTTACAATGGTGCAAAAGTAATACACATTCAGTAGAAACCATACTTTGAATTTTGATCTTTTCCCAGGCTAGTATGATACTCTCTTTTGATGCTGGGCAGTGGCAGCTCCCAGTCAGCCACGCAATCAGAAGGATAAACACCTGTTACGCTTACAACCATTCTGTACCCATACAACCATTCTCTTCTCCACTTTCAGTACAGCATTCAATAAATTACATGAGACATTCAACACTTTATTATGACATAGGCTTTTTGTTAGATGATTTTGCCCAACTGGGGGCTAATGTAAGTGTTCTGAGCCTGTTTAAAGTAGGCTAGGTTAAGCTATGATGTTCAGTAGGCTATGTGTAGTAAATGCATTTTTGACTTAAGATATTTTCAGTTTACAATGGGTTTATTGGGATATGTGGTGTGTGTGTGTGTGTGTGTGTGTGTGTGTGTATGTGTGTGTATATATATATATATATATATATATATATATATATATATATATATATAAAGAAATTGACTAATGTGGTTGTGGGAACTAGGCAAGTCTATCAGGACAAGAAAGCTGGAAACTCCTGGGCAGGAGTGATGTTACAATCCACAGGCAAAATTTCTTCTTCCAGGAAACCTCAGTTTCAACAGATTAGATCAATACAACTCAGACTATACAGGATAATCTCCTTTACAAAAAGTCATCGGACTGTGGATCATAATCACATTGACAAAATATCTTCACAACACCACCAGATTAGTGTTTGATTAAATAACTGGGTACTGTAGTCTAGTCAAGTTGACATAGAACTGACCATTCTAACACATGATGATGAATTTGTTTGATCTCAACTTCTTTCTTCCTAAAACCTTCTTATAAATTAAAATTTAAAAGCAACCTATTAACTCTTGTAAAAATAAAATACAGGGCTTCCCTGGTGGCGCAGTGGTTGAGAGTTCGCCTGCCGATGCAGGGGACACGGGTTCGTGCCCCGGTCCGGGAAGATCCCATATGCCGCGGAGCAGCTGCACCTGTGAGCCATGGCCGCTGAGCCTGCGCGTCTGGAGCCTGTTGCTCCGCAACGGGAGAGGCCACAACAGTGAGAGGCCCGCGTACCACAAAAGAAAAAAAAAAAAAAAAGCGGAAAAAATAAAATACAGTGTGTGTGAAACTATATATATATATATATATATATATATATATATATATATATATATATATATATATATATATATATACACACACATTTTATGAACAAAATTTTCTTTACAAATGCATAGAAATATCTAAATTAAAAGTAATATTGTTTTTTCCAGTTAAAAATAAATAAATAATAAAAGCAACCCAGGGGGACTTCCCCGGTGGTCCAGTGGTAAAGAACCCACCTTCCAATGCAGGGGACTCGGGTTCGATCCCTGGTGGGGGAACTAAGATCCCTTATGCCCCATAGTGTAGCCAAAAAAATAAAAAATAAAAATAAAAACAACCTAGGGAATAAGAAGGACAAAGGATAAGAAAAACACAGCTCAAGAAGAAAATAAGAGAATAGGAAGAGCAAGCTGGTCAGGTGGAAGGGGAATGGAGAAGAGACACAGTATGGACAGTGAGAAATTGCCACAGAGAGACATACAAAATCAGGGTGGGAAAGACAAAGGACAGGAAGACAGAGAGAGTGAAGAGTGACTGTTCCTGAGTTAAACTGCTCTCATCACTCATTTTAAAGAAGGAATTGGAGAAATTATTATTATTCCCAGCTTTCCATTTTCTTTACCCTTAGAGCTGAATGGCAGAGTTTGCCAGGTAGGGACACATAACTCCCACACCTGAAGTGATCTGAAAATTATTAACTTAGATCCTTCCTGGAGCTGGTCCCTGGGCTAGAAATTTCCCATCTCTATGCTCTTCTGAATTTGACTCTAAGGGAAATGTGTCCCTTTCCTCTCTTGATCAGTGCCTTGGGCTCTGCGGTCAGACTGTGTGGAAGGCATCCTTGAAGATGACCCCACTGATCCTGCCCTCTAGATTATACACAACTTTTGTATTATACACTCCTTTTGAGAGTGGGTTGGACCTAGAAAATCATTTATAATGAATAGAATGTGGCAGAGTGGTGGGATGTCACTTCTGAGATTAAGTTACAAAAGATTGTGACTTCCATCTTGCTAGCACTTTCTCTCTCCCTCTCTTTCCCTCTGAATCTTCTGGCTTGCTTGTTCTAATGAAGTGAGCTGCCATGTTGTAAACTTCCTTATGGTGAGGCCCATGTGGCAAGGAACTATGGGCAGGCTTTGGCCAACATTCAGAGAGGAGCTGAGGCCCTCAGTCCAATAGGCCACGAGGAATTGAATTCTGTCCATAAACACGTGAGAGACGATGGAAGTCAATCCTCCCCCCATTGATCCTTGATATGACCAGCCCTTGCTGACACCTTGAATGCAGCCTGTGAGGGACCCTGAGTCAGAAGACCCAGCTAAGCCCACTCGGATTCCTGACCCACATAAAGTATGAGACAGTAAATGTTGTTTTAAGTCCCTAAGTTTTGGGGTAATTTGTAATACAGCAATAGATAACTCATACAGTCTGCCTGTATTTAGTTCCCACCACTGATTAGCTATGTAACCTTGGGCAAGTAACTCGAATTCTATGTCTCAGCCAACTCAACTGTAAAATGTAGACAATAATAATAATACTGGGCTTCCCTGGTGGCGCAGTGGTTGCGAGTCCGCTGCCGATGCAGGGGTCACGGATTCATGACCCGGTCCGGGAAGATCCCACATGCCGCAGAGCTGCTGGGCCCGTGAGCCATGGCCACTGAGCGTGCGCGTCCGGAGCCTGTGCTCCGCAACGGGAGAGGCCACAACAGTGAGAGACCCGCGTACCGCAAAAAAAAAAAAAATTAAAAAAAAAAAAAAAAATAATAATAATAATACTGACTGTATAAGACTACTGTAGGACTAAATGATTTAATTCATATAAAAGCCAAATAGTGCCTGGCACACAGTTAATGTGAGCTTACTACGGCTACTGCGATTACTACAATTATCATCATCATCATCATTAAAAGTTTTGGGAAGGACCACTGTGTATATCCTTCTAGAGAAACACACAAGGTCACCACCAGGCAATGAAGACTAATTGCTGCTCCTTAGGGAGTTATTCTTACATTTTCAGCATTAACTTCCCAAGCTGGGGCTAGCTTCATGAGATTCTATATTTGGAATGGCATGTCCACATACACCGGTGGTCCCAGAGAGCCCAGTGCCTCCGGGAGCCCAGGATATCCTAAACTATTTCTGAAGTATTTGGGAAATGACCTCTCTTCAGCCATCTTTTCATATCTGATCCCTTTCATCATGGTGTGAGTTTACCCAAGGATTTTTAGCACACAGTCATGGATTTATCTGATGAAGAAACGGAGAAGACCTCTGGCCTCAGGGATTGGCAAGCCATCCCTTAACCGGAACTCTGAGAAGAGCCTACAACTGCCCTTCCTAAGATTTACTCTGGAATCTTGCAGAACTTCTTCTCTGGGGATGCTGACAGGGAGATGGGGGAGGGGTGTCTACAAGAGGGAAAGGCCATATTAAAGGATCATTATTGGTCATTTCTCTTTCCTTACCTGTAAATGAAGAATAATATTTTACTTTCTCTACTTTTCTGAGCTGTCTTATTAGAAATGAATGAATGATGATATCTTTAACACATCTGTTACAGAGAAAGGAGGCTTCAGGTAATGAGTACCTTTGATTTAAAAAAAAAAAACTGCCAAAAGGTAACAGATGGAATGTTAAGTACTGGCTGAATGAGCCTTGCAATTTTTGCAGAAATGGGTCTGAACTCAGATCTCAAGGAATTCTTCTTCTCCTAGATATCCAAGAATGCCATAAAGGCACCATCGGTTGACCAGGGCAAGGAAGTTGTCACTCAAATGGACATCAATCTACTCTTTTTTGTGCCTTCCCAATTTGTTTTCTGTAAGCTTGCAGCAGCTGCTGGGAGAGAAGTAGCCTTAGAAGAGGTGCCCATAGCTGTGCTGACTCTGAGAGAGAAGAAAAAAACCTATCAATATAAGTGCTTTGGATCAATAGGATCTAATTTGACTCTCCCAAATTTCAAGTAATTAAAAGAGTTCTTTGTCTCCTCTTTGCCTGAACTGGAGGCATCAAGCATAGTGATTTGGTTTGGCTTTGAAATAAGACAGACTAAGACGTAAATCCAAATTTAGCTTAAAAGGTATTCCTTAACCCCCAATCTTAATCTCTTCATCTATAAAATGGTAATAAAAATGCCTATCTCACAGAGCTGTTGATAGCTATTATTGTGATATGAGAGATAATGTTTAAGATGGAAGATCGGTGCAGGGGCGGAGAGAGAGATTGAAAGCTGGACCTGCCTCTGCGAATGCTGGTTTAGGGAGAATGGCATCACTGCTAGCATAAAGCACTTTGCATATTCCAGGATAACTGAGGGATGGTGTGAAGCAGCAGTCCCAGCCCCCAGGCCTTCAACAGTGTATTGCTGCCTCCTGGAAATTCTACTCTGCACTGTTCGTTAGAAGAACTGAAAACCAATCATCGTATAGGGCTGAGCCTAATCCTATTTACTCAATGCAGCCCATTCTGACTGCTCCAGCCCACAGCAATCTCACCCTTCCAAAAAGCTTCTGCTCCGCTCACTGGACACTGAACAAGTCCCAATTTCCATTGCTGCTTACCTTACTGTACTATGTTTATAGTTTGTCTCAGAAACTAAGTTGCAGATCCTTGAGGATGGAAAGGGTCCCAGTAGTAGGCACCATGAACTGTGCTCCACAAACTGCTCTGTGGATCTCTAAGATTCTGTAGAGGTGACTCAGGTCTATCAGCTGGGATGAGAGAACTGGGCTCCCAGTGCAAAGCTTGGGCTCATCACCCTCACTGTCTCCTACCAGCTTTAGCCAGAAGACCCTGGCTTTCATCCATTTTGCTTTTGCACTTCAACAGTGATGATGATGATGGCGTATTTATTGAGCATGCTGGTATCTCCTTAGGCCCTACCATTGTAGGGGATTTGCCGGCCCAGTTTCCAACTGCCTGAGGGCTTTCTCTGGCAGCCAGAGAATTCACTCCCCTGGGACAGCCTTCAACACTGATAGTGTTTTATAGTATGTAAATACCTCAGTTTCCTTGACCTTCTGGGGGTGACTCTGAGGTGGGTGTTCCTTACTGACTCCCAGAGTTCCCCAATGTGATTAGGCTCCACTTTCTCACAGTGGAAACTGGCTTGATAACCTACCCCTTACTGGCTTTCTTCCCTTCCCCATCTCACTTCCTCACTTACAGGTTTTTCCTGGGATATTCTCCCAAATCCCTGTCTCAGGGTCTGCTTCTGGGAAAGCAGACATTAACTCAGCATCTGTTCATTACCAACCACTGTTTTAAAAGCTTTACAGCTACTGACCACTTCAATTCTTCCACCATCCTATTAACAACTTTAAATTGTATTTTTATTTGCAAATATGAAATTGAAGCAAGGAAAGGTCAGGTGTCTCACCTGAGTTCATAAAGCTAATATATGCTGATGCCAGGATTCAAAGCATAGGGTTCCATCATGAAGAGACTTTGAAATTTGCTGATCCACGTTGATATCGTGCCCATTCGAGAAGAATCACAGCTTCCTCCAGAAGTCCTTGGCAAAGCTCATTTTCTCCCATTAACTCCTGAATCTCGTCTTTGTTTTTAAATATTTTAAGTCTAGATGACCTTGGTCTGGGGTTTGAAGGTGACTCTATGGGAGTCATTGTTTTTTTTAATTGGAGTCGAGTTGATTATCAATGTTGTGTTAGTTTCAGGTGCACAGCACAGTGATTCCGATATACATATACATATACCTATTCTTTTTCAGATTCTTTTCCCATATAGGTTATTACAGAATATTGAGTAAAGTTCCCTGTGCTATACAGCAGGTCCTGGTTGATTATCTATTATGTATATAGCAGTGTGTATCTGCTAATCCTAAATTCCTAATTTATTCTTCCCCCCACCTTTTATTTTGTTTCTTACCTACGAAACTCTGTTATGGAGGTCAGGGCAGGGGCGATGCAACAGGGAGAAGCAGTGTGTCCTGATATCTTGACTGAGTGGTGTTTATTATTTCTGCTGGTTCCCTTGCCCGTGTCACTGGAGGAATAAGGCCTTGGTTCTAGAAATCATTCCCCTAAGGATGGTAGTACCAATAACACAGATGTAGATGTTGGGAGGAAGGAGAAGCTAGCTGGTGTGGAAAACGAGGGTTCGTGGGGAAGGCTCTTCCTCAGGAGAGGAATTCTGTTTTAAGAAATGTTTTGTGTTTGAAGAAATGGTGATACACACAGGTGGAAACATTCAGCATGAGGTTAGAAAAAGTGAGCTTGGAACTTGGAAGAGGTGGTAATAAAGATCTGGGCCTAGAGGTGGTGGTGGATGAAGTCATAGGAGAGGATAAGACTTACATTTATAGAGGATGAAGGAGGGTCAAGGATGGAATATTGGGGAACGCGCATTCCTGATGAAGAAGAGAAGTCATCAAAGGAGGCGGAGAGGTAAGAGAGTCAGGGTAGTGCTTCCCAAGGATGAGGAAGGGGAATAGTATTAGTTTCAAGAAACAGTAACTAATCAATAGGGCCAAATACTACAATGGTCAAGAAGGAGAACAAGGGCCAAAATTAAAATGTCATGCTTGGGATGTCTCTCTTGACCTTGGAGGTCAGAGACTAGAATGTTGAGGTAGAAACTAATGAGAGGAAGGGTTGGAAAATGTGAAAAGTGGTGTGTAAGTCATGCAATTTAGTAAATCAATCCTTTGCCTTTGTGAACGGTATTCTAGAACCACCCAATCCCCAAACCTCCTCAATACACTGTTTTAATGTATAAGTGTTTAAGTGAGGAATCTTTAAGGTCGACCTCAATCTTAACTGTCTGGGTTTGTTTTGTTTATTTGTTTGTTTGGTTGGTTTTAAAGACTAGTAAATCATTCCTTAGGGAACAAATACTCTAGCTAGCCACTAGAGAATTGCCACACAGGTATTATTGATTTTTAAAGAATTAGACTGTAGTCAATTTACTTAACATCACAACTTAATAGAAGGCAAAATAATTTTATTTGATGATTAAGAAGATATTCCAGGATCTGGCTGTACTTCTGGGACATCACCCTGAATTCCATTACAAAGACAGCAGGGAAAACAAATGCTAGACAAGGAGCCAGGAGGTCTGGGCCTAGTCCCAGCTTTCATCAATTCAGCTCACCTCAGAGAGCTTCAGTTTTCTTATCTTAGAATGAGGAGGTTGACTTTATCAGAGAGTCCCAGACCAGTACTGGTCTCTGATGATGTTTGCATTCTTCTCCTTTCCAGCAAAGGAAGGAGGGAAGTGGAGAGTGGGGAGAGAAAGAAGGAAAGAGAGAGAGAGAGAGAAAGGAAGGAAGGAAGGAAGGAAAGAAAGAAAGAAAGGAAGGAAGGAAGGAAGGAAGGAAGGAAGAAAGAAAGAAAAGAGAGAAAGAAAGAAAGAAAGAAAAGAAAGAAAAATTATGTAGTGAGTGTTACACTGCAACATGAGTTGTTTATGAAGTCAAATTTATTTATTTTTAATTCTAAGATTTGTCATTTCTACTGTATGCTAAAATGTTCTTTTATAAAACAATGTTCTAGGCATTAACAGATTTTTTAATATGTTTACATAGCAACATAAAAAGCTAGCAACCTCATGGTACTGCTGAAAATTTTCTCTAGATTTTTACTGGTCTATGGACCCACTGGGCTAGAATGCTTATTTCCTCTTCAATTCTAGGTTGAATGTGTCAAGTAGAGTTTAAAATCTCTGGCTTTTATTTATTTATTTATTTTCACATCTTTATTGGAGTATAAATGCTTTACAATGTTGTGTTAGTTTCTGCTGTGCAACAAGGTGAATCAGCTATATGTATACATATATCCCCATATCCCGTCCCTCTTGAGCCTCCCTCCCACTCTCCCCATCCCACCCCTCTAGGTGGTCACAAAGCACTGAGCTGATTTCCCTGTGCTATGCAGCAGCTTCCCACTAGCCATCTATTTTACATTCGGTAGTGTATATATGTCAGTGCTACTCTCTGACTTCATCCCAGCTTCCCCTTTCCCCCCGCAACCATATCCTCAAGTCTGTTCTCTACACCTGCATCTTTATTCCTGCCCTGCCACTAGGTTCGTCAGTACCACTTTCTTAAATTCCATGTATATGTGTTAGCATACGGTATTTATTTTTCTCTTTCTGACTAACTTCACTCTGTATTACAGTCTCTAGGTCCATCCACCTCACTACAGATAACTCAATTTTGTTCCTTTTTATGGCTGAGTAATATTCCATTGTATATATGTGCCACATCATCTTTATCGATTCATCTGTCAATGGACACTTAGGTTGTTTCCATCTCTGGGCTATTGTAAATAGAGCTGCAATGAACATTGTGGTACATGACTCTTTTGGAATTATGGTTTTCTCAGGGTATTGCCCAGTAGTGGGATTGCTGGGTCATATGGTAGTTCTATTTTTAGTTTTTTAAGGAACCTCCATACTGTTCTCCATAGTGGCTGTATCACTTTACATTCCCACCAACAGTTCAGGAGGGTTCTCTTTTCTCCACACCCTTTCCAGCATTTATTGTTTCTAGATTTTCTGATGATGGCCACTCTGACAGGTGTGAGGTGATACCTCATGGTGGTTTTGATTTGCATTTCTCTAATGATTAGTGATGTTGAGCATCTTTTCATGCATTTGTTGGCCATCTGTATGTCTTCTTTGGAGAAATGTCTGTTTAGGTCTTCTGCCCATTTTTGGATTGGGTTGTTTGTTTTTGTGATATTAAGCTGCATGAGCTGCTTGTATATTTTGGAGGTTAATGCTTTGTCAGTTGCTTCATTTGCAAATATTTTCTCCCATTCTGAGGGTTGTCTGACTTTTATTTGGATCTCAGATGAGAGCAACGGGAGGCACCCAGCAACACGGCCAGTGTCTGAACTCTTATCAGAGTCCGGCAGCTATCTGCCATACTTGTCAGCAGCAGTAACATATTGAGAAGAAATTTCAAAAGCAGAGCTCTCATCCCAGGACACTGGAGCTCTGAATGCCAATGAAAAATTGTGCATCCTTGTAGAGTAGAGAGAAAGAAGATGTGTTTTGACAAATTCCTTAATCACTGTAAAGGAAATTTCACCAGCTCAAAGATACTGGAAATGAGACCCGCTCAGCACAGGCTGGAGAGACAAATTAACCCGAAAGTTGACTACAGAAACATTACCTTAGAACCAGAATAAAAGTTATTTATGTCCATTTTTACCTCCTGAAATGTGGGTCTTACCCTGGCACCTGAAATAAATGACACAAAACTCCATTCATCTCCTTCCCACTGTGTACCTGCCTATTTCTGAAGGAACTCTTAAAACTGTAGCAGGTCAGAGCAAATTGTCGCTGGCAGAAGCTTCAATATATCTGTGCCACTAAACTGCAGGCAGGAAGAATTAAGATGCAGAAATTAGGAATCAAGGGCATTGAGTTTAATGTAACTGAGACTTATCTAAGTGTAGTTTCATAGATCTCAATCTCATAAAGCCCTAGGCAAAACCTGAGGTGGGCACTGATGATTCTACCGACGGAGGAAGCCATGAATTTCAATACACCATAGCAACAGAATACATTTCTCATTAAAGATGCGGACATAATACAGTTCAGAACAAAACTCCATAAGAAACAAAGAACGAAAAGCAGTGTTGGTGTTCCCCATGAACTCGCAATGAGTGAGATCTGCCCAGAATGTTTTGTTTATTGGGGCAGGAAATTGTTTTCTGAAATCAGAGGCATTTGTCTTTTTTGGTGAGTAGAGGCCTCCTGAAAGTCAAATGAGAACGGAACTTTCAGAGAGACAGGCATACAAACAGACCTGAAGGGCAGGCATTGGAAATCATTACAAAGGAAAAGGAAGGGGACGGATCTGCAAGAGAGATCTCAGAATTTTCTTTTTTTTTTTCAGACGTGCGAATTTTTGTTCCCCGACCAGGGATCGAACTGTCACTTCTTGCCATGGAGGCATGGAGCCTTAAGCACTGCACCACCAGGGAAGACCCTCATGATTTTCTACTGACCACTTTTACAAGACACTTTGATAAACCTTTGCTAATCACCAAGTCATTTAATCCTTAAAGTAACCTTGAGAAGCAGGTCTTTTCATTCCCATTTTCCAGAAGATGAAATAGGTTCTGAGAGTTTAAATCACTTGCTCAGAGTCATACAATCCTTAAATTGTAGAGTCTTACCCAGGACTCAAACCCTCATCTGCCTAATGTAAACTTCGTGCTATACACTCAGGAGAGTGTAAATTTGAGGTTAAACGGTGGTTGACCTGGAGGCAAATGCAAATGAGCCATGATACTACTGTGGCTTAATCTATCCCTTTAACAAACAGTTCCTGCTGGAGATGCCCTGAGGATGAATCAGCTCAAAGGATGGCATAGGGTGCGAGGATCCGCCTCCCAGGCTTCTGCAGGTGTGCCCAGCTTGCCTCCATCTCTGCTGAGATTCAGTCAAAACGCCCCCTGGAACAGAGCCCCCTCTTAATTTTAGGAGACTTTCACCAGAGTGGCATATTAACTCTGACCTTATTATGTGATCTTCCAATCTTAAGGTGTCAGAAAAAGAATAAAATAAAGACACTTTCCATGTGTTAACTGCAGGAGGTCTTAACTGTGAATCCTTGCCTGTGTTAAGCAGTTGTGACGTCTGTGACTTTTATGAGAGAGATAGAACAGATATCATCAGAAAAAGACAAATATTTTCCTGCAACTGTCCCCTTGCTAATGAAGAAAGGAATTCAAGTCAAGGCTTTTTGGTATGGCTTCCAATTCTTTGACCAAAGGAATTCATCAACTTAGTAGCTTATCACAAATATCTTAGAAACAAATGATAATCATTACTTAACATTAAAAAAAAGACTAATGTAAGTGTGTACACCATTATTCCTATCAGTGCAGAATCAAAAGCAGGTGCCTTTTTTAGGAATATTTCTGTTCATGGGCTTAATTGGTAACAATACCTTCTTGCCCTCCCACCAGTAAAAGACCTTCACAGTTTAAATACTTGAAAACAAGCACAGAAAGGTGTTTTTTTTTCTCTTTGTTAATGGAAAAATAAATAAATCTTCAGTCAATATATAGATAGTACTCATGTGTATGGTGTTGGATCAAAATAGATGGCAGCGGGCTTCCCTGGTGGCGCAGTGGTTGAGAGTCCACCTGCTGATGCAGGGGACATGGGTTTGTGCCCCGGCCCGGGAGGATCCCACATGCCATGGAGCGGCTGGGCCCGTTAGCCATGGCCGCTGAGCCTGCGCTCCGCAACGGGAGGGACCACAGCAGTGAGAGGCCCGCGTACCACAAAAAAAAAAAGAAAAAAAAGATGGCAGCTAGCAGAGGTCAGCCCCCTCCTCACCTCTACAGTTATTCCATCATTGCCTTTTATACTTTCCCCAGGTGGAACGTGAGTCAATGCAGGCCAAAGTCATGAGCATAATTAACTGGAGAAATGTATTTTCAGCAGATGGATGACTCCTGTAGCTGGGAGGTGAGGCTGAAATGGATATTGAAGACAGATTCAATGTTGTGTAGAGTTTAATATATCTCCAATAATAGGGGTGAAGGCTATCTTTACCAAGTGTGGCCTCTTAGTTCCTGTGTCTCCAAGAATGGTAGGTCTTAGATAGTCACCAGGCTTGGGCCTGCCTTCCCTATGGTTAAACCAGCAAAGGTTTATGAGGCTCTTGGCCAGAGTAAAGGGGCCAGGGTCTTTGACCAGCAAATAGAGTGAGACTAACTGGCCCTCCTGGAGTTGAGTCCACAACCCTGGCCTCATTAACACCACTTGAGCAACTGACCACCATGAGTAATAAAGCATAGCAAATGGGATACTGTGGCCAGATATGACTGTGGCCATTTTTCATTATTTTAAAGCTGTATCAATCTTTCTGGTAAAACACATATAAGAGGCCCTGTTATGTGAGAAAATCCTCAGAACCAATACTTCATGTGAGAATTTGCCAGAGGGAAAAATAAAATACATGAATTTTATTTCAATAATCAGGCTTCAGATTTTGTCAGGCCTTTAAAAAGTATATATGTAAAAGGTACAGAAGTGCTGAAAGGATAAAAATTAGAAATTTCTTGTTTGGCCCTGCAGGCCTAGGGGCTGTTACTACGTGCTTTCCAGCTGCTGGTGATATTGGCTGCACGGTGCCCCACATTCAAATGCTGCTGGTTTCCAGGGCGGGCTCTGAACAACTCAAGCATCCCGATGGTATTTTATTGCTCTGTGGGCACCTCACTGGACTTTTAATAAATGGCAGAGAGCTTTCAGGGGTTTAGAAACCTGGGAGGCTTGGCTTTTTCCAATGAGACTATAGAAGTTGCTATGTCCTCTAAGACCCAAAGTCCAAGTCCTCTAGCTCTCTACGAAGAGAAACTGGTTTGGGGAGATACCCAGTTTAAAATACAGGGTGTGGGGCTTCCCAGGTGGCGCAGTAGTTGAGAGTCCGCCTGCCGATGCAGGGGACAAGGGTTCGTGCCCCGGTCCGAGAGGATCCCACATGCCGCGGAGCGGCTGGGCCCGTGAGCCGTGGCCGCTGAGCCTGTGCGTCCGGAGCCTGTGCTCCGCAACGGAAGAGGCCACAGCAGTGAGAGGCCCGCGTACCGCAAAATAAAATAAAATAAAATACAGGTTGTGGAGGAGCAAACCTGATATGTGGGGATATAGGGTGGTGGGGAGGGTTCTATCAAACTGATGGTTTCTATTTGGCTGTCCTAGAAGCAAGGCGGCACAGTATAAAAAGCACCGAAAAGTATTAGGCTTGGAGTCAGACAATCCAAGTCTGAATGACAGCTCTGCCACTTACCAGATGTATAAATTGACAAGTAACTTAATCTTAGTTTATTCTCTCCCAGACGTCATGGAAGGACTAACAAAGCCCAGTATCTGAAATCTCTCTATCTACCTATCTATCT
The DNA here is from genome assembly GCF_011762595.2 of Tursiops truncatus. Lineage (NCBI taxonomy): Eukaryota > Metazoa > Chordata > Mammalia > Artiodactyla > Delphinidae > Tursiops > Tursiops truncatus. The sequence goes on along the minus strand of NC_047035.1, from coordinate 77,184,007 downwards.
ATCATCTATCTACTCTCCATCTATCTTATCCATACTAGTTTCCTTTCTTTTCGCTCTTTCAACTAACCCTGCAGACAAGGGCTTCAGCTGTCATATTCGGTGTTATATCTGCAGACCTGGATGAATTAAATCCGAAAGTGGTGAGATAATTTGATCACCTGACTACAGCATCATTACTGGTAAATTTTTGGGAAATCTTAGAGAATGCAAGAGGATTTCACACGGAGGTGAACGTTCTACTCTCCCCCCAATATAGGCTGAGCCCCGGAATAAATCCTAGACTGGGTAATTAAACAGATCACTTTTGTGCACACTAAAGCAATGTGCGGACCACCCAGAATCCAAGAGGACGCACTCAGTGTCAGAGCAAGGAGTGTCGTTCCCACTTCCTTTTGTGGTGGGGTTATTTGACCGATAAAGCAGGTAGTGCCTGTCCTACCCCACGTATCTTGATTTCAGTAAAGTGTGTGAAAAAGGCATTTGTAGTCTCACGGACAAGAAAAAATTGGGGCTGCAAAATAATATATTTAGGTAGGTTCTTTACCTATCAAATAATCATAGACAAAAGTATGAAACTTGACCCAAGAGGGTGTCTAGGGATATGGCAAAGTTATGTCAAACCATAGTTTAATGATAATTAGCACTTTGGATGGCAAAACCTAGACTCAAAAATGTCTTAAAGGACCATAGATAGACAGAAATAAATAAAATGAATTAGAAGGGAAAGAAATATTTTTTAAAGCTGGTACGTAAGTACTGAGACATGACTAAAGTGGGGAAGTCTTGACTTGAGTGGCTCATGTGGGAAAGAGAAAAAAAACTACAGAAATTCTAGTTAAATGCAGACATAAGGTGTCATTGGTGCTGCTCCAAAGACAATCCAATATTAGGCTGCGTGTACAGACTGTCCCAAACAAGGGAGGAGAGCACTACGAATTAGGAGGAAGAAGACAAACTGGAATGCTTGTAACTAGGCCATCAGAGCTGATGGAGGCTCTGAAAACTGTGCTACAGGGGATGGCCATGGGAGGAGGAATGTTTAGCCAGGAGATGGGAAAAGTGGATGGTGGGTCACAGAGGTGAGCATGACAGGTGCCCTCCCAGTATGTGAAGGGCCACGATGTGCAGATGGTTTGCTTTCCTCTAGGCAGGCTTCAGAAGAGGCACTAGGGCCAAGGGGCAGCCTCTGGAAGGAAGCAGTTTGGGTAAAATATAAGAAAAAAACACACCATTTTTCTTAGCATCTCTGATGTCCAGTAGAAAATGTGAGACTGGAGTCCAGGAAAGAGGTCTGAAGGTAGAGCGAAGAGAAGGGTCATCAACACAGAAGCTGCAAAATTGGTTGGGATTTTCAGTGTCCTCTGCCACCAGTAGCCCAGAATCGTCACACGTACATCTTCTGGGTTCCTCTTCATCCTAGGGGCACTGCTCTTCGGAGCACCCCTTCTCTTGAAAGCTTCTCTCACCCTGGAACTTCTTGGCCAGCAGACAGAAGGGGGCATCCTGTACCCTCAGCTTTAGAAAGGACCAGTCTGACAGCCTCCCACCTCCGGAAAGTGACCGAAGTCTGGGTGAGATGTCGGCAGTCCAAGGACCTGGAAGCGGTCCCACTGTATATACTATTCTCTATCTTTTTTAGAGTTCCCAGAGCTGGCACCCTAAAATGCAGAGTAAGTTTAGGAGATGAGGGGTAGTCAGAGAGAAGGGGTTTTTATGCCACCTGACCTCTGAACTGTGGATGGAATCCCTGGAAGCTCTCTGAGGTGCCGCGAGATGTTACTCTGCCCAGCAACAATGGATAGTCAAGGGCTTCGATAAAACAGACTGATTGGATTTTGAAGAGGCGACGGGGCTCTCTTAAGGTGCAGAAAGGGCTATTCAGGGAGTTGCAAACTTTGTTATGAATGGACAGACACCCTCACGGCACCGTTTTCTCCCTGCTGCTCAGACGAGCACAGGCACACGCCTCTCAGCCTTCCGCGGCTGGGGCTCCGAAGGAGGCACTCGGGTCAGAGCAAAGCATTCGTGTCGCCCCGGGCCCCACCGCGCCACACACACACGAGGGGAAAGTGGGCAAAGAGAGGGGGTTGGCGCCCAATCTGGGCACGCTGGAGCTAAGCACCTGGCCTTTGTCTGCGAGTCGGAGCGGGGTAGGGGCACCCTCCCGTCGCCGCGGGGCGCGCGTCTCCGCGGAGCTGGCGGCGCGGCGCGGCGCGGTGCGGGGGAGGCCCCACGGCCCCCGCCCGGGTGCCTGCGCCGTCCCCCGCCCGCTCCGTGCGCCCGGCGCTGCGCTCTACGCGGGCCCCGCGGCCGCCGCACACTTGGCTGGGGCGAGAGGCGAGAGGGTAGGCGGGCTGCCTGGCTGGCGTTGGCGCTCTGCAGTGCAGTGTTAGCCCAGCTCCCTATATGGTCGGGGATTAGCTCGGCGCTGCTGAGGCTGAGCCAGGAGCCGGAGGAGGAGGAGGAGGAAGAGGAAGAGGAGGAGGAGAAAGAGCGCAGCAGCCGCGGGCGCACGCCGAGCGGCTGCCGGGCGAAGCAGAGGCGCCGGAGGCAGGGGCACCGCCGGCGCCTCGGGAACCATGGCCGAAGGGGCAGAAGGAGGCGAGGACGAGATCCAGTTCCTGCGGACTGTGAGTCTCCGCGGCGGGGGCGAGGCGGCGGGCAGGTGGGGAGGAGCGCGGAGCCGGGCGAGGAGGGGCTGCGCTGCGCCGCGGTGTCCGATGCGCGGTGCCCGAAGCCAGGAGCCCGGCGCGTTCTCCGCACCAGCGGGGCCGCGAGGGGGCTGCGCGGGAAGGGGCACCTTCTCCCGCCTGTCCCTTCTTCCCCTGACGCCACCCCCACCCCAGACCTCCACCTCCACCTCTACCGCTCTCCGGGCAACTTGCTACTTAATCCGAAACCTTTGATGCCCAAACTTCCAGCCAGGGTTTGCTCGCTGTTGTTCTGACCTGGAGGATCAGAAGTGGAGGCTCTCGCCCCAGAGTCGGCCCCGCTCTTTCACCCCAACACTCCACCCCAGACCCCTGTCGCCTCCACCACGCACTGGGGAACCGCCAGAAGGAACCAGCGGGGCAGGGGCGAGCATGGGGCACCGAGAAGTGGGCGCAGGCGCTGGGTCAGTCCTGGGATCGCTCGGAAGGGAAATCGCCCGCCACTGCCCCTCGCACGTTCAGCCCCAAGCCGGCAGCTGCTGCTGGAGCGTTGCTTGACTGTGCCGAGTGTAAGAGCCGTGGCTTCTGCTACCCGCTCTTCCGAGCCCCGCAGGACAGGGAAACCCCGGGCTCTGGCTCCGCGTCACTCAGGTCCCCTCCCTGGCACCGGAGGGCGCTGCTCCGCTCCAGATTTTAGGGGAAGTGGCGGGGTTGGGGGCTGGGGTGGAGTCTGTCGTAACCACATCCACCTTGCCCCTTAGGAGTTGATGTGAAGGTTTTCGGGTGGGGGTGGACGACAACCAGTAGGGGTGGGGACATTGGGGTGCGTCCCAGCTCTGATTTTCTCCAAGTGACCTTGAGCGAGTCGCATAATCCGCCCTTCCAAGCCTCAGTTTCCTCATGGGTAAAATGAAAAAAATACAACCAGCATTTCAGGGTGATAAGGATTAAATGAGATAGTGAATGTCATAATGTTTTGTAAACAGTAAATTGCTCTATAAGTGTTAAATCATTTTATATGCGCTGCCTAGCCATCAGGGATTGGAATCCTTTCTCTCCTCTTCAAGTGCACCTTCAAACCTGCTCTCTGAAGATCACAACTTAGCTCTTGTCCATCTTTTGCACCATTCCCTCTCCTTCATGGAGTGCTTCCTTACAGTTCCCTTTAGTTTCTCTTCCAAACATGGTTTCTCTTTTGGGAGTGGGACTTGGGTCTCGTTTGGGACCCAATACCCTTTGGTACTACCTTCTGATACTGCAGAATTATCCATCTCTTCATCCTGGCTCCGATCTGCAGACCCAGACCCCATCCTCATCTCTCACACTGCACACAAGACAACCACACATACCACTCCTTAAAGCCCTTTTGCTGTAAATCTGCCTGTTCCCACCAAAGCCCTGTGAGATCCTTAGGCTTTCCTTCCAACAGGTGTTCTTGGTATTGTGTGGACGGCAGCTCAGGTGCTTCCTGCCTTGTGCCTTCCTCAATCAGTCATTTCTTCTGCTTACTATTAATGATCTTCTAGGTATTGTTGATTGAAGAAGTTCCATTCTGACAGACAGGCTCAGTGTTGGGTAGATGACCCAGAGGGTCAAGGCGAAATCCTGGTGGTTTTCTGGAGATCCGATCCTATGTGTTTCCCTTGGCTTCTGTGGCCATCTTTCCTGACTTTTCCTCTCCATCAGGCAGTATCACTGTTTTTTTGGTACATCTGTAACCAAGGCTTACCGTAGAGCAGTGCTTCTTAAACTGTTTGTGTCATGGACATCCTGCCCCTAGATCAGAGCAGGTGGGCCCCTTTTAAAGCCCATTCATGGCCCCTCGTGTGGTTCAAGGATCCAGGTTAAGAACCTGTGTTGCAGAGGTACAGCATGTCAGTTATGGCTTCTACTGAAACCTGCAAGTGACCATGGGGGCTAGTGACTCCAAATGTGACATTGATCCTTTTCCTTCTAGTAATCACCTTAAGCATTTTTAGGTGTGTTCCTCAGTAACCCTATGAAGCAGCTTAACTTCTTCATCTTTGGCTTATTGGGGAGAGAATAGGTGATGAAACTGAGGCACAGGAAATCAAGTGACTTGGCCATGGTTGCCCAGCAAGTTATCGATCACTGTCATTCCATAATGTTAAATTAAATTCCCACTAGAGTGTGACATTGAGCATTACTCCAGAGGTTATAGTCTTAGGAATATACTGAGGGCTTCCCTGGTGGCGCAGTGGTTGAGAGTCTGCCTGCCGATGCAGGGGACGCAGGTTCGTGCCCCGGCCCGGGAGGATCCCACATGCCGCGGAGCGGCTGGGCCCGCGAGCCATGGCCGCTGAGCCTGCGTGTCTGGAGCCTGTGCTCCGCAACGGGAGAGGCCTCAACGGTGAGAGGCCCGCATACCGAAAAAAAAAAATATATATACTGAGATGAGAACTGCCGCTTTCTGAACCCTGACACTCTCCCTCTGTATCCATGAATTAGACAAAATTATTTCTCCAAACCTAACTGATGTAAGTTTTTGATCTGCACAAGATTTTGGTTTTATCTTGCTGCTTTTAGAGGTGTCAGGAATCATAGGGCTGTGCTATCAGTGGAAAATTTTCACTTCTGACCAAGACTAGGTTTGAGAACGTAATATTTCAGTTTAAACTCCCCCACCTACCTTTACCTTAGAGTTTCTTTCTTTTCCCAAAACAGTATCTTTGAAAGCATTTTGGCCATACGTTAGTCATGTAATGCCTCTTCGCCTTAACATCGTCCTGGACCAGAAGGTGGTTGATTTTTGACGCTGAAATAGAATTCTGTCTTTGCAACCATGAACTTTAGAGAGTTGCTACTCCAAGAGCAGAGGCTTTCTAAGCTACTTAAAAAAAAATAGACCCTAGACTAGTACTGTGTCAAGGACCCTTGTCAAATTGTTGATGGTTACCGTGTCCTGTTTATCATGACAGTGACAAAAATGAAAGCAGCTAGAACTATCGAGGACCTGAAATGGACCAGAATTACTGCAGTAATCCCTGTAGGCATGTGTACTGGGGCTTCAGGCACTAGCTGGGTGGTAGTGTTCGTCTTGGTTGCCTCCTCTGATACATTTGAAGCCCACCCTCTCCTAAGTCGGGGGCAGGTCCTACACAAGGGGTTTGGAAATGTAAGCACATCATGTTAACTAAAAGCTCCTATGCCCCAAACTTGAGAACGGCTGTGTAAAACTACTGATTCTCTTCTGGCCTTCCGAAATCATCTAAGTGATTCGTCATGGCAGTCATGTAAGTGAATGAGAGCGAGTCAGCCAGACGGATAGACCTAAGAATTTTCTCGAAGGCTACAATTTTCTCTCCCACTGCTGCTGGCAGTGGCATCATCCTCCCTTCCGATTGCTCTTGCTGACGTAGCCAGTGTCACTGTCACTGTCAGTGGCTCTGAAGCTGCTCAGAAGCAGATAAACCTGCCAGCCACCGATCTGAAAGCCAGAAGTTACGGTGAGAAGAGTGACAATTACCCTATCTCCAGACGGTTGGTGGAGCGGCTGGCACTGCATCATGCTTTGAGAGTGCCAGGAAGAAGATGGTCTCTCCCCCCGATTTTTTTCCCCTTGGACTACAGCATCCGTGAAAAAAGAGAGAAAGGAAAACCTCCAAGCCTCAGCTTGCTGTTTTAAAATGCCACAGCCTTCTCTTTGCCAACGCCCTCTCCACCACAAAGTTAACTGAGACAGAACTCAAAATGAGATGGCATTCGTTTCTATTAGTTTCCATTAAAGATAGGTCATAGCTGCCTCATTTAACCCTCCTCGTAGAAAGTTGTCCTCCTTCATCTAAATTTGCAGCTCTCAAGCGACGGGAGAAGGCACTTGGGCTGAGAACTGAGACTGTTCCCGTGGTCTTGGCTTCCACCCTACAGGGTGACTAGGACAAATCCCTGAATTTGAGCTGCGTGAGCTCACGTCGGTCCAGAGCACGTGCTCGTGCCAGGTTGGGATGACAGTGAACTTTCCTTTGGTGGTTTATAGATTCCTGCTTGCTTCTCCCCTCAGCTGAGTCCATTTACATAACAGGGGCTTGTTGCCAATGGCGTGCTTTTGGTAGCTTTTCCTCAGGGAGGCGGGGCGAGGAGGTGGACAGCAGTGACTTCTGCCTTCAAGCACATCGGCTCTCGGGGCGACGGTGCTTGGTGATGGAGGGAGTGCCAGAGTGCAGACCCAGTACCAGGTGTGTGTGGTTGGAGAGCAGGGCTGGGCTGTGCTGCCGAATCAGGTCTAATGGTTAAAATGGCAAAAACGCAGAATATTCCCACGCTCTGGGTCTCCCAATATGGCTTCGCACTTTCTCAGTCTCTTTTCCTTTGGCTTTGGAAAGCTGATCTTACTAAGGAGCTGTAGCAGGATAGCTGGACACCTGATATCCCCACCTTTCCAGGGAAATGCCCTGGGTGGATGTAGAAGGAAGCCAGTTCCTTCTCACAGAAATTAACTTGCGTCAGAAGGTCACATCAGCACGGGGGTGGGGGTGGGGGTGGGGGTGGAGCTTCTCCCCGGAGGCGCTCATTGCCGTGACCAGGGTTGTCCTGGGGGATTGGGAGGTGCCGCGCTCCAGGGAATGAGGTGATGGTGACTGTGAACCTGGAAAGGTTTGGCATGCGTTGCAGCCCAGTGTAAGAGGAGTGGGACCAAGTACAGGTCTGCAGTTGAATAAGGTGTGTCTGGCGTCTGAATATTTTTTCTGATGCGAATATGATTGTCAAGCAGGATGAGGACACTTCAGGTGAAATACTTTTTTTTTTCACAATTCTTTATTTCTTTTCCAATACTGAATTAGAGGAAGACAAATATATTTCCTGGCTTCCTTAGGGTCGATCTGAGGGGAAAAATTGTTGGAAAAGAAAGGGTGGGAGGAATTTATCTGGAGAGCAAAATACCCTGGTAATTATGTTTGAAGGATTTGTATTGAAATAGATCTTATTATGAATATCTGTGTTCACTTGCCTCTGTTGCTTTTTTTGTGATCACCTGTTTTCACTACTTGCTGGGAAGGATTCTTTTATTTCATCATTTGACTCTTCCTTTACCTTACAACTTAAAGTGGGTTTAGTTTAGAAGACACTGGCTTCATCATTTTCTAATTGACTTGCATCCTCCTGCCTGATTCTTCCCAATCTCTTGTGTAGACCCTGGAATGTCTTCAGAAACCAACACACCAGCTCATTTCCCACAACCCTGCATCCGTAGAAACTCTTCTTTATTAGCTCTGTCTTTAAGCTACCCTTAATACAAGATTTATCCAATAGCAGTGGAATGATAGAATAAAAAAATTGAACTCGGAGGCAGGAATTCTTATTTCTAGCCCTAGCTCACTGTGACCTTGAATGAGTCCCTTAAGAAAATGGAGATCTTCCACACTGTATCGAGGTAGAACTTGCTTTAGTCGCTTCGCAGAAGTGTCACGAGAGGCAACGGTCATTCCAACAGTACGTCAAAGGGGAGAAGAGGGTGTGTTTTATCGGGTATTATCATTGTGTTTCTCCTGCACGAGGAAATCAACCCTGCCTGTGACTGGATCTTGTCGAAAAGTGCATTTCCCCTTCCTCTAAAATGCTCTCTGTCTCAGGGCCTCGCCTTCATCCCAGAGTCGTTAGACGGTCTCCAATGTTGGTCCAGCCCCAGCATATCTGGGAAATTACTTGACTAAAGCAAACGCCAGCTTCCCTCAAGCTATTTGACTAGAAAACTTGATTGAGAAGACAAGTCAGTTGGTGCAAGAGCCTTCAAAAGGCCAGGTAGGTCCCCAGGATTCCAGCCACCAAACAGAACCTTCAGTTATTTTTCATCTTCTCAGATAATTACCAAAGCTATGATTTCCCATTGGACCGCCTTTTCTTATTGAATCCCTTATCTCTTCCCTTCAAAGCTACCCCTCCCGTTTCCTCCTTCCCATTTCTTTTATGAGCCCCATTGTCCTTTCCCCCAGAGCACTGGGACCAGCTTTCTTATAAAGCCCACCCTGCTTTTCCTCCCAGGGATATTGCTGCTTCAGTCACGTCTGTTTGGAGAGTCAGGGCCTTTGAAAAGTTCCTTTCTGGCTGCACCTGGATGAAGCAGATGCTTTGTGGTGGGATCCCAGCCAATGCTGAGGCTGCAGGGTACCACTTCTCCCCAGGGAGCCACGTCGGGTCCTCGGGCTTCAGGCTGGCATCCTCTCAGCCATCTTCCTGTTTGGAAGCCGGTGGGGTATTTTAGGGACAAAGACATTTCCAGCCACTGCAGCCTCCTTTGCTTCAGTGAGTTTTGCCATCATAGCACCTCTTCAACTCAGAGAGAGGGAATGAAAAGTGCTGGCACCTGGGTCCTGATCCCGCTACAGGGATGGGCCTTGTGAGGTGCCAAGATTGTTTTTTTCCCTCCTTGTGTCATTTCTGATTCCTGATTGTTAGAAAACAAAGTTCAGATCAGCTCTGAGACTGATGATGCAGTATTCAAAAATAAAAGAGCTGTGTCTCCTCTCCTCAAATGCACTTCTTCCCTTGTCTAGCTCAGAGCACATTGCTGACTCTACAGGAATGCTCTGGGCTATTGTCCTTTCAGGCCGGACATGGCCTTACCAGTAGGAGACACTGAGGCACGAGGCCCTATTTTTCTCTTTGTTGGTTTTGTCTTTTTCTTTCACCTTCCACCTCCTTAGACAGTGAACCTCATTGATTACAGGTCTCCCAGCCCCCATTCAGGCTTGACTACTTGAAGAGGTCTTACTTTATTGGATCTGGTGCCCAAGAAGAAGGACAGCAGACATTATATCCTAAAATCAGATCACAGAGAGACTCAGAAAGTTTCCCAGGAGCCATCCCCTCCGGGGTGACAGCTGCTGGTGGCTGCTTACTTTTCAGAGTGCAAAGGAGGCAGGAGAGAGCTCTAGAGACAGAAGCTTACAGGCCATCAACAGTTTTCTACTGAGTTTAGTTTACGTGTGGTTTTATGCCGTAGGAACCAACCCGTGTGATGCGCAAGGCAGCACAACTTTCAGGAAAGTGTAAGAATGCAAATCTGAGTTGGCGTCAGTGTCAGTGTGACCCAGAAGGCTAACTTTTTCCTTGGTCTGCCTCTGGGATGAAGCATTGACTCAAGAAATTCCCTCTATCAAAGTACAGAAATGCAAGATTGTTAGCTCAGCAGGTGCCGTTAATGATTAGCATCATTAGCAGAGCCAGTTTCTGAAGAAATAGCAATTGGATTGGTGACACCTGAGAGCACTTGGGAGCACTCCTGAGAGGAGCAAGCCTGGGTGAGCACTGCACTGGTTCTTGGGGAACCCTGAGTAGGTAGAAGAAGCACCAGGGCATGGAAGTCTGGGTTCTGGGGGTGGCGGCACAGAGACTCCATCTTTATCTACTTATGACCTTTGATCACAGGAGAGGAATCCCTGAGCTGCATGGGAGAAAGTGGCCAACCTCATTTCAGGCATTGGGAAGATCGCTGTTCGCAGCCAGGACTGGTGCTAATAAATACTTTGTTTTAGATAATTCAGAATCAGAGACAACAGTTAGAAAAAGAAAGCCTCAGATTGCTATAAGATGAGGTCACTCTACTTCAAACAGAGTACCAAGGCAGCGGCTTCCCGAAGAAGAAGAGTGTTCAAGTGACAAAACTCCATTGTCAGTTATCATATTTGGTGATGTGTTGCTCATCGTTGTACCAAGCAAATGCTCCAGAGTCCCTGAAACCAGATCAGGGACAATTAGAACAATTCCTGCAGCAATAAAGGAGAATGCCAAGGAGAGCTGCCTATCCTCCAACAGAGCAAATAGAAAAGGCTCTTACTGGAAGGTACCTGCTTCTCAAACACACCGGTGACAGGGCCTGGCATTTACTCTCTAATAATTTCACAGTTGAGTTCTCTAATGGGCCCAAGCAGAGAGAGCTAGTCAGTGGGACTACAGGAAGAAATGGAAAGTTCTCCATCAATGGCACCTAAATGTTCCACAGTGTAAGAAGTATTGATTGGCACTGCTGTACTGTATGCTGTGGACCAGATCCAGACTGTAAATAACACCGGGGCGGTAAGTGGGATTTAGTTGGCCACAACTTCACATTGAACCAAAAGCTGACTCCAAGCAGTCTCATCAAAACAGGGCAGGCAACCCAGGAAAAGCGTGAGCCCCTCAAGAGCCCCTTCATCTCTATCATCCAGGACACATAGATGTTGCTCTCAACTATAGCAGCGGTCCACCTCCAAGTCGGCCTCTCTTCTGTCCAGGCTGCCTAGAAAAGAGAAGTCCAAGAATAAACCATAGTGAGGTCTTGAGCAAATCTCATTTCTTTGCAAGAGGGATTTTAAGATGAAAAACAGAACAGAACGTACCAGTCAAATGGGTGAACTCAGAGCAAAAGCATTCACTGTATTTGGTGGCATTTCCATCACCAGATACCTGCAGGACTGTCTGCCTTTCCCTAGGTTTTAGTTCATCCATTTCTGAAGACATGGCAATAATGTATATCTCCGGGATGCCTTGAAAATAGGAGTGAAGAGATTCTGAGTCTCCTCCGGGAGAATTAGATATGTGTATATGGAAGGAGTAGCTTGGAATAAAAGAATGTTTTGTTGCCCCATTGCCTGAAAAGTTTCCTATCCGCAGATTATAAACTCCAGGAACACAGAGGTCTTAAATTCAGTCTACTCCAAATCCCTAGGTAACAGCAGATTAGAGGGCTCACTTTTAAACACTTTTGGGGCCAGGCAGGTAACTAAATGTGTGAATCAGGCTTTATTTGCAAAGAGAGATGGGCCTGATCTACACATTCAAATAAAAAAAAATTCTTAAACGTGGCCAGCCAAGCAAAACACATCCGCAGCAGGATCCTGAGCTGTCTGCCAGTTTGCAGCCGTGGATGAACCCTCAGATTCTGAGTGAATGCGCTCCCTGGAATGCATGAATATTTTTATGAGTAGGATGGGGCTCACAATACACATCAAGGTCCTTGGATGAAAATGTCAACATAAAAGACAGTGTATCATCTGTTTCAGTGTATAAGAGAGAGATTGGCAGGCAGACAGATTAGTAGGGTTAATAAATGATAGACTGGATCATCAAAATGAATGCAGATTGTGTCAGCCTTTAAACACCCTTTAAAATTGTCATATAGATACAGATATCATGAAATATAAAGTAAGCAGGGTATCCATGCAACCTTTATTGGCCAGCCTGGACCTTGGCAAGTGACTGGGAATTACATAGATGAATAAGACCTCATAATGTTCCATGCCTCCAACAGCTGGAGGTCACGAGGGAGCTCAGTCTGGTTTTGAGGTAGCAAGGATATCACTTCAGATGCATTTATAACAATTCATTTCACTTTTCCATACCTCTGTGGTACGAAAATTTTCTTACTAACATCTATGACCTTGGGGACGTTTCTTAACTTCTGCGCTATTTTCTCATGGGTTAAATGAGAGTAGTAATAGTGTGTCTCTCCAAGTGTTGTGAGGATTAAATGAGTTAATCCACGTAAGGTGCTTGGAAGAGTGCCCAAAATATAGTTAAGTCCTCGGTAAATATTAGCTATTAATATCGTCTCAACAACCAGTGTAAAACAGCGACATTAGTCACACTAGCTACTCCAAATGTCATTGCACATCCATTTTAAAGTTGGAAAGTACAAAGGGACAATGCCCTGGGATTATTCCATGGTCTGGATTGCTGACATTCTGCTTCAGTATAATATGACCAGGCCTTGTGAATGGAAATGAGCCTCGGATGGACACAGCCCCAAGTGCACAGACTGAAAGGTCAGTTCTCAGAGTGTCTACTGTGCACAACCTCTTGATGCAAATGTTGATTGACTCTTCCTCTGGCAAGTTTTGATTACCTGTATCAGCATCAGCGGGTAGGCAACGTGGCTTGCAGAATCCTAAACGCAAGCAACACATTGTCCTTGGTTTGGGGAGATTTCTTTTCAACCGATGTCTTAAGTATGGAAATTTGCCTTTCAGGGAATTCGCTGTATTTTTAGCAATTCAAGGTCATCCCACTGTAAAGATCTGGCTGTGCACCTTACCTGATCCCTTCTCATGTCTGTGGATGCAAAGCTTGAACCTAAAGTAAAGCTTGATTTTTGTTACGTACTTTCGTGCCCTCTCCTCTGAAGGGTCCTGCTGCAGGCAGTGGCCCAAGCTTCTGATTTTTACCTCCCTCCTACTCTACCAGACATCATTTCCATTATTTCTCCTCTGCTTTCCGTGGAATTAAATTTGGATAATGTTGGTGATTTAATCTTTAGCAAGAATTTTCCCTTCCCTGGATGAGGGTAGATATTTACCTAGTTAAAATTCTCTCGTCCTTGAGGAGTGTAATGGGAGTCTAGGTGTGTAGGCTGGCTGGTGGTTCCTTGTTTTTGATGAGGTTGTAGCCTCTAGCTGGCTCTTTATTTTCATCCATAAAGCTGGTCCCAACAACCGAAACAATTGGGCCAAGTAGATGGGAAGTTATATTTTAAAAAATTAAAGTGAGATTTCCCCCAGCTAATAGAGAATGGACGGGGGGCTTTTGATTTCTTTAAAGAAAGGAGGAGATTTTTTTTTAGTGCTGAATCTGGATGTTTCACTAGCCATAAATTTCACTTTTTTAGTGTTGAATAGAAAACTAAACTCTATGGATGAGCTATTTCATTGAATCTAGCCTCAGTTTCCTTCCTAATCTATAGAATGGTGACTGTCATAATTAATTCACAGGAAGGGGTCAGGATGAAATGACCACACCCTGAGTCTCTCCAGAGCCAGGCCCTATTTTGTTACTATTGGCTGCCTCCTTCCCCCCAACATCTGATAATGTCTGCTGCTTGAGGATGTCCTCAGAAAGCATACTTTATAAAATATAAAATGCTATAAAGATGTCACACATGCACATTAGAACCTGGGCAACAGTGAAGTCTGATTACATATGTCTGGAGCTCACTATTCTAATCAAATACATTTTAGATCAAAATTATTCTGACATATTTATTTTTGTACATAAATATTATTGTAGTGACTCATAATTAGGCATAATTGTGCATGATCACATAAATGACTATAATTAGTATAAATTTTGCCTAGCCGGACCAATTTTTTAAAATTGTATGTCTTAGTTCTCTCCTATTATGAGCCTTAAAGGTGATGGTTTCTCTGGTACCCCCGCCATTTTCAGATCACCATTATCATCCCTGTCATCAGCGTCAACACCGTCGTCACTTGTAGTCTTTGATAAGAGAGTGTTTAAGAGCTCAAAGGTAAAACAGACCTGAGTGTGAATTCTCGATTGATCATTTGCAGGCTGTAAGACCCTGACTGTCTCCTCATCTCTAAAATGGGAATATTGATAACTTTTCATGTAGCTTTTGAGATCATTAAAGGTGGTAATATTTGTAGAGCTGTAATGAGCACAGTATCTCATACTCTGCATATTTTCTCCTCTGTGCTACAATATATGATGTGATATAATACATATTCTCATGGTAGGTCCTCCTCCCCGGTGGATGGGGATTCCCTTTGCCAGGTCCCCAGCACCCATGCTCAGCCTGTGCTTCTACGAGCCACCTGGGATCCTGAAGCAGCTGCTCTGCAATGATTCGGGAACTGTTTAGAGGGTAGACAATGTACTTTAAAACTGTTTATTTACTACGATTTCTAACTCAGTTAATTGGAAAAAAAAATCTAAATAGCTCTCCCACCTGCTCCCTAGAAGCCTTTGCCAGATGAAATCCTGTGGGTGTGCACGTGTTCCTGCTTGGGTTTCTGCATGTAGGAAGGTGGCAGTCCCAAATCGTGCTTTTTACGGACAACAGGAACCTGGGCCTGACTTCCAGCTGCCTTATAGGTGGTGACAAATACATTTACTGATTCTTGGGCTTTGCTCTGGTCTCTGGCTGTGCTAAGTGCATGTCACTCATGTTCATGTCCTGGTGAACCTTCCAGAATACATGTAAGAAGGCAAATAACTCACAGAGCCCAAAGAGGCTCTGCATCTAGGTTAAACGCCCCACATCAAATGGAAATTAAAAGTAGGTTTACTGGGGTTTTAGAGTACAAGAGATTTAAGGTTAACCTCTGTCTCACCCATAGGTTAGGTTATAATATGCTGTTGGGGAAGATATGCTCCTTTGCCCCAGACTTCTCTCTCACCGTATGACAAGGTGCATGGAATTCCTGACATTCGAGATACTCCTTTAGATTAAGGCATTATCTCCATGGTAAATGGAGTGGTTTGGGAGTGGATTTCGATGTTGCTGTGCCTCCTCTTGGATTATCAGATTACCTAGAAATAAAACCTTGATCTGGGGCTTCCCTGGTGGCGCAGTCGTTGAGAGTCCGCCTGCCGATGCAGGGGACACGGGTTCGTGCCCCGGTCCGGGAAGATCCCACGTGCCGCGGAGCGGCTGGGCCCGTGAGCCATGGCCGCTGAGCCTGCGCGTCCGGAGTCTGTGCTCCGCAATGGGAGAGGCCACAACAGTGAGAGGCCCGCGTACTGCAAAAAAAAAAAAAAAAAAAAAAAAAAACCCTTGATCTGGCATTATGGCATATGGGGTTGAAAGAAAAGGAATGGTCACCAGAGCACTGGCAGGTTCAATTCCGCAGTTGGTTACACTGGATCTCCTAGGGAAATAGGGGAAAGAGAGGGTATGTTAACAAAAGGAAAAAAATATGGCACCTAAAGGGTAAGGATAAGGAGGAAAGAGGCCAAGCATCAGTAACTTCATAATTTTCACCCCAATATTATTGTGTAGATGTTAATATCTTAGACAGAACTCCGTGTTTTCAATTAAGAGTGACTTGTACGTTAACTGTCTCTTTCGTACTGCTGATTTTTCTTCACCTTTCACACTTATCACCATCTAACATACCACATATTTTATTTTCTTATTCTGTTTGTGTCTCTCCTGCCACTCAAGGATCAGAATTTTGTCCTTTTGTTTTCTTTGTTATATTCTCAGTACTAAGGATGGTGCCTGGCACATAGTAGGTCTCTGAAAATAGTTGTTGAAGGAATGAATACATTCTCACATGCTGATCTTCCAGCCCACGTCCCTACCTCATTGTGTCCTCACTGCCTGAGTTCCCCTCTCTGTGCCCTTATAGTTGGTGACACTGATGTAAATGTGTTACAGTGAAGATTAAAAACCCCAAGCATATCATAGAATCTTCCAATCCAGGCTTGGGAATATGGGGACTAATGTCTCAGTTTCTGACCTCCATGACTGACGTGAAGTCAGCTTGTGAAAAATGAGAAATGAGGATGGCTCTGACTTCACATATATGTTTACCTGACTCTCAGGACTAAACACACACGGGACATTTCTAGGTCCTTATGGAAATAGAAAATGGGTATGGGACAATTCCATATGTATGGAACATATGTCTGCTGTATATATCATTGATACGAATTTGATGACTATTGATATTTTTATACTTTTTGTGTTTCTCGGTATTTACAAACTGATGCTTATTTGAGTAGCTGAAGGCTATTTTGATGTCAGTCTACCTTGGAAAAGATTTCTATGTGCTCTAAAAGTCTCTAATCTATACCAGATAGAAACCAGAAACCACTCTGTATAGCCCCGTTATTTCCACGTTGAGCGCCAGCAACAGCATGTACCACCATCCTCCACTGGCACGTGAACATGCAGATGTGGAGTAAAACTCAGCCACCATTCATATTTACAGATGAAAGGAAGCCATTCTATTAATAGTTCAAATTATTGATAATTCAAGATTGATTTTTGTTTGCCTTTGAAATGGACTTTAATACTTTCATGTTGCTCAGCTTGTTTCTACTTATATACTATCTCTGTTTCCTCCAAGCTCTAGCCCTCCTTTAGAGCCTAGAGGAACCTGGGCCTGACTTCCAGCTGCTTCTGGACCTTCTTCTGAGATTTCCTCCTGTAGGGTCCTGAATAAGACTATGGTGAGGCTTCTCTTTCTTATGTGAGTCTACTGAGGTGTTTTTTTCCCCCCCAGTGTCTACTGAGCTAAATCAGAGCTTTATTAGAGCTTTATTATTTATTAGCTTTATTAGAAAGCTAATAGCTTTCTGAAAGTATCCTAAGACATTTATAGCTAGGTAATGACCCTTGGCAATCATCTGTTAATTTTTCTGTTAGGAAACTGAGATACTATACGTTATCCGTCTATCCATCCATCCATCCAACAAATATCTGTTGAGTACATACTATGTGAAAGACATGTGCTAGGAACTGAAGAAGATTTAAAGGGGAGCAAAATACATAATCCTATTCTCAAGCATCTGAAAGTTTAGTGGGAGAGCTTAGACATCTAAAGAACTAACAGTAGATTAGGACAAAGATAGAAGTTACACAGCCTAGAAGGAATCCTTAATTTTGACCAGGGAGTCAGGGACAATTTGAAAAGAGAGGGAGTATTTGAACTGGGTGGGTTCTATAAGGTGTTGGTAGATGGAAAATGGGGTTAAAAGCACATTTCAGACAGAAGGGTCACCATCAAGTAAAACCCAGAGGTATGAAAATATGTGACACATTCAGGGAACTATGAAGACTAGAGTATAGGGGGTACACGGAAGACTCTTGGGAGATGAAAACTATTCTGCAGGCAAATCAGGGTGAACTGGACTTAATTCTTTAGGTAATGGAGAACCAGCTAACATGAATATAATTGATCCTAAAGATTTCAAAATATATGCTCATGTTAATTCACTACTGTGTGGGTTTGGTAAAGTAGAATAGATAGATATAGATTCTGTCAGGGTACTCTTTTATACTGGTTTCTTCAGTTCACGACTGTATATGTGATACTTTGAGAATCCAGTTGGCCCTTAAAGGACAGATATAGAAGATCACTTGAACAACGGCATCTGTATATACGGGACTTAGAGGTGTGAGGCTATTACCGGAGAGAACCTCCACTGACAGGGACCTGGCCTTGCCCCTGGAATGGAAATGAAAGAAGAGTCTCATGCTGCACCTCAACTTTTCTTCATGGAGTGAGAACTACTGCGTAGCTATAGGAGGTGATTCACCTTGGCTTGGGCAAGGGGTTTAAAGTAACAGAAAAGGAAGTAGGCCCTCCAAGAACATCTGGAAAATAGAAACTGATTAGCACTGAAGGGCTGTAGGTCTATTACAGGCCTTCTTGAGGGAGGACTCTGGGTGTTAAAAGCTCAGTATCAGCAGTGTCCCTCATACCTCAAACTGTTAAACTTAGGCTCCTGTACTCCTGCCAGAGGCCATTTCTAGGCCATAGGGCACCTGAGCCCTAAAGTCACAGCAGTAGTGGAATGCAGCCCTTTCTTGAATAGACTATAGGCTTTACTACCCTGGCTCTTTTTGCCTTTGGTGACCTACCATACGGTTACATATAATAGTGAGAAAAAAATAGGAGATCAAAATTCAAATCAGCACATTCAGATGGTTTGTTTAAAATTTTGCTAAAAGTTTAGTGAGGAATATGACTGGAAAGTACTTGCTAATTATTGTTGTCTGAACTAAATAATCTGGTGCTTGATCATATGGTGCAAACTTGGTTTCATGGGACCTAAATTTCCTTTTCTCCACAAGATTGAATATCTCCCTGGGGGCAAGGTCGTCTTTTATTAGCTAGTTTGATTTCTTACAGCTCTTTCAGTGCCCATATGTGTGTGTACAGTGGCTCAGTGATTTCTCGAACGATTTTTTTTATTCA
The DNA here is from genome assembly GCF_011762595.2 of Tursiops truncatus. Classification (NCBI taxonomy): domain Eukaryota; kingdom Metazoa; phylum Chordata; class Mammalia; order Artiodactyla; family Delphinidae; genus Tursiops; species Tursiops truncatus. The sequence goes on along the minus strand of NC_047035.1, from coordinate 77,165,694 downwards.
GTGTTTCTGCAAGACCTCATTGCTTAGAGCAAATGGCATGTTTTAATCTAGTTCCTTATAAAAAGGGACTCCACCTTCAGAAATTACAGGTTCCATTCTGAATTAGACAATGTGAACTTCTAATAGGACTGACTCTTTTCCCATAAAGTTTAAAAGGGTGTGTGTGTGTGTGTGTGTGTGTGTGTGTGTGTGTGTGTGTGTGTGTGGTGTGACTGTGATTAAGGCATTTTTGTAGTTGTTTCTGATGTATCCCCAGTGGCAAACAGAGCAGAGCCTATAGCATGTGCTGAGTAAACACTTATAGAACAACCTAATAAAACAAAATGGAGAAGACAGGAGGAAACTTAAGTTTACTTGAAATCTGATACCTAAACTCAATCCAGGAAATGGAGGTAAGAGTTGGGAGTTAGGAAGACAACCATTGGTAAATCAAGATGGCGGTACAGATGGGCCAAAAGGAAGCGATCCTGGATCTAAACACAAAGACCCGGAGGGTCCTTCGGGGCAACCTTCTTACACAGGCTTGAGGCATTCTGGGCCTAAGTCAGGCTGGTCAGTTTTTACTTGTGCTACATTCTGGGCAGCACCATTCTGACCAATTAATAGCAAGAGTAACTCATCTCGAGGTGGTGGTTCTTCAGTTTTGGGTAACATTCTCTTCATCCGCAAATTATTGGGGGTACACCATGTTATGGGTTCCCTTGTCTTCCATTCACCAACGAAACCTACTTGTACTCCTTCCTCATGCCCCCTATTTACTCCCAGAACTTATACTAAATAAAGCTAAAAGAAGAGTGTCATGGTTTTCGTTTTCTTTGTCCTGGTATCCCCCTTTCTGAAAGAGTCTCATGGGAACAGTTGCCAGCATGTCATGTTTTGCTCCCCAGCTTTCCTCCCACCGACTGACTGAACCTTCCTACACACATACTTGGGGGTGCTGCTCATAAGCTAGCCCTTCCAGCAGGCTAGCTGTGCTGTGCTCGAACTGTCCTACTTTTCCTCCCCTCCAAAGTCTGCCTCCCCAGTGTTCCTTTACATCACGATTCTGTTTGATATCTTGTTACTGTTTCTATGAATTAATTTGAGCTAGGCTATTAAAGATTGACCAATGCTGTACCTAGAGAGTTTTATTTTAAAATCAGTCTTCAATGTTTTGATTCATATAAGTAAATAATAACTGGAATTGTAGGCATACTACTAGCAGGATGGCATAGATTGTAGCTACAATAAGAATAGCTACTCGGAGCTACCCTGCTTCCCCGGCTGTCAATTCCCTTCATCAGTCTTAAGGATATTGTTGCACAGAATTAAAATGAACTAAAGAGCAGTGAAATACTAGTTTTCACGGAATTGTTTCTTGAAAGTACCCACTCATTTAGCATTTGGGTTGTAGTCTGCCACTGATTCTGTAAATTTGGACTATTTCTCATTCATCTCTAAAATGAATGGGGCTAGATAATTTTTAAGTTCAGTTCCGGGTCTAATATTCTCTGACAATAACAGTAACTGACATTTCATTTATGAAGAACTATACGCCCTGGGGAAGGGTAAGCTGGGACAAAGCGAGAGAGTGGCATGGACATATATACACTACCAAATGTAAAATAGGTAGCTAGTGGGAAGCAGCCGCACAGCACAGGGAGGTCAGCTTGGTGCTTTGTGACCGCCTAGAGGGGTAGGATAGGGAGGGTGGGCGGGAGACGCAAGAGGGAGGGGATATGGGGATATATGTATTTGTATAGCTGATTCACTTTGTTATACAGCAGCAACTAACACACCATTGTAAAGCAATTATATTCCAATAAGGATGTTTTAAAAAAAAAAGAAAAAAGAACTATATGCCCTAGTAAACATTTCATTTATTCTAGTATTCAGTGAATATTTTTAGTGCCTACTATGTACCAGGCACTGCAATAGGCACTAGGATATGATAGTAAACATGACATATGGAACTCCTTCCCTCATGAAGCTTACGTTCCAGTGAGGGAGACAAAGAACATATAAACAAGGAGTAAATGTGATTTCATATAAGGCTGAAAGCTATGAGGAAAAGCAATACATGATCAGGGGACAGAGAGTGACAGTTTGCAGAGGTCTAGGTGGTTATTTAGGGTGAAATTGTTGTAAGGTTACGTTTCAGTTGTGCTCTGAATGGTATGAGAGAGAAGCCACAGAGAACATTCATTTCTCTCTCAAAGAAAAGAGAGAGGAAAGGTCAGAGGCCCTAAGGCTGGAGAGGCTGGTATGGAATGAACAAGGGGAAGACTGCAGGACGTGGAGTTAGAGGTAGGCAGGGGTCGGATCTAACAGGGTCTTGTAAGCCTTGCTAATTGTATGTGGGAATCACATCAACCCTATATTGTAGGTAGGCATTATTATTATCTCCATTGTACTCAGAAGAAAACTGAGGCTCAGAGAGGACAAGCAACTTCTTCAAGTTCACACATGGTCTGTCTATGCCACAGCCAGGTGGTCTGTCTCCAGGGAATCTACCCTTGACCACTGTGTTTTGTCTTTAAATAGGAAGTTGAGATGAGATTGAGTTGAGATAGTGTTCTGATGAGAAGTGGTTGGGAGGTTTTCAGAAGGGAGTGACATGGTTGAGAGCCCTGGCTTCCATGTAGTAGGAGAGAAGTGGAAGCAGGGAGACCAGTTGGAAGGTGACTGCAATGGTCCAGGTGAGGGGGTAGTGGCTTAGATAGATCAAGGTTTGCTGGAACACTGAGCCATGTCAAAGACCAGTCCATGTGATTAGGTACTTGTGCATCTTTGTGCTTGCTTTTATTTTCAAATAAACATTTAAGCTAAAAAAAATCCAAAAAACAAAAACAGTTAACCCATTTCTTCTACCCACCACCCCCTGCCTCTGGCAACCATTAATCTGTTCTCTGTGTCTATAAGCATAGATCTATATATACATATATAGATATATGCATACATACACACACACTATATATATATATGTATTTTTAAAAGTCCACATTTAAGAGAAAGCATATTTTTTTTCTCTGACTTATTTCACTTAGCATAATGCCCTTGAGTTTGTCACAAAAGGCAAGATTTCATTCTTTTTTATGGCTAAAATCTATCTATCTATCTATCTATCTATCTATCTATCTATCTATCTATATCTGTCTCACAATTTCTTTATCCATTTATCCATCAGTGGACACTTAAGTTCTTTCCATGTCTTGGCTATTGTGAATAATGCTGCAATGAACATGGGAATGCATATATCTTTTTGAGTTAGTGTTTTTATTTTCTTCGAATAAAAACCCAGAAGTAGAATTGCTCGATCATATGATAGTTCTACTTTTAATTTTTTGAGGAACCTCCATGCTGTTTTCCATAGTGGCTCCATCAGTTAACATTTCCACCAACAGTGCACAAAGTTTCCCTTTTCTCCACATCCTCACCAGGACTTGTTATTTCCAGTTTTTCTTCTTTTTTTTTTTTTTTCTTGATAATAGCCATTCAACAGGGGTGATAGCTCACTGTGGTTTTGATTTGTGGCATTTCCCTGATGACTAATGATGTAGAGCATTGTTTCATGTAATACCTGTCTGTCTTCTTTGGAAAAATGTCTATTCAGGTCTTCTGCCCATTTTTAAATTGAATTATTTCCTTTTTTGCTGCTGAGTTGTATGAGTTCTTTAGGTATTTTGGATGTTAGCTCCTTATCAGATACATGATTTATAAATATTTTCTCCTATTCAGTAGGTTTCCCTTTTCATTTTATTGATGGTTTCCTTTGCTGTGCAGAAGTTTTTTGGTTTGATGTAGTCCCACTTGTTAATTTTTGCTTTTGTTGCTTTTGCTTTTGGTGTCAGATTCAGAGAATCATTTCCATGACATATGTCCAGGAGCCTCCCGCCTATGTTTTCTTCCAGGATTTTTTTGGTTTCAGGTCTATGTTCAAGTCTTTAATCCATTTTGAGTTAATTTTTGTGCATAGTGTTAAGATAGTGGTCCAGTTTCATTTTTTTGAATGTGACTGTCCAGTTTTCCCAACACCATTTATTGAAGAAGCTGTCCTTTCCTCACTGTATATTCTTAACTCCTTTGTCGTAAATTATTTGACCATATGTGTGGGTTTATTTCTGGGCTCTATTCTGTCCCATTGATCTATGTGTTTTTATGCCAGTACCATACTATTTGAATTTCTATAGCTTGGTAATAGAGTTTGAAATCATGGAGCGTGATGCCTTCGGCTTTGTTCTTTCTCAAGATTGCTTTGACTTTTCAGAAATTTTTATGGCATCTGTGTGCTCAGTATGTCTGTTTTGGTTTGGCCTCTATTTTGGGTGGAGGAGGGTACATGTGATGGTTTAATGTATTCAGATTTACCAGCGCTCTATAAATACAGAGGACTTCATCTCGTTTCCAGGTAGCTGCTCTCCCAAGAGCAGAGCACTCAGGTGACAGTGCCTTTTTTGCAGTTTTATGAGCAGAGTTGAGAGAGCCTATTTTAAAGGTTGGTGTTCAAGGTTTTCAGCCTCTTCATCCTACTGTATATTTTTTAATACATTAGGGTTAACAACTTTTTTCTAGATAAATATCCTTTGGATCTTTTGAAAGCATAATCTTTTAAAATGGATTCATTCTTTTTCAAATATGTATTAACTTAATATTCTTGATGCCAAGCACCTTAGGGTACATTCACATAGTTAAGGCAAAATAACCTGTCCTTAAATTCATCCCATCCATTATCTTATAGCTGTTTAATTTGTTGACGTTCTTATAAAGTAGATCATTAGCTAATACTACATTTAGAAAGATATACTGAAGCATAGTCAGGTTTAATTAATTTTTGGTAGCAAATTAGAAAGAGACTCTTCACTAGAAAATAAAATAGACTTTTAATAGTTTAACTAGAAATAGACTTCTAGTTTTCTTGATGCACCTGGTGATAATGCTTCTAGCTATTCTGCAGTGACAAAAAATATACACATACAATACATATTTATATGTTACATATAGTAATTATATAATTATTTTAATAAATATATAATTAATTCTGGAGTGACAAAAACATACACATAAATATATATTTATATATTAAGGTCTGAAAAATTAAGATATCCAGTGAAATGATCTTTCAAGTGTAAAGACTAAATAAAAACATTTATAGACAAAACTAATCCAAGGAAGTCTGCCACCAACAGGACTTAACTAAAGGACGTATTTTATGTGGAATAAAAATGATCCCAGGAAGAGGGTCTGAGAAGAAAGAGGAAGCAGTAAGAAAAACAAAACAAATAAAAATGGTAAACAAGGTGATATGAAACAGTAACAATAAGAGTGGGGTTTAAAAAATCAATGTATACCCACAATTCTGGACAATAATAGCCTATAAATCAGGAAGGAGGTTATTGATGATAAACAATTCTTTTTTATTGTTGTGGGAAGGTAAAGATATTAATTTGAGACTTAAATATGCAAGTTAAAATTTCTAAATTAGCCTTTAAAAAAAGAAAGAAAGAAAAATTATATAACTTTATAGCAAGTAAAGAAGAAAAAAAATATAGTGGAGGAAATGTCAATCAATCTAAAGGGAGACAAAATGAGAGATTAAAAAATCAGATGATCAAAGTAATCCAGGTACATCAATAATTACGATCAACTAAATGGACTTACCATCCAATTAAAGTTAAAGATTCTCAGAGTGGATACATAAACAAAATTCAACTATTTACTGTTTATAAGAAACACACTTAAGACGTCATTAGAAATGAATAGGGACAATGCTTATCTTCATAAGAGAATTAGTTCACCTTGAAATTGTAAAAGGTTTAATTGTTATATATCTGAAAAAATAAAGCAAAAATGGACAGTGCTGTAAGTGAAACTGATAAATCCACCCTTTAGAGGGAAATTTTAACACTTTTCTCAATAATTCATTGGTTAAGCAGACCATCAGTAAGGATACAAAAGATTTCAAAGATACGATTAATAAGACACTACATATACATACGTGTAGAGACTACACATTATTTTCAAACATACATTAAGAAATTACAAAAGTGATTGTATACTCGGCCAGGAATAAAATGTTTAGAAAATCAGTATCACACAAATCTACTCTCTCATCACAGAACAAATTAGTTAGAAGTGAATTACCAAAAGATAGCCTTGAAAAAAAAACATGTTTGGAAATTCAAGAAACACACTTTCTAAATGACCCATGAGTCAAGTAAATCATACTAGATATGAGAAAACACTAAGTTAAGAGTTTTGAAAACACTATGTAGCAAAATTCATGATGTAACTCAAGCAATACTTAGAGAAAAATCTATATCCTTAAAGCAGAGGTTAGCAAGCTTTTTCTGTAAAGGAATAGATAGTAAAATATTACTAGTTACAGTCACAACGCTGTCACAACTACTCTACTTTGCTACTGTAGCACAGAAGTAGCCAGGGACAATAGGAAAATAAATGGGTGTGCCTGTGTCCCAGTAAAACTTTATTTACAAAAACAAGATTCAGTGGGCTCTTGGTTTGCTGACCTCTGCCTTAAAGGCGGATGTTAGAAAAAGAATGGTTGGAATAAATGACTAATCATCTAACTTAAGAACTCTTAAAACAAAACAGAAAATAAACCCAGAGAAAGGAGGAGGAAGGAAATGATAAAGACATTAGCAGAAATAAATAAAAAGAAAGACTCCCTAAACCAAAGCCAAACTCTGGTTATTTTAAAAGACTGTTTTAGCCTGGGTGCTCCAGAAAGCAGAACCTTAGGTCAAGACTAAAGTTACTAGCACTTTTTAACTTGAGCGGTAGAAGCCCAGGGCTATGAGAGTGAGGTAAAAAAAGAGTAGCAGAAAGCACAAGGAGCTATCAAAGGGCACAGCGTGTCGCCCGTCAGCACATTCACTCAGCAGTGTGATCTTGCATCCAGGTGACAGTGGAGGGGTGATCCAGTGTGGGTGGGCTCCATACGAGAGAGGGAAACAAGGTGGTCAAGAAAATCCAAGAATGCACATCGATTTGTGTTGCAATATGCAGACTAATAATGCTTCTCAAAGTCTGACAAGACTAATGTAAAAAAGAAAGAAGGGGCTTCCCTGGTGGTGCAGTGGGTTGAGAGTACGCCTGTTGATGCAGGGGACACGGGTTCGTGCCCCGGTCCGGGAGGATCCCACATGCCGTGGAGCGGCTGGGCCCGTGAGCCATGGCCGCTGAGCCTGCGCATCCGGAGCCTGTGCTCTGCAGCGGGAGAGGCCACAACGGTGAGAGGCCCGTGTACCGCAAACAAACAAACAAACAAACAAAACAAAACAAAAAAAGAAGGCGTGAGTAAACAGTATTAGGAATAGTATTTTTAAATCTCTGATGCAGCAGAGATTTAAATGATAAGAGAATATCATGAATCACTTTATGCCAATAATTTTGCAAACTTAGATGTTAGGTCAAATTCCTAGAAGAGTATAAATTAGTAAAACTGATTTAAGATGAAAAAGAGAATTGGAATGCTCCTAAAGACTATTAAATGAAATGAATCACTGTATTAGAAAAAGTTTCCTTCGAAAACACAGGACTAGGTAATTTTATAGGCAAATTCTACAACAGCAAAAAAAAAAAAAAAAAAAAAAAAAAATCAAGCAACTGATAATTCCAATCTTGCAAAACCTTTTAAAAGAGTGTAAAGAGAAGAGAGACTCCCAAATTAATGTATGAGGTGAATACAACCTTTACACCAAAAACAGTCAAATATTATTTAAGAAAGGAAAGTTACCAAATTCACTTTTGAACATGGATGCAAAATCTTAAACAAAATATCATCGATTGAATTTATCAATAGATGAAAAAGTTATGACTATCAATTGGTAAAGCCACTTTAGAAAACAAGTTAGCGTTGCCTGATCACATACACACACCCTGTGGTATGTTCTGGATACAGCCTCTAAACTCATACGTATGTATATGAACATGTGTTTAAGCATGTTCATAATATTGTACAAACAACCGCCACACCAATCAACAACAGACTGGCAAAGCGTGTGCATAGCATACATATAAATAAACAGATTTATAGAGAACAGTGAAATGAATTCTCTCCCTGCAACGATGTGGGTAAATCTTATGAACATCATGGTAAAGAAGCAAGTCCTCGAAAACTACAAACATTTGTTTTCTCTTAAAAACAAGCAAAACCAAACAATATTATTCATGGGTACTTATACACGTGATAAAACTACCAGGGAAATCAGGAGACTGAAAAGCCTGCGAATCAAGGAGAGCTGCTGCCTCCGGCAGATGAAGGAGGGTAGGTGGGAGGACAGACTAGAAGGGCAGGTAGCATCATGAAGAGTCTTGTCTGAGATCTGTGTTTTGGGAGGAAGACTTCTGACCACCTTTTGGAGAGAATGTGAAGGGGTGAGGTTGGTGATCAGGGGACCAGTTACAAGACTTCGAGTTTAGCTCAGGCAAGAGATGATGAAGGTATCGTCAAAAGTAGTGGCAGCCGTCTCACCTAGAGTCTGTCATACAGAGTGAAGGAAGTCAGAAGGAGAAAAACAAGTACTGTATACTAATGCACATATATGCAATCGAAAAAAAAAAAAAATGGTACTGATGGGGACCTCCCTGGTGGCGCAGTGGTTGAGAATCCGCCTGCCAGTGCAGGGGACACGGGTTCGAGCCCTGGTCTGGGAAGATCCCGCATGCCGCGGAGCAACTAAGCCTGTGCGCCACAACTACTGAGCCTGTGCTCTAGAGCCCGCGAGCCACAACTACTGAGCCTGCGTGCCACAACTACTGAGCCTGCGAGCCAAAACTACTGAGCCCACGTGCCACAACTACTGACATCTGCATGCCTAGAGCCCGTGCTCTGCAACAAGAGAAGCCACTGCCATGAGAAGCCCATGCACCACAACGAAGAGTAGGCCCCGCTCACCGCAACTAGAGAAAGCCTGCGCACAGCAACGAAGACCCAGTGCAGCCAAAAATAAATAAATAAAATAAATAAATTTATTTAAAAAGTGGTACTGATGAACCTGGTGGCAGGGCGGAATAAAGACGTAGACATAGAGAATGGACTTGAGGACACGGGGGTGAGGGGAAGGGGAAGCTGGGACATAGTGAGAGAGTAGCATTGACATATATACGCTACCAAATGTAAAATAGTTAGCTAGTGGGAAGCAACTGCATAGCACAGGGAGATCAGCTCGGTGCTTTGTGACCACCTAGAGGGGTAGGATAGGGAGGGTGGGAGGGAGGCTCGAGAGGGAGGGGATATGGGGATATATGTATGCATATGGCTGATTCACTTCATTGTACAGCAGAAACTAACACAGTATTGTGAAGCAATTATACTCCAATAAAGATCTGTTTAAAAAAAAAAAAATGTAGTGGCAGCCGGGAGAGAGAGGAGAGGAAGGATTTGAAAGATATCTCAGAGGCAGAATGAGCGGGATCAGATGGTACCTGGTGGATATGAAAGAGGAGGGAACCAAAAGGTCAAGGTGACCTCAGGGATTCTAGCTGGCATCATCAAGGGGTAAAAATGCCATAACCTGAGCCATGGAAACAAGAGGAGGCATGTTTTTGTGGCCCAACAGGGAAGGGAAGGGGAGAGAAAGATGTCAGATTGAGCTTGAGGTGTATCCAGGATTGGCATGTTTGGTCACTGCCCTTCTAGAACCTGTCCTACTACTACTGCCTGCTTCTTCTGGGAAGACAGGGACCTCATACCTTATGTTACTCAATCTTCCTTAACTTTTCCCAATTTAGTGGCCCCTTTAAACCCTCTTATAAGGACCACAGCTCTCATACGACTGTGGCAAAACAGTTACACAAGTTGCAGGTTTGGAGAACTTACCCTCTGATCAAGTGTCTGGCCTGTGCACATGGTCAGGGCTCCAGCAAGTCCTCTTCTTGCCATTTGTCAAGCTGACAGAACAGCCATCCTAGGGATTCACTTGTTTCTTTAGGTGTTGGAGACTTATTCCAGAATTCCAAAGTTACTTAATTGAAATAAAAGATTCATGTCCAGAGAATCAGAAGACCTGGTATATTCATTTGCTAGAGCTGTCATAATAGAATACCACAGACTGGGGGGCTTAAACAACAGAAATTTATTTCTCACAGTTCTAGAAGCTAGAAGTCCAAGTTCAAGGTGTTGGCAGGTTCGGTTTCTCTTGCGGTCTCTCTCAGTGGCTTGCAGATAGCCGCCTTCTCTCTGAGTCCCCACATGGCCTTTTCTTTGGGTGTCTGGGCGTCTCTTCCAGAGACATTCTGGGAGTCTCTTCCTCTTGTTATAAGGATGACAGTCCTATTGTACAATACTAGGGCCCCACCCTTCTGACCTCATTGACCTTAATTACATCTTTAAGGCCCTGTCTTCAAATTCAGCCACATTGGGTGTTAAGGCTTCAACATATGAATTTGGAGGGAGGACATAATTCCGTCCATAACACCTGATTCTAATCAAGGCCTAACCACACACTAGAGGGGCCAGCTTGGGCAAGTGACTTTTCCTGTACTCCTGCCCTCCTCATCTGAAAAGGAGGGTACAAGGACTAGAACAGTGGATCTCAAACATTGGCATGCATTAGAATCACCTGTATGGCTTGGCGAAACACAGATTGCTGGGTCCCATCCCCAAAGTTTCTGATTCAGTGGGCTGAAGTGAGTGAGACTTTGCATTTGAACAAGTTTTCAGGTACTGCTCTTGGTTCAGGGACCACACTTTGAGAACCATTGGGATAGAACGATACATATGGTCCTTTTAGCTTTGCATTCTATGATGATGCTACGGGAAGGTAATATCTTGCAGCCTTTCTCAACTGGAGTTCCTCATCTGAATCACATAACCTGGAATTTAATCTGAGTGGCTGTTTTCTCAGTTCTCCCAAGGATGGTACATAACTAGTACCAATCTAGATGCATAGGGGGGAAGTTCTTTCATCACAGAGAGGGGACGTCTTTGGACATGAAAGCTTCATCCCCTTGTGGAAACTTCGTTGAAAAGGACTGATATTAGAGGTCCAAGCATGCTCAGGGGACTCCTGTGATGAACTTTACTTTTCCCAAGGTGGTGTCCACAGCCTGCAGGAGAGCAGAAACCCTATCTTACCTGTCACCACCTTCTGGCCAAAAAGGATTCTTAAAAAATCAAAAGATGTTAGAACTCAAAGAGATTGTAAATTATTTCTAGACCAGAATTCTAATTTTTTTAGAAGAGGAAACTGAGGTTCGAGGATGACCTACCCAAAGCCACACGGCAAATTAGTGGCCGGGCTGGAACTAGATTTGAGGTCTAATGATTCATCTGGCCAATCCAGGTGCTACATACCTACTTAGCATGATAAAAAAATGATTCAGCAGGACAAGTGAAAGAAACAGTATGGGAGTGGACGGGCAGGATTTCTGCTTTCCAGTGGAGCAGCAGGTCCTGCCCCAACAGATGTGGTGGGGTGGGTTACTTCAGCATTTAGGAAGGGCGGCATATGTTACATAAACGCTCCTGCGGGGAGGCTTCGCTGACTTATGGCCCCTACCATCTGCAAATTTCCATAGTGTGGAGATTAGAAAGCTGATAATTTGTTGCATTGCCTCAAGCTCAATTTTCACAAATTAAGAATAAAATACAGGATAATGAAAGTTGCATGCCTAAAAGAAATTTGTACCTGATGAAAGTTGAGAGATGTTCATTCTTCTCAGCTGAGTTGGGATGTAGTGTTCGTTTCTTGTACTAAGATCACAGCCCTGATGCCAGTTTTCTGCTTGATGCATTGATATCCATCGACTAAGGATTGAAAATGTATTAATAGGGGAAATTTCCATAACCTGCAATAGTTTAAAAAGTCATTTCAAGGAAAGCAGGTCTTTCATTGATGTACCTGATATTATCCAATGACCTTGTTTAGTGTAGTTATAGAGCCAGTTTGTTTCCTCTTTCAGATTCCTTTTTCCATCCCCCAAACTCAAACTCAGAAGCAAGATGCTTCCCTTCAGAATTGTAGGATTTTGTTAAAATTGTTTTTCTCCAGTTACCGGAATCTATGCCTCAGCTTGTGGCTCTTATTACAATTATAATCAAACTATGAATTTCCCAGCCATACTCTGAGACTCAACCTCAAAACCATTTCCAAAGGGAAAAGACATTTCTTATTAACTCACAGCTCAGAAGTTCTGTTCAAATTCTGGCCCCTAGGTCCTTCCCCATAGGTAATGTCAGAGGACAAGTTGTGATCTGTGATGAGGTATCTAGATATAATATCTCATCTCAGGGGATTCTAAAGGGGCAGAGTATCAGGTTTTGAGCAAAACAGAGTTGGTTGTTCTAAATGTTCTGTCTTGCTCCAGTTAATTAAGACAGAAAAAACATCCACAGCAAAGCCCTTTTTGATCATGGAAATGAGAAATTGGAGTCAGGGAGCATGATTTTCTTACTTTCCCATCTCCCCACTATATATATATAAAAGAGCAGCCATTGAGGTAATGCATGGACTGTCTTTACTAGGAGTGCAGTATTTTATACTGCATCATCATGGTGTAAGTAAAATCTGCTTCCACAGGTCCTCTGAAAGTTCTGAGTTCTTTAAAAGCAAGGGGATGGCTCTCTGCTTCCCCACAAGCTCCTAGTTTCCCTAACCTGCCCTTTGTTGTCAAATGAAAAATAAGAAGTAGCCTTCATCTTTTATTCCCTTTCTCTTTTGAAGTCTAACAAACACCTCCTTTTGTGTTTTGTCTTTGTACTGCCTTCTTTGTGGTACCTCCTGCTGAATCACGCAAGAGAATTTATTTTGGGTTATCTTGTCACTGTTTTTTTGCTTTCCCCCAGCCCCTACCTTGACTTCCCAGAAGCTCTCACTTCACTATCTTTTGAATTTTTCTGCCCTTTCCATCTTCACAGTGATTTGTGATCATCCGTGCCAATTTTTCACTGTCTCAGGAAAAGAGATCGCTCCTATAAGTGGAAAAACATTTTTTCCCTTTAGTATTATTTCCTGTCCACCCATTTTGATATTTTCAAAATAGTTGGACATTTATTATTATCTTCTGTCCCCATTGTTTTGATCTCATTTTTCAGATGAAGTAACCAGGAGATGTCCCATCCCAGGAATAGAAGCAAGTTTTTGCCTTGGTTTCTAATTATCTGGCCCAATTGCAGACACCTTGACTACTTAGTTATTCAGAAAGATGTCTTGGTCATTTTCATTTTTCCCGTGCAGTAGTAATTCATAGTATCTTCTGCCTATGGAGCGGAGCATGATTAGTGAAATGGAGAAAGGTTAAGGGGATTTCCAAAGATGGCCGCTTCTAGCAATCTTATTTTAAGATTCAGAAAATTCTCTGCCAGAGGAAAAGTCCTGAAATGCTTTTGCAGGTTTGTATTTAAAAATGTTCATTCATGGGCTTCCCTGGTGGCGCAGTGGTTGAGAGTCCGCCTGCCGATGCAGGGGACACGGGTTCGTGCCCCGGTCCGGGAAGATCCCACGTGCCGCAGAGCGGCTGGGCCCGTGAGCCATGGCCGCTGGGCCTGCGCGTCCGGAGCCTGTGCTCCACAACGGAAGAGGCCACAACAGTGAGAGGCCCACGTACCGCCAAAAAAAAAAAAGTTCACTCACTTGCTAGAATTTTTGTTGTTGCTTTTTACAAAGCGGTATTACTGCCGAGTAGTGTGAAGTTACCATGAGCCAGAGACAGAAAACTCTTTGCCTTTATTGAAGGTGAGGTTTCAATCCATCCTCATAAACGTCCACTGGAAAAGGAGACTCCATTGACTTCATTAAACAGTGGACCTAGTACCAAAATCTGCCAAATGTCTGAACAGATGTGTCTTGGTAACATTGAGTTGAGTAATGAAAAGTCATTTCATCCTGGAAAGTATTTCCCAGTACTGACCACTTGCCAATTGAAGGTTAAAATTAGGAAAATTAGACCTCACTGTGGCCGTCTCCCCACTGGCAAGTGTTTCCTGACAAAACTCTCAGTTCTCCATCTGCTTGTTTTTAACATATTCATTCTTAGAGGACATTTTTTTTTTTTTTTTCCGAAAGAAGTTTTAGAATCAGCCAGTTCATATAGAAAAAAAAAAAAAAAAGTTTATTTTCCCAGGCAAAGTGTTTTTTCTGGGTGGTTTTTAAGACCACTGCCTTCAAAACATTTCTCAAATGTTTCAACTCAACTCTAACTTTAAAGACTGGCTCTGGGTGAAAGACTCTTGATGAGTATGATAGTACAAGTATTTTGAAAATGGTTTCTTTAGACACCAAGATCTATTTTCAATTAATTCTACTTTCAGCTGAGTTATTAAATCTCCAACCACTAGAAAGCTGAAGTGGGTGGGGAAGAGGGGTAGGAGATGTGACTTAATATACAAAATAAGATACCAAGACATAAAGGTCATTTTTAATAAGTATAATTGAAAAGTCCTGGGCTTAGGCATGACTACTTATATAGGATGGCAAAAGTCTTGATGCTGTAGCTGATTTTCAGAGTTTTATTGTTGAAATCCACCTTCCCAACTCTCCCCATATTTTACAGATATTAAAAAAGAGTTCAAAGGTGTGAAATGACTTCCCTACATTTGCACAGTTGATAAATAGCACAACCAGAAACAGAACTCATCTTTCTTGGTTTCTAAGTCATTGCTTTTTTTGCAATTGTTGCTTTTTTCAATACTAAGTAACTGTGTGATGTAGTGGCTAAAATATATGATGCAAACTCAGGTAAAAGAAGACTAGAGCAGAGTGGAAGCCTACCTCTTCTCAACAATCAACTTATGCATTCAATAACTATTTATTGAGTAGCTGCTATATGTCATGAATTATGCTAGACACAGCATTAAAAATGGCTATGCAGGGTGTGATTGAACAGCTATTCTGTAATTTTGAGTCACATGTAGAATTTTTTGAAAATATCCCCAAACTCCTAAGAATAAAATGGCTGTCTCATGAGGTAGCATGGTCTCAGTGTCCAGCCAGGAGCTGGGTAACCACCTGGTGGAGATTCAGTAGAGCATTTCTGCAATGAATGACTTTACAGCTTAAAAGTCCTAAGGTTCCTGAAAAAGCTTCTATAAATGTTTTCATGACAGGGTTTTAGATATGGGTTGAGCAGAGGAGAAGGTAGTGTGTAACCTACATCAGTTATAGGACTAAAGAAGGTCTCAGACTTCCTTCTCTGTCAAGCGTGGGCCCAACCTGGGTCCTGGAAGAACTCGAAGGGTTCATAGATCTCTCCAGAATTTCCAGCACCTTGTTGCATCAGGCCACATAATATTCAAGAGGAAATACATAGACATTTTTTAATATTGCAAATATTTCAAATTAAAAAATTAATATGCTCTGTTTATAAAAGTTCAAACATGACAGAAATCCCTACATAAAGTCCTTTATCACATCGTCCTCCTATAGAGCAGTTTGGAGTGCATTTCTCCAGATAGTTTCCTCTGAATATACTAACATATATTATTTATACATATTATAACTTATTAACATATTCCCTTTCTTAATAAACATCAAATTACGTTATACTTAGTTTGCAACTTTTTAAACTTAATTATCTTAGATATTTTTCCATGTTAGTATATTTATTTTAAGAGGCTATGTAGCATTCCATTGAATGGGAGTATCAGAATATAAAACTTTTATATTTTTTTCTATTTCTAAAATAACAATACTATACCAGCTTCTAAAGGATGTTGACCTTTATGTTTTTAAGATAAAGGTGACAGGTGATTTTTGGAATATGAGAGAGAGAACAAAACTTTCTTATTTTGGGGTGTGTGTGTGTGTGTGTGTGTGTGTGTTGGGGGAGAGAGACATAGCTGATGGGGAATCAGTCATAAAAATATATTGAAAAAAAGAAATTGTAATTTCTGGACAAACAATGACATTCTGTTGTTCCTACTTACTGACCTAAAGTGGTTTCAGTGCAGTGCTACTGAAATGAATGAAGTAAATCCTCTTCTAATTATCTGCCCGCATCCTTACATGAAATGTTCACCAAAGCGTGGCAGTGCCCTAGGGAGCCACAAGACCAGGAACCCCAGAACCATTTGGGAGGGCACAGTGATTTACTCATGGCTTTACCTTCTAATTTGAAAAACTGTATCCAGGGGAATGTTTCAACTATCGATACCTAAATGTAAGAATTGACATGGGTTTAACTGCATGAGTTCAGAATTCTTCAAAATCCCCTATTTTGGTGTGTGTGGGGATCTTGTCATGATTAGAAATCCTATTGACATCAGAAAAACTGGTAGGCAAGGGTCTCCTGTGACTCCTATAAGGGACCCGAAAGAGTGACTGGTCACCAGCATAATCGTGTTGCTTTATTGGTAAACGTCCTAAAAAATAGCACGCCAGAAGACAAACTAGTGTTTGTGGATTTTTTTATTGATAAACTTTATTGTTTAGAACAGTTTTAGATTTACAGAAAATAATGAGTAGAGAGTGCAGAGTTCCCCTATTACTCCCCCTCTTTATCATAGTTTCTCCTATTATTAGCATTTTACACTAGGATGGTCCATTTGTTACAATTAATGAACTGAGGTTGATACATTATTATTAACTAACATCCATAGTTATTCAGGTATCCTTAGTTTTTACCTAATGTCCTTTTTCTGTTCCAGGATCCCATCCAGGATACCACATTACATTCAGGTGTCATGTCTCCTTAGGTTTCTCATGACAGAGTTTCTCAGACTTTGTTGTTGATGACCTTGACAATTTTGAGACGTACTCGCCAGGTATGCTAATGTCCCTCTACTGGAATTTGTCTGATATTTTTCTCATGATTAAGCTGGGGTTCTGGAGAGGAGGATCTCAGAGGTGAAGGGTGGAGTTCATCACATCATATCAAGGGTACATGTTATCAAGATGATTTATGAGTCCATGAGCTGACCTTGATCACCTGGCTGATGTAGTGTTTGTCAGGTTTCTCCACAGTCAAGGTGCTTTTTACTCCTCTTGCCACTCTGCTGTCCTTGGAGGGAAGTCACTTTGCACAGCCTGCATTCAGAGTGGGGAGTTAGGCTCCACCTCCTTGAGGGCAGAGCATCTACATAAATTATTTGGAAGTCTTCTGCATAGGAGATTTGTCTCTTCTCCGCCTTTGTTAATTTATTCAATCATTTATTTATGTCAGTATGAAGTAATGGATATTTGTTTTATACTTTGAGTTATAACCCAATATCACTTTATTTATTTATTTATTTTTTGCGTTGCGTGGGCCTCTCACTGTTGTGGCCTCTCCCGTTGCGGAGCACAGGCTCCGGACGCGCAGGCTCAGCGGCCATGGCTCACGGGCCCAGCCGCTCCGCGGCATGTGGGATCCTCCCAGACCGGGGCACGAACCCGTGTCCGCTGCATCGGCAGGCGGACTCTCAACCCACTGCGCCACCAGGGAAGCCCAATATCACTTTATTTTGACGCTCATATTATTCCAGCTCTTGGGAGCTCTTTCAGTTGGCTCCTGTGCCCCTTTGATGTACTCCCATCATCTTATTTTTTTAGCACTTCCTTACTTTCTCACCCTGAAAGATGCTCCAGGTTCATCTTGCATAGCCCCTGCCCTAGTCCTAGAATCAGCTGTTTCTCCTTTTATTGGAGAATGGTATTAGAAACCAAGTTCTAGGTGCTAAGTGTGCCGGTTGCTACTAGCGTTTTGCTTATTTTAGGTCCCTTTTACTAACAAAGGGATGTACACATAATAATAACCTTTGTATATACATATATCTATAAATATTCTGAGTGTAATCATCTATAAATAATCGACATCTATATTAAGTAAAACATGACTGCTTATCGATGTCTCCAAACCTAATACCTTACCACGTGGATTGCACTAGACTTCTCCGCTTGCTTGTCTGTAAATTTCACTCCCAGAGTGAGAAACCTGTCTCCTCCCATCCACCATCCATTTACTTACTGGTTCACTTCCAGTCTACCTGTATCGGAATTGTTGACTCATACCCCTGTGGGAAACAACTGAATCGACTAGAGTACAGGCTATGTACAGTTCAATTTGCCTTTAGTCTTACCAACTTCATTTATTTTCAGAGTTACATAGGTTAGCATCTTCTCCCTACTCCCCTCAGTGAGGTTGTTTCATGCATTGGCAATACAATGAGATTTTCTTTGTCATCATCTTCATTCTTTCCTGTTGTTTTCTGATCTCCTGAATGATTTTTCCAAATGTGCGTGCATTAAGATTCACTTTTTATTCCATAAAGTTCAATGGGTGTTGACAGATGCTTAGTATCCTATATCCACTATTATAGTATCATACAGGATAGTTTCCTCACTCTAAAAATCCCCTATGCTTCATCCCGCCCTTCCTCCCCCTGAATGCCTGGAAATTACCGATCTTTTCACTGTGTCCATAGTTTTGGCTTTTCCAGGTCACATGTGTAATTAGAATCATATAGTGGGTAGCGTTTTCACACTGGTTTCTCTCGCTTAGCAATATGCACTTAAGATTCCTCCATGTCCTTCTGTGGCTTGATAGCTCTTTTACTTTTTTCAGTGAATAATATTCCATTGGATGGATGTATCCTGATTTGTTTATCCATTCACCTATTGAAGGACATCTTGATTGCTTCCAGCTTTGGCAATTGTGACTAAAGCTGCTATGAATAATATTCATGTGCAGGCTTTTGTGTGGACATAAAGTTTCAAATCAATTCAGTAAACACCTAACAGCGTGAATGCTGGATTGGATGGTAAGGTTGTTTACTTTGTAAGAAGCTGGCAAACAGTCTTCCATAGTGGCTGTACCATTTTGTATTCCCAGCAGCAATGAATGAGACTTCCTGTTGCTTGACGACCTTGCCAGCGTTTGGTATGTCAGTTTTCTGGGTTTAGCCATTCTAATAGGCGTGTAGTAGCATCTCATTGTTTTATTTATTTAGTTATCTAGTTATTTATAAAAATGTATTTATTTATTCTTGGCTGCGTTGGGTCTTCATTGCTGCGCGCGGGCTTTCTCTAGTTGCAGCGAGCAGGGGCTACCCTTCATTGCGGTGCGCGGGCTTCTCATTATGGTGGCTTCCCTTGTCGCGGAGCACGGGCTGTAGGCGCGCGGGCTCAGTAGTTGTGGCACACGGGCTTAGTTGCTCCACGGCATGTGGGATCTTCCTGGACCAGGGCTCGAGCCCATGTCCCCTGCATTGGAAGGCGGATTCTTAACCACTGCGCCAGCAGGGAAGTCCCTCGTTGTTTTAATTTCAGTTCCTAATGACAAATGATGTTAAGCATCTATTCCTTTTCTTTTTTCTTTTCTTTTTTTGGGGGGTGGGGGCTGCATCAGGTCTTAGTTGCAGTGCAGGCTCTTTCTTACAGTGCTCGAGCTTCTCTCTAGCTGTGGTGTGCGGATTTTCTCTCTGTATTTGTAGCACGCAGGCTCCAGGGTGCGTGGGCTCTGTAGTTTGTGGAACGCAGGCGCTCTTGCTGAGGCGCATGAGCTCAGCAGTTCTGGTGCACGGGCTTAATTGCTCTGCGGCATGTGGGATCTTAGTTCCCCAACCAGGGATTGAACCTGCGTCCCCTGCATTGGAAGGCGGATTCTCTACCACTGGACCACCCGGGAAGTCCCAGACATCTTGCTTTTGGCCGTCTGCATATCTTCTTAGGTGACTATTCAGATTTTTTTATCCATTTTCAATTGGATTGTCTGTTTTCTTACTGTTGAGTTTTAAAGTTCTTTGTATACATCTTTAGATACAGGTCCTTTACCAGATATGTGCTTTGCAAATGTTTTCTCCCATTCTATGGCTTGTCTTTTCATCCTTTTAACAGTGTCTTTCATGTGGTGTTAATTTCATCACCATTTTCTTTAGTCTCAAAGAGTAGCTCTAGGATTGAAGCCTTCTGGTACTACACAGATCAGTTGTTCTGATACAGCCAATGCTTCCTTCCTATCTTGATAACCACTGTTCCAGATTTTCACTGCCAGGCCAAGCCTGCCATACTTTGGAGCCTTTCTCATTGACTTAACTGATTGAAGCAGTGGGGAAGTAGGTACATAAAAACCTGGGAGACTTGGTGCTTAGTTCTGGCTCTGCTCATTACTAGCTGTGTGACTTTAAAAAGACAGTGGTTATTTCTCCGCATCTCAGTTACTTTGGATCTGATACTCTTTTAGCTAGTAGTTTATGAGATATCATTCACAAGCAAAAGCTTTAGTGTCAAAGTACTTGATTACTCTCATTGAGTTTCAAAGTTGGATACTACAATTAGCCTTTTAAAAAAATTGAAGTATAGTTGATTTACAATGTTTCAGGTGTACACCAAAGTGATTCAGTTATATATACATATATTCTTTTCCAGATTCTTCTCCATTATAGGTTATTACAACGTACTGAATAGATTTCCCTGTGCTATACAGTAGGCCCTTGTTGTTTTATCTATTTTATATATAGTGGTGTGTATCCGTTAATCCCCAATTCCTAATTTATCCCTCCTCCCTTTCCCCTTTGGTAATCCTAAATTTGTTTTCTAAGTCTGTGAGTCTGTTTCTGTTTTATAAATAAGTTCATTTGTATCATTTTTTTTAGATTCCACATATAAGTGATATCATATGATGTCTTTCTCTGTCTGACTTAATTCACTTAGTATGATCATCTCTAGGTCCATCCATGTTGCTGCAAATGGCATTATTTCATTCTTCTGAATGGCTGAGTAGTATTCCACTCTATATATATACCACATCTCCTTTATCCATTCCTTTGTCCATGGACACTTAGGTTGCTCCATGTCTTGGCTACTACAATTAGCTTTGAAAGCAAGAGTCTGTTCCCACTTCTGTTCACGCATGGTGGTGAGTTAGAGAGTCAATGTTAAAGCTGTAACTGGATCATTTCTAGAAATATGTATAAGCAATTCCAAATGTCTCACTTACATATCAGGACTTTGTGGGCCCATTTGCTTTTCTCTTAGTATATTTAGTATGGGCTGTGACATCTCCCCTAGGCCTAACATGAGCTCTCCTTTGGAAAGTGCTTCCCAGAATGTAGAACCTACCTACAGGGTCTTCTTCAGACATTGTTAGACCAAGTAGAAAAGAACAGTAAACCCAGTATTTTTTCATCTTCTTCACTTCTCTAAGGTATATGACTGTGTTTTTTATTTAACTTGAATTTCAATAAGAACAGCCTAAGTTGGCTCTTGAGAAGGTAGTAATGTACAGCCAAGTCTGATTTTTGCCTTGATAAGATATTTCTATATTATTCCATTTGCAAAGGGAGCAACTGAAAGATTTTAAGGAGGATATTGATGTGATTTGATCTCTTTTTAAAAGAGATCACTCTTGATGGTTTGTGCAAAAGATATTTTATGGGGACAAGAGTGGAAACAGGGAGACACATTAGGGAGTGATTATGATAGGCAAAGCTAGAAAATGGCTTGGACCAGCGGAGTTGGAGAGACGGCATCAGAGCTGAAGCCTGTTTGGGAGGCCGGGCTGAGTAGACTTGCTGAGAGATTGAACCTGATTGGGGGATAAGACCACCAACCACACTGGTTTGCTCAAGACTGTCCCAGTTTTAGCATGGGTCATGCTAGCAGGGGATTATCCACTCTTTAAAATCAGAGATTGGATTCACATATCACGAAGGTTCTTCTTGGCTCTAAAGTTCTATGTTGCCATGATCCTGTGAAATACTCCTGTAGAGCAGTTTTCCCCCAATTAACAGAAGGTCTAACAGCAATCTTGGTATTTTTTCTGCCAGGGCCAGGCAGGCACTTCAGAAGAAGGCATCCTCTATAAGAATAACATACCACCCCCCCAAAAAAAAAACAGAAACAAAACAAAAACAAACAGAAAAGAATACCATATCCCATCCTTATAATATCTATGTGAAAGAGAGTTCCTTCCCAGTAAGGGAGCGTTAGTGTCTATAAAAGAGATAATTTTCCAACTGGATAGCCCTGGGAAATGGAAAGCTGTGACTCCTCCCTTCTGAGAGATCTTTGAAGAGCAGTTTGGACATCCATTCATCTGAAGGCTGCTCAGAATCAAAAGAAAGGTTGCATGACCTTCTGAAGTCACTTTGGGATTCTGGCAAATGGTTTGAGTTCTATAGCAAAAGAAGTTGGCAAATGCAAAAGTTAATGAGTATTTATTGTCATTACCCAAGATAGATGTTTAACATCCCACTTTCTCAGATACAGGTGACATCCATGAGAGTCCTTAGAGATGCATTTGATCTTGCAGCTGTTCAATTCAGCCTCTCTGCAGCACCTCCCAGAAATCACTTGTGAAGGAACCACGTAGTAAGATGCCCATTTGTTAGTGTTTCATCCACTCAGTTCTAACTCTCTCTTTGGAATCTGGTCTGCCCCCACCTCTTCTGATACAGCATTGCTTTCGATTTGCTTTTCTTTCTTCAAACTGCACACATCAAGTGCAAACATTGTGACTAATGCCACGTGTGAAGCCCTGAACCTACCCATGGGGAAATATCAAGAGTCTTTTCAAATCCTGTAAATGAGAGCATCGTTACAAAAAAGAAAAACTGCTAACTGTCAAGTATCACTTCCTAAGGCAGCTCTTGACTTCTTCTTATTCAAGAATGCTAGGGCTTTCATCTACTTCACAAACCTGCTCGGGAATTGGTTTAATCAGCTTTGCGAGCATGGCGGGAAAGACATGGTCTAGGAATGTGGGTAGGGAGTAGTTTCTCACTAACTCTCACATACACTCTTTATAAAATAAGGAGATCTTTCTTTCAGGGAGGAGTTTCTCAAGGCTGATCTGCAGGTGTACCCCTTTCCTGTGATCCTCGATTTCCTTAGCAATTCACAAGTAAAATAGTTGGACTTCATTGGCTAGTCTGTGACAGAACCGCCTTTCAGCACATTCACCACGTACCCTGACAGCCAAGAGCATGTCATTAGCTGCTTTGGGCGGGCTTGCCATCCTTATTTATGGGATTACAGAAAACTATGTTTTCAATATTTAATCATGAAGGTTTCTAACTTGCGGTCCTTTAATGGCAAGGAGAATAAGACCCATGCTTATAATAACAGCCAATATTTATTTTGCATCGGACAATACCTCAGTTAGCAGCCTCCTACCAGCACTGTGAGGGGTATTATTAACCCCATTGAACAGATGAGGAAACTGAGGTTTGGAAACTTCAAGATGCTTGTGCAGGCTCCCATTGCTGGTAAGCATTAGAGATGGGTTTGCTGCTACTGTGGCTACCGTAAGACAATCGAAGCCGTGATTATCTTTCTTCTGCCATATTTCCTCCTGGGATCTTATAGAAACAACCTTTAATCCAGTCTTGAGACATCTGGAGTGTCTGGGCCTCCCAGGCTGGTGTTGCTCCCACTGCAGCTGGCTCCGTGGAGGCCCTTTGTCACCTGAGCTGCCGGAAGGAAATGGCTGCCTCTCGCCCCTGGTCTTCTGGGCTGGGCAGCACTGATGCCAGTGGTACTGAGTGCAGAGGAAGAGAGCTTGGTACCTCCTACCAAGGTTCCTACGCTGACCAGGTCCTCACCACCTCACTTAGCTCAGTTGTGGGGCTTTCTTTTTTTCTTTGAAGTCTTCTTTGAAGGACTTCTTTGAAGTCCTTCATTTATTATTCAGTAATTGCTATTAAGTGCCCACTTCATGAAGGTCCCTGCTGTAGATACTGTGAGGGAAACAAGAATAAGACCTACAGCTAGGACACTCAGATGGAGATGCCCAGCAGATGCATAGTAGAGTTGTACTTGAATTTGGGAGATAGATAAGGACTATAGTATAGATCTGTGAATCATGTGTAATGAGGTCTGTAATGAGGGCTTACTGGAAAGAGCCCAGAATTTGACGCAAGAACGTCTATGTTACAGTGTCATTTTTGTCTCTTCCTAGATGGTTGACCTCTGGCAATCTATATAATCTCAACTAAACTCAAGACTCCTTATCTCTTAAAACAGAATAATTATCATTCCTACTTCACAGCACTGTCACAAGGATAGCAATGAAGTATTCTTGCATGCTTCTAATGTACTATCAAATTTAAGTTGTTTTTTTTATTATTATTGTTACTGTTATTAACAAGTGAGAAAGACAAAAGTAGGTGGGGGTGAATCTCCATGGAACCAACCTCCTGGTTCCTGGCTGATTTGGGAGGTAGGCTTAGAAGTCTGAAGTTGAATTTGTAGACCTTTCTCTATGGACAGATGCCATAGCACAGATAGAAGAAACAACGGTAGTTAAGAACATAGCAAAAAAAAATAAAATTATATATAGAAAAAGATCGTCACATATTTTCTCTAAATCTTGGTTTCTTCCTCAGTAAAATGGAAATGATTATATACATATCATATGTTTACTTTGAAGATTAAATGAGATTAAAAATATACTTTCAAAACCCCTTAGCATAGGCCCTGCCCATAATAACAATGCAAGAAGTTGGCCCAATGACTACTTAGAACAGTCTGGTGTTAGGATGGCTGGTTAGCCCTGCCAGTTGCTTTGACCAGTTAGTCAAGTGTTCGTCCCTCTGCTCCCTCATCTGTATATAGATGGCTTATTGTGACAGTGGCTGCCACATAGTAAGCATGCAATAATTGGGAGGTACTATTAACAGTAAGTTTATATAATGAGCTAGTAGGAGAGTTGAAACCCATGGAAGCTAAACGTTTAGACAGATGGGACCAAATGGGAATTTCCCATCTGTTTTTTTCATTAGTCAGGATCAGTTGTCTACATTGGTAGGATGTTAAGGCCTACTTCTGACCATTCTAATATTCAACAGAGCCAGAGACAAAGGACCTAGAAAAGACAGGTGGACCTGGAATTGTCACAGGTGAGCTATATAGGAAAGAGTGGGAAGCAGAAGTGAAAGCAGAATTTATTGCCCAAAATTGTGTACGAAAAAGGAAAGATCAGCTCATTTCACTCACTCGCAAGACTGTAAGCAAACACAATTTTAAATTTATGGGCTTATGGATTCATTAACTTCAGTAAGCATCATAGTTAGGCTGTCAAACAAAAGATGTTAACTCCAAAACAATAATTAGAGTGATGGACTGTTATGGTAAGTCACAGTTTGTCAAAAGTAATTTATAAAAGTTACTGTTCTAAGTTTATGTAAGAGTCTTTAGTTGTATTCATTGTATCAGAAGCACTAGGATCTTTCGGGGGGGCTTGCTATTAGCGAATCTGAGAACGTTTTCGTTAAAATCTGGTGATTTGGTGATTGCTGAAATTGAAGTGTATACAATACACCACTAGCATGAACAGCATGAATGATAAAAATCTCAGCACTCTACATCTAGTCAGTTTTTTTTTTTTTGAGATCTACCTTGTATAGTCCATTTTATTTCTATGCAACATCCTTGATACTCCATGTCATAAAGCACTTAACATACAACGAACAGTAAGAGAATCAGTTACAGACTGGAAAAGACATAAAAATAATTGAACACTTTTTTCACATTGCATTTTCTTACCAATTAATTTCAAAATGAGTTGCTGAGGGTTTTTTTAATGTTTTTTTAATGTGGTAAAGGTCACATAATATAAAACATACTATTTTAACCGTATTTAACTGTACAGTTCAGTGGCACTAAGTACATTCACATCGTTGTGCAGCTCCCACCATCATCCATCTCCCGAATTTTTCACTTGGCTAAACTGAAACTCTGCCCCCTTTAAACACTACCTCCCCATTCACCCCACCCCCACCCCCAGCCGCTGGCATCTACCAATGTACTTTTCTTTTTTTTAAACATCTTTAATGGAGTATAATTACTTTACAATAGTGTGTTAGTTTCTGCTTTATAATAAAGTGAATCAGTTATACATATACGTATGTCCCCATATCTCTTCCCTCTTGCGTCGCCCTCCCTCCGACCCTCCCTATCCCACCCCTCTAGGTGGCCACAAAGCACGGAGCTGATCTCCTGTGCTATGCAGCTGCTTCCCACTAGCTATCTATTTTAAGTTTGGTAGTGTATATATGTCCATGCCACTCTCTCACTTTGTCCCAGCTTTCCCTTCCCCCTCCCCGTTTCCTCAAGTCAATTCTCTAGTAGTTCTGCGTCTTTATTCCCGTCCTGCCCCTAGGTTCTAAATGACCATTTTTTTCCGTTTTTTAGAATCCATATATATGTGTTAGCGTACGGTATTTGTTTTTCTCTTTCTGACATACTGCACTCTGTATGACAGACTCTAGGTCCATCCACCTCACCACAAATAACTCAATTTCGTTTCTTTTTATGGCTGAGTTATATTCCATTGTATATATGTGCCACATCTTCTTTATCCATTCATCTGTTGATGGACACTTAGGTTGCTTCCATGTCCTGGCTATTGTAAATAGAGCTGCAGTGACTCTTTTTGAATTATGGTTTTCTCAGGGTATATGTCCAGCAGTGGGATTGCTGGGTCATATGGTAGTTCTATTTTTAGTTTTTTAAGGAACCTCCATACTGTTCTCCATAGTGGCTGAACCAATTCACATTCCCACTGGCAGTGCAAGAGGGTTCCCTTTTCTCCACACCCTCTTCAGCATTTATTGTTTGTAGATTTTTTTATGATGGTCATTCTGACCGGTGTGAGATGATATCGCATTGTAGTTTTGATTTGCATTTTTCTAATGATTAGTGATGTTGAGCATCTTTTCATGTGTTTGTTGGCAATCTGTATATCTTCTTTGGAGAAATGTCTATTTAGGTCTTCTGCCCATTTTTGGATTGGGTTGTTTGTTTTTTTGATACTGAGCTGCATCAGCTGCTCGTAAATTTTGGAGATTAATCCTTTGTCATTTGCTTCATTTGCAAATATTTTCTCCCATTCTGAGGGTTGTCTTTTGGTCTTTGCTGTTTCCTTTGCTTTGGTCTTTAGTTTCCTTTGCTGTGCAAAAGCTTTTAAGTTTCATTTGGTCCCACTTGTTTATTTTTGTTTTTATTTCCATTTCTCTAGGACCTTGGTCAAAAAGGATCTTGATGTAATTTATGTCATAGAGTGTTCTGCCTATGTCTTACTCAAAGAATTTTATAGTGTGTGGCCTTACATTTAGGTCTTTAATCCATTTTGAGTTTATTTTTATGTATGGTGTTAGGGAATGTTCTAATTACATTCTTTTACACGTAGCTGTCCAGTTTTCCCAGCACCACTTATTGAAGAGGCTGTCTTTTCTCCACTGTATATTCTTGCCTCCTTTATCAAAGCTACGGTGACCATATGTGCGTGGGTTTATCTCTGGATGTTCTACCTGTTCCATTGATCTATATTTCTGTTTTTGTGCCAGTACCATACTGTCTTGATTACTGTAGTTTTGTAGTATAGTCTGAAGTCAGGGAGTCCGATTCCTCCAGCTCCGTTTTTTGTTCTCAAGATTGCTTTGGCTATTCGGGGTCTTTTGTGTTTCCATTCAAATTGTGCAATTTTTTGTTCTAGCTCTGTGAAAAATGCCAGTGGTAGTTTTATAGGGATTGCACTGAATCTTTAGATTGCATTGGGTAGTATAGTCATTTTCACAATGTTGATTCTTCCAATCCAATAACATGGTATATCTCCCCATCTATTTGTATCATCTTTAATTTCTTTCATCGGTGTCTTACAATTTTCTGCATACAGGTCTTTCGTCTCTCCTTAGGTAGGTTTATTCCTAGGTATTTTATTCTTTTTGTTGCAATGATAAATGGAATTGTTTTCTTAAGTTCACTTTCAGATTTATCATCATTAGTGTATAGGAATGCAAGAGATTTCTGTACATTAATTTTGTATCCTTCTACTCCACCAAATTCATTGATTAGCTCTAGTAGCTTTCTGGTAGCATCTTTAGGATTCTGTATGTATAGTATCATGTCATCTGCAAACAGTGACAGCTTTACTTCTTTTCCAATTTGGATTCCTTTTATTTCTTTTTTGGCTCTGATTGCTGTGGCTAAAACTTCCAAAACAATGTTGAATTACAGTGGTGAGAGTGGGAAAACTTATCTTGTTCCTGCTCTTAGTGGAAATGGTTTCATTTTTTCACCATTGAGGATGATGTTGGCTGTGGGTTTGTTATATATGGCCTTTATTATGTTGAGGTAAGTTCCCTCTATGCCTAGGTTCTGGCGGGTTTTTAATCATAAATCTGTGTTGAATTTTGTCTAAAGCCTTTCTCTGCATCTATTGAGATGATCATATGGTTTTTATCCTTCAACTGGCTAATATGGTGTATCACATTGATTGATTTGCATATATTGAAGAATCCTTGCATTCCTGGGATAAACCCCACATGATCATGGTGTATGATCCTTTTAATGTGCTGTTGGATTCTGTTTGCTAGTATTTTCTTGAGGATTTTTGCATCTATGTTCATCTGTGATATTGGCTATAGTTTTCTTTTTTTGTGACATCTTTGTCTGGTTTTGCTATCACGGTGATGGTGGCCTCGTAGAATGAGTTTGGGAGCGTTCCTCCCTCTGCTATATTTTGGGAGCGTTTGAGAAGCATAGATGTTAGCTCTTCTCTAAATGTTTGATGGAATTCGTCTGTTAAACCATCTGGTCCTGGGCTTTTGTTTGTTGGAAGGTTTTAAAACACATTTTCAATTTCAGTGCTTGTGATTGGTCTGTTCGTATTTTCTATTTCTTACTGGTTCAGTCTTGGAACGTTGTGCATTTCTAAGAATTTGTCCATTTCTTCTAGGTTGTCCATTTTATTGGCATATAGTTGCTTGTAGTAATCTCTCATGATCCTTTGTATGTCTGCAGTGTCAGTTGTTACTTCTCCTTTTTCATTTCTAATTCTATTGATTTGAGTCTTCTCCCTTTTTTTCTTGATGAGTCTGGCTAATGGTTTATCAATTTTGTTTATCTTCTCAAAGAACCAGCTTTTAGTTTTACTGATCTTTGCTATCATTTCCTTCATTTCTTTTTCATTTATTTCTGATCTGATCTTTATGATTTGTCTCTGTCTGCTAACTTTGGGTGTTTTTGTTCTTCTTTCTCTAATTGCTT
Source organism: Tursiops truncatus (assembly GCF_011762595.2). Classification (NCBI taxonomy): domain Eukaryota; kingdom Metazoa; phylum Chordata; class Mammalia; order Artiodactyla; family Delphinidae; genus Tursiops; species Tursiops truncatus. The sequence continues at coordinate 77,136,790 of NC_047035.1, read as the reverse complement.
TAGGTATAAGGTTAGGTTGTTTATTTGAGATGTTTCTTGTTTGTTGATGTAGGATTGTATTGCTATAAACTTTCCTCTTAGAACTGGTTTTGCTACATCCCATAGGTTTTGGGTTGTCATGTTTTCATTGTCATTTGTTTCTAGATATTTTTTGATTTCCTCTTTGATTTCTTCAGTGATCTCTTGGTTATTAAGTAGTATATTGTTTAGCCTCCATGTATTTGTATTTTATACAGATATTTTTTCTGTAATTGATATAGTCTCATAGTGTTGTGGTCGGAAAAGATACTTGATATGATTTCAATTTTCTTAAATTTCCCAAGGCTTGATTTGTGACCCAAGGTATGATCTATCCTGGAGAATGTTCCATGAGCACTTGAGAAGAAAGTGTATTCTTTTGGCTTTGGATGGAATGTCCTATAAATATCAGTTAAGTCCATCTTGTTTAGTGTATCATTTAAAGCTTGTGTTTCCTTATTTATTTTCATTTTGGATGATCTGTCCATTGATGAAAGTGGGGTGTTAAAGTCCCCTACTATGATTGTGTTACTGTCGATTTCCCCTTTTATGGCTGTTAGAATTTGCCTTATGTATTGAGGTGCTCCTATGTTGGGTGCATAAATATTTACAATTTTTATATCTTCTCCTTGGATTGATCTCTTGATCATTATGCAGTGTCCTTCTTTGTCTCTTATAATAGTCTTTGTTTTACAGTCTATTTTGTCTGATATGAGAATTGTTACTCCAGCTTTCTTTTGATTTCCATTTGCATGGAATATCTTTTTCCATCCCCTCACTTTCAGTCTGTATGTGTCCCTAGGTCTGAAGTGGGTCTCTTGTAGGCAGCGTATATACACGGGTCTTGTTTTTGTATCCATTCAACCAGTCTATGTCTTTTGGTTGGAACATTTAATCCATTTACATTTAAGGTAATTATCAATATCTGTGTTCCTATTCCCATTTTCTTAATTGTTTTGGGTTTGTTATTGTAGGTCTTTTCCTTCTCTCATGTTTCCTGCCTAGAGAAGTTCCTATAGCATTTGTTGTAAAGCTGTTTTGGTGATGCTGAATTCTCTTAGCTTTTGCTTGTCTGTAAAGGTTTTAATTTCTCCATCAAATCTGAATGAGATCCTTGCTGGGTAAAGTAATCTTGGTTGTAGGTTTTTCCCTTTCATCACTTTAAATATGTCCTGCCACTCCCTTCTAGCTTGCAGAGTTTCTGCTAAAAAATCAGCTGTTAACCTTATGGGATTCCCTTGTGTGTTATTTGTTGTTTTTCCCTTGCTGCATTTAATATTTTTTCTTTGTATTTAATTTTTGATAGTTTGATTAGTATGTGTCTTGGAGTGTTTCTCCTTGGATTTATCCTGTATGGGACTATCTGCACTTCCTGGACTTGATCAACTATTTCCTTTCCCATATTAGGGAAGTTTTCAACTCTAATCTTCAAATATTTTCTCATTCCCTTTCTTTTTCTTTTCTTCTTCTGGGACCCATATAATTCGAATGTTGGTGCATTTATTGTTGTCCCAGAGGTCTCTGAGACTGTCCTAAACTCTTTTCATTCTTTTTTCTGCTCTGCTGCAGTTATTTCTATCATTTTATCTTCCAGGTCACTTATCCACTCTCCTGCCTCAGTTATTCTGCTATTGATTCCTTCTAGAGAAGTTTTAATTTCATTTATTGTGTTGTTCATCATTGTTTGTTTGCTCTTTAGTTCTTCTATGTCTTTGTTAAACGTTTTTAGTATTTTCTCCATTCTATTTCCAAGATTTTGGATCATCTTTACTATCATTATTCTGAATTCTTTTTCAGGTAGACTGCCTGTTTCCTCTTCATTTGTTAGGTGTGGTGGGTTTTAACCTTGCTCCTTCGTCTGCTGTGTGTTTCTCTGTCATCTCATTTTGCTTAACTTACTGTGTGTGGGGTCTCCTTTACGCATGCTGCATTTTCGTAGTTCCTGTTGTTTTTGGTGTCTGTCCCCAGTGGGTAAGGTTGGTTCAGTGGGTTGTGTAGGCTTCCTGGTAGAGGGGACTAGTGCCTGTGTTCTCGTGGATGAGGCTTGATCTTGTCTTTCTGGTGGGCAGGTCCACGTCTTGTGGTGTGTTTTGGAGTTTCTGTGGCCTTTTGATTTTAGGCAGCCTGTCTGCTAATGGGTGGGGTTATGTTCCTGTCTTACTAGTTGTCTGGCATAGGGTATCCTGCACTGTAGTTTGCTGGTTGTTGAGTGGAGCTGGGTGTTGGCGTTGAGACGGAGATCTCTGGGAGATTTTCGTTGTTTGATATTACGTGAAGCTGGGAGGTGTGTGCTCCAATGTCCTTAACTTGGCTTTCCCACCTCAGGGGCACAGCCCTGACACCTGGCTGGAGCACCAAGAGCCTGTCATCCACATGGCTCAGAATAAAAGGGAGAAAAAGAAAGAAGGAAAGGAAGAAAGAAGAAGATAAAAGAAAAGAAAAGAAAGTTATTTAAAAAATTAAAAAAAATAAAGAAGAGAGCAACCAAACCAAAAAACAAATCCACCAATGATAACAAGCGCTAAAAAACTTTACTAAAAAAACAAAGAAACAAACAAAAAAAAAACCGGACAGACAGAACTGTAGGACAAATGGTAGAAGCAAAGCTATACAGAAAATATCACACACAGAAGCATACACATACACACTCACAAAAAGAGAAAAAGGGGAAAAACTATTTATATCTTTGTTCTCAACGTCCACCTCCTCAGTTTGGGATGATTCGTTGTCTATTCAGGTATTCCACAGATGCAGGGTACATCAAGTTGACTGTGGAGACTTAATTCGCTGCTCCTGAGGCTGCTGGGAGAGATTTCCCTTTCTCTTCTTTGTTTGTACAACTCCTGGGGTTCAGCTTTCTATTTGGCCCCGCCTCTGTGTGTATGTCGCCTGAGGGCGTCTGTTCTTTGCTCAGACATGACGGGTTAAAGGAGCAGCTGATTCAGGGGCTCTGGCTCAGTGAGGCCGGGGGGAGGGAGGGGTACGGATGCGGGGCGAGCCTGCTGCGGCAGAGGCTGGCGTGACGTTGCACCAGCCTGTGGCACGCCGTGTGTTCTCCCGGGGAAGTTGTCCCTGGATCACAGGACCCTGGCTGTGGCGGGCTGGACAGGCTCCCCGGAAGGGGGGTGTGGATAGTAACCTGTGCTCGCACACAGGCTTCTTGGTGGTGGCAGCAGGAGCCTTAGCGTGTCATGCCCATCTCAGGGGTCCATGCTGTTAGCCGCGGCTTGCGCCCGTCTCTGGAGCTCCTTTAAGCAGCGCTCTTAATCCCCTCTCCTCGCGCACCAGGAAACAAAGAGGCAAGAAAAAGTCTCTTGCCTCTTCGGCAGGTCCAGACTTTTCCCCGGACTCCCTCCCAGCTAGCCGTGGTGCACTAACCCCCTGCAGGCTGTGTTCACGCCGCCAACCCCAGTCCTCTCCCTGCACTCCGACTGAAGCCCGAGCCTCAGCTCCCAGCCGCGATCCGCCCTGGCGGGTGAGCAGACAAGCCTGTTCAGCTGGTGAGTGCTGGTCGGCAGCAATCCTCTGTGCGGGAATCTCTCCACTTTGCACTCCGCACCCCCGTGGCTGCTCTCTCCTCCGTGGCTCCAAGGCTTCCCCCCTCCGCCACCCGCAGTCTCCGCCTGTGAAGGGGCTTCCTAGTGTGTGGAAACATTTCCTCCTTCAGAGCTCCCTCCCACTGGTGCAGGTTCCGTCCCTCTTCTTTTGTCTGTTTTTTCCTTTTTCTCTTGCCCTACTCAGGTACGTCTGGAGTTTCTTGCTTTTTGGGACGTCTCAGGTGTTCTGCCAGCGTTCAGTAGGTATTCTGTAGCAGTTGTTCCACATGTAGTTGTATTTCTGATGTATTTGTGGGGAGGAAGGTGATCTCCATATCTTACTCTTCTGCCATCTTGAAGCTCCTCCTACCAATGTAATTTTGACTCTTGAATTTGACTATTCTAGGTACCTCGTATAAGTGGAATCAAACAGTATTTGTCTGCACCTACTGTGTACTGGAATGCATTTTTAAGGTTAACTTGATACATGTCCAGCAAACAGATTGTACCTTCTTTTTTTTCCTGTGCTATACAGTAGGTCCTCACCAGCCATGTACTTCATACATAGTAGTGTACATATGTCAATCACAATCTCTCAATCCATCCCACCCCACTCCTCCGTTGGTGTCCATATATTTGTTTTCTGCATTTGTGTCTCTACTTCTGCTTCGCAGATAGGCTCATCTGTACCATTTTTCTAAATTCCACATAAGCGTTAATATACAATATTTGTTTTTCTCTTTCTGACTTACTTCACTCAGTATGACAGTCTCTGGGTCCATCCACGTCTCTGCAAATGGCACAGTTTTGTTTATGGCTGAGTAATATTCCATTGTATATATGTACCAGATCTTCTTTATTCATTCCTCTGTTGATGGACATTTAGGTTGCTTCCATGTCTTGGCTATTGTAAACAGTATACTACAATGAACATTGGGGTGCATGTATCTTTTGGAATTATGGTTTTCCCTGGGTACGTGCCCAGTTGTGGGATTGCTGGGTCATATGGACGTTCTATTTTTAGTTTTTTAAGGAACCTCCATACTGTTCTCCAAAGTGGTTGTATCAATTTACTTTCCCACCAACAGTACAAGAGGGTTCCCTTTCTCCACACCCTCTCCAGCATTTATTGTTCATAGATTTTTTGATGATGGCCATTCTGACTAGTGTGAGGTCATACCTCATTGTAGTTTTGATTTACATTTCTCTAGTAATTAGTGATGTTGATCATATTTTTACGTGCCTTTTGACCACCTGTATGTCTTCTTTGGAGAAAAGTCTACTTAGGTCTTCTGTGCATTTTTTGATTCGGTTGTTTTTTTTTTTTTTTTTGATATTGAGCTGTATGAGCTGTTTGTATATTTTGCAGATTAATCCCTTGTCAGTTGCTTCGTTTTCAAATATTTTCTCTCATTCTGAGGGTTGTCTTTTTATATTGTTTATGGTTTCCTTTGCTGTGCAAAAGCTTTGAAGTTTAATTAGGTCCCATTTGTTTATTTTTGTTTTTATTTTCTTACTCTAGGATGTGGGTCAAAAAAGGTCTTGCTGTGATTTATGTCAAAGGGTGTTCTTCCTATGTTTTCTTCTAAGAGTTTTGTAGTGTCCAGCATTGCATTTAGGTCTTTAATCCTTTTTGAGTTTATTTTTGTGTATGGTGTTAGGGAGTGTTCTAATTTCATTCTTTTACATGTACCTGTCCAGTTTTCCCAGCACCACTTATTGAAGAGACTGTCTTTTCTCCATTGTATACTCTTGTCTCCTTTGTCATAGATTACGTGACCATAATTGCATGAGTTTATCTCTGGGCTTTCTATCCTGTTCCAATGATCTATATTTCTGTTTTTGTGCCTGTACCATACTGTCTTGATTACTGTAGCTTTGTAGTATAGTCTGAAGTCAGGCGCCTGAGTCCTCTAGCTCCGTTTTTCTTTCTCAAGATTGCTTTGGCTATTTGGGGTCTTTTGTGTTTCCATACAAATTGTAAAATTTTTTGTTCTAATTCTGTGGAAAATACCATTGGTAATTTGATAGGATTGCATTGAATCTGTAGATTGCTTTGGGTAGTGTAGTGATTTTCACACTATTGATTCTTCCAATCCAAGAACATGGTCTATCTCTCCATCTGTTTGTGTCAGCTTTGATTTCTTTCATCAGTATCTTATAGTTTTCTGAGTACAGGTGTTTTGCCTCCTTAGGTGGGTTTATTCCTAGGTATTTTATTCTTTTAGTTGAAATGGTAAATGGGAGTGTTTCCTTAATTTCTCTTTCTGTTCTTTCATTGCTAGTGTTTAGGAATGCAAGAGATTTCTGTGCATTAATTTTGTATCCTGCTTAGCACCAGAAGTTCATTGATTAGCACCAGAAGTTTTTGATTAGCACCAGAAGTTTTTGATTGATTCATTGATTGATTAGCACCAGAAGTGCTAATCAATTCATTGATTAGCACCAGAAGTTTTTTTCGTGTCATCCTTAGGATTTTCTATGTATAGTGTCATGTCATCTGCAAACAGTGATAGTTTCACTTCTTCTTTTCCAATTTTGATTCCTTTTATTTCTTCTTCTTCTCTGATTGCCATGGCTGGAACTTCCAAAACTGTGTTGAATAATAGTGGCAAGAGGGACATCCTTGTCTTGTTCCTGATCTTAGAGGAAATGCTTTCAGTTTTTCAACATTGAGAATGATTGCTATGGGTTTGTCATATATGGCCTTTATTATGTTGAGGTAGTTTCTCTCTATGCCTACTTTCTGGAGAGTTTTTATCATAAATGGGTGTTCAAGTTTGTTGAAAGCTTTTTCTGCACCTGTTGAGATGATCATATAGTTTTTATTCTTCAGTTTGTTAATGTTGTGTATAACATTGATTGATTTGCATATATTGAAGAAACCTAGTTTATTTTTAAAAGGTGTCGTCTTGGACTAGATTATCAGCTCTTAGCCTCAACTGAAGGAATATTTTCTTTAGAAATGAATTTAATAATAGAAGCTTATGCTTCCTTTGTAATGACACTGACATCTGTGATTGTGTTTCTTGACACTGGCAGAGCTCCCCTCTTGGACAAGCAGTCTCATGGGACTCTGGGCTCAGCCTTAGCTCCTGAGGTTCTGGGCTGAGGGTGGGGGTCAGGCAGGGCTGATCACCATAAATCAATCAAGGCGATCCGAGAAGACCCTGGGAGTGAGTTGGAAATCAAAAGCCAGGCAGCCCTTCTGAAGGGGCTCCTGAGAGGGGACAAAGACACAGGATGGAGACAGGGACACAAGCTCAGATCAAGAGAGTGTGTGAACCTGGATAAGGAATGAAGGGGGGAGAGTCCCCTGAGTCACAGGGGTGGAGACAATGGCATATCTTACGACACTTGCAAGCCTCCACAAGCTCTGATGTCTGGAACGAAAAAGTTTCAAGTCCTAAGGAAATTGGTCAATAGATAAGACTGAGGTTTACTCTCTAGGCACCAATGCAACATTTAACTTCCCTCTAACTTGGCGTAAGATAAGCATCTAATAAATGGTAGATAGGAAGAGTTATAACATGGGAAGATGGGACTTTGGGGGCCATAGTTCAGCAAAGTCATTGATTATAAGGTAATCTAGTCCAGATGCTTCTTTGGAAAGGAGTGAGTCCTATGTCTCGTGACATTGTCTGACTCTCTTGGACATGTCTTTAGGAAGTAGAAGGTGTGTGTCCCATCCTTCCCTTCTGTCCTGCCTGCCTTCACCTATCTGTTTGCCGCCTCTGTCTTTGATTTCTCATCATGTCTCCTGGTGCTAGACATGTACGGTGTTTGCAGCAAACAGAAGTCTAACAATGTTGAAAGAGGGTCTAGCCCTCCTTTTCTGACACTTATCAGGCCTAGATTATTTAGGGACTACTGGACTTCTTGAAGATGACATCATCTCTTTTCTTGAATGATTTGAGAACGAACAAACAACAACCACCAAACAAACAAAATCCTCTGCCCTTGTAGGGACTTCCTTGTTTGGGAAAACTTACTTGCCACATTACTCATACTTACTTGACAAGAGAAAAGGTAAGGCTGTGTAGATCAGAGAGTGATCTGGGTATCACTCTCATCCTCAAGTGACCTACATGTCACTCTGTATCACCCTAATCTGTCATGCAGTCTCCTAGATTTCAGAACTTCTCTGCTGTTCAGACACCTTCAGGTTTTAAAATTTGAATCTAGTTCTCCAGACTAACCCATCCAGATTTCCCAACTTGCTGCATTTTTGTGTTTTGGTTTATTTTATAATGCATATTTAAAATGAGCGATGATCTTCATAAGTATGCTGGAAACTTTAGAATTAATTTATGAATATTTTAATGCATAGCTTCTCCTCTCACTAATTTTTTTTTTTTTTTTTCACGGTACGCGGGCCTCTCACTGTTGTGGCCTCTCCCATTGCAGAGCACGGGCTCCTGATGCACAGGCTTAGCGGCCATGGCTCACGGGCCCAGTCGCTCCGCGGCATGTGGGATGTTCCCGGACCAGGGCACGAACCCACGCCCCCTGCATCGGCAGGCAGACTCTCAACCACTGCGCCACCAAGGAAGCCCCTCTCACTAATTTTTAATTACCATTTGAAAACAAACATACAGGGTATTTTCCCCCTCCTGCCATTGCCGTTGAACCTGATCATGTTTGGGATCTTTTAGATGAGAAGTGTTTTACATGAATGGCAAACTTGTATTGGACTAGATGGGAAACTTCACTAGAAGAAGGGCTGTGTCCAAGCTCTTTGTAGACCAATATAGCATCACTGCCTTTCACCTTGGTAACAGCATGGTGGGGACTGTCTTCACCTCTCATTACTTCCTTCTATGCTGGCAGATTAATCAGAAGAGTATGGAGTCAGGTTGGCTCAAATTCTGGCTGAGTGACCATTGGCAGTTCACATATTTGCACCGCACCTCGCTTTTTTTCCTTGGTGAAATGAGGATAATTATGCTAAGTTCATGGACTTGTGCAGAGCAACCACAGTGGATCAAGCAGGCTGGGGAGCAGGGGAAGCTCTGTGCCGGGCACTGCTGCTCGTCAGTGAGCTCAGACTCAAGCAACAATCAGGGAAACGTACCCAGGGTTTCTCCACTGGAAAATTCTCTTGGCCTCTATTTGGCTTACTCGGAATTTGTTTGACAGTGTCTTGAGCTGACCCATCAAGAGAGGGATTCAGACCTGTCTCCACAAATAAAACGCTCGGTTGTGTTAATGTGAAAAGGGGGCTGCAGAAACATGGTGACCTGACATGGTTCAGCCCAGGACCTAGGTGGAGCTCAGGTCCTTAATTCCTGTCCCAGAGTCTAATATTCACAAGAGCTTGTCTGTTTGTTTGTTTGTTTTTGCGGTACGCGGGCCTCTCACCGTTGTGGCCTCTCCCATTGGGGAGCACAGGCTCCGGACGCGCAGGCTCAGCGGCCATGGCTTACGGGCCCAGCTGCTCCGTGGCATGTGGGATCTTCCCGGACCGGGGCACGAACCCGTGTCCCCTGCGTGGGCAGGCGGACTCTCAACCACTGCTCCACCAGGGAAGCCCCCACAAGAGTTTTGACTTAGTCTTCTTGTAGTGACTACTGAAACAGGGTAACAGTTGTGTGGAAAAAGCAGGAATAATTTTACCTTAATTTTAACACTTTATTAAATTTTGCCTCTCTCACAGTCCCTTGCACCTTAGCAGTAGTTAAACCAGGGAAGATGAGGCCCTCTCACAGCCCTTCGGCCGAAAACGCAAAGCGCTGCCTTCCCTACGGGGGTGATGACCGTTCTTCTACCGCAAAGGAGTGATAATCCTAGCTCACAGCGCTGAGGCCTAACTACATGCCGGGTGCTATTGTCAGCACTTTTCAGGGCCTTAGCGTATTCTAAGCACATTTCTATTCTAGTTTCCTTAGAATGGTCTAAGTACTATTCTAAGCAGCATTTCAAGTGCTCAGAGTATTCTGAGTACTTTTTAGGTACTTAGGTACACAGAGTATATGAAGTTCTTTTCAGGTTTTCCTCAGAGCCACCCCCAAAAGGTAGGTACTGTTTACTCCTCAGAGTTACCCTGACCGCCTTCTGCCACCTCCACCTACCCTTACACCCTAGTCCCGTCACTGTCACCTCATGCCTAGGTACTACACTAGTCTCCTCGTAACTACTGCTTCCATCTTTCCTCCCTTCCACCTCTTCTACACAAAGCAACCAGCATGATGCTTTAAAAATATAGATCAGATCAGATCAAATCATTTCTTATTTAAAGATACCATAATAACAACAACAATAATAACAGACAAAGGCTTCAACTCACTTTCCAACATACCATATTCCAAATTCCCTACACAGCTTTCCTGCAGGACCATGTCTTTAGTCTCTCACCCTCAACTTTGATCAATTGGCTTCAGTCATAGTAGTTTCCCAGCCACCCCAGACATAGTTCTGTCTCAGGGCCTTTGCACTTCCTGTTCCCAGTACTTGGAATGCTCTTCCCCCAAATGATCTCCTTCTCCTCTCGCTCTCTCTCCCTCTCTCTCTCTCTCACTTCATTGAAGCCTCTGCTCGAAATGTAGTCTCTGCAGAGAGGCCTATCTCTGACCCTCTATCTAAAATAGCACCTCTGTCCCTCTGTATCCCCTTACCTGTCTTTATTTTGATGATGGAACTCATCACAACAAGTTGAATCCATTTTTAGGCATTGATTATCTTGTCTTCCCTCTTTAGAAAGTAAGCTTCATGAGGGCAGACTCTGTGTTTTGTTCATGACTGTATTCTAGCACCTAGAACCATACCCGGCATAGAGTAGTGCCATATATAAATAAATTTTATTACTGAGATGCTATTTAGATACAATCAAATGTACCCACTTAAATGAACAGTGTGATGAATTTTTTTTAGTTTATTTATTTATCTATTTTTTGGCTACATTGGGTCTTTGTTGCTGTGCGCAGGCTTTCTCTAGTTGCCCCGAGCAGGGGCTACTCTTCGTTGTGGTGCGCGGGCTTTTCATTGCGGTGGCTTCTCTTGTTGTGGAGCACGGGCTCTAGGTGCGCGGGCTTCAGTAGTTGTGGCTCGCGGGCTCTAGAGTGCAGAGCTCAGTAGTGGTGCCCGGGCTTAGTTGCTCCTCGGCATGTGAGCTCTTCCCAGACCAGAGCTTGAACCTGTGTCCCCTGCATTGGCAGGTGGATTCTTAACCACTGCGCCACCAGGGAAGCCCCAGTGCGATGAGTTTTGACAAATGTATAAACCACTACTACAGTCATTGATGGAGCAGTCTCCCAAAAGTCTCCCAAAAGAGCAGTCAGTCCCTGCCCACTGCCCACCCTCTAGTCCCAGGCAAACACTCATCTGCTTTCTATCCCTATAGATTAGATCTGTCTTTTCTAGAATTTCATGTAAATGGAATCCTGTAGTGTGTACTCTTTTGTGTCTGGCTTCTTTTGCTTACATAATGTTATGGATAGGATATATATCTATCTCTAGATCTATCTATCTATCCACCTATATCATTTCATGTACCAGCAGTTCGTTTCTTTTTTTTGCTGAGTAGTGTTGCATTATACACATGTATCGCAGCTTATCAGTTCACCTGCTGATGGTTGTTTATAGTCTTTGGCTCTGATGAATAAAGTTGTTATGAACATTTATGTAGAAGTCATCTTGAGGATACATGTTTTCATTTCTTCCTACTAAACACCTAGGGTTGGCTTAATATATATTTGAATGAATTTTACAAATGGGGAATTGGAGCCGTAGAGAGGGTAGATGACTTCCCAAGAACCAACAGTCGGTGGGGGAGCTGGGGTTTGCCCCTGAGTGGTTTAACTCCAAAGTGCCTTAGTTTTGAATCTTTCCTTGAAGATTTCTACAGCCCCAGGCAGCTAAGGAATCTGGCACGTGCCTCAGAGTGGCCAGCTCTCTACTCTTGGAGACGGAACGGTAGACTGGGGTCTGACTGGACCCTGATTCCCTTCCCTGTCTTCTCCCCTTCCTGCCTCTCTTTCCCAGCCTAGAGCGGTAGTGGCTTTATTAAGGGAAAGATGCTGTGCACAGCAGCTCCTAGTCTAATTGGAGCACATGGCATGTTCCCTGCTAGCTGGAGGCTTCTCAGCCTGCACGCAGCTGGGGCCCACACGGTTCGTGGCCCTGGAGGCAGGTCATCAGCTGGGCTGGTGTAGCTTCGCTACTGCACCCTCATGTGTACGGTGAGAAATAGACACTAGATCTCACCTTTCCTATTGGTAAAGAAGCTCTTTTCTTCCCACCTGGGACTCTTCACTGAGTGCCTGCTAAACATGTGACAATTATTACAAAGGATAGGACCCCTTGGCAATCTATAGCCTCATTAGAAGGATGGTGAGCAACTATGTAGCATGACGGGAATAAAACTACCTGCCCATGCATGGCTATCTCCATTCTAGCAGCAGGGGAATCCCATGGTGGTATCAACAGGATAGACTTCACAGGAGAGGATGAGGAAGAATGAAGTTCAGGGCTGTTTAGCATCACACCTTTTGAAGAGTCGCCAGAGCAGAGAAAAGTAAAAGAAACTGCAAGAATGGCAGGTGCCCAGGCCTCAGGCAGCATCATGAATGCAAAATACAGGCTAAATGAGCAGCAGAAAGGGCTTGCTTCACCGTGAGGTTAACAGCTCCCAGCCTCGAGGAGCCCCTTTATTCTGTGTTTTTCCCTTCTTGATTGGCAGTAGCTTGGCTGATACAGAAGCCAGTGGTCCCCGGTTCCCAGTATGTGAAAAACCTGGTGCCGTGTTAAAAACACAGATTCCCAGAGCCTACTCTCAGTGCCTGGGAGATAATCTATCTGGGATGGGGCCCAGGAATCTGTAGTTTAGCAATTCCCAGATGATTCGGATGCTTGTTGTCCGGGAACCATACTTAGAGAAAGAGTGTTCTAAGCCCAGCATCTTCCTCTGTGAACAGAGTTCATTGGGAGCCCCGCAAAGGTAACTGCAAGCCAGCTGATGAGGCATCTGGGTCCCAGGAGCTGAGCCACTTGGCCACAGGCCACGTATCCATAGCCAGGCAGGACCCTCTTCCGACTGTCTTCACGGGGTCCCATGGGAGGTGAATCCAACAGATAAGAGTTGAGTTATTTATAGCACATTGCTTTTGCCTCCTGCAGTGTGTTACTTCTTATTTTTTGTACCAAAGGCTCTGCGGCTCTTGTAAATAAGAACTCCCTGTTGGCTTATGTTACTGCATTTATTGTTTGATATTTTTGTCTTCTGTTCTCTTTTGCCTCGCTGTGTTCCAAAATGAACAGCCTGATGTTTCCCCCTCTCCTCTACATCATTGGGTTGTTGGGGGAATTAAGTGAGATACTGCATGTAAAGCATTGAGAGGAGGGCCTGACTCTCATAAGCACTCAATAAATGTTAGTTGTCATCATCATATCATCATTATGATCATCATTTCACGGGTATAAACCTGCACATTTGTATAAATATATACATATGTTTAAACCCTCTGTTCAGTTGCTAGAACAGAGACCCCAGGACTCAACTCCTAGCCTGGCAGCCATTGCTGACCGCAGCCTTTCTTGTCAATCGTAGCTCTCTCTTTCACCCAGTGTTTTAATAGAGCTGAATTGCTCAGCATATCCCCCCGCCCCCATGCTTTTCCATGTGTCTTCTCACACCTGACTCCAGGCTTGGAAAGTCCTTCCCTGAAACATCGTATTCCATGACCATGCTTTAGGCCCAAGACAAGACACTAAAGTCATCCCCTCCCCCACAGTTTCCCCAGCCTTCCTGGACAGTATTAATGTTTCCTCCTGTGAAATCTGTATGATTTATTTCCCTTCCCTTATGCCACCTACACGTTCTACATTATGATAGTATCAGCTGAGCTTGGGTCTTCTCTCCCCTATTAGAGAATAGGGGCCGTGGCTTCAGGACAAGGCTGTGAATTATGTCCTTCTTTGTATCCTCACCCTGTCCTAACTTCTTCCCCAACACGGTGATCCACACATGGTGGCAGTTCCATGCACATTGATTGAATAAAGAAATAAACACAGAATGAACATCACAAGGGTGCCATGTGTATCCATCAGCAACAGAGAGAAAGCAGGCAGCTTTTTTGCAGTGCCTGCCCTCCTTGTTCACCTCTCTCCATCCTTTGCAGGGAGGCTTACTTAGCCAGTGTGGCCACTGTTCCGAATTTTCCCTCTTACCTTCCTCCCTCATTCCAGTTAAAATGTCTTGGTTCTGTGTTGATTGTTGGCTTGCTAACATTTGATAATTAATTTTTGTGAGTATGCTAAAGGTTGAAAATAGCTCCAGAGCTTTCTCTTCCATTTTAACCAGTACAGATCTCTAATGTTCAGTTTTGGGGTGCAGGGGAATCCTTTGGCTGGTGGATTCCAGCTGGCAGCATGAGGATTCATAGGTTACAATAGCAGTTACTAAAGTGGGTTTTCAAATCCACATGTGTACTAAAGAAGTGTGTGCTGGCTAAAAAAATCCACTCTTTTGAGATATTTATATTAGTATTTTTTTAAATTTAATTTTTATTTTGTATTGGAGTATAGTTTTTCAAGCCTATGTAGGTATAACTGTGATTATGAAAATGAAATTATTTAAAGGAATTACTAGATACATCTTTTTTGCCAGTGTGCATTTTCTCAATCATGGGATGTTAGCTTAAAAATCACTATTATGTGTTGAGCTCAAGAAATTTTTGTTAAAGGAGAGGTTATCACATTCAAAACTTACAGTGTCTCTACACTGTACTGTACAGTGTTGTAGCCACTAGCCCCCTGTGGCTATTAAGCCCTTGAAATGTGGTGATGCAATTGAGGACTGGAATTTTAAATTTTATTTAAAATTTGAAGTTTAAATTTAAAAAACTGATACTGGATCCGGCTATTGGAAATGTTTTAAGTGTGGTTAGAACAAGGTGGATATAAGAATTTACTTTTTCAACTAAAAATTTTATAAAATATAAATACAGATCAGGTATTTCTGATGAAAATTTAGCATCTGAATTGAGGTGTGTAGTAAGTTGGAATTATACACCAGATTTCAAAGACTTAGTATAAAAATATATAATATGTCATAGTGACTTTTTATATTGAGTCTATGCTGAGGTGACAATATTTTGGATCTATTGGGTTAAATAAAATATTATTAGTAGTTATTTCACCTTTTTCCACATGCTTAAAATGTGGCTCCTAGAAAGTTTACATTACACGTGTGGCTCACTTTATACATTTGTTGGACAGTGCAGCACTAAACCGTATCTCTCAGTGGTTAACTGTTCACAGCAGAAACCTGTTCTCTTATTCTCTGTGTTTCATATGGAGCAAAGGGGTTCTGCGATTACCTTAAAACAAGTGATTAAGCAAAATTGCTGCCTTCCATGCATACCTCATGAGCACCCCTTTGTAGGTTCCCTCTGTTCCCCATCTGTACCTTTCCTCTAAATTCTCCTTTTAACGAGATCATGATTTTTGTTAGCAGCTTGTAAATCCATGGGCACAATACTGGGAGAAATGCAAGATAGAGTAACAGTGGGAGACTTCAAATATTTGAACCTGTGTAGGCAAACACATTCAGCTGAAAAGCAGAGGGCCAGACAATGCACAATGCATCAACATGCTCTGCAATAAAAGTCCTTTCCTAAGATATTGTAGAAGTGACAAGGTGGACAGAATTCTGTCCAACAGGGAAGCCCCAGATTGATGAGCCGCAGAAGAATGCACTCTAGAAGAAAAGTGATTCCTTAGAGTTCATCAGAAAAAAAAATTAAGGAAGACTAGACAGAGGAACCCTAGTCTCGAGCAAGGCAGGCTTCAGAAATGTCAGAAAAAGCAGGAGATGTGATTCCATGGTATCTAATTCTAACAGGAAAGAGGGATCAGTACTGTTGGGGCATTCTCAAAAAGTAACTTAACTACTTTCAAATGATCTCAGCAAGGAAGAAAAGCAGATATTTAAGAACATATATATAAGAACAGACCTTCTTTCCTTCATTCCTGAGATCATTTGCAGTTGCATTATGAATGCTTAGGGAGCTTCTTCAAGAGCTCAGAGGCAGAGAGGACACATACCAAAGATGGACAGAAGAACATGTAACCAAGAGGAGTATGACAAAGTAGCAGTGACGTGTAAGAGCAATACCCAGGAGGCTGAGGGTTCAGATTAGCAGATGCTGGTGAATAATAATGGCAATTCTAAGAGACATTTTAGTTCAGTTGGTGCAGAAAGAATAACAAGAAGGGACAGTCCGGATAGACTTCCTCCTTGGGGCCACAGTGCTTATCCTTGTCTTAAGATTGGGAGAATGAACATTCATTAATAATGGGGAATTGAGAGCTCATGGCTTCTAGCCTGGATGAATTACATCCAAGGGAACAGAGAAGCAGTCAGTAAGACCACTGAATTTTCTACATAATCTTTAAGAGATTGAAAGGGGGAAAGAGGGATATAGAGTTTCTAGATTTAACAAAAAAGGAAGTAGATTGTAAAGACCAGTAGATTGTAAAGAGTGAGTTCTACATCAATTCCATCCGATACTCTGGAATAAGTTATGAAAAAGTTTGTGAAAATTAGAAAAAGCTATCAGTGATCAGTAGAAGCCAATTTAGGTTCACCAAGTGTACGTCATCTCAGAGAAGTTAATTTTCCTTACTTTGTTAAGATTGAGATAGTATTTTACATATATATCTACAGTTTACACAGCACTTGATAAGGTCTCCTATAAAAGTGTTGTAAACAAAAAAGAGAAATGTAAACTGAATGATGCCAGAATTGTGCTTGGTAACTAATGCTCATGCTTAAAGGAGACTTAACTAGAATGCAAACAATTTTTTCAATGAATTTGGTAAGGTCTAGTGTATGTGCTGCTGAAGAGAGCACAAGGTAAAGTCTAAAAAGACATGTTTTTCAATTTGTAGATATCATGAAGATTTCAGGAGTAGTTAATATATTGGATGGCAGAATTTAAAAAAAAATCTTAATAGCTAGGAATGATGGGCCCTATCCAAGAAGAATTTTTTAGGAATTAATGTTGGTCTCTGCACTTAGTTTCAAAAAACAAAGAGAACCAGAAGTAGTGGTACATGTGAACAAGACTTAGGGGTTTTAAATTGATTGTAAATTCAGTACGACTTTTCAGAGTGGTGTGCTTGATGAAGAACTAATGTGAACTTGGACTACACTGAGATAGACAAAGATAAATTGGAGGAGGGGTTTGCTAGGAGAATGACTGGGTGTTGAATAGCTTAAGCACTGTGAGCTAGAAGGAGCTATCAGACCCATGGAATCATGGAGCCTGGAGACACACAGTCAATAGCTTTACTCAAAATATGAGAGAGTTTTGCTCTATGTTAGAGACTTGCTATACATAGCCCAAATGCAGAACAATAGGACCAATTGGTAGAAAATGAGGGAGATGGATTTGAGCCCAACAAAAGGAAGCATTTTCTAATAGTGAAGATGGAATGGAATATCATAGGAGGAAACAAGCCACCCCGTCTCTAGAGGGATGCAAGGATGCCTGGATGACACTGGGTATGTCTCATATCAGAAAGATTATTCTAGCACTGAGAGTAAATATTTTATTCATTCATTTAAATGCTTCTAAGGACATTGCAGATGATTTAAGAGCTGTGAAAAATAAATAACAAAACGTTTTTTTTTTTTGTAAGTACATTATTTTCAGCAGCCAGGGGCTGTGATACCACCAGTGGTTATGTCATAAATCAGAAAGCATGCAGTTTACTACCAGATGTTTAGTTCTGTCACACTGCATTTCTGAAAAGAAGTTCAGAAAGTATAAAGAAACTAAATAACCAAGGAATAACTACAGAACCTTGTATTTATCTCCTCTGAATTCTTACTCTCTTTTTTCATCTCTATCTCCTATTTCTGCCCTTTTTCCTGACTCTGTTGTAGTCTTCAGAGCTTTTAGATAGAGTTGATTTAATTTATTTATTTTAAAATTTATTTATTTTGACCTCAAAGATTTAAAAACATTTTTTTCCACTCCTGGTTATATATCCAAAAACAATCAAAACCACTAATCCAAAAAGATATATGCACTCAACGTTCATAGCAGCATTATTTACAATTACAATTATTTACAATAGCTAAGATATGGAGGCAACCTGTGTGTCCATCAACAGATGAATGGATAAAGAAGATATGGTAAGCAAATACGATGCAATACTACTCAGCCACAAAAAATAATGAAACTTTACCAGTTGCAACAACTTGGATGTTCTTTAAGGGTATTATGCTAAGTGAAATAAGTCAGACAGAGAAAGACAAATACTGTATGATATCACTTATATGTGGAATCGAAAAAATACACCAAATTAGTAAATATAACAAAACAAAACAAAAACAGACTCACAGATTTAGAGAACAAACTAGTGGTTACCAGTGAAGAGAGGGAAGGAGGGAGGGACAAGATAGGGGTAGGGGATTATGTATAAAATAAGGTATAAGGATATATTTCAAGCACAGGGAGTATAGCCAATATTTTACAATAGCTGTAAATGGAATATAACCTTTAAAAATTGTGAATCACTATGATAAAAATGTGTAACTTACATAATATTCTACATCAACTACACTTCAATAAAAATAAATGAATCACACAACAAAATTTTAAAAACATTTTTTTCGTTTAAAGTGTACAGCATGATGATTTGATGCACATGTGTATTGCAAATTGATGACCACAATTAGGTTAGTTAATACCTCCATTTCCTCACATAATTATCACTTGTGTGTGTCTGGTGTTAACATTTAAGATGTACTCTCTTCACAACTTTCAAGTATATAATACAATATTGTTAACTATAATCATCATGCTATAGGTACATTATATCTCCAGAACTTATTCGTCTTATAGCTGGAAGCTTGTACCCTTCGACCAACATCTCCCCATTATTCCCACTCCCTAGTTCTACCCTGGTAACCATGATTCTACTTTCTATTTCTGTGAGTTTGGCCTTTTTGGAGTCTATAAGTGAGAACATACAGTATTTGTCTTTTTTCTGTCTGACTTATTTCACTTAGCATAAGGTCCTCAAGGTCCATCAAAAGGCAGAATTTTCTTCTTTCATGTGGCTGAATAATAATATTATTATTTTTTAATCCATTTGTCCATTGATGGAAACTTAGGTTGTTTCCATATCTTGGCTATAGTGAATGGTGCTACAATGAACTTGGGGGTGCAGTTATCTCTTTGAAATAGTGATTTCACTTCTTTTGGATATATACTCAGACATGGGATTGCTGGATCATACAGTAGTTCTAGTTTTAATTTTTTGAGGAATTTCCATACTGTTTTCCATAGTGGCTGCACCAATTTACACTCCCACCAACAGTGCACAAGGGTTCCCTTTTCTCTACATCCTCACCAACACTTGTTATTTCTAGTCTTTTTGATACTAGTCATTCTAACAGGGGTGAGATGATATTTCATTGTGGTTTTGATCTGCATTTCCCTAATGATTAGTGATATTGAGCACCTTTTTATGTACCTGTTGGACATTTCTATGTCTTCTTTGGAAAGATGTCTATTCAGATCCTCTGCCCATGTTAAAAGCAGATTAATTTTGTTGTTGTTGTTTTGTTTTGTTATTGAATTTTATGAGTTCCTTATATATTTTTGCTATTAACCCCTTATTAGACGGATGGTGTGCAAGTATTTTCTACTCTCCCATAGGCTGCCTTTTCACTTTGTTGATTGCTTCTTTTGCTATGCAGAAGCTTTTCGGTTTGATGTAGTCCCACTTCTTGATTTTTGCTCTTGTTGCTTGTGCTTTTGGTGTCATATGCGAAAATTTGTCTCCAAGATCAACGTCGAGGAGCTTTTTCCTTACCTTTTCTTCTAGTAGTTGTATAGTTTCAGGCCTTACATTTAAGTCTTCAGTCCATTTCAAGTTAATTTTTGTGAGTGGTGTAATACAAGGGTCAAATTTCATCCTTTTGCATGTGAATATCCAGTTTTCTCAACACCATTTATTGAAGAGACTGTCCTTTCCCCATTGAGTGATCTTAGCTACCTTGTCAAATACTAGTTGATCATATATGCATGGGATTTTTCCTTGGCTCCCATTTCTGTTTCATTGGCCTATGTATTTGTTTTTATGCCAGTACCACACTGTTTTGATTACTATACCTTTATAGTAAAGTTTGAAATCAGGAATTGTGATGCCTCTAGTTTTGTTCTTCTTTCTCAGCATTGCTTTGGGTATTTGGGTCTTTTGTGGTTCCATATGAATTTTAAGATTGTTTTTCTATTTCTGTGAAAAATGCCATTGGAATTTTTGTAAGGATTGCATTGACTCTATAGATGGTTTTTGGCTATGGACATTTTAACAGTATTAATTCTTCTGATCTGTGAACACAGATATCTTTTCATTTATTTGTGTCTTCTTCAATTTCTTTCATCAATGTCTTATAATTTTCAGTGTACAGATTGTTTACCTCCTTGGTTAAATTTATTCCTAAGTATTGTATTATTTTTGATGCTATTGTAAATGGGGTTGTTTTCTTTATTTCTTTTTCAGATCGTTTGTTGTTAGCATATAGCAATGCAGTTTAGTTTTGTGTATTGATTTTGAATGCTGCAGATTTACTGAATTTGTTGATTAATTCTAACAGTTTTTTGGTGGAGTTTTTAGGATTTTCTATGTATAAGATAATATCATCTGCAAACAGAAACAGTTTTACTTCTTCCTTTCCCATATGGATGGCTTATGTTTCTTTTTGTTGCCTAGTTACTCTGGGTAGGACCTCCAGTACTATGTTGAATAGGAATGTGAGAGTAGGCACCCTTGTCTTGCTCCTATTCTTAGTAGGAAAGCTTTCAAACTTTCACTGTTGAGGATTATGTTAGCTGTGGGTTTGTGATATATGGCCTTTATTATGTTGAGGTACGTTCCTTTTATACCCAATTTTTTGAGTTTTTTATTATGAAAGGATGTTGAATTTTGTCAAATGCTTTTTCTGCATCTATTCAGATGATCATATCATTTTATATTTCATTCTGTGAATGTGAAAATATATCACATGTATTGATTTGTGGGTTGAACCATCCTTGCGTCTCAGGGATAAATTCATCATGATGGCGTGTGATCTTTCTAATGTGCTATTCAATTTGGTTTGATAGTATTTTGTTGAGAATTTTTGCATCTATGTTCATCGGGGATATTGGCCTGTGATTTCCTTTTCTCGTGTCTTTATCTGGCTTTGGTACCAGGGTAATGCTAGCCTTGTAAAATGAGTTTGGGAGTGTTGTGCTGGAGTCCTCGGGTGGGCAGGTATTGTGTCTGGGCTAGAGAGTGGGAAGGCTTGATGCTTGGGTACATGGGGGCAAGCCTGGAGCCTGCTGTCCCTGAGGTTGGCCTGGGAACTGGATCTGCATGGGCAGGCTTGCATCCTGGGTCAAACCGGTGCCAGGGACCACAGGTTTGGGCCTAGCACCTGGGGCCCTGTGCAGTAGTCTGGTACTGGGACAGGCCAGGAGCCTGGTTTCCCAGGAGCTGGCCTGGAGGTTGGGTCTGCCGGGCTGGTTTGGTGGTGGGGCAGATCAGGAGCCTGGGTCCATGGGGGCTGGCCTGGCTGGGGCCTAGGGCTTCAGTGGTCAGCCTGGCTCAGGGCCTATCTGGAAGCTTAGGTTTGTGGGTGCCCACCTGGAGCCTGGGTTTACAGGAACTGATTGGGAGCCTGGGGCCGCAGGAGCTGCCAGGGCCACGAGCTCTGGCAAGTGCTGGGATGTGCTGGGGGCCTGGGTTCGAGGGAGCACACTGGGAGCCTCTTTGGGTCACAGGCGTCGGCTTGGTGCTGGGGTGGGCTGTGCTGGAGTCTTCAGTGAAATGGGCACCTACTTCACTCTCCATTCCTAGAGGAAGGGTATCTACCTTTGAGCTGGACTGCCTGGCTTGGGGAAGGGTGATGGGAGTAATTTGAATCTATCTTTTCTCCCCTCATCAATGCATCTTTTCTTATTTCTGCGCTTCATCCAAGTGCTATAATTCCTCACCTGGAATCCTTAGATCTTGTGAAGGTATTTTCACCTGTGGATAGTGGTTCAAATGAATGTTTCTGGGAAGGGACAGGTGTTAGAAACTCTTATACCGCCATTTTGTTGATGTTCCCTCGGTTGATTTAATTTAAATGGTGATGAAGTCCAATTGCATTAATGAAAAAAATCTGAATAAGAAAAGGAGCCTACAGGCCGGTATCCCTGAAGAATATAATATAGCTTTTCCACTTACAAGAACATGTACACAGAATAACCCTGTGGCAAGAAGAAAATGAGACCCCAGAATCCTGCCCAGGCTTAGGCTGGATGAAGACCATTTCTAATGAGCACAATTATTGGTTTGGTACTAAGGTTGCCAGTAAAGAGATTTGTTCTTAACAAGTTAAACAATGCCTGCGTACGCGATGATTTAAAAACAATGCAAAATTCAGCCTCCTTTTCATGCAGAAGTACACATTATCAATTTCTGAGCTGCTTCCATATCCTGGAGCTATACCCAGGAGCAGTGCTGGCTGATCTGTTGACAACACATTCCTCTAAGTGCCCAGACTCCGTATGTTGCGAAGAGCTCAGGAGATCTCCCAGTTCAGCCTCACCATTTTGCAGATGTGAAAACTGAAGTCCACAGAGGTAACTGACTCATGTAAAGTTGCGTGGCTACTCTGCAGCCATTGATCTCTTACCAGAAGTTTCCCTTCGCTTTGTTTATATGACACATACTTTCCATTATGAATGTATATAGGTACTGTTACCAGTGTAGGCGGGAAGGAGGAATAGAGGCTTAAATTGAACTTTAGTTTTATTGAAATTTCGTTGTTCTGCCAGTAAATTGCAGAAACCCTTTAACTTTGCCCAGGCTGCCTAGTGAATTCCCTTTGGAAAATCCAGCCTAGCTACCAATTCACCAAGGTAAATCACAAAAAGACATAAGGACTCAGCATAAGGAACAAACACACCCCTACAGAGATTGAATTGCATCAGCTCATCTGAATATATCCTTTGGACTAGATTCTGGGTCATAGCCTGGTTTTGCAGCTTGAGAAGGGGAATCTCTCTCTGTTATAACATTCTTTCTCTCTCTCTCTCTTTCCCATGCTGGTTCCTTATTGTGAGGCCTGGCGAACCGCTTTGCATCTCCCCTTTCAGCATCAGCAGGGCTTCTGAGCTTGGTGAGCAGTGGGGTGGAGGGTGTGTGTGGGTGCAGGGTTCAGCTTCAGCAGCCCCCATGCTGGTCTGTGCGGCTCACATCTGTTGTTGGCTCTGCCTTTGGGACCTTTCTGAGACCGTTTAAGCTGTGACTGCAGGACGTGGTGAGATGGATGGATGTGCCTCTCCTGGTCCCACGTTAATGGTGGTCAATTCAGTGACCTGTTCAGTATAAAATGATCACACCATTGCTCCCAAGAAAATTGCGGTGAGCTGCCTCCTTCTTCTGGTCCACCCAATCGGAACGCAGTCTCCTCACCTGCGGTGTCCGCAGCACACCACCCTCAGCAGTGGATCGGCTCCCTCAGCAGGGAGAGCAGTGAGAGAAAGCCTTCATCTGATGGTGGGTCCTAGTGCCTTAAGACCCGAGAAACAAGCCTGAAGGGCCAAACTCACAGCCAGGTCCAGAAGAGAACATTTCAATCGGAGAGAAGGCAGCGTCCCGAAAGATTTACCTTCCTCAATGCACCTCAGAATAATGGGTCATTACCAGGGACATTTAGTCATCATCATGGATGTTTCCCAAGTTTGGGGAGGGCCTGAGTGAGCCCTTGCTTTGCACCAGCACTGTTAGACAAGGCCTTTACCTCTCTCTCCTCGGTCGTAACACACACCGTTAAATGCCAGATGCTACTTACACGTTTGAATGATATAAAATTATTTAATCCCTGAAACAACAGTGTAGAGACTGCTGTTCCCCAGTCTGCAAAGACTGAATCACCGAAAAGTGTAGGTCACACACCTAGGAAGTGGCCAAACCAGGCAAGCTGGTTCCAGGACAGAGTCCTAGCTGCTGTGCTCTGCTGTCCTGGCATGGACCTTGTTAGCTTCCTGCTTCCTGCTTCAAGCATTCTCCTTACATTCTAGCCATTCCACTGTCACAAAGACCGCTGGCACTCTTCCACCTCTGTGTCTTTGTTCAGTTTCTTGTCCTTCAATGCTCTTGGTCCTCTCCCTGTTTGGTAAACCTCCTCATCCTCCATGGCTAGGCTCACATGCTGTCTCCTTCCTGAAGCCTCCCTTCTCCTTCCAGCTGTAATAATTTCACCATCCCTGTGCTCAGGAGCACTTTTAGTATAGGATCCTGTCTGTTACCTTCATGGCAACCACCAATTTGTAATCTCTCATCTGTCTGCCTATCTATCTATCTATCTATCTATCATCCACCTGTACATCCTTCCATCATCCAACTATTCATCGATCATCTGTCGATTATCTATCTTTATCATCATTCATCTCTAATTTATCATCTATTGCTCAGGTCTCTCCCTGCCCTAGTTGATAAAGGAAGACATCCTGCTTCTTTTGCTTTTCTTTTTTTATTCTTTTCCATTATAATTTATTACAGGATATTAAATATAGTTCCCTGTGCTATACAATAGGACCTTGTTGCTTATCCAGTCTATATATACTGCTTAATTTTCTTATCACTGGATACCCAACATCTATAGGAGAGCTTGGACTCAAATATTTGTTTAATGAGTAACTAAGTGAATAGATATTTGTACATTTCCTTTAGTAGCTGTCACACTCTGCCTTATGTTTTAGTTCTCTTTGTGAAGTATTTCTCTGCCAAACATGATCATAACCCCCTTGGGTAGAGCATGGAGAGCATCTTATTCATCCCAGCCTCCATCCTACCCCTAATACAATGTGCCTAGCACATAGTAAGTACTCCCCAGTGGATGTTTGCTCACTTGAATTGCAGGGGCCTCCTGACACTTTCAGCCATCACACTGCCATTTATTTGAATATTTCAAACAAGTATTTGAAAATGCATCTTTTCCCCCCCGTAGGAGCCTTTGGTACCATGGCAGTCAAATTGGTTTGACTTGGAAGTATGTCTTAGGAGCTAAAGGCTTTTCCTTCTACCTGCTGCTATAAAAACCACGCAGTGAGACACTTTCCCCCAAAGACTGTTTTTTCCACCTAAGCAGATTTGAGTAGGCAGAGTCCGTCACTCCCTGCCCTCTGACATGGTTTCCACCTGGCCTGCCCCACCTCCACCTCTCATCCCATTACTGATGAGTTATCTTGGGACCTGTCATCATGATGTCAGAAAATCAACAGTGATCATTCCCTTGGTGCTCTTCTTGGCTCAGAACACCGAAGTCCAGAACTCCCAGGCCAGATGTGCTGAGAAAGGCAGCTGGCAAGCCGTGCTCCTTGCAGACTGGACACAGCTGTCTGGAAAGAGTGCTGACTCATTGCTTGGCTAGGCTTCTCATCTTTCCTGTAGGTAATCACTATTGTGGCCCTGATGCAAAATAAACTTTTTGGAGTGGCGATATGCACCCAGTTTTCCATTTCCCAGCTGGGCATTTTATGGGAATTGTCATGCCAGGATGTTGGCAGCTTTGGTGCAAGACAAGCAAGGCCAGGAGCCAGGGTGGAGAAAGTCAAGTAAAGCAAGTCAAGTAAAGCATCCAGAGGCAAAACTCACCCTCGGGTATCTCTCCTTATAAGGCCACTAACCCCATCGTGAGAGCCCCACCCCCTTGTGACCTCATCTAACCCTACTTACCTCCCCAAAGCCCCATCTCCTAATACCACCACGTTGGGAGTCAGGGCTTCAACATGAATTTGACATCATTGCCAATAGTAGACACTATCTCATACTTCTCAGGTGTGTCTCTGCCGTTGTTCCCATCAGTGAGTTTACTGACCCATTCATTTTCACCTAGTTTACCAGGAATGGTGGATTTATGTTGATTGAGTCCTTGCCTTCCTAGTCTCTCTTGGATTCATCAATAAGCATCGGCAAATGGCTGACCAGGAGAGTCCTAGTTCATCACCTTCTGTCTTAAGAATACATCTCTAGGGGCTTCCCTGGTGGCGCAGTGGTTGAGAATCTGCCTGCCAATGCAGGGGACACGGGTTTGAGCCCTGGTCTGGGAACGATCCCACATCCCTAGTTGCCACGGAGCAACTAGGCCCGTGAGCCACAACTACTGAGCCTGTGTGTCTGGAGCCTGTGCTCCGCAACAAGAGAGGCCGTGACAGTGAGAGGCCCGCGCACCGCGATGAAGAGTGGCCTCCGCTCGCCGCAACTAGAGAAAGCCCTCGCACAGAAACGAAGACCCAACACAGCCAAAATAAATAAATAAATAGCATTCCCTTTAAAAAAAAAAAGAATACATCTCTATTTTAGAGTCCTTACTTGTTTTTGCCTTCTTTTTCTATCATCTCTATGTAAATACCAGAGAAGATCCAGATCATGTGAGGTATTTATTCCTAGTTCACCTACCAGATGAGAGACTTTCAACAAGTTAAATTTAACTTCTTTGAACTTTATTTCTGTGTCTGTAAAATGGACTGAGTAATACCTATTTCCTAAGCTTGCCACAAGGTCTAACCAAAATAATGAGGCAAAGGGTCTGGTATAGTAAATTATCCACCTATTTTGAGGAAAAATAATAGTGTTGGGGATACACCCCTGAGTGGAATCTCAACATATATTTCTGGGCAACTGTCAGATATTGATTCAACAGCTGCTCTGTGTTTTTGTTTTGTTGTTCTGTCCAGGATAAGTTTCCAAGAGGTGACTTGCTTTTTATATTCTGATGTGTTTTAAATTGCATGTAATCTTAGGAAAAGGCATCGTAATGCTTAGTTCTGCTGCAGACCCACAACAATGAAATTGGATTCCCCTGAATAGGTTCAAGATGCTTAAACTGAGGGCTGTCGGAAGTGGCCAACGTGGATAAGAAAAGGCAGTACACAATCTAATTTGTCTCTCAGTCGTCGTGGCTACGTGAAGATGCAGTTGGTCCCCGGGATTTGCGTGGAGAGGGGGAGAGGGAACTGTGCTCTGCAGGGTGGTGCAACCAGCCCCATCCCCACTACCTCCCGTGTGCTGTGGACGCTACGTCATCTCAGAGCACAACACTTCCTGAAGGGCCCTAATGGCTTAATTTATAAGTGGCTTACATGGTATGTGGGGCTGAAAACATAGCGTTTCCTTTAAAAATAGCTAAGAGAAGAGATCTGACCTTGCAACCTTTAAAATACAATACACATCTCAAGGGGATTGGGCAAACAGATATTCCATGGCAAGGGATTTGGTCCCTAAATGGTATCTATTTCTTTTTTTTTTTTTTTTTTTTTTTTGCGGTACGCGGGCCTCTCACTGCTATGGCCTCTTCCGTTGCGGAGCACAGGCTCCGGACGCGCAGGCTCAGCGGCCATGGCTCACGGGCCCAGCCGCTCCGCGGCATGTGGGATCCTCCCGGACCGGGGCATGAACCCATCTCCCCTAGCATCGGCAGGCAGACTCTCAACCACTGCGCCACCAGGAAAGCCCTAAATGGTATCTGTTTCTGACTCCCAACAGAAAGTGTCTAAGGCTTTCCCCCAACAAATGCCAATATTTATGACATTTTGTAAAAGTGCAAGACAGATGAAATGGAAGTTAAAACCATTTGTATATATGTTGCAGTAGAAATAGAGAATAAGAAAATGGATAATTGAAATTTATAGATGATTAAAGAAAATAAATGTAATTTTCTGTGATGGTTTAAACCACCTTCCTCATAATGCCTTGAATCAGGGATTCTGTCAGAAAACAAAATTGGCTGGTTTCATTTGGTATCTTTTTATTGTCTCTGTCAAATCTCCAGTGGAGCAGCTAATCAGTAGTGAAATGTTGAAAAGATAGGTAACTGGAGGGAGGAAGATGAGCAACCAAAAAAAAAATTTTTTTTAAAAGAACGAAGGTTAATTTCGGAGCCTGGATCCTCAGCGTCTGAATAACTGAGTGTTAACTGTGGCTGCCTCCCCAGCTGACTGATATGTGACTAGTTCTAAGCTCATCCCTCGTTTAGTTAGTGGCTAAATATCTCTCTCTCTCTCTCTCTCTCTCTCTCTCTCTCTCACACACACACACACACACACACACACACACACACACACACACACACAGCCAAATCCCGTCCTTTGTCAGTCATCCTCAGTGCCATCTCTACCTTCTTTGCTTTGAGCAGCCCTGACAGAGGGCAGTGAAAGATATCCACAGTCAGTGGCATCTAGAAAGATTTCTTAACACGCCAGATCACACATGCTTCTTTGGGACGGTTTGAAGTTGTATCTGGTGGCCTGGAAGGAATCTCACTGGGGTTTAAAAAGAACCAAAAGCAAATCTGTGCTCTGAATGTTAGTGAAATGGTAATGTTATAATTGAGAGCAGGTGAAGTGTATTGCACTAAACGTTCAATGAGCAGAAATGTAATTGCGGTAGCGTGTGTTTGGGGCATTTGGGGTGTCTCCCAGAGCCTGCCAGGCCTTGGCTCTCTGTGGGCTTTATCCAGCCTAAATCAGAGCTTCAACTTGATGCCCCTTGTTTCTGAACCAAAAAAAGTGGTGTTATTTATTTTTAAAAGCTATCTTGAATTCTTGTTATAACCATTACAGTATTAAAAGCATAGCTATCTTTTTATATTTGAGTAAGATATTTTATTAAATATGTGAAAAGCAAATAGTGTCTAGTGGAAAGGATCCAGCCTTTGGAGTCAAGTTGGATTTGAATACTGGGTTTTTTATTTATTGGCTCTATGAATATGTATAAGTTGCAAAATTTCTCTAAGTCTCTGTTTCCTTATCTGTAAAATAGGGATAATAATACCTGCTTTAAGGAGCTGACCTGTTTTTAAGTGAGATAATGTATAGACTGAATGTTTTTCTTCCCCCAAAATTCATAGGTTGAAACCTAACCCCTGAGGTGATAGCATTAGGAGATGGGGCCTTTGGGAAGTGATTAGGTCATGAAGGTGGGGCCATCATGAATGGGGTTAGTGCTCTTATAAAGGAGATCCCAGATCACTTCCTTGCCCCTTCCACCATGTGAGGTTCTGTCTCAGAATCAGGAACTGAGCTCTCACCAGATGCTGAATCTGCTGGTGTCTTGATCTTGGACTTCCCAGCCTCCAGAACTGTGAGAAGTAAATTTCTGTTGTTTGTAAGCCACCCAGTTGGTGGTATTCTGTTACAGTAGCCCAAATGGACTAAGACAGTAAACGAACCATTTAGAACACTGCTTGACCCGTGATAAGAACTCAAGAAAGGGCAATTACTGTTATTGCTGTTGTTGTTATTATTAAGTCCTCCCTGGTCTGGGGATGGAAGAGAGGTTGATTTTTTTTTTTTTTTGAGAGGTTGATTCTTTAGCTGGCAAAACAGTGAGTCTGACCATCTGGACTCAGAGATGGAGAGTACATGAGGAAGGAAGTTGTCATAGTCTTCAAAGAACCTTAAAACTCCTAAAAGGAGGGAAATCCAGCTCCATTAAATTCAGGAGGGAATGAAAGGAGAAGGGCAGAGTTCTGAATGAAGCCAGATAGGGAAGTTTCAAGGCTTTGGACTCGAACATGGGAGTCACCTTATGAACCACTCTTTAAAGCCACTGCAGTGGGATCGGCAGTGACAGAGAACTGTGCCCACAGCTGAGGGTGAGAGAGGAAGCCCAGATGCGAGGCAAGCATTTTTTATTGAAATAAAATCTTCATCCAGTAAAATGCACAGAGCTTTTGGGTACACTTTGATGAGTTTTGACAATTGCATCCACCTGGGTAACCACTATTCTGATTAGGATATAGAACCTTTCTATCAACACAGAAGGTTCATTTTTGCCATTTTTCAGGGAACTTCCCTCTCCTCACTCCAGAAAAGCACTTTCTAATCTCTAGTACTGTAGTTTTACCTGATCTGGTGTTTCATATGAATGGAATCATACCATATGTACTTTTTTGTGTCTGGCTCCTTTGGCTCAACCTAATGTTTTTAAGATCCCCTGTGATGTTGGATATATCAGTAGTTTGTTGCTTTTCATTGCCTAGTAATATCCATTTGTATGACTATCCCACGATTTGCTCATTCTCTTTTGATGGACATTTGGGTTTCCCATTTGGGGGCCATCGTGAATAAGGCTACGGCAGACATTCATGAATAAGTCTTCTGTGAGTACGTGTTTCATTTCTCATGGGATAACCCTTCAAAGTTGTCCCAAATTGAAACAAAGGGGCAGATCTTTTTTGTCCCCAGTCATTGGACAAAAGCTGTCTCTGGGGATAGAATATTACTCTGGGTGAGGTAGATCCCTTTTGCAGAAGGAAACATCTGGGGAGAGACTCAGCTGCTAACCACAAGAGCCAAAACACTTGCAGCTGGGGGAATGAGGGTCTTGGTCTGATGGGGGGAACCTGGGTAGCTCACCACAGCATCTGCTACACCAATCTGAGAAATTTTCTCCAACTGCAATGTCATGCTTTCTCTTACGTTTTCCTCTAGAACTTCTATGGTTCTTTTACATTTATGTCTGTGATTCATCTCAAATTTATTTTTATGCATGGAGCGAGTTAGGAATTGAAGTTCGTTTTTTTACATACAGATATCCAGTTCTTCCAGCACCATTTGTTGAAAAGACTTCCCTTTCCCTATTGAATTTCTTGGTGTCTTTGTTGAAAATCAATTGACCACATATGTGTGGGTCTATTTTTGGGCTCTCTATTCTGTTTCATTGATCTATTTATCCTTACATGAGGCAGTGTTTTGAAAGTACTCTGGCAGAAACGGCGTAACCCTTTTTGATCAGGAAGGTAATTTAGTAGCTTAGGGAAGCAAGGAAAACAGTATGGTTCGTGCAGACTCACTTAGACAGATGTAAACAATAATGGGCCCCAATAATTAAAGTCTGAAGTAAATTGCATGGAATGTTACAAACCAATTTTAAAATCTTAATGGCTTACTCTTACAGAATTTTCTCTCTTCCTCACGTCACTATTTGGCGTGAGCTGAGTGGCTCTCCTGGATAGCTCTTCTCCAAGTAATGACTGGGACACCCTGGCTGCCTCCATCTTATAACTATGCTATCTGGAACTTATGCCTTCCAAGGCTTCATGGACCGGGAAGAGGGAGCTGAAGGTCCTCACGGGACATTTTTAAGTGTCTGCCCTAGGTGTGCTCACATCATGTCTACTCACCTCTGACTGTCCAGTACCCAGTCCCATGATGCAACCTAACTGTAGGGAAAGCTGGGAAATGTAGTCTTTAGTAAACATGAGCATTGTCTCGGCCACAGGTGAGCCTGCGCAGTGAGGATGCAGGACTTCCCTTGTGGAAGGCTTTGTAGCAGAGCTCTTAAATGCCTGAGCTCTAGAGCTATTATAGATTCCTCCAGGTTCAGTCCTGTCTCTTTCCCTTACTATGTGGGTGATTTTGAGCACGTCACATACATTTCCTGATACCCCAGATCCTTTATCTGTAAAAAGTGATGGATAATAATACTTAAGGGGTTGTGGTGACAATTTAAAGAATTAATATACATATAGCGCTTAGCATAGGCTTGGCATAGAATAAGTATTTAATAAATTGTAGTTATTATTCTGTACATTCATAGAGGCCTGTAGGCATTACTTGAAAGGGTTCAGATCCAGAGGAGCCAGTCAGCCTAGCTTCCTCCCTCTTTATTCACTGCTTTGTTCCACAAGTCCTGGGAGCTCTTGGAGGGACCACAACATTGGAACTGAAACAGCTGTGTGCCCACTGCCTGCTTCTGAGCCTCACACTGCTTGTTTTCAATAAAAGACATTTATCTTTTTTTAATTGAACTATAGCTGGTTTACAATATTGTGTTAGTTTCAGATGTACACAGAGTGATTCGGATATATGTGTCTGTGTGTGTGTATATTCTTTTTTTTCGATTCTTTTCCATTACATGTTATTACAAAATATCGAATATAGTTCCCTATGCTATACAATAAATCCTTGTCATTTATCTGTTTTGTATATGGTAAGCCTCACCCTGCTTCAAACTTACAGGTGGTGTTTCCTGGGAGAAATGTTGTCAAGGGGTCAGAGGCCATACATAGCAGAATTTTAAAAGAATTTTTAGTCCCAAGCATCTTGGACTGTAAGTATTTTGAGGCTGTCTCTTCATCTTTGACAGAGGCTGATGTGGTTGGTGATACAGCTGGTTTGCAGTGACAGCCAATGAAACCCAAGTTGTTTAAACGAGAAGCAGGTGAGGAGAGGGGGCTTAGTGTTTCCTAATGGAGTAAACTTAGCTGTACTCAGGGTGTTTGGCTTGTCAGAAGTTAGTTTTAGGTCAGAAAGTAGATTGAAAATGTGTTTTAATACTACGCTTAATGCGAGTGAAAATCGTGTCTGTGTTACTACAGAGGTTCCCTTTTCTTCCTTCTAAATGACCGTGGATAAACTACTTCACCCTTCTGGATGTCAATCTCTCCACATCAAGCTTTCCACATATGGAAAAAAATGGAGATGGTAAAAGACAACAGATTCTGATAATCTTTTAGTCAGGAAAGAAGAGAGTGCAGGCAGTCTGGCTACTGCTGGGCAACCACATAAAACTGGAGAAATGTTTGTCCGAGATGTTGCGAAACACTATGGTTTTCAAGAGTCTGAAAGGTTGCTGATGTAATATTCTGAAATAAAGATGGAAATGACACTTGGTTATCGATGACTAGCCATGTGGCTCTTCCTTATTATAGTCTAAAAAGAATGGAATTGAAGGGTTGTGCTGGTGGGGGCAGTGCTGG
This sequence comes from Tursiops truncatus, assembly GCF_011762595.2. Taxonomy (NCBI): domain Eukaryota; kingdom Metazoa; phylum Chordata; class Mammalia; order Artiodactyla; family Delphinidae; genus Tursiops; species Tursiops truncatus. The sequence goes on along the minus strand of NC_047035.1, from coordinate 77,104,483 downwards.
GGCAGATTGGACACTAAGGTCTGGTTTGACTTTTTTTTTTTTAAAGAAGATTTTGTCATTATTCTGTTAGCAAAGTCCACTTGACTTTGACTTGGACTGTCCTGCCACCTAGATTTCATCATTCTTCAGTTGGCTTCTTTGTTTTTCACCTAATTGGAAGCAAACAATGGAACTGATAAGTCAAGGAGAACAGAGCTGAGATTAAGCCATCGACTTCTGCTCCACTTTCTAAACTGGTCACTTCTCTCCCTGCCAACCTTATATAAAGGGGCTCCCGGCGCCCCAGGGTCAGCAGAGGGACTGACCAGAGTCTGCTCTTGGAGGAAGGAGGTAGGACTCGGCATGGGAGAACTTAAGCAAGTGCCTATTACTTGCCCCAGGGAAATCCTTCCAACATTCTATTTTAAGGCATTTTCTGGCAGGGAACATTTATCTTTTTTTTTTTTACATCTTTATTGGAGTATAATTGCTTTACAATGGTGTGTTAGTTTCTGCTTTATAACAAAGTGAATCAGTTATACATATACATATGTTCCCATGTCTCTTCTCTCTTGCGTCTCCCTCCCTCCCACCCACCCTCCCTATCGCACCGCTCCAGGCGGTCACAAAGCACCGAGCTGATCTCCCTGTGCTATGCTACTGCTTCCCACTAGCTATCTATTTTACATTTGGTAGTGTATATATGTCCATGCCACTCTCTCACTTCGTGCCAGCTTACCCTTCCCCCTCCCCGTATTCTCAGGTCCATTCTCTAGTAGGTCTGCCTCTTTATTCCCATCTTGCCCCTAGGTTCTTCTTGACCATTTTTTTTTTTTAGATTCCGTATCTATGTGTTAGCATACGGTATTTGTTTTTCTCCTTCTGACTTACTTCACTCTGTATGACAGACTCTAGGTCCATCCACCTCACTAAAAAACTCAAATTTGTTTCTTTTTGTGGCTGAGTAATATTCCATTGTATATATGTGCCGAATCATCTTTATCGATTCATCTGTCAATGGACACTTAGGTTGCTTCCATGTCCTGGCTATTGTAAATAGAGCTGCAATGAACATTGTGGTACATCACTCTTTTTTTTTTTTTTTTCGGTACGCGGGCCTCTCACTGTTGTGGCCACTCCTGTTGTGGAGCACAGGCTCCGGACACGCAGGCTCAGCGGCCATGGCTCACAGGCCTAGCCACTCCGCAGCATATGGGATCTTCCCGGACCGGGGCACGAACCCGTGTCCCCTGAATCGGCAGGGGGACGCACAACCACTGTGCCACCAGGGAAGCCCTACATGATTCTTTTTGAATTATGGTTTTCTCAGGGTATATGACCAGTAGTGGGATTACAGGGTGGTATGGTAAGTCTATTTTTAGTTTTTTAAGGAACCTCCATACTGTTCTCCAGAGTGGCTGTATCAATTTACATTCCCACCAACAGTGCAAGATGCTTCCCTTTTCAACACACCCTCTCCAGCATTTATTGTTTGTAGATTTTTTGATGATGCCCATTCTGACCGGTGTGACATGTTATCGCATTGTAGTGTTTTTTTTGTTTTTTGTTTTTTTTGCGGTACGCGGGCCTCTCACTGTTGTGGCCTTTCCTGTTGCGGAGCAAAGGCTCCGGACGCGCAGGCTCAGCGGCCATGGCTCATGGGCCTAACCGCTCCGCGGCATGTGGGATCTTCCTGGACCAGGGCACAAACCCATGTCCCCTGCATCGGCAGGCAGACTCTGAACCAGTGTGCCACCAGGGAAGCCCATCACATTGTAGTTTTGATTTGCATTTCTCTAATGATTAATGATGTTGAGCATCCTTTCATGTGTTTGTTGGCAGTCTGTATATCTTCTTTGGAGAAATGTCTATTTAGGTCTTCTGCCCATTTTGGGATTGGGTTGTTTGTTTTTTTGATATTGAGCTGCATCAGCTGCTTATAAATTTTGGAGATTAATGCTTTGTCAGTTGCTTCGTTTGCAAATATTTTCTCCCATTCTGAGGTTTGTCTTTTGGTCTTGTTTATGGTTTCCTTTGCTGTGCAAAAGCTTTTAAGTTTCATTAGGTCCCATTTGTTTATTTTTGTTTTTATTTCCATTACTCTAGGAGGTGGATCAAAAAAGATCTTGCTGTGATTTACGTCAAAGAGTGTTCTTCCTATGTTTTCCTCTAAGAGTTTTATAGTGTCTGGTCTTATATTTAGGTCTCTAATCCATTTTGAGTTTATTTTTGTGTATGGTGTTAGGGAGTGTTCTAATTTCATTCTTTTACACGTAGCTGTCCAGTTTTCCCAGCACCACTTATTGAAGAGGCTATCTTCTCTCCTTCGTATATTCTTGCCTCCTTTATCAAAGATAAGGTGACCATATGTGTGTGGGATTACCTCTGGCCTTTCTATCCTGTTCCTTTGATCTATATTTCTGTTTTTGTGCCAGTACCATACTGTCTTGATTACTGTAACTTTATAGTATAGTCTGAAGCAGGGAGCCTGATTCCTCCAGCTCCATTTTTATTATTTTATTTTATTTTTTTATTTATTTTTGCTGTGTTGGGTCTTCGTTTCTGTGTGAGGGCTTTCTCTAGTTGTGGCAAGCAGGGGCCACTCTTCATCACGGTGCACGGGCCTCTCACTATTGCAGCCTCTCTTGTTATGGAGCACAGGCTCCAGGCGCACAGGCTCAGTAGTTGTGGCTCAGGAGCCTAGTTGCTCGGTGGCCTGTGGGATCCTGCCAAACCAGGCCTCGAACCTGTGTCCCCTGCATTAGCAGGCAGATTCTCAACCACTGCGCCACCAGGGAAACCCTGTTGGAAGATTTTTAATCACAGTTTCAATGTCAGTTTTTGTGATTGGTCTGTTCATATTTTCTGTTTCTTCCTGGTTCAGTCTTAGAAGGTTGTGCTTTTCTAAGAATTTTTCCATTTCTTCCAGGTTGTCCAATTTATTGGCATAGAGTTGCTTGTAGTAATCTCTCATGATCCTTTGTATTTCTGCAGTGTCAGTTATTATTTCTCCTTTTCATTTCTAATGCTATTGATTTGAGTCTTCTCCGTTTTTCTCTTGATGAGTCTGACTAATGGTTTATCAGTTTTGTTTATCTTCTCAAAGAACCAGCTTTTACTTTTACTGATGTTTGCTATCATTTCCTTCATTTCTTTTTCATTTATTTCTGATCTGATCTTTATGATTTCTTTGCTTCTGCGACCTTTGGGGTTTTTTTATTCTTCTTTCTCTAATTGCCTTAGGTGTAAGTTAGGGTTGTTTATTTCAGATGTTTCTTGTTTCTTAAGGTAGGATTGTATTGCTATAAACTTCCCTCTTAGAACTGTTTTTGCTGCATCCCATAGGTTTTGGGTTGTCATGTTTTCATTGTCATTTGTTTCTAGGTATTTTTTGATTTCCTCTTTGATTTCTTCAATGATCTCTTGGTTATTAAGTAGCACATTGTTTTGCCTCCATGTGTTTGTATTTTTTACAGATTTTTTCCTCTAATTGATATTTAGTCTCACAGCGTTGTGGTCAGAAAATATACTTCATACGATTTCAATTTTCTGAAATTTACCAAGGCTTGATTTGTGACCCAAGATATGATCTATCCTGGAGAATGTTCCATGAGCACTTGAGAAGAAAGTTTATTCTGTTGGTTTTGTATGGAATGTCCTATAAATATCAATTATGTCCATCTTGTTTAATGTATCATTTAAAGTTTGTGTTTCCTTATTTATTTTTATTTTGGATGATCTGTCCATTGGTGAATGTGGGGTGTTATCATCCCCTACTATGATTGTGTTACTGCTGATTACCCCTTTTATGGCTGTGAGAAGTTCCCTTATGTATTGAGGTGCTCCTATGTTGGGTGCGTAAATGTTTACAGTTATATCTTCTTGGATTGATCCCTTGAACATTATGTAGTGTCCTTCTTTGTCTCTTGGAATACTCTTTGTTTTACAGTCTATTTTGTCTGATATGAGAATTGCTACTCCAGCTTTCTTCTGGTTTCCATTTGCATGGAATACCTTTTTCCATCCTCTCACTTTTAGTCTGTGTGTGTCCCTAGGTCTGAAGTGGGTCTCTTGTAGACAGCGTATACACAGGTCTTGTTTTTGTATCCATTCAGCCAGTCTGTGTCTTTTGGTTGGAACATTTAATCCATTTACGTTTAAGGTAATTATTGATATGTATGTTCCTATTACCATTTTCTGACTTGTTTTGGGTTTGTTCCTGTAGGTCTTTTCCTTCTCTTGTGTTTCCTGCCTGGAGAAGTTCCTTTAGCATTTGTTTTAGAGCTGGTTTGGTGGTGCTGAATTCTCTTAGCTTTTGCTTGTCTGTAAAGGTTTTAATTTCTCCATCGAATCTGAATGAGACCCTTTCTGGGTAGAGTAATCTTGGTTGTAGGTTTTTCCCTTTCATCACTTTAAATATGTCCTGCCACACCCTTCTGGTCTGCAGAGTTTCTGTTGAAGATCAGCTGTTAACTTCGTGGGGATTCCCTTGTATGTTGTTTGTTGCTTTTCCCTTGCTCTTTTAGTATTTTTTATTTGTATTTAATTTTTGATAGTTTGATTAGTATGTGTCTTGGTGTGTTTCTCCTTGGATTTATCCTGTATGGGACTCTGTGTGCTTCCTAGACTTGATTGACTATTTCCTTTCCCATATTAGGGAACTTTTCAACTATGGTCTTTTCAAATGTCTTCTCACTCCCTGTCTTTTTCTCTTTGTATTCTGGGACTCCTGTAATTCAAATGTTGGTGTGCTTAATGTTGTCCCAGAAGTCTCTGAGACTTCCTCAATTCTCTTCATTCTTTTTTCTTTTTTTCTGCTCTGAGGTAGTTATTTCCACTATTTTATCTTCCAGGTCACTTATCCGTTCCTCTTCCTCAGTTATTCTGCTATTGTTTACTTCTGGAGAATTTTAAATCTCGTTTATTGTGTTGCTCATCATTGTTTGTTTGCTGTTTAGTTCTTCTGAGTCCTTGTTAAACCTTTCTTGTATTTTCTCCATTGTATCCCCAAGATTTTGGATCCTCTTTACTGTCATTACTCAGAATTCTTTTTCAGGTTGACTGCCTATTTCCTCTTCATTTGTTTGGTCTGGTGGGTTTTTACCTTGCTCCTTCGTCTGCTATGTATTTCTCTATGTTCTCATTTTGCTTAACTTACTGTGTTTGGGGTTTCCTTTTTGCAGGCTGCAGGTTCGTAGTTCCTGTTGTTTTTGGTGTTTGCCCCCAGTGTGTAAGGTTAGTTCAGTGGGTTGTGTAGGCTTCCTAGTGGAGGGGACTGGTGCCTGTGTTTTGGTGGATGGGCTGGATCTTGTCTTTCTGATGGGCAGGACCACATCCGGTGGTGTGTTTTGGGGTGTCTGTTTGCTTATTATGGTTTTAGACAGCCTCTCTGCTAATTGGTGGGGCTGTGTTCCTGTCTTGCTAGTTGTTTAGCATGGGGTGTCCCACACTGGAGCTTGCTGGTCATTGAGTGGAACTGGGTCTTAGCGTTGAGATGGAGATCTCTGAGAGAGCTGTTGCCGACTGATATTCCATGGGGCCAGGAGGTCTCTGGTCGTCCAGTGTCTTGAGCTCAGCTCTCCCACCTCAAAAGCTCAGGCCTGACAGCCGGCCAGAGCAGCAAGATCCGTCAGTCACATGGTCAGAAGAAAAGGGAGAAAAAAAAGAAGGAAAAAAATTATTAAATTAAAAATATTATTAAAATATAAAAGTAATATAAAAAGAGAGCAACCAAACCAATAAACAAATCCAGCAATAATAACAACTGCTAAAAACTATAGTAAGATGAACATAAAAATCAGAAACTAGTCAGCTGCATACAGCAAACCGCAAGTCTACAGTTTCTCCCGAAGTCTACCACCTCATTTTTGGCATGGTTCGTTATCTATTCAGGTATTCCACAGATGCAGGGTACGTCAAGTTAACTGTGGAGATTTAATCCCCTGCACCGGAGGCTGCTGGGAGAAATTTCCCTTCCTCTTCTTTGTTCGCACAGCTCCTGCGGTTCAGCTTTGGGTTTGGCCCTGCCTCTGCGTGTAGGTCGCCCTCTGGCTTCTGTTTTTCTCCCTGACAGGAGGGGGTTAAAGGAGAGGCTGATTAGGGGGATCTGGTTCACTCAGGCTGGAGGGAGGGATGGGTACTTAACGCGGGGCGAGCCTGTGGCGACAGTGTCCAGCATGACGTTGCACCTGCCTGAGGCACGCTGTGTGTTCTCCTGGGGAAGTTGTCCCTGGATCATGGGACCCTGGCAGTGGTGGGCTGCACAGGTTCCCAGGAGGGGAGGTGTGGATAGTGACCTGTGCTTGCACACAGGCTTCTCCGTGGCTGCAGCAACAGTCTTAGCAGTTCACACCCGTCCCTGGTGTCCCGCTGATAGCTCCAGCTTGCGCCCATCTCTGGAGCTCGTTTAGGCGGTGCTCTGAATCCCCTCTCCTCACGCACCCTGAAACAATGGTCTCTTGCCTCTTAGGCAGGTCCAGACATTTTCCTGGACTCTCTCCCGGCTTGCTGTGGTGCACTAGCCCCTTCAGGCTGTGTTCACGCAGCCAACCCCAGTCCGCTCCTTGGGGTCTGACCTCCGAAGCCCGACCTCAGCTCCCAGCCCCCACCCACCCTGGCGGCTGAGCAGACAAACTTCTCAGTCTGGTGAGTGCTGGTCGGCACCAATCCTCTGTGCGGAAATCTCTCTGCTTTGCCCTCTGCAGCCCTGTTGCTGTGCTCTCCTCTGTGGCTCCAAAGCTTCCCTCCCCGCCCACCCACCATCTCTGCCAGTGAAGGGGCTTCTAGTGTATGGAAACCTTTCCTCCTTCACAGCTCCCTCCCACTGGTGCAGGTCCCATCCCTATTCTTTTGTCTCTGTTTTTCCTTTTTTCTTTTGCCCTACCCAGGTACGTGGGGGAGTTTCTTGCCTTTTGGGAAGTCTGAGGTCTTCTGCCAGTGTTCAGTAAGTGTTCTGTAGGAGTTGTTCCACACGTAGATGTATTTTTGATGTATTTGTGGGGAGGAAGATGATCTCCACGTCTCAACTCCTCTGCCATCTTGAAGGCCCCCTGGCTAATGATTTTCTACAGGTTTATTGGGGGTGGTGTGGGATATCCAAGGCTATCTCATAAGCATTTAAAGCTAAACAAATGGAAGGAATAGGAATTTAAGACTGTGACAGAGTAGTCTTGATGTTTTCCCCTCCACACCTAGGTGGTCCCCACAAGTTATAGAAAGAAGAAAGCTAAACTGCTTCCTAGGAAGTTTGATGTAAACCAGTTCCTCAGCTTTTTCCTTATTCTCCTACTTTTTCATCTATTTTAAGTGTTGTTTAATTTCAGCATGTGTACAGCACTTGCCATTTTACTCATGGAAGCAAGATGCTGTATTAGTAAGTGTTTATTGATTACTTCTGGGCCTCTCGGCAGAATTGAATTAGAGCCAGCCAGGTGCTACCCCTTTGTGCTCAATGGTAATTTTTGGGGGCGGGGATTTCCTTATAGACGATGAAGAAATATATTCTCTTTGCTGACAACAGTGACAGTGGAAATTTTGTTTTTTACCCCTGTAAATGCCAGGGTACTTAAGTGTGGCTTCTTATTTTTAGCCGAATGGTGAGTAATATGATTCAAGTCATTGTTTTCTGTAGCTGTCTCCAGTACTGTTTTTATATATAAACTGAAGAGACCTGAAGTTAAAAAGTGACTTCTCCTTTCTGCATTAAAAAACAAAAAGAAAACCTCAGAGTTTAAAATCTGAATGACAAAGCCAAATATTCATCCTCTATGTTATCCCTGATTTGGGGCAGGAATGATTTGCCTCTACATCAGGAATTCTCATGAAATGTGCTGATAGCAGTACCCTCGTTTCTTTTCTCTAAAAGTGTCTTTACTTTTGTAAAACAGAAACAGTACTTTTTCAAGAAAAGAATATTCATGGATTCAAAAGCCTGAAATCTTTATAAAATTTTTACCTTCTGTGTCAATTTTTCATAAGTTGGTAGCCTTTCATTTTATTCATAGAGCCTGAAATTCTTTGCCTTCAAACACCACCCCCTTGTTTGCTTTATATCTTCTTAGAAGAAGGTATGAATTAAGAATAAGAACTGCTAAGTTCTTCAACTCACTGGCCTTTCATTCCTTAAGGCCTATTTTATCATAATTAGGTCTTATTTCCAAATACAGAGCAACTTTTTAGGTGTCAGATAGCCCATCCTCTTGGAGAAGAATGTTTATATGAATGTGCAATACTAATACTGATCATTACCATGTCCCAGATTGATAAAATTGTCATGAACTGGTACACTCAAATCTGTCTGGAATCATGCCAGCATGGGCTGAAATGGTAATTACTGAGAAATAATGGGCAGGATCCCAATGTGTCTGCTACAGCTTCCTGTAAATTGTTGTTGTTTTTAACCATCTTAACCACTTTTAAATGCACGGTTCAGTATTCAGTATATTCACATGATTGTGCAACCATCTCCAGAACTTTTTCATCGTGCAGAACTGAAGTTTTATGCCCTTTAAACAACAGTTTCCATTTCCCCCTCCCCTAGCCTCTAGCAACCATGATTCTTTATAGTTTGATTGCTCTAGATACCTTTTATAAGCGGAATCATGCAGTATTTGTCTGTGACTGGCTTATTTCACTCAAGATTCATTCATGTTGTAGCATATGTCAGACTTCGCTTCCTTTTTTAAGTTTACATAAGAGTCCACTGTATGTATATACCACATTTTGTTTATCCATTCATCCATTGATGGACACTTGAGTTGCTTTTCCCTTTGGCTATTGTGAATAATGCTGCTGTGAACATGAATGTACAGATAACTCTTCAAGACTCTGCCTTCGTTTCTTTTGGGTATAATCACAGATATGGGATTGCTGGATCATGTGGCAGTTTGTTGAAATATTTTTTGAGGAATCACATACTGTTTTCCATCGCAAATGCATCATTCTATATTCCCACAAACAGTGCACAAGAATTCCAGTTTCACCACCTCCTCACCAACACTTATTTTCTGGCGTTTTTTTCGTAGTAGCCATCCTGATAGGTATGAAGTACCTGTCAGTTTTTTATTGCTTGATTCTTAATTATGAATAACTAAGGATCACCAGATGTTCGCAAAGTGAAAAAAAAAAAAAGAAAACTGAATAGAAAATAAATGACCTCACAGAAAACAGAAATAAGTTAAACAGTAAGAGAGCTCGTTTTATTATTTTCAGGAAAATGTGAGTAGATGCTGTATCCATAAAATAAGATGCTCTAAAAAATGAACAAATGACAAAACATTTAAAATGTGACTACTGATAAACACAAGGTCCTACTGTATAGCACAGGGAACTACATTCAATATCCTGTAATAACTTATAATAGAAAAAATCTGAAAAAGAAATATATACACACACATATACATACACACACACTATATATATATATATATATATATATATATATATATATATATATTAAGTGAGTCACTGCTGTATACCAGAAACTAACACAACATTGTAACAATTAAAAAAATGTGATTATTGAAATTTAAAAAATACTGAAAGCATGGAAGATAATGTTGAGGCAATCTCTTACAAAGGAGAACAAAGAGATACAGTAATGGAAAATATGAGAGAAAAAATAAGTCATAGAGATTAAGTCTATGAGAGAGAACAAAAGAGAAAGAAGAAACTTACCAAAGAAATATTTTAAGATAATTTTCTAAAACTGAAGGACCAGAATGAAAGGAGTCACTGAATGTCCAGTACAAATGAATAAAGTATGATCTACAGAGAAAACATGCAGTTTCAGAAAGTTCGGAAACATGCAGTTTCAGAAAGTTCGGAAAGTTCTGAATAAATGGAAGCTTCTATAAGTTTCTTGAGGAAGAAAACAAGATAAACATAAAAACAGGCAACCCACAAAGGAACAAGAGTCACAGCAACAAGGGATGCAGTCTGTTCAAGGGGTAAAACTAGGTTTTTGAGTGAAATTTTCCAGTTTAGATTTCTCTGTCTAGCAAAATTCTCAGGCAAGTGTGAGGGTAGAGTACAGATATTTTCGGATATGTCCTAAGAGGAAGAAAAAACGGGAAGTTGAAATTCTGAAAATAATTCCAGCCCAGTAGTATAATTCAGTCCGAGGATGACAACTAGGTTGTACTAACTAATTGGTAGCAATTAACCATGATTAGAGCAGAAGAAAAGTGATTTAGGAAGAAGTTATCAGAATAGGTATAGGTGAGGGAAAGGGATTCCACAAATATATTACTCCCTTTGATTCTTTAGAAAATATAAGGAGGTGAGACAGATAAACATTACAAGAGGAAAAACAAAGGCAACTAGAAACTCAAGGAAAAGTAAAGAGCTGTACAGAAAGGAAATAGAACCATATTATACCATTTAGCTCTAAGAGTGAACAATATTTATGGAGTCATCATTATATAGATACTGTTTATTGATTTCAACTTTTAGAATTAAACTATAAACAAAGCATGGAAGACAGTCATGGCTACAAAACAGATGTAAAAGATACCAATCTTACACTATAAAAGTGTTAGTGTGAGCAACAGAAGTTCAGAATTGGAAGTTAGAGAAGAGAAACGAAGGGTACTCATAACTCTTCATTCTCACAGAGTGGGAAATTAAGAAAAATTCTTCCATCTGTAGCAGTTGGAAGGAGAAATGAAGAGATAAGTATAGTATCTAAATACAAAGAAAACCAACAAGGAAACTAAAAGTAACAACTAATACCTAAAATCAATAACTTGAGAAATAATAAGTATGCTATTTAGTGAAATAAAGATAATCAGAAAAAAAGTTGAACATTTAAATAAAAATGGTTGCTACAGGGGAATGGCAGCAGCTGGGATGGGGTAAAGCAGGGGACTGTGATATTATAACTCATTTCTTGACCATTTGATTTTAAATAATATGTATAGATTACATTGATTAAATGAGAGTTTTTAATAAAAACATGTATTAAAATTAAATCTGTAGCAATAGTGGAATGGAACAATAACACATGGCGTCTATAGAGAAACATGGAAAATATTTGCTGTATGTTGAACAATCTGTGAAAGTACAAGTGTAATATGATCATAACTTCATCAAATATCTGTGCATTTAGACAGAAATTAAAAGGTAATATGCCAGGTATTGTGTAAAATTGTGAATGATTCTCTTTGCAAACTTTAATATTTTTACATTGGTTTTTCAAGGATACAGTTTAGTATTTATGGTTATTATATGCAGCTGTTTAACCTTTCAGGAATATTTATGAAAATGTAATGTGACAGTGAATTACATGAGAAAATAGCATCCTATAAACACGCTGCCTTGGCACTAAGAAAGGTCACTTTGGCTATAAAAGAGTTACAATGAAGAGGACCATTTATTTAGGCTATGCTGATCAGTTTCCAATTTCTCCCATTTCAGATATGTAAATTATTGCTGAAAACATGGTTTATGTTTATCATAAATGGATTTTATGTCACTGGATGAGTTGGCTTCATTGCTGGAAATCTGCACTTTTATTCCAAGCAGAGTCTTGCTGTTGGGAGACAGGAGAAGAGATGGTCTTAGTTTTTAATATGCTTTGCAAATGATTGCTTTCATTAAGTGATTTGTGTTTTCTATTGGAGACTTACAAAAGAAGTGTTTTGGTTGGTCTGTTCTTTTGGTTGGTCTGGGCCAAGACTGGCATCAATACTTGTATACCTGGAGGCACCTAAACCACACCTGAGCTAGTTAATACTTATGCTTCCAAACCACTCAGGACCAAGTTGCTGCAGAATAGAATTCCTATAAAACTTCCTATTAAGTTACTTTTCTTTCTCTGTTGATCTTATGATGCTGAAATTAGGGGAAAATGTGTTCTATTTGTTTTCACAATGTCTTATTTACAGGGGTGGTAGACGTGCAGAAAAGAGTTAACATAACAGGCCTGAGGGCTTCTTTAGTAGGATCTGCTTGCAAGGCTGGCCTTTGGCTGGCACTTGAGAATTTCACACTTGACTCATTCCCTTAAGAGATAAGGGTGATCCACTGGTCCTAGACTGTCTGCATAATGTGATTATGCCAAACACCTGCTTGCTTCTGGGAATCTAAGATAGTGGTATGTGCTAGGCAGAGGGTGCCTGTGTGACCATACCCCGGTAAAAGCCTTGTGTGCTAAATCTCTAATGGGATCCCCAAGAAAAACATTATATACTATTGCATTTTTAGTTGCTAGAGAAAGGAATATTCTCAAGTGTACACTTTCTCAGGAGGGACACGTCAGAAGGAAGCCTGGCATTGATTTTTCTGCCTGTGTCTTTTCCTATTAGGATCCAGCTGTATATCCTTACTACATGGCTGTGATAAATCCTAGCCAGGGGTACAACTATATGCTGAGTTCCACAAATCCGAGTGAATCTCCGAAAATGGAGGTGATATTTGGGATCCATGAAACAGTAGGAAATAGATTAATCATGCCCCTTTTCTCTCATTTCTCCAAACCACCCCCTACCACCACCAGGTCAAAGATTTAAGAGTAATTCTCAAACACATTTACTTTTTTCTAAGAAAGGACTAGTAGTCCAACCAGTCTGAACCAGTGTGCCTCCACTGAGGTTATACTTTCAGCTTAACTTTAGAACTACTTCAAGATTTCATGTTTTTAAATGGGGTTTAAAAGTAATCAAGTTTTTTTCTTCTTTTTTTTTTTAACACATCCTCTACGATACAGTGAGCTACCAAGAATTTTTTCTGCTTCCCTGTTTGGAAAAGTACATAGAACTTTTTAGACTAGTACTTCCGGCAAGTAATACCATCTTCTCTGACCAATGGTACTACAGGTACATTCAAAATACGGAACTGTTCATGTCCTCTAAGAATAAAATGCAGAAGTCACATGGATATTGAAATGAAGAGAACAAAACTATCCTCAAGCAGGCTGCTCAGTTGTGGCCAAGGGGGTAGAAACCTAAAAACACCCAAAGGACTAAACGTGTCACTCATGGTTAAAGATATCTGCCAGGTGGAATTATCAAAGATTTATAGGCTCTGATGAGCTGCTGATTAGAGCAGTGAGCAGCCTTGCTGAGTGTCAGAAGAGTGACCTACTAGAGCCAATCTGCAAGGACTGGAAAGGAAGGGCCAGATACAGTAACTTATTCATGGCTATAAAAGGGAGACCTTGACATGCCCACACCACTGGACCTCTAGAAACTTTCCTGAGTGAATTACAACAGGAGAAAAATCAGACTTCTATGCAGCGGATGCTTGATGGATTTTTAGAAGCCTAAGCCATAGAGGCGAGGACCTTCAAGATGGTGGAGGAGTAAGACATGGAGATCACCTCCCTCCCCACAAATACATCTACATGTGGAACAACTCCTACAGAACACCTACGGATTGCTGGCAGAAGACCTCAGAGTTCCCAAAAGGCAAGAAACTCCCCCACGTAACTGGGTAGGGCAAAAGAAAAAGAAAAAACAGAGACAAAAGAATAGGGATGGGACCTGCACCTCTGGGAGGGAGCTGTGAAGGAGAAAAGGTTTCCACACACTAGGAAGACCCTTCACTGGCACAGACATGAGGTGGGCAGGGGGGAAGCTTTGGAGCCATGGAGAAGAGCACAGCAACAGAGGTCCAAAGGGCAAAGCAGAGAGATTCCCGTGCAGAGGATCAGGGCCGACCGGCACTCACCAGGCCGAGAGGCTTGTCTGCTCACCCGCCACGGTGGGTGGGAGCTGGGAGCTGAGGCTCAGGCTTCAGAGGTCGGATCCCAGGGGGAGGACTGGGGTTGACTGCATGAACACAGCCTGAAGGGGCTATTGCCCCACAGCTAGCCAGGAGGGAGTCCGGGAAAATGTCTGGACGTGCCCAAGAGGCAAGAGACCATAGTTTCAGGGTGCGCAAGGAGAGGGGATTCAGAGCACTGCCTAAATGAGCTTCAGAGGCAAGTGCGAGCTGCAGCTATCAGTGCGGACACCAGAGACGGGTATTAACCGCTAAGACTGTTGCTGCAGCCACTTACAAACCTGTGTGCAAGCACAGGTCACTATCCACACTTCCCCTCACAGGAGTCTATGCTGCCCGCCAGGAGTCTGTGCTGCCGCCAGTCTGTGCTGCCAGTGTCCTATGATCCAGGGACAACTTCCCCGGGAGAACACATGGCGTGCCTCAGCCAGTTGCAACGTCATGCTGGCTTCTGTTGCCACAGGCTCACCCTGCACATACCCCTCCCTCCCTCCAGCCTGAGTGAACCAGATGCCCGTAATCAGCCGCTCCTTTAACCCTCTCCTCTCTGGGCGAAAAACAGACACCAGAGGACGACCTACATGCAGAGGCAGGGCCAAATCCAAAGTTGAACCCCAGGAGCTGTGTGAACAAAGAAGAAAAAGGGAAATATCTCCATGCAGTCTCAAGAGCAGTGGATTAAATCTCCACAGTCAACTTGACGTACCCTGCATCTATGGAATACCTGAATAGACAATGAATAATCCCAAAATTGAGGTGGTGGACTTTGAGAGTAACTGTAGACTTGGGGTTTGCTGTATGTGACTGACTAGTTTCTGATTTTTATGTTTATCTTAATATAGTTTTTAGAGCTTGTTATCACGGGTGGATTTGTTTATTGGTTTGGTTGATCCCTTCTTTTTTTATTACATTTTAATTTTTTAAATGTTAACAATATTTAAAAATTTTTTATTTTAATAACTTTATTTTACTATTTTTTTTTTACTTTCTTTTTTTTTTTTCCTTTTCTTCTGAGCCGTGTGGCAGACAGGGTCTTGGTTCTCCAGCTGGGTGTCAGGCCTGAGCCTCTGAGGTGGGAGAGCTGAGTTCAGGATATGGGACCACCAGAGACCTCCCGGCCCCACGTAATATCAATCAGTGAGAGCTCTCCCAGAGATCTCTGTCTCAACACTAAGACCCAGCTCCACCCAACCACCAGCAAGCTCCAGTGCTGGACACCCGATGCCAAACAAGTAGCAAGACAGGAAAACAACCCTATGCATTAGAAGAGAGGCTGCCTAAAATCATAATAAGCTCACAGACACCCCAAAACACACAACTGGACATGGTCCTGCCCACCAGAAAGACAAGATCCAGCCTCATCCACCAGAACACAGGCACCAGTCCCCTCCACCAGGAAGCCTACACAACCCACTGAACCAACCTTAGCCACTGGGGGAGACACCAAAAACAACAGGAACTACAAACCTGCAGCCTGCTAAAAGGAGACCCCAAACACAATAAGTTAAGCAAAATGAGAAGACACAGAAATACACAGCAAATGAAGGAGCAAAGTAAAAACCCACCAGACCAAACAAATGAAGAGGAAATAGGCAGTCTACCTGAAAAAGAATTCAGAGTAATGATAGTAAAGATGATCCAAAATCTTGGAGATACAATGGAGAAAATGCAAGAAACATTTAACAAGGACCTAGAGGAACTAAAGAGCAAATAGACAATGATGAACAACAGAATAAATGAAATTAAAAATTCTCTAGAAGGAATCAATAGCAGAATAACTTAGGCAGAAGAACGGATAAGTGACCTGGAAGATAAAATAGTGGAAATAACTACCACAGAGCAGAATAAAGAAAAAAGAATGAAAAGAATTGAGGACAGTCTCAGAGACTTCTGGGAAAACATTAAGCACACCAACATTTGAATTACAGCAGTCCCAGAATAAGAAGAGAAAAAGACAGGGAGTGAGAGGATATTTGAGAAGACCATAGTTGAAAACTTCCCTAATATGGGAAAGGAAATAGTCAATCAAGTCCAGGACGCACAGAGAGTCCCATACAGGATAAATCCAAGAAGAAACACACCAAGACACATACTAATCAAACTATCAAAAATTAAATACAAATAAAAAATATTAAAAGCAGCAAGGGAAGAGGAACAAATAACATACAGGGGAATCCCCATGAGGTTAACAGCTGATCTTCAGCAGAAACTCTGCGGACCAGAAGGGTGTGACAGGACATATTTAAAGTGATGAAAGGGAAAAACCTACAAGCAAGATTACTCTACCCAGAAAGGGTCTCATTCAGATTCGACGGAGAAATTACAACCTTTACAGACAAGCAAAAGCTAAGAGAATTAAGCACCACCAAACCAGCTTTACAACAGATGCTAAAGGAACTTCTCTAGGCAGGAAACACAAGAGAAGGAAAAGACCTTCAAAAACAAACCCAAAACAATTGAGAAACGGGTAATAGGAACATACATATCGATAATTACCTTAAATGTAAATGGATTAAATGTTCCAACCAAAAGATATAGACTGGCTGAATATATACAAATACAAGACCCATGTATATGCTCTCTACAAGAGACCCACTTCAGACCTAGGGACACATACAGACTGAAAGTGAGGGGATGGAAAAAGATATTCTATACAAATGGAAATCAAAAGAAAGCTGGAGTACTAATTCTCCTATCAGCGAAAATAAACTTTAATACAAAGACTATTACAAGAGACAAAGAAGGACACTACATAATGATCAAGGGATCAATCCAAGAAGATATAACAATTGTAAATATTTTTGCACCCAACATAGGAGCACCTCAATACATAAGGCAAATGCTAACAGCCATAAAGGGGAAATCGACAGTAACACAATCATAGTAGGGGACTTTAACACCCCACTTTCACCAATGGACTGATCATCCAAAATGAAAATAAATAAGGAAACACAAGCTTTAAATGACACTTTAGACAAGATGGACTTAATTGATACTTATAGGACATTCCCTCCCAAAAGAACAGCATACACTTTCTTCTCAAGTGCTCATGGAACATTCTCCAAGATAAATCATATTTTGGGTCACAAATTAAGCCTTGGAAAAATATAAGAAAATTGAAATCGTATCAAGTTTCTTTTCTGACCACAAGGCTATGAGACTAGATATCAATTACAGGGAAGAAATCTGTAAAAAATACGAACACATGGAAGCTAAACAATACGCTACTAAATAACCAAGGGATCGCTGAAGAAGTCAAAGAGGAATTCAAAAATACTTAGAAACAAATGGCAATGAAAACACGATGACCCAAAACCTATGGGATGCAGCAAAAGCAGTTCTAAGAGGGAAGTTCGTAGAAATACAATCTTACCTCAAGAAAGAAGAAACATCTGAAATAAACAACCTAATCTAACACCTAAAACAATTAGAGAAAGAAAAAGAAAAAAAACAAAGTTAGCAGAAGGAAAGAATTCATAAAGATTAGATCAGAAATAAATGAAAAAGAAATGAAGGAAATGATAGCAAAGATCAATAAAAGTAAAAGCTGGTTCTTTGAGAAGATAAACAAAATTGGTAAACCATTATCCAGACTCAAAGAACAAAAGGGAGAAGACTCAGAGCAACACAATTAGAAATGAAAAAGGAGAAGTAACAGAAGACACCGCAGAAATGCAAAGGATCATGAGAGATTACTACAAGCAACTATATGCCAATAAAATGCTCAACCTGGAAGAAATGGACACATTCTTAGAAAAGCACAACCTTCTGAGACTGAACCAGGAAGAAATAGAAAATATGAACAGACCAATCGCAAGCACTGAAATTGAAACTGTGATTAAAAATCTTCCAACAGGGCTTCCCTGGTGGTGCAGTGGTTGAGAGTCCGTCTGCTGATGCAGGTGACACAGGTTCGTGCCCCAGTCCAGGATGATCCCACATGCCGCGGAGTGGCTGGGCCCGTGAGCCATGGCTGCTGGCCCTGCGCGTCCGGAGCCTGTGCTCCATTACGGGAGAGGCCACAATGGTGAGAGGCCCGCATACCGCAAAAAAAAAAAAAAAAATCTTCCAACAAACAAAAGCCCAGGACCAGATGGCTTTACAGGCGAATTCTATCAAATATTTAGAGAAGAGCTAACACCTATCCTTCTCAAACTCTTCCAAAGTAGAGCAGAGGGAGGAACACTCCCAAACTCATTCTATGAGGCCATCATCACCCTGATACCAAAACCAGACAAAGATGTCACAAAAAAAGAAAACCAGAGGCCAATATCACAGATGAACATAGATGCCAAAATCCTCAACCAAATACTAGCAAACAGAATCCAACAGCACATTAAAAGGATCATACACCATGATCAAGTGGGGTTTATCCCAGGATTGCAAGTATTCTTCAATATACACAAATCAATCAATGTGATACACCATATTAACAAATTGAAAGATAAAAACCATATGATTATCTCCATAGATGCAGAAAAAGCTGTTGACAAAATTCAACACCTATTTATGGTTAAAAAATCCTCCAGAAAGTAGTTATAGAGGGAACTTACCAACATAATAAAGGCCATATATGACAAACCCACTGCCAACATCGTTCTCCTGGTGAAAAACTGAAACAATTTCCACTAAGATCAGGAAGAAGACAAGGTTGCCCACTCTCACCACTATTATTACACATAGTTTTGGAAGTTTTAGACACAGCAATCAGAGAAGAAAAATAAAAGGAATCCAAATCAGAAAAGAAGAAGTAAACTCTCACTGTTTGCAGATGATATGACACTATAAATAGAGAATTCTTAAGTCACTACCAGAAAACTCCTAGAGCTAATCAATGAATTTGGTAAAGTAGCAGGATACAAAATTAATGCACAGAAATCTCTTGCATTTGTGTACACTAATGATGTAAAATTTGAAAGAGATGAAAACACTCCCATTTACCGTTGCCACAAAAAGAATAAAATACCTAGGAATAAACCTACCTAGGGAGACAAAAGACCTGTATGCAGAAAACTATAAGACACTGATGAAAGAAATGAAAGATGATACTAATAGATGGAGAGATATACCATGTTCTTGAATTGGAAGAATCAACATTGTGAAAATGACTATACTACCCAAACCAATCTACAGATTCAATGCAGTCCTTATCAAACTACCACTGGCATTTTTCACAGAACTAGAATAAAATATTTCACAGTTTGTATGGAAATACAAAACACCCCAAATAGCCAAAGCAACCTTGAGAAAGAAAAACGGAGCTGGAGGAATCAGGCTCCCTGACTTCAATCTATACTACAAAGCTGCAGTAATCAAGACAGTATGGTACTGGCACAAAAACAGAAATATAAATCAATGGAACAGGATAGAAAGCCCAGAGATAAACCCATGCACATGTGGTCATCTTATTTTTGATAAAGGAGGCAACAATATACAATGAAGAAAAGACAACCTCTTCAGTAGATGGTGCTGGGAGAACTGTACAGCTACATATAAAAGAATGAAATTAGAACACTCCCTAACACCATACACAAAAATAAGCTCAAAATGGATTAAAGACCTAAATGTAAGGACAGACACTATCAAACTCTTAGAGGAAAACATAGGAGGAACACTCTGATGTAAACCGTAGCAAGATCCTTTTTGATCCACCTACGAGAGAAATGGAAATAAAAACAAAAAAGAAGCCAAGTGGGACCTAATGAAACTTAAAAGCTTTTGCACAGCAAATGAAACCATAAACAAGACGAAAAGAGAACCCTCAGAATGGGAGAAAATATTTGCAAACGAAGCAACTGACAAAGTATTAATCTCCAAAATTTATAAGCAGCTGATGCAGCTCAATATGAAAAAAACAAAAAACCCAATCCAGGGCTTCCCTGGTGGCGCAGTGGTTGAGAGTCCGCCTGCCGATGCAGGGGACACGGGTTTGTGTCCCTGTCTGGGAAGATCCCACATGCCGTGGAGCGGCTGGGCCCGTGAGCCATGGCTGCTGAGCCTCCGTGTCTGGAGCCTGTGCTCCGCAACGGGAGAGGCCACTACAGTGAGAGGCCCGTGTACTGGTAAAAAACAACAACAACAACAAAAAACCCAATCCAAAAATGGGCATAAGACCTCAATAAACATTTCTTAAAAGAAGACATAAAGATGGCCAACGAACACATGAAAAGATGCTCAACATCACTAATCATTAGAGAAATTCAAATTAAAACTGTAAAAAGGTATCACCTCACACCAGTCAGAATGGCTGTTATCAGAAAATCTACAAACAATAAATGCTGGAGAGGGTGTGGAGAAAAGGGAACCCTCTTGCACTGTTGGTGGGAATGTAAATTGATACAGACACTCTGGAGAACAGTATGGAGGTTCCTTAAAAAACTAAAAAGAGATTACCATATAACCCAGCAATCCCACTACTGGGCATATACCTTGAGAAAACCATAATTCTAAAATAGTCATGTAGCACCGTGTTCATTGTAGCACTATTTACAATAGCCAAGACATGGAAGCAACCTAAGTGTCCATCAACAGATGAATGGATAAAGAAAGTGTGGCATATATATAGAGTGGAATATTCCTAAGCCAGAAGAGGAAGCGAAATTGAGTTATTTTTAGTGAGGTGGATAGACCTAGAGTCTGTCATACATAGTGAAGTAAGTCAGAAAGAGAAAAACAAATACTGTATGGTAATGCATATATATGGAATCTAAAAAAAAAGGTTCTGAAGAACCTAGGGGCAGGACAGGAATAACAACACAGACGTAGGGAATGGACTTGAGGACATGGGGAGGGGGAAGGGTAAGCTGGGACGAAGTGAGAGAGAGGCATGGACATATATACACTACCAAATGTAAAGTAGATAGCTAGTGGGAAGCAGCTGCATAGCACAGGGAGATCAGCTCGGTGCTTTGTGACCACCTAGAGGGGTGGGATAGGGAGGATGGGAGGGAGGTGCAAGAGGGAAGGGATATGGGGATATACGTATACGTTTAGCTGATTCACTTTTTTATAAAGCAGAAACTAAAACAACATTGTAAAGCAATTATACTCCAATTAAATGTTTTAAAACAAAGTAATCAAATTCTTGAGGGCTGGACCGAACAGGCAGAACTGATAAATCATTAGATGAGTGAATTAATAGTGTGTTGACTTTTCAACTGTCAAGTGAAATTCAATGGTCCTTTGTTTCTTTAGGGTCCTTTGCCCAATGTGATAATTCACAAGGGATTAGAAGAGGGTGTAGGCTGTTCTAGGTGCTCCAGCCACATTTGCCTTCACTCTGCAACACTGTCTCTTTAAGCCTCAAGGCTTTTATACGTGCTGTTTCCTCTGCCTGGGACTCTATTCCACCTAGTCTTCACGCTGCTCACTTCCACTCATGCTTTAGCCTGTGGCTAAAAGCTTCTTCCTAAGGGAACTCTTTTTCCCAGACATAGGGAGATCTCCTTAAATATACTGCTTGTGTTCTGCACTTCATCTTTATGCATCTGTCAATTAAATCCTTGTGTGATATCTGTCTCCCCTGCTAGTCTATAAATTTAATGAGAAACGGATGGTGTCTGTCTTGGTAACTATTGCAGCCCTAGAACCCAAGATAGGACCAGCTACATAGGAAACCCTCAAAATATGTTGAATAAAGGCATGAAGAAACTGTTCGGTTGTAATGGTAAACCATTTTGGTCTCACTGCATGTGTCTGTGTCTCAGGTTGGACTGAGCCACAAACATACTTTATTTTTCCCTCCGGGACTTACTAATCTCTTCTTTTTTAAAATTTTATTTTATTGTATTTATTTTTTTATACAGCAGGTTCTTATTAGTCATCAGTTTTATACACATCAGTGTATACGTGTCAATCCCAATCGCCCAATTCATCACATCCCCACCCCCACCCCCCGGCTGCTTTCCCCCCTTGGTGTCTATACGTTTGCTCTCTACATCTGTGTCTCAATTTCTACCCTGCAAACCGGTTCATCTGTACCATTTCTCTACGTTCCACATATATGAATTAATATACAATATTTGTTTTTCTCTTTCTGAGTTACTTCACTCTGTATGACAGTCTCTAGATCCATCCACGTCTCAACAAATAACCCAATTTCGTTCCTTTTTAAGGCTGAGTAATATTCCATTGTATATATGTACCACAACTTCTTTATCCATTCATCTGTTGATGGGCATTTAGGTTGCTTCCATGACCTGGCTATTGCAAATAGTGCAGCAATGAACATTGGGGTGTATGTGTCTTTTTGAATTATGGTTTTCTCTAGGTATATGCCCAGTAGTGGGATTGCTGGATCATATGGTAATTATATTTTTAGTTTTTTAAGGAACCTCCATACTGTTCTCCAGAGTGGCTGTATCAATTTACATTCCCACCAACAGTGCAAGAGGGTTCCCTTTTCTCCACACCCTCTCCAGCATTTATTGTTTGTAGATTTTCTGATGATGCCCATTCTAACTGGTATGAGGTGATATCTCATTATAGTTTTGACTTGCATTTCTCTAATAATTAGTGATGTTGAGCAGCTTTTCAGATGGCTTCTTGGCCATCTGTATGTCTTCTTTGGACAAATGTCTATTTAGGTTTTCTGCCCATTTTTGGATTGGGTTTTTTGTTGTTGTAATACTGAGCTGCATGAGCTGTTTATATATTTTGGAGATTAATCCTTTGTCTGTTGATCTGTTTTCAAATATTTTCTCCCATTCTGAGGGTTGTCTTTTCGTCTTGTTTATGGTTTCCATTGCTGTGCAAAAGCTTTTCAGTTTCATTAGGTCCTGTTTGTTTATTTTTGTTTTTATTTCCATTACTCTAGGAGGTGGATCAAAAAAGATATTACTGTGATTTATGTCAAAGAGTGTTCTTCCTATGTTTTCCTCTGAGAGTTTTATAGCGGCTGGTCTCTAATCCATTTTGAGTTTATTTTTGTGTATGGTGTTAGGGAGTGTTCTAATTTCATTCTATTACATGTAGCTGTCCAGGTTTCCCAGCACCACTTATTGAAGAGACTATCTTTTCTCCATTGTACATCCTTACCTCCTTTGTCATAGATTAGTTGACCATGGGTGCGTTGGTGTATCTCTGGGCTTTCTATCTTGTTCCATTGATCTATGTTTCTGTTTTTGTGCCAATACCATATTGTCTTGATTACTGGAGCTTTATAGTATAGTCTGTAGTCAGGGAGTCTGATTCCTCCAGCTCTGTCTTTTTCCCTCAAGACTGCTTTGGCTATTCGGGGTCTTTTGTGTCTCCATACAAATTTTAAGATGTTTTTGTTCTAGTTCCGTAAAAAGTGCCCTTGGTAATTTGATAGGGATTGCATTGCATCTGTAGATTGCTTTGGTTAGTATCGTCATTTTCACAATATTGATTCTACCAATCCAAGAACATGGTATATCTCTCCATCTGTTGGTATCATCTTTAATTTCTTTCATCAGTGTCTTATAGTTTTCTGCCTACAGGTCTTTTGTCTCCCTAGGTAGGTTTATTCCTAGGTATTTTATTCTTTTTGTTGCAATGGTAAATGGAAGTGTTTCCTTAATTTCTCTTTCAGATTTTTCATCATTAGTGTATAGAAATGCAAGAGATTTCTGTGCATTAATTTTTTATCCTGCAACTTTGCCAAATTCATTGATTAGCTCTAGTAATTTTCTGGTGGCATTTTTAGGATTCTCTATGTATAGTATCATGTCATCGGCAAACACTGACAGTTTTACTTCTTCTTTTCCAATTTTTATTTCTTTTTCTTCTCTGATTGCCATGGCTAGGACTTGCAAAACTATTTTGAATAATAGTGGTGAGAGTGGACATCCTTGTCTCATTCCTGATCTTAGAGGCAATGCTTTCAGTTTCTCACCATTGAGAATGATGTTTGCTATGGGTTTGTCATATATGGCCTGTATTATGTTGAGATAGGTTCCCTCTATGCCCACTTTCTGCAGAGTTTTTATGATAAATCAGTGTGGAATTTTGTCAAAAGCTTTTTCTGCATCTATGAGAAGATCATATGGTTTTTATTCTTCAATTTGTTAATATGGCTTATTACATTGATTGATTTGTGTATATTGAAGAATCCTTGCATCCCTGGGATAAATCCCACTTGATCATGGTGTATGATCC
The DNA here is from genome assembly GCF_011762595.2 of Tursiops truncatus. NCBI lineage: Eukaryota > Metazoa > Chordata > Mammalia > Artiodactyla > Delphinidae > Tursiops > Tursiops truncatus. The sequence continues at coordinate 77,080,663 of NC_047035.1, read as the reverse complement.
TTTTAATGTGCTGTTGGATTCTGTTTGCTAGTATTTTGTTGAGGATTTTTGCATCTATATTCATCAGTGATATTGATCTGTAATTTTCTTTTTTTGTAGTATCTTTGTCTGGTTTTGGTATCAGGGTGATGGTGGCCTCATAGAATGAGTTTAGGAGTGTTCCTCTGCAATTTTTTGGAAGAGTTTGAGAAGGATCGGTGTTAGCTCTTCTCTAAATGTTTGATAGAATTCACCTGTGAAGCCATATTGTCCTGGACTTTTGTTTGTTAGAAGATTTTTAATCACAGTTTCAATTTCATTACTTGTGATTGGTACGTTCATATTTTCTGTTTCTTCCTGGTTCAGTCTTGGAAGGTTAGATCTTTCTAAGAATTTGTCCATTTCTTCCAGGTTGTCCATTTTATTGGCATAGAGTTGCTTGTAGTAGTCTCTTAGGATGCTTTGTATTTCTGCGGTGTCCGTTGTAACTTCTCCTTTTTCATTTCTAATTTTATTGATTTGAGTCCTCTCCCTATTTTTCTTGATGAGTCTGGCTAATGGTTTATCAATTTTGTTTATCTTTTCAAAGAACAAGCTTTTAGTTTTATTGATCTTTGCTGTTGTTTTCTTTGTTTCTGTTTCATTTATTTCTGCTCTGATCTTTATGATTTCTTTCCTTCTGCTAACTTTGGGTTTTGTTTGTTCTTCTTTCTCTAGTTCCTTTAGGTGTAAGGTTAGATTGTTTACTTGAGATTTTTCTTGTTTCTTGAGGTAGGCTTGTATAGCTATAAACTTCCCTCTTAGAACTGCTTTTGCTGCATCCCATAGGTTTTGGGTTGTCGTGTTTTCATTGTCATTTGTCTCTAGGTATTTTTTGATTTCCTTTTTGATTTCTTCAGTGATCTCTTGGTTATTTAGTAACGTATTGTTTAGCCTCCACTTGTTTGTGTTTTTTACATCTTTTTTTCCTGTAATTCATTTCTAGTCTCATAGTGTTTTGGTCAGAAAAGATGCTTGAAATGATTTCAATTTTCTTAAATTTACTGATGCTTGATTTGTGACCCAAGATGTGATCCATCCTGGAGAATGTTCCGTTTGCACTTGAGAAGAAAGTGTAATCTGCTGTTTTTGGATGGAATGTTCTATAAATATCAATTAAATCTTTCTGGTCAATTGTGTCATTTAAAGCTTCTGTTTCCTTATTTATTTTCATTTTGCATGGTCTGTCCATTGGTGTAAGTGAGGTGTTAAAGTCCCCAATATTACTGTCTTACTGTCTATTTCCTCTTTTATGGCTGTTAGCAGTTGCCTTATATATTGAGGTGCTCCTATGTTGGGTGCATATATATTTATAATTGCTATATCTTTTTCTTGGAATGATCCTCTGATCATTATGTAGTGTCCTTCCTTGTCTGTTGTAACATTCTTTATTTTAAAGTCAATTTTATCTGATATGAGGATAGCTACTCCAGCTTTCTTTTGATTTCCATTTGCATGGAATATCTTTTTCCATCCCCTCACTTTCAGTCTGAATGTGTCCCTAGGTCTGAAGTGGGTCTCTTGTAGACAGCATATATATGGGTCTTGTTTTTGTATCCATTCAGCAAGCCTGTGTCTTTTGGTTGGAGCATTTAATCCATTCACGTTTAGGGTAATTATTGATATATGTGTTCCTATTACCATTTTCTTAAATGTTTTGGGTTTGTTTTTGTAGGTCCTTTTCTTCTCTTGTGGTTCCCACTTAGAGAACTTCCTTTCGCATTTGTTGTAGAGCTCGTTTGGTTGTGCTGAATTCTCTTAGCTTTTGCTTGTCTGTAAAGCTTTTGATTTCTCCATCAAATCTGAATGAGATCCTTGTCGGCTAGAGTAATCTCAGTTGTAGTTTCTTCCCTTTCATCACTTTAAGTATATCATGCCACTCCCTTCTGGTTTGTAGAGTTTCTGCTGAGAAATCAGCTGTTAACCTTATGGGAGTTCCCTTGTATGTTAGTTGTCGTTTTCCCCTTGCTGCTTTCAATAATTTTTCTTTGTCTTTAATTTTTGCCAATTTGATCACTATGTGTCTCTGCATGTTTCTCCTTGGGTTTATCCTGTATGGGACTCTCTGTGCTTCTTGGACTTGTGTGGCTATTTTCTTTCCCATGTTAGGGAAGTTTTTGACTATAATCTCTTCAAATATTGTAGGGTCCTTTCTCTCTCTCTTCTCCCTCTGAGACCTCTATAATGCGAATGTTGTTGTGTTTAATGTTGTCCTAGAGGTCTCTTAGGCTGTCTTCATTTCTTTTCATTCTTTTTTCTTTATTCTGTTCTGCAGCAGTGAATTCCAGCATTCTGTCTCCAGTTCACTTATCCGTTCTTCTGCCTCAGTTATTCTGCTATTGATTCCTTCTAGTTTAGTTTTCATTTCAGTTATTGTATTGTTCATCTCTGTTTGTTCTTTAATTCTTCTAGGTCTTTGTTCAACATTTCTTGCATCTTCTCGATCTTTGCCTCCATTCTTTTTCCGGGGTCCTGGATCATCTTCACTATCATTATTCTGAATTCTTTTTCTGGAAGGTTGCCTATCTCCACTTCATGTAGTTGTTTTTCTGGGGTTTTATTTTGTTCCTTCATCTGGTACATAACCCTCTGCCTTTTCATCTTGTCTATCTTTCTGTGGATCACAAGCATATCTTGAGATATAAGGTTGGAGTACAAGTAGTTTATTTAGAAGGCTATTTCAAGAAGTGTTGGTAGGTGCAAGGAAGTGAGGCAGGGAAGGGGAGCCAACCCAGGGTGAATAGCAGGTCACCCCAATGGGCAACTGAGGCTCAGTCCTGCTGGGGCCTCAGAGATGGTGTAGAACTTGCCTCAGAGCTGTTCTGAGCAGTGAGGAATTGGATATTTAGTCACTAATTTCCTCCTATCTTGTTTGAAGGCTACCCCCTGGATCATTAACTCCCTAATACTTCTTGGCTTGAGGGCCTTGCAGGCTCCTCTGGCTAGGGTTGCCCCTTAAGCAAAGAGGAGAATATGCTTGTAATTGCAAGACCTCAGCCTTAGTGGAATGCTGTTGAGGTCATATGATGATAGGTCACCAACAGCTTATGGGACAGTCAGAAATTCAGCTGGATGAAACTGAAGCAAGGAGCATCTATAATTGTGTCCTATGGTGAAAATGAAAGGAAAAAGATAAAACTTTATATATGCAATTGTTATCATTGCTCACATATATTTGAGAAGTATGTGGGGGCAGTGAGTTGCACGAGAAGCTAGTACACGATGTGTGTATAGCTGTGGCCATAGGAACATCATATTGGCTATAGAGTTGGAGATGCTGAAGAAAGTTCTTTCAGAGTCCCTGAATGAGTGCCTGGGACCATCTCACCTCTGTCCCATGGAGCCATATCTATCAAGAGGGACATTGTCTGCAGTGTTTAAGTGTGTTTTGTAACTGCTTAAAGATTTTTAGGAAACAGTCCTCCTAGGTTGATGTTATCAGATGGAATCTAATAACTGACCTGACTTTAACAAGGAACTGAAACATCCCCAGGTCTGAGTATTGGGCCATAATCATTACTTGTTTTCAGAACATCAGCATAAATATCAAGTGGACTGTCTCCATACCTACTGACTTACTTTCCCCTCAGTGGAGCGGTTTTATTTCCACAGCAAGGTTGTTATAAAGACTACAGGAACCATGCTGAGAAATTATGTAACGTGTGAAAATGCAACACTTTTTTATGCCATTTCTGGGAATTGGAGGAGAAGGAACCACATATTAAAAAATAAGGGGTGGAAATAGGAAAATGTTTATTATTTATAGGAAAGGAAGCAATTATATGTTCTAGATTGAAATTGATAATGAGCCCACTCAAACCCATTATAGTTGAGGAGCAAGATGAGAAAAATTCAACAACGTGGGGGTATTGTTGGGCAGGACTCTGGAGTAGGAATTCTCTGTCCCATATTTTAGGCCTGGCAGGTTGCCAGTTTGGTAGCTCTCAGAACCTCTGTTGGATGCTGGTGTGGGATGATCAGCTTCAGTTCCAAACCAGGGAAAATCACAATCTTGGATCCTCAGACCACCACAAGGCATCTCCTGTTGGCTTTCCTGATCTATCCCAGGGAAAGAGAACAAGCGTTACTGAGCAAGGACCACGTGCCTGACCCAACGTTAGATATATCAATATTATCTCATTTAACACTTCTAGCTGCCCCATGACCTAGACATTGCAGTCCCAGTTGCAGATGAAGAACCTGAAACACAAAGCATTAAGCATTGTTTCCCAAGGTCACCCAACTAGTAAGTGGTGGGACCAGACTCATATTTATCTGGTTCCAAAGTTTGTGCCTTTGTACCACCCTGTGTGGCACAGGTGACCTCTCCATTTTCCCATGACCTTGGGAAATCAGTTGAAGTGTTATTATCCTTGTTTCCTGTGTTGGGGAATGTAAGGCCGTGCATTTAACCCTGCCTGGCAGTGTCGCCTTCCCAGAGCAAAGTAGCCCTTTGTATTAGCGTGGTGGCAACCCTATGATGGACTGAGATGGTGGGCAAGGAAGCAAGACATTACAGAATACAGAAAGCTCTCACTAGAACTCAACATTGTTTAAACTATTTTCTGCAGAACCCAAAAGAGAGATGGGAGAATCAGAATATCAGAGCGTCTGGTACTCTGAATCCAGTGGTCAGACAGAAGGAAAGAATTTACGTTTCACAGTCAACTTTCCATGTGGTTTTGGTTGGCCCAGATTTCAGATCTTTTGTTTTTTAGGCTTGGGGGCAGGGAGGGAGGTGGCTATGAGACATCTTGTTTTTTTCCATCATATTGAGTCACAAGTTGTCACTTTGGCTGCTGAGCTGATTTTTTTTCCTCAGTATCTCTTTGGGGTGTTACCCTGTGAAGAGAACTGTAATTTCAGTGGAAGAATTCTTTCCTTCATTGCATGAGATTCTTGGCTGAGGCCACAAACTAATTGGATTCTGAAATGATGCTGTATAGAAAACTCATCTCTGAATCTCTGGGGCTTCCACCAACCAAAATGGGCCGACTCTGTTTTTCACAAGTCAAGCTAATTTCCAAATAATGTAGCAACAGTTCGGGCAATAAGAAGAGGGAGGGAAATTGATTTTGAAAGCCAATTTTGAGAGAGGAATGGAAAAAAAAATTGGAATTTGGAAGGTAGGGAGAACCAGACTGGTATATGGTACAACATGAGTCATGAGGGATTTAAAAAAAATATTGGGTCCCAGACGTTCTGGTTTCACTGGTATGGTATGGACTGCAGCCTTGACATTGGGATTTTACGAAGCCAAAATTTGAGAACCACCAGATTAGAAAGTCATGTGTGTTCTTCTCAGGATTTTGATGTCAAGGTAATTTTTAGAGGAAAAACAAAATTTGCTCAGATATACAAAGAAGGCAGTTCTAAAGTCTGATTGTGAGAAACTAGTGCCCACCCTCACAGCTGTGCACACATCGCTTTCGGTATTACTCACAAACATGGGGGTCTAGCTGGAGCAGGTACCTCAAGCAGTGGACTGATTGGAAGGCACTTCTAATTCAGAGATGATGTTTTTATGTTTCATATTTTATTACCCATAGTTCCTGGAGCACTGCTCTGTTTGTGATAGTTTGAAATTTAAAAATGGAACCCATCCAGGGCCCTTTTACCTCTAACATTGGCTGCATAACGCAAGGCGCAGAAGCAGTTTGACACTGGGCATTTCTAAATGTCAGGCTAGGCTGTTGGATGACTGACAGGCAAACCAGAGAGACAGGCAGAGCATAAAATTTGAGCTAGTGATAGAATCTGTGCCGGACACAGTAACTGACAGGCTGCTAGTGACCCAGGCAGGAGATCTGCTAAGTCCTTCCTCTGGAGCTGGAGCCCCACGTTTGTCAGACATCCTAGAAATCATATCTGGCTGCTCCAGGCAGTGACAAACGTGGATGTGCTTCACTCTGGTGGGCTCCCTTGTTAAGTCTTCTCTGGTTAGCAGAGTGGTTTATCTTGGGGGCTGTTCACCTTGGAATTGAGTTCTTATCTGTCCCACTGTGCCTGTCCCCTGGAGATATCTGGCCTGAGTGAGTGAGTGAGAAACTCCATCCACCTGTGTTGTCATTCAGGGACACAGATGTTTTGGATTCGTGACTTTTCCTCGGTGCCTGGAGAGATGTGGGTGTTGTCTGAAGTGGTCCTGTATTCAGTTGTTGGCCCACTCGGGGAATTCTGAAAACTGAACGTATTCTAACCCAGAATGGCACATCTCACTAAAAGAGCCATGCACGGGCTTTGTTGAGACTGCCCTCATTCAGATTAAAAGTTGGAAAATATATGCAGTCTTTGTGGGTGGGAGTGGAGTGCCCCATCCCCCAACCCTTGTCACTGACACATTGGGTGGCACATCTGACTCGTGCCCAATGGGGATAGTCATGGCTTTCACCTCAGTGGTCTTCTTCTGGCCTGTGCCCACCTGAGAGCCACATCACCTGCTCTTTGGTGAAGTAATGGGACTTTATCCCAAGTTCCAATTCCTCACCTCCTCTCTCTCTAGATCAGAGATCTCAAGCCCGTGTGATCACATGGCCAGACAGATGAGACGAGGGGAGAGAGGCCAGGGTAAGAGACACTAGGGGTGCTAGGCACTGCGGCAAACTGGAGAAGAGGTGACCCATCTGCGGGGCACACCTGCTACTTAGCTTCAGCCAGTTGTTGCCAAGAAAGAACTCGAGACCTAAGAGTTTCAAGAGAAATTGTAACTACAGAATAATACAAAATCTTTGGATTTTGTATGTGGACAGCAAATTCATATTTTAAAGAGAATGAGACAGACAAAAACTGCTATGTGTTAGATAGGATCTGGGGCTCCACTTCCGGTCACTCTAAGAAGCAGCTTCTTTCCATGCCTTTGGATCTCCCTAGACCTCCCACCCCACCCCTGCCTCTCCCTGCCTCTCAGTACTATACATGGGCATGTAGGAGGGGTCCAGCCGTGATATCAGGGCTCTCTGTTATCAGTGAGATAACAGATGAGCTGGGTATGGGGTCCTGGGGAGATGTTTGCCTTTCACCCATAGAAACCTCATCCCACAGGAGAGAAGACTTAGAGAGGCGCCTTCCTCCTTCAACCCCCTTCATAGCCTTTGAAACCCAACCAACCTCTTTATTTCCTTGGTCAAGAAACTAAGCCAGTTGTATGTTGTTAATACGGCTAAAATAAGGTAAGGGATAATGTCTGCAGAAGAATTGGAGCTTATATATTCCCTGAGAAGGAAACAACATACATTTGATTTTTGTGATCTATCAAAAGCCTAGTCTATCTAATATAATATCTATATAATGATATAATCTATTTAAACTCTTTCTCTGGTGTCCCATTATGATAAAATATTCAACTCAGGACTCCTTAAAGAATGATCCTTTATAATTTACAGTACCTTTAAATAAAATGTAACAAACACATAATGTTTACAGAAACTACTGAGGAATTACCTTTTTTTAAAGTTTTTTTTTTTTTTTTTTACAGTGTATAGATCATGAAATGTCAGTGGTCAAAGTTGACAGGTTTTGTTATTAGAAACTATCAGCAATAAAGACGTAGACATAGCGAATGGACTTGAGGACACGGGCGGGGAGGGGAAGCTGGGGCGAAGTGAGAGTAGCATCGACACATATACACTACCGAATGTAAAATAGCTAGTGGGAAGCAGCCGCATAGCACAGGGAGATCAGCTCGGTGCTTTGTGACCTAGAGAGGTGGGATAGGGAGGGTGGGAGGGAGGCTCAAGAGGGAGGGAATATGGCGATACATGTATGCATATAGCTGATTCACTTTGTTATAAAGCAGAAACTAACAGCACTGTGAAGCAATTATACTCCAATAAAGATGTATTTAAAAAAAGATATGGGGATATATGTATATGTATAGCTGGTTCACTGTGTTATAAAGCAGAAACTAATACACCATTGTAAAGCAATTATACTCCAATAAAGACGTGAAAAAAAAAACAAATTGTCAAGGCGGCCATTCATCCACAGCGTTTGTTATCAGGTGTACTAGATGTTAGTGTAGCAGCAGTGAGAAGAATTTGGGACTTTGTAATATCTTAACTGTCAAGAACATAAGTAGTGGACTCAGGGAATGGTGTCTGGCAACTTCACAGTCAGAAAGTTGGGGATCTGAGTCAGAATTAAGTCACAAAAATTTGGTTGTGCTGGGGCTTCCCTGGAGGCGCGGTGGTTAGGAGTCTGCCTGCCAATGCAAGGGACAGGAGTTTGAGCCCTGGTCCAGGAAGATCCCACATGCCGCGGAGCAACTAAGCCCACGCACCATAACTACTGAGCCTGCGCTCTAGAGCCCTCAAGACACAACTACTGAGCCCACGTGCCACAACTACTGAAACCCACATGCCTAGAGCCCGTGCTCCGCAACAAGAGAAGCCACCGCAATGAGAAGCTCACGCACCACAAGGAAGAGTAGCCTGCGCTCGCCGCAACTAGAGAAAGCCCTTGTGCAGCAACGAAGACCCAATGCAGCCAAAAATAAATAAATAAAATAAATTAAAAAAAATTTTTTGGTTGTGCTAAAATATACTATCTTGACAGAACGTCTTTGAATGGCAAATCGATCTGTACTAGGTTCACTCTGTGTAAAGCAAGAGAGTTCTCTCGACGTGGGATTTCAGGGAGATGGTTTGTCCCGTGCTCTTCTTACCTAGGCAGTGGAGGCTTTGGTTGCCTCCTATGGGAGTGAGGTGGTGTCGGGAGCACCGTGAAGCACAGAGGTGAGCAGGGACCTTGAGCTGAGGGGTGATGGGTTGTTCAGACCCCCCGGGGCAGAGTTGAGCCACGTGCCTGGCCCTAAGGAGAGTGAGGCCCCAACCTGGAGGGGTTCCCTCACCCCGGAGAACGTGGGCATCTCCAGTAGTCAGGGTACCTGGGTGCTGAAGGGCACTGTAAGCTGTCACCTGCCCACAGCATGCTAAGAATGGACCTTCCAGATTGTGCCGACATTTCTTGGGTCTCTAGGTTGACTGTTTAGTTTCTCCAAACTGTAGCATTAGATGTAAATCCAGAATCCTACACAAGGGTTGGGATTTAGATGAGTAAGCACCGAGAGTCCTAAGAACACAGAGACCTCGTAGTAAAGAGCACAGGCGTTAGAACCCATTACACCTGGGGCCAGATCCTGGCATCACCTTTCATAGGTGACCACCTCTTTCTAAGTCTCTATTTCTTCACCCGTGAAATAGACCTGTTTTGTGGTGAGACTTCGATGACATAATTTTTATTTGCTCATTATCAATTTAAGCACAACATTTATAGTACTCTTCAGGTCCGAATTGTCACAATTTAATAAATTAGTTGATCGAGAATGAAGTTCTCTCTTGTGACTCCTTTTCCTTTAAAATCCAGTCTCCGTGATGAAGATTATTGATTGAACCTGTTGCTCTTTTTGAACTATTTATTTATTTATTGGTTGCGTTGGGTCTTCATGTTCGCACTCGGGCTTTCTCTAGGTGCAACGAGCGGCGGGCTGTTCTTTGCTGCGGTGCACGGGCTTCTCATTGCGGTGATTCTCTTGCTGCAAAGCAGCTGCTTTAGGCGCACAGGCTTCAGTCATTGTGGCACGGGGGCTCTAGAGCGCAGGCTCAGTAGCTGCGGCGCACGGACGTAGTTGCTCGGCAGTATGTGAGATCTTCCCGGACCAGGGCTACGAAACCGTGTCCCTTGCATTGGCAGGCGGATTCCTAGCCACTGCACCACCAGGGAAGTCCCGAACCAGTTGTGTTCATGTGCTGGGAGAGAACAGATGAGGCCCTGAGCCATTTCCCTGCTTAGAGGTTGGTGAAAGCTGTAGAGGGCTGAGTTCTATCGTAATTTGAACTTCCTTCGCAGAGACCTTCTTCCTTCATGAGAGCTGCAAGAACAAGGTAAGAGAAAGGGGCAATTTCCTGCAGTAAGTGAGGAAGTAAAGAGTACGGGTGCTTGAATTTTTTAGAGTCTGAAAGGAAAAAAATAGCTTCCATGGCAAGGTGCCTGAGTTGGCCTCCACTGGGGAGTGGTGTTGCTAAAGTTACCATCACTGATTCTTTCTTCCCCCAGCTCACACTTCAACATACTAAAGCTCTGACCTGAACGAGAAACAATATTCTGTGAACCTTCTTTTGTAAATTTTTTGTTCCCTTTTCTTGCCTCTGATCTGTGAGCGACTGTCTGGGTCAGTCATACTCACCTAGAGTTAAGGCAGCCTGGGCAGCTCCATCTTAGAGAAATCACTTGCTGGGCCAGCAGGATGCCTTACCACCCACCGTGACCTGGTCACCCAGAAACAACTTTTGGTTGCGTAAGACATACTTTCCGGTTACCAGGACATGTTGAAGGCATTAGCAACCCTGGGCCAGATATGAACTAGGGCTCTTCTTATCTGCACTTTGTGAGGTGTGTCCCTCAAGAGTCTCATTTAGTGCTATCTTCTGCTCAGCTGTTATGAGGTCTTAAAAATAGCCCTGCTTTGTTGGGTGAAACATCCTGAAGGAGAATGGAGTCAAGGAGCCCCTGGATGCCTTCCTTCAGATGATGGAAGTAGTGCATTACATTTAGAGAGCACTTTTAACTTCTCAAAGCTCATTCAGAAACTTAATAATTTTATCCTCGCAGTAATAGCCTTGGTCAGGATGGGTGTAACTTTCTTGTTGATTTCACAAGCACTCTATATATTGCATGAATTGAAACCACCTGGTAAAATCCTGTAACAGGCCATCCAGAGATTATATTCAGCTGTCCCCCTCCCCAGCTGAATCCTGTATAGCCATTAAAATGATGCTGTAGAAACTCTGGAATTTCTGACGTGTAGAATACTTTTTACACGGACAAATGTTCACATTATTTTACTGGAAAAATTGGGCTATAAACAATATGTTCAGTGTGATGCTGTGTGGAAAAAATGTCATATTTCTTTCAGACTAATGTTGTTTTCTGTTAACATTTGTAAAATGTATCCTTATTTTAAAATGTATTTGCTCCACTCTTACATGATTCTTATTATAAGAATGGTAAATCTTATATTTGATAGCATTTGGGGATCAATTAGGATCTCTCTCCCTCTCTCTCAAATCCCTATCTATGTAAATAACTGAACAAGGACATCTACCAAAATCTTAACAGTGATTATCTCTAGTGGAGGACTGTGGGTGATTTCATTTTCTTTTTCTTTCCTTTGTGTTTTCCAAATTTTCTGAGCAAATATATTAATTTCAACAGTGACTTTTAAATACTTGATTTATAATATGTGTTAGTTTCAGGCGTACAGCACAGTGATTCAGTTATACATATGTAATATATACTCTTTTTCAGATTCTTTTCCCTTACAGGTTATTATAAAACATTGAGTATGGTTCCCTGTGCTATATACAGTAGGTTCTTTTTGGTTACGTATGTTATATATAGTAGAGTGTATATGTTAATCCCAAACTCCTAATTTATCTCTCCCTGGCCCCTTTCCCCTTTGGTAAGCATAAGTTTGTTTTTAAAAAGATAGTATACAGATACTTAAGACCCCAAGACCCCTTAATCAGGGCAGTGCACTCTAACAGAGAAAGATGAGGTTCTTTTCCCATGATTATTATAAAGTAGCAGATAGAGAATCAAAACAGCTACAAATACCTCCTGCAGAAATGGTTAAATGTATTTAGAGAGAGGTTGCTTTGGGGAAAAGGGAATATAAATAAGTGTAAATATTGTGTTTTAAGAGCTTTTTCTTGGTCATAGATATTTCTGTATAATGTAAGAATATCAGATAGGAAAGACACTAAAAAATTCCTACTTGTTTTTGTGGTTGATTCGTTCACAAGTGTTTTCCTCATAGAACAGGGAGACTACAGCTGTTTCCATTTTATAGCTGAGGAAGGGCAATGAATAGCACTGCTGAAGTGGTGTGATTAGTAAATGACGTGGAATTCAGATTTCCTAATTTGATTTTCACTCCCCAAATACTGAAGGTGCAGAGGAGGCTTGGCTACATCTTTTGCATCATATATGCGAAAAAGCGTTCACCAGGTACTCGGTGTTACCGCCATACTTGTGTAGATTCACAGCCTGCCCGGGATGAATGTCCTTTATTCATCACCTTAACCCAGACCTCTACTTGAGAGCCTGATTTATGGCGGAAACATAGGCTAGTGTTGTCTCTGTTAATACTGGGCTGAACTTAACATATGAAACAGCTTTGCTAGACTCGGGCCACACTAGCTTTGGGGATGATCCGTCCATTTGGCATAAATCCTGCACAGACTAAGAGCGTGTCTGTCAGAACTGGCCCTAGGTAGGGGGCTGCCCAAGGACTACTACTGAAGGACTCAGAAGACTGCTGCTGTGGGATATCAAGTTTGTGTTTTTAGACTTGCTGCTGTTTGTTGTTATGAAATCCTGTGACCAGTAAGGGCCGAGACTAATGAGGTTGACCATGGTGCCAGCTGCAGAGATGCTAGTGGTCAGAGAACTTCCCACAGAGGGATAGCGGTAGGCAGTGCCAGCCCCTTGGTCTCAGCATGACCCTGCTGTGAGTGACCACGTCTACCATCACATGACTAGAGACAGAGTTATTTAAATGAGCATTTATTGGCATTTCACTGTGGTACTTTATTTTAGTTTGCATCTTTATTACGAGGGAGCATAGAAATGAATGAGAGGCTGGGACCGCTGATTTGGACATGAGGAACCATAAAGACTTTGCTTCTGAACGACTCTGTAAAGAGGTTTGAAAGCCAGTAACTGATGAAAGATCCCTTTAGCTACCTATGTTGGTATTTACTTTCTAACCAGGTATAAGTAGCAAATTAAACCTGTTTGTGACAGTGCTTTTTCTTTTTTTCAAACTCTGAGCCAATATCTTTATCTTTATAAAATATCTGGGTTTGTGAAGATAAGCAAATTTAAACGCTAAATAAGATATGTGCTTAAAGCCATGAAGCTAATTCTGAAGACTATACTGAGAAATGCCGAGATTTGTTTTGTTTTGTTTTTTCTGTTAGTGGGTATTAGATGCATTTAGTAATCAGAGCTGAATTGAAATACTTTATATGTCAAAGGTATACTTTACCCAGTAATGTATATGCCTGATACATAGTAAATGTAAACATCCTTAATATATAAATATATATACACAAGAAATGAAGATGTGAGTCTTTCGGTGTTAATAGGTTCGATGAAATCTCTGAAGATTCTTCTAGGTCAAATTGTAAATTTCACCGTAGAATGATAATTCTGTAACAACTTTCAGTAAACACGTATGATGCGTTGATATAAACGTAATTTTAGAAAACTTAAAATGAATCATTTTTCTTTTTTCATTGAAGTCAATAAATAACCACAATTTCGTCTCCCATCAGCTTCATGGCCGATAATTACATTCAGATATTTCTGTGTATCCTTGACATTCAACGCCGAACTTAAATGGTTAAGAGGAATCGGTTCATAATCAAGTCCATTGTTTTCTCCGATTTCTTCACAATATCGTTACTCCTAGTTAGATTTGGCTGAGTTTGTTCTTTAAATAACCCTTGGATGGTTTCCAAATTAGAGCCAGGAGAGAGATTCTTAGCCAGCCATAATTTTAGAGGAGCTGTAAAAAAAAAAAATGCCATTGCCACAAAGCATATGGAATATCTTGTCAACCCAGAGATAAGCACTTGTTTGGTGTGGATATTTGTCACTTATAATAGCAGGCCACATGTTCCTGTGCTGTCAGAAGTGTTTTGCCTCTCCCTTTCAGGGGTGATGTGGCAGTAAAGTAATGGGTAGCCTTCATCTGGAGTGGTGCCTTTTATTAGTAGGAATGATGACAGGATATAAAATCAAAATATTGCTTGCACCGTCGTCTTTTAGCTTATACTGTTGACTATAAAGGGAACGTATTGGTGCTATTTAAAGGGAAGGAACTCACTTTTATTGAACTTTTACATGTTCGTGTGCTCATTTAATCCTCACAGCAATTCTAAATGGTAAATGTTCATCCCTTCTTAACCACTTTAGAAAACAAGCTTCAGAGCTGCTAAGTAACTTGGCCAAGGGCCCATAGATGGGGGTGGCTGTGATCTGAATTGAAGTTGATCTGATCTCAAAGCTCAAGTGCCTTGGGCTAGACCATTCTCTTAAGCCTTCTGGTTTGTGCATGCACAATGACTGTCATTGAAATACCGAATTCAATTAGCACAATAAACATATCACAAAATAGGGATCTATTTATGATTTTAAATGAAGAATGTCTGCTGACTTACTGTTGTTACTTTTTTTTTTTTTTTTTTTGGCGATACGCGGGCCTCTCACTGTTGCGGCCTCTCCCGTTGCGGAGCACAGGCTCCGGACGCGCAGGCCCAGCGGCCATGGCTCACGGGCCCAGCCGCTCCGCGGCATGTGGGATCTTCCCGGCCCGGGGCACGAACCCGTGTCCCCTGCATCGGCAGGCGGACTCTCAACCACTGCGCCACCAGGGAAGCCCTGCTGTTACTTTTAACTGTCAAAATTGGAAAGTATTAAGCTTGAGTTACTGTTAAAAGCATATAAACCAAGCAAATTATTAAAAAACTGAAAGGCATTATCACTGTAACAAAGTCTTAATGTAAATGGAAAATAGTTGAGTTCATAATACGTTCATAATAAAAGTATAAACAGGACTGACGTGAATTCGATTTTTGAAAGCTGTAGACTAATTGTTTTTTCTTTCTAGATAGAATGTATACTTTTAATCTATACATATAATCTTTGTTTAAAGTCTTTTTTTTTTTTTTGGTATTGGATGTCAAGTGTCCGATGGGCTATCTCTCGGGGAAACTTGGAAGCAGAATGAAAAGAGCGTGAATCCTTAAGTCAGATGGCCCGAGTCTAAGTCCTGGTTCTGCCACTGACTGGCTTGGTGACCTTGTGCACATGGTAAACTTGGAAAGCCTTGGTTGTCTCATTTGGAAAGTAGGAACCATAACATTTCCTAGGTTGCTGCAAAAGCCCCAGTGAGATAATATTTATGGAAATATTGTAAATACACAGAGTTCTGTGAGTCAAAAGTGATGATACTTTCTATCAAACATACAAAAGAAAACTTGGGTCTTCTTGGGTGAGTATTTTTAGTGTGAGACGTGGCTTAGTGATCTGAGTGAGCGGCCATGGCTAGTTTTCATGTTCTAAGGCCACAGTCCTGGTACCGGAGACCGAGGCTGTAAACCACACTCCTGACATACTGCATTAACGATGTGGCTTAGAGTTTAACTGGGTGATATGCGACCTTATAAACTTTCTTGTGTCGACTCGCTAGGGATGTTCCCAGGGGCTTTTTACTGAGTTATTTGGCTAAGCTTCTGGGCCAGAGATAAGATTCTGGGACCATAGGAAGTTTATCTTGCCTTTCACAGTGAAAAGAAATACCGTTGAGCAAATCTGGAGAACCATGAAATCTCTCTGGTGTGCTGATGTATTCTTTTAGCCTGGATGTATTATGTGTTCAATAAATAGTTTCTCCAGTAGAAAACAGTGCTCAACTCATTGGGTAGATGCTTCTCTGATACTTACAAGCAGGTGAGGTCTGTATGTAGTAATGATATGTATTCATGATGTTTCAAGTGTGAAAAACCCAACTCAAATGAGCTTGCAAAACGGGAAGATTATTTGCTAGTGTAATTAGATAGTCCAGGTGATGATGTTGGCTTCAGACACAGTTGAACTGAGGATTTAGACGATGTCATCGGAATTCTCCTCTGTGTCTTTTGGTTGGCTCTGCTTTATTTTCAGGCAGGTTCTCTCTGTGGGGACAAAGAGACCCACGGCGGCTCCAGGCCCTTAGCATCCTCACTGCTGTAGATCTTGGAGAAAAGAATGTGTTTCTAAACTCTTCTCTACCATCCCTATTAATTCTGAAAAGTACTTTTAATGGCCTTGCTTAGGTCATGTGCCTACCCTTGGACTAAACAGCGTACCTAGAAGGGTGTGTTATTCTGACCATCCAGCCTGAGCTGTCTGCTCATCCCTGTGGTTAGAAATTGTGGTGTTCAATTATAGTAGGGGGTTAGGATGGAAAGAGCACCCCAGTGGTTCGTTAGCACTTTGTGTGCTTTGTCGAGCATACATGGACATGGCATTGTGATTGGATGTCAAAGAAATGCCTTCTTCCGTTAACATCTTCTCTGATTAGAGAGGTGATTAGGGAGGAGGGAGTCTCAAGGAGTAGATAACTGATGACAGATAAGTTGCTCCCTTTGGCCAGATGGCTGGACCTCCGAGGGTTTCAGTGCCCCTCTCAGGAATCCTCCAACCGTTTTCCCCCGACCTCTGGCCTCACCCCACCTCCATAAAACCTCTATCTGTGATCTCTTCATATCAGCCTGACATGAACGTGTAGACCAAATGAGATTTACTTGCCTCTGAAGAACATTTACACTGGAGTGTTTTTCAAAGATAAGCTTTTAAGAGCCAAAGAATAAAGAATTACCATGAAACAATGGACAGAAGGTCTCTAAATGGGGGTCAGGCAGCCCTGCCCTGCAAATCCTCAAGTAATACAGTGCAGGCAGGCCCCTAGTCTGCTGCGGGCTACAGTCTCCAGCCCCTGTGTTCTGAAGAATCAGTTTGGACATAGCTGAAAGCCGGCCGATGAGAGCCCTCCCGTTGGAGAGCGAAGAACCACCTCGGGACGGTCCATTGATTCCTTCCACAAATGTTGATGGAATTCCTGATCCATGCCAGCTCTGAGTCTGGGTTCTGAGGCTACATCAAGGAGCACAGCAAAGTTCCTGACCTAACTGAGTGTTCATTCTAGGACAGGAGAGAGAGCAACAGTAAATAGAAAGGCAAATGAATGAATGTGTTGGCAGAGAAGTAAAGCGGAACAGTATGGTGGAGGGGAGAAGCCTCACTGGACAAAGGCCTGATGGAGGAGTGAGATCGAGCTTTAGAGTTGCAGGCAGAAGGAACAGCAAGTACCTGGGCCTGAGATGGGCCGCGCTTGGCGTGACAGAGGAACAGCAGGTGAGGTAGCTGGAGCCAGAGTGCTGGGGGCCTCGGAGGCCACTGTAAGGACATGGACTCGTACTCTGAGAGAGGTGGGAAGGCCCTGGAGAGGTGACATGCCCCTTCACCCCGGTAAAGACCCGAGAGCTGGGTAGCTCGTTTTGCGTTGCTGGATGGAGTGGGACGGGCTTCATGTAGCTCCCTACCAGCTAAGTGGAACCCTCGCTCCTTGGCAGTGGAAGAGAGTGAGTGAAGAGAAAATGGTGGCATCTACAGAGAACAGGAGTGTGAAACAGAAAGGCATTTACTCCTCCTGTGGCTGCTGGGTTCCAGATTAACCATGAGCTTTACAGTTGCCATCTGAGCGGCTCCTGCAGCATGTGTATTCTTCCCTTCCCCTTTTCTCTCAAGAGTCAAATCTAGTAGTGTTCTCCCGTACAGTGTTGCTTGGGAGTAGGGTTCCCAGATTTAGCAAAGAAAAAGAAAAAAAAAAAAAAAAAAAAAAAAAAAAAGGGACACCCAGCAAAACTTGAATTTCAGATAAACAGCAAATAACTTTTCAGTATGTCCCAAATGCCGCATGCCATCTGGTATTTTATCTGGTACTCTGTCCCGTGCACACTAGCTGTCTTGGTCTCTCCAGATTCTCAGCTCTGTCTCCTTTACTCAGGCTCCTCCTGAGGGTCCCCTCCATATGCCACAGCCTGGAACCCCTTAGGCAGAAAGCAAGGCCAGCTGTTGGGCTCACCACCCTTCTTTGCCTGATGGCCAGTGTCTTGAAAACCACTGTTTCATACACACTATCTTGTCCTAGTTTTATTTATTTATTTTTCTCTATTGTCATTTCAGGAGGGAGGGTAAATCTGGTCCTTCTGTCTCATCTTGGCCAGAGGTGGGTGCACAAGAGGCAGTATCATAGGAGTTTATCTCTCCTGGAGTTGTAGCTATGCTTGCAAAACAGCTGAATTAAAACCAACCTCTTGGAGGGAATCAATCTATTTTGTAGACTAAAAAAGATACGAGGGAATCAGGCAATGCCAGTTCCCATTCCCTTTTTCCTTCAGGCCTGGATTGGAGGAGGATTGCAACCCAAGAGATACCTGAAAGTACTGGGGTCTAGTGGTCCTGGGATTCAAATCATGTCCATAGCTTAGAGCAGTCCAAAGAGGTATAAACCCAAAGACTATAGAAGTCAAGTTCAAATAGATTCTGTTCTGTTTCCTTTCTTTCATTGTTTGGTTTTGAACCTGGAAAAATTGTACATCTCACTGCATAAACACGACCTGGGGCTCTGTGTACAGTGATAAATGGGAGCGAGAGGAACCGTGTAACTGGCACATATAATGCAGCTGCCTGGGGAAATCGCGTCACAGCACTGATGAAGCAGAGATTTGGGCCCAATCTGCTAGGTCATCAGACTCGGGCGCATTATTGCTCCTCATTTATTTTTAAATAGCTGAACACGATGCTTAGCCTCCTCAGAGACAGGCCCAAGGCTCCCTAATTTGGAATCATCTGAGAAGAATTGAACAGGCAGGTCGCCTCTACAGTGGCAATTAATTATTCACTACGCGTCAAGATGTTGAGAATGATTTGTTACAAGTTTAGACAAACTTTTTGTCGCTCAAGTTCATCCTCATTATTCAAGTGCAGGACCAGCCATCCGTAATGGATTCAAGAAGAAAAGCTTGTCAGGCGAAATAAACTGACTGGTTAGAAAGCAACGAGCAGTCTGTGTGTGCTTCGCTGCATTATTTTCATCTAATTGTCAGAGTTGGAATGGAGTTGTAAACATCTCTCAGAGAAGTTTGCTCTTCACCCTAGATTCTTTCAACTCCCGAGTGATAGGAGGGTACAAGCCCTCAGACCACACAGCAGTGGGTGGAGGGCCCGGCCGGGTACCATTACCACATCCATCCTGGGCTTAGAAGCTGGCTTCCTGCTGGTACTCAGCTTCTCGGCCCCCTCCACCTGGATTTTTCTTGCTCGGGCTGTTTGAAAGTTGTTTCCCTAGGGCTGAAATTGTCTTGCTGAGCCCCTGAGAAAAGTTATGAGATATCCAGACTAAATGTAAACAATAGGTTGTTGTTGTGTTTACACAACACTCAGCTATGACATTGACATCTTTGAGGGATTAAGTGAGGCAGGCAAATGTGCTTCCTGCCTTAAGAAGTAGGGGCAGACGTTTGTAATCAAAGCAAACAAATCTATCTGCTACATTCTATTCAAATGTACGTGGTGAGGGGAGTTTATGTGGCCACATATAGACATGAGAGGGAATAAGGTGTAAGGCTTGTTTAGATAGGATACTTGTGGGGTCATTAGGCAACCTCACCTGTTCCCTGGGCATGCTCTGTCTTCCAAATTACTACTTTTTTTTTTTAATTAGTTGAGCAAAGCTGCCAAAATCTAAATCATAGAACTTCCCACAACCTCAAATTTACCTTGAGTTAATTTCCCTGACTGCTCACATGCAAAAGATCATGAGGGCTGCAGAGGTTTCACACTTTCTGAGAGGCTATGTCTTTGTCAGAAAATCCTGTTTCTGTGCAGGTCTCTGCCCTTTGGCTGTGCAGCCATGGCTTCTCATGGACCTTGCTGGTGGCCGTCACCTCACCAATAAGCCCCAAGGTGTAGGGAGAAAACTGTCTGACCCTTTGCAAACGTCTGGTCTGTCTTTCCTATCTTTTGGAGGTTTTCTGTAGTCATCAGCTCCATGAAGACATTTTAGGGCCAAATTAACCCCCAAGAAAGAATTTGCCACAGTTGTCCGCCAAGAAATCTCATGTTACTGTGAATGTAATAGCAACTGTATGTTTCTTGGGTGTCGGTTACAGCTGTTGGTGCTACTCATTCTTCTTCTTAGTGAAGAGTTTCTAAGTTACTTAGGATAGTTACTTAGGCAAACAGATTATGAATATGACCACTGAAATGAAATAGACTCATTTCCCTTTCAGAAGCAGTTATGGGCTCACAGAGGCAGTAGTCTCTGGCAAAAGAATGCAGCTTTTCCATCTAATGACCCCTTTGGCCTGCGGCCGGGAAGGGCGGGCTGTACTGGGCACTGACTTGCCGGTGACCTCTTCCAAGTGCCAGAGGTATGTTCCTGAGCTCGATCTGGGCTTTGATGCCGCTGCTCCCCAGGGGGCAAGCTGATGGTGGAAACTCCGGCTCTCTTTAAGCCCTTGGGAGAGGCAGCAGGTGGTGGTGTGTGGGTTTCCATCAAATAACTCAGTTGTCAGCAGAAGGATCACTTTGCAGCCACCCCAACCAACAGAACGAGTTTGTTGGCAGAGGTCTCCCTGCCCACTGGGGAAAGGAGAGGAAAACCCCATGGTTTCCCTTCAGGGCCTAACCTTTGTCACCAGGGCTCAGGAGGATGGGACTCAGGCCTTTTCCTGTATCTCTGGGGATGGACAGGTTTGCTTGTAACTCTGAAGCTGAGCAGCGTGGCTAAATCGAGCTTCTGCTCCACTGGTGCATTTGCAGAACGGTCCTCCGGTTTGCCTGTTTCACACCCTCCCACTTCGGCAGCTTCCTGTTTGCAAACAGATTTGCTTGTTAAATGGAGAAAACCAAGTCTGTGTGCATTTGTGTCAGGGAAAGGAGGAGGAAAGCCAGTCTTCCTGGAGGAAGGCAGCTGGGGTTGAGTCTGGATCAAGAGAAAAAGATTCTGTTTGAGAAAATAAGATTCCATAGGATGGTTTTTCCGTCTTTTTATTGTGTTCTTTTTGAGCATAGGAATGGTCTGTCCATCTCTAAACCTAAAAGGCAAGTGTACCGTCTTGATAATCATGATTTTTTTAATACCAAGATTTCTTCATGTATAAAGTAACTCTCCTCTTTTGAAGAAAAAAAAATGAGACATTCTTGCAACCTCTTGAATTCTGGCATTTGTGCTTCTAGGAGAGGTTTCACTATGCTTTAGAAAAAGAAGGTAAGTTGCATTTCCCAGGAAACATGGTAAAAGCACATTTGTATTATCCAAATGCTTTTCTTGCTGATTTAGAGGATTCTCAAAAGATTTATGTCTTGGGCAAGAGTTCATACTATTTTAGCAAACTTTTCAAAAGATGAACATTAGGAAGAGATGCTTATCAAGCATGATTTCCAAAAGGCCTGAAAAAACTCTGAAACCAAAGTAAAGAACTGTTCATTCCTAGTGGAAGAGTCATGCATTTGATAGACAAGATAGTCTTCTTTTAAAAGTAGTCATTGCAGTGTAGTATGTTAAGCACTACGATAGAAAGTGAACCAGTGCTCTAGGAGCCCCGCGGACAGCAAGAGGGGGAGTGATCACTGCAAGCCAGGGAGTGGGGAAGGCTTCAGAGAGGAGCTGACACTTGAACTAGACTTTAAAGGAAAAGTAGAAATAGAACAGATGGAGAAAATGGAAAGAACATATTCCAGGGAGCAAGAAAGGCATAAAGGAAGAGAGCAAGACAGGGAAGAGCTGGACAAAGTGGGTTGTATGAAGAGGTCAGTGTGGCCAGAGGTGGAAACACATAGAGGAAAATGATCCTGGAATGATAGTTGGGGAAACTGGACTTCATCCTATAGAACATAGCCTATAGAATAAGTTAGCCTGTCAGTGATGTGCACTTGAAGGTTTTTGAACAGGAGATGACTTTAGGTTTGTATTTTAAGACAACTAACTCTGAAGCAGTATAACTGAGTACCTGGGAAAGGCAAAGTTAGAAGCCCCACTAAGACCAGGCATAAAGTTATTGTCCAGAGACATGAGGGCCTTGACTTCAGACACTGGGAATAGGGATGAAGACAAGGTGACATAGTCACAAAATATTTCGATGATGTAGAAAACAGGATTTGGAAGTTGACTTGTTTTGGGGGGAATCGGGGCAGTCTGCTAGCGTGTTGAGGGCAGGAGCTAAAATACAGCTCTGAGTTCTAAGGGAATGAATGGAGGTAAAGAAGAGGCAGCCATGAGGATAGAGGAGTCTTTATTTCCAGAAGCTTGAATGTTCAGGAAAAGCAGAAAGCTGAGTAGTCTTTGGTGGGAGGACATGGGAGTGGTGAATGGCCATCCTGCTATGTGTGTCATAATGAGGGAAACTTAAGTTTTTGGTGGCAGTAGTTGGTGGAGGGGGGCGGGTAGGACAAAGTAGGAAGAGAACAAATAGAGATATAAGAGCAAGGGGATAGTTAGTGGGCAGAGGTTCCTGAAGAGACATGAGCAGGGTCTGGGAATCAAGAATTAGGTAAAGGAGAGAAGTCAAATTCAAAAAAAGCCACCGTGGCAAGTTGAGGTTGCTGAAACCCTCAGTTCTACCTTTTCGGGAACAGTGACTCCACAGACTTGGAATTCTTCAACTTGGAGCGAGCATCTTAGAGTTCTTTCCTGTTTCTACTTGCTGCTGACCTCCCTAGAAGGGACAGTGAATCCATTGCAAGTTGGTTCTGGCTCTTGGAGATGGGCTGTGCCAGGAAGCAATCAGTATGATGTTGGACTCTCCTGACTCCAATCATAACATCGAGCTCCTGCCCTCCCCACATTTTTTTTTTTTAATCTATGTGCTTTCCTTTGGGCTTTAGTTTGAAAACATGTGCGGAAATAAAGTATCTTGTAAAGGGTTGTCTGACACTTAATGGAAATAGTACCTTTACCTGACAATGTGACCACATAAAATACACTTTCTTTCTTTTTTGGCCTTTATTATGTTGAGGTAGGTTCCCTCTATGCCCACTTTCTGAAGAATTTTTATCATAATGGGTGTTGAATTTTGTCAAAAGCTTTTTCTGCATCTATTGAGATGATCATATGGTTTTTCTTCTTCATTTTGTTAATATGGTGTATCACATTGATGGATTTGTGTATATTGAAGAATTCTTGCATCCCTGGGATAAATCCCACTTGATCATGGTGTATGATCCTTTTAATGTGCTGTTGGATTCTGTTTGCTAGTATTTTGTTGAGGATTTTTGCATCTATATTCATCAGTGATACTGGTCTGTAATTTTCTTTTTTTGTAGTATCTTTGTCTGGTTTTGGTATCAGGGTGATGGTGGCCTCATAGAATGAGTCTGGGAGTGTTCCTTCCTCTGCAATTTTTTGGAAGAGTTTGAGAAGGATGGGTGTTAGCTCTTCTCTAAATGTTTGATGGAATTCCCCTATGAAGCCATCTGATCCTAGACTTTTGTTTGTTGGAAGATTTTGAATCACAGTTTCAATTTCATTACTTGTGATTTGTCTGTTCATATTTTCTATTTCTTCCTGGTTCAGTCTTGGAAGGTTATACCTTTCTAAGAATTTGTCCATTTCTTCCAGGTTGTCCATTTTATTGGCATAGATTGCTTGTAGTAGTCTCTTATGATGCTTTGTATTTCTGTGGTGTCCATTGTAACTTCTCCTTTATCATTTCTAATTTTATTGACTTGATGCCTCTCCCTCTTTTACCTGATGAGTCTGGCTAATGGTTTATCAATTTTGTTTATCTTCTCAAAGAACAAGCTTCTAGTTTTATTGATCTTTGCTGTTGTTTTCTTTGTTTCTATTTCATTTATTTCTGATCTGATCTTTATGGTTTCTTTCCTTCTACTAACTTTGGGTTTTGTTTGTTCTTCTTTCTCTAGTTCCTTTAGGTGTAAGGTTAGATTGTTTATTTGAGATTTTTCTTGTTTCTTGAGGTAGGCTTGTATTGCTATGAACTTCCCTCTTAGAACTGCTTTTGCTGTATCCCATAGGTTTTGGATCGTGTTTTCATTGTCATTTGTCTCTAGGTATTTTTTGATTTCCTCTTTGATTTCTTCAGTGATCTCTTGGTTATTTAGTAATGTATTCTTTAGCCTCCACTTGTTTGTGTGTTTTACGTTTTTTCCCCTGTAAGTGATTTCTAATCTCTTAGTGTTGAGGTCAGAAAAGATGCTTGAAATGATTTCAATTTTCTTAAATTTACTGAGGCTTGATTTGTGATGCAAGATGTGATCTATCCTGGAGAATGTTTCATGTACACTTGAGAAGAAAGTGTCATCTGCCGTTTTTGGGTGGAATGTCCTATAAATATCAATTAAATCTATCTGGTCTATTGTGTCATTTAAAGCTTGTGTTTCCTTATTAACTTTCTATTTGGATGATCTGTCCATTGGTGTAAGTGAGGTGTTAAAGTCCCCCACTATTATTGTTACTGTCGATTTCCTCTTTTATAGCTGTTAGCAGGTGCCTTATGTATTGAGGTTCTCCTATGTTGGGTAATATATATTTATAATTGTTACATCTTCTTCTTGGATTGATGCCTTGATCATTTTGTAGTGTCCCTCCTTGTCTTCTTGTAACATTCTTTATTTTAAAGTCTATTTTATCTGATATGAGGATAGCTACTCCAGCTTTCTTTTGATTTCCATTTGCATGGAATATCTTTTTCCATCCCCTCACTTTCAGTCTGAATGTGTCCCTAGGTCTGAATTGGGTCTCTTGTAGACAGCATATATATGGGTCTTGTTTTTGTTTCCATTCAGCAAGCCTGTGTCTTTTGGTTGGAGCATTTAATCCATTCACGTTTAGGGTAATTATCAATATGTGTGTTCCTATTACAATTTTCTTAAGTGTTTTGGGTTTGTTTTTGTAGGTCCTTTCCTTCTCTTGTGTTTCCCACTTAGAGAAGTTCCTTTAGCATCTGTTGTGGAGCTGGTTTGGTGGTGCTGAATTCTCTTAGCTTTTGCTTGTCTGTAAAGCTTTTGATTTCTCCATGGAATCTGGATGAGGTCCTTGCCAGGTAGAGTAATCTTAGTTGTAGGTTCTTCCCTTTCATCACTTTAAATATGTCATGCCACTCCCTTCTGGCTTGTAGAGTTTCTGCTGAGAAATCAGCTGTTAACCTTATGGGAGTTCCCTTGTATGCTATTTGTCATTTTTCCATTGCTGTTTTCAATAATTTTTCTTTGTCTTTAATTTTGGCCAATTTGATTACTACGTGTCTCGGCGTGTTTCTCCTTGGGTGTATCCTGTATGGGATTCTCTGCGCTTCCTGGACTTGGGTGGCAATTTCCTTTCCCATGTTAGGGAAGTTTTTGACTATAATCTCTTCAAAGATTTTCCTCGGGTCCTTTCTCTCTCTCTTCTCCTTCTGGGACCCCTATAATGCAAATGTTGTTGCGTTTAATGTTGTCCCAGAGGTCTCTTAGTCTGTCTTCTTTTCTTTTCATTCTTTTTTCTTTATTCTGTTCTGCAGCAATGAATTCCACCATCTGTCTTCCAGGTCACTTATCCGTTCTTCTGCCTCAGTTATTCTGCTATTGATTCCTTCTAATGTATATTTCATTTCAGTTATTGTATTGTTCATCTCTGTTTGTTCTTTAATTATTCAAGGTCTCTGTTAAACATTTCTTGCATCTTCTCGATCTTTGCCTCCATTCTTTTTCTGAGGTCCTGGATCATCTTCACTATCATTATTCTGAATTCTTTTTCTGGAAGGTTGCCTATCTCCACTTCATGTAGTTTTTCTGGGGTTTTATCTTGTTCCTTCATCTGGTACATAGCCCTCTGCCTTTTCATCTTGTCTGTCTTTCTGTGAATGTGGTTTTTGTTTCACAGGCTGTAGGACTGTAGTTCTTCTTGTTTCTGCTCTAAAATACACTTTCTGTGCTTCTTTTTTTTTTTTTTTTTTTTTTGTGGTATGTGGGCCTCTTACTGCTGTGGCCTCTCCTGTTGTGGAGCACAGGCTCCGGACGCACAGCCTCAGCGGCCATGGCTCACGGGCCCAGCCGCTCCGTGGCATGTGGGATCTTCCCGGACTGGGGCACGAACCTGTGTCCCCTGCATCGGCAGGCGGACTCTCAACCACCGTGCCACCAGGGAAGCCCTGTGCTTCGTTTTCTTTTATCTGTATAACTTAGACATTGGGTTTGATTACCACTAAGAATCATCCTTTTAGTTCCAAAATTCTGTGGCTCTAACTTGAATTGGTGCCCATTTAAAAGACATGAATCTGAACGAAAAAGTGATACAGAATGTGCTCATCAGTGAGGGAGCCAGTGTTGATGGGCCACATATGTTTAAAGTCCCCATGTCACCTTACCAGGTATCTGCAGTACAAGGGCATTTTGCCTGTGTAAGCAGCGTATGCTTCAGCTCAGAATATATGCCAAGCACACTTGAGAACTTTCATATTTTGCAGCTGAAATACAACACAGCTGGCCTCCTAAATGATGTAAAGTCTTCCTCTCCACCAGCAGAATTAAAACTAAGAGACTGTTATGGTGCCTCTAAGAGAGTGGAGATGCAACCTATAATTATGAATTTATCAGACAGTAGGTGACTTTCCACAAGCAATCCTTAACATGTTACCCTAATCATACTTTCTCCTCTGGAGAATCCACCCTTGTTTTCACAAATTTGAGTTGCATGGAGGATGGAATAGGGGAAAGAGATGTGTTGCTCATCCTTCACGGCTGAAAAAAGAAAACTTGATGGGTTTTCTCCTTACCTGAAGCTGAGCAACCAAAAGATAGAGGAATCAGAGTGTCAGGGAGATGGGTGTTCAGTAGGTGACCTGGGCGTCTCAAGCCCAGGGTCCTGTGTATATGTCTCCACAGAGCTTAATTCATGCCTTTGTGTCATGTTACTTGTGTTGGTATTTAAGTGTAGCTAATATTTTTCTAATGGCATAGAAGAGCAAGGTGAAATCCGTTGCATTTCTTGTAGGCTCTTCCTTTCACAGTTGAGGTCCCTTCACATCTCTTATTCGTTTTTGCAACACCCTGGTTAAGTAGTGTTTACCATCCTCATTTTGCACAGGAGGAAGTTAAGGCACAAAAGAGTCAGATTCAGCCTGGCAGGTGAGGGACAGGTGAAGCACTAGAGTCAGGTCCAGCACGTCATTGTCCTTCTCTTTAGACGGAAATAAAAAGAAATTAAATTTTTAAAAAGCAACTGATGTTTGAGTTGTTTGCCTCGTTCTTTGCCTGCCTTATAAGAAAGGAATCTATTTGCTTCTGATCAGGGCCTACCATGAAATATGCCCAAATAGGAGAAATAAAAGAGCAAAAATATTGTGGGTCAGTACCCACCATTGGTAAAGTGGAATCCCACTATGCCCGTTGCCTGTATGTTGCAAATGATAAGCTGTCATTCTAGGAGTGTTTTTGAGCACTTGTGTTGTGTCAGGCAGTGTGCTAGGCACTGAGGATACATGGTGAGCCCTCACAGAGCTCACAGTCTAGTGGGAAGAAGAGGCAAGGAAACAGATGATTCAGATTATATGAAAAATGCTGTGATTGCAGTAGTACAAGGTATCACAAAGAGGAGGACACGAGAGAGGAGCCAAGAAAAGGAGCCTCTTTTCTTGGGGATGCTACATAGTTGGGGAGGATTGCCTTGA
Source organism: Tursiops truncatus (assembly GCF_011762595.2). Taxonomy (NCBI): domain Eukaryota; kingdom Metazoa; phylum Chordata; class Mammalia; order Artiodactyla; family Delphinidae; genus Tursiops; species Tursiops truncatus. The sequence continues at coordinate 77,053,367 of NC_047035.1, read as the reverse complement.
AAAGATGACTAAAATACATCTGAATAGGTTAGCCAGGTCAAAGAGAGATTCACTTGCTATTTATTCTATCCAGAACACAGGCCTGGAGGTAAAAAGATCCCTGTGAATTAGAGGAGAAACTTAATGAAAGCTGAGTTGGTGCCTGATGAGACAGGAGAGAGAGGCAGAGGCCAGATATGGCAAGACTTTCAAAGCTGTCAGGTATTAGAAGGGCCTTCAGCAGGGAGTGCATCTAATCAGAGCTGTTTCCAATCAGTCATTCTGGGTCTAATGATAGGCTGGAGACAAGACTAAAGGCAGAGAGCCCAGTTGGAGTTTGTTCGCCATCCAGATTGAAAATCCAGGCCTGGACTAGGAGAATGGTATTGAGGATGGAAGTAATCTACATGGGGTGGGAAAGATTTAGTGGAACTCGGTGATCATTGTACGAGGAAAAAGACAAAGGAGTGAGGCTTCAGGGATGAGGCCTGGGTTTCTGGTTCTGAAACCCAGGGAAATGGTGAGGTAAGGCAGTGGCTCTGAGGGATGGTAGGAGACAGTGAGCTTGCTTTTAGACACCTTTAACTTTATCTGTGAGAAATTCAAGGAGAGACACCCAGGAGGCAGTGGAGGAGGTGTGGACCAAAAGCCCAGTTGAGAGATGTAGGCTGGAGATCAAGATCTGAGTCTGAATCCTTAGCAAAGGAATCAAAGCTTTTGGGGCTTCGAGGTCAGGGGTGAGATGACCCAGACACACAGCGGAGAGCGGAATGAGGGGAGGACCTATGCGAGAACCAGAAGGCAGGCGCCATATAAGGGAAGGAGAGAGGGAGAAGGGTCATCAGAGGAAATTGAAAAGGAGCATCAAATGCAGCCAAAAAAGACAAATATTGCGTAATGCCTGCCACTTACGTTAAATGGCCGGGACAGGCAAATCCATAGAGACAGGAAGCAGACAAGTAGTTGCCAGGGGCTGGGGAGAAGGGAAAATGGGGAGAGACTGCCAATGGGTATGGCATTTCTTTCTGAGGTCATGGAAATGTTTTAAAATTAGGCGCTAGTAAAAGCTGCACAATTCTGTGAATGTACTGAGAACCACTTAATTGTACACTTTGAAAGTATGATGTGTGAGTTATATCTTAAAGTGTCCTGTATAAAAGGAGCTTCAGTAAACCAAACACCTTGATTATGGGAGAAGTAGAGTTAATGCAAGGTTGCGGGGCACAGGAATTTTGTAAATTGGTATCAACTTTCACCTGCTTTTCTCTAGATCCTTCAGTAATCAGGCTGAGCCCATCCACCTCTGAGAATCGCATGTGCCTACAAGTTTATGCTTACAATTCAGTAAATTAAAAACAAGAGACCAACATGAGAAGGACATCTCATTTCAGAACCACAAGACTGTGAAACGTGTTTTTCTTGTTACAATAAGCACAAAGCAGCCACAATGTAAAAGGACTCGGAAGGCATCCAAGGCTTTGAATTACCATCATTTTTCACATCACTCCTGAGTGAACGGTTATTTTTTAAATTTTTAAAAAATTTAACCCAAGAATAAACAGAACCTATTCTTGCAGAAATGGCAATTTAAAATCTTTTGACTTAAGTCAAAAGTGTGTTTTGCATTCCTGCTTCTGTGAGCTTAGCCTCAGCCTTCAGTCTTCCTGGGACCCTGCTGAGCTGCTGTCTCCCTGTTGCTTTAATTCTCCAGGGCTACCCGGGGAGTTAAAATGGATAAGTTAACATGGAAGCGATGCAAGGAAAATCCAGCCCAGCCACTAGTGAGAGCCGGTACATGGGCAGCAGATTTGGAAGAGCCAGGTTCATGAATCAGTCTTAGGAATTAGTCCAGTTCAAGTTTATGGCCCTTATGTTTGTAATGATCAGCTCTTAGTAGAACTGTTTTAGGGGACCAACTTTTCAAATGTAAAGGATGTCTATGCATGTATTAAAACTGGGAATGCGGAGGCTCAGAGGAGTGACTGACAATCCCAGCTTCACATGTGGGATTAAGTCAGGGAGCCAGCGTTGAAACCTAGGGCTTCCCCCCTCCTGTGGAGCTCATCATCTTTTCTTGCGACATCAGCTGCCCCGTGGGTCCAGCCTTGGGTGTGGGAGATGGGGCACACCTGAGTGAGGACTTATGGAATGGACTTGCTAAAGGGCATAGGTGAACCTCCTCTGGGCCTGGACACTCAACACTGGGCCAAGCCACATCCTTCTGAAATGAGCATGTTAAAAGCCTCTTTGAGGTTCTGATGAAATGCGGCATGACCTTTAGGTAAACTTCTCAGCTAGGCCCTTGGGGACTTGATCACAGAAGATTCCAGCTTGTTTCTTTTTGGAATGCCTCCGAAGACCAGCACGGTCCCTGACGTGGTGTCAGATAGTGGCTCCAGGAGAGAGGACTCAGAACACAGGTCATTTCCAAGTGCTGGGCGGGGGCCTGGCTGCCATAATGGAGCAATGGCTCAGGCTTACTGATACTACGCAGTTCCAAAGAAGCAGAAGAGCAAAACTTGGATATTTGGGTCTAATTCTTTGTTCTCTAGTGGATCCAGCATGCTGGTAAAAGTAGGAACTCGTTAGCATGACCAGAGTAGCACAGGGGAGGGAGAAATTCAGTGGTGATTCCTGTCCATTCAGGCCAGGGGTACTAAGTAAACTCCAACTGAAAAGTAGTCAAAAGTTTACTTTAAAGCTGGTTGTGAAGGATGTGGAATAAGTTTTCCAAATGAAATAATAGTAGAAATGGGGGTTGTAGGTAGTAAAAAATTGAGCAGAGCTGGAATTAGCTAACCGATGAAAGGGGAAATCCAGGGAGCGTCGCAACAGGCAGCCTCTTGGAGGGGAAGAAGAAAGGAGGTGACTGGGGAAAGATCTTCCTTAATATAGCCTCCATTTCAGCCATAAAGAAGTGCTGTAAGCCCAGGATGATGTCATTCCTAATGTTGGAATTCTCAATCCTAAAGAACTAAATGCTCATTTTTAATTATGGTCATGTAGGGCCGGTTAGGCCCTAATCATGCTGACCAAACTCATGGGAGTTTATCAGAGTCTCAGTCTGTTAATTTTTATTTAGAAACATATCTTTCTGATGACTGGAAAACCCCCGATGTGTATCAACTCCATCTGCTAGATAGTGCCTCAGAGTAACCCAATTATCAGATGTATTTAGAAGCAGAACGACAAAAAAATGGTTGGATTTTAAAGAAGGTTTCTTGAGTCACATAAAACGTGGAAGCTCTTCTGCTTAGAAACAGACATATTTAGTGACAAAAATAATCAAATTACCCATCTGAGGTTGGTAGGATTGGATGATTACTAACATTTTTATTTTTCACCCTTCGTTGCAATGCAACTCGGTGCATCTCTATAATTGAACAATCCGATTTCACAGGGAGCCCATTTTCAAAAAACCGCGTCTCATTTGCCTTCTCAGGAAACTTCCTCAAGTTCCAAAGTGTATGGATTTCTCACAGTCCCACAGGTGTGGCGGTCCTCTGCAGCTTTTCTGACTTTGATTGTTCGATGTTTTATTTCATACCTTGTATTCAAACCGAAATTTGATGTCCATTGAAGTACATTGAGGAAGTATTGATACCAATGCAGGACCACTCCTTAGAATTTGAGGGATCTGAGTTTTCGTTCCCCAGCTGAGTGCTGGGCTTACTGTCTTGCCCATTTGTTAGAAAAACACTTACGGAATACTAGTCCCTGTTGAGAGAAGTGAAATGGCATATTACTACTTTCAACAGAATAACGGTCTAGTAGAATACAGACATGCAAGTAAGCAATGAGAATATTATAATTGCTATTATAGAGGGATCAATAAATAAAGGCAACGGACCATGGGTAAGGAGGCTCGGAAGTCCAGGGAAGTCTTCATGGAACTGAAACTTGATGATAGATTGTTTAGGCATTTGCTAGATGATAGAATTTGGGGAGGGGAGCAGTTAGTGAGCCCTTCCTAAGCACATGGAATAGCATAGGCAAACAGAGGTACGAGAGAGCCCAGATGTCCTGGGGCCTGTCAGTATCCCTGAAGCATAGTTACAGAGAAAGCAGAGGTGATGTGGGACGAGCCTGGGCTTAGATGGGTAAGTGGGAACCAAATTAGAAAAGGTGTTGCATCTCCTGTAAAATAGTTTAAATATTAGCCTGTTGGTTGTAGGAAGCCAGTGAATTCTTTTGAATAACATATTTTGAAGGTTCTCAGTTCATTTGCATATATTGTCATTCTTATCCAGCAGGGAGGCCAAGTTCCACACAGTTCTGTACACAAGAAGGGTTGTGTTTATTCCCTCTGGCAAAAACGGTTGAGGCAATTCTGCACATTCGTTTTTTGTTTTTCTTTGAGGGAAAATTTTTCTTATCATGGTAACATATGTATAACATAGAATTTGCCATTTTAACCATTTTTTAAAAAATTAATTAATTTTTGTCTGCGTTGGGTCTTCATTGCTGCGTGCAGGCTTTCTTTAGTTGTGTCCTGCAGGGGCTACTCTTAATTGCGGTGCATGGGCTTCTCATTGCGACGGCTTCTCTTGTTGCAGAGCATAGGCTCTAGGCATGCGGGCTTCAGCAGTTGTGGCACACAGGCTCAGTAGTTGTGGTGCATGGGCTTAGTTGCTCCGCGGCATGTGGGATCTTCCTGGACCAGGGCTCGAACCCGTGTGCCCTGCATTGGCAGATGGATTCTTAACCACTGCGCTGCCAGGAAAGCCCCATTTTAATCCTTTTTAAGTACAATTTTTAAAGTACATTTTAAGTAAAATCCAGTATCATTAAATACTTTCAAAATGTTTGTAACTATCGCTGCTATTTCTAAAACTTTTCCATCACCCCAAATAGAGGCTCTAACCAATAAGCAAAGACTCCCCGTCCCCGCCCCACAGTCCCCTGGTAACCTCTAATCTTTCTGTGTCTGTGAATTTGCCTATTCGAGGAATTTCACGTAAGTGGAATAATCATGCAATATTTTTCCTTTTGTGTCTAGCTTATTTCACTTAGCAGAATTTTTCCAAGGTTCGTCCGTGTTGTAGCAGGTATCAGAACATTGTTCCTTTTTATAACTGAATAATATTCCATGGTATGTATATACCACATTACGTTGATCCATTCGTCTGTTGCTAGGCACTTGAATTGTTTCTACCTTTTGGCTATTGTGAATAATGCTGCAATGAATATTGGCCTACATGTATCTGTTTGGATCTCTGCTTTCAGTTCTTTCGGGTATAAACCTAGAATTGGAATTGCTGAGTCATATGATAAGCCTATGTTTAACTTTTTAAGAACCGCTAAAATGTTTTCCACAACAGCTGCACCATTTCCCATTCCCACTGCCACTGTAGGAGGGTTCTAATTCCCTTACATCCTTGCCAACACTTATTTTCCATTTTTGGTGTTGTTTTATTTTATTATTATGGCCATCCTAGTGGGTGTGAAGTACAACCTCATTGTGGGTTTGGGCCCACTAGTTTTGAGATATGCAAAGACCTTTTCTAGTAAGTAATACCAAGCTTTGAAGATATTTTTGTTCCTGAGGCTTCTTAAGATGTGTTCCTATTTTTGCCGTGAAAAATGATGTTTGATTGTAGATTTGTATTTCCAAGTGAATGGTTGTCATTGGAGCATTCTTTCAAATTTTTAAAGTAAGACAATTCTTTTTTTTTTTTTTTTTTTTTCGGTACGCGGGCCTCTTACTGTTGTGGCCTCCCCCGTTGTGGAGCACAGGCTCTGGACGTGCAGGCTCAGCGGCCATGGCTCACGGGCCCAGCCGCTCCGTGGCATGTGGGATTTTCCCGGACCGGGGCACGAATCCATGTCCCCTGCATCGACAGGCGGACTCTCAACCACTGCGCCACCAGGGAAGCCCTAAAGTAAGACAGTTCTTTGCTCTGTAATACCCTCTATTGCATTCGGGATCAATTTGCTAAAACAGCAGCTCCTGGCTATCACTCTATGCTAGTGATACAAGTCGTACTTTCTTTGCCCTGGTTCAGATCCTCCTTGTCTCTATGCTGGACTAGGGCACTGGCCTGCCTGCTGCCCTTCCTGCCTGTGATCTTTCCTTCTAGTTCTAAGAACATGAACGTTGGAATCAGACCCTGATCGGAGACACTGGTCTATCTCAGAAGTGTCGCTCCCTGTGACACCTTGGGAAAGTCATTTAATCTCACTAAACCCTGTGTCCTTACCTCTAGAAAGGGGAAGCAATAGCATCGGCTTGATTGGCCTGCTGTGAGGACAGTACATGCTGAGCCCTTGGTACTTGCCTTAGTACATATAGCAGGCTCAGTAATTGTTACGTGGGGGCTCGTTGTGCAGCCTGCAGACTTACTTTTCTAAAAATCTGATAGAACTCTGCTTGAACTAACTTGGATTTCTGTTTTCTCAAAACAAACTTCAGACTAGTTGGCAGTGCATACAAGGCCCTTCACAGCTTAGGTTGCTAGCCTTGTCTGCTGCTTCATCCCTTTTCCTCAGCCTGTGAGCCACTGACCAGTGTAGACCAGACACATTCATGTGACCAGAGATTAGAGCATGCTCTTCTCTCTGCCTGACTGAACCTCCTATAAGGAATTTGTCCTTGACTCTCAAGCCCACAGAAAGACGTCTTCTCTTTGAAGCCCCACCTGACATGCTGGGCTGGGTCATGGCTCACTTATCTATGTTACAGTGATTATCTGTTGTCACATGGGTGTTGTGCCTTAGACTCCTCTGTCTTATTCATCTCATTTATTGGATCTCATTTATATTATGCATACTGTGGGGTTTGATCAAGATGTGAATATGGGAAATACTTTACCTGCACAAGTCATTTATGGAAACCAGCCCTACTCCCTTGTTCTCTAGTGACATGGTTGGTCAGAATTAGAGGTAGAGTTTCTGTATCTTAAAACTTACCTGTCTTTCCTGGTGGCCATGTAGTCCTCAGAACAGACTCCTTAAAAGTGAATCCTATTTGCTGCTGTGGACCTTGACTGTGTTTTATTTATTCAACAACTTTATTGAACACCCAGTTTGTGTAAGTCAAGGGACACAAAGAATTGCATTAAGACACAAGAGAAATCCTGCTGTTTGCAAAGAGGTTGAGAGGGAGATCACAGTAGGTAGCAATTCAGAAGTAAACACTCAATAAAATAATCCTGCGACATCTACAGTCGACAGTGAGTTTTCTGATGCCGGCTGTTAAGTCTGAAGTTCTACTAGGTTAAGACTCACAGTTTTGTCAGTTTTCATCTTTTAAAAACAATGTGTTGATATGTTCCTTCATTGTTGATAACCCGCCTTCCTGACTCTCTAACCTTAAAAGCTACAAATTCAGTAGCATTCTTTTGAAAAGACGTTAACGAAAGGGGGAGGAGGTGTGAATCAGGAGAAAAGTTCTAGCAAAAAGCACAGCCTAAGCATTGTTTTTAAAACTAGACATAAAACTTAATTTTGAGCTTCTTGACAGTTAACGCAAAAAAGAATAATAAAGTAAATATTAGGAACTGAATTAACACTTTGAAATATTATGATTGTAAAACTTTGAAATCGCTTAGTTAAAAGCTTTTCTTTGTTTTCAAGAACATGTAGTGATTGTAGGCATCCACTGTGGTCCTTCATGTGCTTCAGCCTTGCTTCCAGATCTGAGATGATGTTGGATCCAGACTTGGAAGTGAGGATGGGCCTTTGTTCCTAAGTTTGAAAGATAGTGGACTATAGGCTCTCGCTATTATTCCATGTTTTTTAGTTAGTCATTAAAAATGTTGCCTCTGGAAGTGGCACCTGCCATCCTTTTAGTGGTAAAAGTGTAATATTTTTGTACTAACAGCCGCTTAGTAGGTACAAAAAAGACACAAGAGTTACATGGTTTAGTAAATGCCTTTACATGCATCTAATTGGATTCAGCCTTCCCAGTAACTCTCTAATGTTTTGAATCCATCCACATTTAACATGGATCAACCTGAGACTCATAGAGGTTAAGTAAATCAACAGCTGATTTGTGGCAGAACCAGGATTGGAAATCAGGTCCGGGGATTCTCTGGGCTCGTTTGCTCCATTCCACCATGCTCAACAAATATTTGTTAGGTTCCATAGCTAACTGGCTAAACAGTGCTTCTGATGGATGCAAGGGTCCAGAGGAGAATACGCAGCAAAGTGTTGAACTTGAGTGTGTATGGATATGTGAGTCAGTGGGTGTTCGTGAAAAAAAGTGCAGTAGTATCAAAATTTAATGTTCTACTCTTTCTTGAATTTAGCTCCGATCTCATTTTAGAGAGCTGGTGTCAGAAGATATTTCTGCCTAAGGATCAAAAAAGATTCAAACTGTGATGATTGGTAACCAGTGATAGAGAACTCTGCTCATAGCTACAATTTTGTGTGTTTATGAGTGTGCTTTTCAGTAAATATTTATAAGTAGCATTCTTTCTTCCTTGAAAAATACATTTTGGGAGGATGACTTTAAAAAAACAAATTTGATTTTCATTTTCTGAAACTGGCTATTGTATGGCAGCCCATCACTGGAAGTTTATTCGTGACTGTCTCTGAAATGAACTTTTATGCATCTGTGCAAAGCTTGCCTCATGTCTCCAAGTGGGACCAGTCACCAATCAATGGCATCACAGTGAAAGCCAGAGGTGGAAAGGGAGCAGGTCCAGATCCACTAACATAACACATGAAACTAGAGACTGACATTAAAGAGGTGTCATGACTACATATCCCTTCCCCTATTCCTGCTGAGAAGTCTTATTCTAGATCAGAGCTCTGATTCAAAGAAAATAGCGAAGGGCAGGTCTTGAGTAGACTAGAAATGTTGATGCAGGAAATGCCATCTTGGTGAATCCTTTCTCTTTTCTCTCCTTCCAGCCAAAGACATCTCTTTGACCTCACCTCTTCCTCCTTGTCTATCCCAACCATGAGGTATAATAATCTGCCATGTATGTCCATTACGTTTGCATAGTAAGCTCCTTGAGGGAAAGGTTCATGTCTTTGTCTTTGGCTTGTAGTAGAAGGCCACCTGAAATTCTTGAACAATCTGGAATTCCTAGATAAGCCTCATGTTCATCATACATCTAGAACTATGGTGCATTTCCTTACTTCCCTACATCTTTCTCCATCTCTTGTGTTGCATGAGAGTGAATAAGCTACTCCTGTATCAAATGACTCTGTGACACTTGACATATGAGCACTTGGTAATTAGTAATGATATGGGCACTATCTCAGGTTTAACAAGCTCTACTGCAAGAAGGATTTCACTTTCTCTCCCTTAATTTCCTTTATGAAAATTATCGGGCTTCCCTGGTGGCGCAGTGGTTGAGAGTCCGCCTGCCGATGCAGGGGACACGGGTTCGTGCCCCGGTCCAGGAAGATCCCACATGCCGTGGAGTGGCTGGGCCCGTGAGCCATGGCCGCTGAGGCTGTGCATCCGGAGCCCGTGCTCCACAACAGGAGAGGCCACAACAGTGAGAGGCCCATGTACCGCAAAAAAAAAGAAAGAAAATTATCTTGGTGTGTGCAGATATTAAGATCTGTACTTTGAAGATTTTAATAATCCTTACCCAAATATCTTGGATAAACAAAATCCTCTATATTGTTGGACAAACAACAAAAACTATCTCAGACCCTTTTTTCTGGGTCTTCTCACATCCATTTAAGGCAAGATAAAATGCCCATGTGGAAGTACAACCTTAATCTAATTTTATTCAGGGTTTTTTTCTCTCCTTTCTTTGAAGAGGAAGATGCATGGGAAAAATTCTCAGATTCATTCCAATTCTAAGATTACTTGATTCCTGATTCTTTTCTAGCATTCACATAGACCCAATTTGGTCAGACGTTGTTTCTGACTTGATGTTTTAAAGTGAATAATATAATGAGTTGTAGCTTAGAAGAAATATTTCAATGAAAAAAATAGAGTTGTTAACATGATTCTCTAGGGTACTACATTAAGCTTTTCACTAAAGTGGGTTTTTTTGAGAGATAATTGACGTATTATATTAGTTTCGGGCATACAACATAATGATTATATGTGCATATGTTGTGAAATGATCCCACGATAAGTCTAGTTAACGTATCACCACACAGTTACAAATTTTTTCTCTTTTTTGATAAGAACTTTTAAGATCTACTTCCTTAGCAACTTTCAGATATAGAATACAATATTATTAACTGTAGTCACCATGCTTTCATTACATCCCCATGACTTTTTCACTTTATAACTAGAAATTTATACCCTTTGACCATCTTTACCCATTTCACCCCCTACTTCCCGCCTCTGACAACCACGAGTCTGTTCTCTATATCTGAGTTCAGCTTATTTTTAGACTCCATATATAAGTAAGATCATACAGTTTTTGTCTTTCTCTGACTCATTTCATTTAGCATAATACCCTCAAGGTCCATCCGTGTTGTCACAAATGGCAAGATTTTATTCTTTTTTATGGCTGAATAATGTTCCATTGTGCATATATATATCATAGTTTCTTTATCCATTCATCCATTGATCAACACTTAGATTGTTTCTATGTCTTGGCTATTGTAAATAATGCTGCAATGAATATAGGGGTGCAGATAGCTTTTCAAGTTAGTGTTTTCATTTCCTCTGGATAAATACCCAGAAGTGGAATTGCTGGATCGTATTTTTATTTATAGTTCTAATTTTAATTTTTTGAGGAACCTCCATACTGATTTCCATGGTGGTGGAACCAATTTACACTCCCACCAATAGTGTATAAGAGTTCCCTTTTCTCCACATCCTTGCCAGCACTTCTAATCCCCTTTTATTCTTTTTAATAATAACCATTCCAACAGGTGTGAGGTGATATCTCATTGTGATTTTGATTTGCATTTCCCTGTGATTAGTGAGGTTGGGCATCTTTTCATGTACCTGTTGGCCATCTGTATATGTTCATTGGTAAAACGTCTATTCAGATCCTCTGCCCATTTTTAAATCAAACTGTTTGGGGATTTTTTGCTATTGAATTGAATGAATTCTTTACATATTTTAGATATTAATCCCTTATCAGATATACGATTTACAAATATTTTCTCACATTATGTATGTTGTCATTTTATTTTGTTGATGGTTTCCTTTGCTGTGTACAAACTTTTTAGTTTGATGTAGTTCCCACCTGATTATTTTTGCTTTTGTTGCCTTTGCTTTTGGTGTCAAGTCCAAAAAATTGCCAAGAGCCATGTCAAAGAGTTTATTGCCTATGTTTTCTTCTAGGAATTTTATAGTTTCTATTTGAGTTATTTTAATCCAGTTAGAGTTGCTTTTTATGTATGGTATAACATGGTGATCCAGTTTTTTCCTTTATTATGTGGTTGTCCACTTTTCTCAGCACCATTTATTGAAGAGACTGCCCTTTTATCATTTTATATTCTTGATTTCTTTGTCATAAATTAATTGACCATATATGCACAGGCTTTTTCTGGGCTCTCTATTCTGTTCCATTGATCAGTGTGTCTGTTTTTATGACAATATCATACTGTTTTGATTATTATAGCTTTGTAATAGACTTTGATATCAGGGAGTGTGATTCCTCCAGCTTTATTCTTCTTTCTCAAGATTGCTTTGATTATTCAGGGTTTTGTGGTTCCATACAAATTTTAGGATTTTTCTTTTACCTCTGCAAAAAATACCATTGGAATTTTGGGGTTGCATTGACTCTGTAAATGGGTTTGGGTAGTACAGACATTTTAACAATATTAATTCTTCTAATCCATGAGCACAGAATCTCTTTATATTTATTTGTGTCATCTTCAATTTCTTTCATCAATATCTAGTTATCAATGTACAGGTTTTTCACCTCCTTGGTAAAGTTTATGTCTGTGTATTTTATTATTCTTGATGTAATTGAAAATGGTATTATTTTATAATTTCTCTTTCTGGTAGTTCATTATCAGTGTATAGAAATACAAAACATTTTGGTGTGTTGATTTTGTATCCTGCAACTTTCTAAATTCATTTATTAGTTCTAATAGTTTTTTGGTCGTGTCTTTGGATTTTCTATATGTAAGATGACATCATCTGCAAACAAAGCAGTTTTACTTCTTCCTTTCTGATTTGTATGCCTTTTATTTCTTTTTCTTGCCTCATTCCTCTCTCTAGGACTCCTAATACTATGTTGAAAAGAAGTGGTGAGAGTGGGAATTCTTGTCTTGATCCTGATCTTAGAGGAAAATTTTTCAGATTTTCACCATTGAGCATGACGTTAGCAGTGGGTTTGTCATATATAGCCTTCATTATGTGAGGTACATTCCCTTTATACCCATTTTATTGAGAGTTTTTTATCATAAATGAATGCTGAATTTTGTCAAATGCCCTTTCTGCCTCTATTGAGATAACCATATGATTTTTATCCTTCATTTTGGTTAATATGGTATATCACAATGATTGAAATGCAGATATTGAACCATCCTTGCATCCTTGGAATAAATCCCACTTGATCATGGTGTATGATCCTTTGAATGTATTGTAGAATTCAGTTTTCTAACATTTTGTTGAAGATTTTTGCATTGATGTTCATCAGGGCTATTGGCCCATAAGTTTCTTTCCTTGTAGTGTCCTTGTCTGGTTTTGATACCAGGGTAATGCTGGCCTCACAAAATGAGTTTGAACGTATTCCCTTCTGTTCTAGTTTTTGGAAGAGTTTGAGAAGGATTGGTATTAATTCTCTTTAAATGTTTGGTAGAATCTGCTAGTGAAGCCATCTGGTGCTGGGCTAAAGTTTTACAAATACCCAAGGTAATGAGACCTCATACCAGAGTGTGATTTGAATGTCTGGTGACTTCTGTTCCTTTAAGCTGTTGAAATTCTTTACTATTGAAACCTGAGAATTTTAAGAGGAGCACCTACACAAGAATCTTGTCCTCGGCCATCAAAATGGCCAGTGGCTCCAACATCTTAGGAAAGAAACAATACTTTATGTTTAGGAATGGGACACTGCAGGAGTTTATTCCTCCTTTTCTCCCACTCTGATCCTTTGTGTTTTGTATTACTCCCTTAAACTAATTGTTGAAAGAGATGTTGCAGGAGGCCTATGAGGCTAATTTTTCAATGTGTCTAAGTGTTTGTAAGAGTTACACCACCAGGGACCTCAGAGAAGTTATAATTTTATTTCTCAGTTTTTATGGGTTGATGTGGAAATCTGTGAGAAAGCAAGGAAACATTTTTTAGCTCAATGAGTACCCTACATTAGTGAAGAGTAGGAGTCACTAAGGATTGTCATGTTGCTCAAAGAGATTTAATTTTTTACTTATAAACTACCTTCCTTGCAACAGTAAAGGCAGCCTCTTCTGAGAAAGGTTTAAAAGATCTGAAATAATAAATTATAAGTATGTCATGATGCAGGATTCCTCTCTTTCTTCCTCTTAGCTTCTGGGAGGCTAAGCTTTTAATGGTGATTACGTATCAGATTTGAGCTTACGGTGGTCTTCTAATTCACTGGTTAAAAAGTGCCATTGATGGCACTAATGTTTTCATTGTGCTTTTAATAAAGTTCTTTGGATAGAAGAAACACTTCCCAGAATTCTGAATGCTTCCCCAACAATCCTCTACATCCCCTCTCAAAACACTGTTTTGAGGGACTTCTTCCTTTGTACATTTTGCTTAAATAGATTTATTGAGAACTTTTTGAACATGTATAGGAAAATCACAAAAATCCAATGAATAATGTAGGAAGCTTCTTAAAATGACCGGATACCTCTGACAGTTGGCTTTTGGAAAGGCAGAGCTCTGTTAAATATTATATGACACAAATAATATTTCTTTGCAGAAGATGGGTTATTATTAGTGTTTCTTTAGGAAATGGAAATAGCAGCAATGGGATAAAGACATTTGTTTGGTTTTCTACAATTCCTTCAGCCAGAAGCTCTTCAGAGCACATAGGGCCTTCTGGCTGGGTATGCCTGGGGTTGGTCTAATAGGAGAGGGGCATTCATTTTACCAAATGAACGAGTGAGATTTCTAGCCAACATCAGAAAAAACTAGGGAAGAGGAGGTGTAGATTGTTTGAGAGACATGACATGACTGCTAGTAAGCTCATCAAATCCTGGCAGCCTTAGAAGAGAGTCTAAAATGCTTTCTTACCACTCCACTTTTTTTGGACCCACCTTCTGTATCCCTGCTCAGAAAAATGACTGAACTCAGGGGTCCAAAAGAGAATGGGTCAAAGTGAACTTCCCTAAATAAAGATGTTGACAATATCAAAACTAGCTGAGAATGTGGGGTAACTTGGACCCTCACTCATTGCTGATGGCACTATAAGTTGGTACCACTACTTTAGAAGGTGAGTTGGAAGTTCTAACTCAGCATTTCTGCTTCAGTATATCTAGCAGGAGGTAAGCATGAGAGTGTCCACTGCCAAATAATAGAGTATTTCTATACCATGGGAAAGTAACTATGAACCATTTAAAGGGAATAAGCTAGGTCTGTTCCAGCTCAACACAGAGGAATCTCCAAGATGCATTGAGTGGGTGGAATAAAAGTTGAGATATATACATATATATGTATATATATATACACATATATATACACACATACATATATATTTACATATACACATAATATTATATTTGTATTAATGCCTTTTATGAGATAGTGTATAGTTTCTGTTGCTACATTTACATACAACCACACATAGATATGAGCATGTATACGAGTGTGTAGGTGTGTCTGGAACGAGATTAACCTAGTTTTACCACTGGGAAGAAAGAGGAAACAGGGATGCAGGATGATCACAGAGGCTGTAGACTTTTCTGAAATACCAAAAAGTCTTAAATAAATACATGCTCATGTATTACCGGTGTAATTTAAAGCTTAGAACAGAGAGGAGAGCATTGCCCTTTTCGTAGAGGGTGGGACTGGGAAGTTTGTGGGGCTAGGGGAGGTTTTTGCATGAAAGTGATCTGCGACATATTTTAGAGAACAAACAACTTGACTGATTGGAGATAGGAGTTGCTTCTTCTAAGTCAGTGGGTTACCCTCATGTACAGTGCTTTCCCTTGCCTTACTTCCGATTTGGCTACTTGTAAAATGTGAATGTAACGGCTAGCTCTCGTTTATCTCAAAGGTGCCTCAGAAACATTATTCAGTTTCAGATGAGAATATGTTCTTTCCATGGCTGCATAAGTTTTTTAGAGAAAGCCAAGATGAGTGTCACAGAAGGAGCTTGTGAAGATCATAAAAAATCATAGGTGCCAATGTACAAAGATGACTAGGACAGCAGGAAAAGAGCCGCGTTTGCGCACAAAGGATATTATTGAACAGCACAGATGTAGTTTTCAAAACAATACACCTACATTTAACCTGCCAGCCCTCATCCTGTGGCTGCAACATCTATTTGATAAAAGTCACTGTTGCAAGATTTTTCCTTCCCTCCGGGTTGTGCAACTTCCTCACTTTAAGAATCCCGCTCCTGGGCTTCTCTGGTGGCGCAGTGGTTGAGAGTCCGCCTGCCGATGCAGGGCACACCGGTTCGTGCCCGGTCCAGGAAGATCCCACATGCCGCGGAGCGGCTGGGCCCGTGAGCCATGGCCGCTGAGCCTGCCCGTCCGGAGCCTGTGCTCTGCAACGGGAGAGACCACAACAGTGACAGGCCCGCGTACCGCAAAAAAAAAAAAAAAATCCCACTCCTGAGCTTTGCAACAAGGCTGCACTTAAGTCGAGTTTTCAGACTACCATGGAACTAGGCTTGAAGTAGAGTCAACTATGTTATCCATCAGTTTTTTTTTATTATTATTGTTAAATTACGGTGAAATTCTTTCATTTATTTACAGAGAAACAAAATATTCTGTAGGAAGTATTAAGCAGGATACAACAAAAAGGATACATTACATTCCTATTTGTCTCTTATGAGAAAAGAAGGGGAGAATTTTTTCTAAAATTTTATCTACATTGTTTAAAATATTTTCTGGCAATTTGAAACAGTAAGTTGAAAACAGTCATCTTTGTGTTAAATCTAGAATGTCTATTTTTTTTACGATTATGCCAGTAGTCATTAAAATTCTCTTTTACTTGTTTTTTATTCTCTACCTCAAATAACCCTTGTTTATTGCACTTAATACCTCTATAAACTAGTTGGCTGAAAAGTGGCCTTGTTGGGAAGCAGGTACAGAAGGTCTGTTGTAAATAGTAAGTAAAATTATCCATCAGTTTTTGGCCATGGGAAGCACTTATATTCCACTAGATGCAAAGCTGTTTCTAGTTCCACTAATTCCACACTGAATTAGTTTTTCAGTGTGTGGCTTATACGAAGTGAGGATAGAAAAGTCAATAGAATCCATCTCTTTGGGTTAATTTAATCTAATCTTACAACCTTGGAAATAATGCCCATCATATTGGCTGCATTAAATTAGTTTATTGATTAACCCTTTCACTTGGTTTGTCTATTGCTTGAAATCTATATTAACCTTTACCTTTGTCAGGCTTTGACTCAGGCTAACATTCTGGAGGAAAATGAAATGGGATCTTCCAGTTCATTGCTCTCTGCTGTATAGAGATGCATTTTAAGTTGTATATAGTCAGGTATGTGTTTTCTGTTAGTGTTTACGGAGCATAAAACCGCTGCCCAGAGTTGGACCCAGGGGTCACCACACTGCTTAGTTTGCTGTCTCCCACAGGAAATCCACTGTTACAGAAGAGCATCCTGGTGTGATTTCTGTTTTACAACGTTAGTATCAAAGGTTAGGCCCCCAAACCCTTTATTCCATTATTAGACCCTGAGTATACCTTCCGATTTATCTAAAGCTATTTTGGTCATTCATCATTTCATTTAATATATATATATATATAAGTACATATTAAGTGCTCAAAACTTGTCAGGTTCTGTGTGTTGGACATAAAAGATGGAAAAGAAGTACATACTCTCAAAGAGTTTAAAGGGCATTTGGGAAGATTAATGTGTAAGTAAATAAATGCAGTATTAGGAGTATGAATAAAGGTAAGAAAAGTTAAAAATGAGAAGTAGCCCATATATATCTTGATTCTGTAGCAGCTTTTGCAGTAATGAGTTTCACATGATTATATAAGAAGTACTTTTAGTGTTTTAAAAATAAAATGTATATGTGTGAGAAAGCACCTAACTTAGTAGCTAGTACATTTCAGGTTTTCAGTATATGTTAGTTTCCCCTTCTCTGGAGCTTTGAGTTGCCTGGTCTATACCTTGGGATGATAAATTGATAGATTCCAGTTACATTCCTTTTCTAGTCTCATCTTTTAGATTGGCTAACTCTTGTATTTTAGTGTGACTTCATTTGGTACAACTTCCTCCCCTTGATCATTATACTTAATCTTTTTGAATCTTTTCCAGATCCATTACATTTTTCTTTAAGAACAACAATTTGAACTGCACACAATGTACCAAATACATAAGCACCCTTGTTCTCCAAAATTATAGGATAATATTTTGTACCTTTTCTAATGATCATTGACATTCTGTTGGCCATTTTTCCAGGCAATAACACACTGGGTCAATGTCATTAAAAATAGTTTGTGATGTCATCAAGTCTTCTTTTCTAAGTTGTGCCAGAGAGAAAGCTTATTAGGCAGCTGCGAAAATATGGGTTAATTTTTTTTTTTTAGTAAAAAAATACTGTCTTGTGCTCGCCCATGGTGACATTCACTAGTTGTTTGTTTGTTTTGTTGATTGTTTGCCACTCATAGCTTCAGAAGTTTGCTCTGCAAATCACCTCTAATGCCATGGTGGTTGTGGTACTTACAGTTCATATTGCTGCAGAAGCTCTGTGTCATCTGCACACTTAAAGATCTCAAAGTATATTTGCTCCAAAAGGTGTTAGAACTCAGTTGAATCCATTCATTCCCTCCCATATTTCCAGTGTGCCTAAAACTACCTCCTTTCTATAATACAGAACAGCACTGACCAATTTCATGGCAACATTTTTGAAAAGAGAGTTTGCTGTGGAACCTTGGCAATTTTATGAAATATTTCATACATGTAAAAATACATAGTGCCTATATGTGAGCTACAAAGAATAAAGGTAAAATGAGCCCATGTACTTACTATTCAGCTAAACCAACCTTATTGATAACCGTTCTCCTTACCTAACTGTATTTCTTTACCTCCTCCCCAGAGGAAACCTCGGACCAAAATTTTGCATTTGTCATTCTCTTGCTTCTCTTTAGGGTTTGCTACATTTCTCTAAACACTAATAAACAATATTTTTTTCTTTTTGAAAATTTTAATGTAAATGGTATATTCTTCTGGAACTTGTATTATTACTTAATATTGAGAGTTTCATTTATGTTGATATATATAGTTCTCATCAGTTAATTTTCAATTGTTCTCTGGTATTCCAGTGCATGCATTTGTCACAATGTATTTATCCTGTCAGTGGAGAGTTTGGGATTTATTTTACATGTGTGTTTGTCTGTGTGCTGCCCTATTATGAACATTCTTGTACTTGTGTGAGAACTTCTGTAGGATTTATACTTAGAAGTGAAATTGATGAGCTGTGTACATCTTCATTCATATTGTCTAAAGCCAAATTGAATTCCAGAGTTGTGCTTTATACTAGTTTACGTTCCCACCATCATTTTCTGAATCCACCTTGCTGTACTGGTTTTTGTTGGACTTGTATATTTTTTGCAAATCTGATAGAGTGAACTGGTGTCATATTGTGTTTAATTTTTATTACTATTGAGGTTGGGCATCTTTTTCACGTTTTTACCAGACATGATCTGTGTTTCTTTTCTTTTCTTTTTGTTTTTTTATGGAAACGCCTGCTCATAGTTTTTTTTTTTTTTTAACATCTTTATTGGAGTATAATTGCTTTACAATGGTGTGTTAGTTTCTGCTTTATAACAAAGTGAATCAGTTATACATATACATATGTTCCCATATCTCTTCCCTCTTGCGTCTCCCTCCTTCCCACCCTCCCTATCCCACCCCTCCAGGCGGTCACAAAGCACCGAGCTGATCTCCCTGTGCTATGCGGCTGCTTCCCACTAGCTATCTACCTTACGTTTGGTAGTGTATATATGTCCATGCCTCTGTCTCGCTTTGTCACAGCTTACCCTTCCCCCTCCTCATATTCTCAAGTCCATTCTCTAGTAGGTCTGTGTCTTTATTCCTGTCTTACCCCTAGGTTCTTCATGACATTTTTTTTTCTTAAATTCCGTATATATGTGTTAGCATACGGTATTTGTCTTTCTCTATCTGACTTACTTCACTCTGTATGACAGACTCTAGGTCTATCCACCTCATTACAAATAGCTCAATTTCGTTTCTTTTTATGGCTGAGTAATATTCCATTGTATATATGTGCCACATCTTCTTTATCCATTCATCCGATGATGGATGCTTCGTTGTTTCCATCTCCTGGCTATTGTAAATAGAGCTGCAATGAACCTTTTGGTACATGACTCTTTTTGAATTATGGTTTTCTCAGGGTATATGCCCAGTAGTGGGATTTCAGGGTCATATGGTAATTCTATTTGTAGTTTTTTAAGGAACCTCCATACTGTTCTCCACAGTGGCTGTATCAATTTACATTCCCACCAACAGTGCAGGAGGGTTCCCTTTTCTCCACACCCTCTCCAGCATTTATTGTTTGTAGATTTTTTGATCATGGCCATTCTGACTGGTGTGAGATGATATCTCATTGTAGTTTTGATTTGCATTTCTCTAATGATTAATGAAGTTGAGCATTCTTTCATGTGTTTGTTGGCAGTCTGTATATCTTCATTGGAGAAATGTCTGTTTAGGTCTTTTGCCCATTTTTGGATTGGGTGGTTTGTTTTTTTGTTATTGAGCTGCATGAGCTGCTTATAAATTTTGGAGATTAATCCTTTTCAATTGCTTCATTTACAAATATTTTCGCCCATTCTGAGGGTTGTCTTTTGGCCTTGTTTATGGTTTCCTTTGCTGTGCAAAAGCTTTTAAGTTTCATTAGGTCCCGTTTGTTTATTTTTGTTTTTATTTCCATTTCTCTAGGAGGTGGGTCAAAAAGGATCTTGCTGTGTTTTACGTCATAGAGTGTTCTGCCTATGTTTTCCTCTAAGAGTTTGATAGTTTCTGGCCTTACAGTTAGGTCTTTAGTCCATTTTGAGCTTATTTTTGTGTATGGTGTTAGGGAGTGATCTAATTTCATACTTTTACATGTAGCTGTCCAGTTTTCCCAGCACCACTTATTGAAGAGGCTGTCTTTTCTCCACTGTACATTCCTGCCTCCTTTATCAAAGATAAGGTGACTATATGTGTGTGGGTTTATCTCCGGGCTTTCTATCCTGTTCCATTGATCTATCTTTCTGTTTTTGTGCCAGTACCATACTATCTTGATTACTGTAGCTTTGTAGTATAGTCTGAAGTCAGGGAGCCTGATTGCTCCAGCTCCGTTTTTTGTTCTCAAGATTGCTTTGGCTATTTGAGGTCTTTAGTGTTTCCACACAAATTGTGAAATTTTTTGTTCTAGTTCTGTGAAAAATACCAGTGGTAGTTTGATAGGGATTGCATTGAACCTGTGGATTGCTTTGGGTAGTAGAGTCACTTTCACAATGTTGATTCTTCCAATCCAATAACAGGGTATATCTCTCCATCTATTTGTATCACCTTTAATTTCTTTCATCAGTGTCTTATAATTTTCTGCATACAGGTCTTTTGTCTCCTTAGGTAGGTTTATTCCTAGATATTTGATTCTTTCTGTTGCAATGGTAAATGGGAGTGTTTTCTTGATTTCACTTTCAGATTTTTCATCATTAGTGTATAGGAATGCCAGAGATTTCTGTGCATTAATTTTGTATCCTTCTACTCCACGAAGTTCATTGATTAGCTCTAGTAGTTTTCTGGTAGCATCTTTAGGACTCTCTATGTACAGTATCATGTCATCTGCAAACAGTGACAGCTTTACTTCTTCTTTTCCGATTTGGATTCCTTTCATTTTCTTTTCTTCTCTGATGGCTGTGGCTAAAACTTCCAAAACTATGTTGAATAAGAGTGGTGAGAGCAGGCAACCTTGTCTTGATCCTGATCTTAGTGGAAATGCTTTCAGT
Organism: Tursiops truncatus; assembly: GCF_011762595.2. Lineage (NCBI taxonomy): Eukaryota > Metazoa > Chordata > Mammalia > Artiodactyla > Delphinidae > Tursiops > Tursiops truncatus. Next base: position 77,032,390 of record NC_047035.1, on the reverse strand, counting down.
TTTTCACCATTGAGGACAATGTTGGCGGTGGGTTTGTCATATATGGCCTTTATTATGTTGAGGAAAGTTCCCTTTATGCCTACTTTCTGCAGGGTTTTTAATCATAAATGGGTGTTGAATTTTGTCAAAAGCTTTCTCTGCATCTATTGAGGTGATCATATGGTTTCTCTCCTTCAATTTGTTAATATGGTTTATCACATTGATTGTTTTGTGTATATTGAAGAATCCTTGCATTCCTGGAATAAACCCCACTTGATCATGGTGTAAGATCCTTTTAATGTGCTGTTGGATTCTGTTTGCTAGTATTTTGTTGAGGATTTTTGCATCTATGTTCATCAGTGATATTGGCCTGTAGTTTTCTTTCTTTGGGACATCCTTGTCTGGTTTTGGTATCACAGTGATGGTGGACTCGTAGAATGAGTTTGGAAATGTTCCTCCCTCTGCTGTATTTTGGAAGAGTTTGAGAAGGATAGGTGTTAGCTCTTCTCAAAATGTTTGATAGAATTCGCCTGTGAAGCCATCTGGTCCTGGGCTTTTGTTAGTTGGAAGATTTTTAATCACAGTTTCAATTTCAGTGCTTGTGATTGGTCTGTTCATATTTTCTATTTCTTCCTGATTCAGTCTTGGCAGGTTGTGCTTTTCTAAGAATTTGTCCATTTCTTCCAGGTTGTCTATTTTATTGGCATAGAGTTGCTTGTAATCTCTCATGATCCTTTGTATTTCTGCAGTGTCAGTTGTTACTTCTCCTTTTTCATTTCTATTTCTATTGATTTGAGTCTTCTCCCTTTTTTTCTTGATGAGTCTGGCTAATGGTTCATCAATTTTGTTTATCTTCTCAAAGAACCAGCTTTTAGTTTTATTGATCTTTGCTATCATTTCCTTCATTTCTTTTTCATTTATTTCTGACCTGAGTTTTATGATTTCTTCCTTTCTGCTAACTTTGGGGTTTTTTTTATTCTTCTTTCTCTAATTGCTTTAGGTGCAAGGTTTAGGTTGTTTATTTGAGATGTTTCTTGTTTCTGTGGTAGGATTGTATTGCTATAAACTTCCCTCTTAGAACTGCTTATGCTACATCCCATAGATTTTGGGTCATCCTGTCTCCATTGTCATTTGTTTCTAGGTATTTTTTGATTTCCTCTTTGATTTCTTCAGTGATCACTTCGTTATTAAGTAATGTATTGTTTAGCCTCCATGTGTTTGTATTTTTTACAGATCTTTTCCTGTAATTGATATCTAGTCTCATAGCGTTGTGGTTGCAAAAGATACTTGAAACAATTTCAATTTTCTAAAATTTACCAAGGCTTGACTTGTGACCCAAGGTATGATCTATCCTGGAGAATGTTCCATGCATTCCATGCACTTGAGAAATGTTCCATGCAAGTTCCATGCACTTGAGAAAAATGTGTATTCTGTTGTTTTTGGATGGAATGTCCTATAAATATCAATTAAGTCCATCTTGTTTTATGTATCATTTAAAGCTTGTGTTTCCTTATTTATTTTCATTTTGGATGATCTGTCCATTGGTGAAAGTGGGGTGTTAAAGTCCCCTACTATGAATGTGTTACTGTCCATTTCCCCTTTTATGGCTGTTAGTATTTGCCTTATGTATTGAGGTGTTCCTATTTTGGGTGCATAAATATTTACAATTGTTATATCTTCTTCTTGGATCAATCCCTTGATCGTTTTGTAGTGTCTTTCTTTGTCTCTTCTAATAGTCTTTATTTTAAAGTCTATTTTGTCTGATATGAGAATTGCTACTCCAGCTTTCTTTTGGTTTCTATTTGCATGGAATATCTTTTTCCATCCCGTCACTTTCAGTCTGTATGTGTCTCTAGGTCTGAAGTGGTTCTCTTGTAGACAGCAAATATGTGGGTCTTGTTTTTGTATCCATTCAGCCAGTCTGTGTCTTTTGGTGGGAGCACATAGTCCATTTACATTTAAGGTAATTATCGATATATATGTTCCTATTCCCATTTTCTTAATTGTTTTTGGTTCATTATTGTAGGTCTTTTCCTTCTCTTGTGCTTCTTGCCTAGAGAAGTTCCTTTAACAGTTGTTGTAGAGCTGGTTTGCTGGTGCTGAACTCTCTCAGCTTTTGCTTGTCTGTAAAGGTTTTAATTTCTCCATGAAATCTGAATGAGATCCTGGCTGGGTAGAGTAATCTTGGTTGCAGGTTTTTCTCCTTCATCACTTTAAATATGTCCTGCCACTCCCTTCTGGCTTACAGAGTTTCTGCTGAAAGATCAGCTGTTAACCTTATGGGGATTCCCTTGTGTGTTATTTGTTGTTTTTCCCTTGCTGCTTTTAATATATTTTCTTTGTATTTCATTTTTGATAGTTTGATTAATATGTGTCTTGGCATATTTCTCCTTGGATTTATCCTGTATGGGACTCACTTTGCTTCCTGGACTTGATTAACTGTTTCCTTTCCCATATTAGGGAAATTTTCAACTATAATCTCTTCAAATATCTTCTCAGTCCCTTTCCTTTTCTCTTCTTCTTCTGAAACCCCTATAATTCGAATGTTGGTGCGTTTAATTTTGTCCCAGAGGTCTCTGAGACTATCCTCAGTTCTTTTCATTCTTTATTCTGCTCTTCAGTAGTTATTTCCACTATTTTATCTTCCAGGTCACTTATCCGTTCTTCTGCCTCAGTTATTTGGCTATTGATCCCATCTAGAGTATTTTGAATTTCATTTATTGTGTTGTTCATCATTGTTTGTTTCATCTTTAGTTCTTCTGGGTCCTTGTTAAATGTTTCTTGCATTTTGTCCATTCTATTTCCAAGATTTTGGATCATCTTTACTATCATTATTCTGAATTCTTTTTCAGGTAGACTGCCTATTTCCTCTTCATCTGTTAGGTCTGGTGCATTTTTATCTTGCTCCTTCATCTGCTGTGTGTTTTTCTGTCTTCTCATTTTGCTTATCTTACTGTGTTTGGGGTCTCCTTTTTGCAGGCTGCAGGCTCATAGTTCAGCAAATATATGGGTCTTGTTTTTGTATCCATTCAGCCAATCTGTGTCTTTTGGTATCTGTCCCCAGTGGCTAAGGTTGGTTCAGTGGGTTGTGTAGGCTTCCTGGTGGAGGGGACTAGTGCCTGTGTTCTGGTGGATGAGGCTGGATCTTGTCTTTCTGGTGGGCAGGTCCACATCTGGTGGTGTGTTTTGGGGTGTCTGTGGACTTATTATGATTTTAGGCAGCCTCTCTGCTAATGGGTGGGGTTGTGTTCCTGTCTTGCTAGTTGTTTGGCATAGGATGTACAGCACTGTAGCTTGCTGGTTGTTGAGTGAAGCTGGGTGCTGGTGTTGAGATGGACATCTCTGGGAGATTTTCGCCATTTGATATTATGTGGAGCTGGGAGGTCTCTTGTGGACCAGTGTCCTGAAGTTGGCTCTCCCACCTCAGAGGCACAGCACTGACTCCTGGCTGCAGCACCAAGAGCCTTTCATCCACGTGGCTCAGAATAAAAGGGAGAAAAAGTAGAAAGAAAGAATTAGTAGAAGTAGAAAGAAAGAAGGAAAGAAGAAAGAAAGAAAGAAAGAAAGGAGGGAGGGAGGGAGGAAGGAAGGAAGGAGGAAAAAAGAAAGAAGATAAAGTAAAATAAAATAAAGTAAGATAAAATATAATAAAGTTATTAAAATAAAAATTAAGGAAAAACATTTTTAAAAAAACGGACGGATAGAACCGTAGGACAAATGGTGGAAGCAAAGCTATACAGCATAAATCTTGCTCTCAAAGTCCACCTCCTTAATGTGGGATGATTCGTTGTCTATTCATGTATTCCACAGATGCAGGGTACATCAAGTTGATTGTGGAGCTTTAATCCGCTGCTTCTGAGGCTTCTGGGAGAGATTTCCCTTCCTCTTCTTTGTTCGCACAGCTCCCAGGGGCTCAGCTTTGGATTTGGCCCCGCCTCTGCATGTAGGTCGCCGGAGGGCTTCTGTTCTTTGCTCAGAGAGAACGGGGTTAAAGGAGCGGCTGATTCGGGGGCTCTGGCTCACTCAGGCCGGGGAGAGGGAGGGGCACGGAGTGGGGGGTGGGCCTGCAGCGGCAGAGGCCAGCGGGACGTTGCACCAGCCTGAGGCGCGCCATGTGTTCTCCTGGAGAGTTGTCCCTGGATCCCGGGACCCTGGCAGTGGCGGGCTGGACAGGCTCCCCAGAAGGGGGGTGTGGATTGTAACCTGTGCTCGCACACAGGCTTCTTGGTGGCGGCAGCAGCAGCCTTAGCATGTCCTGCCCGTCTCTGGGGTCCGCGCTGTTAGCCGCGGCTCGCGCCCGTCTCTGGAGCTCCTTTAAGCAGCGTTCTTAATCCCCTCTCTTCGAGCACCAGGAAACAAAGAGGGAAGAAAAAGTCTCTTGCCTCTTCGGCAGGTCCAGACTTTTCCCCGGACTCCCTCCCGGCTAGCCGTGGCGCACTAGCCCCCTGCAGGCTGTGTTCACGCCGCCAACCCCAGTCCTTTCCCGGCGCTCCGACCGAAGCCCGAGCCTCAACTCCCAGCCCCGCCCGCCCCAACGGGTAAGCAGACCAGCCTCTAGGGCTGGTGAGTGCCGGTCAGCACCGATCATCTGTGCGGGAATCTCCCCGCTTTGCCCTCCGCACCCCTGTTGCTGCGCTCTCCTCTGCAGCTCGACGCTGCCACCCTCTGCCACCCGCAGTCTCCGCCTGCGAAGGGGCTTCCTAGTGTGTGGAAACCTTTCCTCCTTCACAGCTCCCTCCCACTGGTGCAGGTCCCGTCCCTATCCTTTTGTCTCTGTTTATTCTTTTTTCTTTTGCCCTACCCAGGTACGTGGGGGGGGGGGTTTCTTGCCTTTTGGGAGGTCTGAGGTCTTCTGCCAGCGTTCAGTAGGTGTTCTGTAGGAGTTGTTCCACGTGTAGATGTATTTCTGGTGTATCTGTGGGGAGGAAGGTGATCTCCGCGTCTTACTCTTCCGCCTGCTTGTAGCTTTCCCCCATTTTTATACTGAGTTACTTTCTTTTCAAAATAGTTTGTAAGAATTCTTACATCTTATAATGTACATTATAGCTGTTAAGCTGTGGGTTATATGTTATAAGATCTTCCAGGTTTTGGCCTGTACTTTTACTTTGTCTGTCTTTTAATGAAACTGTATTTTTAGTTTTAATGCAGTCAGATGTATTAGATTTGTAAGATATGTGATATTCTTTGTTTCTTAAGTGATCCTTATTTATCACAATGCGCAAAGTATACTTCTTCTAAAATTTTGAAAGTTTTTCTTTTTACACTGAAATATTTAATCCACTGGAATTGATGTTATATGTGTTGTGAAGTGAGGATTTAGTTTTATTATTCAGGTAGCTAGCTAACCAGTTGCTAGGTGTCATTTACTGTAATGATTTATACTTGCACCTCTGTCAATATCAAGATTGTATGTGTGTCTGTACGTGAGTTAAAGTTCTATTTGATTATAAGCAATAGAAAATATTAGTAAAGTAGCCTGTTAAATTAACATGGGACTTATTTATCTCATGCAGTAAGTTGTCTGATGAAAGGCAGCTCAGGCTGGCATAGCAGTTCAAAAGCATCATCAAGAGCCTGAACTTATTTTACATTACGACTCTGCCATCCTTCACATCCTTAACATTTTCCTCATGGTTACAAGATGGCTGCCGCACCTCCAGGCATCATATTTGTGTTCAAGTCAGGAAAAAGAGGGGGAATTGTAAAGGACAAAGACCCAATCCTTGTGATGCTTTACCTTGTATTTTTCAGGAAGAGAAATTTTCCCTTAAGAAATCTTATTGTATTCAACTGTTAAAAAATGCTAGCCTTAGCTTAAAGGAGACTAGGAATTTAAATAGAGTGTTTAACTGGGTAGCGTCCACTGCAGAGGAAAGCAAGATGGAATGTGGTTGAAATAAGTATTGAGTGGACCAACTTACTGTATCTGCCACAATGGCCTGTTTCTGAGCTATACTTTTCCATTGGTCTTATATGCTTATGTTGGGCCCATTACCACATTATCTTACTTACTATAACTTTGAAAGAGTGTTGTTGTGTGGTAGGGCAAGTCCTTCTTCCTTATTCCCTATTGTTCTTCTTTCAGGCATCTTAGCTATTCTTTTTTCTTCCATGTAATTTTTAGAATTATCAAGTTAAGCACACACACACACTGGTTATTTTTGTTGCATTGTACTGAATCGATAGATTAATTTGAGGATAAATGACATTTTTACAGTATCTTTTTTCTCTTTGAGCATGGTCCATTTATTCAGGTCTCCTTTAATGTCTTTTAGTAACGGTTATATGAGTTTCTCCTGAAGTTGATAGATTTGAAAACATAATGATAACTAAAAGAAAGCGTGCGATCAATGACACATTACCTCGTATGTCAGATAAATATACAGGCACATAAAACAGTAATCTGCACTTTATAAGGACTCATACAAAGAAGGATACAAATCAAACACATTAGGATGTTTTCTATGGGTGCTCTGGAATCGAAGTAGAAATGAAAGTGAATGGGCCAATGTTGATTTATGGGCCAAGATGTGAGGAGTGTTATTAGCTCAAAGTTCAAAAAGTTAAAAAACTAAAAGTCCCATCATCTTTTGTTAATGTATTTTCCTGGTTTATTTGTTGTTATTTAAATCTTGTTGTTTTTTTAAACTTCATTTTGTAAATTTTTGTTGCTGGGACATAGAAATGCCTTTGTTTTTTTGGATGTTTATCTTAGAACCCACCACCTTGTAAATTTCATAATATTTCTGTTTGTCTTTGAATTCACTTGGGTTTTCTATACACGAAAGTATATAGACCGCAAACAATGACAGTGTTTTTCTTTTGCGATATTGCATGGTACAATGTTGAATAGTACTAGTGATAGTGGATATACTTGTTTTAATTTTTAAAGGGACTGCTTCTAGTGTTTTATCACTGAAGATGACTTAAGCAAGTTCCCTTCACTTCCTAGTTTGCTAGGGAGTTTTTTTGGTTTGTTTTTTTATTTTTTGTAAATGACTATTCCAGTGCTGCTTCTGCATCCATTAAGATCATCATAGCATTTTTCTGCCTTATTCCATTAATGTGATTGGTGCAACATCAGAAAGTATATTTATGTGCTCAACCTTAGAATCCCTGGAATGTGCTCAATTAGATTATGATATAATATCTTCTTCTTACTCTATTGGATTCAGTTTGCCATTATTTTGTTATTGTTGTTGTTTTATAAATTTATACTCATGAATGAAGCAGTCTTTGTCTTTTCCCCTATTCCCCTTAAGTGGTTTTAATCTCATAAAATAAAGTAGGGAAGGGAATATTTCCTATTTCTTATCTCTATTCAAAATGTTTTAAGACTAAATTAACTACAACCATAAAATGGTTGTGTGACTGTGGATGAGTTACTCAGTCTCATTAAGTTTTCACTTTCCTTATAAATAAAATGGGGACGATGATAGTACCAATGCCATGAGATTATTGAGAGGATTCACTGACATAACCTTATGAAGCATTTAGCTCGTTGACTGACATACAGGAAGCAAGAGTACAAAAATGATGGATACGGTTGTATTATCCTTCATTAGTCCCTTTTCATCCATAAACATATGGACTTGCTCTTTTCTTATGGAAAACAGTTTGCCTTTCATGTGCTGTAATTACACAAGCATGGATATTTGAAACCACCGAATGCACTAGGATTAATTCCCTTCGAGCACAGGTAGAATAACCAAGCATCAGAGGGCAGGTCTGTGGCAACAGGAGCTTGTTCCTTGGCTGATAACTCTTGTTCTGGTTTGATGTCAGAGCAACTAGCAACGTGTAGGTCAAAACAAATTCCCTTTAACTTCTTGAACTATAACTCATCTTTTAACAAATTGAGTTCAACCTCGTGCAAGGTGTTACGGGAAATATGAATAAAATTGAGACTTGGTTGTGGCGCACCACCTTGAACCCAGGTAAGCAAGGAAGCCTGTAGGTGTACACATATGTGAGCCTCACAGCTTCACTGAGGCAGTCACCTGAGCCTTGATCCTGCGTGAGTTTAAAGATAGACTAACTAGTAGTTTTCAACCGGGGGTGATTTTGTCCCCCAGGGGATATTTGGCGATGTCTAGAGATGTTTTTGGTTGTTACAACTGGGGTGTTGGTGGCGCTCCTGGCATCTGGTGGATAGAAGCGAGGGATGCAGCCGGAACATCATACGATGCACAGGGCCGCCCTGATAACCAAGGTCCAAAATGGCAGTAGTGCTAACTTTAAAACCTGGATGTATTGAAGTGACTCTGCAGCATAGCATGTCTAGGTATCTTTTGGGTTTCTTGTTCAAAATTCTAGAAATTTTAGGCTCCATCCCTAGAGATTCTGTTTCAGCTTACTAGAACCCTAAAACCTGGATCTTTAAACATGCTGATGAATCTGATGTGGGTGATCCAGGAATTTCTTAGGAAATACTGAAATAAGTACAGTGTGAACATTTTAGTGAATGCGTTGACCAAGTACCTGGAAGCCAAAGGGGAAAGAACAGTAGAGCAGCACCAAGAATAATAGTGCTTAGAGCTCAGGTTTCAGGAGCAGCCAGGCTCTCATTGGCTTGTTCTCCTGCTGGTAACAATGATTTCTCAAGTCACTCGCCTTTGTGCAGCAGTGGCTTCTTACCCCAGGTACATACACAGCCCAGCTGAACAGTTTGCCTTATTGCACACTCTGTGCTCAGCCAGCCACATCTTCAGGGTCACTTCAGTGGCAAGGATCTGCCATCATTTCTAGGCAGGCTGCAAACAAGGCTGAGTGCTGTGGATTAAAGTTACAGTACTCTTCACAGAAATGTATGTATTGCAATCCTGGTTGCAGTTAGGGACAAGAGAACCCAGAGGAAATTGCACATCAGATTTTATTCTCTGTTTGCCAAATTGTTCATTCTGGCTTTTGGAACATCCGTTTCAGCAACAGTGTTAACTAATGTCACTTTGACCAAAAGCCCCTTTGTAGGGATCGTCTTTGTATAATAGGTGCTTTTTTAGCTAATACTTACATAGCAGTTACAGTTTTCCAGGAACTTTTCTGAGTACTTGACATTGATGATTTAATTTTTGAAATAACCTTGGTGAGTAGGTGCTATTATTATTCTCATTTTTAAGGTGAGGAAATTGAGGCAGAAGAAGATAAATAATTTCCCCATGATCACACAGATAGTGCAAATGGAGACTGAAATCCAGACACTTGGTTCCAGAACCCGTGCTCTCAGCCACCTGACCAAACCAACTCTCTCAAACATTATGATCGTAGAATTAAATTTACAAAATGCTCATGCCCTAAAAGTTCATTGTTTAAAGACCTGTGCTTTTAACTGAATGCTCTGCTTTATACATTTGGCTTTTTAATTCCATTTTATTTCTCAAAATGTACTAAATACCTTACTGCTGTTGACTATGAAATACCTGTTGCAGGTCCTTACATGGTCACCACATTGGATTCCATGGTGAACATCTTGCTGGAGACTGAATTATTTCCTTGAGCATAGGAAAGAGAAGAGAAAAGATATTAATTGTACAGAAAGGAAGTGTTTTTCAGACATTTCACTGGACTATCATTCAGCAAATTAATTCTCAGTTACCACTTTGGGGATTATCCGTAGGTATTTTCAAACTTCATTTTCTCTACTGCTCAGCCGGGCCATAGGCTGTTGACTGTAGGATGGAACCAGAGAGAAGGCAAAGCTAAAAACTGATGTGTCAGTGAGTGGCTTTTGAGTGAACCAAAACAATTTTTGTGATTTCTCAACTTGGTATTGTCTGTCCCCTGCATTTGGAAGTTGACTGTAATGATAAAGTAATCAGTGTAATAAATTACCTATTTTTTTTCCCATCCAAGAGTGGAAATGTAGCTAAAAGATGGTTGTGAAAACAATATTCAGCTAAGCAGTTGGATTTCCATAACGAATTAATTATGTCATTTCATGCCATTTCATTTTTATATTCTCCCGTAACCAGGTTAGCTGTTTTCATACAACTTACCTTTGAGCATTTGTGTTCAATTTTTCTGTTTATTTTGCTTAATATGAGGTAGTTTAAAATTTTAAATGTATTTAATGTCCTCATATTTTGCTTCTAAAATTCTTTTCAAAGTTTCAAAGAAGAATTAGATTTGAGGATTTCAGTGTGAAATGGTTTTCTGCGATGCTTCCGGCCAAACTAAATAAGAGAGGATATTGCAGAGAAGTGACGTTCAAAAATGGCAATGCTGATGACAAAGACAATTAGTACTACGGGTTATGACCACCTGACTATATCAGCAGATTGCACATGGCTTGGAAATGTCACCTTTTATTTCCTTTCCTCAAGCCAAATAAATTTTAGACAGAAATTTCCACCAAGGCAGTATTTCCTTTATCTGGAGGTCACTTATCCAGTATCTGTGAGCATTTAAAATATAATTGGCAATCTAATAATAAGCAGAGGCCTCTGAACAGCCAAAATGGATGTCACAAAGCCAAAACACTAATTGCATGTATTCACTCACCGAAAAGGGCCCTAACCAAAAGACCTTTGTTCCTAAAATAAGTAGTTCTAATTGTTTTGCTAATTAGGATTTCCAGACCACAGCACAGTAGAAGGTGGGAGAAAGGAGGGAATTACAAACTGCATAAACAAAAGCACAACATTTCTTGTGGATAGCTAAAAAATGAACCAAACCCTGGAACAAGTCAGAAACAAGCCAAGGCTGATGCCCTGGGGCCCTTCAGATACAGTCAGGCCACAGCATCATTATTTAACTTGATTAGATGACCCTAAGTGATTAACCGTAGGCTAAATTGTGTTCAGTAGGGGCCATTTAATAAAGCAGAAGTTTATAATCCATTTAAAAAGAGATTAACCCATTTTTCCCCCTGAGAAATTAGTGAACAGCCCCTAATAACATGATAATATCACATCAAAAGTGCTGCGTACTTAAGGTGGCAAACAAGGTTGTGATGTTGTTCAGAGTAGTAATTGTCAGGTTGTCAAGCCCTTTTCTGTTTTAGGTGACACGGGGACCCCAGAGTCTGGAAATGATGGAGCAGGCACAGTTAACATGCCCACCTTGCTCGTGCATTTGGGAATTCATGGGCTGTGTCGCAGTCACCTGTACACAGCAGTCGGCTGCTCTGTCATATTTCCCCTTGTAATTCCCTCTTGTTTTCTGCCTTCATCTAGCTCCTGCTGTCTTTGGGGACTTCAGCCTACGTGTTGACAGTTCATCTGGGGTTCCTGAAAATCTGTTACCCCGCAGCACAGCACAGTTCCTGGGGGGAGGCAGCCATGGCCTGAAGCCGAGCTCTCTCACAGCCTGTAGGTTATATTGGGGTGATCATTGCAAGGTGCCCCGTGGGCCTGAAATGAATTTGAGGGCTTTGTGGTTATCAGTTTTTTGAAATAAAAATTTCAGTCTGGAAAACCAAGTTGGGACCCACAATAATACACTCTGGGGGGCATTTTGCCCTTTGTCACGGGCTGCGAATGGGGTCCGTGCTCAGAGCTGGGAGGCTATCACAGACTTGGTCTAGGCAGGTAGGTGACACTAATTATTCAGCTCCCTGAGCAGGAAGCTTGTTGTTAGAGCCAGGAGTTTTCTTAGCAGTAGCTCCTCCAATTAAGCCGATCTGCATTTTAACTTCCTTTCTGAAAAAGAGAAGGTTTAAAGGTATTTCTTATTTCGCTAATTTCAACTGCAGAGTAGTAAGGAAAATGTGAGAGAGCCACAGTCCCTACTTGGAGGACTCTTGTTTGGTGGCTGTTTACCATCACTGGCCTTGCTCATGGCACAGTGGTGAGGGCAGGACCTCCCTGCCCTCGGGATGCTTACATTCCGGTGGAGAAGAAAGACAACAGAGAAAGCACTTGAATAAATACAGATCGTGGTAGCTCTCTGGTATATTAGCAGTGGTGCGAGACAGGGCAAAGGCGGGGGTGGGGGGTGGATAGCTCAGCCTCACGTTTCTGGCTTAGATCCGAGGTGTGAGTGAACTGCCACATATTAAAACTATCAGAAGAGCGTGGCAGGCAGAGAGAATGGCCAGGGTCAGAAGCCCTGAAAGGGAAGGGCTTGACATGTGCAAGGACTGAAATAAGGCCAGGGTGAGTGGGTCCTGGTGACCTGGAGGGACAGTGCTGGCAGTTAAGGTAGAGGTGAAGGCAGTGGGCAGCTCATGACGGGCCTGGGAGGACACGATAAGGCATTTGGATGAAACCTGAGGAAAACTGGACACTACTGAAGGTTTGTAGCCGAGGAGTGGTTTGATCTCTTAAGTTCTATAAAGATTGCATTTGACTGCTAAGATGACCGAGGAGAATGAAGCAGGAAGTTTGAGTTAAGAAGCTTAAGTGGTGGCCAGAGCAGAGGTGATGAGAACTTGGGCTGAAGAGTCAGCAGTGAGGTTGCTGTGAAGTGGGAACACGGGTATGGTTTGCGGGTGATGGTGATGGGAGCTGCTGAGGGGCTGGATGTTGGAGGGAGATAAGAGAGAGGGTGGGATTGAAAATGAACATGTGAGCTTTGGACAGCTGGGTGAATGGTGGTATTTGCAGTATTGAGGAAGACACAAGAGGAAATTAAAAGGTCTGTTTGGGGCATAGTCACATTGAAATGACTATTAGCCATCTAAGTGAAGAAATAGATCTTACTTTTCCTGATTGACGTCCCCTCTGGAGAATGCGGCAGATGCGTGGTAGGCCTTAGGTTGGCTAAATATCATTATAAATTATTTTTTTTTATTTGTGGCGTGCAGGCTCAGTAGTTGTGGCTCGCGGGCTTAGTTGCTTCGCGGCATGTGGGATCTTCTCAGAGTGGGGCTTGAACTTGTGTCCCCCGCATTGGCAGGGGGATTCTTAACCACTGCGCCACAAGTCCGGGCCCATGCTAAATATCATTACATTGCAGAGAAGCTGCCTCTGTTTTTCATTCTCAGATGTGAATGTCAATTCCCATCTCTCCTTATCTCATTTTGCCACAAGAATAAGTACACACACACATATACATACATGAAAACCCTTTTGAGACTCAAAGAAGAAATTCAAGGGAAGAATTCCATTTGGATTTTGATTGAAAAGCTAAAAAATCATTTTGATGAAATGATTTTTTATTTTGATGGAAGTTAAAATATCAACATAATTGATCCTTATTTTGTACTGGGATACTGGATTATACATTTTATAGCCAAAGAGGAAGATTGATGTAATTTTTTGTACCATCAAAAATAACAGTAGAAGTGCTTTAAGTTAGATAATGAAGATGTGCCTTAAGATTCTGAAGGTTCTGGGACCTTGAGCCACCTTAGTAGGAGACTTGCTTCCCTTAAGCCTGTACATGAACTCTCAGGCATGGCTTCAGTGTTCAAAGCCCTGAGGATAGTGGATGCAGTTTCTTAAGAATATTCCCACCCCTCATGTTTATTTTCTGCATGAGAAAGTTTTAGAATGGGAACAAAAACCTATCCTTTTCTGTGATCTGGAGAAAATGCCTTTTATTACTATTGGCCTAGCTTCTGTTTTCCTCTTCTCTTGCTCAAATTAGTGTTCTCATGAGAACCAGGCAAAAGAGATTAGGGTAAAAGATTTTCTTTTTAACTTGAAGACATAGGAAAAACTGAGCTTTTCCCTCCCAGGTATGGAAGTTTTAGAATAAACACCAACATCTCTTTTTATGGGTAGAAATTGTTATAAAAACAGACCCAATGCGTTTGTATTAGTTTGCTAGGACCGCTGTAACAAAATACCGTAGACCAAGTGGTTTAAAGAAAGAAATGTATTTTCTCACAATTCTGGAGTTGAAGTCTGAGATCAAGGTGTCAGCAGGGTTGGTTTCTCCTGAGGCCTCTCTCTCTGGCTCACTGATGGCTGTCTCTATCCAGTGTCTTCATGGCCTTCCTTCTGTGCCTGTGTCTGAATCTCCTCTTCTGGTAAGGAGACCAGTCCTAGTGGATTGGGGACCAGCCTAATGACCGTATTTAACCTTAATCAGTCTTTAACCTTAAAGAAATAATTAAGGTTAAACATAACATGGTCATTAGACTGGTTATCTCTAAATGCAGTCGAATTCTGAGGTACTGAGGTTAGGACTTCAACACATGGATTTTGAGGAACACAATTAAGCCCGTAACAGTATTTCAATCTTATAAGACTCCTCCCCCCATAAAACTCACTCTGGTGTGGAAACTTCCATCCTTTCTATTAAAAACACCAACAGTTGTTAGCCATTGTGGATTCCCTGTCTCTGCCCCTTCCCTCCACACACACCGTCCCCTGTCTCCTGCGCCAGTGCAGGTGTCTTCTAACTGATGCCTGTACCCTCCCTCCAGTCCGTCTCCCACACGATGTTCAGAGTGACCTAACACACAAATCCTGTTATCATCCTGTTTGATATCCTTCAGTGGTTTCCCATCTTCTAAGAGAAAATCTAAACTCCTCAGGCTAGCCTCTTACGTCCTAACCCCACTTCCTTTTCTATATTCCTCCCAGATTTGCCCCCTGAGTGTCAGTCACGAACTGTGGCTGCTTCTCTAAGGTGCCGGGCTCTGCACGTGCTTCTTCTCTGCCAAGGGCACCCTCCCTTCCCTTACACACTTTGATGCGGGCAAGTTCTGCAGCGCCTTCACAGCCCTGCTCAATGGCCTCCTGCTCTGAGAAAGCTTTTCTGCTCTGTTTCCAACATCTGCAGTCGATTGCGGACTCTTTATGAGGCCATATTGTACTTCTCATCTTACACCACGATTCTTTACTTGCTTCCCTAACTTGGATTAGAGAGAAATGAGGTAAAGAACTGTGTTCAATTTTGTACTCTAGTGTTTAGCCTGACATATAAGTGCTTAATCAATACGAAGGTGAAATACGTATAGGTGTTAGTATTAGCTTGAAGGAAGCTTACATTTCACTTATGGTTCATTGCTTAGGACTTGGTATTAATTACTTTAAATTCGCATGCTCTCATCAGCCTCACACAGAACCCCCCGACTTCAGCCGGTAGCCATTAAGGTGACTAGATGATGATGATGAGAACTGGGTACAGAGTGGCAAGTATTCTTCAGAACAGGTAGAACTGAATATCCTGTTGATGAGCAGGTCAGACGCACTCTCTTTGACTGAGACGGCTTCCCTGTCCATCCCATACCCATTCACAAAGTGCTCTCCTCTGAGCAGTATTGCACTCTTGGACTCTTCAAGGGGTCAAGGTGATATTTTGCAGTGCTCTCTGGTCATGCAGCCAGTCTGCTTGTGCTCCCTGTGGGAAGGACAGGAGAATGGCAGGCTGCTTCAGAAATACGCTATCCCTCTAAAGCTGAATCGTCAGATATGGTAGCCACTGGCCATACGGAGCTATTGACATTTGAATAAAGTAAAATAAAATGAAAAATTGAGTTCCTCAGTTATACTAACCATATTTCAAGTATTAAATAGCCACATGTGGCTGGCGGTTACCATATTGAACAGCACAGACTGTAGAACATTTCCATCATCACAGAAAGTTCTGTTGTTCAGCCTGGCTCTAAAGATTAGATCCAACTTTTTTGCTGGTCATTTACTTCAGTAGATGATAATCACAATACGCACCATTTAGCGTGCGCTCACCGTGTGATGGACTCTAGAAAAATCTCCAGTTGAGCCTGTGGAAATGGAAGCTCAGTGAATTAAGTGGATGACTCAAGATCCCCAACTTAGAAAGTAGCAGAGCTAAAATAATCATAAAAATATAGTCGTTTTTTAAAATTACTAATTTAATAGGTACAAAATGGTCCTTCATTGTAGCTTCAACTCGCAGTCTTCAACAGTGAAATTGAAGAGCACGAAGCTAGTCCTAGAGAGATTGTGTCTTGTGCTAAGCTGGTCTCAAGTTCCCCCTGCCCAACTTGTCTTGGTCCCCAGTACCTTGAGGTACCTTGGTACCAGTACCTTGAGGTACTGGTACCAACTGGTACTCGGTCCCCAGTACCTTGAGGTGGCCGAGTCTTCCACTGAGGGGTTCCCAAACTCGAGCAGCCCCTCTCGGGGAAGGAGAAGTTTCTCCAGCTGCCAAACACGAGAAAATGTGAAGGCAGTTGCCCATCCTGACATATCTCATGACAAGGAGAGGTTTGAGCTCCGTATTGCTTTTTGTTCCTCCTCCTTTTCTGGATCCAGATCGTGTTTAATTGGGACTAAAGTAGGTAAGACTCTGAGGCAGCCCAGTCTACCAATGAAAAGATGCTCTGGTTGAACAAGAAAAGGACCTTGAAAGTCTTAAGGATGTGAATCCTTTATTCGTGTTTCTATGTGACTTACAGAACACCTTGATCGGGGGAGACTATTGTAGACTTCCTAAAGAAATGGACAAATATTTCTAAAGAAGGGAACAAAGAAAAAGCCTTGACAGTAAGATTTGAAGGTGACTGACACTTGTGAAATAAGGAAATGTGCATAAAATACCAGTCACAGAGAGCAGTTTCCACAGACTGTGACAAAGTAATGACGGGCCTTTAGCTGATAGAGCAAAGGAAAGATTTATCTGGAAATCAATTCTTTTTGTTTCAGTGTAGTTGGACTCCTAAAGAAAATTAAAGACAGAGTGAGGGAACTGAGGCCATGGGAAGGGGATTCTGGGCCTCATTAGGTGACAGAGGATGACAGGTGATGGCACTCTTCTCATACAGTCAGTTCCTGAAGACAAATGGCTTTGTCTTGGTGGTCCATTCTGATTGATTGGAAGGGGCTGCCCCCTGGAGTGTGGGGTGATTAATTCTCTGTACCTTCCACAGGTTCCAAAAGGGAAGTGTAGTACAAATGTCAGGTATTTGTGATACAAGTTGTCTGAGAAGAATGTCCTGGGGAGACTATCAGTGCTCAGAACATCTGATATACAGAGTAATTAGTTATCTGCTGCTGCATAACAAGTTACCCCCAAACTTAGTGGCTTCAAACAACTTTTATGATCTCTCCGTTTCTGTGGGTCAGGAATCTGGGTGTGGCTTAGCTGGGTCCTCTGGTTCAAGGTGTCTTACAGACTGCAGTCATCTCAGAGTTCTATCGGGGGAGGAGATATTTCCAAGCTGACTTTCCTTGCTGGCTGTTAGCCAGAGATAGCAGTTCCTGACCACACGGGGCAGCGGACGTCCACCAGAAACAGCAAGAGAGGACAAGGAACAGGGCAGCCAGGGTCTCTTTGGAACCTAATCTTGGAATGACATCACACCATTTTGCCGCATTCTTTTCATCAGAAGGAAGTCCCCAGGTCTAGCAACACTCAAGGGGCGGGATTCCACAGGGTGTGAACCCCAGGAGGGCGGGGGTTCAGGGGTTCCCTGAAGGCCATATGAGAGCCTGTCTGCGCCATATTGTAGTGGGAGGGCAGGATATTGAGCACGTTACAGAAATACATTTGTGTTCCTGGTAATAAATTTTAAAATGTAACAGTGCCGTGTGTAGTCCCGTACTGCCTATTAAAAATAACACAAATGCCACAGTGAAACCTGGAAAAACCCTGACAGTTCCCTAAAGTGATAACATCATGAGCCTGGAAGTTTTGACAAAGTGTGTAGGAGGTCAGTAACTTTGAAGCAAGGATCTCTTTGCTCCAAAGACCTGGAGCCTGTGTCAGTGTGAAACGAAGGTATTCAGCCAGAGGGAAGTGCTGAAGACACTGACATTTTGGAAGGAGAGAGACAAAGGGGAGTCAGGGAAGTGGAATGCAGTCTGAATGAGGTGGGAGACTACCCCAAAGGAAATGTAAACCTATTGTGAATTTTTGCTTAGGGGCAGTCCTGTCATTGCCTATTAGAGAGCAGAGTATCCAGG
Organism: Tursiops truncatus; assembly: GCF_011762595.2. NCBI lineage: Eukaryota > Metazoa > Chordata > Mammalia > Artiodactyla > Delphinidae > Tursiops > Tursiops truncatus. The sequence goes on along the minus strand of NC_047035.1, from coordinate 77,014,631 downwards.
GGTTCTCTCTCCCATCTCAGTCCCCTGTCCCCTGCCTTCCTGTGACTGAAGGATTGAGACCTAAAGAGGATGGAGCAAGAGATAAGGCAGCAGCATGGAGCTAGTTCCATTGACACCTTAGCAGGAACCCCCCTCGATGGAAGAATGCTGGGGGTATCACTCACCTGCATGGCCTCACCCAAAAGGTCTGAGCAAGAGTCTGATATTCTCCAATGCCCTTCTACACACACAAAAAAACATCCTGCTAACTAATTAGCTCTTGAGTCTATTGGCTGCACTCGATTTGGGAAAACAAGAGCCTGATCGTGAGTTTCTAACACGTAATTGATTCCTCAGGCCAGGAGGAGAGAGGGGAGGGACTGGGTGCCGCCCAGCCCCAAGCCATGCACTGCAGCTCTGCCCGCAGCAAAGGCACGTTTCCTGCCTTTATCTCAGGCTGCCCCAAGTCTGAGGTTTCTGTACTGCAGTTTACAGAGCCCGAGTGCTGAGGCGAAACCTACGGATGATATACGTAGCCTTTGTTTAGACTGCAGAGTCTGCAGGATCCTTATCTTTGCAGAAGCATCAGCCCAGGCTCCCTGATCTTCCCAGCAAGTAAACAGATTTTGGTCATGCCCAGTTCGAGTGCACCTGTAGGTGCCAGGAAAGAAAAGACTTCCAGAACACGTGCTCTGGACCACAGGAAACAGAGCAATACTGTGTGTCTCCTATCCGGGGTGCTCGTCACTGCCCTGCTCCAGAGTGGGAGACATGCTTACTGACCTTCCAGCTCACAAGTTCCAGTGCCTATACCCAGCCCTTCTGAGCTTTGCAGTGATCTCTGGAGGAAGCAGAGATGGGGTGTGCTTTGGGTCTTTGGAGGCTCGTTGAGGTGGCTGAAGCAACCCAGCGCTGGCAGAGGCAACATAAAGATGAGGTGACTTTTCCCCTATCTCTTCCAGCAGACCTGGATTCTTTTCTTTTCTTTTTTTTTTAACTCCCTACTTTGTACATTTCATACCCATGACTCATTTATTGTGCAACTGGAAGTTCGTACCTCTTAATCTCCCTCCCCTATTTCTCTCCTTCCCCAGCCCCCCAGCAGACCTGGATTCTCATTTCATCCCTTCCACTGTGTGGCTTTGGGTAAATGACATGTACCTGGAGCCTTATTAGTTTTCTCCTTTGTGAGATGCATATGAGCTTATAATCACTATTGATGAAGTACTGTTTACAAACTGCCTAGCATGGAACCGGTGCGTAATAGGCACTCAGTAAACGGTGGCTTTCTCCTTCTTTTCCCCAGCAGATAGCAAGGGCTGTCAGTCATTACACCTATTCAATCCTGTGCCCTAATCTCCTCTCTCTCTCTCTTTCACCCTCATGCACCTTTCAGGATACTAACAGTTCCCATTTGCCTGGTAGAGCCTCCCACATAGGACTGGATGAAAAAGAGTGCCCACGGGCTGCGAAGCTCTGTTAGAAGTTGTCAGGATCGTCAGGAAAGAGGAGCCCAAATTAAAAAAACAAACAACAACAAAAAAAACCCTGCAAAGAATGTATAATCATATTAGTGAGGCAGACGAGCAGGTTCTGTTAGCGTCGGGATTATTAACGTGTCTGTGGCACCTGCAGCGGCCTGCCAGAATTTGGCTGAATGGAAGAGAACCCAGAAGATCTAGAGGTCAGAGGTCAGGTCCCGAGAGGAGCCTGGGGCTACAGAGCAAGGATGATAGGGTCCCAGGCAAATCGGCAGACTGAAAACTAAAGTTGAAGGCTAAGAATTTGGGCCACTGATATTCGTTATGATCTGATTGTTTCCCCGCATGCATGACTACGTCACTTCTCACAATCGTCTCGGACTTGGGCGTTATTAACCTCATTTTGTAAATAAGGCTCACGGAAGCGAGGACTTACCCAGAGCCACAGAGCCAGTGAGTCATCTAATCACTCAAACCAGGGACTTGGGAATTGCATTTTGGTGCTTCGTCTGTTACGTCTGCTGTCGCAGACTTCATCAAGGGCACTGGAAGTCTGGTTAAAGGACAGGAAAATGCCTCTGTACGCCAGCAACCAGCTAGGACTTGAGAGTGGGGCAGAACTTCGTAGGCCAGGGCCTGTGTATTTGTCTCTTTCTCAGAAATACAGCTGGTTTCAAAGAATGGGAAAGATCCCAGCGTATTGGGAGTGGACTGGCAAGCTTGGTTATGGGGTCCAGAGCGGGCTGTTATTTGCTGTTTGGTCGGTGCTGGTGATTCCTCAGAGGCTGACAGTTCATTGCAGGACAGAAACAGGACCCTCCTCATTTAACCTACAACTTCCAAGAGCAGGACTGATACTTCAGGTTTGGGTCAGCAATCTGTTGGGGGAGTTTACATTGTTTAGGTTTAAAGTAGCATCTCAGTTGTCAAAAAAAGCAAAAAGCAGCCCAATGTCTCCTTCTAAACCATGGTTGTAACTTTGGAGACATCAATGATATGTCTGTGAAGATCAATCTATTCTATTGTTATACATAGGCCTTTAAATATTGGTTATTCTTAAAGGTTTCTCAAATAAAATATGGTAGTAATATTAACAAAATACCATTATCTATGGGATGCTTGTTATGTGCAAGGATAGTTTCAGGGGTTTTATGTTTACTCATTTCATCTCAAACGATGCCTGAAGCAATTATTTATTATTCCCATTTCACAACCAAAAAAAGTGAGGCAAGAAGGTAATAAACTTTGCCAAAGCCTACATGGCTAGATTCGGAGATAAGATGCCAACCCAGCCAGTCTGATTTTCAGAGGCTGGTACCGTTCACTACTCTGCTGTAATGGGTTTTCTATGAAAATGGAAGTAGCCGAATCAATCAACTCACAAGACAGACTTGAAAAACATCTTAATGCCTTAACTGTAATTACATAAAACCCTACAGAATATGATCCTGCCAGTGGAGGTTATCTGTCTTTGCATGCGTAACTTGTCAGATGAAATCTCCGGAGCAGCAAGGCCCACAGCACTCTGGCTCCTTTTCCCTCTCTTCGAAGACTCCAGCGAGGTTCGCTGCTATTGAAACTAGGATTTTCGTCTTAGGGGCAGCAACTGGAATTGCAGCTTATAGCTTCAGAAGGGAATCTAGGGAAGCAACGAGTTGTATCTCTAAGCTCTAAATAAACTAAGACCTTTATTAAAATATCTGTCTGGGGCTTCCCTGGGGGCACAGTGGTTAAGTATCCACCCTGCTCGCCACAATTAAAGAAAAGCCTGTGCGCAGCAATGAAGACCTAATGCAGCCATAAATAAATAAATTAGTTAATTAAAAAAATACATTAAAAAAACCATCTGTTTGTCAACTGAAATGGAAGAAAGTTGAGAAGGCCAGGTGCCACCTTAGAGCAAGATTCGTGGACAAGTAAATCTTAACTACTACTATTCAGAAGGCCTTTTGGCATTTTGTGTCCGTTTAGCTCTCATCCTGGCCCAGATGCAGTGGATTCCACAAGCTTATTCCAGCTTTGCTGGTGGTTACCTTTAACTGTTTGGGAATTTTTATGTATTCTTCCTCTAGAGTCGTCTCCCCATAAAAGTCTGGCATTACACGTGGTAGAAAGAGAGAACATCCATTTGCATGATTGCCTGGGTGAGAAAATCCTACATACCGATTACTTGTCCATAAAAAAGCAGAAATCTGAAGAGGAACATATGACAATTCTGTAGGTTTAATGCAAAAAGATCAACTGGTATAGTATAAAGAGTAACAGTTTAGCCTCCCTAAAAGTGTACATCTGTATGCAGATGTTGACGATGCCGTTATACCACAAACTCGTTACCCTTGGAAAATAAGCAGATGGTATTGCATTGTCTTTATGTTTCTGCAATAGTCAACACACAGGTTTCAGTTTATGACTTTTTTATTGTTGCAAAAGCAGCAAGGATGTTGCTTCTAAAGGAAGTATTAGCTTCAGAGGGGCAAACATAGGGTTAACTCACACACAAACAAAGGAACCGAGATGCACAACAGTGAGTAACTCTTTGACTCAGTTGGAGAGGCGCAGTGAGTTAGACATAGACTTTCCATTCCATTCCGTCCTCTTTCTGAGGATACATAGGTAAATGCTGGACTCATGTTGAACTAGGAGTTGCTGGGTTCTCGGCAGGCTGAGGCTCGTGGGATGGAATTGCCCCTGAAAACTGAGTCACGCCAAACCTGAACAACAGGCATAGTGGGAATTCAACTAAGGCTCGAGGACATCCCGTTGGTCTGTTCCTTTCGTTCTTTCTGAGGTGGAGGTTCCCTTGGCAAAGTCCTGTGATGACACTGGAGAACTGGAAACCATGGCTCCTGACATCAGGGAGCTACCCGTAAAGAGAAGACTTGAAGGCTAAGAAACAAGGAGCCGCACTGTTGCTGAGCACGCTCAAACCAGAGCAACTGGCCAGAGAGGGCAATCGAGGTGCCTGCTCCTGGGACCGTTTAACCCAGCCAGCTACTCCGATGCATGTGACATCGGCCCTTTCTTTCTGCCTGCTTCCCCCTCCAGTGGCCTGGCTTACCCAATAACAGCTAGAAGTTAAACAGTGACTATATTGGTGCAACAGGCTGAGGTTAAGACCCTGGGCCAGCGAAGCTCATCATTCATTCCTGAGGCATTTACTGGACACTTCCTCTGTGCAAGGCCTTGTTCGAGGCACACAGACGAATCAGACATGGTCCCCATCTTCAGGGATCTTACAGCCAGCAGACGGAGGCAGACAAACCTGCAATTAGGGTACAAGGTAATAAATGCAAGGCCAGAGGTGTGCAGGGAGTCCTCTGGAAGCACAGTGGTGGGCCTTTCCAGATCATGAGTCTCAGGAAATAGGGAGTGTGATGGAGACAGGTGTTCCAGGCCTGTGCAAAGGCCCAGAGGTAAGAGGAAAGCATGGCACTCCAGTAGTAGCTCCAGAGGGCTGAAGTTTAGCATTTGGTGGAGGAGAGTGAAACAGAAAGCCCGGCTCAGGAAGGAATCTATTGTGATCCTAGGGGCCTAAATCAAGGCAGGAGCAGTGGGAATGGAGAGGAGGGGAGGAGGAAAGGAAATTCTAATGGGGTATGTGAGAGAGGAGCTGTGGGTGCCTTCCAGCCTCCTGCCATGGGTGTGTGCATGAATGCCGGTACCTGTCCGCCCATACAGGGGGTGCAGAAGGAGCAAGTTTGGGAAAGGAAGGATAATGAGATGCTTTGGATGAATTGACTTGTGGTGTGTCAGGGACATCCAAATGGAGATGACCATTTCATTCATTCTAACGCGGGGGCCTGGGAGATCGAGGAGGTGTAAGTGAAGGAGGTGTGAGTCGAAACCAGTGACTTGGATGGAGTTATTCGGTAAATAGTACGAGCAGACAGAAGCCTGAGGAACTCCCAACTCTCAAGGCGTGAGAGAGGCTGAACGAGAGGGGAGATGATGGGAACGCACTGGGAGAGTCGTGCGTTGCCTTAGAAGCCAAAAGAGAAAACGTTTCCAGAAAAATGAAGAGATTCGCAGTGCCCATGGCCACATAGGTCAAGAAAGACCAAGTCAGAAAAGATCTCCCAGATATGACAAATTGGAGGTTACTGGTGATCTAAAGTGAAAGCACCTGGCTGCAGGAGCAGAGAGAATATCACACATTATTGACTAAATGGTTAAGGCTTTGTCGCATTGTCACAAGGGACAGACCCCAGGAATCCGGGTCTCTGGATGTTGGTTCTAGACAAAAGTATTAGGCACAACTGCCTACCTTGTTAAACAGAGAGCAACGAAAATACTTTATTGCCCGTTTATTTGCACATGATGCCATGCTAAACGGAGGACAGGGAGAATTAAACACAGTTTATGCATTTTTTGTGGAGCTCACGTCAAGTGCATGAGTATCAAGGTGCTAAAATTGGGTAAATCGACCCAAAATAATCTTATTTTAATGGCTATTTCCGCAGAGTTGTGTTCTTACAGAATTCCAATCATAAGCTACTTTAAACACTCCCAGAGGAGAGGTTTCTGTATTCCGTTTGTAAATAACTGTAATCCAATCTTGATAACTTATGGTCGTGTTTAACCCTCCCTTTCAGTAAGACCTTCCTCATATCGCATTTTAGTCTTTTCTGCTATATCTTTAGGGCTCTCCTGTCTCATTCTGACCTCAGCGGATAACAGATGGTTACCTCTTCCATATATCAATCCTGCCTATCCTTGCAGATGAATAATACATTTCCTTCCTACTTGGAATTCCCCAGGCCAAATAACTCTAATAAAGCCTAAAGAATTGATCTCACAGAATACCAAGAGGATTAACTAGTTAACAAGCACTGGCTGTGGGTAGGCAAAGCAGGGTAGCACATGACAGAGGAGGTTTTTAATTTGGAAAGAGAAGTGTGCAAACTAGTATTCAGTATTACAGCTTTCAGCAGCTTTTTATGATATCTTCTGGAGCTTCACATGTGAATTTTCCCCCTCATTGGTGTGAATGAACTCCCAAGAGTTCATTTGGATTCAATGACTGCTGAGGTGCTTCTCTAAACATGCTATGATTCCACGTAGACCACTTTTCCTCCCCTTATCTTGGTCTGAAGGGATATTTGCACAGGAGAACCTGGTCATGGCAATGCAGGGAAGAGTGAGGGCATGTGCACTTTCTTAGCATTTTGCTGGTGGAGGTGGATACTGCTTTGGGCTGTTCCTGGTGTGGTCTGCTCTGTACAGTCTTAGTCAGTCAAGGCTGAATCAGAAAATCATCAGAACTACAATTAGTTGCAACTGTAGGATAAAATAGGGGCCTTTCTGTATCATTGATCTGCTTCATAAAAAAGAAAACTAATATAATAATAATTATGTATACATAATATTGTAAATCACCTATACTTCAGTTTTTTTCTTCAGAAATGTACTTAATCCCTTCTAATATCTTTTATTTATTTATTTATTACTTTTTTTTTTTTTTTTTTTCCCTGTACGCGGGCCTCTCACTGCTGTGGCCTCTCCCGTTGCAGAGCACAGGCTCCGGACGTGCAGGCTCAGCGGCCATGGCTCACGGGCCCAGCCGCTCCGCGGCATGTGGGATCCTCCCGGACCGGGGCACGAACCTGTGTCGCCTGCATCGGCAGGCGGACTCTCAACCACTGTGCCAACAGGGAAGCCCCTATTTATTACTTTTTAATTGAAGTATAGTTGATTCAATGTCATGTTAGTTTCAGGTGGATATCACATGATTCAGTTATATGTATATTTATATCTATTCTTTTTCAGATTCTTTTCCCATATAGGTTATTACAAAATATTGAGTAGAGTTCCCTGTGCTCTACAGTAGGTCCTTGTTGGTTATCTGTTTTATACATAGCAGTGTGTATATATTAATCCCAACCTCCTAATTTCCCAACCACCTATTTTTCAATTTTTAAAAAGCCAAAATAATAAAAGCAGTGGATGGTAATGCTTAACTCTAAGTCAACTCAGGGTTTTACAACTGAAAATCATTAAAGGAAAGGTTCTTGATCCCTGGGACCATAAATACTGCAGTGACTAGACTTCTGCTCGCGTTCAACACATCCATAGCCACCTATAGATGAGCTGTGATTTCAAAAGTTTGTTTGAAATACATTTACTTCTAAGTCACACAAATTATTTAGCATTGTGTGATCCCAACCATAAATGTTCCTCACCTTTCGGCAAGAAGACTAACATGCGCTCCCTGTTTCCAGGTAGAAAAGAATACGTGCCAAAGAAAAAGATGGATACCTGTTAGCTTTGGAAGCTCGTTTAGATATGCTGACTCCTGCCACTGAGAAGGAACTGTGTTACTGAGGAGGGGTGGAGAGCACTTGCTTCTCTTCCAAAATCGGCCACTGGGCAACTCTGAACAGTTCCCTTATATGTTTTGAGGCTCGGTTGTCCCTAGCTGCAAAGCACTTCCGTTTCTTTAGGGAATGTAAAGAGTGTTATTCATTCAAAATGGTTTTACTTGCTCTTCGTTGAAGTTATCAGAGAAAGTCACTCACACTTGTCAAGGAGGGGTTTGGGAGTGGATTGGGGAAAGGAGAGGAAAGGGCCACAAGTGTCATGGCATAGATAGTGTCAGGCACATTGAGAACATTCAATAAGTACTTGCTGGTTTGTTGGCAAGCTTTCCGTTTCAAACTTCCCATCCATTGTGCATTTATCATTCCCTAGTTTTGGAGGAGTCTGCGAGATATTAGTTTCTCCTGGTGATTCGCTTATAGCTGACAGATCATCTTCCTAGTCGCCTGTACTCAGGGAGAAGGAGCCTCATGAGGCAACATTATAAAGGCCTAGCAAAAAAGAGGAAGAAGCAATCAGGCTATGTTCTAGGGAAGCACACCTGACCTGCCGAGGGGCCCGCAGATGACAGCCTTTGGTGATTGGAGGGTCTTGGGTCAGCCGTGGCCTAGCTTTTGGATCCTTGATTAAAAGGAAATGGGGATACCTGATCTTTCCCCCAGGATTTTCCTTTTATCACACCCAGAACTCACTTACTTTTCCCCTGTGATTCCATACCTGTATCAGGGTATCTGCCGGCCGCCTCTGACTTCCCTAGTTGTCACCTCTGACCTGAGTCTGGAAAGGAGTTCTCCACCCTCGCTGTGCATCGGTCACCTGGGGAGACCTGCACCCAGCACCCTTCCCTAGAGATTGCCATCATTTGGATCAGGGTAGGGCCCCGGAATCAGCATATTTTAAAAGCGTTCCAGGTGATGCTCATGTTCACGTGTGGTTGAGCGCCACCGCTTTGCAGCAGAGGCAGGTGTGTTTTTTTTCCCGTTGACTCGTCAAAGTGAGAAAAATTGGGGACAAAACAATACAGAATAAAAATGGGTTTTTTCTTTCTCATCAAGAAAGGCTAGGCTTTGTGTCCTGGAGATCTGGGGCTTCCTTCTGCTCTGAGGACTTTTATTTCCCAAAGTCTCTTGGAGGTGAAAATTTGAGTGGTCCTCGTAGGGGATGGGTCCCGAGACTTGGACAGGGTGAGGCCAAGTTGCCAAGCCTGGCGAAGCCTCGCTTTGGAGGCTGGAGAGAAGGGCGTGGCAGGGGCTTCACAGGTAGCAGAGACCTTCAGCCCTGCCCGTATACTACCCAGGAGATGGTAGGGTAATGGAGATCAAGATGCTGATTCTGAAACACCAAGAACTCGGGGACCACAGTCTCTGTGCCTAAGAAGGGTAAAGAACTACTGGATCCCTGCCCGCAAATGGACCACACAGACTTAGAAAATGAGCATCTTGGCAGCAGTCTTGATGGACTTAGGACCCGCTGCTTTGCTCCAAATTTTGTGGACTGTATAAATCTCCTGGGATTGTTACCCAGCCCTGGGGAGGGGAAAGCTTCCCTGAACATGACTGAGATTGAAATTATTGCAAGTCAGGATTCAGAGCCAGACGTTACTATATTTAGAAAAAAAGGCAATATGGCATTTTTTTTTTTTAGATATGAGGGATGTGGAATAAATACTACTCTGTGTAACAAAAGGAATTAAGCAATCCAATTAAATAACCCCATCTCATATGCTTTTAATTTTATTGGGTTTTCATTAGATTTTGGTTTGCCCAAGAACTCTGAGGACTTTTGCTGCAGAAGGGCACTTGCATTTTCTAAGGCTGTTCATAGAACGTAGTGCTCTCTGGAATTTAAAAAAAAAAGTCTCGGCAGGATTTAGGGGCGGCAGTGGTAGTGAATGGTGGAGGTGGAGTGTGGACGAAAAGAATGACCCTGGGGTTTGAAGTTCTATTTGCACTTGACTAAGATCAAGAAACAATTGGGTGTTTATCCTTTATTTAAGAAAGAGGAAGCGACCCCTTCAATGAAAGTCTTCCAGCTGCAACCACCCACCTGCCACCAGCCCCAGTAAGGAGAGAAATTGAAAAAACAGCATTGCTAAGTGGGAGTCGTGTCAATTATTAAATTACTGAAATGCTTTCTTCACCAAGGAGCCTCCGTATAGTGGGAAGAATGTGGGTTTTGGAGTCACACAGAACAAGATTGAAATCCCCACTTGCTAGCTCTGATGCATGTTTGTCTTCTCAGGACCTAGCAGTGCATGGCGTATAATAGGCATTAATAAATACTTCATAAATTAATGAATAATGCATGAACGAAAGCAATAGCTATCTGACTCCAGGCCATTACTTAACCACATCTGAACCTATGCCCAAGTGGCTTTACCTATAGGACAGGCATACTGATGACTAACATGATGAGGTTTTTGAAATTTTATAAACTATGAAGTTTTTCGACCTGTGCCTGGTAGGTTCTCCTTATATTTCATTCGCCTGCTAGCACACACCTTCCCTCAGCACCGTGTATTTGCTGATTTGTGATAGGAAGAGCCTCACTGAATTGAAACCATCAAGTATGGGACATGGTTGCACACAGGAGCCAACTTTTAACCCCAGACTAGACTCTGAGAACCGAACGCTGAGTCCTGCCCCAGGAGGATGTGTCAGAGTGAATCCCTGTTCGTAGGAACAGGCTCGGCTCCGCTTGGCCTGGCTTTCATGGGTCCTCCGTCTCTTCATGAGGTGTGTCTTATGATCCCCGACAGTGTCTGGTTTTGATTCCTGACTTTCAGGTCCTCGTGGCCTACAGCTTTTTACTCTGCTTTGACCAACCGTTCTGATCCACTGTTTCTTCTCACCTTCCTGATTTTCATTCAACAAGCATCTGTGGCATGTTGGCCACGTGGTAGGTGTTAGGGATACCACACAAACAAGGTGGAGATGAGCAGATGTAATCCTTGCCTTCCAAGCAGGAAAAAAGAATCTGGTGAGAGGGGATTTCAATAAGAAATCCAAGAGGGGTAAGTTCTCTGATAGAAGCACATACACAGGAGCTCAGCCTGGACAGAAAAGGCGTCAGGGAGGGGAGGGAGAAGTATCTCAAATATTCCTGGGTTCTTTTGTCTTACTCAAATTCCTCTGGTCCTGAATTATATTATCCTCTCTGCAAACCACTACCACAGAAAGCCCATTTGAGCCAATCTATACGGCGGTATAGTCACCCACTTAGATTGGGGGCTCCAGGAGGGCAGACGCCTTGCCTTTGTTCACTACTTCACTCCAGGACATGAAACAGAATCTGGTGTATCAGTAGGCACACAAATATTTCTTGAATGATTGTATGTAAGCTGGAAGACATGGATAACTTTTTAAAGAAACTAGTCCTGGACAGTTCATAGGGCTTTATGCATCCTTCAACTATGAAAACACTTCTTTTGCCTTTAAGTGATCTATTTTCAAAGACTTAGCCATCTAAATGTCGGCGCATAAATTCCATTATAACCTGTTGGCTTCATCAAGCATCCTTTTCAAAAAAGGAACAGTGTTCCCTAGCTATTAGATTGTGTATGGAAATTGCTGGATGCTTTGTTCTTGCTTTCAGATACGACATCTGTCAGTAAGTTGGAGTGATTATGGACACACACAGAGTAGTCAAGTGTATCTTACATGTAGGATACTTGAGTTTTTTGTTTGCTTTTTCTACAGATCTTAAAGGGGAAAATTTCAGACAGCTCCCTGTCTGAGGCACTGCCTTATGCTAGTAGAGAGAAACTCCAAAGTTAGTTTATGTCCCAGAAACAGAAACAGATGGTCCTGTGACCCACTCCCCCCCGAGCATAGGGATTGTTAGAAGATTTGACTTAAAAGGCGTTGACTGTCAAGGGTGAATTGCATGGCCTAGGGAAGGCATTATGCGTCAAGTCAGAAGCCACAGATCCCAGAACCAATGACAAAAGCAAAGGAAATTGACCTAAAGGATAGATCTGATCACATAAACACGCAGGTATCGTTGCACGATTCATCAAGGTCTCTCAGTAGTGCTGTTGGTAGAATCAGAATCGGATGCTCTGTGTCTTTCTGGGGTTACGGTGCTCAGGGTGTATCAAGATGGAGAAGGTGCGCAAACTCATCAGCTGTTACAATACAAACGTGGGAAGTTGAAGTGTGCTGGTCAAACCCCCTTTTTCTTTTTTAAATTAAAAAAATTTTTTATTTTATATTGGAGTATAGTTGACTTACAATGTTGTGTTAGTTTCAGGTGTACAGCAAAGTGATTCATTTATACCTATACATGTATCTATTCTTTTTCAGATTCTTTTCTCATATAGGTTATTACAGAATATTGCATAGAGTTCCCTGTGCTATACAGTAGGTCCTTGTTGTTTATCTATTTTATATATAGTAGTGTGTATATGTTAATCCCAAACTTCTAATTTATCCCTCCCCACTCCCTTTTCACTTTGGTAACCATAAGCTTGTTTTCTAAGTCTGTGAGTCTGTTTCTGTTTTGTAAATAAGTTCATTTGTATCATTTTTTTAGACTCCACATATAAGTGATATCACATGATATTTGTCTTTGTCTGACTTACTTCACTTAGTATGAAAGTCTCTAAGTCCATCCTGTTGCTTCCAGTGGCATTACTTCATTCTTTTTTATGGCTGAGTAATATTCCATTGCATATATGTATCACATCTTCTTTATCCATTCCTCTGTTGATGGACACTTAGGCTGCTTCCATGTCTTAGCTATAGTGCTGCTATGAACATTGGGGTGCATGTCTCTTTTTGAATTATGGTTTTCTCTGGATATATGCCCAGCAGTGGGATTGAAGGATCATACAGTAGCTCTATTTTTAGTTTTTTAAGGAACCTCCATATTGTTCCATAGTGGCTGCATCAGTTTACATTCCCACCTTTTTAAAATTAGTTTCAGAGCAATGTTAGATCCAGAGACTTCCCTGCCACAACTATTATCGACCCTTGCTCCCTCTTAGGTTAGACATCTAACGTCATGATTTGTTTTAGTGTTCTAGCTTTTTCCCTCTCGCTCTTCATCCCGGCTGATGTGCCTAAAGAAGAAAGAAAGCAAAGGGGTGTGTGTATGCTCCCAGGTGTGGTCACTGGTGTAGGGGAGAAGGATTCAAAATATCAAGTTACAAATAATTTTATTAAAACAAAACAAAGCAAAACCCTTCCTGTGGGGCCTGAAATTCCCTTGGTACCAACTAGATCATTATTTTTCTATCCTGTGAGAATCAAAAATTTAAATACATTGACCATTATATCTAGGAGAAGATGTCATAGGTCACTGCATTCTTCCATGTCGCATAGCAGCATGTTCTATCCGAGAGGGACTTAATTGCATATGGGAACCCTAGTGCCTGCGGATCTCCCTAATAAATTCAGGGAAGGCTTTCCTCTTTGCCTTCTTCTCTGCAAGTTCCAAAGGGTCCAAGCCATGGGGGAGGCCGAGTCGATTTTATCATCAGACTTCAAATTCAGCCTTCTCGGCAATGGGAAACGTTTTAAAGAGGAAACAGGACACTTCTTTCGGTTGCTGGAGCATAGAGGGCCAGAGGGTTGTAGGCTGTGGGCTGCTTCCTTTGTTTGTCAGCCCTTAACATAAGCAACTCCAGCTGAAACTGAGGAGTGTTTGGACGCTTCCTGTAAAGGAATAAAAGGGTGTGATGAATTCATCGGTTTTGGAGGGCACTGTATTTAATAGGAAATAAAACCACTAGTCTTTTATTTGGTGGCGGAGTGCCTACCTGTACCAGGCACTGTTTAGGCCATTGGAGATACAGTGGTGAGCAAAACAGTATTCATGGAGGTTACATTCTAATGAAGGAGGAAAGAGATAAGAAACAAACAAGCACATGTTCTTAGGCGGTAAGTGCTAGTGCAGAAAGAAGGAAGATTAAGCAAAATGGGGAGCGCAGAGTGGGAATGGGGTTGTAATTTTATATTATCAGAGAGGCCTGGGAAGGCCTCTCTGATAAACTGACACTGAGCAGACACCTAAAAGAAGTGAGGAAAGGAGCCCTGCAGGGATCTGGGGAAGAACATTCTGGGCAAAGAGAACAGCCAGTGCAAAGGGTTGCGGGGAGGAGCATGCTTCAAAAATTTGAGCTCCTAGAAGGAGGCCAGTGCAGCTGAAACTAAGTAAGCAAAAAGAGTGATAGAGGAGGGATCACAGGCAGGTAGACCTATTTTTAGGACCTCGTAGGCCACAGTGAGAATTCTGCCTTTTTCCTGAGTAAGACAAAGCCCCTGGCGAGTTTTGAGTAGTGGAGAGACATGATCTCAGTTAAAAGCCTTCCTCTGCCTACTGTGTCGAAAAGAGATACGAGTGGGGAGTAAGCAAAGGTGATTGCAGTAATGGTGACAAGAGGCGATGGCATGACCAGGTGGTGGTGGTGAAGAGGATGCAAGATGGTCCAATCAGATGTATTTTGAAGGTAGAATGGGTGGGATTTGTTGCTGGTGTGAAAGTGAGGTGAGAAAAAAGAGGAATCAGTATGACTTAAAGGTTTTTCTTTTGCCTGAGCATCTAAAGAATGGAGTTGCCACGTCCTGAGATAGATCACAGGAGGAACGTACAGGGGGGATGATTAGGAATTGGGCGTATTAAGCAATTGGAGATACAAGTCTGGAGCTCAGAGGAGAAGTTTAAGCTGGTGATGCAAATTTGAGAGTCATTAATATTAATGACTACATATGGTTTTTAAAGCCATGAAACCAAATGAGATGACCAGGGAGGGGAGTTCAGTTAAAGGAAAGAACTCTGAGGAATAGTCTGGGAGCACAGCTCCAGCATTACACAGGCTAGGCCAGCCAAGGAGCTGGAGAGGGAACTGCTAGTGAATAGGAGCAAAAAGCAAGAGAAAGTCTACCCTATGAACCAAATGATGAAAGTATTTCAAAAAGGGAGGAACGATAAACTATATCATCTTTGTCTCTTGGGGTCCTGTCATTTCCATTTTATTGCATTTCGCAGCAACCCATGAGTAGTAAGGAACCAGAGACAGGAGCCATTCCTAAGTTTTGACAGATTGGAAAAACAACGAGTTCCAAAGGTGTAATCGTACTAAAACCGAAACAGACAATAGCAACAGCAAACCCCTAGAAATGTTATCCTTAGAGGCACAACATAATGTCAGCCTCTAGAGCTGGACGTCAGGCGAGTTAATCTCCTCGCTCAGTCATCACCTTTAGCTTCATAATTTTTTAAATGGGATTAAGAATATTTGTAGCTCCCATAGGGCCATGGTGGAAGTGAACAGCGTATCATAGAGCCTTTTATATATCCCAACGATGTCCATGTTGGCATTCTAGACCCTGCAAGTAAGAAAATACAGAAGTCTCTTTACGGTGCAATTTTTATACATAAATATTTTGTTAATATTATGAGTTGTTTTCAAAATATATGATTCTTTCATTAAATTCACAAATATCTGTGCTTTTCTACGCAGTGCCAGGCACTGAGGATCACGGGGAAACGAGAGGCCCCCGCTCGTAAGGAGCTTCGACACTAAGGAAGCAAAGAGTTAAAATGATTGATACTTAGAATGTCCAGTAGACCGCCAGTGCCATTAATCCTTGTGAAATCATCTGCGGATGGTCTCGTCATCCCAATAGCCCACTTATTTTTCATTTAAGAGATGCTTTGGGGTAAAGCCTTAGAATGAGCTCTGTTACCCATGTCTGTATATATTTAGCAGGTAGCTCTAACCGTATCGGTTCCCAAAATAGTGCCTGATGTTCAAGATGAGTAGCTAGGCCACATATTCCTTTTTAAAGCAATAAATGGTTATGGATTGTCCTCTGCAGTCATATCTGCACTTAAACGTGGACCATGAAATCTGCTGGACTGCACTCTGTCCCACGTGCTCCCGCGCTTCTCTGTACCAGTGATGTGCACAGCTCACTATGGGGCTGTCATCTGCTGCCTGATGATCTACCTCAAATAGGGCTGTCAGCCATTTTGTTTTGTCCCAGAGTCCTTTGCGAATGACCCAGAGAGAAGAGGGAGAGCCAAGGTGCCTCTGGCCATCAACTCCGAGATGGCGAAAACGGACACTCCAGTCCTTGGGCTGGGAGGCAGGGGGTAAGAAAGGAGCAGTAGGGATAGAATAGGCAAACCCCATTCATTTTCAAGTTCAAAGTTCTTTAGCTAGCAGAGTACAGAAAGAACTTTACTTTGTCAGAGGCGACCTGTGATAATATGAAATCTCAGCAAAGAGAGCTGAAGGCTGTAGATTCTTGTTCAGGGACAGTCAGTCAACACCAGCACAGGCTCAAGCTATGACAGGAGCAGCTGGTGCTCGTGAACCACATAGCTTGGAGGGATGCTGATATATGATATACCTTGGATTTTAATCTTTTTCTCCCCTCTGCTACAAGTTTGGGGATGATGGTCACTCCTTCCATTGTTATAGTCATGGGACACAGGGAAGTTTGGTTTTCTTCTTTAGTTCTCCGGCTGTTCTCTCTGGCATTGTGCTCTGTGATTTGGTTACTTTATAAGTCGTATGGCCACGTGAGAGGGCTGGGCTATATCTATTTTTATCGACACCATCACCATGGGCCTTAGAGTCTGGAAGACAAGTTTCAGACCTATTGCTAAGGTCAGTCTCTTGGAGTCGAGAGCCAATTTGGCACCATGGTAAAGAGGACAGGCTCCTGATTCATGAAATCCTAGGTTCAAGGTCAGAATCTGTCACTTGCATGCTCTGCGGTGTTATTAATTAACCTCTCTATGCCTCGACCGCTTTATCCACAAATAGAGAGAATATTAGTACCCATCCAAGGGTGGTTGTAAGGATTAAACTGAGATTTTGGAACGTGGTGGCACATCATGGCTGTTCATTAAATGGTCATTCATTAAAATTGGCTAATTCCTTAGAGCTTTGGTCTCCTCATTCTCAGAACGGTTGTGTTGATATGAGTGTTAAATAATCTGGCGGGAAATTTCAGCAGAGTGTCTGGTATGGAGTGACTGGTTATTATTATCAGTAATAATAACAGCTAAGCAACAGAAACTAGAAAATTTTGAAATGGACTCTAAGGCCTCATCGTTGCTTGTTCCCTATTACTTCGTTATGTCAACGTCTGTTCTCTTTTGATGAGATTACTCAGTTCTGACTCGCCAGTGAAGCAGGGACCCTTTCTACACTAACTGTTGTTACGTGAGAGTAGAGAAATCTCGTCTTTTAATCGGATTCCGTATCCCAATCAGTCAACGTGATTTTACCAAACGCATTATGTTCCCAGCTTGGCTGGGGAAGCAGTTTTCTGCTCTAGCAGAGTTTGTAAATAACTGGGCTTACAAGGTGAAAACACGCCCATTCAATAAGTTATAACTGGGTGTATAATGTGTATAAGGTGCCATGCTTGTGAGTATCCTGATAGGTGTAAACTTGAACCAGATGGGGATCCTGCCCTCAAGGGGTACAAAGTCAACCGAGAGGAGCTGAGAGAGACCATGGATATAGAGCCTAGACTGGATACCAGGCTCTACCCCTTGCCACCGTGAGACCTTAGGCAAGTTACTTAACTGCTCTGCACAGGGGCTTCTCATTTGTCAAATAGAGATTACAATAGTACCTACATCATAATGTTGATGTGAAGCTTAAATGGGTTATGGTGCATAAAGCACAGTGCCTGTTACACAATCAGAGATTAGCCAACGGGAGGCATTTCCAAATATAACATGGAGCTGGGGATAAGACATGCATGTGAATAATCATAATGCAAGAGTAGGGTGATAATTGCTACGGAAGTGCGGCAGGAGAGGTGACATGACCTGGGCTTCATAAAGGATGTGGTATTTGAGCCAAGCTTGGGAGGCTAGGGAATCTACGAACTTGGAAAAATAGGGCAAATCATGGCAGCTTTAGAATTAGAGACAGCATGAGCAAGGGCGTGGAGGTAAAGAAGGCCAAGGACGTCTGTAGGGAAGAACTTGGGAAGATAAGTTGGAAGGTGAAGGTCCTCATATGCTAGTTCAAGAAATTTATATTTGTTTTATGGATAGTGTAGACACTCATAGTGGATTTTCAGCAGGAAAATGATAAGGTAGGAGCTATGCCTCCAGGAACAGACCAGAGGAAGAATGTTCTGGGTGTTGTTATAGCCTTGTCCTGGGCTCTAGAACTCCAGTCTCTCCTTCCTCTGGCCCATTTGCTGTAAGACAGGAGGGAGAGGGGGCTCATAGATAGACAGGGGGTGACGATGCTGAGCCTGGGCTGCAGAGGGGTTGGATGTGTCATGAACAAACACAGGAAACATAAAATAAGAGTAGATGGAAAAGGAAGCCTTTTGATGCATTGGGACATATTGCTTTGAGGTGTTGGTAAGTCCGTGGATCAACCTAGGAATAGGTGGAGGTTTGGGACCTTGGGATGCCTTCAGGTTGGAGGTACAGGTGGCATAACGACTTCTCAGAATAAAACTGGAAGCCTGAAGAATGGATGGGGTTGCTAAGGGGAAATGACAAAGACCTATCCTTGGGCAATCCCTATATTTAGGGGTAGCTGGAGAAAGGGAACATGGGAAGGATCCATTGGAAAGGTAGGAGAACTTAGGAGAATACAGAGTCGAATGAAGGAATGGAGGGATTTCAAGAAGGAGCATTTCATGGAGGCTGAGCAAGACTTATTTGGGAGGCAGTAGGCAATAGGAATGGAGGAGAGCTAAGGTTAGAGGTAAAGGGGAGAACTCAACAGTGGTGGGGAGGGACGCTTTAAAAGCCAGACAGAGGGCTTCCCTGGTGGCGCAGTGGTTGAGAATCCGCCTGCCAATGCAGGGGACACAGGTTCGAGCCCTGGTCCGGGAAGACCCCACATGCTGCGGAGCAACTAAGCCCGTGTGCCACAACTACTGAGCCTGCGCTCCAGAGCCCATGAGCCACAACTCCTGAAGCCCGGCACCTGGAGCCTGTGCTCTGCAACAAAAGAAGCCACCGCAATGAGAAGCCCGTGCACCGCAAGGAAGAGTAGCCCCCGCTCACCGCAACTAGAGAAAGCCCGCACGCAGCAACAAAGACCCAACGCAGCCAAAAATAAATAAATAAAATAAATAATAATTATTAGAAAAAAAAAAAGCCAGGCAGAGACCTTTTGACTTACTTGGTAGAAATCCAGAAACCTTTATGTGACCTTACAGAGATTATTTCCTGGGGACCTAGGGGATTCATACCCCTCACCCTTAACGACAGAGGCTGGGTCTGAAAGGTCTCACCATTCCTGATTATTGTGCCCTCTTACAGATGGAAGGTATTATTATTTGATATTGACCGTGTTGGATCTGCTATTAAGTCCTACAAAAAAGGACAAATTTTATGGTCTGTTTCCAGTGAATAAAGATTCAAACAAGCTGAGAATGCATTACCAGAAAAAAACCCCATAAATTTATAGTAGACCAAAACTTCAAAATTGTGTTGTTTTCTCTATCAAAAAATCAATCATTTTCCTTGCTGGGGTGGTGGAAATAATGGAGCTGGCAGTGCCCTCTTGGAACTAGACGTCTCGATGAAGGGGAAAGCAAGAATAGTGAAAGAGAATGAGAACGCAGGCAAGCGAGGAGATTGCATCTATAGAGTGAGATAGTCTAGTTTTGGATTTTAGAATTGGAATCATTCTAGGTTATGACAGGGAATGTTCATTAGAGTGTGTTACTAAAACAGAGCGGCAGTCATTAGGTCTAGGTGTTCTTCTTGAATAGATTGTCCACATGAACCTTGAAGCTACTTGAGATGATGGCAGAAGCAGAGTGGAGAAAGGCTGTGGGCTGGGCTCTCAGCTGTCAGCTCCATCATGACAGTATTAACAGATCTCCTCTTATAAAACCTGGTGTACTCCACGGTAGCCTGGAAGAATTCTGTGCCCTTGGAAGGTAGTCAGTACCTGTGTGGTGAAATCACACAAAAATGTTTATCAAAGTTCCTGATTGTCATTAAGAGTCAGATAAATGGTGGGAGAAATAACTAGTCTGTTGATAGATTGCCAGAGAAATGTGGAGATTGGCTATCATGTGTCTCAGACTAGAAGAGTGTTTGTACCTGAGTAGAAGAGGAATGATCTGAGTTGGCACTGGGTGTGAGGAGAGCGTGAGCTTCTGGGGAGAGGAGATAACAAATGTGGAAGAAGTTCCAACCTTCAATTAAAGGGGCTTCCTTGGAAATGGAATTATCTGGAAATTCCCAGGTTTGCTTTAAATCAAAGGGAGAAAGGAAGTGAGATAACAAGAGGGGAGAAAGTATACATCAGTACAGGGATCAATAAACTAGATAGGGCTGGTAACTGGGGGGGACTTGTGTTCTGTGTTTCACTAGGGAGTGAGAGAATTCATGAGATGGGTTAAATGAACTCATCTTATGATTCCAACTGGTGCAAAGATTTCCGGGTCAAGCGCTCCAAGGATCCAGATGTCTGTCTATTGAAGGTTTGTGGAGATAATAGCTGCTGTCTGGAGCGAAGGCAGGTACGGGCTGCCATGCCAGATGGCGTCTGTAGCCAGGTCAGCACGGAGCATACGGTTCCAGACAGCATGTGGAAAAATGCGAAAGTGTTTGGAGAAGGGTGCGTTTGACCCAGAGTCCCGCACCACCTGTGTCCCCCACGGTGCTGACTTGGACAGCACCTGTACATGGGTGCTCTTTAGGAAGTGGTTGCTGAGCCAGACCAATTCTTTTTTTTTTTTTTAATAAATTTATTTATTTATTTATTGGCTGCGTTGGGTCTTCGTTGCCGTGTGCGGGCTTTCTCTAGTTGCGACGAGCGGGGGCTACTCATCATTGCAGTGGCTTCTCTCTGTGGTGGAGCACAGGCTCTAGGCACGCGGGCTGCAGTAATTGTGGCTCGCGGACTCAGTCGTTGTGGCTCGCGGGCTTAGTTGCTCTGCGGCATGTGGGATCTTCCCAGACCAGGGCTCGAACCCGTGTCCCCTGCATGGCCAGGTGGATTCTTAACCACTGCGCCACCAGGGAAGTCCCCAGGGCAGTTCTTTTATTTCATCAGTTGATTGGCAGCCTAGGTTGTGAGGTTGTGAGTTATAGCACAGGTCAATTTCAGAAGACAACGATCCCACAGCAGCTAGTGCAAGGTGGTTTGGGCACTTTGGGGTGGAAAGAGCATGGGAAAGGAGATCATGGAAAGAGATTCTCTAAGACACATATTGGAAAGAAAACCCCGTCGACTTTCACTAGTTCGTGAAAAGTCTGGTCCATAGAACCACTCCTGTGATTTCCAGATTTTCCTGTTTTCACTGGGGAGTGGTGCGTAGGTGGGAGATATTTAGATATTTCTCAACAGGGGTCCTCTTGACATTTTGGACAGGTAAATTATGTGTTATGAGGACTGCCTCTTGCAGTACAGACCACTGAACGCCCACGGCCACTGTTTTGTAGCACTCTTCCATCAACTCAGAGTACTCCCCCACGGCCTGTGCCCCTTAGGGAGGATGGTGTCACCGCTGGTTGCTGTGGGATCTGGGGGAGACTGCCCCCCGGGGAAAAACTTCATCCTTGTCAGAGATTTCCCTGAGCCCGCATGTTGAGAATAGTGGTATTCTGGAGTTTTCTTCTGTCTCAGTTCGAACGAAGACTGAATTCTGGCTTCACTAGACGCAGAGGCTTGAATTTATTACTGACTCAATTTAGTGATGAACAGTGACATTTCAGTGCTAGTGAAAGTGTGGAGCTTTTTTTAATTCCCTCAGTCTGCACCTCGTATGTCTGTGGTTTGTGGCTTCTCGAATTTCCCTGCTGTCCCTAGCCAATCCCTGGGCACCTACAGCCATCTTTCTGGGGGTTGGTTCTATTGACTCTCTTCATGTTCCCACCAAGTAGAGGATTTCATTTTTCCACATGACCACGTAGGCTATAGACACAGGTGAAGAAAACCCATGCCCATTTAGTATGCCTTTCCAATACTCCAGGACAGACACTAACACCGGGGACAGGGGAGTGAGACGGGGAAAAGGACAGCCATTGCTAAGGAGAAAGCTCACCTGGTGCTTCTCTGGTTACTCCTTTTTTTTTTTTTTTAACATCTTTATTGGGGTATAATTGCTTTACAATGGTGTGTTGGTTTCTGCTTTATAACAAAGTGAATCAGTTATACATATACATATGTTCCCGTATCTCTTCCCTCTTGCATCTCCCTCCCTCCCACCCTCCCTATCCCACCCCTCCAGGCTGTCACAAAGCACCGAGCTGATCTCCCTGTGCTATGCAGCTGCTTTCCACTAGCTATCTACCTTACGTTTTATAGTGTATATATGTCCATTAACTTCACCATGCCTGGAAATCTTTTTGATCTTTGCAACCCAAAGTCAGGCGGTAGTCGAGAGAGAGCATGTGGACTGACAGGTGGGAGGAGTAAGGAGGGAGTGGTTGGTAAGGAGAAGGTTTTCCTCTCCGCCTCAGGCAGGGTTGAGCACGAGGTGAGCATATTAGTGTAAACGGAGATCAGCCTCATTTCTGGACCATCAACCAGAGGAATGCCATTCAAACAAGGTGTCTGCAGTTGGAGGAGGGCTGCTTTTGAGACTGATGCCTCCTTGGGAATCCAGAGTGGCTCCCCCACTCGGCCTTCAGTATCTCCTTCCAGCCTGGCTCCTCCAGGTTTCTTTCTGTCTTCCTTTCCCATATGTCTGACACCCATCTGCTGCCTCTCTCCACAGCCTCCTCTGTCACCTCCGGCAGGTGCGTTATCACTGCATGCACCCCCTCCCCCCGACAAAACACGTCTCTTCTCTCCCTGACATAAAATGGACTTTCCCTCCACAACTCCCACCTCCTTCAGATCTCTGCTGTTGTCTCTGTCTCCCTCCATCTCACCTCATTGTTTCATTGTTTCTTTGGAGAGATCGCTTAGGTTTACTTTCACGTTCACTCAAGTGTTGAAACCAACTGCTGGCTTGGATGGTGGGCAGTTTGTACATTTCACAAGTGAGGCTCACGCGGTGTATTTAAGTAGTACCTCTGTTCCATGTACTTGCTCTCTCTGACGCCACCCCAGATTTGAGGAGAGTCCTAACTCAAGGGAGGAGCTCGGTGGTGCCACGAGAAGAACGAAGTCTCCTTTATCTAATAATCAAAGACATGTGCCCCTCAGTGCACCTGGTAAAGGCACAGCGAGGTGCCCTGGGGGCTTGGCTCTGCGTGGGGATGTAGCCCCCTCCCTGCTCACGTGGGTCTCTGTTCCCCTGGCAGGAAGATGAAGTGGTCCTCCAGTGCATCGCCAACATTCACAAGGAACAGAGGAAGTTCTGCCTGGCAGCTGAGGGACTTGGGAATCGCCTGTGCTTCTTGGAACCCACTTCAGAAGCCAAGGTGAGGTTGACTGTCTGCCCTGCACCTTCCCGTTTGGCACCCCAAAGTCGTCTGGGGGATGGGACTGCTGGGATATGGTGGTGAGGGTGATAAGGATGGTGAGGAAGAAGTCTGAAAGGACACATTTATTTTTAAAATGGGAAGCAGATCAGAACACTGTCTGTCAGTGTTCAGCAGGACACGGAGGATGCCTTGAGGTCATTGTCAGTCTTCACGGAGGAGGTTCTTTTACTACCTCCAGCGCACCTTCCTTGTTGTTAATTCCTAGAAATCCGAGTGCGTGTTCTGTACTCCCAGCTATCGTTTTATTGCTACAGGGACTCATATCCTTGGACCTGTGTTGCACAGCAAGCTCATCACTTTCAGCCGTGACTGTGCTGAGATTGTTGTAACTGCCTGCTGTGCCCTGGGGGCAGAGAGGAATGTTTGCTCTGGTTCCCACCTGCGGGGTGGCATGTAACATCATCTCTCCTCAGCCAAACTTGGTTTCCTGCATTTTCAGTTGCTTTCTGCTTTTCCTGAACTGTATGTCAGATGGATCTGTGTGCCCAGTGTTCTCACAGTACTTTGTAGTGCTGGAAAGACCTTTATATCAGTCAGGGTTTTCCAGAGAAACAGAACCAATAGGATCTCTCCGTTTTTCTAGATAGGTGGGTGGATGGATGGGTGGATGGATGGATGGCTGGATGGGTGGATGGATGGATGGATGGATGGATGGATGGATGGGTGGGTGGATGGGTGGGTGGATGGATGGGTGGATGGATGGGTGGATGGATGGATGGATGGATGGATATATATGGATTTATTTTAAGGAACTGGATCATGCAATTAGGGAGGCTGGCAAGTCTGAAATCAGTAGGTTCAGATCAACTGGAAACTCAGGAATTAATGCTGTCTTAAGGCAGATTTTTTTCCTCCTCCAAGAAACCTCAGTTTTTATTCTTAAGGCTTTCAACTGATTGGGGGAGGCCCACCCACATTATCAAGGGTAATCCCCTTTAAAGTCGACTAATTGCAGATGTTAATTACATCTACAAAATGCCTTCACATCAAAACCTAGATTGGTGTTTGATTAAATAACCGAGTACTGTAGTCTAGCCAAGTCGGCGCACAATTAACCATCACCCCTCCACGCTCAGTTTTTCTTACAGAATCTTTTTAAATTTTAAATCAGAAGATGGTTACATTTTCCAGTGAGCCCACCTGATTGATATGTCATTTCTCCGTGTGAACATACACAACACAGGCACACATGCAGAGTCTGTGCTCATCGTAGCGCAGCAGATGTGCACCGTGATGGCTGTGTCTCCCAGAAGCCCTCTCTTCTCCCTCACCCTGCTCCCTCCCGTGTAGGTCACTGATCCACAAGCACAGACATATGTATGTCAGTGGCATGTAGGACAGGGTCACGTTCAAATGAATGCCAGAGCAAAGAGACAAGGAAGATTTTTATCTTTTTAAAGGTCTTAGGCTTGATTTCCCTGAAGCCTTTTCTCATTTACTTTTGTTCTTAGCTAGGTTTTTTTCTTTTCATTCCCAGCAGTCCGGGATAATAGGAAGCTCATTAGATTATAAGTCAAGCAGTTAATTCTCAGCCATTAGCTCATCATGTGACCATGAGCAAGTCGCTCAGTCTTGTTTTCAGCTTTCTCACCTGCCGGAGAAGATGCAGCCTGGTGCAGTAGAAAGAGCATGGGCCTGAATTAGAAACCCATGGTACCATTTTCTAGTCATCCACTGAGTGGGTCATAGGACGTTGGTTTGGGGCACAGCTCTGGAACCGGACTGGCAAGAGTTGGAATCCTGTCTCCACCACTCACCAGCTAAGCCAGGGCCTTGAGCAAGGTATCTCACCTTTCTGAACTTAGTTTTCCCCTCTGCCTAGTGGGAATTTAATAGGACCTACCTAATAAGGTCGTTATTAGGATTAAATGAATGAATACGTGTGAACCACCTAGCACATTGTAAACTCTGTTTAGCCACTGGCTATTGTGATTTACTCTTACCTAGACCAGATTACCTAAAACAAATTAAAGAGAACTGTATATCATAATCTAAGAATTCTTTGTATCTCACAGGTGTAAAAATAATAAACTACAGCACTCATAAATACATTAGGGTTAAGACGAATCCTTCCTAACCCCTGCTTGACTAAGTGATTGTCCTTATTTTAATTTTTCATTTTAAATGTAAAACAAGATAACACGACTGAAGAATTTTTAAACAAAATAGAATGGGTCATCTATAACTGTATTCCCTTGTCACAACTGTTTTCATTTTTGTTTTGCACTCTGGCCTTTGTCCACGTGTACCCATATATTTTCAAAGTCGTACTCATAGTAGATATTCAGACATTCCGCTTTTTTTCTTTCATGTTTCAGTCAGTTCCATATTGCTATGTAGCCCTCGTGGTTATTTAAAAAAAAAAAAATCATGTATGTGGTTTTGTTGGTTTACTGTTGCTTCCTGGAGTAATGTCCCGGAGAAGAATTAATGATATCAGAAGGATAAACAATATTAAACTACTTTCTTAAAAGGAGATACCAGTTGTTACAGTTAGCACACCCACTATCATGTGAGTGTCTCTCTTTTATATACAGTATGAAGAAAATGTCCCATGAGGGCTTCTTACAGAAAAACAGGGTAAAGTTCCTGGAAAGGATAGAGTAGGTCTTCAGAATTTCCCGTCACCACTCCTGAGAGCAGCCTGCTAGATGAGCCCATTTTCTGTGGCTTCAGGCTTTCCTACAACCAGCTCCAACTATCGCACACACCTCTTCTGGCCTGTCCCCTCCCTTTTCAGTAGATACTTCTCCTAATTCTCTACCATCAGATTTCACAACCAGCTGTGCCATTCTTAGGCTTTTGGAAACTAATATAAGCCATGCAATGAAGTGAGAAGGCGTGTGTATTCCCAAGGCTGGCACTGGGCATGAGACACAGATCTCAAATGTCACTCTTATCAGCTGGCTAGAGCCAAATGGTGACCTTGGGCATTCCCAGTCAAGGGTATTTCAAGCTAGTTGAGGCTCAGAGAGAGAAAACTGAGATGAACTCTAGGGAGAAGAAAGACCTCAGAGAAAGAACAGTTGAGATAAGGTACTTAAAAGAGATTCTCAGTATATGAGCCCTGAGAAAAAGAGGTCATATTGAAGCAAGGAGTGAGAGGGCAGAAGAATAAGAAGCAAAAGTATAAGAATGTGAACACTTGCTATAGACCTGGAGACTGTTGAGCACTTGGGAGAGTTCTTGTGACTTTGATTCCTATTTGTCATGGCCCACCCTTCTCTGAAGGCCCCTTAAACTGCAGATATTAGTTCATGAAAGCACCCTTATTCAGCTTTCCATTCTAATGAGCACAGCTTGGGGAGTTAAAAGGTATTTTGTTTTGTAGGGAAGACTCAGGGTTAAAACCAGAGACCAGGAAACATCGAGGGGAAGTGTTGCTTCTCTATTTTATCAGTAGCAGCAAATGTTTATTGACTGTCATTTTTAAGTGGAAAATGTGTTCCCAGGAATCAGGAATTTACTACTTTTCCTCTGGTTCTTATTATATCTCATCTATGATGTATCTGCAGTGTCCACAAGCGGGTTGTCTTTGGTTCAACTTCACATCCAGACTCATAAGATGCTGATAGACCCCAGTCTGCTCAGTAGGACAGGGACCACAGCTTGCCTGCTGGGAAGTGTTAGGCACTCCTGCGGGAATCCTTGCAGCCATCCAGGGGCTGCCTTCCGAATCCCCACCCCAAATGACAGCTCAAGTTCAAAGAGACAAGGTCCACATCAGGCAGGTGTGGAGTCATGGCTTAAAAGCCATGGCTTAAAAGCTTCATGGACCCCAGGAGCCGGTGTATCTTGTAACAACTCCATAGACGTAGCTTTTGAGATGCCCATGAAGGACCACCACCACTACAAGTGTCATCGTACTTGGGGAAATCACAAATATAGGACTCTCCATGAGATACTGGTGGTCTTTCCAGTCCAGAGACAGGCTACCAATCAGGGATCATTTTTACCCTAAGTAATGTTCCCTAGTAACATAATTAACATATCAGTTTTCTCAAGTTGTCCCAAGAACAAAACTGGACAATTAACTGAAGGTCAGATTCTCATGGTGAAAGAGAAAATTTCATAAGCCTTATCCCATAGGAGTCTTCACTGATGACCATCACTTAACTACTGCAGCCCAACACCTTTCCAAATCCTGACTTCCACCTTCCTTAATTGTATCGTAGATCATCAAAAGGGAGGAAAAATATGGAAACTTTTGTTTAAAATCAGTTGCAACAGACTGAGGTTTGTTTGTTTCACTGATTTTAATGATAATGAAACTGCGATTGATGAAGTGAAACAACTTACTCTAGTACCCTTCAAAAGCCAGTGTCACATCTAAAGCCTTTGGGCTCTAGTGTCTCAGAAAAAAGTTCTACCTCTGTCGGGGAACATTGTGTCTTACTGATCATGGTTTATTCAAAGTGAAAAATCCAGTTTCATATCTAATTTTCAAACTGAACATTTTCAGGGTAAATTTTATTCCTATTGTTTTCACCTCGTCTTTTGAAAACTGAAAAATAGTCTGCTCTGGTTTCTGAAAACTTGTATAGGTTCTCAAGACCCAGAATTAAACATTTGCGATTGTGCAAACATCATTATGTCAATGACATGAATTAGGATAGAATTCTTGGCTAAAAAACCCTTATTTTCTGTTGCTTTTATTATCTTCAGCTCAGAAAGATTTACTGTTTATTCCTAAAAAACTAGGCCTATGCTAATTTACAGACAGGCTCAACCTGACGTTGTATACCCTTTTTTGAACTTCTGATTGTTACTTTAGTGTGTAGTATTCTCTATGGACTTGAGATCTTATGAAAGGCCAAACTATTATAAAACTTACTTCAAAAAATTCCCTTGTCTTACAATATAAAGAGACTTACACATTAATATAAAGAGACTTAACACATCTTTTTGGTTTTTTAACAGTTATCAAGCATCATATGCCGCGGTGCTTACATACTTTCTTTCATTTAATCTTTACAACCCTATGGAGCAAATATTATTCTCATTTACAGAAAAAGAAAGATAGAACAATTGAGACAAAGTTAGATGACTTCCTGAAGATGATTCATTACAAACTCGAATCACTGTCTAATTTCTATAATGCTCATCAATAAAGAGTATTATGACTCTAACTTATTTAATTATAAAGAAGCCATATTTCTTCAAGTGGTTAGATTTTAAGAATACCTGGGCAGATCTCCACACGCCTCCCACAACCTTCCTTCATGTGTCCTCTGAATGCCTGACATTCCAAAGTTAGAAATATGTATTTTGCCTAAATCAAACAATCTATTAAAATGCAGATGCTCTCAACACATGAAGCAATATTAAAATTTTTATAGCTAATTTTTTACAATATAAAGATTATCATATTTTTTCCTAGAAAGTAAGTTTATAAAGGGGTGATAAGGCAGATTACTAAGTGCCTCAGTATTGAGATATAAGGCACAGAAACACTGTAAATGGGGTAGTGGAGGGGTGATCAAAACATCCATTGCATTGCAGTAGGATGGTTTACTTGTCTTTTCTCCTGCCCTCCACCATTCTGTGATCACTAAAGTCACAGACTGTATAGGCATACCTTAGAGATATTGCAGGTTTGGGTCCAGACCACTTCAATAAAGCAAATATCGCAATAAAGTGAGTCACACGAAATTTTGGTTTCCCAGTGAGTTTAAAAGTTATGTTTACACTATAATGTAGTGTATTAGGGGTGTAATAGCGTTATGTCCAAAAGTAACAATGTACATAACTTAATTTAAAAATATTGCTAAAAAAATGCTAACCGTTACCTAAGCCTTCAGCCAGTCGTAGTAGTAACTCAAAGATCACTGATCACAGCTCACCATTACAAGTATAATAATGAAAAAGTTTGAAATATTGTGAGAATTACCAAAATGTGACACAGAGATGCAAAGTGAGCAAATGTTGTTGGGAAAATGGTGCCGATAGATTTGCTCAACATAGGGTGGCCACTGACCTTCAATTTGAAAATAAAGCAATATTTGCAAATCACAATAAAGTGAAACATAAAAAAAAAAACTATGCTTGTATAGTATAGCAGTTAAGAAACACAGCCGTGGAGCTAGAATTTCTGGGCTGGTAATTTTGGCTTCACTGCCTAATAGCTTTATGACCATGGTTCAAATGACTTCTCTCTCTTTGCCCCAGTTTCTTCATCTTTAAAAATGTTCCCATCTCATAGGATTATCATGAAGATTTAATAACAATGGTTTATAATTGTAAAGTACTTACATAGGGCCTGACACATCCAAAGTGCTATTTAAGCAATAGCATTTATTATCCCCAGCAGAGGGTCAGACACACATTAGGTCCTCAGGAACTGTTGCTTTATTCAGTTAAGTTACCCATGTACTGAATTAATTAATTAAAAGGCCTGGATTTGAGGATCAGCAGGACATTTGTGACCTTAAAAGTGACATATAAAGGACAGTCAGAGAGAGTAAGTTAGATAAAAAGGATTAAGCAATAAGCGAATGGTTTTAAAAAGTAAGATGAATTAGTGGGATGTAGATTTTTATGTTACTGATTTCTAATTTAATTTTAATATGGTCAAAGAACATACTCTGTATGATTTCAATCCTTTGCAATTTATTGGGACTTGTTTTTCAGCCCAGCATATGGTATATCTTGAAGAATGTTCCATATGTACTTAAAAAAGCTGCATTCTGTAGTTGTTGAATGTAGTGTTTTATGAATGTCAAGATGAATATTCTTACTAAATTGTATCTACTTATTCTGTCAATTACTGAGAGATGTTAAAAACTGAAGATTTGCCTGTGTCTTTCGTTAGTTCTGTCAGTTTTGTTATGTGTATTTTAAAACTCTGTTTTAGGTGTGCACATTTAGAATTTTTGTTTGTTCTCTGATGAATCGGTCCTTTTCTCATTATCGAATGTAACTGTTTATCCTTGGTCTTACAATATACATTGACTGATACTAATCTAGCCGTAAGCTTTCTAATGCTTACTGTTTGTGTGGTATATCTTTTTCCATCTTTTTGTTTTCACCTTGTTTTTATCTTTATTTTTAAAATATGTCCCTTATAAACAGCATAGAGTTAAGTGTTGATTCCCCCCCATTCTATAATCTCTACTGTTTTATTGGAGTGTTCAGTCCATTTACATTTATTGTAATAGTTGATACTATTGGGTTTTAGTCTACTATCTTGCTATTTGTTCTGTGTGTGTATATATACCCTAGTTTTTGTCCCAGTTTCTCCTTTTCTGCCTGCTTTAGAATAAATCAAATATTTTTAAAAATGTCCCATTTTATCTCTTCTATTGGCTTTATAGCTCTACTTCTTGGTATTGTTTTTCACTAGTTCCTTTGGGGATTACAATATGAATCCTTAACTTATCACAATCTTCTGTGAGTTACTATTACATTACTATCCTTATCCTTTGTGCACTATTGACATGTGTTTTATTTCTACAAGTTATATAGTGTGCAATACTTTATTATTTTTGTTGCAAAGAGTCGATTGTCTTTTAAAGAAATTAAGAAAAGAAAAAAGATGGTTTTTATAAAAATAATATCCAGGTATGTAACATTTTTAGTGCTCTTCAGGTTTTCCTTTAGATCCAGATTTCCATCTGGTACATTTTCCTCCAGCCTGAAGAATATCCTTTAGCGTTTTTTCATAGTGAAGATCTGCCAGAGACAAACTCACCCAGCTTTTTTTGTTCACTGAGAATATCTTTATTTTGTCTCTGTTTTTTGAAGGATATTTTCTCTGGTTATAAAATCCTGGTTTGACTTTTTTCTTTCAGCACTTTAAAGATGGTGTTGTGTTGTCTTTGGCCTGCATTTATTTTTTTTTAATGAAAAATGAGCTATCATTTTATCATTTCTCTATATGAAATAAGTCTTTTGCTTTGGAAGGTTTTAAGAATTTTTTCTTTATCTTTGATTTTCAGCAGTTTGAATGCTGTATTTGAGGGTGGTTTTCCTTCTATTTATCCTGCCTAGATGTTGCTGAACTTTATGGACCTCTTGGTTGAGTTTGTCTTTTTTTATCAAGTTTGGAAATTTGACAGCTGTTACCTTTTTTCTTCGTTGCTTCGCATGGGCTTTCTTTAGTTGCAGTGAGCAGGGGCTACTCTTCCTTGCTTCTCATTGTGGTGGCTTCTCTTGTTGTGGAGCGTGGGCTCTAGGCACATGGGCCAGTAGTTGTGGCTCGTGGGCTCTGGAGTGCAGGCTCAGTAGTTGTGGCGCATGGGCTTAGTTGCTCCGCAGCATGTGGGATCTTCCTGGACCAGGGCTCAAACCCGTGTCCCCTGCGTTGGCAGGCAGATTCGTAACCACTGCACCACCAGGGAAGTCCCCATTACTTATCTTTCTTTTTTTCTTTTTATTTAATATCTTTATTGGAGTATAATTGCTTTACAATGTTGTGTTAGTTTTTACTGTATAACAAAGTGAATCAGCTATATGTATGCATATATCTCCATATCCCCTCCCTCTTGCGTCTCCCTCCCACCATCCCTATCCCACCCCTTTAGGTGGTCACAAAGCACCGAGCTGATCTCCCTGTGCTATGCGGCTGCTTCCCACTAGCTATCTGTTTTACATTTGGTAGAGTATATATGTCAATGCTACTCTCTCACTTCGTCCCAGTACATTTCTCCCTCCCCATGTCCTCAAGTCCATTCTCTACATCTGCATCTTCTTTATTCCTGTCCTGCCCCTAGGTTCATCAAAACGTTCTTTATTTCTTTTTTTTAGATTCCATATATATGTCTTAGCATACAGTATTTGTTTTTCTCTTTCTGACTTACTTCACTCTGTATGACAGACTCTAGGTCCATGCACCTCACTACAGATAACTCAATTTCATTTCTTTTTATGGCTGAGTAATATTCCAATGTATACATGTGCCACATCTTCTTTATCCATTTATCTGTCGACGGACACTTAGATTGTTTCCATCTCCTGGCTATTGTAAATAGAGCTGCAATGAACATTTTGGTACATGACTCTTTTTGAATTATGGTTTTCTCAGGGTATATGCCCAGTAGTGGGATTGCTGGGTCATATGGTAGTTCTTTTTTTAGTTTTTTAAGGAACCTCCATACTGTTCTCCATAGTGGCTGTATCAATTTACATTCCCATCAACAGTGCAAGAGGGTTAACTTTCCTCCACACCCTCACCAACCTTTATTGTTTGTAGATTTTTTGATAATGGACATTCTGACTGGTGTGAGGTGATACCTCATTGTAGTTTTGATTTGCATTTCTCTAATGATTAGTGATGTTGAATATCCTTTCATGTCTTTTTTGGCCATATGTATATCTTCTCTGGAGAAATGTCTATTTAGGTCTTCTGCCCATTTTTGGATTGGGTTGTTTGTTTTTTTGATATTGAGCCGCATGAGCTGGTTGTATATTTTGGAGAGTAATCCTTTGTCAGTTGCTTCATTTGCAAATATTTTCTCCCATTCTGAGGGTTGTCTTTTCGTCTTGTTTATGGTTTCCTTTGCTGTGCAAAAGCTTTGAAGTTTCATTAGGTCCCGTTTGTTTATTTTTGTTTTTATTTCCATTTCTCTAGGAGGTGGGTCAAAAAGGGTCTTGCTGTGATTTATGTCAAAGAGTGTTCTGCCTCAGAAACGAGTTAGTCTCAGACAGCAAACCTTCAGTCTGCAGTCGATCCCAATGTCTACTGGCTCAATTTTGGGACAATTCGTTGTCTATTCAGGTATTCCACAGATGCAGGGTAAATCAAGTTGATTGTGGGGATTTCATCCACTGCTCCTGAGGCTGCACGGAGAAATTTCCCTTTCTCTTCTTTTTTTGCACAGCTCCTGGGGTTCGCCTTTGGTTTTGGTCCCATATCTGCATGTAGGTTGCCCTCAGGCATCTGTTCCCTGCCCAGACAGGAGGGGGTTAAAGCAGCAGCTGATTAGGGGGCTCTGCCTCATTCAGGCTCGGTGGAGGGAGGGGCACGGTAGTCATAATTGGAATGTGAGGCGAGCCTGCGGCGGCAGTAGAAGCCAGCATGAGGTGGCAACAGCCTGAGGCGCGCGGTGTGTTCTCCCTGGGAAGTTGTCCCTGCATCATGGGACCCTGGCAGTGGCGGGCTGCACAGGCTTCCAGGTGCGGAGGTGTGGATAGTGACCTGTGCTTGCACACAGGATTCCTGGTGGCTGCAGCAGCAGCCTTAGCATTTCTCGCCCGTCTCTGGTGTCCTCGCTGATAGCCACAGCTCTCACCTGTCTCTGGAGCTCGTTTAGTCAGTGCTCTGCCTTCTGTGTGCAGAGAGGGAAGGAATCCCCTCTCCTCGCTCGCCCTGAAACAATGGTCTCTTGCCTCTTAGGCAGGTCCAGACTTTTTCCCGGACTCCCTCCCGGCTAGCTGTGGCGCACTAGCCCCTTCAGGCTGTGTTCACGCAGCCAACGCCAGTCCTCTCCCTGGGATCTGACCTCTGAAGTCCAAGTCTCAGCTCCCAGCCCCCACCCGCCCTTGCCGGTGAGCAGACAAGCCTCTCAGTCTGGTGAGTGCTGGTCGGCACCAATCCTCTGTGCAGGAATCTCTCCGCTTTGCTCTCTGCACCCATATTGCTGCGCTCTCCTCCATGGCTCCGAACTTCTGCCCCGCCCAACCCCTGTCTCCACCAGTGAAGGGGCTTCCTAGTGTTTGGAAACTTTTCCTCCTTCACAGCTCCCTCCCAGAGGTGCAGGTCCTGTCCCTATTATTTTGTCTCTGTTTTTTCCTTTTTCTTTTGCCCAACCCAGGTGCGTGGGGATTTTCTTGCCTTTTGGGAAGTCTGAGGTCTTCTGCCTGCGTTCAGTAGGTGTTCTGTAGGAGTTGTTCCACATGTAGTTGTATTTTTGATGTATTGGTGGGTATAAGGTGATCTCCATGTCTTACTCCTCCACCATTTTGAAGGTCCCCTGTTACTTCTTAAAATATTTATTTTGCCACACTTATTCTCTCCTGCTGGGACTCCAATTACGTATACATTAAACCATTTTATGTTATTCCATAGGCCACTAAAACTCGGTTCATTTTTTTCAACTATATTTCTCTCTGTGCTTCAGTTTGAATAATTCCTATTGACTTATTTTTGTTTCTTTAATTTAAAAGTGCCATTAACTCTCTCCAGTGAATTTATTTCAGATATTGTATTTTTTTAATTACAAAATTTTCAGTAGTTTATTTCTAAGGTTTACATATTCTCATCTTCCATTGTTCTTATTTTTTTCTGATAAATTCATTAACATTTATAATAGTTATTTTAAATCCTGCCTACTAATGCCAGTATATGGGTTGTCTGTGGATCTGCTTCTTATGACTGGTTTTTCCTTTGATTATGAGTCACAGTTTCCTATTTCTTTGCATGTCTAGTAATTTTTATTTTATACTGAAGATTGTAGCCGATGTTTTGTAGTTATTTTGTTTTCACTTTTCTTTCCCTAAAGAGTATTGTGTTTTGTTGTAGCAGGCAATTAAATTACTGGTGGAGCTCCTTGATCTTCTGGAGCCTTGGTCTCTTTTAGTTTTGCATTTAGTTTTAGGATATAGTCGTTAGTCTTGGGATGTAGCCCATCTGGGTTTTAAGGAAAATCCTGAAGTGTTTCCTAACCCCGTCTAGAGAGTTAGGCTTGAACACCAAATTCTGACACTCCAAAACCAGGTAGCTACTGAAACCTTCCTTCCTTTTAAGCATTCCAGCTGTTCCTTTCCATTTGATACTTGGAGTGCTGCCCTGTACAGTTGATGAGTGGGCCAGAATTTGAGGGGTATTTTTATTGCCGATTTGGAGTTTTCATATACAGTGGTTCCCTCCTTTTTCCACATTCTCCTCTTCAATTTCCTGACATTCCAACAACCCCAAACTCAGCCCTCTGACTCCACAGCAGCTTTTTTTCTTGCCATCAATCCCCTATAAAATCCGTAAACAAGGGAGTGGCCTCAGGGGAAATTTTAATTAAATGTGCATATCACCTACTTGGCTTCCCTTCTTTCAAGAGTCATATTTTTCCCTCCGGCTTTAGATTGCTCTCCAGTACCTTCAAACAGTTATCTTTTTAATGTGTTTCCAAAATTTATAATTGTTATTGTCAGGAAGATTATTCTGCTGTAAGCTTCTCCACTGTTACCTGAACCAGAACCTCTTCAGTGAGTGTTCACTGCTCTGTGAAGCAGCTGAGAGTTAAAAGAAGAGACAATGGTGTTGAAGCAAAATCTGGGTTATAAAGAAGGAGTTTCCATGATGAGAGAGACAGGCATGTTTTAGGCAGAGAAAAAGGAGGCCGTAGAGAAGGAGAGACTGAAGCCATAAAAGAAAAGGCGGTGGGGGGGGGGACTAACGTATGGCACTGTTAGTGAGGGAATTAACTGAGAGCAGCTTTGGCATATGCAAAAGAGAAGAGGCGAGGGCACAGGTTTTGAAGTAGCAAAGATGGGAGTTGAACACACACGGGCTGATTGTCAGGCGAAAACATGAACTTGTGGAAACTGTATAGGTCCTTCATATGTAAAAAGGACATGAATAGACAGGGATTAAATTGACTTCAGGTGTGGTTAATGGGACGTATAGGGTGGTGAAGGGATCAAAGTGGGAGGAGTCAAGTGTAACTAGAGTTAGCTGCCTATGGATGACATGTTGTTTAGTGAAATAGGGCATGTGGGAGAAGGAAAGTGTTAGGACAGATAGTGCTTATGAACTGGATTTGGGGCATATTGAATTCAAAAGGCCTGGAAAGCATCCAAGAGGAAACTTTGATAGGCATCTGGATGTATGGATCAGAGAGGTTGGAATGGAGATAACATTTAGGAGATATTGGCTTAAGGATAGCAAATCAAGCTCTGAGAGGGGAAATAATATGGATTAAGAAGGGAAGAGAAGAGGTCTTGGAAAATGTAGATATTTAAAGATGAGTAGAGGAAGAGAAACACAGCACAGAGAAGGAGGAGGAGAAACCTAAGAGATCAGAGGGAAAATAGGCATGGACAATGTCATAGAAGCCACAGAAATCACGGGAAGAGTGTCAAGAAGGAGTATGGTCAATAGGGTAGGATGTCCCTTGGAGGCAAAGTAATGTGAGTTTGGAATGTGTCCATTAGATGTAGTGACACGGAGGCCAATGGTAGTCTTGGTGAGAGCTCGCTCAGTGGGGGGACAAGGGCAGAGCCAGTTTAGCCGAGGTGGAGCGCAAGCAGAAAAGGAAGACAAAATAAAGACAGCCAGTGCAGAAATCTCTGAAAGAGAGAGTGACGGCTGGAGAGGGTCAGAGGATGGAAGGATTTTTGTAATAGAAGAGGCTTAAGTGTGGTTAAGTCTTAAGCATGTTCCCATGCTGATGGAAAGGTACAAGTGGAGAAAGAGAAGAAGGAGATGCAGAAGAGGGAAGGGATGCTTTAGTGTGCAAATTGCTGATACAGTGGAAAGGGCTGGTATTAAGAACAGAGATGAGGAACTGGCCTTCAAGCAAGGAAGACCTCCTATTTCCACTGAAGAGGAAGAAGGCAAGGCTGGGAGGAGACCTGTAGGTTTTGTGCAGAAAGTTTTGGTGAGTGAGCCGCCTAGAGGTGTGAGGGCACAGCAGGGAGGGCCAGCTGAGGTTGGTAACCATGACTTTCCAGCGCTACCAATTTTCTGAATTGTGTCATCTTGTGCAGCAGCTCTCCGCAGGCCCAGCGCAGGCATGGAGAAGGCGGATAGTTAAATTCTGCCGGGTGAGTGGGGTAAGTGTCAAAACGGCAAGAGAGTGTAGGAGACTGGACCATGGAATCTTGGAATTTAGGCTGAATGAGGAAAGAACTAAAGATAGGAGGAGACTGTGTGAGTGAAAAGGATTAAGGGGTGTAAATAGTGATGAGAGTAATTGAGTAAGGAAGCCCGCTGAAAGGGGACTGCATGGTTAAATCGTGGGGTGCGTCCATCAGAGGTTTCCGAGTAGAGCAGTTTGGCTGAAACTAGGCCCCAGCTGTATGACCATGAAAGAGGGTGGCTGAACTACAGTATAGAAGATCACTGATGAAGAAGAAGCAAAATAACTGCGAAGCTGTAACATGGGATAGGTTATTCATAGAGCCCATTAGTTTCCTAGGGCTACTGTAACAAATTAGCATAAACTAGGTGGCTTCAGACAACAGAAGTTTATTCTCTTACAGTTCTGGAGGCTAGAAGTCTGAAATCAAGGTGTGAACAGAGCTGTGCTCCCTCCGAAGCCTCTGTGGGAGGATCCTCCTTGCCCATTCTAGTTTCTGGCAGCCCCAGGTGTTCCTTGGTTTGTGACAGCATACCCCCAATCTCTGCCTCCATCTTTATATGGCCCTTTTCTGTGCGTCTGTCTTCACATGGCATCTTCGCCTTCTTGTAAGGACATCAGTCCTATTGGATTAAGTCCCACCCTAATGACTTCATCTTAACTTGATTACATCTGTAAAGACCCTATTTTCAAATCAGGTCATATTAACAGTTGCTGGGGGTCAAGACTTCAGCATATATTTGGGGGGAGCACACAGTTCAAGAAATAGCAATGTGAGTGTTCTAATCAGCAAGAGTGGGAACGAAAAAGGGCCAGAGAGTTCAGTGAAGATGGGAAGGTCACAGAAATAAACAAATAGCAAAAAGGGAGGCAGCAAAGGGTGATGTCTCCAGGCACAGGATGCTTAAAGGAGAAGGAGTTAACTTGTGGAAGAGCAGTGATCTAGAAACAGTCCCGGGAAGGAGAAGGACACAGACCCAACCTCCTAAGCCCAAGTTATCTGAAGAATGAGAGAATAAGCATCTGGAATCGAGAGGGCCCCAAGGGAAGATTGTTCACACTGGGTCAGGGACTATTGTTGTTTTGTGTAGGCAGGATAAAGGGCTCATTTCCTACTGGTCCATATGTGAATTCATCAAGTCGAAGGGTTGGAGTCTAATCCTAGGGATGCTCAGATTCTGAAAATCCTGGCTCCACGGTCCCGTTCTTCCCATTCGGCAGCTAAATGGTTTTCTTTCCAGAAGTCTTCTTTCCATTTCTGCATCCACATTGAGCCTCACGCTCTGCTGTTTCTAACGGTTAAGAGACGAGAAGGGAAACAGATATCCAAAGGAATAGCATAGAAGTCGGGAGCAACGCATGTCAAGTTTATTAATGCATTTGTCAGTTGCCGGATCTGAGGACCTAGTTAAAGAGAAGGAAAAAAATGTCAACCCTGAGATCTCCTCTCGTCTATATTGTCCTTCTTACTATTTGAGTTATTAATACTGTGTTGATAACTTATCTGCTTGAGGCAATACCGTCCCCTCTTTTTCTTTAAAGACAGCCTGTACCTTTAGTGGTGGGAATCTTCACAAAGAATTTATTCAGTGTGTAAAGTGGCACCATTGCTCTGCTGCTCATTTGTCATTTACTTGTTCACAGCAGGCAAATGGCCCCAGGTGAATTATGAGTAGGTGTTATTCATACCCGGGCTCCTCTGCAGCGCTTAGTACTTTGCTCTTCAGACCTAATAGCTGCTATTTTGGTCTTGATTAGCAGTATTTTTTCTTCCTCCCCCAACTCTTGAACTTACTAATTAGACCACAAAGACTTGCCTTTTCTTCCTGTGATTGGGGGAACATCTCTCTTCCAGTTGTTACTTTTACATGGAATTAAAAGGATGCATTGCGTTCGTGTTAGAATTTGAGTCAAAAACCCAAGGCATGTTACATCCATCATTTTCATTCCTTGT
The DNA here is from genome assembly GCF_011762595.2 of Tursiops truncatus. NCBI lineage: Eukaryota > Metazoa > Chordata > Mammalia > Artiodactyla > Delphinidae > Tursiops > Tursiops truncatus. Next base: position 76,975,776 of record NC_047035.1, on the reverse strand, counting down.
GGGTGTTTTAAAACCTGGGGATAAAACCTAAGCCATGCTGACGGCCTCTTATGTGATCTTTTGAAATGATGTGCGTATTCATAATTCCCAGATGAAAGTATTGTTTACAAAGAACGGAATAGTGATTCAAGAGATCTGGTTTTGCTCTCCCTCCAACGTGCTTTAAAATGTTACACAAAATAACCTCTAGGATCTGATTTGCCAGCCACCGCATGAGGAGAGTTTTGTAAAGGAAATGTTCAAAATTGTTTTAGAAGTTAAGATTTACAGACAGTTAAGTTGACAACTTTATTTCTCTACTTTTCAGTAGTTCGTTGAGTAGTTTTTAAAGTGACCTGAACAAACTACATGAACTGAAACATTTTACGAGTCATTTGGAAACAAATCTTGTTTGCTCTTAACTTCCTGTTGTGTAGCAAATAGTTGATTTTAAATAATTCAAAATGCTATGGAGAATTAATTTGTGTTTCTTCATCCAAGTTATTTCAGGGAGTGATTACAAATTGTTTTTAAAACAGTCATTCCGGGATTAGCTGCTTTCTCTGTCAGTATGTTTTCCAATCATTTTTCTTCCATTCCACTTAAACTCAGCTGAGCTTTATGCAAAGCCTTTAGATGAGAACGACTGGTACAGGAAAGCTGTTTGTAAGCCTCTGTCTGACAGTTCTTTTTGAGCTATTGAGTGGTTGACAGGATTTTAAAACCCTTGACCCTAATGATCCATTTCTCATTAGAGCGCTTTCATCAAAGACTTTTGCCTTAAGCGCTACTTTAGCACTTCGCTATACATCCCAACATATTTCGACTTCAAAATAGAATAGATTATCATCTCTTTGGGGCGGTTCAGGTACAGTACTGCCTCAGAGCACTGAGGGCGGAATAATTGATTTCCACCCCACCTCCTCCATCCCAGGGGCAGTCACTTGAGACTTGAAATCTGAATCATTACCCTGGTAAGCTGTAGCATCTAGGTTCAAACAATTCTTCTTTTACCTAAAGATGAGGAGAGGTTTTAGAATTTAATGCAAGCTCTGAGACTGAGTGAACGCAAGAAGGCTTACTATTGTCATTCAGCAAAACCTCTTAGTAAACAGCGAAAGGGAATTACTTTTTTTGTGAAAAATTACAGCCAAGAAAGATGAGAACTTTTTGATGTTCATGTGGAAGTTTCCAGAACCTCCTCTGATCACCTTTCTGTTTGAAAAATGAGCACTGTGGTTTTGCTCACTCCCTGATTTCCCAGGTAAATTGTGTCATGAATGCTGTATCTTTGAAGATGATGATCCTAGCCAGTACCTGTGAGGTTTGGCACTGAGCTCACCCAGAAAGGCTGAGGTTCTCAAACTGGAATGAGCATATCCTTCAATCCCCAGCCTTGTCTTGCGTAGGGCCAGAAATCTGCTTTTATTTTTTTTCAAACAAACTCCTGTCTGGTTCTTATGCAGGTGGTCCACAGACCTCACTTTCAGAAATCGTGGAAGGTCTGAATTTGCAGTCGTCGGCCTTATACATCTGTTTCCTTGTTTGACTAAGTAATGACAAAGTAGCTAGATGTCATCACAAAACGAGGCAAAGCTACCACCGACCTTGGCTTCATTAGTATCATGTTCACCCTTACCTACAGCCTGCCATGAAAAGTTTCGAATTGCCGTAGTAATGAATGAACTTGCTTCTTTCCCAAAATGTACGCGTTTACTAGAAAGCCAGACATGGCACTCATCTTCATCTTATTCACTAGAACATAAGGATAAATGCTGCTGGAGAGCAACTGACTAATTTGAGACACTTTTAAAAATTAATTAATTAATTTTTGGCTGCGTTGGGTCTTTGTTGCTGCGCACAGGCTTTCTCTAGTTGCGGTGAGCCAGGGCTACTCTTCGTTGCGGCGCGCAGGCTTCTCGTTGCAGTGCCTTCTCTTGTTGTGGAGCACGGGCTCTAGGCACACAGGCTTCAGTAGTTCTGGCACGTGGGCTCAGTAGTTATGGCTTGTGGGCTCTAGAGCATGGGCTCAGTAGTTGTGGCGCATGGGCTTAGTTGCTCCACAGCATGTGGGATCTTCCCAGACCAGGGACCGAACCTGTGTCCCCTGTATTGGCAGACAGATTCTTAACCACTGCCCCACCAGGGAAGTCCTAATTTGAGACGTTTATCTTCATAAGGTCTGACAAACTTATCTTGGGTCACCATGAGCAAGGACTTTCCTTTCTGAGGTGTGGCATTGCTCTTTCAGCTTCTGTCAGTGTGTTCATCCTCTCTCATGGCACCAATGGTTGACACAACCATTGTGTGTTGGAGGTAACTCCTGATGAGGTTTTCCCTTTCCCCTTCCCTCCTGAGTAATGTGCCCTGCAACACCTATTCTCTGTCCTCATTGTTGATGGGAAACCTCACTAGCCTGGCTTAGTTGTCTAGCGTGGATAAGGAAGGGAACTGAAGTGAAGGTTCTGTCGCGTGAACTTGGATGGTTGGTCAGAGGCAGTATTTGACATGGTATTTCCTGGTCACCTTCACCAGATGCTGAGTGATGTGTTGGGTTCAAATAGGAAGAGACTGAGTCTCCTACTGGTTTCCTTGTGTTTATCAAAGCTGGCTCACGACCTGAGTGAAAGGTATCAGTGACTTCAATGGGAGACGGTTTGGAGAGAATGGAACCCAACACGTCTGCACAGTTGAATGAGCATTTTGATGTTTGTTCATCCTTCGTACTTGGAATGCTTCCTGGTAAGGGTGGCACTACTGAAGTAGATATAGCCCACTCCACTGAAGCAGCGCTTATTATTAAGTGAACATTTTTAACTCATGCAGCTACTTCTGACTGGCAGTGCTAAATTCCTCTCTAGTATACATGTTTTAAAATATCTGTGTTGAATATTACATGCCCCCTTGTAAATGGGGGCATGTGATACTAATCCTTGCACATGTAAATATCTAGCGGTAGTAGGTTAGCTCAGACACTGTGAGGCAGTTGAAGGGGGTAGGATATAGGAGGACTTCTTCCATATTGGAGCAAAGTATTTATAACTGTTATTTATTTCCACAAAGGCTTTTTAAAACCGAAACTTTTATGAACGTCTATCCATATACTCCTGCCAAAAGAAAAAATTTGAATCCAGAACTTAGTTTATAGTGACATGTTTATTTTTTCCAAAACAAAACTTCCATGGAGGGGACAAAAAGTAAAAACTGCATTTGCACATTGGAATTTGGATTCAATCTGAGAGTGGGAAGGAGGCATTGGAAAAAAAATTCAGACCATTTGGAAGCCAAGCTGTCGTCCTTGCCCTTTGGCACCCCGAGCTTTATCCACTTCAGATCCAGAGCCTCATGGAGCTGTTACTGTAATCAAGCAGGACTCAGTACACAGGAGGTTCTTCCCGATAATAATAGTGGTGAGCATTGCACCTAAGGGGACAGAGCTGCCATTGCGTACACGGTGTCTCTGTTCCATCAGCCTTTAGTTGAGCTTGGCATTGTCTCTTCTCTTGTGGGCTCTTCAGAAGGCTTTCCTCAATCTTCCCCTTCCTGTGTGTGATGAGAGGCCAAGAGACACACATTGTCCCCTCCTGAAGCTGCTGGAGGAAATGGAGAAGCGCCTTGCCATGGAGAAAAGCTTTACCATGGTTTCTAAATTCTCTGACAAACACGTCATTTCTCAAAAGGGAGGAGAGGGCAAGTGGAATTGCCAAGGAATATATACACTGCTGGTCAGTGTTCCTCCCACCAAAACTAAAAGAAACCAAGCTGGAGACTAAAACACAAACATTAGGTTGAGACTAGGCTTTCCTGCCAGTCCGCCCCCCCTCAGCTTTGATCTCATCTCTTGATATTTCTGCCTATCACACCTCATTCCGACTCCACCATCCTGTACCCTGTGCTGTTCCTCCTGCTGAGGCTGGTACCCCTAATTTATTCATGGCACATGGAACACACATGCTGGTTTCATCTCCTTACTGACATGCTGCCTTTCCTCTTTCCTGAGCTCTGCTTTTTTTCCCAATATGTAAGCTCTTTGGAATAACAACTTCAGTTTCTCACAGTAGATCCCATTGAACACTAGCAAATTAGGGTCCCATTCCTTACCACAGAGCGTTTTGTATTGCCTGTGCTACTCATTAAGCTAGAGTTTCATTTATGACCGTATTTTTTTTTAGGGCCGTGCAAAGAGTCATTGTTTCCGCTACCTCCGTCTATAAACAGTGGGTATTGTTTGCTGCTCCTCCGCACAGCTTGTTTTTTCCAGGTGCGAGTGTTCCACATTTCTACCTTTTGGCACCTTTGTTATTCTACATGCCGACCATGCCAGGCAGGGAGGCAAAACTTGGCTCAATCAAGACCCAAGTCCACCCTCCAGCCTGTGAGTGATGCATTTTCCCAGCAGGCAGTTTTACAAGCCAGCTGCCCAGCGTTTTGACTCTGATTCTTTGGCCGCCCCTTCTTCCTTATTTTAAAGAACACAAGCTTCACAGCACTGATTTTTGCCAGACTCTTGGTGACATTTTTCCTATGTACCAGAAACAACTGATGCTTGCAGAATAGAGGCGTCCAGGGTACCTCAGCATTACTCTTGGTTGGGGCCATAGCAGGCAAGATCATAAAAACAACAATTATGTGGATTTCAAATTATTGGGTTATTCATTTGAAAGAAATTCTTGTATTTTGATGAATTGAACTCGTTTAATGAAAGATCTAGAGTAAGAATCAGTTACTGTCCAGGGACCTGACTTTACTTGTTTGGTCCGGTTACTCTACAGTATCTTTCAAATTGGGGTCAGAGACATCCTGCTTCAGAATCACCTGGGAGATTCTTTTAAAGTACCACCTGGAGAAGGGTGCCAGGAATCTGAAATGTTAGCATCCTTGCCCGGGAGATGCTTGGGCCAACTGCATTCACACTTCCAAAACAAGCTTATTTGTGTTACCTCTTGTGAGAAATCTCTGAGCATCATCAAAAGGATAGTTGATGTTGCAAGTGTGGCTCTTACTTGAATTAATAAACATTCTCCCTATGAGAGGCTAGACTGTAATGGATCCGTGGATCAGTGTGAATTAAACAGCCAATATCTGGGCATTTGAGGGATGAGGCAAAGAAACAGTGATTGTGGGTGTTTTTAGTTCTTTATCACTTTGGGCTGGTATTTCTTGGCAGGACTTTTGTCAAAGGATATTGGTCCTGCAATTTGGATTTCCTGCTTCTAGGTGGCAGTGGCTTCTCGCTCACGTAGGAAGTGTTTCAGCAAGTGTTCTGCTCAAGTAAATATTTAACTCCCTAGTAGAAGCTTATTATTTTATTTTTTTTAAATATCAACAGCTTTCTGTAACTTGGTAATCTTCCTCTCCCTTATGCATAATCAACTTATTCCATCCCTTTCCTTCTGCATACTCCCTCTTTCTTGGAGTAAAATCTCAGGCCAGCATGGCGTCAGATGCTGCAGTTGTTCTGCTCACGAGCATGAGTGCTTTTGCTTCGTACGTCTCCTTGTGCTGTGGTAGTGATTCTCCACAGCTGTCAGTCCTCCCAGGGATGCTCACTGTTCCCTAGAATGAAGAACCGCCAAGAGACTGGGGGATACTGAGAGCATTGCCTTCCTGTGGTTGATTCCTCGGGCATCAGAAGGCATCTTCTTCACTTCATTCCTTTAAAAGATAATAGAATCTTTCTCCTCTCTGCCCAGAAGGAATGTTTTCCAGCTATAAGTTTAAATTCTATGTGCCTTACTGTTTACGGATAATGGGTTTTGTTAGCAAAGTTCAGGCAAAAATTGGAACTCAAATGTTTCGAATAGTTTCTGTATATATTTTCAGAAAGACCTTTCTGAAAGATCCTTTTCCATAGCAAAATATGTTTTTTAAAAACTTAAGCGAGGTTTTATACATTTTAAACTTGTTTCATGATAGCTTTTAACACAGATAGGCAAAGTCTCTTCCCTCGACATGTTTAAAATCTGGACGTACACACGTTTAAAATCTCCACATGTATGTCCTTGGTGGAAACTTGTCCCATCATGCCCAGAGTTGAATTGCTTTTTGGAAGAGAGAGCTTACGTGGTAAGTTGGTTTCAGATTTCAGAACTGCATGAAGATGGAAATGAGCGTGCTTGCCAGGAATCTCAATTTTAGAAAGCTCTTGAGTCCCGATAGTCCCACAAACTGCAGCCCGTAATCTTTGCAGTAGCCATTCCAGAGTAGAGAACTCTTCCTGAGATAGTCAAGAACCTAATATGAAGTCCTTAAGTTATTAAAGTATGAGAATTGGAAGGAGACTTCCCTGGTGGTCCAGTGGTTAAGACTCCGTGCTTCCACTGCAGGGGGCACGGGTTCGATTCCTGGTTGGGAAACTAAGATCCCCACATGCCGCTCGGTGTGGCAAAAAAAAAAAAAAAAAAAAAAAAAAAAAGAATTGGGAGGAGGTAGCCTAGTAGAATTAGAGTTCTACAACACAATGTTCGTATAAGGATGAGAACCTTCTCTTCAGGAATATTGACACAGTATCAGAAAGTGTTGAGCTTGGAATTCCCGATTTAAATGCTATTCTCAGCATGTGGTTGTGGGGAAGTGTTTCAACCTTTCTGAGTCTCAGTTTTCTCATTTATAAACTGTCTATCTATAATCTTTTTGCTAAAAGAGTTGATGTAAGAGTTAAATGAGGTAATATTTATAAAGGATTTAGTACAGTACCTGCTACAATGATATAGATAGGTAAATAGATACATTTTAAATGTATATATGAATTCTATTCTTATTTGTCCACTTGCTCATATAAGTTTTACCTAATTCCTTTGTATCTCAGTTGACCCACCTCTAAAATAGTTGTAAAGCCACCAACTATTTTTGTAGAAATACAGAGACTGGGCAACAGCTTCAGGTTTAAATGTTCACTATATAACTTTCTTCATTATAATCTATCAAAAACTTAGCAGAGGTGACAAAGGTAGATTTAAAAGGCGCTTAACTGCATAAATACTTAAAACCTGCTTGGGGTGAGATGTAGGTGTTAGTTTGGTTAACGATCGGCTCTGCCTTTGAAGTATAAACACAATACAAATAATTATGTATTATCAATAACAGAGCTCCACAAATGAGCTCATGTCTGCTGTAGGTGGATGAGATCATGTCTGTGAAGTGCTTAAAGCTCCTGAAATACAAGCTACATGTCCCATCTCTAGCCATCGTGGTGCTCACCCATAGAAAGTTGGTCTTATCCAATGCCACACTGTACCTAGTGGGGCCAGATTGACCTGGAACATTTTCTGGAGGAGAGGATAATTTTCTGCCCCCGAGGGCTTGGGAAGTCTTCTCATCCATAGTCTTTGAGTAGGACTGCATTGAGCCATCATAGGGAGATGGTTTTCAGTCCTGTGGGAGGCACTGTGGTGAAATGGAACAGACAAGGCGTGTAGAAGCCAGACCACTGGGGACAGCGTCCAGCTCTGCCTCTTGCCAGCAGACATGGTGCCCATGGAGGTGAGCTGGGGGGATGGTGAATTAGGTGAAAAAGCAAAGGGAAGTAAGGACAGAGGCTCTGGAAAGCCTATAACTTAAAAATGCTGCTTCAACGAATGGAATTTTAAACAGAAGGGAAGAATCCACACAAGGAAATGGAAGCATAACTCTCCCATCTTGTTCATTCATTAAACAAAAATTTGAGTTCTGGCTCTGTGCCAGGAGCTACTTGCCCACGTAAACCCTCTTTAGGCCACGCTCCAGCCTGGGCTGGCCTTTCCCCATCCCAACATGGCAGAGAGGCCTCTTGGTCCTGTAAGACATATACTCTCCAATTTAGCATTGAATGTAAACTTTTTTATTGTTTCATAAAGTCTCATCTATGGTAGATCTGTCTCTTCAAATAGCTTAAGAATGCCTTAAAGGATAGAAACCATGTCTTTTCTCTTTTGTTCCCCACAGCAGCTAGTACAATACTGCATGCATACTGTTAGGTTCTCTAAATACTGGCTGACTGCCTAATGGACATGGGAAAGGGAAGTAAGGTTACTTGGGCTGACTTTGGTTGCTGGGTCTCCAGGAATTCTCCTTTTGTGGAGAACATGTGTCATTCTCTCAGGTTCCTCCTCTTCTCCCAGGTGAACCTTCCTCTGCTGACACCTGCAGGGATACCACTACATCATCACAGAGACTTTGCTCTCCCATCATCATTCTGTTGCCCAAATGGAGATCCAGGGACAATCTGCCGAGTGCAATTACTGTCTTTGTGGTACTTTTGACCCTTGGTGTGGCTTGTTCTACCTGAATTCTTTTTTGCACTCTTTTTCCATCCGATAGAAACACTGGTTATCTTCCACTCCTCTCCTACGTCCAATTAGTCACCAGATCTTCTCTCTCTGAACTTCTGAAGATTTTTCAAATTCACTGCTTTAGCTCCATTTCAACTACCATTATTTTAATTCATGCCATTGTCCCCTTGTAACCAGTTTATTGCAACAACTTCCTAACTAGTTTCTCTGCCTTGGTCTAGCCCACTTCACACTGGACCTGCAGTGATCTTTCAAAGATGCACATTTGATTTGGTCGCTTCCTTGAATGTAGGCTATTGCACTGAAGACAGAGTCCAAAATCCTTGGCAGGATGACTCAAGACCCTCAGTCTAGCACCTACGTCTTTCTCAGCCTCACCTCTCCCCTCCCTTTGCTTGTTCCCCTCCCCCTCCCCCTCTCTCCACTGCAGCCCTGTTCAACTCTGGGTGCTTCCTCATGCTTCCTTACCCACCTATGGGCCTTTTGAATCATACTTTGGAAATTTTCCGTTTGCTCCCTCAATTCTCCACGAGACCGCACAACCTTGAAGAGCAGGGATTTTGCCTTATCCTTACACAAAATAAGAACTTCAGAAATAGTAGATATATACATAAACATTTAAGTGAGTTATTGATACGTGGATTTCACTGCCCTGTGTGGACAACATTTGACATTTATTGAGTACTTACTATGTGCCAGACCATATCGTAAGTTCTTTAAATATAAAAAATTAGTTTATTCTGAGAAGCGGGTACTATCAGATCTCTACTTTACAGGTAAGGAAACTGAGGCAAAGAGACTAAGTTATCTGCCTAACGTCATTCAGCTAATAAGCGGTTGAACAGAGATAGGACCTCAGGCAACCCTGTGCTAGAGGGTTCGCTCTTAGCCAATATAACCTGTACTGCTTTTCATTCAAAGCCATTGCCGCACTTACAGGGTATATTGTGGAGGCGCGGCCATAGGAGAGCCAGATGGGCTAACAGGGAAGTGGGAGGAGACCCATGACGATGAGAGAAGAAGGGTCCCTTGAATCTTAAGCAGGAGGCTTGGGGAAGGGGCTCAACAGGCAAGGGCATGCTTAGCGCTGCAACCACCGCTACCATCGGTCACATACTCTCGGATAGTCTAGGACACACAGAGTCAGCTCAAGAAGGCTTGAGTTGAGCACTTGCTGTTCTGTCTACTAAGGATAGCAAAAGTAGAGTCAGACACAGGTTTTGCAAGATACCCACAATCTAGGGGAACAGACTGCGTTGCGTGAAGAACTATGTAAGCCACAGCGACTGTGGTTAACAGCGTAATAGAGGGAGAACATCCCTGTTTCTGTTAACTATTTCTTCTCTTCGTTCCCCTGAAGGATTGCCTTGTACAAACTAGTACCCTGGTGAGTGTACATTGTGGGGTGCTAGGTAGAAAAATGCTAAATGAATCCAATAACAGGAGTGTTAAATTCCCACCTTCTTGGACTTAGTAAGCCCCAGAAAAATACGTTGAGTGCAGCGAGGTATATGTTACATAGACTTACGGAACTTGGAGGGTCCATAGGCCTTCCCTTTCACTGCTTTCTACACGGTGGGGTTAAATGAATACCTAGCTCCTGGCTCATGCAGAGCCCTGGCATCTCAAGGTTTTCTGTAGGACATTTGGAAACATGGTGCTTCTCTAGGCTGAGGACAGGGCTGGGGAGAGTGATGAGGAGCTATTTCAGAACAGATGTCAACAGAGCCCTTCTCTCCGTGCTGAGAATCATCAAACACATGCCCCACGCCTGGCAGGCAGTGACCGACGCACAGGCTCCAGAGCCCAGACACAATGAGCCGGCCTCCTGGGGGAATTCTCATGCTGCAAACAAATTAGCTTTGATGGACCAGTGGCCTTGGCTTATTCTTGGCAAATGTGGAGGTGGGAGCTCAGGCCGGTGTGGAGTGTAATTAAGGATGGCAGCTGGTGGAGCAGGTCAGATGGCTCTGTGCTCTGCACTCCATGTCACAAGTTGCTAGCTATATTTTGTTTTCCTCCAGATATTTCTGTTGCCCTGTTCCCTCCCCTGCCGCTGCCCACATGTTGTTCTGCCTGCTCTTGGAGTGGTGTGACCTTATCCCCGAGCATGGAGAGTCCAGGCAGGACCACACGCTAGAGGAAGAAAAACTAAACTGTAAGGAAACTATGTAAACCAGTGGCAGATACAGTGTTCCCCTGTGAGATGCTTCCCCCCACTCCCCGTGCTCACTCTCCCTCTGTCAATGTACCCATCTGTACCAGGAATTAAATCACGACCACCTTGGGACTTTTAACTTCTGGAGGGAAAAGAAAAATGTAATTGGAGCACGCCTCATGTCTGGTATCCATGGTCCTCTATCAGGATGGGGGATGGCATCGCCGGGGGAGAACGCCTATCCCTGTCCAAGCAAACCAGAACAGGAGGAAAGAGAGCTGACAGAATCACACAATCTCATATAAGGACAGGATCTCTAGCACTTGGAGCTGTGAACGTTTCTGTCTTAAAGAGACTGGACTAAATAGGGTTCTTGTAAAAGTGAGCGTGAATGTTGGGGTCGTTCAGCTGATTAGCCAAAACGCACCCTTTAAAGTACCAGCCATACCCGTAGACATTCCTGAATAGAGAAATCTCCAAATCGCATGCTCTAGTGAAGTGAAGGAGGAAGTGGACACACTCAAACCCTAGCTCTTTTTGCTTCCTATTCTGGTGACATGAGATCAAGAAAGACCAAGATGTGGTAGGAAAAAAACCTCTGTAAAATCTTCTGAGTGGCATCGTCTTTTGGGAGACTGAGTCGGACTATATATATTTGTGGCATATGGTCTTTAGGGAAATACTTTATCATATTATTGCCTGGTACTTGTAATGATGCGATATGTACTCTAAAAACACTTCCTGATGTGAAGCCTTGCCCTGCATCACCAGCCGTCTGCTTGTTCAAGTCTCATACAAATGAGTTAATTACCTGCAGCAGGAACAAACGTTGACAACGAAGCAAGAAACGTAAAATAAAGGCTGTTGTCTCCTCGTGTTACATACAGTTTCTCCTTGGTTACATCATGTTCATAAAGAGAACTGGGCAATTTCCTGTAACACCAGAATTCTAGGGAGTCTGGGTTTTTAGGATTTCTGACTGTAGAGATCCTAAGTAGAAAAGTATTTAAGTGGCAAAATGTAAGTCACCCATGGGCCAGTAGCCTTCAGGATAGGATGAGCCACTATTGGCTTACGGGGGTCTCAGAACTTTACTAAAGGGAAAGAGTGGGCAGGTCCGACAAGTGGGACGTCAGTTTATTTTTGAGGGCATTGAGGTTGGGGAAGAGGAGGAAGAAGGTACAAATACAAACACTTGGAAATTAAGGGGAAATCAAAGATCACCAATTCCATAATCTTTATTTAAAAAATGAAAATGTTGAAAATCAGAGGGGTTGTATGTGCTTTAATAGCAGGCTTGCTTTTAGCTTTTAAGTTGGAGCTCCATAGAAACAGTGTTACCTGTCTCGGAGTGTTAGACATAGCTGTGGGTGACTTCCGGTCCTCATTCCTTATTCCTGTTACTCTGATGGTGTCAATGTTCAGCCAATATCACAGAGGAAACAAAGGCTTGGTGTGCGAGGTGACTATAAGCTGTGTTCCCAAAGAAAATGATGTATCGTGGAACCGGATTGTAAACTCCTGAAGAGCATTGATTTTGTTTTGCATGTTTTTATATCTTTTTCAATACCAAGCACTGTGTTTTGCAGAAATATAAAACTTAAATCTTTGCTGATTGAAAATAGTCTAGGGCTTCCCTGGTGGCACAGTGGTTGAGAATCCGCCTGCCAATGCAGGGGACACGGGTTCGAGCCCTGGTCCGGGAAGATCCCACATGCCGTGGAGCAACTAAGCCCGTGCGCCACACCTACTGAGCCCACGTGCCACAACTACTGAAGCCCGTGCACCTAGAGCCCATGCTCCGCAACAAGAGAAGCCACCGCAATGAGAAGCCCACGCACAGCAACAAAGAGTAGCCCCCACTCGCCGCAACTAGAGAAAACCTGCACAGAGTAACAAAGACCCAATGCAGCCAAAAATGAATGAATGAATGAATAAATAAATAAATTTATTAAAGAAAATGGTCTAGTTGTGAAAAAAATCAGTAATGTTTTCATCAGCAGCAGGAACAGAGTTAAGTGTATGGATTTGGAGACAGAGTGTCTAGATTTGAATCCAACTCACCCAAGTGTAAGCCATGACCTTGGGCAGGTGACCTAACTCCTCTGTGCCTTAGTTTCCTCGGCTGTAAACTGAGAGATAAACAGTATGTATACATGGAGTGATTGTGAAGATTAAATGAGCCAATATAAGCAAAGCACTTAAAACAATACCTGGCACAGAAAAGCACTCAATGAGCATTAGCTATTACTAGTCAATCTGCAGAGAAGGCTGTCTGTTATTGAGAAATGTTTGAAAATATCATGGTGTTACCTGAGCATATAATAAATTAGAATGATTGTTGTAGGGGTCATCAATTTCTTTGTTCAGAATTAAATTTATGTAGCTCTTAATCCTCTCTTTTTACACTGTGGCATCCAGATTTTCTTAACAAGGAATTGGGTTCCCTATTTTGGTCACTATTGCTGAGTGTTTGGTCACTATTCTGGTCTTGTCCTCCTACAAATTATTGTGGATGAGATCCCAGTGACTTTCTTCCTTTGGTCCCACCCAGACATCAGTGTCGATCAGCCTTCGCTCCTTCAGCAAGGCTGGATGTGTATTCTTCTCCCATGTGTGCCCCCAGCCATTACTCAAGCTGATCCTGACATTTTGGTCGCTGTTCCCTTGAGACTTAGGGCTTTTCTTCTCCTCATCCTTTAGAATCCAGCTTGAAACCCATTTTAACGTGAATAAAAAGAAAAAAAGCTACCTTTTGTACTCATTCATCCATCCATCGATCCAAGTGTTACTTTGATTCATAGGCTCTTTGCCCTTGAGATGTTATTGTGTGACTGATCCCCAACTGATATGAGTAGGTATCCTCATTCTGGTTTTATTTCCACAGTATGTTCCTCCAGATCTCTGCGTCTGCAATTTTGTACTGGAACAGTCCCTCTCTGTCAGAGCCCTACAGGAAATGCTTGCCAACACAGGTGAAAATGGCGGCGAAGGGGTGAGTACCTGAATTATGTCCTTGGTGGGGTTTGGGATACTCCATAGCCCAAAAGTATACAATTCAATTCATTCCTCCAGTTTTGAACTAGAAAACCTTAGTTTTCTAGTTTCCTTGAGTCAATCCTCTTATTCCTCTTACTTAGCAGCCCTAACTCTGCTTCCTTTGGGTTAACGAACTTCCACCAGAAAATAGACCATCATTAATGCTGCCTGAACAGGGCATAGGACATTGAGCCCATAATCCACTGGGAAATATGGAGAGGCTGAAAGGGCCTTGGGACGTGGGGTGTGGATACCTGTTAGGCTGGTTGTTTTTTCTTGGGAAAGTCTCATCAGAGATTTATGACTGTCTCAGTGCAGCACAACCAGGTTACAGCATTTTGGAGAGGATTTCCTGTAGAATGCAGAATCTTTGACATGTACCCAGATTTCCACAGTTTCACTCATGATGAGCAAGTACAAAGCTGTCTTGGGTTTCTGTTGTTGGTAAAATTGTCTCTAAGTCTTTAACTGAGGGATGATGGTCTCCCAAAGGTCTCCCAGGCAAGACTTTGGCTAGAGACTTCAGAGTAATGTTGACCCTTTCACTGATGACCCACATCTATTTATATGCATTTAGCATCAAGTATTTTAATTCTATGGCCTGTATATCTGAAGTCCAAACACCCCTCTCCACCCCCGTTAGATACTTTATTCGATGACTGTCCTTTATCTTCTGCGTTACTACCTCAGACTAACTGCTTTGATTCCTTCTGTGCCTACCTCCCCTATGATTTTTTTTTCACTCAACTGTCATAATGTTCTTTCCAAAATGCAAATCTAATCACTACACTTTACTATTTTAAACTTCTCTGTCTGCCCATTACCTTAAGAGAAATCCCAAATTCCTTAACTAGGCATAAAGGCCTTCAGGATTTGGTGAGCCCTGCTTACCTTTCCTGCCCCGTCTCTCACCCCCCCACCCCAAGCACTCAGTGATCCAACCACGTTGAATTCCCTTCACTTCCTCAAACACGACAACTCTCTTTACCCCCAATCATATGTGTCAGCTGTTTCCTCCATGTAAAACAGCTTTCTCCTCTTCTCTTCCTTTATGTAATCTTTACTTCTCCTTCAAGGAACGAGTCTAGATATTAGGTCGACTGAGAAGCCTTTGTTGACCCCGTAAGTCTAGGATGGGTGCCCTTGCCTGAGCAACAGTCAATAACTAGTTCTTACCATTGTGTACTATAATTACAAATCTAATTTTTTGCATCTTATACTGCACATAGGTAGGAGTATTTGCAGGACCTAGCACAGGTTATTACTTGAAAGAACTCATACATCATAAAGAAGTGTCTCATTGGTGGTAGAAGAGACAATGACCGTAGACTCAAGAGAACCAATGTTTACATTTGGGTCATCTTGCGGCTCTTAATGTGATCTTACATAAGTCTTCCAATCTCTTGGCGCCATAGCGTTCTCATCTATAAAATTAGGATGTTTAATTAGTTTTCTAGGGTCCTTAACACCAATACTTGCGATTCTTTACTCTTTCGGCTTAGAATAGTATGCTTTCATCAGCCACCTGAAAATAGCTTTTCCTTAGAGCATTAACGCAGGTGAGTTTTTGTTCTTTTGATGTTCACTGAAATCTGAAACCTGTGTTCACCTCCTCCTGACACAGACCTCAGTACCCCATGCTTTCCTCCTTAGGTACATACCCTCAAACGTTTCCAGTTCAGTGGAACAGATTACTTTTTTTTTTTTTTTTTTTTGTGGTACGCGGGCCTCTCACTGTTGTGACCTCTCCCGCTGCAGAGCAGAGGCTCCGGACGCACAGGCTCAGTGGCCATGGCTCACGGGCCCAGCCGCTCCGCGGCATGTGGGACCTTCCCAGACCGGGGCACGAACCCGTGTCCCTTGCATCGGCAGGCGGACTCTCAACCACTGCGCCACCAGGGAAGCCCCAGATTACTTTTTAATTGTTCCCTTTTCTTTCTAGTATACTTAACTCATGATTTACAGACACCTTTGGTGAGAGAAACCTGCTTGATGTGGAATATCACCACTTTCAGTGTCAACCAAGATCAGCTAGACCCTGCCAATATATGACCGAGTATAGAAATTGGGAAGATAGAGAGAAGCTGTGTTAACTGGAGAATTATCTTGTGTGCATTCTCTTATCTTGTTTGTTCACAAAGTGCATTTCAAAGGACTTCTTTTTCTTTACCGTTTAGTTTGAGTAGTTCAGGGAATCCTATAGATGACAAAGTAAATTGAAAAGTTCTGTTTATAACCCTTGCTCTTCTTTGTTGCCAAGAACTTAAACAATAGTCTTAACTTGATTTGTCTTTTGAAAAAGAATAAATAACAATTCATTTTCCAAACAGAATACTAATGCCAACTTAATAAGATTGAATTCTTAGTTTGGGAACATATGAATAAGACATACCTGAATTACCAGCCGTGTTATAGCAGAAGTGTATTCCATACAGTTACATATTTCAGGGGCCATCTTTAATTTATAATATTTAAGAACCAATATGTTCAATCTTATTGGAGGAGCCATTCTCTTTGAAAAATCAAGTCCAAAATAAACTATCCATGACATTTTTAATATTAAAAAGTCACTGGATAACAATCAGCATGTTGGGTCAGACTCTGCAATTTCCCCATGTGTCATATGGCTGTTTTGTGCCATTTTACCAAAGAAAAGAGCGTTCCAACAGTTATTTCCCACCTTGATACATTATTGCTATTATTATTAATAACTAGAGGTCTTAGAGCTAGAGGAAGGGATTTGAAAAGAGAGCTGGAGTACAGATAGGAGAGGGCACTCTTTTTAAATGATTTAGATTTTATTAGTTATTGGTGGCTCCACTAGTTACCTGAACAGCAGCTTCAGTTGCTGTAACTGAAGTTATAACAACTGAAGCGTTGCTATAACTGAGAGTCCTTGGAACTCTCTCACAATTCCATCTGGGCTCTCAATCTTTATAATGAGAAATAATATTTTTATATAACCTCTTGAGCCTGAATGTTTTGCTTTTCTGAAGTGACTGCTGTGCCCACTTACTATTAGTACTTAATTTGATTTGAGATGATAATATTCAGCAGGGAAGAAAAAGAAAAAGTGGAAAAATCAAGAAGGAAGTGAGTTAACACGACAGAGCATAATGATTCTCCGGGGAGCCTGGGGATGTTTGACTGGGTTTGCACCTCCTCCGCATGCCAGTCCATTCTGTTAGGAAACAGGCATTTACTGCTTTTTAACAGATATTACTTTCCCTAATGATCACGACTGCCATCAAACGGGTTGCTTTGAAGACGGTCATTTTTCCTTCTAGGCATAAACTGGTCCTTTTGTGTCTGTTCACTGCTGCACAGCAACTGAACTTTTTTAAAAAAATGACGTGGGTTATTTGTTTATTTGTTTGATGAGCGTATAGAAGCCTTTTTGCAAGGATAGACGGTTCTGCAGCAATTCCTTTGGCCGGCAAAGAAAACAGAGGTGTCCAGCTTGGTTTAACGACCGAGTTTATTATGGAAATGTCCTTAGCTACCGCCAGTAGCCTGTGGGACCCAGCTTTATGTTGAAAAGGAGAATGAATGATGAGGAGGCCCTGGGGGCAGAGAACGTCAGTGCCCCTCAGAGTCCGCGGTCGCTAAACTCATCCTTGGGTCACTTTACCGCTGATTAAATGCTATCTGATGTTATTCTGGGAATATTACCAAGAGATGGATGCTTGGCACTGTGGCCAATTAAATAGCTGGAGTTTGATGTAAAATCCCTGCATACGAATATTAAGGTATTTTCCCATTTTGGATTGATAGAACCTACGGTTTGTGAGGTCCCCAACCACCTTCAGCAGGACCTGGGGCTAAAAAGGATGTCACCATCTCCCTCTGAGTCCTCAGTCGTCATCATCCTATGGCAATGACTTTGAATACAGACCTAGCAGCATTTGTGGTGAGAGAAGCTCCGTTTTTGGAGTTAGGCAGATGTGTTTTCAGTCCAGGCTAAACTGGAGTGAGTGACCTCTGGGACAAATTGTTTCCCCTTTCTGTACTTGACTTTCCACACCTTCAAAATGCAACCTCCCTCATAGGGTTGGGTGAGAATTAAATAAGTGCTGACAGGTGCCTGTGGGTGTGGAAATGAATATTGGTTCCTCTTTTCATCTCGGGTCTACTTCCTCCTGTCACAGATCCTCAGGCATATTCAAATGCCTCAAAGGAAAGAGAGACCCACACTGTATGACCAGGTGCATGTTAAATCGAGGGCCGAATAACTACAGATGGGTTTTGACGTGAATGAACGTAATGCTTTTAAAAATGAAAGGCCTTGGGCTTCCCTGGTGGCGCAGCGGTTGAGAGTCCGCCTGCCGATGCAGGGGACACGGGTTCGTGCCCCGGTCCGGGAAGATCCCACATACCGCGGAGCGGCTGGGCCCGTGAGCCGTGGCCGCTGAGCCTGCGCGTCCGGAGCCTGTGCTCCGCAACGGGAGAGGCCACAACAGTGAGAGGCCCGCGTACCGCAAAAAAAAAAAAAAAAAAAAAAAACAAGAAAGAGATAAAATATACGTGTAAGAAGAATTAATGTTACGGTTGTATAAGATCACTCTTGACTTTAGATTCTAAAATATCTAGAATGCAAATACACACTCAGCCTTTTAAACTTGATTGGGAAATGTGACCTGGAAAGATACTGTTTATGCAAGAACCTGTCTCACGGATAAGCTCACTGAGAGGTGGTCCTTTAATTCCCCTTATTACTTATGAGATGGTCCCGTTAACACTAAGGGGAGCCTCAGGCTCCTTTCACTTGCCCCTGTCTTTAGAATAGGGAATACTACACGCAGCACGGTTGCTAAAGAAATGCGTACATGTGGTGGAACATTTGTCAGGCTCAGGGATGACGTGCCCATGCTTTCTGAGAAGCTAGGGGTTGCCTCCTGGCGTTGTGTGACCTTGTAAATGGCCAAGGAGGCATAATCTTACATTTTGCTTACGAAGTGTCATCAGGTAAATGTTATTTAAAGTCCATGTCATGAGATACTTACCTTGTAGCCAAGATCAAGACATTCATCCATCTGATAAGGTCACGGAAAATTTAGTCACAGAAAGGTGACAGCATCATTAAAAAAGAACGTGCTCAAGATGCCTCTCCCCTGACACGGTTAGGTAATGAACAAATCAAAACAGATGCTGATGAGGGGAATTAGAAGCCCATTGTCTAAAGTGTGAATCCTGGCTGTGCCCAGATTTAGAGATCTTGTGCAAACTCATCCAAAATGAAGAAGGCAAATAGGAGGCTTACCTTTTTATTCCTGGGACCCTGAGTTCCCACCATCATTTCTGTATTATAGAAGAGAAGGGACACCCCCCATCATCCAGATGTAGTCTCTCAGTTTTCTGAGGTTTTTGTCTTCCCTTCGTCATTGGCAGAAAAGAGCCAGAATGAGAATTTATTTTGGTATGTATGTGGGGAGGAAACAAGACTGATGGAGAAAGTTTGTACACAATTCTAAATAAACCTGGTCCCCACTGACGTTTTTTAAAGGAAAGAAATTATTTAATGAGTCAAATCTAACAGTGGGCATTAATTACACCTTTAAAATAGAACGTAAGATTTCCTTTGGAGAGAAGGTACAAAGTCATTTCTGCATGTGTCATATGTCAGTCCCAGGACCCGCCCATATATGCCCTAAAGCTAGGGTAGACAGGATGCATCAAAAATCACTTTATTAGGTGTTCAAGTCTGAACTTCCTTTGCACTAGTTGGTAAAAAGCCACTGCGTCAAGCTCTCCAAGTACCTCCTCGTTGCTCCCACTCAGGACCTCCCCTCTCCAGTGCCACCGCCTGTCGGGTTGTTCATCCTGTGGATGTTACCTGTGCCTGCTGCCTAATGGACACGAGCCAGATACCACAGTATTAAATCCTTCACTTGTTTGACTTGATCCTACTTTTTCTTTTGAAAGGGAGAAAAATAACATTCTGATTTGGGATGCTTCCATTTCTTTTTTTAACCTTTGGCTGGTCATCCACACCTGCTACAAAAAAATAGTATTTTTGTATTAACAAAATAACCAAACCTATTTGGTGAAATTGCGCTTACCTGCAAAAGCTTGAGGGGTTTATATACCAAAAACTACTCTTCAGAACCTGCCCCATGTTAGAGCTCATGGCAGCCTGTTTGGTGACAAAGCTGTCAGGTGGTTTAGTCCTAGTACTGCCACCTACTGGAAGTTTAACTGCGGGCAAATCTCTCACTGCCCTGGGCTTTGGTTTCACCATCTCTATAGCACAGAACATCAAGATGAAAAAGAACTTCCTCCTGTCTGTGATGGTTGCAATGCACCAAGTTAAAAGGGAAAAGTGTCACCATCTCACGTCCTCTGGTGTGTCCCATTGACAATAGCCCATCATCAGTTAGCTGTGGAAATTTTAGCCTGTTGGTATTAGCTGTTATTTTGGAGACCCCGGGTCCCATAATTTTAAGTATTTGGATAAATGCATTTAAGTAGATGGATAAATGCATTTATTCTCTTTCCGCCTTGGTGTGGACAAAGGGAATTTTTTTCCAACTCCATCCAAAACATCAACCCTAAATCACTAAGTGATGACAGTATAGTTTTAATTTTTTTTTTTTTGAGACATGAATCTCCTATAAATTGTCTTTTGGAAGAATATGGGATGTATTCTGCAGTTTTGACGGAACTTCTTTCTTCAAAGAGCCAGATATTATTTTCAGAAATTAAACAATAATGAAAGGCCTCCAAACTAAGGTTTTTAATGTATTTTTCCACAGACCAAATTGTCATTAAACTTATGTCTCTTCTCACTTCTTACTGTTCTCGCTCACGTTAGGCTATGATTTTAGAGTTTTATGCTGATATAATGGATTTTAATGTTTCTCTGATAAGCTAATACTAATGAAAACGTGTGCAAGTAACTCATATTTCACTGTTGAACCGGTCTTTCGATAACATGATATCTCATTAAAATTTGCTATCTGGAAGACCTTACTTCATGGTAAGAAAACTCCTCTTTGGTAAAAGAAAAACTCTAATTGATTGTTTGCAGTATTTCTAAGGAAAAGAAATTCCAAATTTTCTGATGTGGGTACTGCCCATTTTCCTTGGATGGATTTTCTTGCATAAATGTAATTACAAAAAACAAATACTGCAGACAGATTTCGGCTACAGCATGTTGCTTGCTTGCTAGTTTCTTGATGACATCAGCACAGTACTGGAAAAGTAAAAACAAACGTTAACATCTCATGCCACTGCTTACTTCTAGCCAAAATCACAAAATATTCACCAGGTAGGAACTTCATACCCGCTGTTCCCATTGGGGTCTTTCTCTATTGTAAATATCAGCAGATTCCTCAAATGACTTGAAAGCTTTCAGCGAGACTGGCACACACACTGGCACACACACTGGCACATCCATTTACTGTTTTTGCTTTGGATTTTGCTAGCTCAGTGACCTCTCGGAATGGGTATGTTATTCACTCCTTTACTGTACATGTACTTTGCATGGACAACTGACTCCAGCTGTATTTGTAACGAACTGGGCTTTTCACTTGTGAGCGTTCAGGACAGTTTCCATCCTTTGTGCCTCTGCAATTCAAAAAAACACCACCGCACCACACACTTCAATCTGGTGGAATTAAAGGTGGCTGCACTTAGGAATTTGTTGCCAAGAAGCTTGTTAAACTGCTGCTCTGAAATTACAAGGATGGCTTGCCTGTGGACTCATTGTTTTTCCTTTGAGATATTGAAAATTGTTTTTAAATTCTTTTTCCCTCTGACTATGGTCTAGATGGCCTGTGGCCATAGGGTTCAAGTTGGTGAGATGACAGAAGTGTGCAGCCTTGCCTTACTCCAAGCTTCTCAGTACTTCAGACTCGCCTAGTCTATTATGCAACTCCAGCTCTGCTCCTCCGGAAGGCTGGAATTCATAATAAAAATGGAAGAAGCTAGTTGGATATTTTCCCTTTCTCATGCAACATCCCCAAAGTCACCCAGCAGGAAAATCAAATGTTAATTTCAACAGTTAAGAATAACCATTAAAGTTAACTGGCTTTTTACATTTATTCATATCCTGAGTAGAAGCATTTTCAAGTAAAGAACCCACAGAATTAATTTTTAAAGCTCCAGATTCTATCAAACCTCCCCCCCTTTCTGAATATAGTGTTTCAGCTTGAGTGGAATGGCCTTTTCTTTGGTGGAATTTTTTTTCATTCTGAAGTCAGTACCTCCTGCTTAAAATCAGTAGGCCTGTGTGATCTTGGGGTTATTTAGCAAATGTGATAACTATAGCTTGGCTGCTGTTACACAAACCCTGGAGTTCTTCTCATTGTTGCTATGGACATTCGAATGCTCTGTGAATATAGTCCGGTCACAATGACCTCAGTTGTCTTAGAAAGCTTGAGTGTCTTCCCCAAGGCTGGACTAAATGTAGTTTTCAGTGGTTGTATATGTTTGTGTGTGTGTGTGTGTGTGTGTGTGTTTGCGTGTGCTCTTTACATTTTAATTGTAAAAAAATTTAAACATCTTCATTAAAGTTTCTTAGAGGAGCGAGGCGGGATTGGAGTACTTAAGCTTTCTCCCGTGCGTACTAATTAGGTAAATAGTTGTATTCTTATGTGAGACGTTTGGAAGAGAAATTTTGCTGATTTTTTTTTTAATAACTAGTTTGTGGGGGGCGGGGGCAGAGATGAATTTCAGCTGCATTTTTAGAAATTTTTTAAATCCCTAACTGTGGGATATTTGAATTAGGGGAACTCTTTCATGTTAAGAGCCTTGCTTACCTTTTTAAAAATGAAGCACATTTGGAATTCAAGAAATCCTGGGAGAAGAGAAACCTTTCAAGTTATTTATTAGCCTTTTCCTTTGATCGTGTAATTTACTTTTAATAGCTACCAGAGTTTAAATTATATATTTGTAGGGAAAACTCAGTGAACTAGAAAAAAACTCCAGCTTATTTTCATTTCATGAAAGTTTAATGAAATTCTATTCTATTTGGAAATTCTGGTAAAGAAAAATTAACTTGGTTCCAGAGAAACCCTTATCTCAACTGGCGCTTTAATCCTCGCTGGAGTAAAAACCCTGTAGCCAGTGTCCCAATCCTATGATTACTAATATCTGGTTTTACAATGGAAGGATCTGGAATGACCAAATGGCATCGAATGGAAAGAAAATAAGAACAAGATGCAGGGAGTTCATGGGGTAAAAGGGCCTCCAGCTCTGTAGAGGAAGAGGAGGAAAGCTAAAGGCAGAACGCTTGTTTTTACCTGACGTCTCCCGTTAACTGAGACTTAGGTTGGTACCGAGTGGGGAGGGGGGATCTGATGGGAGGGAGGGAAGTGCAGGACCAGCAGGGGCTGGGCATTCTGGCTCGGGCCTTGCTGCTCTCTGGGCCTTGTTCTACCCCTCTGCGAGATGGGGCCTCTGAACTACATTATGGCTCCTGGACATCATAGGATGCTCTTCCAGGACCGGTGTCTGCCCATGAGGAAGAATCTGCAGGTCATCAGGAAAAGTAGGAAAATAAAGACAGTGTATAAATTGTTTCATTAAGCAAACTTTATAAATGGAAAGTTCTGCCTTTCTGATTTTCTGTGATTATGTCCTTTTTAAAAAAATATTTATTTTTTATACCATCTTTAAAGGTTATACTCCATTTACAGTTATTACAAAATATTGGCTATGTTCCCCATGTTGTACAATACATCCTTGTAGTCTATCCTACACCCAATAGTTTGTACCTCCCACTTTCCCCGCCTTGTATTGCCCCTCCTCCCTCCAGCTGGTAAGCACTAGTTTGTTCTCAATATCTGTGAGTCTGCTTCTTTTTTGTTAGTTAGTTGTGTTTTTTAGATTCCACATATAAGTGTTATCATACAGTAGTATTTGCCTTTCTCTATCTGGCTTATTTCATTTAGCATAATGATTATGTCCTTTTTAGTATTTTATAACTGTAATAAAGTTGGTATGTTTTCTTTTTGAAAATTATAGTGATAGTGTAAGTGACAGCTTTCTTTCTTTCTTTTATAAATGCCTTTATTGGGTAAAAAGTAAGATGGGCAACCATGGATGATCTGTTTTGGTCCTGTTGTTGAAATTGCACCAGTTCTTGAGCTTGTGAACCCCTAAGGCCTATTCTCATGTACAGCTTGTGGACTCCATGTTCTAAGGAGCTTCAGCCAAACACCACACATGTGCCTCGGCTTATTTACAAAAAATTTTTGACTTTGTAACCCAGATAGTTGGTGCCCTTGTTGGTGGTAGTTATTCACATCTTCCCTGGTGGATAGCTCCAGGTCTTAGCTCCGTGATGGAAGGAAGAGGCCTCTGAGTTCATAGGCACCAGTTGTGCCTCTTTTGTTTTTGTTATGGAGAGAAGTGGAGTCAGCACGTTATTAAGAATCACCCGCTTCCATCTCATTAGTGATGTGCGGCTAGAGGCTGGTTCCCTGCCCCATTTCTCTGCTGCTCCTCTGCTTTTATAAGGTGGAGGGCGGTGGGCAGGAGAGCCAGGATGTTGTTCTTAAGCATGAATTTGGAGCTGTGCCTGTGTCAGTGTGGCCAGCACCATGCAGGCTTCTGCTGAAGAACAACCTTTGGGGATTTGCTTGAGGAAGTGTTTCCTCTTCCTGACTCCCCTGAGTCCTGCTCTCTGGTTGGTGCTGGGCCCAGTGATGGAAACTCATGACCACTCCTGAAAACACCTGTTTGCATGTCTTTTGTGAGGTATTAGAAAGGTAAGTTGAATTCATCCCTTTTTTTTTAGCTATGTGTATATCTTTTAATAGTTGTCCCTTTTCTGAAGTTTATGACTTGGTATTAGGAATCTTCAGAATTACTGCTGGAGTACAAAAATCTCTAGATTTTATCTTATGAGTGGATACCAGTAACTGAATTGTAATTCTTGAGACACCTTTAGTCAGGCAATCAGAGAGTGCTATCCATGGTGCTGATTCTCTAAGTTAACGCAGTACGTTGTGTGTTCAGTTCAGGACACAGCTCCAGGGGCCAGAGGACCTGGCATTTTGCCCCAATAGTTTGTAGGACTGTTTCCCCATGTTACAACCATGGCAACTTTACCTTATCTCCTGCCCTCATGGGGATTTTCCCACATCAGCTTGCTAAAGGGACCGTTGGCAAACTCTGATCCAATTTTAGGATTTACACAGATTTTGGAAAAAATGACCTGATGTAATACAATATCTCAAATTCACATTCTTTTTCTCAGCCTTTAACAGGGTCCAATAACATGTTTCTATACCAATTTCATCCAGAGATTTCCAATAATGGGGAAAATGGAGGGTGTATATTTAGCAAGATGCTAGCATTTCGGAACCTCTTGCTCCGCTCAGGGTTGTAAACTTTGTGGTGGATTCAACTTCCTCTTCTACTCCCATATTGCACCCAGGCAGGCCTCAGCCCCCGGTGATGCTAAGGGCCTGGGAGAGGTCTGAGCTGCAGCAGCCACACTTCTCTGACCCCAGGCGATTGACCTGGGTCGCCAAGAGAATGAGCAACTGCTGTTTCCCAGTTCATTGTTCCCTCTGGGCAGCCACTTTGGTGTGTAGGGCAACAGGGGTATACAAATCCATGCTCTATTAGCTATGCTGATTTCAGTCAATGTCAGTGGGAGAAACAGTAGGACTGTGGTAGTCCTGGGCTCTCTCAAGAACGCAGTCTCGGCTACTGTGAACAGCTATAGATGCAGATTAATTACTAGACAGTGATAAGTTACCAGGAATTTTTTTAGCTGCTCTGGTTCAAGACAATCTATCTGGTCCTCTGACTTTCCCTCTCCCTGCAGACTCTTTAGATAACATATTTACTTCTTCAGGTTTCTGAAGATCATTCACAGTCAGCAGTGATCGCTCCGAGTATAAAGAGCAGAAATCAATTGCAGTATTCTTTTTGTTGTTGTTTAATTGCGATATAATTGGTGTACAACACTGGTCTACAGCACAACAACTTGGCATACACACATTGTAAAATGATTACCGTGATAAGTTTAGGTGATATCCATCACCTCATATACATAATTACAAAACATTGTTTTTCCTTGTGAATTTACTCTTGTAGCAACTTTCAAACATACCATACGGTAGTGTTACCTAAGGTCATCATGTTGTACATGATATCCCCAGGGCATATTTATCTTATAAATGAAGTTTGTACTTTTAACCACCTTCACCCAATTCCTCTACTGCCCATTCCTTGCCTTGGTAACCACAAATCTGATATCATTTTCTATTAGTTTGGGTTTTTTTTTTTTTTTTTTTTTTTTTTTTGCGGTACGCGGGCCTCTCACTGTCGTGGCCTCTCCCGTTGTGGAGCACAGGCTCCAGATGCGCAGGCTCAGCGGCCATGGCTCACGGGCCCAGCTGCTCCGCGGCATGTGGGATCCTCCCGGACTGGGGCACGAACCCGTGTCCCCTGCATCGGCAGGCAGACTCTCAACCACTGTGCCACCAGGGAAGCCCCTGAGTTTGGGTTTTTTTTAGAGTCCACATATAAGTAGATTATACGGTATTCGTCTGACTTATTTCACTTAGCATAATGCCCTCAAGGTCCATCGATGTTGTTGCAACTGGCAGGATTTCCTTCTTTTTATGACTGAATAGTCTTCCATTGTACCACATTTTCTTTACCCATTCATCTGTTGATGGACGCTTAGTTTGCTTCCATATCTTCACTATAGTAGATGATGCTGCACTGAACATGGAGGGTGTAGACATCTCTTTGACATAGTCATTTCATTTCCTTCAGATAAATACCCAGCAGTGGAATTGTTGGATCATATGGCAGTTCTACTTTAAATTTTTTGAGGAACCTCCGTGCAGTTTTCCACTGTGGCTACACTAATTTACATTCCCACCAGCTGTGCACGAGGGTTCTCTTTTCTCTGCACCCTTGCCAACACTTGCTATCTCTTGTCTTTTTGATAATAACCATTCTAACAAGCACGAGGTGATATATCATTTCCTTAATGAGTACCGATGTTGAGTGCCTTTCCATATACTTGGCCTTTGTGTATCTTCTTTGGAAAAATGTCACTTCACATCCTTTGCCCATTTCTTAATTGAATTACTTGGAGTTTTTTGCTATTGAGTTGTCTGAGTTCTTCATATATTTTGGATGTTAACCTCTTATCAGATATATGACTTTCAAATATTTTCTTCCATTTCCATTTTGTTGATTGTTTGCTTTGCTGTGCAAAAGTTTTTATGTTTGATGTAGTCCCACTTGTTTATTTTTAATTTTGTTGCATTTGCTTTGGGTGTCATATCCAAAAAATCATTGCCAAGACGTATGTCGAGGAGTTTTTTCCTCTACATTTCTTACCAGGAGTTTTATGGTTTCAGGTCATACGGTCAAGTTTTTAATCCATTTTGAGTTAATTTTAGAGTGGTGTAAGATCATTCTTTTACATGTGAATATCCAGTTTTCCCAGAACCAGTTATTGAGAAGACTTTCTTTTCTCCACAGAGTATTCTTGGCTCCCTGGTCAAGTATTAGCTGATGATATATGCATGAGTTTACTTCTGGGCTCTTAATTCTGTTCCATTGGCCTATGTGTCTGTTTTTTATGCCAGTACCATAAAGGTATGATTATTGTATCTTTGTAATACAGTTTGGTTCCATACAAATTTCAATATTGTGTTTTCTATATCTATGAAAAATGCCATTGGAATCTTGATTGGGAATGTATTGAATCTATGGATGGCTTCGCGTAGTATGGACATTTCAACAATATTCTTCTAATCCACGAACACAGGACATCTTTCCGTTTATTTGTGTCTTTTTCATTTTCATCAATGTCTTGTATTTTTCACTGTAAAAATCTTTTACCTCCTTGGCTAAATTTATTCCTAAGGGTTTTATTTTTTTGATGTTATTGTAGATGGGATCATTTTCTTTATTTCTTTTTCAGCTAATTCATTGTTTGCAGTGTTCTTTTCTGTACCAGATCATCACATTGTATTATATTAACCATCACATCACAACCCCACTGGGAAATGATTGATTGATTTTTCTCCAGCCATTGAAGGAGGCAAACATGGGCACAACTGAGATTTAGTTTTGCTTATGTTGGCGTAAGTGTTTTCAAATTGTAACCCATACTTGGTGTTTCTGAGCCAGCCACTCTCCTCCTCCTCTCATCGATAGCAGGGGCCATTTTAATGTGCCTTTCTTCCCTTGCCCCCAAAGATTTGCTGTGGTTTCTTGCAGCTCTAGTTGGTGTTACTGTCAGTCCCAGTTGGTTATCCTCTCAATGTCAGTGTGATGAATTTACTCCCTGCACAATGGCGAGAAAATAGATCAGATAGTGCTTCCTCTACCCAAGTCCTGGCTTCCATTCACAGAGGAGACATTTTTTTCAAAAAAAAAACCCTGAAGTTTTTCTCTTTGACAGAAGAACTAGTTGGTAGCAAGAACACTTAGATTTAAGCTAGGCTTTTGAAAGCAGCTATGTGAATAGCACTGCCCAAGTGTTAGATGATTCAAAACAACTCTAAGAGACCTTACAGATGCAGGGAAAAAAAGTAGAATGTTATAGGTGAGAATGCAGAAGGGCACTCTTAATGGCTGGGGACACAGCAACCAGAGTGAGAACAGAAGACTGGAAATGACTGATTGGGGAGGGGGTGACCAAGTAGTGAGACATGAAAAGTAAAAGTTCCTCCCCCCTAATCTGTTCTGCCTTTTGCCCTCAACTTCATCTCTTCCCAGGCCTTATGAAGTCCAGATTGGTGGGAGAGGGAAGGCCAGATTGCAGGTGACAGAGAACAGGAAGGGTCTAGCTGGCCTTGGACACCAAGAAGATGGGTGTAGAGATCTAGAGGTCATTGTGGTGGGCCTGGAACTCTTTTCCTACCAAGTCTGAATTGTCTAGAGCCCTCACCACACAGGTTTTACGGCAGAAATTTGTGTCTTTCCACCTGTCACATACATGGCAGTAGAGCTAAGAGACAGAGAATTATAGTTGAACACTAGTCCTAGAGCTATCAAGGGCAAGGGGGAACAACCATGTTTATTCTTTGCTTTCGTAGGATTCTGGAGAAATGCTAAAAGGAAAATCAGCCACTGGTCCAGAATGATGCTTCTGAGAATGGGGAAATATGGGGCTGGCCAAAAAGTTCGTTCGGGTTCTTCGTCCCATCTTACGGAAAAACCTGAACGAACTTTTTGGCCAACCCGATACTTGCTGACTGTAAGCATCATACCAGTTACTTAGATGAAGGGTCCAGTGTGGCTGGGGAAGTCCTGGAAGGGTGGTGGCTCTCAAGCTAGGCTGTTCGTTAGAATTACCTAGGATCCCGGGACTCACCAGAGACCTACCAAATAAGAGTCTTAGGCAAATGGCCCTGCCTTTAGGGCTGTAGTTTTTTTTTTTCCTCACTTTGTTTTCATTTTGAAAGCTCTACCAATGATTCTGAGGGATAGCTGGGATTGAGGAGCACTTCTGTATAATCAACCCATGAGAGGTTCAGGAGAACCATTTCCACTGCCCTCCGAGCAGTGTATGGTCCACGGACACATAGGAAGTACGAAGAGCACCTGTTCTATTCATCCACAGGCCCACACCTACACAGAACTCTTTGAGAATCAGCTTCTCCACCTAAGGCCACTTCATATACTTCAAGGAAAGGTCAGGCTTTTGTTTGTTTGGTTTGCTTGGAAATGTAAACTTGACCCTAGGCTTATTTTGTGGATGTAGAGAAAACAGGATGAATTTATCTCTATCCAGCAAGATCATAATTGGGAACAGTGCAAGGGGGTTAGAGGGATGAAGGAAACAGAAGTTGTGTTGATAAAGGACATCCAGGAGAGAAAAATAATGGGTTAAAGAGTGCAGGAGAGAGAGAGAGATCAAACAACAAGATATATTTGAGTTCATTTTCTTCCTTATAGCCCACATGAGTAGAGGTGTTTGCAAACAGTCGGACTCAATAGTGGTTTTATGATAAAAACTTAACGCCTATTTTGTTAATTCCCAGGATGAATGGTGATTTTTTTTTTTCCTAGAGACATAGTAGATAAAGACAGTGTTTGATTTTTCATGTCCAGGTAATCTGACCTTTCAGATGTTAAACTGTTTGTAGGAAATATTTGTTGTACGATGCCTTGGGTGAAAGGAAATGGTTGAGCAGAGTTCTTAGTCTTGACCCTATGTGGCCACTCGTCCACCATCCCATCAGAGGTCTGATGAACGATGAGGATGTATGGTTCAAATAAAAACTAGAGCAGTGCCTGGAAAACAAATCTGGCTGACAGGGTCCTTTTATTTAGAGAATGAACTTGGCAATGTCAGATTCTTAGAAATTTGTTAGTCAGCTATAGGAGAAAGGGGGAAATTTAATTCAGAGAAGAAAATATTGCTTCACCTCTTTCAAAGGTCATCAATCTAAATGTCTTTAATACCCTGACAAATATGTCCTGTCAATTTGCTCCTTTAAAAGATACCATAATAGGAAATATGTTCGAGCTGCCATCCTGGCTGTCTGGTTTCCCTGTGGTGTCTACCTGCAAAGAGAAGCACAGGTGCAACTAGAATGACCCCGGGCTCAATTTGGAGGCGTCCCAATGGCCACCATTTTTCCCCTCAATGGAGAATGCTTATCCTCCTGTTTCAGAATCAGCATTTGTAAAATCCCAGCCCGAGTGGGAACCTCCAAAAGTCATTTAATTTGTTCCCCAAACATCGTGGGTTGGGATGGGAACACGGTTGCATGTGTCCACCATTCTCAAAGAGCCGAGACCTTTATTTTTAAAGACTTGAAAGGCAGGAGATTCCTCAGTTGCCTTTAGTCGTGCATTCAGGGCTCAAATCTGCACCATCCACAGGCTCTTCCTTCTCATGACTTGAAGTGCTCACAGGAAATAATGAACTGGGGGTCATAACAACAGCTCCTCTGCGATCCCTAAGTCATCTGAGCCATCTCTCTGATTTTCCTCACGCCTTCGGCCACATCTGTGCAAAAGAGAAGACGTGTAGGCACTTTCCTGGAAGAAAATACCTCCTTGCAGTGCAGGTTCTTGTTACAGATAAGGCTTATGACCCAGAGCTTACGTTTTCTCACATAAGGCTCTGGCCTTTCATCCTTTTGTCCTGAACTACTTCCATGTGGCTATGAAATTAATGACTTGAACAAAAATGAGATTGCCAAAATGTTCTCACCCAGGAAGGAGAATTCTAGGTGCTTCCAGGAGGTTGGGTTGGCTGAATTCAATGAATGATAAACTATGGAAATGGTAAATTTGGCATTCCGTGCTCGATGGTCGGGGGATGGATTGTTTGGGTTTTGCCTGTGTTTTCTCTATTTAAGAAGTGAAAGAAAGAAAAGAGACTAGCCTGCCTTTGTGCACAGCTTTTTGATCACTCTGTTCTTGGGCCCTGGGATATGCAGTGATGGTGAGCGAGCAGTATTGAGGGCATGGGAGGTCGGGCTCCTTGAGTCACGGCCACCCTGCTGACCTTGCTGGGAGGTCAAGTTCTGCCACAGGCCCTCTGCAGACCAGCTTTAACCTTTTCTCTTTGGGGTTGTACTGTGCCTGCAGCTTGTGAATCGTGGGTCCGTCTTGTCAGTAGGGCAACTGGGCAGACTGTCGTGATCACTGAACGTGGGGAAGTGGGCTATCAGACGTGCACTTCCTCTTTTCTGAACTTCATTAAAATTCTATTTCATGACTTCGGTTTTTAACAGTATCCCAAGAGACCCATGAAGGATGCTAAGAATGTGTCCTCCTTTCGTGTGTGTTTACCTTAAGGGCCTGCACTGTTGTGGTCGAGTTGGCCCAGACTCACTTGAAGTGTTTCTTATAGAGGAAACCTCGTTAGGGGACTCCATCCTGCTACTGTTGCTTTCTGTACAGCCAATGGCTCAGAAATCTTTGACTAAGAGTTTTAGATCCATATTAATCCTCCTTTTATAAGTGAAAAATCAAGGTGTCAAATTGTAAGAATGATACCTTAGACTTCTTAGAGTGTCTTTATATCCCAAAGTGGGGAACCAAAAGCTGGACTTGGCAATTACCTAGCTGAAGAGTAGGGTATCTGATCCAGAGAAGGTGGTGAAGAAAAGAGTTTAGTTTCCTGTATTGGGTTTTTCAGGATTTCACACATAGTGAGGGAGTTAGGATGGCTAGAAAGCGCTTATGGAATTGCTATTGTCTAATTCCCTGACTCTGACTCCAAATCACCGGTCATACTAATCTGTACATGTGCCTTCCCACCCCTGGACTTTGTAAATTCCAGTATGCTACTTTAACTGTCATTAAAGAGGGAAAATTATCTCTGTTCCCAGGAATTTCCAATCCAAGACCTGGTTGGAAAGTGCCCCAGCAGTCGTGCCATTTGAGCTGGGGAGTCCCATCTGTCCCACTGATTATGCGGTTCTGTCAACCCCTCCTAGAACAGTGGGGTGCTTGAGCGGAGTCTTGGGAATTTGGCCAGAACGGTGTGATGGCTTGTAGCAGTTGGGGGAGGTAGACCTGGAATCTGATGGCTGGTGGGGGCAGCCTTGGGAAGCACGGAGTAGTGTAGAAACCATGTCTCTAGGGACAAGGGTGGGATCCAAGGTGAAGGATCCACTAAGGGCTGTCAGAAGAGCCAGGATGTTTGAGATCCAAGTGAGAGTGACTCCCTGGGCAAGAGCTTTTCCCTGTGGAGTCTGGGGTAGGCCTGAGGGAACTCAGGGGAGGACAGAGGTGTCTTGGATAAAGCCTGCCTCTCTGGGCTTTCTATCCAACACCAGGGTAGGGCTAGACTCTGGAATCACTGCCTAACTGCAAGCATGCTAGGTATGCCTTGCCAGCCACCTTTCAGACAGGTGAAGTCATTTACAGAGGATTCTGGCAAATAAATCACACCTCGAGCAACTGAAGTTTTAACGAAGAGACAGAACACTTTTGTAGCCCTCCATTGTTTTAAACACATGCAGCACGGTGTTGCATCCCGGGCACACGGACGTTTTACTGAAATGGTCACGTGGTAGTAGTGCTAAAGAAAAATTTGGAAAAGGAAAGTCCAGTGGTTCTGCAACCACCCAAATGGCTATTTCATTTTTATAGGTTTCCTTATCATTCTTTCATATATATATATATATAATATATATATATATATATATATATAAAATAGTAGAAGGCATTTTGCATTCTGCCTTTTTCACAATGGTCTATCATAACCATTTTCTGTGTTTCCAGTAGCCTCTGTAAATTGTCTCCTTTCATGGTTGCAGGGTAGAACATCCTGAAGAAGCCCCGTGTTTTACTAGACAATATTTTTCTTTTGGATAGTCAAGTCCTTTCCGGGTTCTTTGTTTGCCCCATTATGACGCTCTTTTCACAACAGTGTGCAAACGTTTTGCTTTTTTTGAATTACTCCCAGAAGTAGGATTACTACAGCAAAGTTTACTGACTCCTTTATGGCTCTTTTTATATACTACCATCTTGCTTTTCAAAAGAGTTGTATTCAGTGCCACCTTACAGGGTAGCACCAGCTAAATGGCGACGCTGATGACATTAAGGCTTTTTCCCCATTTTTGAAAATTTAGTTGATGAAAAATGATACATCAAAGTTGCTTTGTCATTCCTTTCATTACTAGAAGAGATAAAATCTCTGCCATATGTTTTAATGTTATTCCTGATATGAATCATTTATTCATATCCTTTGCCCATTTCTTTATTTGATGATTTTTTCTTACATTTCAATGAGATGTTAATCCTTTTGTCAAAGTGATACAAAGAATTCCTGTAGTCTATTAAATGTCGACGTTTCCATTGTTCTGAAGTTGAGAAATCTTGGGAAAATCCTGTCTTTTTATTTCCTTTGAATTTATCTGTTGCTTCAGAGCATAGATAAGTATTAGCTCTGTAAAAGAATGTGGACTGTTTATTACATGCTAGTTGTCTTAGAGTTTAATTTTAAAATAAATTATTTAACTCTGTTACCCATCCATAATCTATCTTTTACATTTCCTGTAGATCTTACGGAATACTTTTCTATTTTGCTCTCCACGTATCAAACAAAGGGACATTTGCTTAATAATCCTGCCTTCCCCGCATTGTACTAAGAATCTGCTTTATCATATGCTGCATTTCAGATTTGTTTATGGGCTGTCTGTATTGTGCTACGTTCTTCCTTTGAACCATTACCAGAATGAATGAATGAATTTTGCTTTGTAACATTTTCTGAAACTTGGTTCCTTTTCAGAATTAATTTCTTAATGTTTATGCTTGCAGATTAACTGTAGAGTGATCTTGTTGAATGCCTAAATACCCTACTGGAATTTTCATTAAAAGTACATTAAGACTGTAAGTTAAATTTAGGAGACTGAGCATTAACAAATACTAGTATTTTCATTCTGTAACAAAGTACACATTTCCATTTCACCAAATCAAATTTTGTTTTATAGAGCAAAAGTTTGTGGTTTCATTTTGAAGGTTTAGCTCAACATTTAGGTAAATTCCTAAAATTTTTAATATCTTGTAGCAATTATGAATAGAAACTTCTGTTACGTTTTCTAACTGAAAATACTAGGTTACTTGTTTTTGCTTCTGCTATTAAGTGTTACTGCTTTTTACCTGTATGGCAGCATTGTTTTTTTTTTTTTTTTGTGGTACGTGGGCCTCTCGCTGTTGTGGCCTCTCCCGCTGTGGAGCACAGGCTCCAGACGCGCAGGCTCAGCGCCCATGGCTCACGGGCCCAGCCGCTCCGCGGCATGTGGGATCCTCCTGGACCGGGGCACGAACCCGTGTCCCCTGCATCGGCAGGCGGACTCTCAACCACTACGCCACCAGGGGACCCAGCAGCATTGTTATTAGTTGTCGCTTGTGTCAAAGGAAACCTCCTGGGCGATGTAAAGGGTCTCCAGCGTGTTGGAGGAAACATTGCTCTGTGACCTTCTAGCAAGGCTCCTTTCTTTCTCTGATAGCCTGAAAGAGTGGGAGGGAAGGGAGTGGGGGAGGAAAAGAAAATGAAAGTACACACAGGAAGTGATGTCGTGCCCTGCAAGCCCTCCAGGAAGGTAGCCCCCCAAGCTTTCACAGCTTATGTTAGATCCACACGGAGTCTTTCCAGATCCTGGGACCCCCAAAGTGGAACCTGGGGTTCCAGATTATAAAAGAGGTGGCTTAGAGATCTGACAGTCTTGAAACATTTATGTATGGCTGGAGAGAAGCAGAGTTCCCCTCTCCTTTGTTGCCATATTGGGATTATCTTACTGGGTGACAGTGTCCTCTGGGAACCTCCTAAAGAAATGTTAGTGACAGAATCACTTTTGAAATTACAGACGAGATGATTGAATTAATGATCTAGTGGAACATTTTTCCTCAGGACGTGGCATCAGGGTGCTTTTGCTGGCTTCACCCCCTGCTGCACTCCCATCCCACGAGGTGGTACCATCTATCCTCATTCTGCCAATGATGATAGCCAAGGTCACTCCCAGCAGGGACAGGACTGCCATCCCAATAAAGTCTCACAGTCTTGAGGTCTGGATCCCGCTTGGGAACAGACCCGTGAAGTCTTCTATGTAGCATATCACCTCCTGGAATGTTATCTAGAATTAGCATCAAATAGTGAAAAGAGTTGGTAGCATCTGTCGTTAGACCCAAGTTGAAATCCAAGCTCGCTGCTTACAAGCTGACCATAGGAAAGCTTCTCTTTTTCCATTTGTATAAGGCAGACAAAAGGACTGTCTCATCCAATTATTATTCATTTGTTCGGGAAATAGGAAGATGAAATATGAAAATGAGTGCCTCGTGTTTGTCAGGCCCTGGTAAAAGTGATGTTGATGTGGCAGAGAACACACCAAAGACTCATGGAGCTTATGTCCTAGGGGGAGGGAGGGAGGGGAGATACATGTCAAAAACAATATATCAGCTAATAAATGCCATGAGAAATAATAAAGCAGAAAAAATGTGATCACGTAAGGGGGATTGTTCTTTTAGAAGAGATGATCAGAGAAGACTTCTCTAATAAGATATCTGAACACAGAGATGAATAAGGATGGAAATGAGCCATGAGAATATTGAAGGAAGAGCATTCCGGGCAGAGAGAAGCATATGTGCAAAGGCCCTGTAGTAGGAGATTGCTTGTCTGAAGAATAGAGGCAGGGCCATGGGGCTGGAGCAGAGGGAGTGGTGGAGACCCTCCTGCTGGCAGGTGATGAGGTCAGATAGGTGGAGGGAACCAGATCGAGTAGGGAGGGATCGCAACAGCAGGCCAAATCCAGCCTGTGCTTGTGTATGTACAGCCCTCTAGGTAAAAATGGCTTTTAATTTTTGAAAAAGTTGTTTAAAAAAGAAGACTCCATGACATATGTGTCCTGCAAAGCCCCAGTTATTTACTGTCTGGTCTTTTATAGGGAAAATTTGCCAATTCCTGATGCAGGGCCTTAGAAGCCATGGTGAGGACGTCCATATTTCTAAGTGTGAAAGGAAGCCATTGGGAGGGTTCTGAGCAAGACAATTAACGTGAGGTGATTGACAGTCTTAAACAGATGGCTCTGACTGCTGTGTTAGCTCAGACTGTAAACGGGGCGGGTGCAGCAGGGAGCATAGTTAGGAGGTGTTATAGTCAGGGTGAGACAGGCCAATAGGTTGGACCAGACTGGTAGCAGTGGGACACTGAATAGTCGGATAGAGAATACATTTTGAAGGTGGCACCGAAGGTGCTTTGGATGGACTGTGGAGTGAGAGAGGGAGGATGGAGTAAAGGATGACACCAAGATTTTTGGTCTACCTCCTCTCCTGAGGTTGTCCTGGAAACTGAATGAGAGAATGATCTTTTCTGTCCTTAGGGTTTGATGCCTTCAGTTCTTTTACCATTCTGTAGTCAGGGTTACCTTCCTAAGGGACAGTTTTGATTGTGACATTCTCCACATAGCACAGGGAGATCGGCTGGGTGCTTTGTGACCGCCTGGAGGGGTGGGATAGGGAGGGTGGGAGGGAGGGAGACGCAAGAGGGAGGAGATATGGGGATATATGTGTATGTATAGCTGATTCACTTTGTTATAAAGCAGAAACTAACACACCATTGTAAAGCAATTATACTCCAATAAAGATGTTAAAAAAAGAAAGAAAGAAAAAGAAAACAAAACATTTACATGATTAAAAAAAAAAACAACCTCTACCAGTGTCCCATTAGCTGTGGAACGGTCAGGTGTGGCCCTCCCTAAACTGACAGGCCTGTGCCTGCGTCCTAACTCATTTCCAGCTGTTCCCTTTCATCAAACCCAACGCTAACCAGTGAATCGTCCACCAGTCCCGTGTACTTCATACTCCCACCTCCAGAGCTTTGCCTATATGGGTTCCTCTTTTTTTTTTTAAATTATCATTACACATCAACAGTCCTACTAGAATGTTACTGTCTACCTTTTTGATAAAGCAATTCCTTAACACCCTCGTTACCCTCCTGGTCTGTTCCAATGCTGTTTGTCTTCACCTCTTTGAACAGGGATGTCATTTCTATTTGTAACATGGTTTTTTTATACACAAGCTTTGTCTCCTGCCAGAATACAGAGAGGGAGACAATAGAGGATCTGGTTAAATCCCTTGTCTTTGTTAAATCCCAGCTTTGCCCTTGGAACCTGTATGACTTTGAGCAACTTACTTTACTTCTTGCAGCCTCGGTTGGTGCTTCCATAAAATGGAGGTAATTCCATGGTTACTTCGCAGCACTCATTAAGAGATAGAATGAGATGATTCCCGTGCAGCACTTAGTGTAGTTATGTGCCTGCCATGTGGTTAGAGCTCATTTAATTCCAACTGTATCAATTTACCTTCATTAAGGAGCTGAGGAAGTATCTTTCTATCCTATTCTTCCTGGTGCTGTGTACCCTGGTTTTGTACACAGTAGGCAAATGAATATATTGTAAAAAGTGCAGTGAAATGAGTCAGGTTTGGGAATTAACTCTGAGTTCAGTTCCCACCACCATCACCACCACATCCAGCTGTGTGACTTGTGGCAAGATCCTTTCCTCTCTGAGTTTCAAATTCCTCACGTTCCAAGTGGATGAAATGATTCCTACCTTGAAAAGTGAGGAGGATGAACTATGATGGATGTAAAGCACCTGCGGCATGGTGTGTGCCAATGATAGCTCTCACCAGGATGGCGATTATCAAAGCTTCTGCAGAGGGCTTCCCTGGTGGTGCGGTGGTTGAGAGTCCGCCTGCCGATGCAGGGGACACGGGTTCGTGCCCCGGTCCGGGAAGATCCCACATGCCGCAGGGCGGCTGGGCCCGTGAGCCATGGCCGCTGAGCCTGCGCGTCCGGAGCCTGTGCTCCACAATGGGAGAGGCCACTACAGTGAGAGGTCCGCGTACCACAAAAAAAAAAGCTTCTGCAGAAAAAGCTCTGTTACCTTTCTGGCACGGAAGCTCCATCATTCCTTAAAGCACTGGTCCTCAAAATGTGGTTTCTGGACCGGCAGCATAATCAATGTCATTTTCCCTGGAACTTATTAGAAATGCAAGCTCTCAGGTTCCACCCCGAGCCTAGTAAAGCAGACACTGTGGAGTGGGGTCCAGCAGCCCGTGTATTAACAAGCTGATGTGCACACGCATCTGAGATCTTAGTGGAGGGAAGAGTTGGCATGGGTCGTTCCCTTCAATCCCAGAGGGGTAGTTAAGTCACTCTGCTTTTCTGTTGGCATCATAATTGAGGACATGAGAGCCAGGAGATGTTTCCAGCATTGCCAAAGAAGGATAGCACAGGACCCTTAGTGTCACTTTGGGGGTCAGCAACTCCTGACTCTTTACCTACGATTACTCACAGAGTTGACAGGAACAAAGAAGAATTGGAGGAAGGTGTGACCCTTGGTTAACAATGGGAAGTATAGTTTAGTGAGTAGTTCAGTTTGAGGCACAGGACTAGTCTGGGAGCATAAACCCACAACATAAGCCATCGTGAGCTATTAATTAACTTGTAATATTACAACTGTCAGTGAGCCTGACAAGATAATGAAAATTCTTTAGTGTGACTGATTTTAATGTAAGCTGTTGACACATTCGTAAATACAGCAACTAAAGTTAGTTCAGATGGTTTCAAGAAATTCAGAAATATTGTGAAGAACATTTAATCCTTCCGTAGTATTAAGGTGTAGAGAGCGTTTAAATATCTCTATAGCTGTGGGAGAAAAAGCACAGCCACATTTATATATAGTTACCGGCTTTTTTTTTTTTTTTAACATGATACCACATTTATCTTTTTCCTTTTCTTTAGGCTCCTTGTATGACATGAAAAATCATCTCTTTGACAGGGTGATTCTGTTAATCCAAATAGAGTTGAAATAGAATTACTTCAGGCCTTACCATCTAGACCTCTGCCTTCTCTCCACCACCAGCTTCCCCTTCATCACCCGTGGCCCTGATGAGGGGTCGACACAGGAGAGAAGCAGACCCTCGAACCAGCCCTTGGGCTTGCTGCTGTGTAGTTCTAATACATGATGCATAAGAGGTGCCCTTGGCATATGGAAGGAAAATGTTAGAATTTCTGTTTGTGACTCATTTTAATCTCAGGCTTTGAACTCTCTTTTTGTCCACCTTTGGGGATGGTGGTCTATGCGCAAATATTTCTTCCTAAAAGGGGTGTGTGATCAAAAAAATGTGACTTGTCTCTGAGGGCAGGTTAACACGACAGGGAGAGATTTGGGTAAAAGGTTGAAAATGTTGATGCCAAAACATTCTAGAATTTTCTGTAGATTTCAGTTTTCCATGTTACCTTTTCACCTATAACTGGAAACATAATAGCCTTGTCTCCTATCATGTGCTATTCAGTTCAGATCACGGGGTGCCAATCAGATAAGGGGAAAAGTAAGAAGCAGACACCGGTGGCTTTACGTTGGGCTGTCTCTTCCTCTTGGGCCTCTCCCGCTGCTTGGGCTGCCCTTGAGTGAACAGCCAGAGTGGAGCTGCCTGGTGGGGCACAGAAAGGGCACCTAGACGGACCCTTAACTAGCGGATCTATTCTCGCATCACTGGTTGCCCTTTTAAAGCCCTGGACTTCAGAGCCATCTCTCGTTGCTGCAATGTGGGTACATAGGACCCATTTAAGTGAGTGGGCAGGAGGCAAAAGTGCCTTGAAGAGGAAAGACCACAAGGCACAGACTGTGACCATATGCCTGCCCCCAAGCTGCCTTTTTGTCGCTAGGCTGTAGTTACATCACATGTGTTTCTCTCTCTCACTCTGAACGCTTCTGAGAAGTTTCAAAGGAAGGTAAGCAGTAACGATCTAATTTACGTGCTTCTCTAGTAGAACGGCTCTGGGTTTCCGCTGATCCCAGGCAGGGGCTGTTTTCAAGAAGAAGCCCCACACACGCTCTCCCAGGGATGTTGCATGGCTGTGGTCACCAGTCTCCGCCCCGCCCCCCTCCGCCCCGCCCCCACCCCCCGCCTGTAGGCTGGCCACTCGCTTCTAGAATGAATTCCTTGGGAGCTTCTCCATGGGTCTTTTCTTTGTAGTCTGTCTTCCAAGAATTCTTGTGCTTCTTTGCCATCAGAGAGGCCGTGCCTGGCCGGTGCTGACATTTCTTGCCCTCCTTCCCCACAGGCTGCACAAGGGGGTGGCCACAGGACCCTGCTGTACGGCCACGCGATTCTCCTGCGGCACTCCTTCAGCGGAATGGTAAGCATCTCTGGATCCGCTTTCACCATTCAAGGAGGAGGGGAAAGATGAGGAGGGAAGAAAGGGCAGGAAACCAGCAAGTGTCTAGATCAGGTTAAGTAATCAGCGGGAATCATTTGAAATGGAAGTAACTATAGCACGTTACTGTCTTAGCGTTTCCTTCCTGGAACTTACCTCACTGAGCACTTATATATTTGTGTTTGTTTAATGTCTGACCACCTTCCTCCCCACTCCAGAGAAGGACCGTGTCTTGTTTTAAATTTATTTAACTAAACCTACCTGGACCGAGTGCAGTGCCTGGATATACTAGATGCTCAGTAAATATCTGTTGAATGGATGATCAAATAAACCGTGGAATAACTGATGACTTGCACATATGACGTATACGAGCATAACCAGTGTAGGAGAAAAAGCAATCAAATGGATTTTTTGTGAAATTTCTCCTCTTTTACTAGCGAAAGGAAATAGGATGGTATCTGGTGCCTTTAGTCCTGGAAGAATTTGAAGGTATTATGTTAATCCAGAGGTGGGAGACAGACAATGAGCAAAGCAGTCACAGGAAGCAGGTCAGGCTTTGATCTATTCAGGGATCTAGAACC
This sequence comes from Tursiops truncatus, assembly GCF_011762595.2. Lineage (NCBI taxonomy): Eukaryota > Metazoa > Chordata > Mammalia > Artiodactyla > Delphinidae > Tursiops > Tursiops truncatus. The sequence goes on along the minus strand of NC_047035.1, from coordinate 76,935,135 downwards.
AGAATTAACTGAAATGGCGATTACTCACTATAACTTGAAAATTTTTTCAAGTTTTAAATAAATATAATTTGTTAAACACAGATACTGCAGTTCTTTTGCAGGGAGTGTTAAGAGGAATATCATGATCTCGATCAAGTATAATATGTACCAACTCTAATAACCTTTACCCCCAGTTCCTACATGTATCATTCTCCCTCGCTATCAGTATAAGGAAGATTTCTTTCTCTAGCCCTAGTGGAAAACTGTGACATGAATTCAAGACTTTATTTTCACACATTTCATACCTGCAGCAGCTGCAAAGTTTGTCTCAAAGCTTGAACTATCAAATTGGCAGCGAGAGCAGCAGCTGCCTCTTAAATGATTTATTTATTGCAGCATTTTTTTTTTTTCCTGAGCACTGGTAAGAAGTTGACCTTTTCAGCCTGAACATTCATCTGTGATAATCCCTCGTGCCAAAGGAGAAATAACAAAAGTGACCAAATCGAAGGTTATCTGAGCAGGAGATGGGGACAGAGAGTGGGGAAACTTTTGCACCCTGACACTCTCTAGAATTGAGAGGTGATCATTCATCTTTAAGCATCTGGTCCTTATCCATAGGGTAAATAAAACCCTAATACCTCTCTTTTTCTACCTAAATAGAATAAACAAAAGCTCAAAAAGCACGCTTCTGGCTTTGAAAACTCAGGCTAGCATTGTGCTAGAGAGAGGAAGGTTTACATTATTCATCCTTAGGTTGGTTGCCCCTCACTCCCAAGAAATACCACTCATGGTTAACATGAACTCTATCCTGGCCAGTTCCTTTTAGGAGCAGCATTGAGCATGCAGCCTGTGAAGATGACTGTATAATACAGTGATTCTCCATTTTCCTGTTGCAGTGAACTAGAAGTATAACTCAGCAAGTTTGTGCCAAGTGCATATCCGCCTCCCAGTCTAATTCTAAGACCACCCACTGTGCCTGTCAATAAAAGGAGGCAGGGAACAGGCTGTGTACTTTTTTCCTTTATTAAGTTATTTTTTAAAATAATTTTTAACTTTTACATGCACATGTATTTTTATCATCAGAAAAAAAAAACATAGGCGTTATTTGAGAAGTTCTAAAGCTCATAGAAAATTTGAAAAACAGAAAATAAATAGAAATGGGGGCATCGTTGCGGTCGCTCCCACTGTCCAAAGACAACTTGTTATCAATTTGGTGTAATTCCCTTTAGCCTGGGTGCTAGGCATTTAAGTTTTGCATACGTGGCAACTATATAAGTACACTATTTTGTGTATATTCCATATTGTTACACTCTTGAAAAATATGCTTCATGGTAACATAATATTCCATAAAATAAAGTACCAAAGTTTATCAACCTTTCCATTATTGTTGGCCATTTATGTTCTGTTTATATTGTTCCCAGTTTAAAAGTTTCTCAGAGTATCTTTGAACAAAAGCATATTTAATATTTCAGCCTTTTTCTATTTCAAAACTTATTCCTCATAGTCCTATGAGTTAAATCACTGGGTCATCAGGTAAGAACATCTTTGAGGTTTTAAATATTTTACAAAAATATGTCCCAGAAGCACTGTAGCAATGAACAAGATAAACAGGCCCTTTTCATAGTAGCTCAATGTTGAAATTGACAACTGGAAGCCAACTAGTGGTGAGATGCCAAGATTTGACAGAAGAGTATGACTTCACTAGCATCTACTCTTGTTCCACAGTATCTAACGTGTTTGACTACATCAAGATCCCAGACAGATAAACTTGCCTTTGATGTAGGTCTACGGGAACATGCCACAGGTAAGTCAACATACCTAGGTCTGCTGCTCAGTGGGGTCTTGGGCTAAGGGCTTTTGAGAAGGGTACTGAATGCTACTCATTTGGGATTCCAAACCAAAGTGGTCAGTATCAACCTGGTCTGATAAAACTTTGGAGAATTTAAAAAAAGAATGTGTAATGAAAACATAGGAACTAAGAATGAGGGCAAGCATAATGTTTTAACCACAGTCTGCCAGAGTCTCAAAGAAAAACAATTTTTAGGGTTAGGAACCAAAAGTAAGTAGAGAAGTTATTCCTGAAAGAAACCAATGGTAATGAATAATCGCTAAAAAACAAAGATAGCATAATAAGTGTTTACATAATGAAGTATAGTGTTGAGATCAGAGAAGTAGTTCTGGGACTTCCCTGGCAGTCCAGTTGTTAAGACCTCGACTTCCAGTGCAGGGGGTACAGTTCGATCCCTGGTTGGGGAGCTAAGATCCCATATGCCTCGTGACCAAAAAACCAAAACAGAAGCAATATGGTAACAAATTCGATAAAGATTTTTAAAATGGTCCACATTAAAAAAAAAATCTTTAAAAAGAGTAGTCCCATTTTATTCTGCAGTGAACCAGCTATTTTTAAAGCAGTGTTTCCCAAATGTTAGTCAATGACATCCACCATCGCGGTGTTTGCCATTCCTGTACATCACTTTTATTATTATTTATATTTTTCTTTACATTTACTTACTTTGTACTTATAATTTTATAATAAGACTAAACTAAAATCATTGGTATAAGTAGAAAACTGGTATTGCTTGCCTTAAAAATAAATATAGAGAAAAGAAAACCATGTCACTAAATAATTGAAGAGGTGTTGGCAAATATTAGAAAAGTGTTCATGATATACGAGCTCCGAAGTGAAAACTTTCTGGTAGAATCAGAAGGCTTAAAAGTAATAAAAGAAATTTCTCACTATATGATTCAATGTTGTTTAATTGCCCTCCACCGCCAGTGCTATACCTCATATACCATCATATAGTTTGGGGAACACTGGCTGTTTTTTTTTTTTAGTTCAGTCGAAAATAATGACAGTCAAGTGATGGATCCTAAGAAAGGTGGTGACCAGGAAGATGCAGGTTCTCTCTGGACACCAGAAATGAAGAACAGAGGGCTAAGATAATTGTCAACAAATATTTCTAGTTATAGTATCAAAGAAGGGGCTGACTTGCTGTGGGTTATTCCAAAGACCAGTGGAGCAATGGATAGAAGTTGAAAAGAGGCCCATTTCGTCTCAAAGAAGGAAACCATTTTGTAATATCTGCAAGTATCCAGTAGAGGAACAGCTGGCCTCGGGAAGGAGGATGTTCCCTGTGGCTGGAAGTATTCATGGGCAATCTATCTGCCAAGGGCATTACATACATAATTTCTGCTCTATTTAGAGGTTGGGCTTATGGACCAATCAGGATTCTTGGTTGCAAACAGCAGAAACTAATTCCATTAACTCAAGCAGAATGAGAGTTTACTGGAAGGATATTGTGTAGACCTGCTCTGAAGCTGAGCCCCAGCCTTAGAAAATGGGCAGAAACAAAGGCAAGGGAAGAGCAAACAGCCTAGGTCACACTGCAGGAAGAGTCTCAAAGTCTCAGTCTTTAATATCATGACATTTTCCCCCAAATAGGAAGAGAGTTCCATTGTTGGGTAGTCAAACAAGGACAAAGTCCATATGGTCTTGCTGAAACTACGTCCATTCATAAGGGGATGATCCAGATTGTCTGATTTTACAGATAATCTAGAAAAAAAAAATCTAGGGTTTAACCCATGTGCATTTGCAGTTTCTGCATCGTGCACAGTCACATCCAGAATGCCTGACGAGAGCCCCTCCCTCTCCTCCTTTTTGTACAGAGCAGAAGAGTGAGCCTGCCTCTTTAGGGTTTTTTTTTTTTCTTCCTGAAATCAGATTATATTTGAATTTGATTTGAGGTTGCTTTGTTTTCAGCTAAAGTGTTATTCTTAAAATATAATTTCCTCTAAGGTGTTGTCAACCTTTGTTGAAAATGACAAAATGAGTGGAGTGCCACACATTCTGAGTGTAAGTTGACCTCTAAGTATAAACCAGCTGTCAGTCTTAGAGCACATAACCGGAAAAGTCATATATGGTCATTCTATTTATACCAGTAAAATGAATTCAGACTTTTTGAGAATTGGGAAGAAATTTGAGAAATAACCACTTTCTAGTCGTGTGTTCAGGAAACCTATTTTTTTTTTTAATTATTAGAGCCTCCAATAAAAATAGAGGGAAATAGCAGCAGAGAATATTACTCTTTCTAGCACTTTTTTTTCTAAATTCCTAAAATCAGACTTGGTGTGAATTCTGCTGACAGATTAAGGAAACACATGCACCAACCCAAGTTCAAGGTAGCTGATCAGAAGCTGACTTTGGCAGAAAGACAGAGGGGAAGGTGTTGACCAGGTGTTCATGAAAGCCTAGAGCCTAAAATAATTTATTTACCTCCCTCACCCCCAACCCATTTCATGTTCTCCTTGAAGAAGACCAGCTTGCTGTTTGCTGGGGAGGAGGAGAGCGCTCGTGCAGCTCAGATATGGTTCAGTATGGCCTGGAGTGGGTCTTCTGTCTTCAAGAGGAGAGTCACTCAGGATCCAACAGAAAAGCCTTGTTTTTTACCCAGGTCATTCTGTGAATGCACTTTTGGCTCAGAAACCTCTTCTGGGTTGAAAACAAGTAGTTGAGTTGAATCTCTAGGAGAATGTGAGTAGAAGCTTGGAAGCAGTTTCTTGAACACTTCTGGAAACTTTTCCCCCTGCACAGTGGGTAATAAATGGTTTGACTGACCTAACAGAACTGGTGACCATTTTGCCCTTGATTTTGCTTATTGGGTTCTTTCTTTTCTCCTTTTAAAAGTTTTTTGTTGTTGTTTTGGTTTTAGACATAGCTTTAGAATTAGGTTAGAATTGGAAAAAAATGAAAAAAAAAATCCCCACTAAATGTACTATTAGGTATTTTAGGACCTTCGCCTGGCCGGTGCACATCCTACTGATTTGGGGATTGGCCCTGTCCCTGGGCTCCAGGCCACTACGCTGTTCCCAGGAGAGGACGAGAGAACAAGGATTCTCTTCTCCCGTGTGCCTCTTGAGGACCCCTTCATCCTGGTCCCTCTCAGTGGTCCAGAGCACATAATGGATATATACAGATGTAGAGGGCAGCCTCTTCTGTTATGAAATTTTAAGTTTAATCAAAACGTAATCAAAATGATCATACTTATTTATCCAAAGTAAATCAAAGTAATACCCGTACATAGTTAAAAGAGAGACACAGTAGTCCTATGCTTACTGGAAACATCCATCTCCTGCCCACCCCGTCCGCGTTCTGGATTCCTGCGTCTCTGGGGCGTCCACTTTCAGCTCCTCTAGTATGTTCCTCACTTGTGTGCGAGTCATACAGTTTACTGCTATTTAGTTATTCTTTCCAATTAGGTATGATCTATTGATGTCCTAAATGAATAATAAAAATTTAGCTCTTAGTCTCCACTCTTCCCTGTCTTCTTTCCACCCTCCCAATATATTTGCATCCATTTTTTATGTAACTACCAAAGTCAATATTAACTACTTACATTGGCATAACTGTAACTTTCATTTGCAAGTGAGACTCATGATATACTATGGTCAGTTCACTTTACTGTATTGCTTTTGAGTTTTCCAGTACTCAGTAATTGCCTTGTTTGTTGCTTTACTTTCCGTGACCCAGTCATTCATTTCTAAACCGTCCCATAGAACAGAAACTCTCCCCTGATTACATTCAGTCACAAGAGCTGTTCTGTCAGTTTCATCTTCTTAGAAACATCCACTGTCATCCGGGAAATTCCCGTTTTCTCTCTCCAAGATCCTGTATTTCCTGGATCTCATGTTTTTCTCCTTTATTGGTTTATCACATCGTTTGGGGGGACTCCATTTCCAGTAGCTTTTACAGAAAAGATCCATGGGAGAAAAATTGTTGTCTGAAAGTTTCTTAATTCCAGCTTTACAAGTAATTCATAAGAGTATTCTACGTTGGAAATATTTTTTTCTCAGCATCCTGGAGGTTTTCTTCTAGCTTTTGGTCTGGCTGTGAGATGTCTACATTCTGATTCCTGATCTTTCGTGTGTGACCTGTTGACATTTTCTGAGAGCTACTTGGATCTTCTCTTTTGCCCTGATGTCTGCAGTTCTGCAGTGCTATGTCTTGTCCTGGATCCTTCTTGTTCTTAGTGTCACAGGAGTGGACCCTGGTGTGTGTGTCCATTCTCCACTGTGCTAGGGACTCTGCAGGCCTCTTCAATCTGAAAATGTTTGTCTTTCAGCCTTGGGAAAATTTTAATATTATCTCTTTGTTAATCTCTTCCCTTTGTTTTCTCTGTTCTTGCTTTTTGGAACTCCTCTAGACCGGTTTTCTAATTTTCTTTTCAGTCTTGTTTCTAATCTGTTTTCCTTCGTTCTTCATTTTGGGAGAATTTTTCAACTTTATCCTCTAACCTTCCTGTTTCTTTCTCTCTTTTTCAGGAACAAAGATTTTTCTTTTTCTTTGAAGCGATCCTTCATGGTTACTCTCATAGCTGCTTCATGAATGTTACTTTTTCTTATCTCTCTGAGATGATTAATTCTAAGATTTGCTTAAAGTTATCTTTAGCTGTCTGTAATCTTCGTGTTTTCCCTTTACCCACTTTTTGGTTTGTTCCCGTCATTCACGTTAGAGACTTTCCTCACATGTCAGGTCATCCTTGGTCCCCACTGATGTTTAGATCAAGGCGGTAAAAAGCGACAGGAAGTCCTGACTGTGTGAGTGGCTTCCCATCTCTTAAGCCTCGCTTTGGGGTAATCTATCAGGGACCTAGGCATTGCACTGGAGATGCCCAAACAGGTTTCTTTTATGTTGGGTAGTTTGGCTTCCCTAAAGAGTAATCTTCATTTGGGTTGGGGGGAGGTTCAGCATCGCAGCTGGCATTCTGGAAGCTGAGGAATGGAGGTAAAGGAAGAGGAGCTGGGGTTTTACTAATCAGGGCAAAGAATTCTAATTATTCTCCATTTTCAGCAATACTCTTTTTTTTTTTTTTAATATTATTTATTTATTTATTTTTGGCTGTGTTGGGTCTTCGTTTCTGTGCGAGGGCTTTCTCCAGTTGCGGCGAGTGGGGGCCACTCTTCATCGCAGGGCACGGGCACTCACTGTCGCGGCCTCTCTTGTTGAGGAGCACAGGCTCCAGACGCGCAGGCTCAGTAGTTGTGGCTCATGGGCCCAGTTGCTCCGTGGCATGTGGGATCTTTCCCAGACCAGGGCTCGAACCCGTGTCCCCTGCATTAGCAGGCAGATTCTCAACCACTGCGCCACCAGGGAAGCCCTTCAGCAATACTCTTTACTTCCTTGTCTGACAGTGCCTGATCCATGGAAGTCGTTCCATGGATTTAACTTCTATTCTTTTGTACAGTGGAGGGGGAAGAGTCACCTGGCATGCAGGATAAAGAAAGGGATGCAGAAGGTTAAATGTTTGCTTAAAACCTTCAGCCAGGGCTTCCCTGGTGGTGCAGTGGTTGAGGGTCCACCTGCCGAGGCAGGGGACACGGGTTCGTGTCCCGGTCCGGGAAGATCCCACATGCCGCGGAGCGGCTGGGCCCGTGAGCCATGGCCGCTGAGCCTGCGCATCCGGAGCCTGTGCTCCGCAACGGGAGAGGCCACAACAGTGAGAGGCCCACGTACCGCAAACAAAAACAAAAACAAAAAACAAAAAAAAACCTTCAGCCAGTCCTCCTGTTTTCAACCCCATCTTCTATGGTTGCCTTCACAGGGAACTGTTACCTCCAATTCCAGAGAGTTTCTGGAGAATATGTAGCAGGAGTGGCCTTATTTCTTGAGATCAACTTGTCATCCATTTTCTTACCCAAAGACTGGACTTGTAGCTTTCTCTTGGCTAAAAGCATCTATCTACATTCCTTTTTCCAAAATGTCAATTTTTCTTCTTTGCTATTAACTTCTCACCTGCTGTCTTAGTCCTCGTAGATTTAGGCCTTCTGAAAAACCTCTGATTTTTTTTTTTTTTTTTTTTTTTTAGTGGAATTACTGATGATTTAGTAGAATTTCATGGGGAAGGGGTGGGGCAAAGATAAAAGTCTGTAAGTGGTCAGTAGACCAATGAAGTCATTTCTTAAAGATTTGTAGGTACTTGTGAAAAAAAAGCATATTACCATATGAATTAAAAATACTCAAAGCCTTCTGTAGCTTCTGACCTCCAGTACTCTTTTCCAAATACTGTCTTTCTGTCTCTAGAGAAAATGAAAATGATAAACACACACAAGCGCAGATGTGGGGGTAACTGGAATGCTTATAGATAAATAGAAATTGGAGTGTGCGTGAGCACGTGCATGCGTGTTTCAGGGATTCTCATCAGGAGGAAGGAGAATGAGGGACAGAATGAGGGACAGAATTAGGGACACGGGCTTCCAAGAAGCAGTCACTAACTCAAGGAGCCTTTGTGTAGGAGAAGCCTGTTGGTGGACCATACATCCCGCTTCCAAGCAGAGGTCTGAGGGAGAAAAGGTTCGAATTGGTGATGACCTCATCCTTGTCAGCGTATCCTCTGAAAGATACCTTGTAAGTACCTCCTAACACAAGCATCTTTCATTTCCAGAGTAGTTTCTTTTAGGAATAGATGGCCAGGGAGAACAGAACCACGTTAGATTGAGTAGGATAAGATACCTTTACACGGTATAATTGAGAGGTGATTAAATCCTCTCTCCGGCCAGTTTATCATGGGGCCTGGAATGTAACTGTTAGTTTTTTAGATTAAAGTACTGTTCCCAGCAAACTCTGCTTAAATGCCCCCAGGCTCTTCCTTAGAAAGCCAACTATTAACACATTAGTTACCATCACTCTCAGTTTATCACGTTGTTTAGCTCTTGTCCAATGAAGAACAAGCCAGAAAGTGTTGGATATAAAAACATAAACTTATGTTTGGAGGGAGAAAGAGAATTGTACATGTTTCAGTGTGTGGGATGTCACAGTGGTTAGAAGAGGCAGGTGAGATTTTGCACCTGGGGATGGTACTAGGCAAGCATCGTTGAAGTCAGGCCCTTAGGGGGTGGAGGTGGGGCAATACCTTGCAGATCAGAGAAATGTCAGAGATAAGTTTTTAAGCTTCTCAGCGCCAATCCTACCAGCACATTTTACTTTGCCTAGACCAAAGGCTGGAGTAATTTTTCCCACTTGTGAGTTCCCTCCTCCTACCAAGAATAGACATTTTATAACTTCCTGTTGAATCAGGGATCCAGCTGAGGAAATGGAGTCTTGTCTGCCCCCTCTGTAGCTGAATACTTCCTCTTCCCTGAATAAAGTGTCCCGCTTTGAAGCTGCTTCTAGATTGGGTGGAACAATCTCCCACAGGCTACGTAGAAAAAGCCCGATGACAGTAAGGCTGTTTAATTCAATCCTTGAAGTTCTAGGTGAGCTGCTTCTGTCAGGACTGGCCTGGTGATTTAAAGGATGTCTCATTTCTGTTTCTGCTGCAGCATCTCTCAATATCAAATGGTAACATACAAGTGGATGCCTCCTTTATGCAAACACTCTGGAACGTACATCCTACGTGCTCGGGAAGTAGCATCGAAGAAGGTGTGCTTCTTTGTGTGTATTCAACCCTCAGCCTGCCCGTTTGTCTTGTGCTACGTATATTGTCATTTTCTGCGACTTCACAGCTCCTGCCTGAATGTCCCGGTACACAGCGTGATTTTGGTTCACCTGAATTCCTTTCTCTGATGTTAGTGTGGATGATTTTCTGTCCTGATTTCTGATTACGTGAGCACTCCTGACATGCTTTTTCAATCCTTTCGAGTTCACTATTGTTTTGGCACTGTGTGTATTCAGGACCTTGGAGATGTACCTTCCCTCTCCCACCGACTTTTCATTTTTATTTATGGTTAGAAGTATACAGACCTTAGCAGGTTCAGTTTGAGAAGACATTATTTGCCAAGAAGGTGGCTTTTTAAAATATTTCTCCCCAGTGCACCTCTCCATACAGGTGGGAGAAGGACTTTATAGTAAAAAGATATTTGGCCATTTGCTTTTACTTGTATTTATGGAAGCCCATTTAAAAACAACAAATGGTATTTTCTCCATATTTTCTTGTTCTCTTAGAAGTAAGATCATCAAAGTTTGTTCAACATATCCTATTTCTTGGAGCCAGGCAAAGACAATACACCTTTCAAGTTGTATAATAAATACACTGGCCTTACCTTGCGCGTGGGTAATATCACAGTTGAGCACAGTAATCAAATGTCAATGACGTATCACATCACATTCTAGCCCTTTATAGCAAGATTAGGATTTTTAAAAATACTCAACTCACAGGCTTTAACCCTGTTTTAAAGCTTGAGCCTAGTAGTTTCAAACTTGGAATGCCTCTCTGTTTCATGATGTTGGAAAATAGAGGGAAACCTGAGAGTTGTTAAGGTGATACCCCCGTTTCAGGAGACGTCATAGCTAAATTGAATAATCAGGAAACAACAAATTTGTAACTCTTCTGGCAACTGATGGAAGACCTTTCAAAAGCAGGATATGTTTTTAGCTCTCTTCTTTCACACCAGAACTCACCCACCGCTCTAAATCTATTGTCAATCATTCCCTTTCTATCAGGAGTCAAGGAACTGGGTTAAAAAATCTTCCCCAAGGAACTTTTGACTGACTCTTCTCCGTGTTGATTTTTTTTCATTTCCGCTATAGGAATAAAATTATTGCCCAGTCCCAAAAGAGGGCTTGTGGAGATTAATTAATTGCATATCACTTCACAACAATACTTTTAGAAGTATTGAGTGCCCTTGTGATAGAGCCTGGGTAGCTGATCACTTGAGTCATCCGACTGCAAAATGCTCTCTCAGCATCCGCTGGTGAGAAACCCACTTCAGCCCTTGAGAGAGTGAGTGATCTTTCTTATGACCCTTCTTTCCTGATTACTGCCCTGGTATGTTTCAACTAAGATGCTGTGATGCCCCAGCATTTAGCAGTTTCCTCTGTGGAGTCGGATATTGATTGGAGGAGCCTGAGGACTGTAAATGGTGGGCTCCAAAGGGAGCATGGCCTCACCATCATGAGACGATGGAGAGTTTAATCGAGTAGCATGGACATATATACATTACCAAATGTAAAATAGCTAGCTAGTGGGAAGCAGCTGCATAGCACAGGGAGATCAGCTCGGTGCTTTGTGACCACCTAGAGGGGTGGGATAGGGAGGGTGGGAGGGAGACGCAAGAGGGAGGGCATAGGGATATATGTATACATATAGCTGATTCACTTTGCTATACAGCAGAAACTAACACAACATTGTAAAGCAATATACTCCAATAAAAATGTTTTTAAAAAATATGATCATGGAAGGGGTTAATTTTCTAAACAAACTGGCTGTTAACAATTCCCCTACAGTATATCATGAATTATTTTAATGCAAAAAAGTATGCAGTTGCAAATATTAGTACAGTAAGAGAGAGGAAAATGATAAAATGACTTCTAAATATTCGAGGGAAGTTTAAAAAGAACTTGCCTTGCCTGGATGAAGAAAAATGAACCAGGGAATATCAGACTGTCCCTGTATAAGATGCATTGATAACACCCTTTTCTACTGTGGCATAACTTTTCCTTCTTGCTGTTTTGCTCCAACACCCTAAATAGTTTGACAGCCCCTAAAGTGATCTAATTATGTGATTTTCTCAAAATCCTGATACAGACATGGAACATATTAAGTCCATTTGTCTCCTGAGAACTGTCTAGCTGGGAGAATTTTTTAATTCAAAGGGATAACGAATTTCATTTCTTCATGCGAGATAAAGCTCAGACTGGGGCCCCTCTCCTACTACTGTGTTGTTTAAATGGAGGCTCACAGTTTATTTGAAGACTAACTGGTCATCGAGTCCTTGAAGTTCATTGTTTCCTATCCATCTCTGAACTCCATGGCTATTGAGATTCCTTTCCTTATTCTGAAAGCTAAGGGCTCGTTGATAGCTGCCTCTGTGCTTGTCCACTCAGAGACACTGGAATGTTATTCTGCCTTCTCCTTGGTGCTGTAGAAATAGTGTCCTGGTTTGATCTGTGTTTATTTAACGCGTTGGAAAAGTAGCTCCTCCTAAGAGAGCTCGGAATAACAGTTTGCTTCCCCCTTCCCCGCACCTTCTTTCTTTCTCATGGTTGCAGTTTGATTGGGAATTTGCCACAAAGTATACACATCCAGATTGTAACAGTTTATCCAGGAACTTGGTGTTGGATGTATTTATATCCTAAACAACTGGAAAATCCTTATCCTCCTAAGAGTAGCAGCTTAAATTTCCTTTTGGCCTTGTGTGTGTGTGTATTTTTAAATGTTGCATTATTTTTATTGAGGCATAATTGATACACAACATTATATTAGTTACAGGTGACCTTTTGGCTTTTAATGATATGAATTGACACATTGTTTTCACCCTCCCTTTTGGTATTGGACTTGCTCATCTCTGAAACCCTGTTTAACTTTCAATGTTAGAATTGTTTTGACTTTCTTGTCTTTTCTACCTGAGACCTGAAGTCGTGGAATCTGTCATTTCCCAAATGCTTTTTCTCTTGGTGTTTTCCATAACTGACTCAGATATGAATGAATTTACCCTTTTTAAATACAGTGTTCTCATTATTCAACTTCCTGTAAGCTCATGGTAGGATATAATTCTCTTACAGGATACCTACTTGGTGGGCACGTAGTACGTCTTTTCCATGGTCACGATGAGTGTTTGACAATACCATCTACAGACCAGAATGATTCCCAGCACAGGTAAGGCAGTAGCTTCATCCTTCTCTTGTCTCCTGTCTCCGGTGACTCAGACTAAAGAGTTGGCTTTTGGATGTGGAGACAGATGAATTCTGTAAGTGTTAGTTAATTGACGAACTTCCCTCCAGTCATGGGTTGCAGTTGTAAAACAGGAAAGGCAGTGTGCTTGAGCGTGCTCACAGGAATAGCTATATACACATGCTGCTTCTTAGGCAAGCAATTCTGTGGTGCTTTTCAATCCCTTTGTTTTCTGTGGTTGCTTCCAAATCTAAGGAGTTTCTGGTAGCATTAATTGTAGACTGAAGGATGCTTTTTTTTTTTTTGCGGTACGCGGGCCTCTCACTGTTGTGGCCTCTCCCGTTGCGGAGCACAGGCTCCGGACACGCAGGCTCAGCGGCCATGGCTCACGGGCCCAGCCGCTCCGCGGCATGTGAGATCTTCCCCGACCGGGGCACGAACCCGTGTCCCCTGCATCGGCAGGCGGACTCTCAACCACTGCGCCACCAGGGAAGCCCTGAAGAACCCAATTTTGTGATGGAAATCAGGATGGTCATTCTAGTGAGTCTGTGCACTTACATAAATTATTCACCAGGCTCTTCAAAGGCAGATTATCTCTATTACTCCCCCTTTTATGTGCTATGAAGGTGAAGTTCAGTGATTTCATTCTGCTTATCATCAAACAGGATTGGAGAAACCAAATGTCAGTATCCAACCAGAGCTGGATTAGCAGGGGATGGTGCCGGGGCGGCATGTACTGCTGAGGATGATGCTTTCTTTGGATCTCTGGTTATCTACTCAAAGGATGCTTTTCCAAAATTCAAAATCAGGAGATGGAAGATATTAATCTAGGTCTTAAATTCACACTGAAGCATCCTTTAGTATTCTGTTTATATATAGAGGAACAGAGTATAAAAAGCTTGGCCTCTGTAACTATGGAACTCTGATATATTTTAAAAAATCAAATCTCAGATGTAAATTAGACTGAACTTAGGACTGCAACAAGTCTGATCTCCCAGATCGCTCGTAATACATTCTTTGGTTTTGCACGATGCCTACGGGAACCTCATTAACTGCATTTCTTTTACTTCATTAGAAACACATGATCACATTCACACATCTTAGAAATCATCTAAGTCAGGCTCCTGCCAAAGGTCACACACTGGATGATTTCAGATGGGAGCCTGAAACCCAGAGATGCTGAGTCTCCAGCCAGGGCTCCTTCCTTATTTTATGTTCCAAAGGACCCCCAGGAGCAATGTGCTTGAGTGTGTTACTGTGCATCTTAGAAACTACCCATTGGCAATGTATATCCTTTATTGTTCTGAACCTCTTTCTGCTTGCTCTGTCCTCTGTGTATCCCTTCATGGGAACCAGATGTGACCCGGAATGGTGTCTAGCCTTCCTGGCACTGGTCCAGTGGCTGGCAGTTATCTCTGAGTAGAGAAGTTAGGCTGACCTGATTTCCCTTGGAATTAAGGATTCCCTACACTAGATAATGTCATGTGATCCTACTCAGTTGCGATTTTCTTTTCCTTTTTTAAACTTTTAATTTATTTTTTAAAATATTTATTTATTTACTTTTGGCTGTGTTGGGTCTTTGTTGCTGTGCACAGGCTTTCTCTAGTTGTAGCGAGCGGGGGCTACTCTGTTGCAGTGCTCAGACTTCTCATTATGGTGGCTTCTCTTGTTGTGGTGCACGGGCTCTAGGTGCACGGGCTTCAGTAGTTGTGACACTCAGGCTCAGTAGGTGTGGCGCATGGGCTTAGTTGCTCCACGGCATATGGGATCTTCCCGGACCAGGGATCAAACCCATGCCCCCTGCATTGGCAGGTGGATTCTTAACCATCGCACCACCAGGGAAGCCCTCCTTTTTTTTTAAACAGTGAAATTATGCAGTAGCCCACGTACTGTCTCTTTAATATCTTATCCTGCTGCAGTAAGGCAAAAGCTTGCAGTTGGATACAGAACTGAAGTTTGTTAGTGAGTTTGGCAGAGTTGGCTACATGTAAGATGGAACACGTCAAAACTCACTAGTTCTCTCTTCCCTTTCCTATTCTTTTTTTAAGGAAAGGAATTTGGAAACAATTAAAATAACATTTGCATGGCCCTTTACTCCTCCCCCCCACACACATGCACCTGTCATTAAATTTAGAACCAAATTAGAAGCATCTGGGCAGAAACAATGCTACTTGGAGAAGCTTGTCATTTGGTGGGCACTCCTATTGAGTGGTTCAACAAGATCCTGACCCAAAAGAAAGGCTGGACAAGTATTTGAAAGAAGGTGCTGGGGAGAGTGAAACAGATAGGAATTCCCAGAATGGGCCCCCTGAGGAAGGCATGCATGCCATCATTGAGTTAAGAGCAAAACTGGCCTTCCTTTGGCTGAGGATTTCACGTGATCTAATTTGTATTTGGGGGGAAAAAAGAAATCGACAGATAAAAATAAAAAGGCTCTTCCTTTCCTTTGTAAGGAAAAATAAAAAGACTATTCCTATGAAGGAGTTGAGACTGGGGGGAGTCAGCAGTGGCTCCTTATACTGGAACTCGGATTTTTGTAGCAACTGGTCTCTCATTCAACACAGGATGCCTCGGCATTTTTTGCTTGTCTAGGTGAGGTGCGTGATAAGCCTCATCATTGTCACGTGTCATCAGGTCAATCCTCAGAACTGGCCAGGATAGCCAGGAATACCGAAATTTGGGAGAGCACAAAGGAATAGGAAATCAAGAATACACAAAAAGGTGCCCAGCGTCAGGAAGGCATGCAAGTGATTCCACTGTAATGGGGCTGACTTTCCAGAGGAAATCATTCCTTGTAAAGCCTGAGAGCAGCCAGGCTGGGTAGAGAGGCTGACCGTCCCAGGGTGCAAAGCCGAAAGAATAATCTAACATTCTGAGCTCTGATCCTTGCCTCTGCCTCAGGCTTGTCAAGCATCCTGGAATAAGTCACTTAACTCACTGAAACTAAGGCTAAGCTGTCAGCCAAGCTTTCAGAGCACCTCAGCTCCCCACCCACTCACCTCCTCTCCTTGGGTAATTGTTTGAGAGCGGGGGCAGGTTGTTTCAACCTCTGTAACCTTTCGAGATTCAATGGAGCAAACCACCCGCATTTCCTAGGTGGGAAGGACTAACCTTCTAGAATTCTTTAAATGTCAGAGGGAGAGAGTTCTCAAATCATGTGACCTAGGGTGATCTGCTCCACCGTTTCCACCTGAGAGACCGCTTTTGCTTTCATTGAGGATGGAGAAGCGTCAGTGAAAATCTCAACAAATTTTCCTGCAGGGCTAGGTCAGTACAGCATCATTACTATTCTGGGCCTGGCACAGAGACACCTGGGGTGTTGGAGCTCTGCAGTAGCCTAGGATTTCTTTCTTAATATTTACTACATATTTCCTGGTAGTACATACATTTGAAAAAGGTTTAGAATATCTTCTATAATCCCACCACCAAAAGGTAACCACTGTTAATGCAGTGTTTTATTGGATTTCTGTGCCAGGTAATGTAGCTTTTGATGCATATTTATAAACATCTATATTTAAACAAAATTTGGAAAAATCAGCAATACATAGTATTTTGTACACCCATGAACATCTTTGTGCACATTCATTATTTTTTTAAAAAACCCCATTAAATGCTCACAACCATTCTGTGACTTAAGTACCCTTATTAGGCTCATTTTACAGGTGAGGAAATTGATGCACAGAGATTTGAAGGGACTTGACAAGGTCACACAGCTAATAGATTCAAATTCAGGTCTGCCTGACTCCCAAGCCCATATTTTTAACCAGCTCATAATTATAATACTTCTTGAGAGAAGGAAATAATCACCACATATTTCCTCTTCCCCTCTATTGATTACCTGTTGTCTTAAAATTTAGATCAAGATTCTTCTGGAGTTTGAGTAATTCGATTGTGATATATACAAACCCTCTATAGTAGAGGTAGCATTTTAAATTAGTGAAATTAAATGCAATTAAATGATCAGTGTTGATCCAAGGTCACAAGATTCTCAAAGTATCTGGATTCAGTATACCTGGCAATCCAGGGACCACTATCATGAGACATACCTTTAAACTAAGATAGTTCATTTAATTCCTCATAATCTGTGCTATAGATGGGTTGGTCCCAATTGTATGGATTAAAAATCAGACTTTGATAATCATCAGATAAACATCAAACACACCCATTTCATGGGACATGTTACAGAATGCCTGCCCCGTACTCCTCAAAACTAGCAAAGTCCTGAAAAACAAGGAAAGACTAAGAAACTCTAACAGACCAAAGGAAACAGGGAAAACATAACAACTAAATGCAATGCAACTTCCAGGATGGGATCCTGAAACAGGAAAAGAATTAATAGAAAAACTGATGAAGTCCAAATAAAGTCTTGAGTTTAGTTAGTAATAATGTGCCAATGTTGGTTTCTTAGTTCTGACAACTGTACCATAGTAATGTAAGATGATAACCGTAGGGGAAACTGAGTGAAACTATACAGAAGCTCTCTGGACTATCTTTGCAACTTTTTTTTTTACAAATCTAGAGTTATTCCAAAATAAACATTTTAGTTAAAAACACATTAAAAGATTATTGTTAATGCAGGAAAGGAGACAACAGCAACTGAGAATAGAGCTTTGTGCCCAGCTTCCTAGAACAATGGAAATGAATTCACACAGTACTACGTATATGTTTTACAAGTACAAATACATTTTCTAAAGATGTGAAACTGCATCAGCGAGCTGAACGAGAAAGAATTGGAGCATTTGGTATCGCGTCTGATGATGTGACTGGACTGTTTTGACTCCTGATGTGGAAATAGAGACAGTCCTTTTTCCATTGTACACCTGACGGTCTATGAGTGTCCATGATGAGTATGTGGCTAGCAGTTCCCTCCCCTTTAGCACCCTTTTTCCCTTATAAGAGAGACTGGGAAGTAGTGCCTTCCTTTGGCTCTTGCTTCTCGTTTTGCTGACTCTGTGAGGGCTTCGAAATACAGCGGGTTCTGAGCAGCCTCTGCAGGGAGCTGTTCCCTGCCCGGTGCTGGTCAGCATTCGGCACAGAGGAGCTAATCTCCAACTCTGCTCACAGGAGGATATACTACGAAGCTGGGGGAGCTGGCACGAGAGCCAGATCTCTGTGGAGAGTGGAACCCCTTCGGATAAGGTAATGGAGTGTCCGGGGGGCATTCTTTTCAAGGATTTTCTTTTCCAGGACAGTCCATTGTCTTAAATGTTTCATTTGTTCCGTATCGCCTGGCAAACTCTCAGAAGTTCCTTGGCCAAGAGCTAAATTCTGAAATGTCTGTGACTGTGTTTTTTGTTTTTAAAGTGCACGCACACAGGCGCACGCACGCACGCAGTCACACACACACACACACACACACACACACACACACACGCACACACATGATTTCCAACACCTCCGTTTTGACTCTGAAGCCAGCAAGCTCTGGTGCCTTGAACCAAACCCCCAGCTCCTGCTGCCCTTGCAGTGGCTATGTTATAAAAGGCAAGCGCAGACATGTTCACCGAGAGTCATCAAAGCTGTTCGCCCATTTATTTTCTTAAGTAGATTCTCTGGAACCCAGGTAAGTTTTCCTCCTCCCGGTAGCCTTGTTGGCTCCAGTGCAAAATTAGCTTTAAATGACAGAGGGCTGTAATCGCATGAGGGAGGGAAGACTAAAACATCACTGGAAGTGTAGCTGTGAAGGAAACTGTATTTATCAGAACTTGTCGGAAACAGTTGTACCTGGAGGAAGGAATGGGAGGCTGAGACTTTGGATACAGGTACTTGAGTAAAAACATGGCATCTCTAAACATCAGACTACTGAAGGGGGGGTCCAGTTAAGCTCTGGACCTTTATTTTGCCTGGAGGGGTCACAAGTTAGGTTAGAGCTAAACTGCTCGAGGTGAGAGGAGGGTCAGTGTTGCCATTTTTGGTTTTCCCTCTCTGCCTCTCCCTCTAGCTCTCTGCTCAGTCTCTCCCTGAACACTTGTTCAAAGTAAAATCTCTCTAATCGGGGGGTGGCGGGGGGGACGCTATATGCCCCCCGGGGGGTCCTCAAGATAATCCACTGGAGATCAGGAGAAAACATTAGAACTTCTCTCACACATACACATGCAGGTACATTCACATTTTTTACTGAGAAACTCTGGAGGTGGCTGGTTGAAAGAATCCTGGTTAGCTTGTGGTTGTTAGCTGGCTTGTGGTATTTATATTCTCTTTCAAGCCTGTTGAAATTCTTATAGTGTCATACTCTTTTTTTTTTCAGGGTATTAGGGCTTGGTTCTTGTTTAATGGACTTTTTAAAAAATCAAAATAAGTATGTGTATATATATATATATATATATATATATATAGTTCCAGTTATGGTTCTTTGTTTATTTCCCCAGACTCTTAAATATGAACAATTTAAGCCTTTTATCAGTGTTATTTGGATTCTTTGGGGCTCCAAAGAATTAGCTCGAGAGGAGGGTCATTTTAAAAGCTGATACGTGTATTCCTGAAACATTTCGTTCTAACTGAAAGGATAAATTAGATACAGATTATTCGGTGCATAAGTCCTACCCTAACACTTAACATGACTTTTGCTGAATGCCAGCCTTTTGATGCAGGACCATGGAACTTTGTACCTCTTAATCCCCTTTACTCACTTCTCCCACCTCCCCAACCTGCCTTCTCTCACAACTGCCAGTCTACTCTCTGTATCTATGAAATTTATGTTGTTTTCTTTGTTTGCTCATTTGTTTTGTTTTTCAGATTCCACAGATGAGTGAAATCATATGGTATTTGTCTTACCCAGTCCGATTTATTTCACTTAGGATGATACCCTCAAGGTCCATCCATGTTGTTGCAAATGGCACAATTTCATCCTTTTTTATGGCTGACTAGTATTCCACTGTGTATGTGTATACGGCACATTTTCTTTATTGATGGACAGTTAGGTTACTTCCATATCTTGGCTGTTGTAAATAATGCTGCAGTGAACATAGGGGTGTGTATCTCTTTTCAAATTAGTGGTGGTAGTAAAATGCTTGAATTAAGGTGGCACATTTGGAAATGCTTTACTTTCGCAGAAATAAGTTTCTCTAAAAAGGCAAGCTTCCCTTTTTTTTTTTTTTTTTTTCTTTTTTTGTGGTTTTGGCATCAAGACACTTCAGTGGAGTGAAGGAAAAATTGGAAGCTTGGGACTTCCAGTTCCATTAAACCACTGACCTGCCCCCGGGACCATGTTCCTTGTTGGTGATCTTAAGAGAGTTCATTAGAGAACACCATGCTGAGTTGTAGGCAGGCATGCAATCCTAGAGCAAGCCAGGAGTCAGGGGATGAACCCCAGAAGGCCTGTGTGAAAAAGCACAGGGTAAATATTGAAAAGGACTGATTTTTGTGTAAATGCAATTTCTTGTCTGTTTCATCTGCCCAGTTGGAGCGGCAGTAACATCAGATGGGGCCAGGCTTTCCGACTTCGGCATCTCACCACAGGCCACTACCTGGCCTTGACAGAGGACCAAGGCCTTATACTGCAAGACCGGGGAAAATCAGACACCAAGTCCACAGCCTTCTCTTTCCGAGCATCAAAGGTGAGGTGGACTTCGACCTCGTTCTCAAAGTGAAAGCTCTGAAACCTCCAGGTAGAACGGTGACTGAAAAATAAAGTAGGCTGGGACAAAATGGAATTGGAAATGAGACCTATGATAAACACTTTGTTCTCTTATCTTTTGAATTGAGTTCATAGAGGAATGCTTGCCTGGGTTGAAGGTTGAAGTCTTAGGAGGGAAAAACTTTAAAGGAAAGTAGAAAGCCCTAGAAAACAAAAATGTTCACAGGAAGGGACAGTGTCGCTCAGAGGCTAATGGAAAATACTGTTGTTGTTAAACATGTTCTGAATTGTTTTTAGTACTTTTAAGTCATATGCTTCACTCCCCATAAAGCAGGGTAACACGGAGGCATAAGTTTCAGCGCTACATTTAGCTAAAGCAAGGAAGTGATTTCTTTCAGAAAGATGCAGAGAAGGTGTAATTCTGGACACGACATCGTCTTGCAGTTATTTATATTATACAGAGTTACTAGTTCCTCTTCCCAGGTCGTCTGTTCTCTCCAGATCTCTTAGCTCTGGCCTGTCCATCCCCAGCCTTCTTTAAGAGTGAATTCTGTGGTCACCATGTTAACCCCAAACATGTAGCTTTGCCACTTGGTGTGTGGAGAGACAAATATTTTTTGAAGCCTCTATCTTTAACGGTCAGCCAGGTTTTGACTCCGCGTAACTCAGAGCTGGATCTAGTTGGATGGTCGGAATTGCACACGGAGCTAGCTTCTGACAGACAGTTCGGTGCTCTGTTACTTTATGATTGTTCTGGAAAGATTAGCCAAGCATGAGAAGGGCTCTGCCCAACATACGCATAGTTGTCAGGGAGCCTGCACCTCCTAAGAGGACAGCTCAGCATCTCCGTTGGGAACTTCATCTCTAGCTTCATTCTTCTTTGCTCTTTTCCAGAAATAGATCTTGATTTGTGTTCTCAACACGATTTCAGTAAAGGCTTATTGATGATTCCGTTCATGTAGGACTCGGTGTCAAGCTGACAGCTGCATTCCTGCGGGACATCTCTGCTTCATAATGAATCAGAGAGGCCGCACTGTCTTCCTTGAAGCAAGGAGTCACACTCCTTTTTTCCCTCCTTTTATGGTCCTGAAGTATTTTTAGGCAGAGAATCTCTGGCACAGAGATTTTCTCCCCTAGTTGCCCTGTATCAGAGTTAGGTTTTTCCTACACCCATGGTTCAAACCTTAAGAAATGAGAGCTTCCTGCCATCAGTTCCATTCAAGCATCTCCTTCTGTCTGCTTCTCTTCCAATGGCACGTTAGCTCCTTGACTTCATTCTGGTTTTCGGAGCTCATCTCCTTCATGTTACCCTCGCTTTTGTTTTTTTTTAAGATTCTCAACACAAGAAGGATTTTAAATTCAAGTTGATGACCATGGAATAAAACATTCTGGCCTCCAGGAAGTGTGTTAGGACATTGCAACTGGCTAAAAGGAGCAGTGAAACAAAGCAACAGAAAAGTCCTCGAGACAACTTGGACATGAAGTGGGCGGGGAGAGCAGGTGTGGGAGGGTCGGGAGGGGTGGAAAGTAAGAAGTGACTCATCATAGCTGGTGACCATGTAAATACCTTTCTAAGATGCCAGCTTGGCTTGTCCCTTATTTGAGCGTTCTACCCCAGTCTCCTCAGCCCTGGGATGAACCCTGACACTGAGGTCTTTACCACTGCAGAAGGAGCCTTCTCTTGTGACAGCAGAAGAATCAGGTGGCCTTCCAGGCAGCTGGCGGGATCCTGCTCCAAGGGGACTCTTGCATTCCGTTCCTTTCTTGGCCTATCCTCGTGGAGTATGGCTCAGCCCTGTGTTGTGGCCTCTGCGGGAAGCCAAACAAGCTCAGAGTACCCCGGAGAGTCCTCATAACATTCCTTCTACTCGGCACCACTGCTAGCCTGTGAGCACGTTTTACCCTCCAAAAGCTCATTCCTCATCTCCGCAAGTCCCCCAGTTTCCATGCACAGGGAGGCCAGCAGCTGATGGCTGAAAGGCATCATGGTACCAGGGGGCTGCCAGCATAGCAGAGCTGGATGAAAAGTCACCCGTGAGTCACATTGTCCTGTGCACTTGGCAATGTGGTTGCATTTCATTGGCATCACAACGTTGGAGGTTTAAATACCTCTCAGTGCAGCAGTGTTCAGTCTGGCTACCTTCATTTTAACTTGAAAGGAACTGAAATTAAAGTGACCTAGTCTCCGTGTCAGGCCAACATAAGGCTGCATCCCCCAGGAGATCGGAGCTTCCTTGGGACATTGTGTGGACAGGGCATTGGGCATCTTAACGGTGAAGCTGCACGGGAAGGAAGAACATGTGGGAACATGGAGTTCTGCCGTCCACGATCCAAAGAGCTCCTGGGGAAGAACTCTAGAGATGCCTTGATTTCTCTGGGCCTCCAGACTCCTCCTTAGTACATGTACTTTTACCTTACTTGGTGCAGGCTCTCTTCCTTAAGTACACTCTCCACTGTGCTTCCCCTCACTGGGGAACAGTGTTCCCCAGCAGACAGATTTGTGGCTCTGATTTTCAACAGTGGGAAGGCTCTGAGTTGTCTTGCCAGCTCTCACCTGTACCAGGTGTTAGGTGATGGAGCAGACGGCAGACAGGGGTCTGAAATAGCGTGTCAGGACCTGGGTGGTGGCACAGGGTTTGGGGGGACTCAGTGGGAAGGTTGAGAGGGGGAGATAGTGTGTCCTTTGTGCCTCATTGAATGGGGTTGAGTGGGGCTATTCCTCTGATCTTCTCTGTATGCTGGAGAATCTGGAGAACAGGAGAAGAGACTCCCGAAAGGAGCACGATTTAGGCTCCTATGTTCTGGGAGGACGCTGGGCTCTGAGTCACCGGCAGTGATGGGCTTCCCGCCCCACGTTTCCTGTCAGGCTGCACGAGCCCGTGACAGCTATGACTGCACGACCCGGGGCCCTAGGTCGGCCGCAGGTGTGTGTTCATATCCTCAGCAAACTGTCCTTACAAGGAAGATGGCAGGTGCCCCTGTGAATCTTGTATCCGCATGACAGGACGGGGGCGTGACTGAACCTTGCTGGGTTGGGGGTCAAGTCCGAGCATCGGCCGCAGTCATTGACCTGGCCCGGCTCAGATGGAATCAAACTGTGGTCTCTGAGCAAACTATGTGAATGAGCAGAATGGGATCTCGGTCAGAGCTTGCATTCCTCTCCTTCAGCGGGGGATCCAAATCAAACTGGAGGCCTGGGAAGTACTGAGGGCTCCGAATCACAGCATCGCACCTATTCCCTTAATCTGGAAGGGGTAGCGCGTAAGGTAGAACATGGCTTCCAAGTCACCTAGATCTGGCCTTGACTCCCATCTACCCACTGTGGAACCTTGAACACAATTCTTAATCTAGTTGCAGCTCATTTGAAGTCTGTCATAAAAGATGCTTTAAGGGCCGACCCCTGCCCGCCCTTCCATGGTATCACTGGCCACCAGCTCACGCTTGCCTTGAGCTCTAGCATACGAAGTACGTATCGTCTTTGAACGTGTTATCTTTTCTCATCGCTAAACCTGTACCCTTTTAACCCTCCATGTACCGTCATCAGCGAACTCCTCCGCATCTTTCAGACAAATGTCAAGTGCCCCTCACAGGAAGAAGGCCCTTCCCCTTCCCTCCAGCAGGGCCCTGTTCACGATTCCATTACAGTCACCACTCACTCGACGGGGAGCTCCTGGATCACATGCCCCCAGCCCTTTCTGTACCTCTGCACCCCACACAGTGTGTAGCATGTAGTAAGTTTGAGCATTGCTTGCTGAAGGGATACGTAAATGAGGTCATAGGTTCATACAGAGTGAAACCCATTCCATTTTAACCTCCATCCTCTTCATAGATTTTCTCATCATTGTGTAATCATTTTCGATCATAACACAACCCCTATAAACACTTAAGGAGAGACATTCATTCGTTTGAACATCGAAGTCAAATTTCTGTGAACTTGATCTCACATCATTTTCCCATGGTCTTGACATTGCAAGGCCATTCCCCAAGGATTGTCGGGTAATGCGATTTAATATTTACTTTGGCACAGCAAGACCGTCTATTTAGATGTCATGTCTCCACGTCAGTGTATAACACTCAGTTCCTTTCAGGGAAGGGTGAATTACTAATGTTAAAGCAAGCCTTATTATATGAAGCCATTTATTTTATGGCTACTTTTAATGACTCTACCATAAGTTTTGAATGATTGAGATCGTCTCACATTTTGCCTCCTTTGTTACATAAAGGCAGACAGCTATCACTGTTCTCAGTTGGAGGAAATCTTTCCTCGGTGTGTAAAAACATCCAATTCAATTGAGTCAACATTTATCACATATCTACTGTATGTTAAGATCTGTGTTCTTGGCCAAACGTGACTTCCCCTTTAAAAACTGCCCACTGCTCTCTCCGCTATGAGTGGAAAGCATCCCTGTAGACGGGATCCTCTTGAGCATTTTAACCTCAGCGGCCCCGCCCGAAACAAGAGGGCAGCGGGGCTCACAGCATGCCTCTGTGAAATCGCAAGCACTGAAGTAGTGCTGTTTGCGCCTGTCCCCTTGCTGGCTCTGTCCATTTCCTCACCAAGTTCTCAGTTGGGGAAAGAGAGGGTATGAAGGAAAGGAGGGAAGGGGAAAGAAGGAAACATGGACCTTGAGATTCAATCATCCCAAGACAGCACCACCTCCTGCAGTTTCATTTTAAATGGAATCTACAAAGCATTTTTAAAATTTAACTCGACAGTTTCCCAAGACTTGGTTGTTCAAAGTGGACCAGATAGAGAGGCAGTCAAGGAGAACCCTGGGCTTTGAAGTGGAGGAAACCTGGCTTTGAATCCTGGCTCCACCATATGCTGTTCAGTCTTCCTGTCCCTTTTTGTAAAACACGAGAGTGAAGGAGTATGTCCCGAAGGATTGTTATGAGGATTAAATGAGACCAGGAAGATGACCTAAGAGAGTGTTTCCTTATCCATGAAATGGCAGGAGCGCGGCCTACCTGAAGGTGATCATGTAGGGAGGGATTGATGAGAAAGACGGAGGAAAGAGCCCAGCACAGTGACCTCTGCTCACGAAATGCACCTTCCCTAACGAGCCGGACAGGCCTGCTCCCCTAGCGTGCTGGAAATGGCAGAGGATCTGTCATTGGCTTCCCACCCAGCAGAGGCTCTGCAGCCAGCCCTGGGGCCAGCCAGGCTCCTTGCAGTATCCTGCAGCGTGCAGTTTTTTTAAGCCCATTCTAAGACCTCCCATTCGAGATCAGAAATGCAGAAGGGGACTATATTGGTGGAGAAGTGAACCTAAAGGTGATTTCTCAAGGTTTCTCCTGCGACTTTTACAAAGGAATGGTCTCACCGGCACTTTGTTGATGGCTGACCCCAGCATCCATGAATGGGGCCCATCTTCCCATATCTCCTTTTCCTCTGAATCTTTTTTGATTGTTTCCCGTCTTTTGGAAAGGTACTTTTTTGTCCTCTGTGAATGTAGGTGGCTTCAATATGTCAAATGCAGCAAATTTCACTCTAATAATAAACACGAATTAGGACCTACTCTGTGCCAGGTATCATGCTAGATTTCTAATACCATAGCTAAAACTCGTCCATCTCTATGCCTTTGTTTCTTTTCAATCCGTCATTCACATTGCTGCTGGAACAATTGTTCTAAGATGCAACCCTTGTGTTATCCCTCACTTAAAATTCTCAACAGATTCCCATTACCTATGCTAGCTTTTTCCAAGAGGTGTTCCAAACAATAATTCTATGAAAAAAAATTTTTTTAAGTAAAATGCTGTGTTAAACAGAGTTGAATAAGTTGTTTTGTTTCTTTTTGCTATTCTCATAAGAGTCCATTTTATATTATCCTAATGTTCCCTTTGACCCCTGGAAGAAGATACTGTCCAAAGTCCTCTTTTCCCACAGAAAGTCTGTGAACAGTGTGAGTTTGAGAAACGTGCACCTATAGGATAAAGTCAGAGTCCTTGTTGTTCAGGTCCCTTTCTGGACTTCACCACCCACTTGCCACACTATACCCATCTTAGTAGAATGTCCACCCCTTCCGCATTCCCCGTCTCTCCTCTTTCTCCTAGCCAAGCTCACATAAAGTGGCAATTGGTATAAAATCATCACGAGCTCCCCAGGCAGAGTGAGTTGTTCTCTCTTCCAAATTCCAGTTGCACCTTGAATATAAACCATATCACCTTGTTGTCATTAGTGGTTTGTATGTATGACTCCTGAAGTTTATACTTTAGAACCCAGAGCCATTTTTTTCACAAAATGATAACATATATTTTCCACTTCTTCTTTATAACAGCATTCAAACACATAAACATTAATACAATCAATACTTAACTGTACTGATAGTTACCATTCAAGAAATTATGTTCAAATCACAAATGGGCTGTGGAATTGCACTTGTCTTTGGATTCTCTTCCATTGCTTACTAGCTACAGGGCTTTGAGCAAATTACTCCAACTCTGCAAGCCTCAGTTTTATCATCTATAAAGTAAGAGAAATAAAAACAGCAGGGCCATTGAAAGGTTTAGATAAAATGTTTTTAAAGTGTCATGTCTAATACACATCACTGTGTAGGTCTTTGGTAAATTCACATGTTGGTGTTGCCATTGTAAAGCACTTGGCAAAATACTTCACTCAAAGTGGGCACTAAACGAATAGTAGTTCCAGTTCCCTTTCGTGTCCTTCTAGAAATTTTAAATCAATCTGGAGAGCAGCAGCTTATCATCTAAACTAAATACATACTTATGTGACAATTATGATGTGGTCACAACCATTTCCTTATAAACTCTCAGTGGAGACAAAGGGTAATGATTATTATTACCCTTCAACACATTATTAGGCCAAGTAACCTGTTCCTTCTTGGAATCCACTCATGATCTAACGTAGGGGAGGTTGATGCAGATAAACAGATAACTTGATGCCCGCAGACCAATAAAACAAAAACAAGGCAGAGCATTGTGCGAAATGTAAAGACAAACAAATCTCAGTCTTGCCCTTGGAGACGGGACAGGAAGTGTACCAGCAAAGGATTCATATTGCAGAAGATGGTAAAGAGTCTTGAGAGAGTGGAAGGGAGGTGCCATGAGATCAGAGAAAATGCACAGGTGGATCTGCAAAAGGCTTGATGGATAAGATGAAAAGATACAGAGATGAAGTAGGGGCAGTCCAAGCAGGAAGTGTAATGTCAGTAAAGGCCCTGAGGGAGGGAACACTTGATATGACACAGAGACGTAGTCCAGTTTGGTTAAAGCATGTGGTATACAAGAACTTTAGAAGTGAGAATTGTGTTCTGTGGGAATTGGGGAGTTATTGAAAGGGAGTGACTGAAATAGCCCCATCGTATAGGAAGTTTCCATTTCTAGCAGTAGAGTAAATACATCTGGGGCCATGTTCAAGTGAAGACAGAGAGGGGAGCATTAGTTCATGGCTTAAGTCAAAAGGAGCTCACCCACCTGTGGTCAGCCAAATCCAACTTCTCTATCTCGGGATGCTCTCACTTCTTTAAGCTGTGTCGTCGTTGTTTAGTAGAGTTGGCTTTAGTGTCGGTTTGTCTGTATGTTTTAGCTTTTGTTGTTATTGCTTCTGTCTTTCTTTTGAATTTCAAGCAGCCCCTGTAGTGCCAGCCATAGAACTTTGGGAGTTGATGCCATTTTTTAAAAGCAAAGATACCATCGTCTATAAACAATAATGATGCATTTATTTCAGAGACTCTTAAAAAAAAAAACCCTAGTATTTATTTTATTTTTGGCAAAGTCATATTTAAATCAATGAAAAGTGATAAAACAAGTGAAATGACCATAGTCACTGATCATTGGGGAATATGTGCTATTTTAACTATGAGCTCTTGGTAACCAGTGTAATTATTCATATTTAACAGCTGCAGCGTGTAATATTTTTATTTTGCTGCATTGCCTATGGTTAGAGAGCAGGCTAGAGATGAAAACTTTGCTGTATTTTAAATCCACCTACTGGCTTGAGTGTCTATAGAACTCTGGATATTTTTGAAACGAAAATCAAATATCCATTGTTTTATAGAATAAATGCATTTTTGACCACTTGCCTATTAAGAATCCTAAAATATCAAATTCTATTTTCCCACTGACTTTTGTTATAAAATCAGAAATAAGTTCCTTTGGAAATGTTCATTTTGAGAAATAAGTCATATTTAACAATCCAGCCGGTGTTTCAACATATATTTAAAATAAGAATGTTCCTGCAATATATTAACATTGCTCAAAATGATCCTTAAATGTGTGCAAAATAACTAATTTTGCTTTTATGAAGATTTCAAGGAAAGAAATAGGAGCTGAAATGAAAAATTATATATATATTTGAAGGAAAAAAATTACTCAGCTATATATATTTGTTCCTTCAATTTATGTTTGTTAAGTAATTGATAATTCTCTGTATTAGGAATCCAAAATTAATTGTCATCTGGCCCATGCCCTTCATTCTCTTATAACCTGGCATAAGGAAAGTATCATTTAAACAAGCACGTTTACATTGTGATGTGCTAAGTACTCAATAGAGGGATGAGACTGTGCTGGGGAAATACAGCAGGAGAGACTAACTCCGCCTTCACAGAGAAGGTGGCACCTGAGCAGGGTATTAAAGGGTGAGTAGGAGTTTGGGGCCATCGGAAGAGCACAGTCTCTGGAGTTGGACTTCCTGGTTTAAATCTTGGCTCTTTCACTACTTCTTAAATGACCTTGGACAAATTACTTGTTTCTCTGTACCTTCATTTTCTCCTCCGTAAAACTGGGATAATATTTGTAGCTACATCCGGGGCCGTTATGAAGAGTTAGTGTATGTAAGGAACTTAGGGCACTGCCTTACACGTGAGAAGAGCTTAGTGCACGAGTTCCTGTTTTTCCATCATTAAGAATGAGAGTAAAGTTGGCACAGCGGAGGGAACAGGGTGCTACATTTTTATTCTGTAAAAATGCAAAATGCCACCTAGCTGATGGCTTCTACAAATGAGCAATTTAACACAAGATGTAGAGAAGAAATGGAAATAGGGTAGAACCATACAGAGGCCCTGATTGATGAGAAGGGGACAGAGTTACCAGTCCACTTCCTGAGTCACTCTGTGACAGGCACCTCAGGTTATCACCAAGTGGACACCTGGTGCACAAGCAACTCCTTTTTCCATACTAGACAGTAAGTTTCGTGAAACTGTGGCAATTGAAGAATGAAACCCATTGACTAACACACAACTGAGGAGGCCATAAAAAACTAATACAACAATTACTGCATGGGACTAGCTCCTGACCTTCTCCAAGAGTCTGTTTCCTTTGCTGATTTCTGTGAAAGATACTTATATGATTTTTTTTTTAGTTATTTCTGAGATATACATTTTAAAGTAATAACTAGAATTATGACTTATAACATTATACCAGAACATATAAGATTATTAGAAATTTCATGTAATGTGTGAAACATTTATATTAACATATTTCCATAAAAATAACCCAAAGAAAGTTTAGTATTCGTTGTTTGTTTGATTGTTTGTTTTTTTATACTGCAGGTTCTTCTTAGTCATCAATTTTATACACATCAGTGTATACATGTCAGTCCCACTCACCCAATTCAGCACACCACCATCCCCACCCCACCGCGGTTTCCCCCCTTGGTGTCCATACGTTTGTTCTCTACATATGTGTCTCAGCTTCTCCCCTGCAAACCGGTTCATCTGCACCATTTTTCTAGGTTCCACATACATGCATTAATATACGATATTTGTTTTACTCTTTCTGACTTACTTCACTATGTATGACAGTCTCTAGGTCCATCCACGTCTCAACAAATGACTCAGTTTCGTTCCTTTTTATGGCTGAGTAATATTCCATTGTATATATGTACCATATCTTCTTTATCCATTTGCCTGTCAATGGGCATTTAGGTTGCTTCCATGACTTGGCTATTGTAAATAGTGCAGCAATGAACATTGGGGTGCATGTGTCTTTTTGAATTATGGTTTTCTCTTGGTATATGCCCAGTAGTGGGATTGCTGGATCATATGGTAA
The DNA here is from genome assembly GCF_011762595.2 of Tursiops truncatus. Lineage (NCBI taxonomy): Eukaryota > Metazoa > Chordata > Mammalia > Artiodactyla > Delphinidae > Tursiops > Tursiops truncatus. The sequence goes on along the minus strand of NC_047035.1, from coordinate 76,904,967 downwards.
TTCTACTTTTAGTTTTTTAAGGAACCTTCATACTGTCCTCCAGAGTGGCTGTATCAATTTACATTCCCACCAACATTGCAAGAGGGTTCCCTTTTCTCCACACCCTCTCCAGCATTTGTTGTTTGTAGATTTTCTGATGATGCCCATTCTAACTGGTGTGAGGTGATACCTCATTGTACTTTTGATTTGCATTTCTCTAATAATCAGTGATGTTGAGCAGCTTTTCATGTGCTTCTTGGCCATCTGTACGTCGTCTTTGGACAAATGTCTACTTAGGTCTTTTGCCCATTTTTGGATTGGGTTATTTGTTTCTTTAATATTGAGCTGCATGACCTGTTTATATATTTTGGAGATTAATCCGTTTATTCGTTTGCAAATATTTTCTCCCATTCTGAGGGTTCTCTTTTCATCTTGTTTATGGTTTCCTTTGCTGTGCAAAAGCTTTGAAGTTTCACTTGGTGTCATTTGTTTATTTTTGTTTTTATTTCCATTACTCTAGGAGGTGGATCAAAAAAGATCTTGCTGTGATTTATGTCAAAGAGTGTTCTTCCTATGTTTTCCTCTAAGAGTTTTGTAGTGTCTGGTCTTACACTTAGGTCTCTAATCCATTTTGAGTTTATTTTTGTATATGGTGTTTGGGAGTGTTCTAATTTCATTCTTTTACATGTAGCTGTCCAGTTTTCCCAGCACCACTTACTGAAGAGACTGTCTTTTCTCCATTGTATATCTTTGCCTCCTTTCTCATAGATTGGTTGACTGTAGGTGCATGGGTTTATCTCTGGGCTTTCTATCTTGTTCCATTGATCTATGTTTCTGTTTTTGTGCCAGTACCATATTGTCTTGATTACTGTAGCTTTGTAGTATAGTCTGAAGTCAGGGAGTCTGATTCCTCCAGCTCCATTTTTTTCCCTCAAGACTTCTTTGGCTATTCAGGGTCTTTTGTGTCTCCATACAAATTTTAAGATGATCTGTTCTAGTTCCATAAAAAATGACATTGGTAATTTGATACAGATTGCATTGAATCTGTAGATTGCTTTGGGTAGTATAGTCATTTTCACAATATTGATTCTTCCAATCCAAGAACATGGTATATCTCTCCATCTGTTGGTATCATCTTTAATTTCTTTCATCAGTGTCTTAGAGTTTTCTGCATACAGGTCTTTTGTCTCTGTAGGTAGGTTTATTCCTAGGTATTTTATTCTTTTTGTTGCAATGGTAAATGGGAGTGTTTCCTTAATTTCTCCTTCAGATTTTTCATGATTAGTGTATAGGAATGCCAGAGATTTCTGTGCATTAATTTTGTATCATGCAACTTTACCAAATTCGTTGATTAGCTCTAATAGTTTTCTGGTGGCATTTTTTGGATTCTCTATGTATAGTATCATGTCATCTGCAACCAGTGACAGTTTTGCTTCTTCTTTTCCAATTTGTATTCCTTTTATTTCTTTTTCTTCTCTGATTGCCATGGCTAGGACTTCCAAAACTATGTTGAATAATAGTGGTGAGAGTGGACACCCTTATCTCATTCCTGATCTTAGAGGAAATGCTTTCAGTTTTTCACCATTGAAAATAATGTTTGCTGTGGGTTTGTCGTACATGACCTTTATTATATTGAGGTAGGTTCCCTCTCTGCCCTCTTTCTGCAGAGTTTTTATCATAAATGAGTGTTGAATTTTGTCAAAAGCCTTTTCTGCATCTATTGAGATGATCATATGGCTTTTATTCTTCAGTTCGTTAGTATGGTGTATCACATTGATTGATTTGCGTATATTGAAGAATCCATGCATCCCTGGGATAAATCCTACTTGATTGTGGTGTATGATCCTTTTAATGTGTTGTTGGATTCTGTTTGCTAGTATTTTGTTGAGGAATTTTGCATCTATATTCATCAGTGATATTGGTCTGTAATTTTCTTTTTTTGTAGTATCTTTGTCTGGTTTTGGTATCAGGGTGATGTTGGCCCCATAGAATGAGTTTGGGAGTGTTGCTTCCTCTGCAAATTTTTGGAAGAATTTGAGAAGGATGGGTGTTAGCTCTTCTCTAAATGTTTGGTAGAATTCACCTGTGAAGCCATCTTGTCCTGGACTTTCGTTTGTTGGAAGATTTTTTTTTTTTTTTTTTTTTTGCGTTACACGGGCCTCTCACTGCTGTGGCCTCTCCCGTTGTGGAGCACAGGCTCCAGACCTGCAGGCTCAGTGGCCATGGCTCATTGGCCTAGCCGCTCCGTGGCATGTGGAATCTTCCCAGACCAGGGCACGAACCCGTGTCTCCTGCATCGGCAGGCGGACTCTCAACCACTGCGCCACCAGGAAAGCCCTGCTGGAAGATTTTTAATCACAGTTTCAATTTCATTACTTGTGATTGATCTGTTCATATTTTCTGTTTCTTCCTGGTTCAGTCTTGGAAGGTTATGCCTTTCTAAGAATTTGTCCATTTCTTCCAGGTTGTGCATTTTATTGGCATAGAGTTGCTTGTACTAGTCTCTTAGGAAGCTTTGTATTTCTGCGGTGTCTGTTGTAACTTCTCCTTTTTCATTTCTAATTTTATTTACTTGAGTCCTCTCCCTGTTTTTCTTGATGAGTCTCGCTAAAAGCTACCAGCTTTTAGTTTTATTGATCTTTGCTATTGTTTTCTTTGTTTCTATTTCACTTATTTCTGCTCTGATCTTTGTGATTTCTTTCCTTCTGCTAACTTCGGGTTTTGTTTGTTGTTCTTTCTCTAGCTCCTTTAGGTGTAAGGTTAGATTGTTTACTTGAGAATTTTCTTGTTTCTTGAGGTAGGCTTGTATAGCTATAAACTTCCCTCTTAGAACTGCTTTTGCTGCATCCCATAGGGTTTGGATTGTCATGTTTTCATTGTCATTTGTTTCTAGGAATTTCTTGATTTTCTCTTCGATTTCTTCAGTGATCTCTTGGTTGCTTAGTAATGTATTGTTTAGCCTCCATGTGTTTGTGTTTTTTACGTTTTTTTCCCTGTAATTCATTTCTAGTCTCATAGCATTGTGGTCAGAAAAGATGCTTGATATGATTTCAATTTTCTTAAATTTACTGAGGCTTGATTTGTGACCCAAGATGTGATCTATCCTGGAGAATGTTCCGTGTGCACTTGAGAAGAAAGTGTAATCTGCTGTTTTTGGATGCAATGTCCTATAAATATCAGTCAAATCTATCTGATCTATTGTGTCATTTAACGCTTGTGTTTCTTTATTAATTTTCTGTTTGTATGATCTGTCCATTGGTGTAAGTGAGGTGTTAAAGTCCCCCACTATTATTGTGTTACTGTTGATTTCCTCTTTTATAGCTGTTAGCAGTTGCCTTATGTATTGAGGTGCTCCTTTGTTGAGTGCATATATATTTATAATTGTTATATCCTCTTCTTGGATTGATCCCTTGATCATTATGTAGTGTCCATCCTTGTCTCTTGTAACATTCTTTATTTTAAAGTCTATTTTATCTGATATGAGTATTGCTACTCCAGCTTTCTTTTGATTTCCATTTGCATGGAATATCTTTTTCCATCCCCTCACTTTCAGTCTGAATGTGTCCCTAGGTCTGAAGTGGGTCTCTTTTAGACAGCATATATATGGGTCTTGTTTTGTATCCACTGGCAAGCCTGTGTCTTTTGGTTGGAGCATTTAATCCATTCACGTTTAAGGTAATTATCTATATGTATGTTCCTATGACCATTTTCTTAACTGTATTGGGTTTGTTTTTGTGGATCCTTTTCTTGTCTTGTGTTTCTCACTTAGAGAAGTTCTTTCAGCATTTGTTGTAGAGCTGGTTTGGTGGTGCTGAATTCTCTTAGCTTTTGCTTGTCTGTAAAGCTTTTGACTTCTGCATCGAATCTGAATGAGATCCTTGCCGGGTAGAGTGATCTTGGTGTAGGTTCTTCCCTTTCATCACTTTAAGTATATCATGCCACTCCCTTCTGGCTTGTAGAGTTTCTGCTGAGAAATCAGCTGTTAACCTTATGGGAGTTCCCTTGCATATTATTTGTCATTTTTCCCTTGCTGCTTTCAATAATTTTTCTTTGTCTTTAATTTTTGCCAGTTTGATTACTACGTGTCTCGGCGTGTTTCTCCTTGGGTTTATCCTGTATGGGACTCGCTGCACTTCCTGGACTTGGGTGGCTATTTCCTCTCCCGTGTTAGGGACGTTTTCGACTGTATTCTCTTTAAATATTTTCTCAGGTCCTTTCTCTCTCTCTTCTCCTTCTGGCACCCCTATATTGCGAATATTGTTGTGCTTAATGTTGTCCCAGAGGTCTCTTAGGCTGTCTTCATTTCTTTTCATTCTTTTTTCTTTATCTGTTCTGCGGCAGTGAATTCTACCATTCTGTCTTCCAGGTCACTTATCCGTTCTTCTGCCTCAGTTATTCTGCTATTGATTCCTTCTAGTGTAGTTTTCATTTCAATTATTGTATTGTTCTTCTCTGTTTGTTTGTTCTTTAATTCTTCTAGGTCTTTGTTCAACATTTCTTGCATCTTCTCGATCTTTGCCTCCATTCTTTTTCTGAGGTCCTGGATCATCTTCACTATCATTATTCTGAATTCTTTTTCTGGAAGGTTGCCTATCTCCACTTCATTTAGTTGTTTTTCTGGGGTTTTATCTTGTTCCTTCATCTGGTACATAGCCTTCTGCCTTTTCATCTTGTCTATCTTTCTGTGAATGTGGTTTTTGTTCCACAGGCTGCAGGATTGTAGTTCTTGCTTCTGCTGTCTGCCCTCTGGTGGATGAGGCTATCTAAGAGGCTTGTGTAAGTTTCCTGATGGGAGGGATTTGTGATGGGTAGAGCTGACTGTTGCTCTGGTGGGCAGAGCTCAGTAAAAGTTTAATCTGCTTGACTGTTGATGGGTGGGGCTGGGTTCCCTCCCTGTTGATTGTTTTTCCTGAGGCACCCCAACACTGGAGCCTACCTGGGCTCTTTGGTGGGGCTAATGACAGACTCTGGGCAGGCTCACGCCAAGGAGTACTTCCCAGAACTTTTGCTGCCAGTGTCCTTGTCCCTGCGGTGAGCCACAGCCACACAGCCACCCCCTGCCTCTGCAGGAGACCCTCCAGCTCTAGCAGGTAGGTCTGGTTCAGTCTCCCCTGGGGTCACTGCTCCGTCCCCTGGGTCCCCTTGCGCACACTACTTTGTGTGTGCCCTCCAAGGGTGGAATCTGTTTCCCCCTGTCCTGTCAAAGTCCTGCAGTCAATTCCCACTAGGCTTGAAAGTCTGATTCTCTAGGAATTCCTCCTCCCATTGCCGGACCCCCAGGTTGGGAATCCTGACATTGGGCTCACAACCTTCACTCCAGTGTGTGGACTTCTCTGGTATAAGTGTTCTCCAGTCTGTGAGTCACCTACCCAGCAGTTATGGGATTTGATTTTACTGTGATTGTGCCCCTCCTACCATCTCATTGTGGCTTCTCCTTTGTCTTTGGATGTGGGGTATCTTTTTTGTTGAGTTCCAATGTCTTCCTGTCGATGATTATCCAGCAGCTAGTTGTGATTCTGGTGTTCTCGCAAGAGGGAGTGAGAGCACGTCCTTCTACTCCGCCATCTTGGTTCTGTCTCCATATTTATGATTTTAACAGATATATTTAAAGCTCTGAGTCAGGGCGTTTATATAACATAACCATTAAAATCATGGAAGATACAATAAGTTACAATACAATAAGTTATTTGTCCAGTAAAGCATTAGTTATTAAAGCATCTAAGTCGGGATGAAGAAAGTAGAAAATATAATGGACAATTATATAAAACCAGAACCAAAGAGTGATTAAATAATCACTAAAGTAGCCAAAACTTGAAATCCATTGATTTTACAATTAGCAACAGATAGAGGAAGCAAGCCTTTCTGCAGTCCTGGCTTGGACAGGCACATCATGATTATACTGGTAATCGGTTCCCTGGCTTACAAATTCTGCACAGATGACTTGCTTTATACATTGCATTTCTATTTAATCAGACATGCCTACCTTTGTTTCATTTTCTGTGAAATAGGAAATCAAGGAGAAACTGGATTCCAGTCACAAGCGAGATATAGAGGGCATGGGAGTCCCAGAAATCAAGTACGGAGACTCTGTCTGCTTTGTCCAACATATAGCCAGTGGTCTCTGGGTGACCTACAAAGCACAAGATGCCAAGACATCCCGCCTGGGACCTCTGAAAAGAAAGGTGAGGGGTTAGAAAGGCTGGAAGCAACTAGGCAAGAGAAGTGATTGTGAGAATCAGGTGAACATGATGTATGTTTACTTCTTACTATTCTTACTATTCTGAAGAGTGATTTCTGTGACAGATTGTGTAGCCTAATGTGGTTACTCTGACCTCATGTTCAGTGGGGAAAAAAAAGAGCTACATAGATGACAAATCTGTGAGGAGAGGGTAGAATATGTTCCATGTGCTCTAAAACCTGAACTAAAGGACTTTTGGTGGTATGCTGTTTTGGGAGTATCCACATCATTGCGCCTTTTATTTAAGTGGATACTTGAGTTATTATGCAGTTTTCATAATATACAGACTAAATAGAATCTCCACAAAGAAAAAGGCAGATAGCATGATAACAAGCGCACAGGAACCAACGTGCAGAAATAGGAGATACCTATTTAGGAATGATACTGTATTCCCAGAGAATGAATGCAGATCTGAGTGGTCTGTCACAGCCTGCTACAGTGGGAAATCTGGCTTGGATACATACAACATCTTTTTTCCAGAAAGTCAATTGCCATAATAGGGTTTCTTTTGATAGGAACCAGAAAATAGATGCTCCAGGCATGATAATTTTTTTTTTTTGAAAACCCTTAACAAAACATGGGTTTGGGTAGCCAAGGAGTCCCATAATAAGGTTCTAGGAAGCACTGTACACTGTGTTTTCTATATGTCAGCCTAATGGGAGGTGATGAAAAGTTTCCCAGAATGCTGGTTATTGTAAGAAAGGAGGTTGGGAGGAAACCATAAAGTAATAAATAGCTTATTTTTGTATAAAGTAAAATGTACCAGGAAAATATCCAGAAAGGGAAAATAAAATTACAAAGAGGAGGTAGAAAATAGAATAAGTAAGAGGCCACAAAGACTAGCTTGTATGAACCCAGCCCTTCCTCTGCCAACAATTATAAAGGCTGGATTAAACACAGAAACAAACCGTTTGAAGGCTTCCACAAGCAAGGCACCCAGGACATGGGTACTAAAGATCCCAAATAGAATGTAAGTGCACTAAGGTGAGTTCCTCCTTTGTCACCACTTTCCCCTCAGCATTTTTCTGAGTTGCAGCACAAGGAGTGGGGTCTTATGTTAGTTTCACCGGGCTGGGGAGACATATTTGTGATAAGGTCAGTCGAGGTTTCTGGGACTTGAGGGGCCACATTCCCCAGTGGAGGAAACTATAGAAACATGAACCTGAAATTCTATATGCAGTTTCCCCTAGCATCTTAAGCTGACTGTGGATAGAGTATGAGGCTAAGATAGCGAACAGAAGGTGCCAGCTATGGTGGAGAAGAGCAAAGCAGAGATGTGGACAGTATGACAGTACTAGGAGACATAGTCCATAGTCGAAGTCCCTCAAGCTGGAATGGCCCCTGAAAATACAGTAGGTTTTCAGCTGCATCCCCAAAAGGGCTCTAACCCAGGAGTAAGGGCTGCACCCTGGAAATAAGGGCAAATTGAAAATCGATGCCAAAGGCCCATCATCTACCCTAACAGCCAATGAGAAGAAAATTAAATCCTCTAAAGAGTATGATAATATCATCTAGAGTTTCCACAGTTTTTCATACCTACTAAGATAAGAATGACATTTAAGAAAGTAGAATTTGTGGATCTTGGCTGTGATTCTGTGTGGGTGGGGACACAGTTGAAGGACCCTGTCAACTAGGAGAGATCCCAGTTTACGGTGTTGATTTATTGTGCCTACCCCTGACTTTTTCATCTGGCCATACTCCAGAGGTCCATTTAATTGCTGAAATGTGCATGTGGATTTGGGAGATGCTTCCAGAAACTCTCTCTAAATGGTGCCATGATGCTCAGCCCTTCATAGGGCTGCCCGGCTCCATTTCGCGAGGAGCCAGTTAAGTTCCCCTCTATAAATACAAAGAATGTCCAATCTGTGTTAAGCATTTTATGAAACAAAATGGGAATTCAGAAAAACCAATCGGAAACAGACACAGTGAAAAACCTGACGAATGATACTTCACCTTAAAGGAAGTACCTTCTTTCCATCTTGGGCTTCTGCTCTCGGGTTACGGAATTCCTCCGAGAGAAAAAGGACCTTAGGAAGGACCTGAGCTGCCACGATCAATAGGATACATAATAACAACATTCTAACAGCTGCATTTCCCCCATTTCTCATTATTTTCTTGTTTGGTTGGCTGGTTTGAATGTGTTATCTGAACAAGCAAAACCTAAGGTCTTTAGGGACTGACCCAAAAGCTGGGACTGAGGCCAGAGGTCTTTTTTCGAAAATGAACATAAACTTGTACAAGCCAGCATTCTACTTCCTGGGTGAATTCATTAAATCAGGATATGCTTTCAGAAGAATAAAAATAAGGAAGAGATTTTCACGTGGAAAGGAAAATAAGTTGTTTCTTTGTGCTAAAAATGAGATAACAAAAATCCTTATTCTCAGGATATTTTTAGAGCCACATATTTCATTGTCATAGAGACCGACTGACCCCCATCCCCCTTCCCCAGGACCTACAAATGGCCTCCCCTCACTTACTCACCATCCAGAGGAAACCATGCCAGGAACTTGAATCAGGATTTGGCCCTGACTTGAACCACAGTCAAACCATCCCAGTTAATAACAGTATATATTTGGCCCTTCTAGAGAAAAAAAAACAGCTGACCTCCACGCCAAAAGATGCCAGCCCCACCCAAAAATTCTATCATGATGTCACTGGTGAGCAATAAGTATACTAGCTTCCAGACAACTGATCTGAGATCAGTAATATATTTCCCCTTATAACAGATATGCATCGAGTACCTTTTATATTCTAGGAAACATGCTAAATGACTTACATGTAAATCGTCGAATCCTCTAAACAACCCTCTAAATAACACCTGCAGATGGTGAAGTCAAAGCAGAGGTTTGCCCAAGGTCACACAGCGGGGATGTGGCCTAGCAGGATTAGAACTCAGGTCAGCTGATACCCAGGCCCAGGCTTTCAAACCCCCTCTCTAGCCTCCATGAGAAGCCAACTACCATCTCGAGCCGCTTCCCCAGTTCTACAGTCAGCTAACTCGGTGTAGTTGTCACTCAGGAGAGAAAGCCATGCCTGATCCCAGTAGAGGGTTTTATTTTAACTTGTCTTTCTTCTTTCTTGGTTTATCTCTGGAGGAAAAGGCTCTGAACAAAGTGATTTTTCTCATCTCCAAGGATAAGGTTTTGTGTTCATTTTAAGAGAAAAATCTCTAATAAAATACGTTTTCACCCTTTCAAATTGGCCATCTAGACCCAAGGAATTTATTGTAACTCACATCACAGTGGCACATGAAGTTTCATTTTCATCAAAGCACCGTGTCTCAGGAATGAGTCATAGGTCAGCAATAGGGAGTATGGGGAAAATAACTTTGTTAATGTCCCACTTTCAATATGGGCCTGTGGGGAACTTGACTGGGGAGAAGGAGTACAAGGGATGAGGGAAATACTGCCAGAAACGTTGACTCTCCAGCTGTGTAACCTGGAACTGGTGTCCTTGGCTCTGGGGTAGGTCATACTCCATCAGGAAGGCCACATGGATGACGGGTTAACACTGCAGAGATGCCAGCATGAGGAGTCCCAGGCTGCCCGGATCATCCGGAACACGACCGCTTTATTCAGCCAGTTTGTGAGGTAGGTGAGCTCCTTCCGTTTCTCTGCTCGTCAGTTTCTATTTTGTGGCCATCCAATCCCACCAACCATCCCCTGTTAATACTATGAATTTTCAGGAAATAAGTATGCACCAGCAAAGAGTTTTGCCAGAAAGAGCTTGGGATTGAAACTTATTTCCCAGTAGGTAAGCTCCTCCCAGCTTCACTCTTGGCCCAACAGATGCCCAAGACGCATTAGTTATTCAGGTTGGTGTCACACACACCCAAGGTCTTCTCATGAAAATTAAGTGGAAAGATCTGGAGTGCTTTAAGTCCCATTTGTATTAGTGCGTGAAGCGGGGAGGAGAGAGGAGTAATGGATCCACACCCTCTGTGCTATTTAGAAAGGCTTTTCTACATCATTCAGAATTGTTGCTGTGGTTTGGTTCCAAGGAGATTTACGTGGAAGGCTCGGGTTAGCCACCTATGGCTGGGACTTAAATGGGGGAAAGTAACTTAGCCTGCTTGGATCGTAATTCCTCCAGCCTCAACAGTGCTGCCCAAACAGAACTCTGTGGATTATGTTCACCAGTTACCACGAGGAAGGGGTTCTGTTGTAAACAGTGCAGTGTTGCAAGCCATCCTTCTCTCATAGGAAAATTTCTAAAGCCTAGAGGGTTTCAGTTGTGCGTGTGAATTTGCATGAAATGAGAAAAAATTTTTATACTTGTATTTTCCTTCCTGTTGAACCACTGTGATCCAAGGGATGTGTGTTAGTTAGGATACAGGCTAAGCTGCCATTGTGGTTCAGAATAAACTTTTATTTCTTTTTCAAGTAATAATATAGGGGAGGCAGGTGCTTTGGGGAAAACAGACCATGCCGCTACTGGGGCTCAGTTTTCTTGTTTGAGATCTCCTACAGGTTCTTAAAGTATGTCCCTGGACCAGCCCAGCAGCATCACCTGGGAACTTGTTAAAAATACAAATTCTTGGGTTTTACCCCCGACAGACCTACTGAATCAGACACCTAGGAGTGGTACCTCAGAAAAACTGAGTTTTAATGGGCCCTGCAGTTAATGCTGATGCTTGCTAAAGTTTACAAACCACTGCCCTGGAGTAAAGGTCTTAACCTTGGCCAGATGTTAGATTCATCTGGGAAGCTTTTAACACCCTGATGCCCAGGTGGCATCTCCAAACAATTGCATCAGAGTCTCTGGGGTGGGATCCAAACACCAGCTTTTTATTAGCACTCCCCAGAAAATTCTTATATTCAGCCACAGTTGAGAACCAACTGTGCTGGTATGTATACTTCATCCGCGTGATTAAAAATAGCTTACTGGGGCTTCCCTGGTGGCACAGTGGTTGAGAATCTGCCTGCCAATGCAGCGGACATGGGTTCGAGCCCTGGTCTGGGAAGATCCCACATGCCGCGGAGCAACTGGGCCCGTGAGCCACAATTACTGAGCCTGCGCGTCTGGAGCCTGTGCTCCGCAAGAGAGGCCACGATAGTGAGAGGCCCGCGCACCGCAATGAAGAGTGGCCCCCGCTTGCCACAACTAGAGAAAGCCCTCGCACAGAAACGAAGACCCAACACAGCCATAAATTAATTAATTAATTAACTTAAAAAATAGCTTACTAATACCATGTCTGAGGTCCATCCTGAAAAGATGGGAAGACAGAGGAAGTAGAGTGCAAGCCATTTCTTTTTTAAAAAAATATAACCCAGAATTAGATCACCTTATCTTGCATTCTGTTGGCTAACAGTAGTAACATGGCCACATCTAGCTGAAGGAAGGCTGAGAAATATCACCTCTGGTTGGTTGGCTGTGTACAACTCAGGGGTCCTGATACTAAATTGAAGGCAAGTAGACAATAGGGGTATTCCTGCTACAGGGTGGGACTGAGACCTGCAAATCAATGATCTTTTGTCTGCTTTTGGCTCTACCACTGGTTTTCTGTGAACCTTGAGCAAAATATTTCCTCCTTTTTATTCTGCATTACATCCAGACTGTTCTCCTTCTTCAAAGAAAGAGCCTAAGAACGAATGGCTTGGTATGGGCAGAAAAAATTAGCTGCATGTACACATGAAATTTTCATATAGTCTGGGCTATGACCACAACCATCACCATAGGGAGTGGATGGTTTTATTAATGTGACCCTCAATTCTCTCAACCTCTGTCCTTATATCTTTCTTAAGTCAGGGGCCCATACCTCACACATATACAAAAATTAATTCAAAATGCATTAAAGACCTAATTGTGAGACCTTAAACTATAAAACCTGGAGAAGAAAACATAGGCTCAAATCAGCATGACCTTGAATTAGGCAATAGTTTCTTCAATATGGTACTGAAAACAAAACCTACAGAAGAAAACGTAGATAGATTGGACTTTATCCGAATTAAAAGCTTTTTTGCTGTGAAGGGCACCATTAAGAAAGTGTAAAAACAACCCATGATGTGGCAGAGAATATTTGTGAATCATAGATCTGATAAGGGATTTGTATCTAGAATAAAGAACACTCACAACTCAGCATTAAGAAGACAAATGGAACCAATTTAAAAATGGGTGAAGGATCTAAATAGACATTTCTCCAAAGAGGATATATAAATGGCCAATAAGCACATGAAAAGATGTTCAATACCATCAGCTATCAGAAAAATGCAAATCAGAACCACAGTGATATAACACTTTATTCTCAATAGGATGAGATGGCTATAATCAAAAAGACTGTCAATTAGAAGTGTGGGATAGGATGTGGAGAAATTGGAACATTCATACCCTGCTGGTGGGAATGTAAAATGTTGCAGCCACTTTGGAATACAGTCCGGGAATTCCTCAGAATGTTAAACATAGAGTTACCGTATGACTCAACAGTTTCATTCCTAGGTATTCGCCCAAGAGATATGAAACATGCGCACACACAAAAACTTGTATACGAATGTTCAAAGCAGCATTACTCATAGTAGCCCAAAAGTGGAAACAACCTAAACATCTATCAGGTGATGAATGCATACATAAAAGGTGCTATATCCGTACAATGGAATATTATATGTCCGTAAAAAGGAATGAAGTACCGATATACACTACAACATAAATGAACCTTCAAAACATGATGCTCCGTGAAAGAAGCCAGTCACAAAAGAACACATATTGTATTATTGCATTTATATGAAATATCCAGAAGAGGCAAATCTGTGGAGACAGAAAATAGATCTGTGGTTGCCTAGGGCTGGGGTGGCAGCAGGTGAAAAGAGGAGTGACTCCTAATGGGTGTGGGATTTGGGGGAAAGCTGAGGAAAAATTCTGAAGTTGATTTAGGTGATTATTGCACAACTCTGTAAATATACTAAAAACTAGTAAACCATTAAACTGTACCCTTTAAATAGATGACTGTATGATATGTGAATTATATTTCAATAAAGCTGTTATTTTTAAAAATTCAGTGCAAGTTACACGCCAAGCAATCGGAAAATTATTTTTAAACAGCTTTATTGGCTTATAATTTACATATCATAAAATTCATCCTTTTAAGTGCACAACTCAGTGAATTTTAATAAATTTATGAGCCGTATAGCCATTGCCACAATTCAGTTTTAGAACATTTTCATCATCCCAGAAGGATTCTTATGCCCGTTGCAATTTATACTAGTCGCCACCCCCAGCCTTAGGCAACCAATCATCTATTTCTATCACATTTTAATGCATTAAATTGATAAATCACACAATATATGATCTTTTGAATCTGGCCTTTTCATTTGGCATTACATTTTTGAGGTTCATCCCTGTTGCAGTACATAATGGTGTTCTGTTCCTTTCTATTGCTGAAGAGTATTTCTGTGTATGTGTTTTATATATATATACATATACATATATATATAAATCATACACACATATGTACACATAAAGGTACATATGTATGTATATACATGTGTGTGTATACATATAGATATAGAGAGAGAGAGATACACACATACAGGTATACTCATGTCACATGCTAAAACATGTGTATGATAATACAACACTGTCTTCCTTAATGTAGCTTTATAGTAAGTATTAAAATCAGGTAGACTGAGTCCTCCTACAATTTTGTACTTTTTCTCAAAATTATTTTGTCTCTTCTAGGTCCTTTGCATTCCCATATAAATTTTAGGGTGAATTTGTCAATTTCTGTAAGAAAGTCTGCTAGGATTTTGATAGATGTTGCATTGGATCTATAGATCAGTTTCAGGAAAGTTTTATCTTAATAATGAATCTTTCAATCCATAAACATAGAATGTCTGTCCATTTATTTATTCTTCTTGGATTCCTTTCAGCAAGATATTACAGTTTTCAGTGTATAAATCTTTCCCTTCTCTTGTAAAATTTATTCCTAAGTATTTATTTTTGATGCAACTACAAATGGAAATGATTTCTTAATTTCATTTCAGATCGTCCACTGCTGGTGTCTATAAATACTGGTATAGAGATTAATCATGTATCCTATGACTTAAATGAAATTTTTTATTCTACCGGGGATAATTTTTGGTGTGGATTCTTTAGAATTTTCTACATACAGGATCATGTCATCTGGGAATAAAAAGGTTTTTTTTTTCCTTTCCAATAAGAATGTCCTTTATTTCTATTTTATTTTATTTTGCATGATTGCACTGGATGGAACATCCACTGCAATGTGGAATAAAGCAGAGAGAACAGACATCCTTGTCTTGTTCCTGAACTAGTGGGAAAACATTTGGTCTTTGACCATTAAGTATGATGTTAACTACAGGGTTTTTGTAGATGCCCTTTATCAGGTTGAGGAAGTTCTCTTCTATTCCTAGTTTGCTAAGAGCTTTTTATCTTGAATGAGTGTTAGATTTTGTCAGGTTCTTTTTGTCTATTGAGATAATGATGTGGTTTCATCCTTTATTTATATAGCTTATTACATTACCTGCTTGAAGATGTAATTGAAGTCTATTATTGTTGAATTGTCTATTTCTCCCTCAATTCTGTCAATTTTTGCTTCACATATTTTGGTCTCTGTTGTTGGGTGCTTTATGTTTATAATAGGTATATCTTCCCCCAAAATTGACTCTTATAATTATAAAACGTTTCCCTTTTTTTTTTCTTCAGTTTTCCCCAAGTGTTTCTTTTCTTTGAAATTGAAGTATAGTTGGTTTACAATATTATATTACTTTCAGGTGTACAGCATAGTGATTCAGTATTTTTGCAGATTACACTTCATTATAAGTTATCACAAGATAATGGCTATATTTCCCTGTGCTATACAATATATCCTTCTTGCTTAGGTATTTTATACATAATAGTTTGTCTGTTAATCCCATACCCCTATTTTGTCCCTCCCCACTTCCCTCTCCCCTTGGTTAACCACAGGTTTGTTTTCTGTATCTGTGAGTCTGTTTTGCATATACATTCATTTGTATTATCTTTTAGATTCCATATATAAGTGATATCATACAATATTTGTCTTTCTCTCTCTGACTTGTTTCATTCAGCATAATATTCTCAAGGTCCATCCACATTGGTGTAAATGGCAGAAGTTCGTTCTTTTTTATGCCTGAGTCCCTGGGCTTTCCAACCCTCTGTGTAGCAATGCGCTGCCCCATCAAGCTACAGAAATGCCTACAAACCTCTTGTTTCATCCTCATTTCTTATCAGATGAAGAAACAAACACACTTTTCTCTAAACTGGCATGAGTATCTCTAGTAAATGCAAAATATTTCAAAAGAAAAAAAGAAAAGAGAGGGAGAGAGAAAAACAAACTCTGCAACTAGACCAGAAATATTGAGGAAAATGAATTCATTCTTCACTGAATCTAGAATTGGGGAGTCATTTCTGATTGGGTTTTTGTTCCCAAACCTTCACCTCATATCCACATGGGATTCTCTTCCTCACTGTCTCTGTGTCCAATAATGTCCCGGAGAGTCATTAATAACCACTTCCTGAGCACCTGCCATGGGCCAGAGGACACACTGCAGAGAAATACCTCCTGCCTGTAATTCACTCTTCTCTCATCATGTGCACTTGGCATTTTTATACAATAATGGAATTATCATTACCTCATAACCTGAGTGTTTTCAGGGCTTGTTCGTAAGCCTTTGCTTTAGGCCTAGATCACGATCTTTTCTTAGCATGTGTCCAGACTGATATATAAGCGAATCTGCTGTAAATGAAAGGACAGCTCATTAGAAATCGACCACCGAGGAAAAACCCTGATGTTATTTACACATGCAATCAGTTCCCATTCTGCTGGGGCCACAGATGCAGTTCCACGGGGGCTGGGTCCATTTCCCCCTTCCTCTTCTTAGCCTTGGCCTCTGAAAGGCTCACTGGTGTCCCCCTCTCAAGGAGGTGGGAAAATGAAGGGTCATTTTGTCATCTGTGGAGGTTTGTGGTCTCTCTGTGTTGAAAGGATTTAATTATAAGATTTGTTTGGAAAATTATGACAGAGGGAGTCAGATGGACACACATACAGGATGGGAGGAACACAGCAGAGCAAGTGAGGGAGATGATGGGGATGTTGAGACAGAGAGGAAGGATGTTGAGAGATGGGACGCTAGGGGAGAGGCAGATAAACAGAGGAAGGGCACACAGAGGAAGGAGAGAGAGACAGATACAGAGAGCAAGGGAGACATCAACAAATGGGGTGGGGAAGCACACACACAGAACACATGGGGTGCCTGCACACACACAAATATGAAGAGAAAAACACACGCAGAGGTATCACAAAGATGCATGGAGAGAGACAGAAGACAAAGATGTAGATGGGGGAAGAGATCTACTGATGAAGCCCCTTCCAGCCAATGCTTAACCTGTTCCTAGAACGTGTGAGAGTCTAAAAGAGCTATGGGTTAATACGTTTATTATTTATAAACGTGTTTCCACTTAAAAAGGAAAAATGATGGCAGACAGCCAAGGGTCATTTCCCTTGATTTATGAAATGGCTTTAACATTGAATCAGAAGTCCTCTCCCTTTGCTCTGTTTGTCGGCAAACTACAATTTGTGGTCATCTGTACAGCGACTAGCCCAGGCAGCAGTCCGTGTGCCCAGAGTGGGGCAGGGAGGAGCCAGAACCTAGTGGACACTTGTCAGAGCCCTGCTGGGGACCCACTGCCTGAGCCGCGTCCATATTTGTGGTTTTAGTGGAAACAGCCGCACAGCAGCCCCTGTCACCCTGCCGATAGAAGAGGTCCTGCAGACCTTACACGACTTGATCGCCTACTTCCAGCCCCCGGAGGAGGAGATGCAGCATGAGGACAGGCAGAACAAGCTCCGCTCACTCAAAAACAGACAGAATCTTTTCAAGGAAGAGGTAAGTCCAAAACGTTAGAAATTGAGATTCTCTTTGTGTCCAGAGCTAAAGTACCCCCAATGACTACAATTTAGCCTTGTCTCCATGCATGCACGTGTTTAAGAAAGAGACAGAGAACGAGAGAGAGGAAGCTGGAAAGAAAAGGATTCCCTGGAAGCCGCCCTTCCCTGTAGGCACCCCTGAGCACATTAGCAGTGAACATTGTCGTGCTTGTATGTTGGCACGTTCAAACCAGATTAATTTAAAGCCTCAGTGTCACCTATGTATCCAAAATTCATCTTCCATAAATCTCAGCTATGAGCGTATGGCATTGGCTGTGATCACCACATTTTGGAAGGTGTCAGAATTACCCTGGAAACTTGTTGGAAAAATACAGATGCCGAGGTTCCACCACATCAGAAATGCCTGAGGAGCTGGTTTGAGAGATACAGATGCTGCTATGTCTCAAGTCGAACTTGAGCCTCTAAGTCACTTGGGATGGGGCCCGGATATAGGGGAAATGCTAACTTGGGGCTCTAGGGACCCTGGCCCTAGTTCTGGCTCCATCCCTGGCTGTGTGTGTCCTTAGACAAGTCACATGCCTTTTCTGAACTTGGACGTGATGATTTGGCACTAATTTGAAGCCCATGGTCATATTCCTGCAGCCCCCCATTCCTGGGGACAGGGCTCGTCCCTTGGGCGTTTCCAAAGTTGATGGCATGGGAAGTAGACCCCGTCCCTACCCAGCTTTCTGATGTGAGCAGACTTTGGCTGGGGGAACATTCTGTGTGCCTTATAGGTCTGCTGAAACTACACTTAACACCTCCCTCCTGCTCTTTAAGAACAGCTGGGCACCGATATTTTTACTGGGTGGCATGGTATTGTAAATTAGCTGAGAAGTAGTTTAAAATCCTCTTTTAGTCTTATTGTCTGTAAATTCCACCTCTTTTCAAGGGGATGGGGAGATGTCTTGTGTATCTAAGAGAAAAATAGGTCCTATATCCAGGGCTGTTTCTGGGTGAGTCAGAATCATTTCACACCTGACACAGGGCAGGCTTCTGTGAGACTCATTCATGCTCCCCCTTCCTCAGTATGTCCTTGGATTGAGTTAAACACGTGGGGAGCAAACCCGTCAGAGGAGACTGCTGATACTCCCCAGATGGATGCTATTTAGGTCTCTAAGGCATAAAAATGCATGTTTTGTTTCGGGGAGGAAACAACAACATCCAAACTGGCACCATGAAGGTCTTTTTGCATATTAGCGTCATCGGCTTTAAAAGGTGAACGATATTGGAGAGGAACGAACAAAAGGGATCCCATGATCTTAATCAAGTATTTTTTCTTTTTGCCCAACTCACCTTCACAGGGAATGTTGGCCCTTGTGTTAAACTGCATTGATCGCTTAAATATCTACAATAGCATAGCGCACTTCACAGGGATTGCCAGGGAGGAGAGTGGGATGGCCTGGAAGGAAATTCTGAACCTCCTCTACAAATTGCTGGGTAAGTACATACCCAGAGCCCTCTCCCTGGGAAGGTGGCCAAGGGTGGTCTGTAGGTATTTCCATGGGACGAGCTAAGGCTGTCATCCAGCCTCATTCTTTGGAAGCTTTTGTTAAATCATTTGATTCTAAGCCAGCCATTCATTCTGTTAACTGGTAGCGTATCGTACTTTCCAAACGGACAGCAAGATGTCAGCAAGTAGAAGCAAATAGCAATCAGTTTTGCCAAAACTACCTGTGAAACCCTTAACAGTCACACTCCCCGAACCTCAATGCTTCATCTTTAAAATGAGGGAGCAAGACAAAAATACGTTTCAGGTACCCTCCAGTTCTAGATCTTTGACACCTGCAGTTTGAGGATGTTTACCCTCGACTGTGTGCCCTTTCACTGTCCACCTGTTGAGCCGTCATGATTCCTGCTGCTTTGGCCTGTTCCTTATTTCATTTTGGTGGAAAGAAAAAGGCAAAGAGTAGGGATGTCCCAGCATCCAGCCTTTCTTTTCACAATTGTGAGTGTATGGTGACCTTCCAGTGCCTGCTGTCACTGATGCCATCACATGGGCCCAGGCTGCCAGGCTGCAGGAGGAAGACAGCATCAGCCTCTGCAAGAAGGTGGCCGCCAGTAATGGCTCAGCCATGGTAACATAGCAGTATTTTAGTACTTCGCTGTGATGTAAATGCCCCATTGAGAGGAAGCCCATGGAAAGCTGAGCGGGCCAGACGGGAGGCCAGAGGAGTCAGGTTAGACTCATTCTCCATGTCAAGGGTCAGGCAGATTCGATTGCCGCTTTATTTAGTGACCTCATAAAGTCTCTTCCAACTCTAACATTTTGTAGTGATGTGGCTTGAACTCAGTAGTCATTATTACAATAATAGCTAACGTTTGTTGAGTTCTGTATGCCAGGCAGTAGAGTATCTCTTTTTGATCCACAGAGCAACACTGTGAGGTGTAGGTACCAATTTATTGATGAAGAAACAGACGCTCAGAAATGCTCATAACTTATCTGAGGTCACACATGTTGTAAGTGATGGAACTGTTTTGAGCCCAGACAGCCTGACCCCAGAGCCTCGAGGTTAATCCCTCGCTAGGGCCAACCCGAAAAGTGGGGTAGGAGCTCAGACTGAATTCTGCCCTCCAGTGACCGTGGAGGTACAAAGCAGAGGTCCTGAGGAAGACATTTCCTTATCCAAGTACCTTACAAACATCTGTCAAACCCGCAGTCTTTGAAAGCCAACAGCATGAAGAACGGGCTACTTGGGGGCCAGTCAACTTACATGGACTTATTCCAGAGTTGCATCTACAGTACAGGCCTATGGAGGGAAGTTTACTTGGTCTAGATAGGTGGAAATCTAATGACAGCATATTCTCTCTCTCCCTTTACAGTATCACCTACCAGTGGTCCTCAGATAATGAACAAGCACCAGAATCAGCTGGAAGGCTGGTTAAAACACAGATGTTGGGCCCCATCCCCAGAGTTTCTGGTTCAGTAGATCTGGCCAGAGAAATTGTGGCCAGTGAAATTGTGTTTTTAACAAGTTCTCAGGTGATACTGACATTCCTCTCCAGGGATACACTTTGGGAACCACTGTCATGTACTGATGTGTTTTAGATATTTTAGAGTTTCATGTTTTGTTATGACTTGCCTATTAGTTTAACCAGCCTTTTCAGTTGTGTTCATTTGCATGCCTTCCTTTAGCACTGAAGAATAGCAGGTCTCTAGCTCGATTTAAGAAAACATTAGAGGAAATTGAATTCTTAAGCCAGTAACCAAGCAGATATTATTTTCTTGCTTATCACTATCTGAAGTAATTTTATTAATTTGTGTGTATATTGTCTCTCTCTCCTGTTTCACGGAGTCAGGGAATCTTGTCGCATTCCCACTGCTTTATTCCCAGCAAGTAGACAGATGCCTGGTACACAGTAGAATCTCTGAAAATATTTGAGTGAATGGTAGATATTTTACTCTCCAAAATGTAGAAACAGGATTGTATCAAAGGGCTTGGGAGGGGAAGAGTGTTACTCTATTCTTTTTAGTTGCTAAGCAGGTGGAGTATTGAACAGCACCCCAGGTTCTCAGGCCCATCACTGTGCCCTTTAACCTGCATGATCAAATGTGTTCTTGTTCACAGCTGCTCTCATTCGTGGAAACAGAAACAATTGCGCTCAATTCTCCAATAACCTTGATTGGCTAATCAGCAAATTGGACAGACTAGAATCTTCCTCAGGTAAGATGTGATAGGAAACAACTGGAGAAGGTGGGGTTTTTCAATTTCTGTTAAAAAAAGAAAACAAAGTTGAATCTCTGAACAATTCTTTTTTCCACTGGATTGCAAGCAATCCTCAATAATTACTTCAACGAAAAGAAATATAAAGTCCTAAATTTTCCTGGCACTCTTATAACTTTATTGAACAACTTGAACCCATGCTTCAAATATCTTTCCTTTTCTGCTTCATTTTTCACTTTTTGCCTTCATCTCCACCCTCTGGGTTCTTGACTCGCGCTCTGCCCACCCCAGGGTGCTGGTCCCCTTCTAAATGCTACTTGGACTGTTATTCTCTGGGTTTCTAAACCCTGTCTGGACGTAGTGCTCTCAACTCTTTGGTTAGAAGCAGGTCTGAAGGATGACCAAGAACTTAGAGGAAATGAAAATCCTCATACCCCCTGAATCACTCTTAACATCCTATCTAGAGCCCTTCGTGGTGACTCCCAGAGAATTTGAGTAAAGAAGAGTGGTCATCGTTGGTAAGTGACCATGCCCTGAGGCTCTGCAGTTTGCTTCCTCAGAGATGAGAGAACGTGAAAGGCGTGCGCCCCCATCTGGGAAGCTAAAAGGTTTTTAATGCTCTTTTCATCGTCTAGAGATGGCAGGAGCTTGGACAGGCCAAGGCAAGCCTCCTCCAGGACCATCCACCTACATATGTCTTCTTCCAAAGCCTCTGTTTTCTTCAGTGCCTCCACCCATGGGCCAGACTATATTTTAGGGTAATTTATGAAAACCTTGAAAGAAACAGAATCAAGAGGAATCTTCTCAATAGAACCAATAAAGATATTGGCTAACTACTTCCCATGCATTTCCACTCCAGTGTTAACCCCGTAGGTGCTAGGCTGCAAGGGCACCTGTTAGTTTTTCTTCAACCTTCACTTAATACAGAAAACCATCCAGTGGCCCAGGAAAGGGCACAAAGCCAAATAGCCTTTATTTGTGAGCTTATAGTTTACTGACATACCAGTGCATCTAAAATAAAATTCTGGGATGATTCCTAGAAAAATTCTTATTCAAGGAACACTCAGACTATTTTCTAAATTACTTGAATGGCCTTTAGAATTTATAGTAAACTAAGTATCCCATTTTCTATCTGTTTTTAAATTAAGTAGTGTTTGGTTTGATCAAATTAAGAATTCTCTTTTAAAGCTGCTTCTCTACACAGAAGGATCCTGGCTTTGTCCAGGAAGAGGGAGATGGGGTTAGTGATGAATAAACTCACTTCTGAATTACAGACTGGTTGACCTCAGGGGCTCCTGAAGTGAGCCATCCGAGGTGGCTGCATTTTTCTTCTGGCTGGAAGTATTTAATAGATTCAAAGAAATGATGATACTCTGTTCACTCAGGATGGTCCTTTCACCCTCAGGTTTCTAATTATAGTCAGCTCTGCAGGTTATTTAATGTCCAAATGGTTTTTGTGGTATTCGCGTAGGTATCTTGGAAGTTTTGCACTGCATCCTGATTGAAAGCCCAGAAGCCTTAAACCTGATAGCGGAAGGCCACATCAAGTCAATCATCTCCCTGTTGGATAAGCACGGGCGAAATCACAAGGTGGGTATAGAAGGAACCCCAAACGGTGATTAACTTTACCTGGCTTTTCCCTTTCTGCCGCTTAATAAGCGTTCTGTGTTACTGAGAGGATGTTGACTACTCTCTTTCTTGGCTTTGATTTAAAATAATAATAATGATACTACCTTTGGAAACTGAGGTCCTGAAGGACCCTTCCTCCCTAGGAGCACACTCCGAGCCAGTCACACTGGGTCTTGGGTGGTCCCCTCAGTTTCCACCAGCTTCCCGAGCCTGGCTCATCATTACCCCTTAACCCACAGCTGGCTGTGTGTGGGGTACTCAAGCCCATACAAGGCCAGCTGCAGGATTCGCGCCCACCCTCAGGTCCAAGAGCCTTAGTAGTGAAACAGCTAATACCAAGCTTTGTAAAGAAGCTGTAGAAAAATCAGATTTAGAATAATGTAGAAAGTCTTGGCAACATGGCATGTTCTTAAATGAAATCAGACTTGCCGTGAGTCAAACCAGGTGAAGTAAGTGGATCTGCGTGAACAAGCCGGAGGGGGCGAGCTGTGGGGCTCTCCCTCTGATACAAAACAGGTGTGTGACCTTGCGCCCCAGTCATTTCAGCCGTAAAACGGAGCCATCGCCAGCTCACTTATGAAGGTGGAATGCTATATCAGGTATTTCTGAGGTCTCTTAAAGTTCTAACATCTCCATTGTTATGACATTATATCTCTAAGCCACAATGATCTCGGGAAAGTCTATTAAAATATGTCTTATCCTGACCCTTCGACATCTGCCCCATATATGGGGGTTGCCGTGATGACTTGTTAGCGAGCAGGCAGGTACTCCGAGGCTGAGGGGGTGCATTTCAAGAGCAGATGGCATAATTGGATGTGAGGGATGGCCGCTGGGCTCATGTGGAGGGGAGAGAACCCAGCGTGGTCACTGGCCCTCTCTGCTCGCCATCAGATGGGGGCGCTGCACATCGGAGACGTGTCTCAGGCGGTCCAGGAGAACAAGCCTCCGTAGCACTGCTTGGGTGACATGCATCATCCTTAGGAAACAACAAAAAAGAGCTGTGGTCCTTAGCATCTGTGAAATTGCCTGGCAGAGAACAAAAAGAAATATCTGGGGGCTGTCATTGCTTTCCCAAATGTGGTAGATCAAAAGTAGGCATGAGGCCCCTGCTTCAGCCCAGCTTCGCTACGTTCCAACATGTTCCTTCCTGTCTGCAAAGTGTAATGAGGGTAATTGATGAGCACCCGAGTAACCTGTGGCCTGAGCCACAAGCTATGGGCACATGTCAAGAGGAGCCCTCAGACAGGAAAGCTGCCCTCGTTTCGTCGCTCCCAGGGCTGCTTTACGATCAGAACACACTTAGTAAATAACCAGCTTTGCAATGGCTTCTTTCAGCTTTTCCAGAAACCATCAAAACTGTATCTGCCTTCAAAACTTAGTTCAGATGCCACCCCCTCCATGAAGCTTTTTCTGAATCCCAGTTGGATATGATCTCCTCTCCTCAATCCTTGTACAACTGTGCACACTGTTACATGGTGTTTTCACTCTGCCTTTCCTTATATTACGTGTATACTTCTCTCAGAGATTCAGTTCCTTTACAGCAGGGACCTTGTAAACCCCATAGTGCCCAGCTCATACGTTATACACGACAGGCATTTAATCCATGTTTGTTGAAGGTGTAATGAATGAATTAGAGGAGTGGATGCGTAGAGCCAGAATCTACTCCTGTCTCACCTTGAATGATTGGCTGGTAGCTCACATATACGTACAAGTCTCATCTCATCCCACAGATGGCTATTAGTAGTAAGAAACACACTTACTATGTTGGTAGCACCAATGTTATTGGGTAAAAAGAACAATTACTGAAAATTATAACAGTTACCCTCTAATTTTTCCATGGAGTAAGCATGTAATAATAAAAGCAAACTATGCCCTTTTCACTTGTCCCCCCACAACCTACCTTACTCCAAACCTGCTCAGTGTTATCACAGATTAATATGTTTTATTATCTTCTTTGTTTCACAAGGATTTGGAGCCACTGTGAGAAACATACATGGTAAAGTAGTAATATCATTGGTCCTGAGAAGGTATAAATCAGACTTGAAAAGTTAACCTGGGGTGGGGATTTGGGGCAGGAGGGGGCGGTGCAGAAGAGAGCACAGGGAAGCAAACCATTAACTCCCACAGACCTACAGTAGCTCCATAAAATCACCTCCGAGTTCCCAGGCAGCCAATGTAGACGCGTTCCCAACCACCCAGTTCGCGCATCCACAGCGAGGACAGAATCTGTTCCTCAGGGGCAGCAAAGCACTCATTTCTCAAATATACAACTTGACCAAAAATTCACAGAATTAAGTACATTTTGCATTTTTTTAAATTGTTTTTATAGATAAGTCTGAGGACAAAACTGCAACAGCCAAATGATATGTCCATGGATGTACAATACCTAGTTCTTACCTTTAAAGCAGAATTCCCCCAGGAGCCTGTGTCTGGGGTAGTGACTAATGGAGATTAAAAGCACAAGAGAGGATCTTAGATGAAATGTGGTGTCTTTGATGAAAATGAGTACAACTAAGTAGCAAATGAATCCACAAAGTGGGCCAGGGAAATTCTCAAGTTGGGCCAGTGTACAGATTAGAGGAGCCTGATGCCTAAGACAGACAACCCCAAATTCTCACAGTGAAGTCATTGTCTGAGGCCGGCCAGTGGGAGGGCTCCGTGCTGTGTGGTCGTTCAGAAACACAGGCTCCTTCTGTGTAGCGGCCCCACTGTCCCCCAGGACAGGACTTCACAGACTGTCATGTGCTTATGAATCTCTTGGGAATCGTGATAAAATGAAGGCTCTGATCTGGTAAGTCCGGGGGTAGGTCTGAGCATCTGTACTTCTGGCAAGCTCCTAGGTGAGGCCAGCGCTGCTGGATCCCAATAAGGAGACCCCTGGGATTTGTAATCCTTCCTTGGATCTCCACATCCAGCTGGAAAGAGAGAGGGAGGGTAGGGGCTAGGCCTGAAAGCAGTGTACATCACATCCACCACTTTCCACTGGGCAGAACTCAGTCACATGACCCCACAGAACTGCAAGGAAGGCTGGGAAATGTAGCCTCTCTGCTCAGGACAAGAAGGCAGAGTCTGGTGACCACCGGGCAGTACCTGCCACAGCCAGCCACTCATCCCAGAGGTCACTGGGATGCTCCCTCTCTGTCAGAAAGTACAGATGACCCCTAGCACTGTGTGCATGTCCCCCATGTGGACTGGCCCATCTATACTCCCTTCACTTTTTAAAAAATTTTATTGGAGTATAGTTGATTAACAATGTTGTGTTAGTTTCAGGTGTACAGAAAGTGATTCAGTTACACGTATACGCATATTCATTCTTTTTCAGTTTCTTTTCCCATGTAGGTTATTACAGTATATTGGATGGAGTTCCCTGTGCTGTGCAGTAGGTCCTTGTTGGTTATCTATTTTTTATATAGTAGCGTGTAGGTGTTAATCCCAAGCTCCTAATTTATCCCCTTCTCCGCGTTTCCCTTTTGGTAACCATAAATTTGTGTTTGAAATCTGTGAGTCTGTTTCTGTCTTGTAAATAAGTTCATTTATATCATTTTTAAAAAATCAGTTTTCACATATGAGTCATATCATATGATATTTGTCTTTCTCTGTCTGACTTACTTCACTTAGTATGTCATCTCTGTGTCCATCCATGTTGCTGCAAATGACATTATTTCATTCTTTTTTATGGCTGAGTAATATTCCATTGTATATATGTATCACATCTTCTTATCCATCCCTCTGTCGATGGACATTTAGGTTGCTTCCATGTCCTGGCTATTGTAAACAACACTGCAGTGGACATTGGGGTGCATGTATCTTTTTGAATTATGATTTTCTGCAGGTATATGCCCAGGAGCGGAATTGCCGGCACCCTTCACTTTTAAAAGAACCCATTTAAACTTTTTCAGAAAAGGGAGTTTGCCCCTATTTCCCATTTTACCCAAAGAAATGCCTTCTAAAACAAAGCCTGAACGATGTCAGCACATTTATGGCATCATTTATTTGTAGGCGACATACTACTCCCTTAGTCTGTGTGCTTTTCACCGAGGCTTTTTTCTTCTCACTGTTCCTATTGTATGTGGATTAAGCTCTGCTTTTCTTCCGGCTGTGACAGCAAGGCTCCTACAGCTGTCACTCCAAGGCAAAACAGATGAAAATGTGTGATAGGCTGGATGATAAGTATTTAATTTCCTGGCCATCTATGGCTCTTTTCTTAGAGTGGGAAATTATCCTCTGGATTTCCAGTGCCACAGTCAATATGTTTCACGGAGTGGTAATGGTGAGAATCCTCCGTAAAACTGCCTTTGGGGTTCTTTTCTGCTTGTCCCGTAATTGTACTTTGTATTTATCTGGAATGAAATTGACATGCAGGGAGTCAGGTAGAAAATTAGTTTGTGAGAATTACGGATACAAATGCCATCAACAACCTGAAGCCATCCAACCCCACCAAGCATTGAGTCTTCGGTGGTCACTTTGTGAGACTGAACTGCGGCTGCCCCCTCCCTGTCAGCCCAGCCTGCCACAGTCCTGGCCATTATTTAGCCCCTGCTGTTTGCACAGTCCTCCCTGTAGCGGGGAGAGGGAGGAGAGTGCCTGGCCCAGCAGCTTGCTCTGCCACAATAGGAACACAAAATCTGTATGAATGAGGCCTCAGCACAAGGAGGCGGGGCAGACAGGCCAGCACGTGGCGGAAGCGGCCAGAGGCTGTTCCCACTTCCCAGGTGGCTGGAGAACGATGTGGATTAGGGACAGTGCACGACGGGTCTGGTAGATTCAGGGGCCGCCTGGTTTGCTTGCTCTTGTGGTTTGCTCTCACTCTAAGGGGGAGAAACGGTAGGTGAAATGTTTCTGAATCGGGATTTCTAGGAATATAAGGGTATCTTAGTGAACTTTGATAATATCACAGCAAGAGACCCAAGACTCGGAATCTGCCCTGCTCTCCTCTCTACCCCACCCACGTGAGTCGCAAGCCTGCTCTGACCAAGGGACCGTAGCCAAATGGGAATCGCAGTGTGTTTCAGGAAGCACTGTATGAATGCCTACTGATCTTCTGCAGAGGGCCCCCAGGGCCAGGCAGGAGCACAAGTGTCAGCTTGAGGCCCACAGAGGGCCTTCTAGCACCTACCCTGAGAGGAAGTTGTGCCTGGGTTTTGTGCCCTAGATGACTCACCTCTCCCTAGTCCTGGCCCCAGCTGGGATATTAACGTAGACAGGCTGTCTTCAGAGCTCAGACTCTTACCCACTTTAACAGAACAGTGAGCACAGGTGCCATGCCTAGTTTGGAGGGATGGGGCACAAGACTAGGGCAGAGCAGTTAGAAAGAAGCCCAGCCTCATTTTCCCGAGGGGCAGCAGGCTCCCGGGCATCCCTCACTCATGCCTGGTGAGACAGGTGTAGCTTTCTTGACTCTAAACAGGTCCTCGCACCTGTCACCTGGCCCCCACCTTCACGAGACCTGCTTCCTTCATGTGCTGTGGCCATCAGGTCCTGCCTGCTGTGCCCTCCCAGGGGTCCTAAGGTCTGGCGGCGTGTGTCCTGCTGCAGGTTCTGGATGTGCTGTGTTCCCTCTGTCTCTGCAATGGGGTCGCAGTGAGAGCCAACCAGAATCTGATCTGTGACAACTTGCTGCCCCAGAGAAACCTGCTCCTGCAGACGCGGCTCATTAACGATGTGACAAGGTAAGGCCACCACCGTCATTCCAAATGCCCATCTTGTCCCCAGAAAGGAAAGGAAGAGGGCTGATCTCAACTCCAAAGCCACCTGCCCATCATTTCTGTGCTGATGCAGCCGCGTAAGACGAGACCAGACAAATGTGTACTTTTTCAGGGCCTTGTACTCCAATCCCTTCAGCTGAGTTTCTCAAACTTCTCCTGTAAAGCAGCCAAAGGTAGAGTAAATATACCATCTGAGAGCTAAAGAATTTGGCCTTGAGAGAGGGGTCTACCATGTTTTATATTAAATATTAATGCATCTCTTATACCTTCTTCCTAACGTATTTATTTTTATTTTGCTGTACCAACACTTTTTTCTAAAAATCTTTTAATAGAGTGGATGTCCCATGTTGAGACCATGATTTCTTGTGTCCTCTGGCACATGGCCGTTTACCCCAGGGCCATCTGTGAAGGCCAGGATGAAGTTCACGGGCCCATGCAGAACCCTGGTCTACTGGTCCATACATGCGGCCACATAGGAGTCATGAACTCACTGGGCCTGGACTAGGGACCAACTTCAGCAACTTTCCACCTAGACCCGCTCTCTACCCTGCAATGTGAGAAAAGAACCTCCCCTCAGAAGTGTAGAGCAGGCTCTGGTCTGCAAGCATCACACAGACTTTCTGCTGGGTACCAGTCTCGTTTTTCCCCTGTGAACCCGAAACTGACATAGCCCCAGCCCAGGCCAGTGGACCTCTAAGAGTAGGATTCCAACCAGGACAACTCCAAGTAGTTTGTGCCAAGCTTTTTAACCATTTCTGCTGGATACATTCAAACCTCTATCCCTTGACAAAGTTGCCTAATAGTCATGTCTCCACACACCCCCTCCACCTTTTTTGTCATCAAGCTTGAATTTTTTTTTAGCTTTAGTGAGGTGTAATTGACAAACAGAAGTGTAAGATATTTAAAATATACGATGTGATCGTTTGGTACACATATACATTGTGATTCTCCCCATCGAGTTAATTAACACATCCAAGCACCTCACACATTTACCATTCTTTTTTTAATGAGAACGTGTGAGTTCTACTCTCTTAGTGAATTTCAGCTATACAATACAGTGTTATCAACTATAGTCACCATGTTAAATCCTCAGACTTTATTCATCTTATAAGTGAACGTTGCGCCCTTTTACCAATCTCTCCCTATCCCCCCAACCCTACCCTTGCTCTCTGGAAACCACTTTTCTGCTCTTTCTAGGAGTTGGACTTTTTCTTTTGTTTTTTCTTTTTTTTTTTTTTAAGATTCCACAGGTAATTGATACCATGCAGTATTTCTCTTTCTCTGTCTGGATTATTTCTAATAGTGACTTCTTAATGCTTTCAAGAGGCCATTGTTATTAATAAGGCCTAGGGGGAAAAGCTGATGCTATGAAAATGGTTTGGGGGTCCTTAAACCAATTTACCAGAAGATGGAACTTGAGTGAGTCAGTTCTTTCACTTAGAGAAGGAAACAAGGGTCTGTAATCATGCAACTCTGTATGATGTTTTCATCATCTTTACCTGTGGATGGCACTCCGTAAATGTTGGTTGCCTTGAATAGAATATTTGAAGAGATATCCTTTATATTTTATAAGGGAATTACTCTTGTCCTGACACCTCCCGCTAAGAACTTGATCCAGTGTTGGAGGCTCGAAGCTTTTTGTACTTTAGAACAAGATAAAAATCACAAAATTGCTCTTGCCCTTGGTTTACTTGGGCCGATGCCTCCTATGGTCTCGTTCAATTTGCTTTTTTACTTCTTAAGAGTCTGTTGATGCCACCTGTCCCATGTTTAATTTCAGTATTCGGCCAAACATCTTCCTGGGAGTCGCTGAGGGCTCAGCACAGTACAAGAAGTGGTACTTCGAGCTAATCATCGACCAGGTGGACCCCTTCCTCACAGCAGAGCCCACACACCTGCGGGTGGGCTGGGCCTCTTCCTCAGGCTATGCCCCATACCCCGGAGGCGGAGAAGGATGGGGGGGCAACGGTGTTGGTGATGACCTGTACTCCTATGGCTTTGATGGACTTCACCTTTGGTCAGGTGAGCACCTTGCCAAAGCTTTGGCCCCTTATCTCTTCCTGAGGATGACTGATGCTCAAATTGTTCAAACTGAGATGGTCACTTCTTGTTGAAATGATATAGACTCAAGTCTCAACTAATCAGGTGGTTAAGCAGGAAGAGCATCACATCTGAAATGAGACTGTCCTGCATTTAAACCATGAAGCTAGCACTTCAGCTGCATGGTCTAGTACAGATTACTTAACTTTTCTCAAGCTCAGTGTCTGCTTCTGTACAATCCTAATTGCATAGACTTGTCAAGATTATATGGGTAAACAGGGAAGGAGAAAAAGACTGAGCATTTACTTACTGGGCAGTAGGCTACATATCTTTTGTACATTTTTTCTCTCATTTCATTCTTACGGTGACTCCCTAAGGTGGATAATATTGATCTCATGTCACAGACATGGAAACTGAGTACAAAGATGTTTAATTAACTTACTCCCAATCACGCTGGGACGGATCCACATCTGACTACAAGTCCGTCATTCTGTCGATGCAACATATTGCTTCATGATACACTTTGTAAGGTGTCTGGGTCTGTGCCTGACACACAGTAGATGCTAATCTCTTAAAGGAATTCAAAGCTTCCTTTTTTTATATAGACATTGATGCCTTCCCCAAAGCATGTCCATGGCCTGTGCCTGTGGACGAATGGGTTGGCTTCTGCCTGGGTGAAAATGGAAAACTAACCCTCAGGCTTTCACCCACAGCAGAAGCTCTACTCCTCCCATCTGTTGTCCACAGTGTGTCTTACTGTACCTTTTGTAAAACTGCAACTGGAGACACTGTGTCCCTTATAGAAATTCCTTAGGTAAGCGTTGTGCTGCATGCGTCTTACATAAGGAACCAGGACACACATTTCTCCTTAAATCCAGTACCAGGGAAAAGTTTGTCTCCACAGGACAAAACTATGTATTTTCTTTTGTATCTGAGAACTACATTATCCATCATGTTTTCCTTCTTCCCTTAGCTTCCAGCTAAAACCAGTAGCTCAGGTCCTGGTCACATGTTTCTTATCATTGGTCTTTACTTTCAATTGATCAGTATGGGTTTTTTTTGTAATTTTGTGCTGTTTTATATTCAGTATAAACATTTTTTAACTTTTAGGAATGGTGTAAACGTATTTATTTAGGTACTTCTTTATCTGGGATCATTTATGGGAAGAAATCGTCTGTGTCTGTTTTTGTGCGTCCCAGGAGACAGTGTGGTACAGACAAAAGTGGGTACAAAAGGGCAGGATGATGGGTTAGAGGGAAATGGCAGTCTTGTTCTCATATCCTCCCAGCTTAACCTTCCCTGGTTCCATTTTCATGGGGGGTGGGGATGGATCTTCTCCTCTTGGTTCTCAGAGCCCCATCGTAGAGCCACTGTTTCCGTGGTGATACGGTCATAGTAGCCTTTAGCCTAGATTATCATCAGATGGCATAAGGCTCTCAGGAAGTTGTCTCCGGGGAAGTGATTTGAAAAGAAGGAGTCCTTATGCTCACACACATCTACAGCTCCTGAGTTTGATAAAATTGAATCTGTGGGGGAACGAGTGGGATTGAGGTGAGAAAATCATTACCTCCTGCCTGCTGGTTGCCACTCAGCTCCTGCCCTGTCCTCACTACGAGCCAAGCGTATTCTCTGGATCCCAGGCTGCACCTAACAAGAACTCTGGATTGGTTAAGGAAATACGAAGTCACCAAGACCCTTGGATGAAGCAAAATGGCCCCTAGTTTCGAAGACAAACTAACCATTCTCAAAGGAAAACACTTACCCCATCTTTTCTAGATTTTGCAGCCCTCTGTGCCCCTCCATGGCATATCCCTTTGTAAAGTCTGCAGAATAAATACATCAGTGAGTCAGGAGACAGACGACCCACTCGTTGTACATCCAGAAAGGGCTGCTGTCAGTGCATTTCAGGACGTGGACATCCATCCAGTTGTGTATTGTTCCAGGAGTGGACGGTGCCCAGGAGTGTACAGTGTTCCCTTCTTTCCTCTTGTCCGCTCAAGACCAGGAAGCCAGATGTGCTGAGCCCACACGGTCATTACTAGCAAGGGCTCATCTGATTGGAAATACAGGGGAAGGGGGCTTGGGATTCAGTTTTTCAAAAGCTGACTGTGGCTCTCTGAACATTATTCACATAGTAATATAACTCCGTATAGGTGCATTTGGGGGACTTCACCCCTCAGCCTTCAGCATCTGGTGAGATGTAGAGAAACCAGCATCTACAAAATTGGCACCTTTCATGCTCACTAAAACACAAAGCTTCCTTGGGTTTGGGCATCATTCTGAATTCTCCAAGCAGCACACAGGGAACATATATCTAGCAGAAGGCACTACAGATGGATATGTCATCGTGTGCTCCAGCAGAAGAAATAAGGTTTCTGTTAATGGCTTCTACCAGGACAGCAGTGAATTCTGGACTATCTGATGAAAGGGTAATTGTCTGATGTAGAAATGAAGTGAAGTGACGCTTTAACTTACTACAGGAGGGAATGGAGGGTGGCTAGGGAGAGAGAGTGGAAACTGGTCTGACAATTTTTCTTCTTTTCCTTGAGATGTAAATGCCCGGGTCCATTACCTTTATTTTTTTTTTTTTTATTGGAGTAGAGTTGATTTACAGTGTTGTGTTAGTTTCAGGTGTACAGCAAGGTGAATCAATTATACATATACATATATCCACTCTTTTTTTTTTTAAGATTCTTTTTCCATATAGACCATTACAGAGTATTGAGTAGAGTTCCCTGTGCTATACAGAAGGTCCTTATTAGTTATCTATTTTATGTATAGTAGTGTGTATATGTCAATCCCAATCTCCCAATTTATTCCTCCCCCCCTTATCCCCTGGTAACCATAAATTTGTTTTCTACATCTGTGACTCTACTTCTGTTTTGTAAATAAGTTCATTTATACCCATTTTTGTAGATTCCACATATAAGTGTTATCATATGATATTTGTCTCTCTCTGTCTGACTTACTTCACTCAGTATGACAGTCTCTAGAAATGGGAGAAAATATTTGCAAACAAAGCAACAGACAAGGGGTTAATCTCCAAAGTATACAAAAAACTCATGCAGCTCAATATCAAAACAAACAACCCAATCAAAACATGGGTGGAAGATCTAAACAGACATTTCTCCAAAGAAGGCATACAGGTGGCCAAAAAGCACATGAAAAAATGTTCAACATCACTAATTATTAGAGAAATGCAAATCAAAACTACAATGAGGTATCACCTCACATGGGTCAGAATGGCCATCATGAAAAAATCTACAAACAATAAATGCTGGAAAGGGTGTGGAGAGAAGGAACCCACCTGCACTGTTGGTGGGAATGTAAATTGATACAGCCACTGTGGAGAACAGTATGGAGGTTCCTTAAAAAACTAAACATAGAACTACCATATGACCCAGCAATCCCACTCCTGGGCGTATACTCGGAGAAAACCATAATTGGAACAGATACATGCACCCCAGTGTTCACTGAAGCACTATTTACAATAGCCAGGACATGGAAGGAACCTAAATGTCCATCAACAGGAATGGATAAAGAAGGTGTGGTACATATATACAATGGAATATTACTCAGCCATTAAAAAGAACAAAATAATGCCATTTGCAGGCACATGGATGGTCCGTTACCTTTAAACTTATCTATGTGCACAAATTAAGCCACTGCCTTGAACTGGTCATTAACTACTTATTAAAGCACAGAGGATGTTGCCGAAGTTGGAAAGAATGGCAGAGCCCTTAACACTTTGTCAGTAGAGAAGTTCAAGAAGGAACAGCATGGCTTTGGAGGTATGCCTGGGTTTGAATCCCAGCTCTTCACTTATTTGGGTTTTTTAACCAGGCAAAAAGACTTGGTTTCAGAGACTTGGTTTCCTCAGACGAAATGAAGATGATACAAGGCTCTTAGGAAATTTAAATGAAACGAGGGATGTGGATTTTTTGACACACACTAGATGCAAAGTAAATATGATTTCCCTTCCTTCAGTGTCTATGAAGTCAACCGTCATCATAAGGACCAAGTCCAGAGTTTCTCACTCAAGATCATGAGATTAGCCCCATCCTGAGGGGGAAAAGATCCCAGGTTCCATGCTGAATGGGAAAGGAAGTTTTAAAGTGACATCCTGGGAATATGAATGAGCTTTTTCTCTGGGTAGGGGGAGGGCAGCCTTAATCGGTCTTTTTAGCCACCAGAGCCTATGAAGTCACTTTCAAGCACAGCTGTACAAACATCCCCCATCTCAGCCCTGCCCAGCCCTCCCTACAGACTCCTGAGTCAGCCCAGCCACTGTGATTCTCCTTTCGGAGGAATGGCTCATTTCTTATCATCATTTTCTCCCTCCTGATGTAGCCTTTACATACGTAGCCTCTCAGAACTGCAGTCGGGGGTGAATTTGGCTCAGGGCAGCCTATATAGTACGTCACTGGTTAGGGAGCAATTTCACAGGAGGAAATCACACCTACCCTTCCCTTTTTGCAACTTTTTCCCTTGCAGAATTGGAATAAGCAAAGGAATTCACCTTCCCAAGAGATAAGTGATACAGAAAGTAAATGAATGGAACGAAATTGTATTTCCTGATTTCTTAGAACTTCTGACTCATGAGGAAAAATTAGCTCTACAGTCAAACTTGGATGAGAGGGTCTTTACGTATCTCCCTACTAAGATGAGCTCCAGGGTATCGGTTCATCTATCAAAGCACACCCTACTGTGACTTGGACTTTTCCAACCCTAGCGCTGTGTGGAGAGGGGTCAAGGAGTAGGTGTAGAACACCAGCATTTTTATGTATTTGGATCTTCTCTCTTTCCAATTGCCTGAATATTTGTGTTTACGTTATAATGCCAAACTCTGCGGTGCGTGGGGCGATGGAAATGCTGAGCGACAGTGTTTCCAATTGTCTACATTACTCATCAGGAGAGATGAAATCCCTCAGTATTACACCCTTGGGTTCATTAGAAGATGTACGGCATATGATAAAGTGGCTTTTCCCTTTATCTTAAAAATGCTAGGCTTGGAACAGCCTTTCCAAGCTTCCTGGGACCTTCAGGTGGTCCTGAGCCTCTAAGTCAGGGGAGGTTTCTTCAGACTAGCAGAAGAAACTAGTAGCAGAGGCCACAAGACTTCCCAGACTGTCTCAGTAGGTGGTCCGATGATTACTCAGAGTTCCTAATATCTGGAAAAGCAGTTGAGGCGATTTAGAAAAACTGTGACATGTTTACTTTTCCTTTCTACAGCATCACGTTTCTATTGGTTGTGCTAAAAGCGTCAAATATATCGTACATGTATTTGAAAGTGACAGTTTTTGAGCACAGTCTTTCAATAAAGGGATTTATTGGTTTGAGTAACTCAATTTTCAAATCACTTTCCTAGACTCAGCCCTCAATGCTATGATTCTCCATATTGTTATTTTTACCTAATATTATAAAGGACATACTATCCCTACAATGTTCGGGTAAGCTTATCTGCTGTTAGCCTAGTAATTAACAAGTCTGGAGTTATAAAAGCTATAGTAATAGCATTTATTGTGGTTTGCAATGTGTCAGCCTCTTCCAGTTACTCTCTATGGAATAGTTCATTCAAAACTCACAATAGGGCTTCCCTGGTGGCGCAGTGGTTGAGAGCCCGCCTGCCGATGCAGGGGACACGGGTTCGTGCCCCGGGTCCGGGAAGATCCCGCGTGCCGCGGAGCGGCTGGGCCCGTGAGCCATGGCCGCTGAACCTATGCATCCAGAGCCTGTGCTCCGCAACGGGAGAAGCCACAACAATGAGAGGCCTGCGTCCTGCAAAAAAAAAAAAAAAAGGGCTCAGACTATGATTTTGATTTGCCTATGATGCTCTTAGCAAATGTTCCAGCAGCAACTTCTACTAGAACACGGGAGTTAAAAGACAGTGTCCTTCACCACAAGGACATAACTTCTCGTCCTGGTGGTGGTTTTCAAATGAGAGAGCAGACTGGACAGGAGAGATACTCCCAGCCATCCTTCCTCAGTAAGGCTCTTGGTGCTACGGCATATTGAAGGCTAAGTGACGCTCAGAACTCAGTCTCAGGTGGCATCAAAGCAGTGCCGTATGAAGAGCATCCCCCGTGAAGGGTGCTCTTCATCTTTACTGGCTGAGGCTCAGACTGGCACAAAAACCAACAGTGAATTGTGAGAGGGTGGGACGAGAGGGCCCTGGAGTCACAATTCAACCCTGTCAGTCTTGTCCTAGTTGATGTGGATCTCAGAAAGCTAAAGGTCCTCCTCATTTGTATTTTTATCCAGTGAGGATCTCGATACTTTTAAAGGTAGTTGTCCAACCCAGCATTTCGAGAATTTCCTGGTTTTCCCAAATTCATGGAAATCTCTCAGGATTGGTGCAAATGACTCCAGTGATATTTTCCAGAAGTTAAACTAATTGAAAAAGAAATAGTTGAAGCAGGAAAGATTGGTTTT
The DNA here is from genome assembly GCF_011762595.2 of Tursiops truncatus. NCBI lineage: Eukaryota > Metazoa > Chordata > Mammalia > Artiodactyla > Delphinidae > Tursiops > Tursiops truncatus. The sequence goes on along the minus strand of NC_047035.1, from coordinate 76,868,379 downwards.
TACTGGGAAAACAAGAAGTCTTAAGAATGAGACCATTATGGCAAAGTTTGCTGAGTTTTAATACCAATTACAGACTTGAATATGATAAGGAAGGGAAGATTCTGGGACCCTGGGATATCTAAACTCCGTAAAAGGAGCTGAGAGGACTCAGTCTTGTCAAATGGAGACATTGGAAAGGTATCAAACCTACACACTCATCAAGTTTGCTTAGATTTGTTTTGTTTTAAATAGTGTTGACTGTAGGTCCTACAATGAGGAAGTTGTTCTTCATCCTCAGTGATGAAACAAGGTATAAAGTTGTAAAAACAGAGTCTGAGGCCATCCCAGGCTAATCTGCCAATATGCATCGAATATATTAGGTGCTGTTGCCCCGTGGCCGTGCCGGTGGTCCAAGTTCTACATCCTTTATTCCCCTATCACCCCTCATCAGGCCCCCATAAAGCCCCACGTTCCAGCCTCACCAAACTCTAGCAATTCTGCAAATGTCATACACTCATACACTCCTCTTGCATAAGCTGTTCCTGCTGTCTGGAATGCTCGTTTCTTTCTCATTTATCTGGTGAACGTTTCATTCTTCCAGTTTTAACTTGTTCCATACTCCCAGGCTGACTTTGCACCTTGTTCTACCTCTAAAGGCATCTCGTCATGTACACCTTCATTCCAATAGTTATACTGAATTGTAGTTCTTTATCTGAATGTTTATTTTCCACAAGACTATGGATTTCTTAGGAGTGGGAACTGGATCCTCAGTCTTTGATCCCCAGCCCCAAGTACAGCATGTGGCACAGGGTAGAGCCTCATTACTGTTTGTGGAAGGGTGGGAGGGAATACAATATGATTTTGTCAGTCAACCAAAACAACCACAAGGGGGTACCTACATTTTTTTATTAAGGAGAATGTAGTAGTTTCACTATTTTAAAATCCACCACTTAGTTTGGAATCTATTACTAGAATAGCAGTAACCACTGAAAAGGAGTTCTAAACTAAGATTAGGAATATTACATAGCATAGATATATGTACAAAATTTATGAACTCACATAGTCATCATAAGGGGATTTTTTAAAAATTGCCTTTTCATGGCGTATTATGAAGCTATTAAAAATCTAGTTTCTAATGAATATTCCATTATACAATCAAATATTTGCAATGTGATAAGTAGAAAAAACAAGTTACAAAATCTACCTTATCCCAGTTTGGGTGAATATTTAAATATATGTGAAAAAGTCAAAAACATGTATTGTAACATTTTTTTCCTTGTTTATACTTTTCTGTATACACAATTAACATTTATAATGAATGTGTATTAGAGGAAATAGAAGAGAGCAAGATCTTGGGGCATCTGTGAATAAACACACAGACATAACACACTCTAGGAGCCACACCCAGCAAAGTGGTTTGCCCGTTACTTCAGACACCAGGCCAGAATCTGAGCACACGTTGAACGGGTTGAATTCTTGTTTGTTCTCATTCCTGGCGGCTTGAGTCTTTCCTCTGGGACTCATCTCGTCTTGGGCTGCCTGTTCACAAAGCTTAGGAAACCATTTCTCATTGCTCACCTCACCTGTGAGCATCTCCCCAGAGTCCCACACACCTTCTTCCTGTTCTTTGCTCACCAGGCCGCATACCCAGAGCCGTGGCCTCCATCAACCAGCACCTCCTGAAGTCGGACGACGTGGTGAGCTGTTGCCTGGACCTCGGAGCACCCAGCATCTCTTTCCGCATCAACGGGCAGCCTGTGCAGGGGATGTTTGAGAACTTCAACACAGATGGGCTCTTCTTCCCTGTGGTGAGCTTTTCAGCAGGTGTCAAGTAAGTTATGGCTGTGATCTCACGGAGAGTAGCTGTTTCCCCAGCTCCCACCACTCTTATGAGCTGGCGAGTGTGGTAATCTCCGGGGCTTCAGCACCATAAGCCAAACTCCCCGAAGAAAGCGATGGTGAAAGGGGAGGAGCGATTCAGAGTCACGTGTATATATTTGTGGGACACGTACCTCCTGCCAGCGTTTATGTTATGTCCTCCGATAAATAGTAAGATGAATAAGATAAATCCTATGTAGAAAATTACCTTAATAATTGTAAAAAGTATTTCATGCTCATTACAAAAAAATTTGAAACATATAGATAAGACAGTAAATATCACCCATAATCCCAATGTTTAGTTCTAATCTCTATTAGTATTTTGGTGTATTTTCTTCAAGTCTTTTATATTACAGATATATGTATTTTTTAATTGACATCACACTAAAAATGAAGTTTTGTCTTGATTTTTTTTCATTCAGCAGTAAGTACAGAGCCTTTTCCTGAGTTATTAAGTATCCTTCTCGAAATGACTTTTTTGGCCAATAATATCCTTTCATTTGGCTGTCCCACAGTATAACCATTACTTTATGTTAGTCTTCCCTGCTGATTTCTTTTTTATTGTTATAAATGAAATTATCGTGAACATCCTTGAGGATAATTCTTTTGTCTGCACTTCTGTTTAGTTCCTCCCAGAAGGAGGTCAAAAGGTATAATCTTTTTAAAGTCTAAATTTACAATCGTGTGGCCAAAGAGATTTTCAGGAAGATTGTACGAACAGTTCAGAATTCATTATCAACAATTCTGAAACCTAAAAAACTCTGAAAACCATACATTTTTTTCTTAACTCATTTCACTGCAAACTCCGACCCGAACTTATTTTGTGTAAAAAACTGGCATCAACAGAAATGAGGCTGTTTTCAGTCCTTCGTGTATTCAATTTCTTGTGAATATTTTCATGCTTAACAGCAAAAATGTATGTGTTTGATTATGGGGTACAGCCTCTCACCTAGCTGGAGGTTCTGTTTAATATACACTACGTCTTATTTTCTGTCTTCTTTAAAATCTGAAGCATTCTGAAGTCTGAAACACAGCTCCAAAAATTTCAGATAAAGAATTTCAGCCTGTAGTATCATTTAAAGTAACATATGGGAATACCCAACTGATTGGTTCCCCATTAACTTTTACTGTTATGGGTTATTTTTAATCTGTGCCAATTTGAGAAAATTGTGTCTTAGTTTTAACTTCCTATTTGTTTGATAACTGATGTGGTTAAACAGTTTTTATGCTGATTGTTCTTACATGTTATTTCAACGCAAGATTTTTTTAAAATTCCCTGTTCTCTGCCTTTCTGGTATTAATTTGGGGGGCAATATTTTATATATTAAGATTATTAAACTATTATTGCTTTCAAATATTTTTCCCAGTTTGTGATTTACCTTTTTAAACTTAGTTTTTTTCTTTTTTTGTTGTTTTTTTCCCCTTTTACAAGAATAATGCAAGTCAAAAAAAAAAAAAAAAACAGCCCATAATTGTACCACCCAGAGATAACCACATTACCTTTTTATTTATAATCTCAATAATTTTAAATTAAATTGGGCTTGTACTATGCATGTTGTTTTTCTTCATACTGTTGACAACTGTTGTGTTCATTGTTCTACCCCTTTCCTTTTTTTTCTTTAAACATCTTTATTGGAGTATAGTTGCTTTACAATGGTGAGTTAGTTAGTTTCTACTTTATAACAAAATGAATCAGCTATATGTATACATATATCCCCATATCCCCTCCCTCTTGCGTCTCCCTCCCACCCTCCCTATCCCACCCCTCTAGGTGGTCACATAGCACCGAGCTAATCTCCCTGTGCTATGCGGCTGCTTCCCACTAGCTATCTGTTTTATATGTGGGAGTATATATTAGTCCATGCCGCTCTGTCACTTCGTCCCAGCTTACCCTTCCCCCTCCCCATGTCCTCAAGTCCATTCTCTACATCTGCGTCATTATTCCTGTCCTGCCCCTAGGTTCTTCATAACCTTTTTTTTTTTTTTTTAGATTCCATATATATGTGTTAGCATACAGTATTTGTTTTTCTCTTTGTGACTTACTTCGATCTGTATGGCAGACTCTAGGTCCATCCACCTCACTACAAATAACTCAATTTCATTTTTATGGCTGAGTAATATTCCATTGTATATTTGTGCCACATCTTCTTTATCCATTCATCTGTCGATGGACACTTAGGTTGCTTCCACGTCCTGGCTATTGTAAATAGAACTGCAATGAACATTGTGGTACATGACGCTTTTTGAATTATGGTTTTCTCAGGGTATATGCCCAGTCGTGGGATTGCTGGGTCATATAGTAGTTCTATTTTTCGTTTTTGAAGGAACTTCCATACTGCTCTCCATAGTGGCTGTATCAATTTACATTCCTACCAACAGGGCAACAGGGTTCCCTTTTCTCCACTCCCTCTCCAGCATTTATTGTTTGTAGATTTTTTGATGATGGCCATTCTAACTGGTGTGAGGTGATACCTCATTGTAGTTTTGATTTGCATTTCTCTAATAATTAGTGATGTTAAGCATCATTTCATGTGTTTGTTGGCAGTCTGTATATCTTCTTTGGAGAAATGTCTGTTTAGGTCTTCTGCCCATTTTTGGATTGGGTTGTTTGTTTTTTTGATATTGAGCTGCATGAGCTGCTTGTAAGTTTTGGAGATTAATCCTTTGTCAGCTGCTTCATTTGCATATATTTGCTCCCATTCTGAGGGTTGTCTTTTCGTCTTGTTTATGGTTTCCTTCACTGTGCAAAAGCTTTTAAGTTTCATTAGGTCCCATTTGTTTGTTTTTATTTCCATTTATCTAGGAGGTGGGTCAAAAAGGATATTGCTGTGATTTATGTCATAGAGCGTTCTGCCTATGTTTTCCTCTAAGGGTTTTATAGTGTCTGGCCTTACATTTAGGTCTTTAATCCATTTTGAATTTATTTTTGTGTATGGTGTTAGGGAGTGTTCTAATTTCATTCTTTTACATGTAGCTGTCCAGTCTTCCCAGCACCACTTATTGAAGAGGCTGTCTTTTCTCCATTGTATATTCTTGCCTCCTTTATTAAAAATAAGGCGACCATAAGCATGGGTTTATCTCTGGGCTTTCTATCCTGTTCCATTTTTCTATATTTCTGTTTTTGTGCCAGTACCATACTGTCTTGATTACTGTAGCATTGCAGTATAGTCTGAAGTCCGGGAACCTGATACCTCCGGCTCTGTTTGTCTTTTTCAAGATTGCTTTGGCTATTCGGGGTCTTTAGTGTTTCCATACAAATTGTGAAATTTTTTGTTCTAGTCCTTTGAAAAATGCCATTGGTAGTTTGATAGGGATTGCATTGAATCTGTAGATTGCTTTGGGTAGTATAGTCATTTTCACAATGTTGATTCTTCCAATCCAAGAACATGATAGATCTCGCCATCTGTTTGTATCATCTTTAATTTCTTTCATCAGTGTCTTATAGTGTTGTGCATACAGGTCTTTTGTCTCCTTCGGTAGGTTTATTCCTAAGTATTTTATTCTTTTTGTCACTGTGGTAAATGGGAGTGTTTCCTTAATTTCTCTTTCAGATTTTTCATCATTGGTGTATAGGAATGCAAGAGATTGCTGTGCATAAATTTGTATCCTGATACTTTACCAAATTCATTGATTAGCTCTGGTAGTTTTCTGGTAGCGTCTTTAGGATTCTCTATGCATAGTATCATGTCATCTGCAAATAGTGACAGCTTTACTTCTTCTTTTCCAATTTGGATTCCTTTTATTTCTTTTTCTTCTCTGATTGCTGTGGCTAAAACCTCCAAAACTATGTTGAATAATAGTGGTGAGAGTGGGCAACCCTGTCTTGTTCCTGATCTTAGTGGAAATGGTTTCAGTTTTCCACCATTGAGAATGATGTTGGCTGTGGGTTTGTCATATATGGCCTTTATTATGTTGAGGTAAGTTCCCTCTATGCCTACTTTCTGCAGGGTTTTTATCATAAATGGGTGTTGAATTTTGTTGAAAGCTTTTTCTGCATCTATTGAGATGATCATATGGTTTTTCTCCTTCAATTTGTTAATATGGTGTATCACATTGATTGATTTGCATATATTGAAGAATCCTTGCATTCCTGGAATAAACCCTGCTTGATCATAGTGTATGATCCTTTTAATGTGCCGTTGCATTCTGTTTGCTAGTATTTTGTTGAGGATTTTTGCATCTGTGTTCATCAGTGATATTGGCCTGTAGTTTTCTTTCTTTGTGACACTTTTGTCTGGTTTTGGTATCAGGGTGATGGTGGCCTCGTAGAATGAGTTTGGGAGTGTTCCTCCCTCTGCTCTATTTTGGAAGAGTTTGAGGAGGATAGGTGTTAGCTCTTCTCTAAATGTTTGATAGAATTCACCTGTGAAGCCATATGGTCCTGGGCTTTTGATTTTTGGAAGATTTTTAATCACTGTCTCAATGTCAGTGCTCGTGATTGGTCTGTTTATATTTTCTGTTTCTTCCTGGTTCAGTCTCAGAAGGTTGTGCATTTCTAAGAATTTGTCCATTTCTTCCAGGTTGACCATTTTATTGGCATAGAGTTGCTTGTAGTAATCTCTCATGATCCTTTGTATTTCTGCAGTGTCAGTTATTACTTCTCCTTTTTCATTTCTAATTCTAATGATTTGTGTCTTCTCCCTTTTTTTCTTGATGAGTCTGGCTAATGGTTTATCAATTTTTTTTATCTTCTCAAAGGACCAGCTTTTAGTTTTATTGATCTTTGCTATCGTTTCCTTCATTTTTTTTTCATTTATTTCTGATCTGATCTTTATGATTTCTTTCCTTCTGCTAACTTTGGGGTTTTATTGTTCTTCTTTCTCAAATTGCTTTAGGTGTAAAGTTAGGTTGTTTATTTGAGATTTTTCTTGTTTCTTGAGGTAGAATTGTATTGCTATAAACTTCCCTCTTGGAACTGCTTTTGCTGCATCCCATATGTTTTGGGTCATCGTGTTTTCATTGTCATTTTTTTCTAGGTATTTTTTGATTTCCTCTTTGACTTCTTCAGTGATCCCTTGTTTATTAAGTAGTGTATTGTTTAGCCTCCATGTATTTGTTGCCCCTTTCCTGTACCAGTTGGATGCTGTATTAATTATTTTAGTCTGACAATACATTTTAACGTTTGTAAGGCAAGACCTCATTATAACTCTTTTGTCGCAAAACTTTCTTAGCAATTCTTGATACCTGCTTGTTAAGGAGATCGTAAGTGATTGAGTGGGAGACTAGAGTCAATACAGTTAGAATCATGCTGGTTTCCATTGGAAAGGGCCATGAAAAGAGGAGAGTTGTGGAGAGCAGACACTTAAAGCTGGGACCACAAAAAATCCATCTGAGAGCTTCTAGTATCCAACTGATGGGACTTCCAGAGTGATACCACTGTGATAGGTCTCAGTACCTCCGGAAGATGGATAAATCAAGGCATATACATATATTTTCCAAAAAAGGATACAACTTTCATTCTGTCTCAGTTAAATAGACTATTTAGGAATAAAGAATTATCCTTTGGATATGATATTCAACTTTTGGAATTTGACGCAGATATGTAAACATACATACTATACAGCAGGGGTTCCCAACCCCCGTTAGGAGCTAGGCCACACAGCAGGAGGCGAGTGGTGGGCAGCAAAGCTTCATCTTCTCCCCACTGCTCGTGTTACCACCTGAACCATCCCTTCCCAACCCCTGTCCATGGAAAAATTGCCTTCCACGTAACCAGTCCCTGGTGCCAAAAAAGTTGGGGACTGCTGGTATACAGTACAGGTGTACCTCGTTTTATTGTGCTTTGCTTTATTGTAATTTTTACACATTGTAGCTTTGTGGCAAGCCTGCATTGGGCAAGTCTATTGACACCATTTTTCTAACAGCATTATTTTTTAATTAATGTATGTACATTATTTTTAGACAGAATGCTATTGTACACTTAACAGACGACAGTATAGTGTAAACATAGCTTTTATATGCACTGGGAAACCAACATATTCATGTGACTCACTTTATTGTGATACTTGCTTTATGTGGTGTCTGGAACCAAAGTCACAATATCTCCAAGGTACGCCTGTAATGTATGTTTGAAAACATACATAGCAACACAGTATACACTTCCCTACACATGTACACACACATATATAGACATATTTATAAACATACCCATGTAGATGGATATAATATATTGAAATTAAGCATTTTCATTGTTTGAGGTTCTTGTAACAAATGGAGAACCACTATAGTAAAACCTTACTAAGGTTGTAAATACGCCCATCACAGGTTAAGCCAGAGACTCTAACATCAGCCTTAGGAACTATATTCTAAAGAGCTGAGTGTTCTTTACCTGTGTTTCTCTGTGCTGAGAATATTTCCATGAGAATTTCACCCCAATTCTCCCCTTTGAAGTGTGATAGAATGTATCATTCCTATTTCTATCCATAGGGAGCATGTAGAAAACAAGAAGTGGTATTGAAAGACAGAGGCACTGTAAACACAAAGAAAACTGATTGGAACAAAGACCCTCTGGCAATCAGGGGGAAAACCAGCAGAAGCCCCATTGTACATCTTTCCCACCCTATTCCCCGGAAGTAAAGAGAATGAGCAGAAATCTAAATCCAACATAACAGCATTTGGACCTGTTGGCTCAGTGCCTTCTCTGGAGAAGCAAGGTCACTGAGCAGTTAGTTCTCAGGACTGCATTTTCCTGGGTAGTTAATGGCCTTGGTCACCCAGCATCAGTGCCCTTCCCTTTTTTCTTTGTTTTGACCATATCCTACTCACTGGGTTTCACTAATTTTCAAAGAAAGCTCACCTACTTCCCAAGCATCTCATCTGAGAGAAGTGCTTAGCTAGAAGTCAAATCTCCGGAGGAGAGGTCTTTGCCAGTCTGCTGGCTAGTGGACTTCTCTGCATATTCTGTGTTTAGCAAACAGTATATCCGATCTCAGACGTTGCATGACTTTTAATCATTAACTCATCCACTCGCTCCTCCTCAGGTCAAAGAGATAGGAAATTTTGAGTGTGATATGATTTTTGTTGTTGGGGATTTTTTGAAATCTTCTCTTTGCAAAGATTGTGGCTAGCAGGGGAAGAGATAGGGGGCTCAAAGGTATTCATATATAGAAGACGTTTCTAGTATCTTGTGTCTAGGTCAGCATCCTTCCAGTGCACAGGAGAAAAGAAGCAGAGTTCCAGGATAAGAACGATGAGACGTTTAACCCATTTAGAAGGCACAACTGCTGAGAGAATTTAAGAACTAGGGATCCAGATGCGTTGACGTGAAAAGTTAACAGCTTAGACATAAGAACCTCTTGCTCGTAGCAGTTGAATGAGGGTAAGCTGAAAAGTTATATCAGGGGACTTGATGTTTCTTAAGCCTCCTTTCGATCAGGAAAATATCACCTGTGTCATATTCCTGTCTTTGGTTCTCAGAACCTGATATGGTCTGAGGAGAGATGGAATCACAGTTGGTTGCATACTTGGGAAATACATGTTACTGAAATACATCCAGCCCGTCACACGAAGTCTTTGCTCAGGGTCAGTGCTGGTCCTGTGTTGGAGTAGCCAATTCTTTTATTTTCACTTATGAGCAAATGAGATCAATATACCAGTACTTACTCTTACGTCAGTTGGTAAAGTACGATTTGGTGCTGAAACCCAGCACGTCCTCTCTGTGCTACTTCAGTTCAGTTGTACGAAAAGCTAGAAAGAGAAAACAAGATATTAATCCAAGTACCTTATTGAAAATAAATGTGTTTAATAACAAAATTGAAAAGAAGTTATTGTTTTCACCCAATATAGTAGAGTACTTGCCTAGTTTCATAGTGTCCCTCCCAGCAAGGTACAAGGTTATTCCTATCTAGAAAGAGATTCTTCCCTCATCATACAAACATTGAGAATTGTTTCTCATATTTACTTTCAACTTCTGTGAGGACTCTAAATTAGATTCCTCTCCATTTTCCTCCTCGGTCTTTACCGAGGTCCTTGTCTTGAATTTGTGACCCCACAATTATTTTTATAATTACAGACTATGTTGTTAATGATACCTGATGAGGCTGTCCTTGCCAGCGGTCATTGGAGAGCAAAATCTTTTTCAATTTGATTTACCCACAGTGACGTCAAAAGCAGCCTGAGTAATTACTAATAAAATCCACAAGTCAATACGTGCTCTCTTTTCTAACTATTACGAATGTGCCTCCTTAGTTTCCTTCTCACTGTGGTTTGTTTGTGGAGTGTATTATTAGTGTAACAGGCCCTGAGTGTAACAACCCTATTCATTCTGGGACAGAATTTGGGATGAGGCATGCATACCTTGGAGCCCACCCAAAAGGTTGAATTACTTAAATACCAGGAAGCTCTTATTAAAAGGTAATCTCACCCTGCCAAGCGGTATGATGGCCCGGGCCACACGGAGAACATTCCACAGAAGCCACAGTGTGTAGTGAAATTTGAGAGCTGCTTTTAGTTTTGCAGAAAATTGATGAGTTAGTCACTGTAGTAGAATCTATTTCATAGCTATGGTTAAATTCCCCGTAGATCTGCTTAATCTTCTCATGTAACTCTTTTACCAGCCCGTTCTCGTTTATAAAAGCAACACGAACCAAAGATGGTTGGTATTTGCGGTTGCTGTTTGTTTTCTGTTGGTATCCACCAGGCTTGGCTGAAATTCAGGTAACCAGTAGCTTAGCTATTTCCAGCTTGCTGTGGTCAATGCTGTGGAAATTATTACTGAGATAAATATACTTTTGCAGAGAACGTGATGAGCGCTGGCTGGATTGCCCTGGGCTTTCATCAAACGCTGGCCAGAAAGAAATATGAATGTGAGAGCATACATAACTCAAATTGTTCTCCCGTCTTAGCGATATGGACTAAAGATGCAATTATGAATCATGACTTATGAGTTGAATTTAGGTCAACAGAAGCTCGCTAATTCTTTCTCCTGCTAACCACAGCCTGTATCTTTATCTTCTTTGGAACACTATCCCAACTCCTGGGAGGGATTCAATAAGAATAATGGGACATCTAGTAAGACTAAAATGATTTCACAGTTTGCTAGTACGCTATGAATAAGGAAACCTAGACATCCTTTTTGAGCATAGCAAAGGTTTGTCTTGATTTTTACTCTATTTTTTTTCATGGATCAGTCTTTCAGACTTGGGGATTTGTGATAGGTATTCTCATCTCTCCTGCAAACTGGCAAACAAAAATGCACAAATCTTAGAAGATGAAATTGGAAATGCCAGTGGGGATTTTTCAATGCAATTTTTCTCTGTTTTTTTAAAATTAGTCTAGTCAATAAAAAATTCCTCTACACATCCTCAAACTTCACTGCTCCCAGGCGGCTATTACTGAAGCCATTACTCATCTCTAAAGTGGAGAAATCTAAGGACACAGTCACTGACTGTAATCACTTTAGGAAGAAAAAAAAACCTTGGAGAGCTGATGGCATGTCTGAGTTATAGGAAGAACCCCAGAAGATGATACATGTACTGTAGTGGAAGAGATTAAATTGATTAATGAAATTGATTTTTTAAATCTATTAATGTAGAGAAAAATTGGAGGGTAAAGAAGAACTGATTTTAATGAGCTCCGTTCTTAAATTATCTTTTTATTTGCAATTTAACATTTTTTGCGATGCTGAGAGATTCAGTGGAACCCAAGGAGCAGGGAAGAATATACTTAGAGAAGAGAGGTTTATATTCTGATTGGAAATTTAAATCTTTTAAATTTCAAAGGATTTAAAAGATAAACAGTAAATGCCAGAAAACAGACTTATCAGAAGAAGTAGACTAGATAGGTGTAACTTGTTGGTTCTCTTTCCACCCCTTCAAATCCATGCTCTGGACTCCTGGATAAGTTCTTGGGCCAGTTCTATAGCCTTCATTACTTCTTTTAAGGCCAGGAACCATCTTGCCAATACTTAAAAAAAAAATTCCATCTTCTGAGTAGTATAAAAACTCCAGATTTGTATCCAGTTAATATTTGAGCCCGACCCCACTCCCCCTGCAGTTTGAGGTCGGGCTCCTCTTCAGTTAGCTGGCTCCTTTCTCATGCCCCCCAGGGTCTAGGGTCCAGCCCAGACCCAAGGTGACTGGGGGATGGGCACATCTGATGGAGTTGGTGCAGCCGCCTTGTGGCATCAGGACTTTTGTAGCGGTTGCACAATTGCTGCTTCTTTCTCTTCTGAGGCCCTTTTGTAGCTTTCTTGGAGAGCACCAGGCTGGAAGCGTCCAACTTCAGTTCCCTTGACTTGGCTTTACCACCTGTACTGGCTGCTCCCTTCTGGCTGACCCCAGACCTCCCCCCTCCCCTCCCCCTCCAGCTGCATGGGCCTCCTACCTCCCCCAGCTCCTGGGTTTCTGATCTCTGCTCAGTCATTTGCCTTTCCGGCCAGAATTCCTTTCTGATGGCTGGCAGCTGGCTCATTTCCCCCTCTGCTCTTCACTATCACTAGGCAGATATGACCCTCACTACATCCAGGGGGTACTCACAAACTTCTGAGTAGTTCCTTACAGCCCTCATTTGACTCCTGATGGGCAAGACCTCCCATCCCTTTCTCCCTGATGGTTTTCTCCAAATGAATTCTTTACCTTCCCTATCAGTGTGGAGGTATGGGGTGGGCTAAAGCTGAAAAGGTTTCCCAGTTTTTTGGTGGATCCTCATAGTTGGTCCAGCACTTCACTTCAGGATGAGAAAATAGTGGCATCCTCTGAATTAGCTGCCTTTGGGACCTCTGCTAAAATGGAGACAGAGGGGATCCCGTTTTCATATCCTCAAATAATTAAAGTGGGCTTCAGGTATTTTCTTTCTTTCTTTGGATTGTTTCCTTTAAACCTGTATTTTATCCCCATGATTTCCTTTGACCTGGACCATCTGGGGTCCCAGAGAGAGTTCATGAGGACCACCAATATTGGTGGTGGTTTGCTGGAGCCCTTCCCACAGACTCTGGGCAGCGAGGGAAGGATCCACAGATGGCGGGTGTGCCCACACCGGCTCCCATCCAGTCCCGCCTGCTGGGGAGCAGGGCTCTTGTCTGGAAGGACTTGGGAAGCTACCCAGAACCATGCCTTCTGCCCACTGAAGCACAGCATAATGGCGTTGGAAGACGAATGCTTCAGTAAGCAGTAAACGCTGATTTCTGGCTACGTTAATTTTTCATTTTACGGTCTTTGTGGCCATTCGAGGTGATAAGATTAAGCTGTAAAACCAGATTACCATTCTCCTTTTAATAGCTGAATATAAAAGCAGCACTGTTCTCCCTAAGTGCTACCCTGGCTTCCCACCTTTCTTGATATGTTATCTATCCGGAAGACAACAGCAGATTTAAAAGCATAAGAGAAGTGTTAAAACTAAACGGAACTGGCGAGAGAGCTTATGAATAATTAAATCCATCTAGACATCCTCGTAAGAGATCGTTCGCTTGGCCTTGGAATCCATACGCTAGTGAGTAACAAAGAATACAGTTGCTGTACGAGCTCCCAGGAAGCTTCAGCTCTTCACAGGAAGGATGCTCAGTGAGAAGGGAAAAGCAGAAAACTGCCCACACAAATTCTTTGTTCAAAACAATTTAGTTTTATCCCATAGTTTCAACATGTCAGTAACACAATCTGTTATGTTGCAATTGAATTTTGGAAAGTTCTCAAGAAATTTTAAGTCTTAGTCATTATTTCCTGAAGTTCTACTAAATTAGTAACATTGCAGGCTAGTGACTCAATTTTGTTCTTATATCATTGTTCATAGTCTTAATGCACATAGATCGTGCCCTGTTATATAACATTTAACGTAGGAACATTCACAAGGGACACTTGTGGTTCTAATTCTATATCATTGTTGCTTACTACTTTAAAATGGGAAAGTGGGAGGCTTCATACGATTTCTGTAATTAATTTTAAAACAGCATTTTATAAAATGCTGTTTGGATAAAGATTTTGTTTATATTGGGAAGGGGGGGAAAATCCTAAATGTCTTTTACTCAGAGAGATTTTCATTTTCCAGTTTTATCATTAGGCTACACACAATCACAGTTACTCAGCCAACACTGAGACTCTCTTGCAAAGCTGCCCCACCAGAATATTCCAGTAAAAGGACGTGAGATCTAGTGGAGAGTGTTGTTGTTAGAGCTTTGCTAGATCATAACCTTTCCCACATACACCTCACCCCCCTCCACACACACAGGTTCACTCCATCACCAGTTCCGAACAGAATTGGCATCTAACTGCTGCTTTCCGGCTTGGCCTTCATCACCTTGGTCCAACCCCCCCTCATGTCTCACGGGGACTAGATTGGTGTCAGGTGCCTCCTACATAGAGCAGCTAGAAGAATCCTGTATTTCTTCCTCCTTAAAATCCCTCAGAAGCTGCTCACCGGGAAGAAAATCCCAGCTCAGAGACCTTGCCTGATCCAGCCCTGCCCCCTGCCACCTCATCTCTTAGCCCCTTGGGCTCTCTGTGTTCTCACTCACACTGCCCTCCACCCAAGCACTTCCCTACCTCAGGGCCTTTGCACGTGTTGTTCCTCTGCCTGGAATGCTCTTCCTCCAGATTTTGAACTCATTGGCTCCTCCTTTTCCCTCGGGGTTAATAAAAATATCTCCCCCTCGGAGAAGCCTTTCTAGCCTCCAATCTAGGACCCTCCTCCTTCCCCGAGTTGTTTCAGTCTCCCTCTTTATTCCCTCATCAGATGTCTCCCAATCAGTAATTATCCTATTTGTTCCATTGGATGCCTGCTCTGTGACACCAGGGACAGGGTATTCTTTGTTCATTGCTGAATCCCCAGTATGGAGAACAGTGCAAGTCGTATGGGCTCGAATACAACTTGGAGGGAGTGAATACGTGTAGCTGCTACGTGTATGGATGGATTTTTCCTATGTAAAATTATTGTTGATCATGCAGGGCTGTGTATCTTGCCATGTCTTCATTATTTAAAATTGCAGTCATATTTTCTCATCAATTTAACATAGTTGCAGTCGATCTGCAAAAGCTCTATTTCTAGTCCCAAACCTAAGAGCCTATGACCCTCGCTTTCACCCTCTTCTTGCAGAGAATCTATGGGCTCTAACCCTAACCCTAACTTAATCATATCTATGGGGCTGAAATGCAGCCAGAATGCTGAATTAAAATATTGAAAGACTCCAGTTTGTGGGTAATTAGTGCCTGCCATGACTGTGGCCCCCCAAGGATCCTTCCCTCTTCCTTGGGAGGCCCCTGTGGGCACTGCTGGAGTGGGCCAGAGCATGAGGCCTGGATGACAGCAAGGTGGTGGTGCCCCGAGAAGGCACTGGGACCCTAGCGAGCAAACACGTGACGCCTATTTGGCACCCCCATGGCTGTAACCACCTGCTGATGCTTCCTCACAGTCGCCCTCATATGGCTACTTTGGGGAACTGCAGCCTCTTCAGTGTTACCGTTTCTATTAATGCCTCTTGGCATGTGTACCATTTCTGTTTAATACTCTCGTGTTACTTGATCTTTTACCTGCACTCTAAAATGGGAATGTCCTATTTTTCCCAAATATTTATATCATGTTTTCTTTCATCATTGTGTGAGTAAACTCTCTCAAGTAAAAATACTTGAAGTTCTCATGCTGTAGTTTGAATGTGATCTTTTCAGAAAATAACGTCATCATCATCACTGTTACTCTTGTCAAACTGTAGTAATAATATCTACAGTAATGATTCCCCTACTAGAGTAAGGATGAACTTGATTTTTAAAATCTAGTGGTTTTAAAGTATAAGTTCATTTTTAAGAACTTAGCTGACATGGTCAACTGAGAATCAGGGGCACTATGAATTGACAGTCAGCTTTCTCTCCACTGCTTTGTTGCGTACTTTTGAGTGTTTGCTGTGATGAATCTGAAATCATTCACTTCCCCCAAAAATAATTTGGGTGGGGAGAGCTGATCTTTAACTTTCACTTATTTGGGCTGGCATATATATTTTTTAACCTCTCTCTTCCTGGTCTCTCTAAATAACAGAGTACGTTTCCTGATGGGGGGACGTCACGGAGAATTTAAGTTCCTGCCTCCCTCTGGCTATGCCCCTTGCTACGAAGCCTTACTTCCAAAAGAAAAGATGAGATTGGAGCCTGTCAAAGAGTATAAACGTGATGCTGAAGGTGTTCGAGATCTGCTGGGTACCACCCAGTTCCTCTCCCAAGCTTCTTTCATTCCGTGCCCCATAGATACCAGTCAGGTAGGTTTGAGCTGCCAGCAGAAGGCAGCCCACGGAGATGATGCTGCATTGTCTTTGAAACATTCTTATCATACATTCTACTGAATTGTCGTGATGTGTGAACGACCATTATGCTTCACGTTTCCACCATATGTGCAATTGAGCTCTTGAAGGATTTTGCAACCAATGAACATGTTAAGCACTTGCTACATGCAAGGCACTGTACTAGGTTCTGTGAGGCATAGGCAGACGTGTGACAGTATTCTCTGGGAATGCACAACCAAGCTGAAGAGATAAGAAGCAAATGTGTTAATTTTTTTCAAGTCCAAATGTAATATGCAGAATGATCGTGTACACAAATAAATGCTAGAGACGTCCTTTATGCTAGAATGTTTCTAAAAGTCTGTGTAGAGAGAATGGCATTCAGTCAGGACCCTTTAATAAACTTAAATGGGGAGGGGCGTCCAGGGGTGAAGTAACAGGAATGGGATGAATAAGAGCCTGGAAGTAGAAGCACAAAATAGGGACAGGTGGCAATGAATATTCTCCTGTGGCTGGATGCTTGGAGGACGAGCAGGTAGGAGAAGCGTGGGAAGTAAAACTGAAAGCAACAGGGGAGAGCATGGAGACCTCAGAAGGTGCTGGTAAATAGACATTTTCTTTTTTTTTTTTAAGTCTTTATTGGAGTATAATTGCTTTATAACGTTGTGTTAGTTTCTGGTGTATAACAAAGTGAATCAGCGATACGTACAGACATATCCCCATATCCCCATATCCCCTCCCTCCTGCGTCTCCCTCCCACCCTCCCTATCCCACCCCTCTAGGTGGTCACAAAGCACCGAGCTGATCTCCCTGTGCCACACGGCTGCTTCCCACTAGCTATCTATTTTACATTTGGTAGTATGTATAAGTCCATGCCACTCTCTCACTTCGAAATGGACATTTTCTTTCCCTTCCCAGGGTCTCTGTTTTGACAGACACACGTTCACACAGTTATGATGAGGAACATACAACAGCTTTCCAGTGCCTCTGCCATGCCAGTGCTATTCACATCACTATTCTAGATGTTAGAGAAAATAAGTGTAAAGGCACCTTGTCTCTGAGGCACTTGGGATAATAGTTTGTAGGATTATGGCTCTTTTAACCTGTAGATGGTCTCTACAGTATATTTTCCCATAATACCTCTATGGCCCTCTTACATTCAGCTCTGTGTGTGTGGTCATGCATCTGCTTCTTACCTCCTGTAGCTAATGATTGTGAATTCTCATTGTCTAGAAATCACAGTGTCTCTCTGTCTGCTTCACAGAGCCTAGTACAACACCAGGAATGTAGCTGGAGTTGAGAATGTTGATAGGAAACGAGGTAGGAGTTTGTGAGCCAGAGGTAATCCTAGGAATCGGATCATCTGCTTGCTGTGTATTTTAGATAAGAAGTTTGAGGGCCAAAGAACTAAACTAGCTTTTCTGTGGACACAAGGTGGTTAGTGCCCAAGCAGGGAGAGGTTGTACACATGGACATGGTTCCTACTTCTCTGTGCTGCCCTCCTTACCAAGTTATCAGAGACGTAGATATTACTCAGAAAAGGCTTCCTGGAGGAAGCAGGCCTCAAAGAGAGTTCAAAAGAATGAGGGGAAGTTTTGATGAGGGAGGAAAGAATACTGGACCAGAGTGAGAAGAGTTTCTAAACATACAGAATAGAAGATTTGAAAATCAAAGAGTGGAGATAAATCAACAAGCCAGATGAACTTTGATGTCTGGACCCAAAGCTGAATATGTATAGACCCTGGAATGAGGGAAATGTTGCTGGGAATCAAATAATAAGGAAGTTCTCTTTGGAAAGGTGCAATTTATTATTTTGAATGAGACTTTGTAATTTTTTAGAATCTATCAGTCTGTGAAATTATTGTCTAAAGAGAAGTTAAATACAAGATACACAGTCAACTCCGTCCTGCTTGGGGCACATTAACCAGTTTGCAGATAAAATGTTGTTGACTAGATCCCTGTCCTTCAGTGCTACCTGTGTCCAGTGCTTGAAGCACCCCCAGGCCCTTGCTGAGCGCTGCGGGGGAGGAGCCCAACTCCTACCAGCCTTTCCTGGGGATGTCAGTCTCAGGCCCCAGACACCCAGGAGGCAGTTACCAAGCCAATATTACTCTATCCCAGCTAGTCACCAATTGAGGTCACTGAAATTATGATGCAGGATTGTTTGTGGAGGCTTCTTTCCACGTTTCCCCCTTTTGCTGAAGCAAGTGGTTCCTTCACATGGAAATCCCCCTTCAGGCTGTGATTAATTTAAACAGATTAAATTAGTTAACCAAGAAAACTCAAATACAGTTGTCATTTGTTTACTAATAATTTTCCCCACTTTGCTCCTTATCAAAACATTATGCCACGTAACTTTGACTTTTCAATAATAAGTTGGTTTTTTTTTAAAGAGTGTCTTTAGTTGAAAGGCCAATAGTGGTTATGACACATAGTTAAAATATTTTATTGCTACTTTTCTCTGTGGTCTCCTTATACATCACTGACTTAATATACTTTTTCTACAAAAAAAAATATACACTTTTTTTTCCATGAGCGCCCCTCCTTGAAAATAATTGGGATTTTTGCAAGTAGTGGAAACACTAATAATCATTATAATAGAGCTAGAATTGTAGGAGCCAGGGAGGTGATACAGAAGGGAAACAGGTCAAGTGTGCAGGCCCTCCTAAAGCAGGGGGCCATTTCTTAGCCCCAGCTGACTAGTTGCCAGGCAAAAGTGTGGGGCCAATGTTAGCAATCTTTCAACTGGTCAGGGGAAATTAGAAATCTGGATTTTTATATGAAATCTCCTATTTCTTAGGAGCTATCAACTAATAAATGAAAATGGCAATAATTAATTGTTTACTGTTATAATTGTAGTAGTAGTAAATTAAAGAAAGGGGGAAAAAAAGAGAAATTTGAGTCCTCAGTTGGTGACCTTTGTGGAGAGACATGAGCAAGGTACCAGGAAAACACAGAGAAACTTTTCCTGAAGGTACCTGGGGAAGACCTCCAAAAGGTAGTGAGGAATTTGAGCTAACTCCAGAAAGATAAATACTGAGGGAGTTTGTATTAAGACCAGAGCTGGACAGCAGCTAAAGGGGTAAAGACAGATTTTTGCTTAGAAGTTATTGCAGTAGGGGAAAAGGAACTCCACTATAGAGCTGGGGTCAGTTCTGAATACAACACAAACAACTGGGGATTTGCAGCCAAGGAGCAGGTTTGGGGTGCAGGTGGGGTGGGCGTGTCAGTGACGGAAAATTACTAAGAGGAACATCACGGGTTGGGATGGATTCTTGCTAAACTGATCTAACAGGATTCTTACTGAGGGCAGGTCAGATAGATCTGATATCACCTGGGGGAGGATGGGGGATGAATAAGTTTGATCAGACATGGAGGATGATCACATATTCAAGGGTGTAGATTGTCACTAAACTAATTTAGCAAGATTCTAGCTAGAACTGGGATCTTGAGGACAAGGCCCAAGGATCGAGCCTAGTCAGAAATGGCTCAGATGCACCCATCTAGAGCTTGGTCCAAGGAGAAAGTCTTTGTCATTTGCCATGTAGCATGGGGGTAGGAAGTATACATATGATGTGTATCATGGGGAGTACTAATAAGAATTAAGGTTCCGTGTGCAAGGGCACAGAACTGAGCGACAGTGTGACCTTTGGGGAGAATGTCAGGAGCTTTGAAAGGATGTGTTTGGGAGGACCGTGACAAGAGGACTGAAGAATGGCACTATATGCTTGGTTAATACATCTAGTCTGTGTCTTGGGAGTGTCAAGGGGCACTTGGATGTACTCAGGAGGAGAGTGTTTTGATGTGGTTGTGTTGTCGTGAGCTCATCACTCTGGCCACAGTGTGAAGAATAGATTGGCGGGGAGTTGGGGAGACCAATTGCAAAGCTCTTGCGATGGTCCGGGTAGAAAATAACGAGGTTGAGTGACGTAGAGGAGGGGAACCTTCAGAAAGATGATTAGGAAATAAACATGTTGGATTTTGTGACTCATTAGGTGTTGTTGGTGGGGGATGTAATGCCAAGAGAAAAGACACTAAGATGACTTTATGGTGGGGTCCTTCAACGAAAAGAGAAAATACAAATAAGACAAGAAAAAGGTTTTGAAGGAAAAATAATGAATTCAGCTTTGAATAACATGCTGAGTTCACTTTGGTGGGAAAATCCTGCAGGTAGTTGGAATAGTAGGTCTGAACTTCAGGAGAGACCATGGCTGGAGGCTGGATGGTCAGGAGTGACCATCTGCAAGTGGATGAGATCTCTCCCAAGGAGCGAGTATAGAGGAAGGGGAGATACGGTCCAGGGGAAGCCAAGAGAGGAAGGAATCTCTAGAAGTAGCCCCTCCTGGGTGATGTGTAGAGAATTCAACTGGGGCACACGATCTGTCTAGATTTTATGACAGATTTCAGTACGGTTGATTCTTGCAGTTGTCACTTCTCACTTCTTCCTTTTCCTTTTAGGTTGTTTTACCACCTCACCTAGAGAAGATCCGAGACAGGCTGGCTGAAAACATCCACGAGCTTTGGGGAATGAATAAAATAGAGCTTGGCTGGACTTTTGGCAAGGTGTGTGTTTGAGTGGCCGGGCCAGGGTGGAGGGTTGGGTTGCCTTGTTACCTGGAAGCGTTCTTCAAAGACTCACATGAGAAACAAACCTCACAAGCCCAAACCCACTGGTTCTTACTGACTCCCATCCAGCTCTCACTGAGTACAGCAGCCTTGCTTGGGAGTTTGTTGAACTGCAGTCAGGAGTGCTGGGGAGACCAGCACTGCACAGACAGACCCAGGAGCCTGTCTCCTTCTTACTCCCAGATGCTCGTCTTTTTCTTCAGGGAATATCGAATGTGGTTAACCCTTAGCTCCTCCTTCAGAGCCTCACATCTCCCTTTCTCTTCAGAAAAAGCTGTTCTCTCTGCATGGCTGGTGAAAAGAGGCTGATTCATTGTTGTGAGTCAGAATTTGTTTAGTGTGGTTTTCAGATGCATCACTAAGATTAATGGACACGCAGAGGAGGTTAAGGAATCTCTTTCACTAGAAAACATTTTTCAAAGAGGATGTAAATTGACTTTGTTCTGTGACTTGTATAAGGTCATGTCTGAGGGCAGAAGGATCTGTGATTCTGAAGCTCCCTACGACCCTGGCACTCTCAGATTATGCACATTCCAGCTTAGTTACTGAAAGCGCCCCTGCACTCTAGCGCTTATATATTGATATAGCTCCCATACATATCCTCCTTATATACGACCACCTCTTTGCTGTATGCTCTTTTAACACCACAGACCTCTCCTTTGAGAACGAATTACAATTGCAATTGTAAATTTATTTCTATGATGATTGTATTACTACTGCATCAGACTGTATCCTTCATGGGGCTGGGGCTACCCCAGCTCACCATTGAACTCCTAAGGTCTAGCTCACTGCCCACCACATAGTAGACATTCGACAAATGTTTGTGGAATGAATGAATGAATTAGTTAATGTCTGGATCTACACCGTCCAATACAATAGCTATGGGCCACATGTGGCTACTGAGCATTTAAAATGTGACTAGTCTGAGTTGAGACGTGCTGTAAGCGTAAAATACACATTGGATTTTCAAGACTTTCTATGAAAAACTAATATAAAGTAGCTCAGAAATAATTTCTTATATTAATTACTTGTTAAAATGGTAAGGTTCCAGGTGTATTGGGTTCAGTAAAATACATTATTAAAATTCATTTCACCTGGTTTTTTCGTTTGTTTTGTTTTGTTTTTGTTTTTTGTTTTCTTGCTTTTCTCATATGGCTACTAGGAAATTTGAAATTACAAATGTGGTTCACGTTGGTGGCTGACTTTGTGCTTCTGTTGGACAGTGCTGGCCCAGATTCTGTATTCCTTTATGTTCTGAAGAATGCTACCCTGCAGTGGCACTGTGGTTCCATGAGTTTTGGACAGGCAGGAGCATGACTACCACGCATAAAATGGCTTCTCTAGGAAAGTATGTTCTGAATGCAGACACTTGACTAGAAGCAGTCCACAGAACACAAGCCACTGGCAGCCTGGGGACGGCGTGTATCATCTATTAGAGGGAAGATCGTCTATTTGCCTATCAGCAAATAACTGTCTTTGTCTTGCCTGATATGAATTACCTGGGCCATGTTTCCAAAGCGTGTCTTTTCTGTTTCCTAAGGCAGTGCCAGTTGTCAAAACTTAAATTATATTCTTTCTTATGTTGTCACCTAGATACGGGATGACAACAAAAGACAACACCCCTGCCTTGTTGAGTTTTCAAAGCTACCTGAAACTGAGAAGAATTATAACCTACAAATGTCAACTGAAACCTTAAAGTGAGTGTTTAATTGAATTGAATTTGGACTAAACAGTGAGTGGATGATTTAATGCCTTATAACTAAACTACAAACCTGTTGTCTCTCGAAAACGTGATGCATTCTGACAGATTAGCCAGGATGGGGATTATTCATGCCACGAAAGGGTTCAGCATCGTGAATAACACATCTACTATTGTTATTTAGCATATATAGTTCTTTAGAGACCATTTGCTATTTGCCAGGGACAGGGAAAAGGTAGGCAGAAATAAAGAAGAGAAACTTAGAATCAAAGGACCAAGTGCCTCTTCTAGTTCATGTATAATCAAGGAAAGAAGATAAGATACATAGTAGGTTCTAGGTCATACTGAAATTGGACAACTTAACCTCTCTAAGTCTCCATTTTCTCATCTACAACATGAGGATAGTAATAGTTCTTATCTCTATATAATTGTTGTAATGGTTCAATGAGATGATAAATATTTTTAAAAAGATAAGGCATTTCTAAAAATGAATGGGAAAACATGGTTTAATTCACAAAAATTCCATTTAAAAGTAACTTTTAGCTTCTCTGTGATCCCACCTGTGGTTTAAACCCTGATTCAGATCTTCATTTTTTTAGCCCCATCTTATATCTCCCTTCTCGAATTCCCTTTGTGCTTGTTACCTGTGCTTCTCTGCATTGTATTTCTCTGTCTGATAGTTGGTGCAGAACTTTTTAACACTGTGGTCTTGCTGGCATAATGATGCTCTGTCAGGTTGCTTTGTCTCATAGGCTCCCCGTATGTGATGTCTTCCATCACACCGACCCTTCTTGAGGATGTGGCTTTGGTACCTCATGGTGTCCAACACAGCTCAAGACACTTCGTACAGGGAGCACGTGGGAAATACTTGCTGACCTCTGGGTTCTCCCAAAGGGGCTATTAACTAACTTTTTGTTGCATTCTTGCTACCGTCTAAATCACGAGTTGGCAAACTAAGGTCCACAGGCCAATCTAATCAGCCACTTACTTTGGTAAAAAAGTTTATTGTAACAAAGCCAAGCTCGTCACTTTGTGTATTTTCTATGGCTGTTTTCGCTCTGTAATGGCAGAGGTGAGTAGTTGTAGCGGAGACATAAAGACCACAAAGCCTGAAACGTTTCCTCTCTCGCCCTTTACAGAAAAAGTCTGGTAACCTCTGGTCTAAGTGAATGAATATTGTATGTTTTTATCACACAGGTTAGGGTTCTCGCTGTCCTTCACCTTGCAGTTGACCCTTGTTTCCTCTCTCTGTTACGTCACAGAACCCTCCTGGCCCTGGGGTGCCACATCGCTCATGTTAACCCGGCTGCTGAAGAGGATCTCAGGAAGGTCAAGTTGCCCAAAAAGTAGGTGATCATTTAATGGTCAGAGACTTTAATGCTTCAGTCTGAATTTTTAAACTGGGAGGACAGGAGGCCCACGCACAGAGGCAGGTGATGGCCCCAGATACTTCTAGCACCAGCTCAGGATGTCTCCACCAGGTACCTAGACTGCCCTGAAACCCCCAGACGGAAGCCGGCTGAAGTAGAGTATTTTCAGTGCTTCTGCCTGGACCTATACTACTATCTACTAGGGTTAGTTTTGAGCCAGATGTGGCACTCAGATGGATACGCTGTGTTGGTCTATAAGAATAGCAGTTGGCACGGGAGCTTGAAGATCGTCGGTAGCCACAGCAAAGATTCAGTCCTCTGTCACTGGGCCAACCTTGCAAGTCCCTTGTGGAAATGTGCGTCACTGCCAAGATTTAATTTGGCCCCTAAATCTGCATGTGTCCTCTCCCTCTCGCCCGTGCATTCACCGAGCCATGTGTTCTCACACATTCAGATGCGAGCCCACGGGCGCATCCCCTGGCTCATTGCTCACCCGCACGTGTGCCAGCCTCGGGTGCGCACGCATTCACACCCAGGTGTCGTAATGACTTATGAGCCAAGGCAGTGCCAGCTCTTAATCAAATGCTTATCTTCCCCTTCCTCCCTGTGAAACTCCCAAGCTGCCAGGCTCCACTCTCAGAGGCAGCTCCTGGTGCCAAGAGCAGCTCATCTGAGAGGCAGCAGCTGAGAGGTGGCTGGGGGCGGCGCTCAGCAAGCAACACGTGTTGACTCTGCCCAAAGTCAGGCATCCCTAGAAGGTGGACGAGGGGCAATATCACGCCTACAGTCGACCTTGTATCTCGCGCTGCTCACAGGTTCTTGGGTCGAGTAGCGCTGGTCTGCAGGTCATCACATTTGGGCTCTGGCCCTGATCTGGGCAGTCCGTGGCCTTGGGGCCCTGGATGCCCCTGGACTCACATTCCCACGTGACTGTGGTCAGTTACTCTCCTGTGAGTCACTCCACACAGGGCCCTGCTCCTCTCCACTCACACGATGCGTCTGCCTGGACTCACACTGAGCTTTTCCCGTCTTCACGTTATCTATCAAATTATCTGTCGAATTACAGACATTTGTGACTCCTGGACTGGACAGCAAACCATGAAGATCATTCAAGCTCACAAACTCTCTCATGTTATGATTTTTTAAACTTCTCAAAATGAAGGTTTAGTTTTCTAAGACTGAGTGATCATTCTTTGCTGATTTGTAAGAAACCGTTTGGCTCAAGGTCCTGTCCGTGCCAATGTGGTCATAAGCTTTTGTGCTTTTGAAGCGAGACCAAGGAGCTTCGGGTGATGTTACATTACACGGAATGTGCCCATCGTTTGTAGGGCAGAGTAGTTTTCTTAGGAATAAGGGTGGATTTGCACAGACCATCCTCTTTCTCCAACGGTCGCCTTAATCTGCGACATGCATTGGCAAAAAGGATGGTGGATGGGGGTCTTCTACTAAAGACTTGAGATAGAGCTGAGCTGTCCATTCTGCCAAAGATAGAATCTGTGACTGTAGCCTTGTTTTCCTAGTGTTCTGACCCTGTGCTATTGGTCTCAAATCTGGAATGGGGGAGCCGTACAGTTCTGTTCAAAATATGTATTTTCCATTTACTTGTAGCTACATGATGTCCAATGGCTATAAGCCAGCCCCTTTGGATTTGTCTGATGTGAAGCTGTTACCTCCTCAAGAAATGTTAGTGGATAAGCTTGCAGAAAATGCACACAATGTTTGGGCAAAAGACAGAATAAGACAAGGATGGACCTATGGCATTCAACAGGTGAGACGTGCTGGGTCAGGCCTGCTGGAGAAGCCAGGTGATGTGATCGTGCATTAAAATGCCATTTTGCTTTGGTGGGTATTAGACTGGAAGGTGGAGGTTGCCCTTGCACTCTGTTCCTCATGCCTCAGCACCTTCCTTATTTATAGAATCATGGGGCTGGATGGAATTTGTAATGGTCACATTGATATTAACTCCAGGCATAATTCCAGTTTTTCAGCAATGGGTAGGCTTACGTTTCCTTTGTTGGTCGGGTTCACTTGTGATCATGTTGCCCTGTGTATATGGCCACTGGCCGCATCTTCTCTCATTCCCCGTCTTGTTGCTTGCCTCACGGAGGGCTGAGCTTTCGTGCACTCTCCAAGGCCAAGGTAAGGCTCGCATAAATCAGTGTCACAGCTCAGCAGTATTTCTGGGACGGTCCCAAGTATCTACCACTGAAGGGAAAGCTAGCCCAGGAGAGAGGCAGACGAGCCCACCAAGAAGCCTGTGCCCCCTTACTTCAGTCCACAGGGCCAAGATTCTTGGGCAGGGTTCTTAGTTTATCCAGAGGCAGCCTGAGAGCCCAGCAAGGAATTAAGTGGAGTTTAGAACCAGGGTTCGGCCCAAACCATCTGGTACACCTCTCACTCTGAAATGTCCCCCTCATCTCAGTAAGTACCGGGCTCAGGGAGGTTCAAGGATAGCTGTGTGCACACGTGTTCATTCATTCCTGAGCCTCCAAACCTGCACACGTCTGGAACCAAGAAGACCACAGCTGTGGAAACTGCGGCAGGGAAGGGAGTTGGGGGTTCAAAACAGCAGGTTAGGTTATGGTGACGTGTCACTGCTGTTGTCATTATTGTCTTCTTAGTCCCCAGTAAGGAACCGAGGAGGACTGTAATACAAATGTGTGCCTGCTACAATGAAATGGCCCCACTGTGGCTCTGCCACCTTTTCAGATGTTTCTCTGTGAGCAGAGATGTCTATTAAGAACTATTGGGACTTCCCTGGTGGCTCAGTAGTTAAGAATCCGCCTGCCAATGCAGGCGAAACAGGTTCGAGCCCTGGTCTGGGAAGATCCCACATACCGCAGAGCAACTAAGCCCGTGTGCCACAACTACCGAGCCT
Source organism: Tursiops truncatus (assembly GCF_011762595.2). Lineage (NCBI taxonomy): Eukaryota > Metazoa > Chordata > Mammalia > Artiodactyla > Delphinidae > Tursiops > Tursiops truncatus. The sequence continues at coordinate 76,841,755 of NC_047035.1, read as the reverse complement.
GCAAGCCGCAGCTACTGAGCCCGCGAGCCACAACTACTGAAGCCCGCGTGCCTAGAGCCCGTGCTCCACAACAAGAGAAGCCACCGCAATGAGAAGCCCACGCACCACAACGAAGAGTAGCCCCCGCTCACCGCAACTAGAGAAAGCCTGCACACGGCAACGAAGACCCAATGCAGCCAAAAATAAATAAATTTTAAAAATAATTTTAAAAAAAGAATCTGTTGTGAGGAGGCCATAACTGTTTGAATCATGGCATGCTCTTTCATAAGGGAATAGTTACGCAAACCCCCATCTGCCTTGCCTTGGGAATGGAGGTTTCTAACCAATTTCATGACACTTCATTTTATTCACAGGCTGGCATTATTGAAATGGGTTTTTTACTGCTAGTTTTGAATGTTAGTACAAATTTTCCATTTATACTCATTTAATCTTGAAGCAGCAAATATGTACATTGGTAAATATCAAGGCACTGGGAGAAGAGCTAGCAGACTCACCCGAGAAAACCAGGACCGTTGCTGGGAGTGTGTGAGTGGGACAAGCTCTTTGTAAAGATGATAATGCATTTTCTCAGCATCTCTTTTCTCTGGCTTCACATAGGATTTAAAGAACAAAAGAAATCCCCGTCTGGTACCCTATGCATTATTGGATGAGCGTACCAAGAAGTCAAATAGGGATAGCCTTCGTGAAGCTGTCCGGACTTTCGTTGGCTATGGCTATAACATTGAGCCATCAGACCAAGAACTAGGTAATCAGCGGAGATTGTTCCCTCTGGCCCCAGTTTACTAAACAGGTCTTCTTCTGGCGGAATGCTAACTTTCAACAGGTCTGACTTGCACTATTAGAAATGCTGGTGGTGCTAAACTCAATGGTGTATTTTAGAAGTGGGGGGAGGGCGGAGGGGCCGTGTTGATAATAAAGCAGTGTCCCATGGACAGATGTTTCTGTAACGAGCACGTCTATGACATAGTCCCACAGGGAGTAAGTTATCCTCCAGCATAGCTGAGCTTTTCAGGATATTCGGTCACAAAACCAAGTTACCTTTATTTCTCTTGTTTTCCAAACATGTGAATAGCAGCTTACTTTGGGGCCAGGTAATGTCATCTCTAAATTGAATTCTAGCACTGATTAAAATCACCAGCTTATGGTTATTTAACATGTCACTGCCATCTCATACCCCAGGGGATACCATAGGCTAGTGGGACAGTAAAACCTGGTTAAGGGGATGGATTTGGAGGAAGACAGACCTGGGTTCAAATCTTTGCTCTCCTTGGTTTATGGGGTCTAAGACCTTGAACAGGTGAAGCTCTCTGAGCCTCAATTTCTTCCAATAATACTGATTTCATAGGATTATTGTGAGGAAAAACCAAGATTTAGTTTCTACTGCAAAGCAATCACTCACTGAATGGTGGCTTGTATTGTTATTATGATACGATGACGAGTGATGATTATATTATGAACAGAATACTGTATTGGCTAGTAGCAGATCTGTCATCAGCCTTTGTTGTTGAAAGTCTTTCGAGGCATGCTCCCTAAATATTAAACCTATGTTCTCTCTCTCCCTCCTGCACCCTCTACTCCCTTTTCTTCTCGATAGCCGACCCAGCTGTGGAGAAAGTCAGCATAGACAAGATCCGCTTTTTCCGGGTAGAGCGCTCTTATGCAGTGAGATCTGGAAAGTGGTATTTTGAGTTTGAGGTAGTGACCGGAGGAGACATGCGTGTCGGCTGGGCCAGGCCAGGCTGTCGGCCTGACGTTGAGCTGGGGGCTGATGACCAAGCCTTTGTGTTTGAAGGCAGCAGGGTGAGTCTGGCTGGTGTCCGCACGTCCTCAGTCCGGGTTTTTCTGCTTCAGATATTTCCCCAGAAGTGAAAAGTGCTGAGTATCTGGATCTCTGGCTTCAAAAGGGAGGAGCCACCGCACTGGCTAATTGAGACCATAGAATGATCATCACTTAGTGTTTGTCCCTTCACTCTTTCCTCTGGAGAAAGGGAGGGCTGCACACTCTCGTCCTTTCCATAGCCACCTCCGTATCTGCCTTGCCTCTGAGCCCATGTTCGCCTCTTCAGGGGAGGCTCACAGAACACTGTGCAGCCAGTATGAGGGAAAATCTTACCACTTTGTCTTAGAGGGAGTTCGGCTTGTTTTCATAGCTGACTAGGTATTGGGAGACTCAGGCCACCTTTTCTGATGCGCCTTGTATATCTTGGTTTCATTCATCTGTAGATAGACCACTTCTCCCTGTGAGTTGTCCTTGGTAGGAAGGGAAGTGCCTTGTAGAAACCAGGTACCACTGCCCATTAGGAGAAGTTATTCATGGGGTCATTTCTCCAGTAGTACAGGGCCCTCTAGGCTAGGACCTCCATTGCTCTGAGCCCTCGCTCTTGTTTTCTAGGGCCAGCGTTGGCATCAAGGGAGTGGGTATTTTGGACGGACCTGGCAGCCAGGAGATGTGGTTGGATGTATGATTAACCTGGATGATGCTTCCATGATCTTCACGCTGAATGGGGAGTTGCTGATCACCAACAAAGGCTCTGAGCTTGCCTTCGCTGACTACGAGATTGACAATGGTAAATCCACCAGCTTTCCCCCCTTCCACCTCTACGAGATGAAAGGGAATCTAGGGAGCGGGGTGAGATCTTCTACCTCCTCACTTAGGACACACTGACCTTTGCAGATTTGAAACCCTGGTGGTGAAGATGAGGTCTTATGCTATCATTTTTGAAGGATCGAGACAAATAATATTAGATGATAGTTGATGTGTGCAGTGTAAATCTAAGTCTGAACTTGCCGAGAGGCTGACCAAGGGGCTCTCCTCTAATCCCCTGCCCTGTGCCTTGGCATGTTAAGGTACCTCACGTTTCCCGGTATCACAAAGGAAATGCTAATTGCATGTAGACTAATAACCCTGGCAGGAGAGAAAAGGTGGTGAGTTAAAGAATTATCCTCATATTCTGAATTGAATTGTCAATCTGAATGTCTGTGTAATTGACCTTGATGCTTTGATGAGAATCACTGAAACACAGAAGTTTGACTTAGCTATTCCCTTGAATGAAACAGAATTTATTTTGAAAGTCAAGCATGCTATGAAACCCAAGCACACTTGCACTTGTTAATGGCCGTGAATAGACTGCAGTCAGGGCAGTGCTTCCGGCTACACAGAGGAGCGATGGGCGCTTCTTATTTCCCATCGACAGAGCTACGTTATGTACCGAGGCTGTTGGCACCAGGAGAAGGGAGTACTGGACTGGGAGTTAGCTGACTCGCTCCTAACAAACTGTGTGGCTCCCAGACGGGCTTGGCTTGACTTCTCTGGGCTTTGCCTCCTACATCTGTACCAGAAAACAGGATGATAGACTGCATAAGTGCCAACATCCTTCTCAGTTGTAAAATTCTATGGCAGTGACTGAATACCAGCTGTGGTCACACCCCTGTGCTGGGTGCTTTGCCACTCTCTGCTGCTTCAGTAGAGACGAGAAGGAGGCAGGGAGGTCGAGAGGAAAAGAGGCTGCTCTGGTTTCCTGTCCTGCCTCTGCCCTTCCCACCTGTGACATCTCGGGTTGACTTTATTTAATGTCTTTTTACCTCGTTTCCTCCTCCGTAAATGATCAGGGTTCCTGGTAGCTTTAAATGTTTGAGACTTTACAAAAAGAAACAGTCCTCCCTCCCCACCCTGAAAGTTAAAAAAGATAAAACTGCACAGGCAAGAGCAGCAGAAATACGTGAGTATATTTTTTTGTTTTTTGGGTTTTTTTGCGGTACACGGGCCTCTCACTGTTGTGGCCTCTCCCGTTGCGGAGCATAGGCACCAGACGCGCAGGCTCAGCAGCCATGGCTCACGGGCCCAGCCGCTCCGCGGCATGTGGGATCTTCCCGGACCGGGGCACGAACCCGTATCCCCTGCGTCGGCAGGCGGACTCTCAACCACTGCGCCACCAGGGAAGCCCGAGTATGTATTTTTAATACATATAAAATATTACGTATTTACAATGTGTTTTGGCTTTACAAATCACTTTCACACTTTTTGCAGACATCTATTATCTGCAACATGCATATCCAACTGTACCTTAAAAGAGCTTCAAAGATTTTTCTAAGAGCCACATATCTGGGGTAATAGAAAAGTTGCAAATCAACGTATTTTCCTAGAAAGACAGGGTGACTGAAGCCAGATGGGGTCATATTTTAATGCCTTCTAAAAAGGTTTAAAATCAAAGTTTTGAAAAACATTTTTCTGGAAACAACTGGGAAAGATGTTGCCAGCAGAAAGAATGGTTTATGCACTGGTTCAGAGGCAAAGAGGGGGAAATCATGTCGGTGGGCATGAGGGCAGTGGAGAAGAGTATCCTCTGGCACTGCTCTTTGGAAACAGATATTTACCAAGTACCCATCACAGGCAGTGCTCTCTTCATGAGGCTGGAGGAAAATGAAGAATTAGAAGATTCAGATTCATCCCCAAGGAGCATAGCTCCCTAGAGCAGGAAGAGTCCAAAGACCAGAGACCTTGTTATGGTTCCCCTGAGTGTGGATTTGGGGAGGTTACTTGTCTATGAGACTTTGGCTCAACCTAAGGAGGAGACAAGACTCTTGTCTATGTGCAGAGTTCTAAGAATTCTGTAAAGTCTGAAGCCTTGCTACGCAAGGTGTGGTCCAGTTGTTATAAATGCAGACTCTCAGACCCCATGCCTGTCCTACTGATTCAGAAACTGCATTCAGACAAGACAGTCCGGTGGTCCCTATGCACTTGAAGGTATGAAAAGCAGTGGTCTAAAGTATACACAACTGTAAATAGTAGCAAAATTAAGGAGTTCATTTTCTAGTTGGAAAAATAAATCAGATGAAAATACGGAAAGGTAACTACCAGTGTGAAGCGGTGGGTTAAAAATGGCAAACGACCAATGCAGGATAAAAATTCTATAAGAATGGGGTTGGAACTGAAGGTTGAATAAAAAATATGAGCTGTCTACCTCTGAGGAGAAGGGTCTTCTTCTAAGGGGATGTGAGTCGAGTAACAGTGGAATCAGGAAACGGCAGGAAAGAGTGACGATACATTTTGGAAGATTTGTGTACGGAATTTACAGAAGATGAAGGTGGAAAGAAAAAGAAGGTGCAGATTATAGCCTCCAACATCAAGACTTGGTCTTTTTATTCAAAAAACTTTCTTTATTGTCTAATCTGGGCCCAGCATCCTTGGACTCCACTCTCTATGACATGGGGAGCTGTCCTAGGGTTTGTGCAGAAGAATACTATAAAGAAGAGGGATGTTTCAGGAGAACTCTGTTTTTAGAGATCAGCTGTGCTGTAATGAAAGAGATGCCTCATAGACCTTTTGTGTACAGAGACATGATTTAACCTTCAGAATAACTGAGTCTATTATTAGCACTCTGTTTTATCATAGAATTGTACTGTACTGTGTTAACACACTGTACTGTAGTATTGTATCGCACTTCAATCGCACAGAGACAAGATCATTGGGAGGCTCTTTCGGTTCTGTGATGGCTCAGGAGTCAGAGGAAGGGCAGTTGAGAGGGAGTCTGCATGCTTTTCTTTGATGACCATAACCCAGAGGCCTAGAATCACCATATAGCATCTCTATTCTCTGCATAAAGTGGAAAGAGGCAGCACTTCTTGCCTTGAGCTGTTAGGAAAAGCATCTGTTGAAAATAAAACATCTTATGCATTATAGCCCCATATCAAGCAAAATCCCCTATATGTTTGTGTTCTGGTCACCAGCACCCCAGCCTTGATGCAGGCCATTCGCCCCAGAGGGAGTTGTGCTGTGCGAAGTTTTTAGTCCTTTGGGGGAAGGAATGGGGGCAGGCACTACAATTCGTGGCTGATTTTTTTCCTCTGGGTTATTTATAAGTTGTCATCTCCATCCTCTCCTGTATCATAGATGATCTACTCTTAGCGGCCTCATTAGAATTTTCCTAATCATTGTTCCCTGGCCTGGACCATCACAGCTCACAGTGTTATCGCCAAAAGGCATCTGGAAGCTCAGAAGCTTCCACGGTGAAACCTTTGCTGTTAGTGTTCTCTTTTATCCCATTTAAAGGAAAGGAAGAGAAAGTTCTGCACATGGTGCCAGACCTCAGAACATGCTGTCTGGAAGAGGCTTCAGTGCTGGTGTCCTGTTCTGCCTGTACCGGGCACTCTCCTGGGGCACCTCCTGCCTCGCTCCAGCTTCAGCGTCTGCGGGGGCAGCCTCCCAGGCTCTTCCTGCCACTGGCCCGTCAGGGTTTAACAGATCCCCCAGCTCTGCTGGCAGCTCTTCCGTAGGCAGCAGATGAAACTTCCTTGCGGGCAGTGTTGCCACCATCTGCGCAGAGACACACTGGTACCCAAGCTTCCCCTGTCATCCTCTCCCCGGATGGGTGCTATGGTAGGGGAACGTGGCCTCTTGTTTCCTGTGTTTTCTACAAGGCTTGTGACCATCTCAGTGCCGTCCCCGAACACCATCTTTGTGAGGCTTAGAGAATTAAAATTAATGGGTAAAACATGAGCTGCTGGATTGAGACTCTCAGAAACAGCCCAGGGGTGGTCTGGGCAGTCATTTAACCACCTCTCCCCAAGATCTGAGTCTTTCCATTACTGGGAGTGATTTGCTCTCATGTCTTTCTTCAGCTTGAAATGGACTAAAAATGGATCCATGGTTGGGATTGTGTAGATAATTGGTTTCTTTCCAAGCTCCTGAATTATAAAAAGATGACCTCCTGGCTGACTCTCCTCCTAATCACAAAGCCGTATGAGGCCTTGTGATTCAAAGTTTATCAGAACCTGGGGTCCTCTGCAGGATTTAAATGCGGGTGTTCTTGACATACCTTTCCTAGAACAGGAATTCTATGCACATCTAGGTTCCAAGGAAGGCCGTTTGCAAATTTTCTCCTCAAACCTCTTCAATGATGTCAGCGTAATTACTTCTACTAGGCCGCATGTAGGGATGGAGTACTGCTTTTCCCCTTTATTTTTCCGTTTTCTTACTTCTCCAGTCTCATTTGAAGCTAGGGATTCATTGAGTTGTGTGTAAAGTGCAAATCCTTGTGTGTGCACGACATTGTTCATGGTAATGCCAGGTGGCCTTACCAAGTGGATCTGTCCCTCCAGATCAACTCCAGGGAGCCGTGTGGCCACTTGAAGAAGGCAGCCCCTCTCCTCCAAGGGGCCTGGAGTGCTTTGTGGTTGTAGGTCTCCAGCTGCCTGATCTAGAGGCAAACTAATCAACTACACGACACTTAGGAAAATCATCTGAAAAGTGAAGGAAGAGTTCATCTCAAAGCCAGTCACTGGAGATAAGAATTAGAAAGCAGTCATCTGGGCCTCAGTCCCCATTGCTTGCTCTGGACTGTTCTCGGGCAGCCTTGTTCACATGCTGGCTCCACATACTTACCAAGAGACAGAACTTGAGCAAGTAAGTTATCAACTTGCTAGGCCTCGGTTTCCTCATCTGTAAAATGGGCACAATAATGAGCTATATCTGTAGAGCGCTGAGCCCAGGGCCTGACACCTAGAAAGTACTTGATAAATATTAGCTGGTAGGGTTTATCATCATTGTCCCCCCTTATCTGTCTATCAAGCAGAGTTATCAAGTTACATGAAGTTGTAACTTCTCAAGTAAAGAAGTTGTAGAAATGGAGCAGAGTCTCTCCACCAGGTGGAGGGAGCTGATTAAATATATCCAGTTTTCAAGTATTCTTCCCCAGGAGAAAGTGCTGGTGCCTCATGAAGATGTAGCTTTGCTCTCGGTCCTTTCTGGAGTTTCTCTTTTCTGGCTCAAGCCTGGGATTTAGCTTCTCGTCTGCTGCTGTACAGAGCTGTCCCCGCTGTGCCCACTTAGTCTCGAGGAGGTCCCTGACACTCCCTCCTGTTGCTTTGACATCCCCAACTTCTGTTTCAGAGTCTGTTTTCAGTCAGTGTTCAGCTCTCCCCCCATAGAGATGGCTTCTGCCTCAGAGGGACAGCGCTCTGCTCTGTAATGCGTACAGCCCTCTGCCCTAGGACATAACTGCTGTTTAAATTCATCCCCTGTAACCTTCACCCCCTCTCTTGCACACTGACTGTCAGCTGCTCTGTGAGTCAGAGGGTGTGGGATCTTTTCCCATTTTGTCACTTGCCCTTCTTACAACCTTGGTCAAGTCTGTTAGCTCCTCAAACCTTCAGGTTTATCTTCAGCAAAGTACTGTCCCCTCTGCTGATGGCTTAGGAACAATGAGGAGCCCAAGTTCCTTAGAAAAAAGACCTCATGCAGATATGACCTTTCTTCCTTTCTGCATGCATCTTGCATTGTCAGGGGGTCTATAACTAGGAAGTCGTTGATATGATCTGGGTTATTCAGAAGTCCTCATTGTTTTTGAATCTGCTGCTTACTTACCCCATCATTCAAGTTATTGGAGAAGAAAGGGGAAGAGAGACTTTCCTTTTTTTATTGATTTTATTGAAGTATAATTGATTTACAATGTTGTGTTAATTTCTGCTGTACAGCAAAGTGATATATGCATTCTTTTTCATATTCTTTTCCATTATGCTTTATCACAGGATATCAGATATAGTTCCCTGAATGTTTATCCATTCTATATATAATGGTTTGCATCTGCTAATCCCAAACACCCAAATAGCCCTCCCCCACCCCTACCCCTTGGAAGCAACAAGTCTGTTCTCTATGTCTGTGAGTCTGTTTCTGTTTCCTAAATAAGTTCATTTATGTCATATTTTAGATTCCACATATAAGTGATATCATATGGTATTTGTCTTTCTCTGTCTGACTTCACTCCCTATGATAATCTCTAGGTCCATCCGTTTTGCTGCAAATGGCATTATTTCATTCTTTTTTATGGCTGAGTAATATTCCCATTGTATATATGTATCACATCTTCTTTATCCATTCATCTGTCGATGGACATTTAGGTTGTTTCCATGTGTTGGCTATTGTAAATAGTGCTGCTTTGAACATTGGGGTGCATGTATCCTTTTGAATTATGGTTTTCTCTGGATATATGCCCAGGCATGGAATTGCTGGATCATACAGTAGCTCTATTTTTAGTTTTTTGAGGAACCTCCATACTGTTCTCCATAGTGGCTGCACCAACTTACATTCCCACCAGCAGTGTAGGAGGGTTGCCTTTTCTCCACATCCAAGAGAGACTTTCTTAAGATGTCCTGTCTCTGCTCACATCACGGATGGAACGCTTCAAAATCATGTCTCCAACATAAAACTACTGTAGTGGTACTTTCCCAGGTTGAAAACCAAAGTACTCTCTTGCAGGTGCGCATGTCTTACCACACAACATTCACTCTTGTGCGTTCCATTTGTCATCCCCACTTCTGTAAGCTGCTGGTGATCAAGATGGTTTCTTTTCCTTCCTTCACATCTTCTCATAGCATAGAGCAGAGCCCGCTGGCCCAGTAGGGACCCAAAAGTTTTGCCAACAATCAGTCCTTATTCCATAGTGGAATCAGATCTCCAAAGATTCCTCATTTATAAAAATCTCTGTCTCTAGAAGGGGATAGTTTCATCTATCCCAGTCTCGAATGCCATGCCAGAAACAGCAATGCTCAGGACGGTGCATGAATCTGTGCTTGTCTGATGGACCAGACCGTCTGCCTTACCGAGTGGTGGGACCACCAGTCCCCGATGGTCCTGGGAGGAGGCTCTTTGTACAGATGTCACCGTCATTGCTAGGAATTCACTGGAGCTCTCTTACTCAGAAATAGTATTAAATAGTGTCCTAAATGAGTTCTTAGTTTCTGAAAGCAACCAGCTCAGTTTGGGAGGGATTTATCTTTCACTTATGAGACTTATTTACATAGAAACTTTGTGGCTTAGATAATAGTATATAAGCACTGGTTTTAGGACGAGTGCATTTTGCCTTTGGTCTCTATGAGCGACTTACTGTTGAACATAAATTCTCTCAAAATAGACCTTTAAACATCCCCTTAAATAAGCACCGCCATCCTAGGAGTGACACGGTTTTCCTTGTAGGGACTCCAAGCCCTGCTTTAGCCACCAGCCTCCGAGCCCTTCCTCCTTTTCTGAGCTCTCCTGGCAGCCTCAGCTGCCCTCTGGCTGCCTGCCGCACATCTTCCCAGATCTGGGATAATTAGTGCTTTCCCAGTTCTGCTGATTTGTTGGTCCACAATTATGATTCATAAATAGCCTACAAACAAGAACACCAGATAATCTGAACTTCTGCCTTGGGTCTGTTCTGCCTGGCAGTGTTATAATATGATGAGGATACAGAAGAGAGCTTGGAGAGGCAGTCATTGTAAGAGTGAACAGGGTTTTCTGTGTCTCCTGCTTGAAAATCTCGCTTTCCTGCTTAGGAGGGGGCTACAGCAGAAGGCTGGGAGGATGGGGTTTGTAAACTGTATTTTGTAAACAAGCAGAATCATTGTGTTAGCATCCAAAACTTCTTAGGAGCATACTCTCAAAATGACACGAGCCATTAGACCTCTCATTTCACTGGAGAAGATGCTGAGACCTAGAAAAGTCAGGTGGTTTACACCAAGTCATTCTTTAGGCATTGTTTTGTTTGGGGGCAGTATTTACAATTATGTAAGGGCCTAAGATATGGAAGCAAGCTAAGTGCCCATCAACAGATGGATGGATAAAGATGATGTGGTGTGTGTCTATACACACACACACATACATACACATACAATGGAATATTATTTAGCCACAAAAAAGAATGCAAATCTGCCATTTGCAACACCATGGGTGGATCCAGAGAGTATTATGCTTAGTGGAATAAGTCAGACAGAGAAAGACAAATACGCTGTGTTATCACTTATATGTGAAATCTGAAAACTAAAACAATTGAAGGACTATAACAAAACAGACTCACAGATATTGAGAACAAACTGGTGATAACCAATAGGGAGAAGGAACTGGGGAGGGTCAAGTTAGGGGTATGGGATTAAGAGACACAAACTAGTGCTTCCCTGGTGGCGCAGTGGTTGAGAGTCCGCCTGCCGATGCAGGGGACACGGGTTCGTGCCCCAGTCTGGGGCATGAACCGCATGAACCGTGGAGCGGCTGGGCGTGTGAGCCATGGCCGCTGAGCCTGCACGTCCAGAGCCTGTGCTCCGCAACGGGAGAGGCCCCAACAATGAGAGGCCCGCATACCGCAAAAAAAAAAAAAAAAAAAGGGACACAAACTACTGTGTATCAAAGAGATAAGCAACAAGGATATATTATTGTACAGCACAGGGAAATATAGCCATTGTTTTGTAATAACTTTAAATAGAGTACAGTCAATTAAAATATTGAATCACTATGTTGTACACCTGAAACTAATCTATTGGAAATCAACTGTACCTCAAAAATGTATATATATATCTCCAGAGATAAATAACATAAAATAAAATTACCCAGGGCCTAAAATCAATTTTAGCTAAGGCATGGATAAAGAATTTCACTTTTTCTCTTATTGGTTTTACTTTTCCAGCTGACATTTATTTATGTCTTAAGAAGAATTTTACCTAGATGATTGTTTTTTTCAACAAATCATTTTGAACCAGACTCACTTTTCTTTCCCATATACCAAGGGCAGCCGTAAACTCCATGTGACTTCCCGTTGCTGAGTTTATGTGCCAGGAAGAAAAAAAAGGCCGCCGTCCCATCTTTCCGTCTTTCCTGCTGAGACTTTCCTGCTGGGAGGAAGCAAAGGTTCCGCTTCCTCCCCGCTTCCCAGGACAGTCCCGCGGGCTGACTGGGCTCTCTCACCGTTCTGCAGGCTTTGTGCCCATATGCTCTCTGGGCCTGTCTCAGATCGGACGCATGAATCTCGGGATGGACGCCAGCACCTTCAAGTTTTATACCATGTGCGGCCTCCAAGAGGGCTTTGAGCCTTTTGCTGTCAACATGAATCGCGACGTGGCCATGTGGTTCAGCAAGCGCCTCCCGACATTTGTCAACGTGCCCAAGGATCATCCGCAGATAGAGGTAATGCTGCACATTGCGGGGACCCTGGCAGGCCGGGGGGACCAAGGCCCTGAACTCCCGCTGAGGCTTCTGTGCCCAGGTGGCGCTTGCCTAAGTCCACACCCTGGCTGCCCCTACCCCGGTCACCTCCTCGCTGGCCCTCAGAGCTGTCGTTGCAGGTACCTTAGTTGGGGCAGCTGAGTGGCATCTTACAAGTGGTAAACACCTTGCAGATCCATCCCCAAACCTTTGGGCCACAATGTTTTCTCCAGACATTCCTATACCGGTATTATAGCAATACAGTATCCAGAGACCTTCAATGTTGTTTTCCTAAAAAAGTTCAGTACCTGCGCTCAGGATCATGTGTTCCAAACATGATTCTCCTCTGCTCATAACTTGACGGCTTTTAGGCTTTGTTCAATTCCTGCAGAACCGTCTCCAGGTTTTTAAGGGGAGGTGTAGTAGTTGATTATGATGCTCCCACCTTGTCGGGGGAGCAGAGAGGCAGAGAAGCCAAATATTGTAAGGAGACTGATTCGGATTCTGGTTCTACATCTGCTTGCCTCTGTATCGCCCAGCCCCACCATGGTTTTTTCATGGCGTAGGGGTGGGACGGGAGCTGATGGGATGTCAGACAAGTCAGCTCCACCGAAGCGTTAGATTCAATGGCTTGATTCCCCCAGACTGTAAGTCCCCTTCACTCCCTGCCCAGTTTGAATTCAGCAAAGTATCAATTCTTCATCCTCCGCTTTTCCCCACGGTCTTAAATAGTAGAGACTTTAATTTCTCTGATTCCTACCTGGCCATTACTTTAGAAATCTTTTTGGAGGTCATGAACCCCTTTGACAAACTGATAGAATCTAGAGACCCTCCACTTAGCAAAATATACAAACCACACAAAAATATGTAAGCGTACTCACGGACCGCAGGATAGGAACTATTGTCTAGAATGCAGGGAGAAATGCTCAGATCGTAACAAAATTGTTATTGTAAGTCTGTTTACTTCCTCTGCTCTTCCCTCCCACCCCCCCTCACCCCTCCACACACACACACACACACACACACACACACACGCACACACACACACACACACACACACACACACACACACACAACAAAAATCCAGTTTTGATCTCTCATCCTCCAGTGCATCCCCTGCAGTGCTTGTGCCCTGGAGCTGGGAATTTCCTCAGTATGTAGAGGAGTCTCCAGGAGCTTCTGCGCTCAGGCTGTAACTGTGGGAAAGGTGGGAAAGGCGCTGGGTGGGAGACAGTGCCCCCCAAGGAAACTCTGATGTCTCTTCTTGAGCTTTGGGCTTTCTGGTGCCTTCTCCCTTAGATGTTCTCATGCCCACTGACAGGGGAAACCTCTGGAAAGATTTTCTCCTTTAGCCACTTGTCACCTTCCTGAAAGGTCAGCATCAGCAAATCCAACACTGCATTACCCCCCTGCCCGGCATCCTTGACCTTGCAGAAAGCCCAGTGAGCATTTTTAGATCCCTAATTTAGATCCCTCATTTCCCCAGCCAGAGGCAGGTCTGTGTGATATTTTATAGGGCACGGTCCACGTAAGGATGAGTGTAATGGTTTGTAATCACTCGGGACACCCTTTGTAGTTCTCATAAAGCCTTGACGTAAGTAGCCAGTGAGGGGAGGAGGGGTGCGTCAGAGTCAGGCTGTGTCAGGTGGGGACCCCGTGGCATTTCCAGGTGGTGAGGATCGATGGCACCATGGACAGCCCTCCGTGCCTCAAGGTGATCCACAAGACGTTCGGCACGCAGAACGGCAACGCCACCATGATCTACTGCCGCCTGAGCGTGCCGGTGGAGTGCCACTCCTCCTTCAGTCACAGCCCGTGTCTGGACAGTGACGCTTTCCAGAAAAGGTGAGGGAGGAGCCTCCAGCTCTCAGAGGTGCTCAGCCTGTCTGTTGCAAAGTCGGCTTTCTGTCTGTCTCCTTCTCACTCTACCTCGGCACAACTCACAGCACTCCTCTGTGAGGAGGGTTCCCTCTGCTTTCAGTCAGGAAGAAATGAGGATGGGTGTGCACACAAGTGCATGCCCGTGCACATGTGTGCGTGTGCAGCGTATAATTAGGGGACCAATCAAGCTTAACTGGGTCACATCCAGTGAACAAGTTTCTGTTCTTCCCAAGCTGAGTCCCTAGCCTCCTTGCAACCTATAATTCGTATGTTTTTGGAGTAAAAAGAATGTAAGTGCATGAGAGGGTGCAATTGTGGTTGCCTTTGTGTGAAAGCTTCTGTAGGCAAATACTGCCTTCTTTGCATAACTATGGCCAGTGTCCAGCCCAGCAGCTGTGTGACTTCCTGCTTCCTGATAGGGAATATATTCCTTGCTATCTTTCTTCCCTTCAATGTCTATTTTTTGTTGGTGTATATCTGGTCCGGGTTTCCTCTAGAGTTTTACTATCTACCAAGCTTTAAACAAGCAAAGCTGCTTAAGAGAACAGGTTAATGTATTCCAAGTTATCCCTGCCTACATTATTAGCATCTCCCAACCTCCCCCTAGCTCTAACTTACACCTGGGCCGAGAGCCAAGAGTTGGAAGGCACAGCCCTGCCTGGTGGTATCAGGTTGAAAATGAACAAGTCTCAAGACCAGTCAGGATCACTCATGTATAGGAAAGAGCCAGCTTCTTAAACTTGCTTTCATCATTAAAGGTAGATCAGTTGCCTGTCAGACTTGTGGGCTTCTCTATAGACCTGAAGAACTAAAACATGGATTTCTTCCCCCCAGGAAACAGATGCAAGAAATACTCTCTCATACAACAACAGTAAGTAAATGTGCTCAATTATGGTTTTAATTATTTGATTCTTTGCTGTGCCTGGTAATATGGCCCCTACAGCAAAGATCTGTCTAGAGATCCTCTTTAATTGCCAATTACTCTGTCTTTTAATATCCTTCTTGATGCTTCCAGAACAAATCTATGGCATTTCTCAAGTGGGGGAAAGAGAAACAGTTATTCAGTGCAAAACAGAACTCTACCTGGAGCAGCTAATTGGGTGTCATTGTGTAATTGGTGCCTATTTGCCACCAGGGACCCAGCACTGCCTTTCTGATTGAAATGAACATCAGTTGGGGGAGAAAGGGGGGACTCTTAATGTAATCCTTTTGTTTGCTCTTTTATGTAAACTTCTATGAATCAATTCTCCCGTCTCTCTGAGCAGTGCCAGGAATAATGTTGAAAGCAGTCAAATGAGAAAAAGGAGCAGGGAGCCAGCCCAGAAGATGGAGGCTGCCTTGGGTTCTTTTCCTTCAAGCTAGGCAGTGGTCAGAAAGCAATGCTTCTTAATTTCTTTCTTTCTCTCATCCTTCTTTAGCACCTGACCAAAAAACACACATACACACACACACACACACACACACACAAATTCCTTTGGAAGAAATGCATGTCACCCTTTCTATAAAGTTATCCTGCAACCCCAAGTTTGTAGGTTAACTATCAAGAGTATGATTCCTGCAGCGGCACGTCACACACTTACTATGTGCAGGACACTTCACGGAGCACATTGTATCACCTTCCTTCTTAAGTTCCACGGCAACCCCAGGAGATGAACAATATCATGCGCTCTGAGGCACAGAGAGGACAAATGACTTGTCCAAGGTCACATGATTAATAGCTGCCAGAGCCACGATGCCAGCACAGGTGTGTCTGGCTGACCCTTTTCCAATCAGAAAGTAGGACAGACTACACATAAAAGGACTTCATTTGCACTACTGACACTATGTATAAAAGAGATAACTAACGAGAACCTACTGTATAGCTCGGGGAACTCTACTCAGGGAACTCAGTGCTCTGTGGTGACCTAAATGGGAAAGAAATCCAAAAAAGAGGGGATATATGTATACGTACGGCAGATTCACTTTGCTGTGCGGTAGAAACTCACACAATATTGTAAAGCAACCGTACTCCAATAAAAATTTAAAAAAAAAATAAAATAGACGCAAAATAGAAAAAAAGAATAAATGTGCTCGTTTCATAAAGAAAATGATGAAGCAGTCACTTACCTCAATGCTTTAGTTGTTATGATAACACAGTGATACAATTCACAAGTTGTTACAATGCCCAAGAATGGCTTTAATTTTCAGCCCTGCCTGTCACTGAGTCTGATGACCACACAAAGCACGTTTGGCCACATTGTGGGCTTTTTCTTTTGTAGCATGTTTTTCAAGACTTAAAAAAACTTAGACTTCCTGCAGAATTGGAAAGTGTAGCCCGAGTTCTCTAACCCCCGGCCCCCAGGGCAATTTCATGGCTCTTCTCTCTGAGGGCAAAGGTGTGCCTGGCTCTCCCTAGCAGCCCTGGTACCCAGAAGAGGGTTAGGGTTCTGTGCTGACCATTCTGAGTGGCTGCCCCTGATCTCGGCAGCAGCATCTTCTGGGCAGTGGGTGGTATATTAGACGCCTGATTTTTTAGGCTAAAGCACAACAGAAAAGGAAAAAATAAGGAAACCAGATTCTCTCATCAACTCTTCACCCAGTCCAGGGTGTAGTGCAGTACACCCCCAGAACAGTGTGTGCTTTTTAAGAAAAGGGAGTCAAGGGGGCTGCTGCATAATTTCTGCCTCTTGAGCCCGCTCCCCGCAACAGGGGCGGGGGTCACTCACGCCCCACTGTGGTCTCTCCCCAGCAGTGCTACTACGCAATTCGCATCTTTGCTGGACAGGATCCCTCCTGCGTCTGGGTCGGATGGGTGACTCCCGACTATCATTTGTACAGTGAAAAGTTTGACTTGAATAAAAACTGTACCGTGACTGTTACTCTGGGGGACGAAAGAGGCCGGGTCCACGAAAGGTAAGAGGACTCCTGAGGGGCAGGGTTGGCCCTCCCCCAGCCGTCTTTTTCCCTTCCCCTCACACCCCAAAGAAGGAAATATCAGCCTCTATTATAAAGGGAGAATGAAGCACAGGCTTAAAATCCTTAAGTAAATGGCGGGGGTGGGGGAGGACTATGGTGGGAGAAGCGTTATTAGCCAAAATAAAGGGCAATTTCATCACATGTATAAAACATGACCCAGGGATGGGAGATACAGATGGACAGTTGGGAAGCCTGGGCTCCCTCTCAGACTCCGTGATTTCTAGGCAAGCCCCAATTTCTACAACATAAGAACGAGACAGAGAAAAGTCCCTGGGTGCTTGAGGGAAGTCAGTTGCAGAAAAGAAGAAGATGTACCACATCACACAGCAACTGATAACTGAGAACTTCTCATCCCAAAAGTTTGTAATGGCTGAAAGCATAAAGAACATGAAAGAGACATGGCAAATTTATAAATAATAACCACTGAATAGAAATTAGGGATTTCAAGGAAAATGTTTTAGGCACACCCATCCCCTCCCACTGGTCCATTGGTACTACCACCAAGGAAGGATCTTTAGCCAGTGATGCCCCAGAAATGAACCAGCAGACCATGCCTTATTTCCACCTAAGTGAGATACTAGAGTCCTTGCCCATATGGCAGGCTTGTATAGAAATGTAATAAGTTGTTTCTCATGATAACTTTATCCCTACAAAGTCAGGAATGTTTTGCTCTTCAGATGCTACTGGCTCATCAGAGGCCAATGGCCCGAGGTCAGGCACAATTGCTGTTTTCTGGGGGACCATTGTTGGTGGGTGGTTAAGAGTACAGACTTTGGAAGCAAACCTCCTGCGTTTTAAACTGGGTTCCAGTACTTACTAGAGGTGTGACTTTGGACCTGTTGCTTAACCTCCCTGGGTCTAAATTTCCTTATTTATAAAATGAGAATAATAGTTCTCATCTCACAGAGTGTTATGAGGATTAAGTGAGATGATACATAGATAAGAGCCTACAACAGTGCCTCAACTCAAGTACTCAATAAACAGCACTCTTATTACCATTACTGAATGTTCATCATGTTATGAGACCCAGCGTAGATGCTATAACCAGATGCAGCATCTGGTTTGGTTTAAAGGAAAGTATGCGAAAGCAGTTGACCGCTCCAGACTTTGCTCTTCAGCCAAAAGAACAAAAAGCACAGTCTCATCCCAGCTGGGTCTGTTGCTCCAGTTTGCTCGCTCTGCCATGCCAGACTGATTATTTTATTTATCTGAGCCTCAGTGACCACATTCATTGTGAAAATTAACTGACACATCGGCACCTAGCGTAAGACGCAGTAGATAGCAGGTGCTCAGTAACTCTTAGTTCTTTGTCTTGTGCAATAAGTAAACACAGGATCGATTTTCGGATGTTTTCAGGCATTTCAAACATGGACCCTTTGAAATATGACCAAAGTGTGGCACTTGACACTCCTGCGGCTTCTGTACCTTATTAATTGAATTCTGTAGTCATTAATGTACTTCGTACTTTAATCACTGAAAAGAAGTAATGACATCGCCACAGTTTGACCTTAGTGGAAATCTAGCAATGGCTATAACTCTTTGGAATGAGCAATTTGCACTGGCCCTGCCTGTGGGCATTCACCCTGAGAAACCAGCCTGACTGGTGCCGCAGAGGAGGGTCGAGGGGAGGAGGTGAAGGAATGCTTACAAACGGGATTTCTAGTTGTCTGGGAAAGTGATGGGCTTCTAGAACCGGAAAAAAACTGGGAGAATTCTAATCAAACTCTGGGCTTTCCAAGGCCAGATCAGATTGACCTTAGGAAGTTTAAAGGGGCTGCTCTAGCATCCCGTATAGAGTCACTCTCTCCTTTAGCCTGAGACAAATCACTTGGTGTTACTTTAAGCAACTGGGTCCCTCAGATGAGCCACACCAGGACTGGGCTTAGGAAGAGACATACCAGCTGCCTCCTGCCCGCAGCCATCGTGAGGGGCTCTGGGGATCCACAGCACTTCTCCAAAGCCCACCCAGGGTTTGAAATCTTACCATTAAAAAAACAGGCTTTGGGGCTTCCCTGGTGGTGCAGTGGTTGAGAGTACGCCTGCTGATGCAGGGGACACGGGTTCGTGCCCCGGTCCGGGAAGATCCCACATGCCGCGGAGCGGCTGGGCCCGTGAGCCATGGCCGCTGAGCCTGCGCATCCGGGGCCTGTGCTCCGCAGCGGGAGAGGCCACAACAGTGAGAGGCCCGCGTACCGCAAAAAATAAAAAACAGGCTTTGGAGTTGAAAGGCTTTTTAGTTATTATAGTTGGCTTTTAAAGCTAAATGCCTATGGTGGAGTTTTCTTTCTGGGGGGTGGTAGCCAGCTAGCTGAGAAAGGGACCCAGGTTGGTAGGTGGTGAAGAGTGCAGGGGGTAGGGCTCCAGGGAGCTGGGGTCGGGGGGGGGGTAGTACAGATCAGGAGGTGGGAGGCCATCAGAGACTAACTTTATCTACTTTGCAAGTCTTCCTGGGGCCCAGGCCTGCCATCCTAGGGAATGTGGGCCTGAGTTCTCAAGTGTCAGATGGCCTTTTGCCCTGGCACTGAAATGGAACTGAGGACACAGAGTTTTTGTTCCTGCCTCTTATGCCAAATTCCTCTCTAAGTCCCCCTGAGGTAGTCATCCTCTCTGCACATCTATCTCCCACTTCTAAGGTGGGAATACTACCGTCCCCATCATCTGTTTCAGAAACATGAATGGATGATGGGCCAGGAAACAACTCTGCTCTGTGAAGCAGATAGAGTGCCACATTCCTAAACTGAGTGAATTCATTTAAGGAAAAAAGGTTATTCGGGGCTGATTGGAAAGCTTCATTGGAAGCTTTGGGGGCATTTCAATCCTGAGTCTTGATTCCAAACCGCCCCCAGTCCAGATTCTGTGCTTTTTCTTCTCTCTGGCTCCTAGTGTGAAGCGCAGCAACTGCTACATGGTCTGGGGTGGGGACATCGTGGCCACGTCCCAAAGAGCAAGTCGCAGCAACGTGGACCTAGAGATCGGCTGCCTCGTGGATCTGGCAATGGGCATGTTGTCCTTCTCGGCCAACGGGAGGGAACTCGGCACCTGCTACCAGGTAGGGGCGGCTCCTGGGGCCGTGACAGCAGCATCCCCGGCCTGGTGCTCAGGGCACAGCTCGTCAGTCTTCTCCACAGGTGGCATCCCCACCACAGCACATGGAGTTGATGTACCCACGTGGTCCTGTGCCGTCTAGGAAGACAAGAGTAAAGTGACTTCCTTTTGTTCAGAGAGGGAAAGATCTCATTTACTGGTTGATCAGAAATGCTGGTCATCCTTGTAGAAGATGAGAAGGCTTTTCCTTGGTGATGGGCTCTAAAAGGTTATTTGTTGGTTCCATCGGTATTTCTTGTGCGACTTTCATGTTACCTACACTATATAAGATGCAAAGTTTAAAAGGTCAACAGAGATACTCCTCACTTTAAGAAACTTCTGTGCTCAAAATATAGACCTATAAAAACTGATTGATCTGCCAGGGGAGTATTCCCTTTGCAATAAAAGGTTATTCTCATTCACTATGGCTTCTTTACAGGGTGCTTTAAAATGCATTTACATAAATAATTTTTCTCTTTCATTGACTATGAACTTCGACAGAACTACTTGGGGAAGCCATTAATTATACCCACGTAGGTTTACCCGTCATTAACCACAAGAAGCCTAATCTCCTTTAAGCTTCATCTCTGATGGCCAAGTAAGCTTGGGAAATGCCACAAATTATATCTTCCTTTGGAAGTTTCGCAGTGAGTGTTAGTACAGGAAAACTTTAAGGAATGCTTCAGAAAGAAACCTAGCCAAGCATTTCTCATATTATTTAACCAAGAAGAGCTTTTTTTTTTTTTTTTTTTTTTTAACAATTAGTAATCTTCTATAAGCCTAGAGTTCTACAGAGCATACTGTGAGACAGGCTAAGTTAGGAAGTCAGATTTCCTTCTTGACACTCCAGGGGTAGAATGGAGAGCCTCATGTATGTGTGGACAGAGTGTTATCCGAGTTCAGAGAAGGAAGAGCCTGCTTCCATTGAGAGTGATCAAGAAAAGGTTTATTACAGAGAAATCTTGATTTTGAAACAAAGAATTCTTCCAGGGGGAGAGAGAGGAGTGTACTAGATTGAAAGAACGGCACAAGAAGCGTAATGGAGACGGGGGCATAGTGTATGTTTGAGGAACGATGGACAGAATAGAATGGGTTATGGTTCATAGTCACAAATTTGGAAAGGTAGGGAGGTATTAGGAAGAAATGTGGAACTCCTGAAGAGTTCTGACCAGGACAGTGGCAGGCAGCGTCCAGGGAAGGTTACCCAGCTACGGCGGACTGAAAGCATCCGGCTCCTGTGTAAAGGGCTAAAACCCCAGATTCCAGAATCAGCCCCAGGTTACAGCCTCTGGGCTGAAAAGCCCCTTGGCAGCAAGTGTCTGAAATGTTAGGTGACCAAAATCAGATGGGCAGAGCCCTTCCTGGGGGCCAGGGACGGCCTGCTGGTGTGGTGGTCCTCTCCAGGACCTCCTGCAGGGGGTAGCCCCCTGCACACCTACTCTTCCTCCTGGGAAGAAGTGGAATCATCACTACCACCCACGAGCCGCTCCCAGGAAGAGGCCTCTGCACAGCCAGGCTTTGAAGCATTCTTCCAGTACTTTCTCGTGATTCCACGTTCCCTTCCCCACCAGTACCGAGAGGAGGCTTGTGTACATTACTGCCGTCCTTCAGAATCCATTAGCTTTTTCCCATTAACTTTTGAAATGAGTTTGACTGAAGGGTCCTCCCTGAGCTACAGAGAGCTCCAAAGCATCGAATCACTTTTAAGGTCCCTAAATAAATAAATAAATAGCCCATGGCATCTGCAGCAGCAGTGACTTGCCTGCTTCAGGAAACAGCCCACGACGGTGAGAAGACGTTACAACAAAGAGCAGAACACATTTGTATCCCATCTTTCACACATGACACTGGGCTGGTCAGCTGTCTGAGCTGCATGTTGACACCCGCACCCCGGGATGCCTGGCGTGACTCCATATGCGTACAGATCCTGATGACTCTGCTCAGGGGTCCAAACCCACTCCCACCCTCAGGTGGGAACGGGGAGGAGGTCACGACTCTGAGCACGGACCCTCGGGAGGCTCATACCCACCCAGCACCCTTCTCATTCCCGTGAGACAGTAACGTGTCCAGCCATGCGTCTGGGCTCCCAGCAGTGGGATAATTGTTATTCTGCAGCTGTAGCCATTTTCATTTTTCAATCATCTCAAGAGGAGCAGGGCAGCAATATTTATATACTGGCTTTCCATTCAGAAAGGACCAGTAACCAAAACAATGAGAGGAGGGTTCTCTCAAACAATGTTTCTAGACCTCCCCGTTAAATACTGCTACGCGATTTGAAAAGCTTTTTCTGTCTCACTTAATGTAATCATGGGAGAAATGAGAAATAAAATGTATGTACAAGAGATACTCCTCAGTTGCTGCCACTCCGGCCACACTGCTCCGAGAGCAGAGCCAGCCGTGAGATTCCGATTTACGAGAGGGGTTACCCTTCAATTCAGGCTAGTTCCTATGCCCTGACCTTCACACGTGATTAGAAATAGAATGTCTGTCGTTGCAAAGACAAAACATAGCAGCCAGTGATAAAAGGTACCTTAAACACAAAGGGAAGAATGTCCGTGGCACTTTGTGGCAGCCTCAAGTCTGGGCTCACTGCTTATTCCATTAGAATGCAGCCTCCCCTTCCAGAATGTAAGCTCCTTGAGGGGAGAGGCCATCTCTCAGGTTCACTGCTGCATCCCCTAACACCTGTAGCTAGGTACCAGGTACATGAGACGGTACCTGGTACCTAGTGAGTGCTTGCTAAGTATTTATTATCAAATTGACCAACTCGGCTGGGAAACCACTAGTTTCTTCATTGCTGCCTAACAAGTTACCACAAAATTAGCAGCTTAAAACAGCATCCATGTATCATTTCATAGTTCTGTAGATTTGACTGGGTTCTCTGCCCAGGTTCTCACAAGGCCAGAAATCAAGGTGTCGGCTGCAATGAGCCGTCTCTGTCCTGAGGCTCTGGGTAGCATCCCCCGCAAGCTCCTTCACGTTGTCGGCAGGATCCAGTTGTGGCTGTAGGCTGAGGTTCCAAAGTCCCCATTTTCTTGCCGGCCAACCCCTCTCTGCTTCCAGAGGTGCCCACATTCCCTCTCACGTGGCCCCTTCCATCTTGAAAGCCAACAAGGGCGCATCTGGTTCTTCTCGGGCTTCAAGACTCTCTCTGATTTTCCCTTCTGCCCCCAGCAGGAGAAAACGCCTGCTTTTTTAAGGGCTCGTGCAATTGGATTAGGCCCACAAGGATATTCTGTCTATCTTAAGGTCAGCTGGCCAGTAGCCTCACTAACATCTGCAGAAACCCTTTTGCCCTGTGACATACACGATCAGGGGACTAACCCCAGGGGTCAGGAGGGCCGTCTAGTATTCCACTTACCACACCACCAGTTGCAGTTTCTCTCCTTATGTACACCCATCAGGAGCTCACCCTTGTGTGTTCTTGTTATTTTAGTGGTTGAAGAGACGTTCCCATTGTTCATCGTGGTGGGAGTGTACTCTGCACGGTAGAAATAAACCCATCCCAGGGCACCCATCCTAGATGCTTTCAAGGACCTCCTCTCCGCAAGGAGGTTTGAGGAGGGCCCTGGCATTTGACTGGGTAGTTTATGAAGTTTGCAGGGGCAATTCCTGAGGGACCTAAAAAGGTACCACCCTCTTCAGCCTGTCACTCCCTATACTGGTACAATTTAGCTCAGCAAAGAAAACCTCTGGCTGAATGCATTTCTCTCTCTCTTCACCTGGCTGGTCCAGGTGAAGTTTTCTCAGCTGCCAGCCCTCTGCTTGCTTCAAGTTCACACATTGTTCTAGATGTTACCTGTTGGGTATTTGAGAAATCTGGGGCCAGACCAGAGATGAGTCTTGCCTTGTGGCCAGAGTCACACAGCATCAAATCAGAATTTCCCATATGTGTCTCTCACCCATAAACCCAGATCCTGGCACAAAGAAGGTACGTGATAGGCACTAAATGATTGTTGAATGTCCTTACCAAAGCTTATTTCAGACATAGCCTAGGCAATTCTAGCAGCCCCCTCCCTACCTGTTAGTTTTACTGGCATCATCCCTTCACATCATGCATGGGTACCTGAAGCATCAGGTAAAAGCAAATGTTTCATCTGAAACGTAAGCCTACTACAGTGTGCTCAGATGCCACGTGCTGGGTGCACGCCTGGGGTCTAAGCAGTCTGGCCTCTTCATCGTGAGCCGATGATAGCACTGGACCAGACAATCTTTTAAGTCACTTCCAGCCATAAAAATGTATGTTTATAATTCTTATGTCTAAATGCCTTGAGGAAGTTCATTATTTACAAGAAGCCTGTAACAAATATCCCGGCAGAAAGGAAAACTGCTCTATTCGTTTTCTGTCGCCTGATAAATTGCCACAAACTCAGTGACTTAAAGGCATTCACTTATTGTCCCACAGTGTCCACGGGCCAGGAGTCAGGGCACAGCTTAGCTGGGACCTCTGCTCAGCGTCACACAAGACTGCAGTCAAGGTGTCAGCCAGGCTGCATTCTTTTCTGGAGCTCGGGGTCCTTTTCTGAGCTCACATGGTTGTGGGCAGAATTCATTTGCTTACATCTGTAGAACTAGGGCTCCATTTCTTGCTGGCTGAAGCCAGGGGCCAGCCACTCTCAGCCCCATGAGACCCCCCCCCCCGGAACTCCTGTCACATGGCCCTCTGGCAACATAGCAGTTTACTTCTCCGAGGCTGTCTGGACCATCTTCCTCTCCCATCTGCTGAGATGGAGTCTTGTACAGTGTAACCCAATCAAGGGCATGACAGTCGCTTTTTGCCATATTCTGTTTGCTGGAAACAAGGCACAGGTTCTAGGAGAGGGGATTGTACAAGAGGGTGACTCATTGGGGGACACTTTTAGGGTATGTTCCCAATACCCAGCAGCCCCTAATGTGACGGGTCGGGAGAGTTGCAAGAATGTCCTAATGTCTGAATTTGCTTAAAGGCAAAGGACTTTAGTTGGTGGAATTAACGTTCCATTTCTTCTTCCGAGTCTGATCAAAAGCCCGACGTCAAGGCGAGCAAGGGATAAGCAGAGCCCCTGATGTCATAAGTAAATCAATCCACATGCCTCATCTCAGTGGCAGCTAAAAGGCAGCTGGTGAATCCCGCACCTTTTAATGTAAGAACTAAAATCATGGAGAGTGAGGAAGGGGTGGAGAGAAGTCCAGCGGAACCAAGTGAGAGGGAACGGTTTTGAGGGAGGAGAGAGGCTCCAGGAGCAGCCTCTTCGTGTAATTCCAGGGAAGCGCCGCGTGGTCCCTGCCTGCAAAGTGGGCTCTCGAGTGGGGGCACTTTTCCCTTCAGGGACACTTGACAACTCTGGAGACATTTATCGATAGGGCTGAGGTTGCGATGCTCTGCTGTAGGTCCCCCCGGCTTTGCCTGACTGACGCCCGTGTGCCTTGAGAAAGAATACTGAAGCCACCGCACCACCCTCCCTTGTCACCTTCCAGGGCAGGAATGATAGATGGTGGTGCTTGCTGTGGGCCTGCGGGGGGGGCGGTCTCCGTGCTCTGTGAAGAGCCAGCGCCTCAGCTCGTTCTGTGACCAGAGCAGGCCCTGCCTTCGGTGGCCGGTGGGTTGCTCCCCTGAGCACTGCAGAAAGCTGCTGGCTTTGGTTACCCGAGGGAGGAAATGAAAGGGCATGAGATTGTTCGGCCCCGAGTGGAGAGAGGAAGGGAGTGTTGAAGGTGGGAGCAGTGACAGTTGCTACGGTTAGGCACCGGGTCTCTGGGAATCTCTGAGCAGTGGGCAATCAGCAGCCCGTTAACTGCCCTCTTTCAGCTCAAGTTGGAGTGAGGGTGTTGATTGAAACACCCATGACTTAGCCCCCTGTGGGTTTATAATTCTGGGCAAACATCTGGATTTGTTTTGCTTTCCAGGTGGAGCCCAATACCAAGGTGTTTCCAGCGGTCTTCCTGCAGCCTACAAGCACCTCTTTGTTTCAGTTTGAACTTGGGAAGCTGAAGGTATGTATCTGTCCCCTCATCTAATATCTGTGACATGAGGGGGCATGCTGACCATTAGGGGGAGAAGCTCAGGCCTGAGAAAACCGGGAATCTGTCACCTCTTGCTTCTCATATGCCTCCCAAACGTCTACACTTCCATGTGAAATTCATGCAACAGTAGAAAGGTTCCCATTTTCCCCTTCTCCCACTTCTGTTGAGTACCGAAAGAATTAATGAATGTTCACATAACCCATTATGTCAGGTCTTCATTGATGCCGGTGAAGCCCTCGTTGGTCCCTGGATGCATTTGTCTCTTTTTAATGTATGCTCATCCTTTTGGTCAACATGGGCCAGGTGTATTGTCCAGCCACTGAGCATCTCTGTGTTGCACGTGTATTCTCCTCCCTGATGCCTTTCTGCCTTGCCCCAGAACGCCATGCCCCTGTCGGCAGCCATATTTAAGAGTGAAGAGAAAAACCCCGTCCCGCAGTGCCCACCACGGCTGGACGTCCAAACCATCCAGCCCGTCCTCTGGAGCCGCATGCCCAGCAGCTTCCTGAAGGTGGAGATGGAGCGGGTGAGCGACCGCCATGGCTGGGTGGTGCAGTGCCTGGAGCCTCTACAGATGATGGCGCTCTACATCCCCGAGGAGAACAGGTAGTGGGGGGGCCCAGAGAGGAAGGGCCGGGCCCGGGAGGCAGGGAAGCAGTACCCAGCAAGCCCAGAAGGGAAGGAGTATCATCCCCATTGGCAAAGGGCCCAAGACGACTGCTGATTGCCCCGAAGGCTCGGTTTCTCTTCTTTCCCTTCCCCACTTTGATTATTCACTCAGAAACAGCATGATATTCACAGTGATGTGTCTGCCACAGGGCTTTCACTGTAGCTCCGAGTACCTGCACTCAGGGATATTTCCATGCGCTTAATTAAAAACCCTAGCGTGGCTCAGAAATTATATGTTATTGATGGCAAGAAGGGGAAGAATGAGGCATGCCTAGCTTGCTTAGAGAACCAAGAATCAGGCTCCTGGTCCCCACTCTTTAAGAGGTGCTCCTGGGGCTTCCCTGGTGGCTCAGTGTTTGAGAGTCCACCTGCCGATGCAGGGGACACGGGTTCGTGCCCCGGTCCGGGAAGATCCCACATGCCGCGGAGTGGCTGGGCCCGTGAGCCATGGCCGCTGAGCCTGCACGTCCGGAGCCTGTGCTCCACAACGGGAGAGGCCACAGCAGTGAGAGGCCCGCGTACCGAAAAAAATAAAAATAAAAAATAAAAATTTAAAAAAAGAGATGCTCCTGGATTATGACCTAGATTCAATTCCAGCGCTATCACTTCCTGGCTGTGTGGCCTTGAGTGAGTTACTCATGCACTCCAGGCCTCAGTCTTCTCATCAGTACAGTGAGATCAATGCCCACCCAAAGGATTGCTGAGAGAGAAAACATTAAATTGTGTAGGGAAAATCTAGTTCAGTTTCTGTCCATAGAAAAAAATTAAGTAAGTTTTATTTTGATGGATGTTATTACCCCTTGATCTCTTGGACTGAAAAGATAAAGCAATAGAGGATGGAGATATTTGACACCGGCACAGCTCACATTTAGGTATTCCACTGGGTCATGGGCAGCAGAAGGGCAGGCTAGTGTAGGGAAGGAGCAGCAAAGACCAGGAGACCAGCCAAGTAAGCCAATTGCAAAGTGTCCTCAGGTTCTCAGTGAGAAGCAAGACAAAATGGAAAAATCTAAGCAGAGATCAGAGCCCCGGGCCCCCGCACACACGGGAATAATACACAGCAAATAGATCTCTACAGTCAGGATGGAGAAAGTGAACCGGCTACCTGACTACGCCAACTCATCACAGGTTGGAAGGCGTTTCCTCTCTGGACAAGAGCGCGGGTGTGTGTTTGTTTTCAGGAAAAGGATAGCCCCATGGCTGATGGTAAACTGGAGATTCCATAGATGAGGCAGATGGTAAATTGATGGGAGGGCTTTACATCAGGAAACAGAGGATCCCCTTGAGCCTACAAATAAGAGGACCGAGTCACCTGTCATGTACCTGAATGTTTTCAGTTCTGAGTTGGGTTTTTCCCTAATAGTGGGGACTTTGATATTTGGTAAGCTAGCGGCTTTTAAGTCTTACAGACTTTTGAGACCCTCATAGTTAGAAATGGTGGGACGAATGATAACCCGTGAGAGACTCCTCCAGGTTCTACCCGCTCTGCCTTCCTTGGCTCGGGTGAGACGCGTGGGGATTCCGAGGGTCAGCGCTCTGCTGAATTCTGGCAGTTTTCTCCCCCTGGAGTGGTTGATTGCTTGTCTCCTCCTCAGGTGTGTGGACATCCTGGAGCTCTGCGAGAAGGAGGACCTCATGTGGTTCCATTACCACACGCTGAGACTCTACAGCGCCTTGTGCGCCCTGGGAAACAGCCGGGTGGCTTACGCCCTGTGCAGCCACGTGGACCTCTCCCAGCTCTTCTACGCCATTGACAACAAGTACCTCCCTGGCTTCCTGCGCTCCGGCTTCTATGACCTTCTCATCAGCATCCACCTGGCCAGCGCTAAGGAGAGGAAGCTGATGATGAAGAATGAGTACATCATCCCCATCACCAGCAGCACCAGGAAAATCCGCCTGTACCCGGACGAGTCCAAGAGGCATGGGCTCCCTGGGGTGGGCCCGAGAACGTGCCTCAAGCCAGGGTTCAGGTTCTCCCCCGCCTGCTTCGTCATGACCAGCGAGGAACACCAGAAGCAGAGCCCCGAGATTCCCTTGGAGCTTCTCAAGACGAAGGCTCTGAGCATGCTGACGGAGGCAGTGCGGTGCAGTGGGGCTCACATCCGGGACCCCGTCGGGGGGTCCGTGGAGTTCCAGTTCGTGCCTGTGCTGAAACTCATCGGAACCCTGCTGGTCATGGGGGTGTTTGACGATGACGATGTTCGGCAGATCCTCCTTGTCATCGACCCCTCCGTGTTTGGGGAGCACAGTGGGTACACACAGGACGGAGCAGAGAAGGAGGAGGTGACCCAGGTGGAGGAGAAGGCTGTGGAGGCTGGGGAAAAGGCCAGCAAGGAGGCTCCCGTCAAAGGCTTGTTGCAGACCCGATTACCGGAGTCCGTCAAGCTGCAGGTAACTCGGGGCAACCAGCATCCTGCCCTTGGAAAGAGCTGGGGAGGGTGACAGTGCAGCCTGGTGGTGACGCCAGGACTGTGTGCATTGGCTTGAATGTGGAGTGTAGCAGAGATGCTCAGGGAGAGCGCCCACTGGTCCTGCTTGTTTCTGAGCTGGAAGGTACTCCCTAAGTCTCCCCAAACCAAAACGAAAACACCAGCCCTCGTCAATAAAGCGTGTGCTTTAGAACTGTTTTTCTGGTCCCAGCGATGGATTTTCCCTGGTCTTCTCTCCTACCCTTTGGGACTAAAGCGCTCATCTGTGACATCTTGTCTGGAGACGGGGAGGAGCCTTTGGCCGTGGAGTTGACCAGAGGAACTGGCTTGTAGAATGACCACACTCATCAGCCGCTCTCATTTGTTGCCGTGCTCCGATCACAAGCCTGACGTGAACCTGTTACACTGGCACTCAGAGAAAGTGCCGTCTGCGCTGGGCGTCCTGCTCACTGAGAGCTGCCCCCTCGCGCAGCTTAGTCTTACCAGACGTAAGCTAGCATCAGTGATGCGCGGAAGAGGATGGTGACCTTTGTCTTCTTAGCACTGAGAAGAGAGAAATGAAAACAAATAGAGGAGAAATTAACACAACACTGTAAATCAACTATACTTCAGTAAATTTTCTAGAAAGTAAAAAAAGAGAAAAGAAAAGAAATAGAGGAGAGCAGTTGATCTTAGTGGAGTGACCCTGGTTCAGGCATCCCTGGATTTCACTTCCTGTGCCTCAGCCACTTACTAGCTAAATAAATTTGCCAAGTCAGTAGCCCATCAGTCTTGGCTTTATGATTTGTAAAATGTGGATGATGATATAGTAAAACATAATAGTAAAATGTGTTGTTAAAAAATATAATTTGAAACATTTTACCATAAAATATATTATAAAAAATAATCTGGGCTTCCCTGGTGGCGCAGTGGTTGAGAGTCCGCCTGCCAATGCAGGGGACACGGGTTCGTGCCCCGGTCCGGGAGGATCCCACATGCCGCGGAGTGGCTGGGCCCATGAGCCGTGGCCACTGAGCCTGCGCATCTGGAGCCTGTGCTCCACAACGGAAGAGGCCACAACAGTGAGAGGCCCGTGTACCGCAAAAAAAAAAAAAAAAAAAAAAAAAAAAATCTGCAGTCGAAGCTCTCTTATCCAATATGATGGGATTGGTAGGTGGCCATTTCATCAAAACATTGAATATAGAGGAGAAGTACAACGAATTTTACATATGTACCTTAAATATATTATTAAAACAGAAATGTGCTATTCTGATGGAGGGCCAAGACCTCTTCTTTTTTTTTTTTTTTTTTAATAATTGATTAATTTTTTTAAAAAAAGATGTTACCTCAAGACAAATGTAAATGAAAACAAAAATTACCAAAACCTATGGGATGCAGCAAAAATAGAAGAGGGAAGTACATTGCAATAAATGTTTACATTAAAAAAAAGGAGAAAGATCTCAAATAATCTAACTTTTTACCTCAAGGAGCTAGAAAAAGAACAAACCAAGCCCAAATTTAGCAGAAGGAAGGAAATAAATATTAGAGCAGAAATAAATGAGATAAAGCAGAAAAACAATAGGAAAATGTCAAAACTAAGAGTTGGCTTATTTTATTGTAACTTTTCTTAACTCTAAAATTAAGAAAATAAGTATGCCTGCAGTAGCCAGTTTAATTGAAGCAGGTATCTATATGCACATGATTTGGGGCAAGACCTCTTCTTTAATGTGAGTCCCTGACGGGCACATAGAGTCCCCTCTTTTCCGTGGATGACACCTGTCATGCGCCATCTATGATTACAACTTTGGGGTCTTTAAGGTAGGCTGCAGACTTAGAGGTAATTGAAAGCAACCTGAGTGCAAAATGCTTCTAGATTTTTATGATTTTCCCCAACTTTTTATAGTTGTCTAACTCACACTCAATTTTAGCATTTTTTTAAAAAAAAACCTTGCCTTTCACAGATGTTCCCTAGTCATTCAACTTGGTTTTCCTATTTCATTCACCCACATGACTTTAAATGTTGTAATTATAATCACAAGTAGGACGAGCATAAGCTCTGGGTCCCAGTTTACCTGGCTGGAGCAGAGGTGGGCAGATGTACAGAGACTGTCCTGCTAGGTGACAGCACCCCACCACCAGGGGCCTTGTCTGTGCCCAGACACACTGGAGAGTGTTCTTGCTCTGGGCGCGCAGCCTCAGCGGCCATGGCTCACGGGCCCAGCTGCTCCGCGGCATGTGGGATCCTCCCGGACCGGGGCACGAACCCGTGTCCCCTGCATCGGCAGGCGGACTCTCAACCACTGCGCCACCAGGGAAGCCCTGGAGAGTGTTCTTTAGTCACGTGTGATGGGTTAAGTGGAGGTGGGTAAATAGAACTTCTGCTTTAGTAAAAATATGAGGAACACACATAAAGTATGGCAAGTGCCTGGCCCAGTGTCTGGCACGTAGCTAGTGCTCAGTAAGGTAGGGCTGTTTTTTTCTTATTAGTATAAATTCTAATGGCGTTAAGATTAGTTATAACAATCGATCATAGAAAAACAGTGCTGGTAAACAAAAACAGTGAAACATGGGGAGGGAAGCAGAAGTCTCTCTTTCCCATCATCCAGCACCAGAAGATGTCAGGAAGGAGACCCAGTGCTCATATGTACCATTCAGTGGTGGTTTCCGTACTGAGCTTAGAGCCCTGGGAAAACGCTCTCCTACATGCTGTTCTCTGTCTCCACAGGCAGACACGCTCGGTGTTTAATGAGCTCATTTTCCTGTTGTTCTCCTGGCTCAGCGGTAAAGAGCTGGGCTCTGGGTTCAAGTACTAATCCAGAGTCATCCAGTAATGGCCAACTTGGACTCCAGTAATAGCTCTATGCTTACTGTGTGACACTGGGCAAGTTCCTTAAATCGCCTAAGTCTCAGTGTTACCATCTGTAGAATGGGGATGATAGCCGCTTCACCAATGTACATGAAGTATTATTATATTCACGTGTGTGTACACTTTTGCAGATGTGTGAGCTCCTCAGCTATCTCTGTGACTGTGAGCTGCAACACCGGGTGGAGGCCATCGTGGCCTTTGGCGACATTTATGTCTCCAAGCTCCAGGCGAATCAGAAGTTCCGCTACAACGAACTCATGCAGGCCCTGAACATGTCTGCGGCCCTGACTGCTCGGAAGACCAGGGAGTTCCGCTCACCCCCGCAGGAGCAGGTGAGAAGCCCCTTCTGAGCCTCCATCCCATTCCTAGGGAAGAGCTTGAACCCGACAAAGCAGGGTACGCAAAGCCTTCCTGGGACGTTGAAAGACCCCGGCCAGCACCAGGAGACAGGCTAGTCCTGTGCTGAGACAACTGGGAAGCCTCGGCCAGCTGTCTTGGGTGGAAAGATAACCTTCCAAAACCACACACAGAGCCAGGCTTCCTCCTTTCCGTCGCTCGCTCATGCCACCACTCCTGTCTCTGTTAGGATCCAGCTTCTACCCCTTAGAAGCATTTCTGTCCAGTCCTTCCAGAAGTCAGAACACTACTCTCCAGCAGAGATCAACAGAATGTGGTCCGCATTTCCTGACTCGTGAGGGCGGGTGCACGGTCTTCCTTGACCGAGACCCTCCGGAATCCCCCCACCGCAGCCCCAGGAAGCCTGGAGGGCACGACATGGATGAGGGAGTCCTCTCCTGGGATGTGTTGTCTCCATTCTTTGTGCTACCCCACCTCGTAGTCAGCCTCATCCAGGTTGAAAGGCTGCTTTGAAAAGAATGAAAATCCTGGTGAGAAACTTGCAGATGAGGGAGGGACAGCTTATAAAATAATGGTCCCAGCGGGCTTCCCTGGTGGGGTAGTGGTTGAGAGTCCGCCTGCCAATGCAGGGGACACAGGTTCGTGCTCCGGTCCGGGAGGATCCCACATGCCGCGGAGCGGCTGGGCCCGTGAGCCATGGTCACTGAGCCTGCGCACCCGGAGCCTGTGCTCCGCAGCGGGAGAGGCCACAACAGTGAGAGGTCCGCATACGGCAAAAAAAAAAAAAAAAAAAAAAAAATAATGGTCCCCACTCGTCGCCGCTGCTCGGCCGCTCACGTATATCCTGCAGGCCATTTGTCACAGCTCCCTCAGTTTCAAAAGACAAGATAGATCTTCCAGTGAAGAAATTCATTTTCTGTCGTCGAAACCAAATCTTTGGATCTTATATATAGTTAATAAGCAGCCTATCCATAAATTGTTGTCGATATAGTTACCACCATTTTGTAACAATGGCGAGGCCACCACAGCATGGTCCAGTTACGTTCCTAAAACCCAGTTTATAGGCTATAGATACTTATATTGGCTTAAAAATGAACCACCTATCTTGGCTTTTTAAGATTCCTTTGAATGATACTGGCCTTGATAGAGAGCAGACAGAGCTTCACATCTCTTTGCTAGAGGCAAAATGCGAAGGCCCTGTGGATTGGTGAGAGCAGGTACTTTGCACTGTGGTGAGGAAAATGCAGTGAGTGTGAATTATTCTTGAAGGCTTTACAGATGTTGTCAGGCTGCTTTTAGACTGGCAACAGGGGCGAACATTCCCTGTTTCCCTGGGCAGAGGCTGACTTGTATTTGTGAAGAATGGGAAGGTGGATGAAGTGGTGATTAACACTGCTGTTGGCTTCAGAGCCTGGCTCCCATTCCGGCTCCGCCATCACTCACCGGGTAGTCTTGGGCGCATTACTTCTCTTTGTCTCTCAGTTTCCTCAGGCTGCAAAATGTGGATAATGTTTGTGAGAAACCTATGAGATAATTCATTTAGATCGCTTAGCAGGTAATCTGTCAGGTAGTAAACATTCTGTAAGTACTACAAGCTCTCATTAGTTTTAGTGTCAGAGGTATTTGCATTTGCCTCATGCCATGTACTATGACCTTCTGTCAGTGAGCCAGTGACTAGAGTTTCTGCATGTTTTCTGACATCTCCTCAAGCCAGCCGGGACTTGGTTGTCCATCTGACACCGTCATCCCCATAGACACAGCTCATGATCCTGGATCCTAGAAGGGCCCTGCTGGCTCCACCCTCTTCTAGCCCCATTCTGCCTCCTTATCTTCTCTTCTGTCATCTTTGGGACCTACCATCACTTCCTTCTTTAGCCTTCTAGACAGTCCTCTGAACAATCATTTCAGACCCATTTCAGAAGTCTGTATCTCAAGAACTTGAGCAGACCTCAGAATCCCTGGAAGGCTGAATAAAACACAGATTGCTGGTTCCACCTCTAGGGTTTCTAATTCAGTAGGTCTAAGGTAAGGCCTGAGAATTTGCATGTTTAGCGAGTTTCCAGGCTATGCTGATGCTGCTGGTCTAGAAATGAAATAAAAGCAGGGACCCTGTTACCAAATTCAGCTGTCCCATCTGCCACCCCTCCCAGAGTATTCATTTCTAGAAGGAACCTACCCATAGAACTTTCTGAGTAATTAAGAATTTAATATTGATAAAGGATAAGGAGGGTTTCAATTTCAGGGCAGAGGAATGCAAAATCACTGGGAATATAGGATACATAGGAATTAGAATTTTAAAACAGTGATATGATTACCTCATTCTTCTGTAACCTGTGAGGATAAAATAGAGGTTTTCAGTCCTATATCCATACACTATTCAGAGAGATGAAAAAAACATACTTGGGGCATGTAACTAAATACAAAAGTAGGTAAAGCGAAGATTAGTCCAGTGATTGTTGGCAAATTAGCCAAGCACAGCTTGCAAGCCTTTCACTTTGAAAAGGACTTTCATTAAAGGGGATGACCTGGCAGAAAATTCAGTTCACTCCCCTTTTGGTTACGCCCTGAGGGCTGATGGACCACTTGCTTCCTAAGTGTTGCAACAAAAGAAAGATCATTCAGTAAGAAATTAACTTTCAGATTCTTGAAATCAGACCTTCAGATCTGATTTTTATTTAATAAACAACCAATCCATATATGTTGCTGATATAATTACCATAATTTAACATTGTGGAATAACCACAAAAATCACTTTTCCAATCTGTTTTATCAATATTATTTTATTACAAACAATACCTCTACCTTCTGCCGGAAACTTGTCTGCAGTAGAAGCTTTGAAAAAGTATCTTCCTAACAATATTAAATAAGGTTCATGGTTTAATAAATGAGACTGTAAATTTTTTTCACCTAGATATCCTAAACAAAAGTAGAAAATACCCCTTTGCCTGGTGTTTGGGTTACTCTGCCTGACACAGCAAAATGGACAAGATTACCTCTAGCTATTACT
This sequence comes from Tursiops truncatus, assembly GCF_011762595.2. Classification (NCBI taxonomy): domain Eukaryota; kingdom Metazoa; phylum Chordata; class Mammalia; order Artiodactyla; family Delphinidae; genus Tursiops; species Tursiops truncatus. Next base: position 76,806,575 of record NC_047035.1, on the reverse strand, counting down.
TCAGTGCCTCGAGATATTCACTAACCTGGGGTCATGGGTCTGTGGAAGAATTTAGAGATCCAAAAATCTTAGTGACAGCTTTATTTTCACCAACTTTTATTAATTTCTAAGAGCATTTCTTTCAGTTATTGATACAGGCGACAAAGCAAGTACCTAACCTTGTCACCCACAGAAACTACATATTTTTTCATATCATATTACAAAGTTCTAATACCTTGAAATATCATTTGCATTCATCACTACTTCAAGATCTCAGTGCATGTGAGACCTGCTGCTAGATCTTTTTGTATATATGTTACTGTATCACAAATTTGTTTTTTATCATCTCGATAACTAGATTGCAGTATAATTGTTTCTCTTTGTAAATCCTCTCTGTTTTGTTTTAGGTATTTAAAATATTAATCTGAGAAAAAATCCATGGGTTTCACTAGACTGTCAGAGTGGTCCATGGCACAGAAACAGTTAAGCATCTCTGACACAAAACTATAGAGGAAAAGATGACAGGCTGGCTGCAAAACATAAAACCTACACGTCAAAAAAAATTCTGTAAACAAAATTAAAAGCTCACTAAAAACTGGGAAAAGTATTTGGAGTATATATTACCAAGAGTTAATAAACTGCAGATGTGCAAAGCACTCACCGATTAATTTTTAAAAAGATAATCACACAACAGAAAAATGGAGGAAGAACATGGATGGAAAATATATAAACTGTGAGATAAAAACAGTCCTGTGTGGAAAAGCAAAGTTCAACCTCACCAATTAAATGCAAATTAAAGGAACAGAGGGCTACCCTGGTGATGCAGTGGTTAAGAGTCCACCTGCAAAATCAGGGGACATGGATTCGAGCCCTGGTCAAGGAAGATCCACATGCTGCGGAGCAACAAAGCCCCTGCACCACAATGACTGAGCCTGCACTCTAGAGCCCACAAGCCGCAACTACTGATGCTACGCTCCACAACTACTGAAGCCCGCGCACCCAAGAGCCCATGCTCTACAACAAGAGAAGCCACTGCAATGAGAGGCCCGCACACTGCAACAAAGAGTAGCCCCAGCTCACCGCAGCTAGAGAAAGCCTGCACACAGCAATGAAGACCCAACATAGCCAAAAATAAATAAATAAAATAAATGAATTAAAAAGATTAGGACTGTTTTAAAAAAATGAAAAATAAAAGGAACAGAGATATGACATTTTTCACCCATTAAATTGGAAACTATTTGAAAATATGTTAACTCTCACTACCATAATGGAGATGGCAAAGTAATACACACTCTTGTATAAATTTGGTATTAATGCAAATTGTTGTGAGCTTTCTGGAGAGCAGTCTGGCAATTAATATCAAAAGCCATTAAAATGGCAGCTCCAGTTGGAATTACTGGGTGGTGCATGCCAATGTGACTGCGCTGGTAGTGAGAGGTGCTTGGGTCATGCAGAGGCCTGTGGACTTTGCAATGGTCCCACAGAGACTTTGACATAAGAAGCGGCCATGCAGCTGGGAGGGTCTTGGTGCTCCGGCCGGGTGTCAGGCCTGAGCTGCCAAGGTGGGAGAGCTGAGTCCAGGACATTGGACGACCAGAGACCTCCGTGCCCCATGTAATATTAATCAGCGAGAGCTCTCCCAAAGAGCTCCATCTCAGTGCTAAGACCCAGCTCCACCCACCGGGCAGCAAGCTTCAGTGCTGAATGCTCTATGCCAAACAACTAGCAAGACAGGAACACAACCCCACCCATTAGCAGAGAGGCTGCCTAAAGTTATACTAAGATCACAGACACCCCAAAACACACCACCAGACGTGACCCTGCCTACCAGAGGGACAAGATCCAGCCCCACCCACCAGAACACAGGCACCAGTCCCCCCCTGCCAGGAAGCCTATACAAACAACTAAACCAAGCTCACCAACTGGGGCAAACACCAGAAATAAGAGGAGCTACAAACCTGCAGGCTGGGAAAAGGAGACCCCAAACACAGTAAGTTAAACAAAATGAGAAGACAGAGGAATATGCAGCAGGTGAAGGAGGAAGGTTTTTACCCACCAGACCAAACAAATGAAGAGGAAATAGACAGTCTACCTGAAAAAGAATTCAGAGTAATGATAGTAAAGATGATCCAAAATCTCAGAAATAGAATGAAAAAAATTCAAGAAACGTTTAACAAGGACCTAGAGAACTAAAGAGCAAACAAACGATGAATAACACAATAAGTGAAGTTAAAAATACTCTAGAAGGAATCAACAGCAGAATAACTGAGGCAGAAGAACAGATAAGTGACCTGGAAGATAGAATAGTGGAAATAACTGCTGCAGAGCGGAATAAAGATAAAAGAATGAAAAGAATTGAGGACAATCTCAGAGACCTCTGGGATAACATTAAATGTACCAATATTCTAATTCTAGGGGTCCCAGAAGAAAAAGAGAAAAATAAAGGGTCTGAGAAAATATTTGAAGAGACTGCAGTTGAAAACATCCCTAACATGGGAAAGGAAATAGTCACCCAAGTCCAGGAAGCGCAGAGAGTCCCATACAGTATAAATCCAAGGAGAAACATGCCAGGACACATATTAATCAAACTATCAAAAACTAAATACAAAGAAAAAATACTAAAAGCAGCCAGGGAAAGCAACAAATAACAGACAAGAGAATCCCTATACGGTTAACAGCTGACCTTTCAGCAGAAACTCTGCAAGCCAAAAGGGAGTGACAGGACATATTTAAAGTGATGAAAGGAAAAAACCTACAACCAAGATTACTCTAACCAACAGGATCTCATTCAGATTTAATGGAGAAATTAAAACCTTTACAGACAAGCAAAAGCTAAGAGAATTCAGCACCACCAAACCAGCTTTACAACAAATGCTAAAGGAACTTCTCTAGGCAGGAAACACAAGAGAAGGAAAAGACCTACAAAAACAAATAAAAGACAATTAAGAAAATGGTAATAGGAACATACATATTGATAATTACCTTAAATGTGAATGGATTAAATGCTCCAACCAAAACACACAGACTGGCTGAATGGATGCAAAAATAAGACCCGTATATATGCTGTCTACAGGAGACCCACTTCAGACCTAGGGACACATACAGCCTGAAAGTGAAGGGATGGAAAATGATATTCCATGCAAGTGGAAAACAAAAGAAAGCTGGAATAGCAATACTCATGTCAGATAAAATAGACATGAAAATAAAGACTGTTACAAGAGATAAGGAAGGACACTACATAATGATCAAGGGATCAATCCAAGAAGAAGATATAACAATTATAAATGCTTATGCACCCAACATAGGAGCACCTCAATACATAAGGCAAATGCTAACAACCATGAAAAGGGAGATCAACAGTAATACAATAATAGAAGGGGACTTTAACACCCCACTTACACCAATGGACAGATCATCCAAACAGGAAATAAATAAGGAAACACAAGTTTTAAATGACACAACAGACCAGATAGATTTAATTGATATTTATAGATCATTCTACTCAAAAGTGACAGAATACACTTTCTTCTCAAGTGCACATGGAACATTCTCCAGGATAGATCATATCTTGGGTCACAGATCAAGCCTAGGTAAATTTAAGAAACTGAAATCATATCAAGTATCTTATCTGACCACAATGCTATGAGACTAGATGTCAATTACAGGAAAAGAAAACTGTAAGAAATACAAACACATGGAGGCTAAACAATATGCTACTAAATAACCAAGAGATCACTGAAGAAATAAAAAAATACCTAGCAACAATGACAATGAAAACACAATGATCCAAAACCTATGGGGTGCAGCAAAAGCAGTTCTAAGAGGGAAGTTTATACTAATATGATCCTACCTCAAGAAAGAAGACAAATCTCAAATAAGCAACCTAAACTTACACCTAAAGCAATTAGAGAAAGAAGAAGAACAACAACAACAACAACAAAAAACCAAAAATAGAAGAAGGAAAGAAATCATAAAGATCAGATCAAAAATAAATGAAAAAGAAATGGAGGAAACAATAGCAAAGATCAACAAAACTAAAAGCTGGTTCATTGAGAAGATAAACAAAATTGATAAACCATTAGCCAGACTCATCAAGAAAAAAGGGAGAAGACTCAAATCAACAGAATTAGAAATGAAAAAGGAGAAGTGACACTGCAGAAATACAAAGGATCATGAGACATTACTACAAGCAACTATATGCCAATAAAATGGATAACCGGGAAGAAATAGACAAATTCTTCGAAAAGTAAAATCTTCCAAGACGGAACCAGGAAGAGATAGAAAATATGAACAGACCAATCACAAGTAATGAAATTGAAACTGTGATTAAAAATCTTCCAACTAACAAAAGCCAAGGACCAGGAGCCTTCACAGGTGAATTCTGTCAAATATTTAGAGAATAGCTAACACCTATCCTTCTCAAACTCTTCCAAAATATAGCAGAGGGAGGAACACTCCCAAACTCATTCTACGAGGTCACCATCACCCTGATACCAAAACTAGACAAAGATGTCACAAAAAAAACTACAGGCCAATACACTGATGAACATAGATGCAAAAATCCTCAACAAAATACTAGCAAACAGAATCCAACAGCACATTAAAAGGATCATACACCATGATCAAATGAGGTTTATCCCAGGAATACAAGGATTCTTCAGTATATGCAAATCAATCAATGTGATACACCATATTAACAAATGGAAGGATAAAAACCATATGATAATCTCAGTATATGCAGAAAAAGCTTTTGACAAAATTCAAAACGCATTTATGATAAAAACCCTCCAGAAAGTGGGCATAGAGGGAACCTACCTCAACATAATAAAAGCCATATATGACAAACACAGCCAACAGCATTATCAATAGTGAAAAACTGAAAGCATTTCCTCTAAGATCAGGAACAAGACAAGGGTGCCCACTCTCACCACTGTTATTCAACATAGTTTTCAAAGTTTTAGCCACGGCAGTCAGAGAAGAAAAAGAAATGAAAGGAATCCAAATTGGAAAAGAAGTAAAACTGTCAATGTTTGCAGATGACATGATACAATACATAGCGAATCCTAAAAATGCTACCAGAAAACTACTAGAACTAATCAATGAATTTGGTAAAGTAGCAGGATACAAAATTAATGCACAGAAATCTCTTGCATTCCTATACACTAGCAATGAAAGAACAGAAAGAAAAATTAAGGAAACACTCCCATTTACCATTGCAACAAAAAGAATAAAATACCTACAAATAATCCTACCTGAGGAGACAAAAGACCTATATTCAGAAAACTATAAGATACTGATGAAACAAATCTAAGATGATACAAACAGATGGAGACATATACCATGATCTTGGATTGGAAGAATCAACATTGAGAAAATCACTGTAGTATCCAAAGCAATCTACAGATTCAGTGCAATCCCTATCAAACTACCTATGGCATTTTTCACAGAACTAGAGCAAAAAATATTACAATTTGTATAGAAACACAAAAGACCCCAAATAGCCAAAGCAATCTTGAGAAAGAAAAACGGAGCTGGAAGAATCAGTCTCCCTGACTTCAGACTATACTACAAAGTTACGGTAATCAAGACAGTATGGTACTGGCACAGAAGTAGAAATATAGATCAATGGAACAGGATAGAAAGCCCAGAGACAAAACCACACACATATGGTCACGTTATCTTTGACAAAGGAGGCAAGAATATACAATGGACAAAAGACAGCCTCTTCAATCAGTGGTGCTTGGAAAACTGGACAGCTACATGTAAAAGAATGAAATTGGAACACTTCCTAACACCATACACAAAAATAAACTCAAAATGGATTAAAGACCTGAATGTAAGGCCAGACACTATAAAACTCTTAGAGGAAAACATAGGCAGAACACTCTTTGACATAAATCAGCAAGATCCTTTTTGACCCACCTCCTAGAGTAATGGAAATAAAATAAAAAATAAATGAATGGGACCTAATGAAACTTAAAAGCTTTTGCACAGTGAAGGAAACCATAAGCAAGACAAAAAGACAACCCTCAGAATGGGAGAAAGTATTTGCAAAAGAAGCAACTGACAAAGGATTAATCTCCAAACTATACAAGCAGCTCATACAGCTCAATATCAAAAAAAAACCCAGTCCAAAAATAGGTGGAAGACCTAAACAGACATTGCTCCAAAGAAGATATACCAATTGCCAACAAACACATGAAAGAATGCTCAGCATCACTAATCATTAGAGAAATGCAAATCAAAACTACAGTGAGGTATTACCTCACACCAGCCAGAATGGCCATCATCAAAAAATCTACAAACGATAAATGCTGGAGAGGGTGTGGAGAAAAGGGAACCCTCTTGCACTGTTAGTGGGAATGTAAATTGATACAGCCACTATGGCGAACAGTATGGAGGTTCCTTAAAAAACTAAAAAAAGAACTACCATATGACCTAGCAATCCCACTCCTGGGCATATATCACGAGAAAGCCATAATTCTAAAGAGACATGTACCACAAGGTTCATTGTAGCACTATTTACAATAGCCAGGACATGGAAGCAAGTGCCCATCGACAGATGAATGGGTAAAGAAGATGTGGCACATATATACACTGGGATATTACTCAGCCATAAAAAGAAATGAAATTGAGTTATTTGTAGTGAGGTAGATGGACCTAGAGTCTGTCATACAGAGTGAAGTAAGTCAGAAAGAGAAAAACAAATACCGTTTGCTAACACATATGTATGGTATCTGTAAAAGAAAAATGGTTCTGATGAACCTAGGGGCAGGACAGGAATAAAGACGCAGACGTAGAGAACGGACTTGAGGACACTGGTGGCAGGGGGACGGGGATGCTGGGGCGAAGTGAGAGAGTGGCATGGACTAATATATACTACCAAATATAAAATAGATAGCTAGTGGGAAGCAGCCACATAGCACAGGGAGATCAGCTTGGTGCTTTGTGACCACCTAGAGGGGTGGGATAGGGATAGTTGGAGGGAGGCTCAAGAGGGAGGGGATATGGGGATATATGTATACATATAGCTGATTCACTTTGTTATTGAGCAGAAACTAACACAACATTGTAAGGTAATTACACTGCAATAAAGATGTAAAAAAAAAATCATAAGGGAAAAAAAGCCATTAAAATGTTCAAACCTTTTGGGCCAGGCATTTTGCTTCTCTGAGTTTATCCTAAGAAAATGATCAGAGAAATTCAAACCAACTTTATTTTACGAGGATAAAAAAAATGAAAACAACTTAAATATTTCATAGCAGATCATTAATTTTACATGCATTTTATATAAACTGCTGTTCATCCTTATGATGAAATGTAATGCACCTGTTAAAGATCGGGTTAAGAAAAATTTTAAATTCTCGAGAAAGATTAAGTGGAAAATTTGAGTTTCAAAAAAGTTGATTTAGAGTGTGATCTCAATCTGCATACATGAAGATATTAACTAAAAACAGTGGCTGTCTTTGAGTGGGGAGATTGCAGTAAATTTTCTTCTTTAGGTAATCTCCAAGTTTTGTGTAATTAATAAATTACCTTTATAATCAATCAGAAAAAAGTGAAAGCTCTTTTATTTTTTTTTTTAGCATCTCATAGTTTATGGCTTTATTTCATTAGTGTAGTTTTTACGTCTTTGTATTCTCATGACTCATCTCTCCAAAGATCATTTAAAATGCCCTGGATGCATGACTTTTTTCTCAGAATCATGCATTCTTTCTTAAAGACAGGAATTAGAGCCATAGTCACCAAAATAATTACTCTAAAGAAGGAGAGCAGAGACAGTGTCTTGGTGATGCAAAGCAATATTGCTGGAATTTTTTCTTTTTCTTTTTTTATTTGTAGTGGATTTTTTTTCCCCAGTTATTGAGATCTGGTTAACGCATAACACTGTATAGTCTAAGGTATACAACATAATCATTTGATATATGTATATATCGTGAAATGATCACCACAGTAAGCTTAGTTAACATCTATCACCTCACATAGTTATGAATTTCTTTTTCTTATGATGAGAAGTTTTAAGATCTACTCTCTTAGCAATTTTCAAGTATAGTATTGTTAACTACTGTCACTATGCTATACATTACATCCCCAGAACTTATTCATCTTATAACTGGAAGTTTGTACCCTTTTTTAAAATTTTTATGTTTTATTTTTTATTGACGTATAGTTGATTTACAATGTTTCAGATGTGCAGCAGAGTGATTCAGTTATAGAAAGCTACTTTTAAATGTTGGCCATCTTTACCAAAAAACTAAAATAATAATAATCGAGTTAAAAAATTTTGCAGAGAAATATTAGGTGTCTGACTAAGATTGGATCTGAGTTCTTTGGACAGACATTGAGAACCAACTAGCCGTTCTTCTTTGTCCCTCAAAGATCAACATGCTTCTTAACTTTCAACTGGGGGAGAACTGCCCGTGCCCAGAAGAGATCCGGGAGGAGATGTATGACTTCCACGAGGACCTTCTCATTCACTGCGGTGAGCTTCCGAGAAAAAAGCTTTATGAAAGACAAGTCTGTTCATGATTCCTTCGTTAGAAGCTCAGGGGGGGTTGCGAAGTTAGTTTTCTATTTTAAACTACAATACCAATTGTCCAAGAAATGATTCTCTCCAAAACTATTTGGGTCAGAGAAGATACAGGACATCATCCTGGCATAATACATAACTGAAACTACTACCTAGAAGAAATTTTGCTGAGATCTAAGAGAGAACTGGGTCTCTAAAGAAGGAAAGAAAAGAACTGATCTTTATATAAACCTCACCCAATTTACCTCAAGTTAGATAGTTGGGACTGTGTTCCCAGCTGAGCCAAGATTCCGATCCCCTTTGCTTTTTAGCTTCTGTGATGATGTAAGTATGGCCATGTCTGCCCTTAAGGATTCGAAACCAGCCATCCCTGCTTAGATACATATCTGCTCGTTTTAAAGTGGCTCTCAGCAGTTGTGCTGCTTGTACATGGGTGGATTGAGTACTATGTGGATAAGAGATGACTTTTTCATTTGAAGTAACTCATGGTTAACTCTTTCTTTGTGGACACTCTGGAGCCCATTTTGGGTATGGGTTAGAAAAAGTTAAGTCTTGGGATTGAAATTACTTAATGTTCTTGTATACAAGAAATCATCTTTTTAAAAAATTTGCCAAAAGACATGATGTAGATAAATACTTATGGGAGGCTGCCTATAGTATCCTTAGAAAGTTCCAAAGGGTGGAAAGCAGTGTTCCTATGTTCTTTCCATCATCTGGTGGCTTCATGTACTGTTTGAGGTTATCACTCTGTTATGTGACTTGCTTAGGGGTTCCCCTGGAGGAAGAGGAAGCGGAAGAGGAAGACGCCTCCTGGACTGGAAAATTCCGTGCCTTGGTGTATAAAATCAAAGGCTCTTCCAAGCCAGAGAAGGAGCGGCCGACAGAGGAGGAGGAGAGATGCCCTAGTAAGTTCCAGAGCCTTTCAATCACACTGCCCCCAACCTGGAGCTCTTCTAAGACTTAATTAAGATCACGGACTTTCTAAGCAAATACTGTGGGATAGAGAAGGGATGCTTAGCTAGCTTCAAGGAAGCATTCTGTTATGATTTGTAGAACTTATTGCTATGTGTTTGGGGCTATGCTTTTCTTCTGACTTAAGGAACTTCCTTTGAGTCGTCTTTTAGGGATGGATTGCTTGGTGGGTCTGCTCTTATCTGTCTACTTTTAAATGCCTATAAACAGAGTTCTGTTCTTTCTTTTATGTGTTCATAATCTTCCTCTTCTAAACCACTGTTGTTTCTGTCACTTTTTTTTGTGGTTCCTTAGCGTTGAAAATTGCCCCAGCAAGGAAATAATGTAATAATAATAAGGCAGAAGTAAAGGGAATAGATTGTGGGGTTTGGAGGGGGGGGTTGGGTTTTGGCTACGATTTTCCTAATATAACATCCCAGAGGAATTGGACCTTCTGTTTTTCAACATTCACGAACCTTGTTCAAATCATTTCTCTAATCCTTATAGTACAGATGACTCCTACCATTTCGACCCATGTTGAAACAAGATCATAATTTGTTCTGCAAGGCAGTTGACTGTCCATTGCCATTAACATTTCAAGAGGAAGATTGTCTGCATATTATAATCAGTCTGCTCCATCGTACCAAATTCTGTAAATATTTCAGTGTCTAAAGAAGAAGGAATTTCCCAGGTTTAATATAGTTGCCTTTTATCTTATTCCCTGTTCCTATCCATCTTAGAACATGCTTTCAAACTATAGACTAGAGCAATGGACTGTCAAGATGTGCTCAGTTTGTTTGAAAACACTGCTTTGGGGTTCGTACATCTTATTGCCCTTTCGATTGACCTTCCATCTTTGTCAGACTATCTCTGAAGGGAAAGAATCCTCCGCACTTATCAGCAGAAGTGTAGAAGCCTCTGGAAGCAGTTGCACTGGCAACCCTTGGTCGGTCCTATTTGTCACCATGGCGTGGGGGGGGGGGGGGGTCTTTGGTGAGGACAGGCCAGCATGATTCAAAGGTCCAAAAAAGTGAGTTTAGACTCCCTTTGTGGTACTGCCAAAGCAGAACTAAAAATAGGCTGAGCTGACCCATATTCCCTGTGGAGAGTCAGTTTTGAAAGTGGTTGCTTCTTTCTAAAACAATATGTCACAGCCAGGGGGTCCTCCAAGGTGACCGCTTCATGTTAGGTAAATGGAGTCACTTAGATTAAGTCACCAAGCTCTGTGAAGTCTCCCTAACTCTAAGAATGGTGTCCAAGCTCTAAGGACTGCAATCTTTAGCATTGCTACCCCGGGCCTCAGGCAGAAAGATTATGTTCTGTCTGTTCTGGCAGGACGTGCAAACCTGAAAGGCTACCCCAGCATGAGACTCCATGGAGCGCCCCATGCTGCTTCCATTCCACAAGCAGAATTCTGAGAGGTTCAAGCTTTGTGTCATAAGTCTTCTTTCCTGCAGTCCCAAAAGTAGAAATAGAAGGTGGCCAAGCATGTCTGGTTGGCAGGATACAGGTTCCCTGCCAGATGTTCCAGGGACATAAAGCTCCTCACTCAGGGCTGACATTGTTTTTTTTTTTTACATCTTTATTGGAGTATAATTGCTTTACAATGGTGTGTTAGTTTCTGCTTTATAACAAAGTGAATCAGTTATACATATACATATGTTCCCATATCTCTTCCCTCTTGCGTCTCCCTCCCTCCCACCCTCCCTATCCCACCCCTCCAGGCGGTCACAAAGCACCGAGCTGATATCCCTGTGCTATGCGGCTGCTTCCCACTAGCTATCTACCTTACGTTTGGTAGTGTATATATGTCCATGCCTCTCTCTCGCTTTGTCACAGCTCACCCTTCCCCCTCCCCATATCCTTAAGTCCGTTCTCTAGTAGGTCTGTGTCTTTATTCCTGTCTAACCCCTAGGTGCTTCATGACATTTTTTTCTTCTTAGATTCCATATATATGTGTTAGCATACGGTATTTGTCTTTCTCTTTCTCACTTACTTCACTCTGTATGACAGACTCTAGGTCTATCCACCTCATTACAGATAGCTCAATGTCGTTTCTTTTTATCGCTGAGTAATATTCCATTGTATATATGTGCCACATCTTCTTTATCCATTCATCCAATGATGGAAACTTAGGTTGTTTCCATCTCCGGGCTATTGTAAATAGAGCTGCAATGAACATTTTGGTACATGACGCTTTTTGAATTACGGTTTTCTCAGGGTATATGCCCAGTAGTGGGATTTCAGGGTCATATGGTAGTTCTATTTGTAGTTTTTTAAGGAACCTCCATACTGTTCTCCACAGTGGCTGTATCAATTTACGTTCCCACCAACAGTGCAAGAGAGTTCCCTTTTCTCCACACCCTTTCCAGCATTGATTGTTTCTAGATTTTTTGATGATGGCCATTCTGACTTGTGTGAGATGATATCTCATTGTAGTTTTGATTTGCATTTCTCTAATGATTAATGAAGTTGAGCATTCTTTCATGTGTTTGTTGGCAGTCTGTATATCTTCTTTGGAGAAATGTCTATTTAGGTCTTCTGCCCATTTTTGGATTGGGTTGTTTGTTTTTTTGTTATTGAGCTGCATGAGCTGCTTGTAAATTTTGGAGATTAATCCTTTGTCAGTTGCTTCTTTTGCAAATATTTTCTCCCATTCTGAGGGTTGTCTTTGGGTCTTATTTATGGTTTCCTTTGCTGTGCAAAAGCTTTTAAGTTTCATTAGGTCCCATTTGTTTATTTTTGTTTTTATTTCCATTTCTCTAGGAGGTGGGTCAAAAAGGATCTTGCTGTGATTTATGTCATAGAGTGTTCTGCCTATGTTTTCCTCTAAGAGTTTGATAGTTTCTGGCCTTACATTGAGTTCTTTAATCCGTTTTGAGTTTATTTTTGTGTATGGTGTTAGGGAGTGATCTAATCTCATACTTTTACATGTACCTGTCCAGTTTTCCCAGCACCACTTATTGAAGAGGCTTGTCCTTTCTCCACTGTACATTCCTGCCTCCTTTATCAAAGATAAGGTGACCATATGTGCGTGGATTTATCTCTGGGCTTTCTATCCTGTTCCATTGATCTATCTTTCTGTTTTTGTGCCAGTACCATACTGTCTTGATTACTGTAGCTTTGTAGTACAGTCTGAAGTCAGGGAGCCTGATTCCTCCAGCTCCGTTTTTCATTCTCAAGATTGCTTTGGCTATTCGGGGTCTTTTGTGTTTCCATACAAATTGTGAAATTTTTTGTTCTAGTTCTGTGAAAAATGCCAGTGGTAGTTTGATAGAGATTGCATTGAATCTGTAGATTGCTTTGGGTAGTAGAGTCACTTTCACAATGTTGATTCTTCCAATCCAGGAACATGGTATATCTCTCCATCTCTTTGTATCATCTTTAATTTCTTTCATCAGTGTCTTATAATTTTCTGCATACAGCTTTTTGGCTCCTTAGGTAGGTTTATTCCTAGATATTTTATTCTTTTTGTTGCAATGGTAAATGGGAGTGTTTTCTTGATTTCACTTTCAGATTTTTCATCATTAGTGTATAGGAATGCCAGAGATTTCTGTGCATTAATTTTGTATCCTGCTACTTTACCAAATTCATTGATTAGCTCTAGTAGTTTTCTGGTAGCATCTTTAGGATTCTCTATGTGTAGTATCATGTCATCTGCAAACAGTGACAGCTTTACTTCTTCTTTTCTGATTTGGGTTCCTTTTATTTCCTCTTCTTCTCTGATTGCTGTGGCTAAAACTTCCAAAACTATGTTGAATAAGAGTGCTGAGAGTGGGCAACCTTGTCTTGTTCCTGATCTTAGTGGAAATGCTTTCAGTTTTTCACCATTGAGGATGATGTTGGCTGTGGGTTTGTCATATATGGCCTTTATTATGTTGAGGAAAGTTCCCTCTATGCCTACTTTCTGGAGGGTTTTTATCATAAATGGGTGTTGAATTTTGTCGAAAGCTTTCTCTGCATCTATTGAGATGATCATATGGTTTTTATCCTTCAATTTGTTAATATGGTGTATCACGTTGATTGATTTGTGTATATTGAAGAATCCTTGCATTCCTGGAATAAACCCCGCTTGATCCTTTTAATGTGCTGTTGGATTCTGTTTGCTAGTATTTTGTTGAGGATTTTTGCATCTGTGTTCATGAGTGATATTGGCCTGTAGTTTTCTTTCTTTGTGACATCCTTGTCTGGTTTTGGTATCAGGGTGATGGTGGCCTCGTAGAATGAGTTTGGGAGTGTTCCTCCCTCTGCTATATTTTGGGAGAGTTTGAGAAGGATAGGTGTTAGCTCTTCTCTAAATGTTTGATAGAATTCGCCTGGGAAGCCATCTGGTCCTGGGCTTTTGTTAGTTGGAAGATTTTTAATCACAGTTTCAATTTCAGTGCTTGTGATTGGTCTGTTCATATTTTCTATTTCTTCCTGATTCAGTCTTGGCAGGTTGTGCATTTCTAAGAATTTGTCCATTTCTTCCAGGTTGTCCATTTTATTGGCATAGTGTTGCTTGTAGTAATATCTCATGATCTTTTGTATTTCTGCAATGTCAGTTGTTACTTCTCCTTTTTCATTTCTAATTCTATTGATTTGAGTCTTCTCCCTTTTTTTCTTGATGAGTCTGGCTAATGGTTTATCAATTTTGTTTATCTTCTCAAAGAACCAGCTTTTAGTTTTATTGATCTTTGCTATCGTTTCCTTCATTTCTTTTTCATTTATTTCTGATCTGATTTTTATGACTTCTTTCCTTCTGCTAACTTTGGGGTTCTTTTGTTCTTCTTTGTCTAATTGCTTTAGGTGCAAGGTTAGGTTGTTTATTTGAGATGTTTCCTGTTTCTTAAGGTAGGATTGTATTGCTAATAACTTCCCTCTTAGAACTTCTTTTGATGCATCCCATAGATTTTTGGTCATCGTGTCTCCATTGTCTTTTGTTTCTAGGTATTTTTTTATTTCCTCTTTGATTTCTTCATTGATCACTTCGTTATTAAGTAGTGTATTGTTTAGCCTCCATGTGTTTGTATTTCTTACAGATCTTTCCCTGTAATTGATATCTAGTCTCATAGCGTTGTGGTCGGAAAAGATACTTGATACAATTTCAATTTTATTAAATTTACCAAGGCTTGATTTGTGACCCAAGATATGATCTATCCTGGAGAATGTTCCATGAGCACTTGAGAAAAATGTGTATTCTGTTGTTTTGGGATGGAATGTCCTATAAATATCAATTAAGTCCATCTTGTTTAATGTATCATTTAAAGCTTGTGTTTCCTTATTTATTTTCATTTTGGATGATCTGTCCATTGGTGAAAGTTGGGCGTTAAAGTCCCCTACTATGAATGTGTTACTGTCGATTTCTCCTTTTATGGCTGTTAGTATTTGCCTTATGTATTGAGGTGCTCCTATGTTGGGTGCATAAATATTTACAATTGTTATATATTCTTCTTGGATCGATCCCTTGATCATTATGTAGTGTCCTTCTTTGTCTTTTGTAATAGTCTTTATTTTAAGGTCTATTTTGTCTGATATGAGAATTGCTACTCCAGCTTTCTTTTGGTTTCCATTTGCATGGAATATCTTTTTCCATCCCCTTACTTTCCATCTATATGTGTCTCTAGGTCTGAAGTGGGTCTCTTGTAGACAGCAAATATATGGGTCTTGTTTTTGTATCCATTCAGCCAATCTCTGTCTTTTGGTGGGAGCATTTAGTCCTTTTACATTTAAGGTAATTATCGATATGTATGTTCCTATTCCCATTTTCTTAATTGTTTTGGGTTCATTATTGTAGGTCTTTTCCTTCTCTTGTGTTTCTTGCCTAGAGAAGTTCCTTTAGCAGTTGTTGTAAAGCTGGTTTGGTGGTGCTGAACTCTCTCAGCTTTTCCTTGTCTGTAAAGGTTTTAATTTCTCCATCAAATCTGAATGCGATCCTTGCTGGGTAGAGTAATCTTGGTTGCAGGTTTTTCTCCTTCATCAGTTTAAATATGTCCTGCCAGTCCCTTCTGGCTTGCAGAGTTTCTGCTGAAAGATCAGCTGTTAACCTTATGGGGATTCCCTTGTGTGTTAGTTGTTGTTTTTCCCTTGCTGCTTTTAATATGTTTTCTTTGTATTTAATTTTTGACAGTTTGATTAATATGTGCCTTGGCGTGTTTCTCCTTGGATTTATCCTGTATGGGACTCTCTGTGCTTCCTGGACTTGATTAACTATTTCCTTTCCCATATTAGGGAAGTTTTCAACTATAATCTCTTCAAATATTTTCTCAGACCCTTTGTTTTTCTCTTCTTCTTCTGGGACCCCTATAATTTGAATGTTGTTGCATTTAATGTTGTCCTACACATCTCTGAGACTATCCTCAATTCTTTTCATTCTTTTTTCTTTATTCTGCTCTGCGGTAGTTACTTCCACTATTTTATCTTCCAGGTCACTTATCTGTTCTTCTGCCTCAGTTATTCTGCTCTTGATTCCTTATAGAGAAGTTTTAATTTCATTTATTGTGTTGTTCATCATTGTTTGTTTGCTCTGTAGTTCTTCTAGTTCCTTGTTACATGTTTCTTGTATTTTCTCCATTCTATCTCCAAGATTTTGGATCATCTTTACTATCATTACTCTGAATTCTTTGTCAGGTAGACTGCCTATTTCCTCTTCATTTGTTAGGTCTGGTGGGTTTTTATCTTGCTCCTTCATCTGCTGTGTGTTTTTCTGTCTTCTCATTTTGCTTATCTTACTGTGTTTGGGGTCTCCTTTTTGCAGGCTGCAGGTTCGTAGTTCCCGTTGTTTTTGGTGTCTGTCTCCAGTGGCTAAGATTGGTTCAGTGGGTTGTGTAGGCTTCCTGGTGGAGGGGACTAGTGCCTGTGTTCTGGTGGATGAGGCTGGATCTTGTCTTTCTGGTGGGCAGGTCCATGTCTGGTGGTGTGTTTTGGGGTGTCTGTGGACTTATTATGGTTTTAGGCAGCCTGTCTGCTAATGGGTGGGATTGTGTTCCTGTCTTGCTAGTTGTTTAGCATAGGATGTCCAGCACTGTAGCTTTCTGGTCGTTGAGTGAAGCTGGGTGCTGGTGTTGAGATGGAGATCTCTGGGAGATTTTCACCATTTGATATGTTATGTGGAGCTGGGAGGTCTCTTGTGGACCAGTGTCCTGAAGTTGGCTCTCCCACCTCAGAGGCAAAGCACTGACTCCTGGCTGCAGCACCAAGAGCCTTTCATCCACACGGCTCAGAATAAAAGGGAGAAAAAGTAGAAAGAAAGAATTAGTAGAAGTAGAAAGAAAGAAAGAAAGGAGGGAGGGAGGGAGGAAGGAAGGAAGAAAGGAGGGAATGAAGGAAAAAAAGAAATAAAGAAGATAAAGTAAAATAAAATAAAGTAAGAAAATATAATAAAGTTATTAAAATAAAAAAATAATTAAGAAAAAAAGATTTTAAAAAAATGGAGGGATAGAACCCTAGGACAAATGGTGGAAGCAAAGCTATACAGTCAAAATCTCAAACAGAAACATACACATACATGCTCACAAAAAGAGGAAAAAGGGAAAAAATCATAAATCTTGCTCTCAAAGTCCACCTCCTCAATTTGGGATGATTCGTTGTCTAAAGGAGGGAAGGAAGGAAAGAATGAAATAGATAAAGTAAAATAAAATAAAGTTATTAAAATAAAAAATAATTATTAAAACAAACAAAAAAACGGACGGATAGAACCCTAGGACAAATGGTGGAAGCAAAGCTATACAGACAAAATCGCACACAGAAGCATACACATACACACTCACAAAAAGAGGAAAAGGGGGAAAAAATCATAAATCTTGCTCTCAAAGTCCACCTCCTTAATTTGGGATGATTCGTTGTCTATTCATGTATTCCACAGATGCAGAGTACATCAAGTTGATCGTGGAGCTTTAATCCGCTGCTTCTGAGGCTGCAGGGAGAGATTTCCCTTTGTCTTCTTTGTTCTCACAGCTCCCAGGGGCTCAGCTTTGGATTTGGCCCCGCCTCTGCGTGTAGGTAGCTGGAGGTCGTGTGTTCTTTGCTCAGACAGGATGGGGTTAAAGGAGCAGCTGACTGGGGTCTCTGGCTCACTCAGGCGGGGCGGAGGGAGGGGCACGGAGGGCGGGGCGAGCGTGCGTCGGCAGAGGCCGCCGTGACGTTGCAGCAGCCTGAGGCGCGCAGTGCGTTCTTCCGGGGGAGTTGTCCCTGGATCCCGGGACCCTGGCAGTGGCGGGCTGCACAGGCTCCCCGGAAGGGGGGTGTGGATAGTGACTTGTGCTCGCACACAGGCTTCTTGGTGGCGGCAGCAGCAGCCTTAGCGTCTCCTGTACGTCTCTGGGGTCCGCGCTTTTAGCCGCGGCTCGCGCCCGTCTCTGGAGCTCCTTTAAGCAGCGCTCTTAATCCCCTCTCCTCGCGCACCAGGAAACAAAGAGGGAAGAAAAAGTCTCTTGCCTCTTCGGCAGGTCCAGGCTTTTCCCCGGACTCCCTCCCGGCTATCCGTGGCGCAGTAACCCCCTGCAGGCTGTGTTCACGCCGCCAACCCTATTCCTCTCCCGGCGCTCCGACCGAAGCCCGAGCTTCAGCTCCCAGCCCCGCCCGGCCCGGTGGGTGAGCCGACAAGCCTCTCTGGCTGGTGAGTGCCGGTCGGCCCTGATCCTCTGTGCGGGAATCTCTCTTTGTCCTCCGCATCCCTGTTGCTGTGCTCTCCTCCGCGGCTCCGAAGCTTTCCCCCTCCGCCACCCACAGTCTCGCCCGCGAAGGGGCTTCCTAGTGTGTGGGAACCTTTCCTCCTTCCTGGCTCCCTCCCACTGGTGCAGGTCCGGTCCCTATCCTTTTGTCTCTGTTTATTCTTTTTTCTTTTGCCCTATCCAGGTACGTGGGGGCATTTCTTGCCTTTTGGGAGGTCTGAGGTCTTCTGCTAGCGTTCAGTAGGTGTTCTGTAGGAGTTGTTCCACGTGTGATGTATTTCTGGTGTATCTGTGGGGAGGAAGGTGATCTCCGCGTCTTACTCTTCCGCCATCTTCCCGGAAGCCCCAGGGCTGACATTTTAAGAGAAAATCTTGGCGATGGTTTAAGTGCCATACCCCCCAAAATAGTTTTTCACTTGATTGAATGGAACTGATGTTTCTGAATGCATAGCTAGTTGCCATAAAGGTTTCTAATCCTTTAAAATCTTGGTGACTTTGCTTATGTTATTGCTTATGATTTCTTACCCTTGCATTTGATAAAATATTAAAAGTTTAGATAATGAGAATTGCGTGCTATAGTGAACTGACAGTTTACCAAATAGTTCATATATATTAGTTTACTGCTGTTAGTTTTTTTTCACTCCTCCATTGTGTAGGTGGTGAACATAGGACTGGGAAGAGTTAAGGGATACTTGTTCATTCACTAATTCTTTCCACTCTTACCTAGTTCCAGAAAAATTTCCAGATCTAGAATGTCAACAAGATGAGTAAAGCTGTGACTTGACTGAGGTCTTCTGACTCTGATTCCACGCTGTTTCCATTGTCCCATGATACGACATTTGCCAAAGAATTTTTCAGCATGTGTATCCATGAGCCCTCAACCCACATATTATACATATTATCAGTACATACAGAATGGCTTCTTAAAACCTTCATCTTTTTATCTTGCTTACTGCATGTGTGAGGTAACTTGCTCCTGTGAATCATTGTTATGCATAGGAATCTGAACCCAACAGAAGTCAAAATTTTAACATCAAAAAGTTAACCCAGCCAAAGATCTGGACTCAGGGTTTTCAGGGCAGGTGGTACAACTTCTCCTCTATGAGCAGTTGGTGTTGGCCAGATAAACTGCAGGGGACCTCAGCTTTTAGGAAAGAGGAAGCAAGTGTCCTGAAACCCATAAGAATCCTGCTAACTGGTTCGGTGTTACAGGGATTTGCCCAAACTAATTCCAAGTCATATTGTGCTGGAAGTTGTTACAATCTGATCAAAAGATTATATGATAGTGAAGAGGTTAAAAAAAAAAACCCTCTAATAGTAGCAGCCCACCATACTAAGTCACATTTCTTTTTTAATATCCCATCCATCACATTCCCTGGAAAATCTTTTGCCTGTTCGTTGGAGGCCAGTGCTTCTTGCACACTACAATGTAAGTAGGGTTTCCTTGAATATATATCTGTAGCCCCTGAGTTATCCCTCCAGAAGAGGCCAACCAGCTCTTTCTGCTAAATTCTAAATTTAACAAAATAAAAATCACCTGTCACTTCACAGCTCAAAGTTGGTGCCTTCCTGACCTCTGTCATTCTCTGAGCGCTTTCTCTATGGCAGGTTTTTTCGTAATCTCTGCAAAGAAAGCTGCTACCTGTATCAGCTCTCACCCAGTCACTGCATAACCTGAGCCCTAGACCAAAATCCTCCCCCCACCTAAATGCTGCAGCCTTTTCTCATGCTGAGGAGGGGAAAAAAGTCTACTGATCGCCACCAAAATAAGTCTTGGGCCCCAACCCAAATACTCACACACAAAGTAAGATAACTTAGCAGTAGGTATATCTGTGGCACTCAGGCAGTATTTCTAAGCCTCTTTAGATTCTCTCCAAACAGCTTCTCCCTGAGACATACACACACAGGTACCTCCTCCATGTTGTCCTTTTTTCAGTCTCATCCTCCGTCACCCTGCCCCTGCCACATTGTGGAATTTCTAACAGGGCATGTGTGACTTTCCACCTCAGGTGGAGTGTCTGTATACCTGTTTATTTTCTTACTGGGACCACACCTTACTTGTTTCCACATTCAGCTCATGGGCACAAATCTTTTTGACCTCCAATGCATGTTAGTCATTTGAGGCTCACAAAGATGAAGAAAACAAGGACCTCACAGACAAAGGAGTGAATATGTGTGGACAGGCAACTCGATATAACATGAGGTCAGATGTGCTATAGTTAAAGGACAGTAGGTGACCAGAGGAGGGGGATTGGAAAAGTGTCCATAAAGAACATAGTTGGGTGGATACATAAGGGAGAGGTATTTTTGGTGAAAGGAGCTACTTCAACAAAGCCCAGAGGCAAAAAAAATTCATATTCCAAGAGTGGCAATGAGTTGAGATTGGCTGAATTATAAGAGGAGTAGAATAAGGAAGAGTGGAAAGGTAGGGTGGTGTTAGAGCAGAGTGTCTTGAAAAATCCAGCAGTTAAACTATATTCCGTCTTGGAGTGTGACATGTTACTGTTCCTGCGTATTTTATACTACTTGGCCTTACAGCTGCTGGGAGGAGGCATTGACATTTACATGGTACCCACTGTGTCCTGAGCATTGTCTTAAGCACTCTGTAAGTATTACCTCATTTAATTCTCACAACGAAAATATGCAGTTGACAGTATTATTCCTATTTTACAGTTGAAGAAACTGAAGTAAAGACAGATTAAATAACTTTCCAGAGTCACACAGGGGTGACATAAAAATTCAAACCTTTGTCCACCTGAGCCTAATTCCCATCCATATTATTTATATAATAACATTATAGCAATGACGATGAAAGGTTCTTGAGGACTAAATTGTTCTTTTATTCAGTAATAGTGAGGTAGGGACTTCCCTGGAAGTCCAGTGGTTAGGACTCCACGCTTCCCCTGCCGGGGGCCCGGGTTCGATCCCTGGTCGGGGAACTGAGATGCCGCAAGCTGTGCAGCGTGGCATATATATATATATATACACACACACACACACACACACACACACACACACACGTATATATACAAATAAAATTTTTAAAAAATAGTCAGGTAGTTATAAGCACAGGACTCTGGAGTTAGGCTGCCTGATCTTAAATTCTAGCTCTGCTACTCTCACTATGAGGGTGAACATGTGACCATGTCTCTGTGCCTCAGTTTTCTCATCGTTACGATGGACATAGCGTTAATGCTTCCCTCGTTTGGTTGATGTGATGATTAAATTAGTTAATACATGCAAAGTGCTTTGAAGTGTGCCTGGCACAGAGTGAGCACTAATTTCAGGCATTTTTTGGCTATTAAAATGTTTGTTGATCACCTGCCATATCTCAGACACTGTATTTAGCACCGGTCGATCTATTTTAGCAAGATAACCATCCACAGGACTGCAGCGGGGATACATTGGAGGTATGGGGGCCCATTGGGACATCGCTGCAGTGCCCTAGATGTGAAGTTCTGAGGACTGAAATAAGGGTGGTGTGGTAGGAAGGATAGTGATCCCACAGATGTCCATATCCCTGGAACCTATACATATGTTAAATGACAAAGGGAAACTTAATTGCAAGAGGAATTAAGGCTGCTTATCAGCTGGCCTTAAAGTAGGGAAATCTCCTGGATTTCTGGAGTGGACCCAAAGTAATCACAAGGGTCCTTAAAAGTGAAAGAAGGTGGCAGACGAGAGTTAGAGGGTTGGGGACACGAGAAGGGCCTGGCTTAAGTCTCCTGGTGGAAGAGCCCATGAGCCAAGGAATGCCAGAAGCCTCTAGAAGCTAGAAAAAGCAAGGAAATGGATTCTCCCTTAGGGCCTTCAGAAAGAAATGCACCCTGCCACACCATGATTTTAGCCCAGTCTGGGTTTACCCATATCTGGGTCAGACTTCTCATCTCTAAAACTGTAAGATAGCAAATTGGTATTGTTTTGCCACCAAGTTTGTGCTGATTTGTCACAGCAGGAAAAAAAAAAAAAATTAATACAGGTGTTAACAGCGAGGAGTGAGCTCAAGGGGCCCAGCCACATTCTAAAAGTAGGGTTGGCATATCTTGATGACCAGTTGGAAATATGAGGAAGAGGAAGGGGTTACAGATGGTCTTTGCATTACTGATGGTACAGGGTGGGTGACTGTGTTAACAGACATGGGGGTGGGGGGAGGCAGAGCTTAACTTTTATTTAGCTCCATAGGAGACACAGGAAGATTTTCCACACCTGGTCTCAATCTACTGGCTAGCCCTGCATGGCAGGTGAAACAGGCATTGTGAGTCCCAGCTTAGAGATGAGGAAGTAGAGAATCCGAGGCATGCGGTGACTTGCCCACCGATAGATGGCAGAGCAGGGTCGGAACTCGTGATCGTGCACTGGCTCCCAGTCCAGAGCGCCACAGAAATCCATGCGTAAGAGGTGCTCTGCCCACCCTCGGAGTAGCTTGCATTCTCGCGATGGAGAAGGGAGTCTGTCAGGAGAGGGAAAAACTACCATCGACTGAGCACCAGCTTTGTGCCAGGTTCTGTGCTAGAACCTGAGTTGTACCTCATCTGAGTTTATCGCACAGCAAACAGCCAGATAGAGTGGCAGGCAGATACCCATTTTGTACGCTACGCCGCTAAGCCTGAGAGAAGCAAAATAATTTGGACGACGTTCTTGCAACATGTGAAAAAGAGGCCAAGATGGGAATCAAGCTTCACATCCAGGGCAGGGACCCTGCCCTTTCAGAACTGTTACAGGGATGCTGGGCGAGGGCGGGAGGGAGTGAAGGGGCGGACAGGGAAGCACAGACATCAGGGACGCATGGCTGGGAGTTTGCCTCACCGTCAGTTTATTCTCCACGGTGAATAAGACATAGAAACTAAAATACAAGCAATTTGAGTGCTTTCCCAACAGAGTAGAGACAGAGACCTCAGGTCCCTGAGTCCTTTGCTGTCCCATCTGTGCTTCATCTTCATCTCAGAGATTTCCCTCCCTACCACATCAGCAAACATCATCTGTTCTCTCTGTTCTCTTTACCCTGTTGTCATCATCGGTCATTTAATCGCCTGAGTGTTCTTGAGAACGTGATTATGAGGCTGGTTGACTATTTTAGAAACAACAGGCTAATTATCTCCATATGATGGATGAGACCCCGGGAGGCTGCAGAGATGGGCTGGCAGAACCGGCACCGTGAGCCCCACCGGTGCTTTGCGGGGCTGCCTCTAACGGGAGGGGGTGGCCGGCCAGCTGGGGAAATGGTCCTGGGGATGAAGCTGTCTGCTTCACAAGTGGGGATGCTCTGGCCAAGGTAGAAAACCACTGAGAGAGGGAAACAGATTTAGCAGAAATAGCCAACCGCCACGAGACTGTCCCCATATGGCGTGCCCTGAGAGCCAAGGTCCAGGGCAGCCAGGCCAGCGAGACTGGGCAGTTTGTAGGGTCCAGGTGTGCAGAGAGGTGAGCGGCTCCGTCTCCTGTACAGCACTCACTCCCCCGCTGCCTCAGCAGACCCCCTATTTACAAGATCCTTGGTTCGTTTATTAAATTGAAGTGCTTCTTTGCCAACATAAAAAATAAAGTGAGGGGCTTCCCTGGTGGTGCAGTGGTTGAGAGTCCGCCTGCCGATGCAGGGGACACGGGTTCGTGCCCCGGTCCAGGAAGATCCCACATGCCGCGGAGCGCCTGGGCCCGTGAGCCATGGCCGCTGAGCCTGCGCGTCCAGAGCCTGTGCTCCGCAATGGGAGAGGCCGCAACGGTGAGAGACCCGCGTACCGGGGAAAAAAAATAAATAAATAAATAAATAAATAAATAAATAAAATAAAATAAAATAAAAAATAAAGTGAGGATTAGTCTAACAACGGCCATCCATGTTGGAGAAACTCAGTTCCTGCCACGTCTGTCTTTTCTATTCTTACATGGTGGTCATGAGGGTTAAGTAAAAATTCAGATTCAGCATTTAGCACAGAGTCTGACACACAGGAAGCTCTTAGTAAATATTGGCTACTACTGTTGTGAGAAGTACAATGTTCTAGCAAGCAGCCTGAACTTTCATCCTTATTCCCCAGCCAAGGAAGCCCGTAGAGAAGGAAGCGAGTAGACATGTCCCACAATTAAATGGAGAGCTGAGATGAACGAGAGCTGGGTGCTTTCTTAGACGTTCAGCTGCCTGCTGCAGAGCCAGGCAGTGGGGTGCGTGCGCATCACGTGTCTCTGGGGGTCTGACAGCCAGTGCCTGTTCATTGGGCCCCGTCGTAAACAGAGCGGTTCTTTCTTAGAATAACAATGTCCAGTTGTCTTTGCAGGCTTTGCCTTTCAGGTTTTCAGGGCCTTGTAACCTTGTTCTCAGTGATCTCAATAGCATCCTTGTTCTACCGAAATGAGGCAAAAGTGCCACCAAGGGCACAGCCCGAGACAGAGAGGCACCAGGCAAGTTCAGAGAAATGAGCATGATGAATTTTCCAAATCTCCTTGGAGTGGATGGGTTTGACTTTCTCCCTGACCTTCTCTGCTCAGAAGTCTAGGTATTTGGATACTTTGTAACACAGACCAGACATTCAGCCCCAAGGAAGCTCTGGAGCTCAGAGCACAGAGGGCATGAGACTTTCCCCAGTAAATCTCCCGAACTAAATCTGGAGAGTGTTACTGTGCCATCTGACCCCTGGCATAGGAAGGGCTCTTTCTACTTCAGCAATCAGGACGGTCATCAGAAAGGCCATCAAGTTTCCACAGCTCACCTCCTCGATGTAAGTGATTAGCGGTGTGCAGTGATGCTTTGATAATGACCACTTCCTCACCATGGTCAGGAACTGCTGGCATTTGAAGATTTTACTTCCTCAATCTCAGGTTTCAGTATTAGTAAGAGCAAGCTGGGTAACATCATGGGTAAGAGCAAGCTGGGTAGCATTAAAAAGCAGTGGTAGGGCTTCCCTGGTGGCGCAGTGGTTGAGAGTCCGCCTGCCGATGCAGAGGACACAGGTTCGTGCCCTGGTCCGGGAAGATCCCACATGCCGCGGGGTGGCTGGGCCCGTGAGCCATGGCCGCTGAGCTTGCGTGTCCGGAGCCTGTGCTCCGCAACGGGAGAGACCATAACAGTGAGAGGCCCACATACTGCAAAAAAAAAAAAAAGAGCAGTGGTAAAATTCTTGGTGCTCATCAGTTTTACCCGATGAAGCCATAGGCATTCATTTACCATTTTAATAAATTAGAACAATACTTTCAAGAGCTCAGTGGGTTGGATAGACACAGAATCATAGAATATAAAGCCACAAGTGACTTGACTTCATAGAAGTGAACAGAGACACAGAGGTAAAGCATCTTGACCAAAGTCACACAGGCAGAGCAGGAACAAAGTACCCCGCACTCTTGTCACTAGACCGTACTCCCATTCATTTTCTTCAACATGGATTTTATATTGTTCACTTCATTTTATGGGTGAAGAGTCCAAGGCTCTGAGAGAGTAGCTCATGTGCCCAGCTAGAGTCAGTTAGAAAAAGAGCTAAAGCTTTATGATTTTCAGGATTTATTTCTGAATCCATTTTGGAGTTTATTAAGAGACCATCTAAGCAGTATAATATAAATGTAAAGCATTAATAAAGGTAACTATTTCTGAATTTTATGAAGCTATTGAGAGTAAGCAATGCTAAGATGGTAAAGCAGATGGGTTTAGTTTCTAGCAGGCAAGGTTTGAATCCCTGCTCGCTCATTTACTACTTACAACGTTAGGCAAATTTCTGTAACTTCTGTATGTTTCAGTTTTCTTCTCTGTAAAAAAGAGAACAATAATTCCTACTTCACGGGGTAAGGGAAGGGAATATAAGAATTCACTAAAGCAGTGCTCAGTTTAATGTTCTGATACTTAGAAGTTGGTATCCCTCTCAGCTTCTGAAGTGAATATACAAAGCACAGGTCATACGTAAGAACTTCACCTCCACAATTATCATTTCAGATGCTTTCATCAAAAAAGAACAGAAAGCCCAATTCAGGTAGAGTAGCTGACAAGGGACTTTTTTGACTGGCGTATCTGGAGGTTTAGAGATGGAGCCAGGCCCCGGTTGAGTTAATCCCTTGGCTCTGCTCACGTCCCCAGCCAGCATGGTGGCTGTAGTTCTGGGCCTTACATCCATGCATTACAGTGTCCAAGGGAAAAGCAAGGAAGTTTCTTCTGCCCTGATATTCGAGGCAAGGATCCTGAGATCACCTTTGATGGGAGAACTCGATCATGGGTCAACTTATGAACCGATGAGTGTGACCTAGGAAATAACATGTGCTGGTGACTTAGTCAACAGAGCCACCTTTGTAGTGGTGTTGGGTCCTTTCACAGAGGAACATGGGCCATAAGGCAGAGAGGCAGATATCAGTACAAAAGCAGAGTTCTGTTAAGAAGGAAGGATGGTCAAATGGATGCTGGCTCATTGTCAGGAGTATTCATTATGCCATGATGGTCTTCACCTACAGCATCTTTCATATACTCAGTGGGTAGTGTTGAGATGTAGGCATTTCTACCCTTGATGTTCAGAGGGGGAGTAGAGGCCAAAAAGCTGTGTTACGGGAACTAGAGAAGGTGCTGTCTGTGATGTGTGTACCTTATCTAATGGGCCACAGCGGTTCTACTGTAGGTACTTTCTGCATTTGATGTTGTTCTCGTCTGACACAAGCTCTGGGCCAGATCCAGAGAGGCTCTGCTTTTGTCAGCAACCCTGTCATTTATTTACTCCAGTTGCCTCATAAAAAATTTAGAAAACCGGCTCTCTCTCAGGTCCCAGGGTCTGTAGTACTTGCTCACTGAGATGCTCCAGTCTGATTTGGAGCTTCAGGAAAACAGTCAGATATCCTCAACCCAGGACTTCCTATCCGTGGAACTATATTAGTTTCCTGTTGCTGGTGTAACAAATTACCACAAACTTGGTGGCGTAAAACAACACAAATTTGTTAGCACCCAGCTGTGGAGGTCACAAGTCTAAAACAGGTTAGTAGCATTGCAGTCCTCTGGAGAGAATCCTCTTCTTGCCTTTCCCAACTTCAAAAGGCCTCCTGCATGTTTTGACTGGTGGCCCCTCCAGCAGTTACCGGTCCAACCTCTGCTTCTGTCATCACAAGTCCTTCTCTGACTCTAACCCTCCTGCCTCCCTCTTAAAAGGACACTTGTGATTACATTGAGCCCACCCAGATAACCCGGGATAATCTTCCCATCTCGAGATCCTTCACTTAAACACATCTGCAAAGCATCTTTGCCATGTAAGGTAACATATTCACAGGTTCTGAGAATTTAGAGCTGAACATCTTGGCGGGGGTGTAGAGGGGCATTATTCCCCCTACCCCAGGGAGGAAGAAAGCAGAGGTCAAAATACACTTGTTCTTTCTACTCGGAATTGATCGACCAACTGTTACGCCTCCAGAGCATTTGCAGCATGCCACAAGCTGACTGTTTAATCACCTAGAATTTAAAAATAAGTGTACGTAATTTAGAGACACATAATTATTTTTCTTTTCCCATTGTAAGTGTGAGCATTATAAATTGCTTTCTAAGTTTAAACTAAGGGCAGTGCCGTTTTGTTTGCACCCTCTCCACAATGTAATTGGGAACACTTTTTCTTCCAAACTGACCCAGATTTAAGAGCACACTCAAAGAAATGTAACACCAGCATAGGTTTGGAATCTGTAAGCTGCAGGGATTTGCTTTGCCAGTGGCCAGCATCTCTCTGATAATAAGCATGCACTTCATTGTTTGATGGCCACTTGGACTGCGGTCTAAATTTAGAGATGAAAAGATTCTTTTCAGACCTCTGAAGCCTAAAAATTTAAACCTGCACCGTGAGAATAAATGGCCTTTCTCTTATTGTAGTTGGCATGGCAAAGCTGGTAATTTGACCATTTAGAAAAGCGTTATACCGCGTATGATGGGTGACTCCCCAGAGAATTTGCTTGCTAGGTTCACAGAATGGTTGGGCTTGAGGTTCTGAGGTCCAATAGGAGGTTACAAAGTGACAAGAGGAAGGAAATAAACAACTTACCAACAAATGACTACCTGGGCTCCCAAACCGGTGTACTAAGTAAGGCTAGTTCTAATTTGAAGACACTCTAATCCTTTCTTCTTATGTGGAATGTCTGACTAGTCGAGAAATTAAGTAGTGAAGTAGCTGTTTTTCTTTTAGACTACCTTTCAGTCATCAAGTCTCCCTAAACAATACAGTGCCTTAGAAATATTTCCACTCTGAGTTAGCCTGAGCAATCATTTAAAATGCGGTTTCTAGATCATATACTTGATATAATTGCCTAGATTTGGCTATCCCTAATTAGACTAATTACAAAAGTAAGGTGTGAGTCAGAATGTTAATAATTTCATAAGCGAAGCCGTTTATAATCATCAAGGAAACCACACGTACACGTCTAGCATCCCAAAGCCGTTCTGTTTCTTAGGATTTTTTTCTCTCTCAACAGAAAAACAAGGGCTTGGTTACATATCTTTCTTTCTTTTTCGTTTTTGAAAAGAGCACGCTAGCTTTTTCAAAATCCCATGAGCTGAACCATCCAGTTCACTTGACAAGGGCTTCTTGGAACAGGTAAATTGGTGGATAAAAATCCTAGCATTGCAACCAAGACTGGGGAAGCAATTTTGTCACATGGGGTGGAGGTTCTGAGTGGAGCAATTAGACGTGTGTGCACATTATGAGAAAGTAACAGGGGCCAGAACATGATGGCAAACAGTAGATTGACCTCTCCGCCTCACCTTTACCTTATTCCCAGAGCCTCGCCCCCTTCAGGAGATGTATTTCTTTTCTTTTCTTTGTAGTTTTAGCAATTTTTTTCCCATTGATTAACAATGTTGTGTTAGTTTCAGGCATACAACAAAGTGATTCAGTTATACATATACAAGTATCTATGCTTTTTCAGATTCTTTTCCCATATAGGTTATTACAGAATATTGAGTAGAGCTCCCTGTGCTATACAGTAGGACCTTGTTGGTTATATATTTTAAATATAGCAATGTGGACGTGTCAATCTCAAACTCCCAATCTACCCCTCCTCCCCGCCCCGTTCCCGTAACCATAAATTCGTTCTCTAAGTACAGAAACAGACTCACAGACATAGAGATGTGTTTCTTATGAACACCAGAGTGTCTTTAGTCATTAAAGGGCAGCATTTCCAAAGATGAATTTAGAAAAACAGCAGAAATGAAATCAATATTTAGTTGTATCTGTCTCTGCTTAAGAAAGAGATTCAAATATATCTCGAGAATCGCCTCCGTTTGCTTTGTTGAAAATCCTTCCAAAATTGTCAGCACTCTCCCATTGATACCAGAAAAAAAAAATAAGTATTTACTATGTGAACTACTTGTGTGAATCATATTTTGAAGGGAAATGGCATTCCAAACCATTGGAATGTCTTTTCTCTCAGATCGTTTTGTATCTCCCCTGGAGGGGCCCTCTTAACTTCATGATAGAACTTTTCCCTCCCTTATTCTTTAGTCTCCATGTAATGTGGACCTATTCTAGAAACATAAAGAACTTTAGATAAAGGACTCGTTAGGGAAAAAAGTAAGAAGGGAAGATCTGATCATTTCTCTTCTCTGATTTCTTTTGGGTATATGTATTACAATGGAAGGTGTACCTTCTTATAAGTTGTCTTATTTCTAAATGTCTTAGGCAACACAGTTTCGCCCGTTATTTTACACTTTATTTCTTCTTCACGTGTATGTACTTAGTTTTCCCAGCTAGGCTGCTGTGGGTAATTACTGTGTCTTGAAATAGTTTCATTTAGAGTTCTTTACTCAAAATTGGGCACATAACAGAAATTATCGTTCTATTATTAATAAGCTTATTTAGGAGGGACACAACTGGAGGTAATTCAGCTACTAAGATGAGGAGAGCCAGAAACAGGTGAGTGACGTCTGTCCTGAGGCCTAGATATACGTGGCCTCCAGAGCAAAGCCTTCTGGAATTGACAGCCCTGGTTTCCAGCGTTAATGAGGGTGAAGTCTTCGCTGAAAGGTAAGCTAATGTCGGGGGCAGAGGTTTAATGCCTCCCTCTGCAGCCTGAAGCCCACCTTTTCTCTGTGTACCCCATTGTACTGGCCGCAGAGCAGGCTGCAGAAGGTCCAGCAACCTCCGTATCAAAGATACTCGGCCCCCTCCTTGCCCCCAAGGTGACTTCCATTTCAACCCAAATGGAAGAGGGAAGCATTTAGGGCCCTTCAGGCTGGCGGGAAGCCCTTTGGTGATGAATGAGTAACAGCTGGGCCCCTTGCTGACTGCCGGGATTCAACTTTCGAGATAATGATTCTTTAATCTTCACTTTAATTCTCAGTGTGAGCTGTCTTACTCTTTCTGTACTCTCATTTAATCTACCTCCTATCCAGAAACAAACAGAGAAAGCTTCCTAAGCTGCACTTTTCAAGGTTCGAGTCTCAGCCACTCGATTAGAATCACATAGCCTAATGGAACAGGGTTTCATCTTAGCTGTAGGGAAAGCTTTGCTTTCCAATCACAGCCATCACCTAACATAGGCCTTTTATAGAGACCACTGATTCTCTAAATTTTGGTCTTGAGACCCCTTTATGCTCTTAAAAATTACCAAGGATCCCCAAATGCTTTCGTTTATGAGGATTATATCTATCACGTTAACACATTTAAAACTGAATTAGAATTGTTTTACATTCTAATTATGAGTTTTATGGGAAAATGATTATTTGTTAATTCCTTTAAAAATAATAAACCCAATTATGCTTAGTGAAATAAGTCAGAGAAAGACAAATACAGTGTATTATCACTTATATGTGGAATCTAAAAACTAAAACAAACAAATGAATATAGCAAAACAGAAACAAGCTGACAGATACAGAGAACAAACTAGTGGTTACCAGTGGGGAGAGGGAAGAGAGGAGGGGCAAGATAGGGTAGGGGATTAAGAGGTACAGACTACTATGATAAAATACATAAGCTGCAAGGATATATTGTACAGCACAGGGAATATAGCCAATATCTTTTTTTTTTAATGATGGGGGTTTTTTGTTATTATTAATTTTTGGCTGTGTTGGGTCTTCGCTGCTGCATGCGGGCTTTCTCTAGTTGCGGCGAGCGGAGGCTACTCTTCCTTGCAGTGTGTAGGCTTCTCATTGTGGTGGCTTATCTTGTTGCAGAGCACGGGCTGTAGGTGCACGGGCTTCAGTAGTTGTGGCTCATGGGCTCTAGAGTGCAGACTCAGTAGTTGTAGCGCACGGGCTTAGTTGCTCCACCGCATGTGGGATCTTCTCGGACCAGGGCTCGAACCCATGTCCCCTGTGTTGGCAGGCGGATTCTTAACCACTGTGCCACCAGGGAAGCCCACCAATATCTTATAATAACTTTAAATGGAGTATAATCTATAGAAATATTGAATCACTGTGTTGTACACCTGAAACTAATACATTATAAATCAACTGTACTTCAATAAATAAATTAAATAATAATAAATAGTAAACCCATTACATGTTACATAAATAACATACTTCTATGAAAAACAGCTGAATTTTTAAAAATTAAAAAAATGAGTGACATTGTTTTGCATTTTTATAAATCTGTGTCTGACTTAGAAGATAGCTAGGTTCTGTTTTTTGGTGTTTTTTTTTTTTGAATTCTTATATCTGGTTAGAGAATTGGCCTCAAACAGATATATAGTTGCAAAGGGAAGGAGTGTTTTTAGTAGGTTTTTCAGTTAATTGTGGATATTCTTCTCTGGTACTGTGTCAAAACTCAGCAAGTAATAGTTCCTCAAAAGTTAATTTGCTATGTGGGATCTGAAATCATATTAAAGAAATTTTTGTATTTGGTTACATAACAATCCATTGGTCTATCTTGCATGTTAAATGGATTCTGTTACCCATGATGCTTTTGTAACATCATGCATTGACCTTTGGGAAATTATTGGTTCACTGAGTTCTACAGAGCTTTCAAATGTTGACTCATGTTATTATAAAATAGTTTTAAATCATTCATTAATATCAACAACTTAATCAGAAAAGTCTTTAAGTGCTGGGAAGCTGTCAAATTCACAGTGGCAGATAAACATTTTGCAAAATTCTAGTTTTCACTTGAAAGCTCAAATGATAAACTTGGCGATAGGTACTATCAGTTGTTTTCCTTCAAGTGACAGGCTTCTTTCATTTTTAAGAAAATATTTCTCTGATACTCAAGAGAGTATTATGGTTAATACTCAAACTATTAACCATAGTTTGTCGTTCTTTTAATTAAGATGTCATTCCATGAAATAAGCACCTCGTTTAGCTCATAACAATGACGACAATTGCACAGGTGTTTTTCCTCAGGAAAACCACTGACCTTTGTACAACAGAAGTGCTTTAGGCATGCTTCCCATTTTGTCAGACCGGACATTGAAAGGATGTATACTCAAGAGTTTATTG
Source organism: Tursiops truncatus (assembly GCF_011762595.2). Classification (NCBI taxonomy): domain Eukaryota; kingdom Metazoa; phylum Chordata; class Mammalia; order Artiodactyla; family Delphinidae; genus Tursiops; species Tursiops truncatus. The sequence goes on along the minus strand of NC_047035.1, from coordinate 76,774,105 downwards.
TTAGTAAAATTAATAATCTTTATGTTTCACTCAGAACATTCTTATGAGACCCTGGGCGTTGTTTCAGGGATGTGGCAGGAAAGCGTAGAGTTTGGTGCTGCTGCCTTTATTTGTGCTACGTCCCCAGCAGTTTTACTCGCTGTTGCTTTTGCACCATCAGTGTTGCTATCCACACAATTAAAAAGGCAAACGACATCTTAGAATTATTATGCAAATACAGTAGGCCTTGCAAACTGCCTGAGGGGTCTTGGAGACCCCAGGGGTCTGTGGATCACATCTTTATAGCTACTGGCATAGATAGCATAATGGTTACCCTTTATTAAGCCCATGGTATATGCCAGACATGGTTATGTGCATTAATTATTTTAATCCCCAGATGTACAGACACATGGAGAGCCTACCACATTCTAGAAAATGTGTTGAGCTTCCCTGGTGGCATAGTGGTTGAGAGTCCGCCTGCCAATGCAGGGGACACGGGTTCGAGCCCTGGTCCGAGAAGATCCCACATGCCGCGGAGCAAATAGGCCTGTGTGCCACAACTACTGAGCCTGCACTCTAGAGCCCGCGAGCCACAACTACTGAAGCCCGCTCGCCTAGAGCCCGTGCTCCGCAACAAGAGAAGCCACCGCAGTGAGAAGCCCGTGCACCGTAATGAAGAGCAGCCCCCGCTCACCGCAACTAGAGAAAACCCATGCGCAGCAACAAAGACCCAATGAAACCAAAAATAAATAAATTTACTTTATAAAATAGAAAAGAAAAGAAAATTTATTCTTTTTAACCTTTCTACCCTGGTTACACTTCTCTGATGCTGGCTCGTGGGAGCTAATTAAAATCTGAGGAATTGTCAAGAGCATTGCTGCCAGGGGTATAACGCTCCATTTTCTCAGTCCCAGCAGTGTTTAGGCCTTTAGAAATTCATGATTCAGTCTACGTTTGCTTGGTGGGTGCTAGGTCTTCAGCATACGTCAGGCCACAAAGTATGCTTCTCAGGGTTCTTAAGAATGTTTCCTCCCACCCCCCAATTTGTTTTCTTCTCATAGTTATTCTTTCTCTCACTTTCTGGACCTTGGTCTCACCATTTGAACCCCTGTCCAACAAGAATGGCCTTAAATGTCATGCCTTTGGCTGAACTACATCTGCCCATCAATACACAATGATGAGTTGCTCTTTCTGTCAGGATCTTGGGGTCACACTTTTTTAACTGAGCGTTAGCTTGGTCACACACAGATAATTGTTTATCCTGTTGTCTCATCCGTGCCTTGAGGGCTGGCCTGGATGAAGAACCTGCGGGGTGTTTCCTGCTCCACCCTTTTGGGTTAAAGAGCTGTTTCCCAGAAACGGACTCACAGACACAGAGAACAGACTTGTGGTTGTCAAGGAGGGTTGGGGGGAGGGTGTGATGGATTGGGGGTTTGGGATTAGCAGATACAAACTTACATAGAGAATGGATAACAGCAAGATCCTACTGTATAGCACAGGGAACTATACTCAGTGTCCTGTGATAAACCATAATAGAAAATAAAACTTTAAAAAAAGACTGTCTGTACATATATATGTGTGTGTGTGTATACATGTATATATATATGTATAACTGAATCACTGCTGTATAGCAGAAATTAACACAACATTGTAAATCAACTATATTAAAATAAAATCTTGCCCTTTCCAAAAAAAAAAAAAAATAGCTTTTTCCTTTCCCATTTGCCCTCTCATGAGATGCTTTGCTGGCAATGTTTCGTTCTCTGGGCTACAAATGTTGATTTGGATTGATAAGTCAGTGGTGGCTAAGAGCAAGCCCAAATCCTGAATTAATCTGAAAGCCAGGCTAAGGGAAAGCTAATATTTGCTTGGTTTCATTATGACTCTGTAAAATTCCCGGTTGGAATGACCCTTGAGCTGATTAACAACTCTGTTGGTTGCTTTTCAAGTGTGGCGGGGACTGTGGTGATGTGTGTTATCTCTGCAAAGTATGTGGTTGTAAGTATTGAGAACTGTAATTCTTTCAGGCCAAATTCAGGCTTAAGAGGGAACTGTACATACAGGACTAGGACTAGATAAAATTACGTTGCATCCAAGAGTGTCTATGGTTCTGCCCTGCTTTTATTCCTTAGTGTGACTATTAGGTAGGAGAAACAGGAACTTTTGCATTCGGCTACTGAGGAAACAAGTTCCTGAGAGGAGCCCAGGCTTAGACCACAAACAACTTTTCTCTCTCAGAGAGTACAGATACTATCTAACCTAACAGATATTAGTCAGTAATCCCTGCCTAGTGAGATCTCTTAGGAACATCTTTTAACTGTGCTTCTCTCTGCCTTGGGTATCCTTTTTTAAGTTTTTCAGCTTACGTCTCCTATCTGAACCTAAAACACCCACAGGGTTGATTGACACAGCGGTAAATTAAACTAATCTATTACATCTAGATCTCTTCTGCAGCTTTGGTAATGAAGTTCTATTTTTATATCCTTATGATGAGCCATTACTGTATGTAGAGCAGATATCTGCCATATTTAGTGATATGGAGTAGAAAACTAGACTGTTCAAGATGGGGCACAGGCTACCGAGAGCACCCATCTGAATTTATTCCCAGTCATTTCACTGATAGACTATGTGACCTTCATCATCCCCTGAGCTCTGCCTTTATCACTGGGTCTGAATTAACGATCTTGGTGCCATCCATACCTTGCAGGAGTGTGACAGGCAGAGCTGGACTTGGATGAAGTTATAAGAGCAGCATTTCTAACTTCCGTTAGGGCGTCTTCTGGAAATGTGTATGACGTGGAGAGGGGTGAGCAGTGCCTTCCCAGACATTCTGGCAGGGCCCCCTATCACTCTGTCCTCCTGCACAGATCTACCTCTCTCTTTTGGTCATCTTCCCCCACCAGTGCCCATCAGCACTTCTCAGGGGCTATTCAGTTCAACCTCTGAAGGTCCCAGTGCTGGTTTGAGTCCCACTTCAGCCGTCTTTCCTTTACTTGTGCAGCCAGTGGTGTTTCTGTGCAACCAGCGTGAGCCCTGATAAATTTTGAATTCAGAGTCATACTGGTTTCTCTCTTGATGCTTGTGAAATTAGTCCCTGACATAATGTCAGCTGACTCCTGCCAAAGATCCAGGACAGGGCTTCCCTGGTGGCGCAGTGGTTGAGAGTCCACCTGCCAATGCAGGGTACACGGGTTCGTGCCCCGGTCCGGGAAGATCCCACGTGCCGCAGAGCGGCTGGGCCCGTGAGCCATGGCTGCTGAGCCTGCATGTCCGGAGCCTGTGCTCCGCGACAGGAGAGGCCACAACAGTGAGAGGCCCACGTACCTAAAAAAAAAAAAAAAAGATCCAGGACAACACAACCAGATGTCCAGTGTTGCAAAGTCTTTGGACCTAAAAGAGTGTTGTCAGTCTACTTCTCTGCATCCCCTAATGTCCTTTTATGTTTGTGTCAACTCAAATATATTTTAGAGTTCTTGAGTCAATGGCATGGCTTACTCAGTTCGTGGTACGTGGTATCTTTAGAACACTTGGAGAATAGCAGTTATGGTAGAGAAATCCCAGCACTTAATAGTGCTTTACTCTAAAGAAGCAGTGACCAATGTCTTCTTAATGTTTTCATCCATCCAGAATCACTCACTCCCCAATCTATCCCGTGGGGCTTGCATCCATGTTAGTGCGTATTACATTATATTATAAAATAAAGATAAAACGTAACTTTTAAGTCAAAATGAAAATGTAAAGAACCAGCTTGTGAGCACCCTGAAGGCAAGAAGGCGTCTTATTTCGTCTTCTACATCCAGCATCATTCAAAGGTCATTTAATGTCATTTAATCCAAATAGAATATTTAGGTTTCTCAATTCAAAGTGGAGATACTCTTTTCTTATAGTACGGCTCACGGTCCTGCCTTTTGGTAATATGTTCTACTTCTCTACCTGCCATACCCCACCCTTAAAAAAAGAATTTTTTAACCCTGCCCAGCTGATGATGTGTGTTATCACTGAATGACGTGGCGGAAGTATGCAGCTCTCCTGAGCCTTGACAGCCTCAGTACTGGTCCTTCCTCTTGTCCTTCTAGCGACGCTGAAGGAGCTCATCTCACAGACCATGATCTGCTGGGCCCAGGAGGACCAGATCCAGGATGCAGAGCTGGTTCGGATGATGTTCAATCTCCTGCGGAGGCAGTACGACAGCATCGGGGAGCTGCTGCAGGCTCTGCGGAAGACCTACACCATCAGCCAGGCCTCCGTGAGCGACACCATCAGCCTGCTGGCTGCCCTGGGCCAGATTCGCTGCCTGCTTAGTGTCCGGATGGGCAAGGAGGAGGAGCTGCTCATGATCAACGGGCTGGGGTAGGTCATTTCCATAAGGGCAGGTTCTCCAAGAAGCTTCCGGTGGGAGGGCTTCCCTGGTGGCGCAGTGGTTGAGAGTCAGCCTGCCGATGCGGGCAACGCGGGTTCGTGCCCCGGTCCGGGAAGATCCCACGTGCCGCGGAGCGGCTGGGCCCGTGAGCCATGGCCGCTGAGCCTGCGCGTCCAGAGCCTGTGCTCCGCAACAGGAGAGACCACAACAGTGAGAGGCCCGCATACCGAAAAAAAAAAAAAAGAAACTTCCGGTGGGAAAACTGGTTCAACTTGCTACATGGCAGTTCTGGAAGCAAATCACATAAAACCTACGTGTGCCCCCATCCTGACTTCACCCCTCATGGGATTATGTGCTCGTTAAATCAGTCACCTTCGATAACCTGAGAGACCAGACAGTGGGCTACTGGGGATGAAGGGGCATGGCCAGAAGAAGTGGGGAGGAATCTTGGAGAAAAGCAGATATTTAGTTTGAATCTGATAAAAGTAGCCCCAGGGAGGCAATGAAAAAATCCAGAGGAAGGGGCAGTGTGTTCAACTCCACAAGAGAGAAACGTTTTGAGCCCTTGAGTTTTTGACTGGAGATCTTCTGAGACTTCCCTCTGAAAAATTACAGCCCAATTCCTCCCTTTTTTCAGGACTGATGTGGAGTCATTTTCTTCAGTTCTTTGAGACCTTTTCCCAATGACAGTAGCTTGTGGTTCTTCCTTGGAAGCCACGTCACCAGAAAGATTGCATTTTATTTATTTATTTTTATTTTCATCATTTAAAAATTTTTTTTATTTTATACAATTTTTAAAGGTTACTTTTCATTTACAGTCATTACAAAATATTGGCTAAATTCCCCGTGTTGTACAATACATCCTTGAGCCTGTCTCACACCCAACAGTTTGTACCTCCCACTGCCCCACCTCTATGTTTCCCCTCCCCGCCTCCCCACTAGCAACCACTAATTTGGTTTCTATATCTGTGGGTCTGCTTCTTTTTTGTTGTATTCACTAGTTTGTTATATTTTTTAGATTCTACATATAAGTGATATCATACAGTATTTGTCTTTCTTTGATTTATTTCACTTAGCGTAATGCCCCCCAAGTTCATCCACGTTCCTGAAAGTAGCAAATATTCATTCTTTTTTATGGCTGAGTAGTGTTCCATTGTATATATGTACCACAAGCAAGATCACATTTTAGACATCAAAAAGATTTCCTTTAATTAGGTAGCATAGTTCCCTTTTGCAGGTGAGAAAACTGAAGCCCCACAAGGTTCACTGACCAGCCCACAGTTTTACTTGATTAAAATCAAGCACTAGAGCTACAACCTTCCTGCCGCTGGATGTTCCATCCTACCACCCACGAGCCTGCAGAGTAAAGGAGCATCACTGAGCCCCAGAACAGGGACTCTGAGGACACCTGCTGGGAGTCGGGGGAAGATGCATGCATTTTTTAAACTCATTTCCAAAGAGGAATCTTATAATAGAGATGAAGAGACTTCTATGGAAAGAGAAAAAAGCCACAGAATTAGCCTCTCCCCCAGCCCTTGCAGTAGACACAGCTGCGCTAAAAACTGATTGTGTCTCCTCTTAACAGCTGCAACCCTTGGGGGAATGGGTATGGGCAGAGAGTAACCACCTGCGAGGGATTCCACAGCCCCGTCACAGGCTGCTTCTGTGTTTTGATTTGCCTGCAGCTTTATTATGTGAATTTATGTTGAATGACTTAAAAATATAATTCCTTTTATGTTTCATTGTTGATCATTTCATTGATTTTTTAGCACTGCTGTCCAAAAATGTCATTGGTACCTAATACACAATTGCCTTAAGGAAAGGGTACAGCCCTACCATTTGGATAACTGAGGTACATAGAGGCATAGATATAAGGACAAGAGAACAGAAAATAGAAGACCCTTAGCACACAGAGGAAGAGAAATCCAGTGATTTGAGCTGTCTCAAAACTATTACAAGCAAAAAAAGCAAGGGACAACAGTTTAATGTCATTAGAAGGAAATATTTCAAAGAAAGAGAGCACTTAGTAGAAATAAAGGAGCACAAAATATTCCTTTCAGCTAAAGAAAGGCCCTCCATGTATATTCTCACCAACCTAGTGCCTTCTTAGCATCTTTCCAGCACGTCACATGTACGTTACTTCACCCCGAGTATGTTTGTGCATTTGTGTGTTCTCGCCCCTGAATTGTCGTAGCGTTGAAATCAGCAAGGGCTGACCTCTCTCTCTGATTACCCTAGAGACATAATGAACAACAAAGTGTTTTACCAGCACCCCAACCTCATGCGAGTCCTTGGCATGCACGAGACAGTCATGGAGGTGATGGTGAACGTGCTGGGTGCAGAGAAATCTCAGGTAATGCTCCGAGGAGAATTTAACCAGAACTTGACCCCTGGGCAGGGACACATGAGGGGACCTCTTCACAGCCACATGGCTGGTGCCAACTGCCTAGTGACTCTTCCCAAGGAGGGGGCGGGGATGAGCACACAGCCAGGAAGGAGCCCTGAGATGGGGTCCAGCCAGTGTAGGAGTTCTTCTCGCTCATTCCACTGGGCTGCTTAGTCTCCTTCCCATCCTCTGCAGCCCTGCTCCTTCGGAGATGGAATGCCTCTGGCCCCACTTAGGAGCCTGCTGTGTTTGGTGCTGTGTCAGGAGAAGGCTGTTCTAAAGGAGAACACGATTTTAATAACGATCCTGGCAGTGTTCCCACCAGAGTACGCGTGTTTCCTCTCTGAGCCAAGTTCCTGACGATGCTGGAATTCCTGGCCAGCTCCCCCATAAGGAGCCTGCTGTCAGAGGGAGCTCCTAGTTGCCAAGGGGCAGGGAGTGCCGATTGGGCCCACCTGGGCCTGTATCCCAATTTGTCTGGGTCCTCTTCAGAGCTAGAGAGCTTCTGAAGGTAGACAATGGGGTGTGTTTTCAAATATCGGAAATTCCGAAGTGCCTGATCCTAGGAAGCAGCCCCACCAGCATTGACAGGTGAGCGCTGTGAGGTAGGAAGAGGAGCCAGGCTTACTTTCCTCCTCACTTCCTTCCCTCCGGTCTCTTTTGAAAGTGGACTCTCTCCAGGAGATCCCTGAGCAAATGTCTGGACGCCTCAGCAGGCAGGCAGACTGGAGCTTCCAGAGCCTCCGTGATTCTAAAGGCAGAAATTAAGGGCTTTCTAGGGTCCTGAGCCAACACTGATACCATTTACTGAGCATGACTGATCGGACGGAAGATGTGGCCAAGCCCTGGAGATGCTAATTACTTTGTTAAGCAGAGAAGCCAAGCACTGTAGATGGTAATAGAAGTTGGCATCTCAGTGCTAAATTGTAAGAATCATATTACGAGTACTATAGGAGCCCATAGGAGAGTAGTTATCAAGGACAGAAGTAGGGGGAAGGCTCACAGTCTGAGACGGTGATGCTCTGGGGACTGCTACAACTGTAGGAGCCAATCTTTACCCAGAAGACTCAGGTTTGATCATAGTTTTGGGTCTTGTTTGTTGTGACCACCCATCTGCCTTTCTGTCTGCTCCCTTCCTAGTTAGAATAGTCTGATGTAGGGTTGTACAGTTTCTCATGACATGTAAGGATGACTGGGTTTCTGGTTTGACATCTATTTTCTTTGAAAGAAAAGATACTTCAGGAATTATAATTAGCTCTCAGTATTTTTAGAAGCCTCTTTTAGGTGTGTATTCTCTGTCCCTCCTATGAATCAGTCTTGGAACCATCTGGAAGTAAGGAGAAAATTCATTTTCCAAACTGTTGGCAGCTTGCAAGACTTCACCCTAAGACTCTTTGAAGTCAGCCTTTTCAGAAAGGCCTCGTGATAGATTCTTCTCCCTGACACTTTCTACTTCTCCCTACAGATTGCCTTTCCAAAGATGGTTGCTAGCTGTTGCCGCTTCCTGTGCTATTTCTGTCGAATTAGCCGACAAAATCAGAAGGCCATGTTTGAGCATCTCAGTTACCTGCTGGAGAATAGCAGTGTTGGCCTAGGTAGGTCACATCATAACGTCTGCTGTTGGCTCAGAGGTTACCCTCCCCCTGCTGACCACTCAGGCAATAAAGGGAAAGAAGTCACATGCATGCTATGGTATTTTTAAATATAAGAAGGAACCCTGCCTGATCTAAAAACAGGTGAGATGATAATAATACCATGTCTCCGCTCTCCAACCTAAGTAGAGAGGTTGCTGCCGACCAGCGCTGGTGACAGATTTGCGTCAGCATAGCCACAGTTTGACTCTTCTCTCTGGAGACCAGTGGCTCATGGTATATGAAATGGTGCCTGAGACTGTGAGTGTAGTCTGGAGATAGAGCGCCTCCCAGCCCATTCAACTGACCAGGGAGCAGTGCTCACGAGACCAAGGTCATGGATCCAGTCCCCTCTTGGGCTGCACGCCTGTCCCATCAGCCAACCAGCCAGTGCGTTCGTAGCTGCAAGGCAGACGGGCCAGGAGCAACTATGGGCAAAGAGTGTAAATCTATCACCACTGCTAGAAAACCCACGCGTGCACATGCCTCACTCACTGTTGTGGACGTAAACCAGATGAATGTGTGGAAGACTCACATACACACATGACGTGCACGTGAAATCTGACATCTCAGTTTTCCTGTTTATCAAAGGCAACCATACACGGACCAACCTTTTTATAAAATGCCACCTGAAGTTTTTCTCAGTTCTAGCCTAAGAACCAAACAAAGGAAACGAAAGACAACGTTGGTGACCTGATTTAACTGTAAGAGCTAATTCTGTTTGAGGCTTTTTTTAACTCTAGGTGGTGACCCCAGAAATGGCCAAGTTATGTGAGCTTAGTTGATCAAGTGGCATCTGAGACTTTTGAATGATCACCAAATGGGGGCCCAAGAACCTCCATGTTAGAAAAGCACTTGAAAATACGTGGTCCCAGCTGATCCTATGAACTGATTTTCTAACTGAAGCTATATTCACAATCAGTAATGAGTGTGGGGAGGCAAGATAGCAAATAGAGCTGTTCTTAAATTGGGTGGGCAGCCCCCCTCGGGGGACAGCGATGTGATCCAGGTTTTGTGTTTGCTGCCCTCTCCTGGCCATTACTGTGCACTGCAACCTCAGCTCAGCGCTAGATGGCCTCTTTCTCTCTTTCTTTCTCCTTCTCTCCTCCTTCCTCAGCCTCCCCGTCCATGAGAGGATCCACCCCGCTGGACGTGGCTGCTTCCTCTGTGATGGACAACAATGAGTTAGCGCTGGGCTTAGAGGAACCAGACCTCGAGAAGGTAACTGGCCCTGGGGAGGCACTGTGCTTGCTCCCCACTGCCTACAGCACAGCCAGGCCAAGGAGAAGCAGACGGAAGTCTGGGTCTCTGTCAGAACCTCTTTAGCGTGTGACAAAAATATGGGGGGGGGGGGGCTTCCCTGGTGGCGCAGTGGTTGAGGGTCCACCTGCGGATGCGGGGGACACGGGTTCGTGCCCCGGTCCGGGAAGATCCCACATGCCGCAGAGCGGCTGGGCCCATGAGCCATGGCTGCTGAGCCTGCACGTCCGGAGCCTGTGCTCCGCAACGGGAGAGGCCACAACAGTGAGAGGCCTGCGTACCGCAAAAAAAAAAAAAATATATATATATATATATATATACACATACACATGGATGTGAGTCACTGGCAGCTGTGTGATAATTAGGACCAAGCATCTCCTGTGGTCTGGGCTCGCCAGCTCCACAGACATGGACATGTGGACATGTGTGTTCTTTTTGTGTGAAGGCCCAGCCTCACTGGTCTGCATGGGCCCACCAGAGACCTGTGGTTCCTAATAAAGTTCTGTGTCATCGAATTTACATGTTTATACACTAAAGAAAGTGACATGACAGAAAACGGTATAATTACTCTAAAGATAAAGAGGGCCCACACATGTCCTCTCCGTGGACAGAGGAGACGAAACTGAGCTACCCCACGTCGTCGGGACTGTGAAGTGCACTCCTGGTGGGGGTCAGGCCACCTCGCCTCCATCATTTGTCCTGTCTTGGGACTGTTTCCTTGACTAGACAGCTGACGAGATTGCCAGTGAACTTCCCGAGTACGGAGAGGAGCAATCTAGTAGGGGGACAAGGAGAAGGTCGTCCACCGCGTGGTGGGTTTGGGAGCACCTAGGAGTGGGCCCCTGACCCTGACAAGGGGATCAGAAAAGGCCCTCAGCAAAGAGATGACCCCCAGCGTGGGCAGAAGCTACTCGGTCACATCGTGGGGAAGCGCGTGCCAGGAATGTTTGAAGTTCAGAGAGGAGAGCGTGGCATGCTTGAACTTCGGAAAGCTGGGTGTGACCAGAGCGCAGAGTGCGAGCAGAAAGGAACGGGCCTTGTGCTGCCATCGCTGCTAATAACAGAAGTCCACTCTCCTCCGGAATCACTGTGTGACATACCCCACTCGGGATTAACTCACATGACCCTCAGGACAAGCCTTTTTATTGTTGCCCTAGTTATAGGAGAGGAAACTGAGGCACAGAGAGATTAGGGAGCATTCTCAGTGTCGTGGGGTTTGTAAGTGTCAGAGCCAGAGGCCAAAAGCACTGGGCTCCAGAGGCCGTGCTCTTACCTATTACATTATGGGACCTCCCTGTAGAGCCTGGAGCCACGGAAGCCACTGGAGGGCTTCAAGCAGAGGAGCAACACAACACCGTTCATATGTTAGAAAACACTTTCTGGTTTCAATAAGAAGAACTGACTGGAACAGAAACAAGACAACCCCCCTGCCCGCATACACGCAGGGACTCAGCAGCTCTGCACCCAGCAGCATGATACGTGATAGCTGCTCCGTAAATGCCCTGGGTATTCCTGGCCTCTGCCTCTGTGGGACAGACTTCAGTCAGGCTCAGCTCCTCACACATTTAGACAGCAATAAATATCACGGGTTTTATCTGGGTGCTGTGATGATAACTGACACCTGTATTTAAAAGCAGTTAACGGTTCTCTTTTGACAAGACAGTGCCACAAGCCTCAGTGCCCAGCATCCCAGCGTCAGCCTCGTTCACCTGTTCAGTTGATACTGCTCGACAGGGACCACAAGCCTCCCTCAGAAGATGCAAGATATGTTGAGTGGAGGCCAGGAGGCAGGGAGAGGGGAGAAAGGGGACCCAGGGAAATCTGTAGAGGAGGATGATGGGGTTGCTGCCTCCTTTTCCGGTGGTTCTCGTGGCTCAGCAAAGTGCGCAGGCTTTACTCAGACCAGTGTCAGGAAACGCCCCAAGTGTGGTCCCTGGGGGAGAAGGCGAAGGACCAGTGAATGCTGCCATTCCGTTCCACCCTTCTATGTATCCCAGCAGGAATCAGGCCTGAGACGGAACAGCAACCACACACACACACACACAGACACACACACACACGAGCACTTATTTTTGTGGCCAGTGAAATGCCCTGCACCTGTAACCCTGAAAACTCTGCCTAATTCCTGCTTTTATTAATGCTTTTCCGGACTTTATTTATTTACTTATTTATGGCTGCATCGGGGCTTCGTTGCTGTGCGCGGGCTTTCTCTAGTTGCGGCGAGTGGAGGCTACTCTTCGTTGCGGTGCGCGGGCTTCTCATTGTGGTGGCTTCTCTTGTGGAGCACAGGCTCTAGGCACGTGGGCTCAGTAGTTGTGGCTCACACACTCTAGAGCGCAGGCTCAGTAGTTGTGGCGCATGGGCTTCGTTGCTCCACGGCATGTGGGATCTTCCCGGACCAGGGCTCAAACCCATGTCCCCTGCATTGGCAGGCGGATTCTTAACCACTGCGCCACCAGGGAAGCCCTTTTCCAGACATTTTTAAGACCAAACAAAATCTAAACTCCAAGCATAATAATATTCTCGCTCCTTTAAGTAGGAAAAAGTGTGATGATAGTTTCTTACTGAGTTTTGACTTAGATCCATCAGTCTTTCAAAATGACTTAGAGTATGTGCTGTCAGCAAATACATGAGTCATTTGCCAAATGTTTATTGAGCCCCTACTCTGTGCTAGGCCCTGGGGACTAAAAATTGAAAACACCATCCTGACTTGGAAGATTAACAGCACGATGGATTCCCCTCTTCTCCCCGCGTACATAGAATATCAGAGGCTAAATTAGAATGACAACTGCATTTCAAGCACAGGAGGTCTATTTGCTAAGCTTTTAGCCTGGTACCTTCTGAAAAGTAGGGAGATTCTAAAATATTCTACCAGATCGCAGAGCTGAGATCTTCTGCTAAGTGTCTGGTAACCTGGAAGTGAAGAGAACACACTACCCATCCTAGTCCTTAAGTGGCCATGACCTCTTTGCTAGCCGTCCCACGTTGAACGTCTCAGCTCCTGACTTGGGACAGCTGTTGTTGAGCCAGAACTTACCTAGGGACCCCTGATTAGTTGAAGGCCCACCCAGTCAACCAGTGACTGAACATTTTGGTCTTGAAATAGCATGGCCAAATGAACATGGCCAGCCTGCATCCACTGTTGCCTCCCCAGAGACACCCTACTTAGGCCTACTTTTAAATGGCAGATCCCTCTTGCCAGAACTGGAAAATCCATGGAACTATAGCACGTGGAGTGTTCCTACATAGCAGTGATCATCAGTCTCGTCAACTGCTTGGAAACAAAAATGAATGAAAGGGGGCTTCCCTGGTGGCGCGGTGGTTGAGAGTCCGCCTACCGATGCAGGGGACATGGGTTCGTGCCCCGGTCTGGGAAGATCCCACATGCCACAGAGTGGCTGGGCCCATGAGCCATGGCCACTGAGCCTGTACGTCCGGAGCCTATGCTCCGCAACAGGAGAGGCCACAACGGTGAGAGGCCCGCGTACCGCAAAAAAAAAAAAAAAAAAAGAATAAAAGGTTCCAATTTCAAATCTACTAAATTATTTACCTGGAAAGTCCTGGGCTCCCTCTAGCTTCTAGGTAAATGAAAGCCCTTCAGTTCCCAGAATTTTGCCTGCCGTATAGCTATGTAAAAAACTCACATAAAAAAAAAAAAAAAGCTGGGCACTTACTTTTGTATTGTTCTTGGCAGGTGGTGACCTACTTGGCAGGCTGTGGCCTACAGAGCTGCCCCATGCTTCTGGCCAAAGGATACCCTGATGTCGGCTGGAACCCCATTGAAGGGGAGCGCTACCTGTCCTTCCTGAGGTTTGCCGTCTTCGTGAACAGTGAGTCTCAGTTTTCCATGTTTTTCAGACCTAGGATGGCATAACTGTGGTGGATACTAGGAAAAGGAAATCCTTTGCACTGCTTCCTCTCCATAAATATGATAGATTCTATAGGTAGGTGGCAGCTGGAAGAAAAATCTCAGGGAGAATCAGGCTAGACAAGGATCCAGAGTAGAATCCAATGGACAGTCCTGAGCTCTAGTGCCAGAGCCTGCAAGGAACTCACTGCGTGGGCTTGGGCTTGTCATCTCTCTGTACCTCTTCTCCTAAAAGAGGGGGCTTATTAATATCTTGATCTCACCTGTTTCACAGAATTAAATGCAAGTGTGCCTCCAGATCCTTAGACTATTAGTTGGTTGGATAGATGGATGGATTGATGGATGGATAGATGGATGGGAGGAAGGATGGATGGATGGATGGTTGGATTGATGGATGGATAGATGGATGGGAGGAAGGATGGATGGATGGATGGATGGATGAATGGATGGTTGGATGGATGGATGGATGGATGAATAAAAATCAGGAATAACTGATCGCTGTTAAAGGTAACTAAACTCCCAGGAGAAAAAAATTGCTATAGAAACCCTAAACATTATTCTTCTTAATATTGATACAAGTCACCTCTCATTTATAGTGAATTCCAAGTTGACACAAATTCTGTATTTTCACTAGTTTAATGTGCCGAATATTGTGTAAAATAGTAACCTACTTTCTTAAAACTGTACCTTGTCTCCCTAGATTCTGCTAAAATACTAATTCACTTACATTTACGTTATAGTTAAAATAGTTCGCCCTTTTCCCAGTTTGGAGTTTCAGGCCAACAAATTCAGCTGGGCCGGTTAAGTGATCACAAAGAGGGATTGCACCTAATAAACAATCATGCCGATTTTTCTAACTATGAGAATTCACCTAAAAATATATTGGCGATGGGAATTCCCTGGTGGCACGGTGGTTGAGAGTCCACCTGCCGATGCAGGGGACACGAGTTCGTGCCCCGGTCCGGGAAGATCCCACATGCCGCGGAGCTGCTGGTCCCGTGAGCCATGGCCGCTGAGCCTGCGCGTCCGGGGCCTGTGCTCCGCAACGGGAGAGGGCATGGCAGTGGGAGGCCTGTGTACCGCAAAAATATATATATATATACATACATGTATATATATGTGTGTATATATATATATATATAGGTGTGACGTGATCATTATATTCCCATGTGTTCTTCTTGTCTTCCTTCCCCTCCCCCCCCCCCCCCCCGCTTATTTTCCTACACCATAATGCACTCTATTCTTAATACTTGAATGGTTTCCGTTGTCCCGGTTTTTCCCCTTTCCTGACTTGGTGACAGACCTTGAGGTGTCTACCTCTTGTTCCCCTGGGACTCATCCAGCCAAGTTTTTAGGAACTCGGGCCTTCTGCTTCTCTCTGCGTGTTCGTCACTGTCCCTCCTGTCTGTCCATCATCAGCATTGCTAAACTCCATTTTCTTCCTCTGAGGCCAGTTTCAGAGCATCCTCTAATAGTCTGTCTTACTTCTAATCCAGATGATTGCATGTCCAGAATTAGCACAGAGTTACTGTGGTAATAAAGGGAAATTTTTTGTTAACTAGATTTTAAAGATTCATAAATGTCACCAAATTATGTAAGTAGACTGTATGGACACAAACCAGATACAGGCAGGACCCATTTATTCATGTTGGCCACCTTCACAGTCAAGATCAAGTGCTTTATGAGTCAATTAGTGGGACTGTCCACATGGGTTATGAAGGTAGAGGAGTCCACTGGCTATGGTCTTACCTGGATGGCCAAATTCCAAAACTTCCTTATGCTTATTAGGTACTACCATATTCAGCTAAACTCTAAACCAAAAGCATTTGGTCCACCCTCTTTGCTTTCAGCTTGTTTTATGTCTTTTTAATATATTCTCTGCAGTACGATTTCATAATGCAATACATTCTAGCAAATCTATTAGACCATCAGTAGGAAGATATGTGCACTTTAATGTTTATTGTGTCTCTATTATATAAAGGCCACATTTGGTCTTGGCAAAGGATGTTGGCTTTTGCATTGAAAGAATTAACAGTCTAGTAAGTGGAACAGGCATGGAGAGAGGTCACTGTAATAAGGAGTGGAGTAAGGTAGGGACAGAGTGATAGAGGATTTCACGAGGGGAAGCTCACATCCTGTTGAGATCAGAAAAAGCCTCCTGGGGGAGGTGATATTAGAGATGAGCTTTGAAGGGTCAGATTTCCAGATGCAGAGATGCAGAAGAGGTGATCCAGGTAGGGAGAAGCTTGAACAGTGGCCTGAGAGCTAAAGCACACATGCTTAGGAAACACAGTGATTGGCTGATCTAGAGGATAGATACATGGTTGACAGTGGTAAGAGACCAGGTTTAAAAGGTAGGTAGGCAGCTATACTAGGGAGAATCTAAATGCCAAGCTGAGGCGTTTTGTCTTGATTCAGTGTGCAGAGAACTGGGAAAGAAGAGAGATTGATGGCAACCACTGGGAGCTTCTGTGCCCAGGTTAGGATAATGAGTTTCTGAATTATAATGGTGGTGATGGGAATGGGATGGAGGAGATCAGCTGGAAATAAATTGCAGAGACAGAACTTACAGGACTCGCTGGTGGTGATGACTCGCTGGTGGCGATGACTCTGGTGGCTGGGCCCTGGGTATGTTGGGAGAAAAGGAACAGAAGTCACTTTGAAGGTTAGAGATTTTGTGTGTGTGTGTGTGTTGGGTCTTCATTGCTGCACGCGGGCTTTCTCTAGTTGCGGCCAGTGGGGGCTACTCCTCTTTACGGTACACGGGCTTCTCATTGCGGTGGCTTCTCTTGCTGCGGAGCATGGGCTCTGGAGTGCACGGGCTTCAGTAGTTGTGGCACGCGGGCTCAGTAGTTGTGGCTTACGGGCTGTAGAGCACAGGCTCAGTAGTTGTGGCACATGGGCTTAGTTGCTTCACGGCATGTGGGATCTTCCCGGACCAGGGATTGAACCCGTGTCCCTTGTCCCCTGCATTGTCAGGTGGATTCTTAACCACTATGCCACCAGGGAAGTCCTGAAGCTTAGAGATTTAAGGGTAGGGAGAAAAGAAATAAGGATGGTCAAAAGGAGAAAATGGTTTGAGACGGAGGGTAATGAGCTTGTGTGATTCAGGTAATGATTTGCAAACCCCAAATGGAGATGCCCCTAATTGGGGCAATAGGATAGACATCAATCAGGCAACAGATTGGGACCGAGTAGACTTGCGGGTCACCTGCAGTTGAAATGGTAGGAGTGGACTGTCACAGGGGAGAGCATGAGAGAGAGAGGGATGGCAAGTATGGAAAAAGAAAAAATTAGAATCTTGTTGAGCACCTAGAGGAGACAGAGTGGCTCAGTCACAGCAGAATGACATGGAAGAGGTTGGGCTGGAGGCTGGAGTATCTTGGGTTCAGATATGGCTCCATCACTAGCTCTGTGAATTTAGGCAAGTTACTAAAACTTTCCTAGCCTTGGGGGTTTTTTGTATATAAAACAGAGATAATAATTGCATGTAACTCACAGAGTTGTTGTGAGGCTTAAATGAAGTAATCCATGGAGAACTCAGATTAGCACACTGCCAGAAATGTAGTAAGCCTACAGTTGTGTTAGTTGGCATTGTTTTTGTGATCCTTACAAGAGTATTAGGACATTTGAAATGGGAAGACTCTCATAAACAGATTCCTTGGGGTCTCAAAGCTCTTTGTCTTTACATCTTTATTTCAAAGTCTTTATATCTAAGAGGTGATTACAAAGGACTTCCCGGCCACTTTTGTGGCCTCTTCTCAGCAGTGAAAGATGAAGGTGTTATGGGTGATCATGATAGATAACGGGAGTGGTTATGGTGGGTGATGGGTGATGGTGGGGGTCGGTTGGTGGTAGGTGGTGATGGTGGGTGAGTCATAGTGAGGGTAGTAATAGTGGGTAGTGATTGGTGATGGCAGTGATGATGGGATATGATGGTTGAGTGGTAGCCATCGTGGGTTTTGTGAGGTGATCGAGGTGAGTGGTGGTTAGTGATGGTACGTGTGGTGATAATGTTTCGTGGGTAGTGGTGAGTGATGGTAGGGGTGGTCATAGTGGGTGATGGTAGTGGTATATGATGGCTGGGTGGCAGGCGGTCATAGTGGGTTGTAGGGGTGACTGTGGTAGGTGGTAGTGCGTGGTGAGGATGGTGGCGGTGGTAATAACAACTAACACTTAGCATTTTCATGTGCCAGGCATGGTTCAAAGCAATTTTATATGTATTAACTTCTTCATTTGATGCAACAATCCAATGAGTTAGTTACAGTTATCTCTATCAGTTTATGGATAAACACCCCTCTGCTGAGAGAGATTAAGTACCTTTCCCAGAATCACACAGCTAGTAAGACTTTTCCTAAGATTTGAACCAGAGCAGTTTGGCTCCAGAGGCCAAACTGTACTCAAACCATTATGTAGTATTGCCTTGATAACACTTCCTCCCTAATGAACAAGGAGAAATAGCATTTCCTCCTTTGAGCTGATCAGTAATTGTGGAATTATTTAATTTCTGTTTGGTGCTAATGTTTAAAAAAAAATTTTTTTTTTGAAGGCAAATCAAAAGCTCTTGCTAAGAGGGAGGGGATATGGGGATATATGTATACATATAGTTGATTCACTTTGTTGTACAGCAGAAACTAACACAACATTGTAAAGCAATTTTACTCCAATAAAGATGTTTAAAAAAAGTAAAAAAATTTAAAAAAGCTCTTGCTATATCAAAATAATAGAATTAGAAAATTCTTTCTAACATTATTTTACTAGTTTCTATTACAGTTGGTGTTAAATCTTCTTCTTAAAGCATATCATTTTCTCCACTTTATTTTTATTAGCTTGCTGGGAAGCCTTGGGTTGTGTTTAACGCTAGGAGTCCTGAAGCTGACAAGTTTCTGTTAACCCAGGAGTTGCAAACTTTATAGCCAGTGTACACACAGATGTGTCTGGGTGTCTGATTAACCCCTTCCTAATGTAGCACCAAGTAGGAAAAGATTCCTTACAAAGCCTCAAAAAGAAAGCAAAAGTAATTCTGTGCCTCGTTAGCGTCCTCGGAATATTTTAGTGATATCTTCCTCAGGCTACAAGCTTATCTGTGAGGAACACAGCGTGTCCTAGCTTTGCTGAATCTTGTTTCCCTAGGCAGCTTGGTCATCAGTGGTCATAAGCTGGGCATCCATCATATGACGTGTGCAGAGTACATGAGGGGTTATGAGAAGTGACAGGAGACATGCTCTAGAAGTTCTGCCCTGAAGTCACTTACGAATCAAAGCAGCAAACAGAGCAAACCCAAGTAAAATTATCGGCAACGTACATACATACTAAAAACTCGACTAC
This sequence comes from Tursiops truncatus, assembly GCF_011762595.2. Taxonomy (NCBI): domain Eukaryota; kingdom Metazoa; phylum Chordata; class Mammalia; order Artiodactyla; family Delphinidae; genus Tursiops; species Tursiops truncatus. The sequence goes on along the minus strand of NC_047035.1, from coordinate 76,755,293 downwards.
ACCTACCTACGTAGTGAGACGTGTGACTGTTGGCAGGCCAGAAGTGATGGTGCTTATTGGAATCTGGTGAAGTGAATATAGGAATGCCTGGGGAAGAAGGCAAATGTTGAATAACATCTTGAAGAAAGAAATGGACATAGTTTAACAGAGTAGTTGGGGGAGAGCATACTGGGGGGCGTTGAGCTGGGAGCCATGAAACTTTTAGGATGTGTCATTTATGTCTCAATAACAATGGAAGAAAAGTCTTTTAGGATCAAGGGTACAAAGTAGCATGTTAGCTTTGAAGGGCAGAGTAGGAATGAATGCTTAAAAGAATCAGCTGGTTCGTATATTCATGTTTTTAGAGTTAGAAAAAGATGTAATAACCATTCTTCAGTGTGATTGGTACTGATGACCGGGGATGGTTAGGATTAAAATGTCTAAGATGTCCTCAAATTTATAATCCTAGGAAACGGACAGCCTTGCTTCCTGCAAACAAAGGCTGATAATTGGTCTGATAATGCAGTGATGGAGAGTCACCCTCAGCGTTCCGTCTGATCATTTCAAACCTCTACATGATGTTAACAAGAGGCTCGAGCATACAGGGTTAGATAGTTCAGACATGAACCCTGTTCTTATTAAATATACGGTCTAGCGAGAAAAGTAGAAACAGGTACAAACAATTCATTCATTATACTTGTGTGCGGTGCTTTAAGGAAGAGGATAGGGTATTTGAGAGGACCCTGGGGCTTCCAAGCTTAAGCTGGTCCTGAAGGATGAAGTGGAGTTACCTAGATCAAGGTTTTATGTCAAAGGAATGAGAAAGGCAAAGCTCCAGGCAAAGGAACTTAAAACAGGGATTGTGTTTAGAATAGAGAGAGTAAGAAAAGCGATGGGCGGAAGGTAAAATCATTTCATCCTTCCTAATCATCCCTGTGGCGAGAATGACCGCTTCTGGTTAAAATGGGGAGAATCATCCCATTTCCGTCCAACTTCTTAGGAACATTGAAAAGAAGGTCCTAATGCGAAGGCAGTGTTGAGAGCCTTTGAAGAAAGGCTCTGTGAACATACACACTGCTATTAAGCTTATTATTCATTTGGAACTCCAGCAAAAACATTGCTGTAAGCCCCTGGGCAAAGCTAGCTTACCTCAGATCTCTCTCTCCCTTGAAAAATGCCCTCAAGGTCAGTATTCAGCTTCCCCACTGTGGATTTGGTTGGCAGTCCAACTTCCTGAACTACAGGTAATTAGGAAGAGAATGTTCTCTCTCTTCTAATCAGGCCATCCTCTCTACCTTGTGAAGCCTTGAGAAATTCTTTTCCTTGGTCCCCTCTCCAGTTAGCATCAATGGTTGCACTTCAGTTCCTTCCTATTGCAGGGCGCCCTCTGCATCCCCCACGGATTGACCACAATTCAGTGATCAAGCGACGGCTTCCTGGGTCCATTGTAGCTCCAACCCAATTAGCTTAGATTTGAAGACCTGAAATTCAGATAAAATAAGGCTAATTTGGCAAATGAATTTCAATAGCAAACTCAATAGAACTCATAGCCTAATTTTTCAAATTCTTTTGGACATTGTGGTCCACGTTCCGTCAAATTCCATGATGCTGATGGCTTCGGAAGGAGCTAAGTTAATTTCAGTGTGCTGGTAAAGACAAGGGCTGACCCACAAGTCTTTCCATTCTGAGAACTGAAAGAATCAGAGCACAGTGTTTAAATAAGCTTGACTAACAGGGTTGGGTTTTTTCTCCATTTTTTGACACTTACAATTTCAAAGTTTTAGCTTCATTATTCTTGTCATAGAAAATGACAACTGAGAGTGTGCTACCTGGTAAGTTTTGTGGGCGAACAACATTTGAAAGTAGCCAGCTGTGAGTTATGTCTGTAACTAAGAATATTTGCTTTCAAGTATGCTGATGATCATGGTGCTTTTCTTTAAGTATCCCTCTGTGATTAAACTCTATCATGTATCAATGCCAGGTTCACCTCATAGGAAAATATGTCCTTAAGACTTAGCATCACCTCTTTATCTGAGCTCTTCTGTAAACTGTACGGTATCACTCAACCTTGTCCTTGGGTTCCTTTCCTGCCCTGATTCATTCCACCATACCATTATTGTGATTATTTTCCCTTTATAGCACCTCCTGAGAATTTTCTTCACATGGATTCTGGTTTAATTAAAAACAAATTCTCTTTTGATGTTATATTAGATGAAACCCGAAGAAAAGCTTCTTTATAAAAATTTCAGTCTCTTCTTGAAGGATTGAGCTATAAAATAGTGAATGCATGCTGATGGGCTGTATAAATTCAGTTTAATGAAATATTCTGAATCTAGTTACACAGTTCTAAAACTTACAGAGGTATATACTTACAATCCTGAATTTTCCCTGTGCTGTAGAAGGTCCGGTGATAAAAGAGGACATCAGCAGGCCAAGCTCTTGACCAGGACTACAGGTAGACCCTCCAGGGCTGTGAGACACAGCAGTGTGTGTTCACTTGTGAGTTTGTGTGGGCACAAGTTAGTTTCAAATATCTGAACAGCAAGCTCAGCCCTTCTGATGCTGTGGACATGGTGGAAGAAATCTCTGCATATAGGTTAAACTAATAGACTCACTCTAAAACTAGAAGAGGCACAAACATCTCAACAGGGCAATGAGACCCAGTGAGACTGTGCAGTGTACATACTCACACAGGGATTTGCTAAAAATCTGGAAGAGAAGCCAGATTTTATGGGTTCCCATTCGAATGCTCTACTCTAAGTTGATTCATAAAATTTTTCATCAAACAGAACTTAGACTCCTGTGATAGTTTTAAAATATATCTATAAATTCTTCCATGCTCCTTTTTCCAAAAGATGGAACCTGTTTCTTCTCCCTTTTTTATTTTTTTTATTTTTTTTTCCGGTACGCGGGCCTCTCACTGTTGTGGCCTCTCCCGTTGTGGAGCACAGGCTCCGGAAGCGCAGGCTCAGCGACCCCGGCTCACGGGCCCAGCCGCTCTGCGGCATGTGGGATCTTCCCGGACCGGGGCACGAACCCGTGTCCCCTGCATCGGCAGGCGGACTCTCAACCACTGCGCCACCAGGGAAGCCCTTCTTCTCCCTTTGAGTGTGAGCTGGACTCAGTGAATCACTTCTCATGAATAGGATATGGCAGAAGTGACAGTATGTGACAAAGTTGTAAAAGGTATTGCAGCTTCTGCCTTACCCTCTCTCTTGGATCCTTTGCTCTGTGGGAAGCCAGCTGGCATGTCATGAGAACACTCAAGGAGCCCTGTGGAGAGGTCACATGGTGAGGAACGGAGGCCTCCTGCCAACAGCCATGTGAGTGAGCGTGGAAGCTGATACTCCACGTCCAGTCACGCCTTCAGGAGACTGCAGCACTGGCTGACATTTTTACTGCAACCTCATAGGAGATCCCAAGCCAGGACCACCTCACTTAGTCACTCCCGAATTCCTGACTACAGAAACTGTGAAATAATAGTTACTGCCTTAACCTGCTAAGATTGGAGGAAAATTTTAATGCAAGAATAAATAATTAATATTACAACAGCATATCAAGATGCTATCTATTATAGAGCTCAATCCTCTAATAATATCTGATGATCTTATTTAAAAGTTTTTCTTTAGGCTTCATCCAATATACAACATCAAAAAGTCTTGTCTTTGAGACTTCTTATTAGCCCAGGGATAAGTTCTTAGAAACAAATTAAGTTGTCATCTGAGACACTGAGACAGAAAGTGTGTTTCATGAAATTGTTTGAACAAGCTGTAAAACTACTTTTGATTAAAATATTGTCTCTGAGAAGCATTGGCTATCCCTCTCTACATGTCATAGTTCACTGCTTAATTATTTCTTTGGGAAATGATACCCTGTCTATAGTTGTCTATGGTTCTTCCAAAGAAAAATACCAGCAAAATACAATTGTCCAACCTTTAGCTCCCCACAGAGCTAGTCTAAGAGTAACCAAGATAACTTTACCAAGTAGATTCTCACCTGGATAAATGATTTCAGAAATGCCCTGAGGTTCATCCCCACAGACCTGGTTGTTCTAGGGTATGTATTCGACTCTGAGAGAAGACAGCTCAGGAGCTAGCATGTCACTTCTCGGGATGTTAATTGAGGCACACCCGATTGAGTTACCATCTTACCTCCTCTCAAAGGAAGGAAGGAAATACCTATTAAGCACCCCTCAGGGAGTTAATAAAGAGGTAAAGTCACTTGTGAATTGATCAGTAATCCATGGCAGACTCAGTAGTGTATTTCTTGCCCTCTGAGGACCTAAATATAGCGAAATAATGTGAATAGCACAAAATCCTGAACTGAGAAGTAAGACTATTCTATATCAGTTAATCGTAATACTTCAAATAAATAGAGTCTGATGTAATTTATCAAAGCTCCCCTCTCTCTGCATCAGTATTACCTCCTAATCTTAAGAGTATGTGACAAGATCAATCAAATACTGTCCTCCCAGCCTCGTCAATTAGAAATCAAATCTGGGGGAATTCCCTTGTGGTCCAGTGGTTAGGACTCTGCACTGTCACTGCTGAGGACATGGGTTCAATCCCTGGTCTGGGAACCAAGCCACCTGGCGTGGCCAAAAAGAAATCAATTCCGGGGTTGTTCTCTCCAATGCGATGGTAATAATGCTTCTTTCCCTTAGGTGAAAGTGTGGAAGAAAACGCCAGCGTTGTGGTCAAGCTGCTCATTAGACGCCCCGAGTGCTTCGGCCCGGCCCTGCGGGGTGAAGGAGGAAATGGTCTGTTGGCAGCCATGCAAGGCGCCATTAAGATCTCTGAGAACCCAGCCCTCGACCTCCCCTCGCAGGGGTACAAGAGAGAAGTGTAAGTGAATGAATTGCCTTCTCACCCCAGTATGGTTGTCGAGCTCTGAAATATTCTCAGTACACGCACGGTAAAGCAAACGTCCATAACCTCCATAACCTCCCCCTGGCAGAGAAAGCACAGGCGCTCTGCAGTTGTGGCTCACACATTTTAGGTCACTGTGTCAAGCTTGCTGTTATCTTGACTCCCAGTAAGCCTAGTGATCAGTATCATCTTCATCCCTTTGCATTTCTCCTACTCCACTCAGGCCAGTTGGCAAATGGAGGAGTCAGCAAGCTCTTTCAGCCCTCGCTGCGCCTCCCTATGGCATCCCCATGGGAGGAAGCTGTATCCAGGCTAAGAGGCCTGGACCAACAGGGTTCCAGTCACTGTCTAACCCCAGCCCGTTCCCTTCAATATTTTGAACCTTGGTGTCCCATCTCATACCTCACTTTTAAGAAGAGGGAGTACCCTGCACTCCCTCTTCCGAAAGTGTTCGATTTGATTCCTTAGGTAAAAAGAAAGCTGCAGAATGTGAAAAACCACAGCAGTAAAAATCTTGGTATTTAGGGCTTCCCTGGTGGCACAGCGGTTTAGAGTCCGCCTGCCGATGCAGGGGACACGGGTTCGTGCCCCGGTCCGGGAAGATTCCGCATGCCGCGGAGTGGCATGTTAATGTAATATTGAAGATCCCACATGCCGCGGAGCGGCTGGGCCCGTGAGCCATGGCCACTGAGCCTGCGCGTCCGGAGCCTGTGCTCCGCAACAGGAGAGGCCGCAACAGTGAGAGGCCCACGTACCGCAAAAAAAAAATCTTGGTATTTAATGGTTAAAGACATAGTTAGTATGTTATCAGATTGCCTTGTGACCTTCCTTTCATTATGTCTTGTGAACATTTCCCTTTTATTGCAGCCTCTAGATTAGACCCCAGAATCTAGAGATGGGATATAACTCAGCAGAGGTAACTTTGCAGCCAGTGGCTCCTTTTTTTTGGGGGGGGGGGGTGGCGGAGGTGGTTATTAGTTCTGGTAGGTGATCTGGTAGAGTTAGATAGAATCCCGAACATAAACTGTCCTAAATTTCTCATGTAAAATGAGAAAAACTGAGGCCCAGAGTCAAATAGCTTGTTAGCAACAGGGCCAGGACCTGGACTTGACCCTTCTGACTTCTTGTCCAATGTGCTTTCCATGTCTATTAAGGAAGGAAAAGGGAAGGAATGGTTGGTAGGAGCTTTGGGGGTCCCAGTGCAGCTCCATGAGTATGTGTGGTCTGCATGATGCATTCATGTCAGTAAAGTTCATGGGACCCTAGGAATGTCATGAACAAATATTTGGGTCCCTTGAGCCTGGTGAGTTAAACCATCTCATTGACAGCTAGAGGGAGAGAAGGAGCCCAACGGAAAGGATGCGTGATGCCCAGGGTGAGCAGAGAAAGTGTTTCCATATCGTGTCTAAAACAGGGCCCCACCTGCCAGGCTGCCTACACCTTGTGTTGGTTCTCTCTCAGCAGCACGGAGGACCATGAAGATGAAGAAGAGGTTGTGCACATGGGCAATGCAATTATGTCATTTTATTCGGCTCTTATAGATCTGCTGGGCCGCTGTGCTCCTGAAATGCACGTAAGTGATGAGTTCCCAGAGAGCGGATTTGAGGGGCTTGAACCAGGAACACTGTAGATTTCATGAATGTCATTTCTTCTTCCGACTCTGACATTTGTGAACATGCCTTTCTCTCTGTTCCTTTTAGCCAATATCAGAAGTAGTTTCCATCTCTCGTACCTGATTCTACAGTTTTCCAGGGAATGACTCCTGGGAAGATCTCTGCGTTGTGTGATTTCTCTGTGACACTAATAGGGCATATCTGATACATGTTCTGTTTCAAAAGCCTCCCAAAACTATGTTTTCCTATGCCTCGACTTGGTCAAAATGTGACCAACTTGATTTCTTGATTGTGTCTATCAGGACACTCCACATGGAAAATCCTTTCTTGACAACCATGGTGTCAGGCATCAGGAAGGTAGTCACAGTTCATGTTTGCTTATTTCCCAGAGGTAAGCTTTACAGACATACTAAAAAAATTGTTTCTAGGGCTTTCCTGGTGGTGCAGTGGTTGGGAGTCTGCCTGCCGATGCGGGGGACACGGGTTCGTGTCCCGGTCCGGGAAGATCCCACATGCCGCAGAGCGGCTGGGCCCGTGAGCCATGGCCGCTGAGCCTGCGCGTCCGGAGCCTGTGCTCCACAGCGAGAGAGGCCACAACAGTGAGAGGCCCGCAAACCGCAAAAAAGTTATGTTTTCACCTTCCTTTTTCCCTCTCTGCCTGGGGGTGGAGAAGGAGATTGGCCTTATTTCTCATAAAGACTCACATCATAAGTGAGAGAGGAAATAATTACTTCTTGTAGGAAAACAGAAAAGATAGCTTTTTATATTTAAAAAAATACTTGGTTAACTCTTTAAAAGAACTGTTGGATTTGCTCATTCAGGGCTCCGGCGCCTGCCTCTCTCCGCAGTGCTCACTGCCTTTGGATTATGTCAGAGCGTCTCCTGAAAGTACTTGCAGTGCAGATTGGGATGACATAAACAGTGGTTTCTGGTATGGATGAGGTTATATATTTGGTCACTGCCAAGAGAACAGTGGATATGTTGTATTTGTTTAATGCTAATGAAAGACAGAATCAATTAAAGTAGTGGCTTTCAAACTTCCTTTCTGACCAAAAAAAAAAAAAAATTTGTTTTGATCATAGTAAGACGTACAATTTACATTGCAACCTAGTATACATATATTCCAGAAACAAAGTTTATCCTTACTATGGATAATGCACTCTAATATTTTCTATTCTATACTAATTTATTTCATGCTTTTTAATGCTGGTGACAGTCCACTAAATGAGGTTACAGCCCACTAATTGGTCATGACTACAGTTTGAAAGACATTGCATTAAAGCATTCACTCTTACCTTTCTTCCAGTTTGTCATGGTCTTATCTAATAAATGATGTAGCCTGTTTGCAAATCCATCTACAAGTGTTTAGGGAAACTATTCCAGTATGGAAGAATCTAGGATAAAAGTACTGTGGAGAGGAGAAAGTCTAAATCTTCGAAGTGAGGCTATTCTAGTTCCCACTGTGGAACCTGTACCTTACCCACATAGGCCCATCTTTCCATTCCTGTGCCCTTATACAAATAAAGGAAGCTTGAAAGGGGGCTAGGGAAATACTGGGGTGTCCTACAGTCTTGGGGCAGGGTGTCATTTCCCCAGATCACCTGTAATCACTTCAAAAAGCAGGTTACACCGTTTGCCTAGTCTCGGGAAGACAGGCCGCATGGGATAGCTAAGTCATCAGAGCCCCACTGGGAAGGCGTTTCCTCCTTGCTTACTGCCCCTCAGATTCAATACCTTATACACACACACACACACACACACACACACATACACACACACACACACACACACACACACACACACAGACATTTCTCCCCTGGCCCCTCCTCTGTTAGTGAGGGGGAGGGCTGATGCCGTCATCACTGACAGCCTCCCCTCTGCCCGCAGGAATGAGAGGTGGCAGCTAGGGTCACACACAGGTGTTCTCCTGTCTCCAGTCCTTCAAGCATTATGTCTCAGCATGTCATCCACCTCCCTCCTGGGTAGAGTCTATCCTGAGCTCATGACAGTTCCATTGCTGGCTAAGAGCCTGTGCCCAGAAGCGCACCTGCTGCCCCCAGATCCAAGAGAGTGTGCACCTGCACATCCCACCTGTGGCCATAAGGATCAGGTTATCCGTCCCCGGATAATTCCCTTGAGATGTTCACGTTCTCTCTGACATCCTCTACACCCCTTTTATTGCCCTAGTCCCAGCATTAATCAAATTTTTAGGAAATAGAAATTCCTAAGTCGTTTCTACATTTAGCAGAATTCCAGGGTCTGGAATCGTGGCCACATTGTCACCACTCCTGTCATAGCCACCGAGAGCTCCTGGTGTTGCAGTCACACTGAGGACAGGCTGCACCTTCACTGCTGAGACTTGATGCCAAAATGGCGTGACCATTGCTGTCGCAGCAAAGGAACACACTAACCCTCCTTGGCCAGAGTCATTCCCTCAGTAGCAGCTCTTCTAGAAAATCAGGAGAAAGCTCCTCTTTTCCCTGTGGTCACACATGTCTAGAACAATTAGGAAAACATAGACGTGTACCCACCCCATCCCCCCGACAAGGAGAACCATTTTACTGCCCCAGGCTTCTGAAGCAGGAGTGTGGGAACCTCATTTATCTTACTCTCCAAACCTGCCTTGCAGCTTATCCAGACAGGAAAGGGGGAAGCCATCCGGATCAGGTCCATCCTGCGCTCCCTGGTCCCCACCGAGGACTTGGTTGGAATCATCAGCATCCCCTTGAAACTGCCCTCCCTGAACAAAGGTAAGGGAAGCTGCTGGAGGCTGAGTTCTGCCAGTCTCCCCAGGGCCACCTGCTCACAGCAGGACTCCATCCGCAGTGCAGGGCTCCTCCCAGCCTCCTACTGCAGGGCAGGCTGCACAGGCGAAGTATCTTGCTCTTTTTCTGGTGTTGAGGGGTCCTCTCCTCCCAGCTCCAGCCGGCTGCTGTCTCCCCTGCTCCCCTGCGTTGAGACTCTCGTACCCCATTTCCTATCAGTACGGCTAGTCCAGACCTCAGTCTTCTGAACTCCAGCCCTCTGGAAGGAGGCTGATGGACTGGAACCAATGAGATCTCTCACCAAACCTTCCTTCTCCTTTGCCTCTGTGCCCCCAGCTTGTCCAGCCAGCCAGAGCAACAAAAGGATAGGGTCTGACCCAGGCTCCCCTGCACCACAGTACTGTGTCCCTCACAGCCATGGATCATAAAGAGTTTTCCCCCTGTGCTACATGTGACATTGGGCATCAGTCCTTATTAACTTTGCAAAACTTATACTCTCCCAAAAGCACACAGGTTCTCCATGTCACTCCACCTGCTACCCAGGCAGTTTCCTCTTAGCAGACGGAAGAATTGGAAAGATAGTATGATTTTGTTATAGAGTTTCCCAAAACTAGTGTTCCAAGGAACATTTTTATAAAAGATACTAATTGGTGTACATGTCAGCAAGGGGTTTGCAGTCAATCACTTTGGGGAACCTATGGAATATATCACATTTTTTCCATCCTTATTGAGATATAACTGACACATAATGTTATATAAGTTTAGGGTGTACAATGTTATGATTTGATATTACAAAATGTTTACCAAAATAAGGTTAGTTCATGCATACTTCACCTCACATAATTACCATTTGTTGATGTTGTTGTTACGGTGAGAACATTTAAGTTCTACTCTCATAGTAACTTTCACATAGTAACTCTCATAGTAACTTTCACAATACAGTATTGTTAACTATGGTCACCATGCTGTACATTAGATCCCCAAAACTTATTCATCTTATAACTGAAAGTTTGTACCCTTTGGCCAACATCTTCCATTTCTCTCACTTCTCCCAACACCTGGTAACCATCAATCTACTCTCTGTCTCTATGAGTTCAATTACTTTAGATTTGACACATAAGTGAGATTATACAATACTTGTCTTTCTCTGTCTTATTTCGCTTAGCATTATACCTTCAAGATCCATCCATGTTGTTGCAAATGGCAGGATTTCCTTCTTTTTGTGGCTAAATAATATTCCTCTGTGTGTGTCTGTATATATGTGTATACATACCACATTTTCTTTATCTATCTATTAGACTATTTTATTTCTATATCTTGGCTATTGTGAGTAATGTTGCAGTGAACATAAGGATGCAGATATCTCTTTGAGATAGTGATTCCATTTCCTTTGGCTATATATCCAGAAGTGGGATTGCTGGATCATTTGGTTGTTGGATTTATAATTTTTTTGAGGAACCTCAACTCTGTTTTCCATATTAGCTGCACCAATTTATATTCCCACCAACAATGCACAAAGATTCCCTTTTCTCCATATCCTCACCAGCATTTGTTATCCCTTGGTTTTTTGTTTTTGTTTTTTATAATAACCATTCAACAGGTGTGAGGTGATATCTCATTGTGGTTTTGATTTGCATTTCCCTGATGATTAGTGATGTTGAGCATCTTTTCACGTACTTGTTAGTCATTTGCATGTCTCGGAAACATGTCTATGTGGGTCCTTTGCCCATTTTAAATCAGATTATTTGTTTTTGGTTTTGCTGTTGAGTTTTTATAGTTCCTTATATATTTTGTATATTAACTCCTTGTTAGATATATGGTTTGCAAATATTTTCTCATATTCTGTAGGTTGTCTTCTCATTTTGTTGATTGTTTCTTTTGCTATACGGAAGTTTTTTTAATTTAATGTAGTGCCACTTGTCAATATTTGGTTTTGGTGTCATATCCAGAAAAATCATTGTCAAGGAGCTTACCCACTATGTTTTCTTCTATGTTTCCGGAATTTTTCAGTTTCTTCTGCGTTGTCCAATTTGTTGGCATATAAGTGTTCATAGTAGTCTCTTCTGATCCTTTCTGTTTGTGTGTTATCAGTTGTAATGTCTCTTCTTTCATTTATAATCTTATTTATTTGAGTCTTCTCTCTTTTTCTTGGTAAGTCTAGTTAAAGGCTTGTCAATTTTGTTTATCTTTTCAAAAAGTCAACTATTAGTTTTGTTGATAATTTTTATTGTTTTCCATTCTCAATTCATTTATTTCTGCTCTGCTCTGTCTTATTTCCTTCCTTACAGTATTAGAATATTCTGGATCTGACTATATACTTAGCTTTAACAGTGTGTGATATATTTTCATGTTATTAATTAGTATCCTTTCATTTCAGTTTGAAGAACTCCTTTCAGCATTTCTTATAAGTAAGACCTAGTGGTGATGAATTCCTCCCACTTTTATTTGTTTGGGAAAGCATTTATCTCACCTTCATTCCTGAAATACAATTTGCTGGGTACAGTATTCTTGGTTGGCAGTTTTCTTATTTCAGCATTCCGAATATATCATTCCATTCTTTCCTGGTCTGCAAGGTTTTGGCTGAGAAATCCACTGATAGTCTAATGGGGGTTCCCTTGCATTGAAAGAAATTTTTTTCTCTTGTTAATTTTAAAATTTTCTCTTTGTCTCTGGCTTTAGACAGTTTTATTACATTGTGTCTTAGAGAAGATGGTTTGGGATTGAAATTTGGGGGTGACATAGCAGCTTTATGAACTTGGATGTCCAAGTATCTCCCCAGGTTTGGGAAGTTCTCAGCCATTATTTCTTTAAATAAGCTTTCTGCCTCTTTCTTCCTCTCTTCTCCTGGGACTCCAGTGATATGTGAATTGTTTCTCTTAATGGTGTCCCTTAAGCCCTGTAAGACCTTCATTCCTATACATTCTTTTTTCTTTCTGTTCTGCTTACTGGGTAATTTCAAATTATCTGTCTCTGAGTTTACAGATTCTTCTGCTTGGTCCAGTGTGCTATTGAAGCTCTCTATTGAATTTTTCCATTCAGTCATTGTATTCTTCAGCCCCAGTATCTCTTTTCTGTTCTTTTTTATGTTTTTAATGTTCTGTTCTATCTCTTTGTTGAACTTACCATTTTATTCTTGTATTGTTTTCTCTATATTAAATTGTTTATCTGGATTCTCTTGTAGCACTCTAAGCATCTTTAGAATAATTATTTTGAATTCTTTGACAGGCAATTCATGTATCTCCATTTCCTTGAGTTCAGTTACTAGAAGGTTACCGTGTTCTTTTTGTGCTGTCATGTTGCCCTTATTCTTCATGATTCCCGTAGCCTCGCATAGGTATCTGTGCCTTTGAAGAAGCAGTCACCTCTTCCAGACTTTATGGACTGACTTTGGCAAAGAAAGAGCCTCACCTTCAGGTGGGGTTCATTAAATTGTACTGTGACCCAAGGTCTAATGGTACAGGGCACCAAGTACAGGGGTGTGCGGCAGCTTCAGGTCCAGAGGGGGCATGATGTCTTACTGACTCAGGCCACTGGGGTCAACAACACTGACAACTGCATGGACCTTGGCAAGTGCTGCCTGGGGTCCGCAGTGGCTTCAAGGGCTGTTGGGGTCCTAAGCAGTGCTTCTAGGTTCTAGTAACTAGGGACCAGGGTAGGCAGTAGTGGTGGCCAGAGCCAGTGGTACACATACACTTGGCTGCAGGGACCAGCTGCAGGTGACTGTGTAGTGGCAGAGGCCAACTGCAGACACACACTTAGTGGCAATGGCAGGGACCAACAGCAAAGACCAGAGCCAACCGTGGGTACAGTAGCACCTGCAGAGACCCTGGCTATCAGCGTGCACTCCCGTGCTTGCAGGGTCTCACCTGGGTGCGTGCACAGCAGTGGAGGCCAGTGATGAGAGCTGGGCTGGCAGCATGCAGCTGCACAGCTGGAGTGACTCACCCTTCAGCTGAAGGGGTCTAGGTGGCATCTTGTACTCTCACAACCACAGGGCTGGGGCTGGCTGCCCGTGCGGATTTTGGGTTCTGGCTGGTGCAGGAGAGGCACTGGGGAGAGAGTCAGGTGACTGGGCATCTGTGAACACAAAAACCTGTGGGACAAAAACCGGTGAAATCTGGATTTTGTGGCGGCTGTGCTGGCTTTTGGTTTCTTCAGTGGCAGAAGCTGCTGGGTCCTCAGCAAGCAGGTCACCGGGAACCACAGTGGCTCCTACTGTGTGGCTGATACTGGTAGCCCCTGCCCTTCTTCCCTGTTCCTAGCCATCTCTAGACACCTCAGCTTTGCCAGTCTCTGGGTGGGGTGAAACCAAAGCTAGTCCTTCACGCAGTGCCCCAGAAGGCTGGGAAAGCCGATCTCCCACCACACTCTCGCTTTCTGGCAAAAGGAACTCTTTCCAGCTGAGGAGTTCCACTCTTGCCACTGCAATGCAGGCAAAATGAAGCTACCCTTCCTTCCCTTTTTGTGCACTTACTCTGAGATTTTGTTCCATTCTGTTGAAGTTTCTTAAGTGGATCCCTGAGCTCTCCCAAACTGGTTTGGTTCATGGATAGGTGTTTAATTGGTGATCTTTGGGGGGCGGGGGGCAAGGCTGGGGTCTCCTACCCCCCCATCTTGGTGACATCATTCTTGAATATATCACATTTTATAACTACATGAAGCACATTAAGATTATAAAGGCTCTGAGAAAACAAAATATAAAGAAAATAAATGTTGAGCTCAATGTTTCCCAAACCTTTTGAACACAAAGCACTCATTAGTATCCCGTTAAAATACTGTTCTTCAGAACACCACGTGTCTGAGAGATTAATTCAGCCTCCGATGTTCGGAAACAGCGCCCCCTGGTGCTCAGGGGAGGAGAAGCAGGCAGCCTCCTATCTGGAAGGTGTCTTCTCTCCTTGCTCTCCCAGAGCCCTGCACAGGTGCCTGGGCTGCCTTAGGTTCTGGACTGGATAGCGCTAAATGTTTGCGGCTCTCAGGGTGCCTTACGAAGTACAGTATTTATAGACGCTGTGACTTTAGCTTGATCATTTAGGGGCTCTCTTTCCTAGTTTTTGGTGTTAACAAAACAGTAGGAGGAAGACTTTCTTTTTTATCCTCTTTCAAGATCCTTTTTGTTCTCCAAGTCAAGAAATTTTTATTTTCTTCATGATATTTCCCCCACTTTATCTTTGAACTGCTCTATTAAAATAAGGTTAGAATTCTTGGATGATCTGATCTAAACTTCACCCAAATCAAATAATAGTTTCTAAATACTGAAAGAATATTTCCTCGGTTTTGTGCTATTTATGTTGCAATGGCTGTAAGCATGACACACTTTTCAATTTAATCTGCCTTACATTTTTCTCCCTCACTTTCTTCATCATTCAACAAAGCAATAAATCAAGCCCTGATTCCTAGCATTTACCCACCAGTTTCAAGCTCCCAATGTGACACCGCTGAGCATGGAGTTGGACAGAGAATGCACATAGCACCCTGTTGTACTGTGCTTCCAACATACAAATACAACAGATGTAAATAACCTCAAGTATAGTTTATAGTACAATAATTAGGAAGTGGTGATCTTTGAGTACTTGTTACCTTTTAAAATACAATACACTTAATTGCAAATCATAATTTTTAATAATGGATATATCTAATAACTGGCTCACAGAATTCCTGCAATTTTAACAGTCAGTTCTTCCAAGCCAGTATAAGCTGACTGTAGCACAACATTGTATTATTTCTAAAATTCCTGTTTCTTGTCAGGAGAACAAGCCATAGCCAGACAAGCTCTGTGTTCCATCTGAGACCGTGGAGCTAGAAAAGGGGAAATGACATTCTCTGTGTGTCTTTCAGATGGATCAGTCAGCGAACCAGATATGGCGGCCAACTTCTGCCCCGACCACAAGGCACCCATGGTGCTGTTCTTGGACCGTGTTTATGGTATAAAGGATCAAACTTTCCTGCTCCACTTGTTGGAAGTTGGGTTTTTACCTGACTTAAGAGCCTCTGCCTCTTTAGACACAGTAAGTGGTTAAAATAAGAAAAATTATTTTTCCATCATTTTAAATGATTAACATTGGAATTAGAAGTGAATAGTTTCTATCTACTCACTGATTACATACTAACAGTTTGCTTTAAAGGGTGAGAAAATAGAGGAACCAAGAAATGGCAGATGAATTAATTAGTCCAGAGACTGTTATGTAGGTAGACTGGACCTCAGATATTCAATCTAGCTCCCTCTAGGGCAAGGCTTCCCAAGCTCAGCACTCTTTGAGGTGGGGGTGGGGAGCATCCTGTGCATCGCAGAATGTTTAGCAGCATCCTGGGCCTCTACTGGTACTACATGCCCCCTGGTAGCACACCCCCCCACAAAGCAATTCACCAGAGGCACCCTGGGAGACAAAACCTCACATGAGAACTATGGCTCTGTCACTTATGGAAAAGGATGGCTGGCAGCAAGATAGGCTGGAAATACTCTTCATACCCTCACTCCTTAAGTTACGTGCACTGACCATCAGGAAGGATAGTCTGAAGCTCACGGCATGACAAGGTCAATGTAAGAGGCCAAATGCAAATCCAAGTTTGGAAGTCAAGGGTGAGGTAGGGTAATCCAACATCAAGAGACATCAAGACAGGAGGCCCCAGGAGTTAGAACACATGGAGGCCAGATGCCCCAAGTCAGGATGAAGCAGAGAGATCGTGTACTAGGAATCCTGGGTCCAAGGAGGAAAGACCAATTAGATCAGAGTAAGTTTTCAAACAAACCTTGGCCAGTTTAGGGTTGTTTTCAAAGAGCCAGTGGCATATCTTCTTGATCAGTCGTAAAGTTTCTCAAAGGCTCCACCTGGTGTCCAACAGCAATAGAGGTCTGAGCTCTAGTGATGGGTGGTCAGCTAACCAATATCTTAACTGGGGTGGATTCCATTTGAATGAGTTACACAGAAATGGATGGGGTCACCCAGAAATGGAAAGCAGGAGGAGCCCCAGTCTGAATGGGAGCTCTGCCCCTATCTGTGGCATGGAGATAAGAAATGGTATATCCATGAAGGCATTAGAGACATATGGCTGTTTTGTCAAATTAAAACAATGCTTCCACAGCGATTTTTTTGAGGTTTCCTATAAATTCCTTGATTTAAAATATTAAAATATTTTTAACTTGTGGGACATGCCCAAGTTTCCTGATCAAAGCATTAAACTTGTTTATACATCAAATAAACAGCAAATACTGTTCTAGAATTTGGTGTTCAAAGCACATGCTTGTCTACACACCACCTACCACAAAAGAAGTTTTGTATTCGGTTCCTCAGCACACGTATTTTCATGCATTCTCTTTTGAAAACTCTTAAGCCACCGGAATCAAAGCTCTTCCTTCCTCATTTTAACAACTCTGTCTTTTAAAGTGATAAATGTGGAAGATTAGCTGTTTCTTTCCATATGATTACTGCAGCTCCTAGAAGGCAAACTTTTGATAATTAATAGAAACACCCAGAAATGTGTACCATTCAAAGAAAACAGTTTATCAGATCATAAGTTAAAGGAAATGTGTTACAGATACGATGGCTGTGATCATGACAGGAAATAAGGATAATATTTCATCTCTGTGGACCTCAAGGTTTCTTTGGCAGTTCTGCACTTTTCAAAGATGGTAGTTAAGCGTGCTTTGGCTATATTTAGTGTCACTAAGTGGGCCTTCCTTAAATCTAACCTGTATAAATGAGCAAGAGATAACATTGTGAATGAGGATTACAGCAGAGTTTAAGAGAAGGCCCTTGATTTCTATTCCTTGTACACTTTTTCCCCATGCAGAGTTAGGTTCCCTTCAGTGATGTCTCACCCTCATGCCAATGATCAGATTGCAAATTGCTCACAATGCTCAAAAATTAGGTGATGGGGGTCAGAGCTCCACTTCCTCTCTGTAAAATTGTCACACAACCAGTGAGTCTGAGAGCTTGCTCAGCTCGTAACTGTTTACTAATCTCAGAATCGCGAGAGGACAGCTTGTGAGTCTCCATACGGTGGAAATAGAGAGCGAAAACCAGAATGGTAATACGGTAGCCTGGCAGTTGGTCTTTGCAAATATCAAGGGTGTTGGGTTAGACTGGTCATCAGCTGAGTTTAATAAGCGTTTAGGCTTCTTCTTTGAAGGGAACAGATGTTTGTGGACCATTTGGAATGAGTTAGCGCTGGCTAGCCTTTGCTTTTCTTCTGTTTATTGTTTCTTTTAACCTGATTCTTTTTCATTTAAGATGCAAAAGAGAAATGGGTCTCTTTAGACAAGGTAGAAAGTTGTTCAGCCTGTCACTGTGAAACACGCATATGTGTACACCTCCCCACCCTGCTAGATGAGAGCTCAGTACAGGGGGAAGCCTGGCTCTGTCTTTCCCAGGAGACTAGTCAGCGTCTCAATCTTCTTTCTTTAGGTCTCCCTAAGCACCACCGAGGCCGTGCTGGCACTGAACAGGTACATATGTTCTGCCGTGCTCCCGCTTCTCACAAGATGCGCCCCTCTCTTTGCTGGAACAGAGCACTATTCCTCTTTGATCGACTCCACACTGCAGACAATATACAGGCTTTCCAAGGGCCGTTCCCTCACCAAAGCTCAGAGGGACACCATAGAGGAGTGTTTGCTGGCCATTTGCAAGTAAGTACCCGGTCTTAGGTTCTTCACTTCCGCATATGCGTCCACATCAGCTGCACTGAATTGTGTAACCCGAAACCTGATGAATCTAGTCTGAGGATATGCTCAGATGCTAAGGATGTGCTGGGTCCCCTACTTGCTGCAGGCTCTTTTTTCTTTTTTAAAAATTTTTTTGAAATATAGTTGATTTACAATGTTGTGTTAGTTTTGTGTACAGCAAAGTGATTCAGTTATACATATATATATATATATATACACACATATTCTTTTTTAGATTCTTTTCCATTATATGTTATTACAAGATATTCAGTATAGTTCCCTGTGCTGTACAGTAGGTCCTTGTTGGTTATCTATTTTATATATATATATAGATATATATATATAGATATATATGTATGTATGTATATTTTAATCTGAAACTTCTAACATCCCACAGGTTCTTTCTGATCGCCTCTCCCTTGGGGCTCATCTCTCTGTATTAGACTCACCTGGGAGCTACTAAATACCCCCCAATGCCAGGCCACACCTCGGCCCAAAAGATCAAAACCTTTAGGGATAAGAGCCAGACCTCTAGCTTGTGAAGCTCCCCCGATGATGCCATGATGTAGCCAAGACTGAGAATCACTGCTGCAGGTTGTCCTGGAGTCAGGACCAGCAGGTGCCCCCTTTAGCGGCCAGCTGGGTCTGGTCCTGATTCTTGCTGAATGGGTTGTTTCCTAGTCACACAAGAGATGACTACGCAGTGAGGGTCTAGGGCTGCCTAGAAAAAAGAAATTGGTCCGTCCTTTTAGGACATCAAGTTAAAAGGCAATCTCACATTTATATTTCAAGTGTAACAATGGTCCTTCCATTTTAAATGCTTTATTAAAATTAACCTCTATCTGCTACCTTTCTATCATCTAAGGCCTACAGGCTTCAACTACTTTAGGGACCAAACTGTGTCATGCACAGTACTGTTTGCCTAGGGTGTGGAGTGGAAGGTGGGAGACCTCCACCCAGGCCCCACAGAAGGGATTTCTCTCTGAGATCCTCTGCCAGAATCAGGCCCTACACTCTGACACCACTTCATTCATTCCAGTATTATTAGAACTGGCAGAGAATTAAGCTCATTTGAATACTGGTGGTCTTAGAAGAGAGACAAAGCTTGGTAAACACACTATAGGCCTCTAGGAATTAATAGGGTGACTAGGGTTTCCATGCTGCCACTTCAAAAGGAGGGACAAGAGCCCCATTACTGGTGTACATGGGCTCCTACTTTCCTTCTGAGTAGTGGCCAAGGGAATAAACAGTGAGTCTGCACAGAAAGAAAGTCTTCTATCAGCATCGAGTCTGTAATTGGCTGGTAGCCGCATCGATCACAGCTATAGATCTTGTTCTACCTTTTGCTAGATCTGAACTCAGCAGGTATCTTAGAAACCAAACCAAAAGTCCTGTCTCCCAGCATAAGCTGTTTCCTAGTTAAAAAAAAAAAAAAGTCATGGTGAGACTGATGTTAGCGCAAATGTTTTTAAAGAATCAGATCAGGGCTTCCCTGGTGGCGCAGTGGTTGAGAGTCCGCCTGCTGATGCAGGGGACATGGGTTCGTGCCCTGGTCCGGGAGGATCCCACATGCCGTGGAGCGGCTGGACCCGTGAGCCATGGCCGCTGAGCCTGCGCGTCCGGAGTCTGTGCTCCGCAACGGGAGAGGCCACAACAGTGAGAAGCCCGCGTACCGCAAAAAAAAAAAAAAAAAAAAAAAAAAAAAAAAAAAGAATCAGATCAGGCCTTGGGGAAATTAGAATTTTACATCAAACCAAAAATAGAGCTCACAGCCCTATTCCTGTACTCCTAGGAGCTTCCCCACTCCTCCTCTTGACCATCTGAGCTCTAGAAACACAGACAAACTGACACTTATGTAGATTTTTAATTTATTTTTAGTAAGTCAGGAATTAATCAAGTTAGAGATTTTTTTTTTATTTCTTGATTTTATTCATTAGTCAATCTAAGGTGATATTGCTAATTGGGTAAATGATGTTAAAAAAATGAGGAACTTTATATGCTTGTAATTACTACATTTAGAGACAAGCTTTTTTTTTTTTTTTTTTTTTCCTATGTATTATGCCTGACTTGTTCACTCCAGGGCTTTTTATCGCAAGGCCAGCTCTACCAAAAGTTGTGAAACAGACGAACTCTGTTGTCCATCTCCATTCATGTCCATCCTTCTTGTTGTAGATGCCTCCAAGGCTTTCTTCCTGGCATTTTAACATTCAACATCAGTTATTAACTTTGCCTCCAGGGCTCTTAGGCATCTCTGAAAGGGGCTCATGGGCTGAACTTACGTGCCAAATTGTGTGTAAGTGTGTATTTTCACTGGGAAGAATCCAGAGGTTCCACTGGGTTTTGAAAGGTTTGGCAATCTGAAAATATAGGCTAAATCAGCGTTGCTTATCTCTCCTTTCTCTGTCTCAGAATTTACTTGCACCAAATACCAAGGCCATGAACACTTTGATAATTTGGTACATTGTTCTCTAATTACTCAATTTGCCTTTTAAAGGAGTTTTTTGAGGACAGACCCTTAACCCAAAGAAATGATTTCAATAATGAGAATATCAGGGATCAGGTAGTAACTCAGAGCACCCTTCAGATCACACCAGAAGGTGGCCTCAGGTTCCACCTGTGCAGCTGATCACCTCTAACTTCTTCCTTTGCAGAGTTCGGGAGGATGGTCAGTTCGTAGCAACGGCTCTAAAATCACCTGCACTTTCTTTCTGTTATAGACTTCTTTGCACATAATCAGTGGCTGTATTTTGAGTGTGCATAGACCCTAGGACATCTTGTCACATGCTGATTGGAATTTAACCTTAGGGATCTCAAGCCATGAGCCCTACTCCCTCTTTCTGCATTTTAACTGTACTCAGTTTTTAAAGTGTTTTATCGTAGACTGTGGTTTATCCATGATCTTTTGATTTAGGAGCTAAGTGTTTTGAAGCTTAGCTCTAATATATGGTTATAGCTGAGTATTCCTTTCATTCCCTCTTCCTTATTTTTTTTTTCATTCTGTCCTTTTGTTTTTCTTATTTCATACTGCAGTCACTTGAGGCCTTCCATGTTACAGCAACTCCTGCGACGTCTAGTTTTTGATGTGCCGCAACTCAGTGAATACTGCAAAATGCCTCTGAAGGTAACCCTCTCTATTGTTACAGAAAAAACAGTCTATGGCACAGGAAACTCGCCTTGTAAAACATGATCTTCACAACTGGGGGAGCAAAGTACATCTTAAATGGGTTTTACTCCTTTAAATTGATAGCTAACTAAATACAGTCTCCAATATCAAATCCCTTCTTGAGTGTCAAGGTTGGAAAGAGTAGTTCTGCTAGATTCATTAACTGCTCCAATTTTCCTTAATCGATTTCTACCAATTACTTGTTATTTAGCAGAGGTTAGTGAGGGCACTTGGATTTTGTACTTTCCTGCCCTAATTAGGTTTTCAGAATGTTCTTAATCTCAAAAGGCTTTGAAGGCCCTGTGATTCTTCATTTAGGTACAGAAAATAAAATGTCCCTTTTCTATTCCATACTGTGTTGTGCCTTTTTTTCCCTTCTGTAACAGGTCCTCTTTTTCTTTTTTTTTTTTTTTTACTTCTCTTCTCTTGTTTTATTAATGAAAAGTAAGGCCACAGAGCCCTCTCTTAGCCACCTGATTCCTGATTTTCCCCCAAATTACCAACATTTTGTTGCTGGTATAGGGAGCGTCAGGCCTGGGTAGAAGGACACCAGACTCTGCCACCCACACAGAGGGCAGTGTTTTTCATCTTTTACCTCTGAGGCACCTGCCCTATTAGCATATTCAAAAGGGTCAGCAGTGACCAGCCACACCTGAAGATTCTGCCCAGTGATTTCAACAGAACTTTTCCCTCTTTTCAGGAATATCACTAGTTCAAGCAAGGATTTCAAGAAGCATTTTACTGGGATAAACAGAATTCCCAGAAGCCTTTAATTCATCCTCTTTCAGCACGCCACGCAGAAGACAGCTTGTATGCTGTCAGAGATTCCACAGTCCTCCACGGGCTCATTCTTATGTCTAACCCTAACACTCCCAGTTTTCATCCCCAAAAAAATCCTTTAGCTAAAAACGACAGTTTTTACAGTTCAGCCTGGCATTGCTTCCTTGGCAGACCTGTGCCGTCAGCTGGATTCTGGTTCCCAAAGAAACAACATCGATAGCACTCAGTAAGCTCACCTTTACCCCTTAGATCAGCGGGATTTTTCTTGGAGGATGTGGATCCCGCCGGCTGAGATGGGACCATTGGCAGTGTACGTGTGCCCTCTATTGGCCATGTGGGGAACTGCTGCAACATGACTGGACCATCAGAAGGCTCACGTGAAAGGCAGGGAAGCCAGGGGCCGTAATCAATGCTGAGAAAATCTGCAGACCCACAGCCTACTCCCCACCCTCCCCTCCCCATGTCAGCATTACCAGGATCTCCCAGATTTATTATAAGCAAAGATCTCAGAAGAAATTCTCCCCATCCCTGACTGGCTGGAACAGCACACGGTGACTACTTCCGGAGGGTAGCATTTTCTCAGTAGGAGTAGAAACAGTTCCTCTCCATTTTCCAGGAAATACGAGGGACGAGTTAGGAGGCACAAGAATTAATCAGGTAGATTGCGTTCAGGCTGGAGCTCATTAGGCACAAGAGCAGACCGTTCCCAGCGGCGTTTGGGGGCCACTCTGTAGATAACCGAACAGTTTCCATCGTTGGTTTCACTCTCCTGAGGCGTGTGTGCTGTTTTCTTCTCCCCTGTGTGCTGTTGACACCTGTGGATCATCTCTGCCCCACCCCACTGGCCCACATCCGTCCTCAACCTCCCAGCTTCTGACAAATCACTACGAACAGTGCTGGAAGTATTACTGTCTGCCGTCAGGCTGGGGGAGCTACGGTCTGGCTGTGGAGGATGAGCTGCATCTGACAGAGAAGATCTTCTGGGGGATTCTTGACTCCCTTTCCCATAAGGTAATGGCAGTGCTTCCTGAACAGAGAAGGGGGGGTCGCCCAACCTCGGTGATACAACCACCTGCACGTAAGAATAGCTGATACCTCGTCAGCCTCTATCTACCACGTGCCCAGAAGTGTGCCAAGCACTTCACAAGCAGATCACATTCACTACCCCAACTCTCTCAAGGAGGAACTACCCCGACCCTCATTTGCCAGGTGAGAGAAAGAGCAGCTGATGACTTGCCAGACTCACCCAGCGAATATATGGAAGGGCAACTTCCAGAGTGAATCACAGAAATATTTCCTGGTTCCAGTATTAATGACTTACCCCGCCCCCATCCCTTCCCTGCTATGTTGTATGGCCCCGGTTAGCTGGCCTTCACCAAGTTCAAGCCTAGAGAAGTCCTAGCGTCTGCCCCGATGCGGGGACGTGGGATTCCCAGGAGACCTTACTCCATTCAGGCGAGGTGCTTCCCAGCCACGGAGGCGAAGGAGCTTGAGGGGGGGACGCGGGCCTCTGCATCCCAAGCCTTCCTGTGCAGTCTGATTGGATTACAGCCCCGACCTGTATGTAGGCAGCCTCACACCTGCCTCCCCTTCCCTTACCCCAGATTTAGGTTTGTGACGTCACCAGCTTTAGACAAGCTCGGGAACATTCAGGGTGGTCTGGCCATAGACAGGTCACCAGCTTTAAAGGTAGAAAATGAGAAGTTTTTCGGGTTTTCGTACAGAAGTCTGGAGCAAGTGTACAGCCGCAGTCTGGTGTTTACCTATACTTAACGTGATCTTCCCTCCTATCTTCCTTTGGTCTAGTGCAAGCAGATCAAAGGTTGTCCCTCACCTGACACGTTTTAACTGAGATTCCTTCCTGGCCGGGTTCAGGAGAGAATGTCTGTGATACAGAGCAGCCTGCTGATCGTGTCAGCATATGACCCGCGTCAGCCACCGAGGGAGCCAGCAGAGCCGCTGTGCCCTCTCCAGGCACAGGGTGGGTCACTTTCTGTAACCATCTGTGGCCGACAAGTTTGTAGCCTCTGTTGGCCTAGTGAGAACCGCTTTAACCTTTAGATATCCCTGCAATTAACTAGTTAGGGGATACTGATTTAAACCTTGATTTAAGGTTTCTCAACCTACCGCCAACGGTGACTTGAAGGCTTTACAGATGGTCACTTTTCTGTGACAAGGATACCTCAGTTTCCACCAGAATGGATTACAGGCCTTACACATTCCCCATTTTGGTTAACGTGGGCAAATGCACGTGTTTTTTTTTTCTTCCCAGCTAATCGGTGAGTGGTTCTGCCTGGCGGGCTATGGTTTTGGTGTGTGTGCTAACATGGTCTTTGTCTTTCCTCACAGAGGTACGACCCAGATCTTTTCCGAATGGCCCTTCCCTGTCTCAGTGCTATAGCTGGGGCCTTGCCACCAGACTATTTAGATACCAGGATCTCAGCCACATTGGAGAAACAGATCTCAGTGGACGCAGATGGCAACTTTGACCCCAAGCCTATCAACACCATGAAGTGAGTTGAGTCCAGAATCATCTCTAAGCTGGTCCTAGATTTTGCCCCGTGGCCATTGTTTCTGTTTCAGAAGGTAGCCAGAAATTTAAGCTTCCCTTCCTTCCCTCCTGCCAACATGGTTCATCATGTCCCTTGACACTACAAGTCACATTAGGTGTTAGATTTTGTCCTCAACTCCTGAAAGATTAATCCATCCATATCTGTATTATTATATTCTGGGCTTTTTTTTTTTTGGAGGGTGGGGTTGGGTTATTTATTATAAGAGGTGGATGCTCTCCACATATGTCTCCTGAGGCACTGCAAGAACCCTGACAAATGATGCAATTAATTTATTAATGAGTTTTTTGACAAAATCTTTGCTCTTTGTGAATTAGGCCTGTACAGTACTAATAACATCATACATCAAAACATCTCCATAAATAACACTCAGCTGAGCTCCAGCAGGACTTCAGGGTGTGAGGGCAGAACAACATGGGGTCCTTATTTGAGCGACTGGACCTGCTCTTTGCCAACAGATGCTAGATCTTTGGAAAAACTCTACAATAGCGCTTTTTCATTTCTCCCCCTGATCCTCCAGCATTCCTCACTGGTGATGATTAGGCCACGGACAAAGTATTAGACAAGATCTGCTCAATTTTGCCTTTGGCAGTACGGCCCCAATTATGATTATGGGTCGTGGGGCATACAGGCTTCATCTCCAGCTGCAGTTTCAATGAAAAGCTCCAAAACTGCTGTAGAATGTGCAGGGAAAAGGAGGCATCCTCTGTGAGCCCCTTGAACTTATGTTTTATGGCAGTAGTTCTCAGATGAGAGCCATAGCCTCAGCCCTTCCCCGGAGCTGTCAGCTTGTGATAACATATAAAATTCATCTTTGGGAAAAGTAAATACATATTCCATCAGCAGAGCCTTGAGCTGAGTGGATGGTGGGAAACCGAATTGAACCTGCTGTAAGGAAGAGGTAAGGGGTGTGGTGAGCCTTCAAGCTAAGGCCAAAGGGAAGGCAGGTATTGATTTGGAGAACGTGGCCCTATGAAAACATAAGTGTGCTGAAGGAGGACAAAAGGTGTGATCGCTTGGACGCTTTTATAAACATTATGAGACAATGCGGTACTCAAGCAGTGGTGTGCTAATGGTGACTCATTCGGTGTTTTTTGTTCGTTTTTTTTTTTGCGGTACGCGGGCCTCTCACTGATGTGGCCTCTCCCGTTGCGGAGCACAGGCTCCGGACGCGCAGGCTCAGCGGCCATGGCTCACGGGCCCAGCCACTCTGTGGCATGTGGGATCTTCCCAGACCGGGGCACAGACCCGCGTCCCCTGCATCGGCAGGCGGACTCTCAACCACTGCACCACCAGGGAAGGCCCAGTGTTTTTTTGAGAGTTCTGATTTCTTCAAATAGACCTCTGACGTCAGTATGGCTCTTTGAGTAATATGAGTAATGGGGACTGTGACCAAAACTTAAACAGAAAAGGGCCTTATTGCAAGGATGTGGGGTCATTATTAAAACCTAGTGAAAGGCTGACTGCCCAGGCCTCAGCCAGGGCAGGAACTAAGGCAGAGTGACCAGATGGACATTCTCCAGGTGTCCACATTGGATGAGTCACCCTGAAGAGTTTGCTGTCCTGGTCTCACTCAACTGAGGATTCACATTCCAAGTTCCCTGGTGGTCTAGTGGTTAGGATTCAGTGCTTTCACTGCTGTGGCCCAGGTTCAATCCCTGGTCGGGGAACTGAGATCCTACAAGCCGTGCAATGCAGCCAAAAACAAAAAAAAAGATTCAAATTCCAGGAAGAGTGAGCCTGACTGGCCTCATCAGAGCCATTCCTCAGAGACAGTTCACATAAGCCTGCACGCAAGTCAGGAAGACTTATTCCTTAAAGCGAAGTGGAGGCGTATTGCCAAACAGAAGGGGCAAAAGCTGCAGGGCTAACAGAACTGACAGGTGTGCCTACTGGGTTGCCATGATTTCAGTATTTAAACATGAATCACCAAACCCCAAAAGGTAGACAAGCACTATTTTGGATCATTTGGTCCTGTAGCTACCCACTTCTGCCATCCGCAGATCGGAGTTGTGAGATGGCAGGACAGTGTCTTTGGATGAAGGGATTCTCACGGTCTAACCCGGACAGTTGTGGCCCAGGAGCCAAGGGAACCCAGAGCAGCTGGAGGGAGGCCACCTGTGAAGCAGAGGCTGCTGCAGAGACGCCCTCTGATTAGCCGTGGGTGTGTCTGCGACCTAGTCCTGGACATGCTTTGAGCTCAGGAAGGTCACTGCATCTGGGGTCCACCTTCAGATTTGGGGTTAACTGGTTGATCACATGCCACTTCTGATGGCTGTTAGCTCTGGCCATCTTTTCGGCACACGTGACTGAAGTGCTTGGGGAGGTTGTAATTTTATTTTTCCCCTCATTTCACAGTTTCTCCTTGCCTGAAAAATTGGAATACATCGTCACCAAGTATGCTGAGCACTCACATGATAAATGGGCCTGTGATAAGGTAGGGATCCTCATCCAACCCATAACTGTCAGGGGAAAAAAACAGCCGCCCAAGAATATGAAAGGGTCCAATCCTGGAAGTCTGCCTGACTTGTCTAAGCGACACACTCGCCACGCCAACGGCATTCGTTATTTCTGAGCGGCAGTTTCCCAGGGTTGGTGGAGATCGGAGAAATGGGCGGGGCAGTTGCTGATGCGGCTTTTTGTGTCTCTCAAGAAAACGATCGCTTTTGGGAGTGTTGATGTCTGTCTTCACGTTGCATTTCCTGGAGTCGGCGCCCAAGCACGTGCTTGCGTGTGTTTGACATAAGGGCTTAACGTGGGGCCGGAGGCTTTTATTAAATGTTTCCTTTGAACGTAGTGTCGGAAAAAGGGAAAATTGAATGGAAAGCTTTACCCTTGCATTTTGCCAGCAAGCTGAATTTTATTCTAGGGAGGACACGCGGCTTCCTGTGGTGGGCAGTGCTGGAACTTCCAGACTCTCCCTTATCAGTAAGCCTGTCCAGCTGGTGTTTAAAATTCTTCACCACATGAGGTCAGGCTGCTAATAAGTTTAATTGCTCTGTCAGCCCTTTAATGCTGGCAGGCACATGGGGAGGAATGCCAAAGACATCTCGGAGTCCTGTGGGCAGCCAGTTAAGCACTGGGCCTTTGCCCAGAGGCAGCTTACAGCCCGTAACGGTGGACCTGTCTCCACAGCAAGGCCGCAGCAACCACCTGTCTGGATGCACCCTGGATGAGGGACAGCTTGAAGCCCTGGCTCAGCCTCTGCTCTGATTCTCTCCTGAACCCCTGTTGAGAGCTCCTGATGACTCCAATCGTTGTATCTGTAGAATGGGCTAATACTCATGATTCTAGAGCAGAGGTTGGCATGCTTTTTCTGTAAAGGGCCAGAGAGTAAACATTTTAGGCTTTGTGGGCCGGACAGTCTCCACTGCAACTACTCACGTCTGCTGGTGTAGCACAAAAGCAGCCGATGACGACACATGAATCCATCGCAATATCCAATCCATCCCTAAGCCATGTGCATTTCACCTCCTTGTCGCTTTGGAATGTGGATGGTTCTCTCTGTGCCCATGCCGTGGTTTTCGTCCAAGCTGCTCTCATCTTTCACCCAGACAACGTGATAACCTTCTAACTAGTCTGCCCACGTGCACTTTCTCCAGTCCGTTCTTCACGCTACAGGCAAGTGATGGTTTCAGTGTGCAAATTTGGTCAGATTCTCCCAAATGGGTCAAGTTCTCCAACCCAGCCCCTTCTCCTTGTTAAAATCCCTTAATAACTTCCAACTCTTTTCAGGTAAACGTCAAAATCCTTAATATGGCCTGATAGGCACTGCTTAATCTGGTCTCTGCTACCATCTCTAGCCTCATCTCTCCCTTCACCCTCTGCCCTCCAGCCATATCGCCTTCATTTAGGCTCGTTCTCTCTCTCTCTCTCTCTCTCTCTCTCTCTCTCTCTCTCTCTCTGCATATGCCTGAATCTGCCCCCTGTCTGAGCCAGGTACCCATCTGCACTCACACGTGTGAAAACACCATTCACCAATTCCTCCTTCAAAATCTGTTCAAGTGTGAATTCCTAGGACGCCTCTTTCCCAGATTTCTCAGATATAGGCCCTCTTAGCACCTTGCTCTTTTCCTTCCCAGTATTTTTATAGCAGTCTTGTATAGTTGGATTTGCAACAGTTAGACATTTATATATACCAGTTACCAACTCTGCATTTACTGGCGTGGTATTTGATGAATCTCTCCCATCCACTAGCCTGGAAGCTTCAAGTTTGCTCACCCTTGCCAGGTGGGCATTGATAATCTGACAGGAAAAGAGTATTTTCCCCTGTCCTCAAGGACCCCACAATCGGTGGGAGAAACCAAGTAAAGCAGCCATTAAACAGGTTGTACCATGCTGTGATGGGCATGAGCACGGGGTGAGAGCACACAGGAAGAGACCCCAACCCAATAGGGAGGGTCCGGGAACGCTTCCTCGAGCTGCTGACACCTACAGGGTGTGGTGAATGAGGGGCCATTGTTCAGGCACAGGGGAGCAAGTGCACTGCAGGCCATGGAAGCAGTGGGTGCAGACCCCGAGAAGCAAGAGAGTGTGGTGGCTTTAGGGGAGCTTGGTTCGACACATTGGGGTCACGGAGTAGGGCAGGGGAAGAAAGGCAGGACATGAGCCTAGAGGGCCAACAAGATCTTCGCTGCAGCAGTAGAAGCCAGAAAGAATTTGGATTTTTACCATGATGGCAGCTGGGAATCAGAAATTTTTAAAGCAGCAGAGTGCCCTGAGCAGGGTATTTTATAAAAACCACTTGACAGTGGTGTAGAAAATGGAATCCGTGAGAGACAGCAAGACTGGAGATGGGAGACCGCACAGGAAGCCGTTGCAGTAATCCAGGTGACAGCTGACGGCGGCCTGAGCTAGAGCACTGGCAGGAAAGCGAAGGAGGGGCGGACCAATAGGTCTGGGAGGTTGAACACACATGAGAGAGTGCAGAGAAGGAAGAGTCCCACACTTCCAGCTTGAAAAGTGAATGTAAGCTAGTGCTGTTCACGGAGATACAGGGAACCTGAGAGGAAGGGCCACTGAGAGAAGTGAAATTCCAGGTGCTGTTTCAGACCTGTTGAGAGGTACCTATGGCCATCCAAGCAGAGCTTAAATAGGTCTGGAAGTTAGGAGAGAGATCTGGGCTGGAAACGCTGATTTGGGATTAATCCACTTAGGGACCATGGGCCTAGATTATATCCCGCAGGGACAGTGTTCCTTGAGAAGAGACAGAAACTTGAGAAACAGCCACATTAACGAGGGCACATCGGCAGAGGCTGAGAAAGAGCCACCGGAAGTCTTTGGGCTGCGAGGTTATGGAAAACAGAGCCTTATTTATCTCTGTATCCACCATCCCTGGGACAGAGTTTGGCACCTACTGTCATAGGCATTCCACCGATGTTTGTTGCATGACTTTTGAAATTCTTAAACCTCTATGATTCTAGAAACATGCCTTGCTAGAGCTTTGCTGTGGGATTGGCGGGCAAGGGGTGCAAACCAGAGCAGCCTCCTGCACGCCGTGGCCAGTAGGTCCAATACTCACAAGCGTTCAGCCTTGACATCTGTCCTTGCCTGTGATTGGGACACATGGTTCTGAAAAGCATTGTTCTCGGGTCTTTTGAAGCATGCTTCTGTCTGGTGGGCCTGAAACACAAGCGAGTAAGTGGAGGGGACAGCAACTAAAATGAGAAGAAATAAAGGAGCAGGGTTCAAAATTCAGGGGGCAGAGCGCCTGACAGCCCTAAAGGATCCGTTAGACGTTTTGGAGGGAAATTTCCAAGCTCTGTCACGTTCCATTATTTTATTTGTTCAGTGAAAATTGAAGCTGGGATGTGGGTCACATAGCAGGGCTCTCTGGGTGCCAAGGATATTTGAACTGAGAACATTTCTACAGAGTCAGAATGGATGGAAATATGGAATTTCCCTGGATGAAAATGTGAAGACCCATCCATTGATCAGGCCTTTCAAGACGTTAACAGAGAAGGTAAGGACCGGGCCATGCTAATTTCCCTCCCCTGGGAATTATATCAGATGGCAGAGGAGTGGAGGGCACATTCACCATCCAGTTCCTCAGAGACTTCCCAGGACTCGGCAGACTCCTCAGGAGCTGGCCCATGGACCACAGCCTCAAGACTGGTTTCTGAGAACCCAGCCTCCCATTCTGCTATTTGGTTCTGAAAGCCCATTGGAGAGAGAAGCACCAATCAGCACTTAGAGGCTGGGCCAAAACGCATTTGTGTTTCACTTGTAACTGAACTAGGAAGGGCTTCTGTTAGATT
This sequence comes from Tursiops truncatus, assembly GCF_011762595.2. NCBI lineage: Eukaryota > Metazoa > Chordata > Mammalia > Artiodactyla > Delphinidae > Tursiops > Tursiops truncatus. The sequence continues at coordinate 76,724,636 of NC_047035.1, read as the reverse complement.
GTTGCAGGGGGCGGGGGGACTTGCATTGTTGGAGAACATTCAGATAGAAAGGACTTCCAATCGTGACGGATAAAAAGAATAGAGGAGAGAGTCCCCAGGGAAACGTGGACAGGTCTCTCGGTTTGTTTGTGTTTTTTTTAAGTTATGAGATTTGGTTCAACTCAACTCTGAATTCCTATCTTGCGACCAGTAAGAGTTCCTTGCAGGCTTTAGACCGAGTGTCACAGGTAAAGGATGACATGTGTATCTTTATGTGCATATTGACCAGTTATAAAATTGTGCGTGGCTCGAAAGAGAATTCTAAATCTGAGAATGTCTATTTCCCATGCTCGGAGGAGAGCTTTGTGCAAATGCATTTTGACGTGTCCCATCTTAAATACCTACTAGAGGACAGAAGTCACTCTGGAGAGAAAGGGGTGGGTCCAGGGCTGGCATTGCTTGTGCAGTGGGCGGGGCACAGAGGAGGCAGAGGTGGCAGCGCTGGGGGGTGGGGGGAGGGAAGAAGTCATTCTCCTGTTCTCGTTCTGCTTTCTCCACAAACTGTGGATATGTCTGGCACATTCCCTCTAAAAGCAGGAGACTGTGGGGTCCTATACTTAAAAACCTCAGAAAGACGGATGACGTGTTTCAGACGGGATGCTGCAGAGGGTATTCTGACCCAGTGAGAGGAAGCTGGAGCCGCTTAGCCCCCCTCCACTGCGGGAGGACCTCTCTTCCGGGAGACAAGCCAGCCACAGTGCTGGGGCATGCCCTGCACAGCTCTTCTGCTCCAATGTTCTTCCAGGAGAAGGAAATTTATCGCTGGCCTGCCAGAGAGTCCCTGAAAACCATGCTGGCTGTGGGCTGGACGGTAGAGAGGACCAAAGAGGGAGAAGCCCTATTTCAACAGCGGGAAAATGAGAAGCTTCGAAGCGTGTCCCAGGCCAGCCAGGTATGACCATCACGCCCAGAGGCCAACACTAGGCCAATGGAACCCATGGAGAATCTGGGAAAGCTATCCCCAGGGTATCAGAGATGAGGCCCACCACCAGTGAGCCCTGGGAATCTTTCGGGACATATCTTTGGCCACTGAAGTCAGGGATGCTGGTGAGACTAAGGCAAGTAACGGGAAACTCAGTGATTCTGCCTTTGCTTTCCTAGGGCAACAGCTACAGCCCTGCTCCCCTGGATCTCTCCAATGTTGTGCTCTCCAGAGAGCTCCAGGTCAGTGTTGATACTTTCAGAACAGCGTAACGGACTTTCTAAAACCCCTCAAGTGCAGGACATATTGCCCTCCAAAGAATGTTCTAGAAAGGGGCGAGGGGGAAGAATGCCTAAAACATATCACCACTGAAATATCAAAATTAGAGAGGGCCACAACGAGCAGAGGCCACTCATCTGACACAGTCTCAGCAGAATTAACCAACAGTCTGAGAAGGTGAGGCTCTGCGCTTCTTCCGGAGACGTCATAGCAGGTCATGACTCAATAGAAGGAAGATCGAACAGCAAATTACTGTACAAAAACCCAAAACAGAACTTATAACAGCCAGGAGAAATAACTAGTAACAAAGCTATTAACAACTAGGAGAAAATGTACAAGGTGGCCCCTGGGTTGGGCTGCTGGACTGCTCACACCGGGCCCCCCAACCTTGAGGACAATCGCATATCCCGTGGTGGATTCACTTGAGTTGCCCTTGGTGGTACAGACAAGTCATCATTGTAGGATTTAGGGACTTACACCCAAGAGGATGAAATTAAAGGCTTAAGCTTCCTCACCCCCATTCCTCCCCTGTGCACATGTCAGTGACCGTGACCGGCCCCAGCCTGAGGCCGTTACTCCTTAGAGAGTCCATCAGACCAACGCTTTGGACCTTAAAGAAAGTTTCTTTCCAAAGTACACCCTTCATTCCGGGTCACTATTTTATGAACCTCATAAAGATGCATTCTATTTGAGAAATCTTATGTGCGGCAGTTTTCTCCAACACGTGATTATTTTTAGTGTGCAAAGCTAAAGGCTTTCGGGGATCCTAGAGTTTTGCTTGACCCCCCCCCCCCCAACTCCCAGCTCCCTATCTCAGGTCAGGAGTAAAATACTTCACTCCTGTGACAAATGGAGTGCCACCAGAATGCAGTTTCCAGTGGAAATGTGTGTTTCTCAGAAATGCATCAAACTGCCAAGATAATAAGTTACCAGACAAGGACAGAATTAGAAATTGTTTTCTGTGTGTATGGGAAGATATAAAACTAACGGGGTGCATAAGCAAAGACTAATTAATGATGGGAGACACTCAGCAATGTGCCATTAGCGTTTGGTGGTGCTCTGTTCCCGAGGCTGCCTGCAACAGCGGGGCAGATATGAACCCATTTTTCTTGCTTGCTTTCTCTCTGACTGTCATCTCCCTGATGGGACACAGGGGATGGTGGAGGTGATAGCTGAGAACTATCACAATATCTGGGCCAAGAAGAAGAAGCTGGAGCTGGAGAGCAAAGGTGAGCTAGATTCACAGCATCTCCTACAGAAGGTGAGCTGGGGGGCAGGTGTGTTTCCCAGAAGTGCAAAGGAAGAGCCACCTATTTTGTCATCTCTCACTTTACTGACCCCAGGTGGCGGCAGTCACCCTCTTTTGGTACCGTATGACACCTTGACTGCCAAGGAAAAGTTCAGGGACCGGGAGAAGGCCCAGGACCTGTTTAAGTTCCTCCAAGTGAACGGCATTGTGGTTTCCAGGTAAGTCATCTTCCAGGTGACGTTAGCGGGCCAGGGGCAGGCTCGTGTGGTCTCTCGTGCTCTAGATATTTGATCACCTGCCTGCAAAGCAGATCAGAGTAAGGATAGCGGTTGAGTCTTTTGAAAGGAATAGATGTTTATTCTGGAGTGTGAAGCCCTCTCTTCCGACATAAATAAGACTGGTCGATATCAATTTCTAAAAATCAGTTACAGCAGAGAATCGTGACAAATTATACATCTATACCTTAAACATTTAATTTTAATTAAAACAAACACACATGCATTCATTCACAAATCTTGTACCATAGGCCCCCAGATCTCATCTTTGTTGGTTGTTTTATTGATTGGAATTATAAACCACATCCATAATGCATCCCCAAAGCTCTGGAAGTTGGGCTGAAGAGCAGTTAAGGTACAGTTAAGAGAATTAAGGTACATACAAAACAATGTAAATGCAGTATTCTGGGTTTGTTTGTTTGTTTTTTCAGTTTCCTCCCTATCTTTTACGGTTGTCTCACACCTAATTCAGAAACGCCGTTTTTGGAAACTTACAATCGCAGGTCTTTGCAAAATATGCAGCTTAGTTCTCACAGAATCACCAGTTCTCTTCACACTTGTGTTTTTTTGTTTTACGTGATATTTAATGAAATGCCATAATAACAATAGGGAAGATGAGCGACATCAACAACCTTTGAACAAAGATGGCAACTCCACTGGAGAGACTGAATGAATCATGATTTCCTAAGACTTTCTCTCAAACTTATGTTTGTCAGAATCATCTAGACAAATGTTTTAGGTGAGGATGGTCTGGGCTGCTTAAGTCTTAAAGGTAGAACCTGTTTCCCCCGCTGGTCAGGTGTCGGTGATGGGCTGTGCTTGCGGCGTCCTTTGTAGAACGAAAAACAAGGCAGTGTCCCCACCTCGATAAGCCATTCCTCCTGAAAGAAATGTCTGCTGAGCCAGCTGCTGTTTCTTCTTTTAGTTTCCTACAGAATTTTTGCCACTGAGTGACAGAAACCTAAGTAAAAATCTATACAAATATTTCTGTTGTAGCTCATATGAAAAAATAACAAAACCTATTTGCTGTATTGTTGAGTGGGAAAGGTCAGGCAGCAGGAGACAGCCTCTGGGGAAGCATTTAAGAAAGACTCCCCTCGTCATTTTAATCCTGTTCTTAACACCAAGATGCATGCAGACTATGATTTGCCAATAAATAACTTGCTCACAGAAGTGAAAAATTCCTCTTGACTCTAAGAAGGGAATCAAGGAAATAGCAGGGGGAAAGGAAAAAGACCACTGAATTCAGCAAACATACCCTTGTAGTGGTTTACCCTGAGCCAGAGCCCGTGGTGTGCACTTGGATGTACTGATAAGGTGGTAACATCCCTGTCACCAAGGAGAAACCCTAGGTTCCCATGCCTCAGACCTGCTCCATCCTCAACTTGCCCATCACTTGACGACAGCCTGTTCTTCCCGATGCCCAAACCAAAAACCTTGACTCCTCTCTTTTTCCCTCAACCCACATCCAATCCTTTAGGAAATCCTGACGGCTCTCCCCTTAAGATACCCGGAATCTGACCACTTCTCACCCTTTGTTTTGTCACTGCCCTTGCTGAAAGGGCTTCCTTCCTGGGCCCCCTGTTTCAATCCTTGCCCTCGGTCAGTTTTAATCCTAGCAACTAGAGTAATTCTGTCACAATGTGAGTCATATCATGTCGTTTCCTCTACTCAAAACTTTCAATAGCTTCCCATCTCAAAGCAAAAGCAAAATGCTAAGGACGGCCCACGGCACCCTGACGGTTGCCTCCACTGCCCACCCCACGCCCCTCTGACTGCCTACTCACTTCCATCCCTCCACACTGGCCTCAACTCAGCATGCATGTGCCCACTCAGGAACTTTGCAGCCCCGCTCCCTATGCCTGGAAAGCTCTCTCCCCTCATGTCTCTATGGCTCACCTCCTTCAAGCCTATACTCCAGTGTCGTCCTTCCAATAAGCCCAGCACTGATTTAACACGACAGTCTGCTCAACCCCACTTCAGGTACTCTTGGGCCCTTTCATCTTGCTTTAGTTTTTCTTTTTTTCACAAAACTTATTAACTTACAGCATTCCAGATAATTTTTTAAATTTATTTATTTTATTTTTGGCTACGTGGGGTCTTCGTTGCTGCGCGCAGGCTTTCTCTAGTTGTGGCAAGCAGGGGCTGCTCTTCGTTGCGGTGCGCAGGCTTCTCATTGCCATGGCTTCTCTTGTCGCAGAGCACGGGCTAGTCTAGGCACACGGGCTTCAGTAGTTGTGGCTCGTGGGCTTAGTTGCTCCGCGGCATGTGGGATCTTCCCGGACCAGGACTTGAACCTGTTTCCCCTGCATTGGCAGGCGGATTCTTAACCACTGCACCACCAAGGAAGTCCCCAGATAATTTATATTTCGTTTTATGTAGCGTTTGTACCTGTTTATAGCAAGCACGTAAGTTCCATGAGCGCAGGGATTCGTGTTTGTATCTCTGATTTATCCCCAGCTCCGTATTTGTTGAATGAATGACAAAGATCTTTCTGAAAAACCTTTTCAGAAATTATTGTAGCTCAGGTGTTGCATGCTCACAGAGGCAGGTTTCAAGTGCAAGGGGAAATGAGTCAAATGATGAGTCAGGTCGCTAAGCCAGCATAGCCATCAACATTTGGAAAGCAGAGTTGACGTGGAGAAAATTGCTTGTGCACCAAAGTCACATTGTTATCTCTGTTACTCCCTGGGGTTTACCCATTTCCAATCTAGAGGTATCAAGGCTATGGGGCTGGATGCCTCCTCCATGGAAAAGAGGTTTGCCTATAAGTTTTTGAAGAAGATCCTGAAATATGTTGATGCTGCTCAAGAGTTTATTGCCCATTTGGGTAAGTATCATTGTGAAATATCAGAAAAATGTGTGCTTCTCATAATACCGAAAGGAATTAGATATTCCTTTTATGAAGAACGATGCTTTCATACTGTAGCTGTTCATGATTCTTTGAAACATATGGTTTAGGGAAAGACACAGTGGCTGAGATTTCACACACACACGCACTTAAAAAAAATCAGTTTTGTCTTTGGTTTCCCTTCTGGGTTTGATTGAATCATTTGTCATTTTTCACATAACTCATCCTCCTCTAAGTTTTCCATCATTTTGTTTTATGCCTGTGAGCATATGACTCAACCTCTCTGAAGCTGCCTTCTTATCAGTAGAGTAGAGAAAAGAGTAGTGAAACCCTAGAAGAAATAACCAACCCTCACAATTATAAAGTACTTTGTAAAATATTAGATATTTTATAAAATCAAATGGCCTTTTCATGACGAAAAGCTGCTCTGTTTCTTTAATGCTGTGACTCTTTTTGTTTTTGTTTTCTTTAGCTCTGGTCAACTTTGTGTCACTTTTGTCTTTGTAGAAACCATTGTCAGCAGTGGGAAAACTGAAAAGTCTCCCCATGACCAGGAGATCAAATTCTTTGCCAAAGTAAGTGACTCTCTGCATTTAACCGGATTACCTTCTTCTTGGGATCTGTACAATTTAGGGTACAAGTTAAGCAGATCCAACAAAGATATCCAAAACTCCAGTAATGACTTTGATGAGATGGACGTGTGTTTCCCTGTTGTGGAAAGGTCCTGAGGCAGGTGGGTGGTCCGAGGAGGTAAGCAGCCTGCTGTGCTCTACGTCGTCACCCAGGGACTCGGGTTCTTCCTCTCTTGATGCTCTCTCATCTCCTGAGATGTGGTCCCTGACAGTGGTCCAGACTCACTTGTACCACATCTGTGAGAAAGGGGGGAAGGATAGCGGAGGGCAAGCTGTTGTTTTATTAAAGTTCTAAAGTTTAATAAATGTTGTTTTATTAAGTGGCTAGAACTTACTCATCTCAGCCTCAGCTAGCTGCAAGGGAGGCGTGTAATGCATGCTTTAACTGGGTGACCCCATGCCCAGATAAAACACGGGGATTTCTACTGCTAAGAGAAAGAAGGGAAGAACGAATGTGGGTGCCAGTGAGCTGTCTCAGCCACATAACCCTACTCAGAGGACTAAATACAAGTGAGACTTTGGGGTAGCCATGTTCTGAGAAGCAGAGACAGGATGGTCAAGTCCAGTAGTGCTGGGCCATGCCTTCAATATTCTGTTGGGTGCCACGCCCAAGAAGCCACATCTGAGTGCAGATGTCCTACAGGACACCCCTGAAAATGTTGATTCAGGATGTGCATTTCTTTGGGCCCTTAGTCAGTGTCCTGCCCTATCCCTTCACATATTTCTAAGGCCTCCGGTTACAGGCATAGAAGAAAAAAAATGTTTTGGAAACTGGGATTCCCAGGGTAGAGTTTCCTAGAAATTCCGGGACCAGAGTCTTTTTGCTCATTAAGGATGAACTTTTTCAAAGGAACCAGAGGAAGGGCTTTGGCCAGCCTCTTAGAAGTTCATCTCTGGTGATCTTTCAGGTTCTTCTCCCACTGGTTGACCAGTACTTTACCAATCACCGCCTCTACTTCCTCTCGTCCCCTCTGAAGCCCCTTAGCAGCAGCGGGTACGCCTCTCATAAGGAGAAAGAAATGGTGGCCAGGTGAGTCTACAGAAGAGAAGGTCACGGTGCTCCTGTGATTTATGTAAAACCCCAGCCTCCTGGGGCTTCAGTGGTGAATCTTTTGGAGAAATGAACTGTGGCCTGATGATGGGTAGCTCAGAGGTTTTGGTTATCATCTTGGTTTTGAAAGTGACTTTATTCACACTTATCTGTATATTATTTTGGCAACCGAGAGAGGTGCACTGTTTGGGGGTATCAGTAGGGCTTGGGGGAAACTTATATCCTCAGGTCAGCTTCTATCCTGAAATAACATTTAGAAAAAGGAGAAGGTAATTCTGAAGCTTGGGAAAAGCAAACACACAACGTTGAGAAGAAACGGATTAAGACTGTTTTCATTCTCATTCTTCTCAGGCTTTTTAAGCTTAACTTTTTTTTAAGGAATCAGATCTTACAAGTCTTGGTGTGGATGATCTGAGATTTGAAATCTAGAGTGACATAATTCAATTTAAATTCCTAACAGGAAACAAATTTTCATCAAAAGCACCAGCTTCCCTTCTCATTCCACTAGGCATGACACGTGGATGCCTCAGCAGAGCTGAGAACAAAGCAGGTGCTTCATGGTCAGGCTACAAGTGGGTACCACTATGCCTCAGGTTCTCTGTGTTTGATTTACGAATGACAAGGGATGGATTAGACTTCTAAATGGCAAAGAGTTAAGGACTGCAGTAAAGGCAGTCTATCAGCCCTTTCCCTGGCATCCACTGATGGTGAACAATGTACTTTATATTTTATAAGGGCCCAGCCATTGAATATCACCATCTTTGGGAGGATATTCAACTTTAGGATTTAGCTAACATTTATCAAGCACAGCATGGCTCAGCAGTGAGCTCGATTTTTTGATATGCACAAGTTATTGCCCACCTGTGGAAATATCATTGTGAAACACCACAATGCTTTAAATTCCAGGAACCACCTGTGTGTTATGATCTCCATTTTGCAGATGAGGAAACTGAGGTTTGGGCAGGTTCACTCCAGTGCCTAAAGTGACCCAGGTAGTAAGTTAGAGCAAGAATGAAAGCGTAGCCCTCTCTATCCAGATCGAGTGCCATTTTCTCTACACTCTACATTAATATTTGTTAAGCAGGGAGGAGCGCATGATGTCAAAATGAGATACACTTAGAATCAGTTACTGACCCAAGATTTCCTAGATATTTTCATGACACACCGGTGTTTTTTGTAAGAAGTTAAGGAAATGGAGAGCGAAGTGAGATACTCAGATAAGCCAACAGAGGGCAGGTGTGTCTGTTCTCTTCATCTGTTTTTCTTAGGGTATTAATTCATGGAAATGTAACATTTGTTCAGCCAGGCACCATTTGTCACAGCTGGAATAGAAGCTGGAGCTCGCTGATCGGCCTTGCAAATAGCTTTCAGATCCATCAGTGTGCCCGCTGCCCTCCCATAGAAGTGGCCACATCGGCACTGAACGTGCTCACATCTCCAGACCCCTTTTGTTCCCAGCCTTCGCCCATACCCCACCTCTTCTGCATCTGATGCAATTCACCAGTGCTTTCCGGAATCTCTCCCCTGGGATCTCTTTAATTTATCACCTTCAAATTCTGAGATGAGAGAGAGGCGCCTGGGGACTCTGGCCCCTCATAACTCTGGGTGAAGGACAGTGCTCCTGCTTGCATCGTGGGTCCCACAGGCAACAGAAAAGGGCCTTTGGAAATTTCAGGCCCCGGCCTTGACATACCTGAGAAAGCACTTCCGACAGCAAGGGGAGCCACGTTTATATTAGGATCAAACAACCCGAGGATCTGCTTTAGTTAGAAAAATGTTAATTTTGTATTTATACAGAGTGGGTTCATTTTGAAGCATTTTGCCAGAAATAACTGAGTTTATCAGCCCCTTATTCTACAGGCTAAAAGGGTCATGTGATTAGTCGCTGACTACAGACGAGAAAAAGCTAAAACACAGAGCGGGATGAGGTCGCTTCACCACGACAGCCCAGCTAGTCCTGGCAGAGCCACAGAAACTCATATTCCTCCAGGATCTCTGCCAACTCCATGAGTTTTCATCAGATACATAACTCTGAAAAAAAACAAACATCCGGGGAAGAGAAAAGAAGCAGCAGTTCATATTTAATTTCACACTCGCGGGCTGCCAAATTTCTGTTAACTTACTCTGAGCTCTCTTAAGCTCTAGGCCAGTGTTTCCAACTTATTTCCACTGCAAAAACAAATGACTAAGCAGCAGAGACTTTGGCTGTGGTGTCCAGTAGACAGCCCAGAAAGGCTCAGGGTATTCATTGAAAACCATTTAGAGGTGAACAAGTTTTCATCCCCACCAACACTTGGATGGATTTCTTCTCTATTTGAGCTGTCCCCTAAAGGTTTTTGCCCTGTGTGGGGCAAGATGCCCATGACTTCTAAGAAGATCTTGGGAAGGACTTCAGCTAGGTCTCACCTTGGCAGCCCATGGCCTGTACCAGGTGATTTTATTTTACTTCCCCTCTTTCTGTTCCACCAGGAAGGACTGCTTTCTGAAGGGATTGCTAAGTTCTTACCTAGTTGTGCCAATGTCAAGTAATGTCAGCGTTCTGAGGAATCTCCTCCCACGGACTTCAGCAACACAGGTCAAATGATGGCCATAGTGCCCCTAGACAGGGGCTATCAGGAGTGTGTTCAGAAACATCCATGGGCTCTTTGCTAACTGCACAAAGCCCTCTATTAGACACTGTGGAAAGTAAAACAGTAAGACACAACTGGACTCCTGGGGGTTCCATGGTAGACAGTATGGGTGAAAGCATGGAATAGGGTCAAAAAACACGAAAGTGTAGCAGATGGGATTTCCTAGCTTCAAAGGCACAGATAGGACAGCAACCCAGTCAGGCCTATAGGCTAATGGAGATGTCAGAGAAAAGCCATTTCTTGAAATGTTTCTGGTTCAGCACAGTATTGCCCATACCTGAACCTTTAACTTTCTTCCAATCCCACCATCTTGCACACCTCCAACTAAGGCCTCACACCCTGTTCCCCCGAGTGAAGGCTACAGAAAGGGCTTGCAATCCACTGCAGTAATAGAAAAACCATGCTTCCTTCCAGAATCCTCGTTTATCCATGAATGTTCTACAGATGAACCTTTCAACATATAGTACGCTGTAGCAAGAGGTGGTTTGCAACAGGTGGCTCATTGCAAAACATGGTACTTGCTGCAGAAGGATTGTTTTCTGCCTGCAAGGTACCTCTCGTGATTCTCCAGCAGGACAGTGGGAACCACATGTTGTCCTAGTGTGGTCCAGAGGATTCTTTAAGGGGACCACAGTGCATCTTGCCCTAATTACTGCACAGGGGCCAAGGGGTGGGGTACAAATGAGTCTTCCTTGAATCTCTGTCCCTTTCTGACTTTCATTCTTTTCTGCTTCAGCCTGTTCTGCAAACTCGCTGCTCTTGTTCGACATAGGATTTCCCTCTTTGGTAAGAGAAGTATTGCTAAAGGCTTCACCCTCTGTAATTACCCTGAACTTGTGTTTTGCCTTCATCTGTGGCTCCTGCAGACAAGCTGAGCCTTAGGACTAAGGTGTCACCTACATTTGCCATAGAAAGTTGGTCTGAAGTATGATAAACCCCTCTCTCCCGCCTTGAACAGCTCAGATTTTCCACGCCAATGAATGCTTTAAGCCCTGCCTCTAACTTCCATCATAAAGCCATGCGTCAGGCCAGAGATAAATGCTTTGGCCCCGAACGGAGGCCTGGCACTTGGTGTGCTGGTGGTTAATAAGGCTGGGCTGTTTATGCTTATTGAGAAGATTGTGTTTAAATGACAGGCTGAATGCTTTGGGGAGTCACAGGTGATACTTTTGATTTTAGGGAACGATTCTACTACAATGGTGAGCTGTCTTCACATCTTAGCTCAGACACTTGACACAAGGTAAGTGTGCCCAGAATTTTCCAGTCGTTTCTCAGGACTCCCTCTCTGGCCCTCTCTCCTTGCTTATTATTGTACTGAAGAGGAGATGTGTCACCATTATGCAGGAGCTGGGGAGAAAAGGGAAGATGGGGAAAAGGTGGATCCCACCATGACGTTAGCACACTCTGTTTCTCAGCTCACATGACGGAGAGCCACCATCATGGCAGATACCGAAAGCTGAGCATTTGATCAATTCTTGTCTTCTCTTACTGAGAAGTTCATCTTTCAGAAGATAAAATATGTAACGTGGCAAAGTACCACTTCGTATCTAATTCTCCACAAAAAAAGAAAAAGGAAGAGCTGCCTGATGGGTGGCAATGCCATAAGACTCCTGGGAGAGGGCGCCCGTAGCACTCTGAATTCAAAATGGCCAAGGAGGGGATGTGATTACCAGAAGATCAAAGACAAAGATAGATTCGAGCCCATGACCTGAGGGTCTGATGGGAAAGATGGCTGAACAAGAAAGGAAGTCTTCCTTTTCTTTCACATACATACGTATATGTGTGTGTGTGTGTGTGTGTGTGTGTGTGTGTGTGTGTGTGTATTCTGGTAGTATAAACATAAATTATTTGATGAGATAAAAAAGAGAAGCAGTGCAAATAACTGACAGGGAGTTTTCTTTAACACACTCATTAAGCAGGGCCCTTGTCAAAGTTGAGAGAACACACATCCCAAAACCCAACGCAGAAGAGAGGCACCAACCTGAAAGAGTGGCCAGATGATGAAAATCCTCTACAAACTAAGAATGTTTTTTTTAAAAAAGTTAAAGGTAGTTAAAGGGGATTTTCAAGTGTCGGAGAGAAACAAACATGTTGTGGAGATATTACGACAGCACAACATTTTCACGCCCAGACCAAAGCATCCCAGGGGTGCAACTGGGACGAGGAATCTTTCCCAAAAGCAGGCAAAATGCCTTAAGAGAGAGTCCTCTTTCTTAAACGTACCGACCTCCACCGACCTGCATTTTTTTTTTTTTTCGTAGTCATTCCTGAGAAACCTGAGGAGGGTGGTTCATAAATACTTACAGCAAGCCTCCCTGACTTTATTTCCTTGTTTCTATTTTTCTGATTGGCTGGATGACTATCATGAAAATGCTGTAGATAAAAAGCATCTGTCCTTATAGCAAGCCTGTCATAATCTTGTGAATAAGATGTAGAAATATGGAAAAGAATAGATGACTTGTAGGCTTTGTTCCAGTTCTAAGTTTTATAAAATAGTTTTTAAGGGAAAGCCCCAGGTACCCATAGCTAATCTCCATTCCCACATGTTTTTTTCGGTGGTCTGATTAAGCTGTCTGTTTTAAAAGGGGCTGGCTCTTCTCCACTCCCCTTCTCCAAGCTAGAACATCCCTGAAAACTGATAGAAATCTAAGCTTCAGCTGATTTAATTCTCTGTTCTCTCTCTCTAAGAGGTCCTACATCACAGGAGAGCTAATATTTCTAACTAGTCCTTATGAAAGTTGCTGAGCCCATGTGGAGCTGGAAGAAAAGCTCCCCTCGCCCTCCTTTTAATTAGATACTTGCAGAAGAATGTAGCCAGCTGCAATATTATATAGATAGCAGGTGACCAATATCAGTTTCTTTCTAAGTCGTCCTGCCATTTCCAAAGAGTTGAGCAGTCATTCCCTCAAATCAAGCATGCCTTCCAGTTGCTGCCCACCCCCCTGCCCTTTGGGCTTGTGGATCCCAGTTTCTTTCTGGGTGCTAATAACCACTCTGTCCATTTCTCCCGACTCGGTGTCTTCCAGGTGAGTGGGGTGTCAAACATCTGCCCAGGTTGCACTGCAAGCCACCAGTCTCAAGAAGGGGGTTGGCCAAAGATTCAGATTATGCTTCTGGTTTTGAACATTGTTTGCTTACAGGACAGTCATGAAGTCAGGCTCAGAGCTGGTGAAGGCCGGGTTACGAGCATTCTTTGAAAATGCAGCCGAAGACTTAGAGAAGACTTCAGAAAACCTGAAGCTCGGGAAGTTTACCCATTCCAGAACGCAGATGAAAGGCGTCTCTCAGAATATAAACTACACCACGGTGGCTCTGCTCCCCATCCTGAAGTCCATCTTTGAGCATGTGGCCCAGCATCAGTTCGGGGTGGATTTACTCTGTGAGTCACCTGCTGCCCGTCATGCATTCATGTGCATCTGGCCACGGATCAATAGGACGTGTGTGGCTCATTCCCTTAGGCTGACCTTGAGGACAGAGTAGAGAGAACTCTTCCACACTTTTCCCTTCTTAGATTTAAAAATGAAGTCATAGACTCTTGGAGGGGAAGAAATGCCCAAATTTGAGTATATAATATTTCATCTTTTCCCACTGTTTTTCAGGACCAGAATTTTCCCACCCACTGGTTTAGCTCTCAGCCATTGTGTTCTCACTTAATTTGAATAGGTTATCTGAGAAATCCAGCAAGAGATATAGGTTGCTCCCAGACCACCAATTTTCCTGTAAAGAAGCTTTAATGTATTCATTGGATACCAGGAGCAAAGAGAAGCTGCTAACATTTCATTGTCTAAGCCTCCAGAAGAAGACCGTAGTGGGTTGGTTTTCTTTCAGTTTGCATTTGGTACCATGTCCGGCCCTCTTATACTGCCACCAAGCTTCAGTTTCACACTTTAAATGGTGGCACATGATTTAATTAGTTTAACCAGTTGTCAGTAGCCAAGGCTGTGTCTTCCATAGCCTTCGACAGGGCAAATCAGTTATTTCCATGGGGTTAGGGGGACAGGTAGGGGAACATTCAAACTCGCTACTCTGTGTCATGGACACAATGCACTTCCTTGTTGAAAAATTAAAAATTAAATTAGTTCTCTTTATGTTAAATTGGTTCCAGTCTTATCATGAGTTCCATACATTAATAGAGGCACGTAGCCTGCCCATTAAGTTCCTAAGCGAAACACGCCCTTCCCTTGGGAAACACGGCAAAATCATGATACAGTTGAACTACCTTTTGAAAAACATCAGAGGGCTTGGAACAGGTGGACAGGAGGAATTTTGCTCTGTCTCTGCAGAGGTAGGGACATTGTACATATCTCCCTAAGAAAGGAACAAAAAGCTCATTCAAACTTCTTTGATTTCTTGCATTCTTCCTTTCAAAAGAAGGAGATCGTGCTCTGGATAAAATTTGATTACAGCGTCTCCCTCTATTGGAGGGGAAAAAAATACCCATATGGAAGGACTCATTAGTCAAGTGATTCCTTTCCCTGAGAAGCAATGTGATCTGTGTCAGGAGTCCTACAAAGGAATTGGTATAGCTCAATGGAGGGTGTTTTTCTGTTGGTGTTTCCTCTCCCAGTTCAGCAACTGGCATTTGAGTAGAGAGGGGCTATATTTGTTAAAAAGAGAGAGAGAGAGAGCTCTTTGGCTCTTAGGTGATGCCACCACATGTTTTCTGTTTGCAGACCCTTTCTGCGTGCAGGAGGTGGGCCACTGGGATTGATGAACAGGAATGACAGCTCTTGTTTGGTCTTTTCAGTGGGTGACGTGCAGATTTCATGCTACCATATACTGTGCAGCCTCTACTCCCTTGGGACAGGAAAGAACATCTATGTTGAAAGGTAATTAGCGAACGAAAGAAGCTAACACGTTCAGGCTGAATGTGTTACTTACGTCTTTAAACATTTAACAATAGCATCTTTTCAATCCAGCAAAAGCGAAATGCTCACTGAAATGGCTTGGTGATTTTGAGCCTAGGGTATGAAATGTTTACGGCAGTATAAAATGTGTTAATGAGGCTTCTGAGATGTATGACTTCCCTGGCGATAGCTGCAGAGTGTATGTGGCTGGAGCAGCAATATAGCCAAGCCAAATCATGTGCTGGTGGCCAAAAAAATGTCGAAGAAATGTCTCTTTTTTCATAATCACAGTTTCCAAATAGCCTCCAGAGTTCCTGTGGTTAAAGCTTGCTGAGAAGCTCAAGGGACGTGAGGCGGTTGCTTTAGTGTTTAATGAGTTTCTGTGTGATACAGCCCTGGACCTTTACCATTCTCGGCTGTCACATTAGCTGTAGTTTTAGACAAGTCCACACTTTGAAAGCAGAGATGCTCTTCAATGGTCTTGAGTCTGAACAGGCAGATTTGCTGAGGTGCTTAGCTTCCTGCTCTACTCACTACTCTGCCTGGAGCGATGGAGGCCTTCGGTGACCGCCTGCTTTTCACCATCAAATGCCGTGTGTTGTGTGGTTCTGTTTAAATCCACGGGGAAGATCAGGAAGATAAACACAGTGTTAGCCAAACCCTAGACTTAGTCTTATCCTTGGAAGACGTTTTTTCCCTTTTCTGCCTTTTCAGTCAATGATACTGAAGGATTTTGATCTGTGCTTAAAATTATTTAATCTAAACATCCCCTTGGTATCCATGCTCCATGGGCCTCCTCAGTTTATGATACCTTTACAAACAAACCAATGGTAAATCCCCATTTCACATCGAAACTTACATAAATTCTGATTGCAATTTCTCAATAAAGTAAAGACAAGACTTGGGCTCCTTCAAGAACTCAAGAACTGATGACTTGAAATCATGTGCTAATAACCAAACAATGTTGAAGAAATGTCTATGTCATCATAATTACTGCTTTTAAGTAGCTTCTAGAGTTCAAGAAATCAACTGGAGGACTAATGACTAATTTATTTTGATTATGATTGTAATTCCTTAGAGTTATGTAGCTTTCCTTATTGTTTTACATGAAATATAGATAAATAGTTCTATCCTTTAATAGGAACTGGGCAGACAAAAGTCATAACCATATTTTATACCAAATCAACAAGAAACTTAATAAAATTTTTTCTGTTTAATACAGAATTTCACTTAGGGAAGGTATCTTTACTTTCATTAAGCATCTGTGAATATTTTCTCAATATCTTTTCTTATTCTGTCAGTTTCTATGTGCGTATATACATACATCTATATGTGTATGTGTTTCTTTATACAATCTTTTGAAAAGCTTATGCATTATTCTCTTTTTAAAAAAGAAAAAAATTCAAAGAAAGGTCAACTCTGAAATGTCAGACCAGAAAAAGACTTCTTCATATGACTTTTTATATTTTATTCATATTCTCACAGCACTGTGAATATTGGTACCTGTGTTTTATACTCCACACAGGTAGAAAGCCAGGCTTGAAGAAGCCCCTAGATCAAATATGCCCCTGTTGTCTCTCCATTAGTTAATGAAACAACTAAGGACATAAAGATTTAAAATCCTCAAGTTGTGATGCTGCCACCATTAATGACTTTTATTTGTTTATTTTCTCTTGTATTGTGAAAGTAAGACATACTTATTCAAAAAAGAAATCAAACAGTACAGACATATGTAAAGTTAAAAGTCTGCTGTTTTCTTCACCCCAGATCACCCCACCTAGTAACAGTTTGGTGTATACCATTCCAGGTGTTTTCTACATGTGTAAGTTCTTACACATGTTGGATCATAATATTGCTTTGCAACTTTGTCTTGTTGGATGAAGCTAAAAACTGAATTTCTTTATCATACAACTCATATTTTTAATTTATCATTTAGATAAAATCATCATTAATTCTCTACTTTAAAAAAGATTAGCAAGTTTAGTACATTTACATTTCTAGCTACTTCCTATCCTTTCTACCTTTCCTTTTTTGCTATGTAATTCCTTATAACACATACATTTTATTTTGGAATATTCTAGAACTAATGTTCCTTGAGTTGTTTACCTTGGTTTGTATTTAAATGATTCAGTGTGTAGCCAATCCTTTTGAACTGTGACTTTCCCATTCCAAAACTCTTATTTTGATTTATCTCTTTCTTTTGTTTTTTGGCGGTACGCAGGCCTCTCACTGCTGTGGCCTCTCCCGTTGCGGAGCACAGGTTCCGGATGCGCAGGCTCAGTGGCCATGGCTCACGGGCCCAGCCGCTCCGCGGCATGTGGGATCTTCCCAGACCGGGGCACGAACCCGCGTCCCCTGCATGGGCAGGCGGACCCTCAACCACTGCGCCACCAGGGAAGCCCTGATTTATCTCTTGGTTGGCCAGATTCATCATATGTAGTTGCTTCTGTAAGAGCCCTACTCTTGAGTCTTTGCATATTTTGGACTATCATCCTTTGACTTTATATGTGCACAGTTTCCGTGGTATAAAATCCTTGGGTCATAATTCTCCTTCCTCGGAAGTGTATAGCCTTTGCTTCTTTGTGTTCTGACAGTGTGTGTTCCTTGGATCCGGTGATTTGTTCCCCACACACGTGACTTTGCCGTGGGAGGGGAGAAGCTGCTGCTCACTGGGTTCTTTCTTTGGTCTTGAAGCTCATTCACTTCACTACTACCGTCTCCCAGGGTTGTCCTTTCTGTATCAGCCCCTGCACTTCTTCTCAGAACTTAATATGCCCCCTCCGTCTTCAGAATTAGGTCCTCGTTTATTTAACAAGTCTTTCATTTTATTATATTGTTGTTGGGTTTTTTGTCTTAGCTGTTGTTCAAAGAGCGAAATTATGTGTATTTATTGGCTTTTTCCTTAACCTCCCACATCTCTCATTTTCTCCTCAGTAACTTTTAGCTAATTGTTCTTTTCTGAAACTATCTCCATGTTAATATCTCTTCTTATATTCTGTGAGGGTAGAGAGAAGTTTTCTGGGTTTTTCCTGGATAATTCTTCCTCTGAACTCTATTTCTCATCTATTTCTTGGTCATTAGGTACATTTCTAGTTCTCAAGAAGGGAAAGGAGTACGTGTGTGTGTATGACGCACGTATGCGTGTGCCTGTGTGTGTGTGTTCGGTGGAGGAGAGTGGACAGGGCTGAAACATCAGGCAGCTTCAAAACCTAGAAGCTGACTGAGAACTCTTTCTCACCGTATCAGCAGTGCCTTTAGCCCTAGGAGTCATCCACCCTTATCCTTTGGTGTCCTTCCTCAACCAGAGTAAACAGCTGGTGCAGATGAGAGGTTGGTGAAATTCCTGGTGCATCCTATAGAATAGGCCTTTTGCTTAGTTATTTAATGTATGTTTCTTCTCTGCTTTAGAGGAGTTGAGGCAGCAGCTACAAAACAGGTTACTTCTCACTCTTTCACTCTACCTCACCTCCACTGGTTCTCCAGGCCAGGCGTCCAGGTCATAGTTGTGGCAGATGGCATGCACACTCCTTCCTACTCTGGTCCTGCCTGCCACTCTGCAGGATGGAACCTGAGTCCCACACACGTCCGACAGGTCTCCCAGGGCCTGCTCACACCCTTAAGTCTCATTGTTTCAAGCAAAACTCCTTTCCTGGGCTCCTCAAAACCCCCATATTTACTTCCAATGATGTCTACACTCTGCTCTAGGTCTTGAAAGAATGTTTCAGTTTCAGCATCTTCACTTGATTTGGTCCATACTTTGCAGTATGAAGTTATCACACATTTTCTAATTTCAGCACAGATCTAAATTTCTTCCCAAATTTTTCCCCAGCTCTTGTGGGTTTTAGGGAGGAAAGTATTGGCTTGGCCAAAAAGTTTGTTCCAGCTTTTCTGTAAGATGTTACGGAAAAACCCAAATGAACTTTTTGGCCAACCCAATATAACGAAACCCACCATTTCTCTACCACCTTTTACTGAAGTTTCTTTGGCTAATGAATGTCTGTAGGGTTGCAAAGGAACCACTCAATATAGCTTGAGTGCATTGTGCATAGAAAAGAACCGGACACCTCAGTGATAGTGTTGACTGTGAGAAGGAAAACGTCATTGAAACAGAGTGGAGACCTCTTTCGGGATATTTTCTAATTGAGGCAATACTGAGATGGTCACTGACAAGCAAAGTTTTCAGATACAGAATTTCAGGGTAGGGTAAAGGCTTTCGTGTATTTAAACATGGAGAATACTTAACATTCTTTAATCTGGATATACTTTGATTAATTGATAGAGCATTTGATGGGGGTGCATCAAGAAAACTAAGTTTTGTAATTAACTGCATTGAGCATTGACTCTCCATTTTATTTCAAATTAAAACTTTATTTTTGCCTTCACACTTTAGAAATGTTTATATCTTCCTTCCTGCTTTGCCCCCTTTGACCAGTTTTGTTCTGATCAAACATGGCTTTCCCTAAACCACTGAGATTACTAGTATTTCTATCTAGAACCTTGCTCTGCCTCCACTTTCTGCCCCTGTGCTACGTGTTGCTTCCTCTCCTTAGCATCCTCTGGAATTTACATGAAGGAACTTTCAAAATTGCAAAGCACCAGATATGTGCAGGCATAATTATTATTACCATGATGACTTTGTCTCTGCCTGTGTCCCAGATGATAGACAGTTGAGAAGCAAGGTCCCAGTCCATGGAAATAAAATTGAGAGGTCAACTTAGGAAGTAACAAGAACTGAAATACAAATTGAACCAAAGTGAAAAGCAGGAAGGGAGGGATAAATTAGGAATTTGGGATTAACAGATACACACCACTATATATAACATAGATAAACAACAAAGACCTACTGTAGAGCACAGGGAACTATATTCAATATCTTGTAGTAACCTATAGTGGAAACAAATCTGAAAAAGAATATATACACACACATACACCAAATCACTTTGCTTCACACCTGTTACATTGTAAATCAACTATACTTCAACTAAAAAAAAGTAAATTGAACCGTCTGCAGTCTGTCAGCATTGACCAAGTACTATTATATGAAAAATACTGTTCTAGGCAATAAGAGCTAAGGCAGGGGGTGGGTGGGTAGGAGGAGAGTGAGTTTCTCTATCCACTGATAAACTCTTCCAGTAGATCCTTGAGTTGCCATGGAACTGTTTCTGTAGCCCTTGCTCTGCCTGGTCTATACCCACACTGCCCCCTGGGGGGGGCACTAATGATCAGAGAAGCACTTTAACAGCAGGCCTTTGCCGGGCTCAGTCCCCCTTGGACCTGGAGACCAAGGTCATTCACTCTGGTATTTCACAGCCAGGAACATTAATTGAAAGACTTCTGGGCTTTACTTTTACAGAACTTCTAACAGCGAGGCCAGGAGAACCGTTGTTTCTCCCTCACAACTGATTAGCGTCACTGTGTGCTCCAGACTAGAAAATGCCAGTGTGGTGGGCTTGTAGAGACGCAGCTTGTCAGTAATTAATATTATACTTGTCCCTCTCCTTTGAGTCAGGGAATCAGCAGAGCACTAGAGAACTGTCTTTTGCTCCAAGGATTGCCTTTTATCAGATGAACTTCCTATAAGTCCACTTTCAGGAGATCACAACTTTTCATTTTGGTGAGAGAAAGAGAAAGGAAGGAATAATGGGTTTAGTACCAAGACAACCCAGGACCAGCTGTTTCCAAGGTTCCCCTCCCTGGGCCAAGTAAAATTTGCTCTCAAATTTGATATTACCCCTGGTCATCCCTGATTTTCACCCAGATTTTTTTCCTTACTCAAAGCTCTCTCTATGGTATTTCTTTCCTTTCGTAATTTAACTCTTTATTTCCTTTTCCTCCTCAAAAGGCAAGACTAATGAGAGGAAATGGGGTATCTCTCCTCACTGGCTGGCCCCTGGGGTTGGTTAAAATGGAGAGACTGTTGACTAAAAAAACAGCCCCTGTGTGTCCTCATGTTTGATGTGTACAGGCCCTCGCTCTGCTCAGCTGTCCCTGAGGGTGTTGGGCCCTTCTCATGCCTCTCCACCACCACCGTGAGCGTAGCAAAGAAGGGAGGGGTTGGGGGAAGAAGAGGTGGAGAGAAGGGGAGGTGGGAGAACAGGCCTGGCCGGGGCCTGCTCAGAGGTGAAGCAGCTTTGCAAAGCTTCCCAGAGAGGAGGCCTGGTCTCTGCGGTCTCCACAGCCCCACTGCCTCCCCTGCTTTCTCCCTCCACCACTGATGCAGCCTCCAAATGGAGCCGGGCAGCACACACAGGGCCCAGGGGGGCTGCTGCTCTGTCTCCAGAGCAGACCTGGATGGGGCGAGTTAACAGTCAGACCTTCCACAGAAGGACAAGGCTGTGCTGTTAGCTGAGAGCTGCTTGTCCGGTTGAGGGCATTCTTGCTTGCTAGAGGCTAATTTGAAAGTTATCTGCTCAAATACTTCATGGCCAAATAAGGTGTCAGCTGGTCCCCTAAAAGCTGAGCCCAAGAAGAAGATACAAGATAAGGAATAAAACCATATATATTAATTGTCTTTGAAAGTAATGAAAAGATCTCATTTTTCATAAGTTTGCTAACTTGGCTAAGATTGTGTGGGGATTCCAAGGGATACACAGCTTTCTACCGATTCACTCACCCACCCTCTCCCTCCTTCCTCTCTCTGGTCCAGTAGATTCCTCTGGCATCTCAAGCAGAACAGTTCTGTGGACCCCCAGGCTAGCCCCCTGCAGATTCTGATTCTACCCCAGATAGCCCTGTCAAGTCAGTTTTTCAGGACGAGTTAAGATCCCATTTTTAATCCAGCTCAAATGTGTATCTTCCTGTGTGCTATAATGAAGTTGCAGGTTGATTTTAATCCTTATAATTAGACCATAAAGACGTGTTATTTTGTCATACTGCATCAGGGTTCTATGTTTCCTTCCCGCATTCATTTCACCACCTGGAAGCCAAAGGCCAAGGTTAGGACTACCTCGCTCACCCCTCAGTAAACAGTGACTCCCCTAGCCAGCCCCCTGCCTTGCCCCATAGTAAATGCTTGTTATCCCATCCAGAGACCCTGCAGCTTTGACATTCTTTCTCTTGGTGCTGCTGGAATTGTTGACTGTTGTCATAGTGAAGGGCAGTTAACGCGGTCTTGGGTTTGGGTTTTGGCGGGAGCTGAAGGGAACCCTGAGAACTGAATGCCTTCCTGTTTCCACAGAACTGCAGTAGTAGGTTGTTAGCTCTTGGCTCCAAGTGTGCCCTCTCTAGCTGGCGGTTTTCTCCATGATGATTCTGTAACATCCCCCAAGATGCAGCCTGACACCCTCCACTCCCAAAGCTTCTGCTACTGGGCTTCACATACACAGTATCCACGCTCAGTTTGAGTTGATCAGTCACAGAGGAAGGCAGCAACCCTGTAAGCCTGAACCCTGTAAGCCCTTCCAACTCTTCATTATCGACCTACTGTCTGCATTTTCCACTGGCTATCTTTGTATCACAGTCTAACAAAGGACTCACGTTATTGGTTTATTGGAAGAAATTTTTCCCCTTGTTTGGAAACTGACATCACTTGTGTAACTCACAAGGCGGGCATGTAGTCTGTCTGTGATTGAATGCCAGTGAGTGGCAGAGAAAAGATATTGATGGGTGGAAACCAGATGGCTCTGGTCTCCCATTCATCAGAAAGCAACAGATGTCAGTCCCCATATGGGGCCCTTCTAGCCAGCACTGTCACTGTGTCATCTCACTAGCAGAAAGGACCTGCGGGGTTAGAAAGTACAACTCCAAGGCTAAGCCCAGGTCTGCGAGGGGGAAGCACTATTTCAGTACTAGCTCTGCTTTGACCAGCTGGTGGGCTGGTTCCCATCAGTTATTCTTGCAGCCTTGGTTATCCTGCAAGGAGCACAACGCCTCTTAGCTTGAGAACGATTGGGTTGGCCAAAGAGTTCGTTCGGGTTTTTGGCCAATCCGATACAAATCTGAACTAGGAATCCCAAGCGTTTTGTTTTTGACTAATTGCTTGTTTCACAGAAGGACTTAAAACCCAGAGCTTAATACATGGTGGACACACAAATGTTTGTGGAAAAAAAGAGAAGTAATAGGTGTCAGAACTCTTTCGTCTAAATCAAGCAATGTGTTTTAGGACCTGTCGTTTCTCTCGCAAAGCAGGCTTTTAGTTTTGTGCCTTATTGGTGCTTTTGGCCCATTATCTACTGTTCCCACTGGTGGACACAAGCTCCAGTCACAGGGAACAGACACAGAGAAATTACACAGATTTCAAAACATTCTGGGAACCAGGAAGATCCGATTCAATTTGGATGCCAGCAAAACTTGCCCTCAGAGATGCTGGGAGAGAAGAACAAAGCTACACAGTGTATTATATCACCTTAGTTGCTTAAGAACTAGGTACCAGGGAGTGAGACCATTGTAAACCGTTGGTTAGTGTCCAGAGAAAGGTGAGGGAGGGGGAAGAGCATGCAACCTTGCTGAGCCTGGGGCCCAGGCTGTCCAGGGGAGCCATCTATGGGGAAGTGGCCCACCGATGCATGGGGCCAGCATGGGGCTGTCACCACTTCTAAATGGGACTTCTTTGTTTCCAGGCAACGTCCTGCCCTCGGAGAATGCCTGGCCTCACTGGCAGGTGCCATACCAGTGGCATTCCTGGAGCCCACCCTTGACTGCTACAACCCACTGTCAGTCTTCAACGCCAAAACCCCCAGGGAGAGGTCTAGTAAGTATCATCCCACAGAGGTCATCACTGATGTGCTTGAAGAAAGCAGCGGGAGGGAAGGCCACGCAGGCAGGGACGGCAGCCTGCAGCACTGTGGCTGGTTCACGTGGTCTGGGAGGGGCCGGGAGGTCAGAACTGGCACCGTGTGGCACGTCTCCATCTTGCTGGAAAAGTGGGCACAGGCAGGTACTTTGTTAGCGCTAGACTTTGGTTTCATCTTCTGTAAAATGAGGAGACAGTGTAATTGATTTCTAAATCCCCTGCATCCTAAAAATTCAGGTTCTCCTGTCTTCCCTGGTCTCTGTTCTCTTTCTGCACCTGGGGATATGGCTGCCCTTTACAGTTCCTCTCCAGAGTGTCAGTGGGAGGGGCACAGCTGCACTAATAACCTTGTTACACCCTTTTTTTTTTTTTTTTTTTTTTCTGGTACGCGAGCCTCTCACTGTTGTGGCCTCTCCCGTTGCGGAGCACAGGCTCCGGACGCGCAGGCTCAGCGGCCATGGCTCACGGGCCCAGCTGCGCCGTGGCATGTGGGATCTTCCCGGACCGGGGCACGAACCCGCATCCCCTGCATCGGCAGGCGGACTCTCAACCACTGCGCCACCAGGGAAGCCCCTAACAATTTGGCAGGTTTTTTTTGTTCTGTTTTGTTTTTGCGGTATGCGGGCCTCTCACTGTTGTGGCCTCTCCCGTTGCGGAGCACAGGCTCCGGACACGCAGGCTCAGCGGCCATGGCTCACGGGCCCAGCTGCCCCGCGGCATGTGGGGTCTTCCCAGACCGGGGCACAAACCCGTGTCCCCTGCATCGGCAGGCGGACTCTCAACCACTGCGCCACCAGGGAAACCCTCGTTACACTCTTCAGGTCCACAGACAGGCCGTGTTTCCAAGGATGATAACCACGTGTTCTCCATCTTCGGGGAAAATGAAGCAGAGAAAAACACAAGAAGGAACTGAAATTCTACAAGAAAGAGAATTTGACAGGAGTGTTGATGCACTGAGTTCTAGAACAGTGGTTGGCAAACTCTGGCCACGGGCCTCATCTGGCCCGCTGCTGATTTTTGTAGATGGTGCTTTATTAGAACATGGCCACACCCACTCATTTACATGTGGTCTGCAGCTGCTTTAGCACTGTGTAGGGGAGGAAAAATAATTTTCCCTCTACCCTTCATCATTCTTGGCCGAGAACCCCCCACTAAAAAAAGACAGAATGACAGGAGAAAGACAGACTTTTACTTATATACCTATGTGTACATAAGGGAGCCCCACAAAGATATGAGGCTCAAAACCAGCCCAATAATTGAGGCTTATACACCATCCTGATCTAAGGAAAGGGTTAGGAGTCGAGGCTTCAAATGGGGTAGCCATTCATGGGAAAGTGAGAAGAGGAAGTGTTTGGTAAACAGTTTGCCCTGCCACGCACATGAGTCTTTCAGATGAAAAGGTGATCTTGGGCAAGAGCTCTCTTCTGGTACAGGCACTTGTATCTAAGGTGAACTTTCCTTATAAATGCAGATTTTCCTTACAAAAGAGTAACTCTGTTTTCAGACACTCTCCTGGGTCTGCAGTTTCTTAAAACTAATCAGCTCAAAGTAACCCCTCTGCCAAAGGGGCGTATTTGGGGGTGGCCCATTCTGTTCCCCTTCAACTGCAGTGACACCATTGAGTAGTGGCAGCAAAGACTGTTGGGCCTGCAATGGCTAACATATTTACTGTCTGACCCCTTTATAGGAAAAGTTTTCCCACCCCCTGTTCTAGGGTAACCTAGAACTGGAATCCAAGGCAGGTGGTAAAGCTGCTTCTGGAGGGTAGAAGAGAGAGTCCCCACGTATGGATGAATTGTGATCCTGCTGAATGGCAATGGATTAGAACAGAGGAGCTTCCAGCAGGAACCTTGAAGGAAGCTTGGACTCCAACGGGAAAGAGCTACAGTGATTTGATGCGACATGAAGCAAAAATTACCGCACCGTGGGTCTGATCAATATTAAGAAAAACAGACCCCCAAAAATCATAGTAAACCATTTCTAACCAGAACCTGTCCTATTCAGAACCCATATTTTCTTAAAATATTGATGCACGGTACCAGCAGGTGACTAGACTGTGCATCCTTTCCACATGGTTCAAGCCCCCTTTTCAAGCTCTCATGGGTCCTAAGGGTTCTAGGAGAGGAAAGGTTCCTGTTACACTCTTCTCTGTCACCACTCTTCTTTCCGTCTAAGGATCCAGAGTACTAATAAGCCTTGGTGGCTTTATTCTCACTTGCTTTTATTACTTCAGATAAAAGAAGCACATGAGCCCCAGAAAGGATGACCAGGACAATTTAGACAAGACTGTTTAAAGTTCTCTTCCTGAACTAGAATACAGCAGAGACTAGTGTTCTCAGAGCTCGTCGAGGGAGAAGCATCGCCAAGATGCCTCCACGTTCCAAAGTCTCTCAGTTAATTCCCCAACCTCCTTAGCCTCATCTCACCCTTCCTCCTCTTTCATGGACTAGGAAAAATATAGTTCCAACCTTGTTTTTCTCTGCCATCTCATGATTCCGAATGAGTCACATCTTGCAGCTAAAGTAGGAGCTGAACAACTGAGCAGGCTTTGGCAATGTTGAGGAAGGGCTGTGACATCTGTAGGCAAAAGCCAGCAAAAATGTTGCTCCCCAACTCCAGAGGGACATGGGTCCAGTCATGACAGTGCTGGATACGTATACGTTTATTCTGCTCCAACTGTGATTCAAGAAAAAGTGTGTCTCTGTCTGTGTATCACCAACGTATAGAGCTTGCACCTTGGGAAAGAGAGAGACCTACTCTGCTCTTGAGCTCCCAGAGGTAAGCCTGTGCGCCACAACTACTGAGCCTGCGCTCTAGAGCCTGCGAGCCACAGCTACTGAGCCCACACGCCACAATACTGAAGCCCGCCCATCTAGAGCCCATGCTCCACAGCAATGAGAAGCCCGCATACCGCAAGGAAGAGTAGACCCCGCTCACCGCAACTAGAGAAAGCCCGTGCAGAGCAACAAAGACCCAAGGCAGCCAAAAATAAATAAAATCAAATCTTAAAAAAAAAAAAATGAATCAACAAAGACTGAATGCTGACCATGTGTATGGCTGTTGAAAAGTAGAGTGTACGCGAATATTTATTCTGGGATAACCAGGTTTGCCTGGAGCCAGAGAATGACTGATGGCTTGATGGACTCTGAGAAGGTAGACTTCATTCATTATACAAAGTAGGTGGCCTGAGGGACCAAGCAGGGAAAGGAATGTGACAGATGATGTGACGTGACAAATGATGCGAGTCTTTGGTTGAGAAATACAATATGAACTGATTTATCAAGGCTTCAGTCAGTTGGGCATCTCTCTTAATTAACAGTTGGTGTTTTGCCAGCAGAGTTACTCATATTAGGAACTCTTCTGTCTTGTAATGTCCTGGAGCATTTTCTGACTCATCCAAAAACTGGAAAAGGTCTAATACTGTTATGTGCTAGATAAAACTAGATAAAATCTTTGGTTATGTGTGGCAGTGGTCTATTAATCAGAATAGTAGATTGACCAAAACATCCTACTCACCAGCCAGTTTACTTCCCAAATCCTTATTGGAAAAATCAACCAGAGGGAAAGGAGGTCCAGTTTCCATGTAAGCTGTCTGCCTATACTACAGAGACGGTGCTCTCTGATGCTGTCTTCTTGAGGGAGGAGCTGCTTGGTGAAGAAAATACTACTTTGGAATCTAACTCAGTGGTTCCCAGTGGTTCTCAGACACTAGCATGTATTAGAATCATTCGAAAGGCTTGCTAAAGAATGCCAAGTCCTACCCCTAGAGTTTCTAATTCAGTAAGTCTGGATTCTGAAGGTCCTAACAAGTTTCCGGGTGATGCTGCCACTGCTGGTGGGAGGATTTCACTTTGAGAACCATTGATCTAGCAGATGAAAGGCCAGCGTGTTCTAATGGTCCCCTCTTACATTCTTGTGTCTGATTCTAATAGGACCCAGCTGAGCTGTTTTTCAGGTAGATAACTCAGCAGCATTCGTTCTGCAGGTTTATTATGTGGCATTTGAAGAACAAAACAACACGTAAATCACAAATGTTTCTTCCCCTCGAGGACCAATTACATATAAATAACTTTTAAAGGTCATTGTAACGACTCCAGTGAAGCAACCGCAAGCAACTCTGTGTTTCTCTTAGGTAGGAAAAAAAAGCGTCCATGATGATGTATTCTCTGTGTAACATTTAAACACACACACGCCCCGAGCCTTCTCACGTATAATTTTACAACAAACAGTTGTAAACGTCAGCTGCATCTGTGGCAGTTGGCATTGTTCTGTGCGCAGAGCTTGACGGTAGAATGTTTGACGGTACTGTTCGTACCTATTGATTCTGACACTGTATGTGTCAAACGATTTTGTTCGTGAGAGTCTCCCCAGACCCCCATGTTGATGTCACCCCCGATTCTTGCTGCTCTGCAGCAAGGTACAGGCTGGACTTGTTCTCTGCAAATGACCAGCATTGGCAGTGGATGGTGTCTAACCTGTATAATTCCCTTACGCTGTAAATCATAGGAGTTCGATGTTCTTTGGCTTTCATGCTACTAGTCCTTTTGAATTGTCTGGATTTAAAGGACACTGGTTCACTCCTAACTTCCAAGGAAGAGAGATCTGTAGCCTTCTACCTGCCAAAAGGCCATACCGATAGCAACAGAAAATCACAGTTAGGGAAAGGGTGCTGGCACCTCACAGGGCCTGCTCCATAGCAGGGAGGCTCTTCCGAATCGTCCATCACTGTGCAGCTGCACACCATCTCCTAGAACCACTTGTAACAGCTACCGATTCACTGTCTCCAAGGCAGCCAGGATTATTCTGGAGCTCGGCTCCAGGCAGGACAATTATGACAGAAATCAAGACAGTCCCTTCAATTGGCCAATATTCCTAAAAGCCAAGGAATTTGCTGTGGCCTCTGATTCATTAACACTTCCATTCCTATGGACTTAAAATCTAGGAAAGAGAGAGACTTCACACCAGCAGTAACCCCGTGGCAAAGGGCCTGCAGGCACAACCCAGTTCACTAAACGTCACATTTTATTTGAAGTTTCTGCTTTGTCCTTTGAAATTCATGAGAACTTTACACTTTACTCCTAATACCGAAAAGAATTTCCTCAAAGCTTCTAGTGGATCTAATAGGCTCCACTAGTGGATCTAAAATGCACCACATTTTCCTGTTGCTTCTCTGACTCCCTAGCCCCCCTGGTGTCTGATGCTTCGGCCCCGCTGTGAGAAGTTTGGCCTGTGGGTGGAGTCTGCAATGAGCTGCCTCCCAGGCCCAGGTGGACCCTGGGGGCTATGACATAAATGGACGCTCTGCAGAGCTTTCGGCTGGTGCTTCTTTTCAACCATGCCCCGCCCTGCCACGCAGAGCCCTTGTTTTCGTCTCACCCGTCAGGAGCCTCAGGATGTTTCTGGTCTCTCCTCCTGTCTTGGAGGGAAAGAGTGTCTTTTGCCTTAAGAAGAACAAGACACATATCCCCTTGGCTTCTTCTTTTTGCTATTCTTGTATCTGACAACGTTTAATGTTGAACGCTGTCATCATCTCATCCTGTGTGTCCTCGTTCAGTGAAGCGGCCTCAGTCACTCAGTGTGAGGAAGAGATAGGGCTGACTCACTATTCCTTGCACATAAACCTTCAGAAACAAAAAGGTTTAAGCGAATGACAAGAGGTCTTGGCAAAGGTTCCTTCAGGTCATCAATAACTTCTTTTGTAAATGCAGAAATCAATGTATGTGCAAAGTTTTCTTCCCCGAGATTTCAACTGGATGGAAGGTGTTGTCTCTGGTCCAGCTGAAAGAATCTCTGATGCAAGATGTTTCTTTTTCCTTTTTGAAACAGTACAGACATGATCCAGGTGACCCAACCACAAATAGGCAACTCAACACCGATGGGTTGCTTTTCTCCTAGCCCTGCCTTTGCTGCATGCACTGAGGCCAAGATGGAGAAGCAAGAGACTGACTGTATCACAGAGAAGTCTTATGAAATGTCCCTCGGCCATGTCTCTGTTATGCTCCTCTAAGATTCAGTTTAAGTGTTCTAACCTGAGTATGACATCTAGAAGATAACCCAGCCTCTGGAAGCTTTAGTCTTTACAAAGGCAGCAGGAGAGCATAAGCTCCCCTGTATCCGGAGCTGACTTGTTTGAGGCTCTGGGGTGGAAAATTATGTCTAAAGACCAAAGGAGGGGTGGACAGAGAGAGAGAAGGTCGCACTATTTGTGCTTTTGAATTACTGTCCCTTTATTCTTCCTGTACCCTCTCGGTCAGTTCTGGGGATGCCAGACACGGTGGAGGAGATGTGCCCTGACATCCCCCAGCTGGAAGGCCTGATGAAGGAAATCAACGACCTGGCCGAGTCAGGGGCCCGGTACACGGAGATGCCCCACGTCATCGAGGTGATCTTGCCCATGCTCTGCAACTACCTGTCCTACTGGTGGGAGCGGGGGCCTGAGCACCTGCCCCCCAGCACAGGGCCCTGGTGCACCAAGGTCACCTCTGAACACCTCAGTGTCATCCTGGGCAACATTCTGAAAATCATCAACAACAACCTGGGCATCGATGAGGCCTCCTGGATGAAGCGCATTGCAGGTACCACACATGCCTTTCCTCCCCGGCCCCGACCCCAGCACCGAGACGCCTGGACTTTCTTTTCTTCTCTTAGTCTATCTTTAAGCTATTCCCCCTCCCCGCACTTAGTTATTTAACAGTGAAAAGAATTGACTTATTCCCCTGTAGAGCTTCCTGGAGCAAATGCTCCTGCCTAACTCCCCAGCTAATCCAGGTCCCTCGAATCTCCAGGAAGCCCTTCTTGATAAACTCTACCCAACTCCCATGATCATTGCTTATTTGCTTTTGGTACTTAAGAATTCCATTTGCTCCTACAGTAATAATTGTCCATATTTTCTCGGTAAGTGATCCTGCGTGTTTTCCACACGTACAAAACTCACTCCCATCTGGGCTGTACTGTAAGTTTCTAGCATTTGTATTTCACTTTATGCTTCCTAAGACGCTCTCTAACTTAGGTTCACAGTAGCCTCACTAGGAGTTCCGTCTTGTCTTGTATTCCTCCTTGCATGCAGTAGGCTCTTAATGAATGTTGTTGGCTGATTTTCTGCTCCTGAAACAACTCCAAAAGAGGAGAACCTTGGAAAATTAGTAACCACACTTTCCACAGTCAGGAAACCATGAGTATTTTAGTGTCCTCTGTCAGAGTAGAGTTGAGAAGACAGAAGCTAAAGCAAAGTCATTGCCTTTATGGACCTGCGGTTTTGATGGACCATAGCTGTTTCACCCCTACAATCTCCTAACCATAAAACACAGCGGTGGGATCAGTGGTAGCTATTAGCTTCCCGGACAAATGAGTAGATATTCCAAGGAAGAAAACTTCTACCGCCTTCCTGTCTCTGAAATGAACTTCAAATTATAAATACTTCGGGTACTGATGGCTCCTAGACAGTATAGACCTCTGGGAACATATGAGTAGATAAAGTTGGCCTTCCTTTCTTACCTAGTAGCCCAGGAATATTGTTAACCCTAAGGCAATTTGTTGAGCAGCTCTAATTTCTAAATCTGGATTAAGGGAAGGAAGGTAATGGAAGGATGGACTCCCTCAGCTTCCCCAGAGGTGCGGTGGAAAGATGTCACAGCACCCTGATGGGAACTGAACGGGACCTGTTATTTCACAGGTGAACCCATATCTCATTCAGTTAGGCCGCTTCATTCCTGGTGCCTGAACAGAGTCCATTTTAAATAGCAACCTCACATCAGCCATATCTGGAACAGCCGTTCCGATTCCAGATCCAGAGCAGAAATGCAGCCCGGTGAAGGCTGGAGTGTGAAACGTGAAGTTTCCACCTGTTGGTTAATGCTTCTCAGCAGAGAACTGTTTTCGCCTTCTCTTTCTAAAACAGCCGTATTTATGAAAGCAAAAAATAAGATAAAGTGAGATTAAAAAGAAAAAGTGCTGGATTATAGGCTGTTTCTAGTCGAAACGCCCTACATGAAAGAACCTTTGAAATACACAAAACACGCATCAATGCACTTTGTGAATGGTTCATGACTCTTGAGAATTTTATTTCACTTATCTTTAAATAATTACTCTGATTCTCATCTTTATTATGGATTAGACCAATAGGATATTCCATTTAAGAAACTCGATGAGACATGTAAGTTTTATCTTTCTCTTCAAGAAGGCTGGAACCATAGTCCCAGGTCCCACTGATTGCTTGTTTCTGCTCATCGACTTCTAGTGGCGACCCCAGTCTGCCTCTCAGTTTATTATAGATGATAGTAGTTTCTCTGCTTTTCTCAGGGCCCAGAGGAGTCCCCAGGCAGTAGGTTGGCAGTTCTCAAGTCCTGGGGGCTGAGAACTGTGGTTGGGTCCATATGTTTTTAACAAGAGATTTTTCTATAAACCAGAAAACGTAGTATTGAGTGCCTACTCTTGACACAGCACAGTGTTGGTTATTATGAATAAAAGGCTTATAATCTCGCTAGTGAGCCAAAACCAACGTGAATGTACTCTAAAATGAAACAAGATAGCCTGTTATGAGGAGCTCAGAGGTATAGCAAACACCATACGTGAAAGGTTAAAGGGTGGCAAGGTTTCCCCGTGGCCTAGAGAAGCAGAACAGGAATAGAGACCTTCTCCTGTAGCTCCACCCCCACCCCCAGCAACTGAGGCTTCACGAGATGGAAGGGCAAGTGCTATCCTGAGTTGAGGGCTTTTCGCAGCCTCACCTTTGAGTATCCCTTCTTTCCTTTCATCGATTGTCATAACATGCAAAATGAGGGGGAGGCCCTTTGTTTGCAAACACAGTGTATGCCCAGCCAATCATCGGCAAAGCCAGGGCGGACCTGCTAAGAAGCCACTTCATCCCAACTCTGGAGAAGCTGAAGAAGAAGGCTGTGAAGACCGTGCAGGAAGAGGAGCAGCTGAAAGCCGACAGCAAAGGGGACGCCCAGGAGGCAGAGCTCCTCATTCTGGATGAGTTTGCCGTCCTCTGCAGAGACCTCTATGCCTTCTACCCCATGCTGATCCGCTATGTGGACAACAACAGGTACGGAGGAGGCCTAGGCAAGTCCCCAGGATGGAGAGACGGTATTGGGTTTTGTTACAGGTGAGAGAGGGAGGTCACAGCTGCCACCGCCAGTGCCCCTCCCCCACAGAATCCCCAGTGTGGGACCTCTGGGCAATGCTCTCCTTGGTCAGTGATTCTACATGATCAGTGGCATGGCCACCCCTTCCATCTTCACAGGCTACCACAGGGAAGAGGGAGTTAGTCGAATAAGGGCAGCAGCGACCCACTTCTGCCCCTCTGCTGCTCTGTCACACATTCATTCAACAGACATTACCGACTGGGTGTCAGGCACTGTTGTAGGCATTAGGGGACAAGAGAGAACAAAACAGAAAGAGCTGTTGGCCCAGGGAGCTTTCATTCCGGCAGGAGAGTGGGGCAGGCAGACAATAAGCGAAACAAATACTTGCATGTTTACAATATACTTACTTATACACTTATAGATCTACTTATACACTTTACTTATAATTTACTTATCTGAGTAAATTATACAAGCAAAGTAAAGGGAATTAAGAGTGCCAGGGTGGCAGTTTTAAAAGAATGTTAACTGAGAAAGCGACATTTGAACACTGACCCGAAGGAGGTGAGGTCGGGAACCGTGCAGGTCTGGGGAAGGGTTATGTTCCCAGGAAAAGGAAACATCTGGTGCAAGCCCCAAGGAAGGGGTGTGCGTTGGGATGTTCAGGGCATCACGAGGAGGCCAGTACACCTGGAGAAGAGTGAGGGGCCAGGAAAGCAGGAGGAGACGTCCGAGAAGCCATCTTCTCTCCACGGGGCCGAGCGAGATGAGCATTTGGTGCAGGTTTCAAGATAAGCTGTGATGTGATCTGACTCAGTCTTTGACCGCTGTGGTGAGGGATCAGGGCAAATAAGGAAGTGAGCAGACCGGCCGAGAGGCTCACGGTGAGCCAGTCAAGAGCTGAGGGTGCAGAGCAGACGAGTGGTGCCAGGACTGGGGCAGAGGATGGGGCTGGGGTTTCCTTTCAGAGTCCTGAAAATGTTCTGAAACTAAATAGTGATGGTTGTACTAAATGTTGCTAATGAGTAATTTTATGTTACGTATATTTTACCATAATTAAAAAGAAAAAAACAAAGAGTTGGTGGTGGCTGGGACCAGGCTGGTAGCAATGAAGGTTGACAGAAGATGTCAGATTCTGGGCCTGTGTTAAAGGTAGAGCCCTTGGGACTGCAGATTGGGAATAAGAGAAAAGAGGGGAGTCAAAGATGATTCTGGGCAAATGGAAGGATGGAGTTCCCAGCAGTTGAGTTGGGGAGGATTGTGGATACAGAAGTTTTTTTAGGGCAAGATCAGGATATCACTTTCAGTCGTGTTAAATTTGAGTTTCCTCTTCAATACAAAAATGAAAATGTTGAGTGGGCGGTTGACTATATGAGTCCAGAGTTCAGGAGGGAGGCCTGGTGTAGACATGAGAATTTGAGAGTCATCCATACGTTGATATATGGTCTTTGAGCGACATGAGACTGGATGAGATAAGTAAAGGCTTGAGAGGGAGAGAGAAGAGTTCTAAGGACTGAGCCCATGTGCTCAGGTCAGGCAGAAGAGAAGGAACCCGTGAGTGAAACTGAGAGGGAGCCACCAGTGAGACAGGAGGAAACCAACAGAATGTTGTGTCCTGGATGCCAACTTCACAAGGGATTTCCAGGAGGGAAGAATGATGAATGAAGGTTGTTGGTGACCTTGACAAGAGCAGCTTCAATGGAGCGATGGAGATGAGGACCTCTTTGGAGTAGGTTGGAAGAGAATGGGAGAAAAGGACTTGGAGATAGCAGTACAGACAACTTATTCAAGGAGTTTTACTCTAAAGGGGAACAGAGAAACGGGCTGCTAGCTGGGGGAAGAAGTAGGCCCAAGAGGAGAGTGTTTAAGATAGAGAAGGTGCTTGGAGGTTTGAGGAGGAAGGAGGCAGCGCCCAGGGAGAGTGGGAGAGCAGGTGGACCAGGGAAGTGGGTGGGATTGCCGGGCACGTGCAGGGCCCCACTGGAGATCTGCGCTCGTGAATTGAAAGTGGGACCCATTGGCAAGTCGTGTTTTTCTCCAGCCAGTTTGGCTGCCAGGTACAGGCCCAGACTGGGAAGAGAGTTAGATTTAACCAGGGTTGGGGCTTTGCAAAATGAGTGTGACAAAGAAAAATGGGTTAGGGAGTTGAGGGTGTATATTATAGGGTAATTCTAAAGATTGGCCATGGGATTTAAGCTGGATGAGGGGGAAAGGAAGGCATAGGAGCCTAATGTTCATGAACAGGCAAAGGAACAAAGGACTGTAGGTCCCAGTGGAAGGCAAAGACCAAATAGATGTCTTTATTATACCACACCCTCTTAAAGTTTAGAGGCCTAAACTGTAAGTTTGGGAAGGTTTAATTTTCAAATACTCCATTGTAGTTACTGAAAAGACCTAGGGATATTGGGGGGAACGTTGCTGACCTTTTGAGTGATATGCCATTCTGTCATGGGCAAGGAATACGTCTGGATATGCCCATTTTAGCATTTAGCATTTAGCATTTCATAAGGTAAATTGTACTTACTGTTTAAAATATTTACTTAAGATTACTTATATTTAGCTTTACAAAATAAACATCTTACACACACTATATATAAGTGTGTGTGTGTGTGTGTGTGTGTGTGTATGAAATTCCTTACCTATCTGTGGGGAATTTTACTCACTGTCTCAAAAGAAATCCTGCTTTCAGGGTCATCATTTTAGTCATTTCTGATAACATAATTATGTTAGCAGGTTAGCGAAGGAATTTGTCAGAGTTTGAGGTGAAAACAGCAATGAAAGTAGAGTAAGGTTGCCCCTGGAATAGCTCTTTAACTGCATTTGTCACTATTGACAATCAAGATGCAAGATAGAGTGTGTTCCACTTACACATTGTTTGACAGTTGCTAAAAATGGCAATGTCAGAGAGTCTTTGAGATCATCACTAATTCATTCATCCCCACTTCTCAACCCTTTCTTCCCTGAACACCAGGGAGCATTATGGCCATCTGAGCCTCACTTAGAAATACTTCTTTCCTGTGTGTGTGCCTTTACCTCCTTCAAGTTCTTTCTTCACCCAAAAGAATTGGCTGGCTTGGAAGCACGGGATTGTGGAGTTGGCAAGAATAATAGAGGCCAGCTCATCTTACCTATAGCTGGATGAATCAATATCCTCTTCCCTTTTCCTAGCGGTGCATTTCCTGCCTGATTGTCCACCACGGTTATGGATGACAGGTACAACCATACTGTGCGTGCCTTCCCATTCTCGTGTCAGACAGTTAAAGCCATTTTGGTTCAACTCTTTCTCATTCATTTTTTTTCTTCCAGTTTTATTGAGATATAACTGACACACAGCCCTCTGTAAGTGTAAGGTATACAACAGAACGATTCGACTTATATACATCATGAAATGCTTAGAATAAGTTTAGCGAACATCCATCACCTCGCACAGATACAAAATAAAAGACACGAAAAAGTATTTTTTCCTTGTGATGAGGACTCTTGGGATTTACGCTCTTAACTTTCACGTATAACATACAGCGTTAATTAGATTAATCATGTTGCACCTTACACCCCCTGGGACGTACTTATCTTACAACTGGAAGTTTATACCTTTAACCACCTTCATCCAATTCCCCTTCCCCGCACTCTGAACCGTTTTTGAGTTCAGATCTGTTATCTCCTATCAACTCTGATTTTGCTCTCTAGAGCCACACAAAACTACTCCAATCTCTCTTGTGGCAGCTCTTTAAACATTGAAGAGAGCCATCTTGTCCTGTCCTCCCCTGTTTTCTCTCGTCATATTAAACCTTTGGACTTCTTCAGCCCTGTCACAGCAGTGTTCCAAGTCTCTTCGACAGCTGAAACAGTCTTCTGAAGAGAAGCTTCAGTGGGTCAGTGTTGAACCTGAAGCTGACCCAGAATGAGCAAGAGCTCCCAGCGTGCTGTGGTCCGAGCAGGGCGAATCAGGGTTCCATGTCCTCATGCCGGGAGGTTATACATCAACATAGGTTCAACAAACCTCTCTACACAAGGCAGCAGCGCCTCAGCCTCCTTTCTGGAAATCGGACACACTCTGAACAGAAACGACCAACTTTCAATAGTACGATTTTGGGTGAAAACCCATCTCTCAGACTGTTGAAGGGAATCCAAGTGAATCCTGTGTGGTGACCACCTCGGGCTGTATCCTCTACAAGAGGCTCAGGAACAAGGCAGAGATAAGCTCTTACCTCTTAGTCAGACAACTGGGCAGTGAATATAGGAACATGGCTTTACTTTCTTTCAAAACCTGATAACTGGCTTTACTTTCTTCAAAAACATGTTAAGTTGTCATTTTGACAATAGCAGTCTAACTCTCCTTTATTCTCCTGCCTTTTGTTTCTGTTTTGCCTCTAAACCCAACTGTCTTCCCCACCTACAGCTTTGCATTTCCCAGCTGCCTTTTGGCAGCATGCAGAGCAGATGATACAAGAAACCCAGAGGTCGGTTAAGTACCTCCAAAAGGATCAAATATCTGAATGTTGAGAAAGGTCTGTGTTCTGTGGAAGGCTGGGAGCAGGGAGGAGAGAGTCTGGTTGCATCATTTGGGGGTAGGACGTATACGGGCAAGTTGGAGAGGCAAGGTCAGGTTCTTCTGTCCTCCTGCAAATACTGACTTAATCTGGTTTGAGAGGTGCAGAGAGTTTACGTGCCTGGGGGAAAACACTTAACGGTGGGTTCATGTGTACCCACCATTCTGAACCTGAAGAAGGAACCTCACTAAAGACAAAGAGTAAAAATCTGCCTGTTGGAAGAAGGGTGTTGAAAACAAAATTCATTCAGCTGAAACTGCATTCTCATATGAAGGCAAAGGTATGCAAAGCCTCTTTCTCCCGTGAGCAAATGTTTACCTGAGATTTTGTTTTCAGTGTTCCTGCGACTCACACTGGCGGTGGCTGTGCTTTTCCTGGGCGGGATAGGATGTGACCCCTTGCCTCTTCCCACTCAAGGCACAGTACAAGCCTATAAAGCACATTTAAACCAAAACGGTGCAGAAGGAACAGCTGGCGGCTCTGATAAAACCTGACACTTGACCCTGAAAAAGCGCTCCTGAAAAATCAATATGAAAGAAATCAAAAAGCATTACCAGTCTCAAGCCTCGAGTTTGGATTGCATTTGGCTTCTAGTGATGGATACCTTATAGAGTGGCTTAAATTAGAAGTTAAATCTCACACGTGAAGGAAGTCCAGAGATAGCCAGTCCATGGCCAGTACGGCCGCTCTTCGTTAGAAACCCTCACTCCTCTGTCTTTCTGTCCTCAGCATTGGCGTCCATGTTCAAAGTTACTTCAGGTGCAACATGCCAGTTAGAGTTTGAGCTGTCGTGCTTTCATTCCAGAGAGGAAGTAGAAAGGCAGAAGGGCACCTTCAGCTATCTGATCCTTTTTAGAGAGTTTCCAGAAGGCTCATCCAACAGCTTCCTCTTCCATCTCATTGATCAGAACTTAGCTCCACGGCTGTCCCTCGAGGGGGGCTGGGTAATGTGACCTTCAGCAGGGCACAGTGCCACCCGGAGTAAAATGGGGGTTTGTGCCTAAGGAAGAAGAGGAGAATGAGTGTTGGGCAGACCACCTGTAGTGTCTGCCTATAAAGGAGAGGCTAGTTGAGGTAGAAAACAAGGAAGGTTAGACAAAAATGTCCATGAGGCTGGAACTCAGGGCGGGAAGGAATTGAGGAGATGAGAAAGGAATCCAGAGGTGGTCTTGGCCTCATGAGTCTTCACCTTTCTTCCTTAGCCTGGTGCCTTCCGTGAATGGGCAGACGGTACAGGCTGCTCAGAGCAATTCAGTCTGATGTCCCAGGGCTTAGGGAACTGGCTTTTTGATAGCTATTACCATGCATACAACCAAGGGACATTAGGTTTTTTAGACCATTCATGACAGCCCCAAAGTTTTCTTTAAGAAAGACGAGAGACAATTTAATTTCTAATGTGTTACTTTATGCAGATATTTACTCACCCAGCCATTTCAAAATATAATTCAAACGCACAAGATAGGGGCAAGACAACTTTTAGGAAATGACTGAATTCTACTGCAATTGAGCCTTCTTGCCGCCGCTGTGAAATTTCTTAACCTAGCCTAGTATTTTTTTTTAATGAGTAATGCCTATTTGTAGGGAATTTGCAAACCATTTCAAAGGGCATAGGAGGTGTGTGGTCTCTGCCTATACACTTTATATAACAGTTAAAAAAAATTATTGTCTTACAGATTTCATTCATAAAAGTGGCTTTGAAAGGAAAACGGGCAAGGCCTGAACAGTTTATAGAGTGCTCACAATTTCAGAGGTTTGACAAGATTAGATGTCATACTGACCAAGACTTTCCTAGTCTTGCTAGACTTGAGGATTAAAGGAGGCCTGTCCCGAAACTTAGAATGTAACCTGCATCACCTCTTCAGTTTAAAGGAAAACAAAACCTTACCTTTGACCATTTTGAAATGTTGATTTCTGACCTCTGTTTGCTAAGAGAATCCTGGAATCCTTTGGTAACATGGAAATGATTATTGTAGGTCTTCAAAAATACCTACAACAATTGCATGCCTATATCTAAGCATGCAAGGAATATATTGATATTTAGTCTCTCTGAAGATTGCCTTCTATGGGAATGCAATTTTATCCGGATAAATGTGTGCATCTGGTGTCGGTATAATTTTTAGAGTGTGACTCTTTCAATCATTGCTGAATTCCACATGCATATTCACTTATCTTTCACCTCAGATCTAACTGGCTCAAAAGCCCCGATGCTGACTCTGACCAGCTCTTCCGCATGGTGGCAGAGGTCTTCATCCTGTGGTGTAAATCTCACGTAAGCACAGATGGGGGCCCTGGATTTAGAGTTGGTGGTGAAAGGTACACCTCAACTTTCTTGTAATGTTTGCTTTTTTATTTCCCCCCACTTAGAACTTCAAGAGGGAAGAGCAAAATTTTGTGATTCAGAACGAAATTAATAATTTGGCATTTTTAACTGGAGACAGCAAAAGCAAGATGTCAAAAGTAAGTCCATAGAAATCAATTCCAAAGACTCTCCAACCTTGACCTAAGCTACATGTCTTGGGTGTATGAAGGGATTAGCTCCTACTGCGTTTAGGTCAAACAACAGAGACCAACAGGTCCACTGTTCTTTCTTTGAGAATGAGCCAGAAGAAACTGCTCTCAAACAAGCATGGTCATCACATTTTATGAATAAGTAGCTGCTTTGTGCATCAAAAAGTTTAAGTTTCAAGACTTGCCTAAGGCCAAAACAAAAGCTGCTGTTACTTGTTTTAAAGTAGAACTACTTGCTGTGTAGAAAAGCTACAAAAATACATGTGCCTAGAGCCACCTTTTAATTAGCTGTGAGGACATCGCCTTGCTTTGAAGATTTCGTAGACACATATTCTTACAGTGCACTTATTTTCTTCCTATCTTGAACATCTAGTAGCTGCTTTATTTCAGCTGTGCTGACCTCTTAATGCCTTCTGTTTATTTTCCACGTGAGTTGCATTCAGAAACCCAAACATTTGTCCATCCCCCTGCAGGGAAATGTTTGAAAGAGGGCGTTCCAAAGATCTGTCTGAAAACAGAGTCACCTACAGGGAGGGTGTCGCAGTATTGAATACAGGAGGGGCAGCCGGCCTCCGGGTTCCCCCTGAGT
The DNA here is from genome assembly GCF_011762595.2 of Tursiops truncatus. Taxonomy (NCBI): domain Eukaryota; kingdom Metazoa; phylum Chordata; class Mammalia; order Artiodactyla; family Delphinidae; genus Tursiops; species Tursiops truncatus. Next base: position 76,684,400 of record NC_047035.1, on the reverse strand, counting down.
CAGCTCTGCACAGTGAGGTTTTGCTGTGTTTATTGGAGAGAATTCTCAGACACACTCCTTTAGGTGTACACACAAAAACAAGGCTTACCTAAATGTGCTGTTTCGTTCCCGGCTGTCATGGCTTACCTGGACTCTCTTCCCCTGAGAAGCGTGCCTGGGTGAGGGTTGACTGTACTGTCACGTATAAGAGACGTGTGACACCTGAGATGCGCATCTCTCTCACTGCTGGTACAGTGCTGCCTCTGAGGACCAGGAAGGTGGAGTGTGCACGGGAACCCCTCAGAAGTGAGAACCAGTTCTGGAAAGATGACAGTCGCGGGTTTGTAGCAAAGCTCTTGGGGCAACCTTCCAAATAACCATTTGTGATAGAAGACCTTTGTATGCAGAGTTGCAGACCAGGGGCCACCAAAAGTGAAAACTTCAACACCCAAAACTTCACCAAGCGTGCCTAGCTCTGGTCAGCTGCAATCACTCTGCACTTTCCATCCCTTCCATCTTTAAGCTATGTTGACATTAACACTTCTTCCAGCATCCAAAATTTGATTCTTGGAGTTTAGAATCTGGTATGCGCTGTTTGGTAAAGTTTGATAAATAGAACTGTGCACATACGATGTAGAGAGATTAGGTGTATATATATTCACATTCAAGAGGAATCTTTGCTGCAAAGGAAGCTTACTTAAGGTGCATCCTTTTGTGCTTTGGATAATTTTTATTTGATTTTCCAAAGTTTATTTTGCATTTGACTTTTGGCATACACAGCTGCTCAGGTGAGGTACAGGAGGAAGGATATTTTCAGACTCCTGATCCCTGGATATCTATCCCTAAGTTCCCTCTGAAGGGTCTTCTTACAGCCATTACAGTGTCTCGTTTGACCCTGTCCACCTACCGAAAGTCACTGAATCCCAGACAGATTCCTTGCTACCTTCAACTTGGGGTAGATCTTTTGGCTTTTGACTGAACCAGCTAGCATCCATTGTTATTGTCAGCGGATGGCAAAAAAGCAAAGAAAAGGATTCTGGTACAAGGATTTGGATCCCAGATGAGCAGAAATGGCAAAGATAATCTCAGCCCTCTGGTGATGAATGGCTACTCAGGGTCCTTGGGTTTATACTTGGAAAGAGAAGAGGTGACAAAGAATGATGTTTCAAAACTAACCTACTAACAGACTAACCTGAAGTTGTTCACTCACATCACTGAACGAGGAAAAGGGTATGTTAGTCTTGTCAGAGGATGAGCGTATTCAGAACCTGTGCATCTTTCCTGCTGGTAAGGTTAGTCCATAGGGGCAGATGCTTTCATTTCATTTCCATTGACATTGTATGCCAGTTTTTTCTGAGATGTGTTGGAGAGGGTCAAAGTTACAGTGTAGTGGATGTAAGGACACTCCCTAGATGTTAAATAATATTTGCTGTGCTTCTCAGGGTAACAGATATTCATATTGTTCCTGTGGCCTCAGTTGAGGCACAAAGTGTAGTAGCAAACAGGACTAGAGCCTGAAAGGAAGCAAAGTCCCACTCTTGGCCCAGCTGCTCGGTATAGGTATGGCCTTGCATCGTCCACTTAACTTCTCGGGGCCCCAGTTTACCAATCTGTAGAATGGGCTAGAGCTTACTGCCTGGCTTCTCGCAGCTCTACTAGTAGGCCCTGTTGGAAAGTCAGTTTTAAATGCATCTCTAGAATTGAATAATGTTACATAAATGCAGCACATTATTTCAGACAGAGAGATATCATACCTCCAATAAACAGCAACTCATAGCCATTTCTGGTATTTTTTGGATGTAGAACTACATATTGCGAGGATGGGGAGGGGGTATTGTCTTTATTATCTGCTGAATCCCCATTGCCTTTGCCTCCCTGAAATTACATGTTCTCTCTACTACCTGATCTGCATGGTCACCTGTGCTTGCTTTTATCTGCACTCATAATTGAATTCTGGTGTTGGATAAATGAAGTTGGCCTCCGTGCATGTGGCAGAGATATGTGTGCTGGAATGCTGCACGCCCACACACACTGCACATGCCATTGCAGATGGAAAGGAAGTGGAAAAAATATACAGTGGGCCACACTGTTCTTACTTGATCAATTGAAGGTCAGTTCAAAGATGTGTCCTTTTTTCCAGCAGCTAAAGCACGTTTTGGGGAGAGCTCATTGTATTGTCTTTTGTTTGTATAACACCAGTTTGCAAATATATGTTCAGCAATACATAACTAAGCTGAGCACGGTGGTTTTTGTTTTGTTTTTAAACTCGTTTTGTTTTCTGGAAAAATGGCAGCAGCTTCCTCAGAGGGGAATGGTAAGTTAGAATGTGTTTAGCCCAAGAAATGCCAGTTCCTTGACCAAGATTATAAACAGTAAAAGAGTTGTGATGCAGCACATGTTAGAGTGCCTCGTGTAAAGCCACTTCACCCCATGAGCGTGATTTCAGTGAATTGGAAAAGGGCAGGGAGGAGTTGAGAAGACACCTTTGTGCTTGTCCAGGGTATTCAGAATGACGTGTGTGACTTAGTTTGCTTCTTCTTCCCATCCCCCTAGCTGCTCACTCGCTTCTCTCATTCCCTCCACCCTCCCCCCACCTTTTTTCACTTTCATTTGTATTCCCTTTGCTCTTGCACTTGTGTAGTTCAAGTACTCTCTCTCCCTCTGCCCCCGTCCCCCGTCTCTTCTCTCTCCCCCTTCCTGTTCCCTCTCTCTCTTCTTCTCCCTGTCTTTCCCCCTCCCCTCCCCCATTCACTTCATCTCTGTCTCCCATCCCCTCCCCCTCTTCTCTCTACCATTCCCTCCTCTACCCTTCCCTGTTCTCTTACTGCCCTCCCTCCTCCTTTGGTGCCTCTCTCTCTCTCTTTCTCTCTGTCTCACTCTCCTTCTCCCTCTTGCTCTCTCATTCTCAGACTGGCTTCTGGACATTCACCTTTCCCTCTACCATCTATCGTTGGGTTGACTGGTCTCTACTTCCCTCACCCCCTCAGTGGGGATGAGCACTTCAGATGGTACAGCTCTGCCCTCGTTCCGAAGCCTCCCCGTGTGCTGTCTCAACACAGCACACCACCTACCGTGTGCTGTGTCCTCCTCCAACTCCTTTTCCCTTAAGAGTCTCTGTTTTTTTAAAGTTCACACATAAATTGTCTATTTGGTCATAAACTATTGGTGATAAAGTGTGGGGAAATGACATGATTTTGAAGGTATAGGAATTTCTAGATTTCTGTTACGGAAATAAAAAGTTTCAGCTAACATTTAAAAGATGCATAAATAGATCGATAGATAAATACATATTTACATACACACATAAATAAAAGCATTTCCAGCATTAGGGAAATGCATTGAGTTAACTAATCCTAGCAATATGTGAAGAAAATAATAAAATTAGAACCTATAGCGTGTAGGAGCCTTTGACCTAAGGTATATATTTAAAGGTCACAGCACAGAAGGGAGATTCCCCATCCTTTGGGCTGTGGGGTGATCCTGAACCACCTTGGATATTCCTAGAGTACATTTTTTAGAAACTTTTTTTAGGGGAAGCACACACATGGCCCGTTAGTTCAGTTCTCCCTACTCTTTTTGTAACCACAGATCTTCTGGAGGTGATAATGTGGTGGGTGGAAGGAAAAAAGAAAATTGGGGTCTTTGGTTACATGACAGATTGTCTGCATCCCACCCAGGTGCCAGGAGGGAGGTGGGAGGTGGGGAAGGCATGAGATCTAAGAGTTCACTTGGGTGGCCAGATCTGAAGACCACCAGGGTCTGAGGGTCACACACTCTGGAAGGCTGGTCTCTGATGACCTTGCCCCAGGGATGCACTGCTTGGTCTGGGTGTAAGTCCTTTTGATCCAATTAACCTCCATCCTAACCTCCCACCCGCTCTTCATGCTGTGCTCAACCGGCTTCCAGAGCCGTTGGTTTTCTATTGTGTTGGCAGAGGAATGGGGGTGAAAGAGCTGTGACTAACATGTGGTGCCTGTGTCTTGGACCCCTGCTTTCACTGACTGACTTCTTGTTTCTTTTCTCTTGTCTTTCCACACAGGCCATGCAAGTAAAGGTACAGGTCAAATGCATGACGTGTCTTTTCTGTCCTAGTATTAGAGGTGCCAGGCTCTGGCCACCCTCTGCACTGTGATCACCGTGGGGGTGGTACAGAATGGATTTTCCCACCTGGAGGTCCCCAGGGCCTGCTTCAGGGAAGACAACTGCCTGTCAAAGAGTGAATGTAGGCCCCACCCACCCTCGGAATGGGGAAGCCGGGGAAGCCAGCCAAGCCTCGCCCTATCCGAGGTCTCCTTGCTATCTCTGCTCCCTTCCCCAGCTGCCCACTCTGCAGCCCGCATACTAACAGATAGGGACGCTGACTGGGGCCGAGAGCTCGGGAGACTCACTCCTCTTATCTGCTGTTAGTGATCCCAGCCCTTCCACACTATACATGTCTGCCTCTTGTGCAAGGCTCCTATGCGTCAAAGAGAGTTTTCCAAGGACTAAAGTCAAGGATTTGGAATCAGCAGCAGGGATTGGAAATAGCCATGAGTTTTTGCATAAAATGTGGAATAAACCCTGGGACAATTTTCTAGTAACCTATACAGGTTATTGCCTGGAAATATTTCTCTATGCCTCCACTGATGCGTGTCTGCTGCCACTCGTCCCAAGCCCTCTGCACTCAGGTCTGTAGCAGAGACAGGGAGATGTGCAGGAACCAGGTCATGTGCAGCTCTTAGTTAGAAAAGGAAAATGGAGCCTTGGCCAGGTAGATGTCGGCCTGGATGTTGGCCCAGACTCTTAACTGCTGTGTGACCTTGGAAAAATCACTTAACTGCTCTGAACATCATGTTCCCCTTTATAAAACTGACTGGGTATCTCAGCCTTGTTGGGAGGATTAGAAACGCTTTATTTAAGTAGCAGGCACGTTGGAGCCACGTCATATATTTAGCATTTGTAGTTAGAACAGCATGAGATTGGCCAAATAAAATAGTGAGCAAGAAATTATTTAAATTGCATGTCAAATCCACAGAGTTCTATATTGCATACTTCCTTGATTGTATACTGCATGTTACTATTTACCTCTTACATTTATATGTAATGTATATGTAACAATACCTCATAATTTATATTCACAAAACTGGGTTCTATCCTCTACGGACAATCTGAAGATAGAACCTCACAAATTACCCTTACAATTTTCAAAGGTAGTTTAGACTTTAAATGAGTTCTGCGTTAGGCACAACCTTTAGAATTCTCTACCTGATAGAACATCTAAGGAACCCAGCGAGCACTCGGTAAATGATAGAGCTCTTGAGGTCTTTGTGTGAACCAGCCGTCTACTGTGTGTCTAGAACATAAGACACTGTGTATCTTGCCTGTCTGTCTCACATCCCCCTCCCTCCTCATGTTTCTCACTGCCGCCTCCCACTGCTGTCCTGGATCTGACCTGTTGTTTTGGAGCACGAGGCACAAGTAGAGTCGTCTGGCAGTATTTGGTCAGACTGGGTTTTGCTGGCCAGGGATTTCACTGTGGTTTCTGTGGTGTAACCACCCGAAGGTTTAGCCACCACAAGCTGGGTAGAAGAAGTCGCCACTATTTTAAGAGTGTCCATTAATAATTATGAACTTCCTTCACACTTTGGGAAGTAATTTAAAGAGATCAGCCCCAAGACGGTGTGAATTCTGACCGTACTTAATCTTCTCTCAGAAAGCCAGTCCTTCACAAAACAAATTCTGTTCCAGCCCAGGGCCCCAGGTCTTACAAGCCAGTTCCAGAGGAGGCATCTGGACTCTCCCCTGCTCCCAGAGCCTCATGTGTTTGGGTTGTTGTGAACCACAGCGTGACCGCCTGGATGCTGCAAACACTTGAAGGCCCTCATAAAGCAGAAGTTTTAATGAGCCCCGATTCTGCCCTGTCATGGTCCCTGACTTCATTCTCTGCCTCTGGCCACCCAGCCCTTCCTCACTTCCAGCAAGAGCCCACTCAGCTGAGGCAGGGTCCAGCAAATGACGTACCACGCGGGCCGCTTTGCTCTTTTGGAACCTGACTCGGGAAAATCGGGTCACCGCAGAGCCTTGTTTTGCTGAGCCCACCCATACCCGCCTCGTGCTGTGGGTGCAGAGGGTCCTCAGTCGGTTGCCTGGGGCCGCCATAGCCTAGTGCATTGGCCTCTTCTCTCAAACCTCCCACTTCATTGGATGAACGCTCCCAGAAAGGGGTGAGCAAGTGTAACCAGAAGAGGGCAGACTCCCCCAGACTTGGGGCGTTCCCTCACTTGTCTGCACTGTTTCTCCTAACTCTGTCCCAGCCAGATCCCAAAGCAGCCCTACCTACTTGGGGGTTCCCCTTTTCCTGCAGGAACGTGTGCTGCCTTGAGCAGAGGCTGAGTGGGATGCAGGTGCTCCAGAAGGCTCGCTTCAGCCCCGGCCACCAGCAGTTGTTCTGGGGTAGATGCTCTTTCACTTGTTTACTGCCGCCCAGCATCAGGATTCTCAGTTCTTCTCTGCAGTCATTTTGTCAGTTATCGAATCATTCTTTTAGTAGAAACACCAGTTTGTTCATACTGCCCAGATGTCAGCGAACAGAGACCGTGCGTGTCCGTGGTGTGTGTCTGGTCACGTGGTTCCGTGAGCATGCGCACAAGGAGAGGGCTCAGGGTCAGGGCCGGTCTTGAAGGGCCACCTGGTTGTCTTTGTTTCATATGCTCCTTTACTGTCCTCTGAAATGTTTAATAGAAAGGCCCACCCTGTACTGATGGGGCCACAGGAGGCAGGCTGCCTCCAAGGTGAGGCGGTGCCTTTCAGAGTCACTCAACCCGTTTGTTTCAACCTCATCTCCTAGTCTGGAGGACAGGACCAGGAGAGGAAGAAGACGAAGCGGAGGGGGGACTTGTATTCCATCCAGACCTCCCTCATCGTGGCTGCACTCAAGAAAATGCTGCCCATTGGTTTGAATATGTGCACCCCAGGCGATCAGGAGCTGATCTCCCTCGCAAAATCACGGTACAGCTATGTAAGTCGCCCATCTGCTTTGGTGGAGCATGTAATACAGGTGGTGGTGATCAGTGCTCAGCCCCTAAAGGATTTGTCCTTCTTCCCTGGAGACCAATGGACACAGAGGTGCCAAGGTGCACAGTGGCAACGCACCATCATCTTTTTTTCTTTTTTTTAATTTACCATTTATATATATATATATATATATCTTTTTTAATTTATTTTATTTTTGACTGCATTGGGTCTTCATTACCGCACCTGGGCTTTCTCTAGTTGTGGCGAGTGGGGGCTACTCTTCGTTTCGGTGCTTGGGCTTCTCATTGTGGTAGCTTCTCTTGTGTGGAGCACGGAATCTAGGCACACGGGCTTCAGTAGTTGTGGCACGCGGGCTCAGTAGCTGTAGCTTGTGGGCTCTAGAGTACAGGCTCAGTAGATGTGGCACATGGGCTTAGTTGCTTTGCAGCATGTGGGATCTTCCTGGACCAGGGCTCAAACCCGTGTCCCCTGCATTGGCAGGCGGATTCTTAACCACTGCACCACCAGGGAAGTCGCAACACCCCATTGTCTTTACAGCTGACTTGGGAGTCAGCGCATGCCCTTTGGGACGAGTCTCTGTCAATTCTATTCTTTTGTCCTCGTAATAAAGATTGCAGCAAAACTGTCCATTGGCCCTCAGTGCATCCCTGCTTTATATTTCCATATTGACCTGTAGGAATAAAATTCAACATCTCTTTCCACAGAAGGACACAGACGAAGAGGTGAAGGAACATCTGTGGAATAACTTGCACTTGCAGGAAAAGGTGATGCAGCAGGAAGACAATGAGAACTCACACAGGCTTCCTTCTGGCTGCAGGGTGCCACACACCCACTTAGTTTACTCATGTTTTTTTAAATGTGTTCTAAAAACAGCCTCAGAGTACTTGTGCTTAATCGGTAGAACTAACTCTCTGCCCTTAGTTTTTCATTTTTTTGGCCCTTAATTTTTGTTCTTTCCTTTGCTGTTGCAGAGAGGCCCAGTAAAACATGTCTTCCCACCTCCCACTGTGTGAGCATCAAGCCATAGCAGGGGGGTTAGATTAGGTCTCAGAATTTACTGACTGTGAGCTTTGTTAAAGAGGGGAACAGACACCTGGGGGAAGTTTTAGCACTTCCAGCTCTAGAGATTTGTAAACAAAGTAACTTTGTACCTGAGTTGATATAACCCAAAAAAACAAACAAAAAAAAATCAAGACCAGTTTTGATTTTAAGGCTATTTAAGATTTTTGCAAGCCTGCACATCTGAACAACTCTTTCCTCAGATACATTATATTATGCTCTGAGATGGAAGATTAAAGTGACACAAATAGCCTCTCCTTTCCATCCCAAATATGTAGGAATTCCTGGTGGGTAAAATATACTACAAAAAAGGCAGTAAAAAGAAATTCCAAGTGCCAGAAAATAGGTGCTCTAAATCATAGTAATGAAGAGAAGATGATGCAGTTGGGAAAACTTGCAGAGCTCTCCTGACCAGATATATATATTATAGGGGCTGGGGTTTTTAGTAACCTGGAACAGGAGTGTGGGGCCTAACTTCCCATGCTGTGCATGAATGTAGAGCAAGAAACGTACATAAAACTGGCCTTGAACCAGTGAACCCCATGAATCATCTGTAAAAACAGCCATGGAACCACTTAGAGAGTGTCTACCTGCTAGAATATGGGCTGAGATGCTAGTCAACAAAACTCCTCCTGAATACAAGCTCATAAAAATACGGTGTGAAAGGAAATCCACCACCATTAGAGAGTCAGAAAATGCCACGAAATGAAGAATTCAAGCCTAAGGAGCTACCGAAAGGAATTTTTAAAGTGTGGTTGAAATATTTAAAGAGATAAAGGCAGCAATGTAAACTATAAAGCAAGACTTGGACATTATTTTTTAAAAAGGAGAGGGGAGGTGGCACTGAAAAAGACCTCACAGTGATTTTTAGAAGTTAAAAATAATCATTGAAATTAAAAATTCAAGTTATAGGTTAAAAAATATAGTAGATACAGCTGCAGAGAGAATTTATGAATTGGAAGCTCGATTTAAGGAAATCGTAAGGCAGAGCAGAGAGAAAGGGGTGGAAAATATGACAGAAGGTTAAGAGACATGTAGGCTAGAATGAGAAATTCCTACAAAGCGTCTCCATTGTTCCAGAAAAAGATAATAGAGAAAATGAGAGAGGAATTAATAGAAAAGACTCTTGAATACTGTGGAACCATGCTAGGAGTAAAAGGCCTTTTCAGTTCAAGAGGTATAAGAGATTGCTCATTTCATGTACATGCTTCAATTTGCAGTCTGATGACCCGGCTGTAAAGTGGCAACTGAACCTATACAAGGATGTTTTGAAGAGTGAAGAACCTTCCAACCCAGAAAAGACAGTGGAGCGTGTGCAGAGAATTTCAGCAGCTGTCTTCCACCTAGAGCAGGTAAGTAGCGTCTACCCTGAGGATTGAGGAAGGAAGACTACCCTGCAAAATATAAAACTTCTCCACACTCAGCTCTTAGTTAAGAGCACCCTTGTAAGACAGAAAGCAAGGAACAAGGATCATCCTGGCCTACCCCCAAAGTGTCATCTTGGTGCCTCGTTGTAGCAAGACTGCTCAATGCTTAACATTCCCAGTGTTTGAAAAATTTTTCCCATTAGTTCAAATGACCCATCCAAGCTCCCTACTCATTTGTAAAGCAATAAGCCACCAGAAGCAGTTGGGAAAAGAAAGAAAACCTAAGCCTCCCACAGACTGAATCATTTAGTGCTGGGTACCTTTTGCTGACTACAGTTGAGAAATCAAAATTCTTCTAGGGTTGAGAAGTCTGGGCTGCAGGTGACTACCTTCTGCGACCCAGATCAGCCTGGTGTGCACCTACCCATGTGGTTTCTTCTCAGGTGGAACAGCCTTTGAGGTCCAAGAAGGCGGTCTGGCACAAACTGCTATCAAAGCAGCGGAAACGGGCAGTGGTGGCCTGTTTCAGGATGGCCCCTCTCTACAACCTGCCCAGGCAAGTATTCTATCATTTTCTCCTGGCATGTGAGTCAGAGATGAGAATTAAGGTATCCTCCCAGAGCTGTGCTCTCTTCTGGCCCTGACCCTCATGATCCCAGAGGTAGAGATTGGAGTCCTTCACCCACAGAGCCATTACAGTCTGCACGTAGTATAATGGCCTGCTAAGGTAAGCATAAAAACTGAAAGTAGATGAGATTCCTTCGTGCCCCCAAGCCTGCCTCAGCTCACCGTTTTGCACTGTAAAGTCAGCCACGTAAGCAGATGGAAGCTCTCTAGTTTTGCCCTGTGGGATTCTTTGTGCAGCTGTAAAGGCACCCTGGAAAAAGGGAACTGCTTTCTAAAATACTTTACCCCAAATTCCATCCACAGATCAAACAATATTTCCATGTTCAAGTATTGGATGACACCAAAATTATTATGTTTCCTCAGCAAGTACAGAAATGTAACCTGAGACTTCTTCAGCATGATGTACTTGCCTTCAGGATAAAGAAAGGGCACTGGTTAGAGATGGCCCAAGAGGCCAGTCATGGGCATGAGGCCTTTCCCTGGATGTTTAGTCTATAATCTGAAGTCAAATATATGTGAAGGCTTTTCTGGATTGTGTGTGAACACATGCTGTGTCAACATAGGGCAGAGCATGGGTATAGACTGGGCCAGTGTCGACCCCTGAGGCTGACTCGGTGTCATTGGTGATACGGCAACGTTCCCATCCTCAAACTAATTGCACAGTCAGTAAGGTTGAGCCTGTGATCATAAACAAAGCTGGTAGTTGAATAGCCACTGCTTCATCACCTTTCAAATCAATAGGAACGTCCTCACCTGGTCAGGAAAAATAAACTGACTTGGCCAAGTAAATTCTGAATCCCATGTAAATAAATGTGTTTCTTTGGAATATCAGATGAAAGAGTATTCCTATGCTTGACATTTTGCTTTCATCTAATTGTGCATCTTGGCCATCATCTGTCGAGAGTGTCCTATATCCCTGTCCTGAGCCAGCTGGCCAACTGAGCTCTCCTAGTTAGGGTCTTTGAAGATGGTGGAGAATCACGGCCTCTGAGACACACACCTGCTCCTACAGGTCTCCTGAGAAAATAAACTAGTGTCTCTGGAAAGGTGGAGGCAAATCAAGTAGAATTCATGAATAAAAAGCTGAAAAATTAAGTCAGGAAGTCATGGGCATGAAGCCTGCTGAAGCCCTGGCAGACAAATGAAATGTATAGTCCAGTAGAAAACGCAAAAACGCCTAGGACTTTTGTCTGTTTTCTAGAAGTGGTAAAACATCAAGGAGGCATTGGCTTTCCCCTCTGGTAGAGAGCCATACCTGATGTGCTAACGTGACCTCCAGAAGGGCTCAGCTTTAAGCACATGCCTCCAGGGCCAGCTAGGCGGCAATTACATCTCTCAAAAACAAGCAGTTTTTTTCTAAATCCACTGACAATGTTAGTACCGTAATATTTTGGTTGCTCCTTCAACGACTCTGTCCCTGTATGGATAATAGTAAGTCCAGGAATTCACTGTGTCCTTGATGAAACGTGGCCACCCCAGCCCCTAACCCAGCTGTTTTAGAGGGTTGCCCTGGATTTCTCCCTAGCATGGAGAATTATACGGAGATTTCATAACGACAATAAAAACTAACTACCTAAGAAGCTAGTGGTGGAGTCCGCTCCTTTTCTCCATTTTATGAGGATCTAAACTACATGGAGTCTTCCAAACTAAAGGGCTAAAGGGATTTATTTTATCATATGGAAACTGTTTCTCTGATGTGAGTTTTTAAAAGAAAACCTGTATGCTTTTCCCCAGACACAAAATTAACAATTTCTTCCTGAGCACCTTTCAACGGGTTTGGCTGGAAAAGGTTAATGAAAAAACTCAGTATGACAGGCTTATACTCATTTTAATGGTAATGTAACCTGTGGAGAGACCCGCTCATTCTCTGCACACTCCTCCTTTCTTGACCATGATTTAACATGACCCATAAAGACACAAATTTGTACAATTTTTAAAAAAAACTCTGATTGGTCAGATTTTGAAGAAAGATGGTAAGGGCTGTGTTCTACTGGAAACCATGACCAGGTCTCGATGACTCTGGTCTTGACCTTCCTTTTCTCTCCTTTCCTCCTCACATTTGGGTAACCGCTTACTGGCTCTTCAGCGGCTAATATTCCCAGACGTCCGTCTTGTCCTATAGGGAGTGAGTGGCTTGTGCCAGTGTGTCCAGTGTTCCCACATACCAGGGCCACAGCTAGAACCTGTGAAGCACACGGAAGTTGTGCAGCGTGCCCAAGCTTTGCTTCCTGGAGCCCTTGCAGCTGTGGTTCCTCAGAGGCCCTTAAAGGAGCCACGCTTTGCTGCTTTCAGCGTATCTGAGACTGACCCCCTCACCATCAGCATGATTTAGATCGGATCACCTGGACAGGTGATCCGCCAAAATGAATAACCGAATTGCCGTATTTAGCAGATAGTTCAGGACTGTTCCTTGGCCTAATGAATTCTCACTATAGGGAAAACATGATAAAGACCCAAGGAGACCGGAGGAGGGTTACGGTGACCTCCAGGTCTTGAACCAGATATTCAGGATCCGCCACGTTAGAGGGTTCTGGTTTCTTTGAAACGAATGCTTACGGTGTGCTCTTGGCTACCCTGACCAATCAGAAGATAAGGATTGTACAAAAACTGCTTACTAACCGTTAACCGCCCAAACTAAAACAAGGTGTCCCGTGGACCCCTCTTGACCTCACTCTCACCCCTTCCGCTCAGGCACCGCTCTATTAACCTCTTCCTCCATGGCTATCAGAGATTTTGGATAGAAACAGAGGAGTATTCCTTTGAAGAGAAACTAGTACAGGATTTGGCTGTAAGTACTGACTCAACTGGGAGCAGATATGGGTGCGAATGCATTTGATTTTTGTATTCATGTGTGTGCGTTTTAACCGTTAAAGATGCGCAAAGAATTGGGTGTATAAATCTGAAAGGAGCTAACTGTATAAGTTATCAGGGGAAACCCTGCTAATAATGGTCATAAGAGCCAGAGGATGAATTTCACTTGGAGGGGCTGGTCCTGTGATCATCCTCCCCCGTCCTCATTAACAGCTGATGTTGCTTGGGATGTGCAGCCGTGCCTCGGAAGGTTCATGCTAAGTTAAGTTTTGAGCACCCTTGGTTGCAGGAGGCCAGCCACCCCAGCCAAAGCCCTGCATGTCCGGTCAGTAGCTCCACTTTGGGGAAGGCATATCTAAATGCCCTTCCTGCATCTCACAGTTCTGTATTTGGCCCTTCTGAAGATTTGCCACGCCTCGTCTCTAACAGGCTTCATGCTCTAAAACTACTTGAAACAACACGCAAGGGGAAAAGCTTATCGCGGCAGCAACACTGAGCTTCATCCTGGTTCAGAAAGAAAATACACCCTCCTCTCCTTTGGCCAAGCCCTGGTTCTTTTCCTCTTTTTCCTTATTTCTCCCATCTATCTTTTTCTCTCATCCCTACTTCTCTCCATTAGTCTTGCCCTGTGTTTCTCATATTTACACTTTCCATGTTACATTCTCTTTCCCTTTCCTCATCTCCCTCTGTTTCTTATCCTCTTCCTGGCTTTTTTCCTTTAATCCTTCCTCCCGCATTTTCTTTCCATTTCTCTCTATGCCCTTCAGTCTTTTCATATATTCCTGTCGGTGAGAAAGACAGTCACTTGGTTTTCCCAGTTTCTTGATTAGTGTGAAGTTGGCAACGAACATCATTTCAACCCTCTCCCTTCTTCTGAACCATTCACACAACCTGCACAGTTCTCACCAATTTACTGAATATGGTCCATCCTGCTTGTTCTGCCACTGCTGGAAAATCCACTTATACATCTGGCATCAGCTGAGATTTCCCTTTCTGTAAAAGGAGAGAGAGAAAAGAGGAGAAACTGCAAGGCTCACAGCTCCAGGATGGCATCTCTCAGGAACAGCAAGATTTTCAGGGTCAGGGGTGAGGGCAGGAAAGAGAACTGTTTCCGTGGGTTGAGTCTAGAATAGTAATAGACCCCAAAACAGCCCCAGTGCTTTATAACTCTTGCCCAACACCTATTCCCAGCCCAGCTCTCCAAGAGGAATGTCAGGTGTTGACAGAGAGACACGGCCTCTCGGGGACTCTCCAGGGCTTCCCTCCTGACCGAGGGTGCCCAGAGCTTGCATGAGAGTTCTGCTGACTCGGGTCTGTAGCGCCTCCCCTGCGGTCAGGCTTTTGCTTTTCCTTTCATTTCGTTTTAACCCCCCAAACTGCAGTGTTTCTTTAATTGGCTGAAAAATACATATATTTCATTCCCAGACCTTGCATCCTTAGGGCTTCTGTCCTGAAATAAACATATGACGTCGCGGTTTCTCTCTGTGCTTTGAGGTGATGCGCTCTGTGCCTGGTGCTCTTACCTTTGTTCGCATGCGGTGGTGTGCCATGTGCTGGAATCCGCGCCTAAAACCTGTCTGCCTTGGTTTGTGTAGAGATCTCCCAAGGTGGAAGAAGAAGAGGCGGAGAAGACAGAAAAGCAGCCGGACCCACTTCATCAGATCATACTCCACTTTAGCCGCAATGCTCTCACAGAGAGGAGGTCAGCACTGCCGGAGCGCCCTGCTCGTCCCAGGCACAGGCACAGCTGTGTCGACCCCAAACCGTCCTCCCGCAGGTTGCAGTGTGCACAGAGGGGATGCCAGAGTTGAGCAGCCCTCCTGGCTGCTCTGTTCTTGGCCGTCAAGAAACCTCTAGGGGAACTACCTAAGCCCTTTCGTCATAACGCCTGACACTGAGTCTGAAGATGAAGCAGCCTGAAATTGTAACTTCCTCCCTGAATTCCATGTCAAGCCAAGGCTGATTCAGATTTTCACAGTGGTTTCTAAGAATCGGGGGGAGGGAGGGAGTTTCTAATTAATTCACTAGTACATTGAAGATTTATACGGCACTTGGTCTTTCCTGCTGGGTCCAAAGGTAGCCTGCTAAATATTTCCTCCATTCTTTCCAGCAAACTGGAAGACGACCCTTTGTACACCTCCTATGCCAGCATGATGGCCAAGGTACACGTGGGTTTTCTGCCCATTGTCTCAGTCTTTCTATTTCCCTTAGACCTCTTCAGGCACATGAAAGCTGTCCCAGGAAGCAGCAGGCCTGGGACTGGGTCATGGCCTGGGCTCCAGGCCTCGCACAGTTCACGTGCCGTACGGGCAGCATTAATAAGCCACTCTCCCATCATCCTATAGAAACCTTGAAGCTTTGCAGAAACAGTGGGTCTGGTGGCTGGGTTCTCATGATGCTTCTGAACCAGCTAATCAGGGCTTAGGCATCCACTTCATCCTCGTATTTTTACTCAGTGCTCAGAACACGTCCAGCTGTTCAGACACATCTGTAGGTGAAGGAAGTCCGGTACATTTGGAAACAGGCCTAGAGACTACAGGAAGTTCCTAGTGCTCTGGAAGAGATGGAGTGACCAGAGATGACGTTTCTGTGTCACAGAGAGGGACGGTGGCCTCTGGAATGCCAAGTGGTTAAGCAAACTGCTGCTTCTCAAATGGGAGAACTTCATGTCGGGCAGCAAGGGGGGTAGGTTGGGGTACAGGAGCGCCCGTTCCCCTGCCAGCTGCACCACGGGGTCACTTTGGGATTCACAGTCTGGGTTTCCCTAATCTTTTGTCCAAGCCCCTGGTTCTTGTTGAGAAAGGCCAGCTCCCTGTGCTCTTGTCTCTTGATTTACACCAGAACTTCACTAAGTAGAAGAGTTCAGGTCTGTGGTTAAACCCGATGGGTCCCCATTGACTGTGTGATCTCGGCTGTGTTCCCGTTTCTCATTTCTGAACCCCGTGGTAACTGCAAAGGTGGCCTTTATAGTTGA
This sequence comes from Tursiops truncatus, assembly GCF_011762595.2. NCBI lineage: Eukaryota > Metazoa > Chordata > Mammalia > Artiodactyla > Delphinidae > Tursiops > Tursiops truncatus. The sequence continues at coordinate 76,668,569 of NC_047035.1, read as the reverse complement.
ATGTTGCCTGCAGTGGTCCAAATGTTCTTGGTTTTACAGAGTGCTGAGGTCCTGAGGTACCTGTGAATTACATCCTGTCCCCTTCCTCACACAGTAGAGTCTTGTTTACACGGCTCACCTTTTTGTTTTGTTCTGTTTTGTTAGCATCTTTATTGGAGTATAATTGCTTTACAATGGTGTGTGAGTTTCTGCTGTATAACAAAGTGAACCAGCCATACATATACATACAAGGCTCACCTTTAATTTGATTGTCTGTCTCCTCCTCTCCCTGCTGCATGCAATTCAGAGTTGTCAGAGTGGGGAAGACGAAGAAGGGGAGGAAGACAAGGAAAAAACGTTTGAAGTAAGTTCTCACTAAGATGGAAGACAGCAGGAGGGCCTTCAGGGGTGGGTGCTGACATTAGCCACATGGCTCACCCACCACAGGTGTCTGGCGGCAAATACATTAGTTGTGGTTGCTGTCTGTCTCTTGGCTCAGTCAGCAAACGGCCCCACAGCTTTGCTCTTCTGGAAAATCTCCTACCTCTACCCAAGTGTGGTGGTAACAGGGGCCGTAGAAGGGCACATTCAAACGTTCAAAAGTGAAAATTCACAGCGGTAGAGACACTGGATGGTTTTTTGCACCGTTATTCTGTCAACGTACTTAATCACAATCTTAATTTTGAGGCAGTGCAGGACCCTGAATCTCTCAAGATAGAGCGACATGAGTTTACTTGTACTGTTTTACAGACAAAGTATACAACAGTAAAAGTAAATGAAGACGATTACAGTTCTGGAAGGCCTTGACATTCTAGCATCTCATAGCTGGTAGAGTCTCAGTTAAGTGTGGTCTGAGCATTCTGGGTAAGTGGGTGTTTCCTACAGATAAACTCCAGCTGAGCCCTCAGCAGGTTTTCCTGTATGACTGAACATTGAAAGCAAGCGCATTTTAATCTGGGGTCACTTCCTATAATTATAGTATCACAGGGGAACAGACTGTGTTACCTATCAGTACAAAAAGTAGAAAATTCCGCATCGAAAGGTGAGTAAATTATGGGTGGACAGTTTTGGAAAGCTGGACAGCATCGAAAAATAAACTTCCAGAGTCTGTTTTGTTCAAAATTATGTTTGTTGCCTTCTTAGGCAAGTAAAGATTCTCTCTCTCAACTCACCTGACCACGGTGGATTCTCTGGGGGTAAACAGATCTTTTCCCGCTTTTTTTTTTTTTTCTAGGAGAAAGAAATGGAAAAGCAGAAAACCCTCTATCAGCAAGCTCGGCTGCATGAGCGTGGAGCCGCAGAGATGGTCCTTCAGATGATAAGCGCCAGCAAAGGTGATTTCTGGGATTTCTACACGGGCCCCTTAGCTACCACAGAGATGTCACACCATGACGTGACGTCATTATTAACGGGTCCAGGTAAAGCCCAGTAGATGTGATTTACCCTCTGTTTCCTTGGTGATTCAACGGAATCTTTACCACGGCAGGTGAGATGAGCCCCATGGTGGTAGAGACTCTGAAGCTGGGGATCGCCATTCTGAATGGGGGCAACGCTGGCGTGCAGCAGGTAATGGGGGCTTGCAGGAGGTGGGGCAGACTTCCTGGGGTATTTCCATTTGACAGCTGTCACACTTCAGGGAAGAGATGTTGACTCTGCTACAGAGGTGGCCGCCCAGAATCACCTTTGCTGGTGTTTTGTCCTTAGTGACCAGTTATATCAGAGTAACTGGGAACACAGATAAAACCAGGACTAGGAGTCTTTAGACAAAGGTATGCTTAGTAAAGAGGGCTTACCTAGGCTTCAAAAAGAAAAACATTACATTTTTTTCATCATTTCTACAAAAATATGCTCTAGAGGAAGTTTTCTAAGCCTTAGGTTTTTATTTCGACCCTTTCCCTTATTAGCTGCCTTACTGTGAGCAAAAGGGGCCTGATCAGTTAAGTGAGGTTCATAACCCCACACACCTATTGTTCGTTCACTCATTCATTTATTCATTTATTTAACAGCTGTTTAGTGATTGTTGACTATGCACTAGGGCCAGGCTCTCTTCTGTGGGTAGAGGGTGTAGCAGTGAATAATGCAAATAAAAACTCCTGCCATCATGCATTAAATGAGGGAACACACAAAGACATACAAAGTGGAGCGTCTGGCACATGGAGTTCATTCAGCAATCTGATTTGGAACTGGCTACAGGAGATAGAAATGCACTGGTGTCTCCTGAGTACTCCAGGCTCTGGCTAAAAATAAAAGCATCTGTGTGCACAGGAAAATGAAATTTCAAAGACTTTTGGCATTCATAAGGGTTATATCCCAGGGCCTTTGAGAATTTCCAAATCCATGACTACCATTATTGCGTATAATTTTTCCCAGGCTTTAACTCATCACAAACAAATTTCTCATTAAGAACTACCATTTTCAAAGGCACCTCTCACTTTCTGTTCTCTTCCACCATCACCCCATCAGTTGACTTTCTTACAGAGCCCTTTAAAAAAAAAAAAAAAGAAAGAAAATTCTTATTATGTCAGACAAAGTTCCTGGCTTGCCAGTAACAGGGAACAGAGGACACTAAGTCTTATTGTGAGAGAGATACTGAGCTCTCAACTAGGCTCATTAGTAGGTAAGCTCCTTGCTCCAGTGCGTTAAAATCATTGCATGAGCTGTTCAGATTATACCTCAGCAACCGTAAACATTACTACATCCCAGTCCTGGCACCTGTTCCCAAATAGAAGAGGCTTCAAACAGTAAATCTATGAATGTCAAAGATCCACTATACTGTCAATACCAGTGGACCTTTATAAAATAAAACATCTGCCCTAAAATATTCTGGTTCCATAAGTGGAGGGTGGCGCTCAGGCACACTGAAGGTTTAAGTCCACAGGTGGAGTATCTCGATGCTTACCCAGGGTTACAAACCACCATCCTGGATCTGACTCGGTGTACCTGCATGGCTGCCATCTGTCCATCACAATTAGGAGGGTTAGTACGTGTGCCATAGTTTTCATTGTTTTTCCCTTTTAAATGTGTCTCCCTTGCAGAAAATGCTAGATTACCTAAAGGAGAAAAAGGATGCTGGGTTCTTTCAAAGCCTTTCTGGTCTTATGCAGTCTTGCAGGTAAATATGGGAAAACCACCCATAGCATTTTTTTAAAGTTCTTCACTATTCAGGGAAAGGGGAATGGGGTAGGGGAGGGCCACAGAATAAACTGGCTTGTCACGGAATTATTGAGAAAGGAGTACCTACTTCCGAAAGCTAAGAGGATGGGTATTGTTTCCTCCAGCCCTCAGGATTACCTTCAAATAGCATTCAGAGGGGAAAATGTAATCTACACACACACACACACACACACAGACACACACACACACACAGACACACAGACACACACACACACACACACACACACACACACCCCTACCAACACCTGTTTGGTGTTTGAATCGCCCTTACTTCCTTTTTTCTTAGGTTGTTTTATGTGGAGCTGAGTGAGTTTCTCTTAAACATGTATGCTCATAAAAGTCAAACTAGAAAAGAACGGAAAAGAGGAGGAATCCCTCAGTATGACTCAAGGCTATGTGTTCGTTAGACCCATTAGGCATTTTGTTAATCCTTAACAGTTCTTTCAGCCTGAATAGATATTTTGTGGGTACATATTTTGACACATCCATTCTGACAGAGGCACATCCTGACGTGGGAACATTTTGACATTGTCTGAAAAACAAAGCATTAAACTTTCCATTTATATTACCCAGTGGCGTAAGCCTCCCCTCATGGCTGAACCCTCTGACAGATGAACAATAGGTAACCAAAAGTCGTAAGGTTACCATACTTGCTCATTTCAGAAACAAGCCAGCAATCTTTCTAAGAAAAGTGTCAGCTTGTTCTCCGAGATTCATATGTATTTTGAACCGTCTACAACTCATTCTGAAAGAAGTCAAAGTTATAATTATCTAGCTCGTTTGCCTCCAATTAATAATTCTTAAACTTGGAACGTTAGTCCAATTGAAAATTTGGAGGATGGATGTTCTTTTTTTGGTGGACCGCATAATATTGCTAGTCGTATTGGATTGGGTAAATGTTGTACCCTGGGGTTATACGGAGCATATTTGAGCATATTTGAGTACAATCCCTTGTCCTCAGCTCCATTTTTCCCCCACCGACAGCCAATTCATTTATTACCTCCCTCAGGAAAAGAAAATGTAATATTGCCAGACCTGACTCACTGAGGGTGAAATAGTACATGTGGACTCAAAGATGGCGAAAATCAAGGCAGTTCAGTCCCGTATTGCTCATGATATTCTCGATTAACTTTCTAAGAGTTCTCTTGGTAGTCTGTAGTACTTCATATTGCTAAGCTAATTTATAATGATGGCTTAGAGGGACAGGTGACATACCCTTAGAGGCCAACTGAATTCTAACAGAAGTTTTAAGGTATTTTAATGGTTTTTTGCTGATTATAAAAATAATGTGTATTTGTAAAATGGTTAAGCATTGAAGAAACCAGAACATTTGAAATGGGGATTTCGGGATGGAGTAAGGGTCAGAAATGTCCACCGCACAGATTGTCTCCTGAATCAGCAGTGATGCTTCAAAGCAGCTATGTCCAAATGTCCTGGTTCCGTATCCTCCTCCCAAAATCAAAGGATAATTTTGTATTATCAAGCAGACCCTTTTTATAGCAAGGTCTGGGGAAAACCAATATAATGGCAGTAGGAATTTTCACTTTCTCTTTAAAAGTCATCTAAATTACAGAACATATGTGACTCCCTAAAAGGGGAAAAGGGGTGTTGGATTTTTCCCCAAAGTCTTTCCAATCCAACAGTCATTTCCTTTGCCCAGTGATAAAAGGAAGAGGAGCTTTTGCAGAATCTTACTGGACTCAGCCATAAGCTTCTCTAAGGTCTATATTCTTGTGAAACTTTGTGGTCTTATGTTCCATAAAATCTTTTTTATTGGCTAAGGAGTTAGACCCTATTAGAGAAATGGAGTGAGCCCCAGTTGGAAATCACACGATCATTATTCTCATTATAGCTTTGCGGTTGTCCTAGAGGTTCCTGGCTAAGCAGGTTTTGTTGGTGGCTGTGGCTGGGAAGGTTGTGGAAGGTGAGGACAAAAATGAAAGCCAACTTGTCACAGGTTCAGGAGCACCTAGGGACACCATTGCCTCTAGAAAGCGTGATCTTGGCTACTTTTGGCTCCTGAATGATAGAATAAAAGGGTGTGGCCCTTCAAAATCTGAAACTTTGGGGCTTCCCTAGTGGTGCAGTGGTTGAGAGTCCGCCTGCCAATACAGGGGACGCGGGTTCGTGCACCAGTCCGGGAAGATCCCACATGCCGCGGAGCGGCTGTGCCCGTGGGCCATGGCCGCTGAGCCTGCGCGTCTGGAGCCTGTGCTCCGCAACGGGAGAGGCCACAACAGTGAGAGGCCCGCGTATCGCAAAAAAAAAAAAAAAAAAAATCTGAAACTTTGTAGCTCTCTCCATCAGTATTCATCCTAAGCACTAAAAGCCGCTATTCCTTGTGATTCTCAGAGAAAGTAGGTTAAATGTGGAAGGTGAGCATGAATTAGTACAGTTTAAAGTAAACTTTCCCTTAAGAAATCTTAGAAACAGATTATTCCTTCTTGATTTGGAAAGCCTTTCTAAATCTTCGTCCATAAGCAGGGACTCAAACTGGACAAACAGTGACAATCACATACATGTTTCTGACCCCTGTCCTTGCACATGGCAAGGGCTGTGAGCTCCAGGCATCCTTGGACAACACGGCTTAGCACGAACCCAGGGAATCATTAGACTCTCAACCATACCACAATACGTTGGCACATTTATGATAATGCAAGGACAGGGTATTCTTAGTTGATGGGTTCATTGATGTTAAAAACCCATTTTCCCAGTGCGTGTAGCCCTGAACCTTGTTTTCTTTCGTCTGTTGCAAGTGTCCTTGATTTGAATGCATTTGAGAGGCAGAATAAAGCTGAAGGCCTGGGGATGGTTACTGAGGAAGGAACACGTAAGTAACTGATGAAGGTGAAGGCTTCTCTGTTTCCAATTCAAATCCTAGTTAACCATTTCTGGTTAGAGCCCCTGTTCACTGCTGCTTCATCTCCAAGGACTTGCTCCATTTCAGCAAGATGTTTCCATCCATAGTTTTGATAAGGCATATCCAGACTGATGTGTTCACAGAACCAGTATTAGCTAAAGAGAGTCTGTCTTGACGTCTGTGGTTTTCTTACTCTGTATCCTTCTGTTTTTCTCTTAACGGCTAGTCATCGTTCGTGAGCGTGGTAAGTTTGAGTTTCCGGCCCGAGCTCCTACCGTGTGTGTGAGTCCCAAGAGATCTTATTTAATCGGCTCAGCACAGACACATTTTCGGCTTGGTGGTTGCATGTTGAGTTTAACTCAGCAGTTTGTTGTTTAATTAAAGAAGTGTCTTCCATCTTCCAAAGCATGTGTTATGGACTGTGAATCATTACTGCCTAGCTGTTTTCCTTCCAAATGCATCCCGGGGCTAACAATTCTAGCTTTGTTGGGTGTTGCCTCAGTTCCAGTTTTAATTGGGTCTGTCACCATTCATCCACAGTTCCCTCTCCACGCTGTTCTGACACAGCTCCTTTAGCATTTTTGCAGTCATGTGTGGTGGAAGGTATTCTATGTTGAAAAGCCAAACAGATGCTCACCAGTGTTCTGTGTTTTCAAGGTGAAAAAGTACTCCAGAATGATGAGTTTACACGAGATCTCTTTAGATTCCTACAGTTACTTTGTGAAGGACATAACAGTGGTAAGTGGAACAGATTTGATTTGTCAAGGGACAACAACATTCAGGTACAAAATTTTGATTCATTTCAGGTTGCCACATTTAATACAGCCAGTTGCTAATTTAAGAACAACAGTTAATCCATTCCTTAATAAGAAACCCTATGTAACATGGCCTTTAACTTCATGGCTAATGTTATTTAGTGCCACCCAGGCTAAGTTGCTTCCAGAATCTTCAGATATTGAAGCTAAACACCCACCCCTTGCTGTCAGGTCCCTCAGGGCTCATTAAGTCCAGTTTCTGGTGCCGCTGGGAGGGGAGGGCTCAGGGCAGTGCTCTGTCCTTCAGGACCTAAACAGTGTGCCCTTGTAAGGCTTTTCACATGGTGAGTCTCTTCTGAGCTCAGCTGAGAAGAAGCTTAGAGCCACCTGCTCTGCAGGGATGGACTCTGACCCAACCCTGGTGTTCTCAGATTTCCAGAACTTCCTGCGGACTCAGATGGGCAACACCACCACCGTGAACGTCATCATCAGTACCGTGGACTACCTTCTGCGTCTGCAGGTGAGTGGGCGTTGGATGGTAGTACACCTCACATACACTTCCAGAAGCTAAAGACAGTTACACAGCCTCAGGGACGGCCCAGGATACAGTCCAGCCTCAGTAAGGAAGGTCTTGTAATCTTATGTCCACACACTTACGGGAAGTCAAACACCTAAATGTGAGTTTGAAGACGGAAGTCGGGGGAGTGGTTATCTACCAAATCTTCTGTTATAAACTGCTGATTCACTTTAGTTTTGCCAGTGTAAGCTTAGCCACAGTACTCCAGGCAAGCTGTGCATGGGAACAGGCTTTCACTAGGAAAAAGAGGTACAGAAAGCGGGAATAAGATGGGTCCACAAGTTCTTAGTGTTGAGACGTCATCTGGTTGAATGGTTTGAAGGAAAATCCAAATAATGTCAAGAAAATCTGCACAAACATAAAAAGGATGCCCTCTTCTCTTTGCTGATTCCTCAGCCTGGTTCTGCCACTCACCAGTTCCTGACCTGGAGCAGTCTGTTTAACCTCCTGGTGTCCAATTTCCTCATCTATAAAACGAGTAGTCCTGTCTCATTGAAAATGAGTAGTACTGTCTCATTGGGTGGTGGTGAAGATGGAGAGGTTTAATACGTGTAACGTGCTCAGAACGATGCCCGGCACTTACGGTGTCAGCTATCATGTTGCTGCTGCAATCATGATTATTTGGATGATCAATATTATCTTTAACGTACATTTTTCATTGTGAATAAATTGTCCTATAACATGGTCACCCAGGTCCAGCTGAACGCTGCCCTCTCTTCTATGTGTTCTTTCCTGCGGAGGGGGAATATCTGTACTTAAAAGGTGCTCGGGATCAGATACCTCTGTGCTTCTTCACAGAGTCCCAGGCTCCTGTCATAACAAAGGGGTCACAGAAATGTAGGACGCTCTTGTACCCTTCCCGAACATTGGGTTTAGCTTCATGGACTGAGAAATACTAAACCCTCTCACTATGTGAGAAATACCAAACTCTCCTTTTTTGTTCTTAGGAATCAATCAGTGACTTCTACTGGTATTATTCAGGGAAGGACGTCATTGATGAATCTGGACAGCACAATTTTTCCAAAGCCCTGGCGGTCACCAAGCAGATTTTCAATTCTCTTACGGAATACATCCAGGTATGTGCTATAGAGCGCATGCCTGAGAACAAAGAGAACATCTTTAACCTTCCCATGTTCTAATTCCCTACAGAATACTTGGCTGCATATGTGGACTGTGCATCCAGCTATAGCACTGACGATATTCCTCACCTATAAATAGAAACCAGTGGTACCTACACTCTACGAGAAGCTGTAGTTTACGGACCCCACTGTGACCTGTGAATAGCAGTGTCACACTTTATCTGCATTTATCTGGTTAACATTTTGCCTTCCCTCCTAGTTTGAAATCTTTTTGTCAACAGAAGATTTCTTATTCGTTTTAAAATTCTTCATTTTTAGCATGTGTGGCACATCAGAGGTGTTCAGTAAGCATGGAGAGTGGAGTGGAGGAATGATTGATAGCATGAAGGAATAAAGGGACAAGTGGTATTATCTTGAGCCTTGAGATTAAACACAGGATTCATGAGAGCCTACCAATTTGTCAGAAATTCACTCTATGGAAAAGGTAACTTCAGAAGCACATAAACTAAGTGCAGTGGCAGTCACATCAACAGGTAAATTTCAGGTTGAACATCTCACAGCAATCTTTCTCTGTTCACAGCATTCTCTACTCATTGCCTACAGTGGTCTAGCTACTGTGAAAAGGAGTAGAGGACGTCCTCAGGCAGAATTTGCTGTGAAATTGGTAGCCATATCATGGTGCTCTGTGATGTAATATAAGATTTTTTAAGATCTATATGTTGAGCCAACTGGCACACTCAGATCATATTTGCTTACTAAAATAAACACAAGACTAAGACTTGAAAAGAAGGATTTTAAGGAAGATATTGATCCATGCTTTACTCAAGGATTGTAAGAACATAGGGAGATAAACCTAGGAACAGGTGACTGAGCTGAAGTTTCACAGCGTGTGAAATACGTAGGAAGGTCATTGAACTGATCTGACAAGCATCTGATTTGCTCTCTGCAGAGCCCATCCTAGTCTCCAGAACTTCCTATGGAGCACTTAACCCAAATGTAAAAGAAAAGTGTATCTGGGGTGAATGTGAGTTTTTTTCAACAACCAGTTTTGTTTCAACAAAGAATCTAGAGGCTTCTAGGGATCAGACACCAAATGTACATGAACAGTGTTTTTTAAACAAGCTTACTTGATTTAGGGACGCAGGCAAAATTTCTCCTGCTCACCTCTTCCCTGGGAATTCTGCCAAGCCTTTTCTAGAACTTGATACTAGAACACCAGTACCAGTGTTCCTTTTGAAAGTTTGTGGAAGCGGGATTTGGAGAGTGATTAAAGTGTAGAAAAATATAGGAAAAAGCTATAAGGAAGAGTTAAGGATAAAGAACATAGGCAGAATGTGACAAAAGACTCTAAATGTATAAAATACATATATATAAAACAGCCTCACTCAAGAGGTAGGGAATAAGGTGCTGGCCTAAGAAACTTTGGAAATGAGTACAGTCTGAAAGACCAAAGGCAAAAGGAGCTATACATAAGCACTTTGGTTGATGAAGTTTTTCCCATGTGGATATGTGTTAATAATTCTGAAACCATTATACATATATAATGGAAGTGAACGAGGTTTCTCACTGTTGGAGTGGGGAGTTACAGAGGAGCAAGCAGAGGAGATAGAAGATCCCTGTGGGAATGAATGAGAGTCAGAGACATTTGTATGCTAAACTCATGTTCAGCTTAACATAGATACAAATGGTTACATATGGAAATATTTATGGAGATGTGTATACACGTGGATTAGGACAACACACATATTTCTGCTGCTCTGTCAGCCAGGAGGACCTAAAAAATGATGCCCCAGTAGCAACAAGCACAACTAGAGCCCAGATCTTGGTTTCTAATACCATTGAAAGGAAATAGGGCTCCGTAGAGAAATGGCTGATTCTAGAACTAGGGCTGGAAACATACAGGATGAGCCTGGAGAATGCTATAGTGCAAGAGAATGCTAAAAAAAAATGATGGGGGTATGTCAAAGGGATACAGGAGCCAACTGAAAGAGCTCCCAATGGCCAAAACTGGAAAAATTAGAGCTACAAAAGAAAGTAAATAAAGTAGTACTGCATTATAACCCAAAGCATAAAATGAATGTGTGGCGTCCATACTGATATAAATAAATGATTAAATAAATAAGAAAGAATAGACAACTCTCCATTCAGAAGAATTTCAAGTAACTTATTTTTAAAAAGAAGAGAAAAGAAACAGTGGTTCAGTAATGATCTTCCAAAATAGGAAAGGCTATTGACATGGAAAATGCAGACTGGTCATCAAGTCATCCATCTATGTCTGGCTTTCAGAAAAGATAGAGATGATGTACCTGACATTTAGGTTAATGATAAGAAAATCCTAAAAGTAGTTGAGCATTAGGAATGTAATTCAGATTTTTTCACTTAAGTAGATAGCCCTGTGGTCATCACATCTAACATGCAACTTTGCCTGCAAACAACGCGTGCACAGGGGCCTGGTTTTCAAATTGTGCCCCTTGGAACCCTGGAGTTCCTCAGAACCCCTCTTAGGCCAAGGTGTGGGCCAGAGTCGGCAGTAGTACCCTTCAGTCCTGTTTCAACCAGAGCATTTACCTCTTAAATAATGTTCTCTAGCATAAGAACGGAAGCTAAAAGAAAATCTCTGAAAATCACCGCACTGTGACATTCCTAGTGATTTTTCCTAGAAATAGGATCTTAGGATTGGGCGGGGCGGCGGGGGGGACCCGATGGAGTGGGGAGAAAAGTAATATCCTGGGAAAATACTGAGCTGCAAAATATGTGACCTTTGGAAAGAGCTCTCTACTTATCTGAGCTGATGTCAAATGCCCTTACTAGGGCAAGTTTCAGAGCAGCTGGTGATGCTCCAGTGAAATAAGAATGTCCTCCTCTCCGTAGGGCCCCTGCGTTGGGAACCAGCAGAGCCTTGCTCACAGTAGGCTATGGGATGCAGTGGTCGGCTTCCTCCATGTATTTGCTAACATGCAGATGAAGCTCTCTCAGGTACTGTGGCCCGTTCCCCGTTCCCGACGTGTGGTTGGTGTGAAACGCTAAGTCAATCCCCACCCCCTGGTCTTCCCATTGTGGATGTAGCTGCTTGACGAAATGATTGGAAAAACCATGCAGATCAGGTCTCATTTTTAAAATGAGGGCCTAAGTGGGAGATAGGAATGCATACCTGCGGGAGTCGGGGGTGGGCGGGGGTGTCCCAGACAGGCTTTTGCATGAATGCAGCTTTCTCCCTTGTGTCCTTTTCATAACAGCCTCAACCCTTGCTTTTTATGGTGCTAATCCCTTTTGCTTCCTTGTCACTGTTTTGCAATTTATGCACATGATCTACCCCCCCACCCCCACCCCCCCCCACCCCGTCTGCTCTGTCAAATGTCTGCATGTCTCTGTAATTCACATCTCCCTTCTCTGTCACCTTTGCTTCCCCTCTTCCCCATCTCTGCCTTTCCTTCTCACTCCCCATCTCTCTGGCAAGATGAATCGGAATCGCTCAGAGCATTTATTATGAACAAATAAATGTAGCGTCTGTAGTAGTCGATGGCCTCTCTCCATGGCAACACATGAGGGAGAACTTCAGGATATGTTTCAGGCTGCTCAGAGTAACATTGGCAGCGTTAATTTAAATAATATGTATCTAAAATTGTCAAGGCTGTCACATCTGCCTCTCTCTTCTGGAATGTGCTATTTACCCCTTTCATTTTTCCCCTTTTGACTCTGGCCTTATGGGAGGAGAGAGTTCTTGGGAGGGCTGCCGATTTATCAGCCCAGTGGGGCAGTGCGGTGTAGAGGCTCCAGAGGCAGGATCCTGACCCTGCCACCTCCTCACTGGTGTCTTCTGGGAAGTCACTTCCCCTTTCCGGTTTTTGCTTTCATCATCTATAAGATATTGGGAGTTAAAATAGACGCCCTTTGAGGGCTCTTCTAGCTCTGGCAATCTGCACCTCTCTGATGTTTTGTGGGCAGCTGTGACACACTCCAAAGGTGCTAGAAAATCCTTTGAAGTCTGAAGGGCCAGAGAACTATGTCTTTGTGAGAGAGAGTCTGGAAAAGAAGTGTGGCCCAGAATGCGTTTTCTAACCTCACCCTCAGATTCCCCACCTCAGATCTTCCAAGGCTTGTTTTGCTTCTGTGACATAGGTATCAAGCCCGGAGCTCACTTGGCAATGCCCCATCTGCAATGCTGAAATGAAAACCAAACAGACTGGTATCAAAACCATCCGGAGGAATAGCCTCGATGATATATTAATAACATTTTAAGGGACCACTGGCACCCAGATCACCACCAATTAGAATCAGGAGAACCTAAATTAAGAAAGAAAGGAGAACCCAGTTGGTGATTAGAACCTTGCTACTTTAATTGGATTGCAGTAGTATTCCCCAGAAGCTCACTGGTAATGCTTCTGTATGAAAAATGGCAACCTAAGCTACTAGAGATACCTAACGGCTCTCTGGTGGATTGGGTCGTTCAGTAGTTTTGGACAACAATTGGTATATCTGCCACGTTGCGTTAATAAAAGGAAAACCGTAAAGGAACTCTTTTGTATGAACCCTGCTGCAGCGAGCCTCCCGATGCTACAAAGAGAGGATGCTAAGGCATCCGCATTCACCATGAGAAGGGAGCTCATTCTGGAGATGGATGTAGCCTTCACCTGACCTTCCCAGAGCAGGCTCTCCTTGCTCACTGCCCCGTACTTTACTGAGGGATCAGATAGCTCAGGGGTATCTCCTGTTTCTGTTCTAGGATTCCAGTCAGATCGAGCTGCTGAAGGAACTCTTGGATCTCCTTCAGGACATGGTGGTGATGCTTCTGTCCCTCCTGGAAGGTTGGGCTGTTTGGTATAACTAGGCAATCACACGACTGTAATTGGTCCAAGCACTAACCGTACTAATCACGCAGATTGTCCTTCTGGCAGGTCATTGATGCCATATGACATTGGTTAGAAAACCAAATTTTCAGAAACAAAAAAATGAGTGAGGGGCACATGGTCTGATGGACAAAGCCTGAAACCAACTCATTTTATCTCAGTAGGAAAGCCAGAATGAACTGGGGAAAACCTCCAAGCTTTGCTTTTCCCTATCCTCTCCCTCTCCCCATTGCTTTTTCGATACATCTGGCTGCCAGTGTGTATGCCAGCCATCTAGTTGGGCACCCTCCTAGGTCTAAGGGGATTAGAGGGGCACCACTTATCCCTATGTGTCCCTGATAATCTGATAATGAAACCACTCTCCAGGCCCCAGGCCAGACGAAAGGCACTGGCGTGGCCATCTCCTCCTTCCCTGTGTTTCTTTCCCCCTTGGCTCCTGGTGGTGTAGTCTTTATGGCTTGCTGCTCCCTCCTACCCATTTCCAAGTCATCACGGTCAGAAAAGAGCTGACCGATTTGGCATATAAGTCTTCTAAGAAATATCTGCCTGACCAGTTACATGATGACATGGGTTTATTTATGTATCTGTATGTCTTTTTGAACCTGCCTCACAGGGAATGTGGTAAATGGAACTATTGGCAAGCAGATGGTTGACACACTGGTAGAGTCCTCTACCAATGTAGAAATGATCTTGAAATTCTTTGACATGTTCTTGAAACTTAAAGACTTAACTGGCTCAGACACCTTCAAAGAATATGACCCCGATGGGAAAGGGATCATCTCCAAAAAGGAATTCCAGAAGGCCATGGAAGGGCAAAAACAGTACACGCAGTCGGAGATTGACTTTCTCCTTTCGTGCGCAGAAGCGGATGAGAATGACATGTTTAATTACGTTGACTTTGTAGACCGGTTCCACGAGCCGGCCAAGGACATAGGGTTTAACGTGGCGGTGTTATTGACAAACCTCTCCGAACATATGCCAAATGATTCTCGCCTTAAGTGTCTGTTGGACCCAGCCGAAAGCGTACTCACTTACTTTGAACCGTACCTAGGACGCATTGAGATCATGGGTGAGGCCAAGAAGATTGAGCGTGTTTATTTTGAGATCAGTGAGTCCAGTCGAACTCAGTGGGAGAAGCCCCAGGTGAAGGAGTCTAAGCAGCAGTTCATCTTTGATGTCGTCAACGAAGGCGGAGAGCAGGAGAAGATGGAGCTGTTCGTGAACTTCTGTGAAGACACCATCTTTGAGATGCAGTTAGCCTCACAGATCTCAGAATCGGACTCAGCCGACAGGCCGGAAGAGGAGGAGGAAGAAAATGAAGACTCTTCCTATACGTTAGAAGTTGAGGGTGAAGAGGACGACAAGGCTTTTGAGTGTGCCTCTGCGTTTGCCGTGGCCTGTGCCTCAGTGAAGAGAAACGTGGCCAACTTTCTGAAGAGGGCCACCCTGAAGAACCTCAAGAAGCAGTGTAGGAAGGTAAAGAAGATGACTCTGAAGGAGCTGGTGAAGGTGTTCTTCTCTTTCTTCTGGACGTTGTTCGTGGGGCTCTTCCACTTGCTCTTCGCCATACTGGGAGGAATCTTTCAGATTCTCTGGAGCACAGTGTTTGGAGGGGGCCTCATAGAAGGCGCAAAGAACATCAGAGTCACAAAGATCCTGGGTGACATGCCTGACCCAACCCAATTTGGTATCCACGATGATGCAATGGAGGCTGAGAGGGCAGAAGTGCCCGAGCCAGGTATCGCCACGGAACTCGTGCGCTTCGTAAAGGGGGAGAGGGGAGATGCGGAAATTATGTCAGATCTCTTTGGACTCCAGTCAAAGAAAGAAGGTGGCTCAAAGCATGGGCCTGAAGTGGGTTTGGGTGACCTCTCTGAGATTACTGGCAAGGATGAACCCCCCACGTTAGAGAGTACTGTACGGGAGAAAAGGAAAGCACAGGTAAGCATGATTTGTTTCTATCATCTTTCTTTATCCCTAGAAAAAGACTTGCCACTCTACCTTGCCGTCAGTACTGACACCAGTTCCTAGGAGGCAATGTTGTGTTAGACACCAGCTCATCTGTGATTACCCTGATCTGATAATTCCAGCTCTGCCGTGTCTGGAGAGAGGAGACTTAGGTGGTTGTCTCAATATCTAATTGCTGAATGGTCTTCCAGTTTACATTGTAGAGTTCAAACAGGATGGTCCTTGACCCTCAGCTTGCTTCCACACCTTTATTAGGTTAGTTCTCAAGGCGCACAGGTTCATTCAGTAACTGAAAGCATAGAAAACCAGGTATAGCATACGAGGAGACCTTTCTGGTGAGATAAACTTCTGCAGTATCCTAAAAGGTCCAGACGTTATCATATGATTTAGTACAGTGCCCAGTGAGTTTTTTCATGCTTGGGACATTTTCATCCTTGTGATGCAACCACTAGCCAGTTTGGACTTTGAGTCAGTCAACTAGATTAAGATAGCAGTAATTCAGAGCCCTTTGGCCATGGAAAGTTCTGGGCGTTGCAGCATCCAACTCACAGCATCATTCTAGCGATAAAGAGAGTATGGAGAGAAATGTAAAGAGATCAGAGCCCAAAGTCAACCTTTATTCATTTTGTTAAAAATAAATAAAGTTATTTATTTATTTATTTATTTATGGCTGAGTTGGGTCTTTGTTGCTGCACGGCGGGCTTTCTCTAGTTGCGGCGAGCGGGGGCTACTCTTCTTTGTGGTGCACGGGCTTCTCATCGCGGTGGCTTCTCTCATTGCGGAGCACGGCCTCTAGGCGCGCGGGCTTCAGTAGTTGTGGCACACGGGCTTCAGTAGTTGTGGCTCACGGGCTCTGGAGCGCAGGCTCAGTAGTTGTGGCACACAGGCTTAGTTGCTCCGCAGCATGTGGGATTTTCCGGGACCAGGGCTCAAACCCGTGTCCCCTGCACTGGCAGGCGGATTCTTAACCACTGCGCCACTAGGGAAGCCCCTTTATTCATTTTTTACATGAATGTTTATTGAATAGTTAATATGCACTTGTCACCATTTTAGGCTCTGGGAGTAGAGTGGTGAATGAGAAATGTATCGTCCCTATAATTTAGTGGAAAAGATAGACATTGGACAGGTCAGTACAAGCATGAAGAACATTAGGAAGTCTATCAGGTGCTATGGAAATGTATAGGAGAGATGTCTCACCTGGGTTAGAGAGTCAGGGAGAGAAGTACCAGAATCATAAGCATTCTGACAGAATTTATTTATTGTTTTGCTCCCTGATGTCACCCAGGGCCTAGAACAGAGTTTGATACATAAAAGGGACTCATTCAAGGCCCGCTACATGCCAGGCTGTGTTCCTAGCATATGAGAATACATTGATTAACAAAAGAGACAACACTTTTGTTTCAAAGGAGCTTAATTTCTAGTGGAAGAAGACAACAACTAATTATCATTTTTGACATATGCTAAAATAAATGAACAAGGTCGTGTGTTACAGAATGAATGTGGGCCCTACTGTAAGTAGGATACTCAAGGAGCATCTGCAAAGGTATCATCTGAACCAAGTCCTGAAGAATGGCAGGCCCACCAAAAGCCAGGGCAGTCATATTCCAGGCAAATGATATGGCATGTGCCAAGGTCCTGGTGCAGGGAAGGATTTGGAATGTCCCAGGAAAGGAACGAAGGTCTGAATGTTTGTGCTGGAAATGAGTCAAGTGATGCAAGGTGAAAATGGAGAGAAAGGCCATGATCATGTAGGCCTTATAGGCTTTGGTGTTAGGGAGCTTGAATTTTATTCTAAGTGCAATGGTCATCAATCAGAGGGATTGGGGTGATGGAAGAGAATTGAAGATACTGTCTGATGGACGCAGGTTCTGGATTGGACCTGTGTTCCATCTCTCCCCAACCCCGTGAAGCAGTAGGACCACTGCCACGGGGCACTGACAATGTCCTAGCAAAAGTTTTTTCTTTGGGTTGAATAATAACAGGGCGGTTATGTTTTCAAGCTTGAAGTCTTTGTCTTATCACTCTAGAGCAGCTTAATATATAGCAGGACATCTGTGTTCTGTGATCCTGAGAAAAGCAGAAGCATAAGGAGAGAAAGCCGTTGGGACTTCTGACCATGGAGAGCAAAATGGCCAGTGATACGGCTCATCACCATGAACTCGTTTATTTTGAGGAAAGTTTGACCGATTGTTATTTTTGTCTAGGCAGCAGAGACGAAAGCAGCTCATGAAGCCGAAGGGAAAGTGGAGTCTGAGAAGGCAGAGTAAGTTCTTGGTGGCATGGACTGTTCTAACTGCTGTGCTTAATCGTTCTTGATGGTAACCGCCATTTTGTTGTTATGGTAAATAGAAAGCTTGATTTCTATTAATATAAGAAACAGATATTGTGCAGGCCCTGGATATATTTCTTTTTTTTCGTTTTTATGGCTGAGTAATATTCCATTGTGTGTGTGTGTGTGTGTGTGTGTGTGTGTGTGTGTGTGTATCTCTTCTTTATCCATGCAGCTATTGACGGACACTTCAGTTGCTTCCATATCTTGGCCATTGTAAATAATGCTGCTGTGAACACTGGGGTGCATGTATCTTTTGGAATTACTGTTTTCGTTTTCTTTGGATGTATACCCAGGAGTGAAATTGCTGGATCATACAGGAGATCTATTTTTAGTTTTTTGAGGAATCTCCATACTGTTCTCCATAGTGGCTGCACCAATTTACATTCCCACCAACAGTGCACGAGGGTTTCCTTTTCTCCAGATCCTGTCCAGGACTGGTTATTTGTTGTCTTTTTGATGATAGCCATTCTGGCAGGCGTGAGGTTTTGTGGTTTTGTTTGCATTTCCCTGGTAATTAGTGATGGTGAGCATCTTTTCATGTGTGGATACATTTCTTTTTACCCCATCTATACAATAAACACAGTCTAATAATTTTGTTCCCTTTAGACTCCAAATAGTAGATCAGAGTTTCACCATCTGACCGAGCAAATTATCAAACACTCACACTTAGCAACTTCATATAATGTTCATGATGGTGATATCTAGTAATTACTGAATAACTGTGACATACCAGGCCTTTTGCTAAGCTCTTTTGTACAATATCTCATTTAATTCCTACGACAAACTCAGAAGAATAGGTACTATTGGTAATGCCCATGAAAGCCTAGAAAATAAAGGACAACATTTCTGAAGGGGAAAAAGGTTGGTAAGGCTAAGTTCAGAAGAACTTGTATATAACTGATGTACACCTGTGACTGTGGCTCATCAAAGCAGGCACCGCTCCTAAATACAAAGTTGACATCCAAGCACTATGGGTAATAAAGACCTGAGGTCCCCACCCTCAAGGAATAATACATCTCCCACCCCCAGCCAAGATTTCTCTTTAGCTTCCCTGCCAGGGCCAGGCCTCCCCCTCCCCTCCGTGATGAGTGGGCTTCTCATTCCTGCAGCACGGAAGATGGGGAGAAAGAGGACACAGCCAAAGAAGAGCAGGCTGAGGCCGGGTGGGCAGATGCGACCAAAAGGAAGAAGCGATGGTGTGGCCAGAAAATTGAGAAGCCTGAAGCCTTCATGGCCAGTTTCTTTAAAGGGCTGGAAATCTATCAGACCAAGCTGCTGGTGAGTGCTCTGGCCCTGGCCCCGCTCGGGTGCAGGCGCTGGCCTGGGCGGACCTCGGAGAAGCGGCCACTGACTTTGTTTCACGTTTGGTTAGTTGTTCTTCCTCGTCTTTCTCATTCCTCTTCTTTCCCTCTTCTCGATTATCTGTCTGTCCCTTCTGTGTTGGAGGGAAAGGAAAAGGGAAACGGCAGGTGCTGCAGCCCCTCTACCCCGCCCTCCCTCTAGAAGATCTGCTCCTTTACGTGTGCTAGGTGGGGACTTGGCCCATCCTGGTCCAAAACTTCAGAAGTAGTGCGATCATTCAGATGCAGAAAGAACATTCCTGTGTTGTGTCAGGTTCTCACACTAGTCCTCAAAAGCTTTGTTACTCCACACACCCTCAGCCCAGCTTGTAATATCCTTTCTCTGGCAAATTGCCCACTGAGGCACAGTTGCTGAAAGCCAGGACTACACCTCCCAGCACCATTGGTGGGAGCCCCCCTCCACGGAGAGGGTGAGAGCTTCCCCAAGCAGCTACCATTCCAGGCCTCAAGTGTCGATTTTTCCCGGGAAGATGGCAGTAGGTATGGGAATGGTTCCCCCTAAAAGGGGAGAGGCAGAAGCGCTGGGTCTGTGACTTACAAAGAGACAGAGACTCTCAGCCTCAGTCTGGCTGCAGCCAGGGTGGGAGCTTCAGGGGTCTTCGGTGGGCCTAGATCACTCATAATTTCCAAATGGGCCGCTTACTTGCTGTGTGGAGGGTACACGCACACGTGTGCACACGTACCTTCATAACAGCATGAGTCCTGTGCTGGCGGCGTGTTTAGGCATTTGCTTCCCTGAGGTTTAAACCAGAGCAGGGTTCCCTTGAGCATCATTCTAAGCAATTTTTAAAAAAATCATCCATTTTGGTCCCCCCAAATAAGTTGTAAGAGGGCCAGGACAGTCCTAGATGAGTGGTTACCAAAGAGTGGGAGTCGTCCTGTGTAAACTTCTAATCAGAGAAGATCATCTGTGTGAAAGAGGGAAGGTCCTTCTCCCTGCCAGAGCTCTTCTACTTCTGCCTGTCCTTTTCTTTTCAGCACTACCTGGCCAGGAATTTCTACAACCTGAGGCTCCTTGCTCTGTTTGTAGCCTTCGCTATCAACTTCATCCTGCTCTTTTACAAGGTGATACTTCATTCAGGGGGTATTTGGTGAATAGATTATATACTTTTTAAAAAGTAATAGAGGTTATGCTCTTAATTCAAGCAAAAACTTTAAGGAAATTTCTAAGACACTGGCTCCTAAAAAAAGGACACTGTCTTTAGCAGTGGGAAGAACAGAGAGACGGGTTGTAAGGGAAGCCAGTTAGGGCACCATTTCAATCATTCAGGCTTGTTTTAGTTACTACTTAATTCTTCAGACATTTGTTGGGTGTCTACAATGGGCTAGACCCTATATTAGGAGCTGTAAGGTATTTCAAACTGAATGATAAATACAGTTCTTTCCCTGAGGAATAAGGTAACAAAGAACCATGATAGTTGGCACGTGTGTTAGAATTATTATGAAGGAAGAATTAATAGGAGTTGGTTTCTGGATGTGGAAGACAGGGACTCATCAAGATAAATGAAGATTTTGAATGTTGGTAAGTGGGTCCTGTACACTGTAGATGCATAATAAATGTTAGTAGAATGAACTAATGAATGCTGTAGGTCCTGGATTCTTTTTTGGCATCGTCTTTAACTGGCTATTCTGTCTCTTGCCTCTCTCCCTTCCTATTGAAAACCACAAATCTAATTTTTATAAAACATGCTCTTATCCACATCAATAGTGCACTTGATAAACTAATGGCTTGCTGTTGCCCATAGCGGAAAAATGGAAGTCTGTAGAGGGGTATGGCGAAGGCTAGCTTTAAACACAGGGAGAGGTTGAGGTGACTCAGCCATGCATGTGGAGACAGCCAGCAAGCAGCTGGACATGCACGGTAACAGCCTCAAAGGCGCCAATTTGGGAGTCACTGTGTAAGGATGGCAGTGAAGCCACGGGTGTTAATGGCATCTAAGAAAGAAGGGAAATGTCTGCACTTGTGCATATGCGAGTTTGTCCTAGCCTCCTCCCAGGCTGTAGCATTTTTTTTTTAATTTATTTGTTTTATTTATTTATTTTTGGCTGTGTCGGGTCTTCGTTGCTGCGCGCGGGCTTTCTCTAGTTGCGGCGAGCGGGGGCTACTCTTTGTTGCAGTGCGCGGGCTTCTCATTGCGGTGGCTTCTCTTGTTGCGGAGCACAGGCTCTAGGCGCGCGGGCTTCAGTAGTTGTGGCACACGGGCTCAGTAGTTGTGGCGCACGGGCTTAGTTGCTTAACCACTGCGCCACTGGGGAAGCCCCAGGCCGTAGCATTTCAAAGATTACCTCCTGCAGCTGAAGGATTGTAGCACATGTAGTAACACTTTCCTAACTTTTCAATTTTTGGCTTGTTTTCAAGAGAGAGGTTTTGTCTCTTAAAACTTTTGTTTGCAGTTATTAGAGATCCTGGAGATTCCCAGGAACGAGGTACCTAAAAACCTCATTCCCTCATCGAGTAATACGGAATCACTACTATTTGCACAGCAAATGCCAGCAGTATAAAATACGTGGGGAGAGCCCAGTGGCGGAGGTCTTTCCGGTGTTTCTAAGAGAGTGTGTGTTCTGGGCCAGGTCACCGAGGAACCTTTAGAAGAAGAGACAGAAGACATTGCAAACCTGTGGAATTCCTTTAATGATGAGGAAGAGGAAGAAGCAGTGGTATTCTTTGTCCTGCAGGAGAGCACTGGATATATGGCCCCAACATTGCGAGCCCTGGCCGTTATCCACACCATCATTTCTTTAGTCTGCGTGGTGGGCTATTACTGCCTGAAGGTAAGTTGCCAGCCACTCTGAATGTAATCAGACTCCTTGGGGAAGAAGCATCATTTTTGAACCCAGCCAGCCCTTTGTTCTCTAAGACTTTAGACTAATAGCCTAAGGTTGGTGAAGCCACAGCCTGGGCACCACCCAGGAGCGGGTTAAAACTGCAGACTCTTGCCCCCTAGCCAAGCCTTTTAAATCAGAATCTGCAGTGAGCATGATCCGCAGGTGATCTGTATTCACACTCTGGCTTGAGAAGCCTTGGTCCAGGAGCCTCACTTCAGCCACCCCTCGTGACATTGCACAGAATCCAAATCGTCGGGCTAAGTCACGCATGGAGCTGGTAATGAGGGGCTCTTCTCACCTTTGAATTTATGTTGAAATTTTTATAAAAATGCTTTTCACCTTTCAGAAATGATTAGGTCTTAGCTATTTGAGATGAGTTACTGTTTCCGTTGTCCTATTGCTGCATAACAAATCACCCCCCAGAATTCAATGGCTTAAAATGATAACCATTTTCTCTCTGATTCTGTGTCTGCCTGGGCACATTAGAGCGGTTCCTCTGCTCCCTGTACAAGTGGTCACATCAGCAACCAGCTGGGAGCTCAGATGGGCTACTGTCCAAGACGGCCCATGCACGTTGGCAAGGGAACAGCTGGAGGGCTGGGCTCCGTTGGGGTAGCTGGGCCTCTCTCCCCCTCCTTGTAGACTCAGGGCATCTCCCTTTCCACGTGGTCTCTTCACATGCTCTCTCCAGCTGGGTAGCCGGACTTCCTGCACATGATGGCTTGGGTGTCCAAAAAAGAGCACAAATGGAAGCTGCTAGACCTTCTTAAGGCTTAGGCCCAGAACTGGCAAGGTGCCATTTCTACCACATTCTGTGGATTCAGGCAGGTCACAGGGTCAGCCAAGATTCAGTGTTGCACAGAGGGTGAAGGGGGCTACACAAGGGCATGAATAGCAGGAGATGTGGTTCTCTGGGACCATCTTCAGACACTGCTATAGTTTTGTCAATCTTCAGTCATTCTGTTTTAGGTGTTCCAAGTCCAGTTCTGTTTCTACTACATACACCACAATTGTTTTTTCTCATTACATTTTTTCTTACTTCTCTTAAGTAGGAAGTTTCCTTGGCCCTATACCAAGCCACCTTTTCCCTGAGAAGACTCCAGGAAGTCTTTTTCCTATCCTTGTGGCTCTCACTTCCCCCAGTGGACTGCAGTATCACTTAGGAAGTCCAGCTGCTCTACTGGAGAGACCATGTGTCCTAAACTGCCCTGAGGCCTCCACTGTAACAATGAAAGAATGGATTCTGGAGCCTGGCCTCCGGGGTTGGACCCACAGCTCTGCCACTTAACCTCGCCATTCCTCTGTTTCCTCATCTGCAAAAAAAATGACTATGATAATAATAACACCAACCGTTAAAGTTGCTAAAGGGAGGATTTAAATGAATTAACATGTGTAAAATACTCAGGGCCAGACGTAGTAAACATTAGAGCATGTTCGCTACTATTCCTTAGTTCACCATCTAGAGCTCAGCTTGTCGGCTAGGGTACAGGTAACCTAGAGAAAACAAAAATAAACACTAGCTAGGGAATAAAAATGTGGAAGTTGTACTTACGAGGGAATACAAATTCCTAAAAGATTGACGGAGAATGCTTCAAATCCCAGTGATCAGTACTGATCTAAAACTTGATATTATTATTGTAATTCAGAGTCACCGTGACACACAGCAGACGCTAGTCAGGGTGGCTTTCCCTGCTTCCCCTCCCACACGATCCACGAACCAACACCAGGCACTGATTCTGCAGTGTGCAGTGTCCATTAGTAGCCTTTGCCACCTTCCTGTCATGATTCTTTTATTTTCTCAGTGTTGTTGCCTTGTTTAAAAAAAAGGGTAAGCAGGAACTATATTCAATATCCTGTGATAAACCATAATGGAAACGAATATGAAAAAGAAGGTATATGTATGTATAACTGAGTCACTTTGCTATATACCAGAAACTAACACAACATTGTAAATCAACTATACTTCCGTGAAATAAATTTTAAAAATAAAAAATAAATAATTAAGGGAGGAAGAAAAAGGGTAAGCAGTAACTCTTTACGAACCATTATCTAAATTTTGCCTTTTTGTCTTGGAAATAAAGGAGCAGCGTGGGTTGTACGGATATCATGAGATTTGAGAGGGAGTTATTAGAAGAAACAGTTTGGAGACCAAGGTCTCAGGGATGTTGCCAAGTAACCAGTAGCTTCCCAGGTGGATGAGAAGCCCTAGCTCTGAGTTAAGCTTTTCTGGCTAGTGGAGCTCTGGCTTTTCTGCCTTCTCATTTCCTGGGATTCCAGTCGTATCCTCTGACCTTGCTCATTCTGTCCCTTATCTGAAGTGTGTGTGTGTCTGGCGATGGCTGGAGCAAGTGGATTATCTTCCCAGCATTTTCTGTGTATGTACTGTTTTTGTGATAGGTCTTTAGAACCATGCCACCATGTGTAGGCTAGAAGCAGTCATAACTATAAGAGAATGGGAAACGATGGTAGGGAACAAATAAGTGTGCCAGGCAGGAGCTCTTCTCGGAAGGAATGTCAGGAGGAAAATTTCAATAGCGAAAGCCTATGCACAGAGCCCAGTGAATCCTCTCATTGTAACCATTAAGCCATATTTCATTAATCAGAATTCAGAGACATGAGATGAGTATGACCCTAGCCATTGAAGGGGGTTGGAACTCTTCATCGTATTTCTGCAGCTGTCCAATATATTCTAGAATAGTTTATTATGCTTTCTAAGTCTTGGTTTACCTCCAGCCTAAGTGTTTTAGGAGACCTAAGTCACTCGGCCCTGTGATTCATCTAAATATGGTCTTCTCACCAGGACGGGTCAAGAAGTCCACAGTTTGTAATACTATCAGCTCTTTAAAGGATGACCCAAATCATATCAGCTTTGGAGAGGGAGGTGTGTGAGCCAGAGGACTGAGAAGTGATTTCTTTGGCTTTGGACCCACAACGAGGCACCCTAAGAATCCCACTACAAAGAGTTTGCTGCCCTGAAGTTGGAAGGCCAATTTGTGAGATACGCGTGGGAGAGGATGCTTTCGTTAGAAAGCGTTCTCTGAGTAACCGGTGTCTTCCCACTCCTAGGTTCCTTTGGTGGTATTCAAAAGAGAAAAAGAGATCGCCAGGAAGCTGGAGTTTGATGGCCTGTATATCACCGAACAGCCTTCTGAAGATGACATCAAGGGGCAATGGGATCGCTTGGTAATCAACACACCGTAAGTGTCCCCCCCACCCCAAAAAGAAAACGGAGTTTCTGTTGTAAATAGGATAATACCTTCTTCAGCAGCCCTGGAGACTGATTAATATAAGCCTTCCTTTGGTTTCTGGGACTTGTTTTCTCCCCTGCCTTTTCACAAAGCAGCCTGTCCTGCCTCCAACAGTTATATGTGTCCCTATGCATTTAATGGGGGACAGAGGATATCATCGGAAAGTGCTGAGCATTTTTAATTAAGACCAGATGGTCCAGCACAATACTACTTAATCTAGTTTTCCATGTTCGAGTCGTACAGTGTTTCCCTGGCCCGGGGTTTCAGTGATCAAACTGATCAGCTTCTCCAGAGTCCCCAGATGGCACAGCAGCCCTGTGACAGCACCGTCTCTGAAGTCTTCTCCCTAAACAAATAGCCTGGTTGGTACTAGAACGCCTCCCAATATAATTTGATAGGCAGTCCCACGGGCAGTTAAAATAGGCCCATCTGGGTGGGGATGTTAGGACCCGTGGGGTGAAGCCTGCCTTCCTGGTAGGCACGTGTACAAGTGCTAACGTGGTGGAGACAAGCATTGATTCTAGAGGCAAAGAGGTAGAATACTGAGTCAGCTTGATAACGTAGACACCCGTGACCTAGGGCGAGGGAATCAGGTTTTATAAACCTCAGTTTCCTCTTCATTAATAGAGGGATGAGAATACCACCGCCTGCAGTCCTGGGAGGCCTCGTGAATGGACTGTCACGTGCTTGGTACAGTGCCTGGCGCATGGCTGTGCGTTATTCCCTTCCCCTGTTACAGAAAAATGGCCATCACCAATAAGTCGGACAGAGAAAGGCAAACACCGTATGATATCACTTATCTGTGGAATCTAAAAACACAACACAGAGAATGTAACAGAAAAGCAGCAGACTCACTGATACAGAGAACCAGTGGTTGCCAGCGGGGAGAGGGAAGGGAGAAGGGGCGATATAGGGGCGGGGATTAAGAGGCATAAACGATTAGGTATAAAATAAGCCACAAGGATATATTGTACAACACAGGGATTATGGCCAAATGATTAAGATTGTACATTTTAAGTTATGTATATTTTACCACAATAAAAATTTAGGAAAATAACGACCGTCACCGTGAGCAAAGGTGATGCTCTAACGCCGGTGTATTCACAACAGGGAAATGAGAGTTGCAAGATGCATTAATGGGATGAAAGGAAAGTCAAGAAATAGGGCTGAATATGTGAACAAGATGACTGTTGAGTCTCTCGGCTGTGCCAATAAAATATGCACATCTAGAAACGACAACCCTGACCCCTGCAGGAGAACATTCTACTCTTCAGAGGCGGCCAGGCAGATGGAGAGAGGCAGCTCCACACAGGCACCGCCGAGCTTTTCTTAATGGTCCCGAGAAAGGGAAGACTCCTCTCCTAGGGAAAAATAGGTGTGAGCAGGCAAATCAAAAGCGTGTTCAGGCCTGCAGGTCACTGCCAATCTCCTCACTTTTAAGGAAGAATAAGGGAAACTACTAAGACTTATTTCTGACCCTTTGTTATTATAGTATAGAAAGTTTGAATATCAAATAATCTCATTCCTTGGTAAGCTTTCTGTAATTATCAGTGACGCTCGTGTCTGCGGCACAAGATGATATAGCCTAAAAGTCCCAGGAAGAACGCAGTTCACTTTCTAGAAGTTTACCCTAAGGAGGTAATGAGACAGGAACACTAAACTGTTTTAACAAGGACAGTTGCTGACATTTATTTGAAGTGGCTGAAATGCCCGTGAATAGGGAAACGCGTGTATAAGAAAAACAGCTGTTTTAAAACATTTAGATCAATGAACTTCCGTTATTCCTTCACGATAATGGCATCAGTGTACATGTAGTGCTTTGTAACCTGCTCTTTTTTGAGTTAACTGTATGTCATGGAGAGCTTTCTTTTTTAATTTTATTTTTGTATTGTTAAATACACATATAGAAGAAAACATAAAAACGTACATTTTAAAGTACAGTAATAAAATGAACTACAAAGCTTTAAAACTGGAACATCGCTGAAAACTTTGAGGTCCCAGACGTTATCCTCTCTGGCCCGGATCCTCCCCGGACCCGAGCTAACCACCCTCCTGACTTCAGTGCTATCCATTCTTTTGCCTTAGTTTATAGTGTTACCACTTAGGTATGTGTCCCTAGATACATGGTTTCATCTTAACTAGTTTTGAGCTTCATATCCATGGAGTTATACTATACGCATTGTACTGTCGTTTGAATCTTCTGTTCAGCACCCTCTTCAAGAACTCATCAGTTGAATACGTTGATATGTGTGGCCCGAGTTGGTCATTTTCAAAACTGTAGCATTTTCCATTAGGAGTATATTATTGTGCATTTATCCATTTTCCTGACCGTGGCTATTTCAACTGTTTCCCACTAGTGTCTGTTGGAAACAGTGCTGTAAGGAGTATTTTTATACCTGGTGCACAAATAAAAGAGTTTCTCTGGAGTAGGTAGCAGGAGACGAACTTGCTGAATAGTAGGATATGCAAATGTTTGCCCCCATTTACATTAAACCAGCACCCTGTGAGCATTCCTGCTTCTCTGCCTCCTTGTCAGCACTTGTTATCCTCAGATAACTTTGCTCATCTGGTAGGTGTGTAATAGCATCTCATTGTGCATTCTGCTGGTTTCCAAGAGGTGAGCAGCTTATGTTGTTTTTCTTGACCCTTCATATATAGATCTGTCACTTATTTATGCATTTCCCTTCTGAAGGTTCTTGGCCTACCCCACACTTAAAGGAATATTACCAAGTGGAATTATGGCTTCGACCTTGAAGGAGCTTACATACCTGGTCAGGAGCCAAGAATATTCAGATCAAAGTAAGATCACATCTGTGAAAGGGTCTTGACCAGAGCCTTTAGTCACTGGCCCTGCAGGATCACTTGTGGAATTTTCCACTTTTTGGATTCTAAATACCATTCATGAAAAAGATCAAGTAGCAGAATAATGGACAAAGAAGGAGGTCAAAATAATTACTTCCATCCCCCGTAGATAAAATCTATTAGCAGTTTGCTTTGTTTTTAAGTGGCATTTGGATGTTTAAGACCAAGACTGCTGGGGACTTCGCTGGCGGTCCAGTGGTTATTGACTTCGCCTTCCAGTACAGGGGGTGCGTGTGCGATCCCTGGTCGGGGGAACTAAGATCCCACACGCCTCGAGGCCAGAAAAGCAAAACAGGAGCCATGTTGTAACAAATTCAATAAAGCTTTAAAAACGGTCCACATCCCAAAACAATCTTAAAAAAAAAAGCACACCCCACAGGAGTTATGCAGGAATGGAGAACAGAGCAGAAGAGCGCTCCATTAAGAAAACCCCCACGTAAATTAACTCACGGTGATTTCCAGACTGGAAACTTCATAGTTAGGGACCTTGTCTACACCTCCCACCACCGTGTCCCCAGCACCTACCCCAGTTACTGCCATAAAGTGGGCACTCAGTGAAGGAAGGTTGAATGCATGTGTTTCCTGCAGGGTTTGGTTTCTAGTTACACTGAGCTCAAGACACATATCCCTGCCTCTAGCTAGTCTGTCATCACGATTCCTGGCTCTTAACCATAATTTTGAAGTAGAAAATGCAAAGGAGCTTTCCAAGTGTTTCAGAACTCACCGCAAAGCAGTGAAACCAGAAATCAGACCTGCGGTGACTCTGAACTTCAATCAAGTCTTGAATTCTTCAATGAGCAGGACAAAACCCCAAAAGATCACAGGTCCAGACAAACTGCAAAGTTTCTTGATGTGCTTGCCTTGATGTTAAGAATCTCCCTGTTTCGTTTTCTTCTTCAGATCTTTTCCTAATAACTACTGGGACAAGTTTGTAAAGAGAAAGGTATGCCTTGTTGGGGGGCGGGGCAGGGGGAGTAAATTCCATGACCTCCAAAGAAATGTAAATTGTTTTTTTAAATTCTCCATATACGAACATGAATAAATGTAATGGTGCTTTTATGATGGCATCTCGAGAAGAGTAAGCCACAGAAGGGGTTTTATATGAACGCATGTAGGTTTGGGGCTTAGTTCCTATACTCATCTGCCTTAATCAGCTTAACAAAATCACTGTTTTCTACATACTAGGTTTTTTCTCTCCTGCTAAATGATAGCTAGAAAAGCAGTTTTCACTTAATTGTCTGTATCACTTCTGTTTTCTCTGGAGGTTATTTTTTTCTCTTTATTTTCCTTTTGCATTTTGACTCATGTCTTTATCAACCCCTTGGAAGAGCCCAGAGCATAACACAGCTCTGACGGCACTGGGGCTGGAGAAAACATTGGTGGTGCTGCACGGCCTGAGCTCACCCTGTCCTCCTCTCTGCTTTAGGTGATCAACAAGTATGGAGATCTCTACGGAGCAGAACGCATTGCTGAACTCCTGGGGTTGGACAAAAATGCCCTCGACTTTAGCCCAGTAGAAGAGACCAAAGCAGAGGCAGCCTCCCTGGTGTCATGGTACAGAGCTTAGGAGTTAAATCCCAAAGTCTGGCTGACTAGACCCTTTATCTTTCCAGTCCTCTTCCCTGTGCTACAGGGAAAGCTCACAGTCATGTCTTCGCTGTCTTAGACTCTGGTCTCGCCTAAGTGTTTCTTCTAGGTTCTAAAATATGGGGGGGGGGGGGGGGGGGGGCGGTGGAGAGCACTGCTTTAAAAAAAATTGAAAGACTTATCAGCCTTTATGCCTGATAGAGCTGAAAGAGAAAGACTAATTAAAATTTCAGGGTGTGTGATTCAGCCACTCTCATTCTCATGGTGAACACATACAACTTGATAAACCTCAGAGCTGTATTTAGGTTATTAAACCCAAGAGAGAAAAAAATTCATTTTTTCCCCTTATTAAACACTTAACTAAATCTTGACATTTTTAAGTTTTGAAATGATTTGTTCCCCTTTAGGCTAAGTTCCATCGACATGAAGTACCATATCTGGAAGCTGGGAGTTGTTTTTACTGACAATGTAAGTATGGCATCTGGGAAAGCAAAATTCTGTGCCCCAAGTCCAGGGATGTCATTAGATGCCACAAAGAAACAAGCTATGGAGGCAGCTCAGGAAGATGCAGGGAGTGCTGGGCGAAGACAGAGGGCCCTAGGGTGCTGGGGGGACACTCCTCTCTTGTGCAGTAGTATGAGGCAGATGGGGCTTGACTTGGCAATTCTTGGGCCAGCTCAAAGCACCTCAGTCCCCTGAATGCCTGAAAAGCTGCTCAATTTCTTCCATTTCCACAGTCCTTTCTCTACCTCGCCTGGTACACGACCATGTCAGTCCTGGGCCACTACAACAACTTCTTCTTCGCTGCTCATCTGCTGGATATCGCGATGGGCTTCAAGACTCTGAGGACTATTCTGTCATCTGTCACTCACAATGGCAAACAGGTATGGGGTTTATACTGCTGCAGAACAGGAGGGACCTAGATACGGTTAGGAAAGAACATAACCAGTGGGCTTCCCTGGTGGCGCAGTCGTTGAGAACCCTCCTGCCAACTCAGGGGACACAGGTTCGAGCCCTGGCCAGGGAGGATCCCACATGCCGCGGAGCAGCTAAGCCCGTGTGCCACAACTACTGAGCCTCAGCTCTGGAGCCCACGAGCCACAGCTGCTGGGTCCACGTGCCACAACTCCCGAGGCCCACGCACCTAGAGCCCGTGCTCTGCAACAAGAGAAGCCACCGCAATGAGAAGCCCATGCATCGCAACCAAAAGTAGCCCCCGCTTGCATCAGCTAGAGAAGGCTCGCGTGCAGCCACGAAGACCCAACGCAGCCAAAAAAAAAAAAAGACCAATGACTTAGATATATATAGATCTATACATATATACACATATATACAGCTATATGTGTACATAGGTAGACATATAGAGCTATATATGTTATATACATGTATGTGTGCAGTTTCTATATATACCTATCTAGTCATTGCTCTACATCCAGTCTCATCAATATCTAGTCTGTCTTCTACAGAATTGTCAGGGTCAATCCCTCGATTAAAGTCCTCTAATGGCTCCTCCTGTGAACAGATTCAAACTCCCTAGCATTTTATTCCTCATTAAGTGCAAATCCACGAATGAGACATGTTCCCTCACATCTCTAAATCTCTACAGGAGAAGGGAGAAAAGAAAGGAGTTAATATGTACCCAGCTTGGTACAGCCATTAGGGGAGACAGTATGGCAGTTCCTCAAAAAATTAAGTATAGAACTGCCACATGATCCAGCAGTTGCACTTCTGGGTATATATATCTGAAGGAGACGAAATCAGTATCTCAGAGAGCTATCTATATTCCCATGTTCACAGCAGCATTATTCCCAATAGCCAAGATATGGAAACAACCTGTGTCCATCAGTGGATGAATGGATAAACAAAATTTGTTATGAACGTACAGTAGAATATCATTCAACCATTTACAAAGAGGAAATTCTGCCTTTTGCAACAATATAGATGAGCCTAGAGGGCATTATGCTAAGAGAAATAAGCCAGACACAGAAAGACAAATTCTGTATGGTGTCACTTATATGGGGAATCATAAAAAGGGCAAACTTCTAGAACCAGAGAGTAGAGCAGTAGTTACCAGGAGCTGGGTGTGTTGGGGGAAATGGGGAGCATTGGTCAAAGAGTACAAACTTTCAGTTATTAAATAAATTAGTTCCAGGGATCTAATGTAAAGCATGGTGGTTATAGTTAAAAATGCTGTATTGTATGCTTGAAATTTGCTAAGAGAGTAGATCTTAAGTGTTCTCAGCAAACACACACACACACACACACACACACACACACACACACACACACGGTAACTGTGTGAGGTGATGGATATGTTAATTAACTTGATAATGTATGCATATATTAAATCATCACATTGTACACCTTAAAAAATAAAAATTCCAACCAGAAAAAAGGTCAGATTAACCTTTAATTGTTCTAAAATGAAAGGGTGCCAGATCATCAGGTATTACGATGGTTTATTTCTTCTAGGCTTCTGGTAGTGGCGCCGGTTTCTCAGTTGACACTAAAAAGAAGGGAGGAAAGCTAGAGATAGAAATTTGCTGCCACATACAAGAAGCTGAAGTTTGGGGAGGTAATAACAGAACCTGTGATATAGATGTTTGCTTAGAGAGTGGTAAATACTTCCTTATAGGTTCCTGGGAGAAAGGGCATTGTGTATTATTTTTCCATGTGTGTCTTGGGAAGTTTTATCCTATAAAGGTGGCATTTCCCAAAACGGGATTTATGGAATGCCAGTTCTACAATTTGTTCTTTTAGAATTCTTTTCTTCCCCTTTACTCAGATATAGAAAGTCCAGATTTTGTTGATTTGGTTTAACGGCGTTATACAAAACTGTACCTTAAATGAAAAGTTTAAACAATGAATTTCTTTTAATTAAAAGACAATTTTTATTGGAGTATAGTTGATTTACAATGTTGTGTTAGTTTCAGGTGTACAGAAAATTGAATCAGTTATACATATACATATATCCACTCTTTTTTAGATTCTTTTCCCATTTAGGCCTTTATAGAGTATTGAGTAGAGTTCCCTGTGCCATACAGTAAGTTCTTATTAGTTATCTGTTTTATATATAGGAGTGTATATATGTCAATCCCAATATCCCAATTTATCCCTCACCCCCTTATCCCCTGGTTAGCATAAGTTTGTTTTCTACATCTGTGACTCTACTTCTGTTTTGTAAATAAGTTCATTTGTACCCATTTAGATTCCACATACGAGCAATATCATACGATATTCGTCTTTCTGTGTCTGACTTACTTCACTTAGTATGACAGTCTCTAGGTCCATCCATGTTGCTGCAAATGGCATTATTTTGTTCTTTATTATGGCCGAGTAAGATTCCATTGTATATATATGTACCACATCTTCTTTACCTATTCCTCTGTTGATGGACATTTAGGTTGCTTCCATGTCCTTGCTATTGTAAATAGTGCTGCATATTGGGGTGCGTATATCTTTTTGAATTATGGTTTTCTCAGGGTATATACCTAGGAGTGGGATTGCTGGGTCATATGGTAATTCTGTTTTTAGTTTTTTAAGGAACCTCCATACTGTTCTCCATAGTGGCTCTATCAATTTACAGTCCCACCAACAGTGTAGGAGGGTTCCCTTTCCTCCACGCCCTCTCCAGCATTTATTAAACAATGAATGTCTTATATGGGCTTGCCGACTAAACTCTGGCAAGATTGTTAAAAAAAAATGTGCCCAGTTTGTGCCATATGCCGGGTATTGCAATAGGCTCACAACCACCCTATAAGGTAAGTGTTACACTCACTTGAGAGAGAAGAGCACTGAGGCTCAGCGAGGCTAAGTATTTCACCCAAGAGCACACAGCTGCTAAGTTGCAGAACTTAGATTCCAGCCCATTTGTTCCTTGGTGCAAAGCCCACATTCTTTCTCTTTTTTGAAACCGGCTGCTTTCCGTGAGGTCTGCTATCCAGGGTTCAAATCACTAAGTTCATTGTTCAAGAAGCTGCTGAATATGTCTGTTCTGGTACTTATCATGCCCACTCCCTTTTGTGTAGCAGCTTGAGGGCAAAGAAAGATTTTATGTTGTTGATCTTCACAGCTCCAGCCCAGCACCTAGTCCCTGGTATAGGCCCGATGAGCAGGTCCTGCGTAGTCCTCATTTATTGTGCCTCTGAAAGCCGAGAAACAAACAGGCCCTATGTCCCTGGCAAAGGTCCAAGGCAGGTTTCTTCATTATGAAAAATGTCACTTTGCTCAATTATAATTCTTATAGTAACTTCAAAGCTGTGACAGTTATCCAGTTCATGGTTAGTTATGAAATATTGTGATGTAGGGATACCCATGAGCCCAAGGAATCTGTAGTTTCTTTTTTTTTTTAATTTTTAAAAAATTTTATTGAAGTATAGTTGATTTACAATGTGTGTTGATTTCTTCTGTACTGAAAAGTGACTCAGTTATACATATATGTATATATATATGTTTTAAAATTTTTATTGAAGTATAGCTGATTAACAATGTTATATTAATTTCTTGTAGTTTCTTTAGAAGCAGCATTAGAACTTATGGTTACCAAAGCGGGGTAGGGAGGGATAAATTAGGAGTTTGGGATTAACATATACACACTACTATATATAAAATAGGTAAACGACAAGGACCTACTGTATAGAGCACAGGGAATTATACTCAATATTTTGTAACAACCTAAGTGGGAAAAGAATTTGAAAAAGGATACATGTATGTGTATAACTGAATCACTATGCTGTACACCTGAAACTAACACAATATTGTAAATCAACTCTACTTCAATTAAATAAATAAGCAAATAAATAAAAGCAGCGTTAGAGTGAAAGCGACATCTTGAAGCCTTGGGTCCCTGCTATCTCTGTGAAAAAACAAAGTAACCATCCTCAGAGCACCGTCACTATTCTCATCCTTAAATCCCTGTGTAGTTTATATGCGCCCCGTGCAGTACCCCAGCTGTTAGTCTGCCCGGGCTGCCTTAACAAAATACTGAACACTGGGGGCTTAGACAACAGACATTGATTTCCTCTCAGTTCTGGAGGCTGGAAGTCCAAGATCAAGGTGTGGGTAGCCTGGCGTGCAGCTGGCTGCCTCTTGCTGCTTTTTCACTTGATTATCCTTCGATGCGTACGGCTACCTGGTATCTCTCCTTCTGAGTCCTAACCTCCTCCTCTTGTAGGAACACCAGTCAGATTGAAGCAGGGCCCACCCTCACGGCCTCATTTTAATTAAATCACCTCTTTAAAGGCTCTATCTCCAAGTGCAGTCACCTTCAGAGGTACTGGGGGTTAGGGCTTCAACATATGAATTCTGGGGGAACACAGTTTGTTCCATAACAGTCCATCATTACTCTTTTCTCCCAATAAGCCTGTTTCTCTCTGTGATCTTGCTTTCCTTCGGCACCTGCTGTATGACAGCCTTCGTTCCAGACCCCTCATCTTTCCCCTTTCCTCTGTTTTCTTGGAGTCTCCCACCAACCTTTCAAGGTGGAGAAGACCCACCTCCTCTTCCCTCTCTCTCTCTCTTTCCGCTGCCAGTTGGTCCTGACTGTCGGTCTCCTGGCCGTGGTGGTTTACCTCTATACCGTGGTGGCGTTCAACTTCTTCCGCAAGTTCTACAACAAAAGTGAAGACGACGATGAGCCCGACATGAAGTGTGATGACATGATGACGGTGAGAATTCCCTGTAGGGTCACCTGGCGTGGCTGGGACAGAAGGGCTGTGGGCAGAGCAGGACAGAGATGAGAGTAGAACACTGATGTCTCATCCGAAAGGGAGGTGGGTCCTGGAAAGACAGAAGTGATGCAATAGACCACTTGTCGGGGCCCAGGCGGAAGGAGAAACACACAGCTAAGCAGATCACCATCCATCCACATCTGTGTGTGGCGAAGACGTGAGTTACCTGTGTCTGTATCTCACGGAAGTCAAACTCTGATTCTTTGCCTCTGAGAGCTAAGAGCAAAGTCCCATGAATCTGGTGCTCCGTTTATTTCAGCAAGCCAGTGGGGCTTGTTTCAGAACAGCCATGTCGTCTGAAAAATGTCACAGCAGCAGGACTGGGTCAGGGCGGGGCTGGGGCTCCTGCGCGCATAGAAGGGCACAGCGCAGGGTGAGCCAGCACAGCTGCAGTAGCATCTCTAGACGCTTATCGTGACCAGATTTCAGGAAAAGAATGTGTGTATCAGAGACAGGTGACAGTACACTGACCCCCTGCCCCCGCCTGTGATTGTTTCTCCAGAAAATAGATATGCTTTTTGGCTAAAATCTCTGCATGAGTTTTCTTGGGGCAAGCAGCCCATGAGACAGCAACACTACAGGCACAAGAGCAACCGTATGACCAGCGTGGGCTCCGTGCTGCCACTGGCTTTTGATCTACCAGCCATGAGACTGCCTCCACACTCCCATCCCAAAGCCATCACTGCCAGTCAGGAGAGACAGAGGGCAGCCTGCTCTGTGAGCCCTGGCCCAGGAGCCTACCTGGAGCACACGGGCACTTGGGAGGAGATTCTGCAGGGAGCCCCGCCCTCCCGGGTGCGCAGAGGATGCCAAGTAGGGGAGGCCTCTTCCCGGAGGCTGTAGCCCGGCCCCAAGTCCAGGCTGGCACTTGAAACTTAAGTGAGAGAAAACTCGTATCCGGCATAGGCCATCCTCATCAGGGCAGAAAGTTCTTTTAACTTATACACACCTAGAGTGAATTCTCACGTGTGTGTCAAAGAGTTCAAAACTGTTTTTAAGAAAAGAGCAAAAAACACCTTTTAAAGGCTACGTGGAACAGCAGCCTTTCCATCTTTATAGACACCAAGCTAACCAGAGGGTGGAGAGGACAGAGTTAGCAGCATGAATGTGTTATTGTGAAGAGCACCCTTCTCCTGCCTCAGGGCTGTCATGTTTTGATCTTGTTACATGAATGATCTGACCATCTCTGTAAAAACAAACAAAACTCTGCACCTTTTACCTGAATCGCCATCATTTTTCTTCTCTAGTGTTACCTGTTCCACATGTACGTGGGAGTGAGAGCTGGAGGTGGCATTGGCGATGAAATTGAAGACCCCGCTGGGGACCCGTATGAAATGTACCGCATCGTCTTTGACATTACATTCTTCTTCTTCGTCATTGTCATCCTGCTGGCCATCATCCAAGGTATGCTTGCCAGTTATGTCATCTGCATGGGGCTCAGTCAATCTGATTCTCTTTGCCTTTCTGCACCTGACTTAACTGTTTTATGTAAAGAGGTTTATGCATTCGCTTACCTGTTAATTCAACAGACATCTCTCTTTTGTGTGTGTGTGTGTGTGTGTGTGTGTGTGGTACATGGGGCTCTCACTGCTGTGGCCTCTCCCGCTGCGGAGCACAGGCTCCAGACGCGCAGGCCCAGCGGCCATGGCTCACGGGCCCAGCCGCTCCACAGCATGTGGAATCTTCCCGGACCGGGGCACGAACCCGCGTCCCCTGCATCAGCAGGCGGACTCTCAACCACTGCGCCACCAGGGAAGCCCCAACAGACATCTCTTGAACGTCTACCATACATAAAGGCAAACATACACCCAGGCACTGATACAGGAAACTTGAGCATCCTTACAGAGGACTCCCCTCGCCCACTCCCTCATTACCCACTCTAAGTTGATCATTTCTGTCTCATTCTGCTTCCTAAATATCTCCATTGGCTAGTGTTGCCCCACATCCTCATGATTCCTGCCCTGATCCTTTTCCTCCCACGCAATGGGGTGGGAAGCAGCAGAAAGAGGATCTGTGAGAGTGTGACATGTGTTTTCCTTCCTTGCGGGGTAGAGGTAGTGGTATTTTGGTCAGTAGCTTGTCAGGAATTAGAGAAAGAG
Organism: Tursiops truncatus; assembly: GCF_011762595.2. Taxonomy (NCBI): domain Eukaryota; kingdom Metazoa; phylum Chordata; class Mammalia; order Artiodactyla; family Delphinidae; genus Tursiops; species Tursiops truncatus. The sequence continues at coordinate 76,631,286 of NC_047035.1, read as the reverse complement.
GGTGATGAATTTAGTTTGAGTCATGCCAAGTTGAGGTACCTATGAGACATCGTGCAGGTGTTGAGGGCTAATAAGCAGTTAACTGTAATGGGTCTTTCAAGAGACAAGTCAGGAATGGAATAGGATAGAAATATTACATTCAATAAGGACACACAAGACAAATATTAATGAATACAAAAATCAAAGAAATGGGATCCATTGGTGGTGGTGGTCAAAGATGTAGGCGTAGAGACTTCCCAGAAGGAAAAGCAAAGAAACTGAGGAGGAGCCCTGATGATGCATATCAGTGCCTCAGGGACTAGAAGAGGAAGAGCCGATAAGGAAGACAGAAAGGGAACAGCCAAGCAAAACAGTAGGACAAGGAAGGAAGGACAAGAAGAGAGTCCAGGAGGAGTGAATAGTTAGCGTCAAATACTGCTGAGAGGCGCTGTAAGAGGAACCATGAGAAAGCATTAGCCGGGACTCAGCATTTGAAAACACAAGTGTTTTTCCTAATTTTGATTTAATTGTATCATTCAGCTTTATAATTCATTTCTTTAACATCTTTATTGGAGTATAATTGCTTTACAATGGTGTGTCAGTTTCTGCTTTATAACAAAGTGAATCAGTTATACATATACATATGTTGCCATATCTCTCGCGTCTCCCTCCCTCCCACCCTCCCTATCCCATCCCTCTAGGTGGTCACAAAGCACCGAGCTGATCTCCCTGTGCTGTGCGATTGTTTCCCACTATCTATTTTACGTTTGGTAGCGTATATATGTCCATGCCTCTCTCTCACTTTGTCACAGCTTACCCTTCCCCCTCCCCATATCCTCAAGTCCATTCTCTAGTAGGTCTGTGTCTTTATTCCCGTCTTACCCCTAGGTTCTTCATGACATTTTTTTTCTTAAATTCCATATATATGTGTTAGCATATGGTAGTTGTTTTTCTCTTTCTGACTTACTTCACTCTGTATGACAGACTCTAGGTCCATCCACCTCACTACAAGTAACTCAATTTTGTTTCTTTTTATGGCTGAGTAATATTCCACATTTTTTTTTTAACAGAACAAAATAGCCTCTGCCATTCCATCTATCATTCCTCTGCCCTGACTAAACAGGTTATTTGAAGTGTTTTGTTTGTCTTTGTATTTAAAATTCCAGGTCTTATTATTGATGCTTTTGGGGAGCTGAGAGACCAGCAGGAACAAGTACGAGAGGATATGGAGGTACCGTTCTACTAAATCCCAACTTGATTTCCGTTATCTCACAGCACATGGATTTTTTTAAACAGTAGGTTCTACTCTTATTTAGGGCCAGCCCTAGGCAAAATTACCAACCATGATTGTTTTCCAAGCCTGTCCTCTTCTCTGGGCCCATCTACCTGCTCTGTACCCTACCACCACCCCCACCCCCACCTGCTGCCTCCGCCATGCCCCAGGCTTAGGAAGGAGCAAGTACCCTCCACTAGGTAGAAGCTAGGTATGTGACACTCTGGAGAAGACGACTAACAGCCTAAAGCATGAAAGACAGAAATATTTTAGTGTCTCTCAATTCAAGCAGAGATCCTCACCCTTTTGCTACCTGCCTGTAATGTCACGCCTACTCATGCCTTTTCTCCCTGTTATTCTTCTTAGACGAAATGTTTCATCTGTGGGATCGGCAATGACTACTTTGACACGACCCCTCATGGTTTTGAAACACACACCTTACAAGAGCACAACTTAGCCAACTACTTGTGAGTATCCTTGGTCAGCAAAGGTGATGGGGCAGGGCCAGGAACAGTGAGTAAAATACAGTTACGTCCTGTAGTTCACGCTCTGCCAATGCCTTTTCCTCCTTGGTCTCCGGAAAGCAGAGGCAATTAGGAAAGAGCTTGCAGGAGTCCCCGTGAGCCCGTGTCTTTGTCCATAGGCCCTGCCCCTCCCCGTTCTGATTGACAGGTGTGCGCTGCAGACTGTTTCTGCTCCAAGCAAATGTCAGCCCCTCAACCTGGAATTAGCTCCCATCCCTTCTCAATCAAGGTCATATTAACTCCAGCAAGTTTCCTCTCTGCTGAATTTTTCCTATCACCATATAATATTTTTTAATCCTAAACAAAGAAAAAAGGCTGTGACCCCACTTTTCCTTCCAGCTGTTGTCCTGCTTCTTCCCCTTCCCTTCCAGCAAAACTGGAAAAGTGTGCATGTTCGGGGTCTCCAATCTCTGTCGTCCCACTCTCCTTTGAACCCCCTCCAGTCAGGCCTTCCTCTCAACCAATTCATATTTGCTCTCGTCAAGGCGGCCCGTCACCTGCGTGCTGCTGAATTCCAGGGCAACTGAGTGAGAGTAAATATTTTTACTTTTCCATAACGTATCTTTGAGACACACAAAATTTCAATTCTGTATTCTTATAAGATGATAAATTGGCCTACTAAGAATTATATGGTAAGAGTTTTGGTTACCATTTTATTGTTTACCTTAGGACTTTTTTAAAAAACAATAAAATGGTAGCCAAAATTCTTCCTCACAAGTGATCTTAGCTCAAGGTTTAAGGACCTCTGCTCACAAAAAGGCTAATTTTGAGATAAATGTGTATTATTATTAGAAGATGATGGCGTATGTTGTCATGCCACGTTTCCCCTATTCTGAAAGGTATAGGAGTCAGCATGATGCTGAACAATGTATTTAATCCTCTCTCCAGCTCACTTGACTTTGGTTTTCTAACCAAAGAATCTAATATTGTCTTTTTCTCAGTTGTTAAACCTTTGTTCCTCGTTCCAGGTTCTTCCTGATGTATTTGATTAATAAAGATGAAACAGAGCACACAGGTCAGGTGAGAAACACCTTAAGATAGAGCTTCCCCTTTCTACGTCAAGCCTCAGTAGAGCACAGGATATCTGAAATAGAGAGGTGACCCCCATTTGTCTCTTCTGTGCGTTTTCCCACTGCTTCCTGCATTGTTCCACCATCTCTTTGTGACTTAAGAAGCCAAAATTCTAAGGCAACTCCCACCTATTCCAAAAGGCCCCCTTGGTTATCCTTCCCAGCAAACACTGACATTTTCTAAATCCTTATAGTTGCTGCTTCAGGGCAGAATAGCTGGAGGTGGGGAGAACGTTACAGAGAAAAAGACAATGCAAAGCTGAGTGGGTGGCTCCGACAAAGAGCAGGAGAGTCGGAGCAAAATGGTGAGACGACAGCCTAAGAAAGATAACGACCTCCTGTGTGGGTGACACAGGGATGCGGAGGTGTGGGTGTGACAGGGTGCGTGAAAGTATGTGTCAGAGGGGTTCTGTGACTAAGTATGAAAAAGCAGTGTAAAGACAGAGAATAGGGGAGGAAAAGGTAGCTTACCAAATAGTCAAACGTCATTGGATTCGTATATTCTGCCTTCTACCAGTTACAAATGGCATGGAGTCAACCCTCTGCTAAATCTTTAAGTATTTTTAGTGGCGATCATCGAGTTGGTCTCACTGTGGGGTTTTTGTTTGTTTTGGTGGGGGGGCGGTCAGAAGAAGGGAGAAAAGAAGGGAGAAACTTCTTGCTCCCAAAACAGCCTGAGCTGGGAACAGTGCAAGAAAGAATGTACCAGTTGGGCCTCACATTTATCCACATCAGGATTCCCAAAGGGAGACATAGAGAGGGAAAATAAATTGTGTTCCAGCTTACTGTGGTTTATAAAGAAGTCTCCTTTGTTCCCGTTATTTCAGGAATCTTATGTCTGGAAGATGTACCAAGAAAGGTGTTGGGATTTCTTCCCTGCTGGTGACTGCTTCCGGAAACAGTACGAAGATCAGCTTGGATAAATGGGAATGAAAGAAGCCTCCACCATTCTGGACGGTCAATAAAATCCTTCTCTTAACAGTTCTGCAACACATTTGAAAAGTGACATTTCCTAAAATGCCTCCCTTACAAGGAAGTGTTTGTTACACATCTGTGGTATTTTGGAATTGATTTGGCTTTTTGTATCTAATGGACGTACACTGTGCGAGATAACCTGTCAAAAATGTTGAAAGAAAAAAAGAGTACGGCCCAGCTTCAAGGAAGCTCTAGTAGAAAGCCTTCAGGTTTCTCAGTTCTAACTAGGTCGTTGGGATGGTACCACTGAGGGAAGGGCTAGAGAAGCAGGAAGTTTGGGAGGCACAATACCTGGAATTTTAAACACTTGAATTCCACATGATGGTACTCCACTAGTGACTCACGGTCTGAGCTACAAAAAAATCATTTTAAAACTGCAGTCTAATTTTTCCCATGGTACTTGCTAGTGAATGTATCCAGAATCAGCTTGAAAAGCTTTAAGCAGTTAAAGAAATAGAAACAAACAAACAAACCGCCACTTTGTCGACACTGAAGTATCGAGTAAGTGCCTTACAAAACCTCTTTAGATATAGCTATGCAAGTTTTTTACATTTATGTTCGAGACGGACAGTTCCATTAATTAGTTGTGTGGATCTTCTGTCTTACTTTATGAAACTGCACTCAAAGGTTATTCATATGTTTTTTTTTTTTTTCAGTAACAGCTTGTCAACTGCTGTTATCAGAGAAAAAAAGTACTGTACTGAAAATTCAGAAAAAAATCTCAATCTTATGCCAAATAGAGTAACGCTTTATGGTCTCCCTTGTAAGTAGTGGAGCTGCTCTGTTTAGGTGAATCTCCTTAAATAAAACGAAGTGCCCACTGCAATAAAGTCATAATCACCAACTCACGGTTTGGCCTCTTGTAACGCCCCCTTTCTGGATGATTTACAACCACCCTGTGGTGCTGGGAAAAGGGACAGGAGACTAACAAACAGCCCACGGCTCCCCGCACAAGAAAGAAAGGAAGGAAAAAAATCCACAAACCAGCGTTTGTTTATTTTGGCCAAATGCATGCCTGGTTTGCTTAGCTTTCTTCATCAGCTGCACCCGCTATGCTGTAAAAATTGAGAGGAAGAAACTGGACACAAGGGCCGTAACATCTCCTGCCCTTAAGAAGTCTATTCAGTTACTAAGCCAGAGAACAAATGCAGCGAGCCGCTTACTGTCTCATTTCGGATTTGTTGAACATGGGGGAGGTAGGCGTCTACTGCTAAGCGTGATGGCCGCACGGGCTCGGGCCTTGCTTGTAAACCAGCTGTTCTGGAAGGACAGCCTTGGGCCCGCCTTCCCTTACAAGGCAACCAAAATTGGCTTCAGGCACTTTTCATTTTCTTTCTCTTTTTTTTTCTTTCATCGAGTTTAGGAAATCATGCTGTCCAACCAATCTTCAAGCTCTTCCTCAGTAACATTTCTGGATATACTTGGTTGCTCAGATGCCACGTTCTTTCCTTCCAACGCAGACGGTTTTGCAGGATCTAAAAAAATAAAAGCAACGTTAACAACTTCACGTTAGTGCCAGAACCGAGGGTTAACGCTTCCCTGGGGTTTGATCCATGCTGGAAATCAGCCAAAGTCTGACTTCGCTCACGATAAGGGGAAACGTTCTATTATTTTCCTGCTCCCTAAGAAGATCCAGTGATACCTAAACAAATTCATAAATGGAGTAGAGATTTGCTCTTCTATTTATTTGGATGATGAATCTCACAGTTCACTAGTTTTTTTTTAAAAGACTAACAGCTTAGTTTCCTGGAAACTAAAGCCATTAAAGGGTCCTGAATGCAGTGTATGGACGGGGCAGTCACTAGGCCTCTCCCTGTCAGATGGCCCGCCATCTAACAGAACATGCACAAATGAGGAAGTCTTCTTTTGTAAAAAAAAAAAAAAAAAAAAAAAAAAACCACCAAGATCGAAATAGCAAGCAAGAAGCACAAAGCACTGATCAACAGGCCTGTTCAGACAGTCGATTAAAAGGTCTGCTGCTGCACAGCTGAGGCCACGGGTATCGAAATGCCTTTTACAGCACGAGTTCAATTTGTAGCCCCGGGTTTAAGATTGCAATCAGGCAGGTAGCAGCTTTGGAAGCCCAGTAATATCGAGTGAGAGCAATGTTGTCAGAAAGGTCAGCTCAGGGGGAAGCAGAGACGTGAGCACAGAAATAGATGTCAGTGGACAAGGCCAGATCGATGTCAGACACTGATGAAGATGTGTAGGGATGTGACAGAGGTGAAGCTATTCTCAGAAAAACACCAGAATCGAGAAGATGGATGGGGAATAAAATGAAAACCATACCTGTTTCTTCTTGGGCCACCTCCTCATCTTTCTCAGATTCCAGGTCCTGAGCTGTCTGGTCTGCTAAGATGTCACCGCTCTCTTTTACAGACGCATCTAAATTAAGCAGCAGATCTAGTTCTTCTTCCAAATCATCTGCTGCCGACTGCAGTGGGGAAGCGGGGTTCTGAGAACCCTTGGAAGGGCCCGGTCCTAGGCTGTCTTTACCCAGGTACATGGGGCAGCCAGCGGCAGCAGATTTCAGCTCAGAGATGGACCCCTTTCCTCCAGGCCCCAAGGGCCCCTTTAACTGCATCCCTAGTCCCTTGCCATCATTATTTCTCTTTGGTTTCACCTGAGGAAGCTCTAAAGGAAGGGCCGTCTGAAAGAGAAGCACAGTATCTGAGTTAATGTGAGTCCTGCCGTATTTGCTTAAGCAGAAATTAAAGCAAAGGAAGCCATCAGACTCTGTGGAGTAGGAAACTCAATTCAGACAGGAAGGTCACAAAGTGTCTCCATCCAGGTCCTGCCAGCACCCCTCTTACTGCTGCAGGGGTAAGTGTGGGAGACCTCCCTACCGTGCCCACCTCAGCCCTGTGCCAACCTGCTCAGAGCTGAAATCAAAAGGGCTGTGCACTCCTGTCACCAGCCTGAGAATGGACAGTCCTGTATGTCTATGTGAATGTACACTTAAGCCTGCGACGAGGCAGGCTTTGTAAAAAGTCACGGAGAAGTAATTAGCAAGTCGGATCTGTTCACTGAACTAAGATGCACAAATATAGGAGATGAAGGAACAAATTCACCAAGAAGAAAAGAATGACCGTTAGTAACATTATTTGAGTAAAAATTGCCAGACAGGAAAGAAAACATTCCATTTGATTACATTTGTAAAAACGCCCCCAACAGGCAAAACTAATCTTTAGTATGAGAAGTCAGGATAGTGGTCTTAGGGAAGTATTGTCTCGGGGGGTGGGGGGAGGTTCTGGGTGGTGGCGGCGTTCTGATCCTTGATCTGCATGTGTAAAGACTTACGCACGCACTTCTCTATATGTTATAATTTAATAAAGTTAAACCCTCCCCCCAGGTGACTGTAATGTAGAGGAAGGCTGAGAACCACAGTTCTGGAGGGAGGCCTGTGGTGACCAGGCTGGCATCAGTGGGTAGGTTCAGAAGGAGGGTCAGCTGCTGTTGGAGGTGTTGTCCCCTTATTTGTACATTTAAGCATCCTGAGCAGATCCAGTTTGCTAATAGCTCCTTAGGGCTTTTAAGACCGCGTGGCTTTACACAGGAACTTAAATATTCATCCAGCACTGTCAGTGTGCAGGGCGAAGATGGGATGTGGTCCCCTGTTCTAATCCTGGAATCATTCAGTGGGTCTGCACTGGCTGGCTGGCATTGTCTTTGTTTGTTTGTTAACTCCCGGGTGAGTCTAACATGCAAACACAGTTGAGAATAACCGCTCTCCCTCATGGGAGGAGTGGGAAAACCTGGCTAGATAGTTAAAAGTTACTATTTACAAAAGTACAATTATTTTATATCTTTCCTCTGAGGCCTGCCTCTGACAACATCATCCTTCACTTTCAAATGCTCACACCACTTCCCGTTTCTCTCCTCAATCCTGGGGCCCCCATCACCTTCATCTGTGTTTCCCTGATGTGTTCTGTTAACCACTCCTCATTGTGTGGGATCAAACCAAGTATGTCAGGACTTTGACCATCTCTGGACAGCCAGAGGAAGAGGAGTGCTCACCCAATCACTAAGACAAGCCCCAATACCCCCAAACACTCCTAAAGACGTCCCAGGGTGATTCCCCATCAGAGGCAAATGCTATCCTCTCTACTTCTCTGCCCCTAAGTGTCCTCCAGCCTGAGTTCTACTTGCTGCCCTAAATTTGACGTGAGTGCCACAGAGACAGCTGGGTGGATACCCACTGATGCCTGCCTATGCTCACGCTTAGCATCACATTCAACTGCAGAACAAAACTGATCACTTTAGTTGCTGGGATTCTATTGACAACTAGTACTGCCTAGGGTTTCACTTTTTAACAAAATCCAATCTAGCCACAATTACATTTCAAAGTTCCTTCTGGTATAGCCCTTGGGCCCCTCCTCTCTTAGCCGATTCAATGGCTCCGCTCTTAGCTACCTTACAACCGATATCTCCCAAATTTATATTTCCAGCCCTTGATTCTGAACTATAAATTTCTACATCCAATTGACTAATATTTTCACTCTGACATCTCAGAGACACAAACCCATAATGTCCAAGCCTCACCCTTCCTAATACTAGCTACCACTGAGTTGCACAGGCTGGAAAACCTAGAAAATTCTTTCCCTGCTCCCTCTCCATTTCCAGTATTTCACCAAGTCCTGTTAATTTTACTTTTGTAATACACCTCTTGGTAAAGTCCAGTTCCCTGCCATCTCTACCATCATTAGCCTGGCCCAAGCTACAGTATTACTCACCTGAGCCGTGCAGTGGCCTCCTAATTTGCCTCCCCTCATCCGCTCTACTCTTGCATGGGTGTGCAAGTGCAGATTTACCCTAAACACAGACACCCCAATACAGCCCTCTCTCCATCCTGCAGCCAGAATGTTCTTTGTTACTGCTATTGTTATTAGCACAGTTGTTAATGCAGATCTGACTGGGTCACTCTTCTTTAAATCCCAACTCGAATGTTCTTATGCTTTGGATCTCGGCTTATCTGCCACTTCTTCAGGAAAGCCATTCCTAATCACACCAAAGTCGATCAGGTTCACTATTACATATTCTCACAGCATACTGTCCTTCCCCTTCACAGGGCTTATAATTTGATAACTTGATCAATACCCGTCTCTCCCAATAGATTAAGCTCCATGAGGGCAGGAACCGTGCCTGTCTGTTCACCACGGTAACCTTAGTGCCTAACACAAAGCCTGGCACATAAACATTTTGAGTACAATACAAGGCAGACTCTATACTTTTACATTTCATTCAATTCTATTACATTTGATCCTTTAAAATGTTTCAAATATAAAATGAAAAAACCTTTAGAAAGTATTTCATTCTCCCTCAAAACTTTACGAAATTCTACCTGATACAAAACGCTCAGCTTGATGAAAGGAAAAGCTGAGTCTGAAACATCCTGCAGGGGGATGTTTTTCATTCTTCTTCTTCTCCTGCCCTAATTCATACCAGCCTCAGGATGCTGTCAGGGTTTTTACCTGGACCAATTCAGCAGCAACATTGAGTCGGAGTGAGAGAGGCAGTTCTTGAAGGGCTCGAACCAATGACTCACAGTCCACATAAAATGCTGAATTCTATATATAAAAAAAAAGATAGATTATTGATCAAGATGATTACATATGGGGCTTCCCTGGTGGCGCACTGGTTGAGAGTCCGCCTGCCGATGCAGGGGACACGGGTTCGTGCCCCGGTCCGGGAGGGTTCCGCATGCCGCGGGGCAGCTGGGCCCGTGAGCCATGGCCGCTGAGCCTGCGCGTCCGGAGCCTGTGCTCCGCAACGGGAGAGGCCACAATAGTGAGAGGCCCGCGTACCGCAAAAAAAAAAAAAAGATGATTACATATGACCTTTCAGAAATAAAAGAGCACAAGACGATAGGTAGTAACTGTAAATAAATCATCTATTACTTTTAGCTGGGAGTAATCAGATCATAAATCACACTTGATATGGTTCTAATTTCTACCATCTCTGCATTAAGATAAGCAAAACCAAAAGCACCTTCCTGAGCCACAGCTCAGGCTGCCAGAGCAGCAGCAGGGTGGTGATCACCTCACATCAAGGCTGCACGGAAACCTGGAACCTGCGGATGCTCTTGGAATTACTGAAAAAAAAACTCAAAGCACTTAATGAAATCTAACTGGACATCTCCCCCCCAGATTCAGATGGCTGGCCCTCAGGAGAGCAGGGAAGAGCTGTCTCAGCAGTCAGATGGGGAGGACAGTCACAGCCAAAGAAGCCCATGAGGTATACGCTTCTCTCTCTTCCAACCAGAAAGCAGAGGATGGAAACTTACCCTCCAGCTGGCAGCACTTTGTGTGAGGCCAACGCTGTAAGTCCCTTGAACTCCCTTCCCGTGCATAGACGCAAAATCCCATCCAGGCAGTGCCCTCACAAACTGACCACATCTGAGAAAACGGTCCAGGTTATTGCATGACCCCTAACGGCTGTTTCTAGGTGCCCCGGCCACCCAAGAGAAGGAAAAACTAGAAGGTGGCCGCCACACTAGAGGCAGACACCACGGCCCACCTTGTCTACCAGGGACTATCACAGACCCAGGTAGAACCATGACTTACGCTGCAATCACTGATATCAAGTTAGGGAACACCACCCAGGGGTCATGGAGTCTAATCCCCATTCCACGGTAAGGAGGCCTTGGGTAGATGGGTTTATAATGACTGGAGGTGGGGAGTCATTCCTGGTGCTCTCAAGTAGAGCGCCGACACTAAACGCAGACCCACTCGAACCCCTGAGCCTCACAACAGCAGGACACAGGGATCAAAAGAAGCAATACAGCTTTTCAACTGCCCTTCTGAAAGTTTCCGGAGATGGCTAGCTCTACGGTAAGCAAGGTTGGCGGCAGCAGATGTGGCCCCTCACCCTGGAAAAAAAAGGAACTTACATCTAAAAACACAGAGTATTTAGGGAGCAGGAGAGTGGGAAATGCACTACATGTGCAGGCCTTGCCGCAGTCCTGCACTCAGCACGTCAAGTGCTTGATCAAGACCAGCATGGCCAGTCTTTGTTTCGAAGTTTGGAGAAGACCTCTCAAACCACTAGAAAAGTGTGATCCTGAATGCTTAACCCATGAGTAAGTCACCACATTACAAACTGGAAATCTCACCCTTCCCACTGCCAAGGTGTCTGCAAAGTCACCCGGGTAGACCCCCTGCTTTCAGCCTATAAAAGAGCAAGAACTTTCCGTCCACGATGCCTGCCAACCATTCACATGCTGCTGTCTCAGCTCTCTGGAGAAGGCCCGCTGAGACGTGCTGGGGTCCAGCTAGAAGTGCCCAAACTTCCTCCCCCCTTTTGCATCATGTGTGACACGGCTACAAGGTATATCGTTAACAATGAAAAGTCTGTGAGATCCAGGGAATGGCCAGGCTGTGCTTATGTGCCGAGTCCCAAGTGATGGACCTTCAGCTGCTGGGGTGTCTCCTTTCCCCACGTCTCCAATTCCCACCCACCATCCAAGGCCCATGTGATAGGGCACCGCCTCCATGAGGACCTCAAGACACTTCAGCCCAGCACAGTGATTTCTCCTCGTCTCCCTGCAGCAGTCCTAGAGCCTAGAACCTACCATCAAACACCACGATGTAAGAAGCCTTCCCCTTTTTTGTCACCAGTTTGTCCCCTAAAGGGCTACAGCTGAAGGCCTTAGATATAAAGGGAGCTGAAGTGAATTGCTTGTAATAGTAAAGTGTGAATTTGAAAATAGATTTAATTGGAATAACCACCATGAATTAGCTTTTTTGCTCCATGTTGTAAATAACTGGTGGGTCATCTCTGCCCGGAGAGCCCCATCCCCACATCCACCTGGCCAACGCTGACAGTCACTCACAGTTGAAGCACGCAGCCTGGCCACCCCAGCGCCTCTTCTCCTGCAGATTCGGAGGCTGGGGGCAGGAGGCCAGCCTTGACTGTTAGAACAAAGTCCCTCCAACCCCACTTCTCCGCCATCAGTGTGCGCACAGACTCAGTGGTGAGAATCTATTCCCGAAGGTTTCCTCCCTGTCCAGGAAGCCAATCAGACTCCGAGTCTCAGTGTCTGCGTAAAGGTACACCACTTGGTGAGGAGCGAACCTACTAGAAACTCCACTTACAGCCTCTGATCAGACCATTGCACCTTCCTCGAGAGCCACAGCACTCACAGTCCACATTCATTTGGGTACTCAGGGACCACGGGGACACTTTACAGTGGAAGTGCTCAGATCAAGCGACACTTCAGAGAAAGCTGGGCGCCTTCCGTGTACAGAGCGTCAGGCCTCATTCAGAACTGCGCTCTCAGGGGTGGGCCTGAGTGTCTGTTCCCTTAAAAGCCACGCACTCAGGAACCACGGCGTGCCACCCAGTGCTCAGTGGTTGCTCGAGGAAGCTCTACTGACTAAATAAGTCGCTAGTCAACACAACTGAAGAATGGAATGAAAAAAAAGCTTCAGGTGATTTTCAAAAAATAATGGACCTATTTTTTTCACCCTCAGTTCTCCTCCCACCCATTCCCTCCTCACATGTCCCCACACTGTCCAAAGGACAGGTCTGAAAACGCCACTCATGGATTGAAGGGACCAACTCCCCTGCGGTAATGGGGCCAACACGGCTGAAGCAGGGACCCTGACTGCCAGGCCACCTTCCCCTCACCCTGCACGTGAGCCACAGAGACATGAAGGCAAGTCACAGGGACAGCACTGGGCCCTCTCCCATCAGGGTGCCCTTCGGGGCCTCCGCCAGGACCCACTGGCAAACTCTTCACTGCTTCATGTCACTGGCTGTGCTGGGGACAGAGGAGCACATGAGGAACAACTGATAGATAGACAGACAGGTAGATAGACAGATAGATTCTTCTCTTCTTTTTCTCTCTCAAGTAAGCAAAAATAAAGAGGACCGAGTGAGGGGAGATGTGGGACACGAAACAGTGCCGGTGGCGAAGTGATGAATTCAGTTTGGGATGTGCCCTACTAATACTTCAACTCAAGATGCTCACAATCAGGCTTGCCTTCTCTCGCCCCATCAGTCATCACTGCTCACCTCATCAGCGTGCTGGGAAGCTCAGCGCCCCTGCGAATCTTTCTTGTCCTCATGTCTCACGTCTGGCCCGTGACGCAATCTACCACGTCCTCCACTGCAGTCCCATCTGCCAGTGAACTGTCTTCCATCTCACGGCCCATGCTGTCGGCCCACGTCCCCTCCCGTTCACGTAATATCCTCCTCCTACCTGGTCTCCCAGCCTCCAGCCTCTGACCTCTTCAGTCGCTCCTTCCCAATATTGCAGAGGTCCAGTCTAGCCATTTCCATTGTCTTGCTAAACAAGACTTTTGTTAACAAGTAACAGTAGTAATAAGAGCTAATTTTGAGTGTTTCCTCTGTGTCAGGAACTGCACAGAAGGACTTTTATTTATAATCTAATATAATCCTCATGACAACTCTGAGTTACATTTTATTATTAGTTCCATTTTCCAGATGAGAACTAGTATTTACGCTCAGGTTTGCGTCTCTGAAGTCTATGCTCTGACCCACAGGCTAAACTGCCCCTAGATAAAAATGAAGACCAAACCACTGGTACTAAGTGACCCAGACCCACACTGGAAGCCGCCTCTTCTGAGAATCCACACTCCAGCTACACTCCAGCTACGCTCCCGACTCTGAGCACAGCCTGGTCTTTCAGATCTCATCACTCTCCTGTTGTTCCCCAGACAGAACCTACCAGAACCATACTCATCCATCCACCAAGGCCCATTCAAATGATCTTTATCCCATGCTCCCACTCTCAATCACCTCCAGCCCAAAGCAGCTTTCTCCCACAGTATTACGTTCATTCATTCATTATACCTCTTACTTTATGTTGCATTCTTTTTCATTTATCATGTAAATATTTACCATCTACTATGTGTCAGCCACTGTGCTAAGGTAAGGGGCCTAGGGCGATGAACAAGCATGGTCTCTGTCTCACTCATCTTCCAATAAGCTACATCTAATAAAATATCTAATAAAGAACATGTGTTTTGATAAATAAAGAACCTTAGAATTATTTGAAACTCTCAGGATACCAAAATGTTCTCTGATAGCCAACCTGGTGCAAAGGAGTTGAAATGGGAGTTGTCTGGCTTTCACTGAATTCCTCCATGATCTGCGTTCGTCTGTTTACAACTTGTGCTAGAATTCTAAAGCATACTCAGGTACATGCCCAGACAGACCCGAGCAAAAACAAATATTTTTAATTCCCAAATTTTTCTATATTATAAAACATACTCTTTGTACAGGAACAGGAAGTCATTTTACAAGTCACTTCCCTCCCCTCTGTCTTTAAGTCAATGTCCGTCCCAAACAACTGAACGTGAAGCCAGCCCACCTGGGGGTGTGAGCCACCTACTCTGTGTGTACTGAGCTGACAGCGGAATGGGGAGGAAGGTCCCGCCCTTTATCCGTCAGGTCTGCTGCCCGGTCTCCTGTCTGAAGCTGTGGGCAGGCTGTCTGATCACTGTATCAGATAGTATGCTCCAGCCCCGGAGTCGGAAGCAAATGCCACGCCAGCACTTACTCATCCTCCGTGCATTTTAAAAAGGGTGAGAATACCTGTCGTCTCTCGTACGGAAAGGTTCAGTGAAATCCTGCCTGGAGAATCATCAAAACTCCTTGGGAGGAAAATATGGCAGCAATACAAAGCAAATAACGTGCGTGGGTGCTACAGATTCACTGAAAGACTTCTATGATGCTTGTTCTTATTTTATAGCTTTATTCTCCTAATTATAGAAGAAGAGTTATTTAAAACTATAAAGTTAAGGATTTTCTTACCTAACACCAAAAACTGTGTGGGAGAAATAAATTAATTCTCAAGCCTTAGATGAATTTTCACAGAAAGAGAAAAGAAGGAAGGCCAAATGGCAAAGTAATCCACTCAAAATCGTGACTATAAACTTTCAGCCCTACAACCCAGTCTATATGAACTATAGTCATATATGAGCTATATAAGTAGTTCACATAGACGGCCAGGTATAAAGGTCAACTCCAGCTCCAAAAGCCTGTATAATTTAAGCTCCCTGAAAACCTTCTGAGCAATTTAGGTAACTGACGCTGAACTGTACATGAATGACTAGACTCTTCTCTATGTGAAGTCTCTATCACAACAACAATGTGAAAGGTGCTGGTCTCCAGCCTTGAGAAGAGCCAGTCCACATTCCAGACAGAGCTTCACCTTACCTGTTTGGGGCAGGAAGCTTCACTATCCCACTCTTTCTCCTCGGCAAACCGGAACTGTGAGAAGGAGTCCCCTGGGAATAGAAAAAACATATAATTTTATGTCAAAGCTAAAAGGAAAACACTCAGTTCTCTCAATTTCCCCTTGGGAGTAAAAGTGCTGTTTCTGAAGAGCTGACCATCCCAAACTCAGTGATGATATTCAATAGAAGGTCCTGGCTTCCGCATCTTTCCACATCATCTGTGCAGAGTGGGTACTTGAAAATACTATTGGCAACTGTATTCATTGCTTCATTCAACTCTCAATAAGCCACCATCCTACATGCTTCTTGAGAGACAACTGAACAGTCCAGGCCTGCAGACGTGGCCATCTCCCCATATTTAGCATATTTTCATCTCATCTGCTTAATATATGCAAGGAAACTAACATTTATGATTTGGGGGTGGGCAAAAGCAGAAAAGGAAGGAGAGAAACAGAACTGAAGGAAAGCAGTTCTCAACTGATCCACAATATGACAGACTTAAAATATCTCTTTGAGGCAAGGTTACCAATCTGAACCATCACTCTAAAAATCACCTGGTTAGAATGTCAGATACAAAATAAAACTCAAAGAATGTGCATTAGATTAGTTAATGTGAATCATGGTGCACTGCTCTGAGCTCTTGGAATAAAGGAAAATGAATCAAGATAAACAAGCTTGACAGATGATTCCGTACAGCGAGCTTTGACACAAAGCTTATTTTGTAAATATGTACTTATCTGGTTATTTGCATTAAGAATAGCCAATTTATAAAGAATTACTTTTCCACCTGGCTTTCAGGATCCTCCAGAATGTGATCCTACCTCATTAACCCACATTTGCTTCCTATTTCTTGACTTCCTGCTCCCGAGAGCCTCTTTTCACATTCTGAACATACTTCATTTTCTACCCTATCCTCATTTCTTTTTTAATCCTTCTCCCTTGTCTGGAAGGCCCACACACTTCTACCCATTCATATCCTATTTATACTTTAAGACTCAGGTACAGGCCCACTTTCTCCACCTATGAGATCTCTCAGGTTATTTAACCATAGAATCCATTCTTTACTTCTAACCTAAAAGAGGGGGAAAAGAACTGAAGAATCCTGAATTAAAGAGACAAAGACAAAATCAGAATCTACACCATGCCCCCAGCATTTCCAAAACACATGGATCATAACATTTTAACACTTGACAAGATCAAATTCTAGGTAAAAAAGACCAAGAACATCACTCTTTATCATGAGAAAGGGTAAAATCACTACCATTAGTCATTGGCAAATCAACCTTGATCCCTCAAAAATTATGATATAAAGAACCTGAGTGATATAATTAATAATGTCTTGTCTGTGCATGTGGATGTATAAGTGTATTGTGATTATATGTGGGTAGTTTATAAATATTTGTGCAATAGTAACATTTTAAAAGGACAATAGAAAGGCTACAAAAAACCTTTAAAAAAATCCTAAAAGGTAGCAGTTAGATAAACCATATTTGCTGGTGATAAACATTTGTAGCACATATAGGCAAAGAGCCTGTCTCTTACATACAAAGAGAGCTTTTGCAAATCAACCAGAACAAAACCACCTAGTAGGAAAACAGGCAAAGGGGTGAGAATAAGAAAGGAAGTAAGGATCAAGGAGGAATAGGACAGCTTTACAAAGTCTGAGGCAAAGCAGTGAATCAGCTCAATCTCTGATTCTGACTAAAAGAAGCAAAAGTTAATCCTTTTTGGAGGAAAATGACATTATCAATAACCTAGAATTATCTCTACTATATTTTATACACAGTATCCGAAATTCAGGTGTATCAGGAGATGAGACCAAGATGACAGGAAACTAAGAGAGAGGGGAAAACAAACAAAACCCAATCAAAAAATGGACAGAAGACCTAAATAGACATTTCTCCAAAGAAGACATACAGATGGCCAAAAAGCACATGAAAAGACACTCAACATTGCTAATTATTAAAGAAATGCACATCAAAACTACAATGAGATATCACCTCACACCAGTCAGAATGGGCATCATCAAAATGTCTATAAACAATAAATGCTGGAGAGGGTGTGGAGAAAAGGGAACCCTCCCACCCTGTTGGTGGGAACGTAACTTGGTGCAGCCACTACAGAGAACAGTATGGAGGTTCCTTAAAAATCTAAGAATAGAATTACCATATAACCCAGCAATCCCACTACTTGGGCATATACCCAGAGAAAACCATAACTCAAAAGGACACATGGCGGGCTTCCCTGGTGGCGCAGTGGTTGGGAGTCTGCCTGCCGATGCAGGGGTCACGGGTTCATGCCCTGGTCGGGGAAGATCCCACATGCCGTGGAGCGGCTGGGCCCGTGAGCCATGGCCGCTAAGCCTGCGCGTCCGGAGCATGTGCTCCGCAACGGGAGAGGCCACAACAGTGAGAGGCCCGCGTACCACAAAAAAAAAAAAAGGAAAAAAGACACATGGTGCCCCAATGTTCACTGCAGCACTATTTACAATAGCCAGGACATGGAAGTAACCTAAATGTCCATCAACAGAGGAATGGACAGAGAAGATGTGGCACATATATACAATGGAATATTAGCCATAAAAAGGAACAAAACTGGGTCATTTGTAGAGAGGTGGATGTGCCTAGAGACGGTCATACAGAGCGAAATCAGAAAGAAGAATAAATATCGTATATTAACGCATGTAGGTGGAATCTAGAAAAATGGTATAAATGATCTTATTTGCAAAGCAGAAACAGAGACACAGACTTAGAGAACAAACATGGATATCAAGAGTGGGGGTGGGATGAACTGGGAGATTGGGATTGACGTATATACACTATTGATACTGTGTATAAAACAGATAACTAATGAGAATCTACCGTATAGCTCAGGGAACCCTACTCGATGCTCTGTGGTGATCTAAATGGGAAGGAAATCCAAAAAAGAGGGGATATACGTATATGTATAGCTGATTCACTTTTCCTTACAGTAGAAATTAACATAACATTGTAAAGCAACTATACTCCAATAAAAATTAATTTAAAAAAAAACTAAAAATAGAGTTGCCATATGATCCAGCAATCCCACTCCTGGGCATATATCCAGAGAAAACCATAATTCAAAAAGATACATGCACCCCAATGTTCACTGCAGTGCTGTTTACAACAGCCAAGACATGGAGGCCCTAAGGTCCAGTGACAGATGAATGGATAAAGAAGATGTAGTACATATATACAATGGAATATTACTCAGCCATTAAAAAGAACGAAATATGCCATTTGCAGCAACATGGATGGACCTAGAGATTATCATACTAAGTGAAGTCAGACAGAGAAAGACAAATATTATATGATATTGCTTATATGCAGAATCTAAAAAAAATGATACAAATGAACTTATTTACAAAACAGAAACAGACTCACAGACTTAGAAAACAAACTTATGGTTACCAAAGGGTCGAGGGTTGGGGGGAGGGATAAACTGGGAGTTTGGGATTGACATATAAACACTACTATATTAAAAATAGATAACTAACAAGGACCTACTATATAGCACAGGGAACTCTGCTCAATATTCTGTAATAACCTAAATGGGAAAAGAATTTGAAAAAGGATATATATATATATATATATATATATATATATATATGTATGTATGTATGTATAAGTGAATCACCTTGCTGTACATCTGAAAATAACACATTGTAAATCAACTATAGTCCAATATAAAAATAATTTTTTAAAAAAGAGACAATAGAAAAAAATCCAGTTATCAGACCCAGATCTTATGATTTGCAATGTAAAATTTTCAAAAATAGGAAAAACTATAAAATCACAATGACATCCATGAAGTCATTTTTTTTTCCTTTTCCATTATGGTTTATTACAGGATATTGAATATAGTTCCCTGTGCTATACAGCAGGACCTTGTTGTTTATCTATTTTGTATATATCATTGTTTGTATCTGCTAATCCCAAACTCCTAATTTATCCCTCCCCCACCCCCTTGCCCTTTGGTGACCATAAGTTTGTTTTCTTTTTGTTTGTTGGTTTTTATAAATTTATTTATTTTTGGCTGTGCTGGGTCTTCGTTTCTGTGCACGCGCCTTCTCTAGTTGCAGCCAGCGGGGGCTACTCTTTGTTGTGGTGCACAGGCTTCTCATTGCGGTGGCTTTTCTTGTTGCAGAGCACGGGCTCTAGGCACGCGGGCTTCAGTAGCTGCAGCACGTGGGCTCAGTAGTTGTGGCTCGCGGGCTCTAGAGCACAGGCTCAGTATTTGTGGCGCACAGGCTTAGTTGATCTGCAGCATGTGGGATCTTCCCAGACCAGGGATCAAACCCGTGTCCCCTGCATTGGCAGGCAGATTCTTATCCACTGCGCCACCAGGGAAGACCCCATAAGTTTGTTTTCTATGTCTGTGAATGTTTCTGTTTTATAAATGAATTCATCTGTATCATATTTTAGATTCCACATAAGTGATATCATATGGTAACTGTCTTTCTCTTTCTGACCATGAAGTCATTCTTGATTGATACAAAATAAAGTATTCACATAAAAAATTCAAAGAAAAGAAGAAAATGTTTGAGAAAAATAAGGTACTTTAAGCACATTTTGTTTATAGTAGTCAAACTCCAAAACAACACAATTTAAAAATCTTAATAAAGTACACAGAGGCTAATTTTGAAAAATAAGCTGGTTAAATGACTATTAAAGAAAGCCAACCTCTCTAATCCTCTCATTGAAGATGAAAGTGTGTCCAGACTTGTCAAAATTATGACTCCTAGAATCAAGAGTACTTCCGGAAAACCTGTTACCAAAATTCTCCTCTTATACTGAGACATGTACAGAACAATGGTGGTATTAGTAAACATGCTATTCCTGTATCTTGTACATCAGACATTTGGATGTGCGGGAACAATTGGAGACTTCCATTAAATAAGACAGTGCGGTGCATTCACAATGCATTCAATTCTGCTCCTGCTTTATTCTCTGGCTGAGAGAGTTCCTGTCTCTCACACTAACAGAATGAATCAGAATGAAGAAGTATAGAATGGAACCCAGTGAAGAACAGGGAAAGCCAACTATTGTTGACAGTGGAACAAACATGGTGAAATGTGTCTTGCAAGTCATAAGCATTCAAAGTTTTGGTCACACTCACCAGCTGTGTGTTCAGCAAGTAATTACAGCACAGTGTAGTGAACAGAACCAGAAAGCATAAAAGGAGTATAACACTTTCCTCCTCCTCCTTCAGCCAAAGATTGATTTCATGATGTATAAGAGGCTGTGGGACTGCCTTGCTGTGTACTTATACCATATCCTCAAACAAGATGGAGAAGAGCTAGTACCTATTACATAGGCTGCTTGAATAACAGCAACAAAATCCCATAATATTCTACTTTGCAGATAAGAATACAAAAATAGCAGGCCTGCTAAATCCAATGATTATTTATTAAGAAGTAATTTATTCATTAGAATCTGCTCAAAAAAGAGGGGGGAGGATTTGAACAAAACTGATGTACCTGGAGAGTTCACATTTTTCCTACATAATAAGAAGTCCCATGTCATTCTATTCCAACAAAGCTGAAGTTGGTGTACACGCAATGAAAGCTGACATACAGGCGATACTGAAACAATTCTGTATATCTTGAAAGTCAACAACATTGCTCTACTGCCACATTTCTGGAGCCAAAATTAATGATGGATTTTTTTCAATCAACTAATTGTATAAAGCAGCAAAAATATTAGAAAGTTAGATATATGTGATCTTAAGTATGCTTCTGAAAATAATCAGAAAGAATGTTTCGAGCAGTGCACATGAAGAGATGTTCAACATCGCTAACTATTAGAGAAATGCAAGTCAAAACTACAATGAGATATCACCTGACACCAGTCAGACTGGCCATGATTTAAAAGTCTACAAATAATAAATGCTGGAGAGGGTGTGGAGAAAAGGGAACCCTCCTACACTGTTGGTGGGAATGTAACTCGGTACAGCCACTATGGAGAACAGTATGGAGGTTCCTTACAAAACTAAAAGTAGAATTGCCATATGATCCAGTAGTCCCACTCCTCGGCATACATCTGGAAAAAACTCTAATTCAAAAAGATACATACACCTCAATGTTCACAGCAGCACTATGTACAATAGCCAAGACATGGAAGCAACCTAAATGTCCATTGACAGATAAATGGATAAAGAAGATGTGGTGTGTGTGTGTGTGTGCACACACACACACACACACATATATATGTACAATGGAATATTACTCAGCCATAAAAAAGAATGAAATAATGTCATTTGCAGCAACATGGATGGACCTAGAGATGATCATACTAAGTGAATTAAGTCAGACAGAGAAAGACAAATACCATATGATATCACTTATATGTGGACTCTTAAAAAATTGATACAATAAACTTATTTACAAAACAGAAACAGACTCAGACATAGCGAACAGACTTGTGGTTACCAAAGAGGAAACGCTGGGGGAGGATAAATTAGGAGTTTGGGATTAGCAGATACAAACTATTATATATAAAATAAACAACAAGGTCCTATTGCATAGCGCAGGGAACTATATTCAACACCTTGTAATACACCATAATGGGAAAGAATACGGGGAAAAAGGCAGTGCACAGTGCTTCAATTTGGGGGATTCCTTCAATGAAACTCATGATCATCAAACAAATCTCCAAGTCTAGCAGTTAACGAGGAGATAAGTCTTCACCTAGCCTATTACCCAGTCTTTAACTAGTTACTCTTAGAGAGGACAAATTTAATCGCGAGGGGCACCATTACCCTCGACCATTCTGGCAGAACCAGCCAAAGAGTATTGTGCTCCTCTACCCACCTCAGCCAAGCTACCAGCTATTTAGTATGACGAATGTGTAGGATGGTACCGTGACTGCAGGAACAATCTAACAGCAGACAGTGGTGAGAAATGAGAATGCCTGTAGATCGTCAAAAGTAAATCTGGCCGCTAATAACTTTTATAATAATATTTCAATAGTTTTGCTGAAATTTCAGATTTTTTTCCATGTATTCCAGCACATCCATTCTATGACAGAGATATTTAGCTTTAGCTTCAGCTGAATATGATTCAACACTTGACATTCTGGCCAAAATGTATATTTAATCTGCCTCCAATAGTGAATTACTAACATTCTATGAGGTTATTTTAAAAATACAATAGTTAATGTAATGTACAGTATGGTGACTATAGTTAATAATATTGTACTGCATAACTGAAACTTGCTAAGAGAGTAGATCTTAAAAGTTCTTGGGCTACCCTGGTGGCACAGTGGTTAAGAATCCACCTGCCAATGCAGGGGACACGGGTTTGATCCCTGGTCCGGGAAGATCCCACGTCCAGGAAGATCCCACATGCCGTGGAGCAACTAAGCCTGTGCGCCACAACTACTGAGCCTGCACTCCACAACTACTGAGCCCACACGCCACAACTACTGAAGCCCGCACGCCTAGAGCCCGTGCTCCGCAACGAGAAGCCACCGCAATGAGAAGCCCACGTAGCGCAACGAAGAGTAGCCCTGTAGCGCAACGAAGAGAGCCCTGTAGTGCAAGGAAGAGTAGCCCCCGCTCACCCCAACTGGAGAAAGCCCATGCACAGCAACGAAGACCCAACATAGCCAAAAATAAAAACAAATAAACAAATTTTTTTAAAAAAGATGTGTGCTTTATTAAATAAAAAAGTTCTCATCACAAGAAAAATAAAATTGTAACTATGTATGGTGATGGATGTTAACTAGACTTATCGTGGTGATCATTTTGCAATATATACAGATGTTGAATCATGATATTGTACACATGAAAATAATGTTATATATCAACTATACCTAAATTTAAAAAAAATGTAGTTTTATATGTACTGACAAATGGAAAGATGCCCATTATCTCAACTGTTACATGAAAAAAATCAAGTTTTAATACAGTATGAATAAGATATATATATACACACATATATACACACACACCTATGCACATACTATATACACATATATATGTGTGTATATATCACAAAAATATTAATATATGCATAGAAATAAGTGGAGATCATTAGATAGCTATTTTAAGAATGATTCTCTTTCAGAGGGCGGGATTGAAGGAGACTTCCGTTCTGCACAATACATTTTCCAGTTGAATTTTCCTTTGTAAACAACAAACACATGTTATTTTTGGAACTGAGCCAAACAGAAGTAAGGAACTCTAGAAACAAAGCTGAAACTTCTTAAGGGCAAAGACCATCTCAGAATGCCTTGAAGACAAAACATCCATAGATCTCAAAGCTGGAACACCAGATGTCATTCATTCTAACCCTCACTTTATAGAACAGTAAAGAGCCTTAGGTCAGGACAGGCTCAATGGCCTGACCAGCCAGTTAATGGCTGGACACCAAGACCTCTTGGCTCCTAACATTCCTTATTATACCTATAACTAACAAAGCTCTTTCCACTACTTCCACTAGGCTTCTCAGCCATCTGAGTTCCCTAGGACAATACAGATACTCAATAAATATTTTATGACATCTGATATACTACTATTTGACATGCTGACAATGGCTGAAGATTTGAAAATCCAAAAACAAAGAATTCCTCATTTTAGGAAAGGAGTCATTTCAGGGATTCCTTTAAATAAGTACTTTTAAAAAATAAGAGTGTTTTGATAGCCCTCTAAGAATTCTAATAGGGATAGCGTCAGAGAAATAAAGGCGATACACCAATTGTCTCTGTGTGGACGATACCCAGGATTCTCACTCTGCCTAATTTCTCAAAACCAGTCTAACACAAGTCTCAGGATCAGTGACAAAGTGGACACTAAACTTGCTAGAATTCCACAATACCAACATACTATCAAAAAACTTACACTTTAGTCATAAATAAGACAGCTTTGAATTTTAGGCTTACTCCTACAGCCACATCAACAAAAAAGAGCTTCCAGCCAAATAAAAGAGCTCTTCGGTGGAAGTTCAGGTGGGATGACAAGGAACAATCTTTATCTGGGCAAAGAAACCTGCAAAGACTTTTGGTTTCAACAATACAGATCAGATGTATACAAAGAGTGAGTGTGAAAGATGGAAAATGTGCCCAAGTCTAAAAATACCCAGTTCCGATGATTTGGGAGTGGCAGTTCCCATAACTGACATCTGTCCTAGGTATTTAGATCTTTTCCTTATAAAACTGGCCCAGACTGTTGTGGTACGTCCTTTCGGAAACCAGCTCTAGAAAGCAAGAGGAATGTAGCACTATTTCTGGATGAGTACTTCATTTTAAGCTCCATTTTCCTGGCTCTTCTTTATCATGATCACCTTCCTTTAAATTCTCCACAGCCCTTAGAATATGCCCTTAACCAGGACACCATGTCTATGGGAAATCACAACTTTATAGGTTGACAGGTTCACAATCTTCATAGAAAGACACTATGTCTCAATGGTCAACACCATGGCTGCTACAGAAAATGAAACATACCCTTTCTTCTCTCTGAATTTCTCTAGCTCATCTATGGGACATGGCATATTTGGAAGGTCCAGGTAGATCCTAAGTCCACAGGCTGACACAGATCAATCCAGAGGCGATCTACAGTTCAGCCTACACGATATAAAAAGTCCTTACTACCCCCAACTTTCTAGCTTCTACGGATGAGTCTTTCTAGATGCAGATGTCAAGCATTTCAATATTTACCCTAAAACAAAGCAACAGCTAACATTTTGGTCTTTGTGAGGAAGATCATACAAGCCATGATGAATTTAAAAAGTTAGGTTGAGCCAAAAGAACATGAGAGGTAAGAAAATTCTCTCCTGCTCAACAGTGACCTATAATGAGCTTTCTCACCAGGTGTGCGGCCCCAAAGGCCCCTGAGCATCAAATATCCACATTGAGCATAACAGGATGTGCCTATCTTCCCAATACCCCTAAAAAGTGCTTCCCCATCTGCACGGATTATGTTGAAGGAAAAGCCAAATATACTCAGGTACCATAGAATGGTTCTAGGCTTTATGAGTGAAGGATGATGCTGACATTCTGGAATTTAGAATCTAACTTGTTTTCCCCAAAACAGTTGGCAGATATTCTGTGTGAACCCTGTACTACAGTAGACAATCTAGTAACATTTCTCATATCAATGATTTTCAGAAACAAGGCCAACATCAAACCCTGGCACAGAACTCCAAGATGACAGCAAATTTTTAGACAAGGCTGAATAAATAATATAAAGATGAATCCTCAACACTCATGGTGTCTATTTCCTCAAAAAATATTTAGCCCACCTAACAGCTTGTTTTTTTTATTTATAACCTATCCGACACCCAAAATGTTGACTTTGTTGGTTATTGCAGCTGATGGAACCATCATACATATACTCTAAGGTTCCAGGTCTAATGCCTTAAGGAGTAGACTCCCCTTTAATCCCATCAGCGATCTTGCAAGGGCAAACGATTCACTTCCAGAGGGAGTAAGTGAGAAAGAAAAATCAGATCAATGCCAAACTGTCATTATCTGGAAAACAGTCTGTATCAGGAGGATGCCATGCAGATTCAAACACACACTCGCACACACTTCAGTGCAGGACAGAAAAAGCACAGTCCCACTAGGACAACGACACTCTCCAAAGGTCACTGCAGAACTCTCAGTAACCTGGGTCCCACAGTGGAGCCAAACTTTCCCTGAATTTCCTGGCCCACCATCCATTCCTCCTTACAATTTCATTTTCTTTCCTATACTGAGTACTTTTTTGAAAGTCAATTTATCCCTATTACCACTTACATCTCTCAAACATGGTATTTTCTACCTTAATCTGCCCAAGATTTCTTCTTGCAGTTAAAAGTATTCCATGAAGGTGAATGTTAATAATTAAAGTCCCCAAACACTAATCCCATGATGAAGCAGACGGCTCAAAGCATGTCCTCAGAGAATACTGTGGGGTTTGTGAGAGAAAATGACTGAAGCCCTTTCTATCAGGAATATGAGGTTGCTTTCAATTTGTTGTTTACTGACTAAATGTATGCCAGAGACTCATATATTAAAGGATTAAGAAGTCTTACCCATGATCTTTGATCTGTCTCATTATTTTCTTACTATATGTTAGCTCAGTTCATTGAAATTATCTTTCTGATACTAATTCACATCTTCTTAGTATAAAATCCAAATTCATATCCATACCTTTAGCTACTGACTGGCCTTTTCTCTCTCCTACTTCTAGCTTCTACTCTCATTCATAAGATTCCATAAAGTCTTTTTAAAAATCATGTAAGAATTTACTGCTCACAAGCACAACATTCTTTATAAAATCTCCAACTGGGCAGCTCCAGCAAGCACGAGCAATACCCAAACTGAAGACAGGAGACCATTAGTCAATATACTTTTTTTGAGGTCAACTCATGTAGGCAACATGAAACCTACTACAGTTAATTTTGATTAACTTCTTCATGTCCCAGATCTTTGCTTTTCTTTTTTAAAACTCTTAATTCTAGCTTTCGAGTACGCCTGCAATGAGTTTGGTAAGGCAACATCTCCCCAGAGGAAACTCATGAGCAGAGGCCTCAAGACAGAAGGAAGTTTGGCCATTGGAGGAGCAGAAGGCAGGCCAGTATGACTCGAGCACAGTGAAGGATGAAGAGGCAAGAAGAGAGTGAAGAGGAGGCTGAGTCATATTCTTTATGTGACTCAGCATTCTCCAACCAGGGGTCAAGTTTCACTGCTTAACACTATATTCCACAATAATAACCAAGGTTAGTGAAACTCAACTAGTCGAGTTCTTATCTGTTAAACACATTTGACACGAGTACCCAAACACATACTAATTCTCAAGTGACAATTACCCTTACCATTTACAGATTAAACAACACAAAATAGTAAAAAAATAAAACAGCAGTGTCTGTCAAATTGTCACCTTCAAAACAGAGGATGGCTACCTTACTGGGCCCCAAAGAACCTACTCTGCAGATAATTTTCTTCTAGTAAGAGATCTAACTGTGGACTGTGTATATTTAATAGGTATGAGAAGAACTGTTCTCATAGTTAGTTGACCCATATAGTAGAGACGACTTTTAATGAGTCGATATGTAAACAGTTTTTTTTAGATACCCAGAAACTTGTTCTGGGAGGAGCTAGGGCAGGTCAGAGTAGGCCTGATGGGTAACTCAGGTAAAGATGTTTTTCTTTTATCTGAACCACTGATTGCTTTACTTTCCGTTTTTAAAATCTGGAACTCCAATAAAGGAAAGGACTGTAACCTTGGAAACAAAACAAAAAAACAGAGGGTGGAAGATACAAAGTTCTCTTTGCTAGGGTAATGATTGTTCTAATTAGCGTTACCATGGTTATACGCCATCTCCCCCAGCCATTCCTGAGAAGCAGACATGCAAATGTGACGCTATGGACTTTGGGAAGCTACCCTAACGGTAGTAAGTTGCTCAGGAGAAAATGTGGTGGGGCCTCTACGAAGTTTGGGCACAGGAAAATCTCCGTGCCTAAGAACATGCCACTTTTCTAATTAATATCCAGAGGCACTGATCTGGAAAGCTGACCTTCTCATTGGCGGTGACAGAAGGGAGAGGAAATGTAGGGGGAGAGAGAATGAAACGGGGGAGTTTACACCTCACCTAATAACATGATAAATCCCTGCCGCCTGTTCCAGACTGGCAGGGAGGTAACGTGCAGCATTCTGGTTCTTTGTGCCTACTCAGAGCTGCCCACAGATTCTAACCCCAGTGTCTGGTGTTGGCTACAGAACCCTGTCTCCCAGACTTTTGCTATTTAAGACAGTTGTTTTCATCAGCACCTTTCCTGATCCAACTCCTAAATATGAACCTCGGCCTATGTTCTGACCACATTTAACTTCCAGCCTTACCAGGTCTGCCATTTCACCCTGGTATCCATTTCATGGCTGTTTTTTTCTTCTCATAGATGGCCAGTACGTATTTTAATGATAGTTTACGAGTGTTCAATGCTTAAGTGCAGTACTATGAAGCAAAAATGCAAATGGCATATTCAGAAGCCTTAGTATTTGGTTTTACCGAACACAGTTTGATGGGCACTTTTTGGGTCCTCGCATTACTTATGTGAATTACATGTGCTGCCTTTATTGGACAGTCACAAGTTGCCTTGTACTGGGTAGATCTGTTTGAGAATGTCAGTAGTACCGATGTTGATTCTCATTATTTACAGCTGCCTTAGAGTGTACTTGGTTTGCTTTTATCTGAAGTTTCCGTTCCACACCTAAAAGACAGAGTGCTGAGTTTTAAGAAAATCTGATATACAAAAAGTCAACATTATAAGGCAGTAACTTGGTAAGTCGAACTGTAATTTATTGATTTTACCGATGGATTCATGAACGGATTCACTTAGTATTGAGATTCCTTGACATACTTAAAATGGGACTGAATTTCCAAAAGCTTTACTTAAAACTTTTTACTGTTCAATGGTAGGAACATCAGTGAATTATCTACAAAGAAACATCTGTTGTCTGGCTGCTAACTCAACAGTGCTCTCAGTTTGATGATCATATTTGTATTTTATTATATATCATAATAAATAGTTTGCTTTTCATGGGTACTGTCAAAAGTAGCAACATCTTTTCAAGGCTTCAAAGCCTAAAGTAGAATTTCTGCAAGTGAACCACCAGAGTAATCTCTCTAAATCACTGGTATATCTCTCATGTTTTAAGAGTAGGACGAGCGTAGTCAATGTTGGGTTTGTGTTTTTGCTATTTTAAAGCAAGAATTATCTTATAAATCTTTTTACCACCACTATATGAGAAACTTCAGCTCGGCAAGGTGCCAGTGGAATGAATCTGTTTACCAAATTCCATTTGACAAGTTTTAGCAATTATTTTTGACATAATTAAACAAGCTTTGCCCCATTTCATGTTTACTGTGTTTCAAGGAGATGCCACTGGGAGAATTCAGCCAGTTAAAGGCCTATTTGCTTTAAGCACTCACATCTGCAAATTTATCCCCATCTGGGGCTTTCCAGGTATTAACCAAATAGCAAGCTTTTTTAAAAACTTTGGTATATGCCTCTAACGTATAAGGTCTCTTTTGAATAATACAACAATAATATTATCATATGTAAAACAGCAGCAGTTAAAGAATAATATTATCAACTACACAAATAATATTTAAATATCCCCATAAAATGTTTTGTTTCTTTTGGGAGCAGGAGAGGTGGAACACTGGGAGTATTTTTTGACATCTTTACTGGAGTATAATTGCTTTACAATGGCGTGTTAGTTGCTTCTGCATAATAAAGTGAATCACCTACTTATATACATATAACCCAATATCCCCTCCCTCTTGCGTCTCCCTCCCACCCTCCCTATCCCACCCCTCTAGGGGGTCACAAAGCACGGAGCTGATCTCCCTGTGCTATGCGGCTGCTTCCCACTAGCTAGCTATTTTACATTTGGTAGTGTATATATGTCCATGCCACTCTCTCACTTTGTCCCAGCTTACCCATCCCCCTCCCCGTGTCCTCAAGTCCCCTCAAGTCCATTCTCTATGTCTGTGTTTTTATTCCTGTCCTGCCCCTAGGTTCTTCAGAACCTTTTTTTTTTTTTTTTAGATTCCATATATATGTGTTAGCATAAGGTATTTGTTTTACTCTTTCTGACTTATTTCACTCTCTATGACAGTCTCTAGATCCATCCACCACACTACAAATAACTCAATTTCGTTTCTTTTTAAAATTTCTTTTTATGGGGGGCTTCCCTGGTGGCGCAGTGGTTGAGAGTCCGCCTGCCGATGCAGGGGACACGGGTTCGTGCCCCGGTCCGGGAAGATCCCACATACCGCGGAGCAGCTGGGCCTGTGAGCCATGGCCGTTGAGCCTGTGCGTCCGGAGCCTGTGCTCCGCAACGGGAGAGGCCACAACAGTGAGAGGCCCGCGTACCGCAAAAAAAAAAAAAAAATTTCTTTTTATGGCTGAGTACTACTCCATTGTATATATGCGCCACATCTTTATCTATTCATCTGTCAATGGACACTTAGGTTGCTTCCATGTCCTGGCTACTGTAAATAGAGCTTCAGTGAACACTGTGGTACGTGACTCTTTTTGAATTATGGTTTTCTCAGGGTATGTGACCAGTAGTGGGATTGCTGGGTCATATGGTAGTTCTATTTTTAGTTTTTGAAGGAAACTCCGTACTGTTCTCCACAGTGCTGTATCAATTTACATTGCCACCAACAGTGCAAGAGGTTTCCCTTTTCTCCACACCCTCTCCAGCATTTATTGTTTCTAGATTTTTTGATGATGGCCATTCTGACTGCTGTGAGGTCATACCTCACTGTAGTTTTGATTTGCATTTCTCTAATGATTAGTGATGTTGAGCATTCTTTCATGTGTTTGCTGGCAATCTGTATATCTTCTTTGGAGAAATGTCTATTTAGGTCTTCTGCCCATTTTTGGATTGGGTTGTTTGGTTTTTAGATATTGAGCTGCATGAGCTGTTTAAAAATTTTGGAAATTAATCCTTTGTCAGCTGCTTCATCTGCAAATATTTTCTCCCATTCTGAGGGTTATCTTTTCGTCCTGTTTATGGTTTCCTTTGCTGCACAAAAGCTTTTAAGTTTCATTAGGTCCCGTTTGTTTATTTTTATTTCCATTTCTGTAGGAGGCGGGTCAAAAAGGATCTTGCTGTGATTTATGTCATGGAGTGTTCTGCCTATGTTTTCCTCTAAGAGGTTTATAGTATCTGGCCTTACATTTAGGTCTTTAATCCATTTTGAGTTTATTTTTGTGTATGGTATTAGGGAGTGTTCTAATTTCATTCTTTTACATGTAGCTGTCCAGTTTTCCCAGCACCACTTATTGAAGAGTCTGTCTTTTCTCCATTTTATATTCTTGCCTCCTTTATCAAAAATAAGGTGACCATATGTGCATGGGTTTATCTCTAGGCTTTCTACCCTGTTGCACTGATCTATATTTGTGTTTTTGTTCCAGTACCATACTGTGTTGATTAGTGTAGCTTTGTTGTATAGTCTGGAGTCTGGGAGCCTGATTCCTCCAGTTCCGTTTTTCGTTCTCAAGATTGCTTTGGCTATTCGGGGTCTTTTGTGTTTCCATACAAATTGTGAAATTTTTGTTCTAGTTCTGTGAAAAATGCCATTGGTAGTTTGATAGGGATTGCATTGAATCTGTAGATTGCTTTGGGTAGTATAATCATTTTCACAATGTTGATCTTCTAATCCAAAAACATGGTACATCTCTCCATCTGTTTGTATCATCTTTAATTTCTTTCATCAGTGTCTTAAGGAAAACTGGTTTTTATAGTTAATGTATTCAAACCATAATCCAAATAAATTCCCCACAATGCATTTAGTTGATGTGTCTCTTAAATCTCTTTAGTATTCATACTTTTTTGTTGAGGAAACCAGAGCATTTGACCTGTTGGTTTTTTCATTTCCTGATTTTGCCGATTTGGACTCTTCTTTTTGTCTAATCTATTCTTTTATTCCTTCTATTTCCTATAAACTGGTAGCTAGATCTAGAGCCTTGATCAGGTTGAAATTCGATTTTTTGGAAGGATGCTTTTTAAATCAGAGAAAATTAATTGAAATGTATAAGGACAGAATCCAATTTTAGATAAAGGTGTGATGTTGTGTTTTTAGAGCTGTCTGGATACAGAAGGAAAGTACCCCTACCATTTGCCTGAAATTTCTAGGAGAAGAGTAGACCTTAAAGTTGCTCATCAGTAGTATCATTTAGTAGTGAAATTAAGACAAGCTTCGATTATAATAGAGGAAATTTTTTTAAAAAGCTGAAGTGATTGATAATAATGCACAACCTGTATGGTCATCAATAATGACATCATATTAAATCCAGGATGTTACTGACAATAAACTTTTATTCAGATGAGAACAGATTAGATCATGATCAGCCAGGGAAATGGACAGAGAGTCCCCAACTTATGATGGTTCAACTTATGATTTTTTGACTTTCTGATGGTTCCTACAAATTAAGTAGGAACCATATTTTGAATTTTGATCTTTCCCCCAGGCTAGTGATATGCTGATACTCTTTGGTGATGCTGGGCAGTGGCAGCAAGCCACAGCTCCCCATCAGCCACACAATCATGAGAGTAAATGGCCAATACACTTACATCCGTTCTGTACCCATACAACCATTCTGTTTTCCACTTTCAGTACAGCATTCAATAAATTACATGAGACATTCAACACTTTATTACAAAATAGGTTTTGTGTTAGATGATTTTGCCCAACTGTGGGCTAATGTAAGTGTTCTGAGCACATTTAATGATGTTCAGTAGGTTAGTATATTAAATGCATTTTCGACTTAATGATACTTTCAACCAACGTAGGGTTTATCATATGTAACCCCATTGTAAGTCAAGGAAGGTCTGTATTTCTTTCCAGTTTTGAACCCATCCTGTTTTCCAAGGAAAAGAGGTAGCAAGAGTGGAAGAGATGAGTGCCGCTTCCCATGCCACTTTCCCACCTTGGTCATTTAGAGATGGAATACAAAGAGAAGCAGATACATACCCAGGGCAAATCCAGAAGAATTCTGTTCAAGGAAATTTCAAAAACTGGTGCATGAGGGAGATTAGCTGGGTGCTTTGTGACCACCTAGAAGGGTGGGATAGGGAGGGTGGGAGAGAGACGCAAGAGGGAGGAGATATGGGGATATATGTATATATATAGCTGATTCACTTTGTTATAAAGCAGAAACTAACACACCATTGTAAAGCAATTATACTCCAATAAAGATGCTAAAAAAACAAACAGGAAAAAAAAGAGACTGGTGCATAATTAAACTGGGATTTCTAAAAGGGGAATTATAAGCTGGCTGAGGTTCTTCAGCCCATGCTCTGGGCTGGCTGCTTTGTGAGGCTCATGGAATGGCATGACCCTTGCCCCTGCAGAGTTCACACGCTGAAGGAAAAGAAAGGGTGCACGCACCCACCACACACGGGGTCCCCACCCCAATACACACACAACCCCAAGGTCTACAAGTTTGATGCTTTCATTTCCTCACCTGAATATGATGTAAGAACAGCCTTCTCCCACTAATCCAGGGCTTCCAACACTGAGGGGAACCTAACCCCCTTCCTACTCCACGTGCCTGTTTCCAATGAATTGTACAAAGCTTTCTTTTGTGTTCTCAAGTTAAATTTTGGTGAATGATACATATTAAGCCCATTTATTTACAACTGTCATTGTGAAGATGTAACCTCGCTAAAATGGTCTTTATGTCAGAACTGAAATTGAATTGTAAAGTAGTATTTTGCTACAAAATAAAATTTCAATTTTTATCACTTCTCTCCAGGAGAGAATGTTAAGGTTTTTCTTTTCTGGTGGAGAATAAGGAAAAAATAGCGATTTGAAATGTCAGTGTTTCTAAACCCAGTAGGTATTTTAAACTGTTTAAATGTATCTGGCATTGCTTTCCTTTGGTTTCTTTTCTGGAGAGGTCCATCCTCCTACCAAATAAGACATAGGTTTTTTTGTTTTGTTTTGTTTTGTTTTACAGTTGTGACATTCAAAAGCTAATAATTCTTTTTATAGATGTAAAGCCCTTCAAGGTAACTTACTGTCTCTAAGTTATGGGTTATGTCTGGGTTATGTCGTTTACTTTTTATTATTTTACACTTTATGTAACTTTACACTTTACACTTTATGTCGTTTACTTTTTATTATTTTACACTTTAAAATATTTTGTGAACTTGTATAGTTAACATGGTTAATTTTTTGCTTTTCTTGGGTTGGTTGCAGGGCCAAATGCCTGAAGACCATAGTAGGCCGGCTTCACAGTGGTGTACTTAAGCAATGAATATTCATAAACTACGTCAAAATATACACTAGCCATCGATGTGAAGGAAAACATAGCCATGACACAGATCCCAAAATAAAATGGCAGAGATCAGCATTATGCAGAGGGCCGTCAACCTAAAGGGAGGGCTCTCCTATGCAGACTTCCCGAAGTTCTCGAAGCAGGTCTACTCATCGAGGACTATGAATCACGACATGTGTGTGGCACACAAGGCCACGTGATCTCGGACAAGCAAGATCCAAGATGATGTGTTTGCTCTGACCCAAGACTATGAACCAGACCTCGGAGCTCACCCTCAACTGCTGCTGCCACTCAGCCCCCGGGCGAGAACCCACAGGGATCAGAGTGAAATGTCAGGCAGAGAGAGGTCCATCCTCGACACTGCCAGCACCAGGTAACTGATTACATGTAAGAGTCTTATCTGACTCCAGAGCGTCAGATCCAATGATCATATAATACCAACACTGCTGACAAGGGCTATGGTAACTGGACATGATGGATGGAAAATGAAATTCACAGACTATACGTTTGAGAGTTTAAGATGGACTTTTGATTTCATAATGTTTTAAAGAAACAACAAAGGTTTGCATGACAAATTCAATGACACTACAGAATGTTGCTGAATAGTCAGTGACACTTTTAAAGGTGAAGAACTGGGTGCCAAGGGGAAGATCAGATCAACCTGAAGGATACCAAATCAAGTCCTCAGACCTAATTTTCATGGAAGAGGAAAAAGAGAAAGAGAGATAAAAGAAGTAAACTGAGCCACTAGAGCAAAATTGGGGATGTTCATTGAGAGGTAATCATTTTGGTAAATCAACGTACAAGTAACACATTTATCCTTTTATGGTGGTTAAGTGATTAGGCTCTGAAGTCAGACTGTCTGAGTTTGAATCCTGGCCCCACTGTTTAGTGGCTGTATGTCTTTAAGAAAGTTGCCGGTACTTTCTGTGCCTCCCCTTCCTTTCTGTCAAATGGGGATAATAATAGTTCTCAGCTTCACACGATTATGAGGATTAAATGATCTATGCACATAAACTGTTTTAACACAGTCATTGGCAGACAGCAAATGCTTAGTAATTTTAGTTGAGGTCAACATAATCACCAAGCAAACAGTGAGTGGAAATTATGATGCTGCTCTATCCTATTTTGTGTCCCCCAAAGCCAGTGATGCCAGGGCTCTCCCAAAAATGCCACTCAGGCTGATTTCCCTGTACCAATTTTGGAAAGATAAATAACAAAGAAAAAAATCTTTTGCCATGAGACCGCAGGCGTTAAGTAAAATTGAAAGAGTAATAGCCAAGTATAGTGATTATTTGAAAGCTCACAGTTGCTTTCTACTGTATTAAATTTCTACTGTAACCTTGAATTAGAGTGAATAAAAAGGTTAAGGTTAGAAATTCCACCTGATTAAGTAATTGCCTTCAAAGACCAATCATTTACCGTCCAACATCGTGTTGAGCCTAAATTATGAGAACTATAGAAAGAACTGTCATTGTTCCAAGACATTCAAAGTAGTTTTTAGTACACTGATGTTAAAAAAAAAAAGACACTATAAATTGTTCCTGTATCACGACAGAAAGAAAATCATATAAATCCTAAATATTAAATCTTTTATTTCTTTACCTAGAAAAAACTACATCAAATATCAGTACATAATTTATCATTATCACAAAAAGTGATTCTGGATAAGAGGGAAAGATAATCTCAAAATTCACCCATCAATTATCAGGATGTTCCAATGACCAAATCAACCTCATGCTCACCTTGTTCATCTGCATAATTCAATATTAATATAACAAAACTTGCCCCAACTATATATTTTTTAATCGTACTTAATCATTTGGCTAAGATTTGCTGGGAAGGAAAAAAAACCCATATAATATAAGGTAACCAAATATAAACTTAGCTTACTTCTTACTCAGATTATAGTTAATCGACTTAATATAAAGAAAAACTGAAAGTATCTTCTGAAATAATATATCTAATCTCCCTTTAATAGGAAAACATTTTTTAAAGCATAGAATACTTTTTTGTTTTTTTTTTTTCCGGTACGCGGGCCTCTCACTGTTGTGGCCTCTCCCGTTCCGCACGCTCAGGCTCAGCGGCCATGGCTCACCGGCCCAGCCGCTCCCCGGCATGTGGGATCTTCCTGGACCGGGGCAGGAACCCGTGTCCCCTGCATTGGCAGGCGGACTCTCAACCACTGAGCCACCAGGGAAGCCCTAGAATACTTTTTTAATACTTATCTCTGTCACTTCCAGCCACCTCTTCCCACGCTATACTAGCAAGAATTTAACACCAGCCAAGGGAATCTACCTGAAGAACAGAGAAATTCAGTAGAAGGATGATTACAAGATAAATGAAAAAAAAAATCAACAACTTTTCCACATACTATCAATAAACAATTAGACAATGGGATGGAGGAAAAAAGAACCCCTTCATGACAGCAACAAAAACTTAATATATGTTGAGGCCTATATGAAGAAAATTATAAAATTATAAAGAAGGATTCTTGTTTATTCATTTAACAAAAATTTACTAAGAACCAGGCTGTATTAAGTGCTGAAAGAATAGCACTGTATAGGACATTGCTGCCCTTGATGAGTTCATGGTTACATGAAGAAGCAATCACAGAACGTACAACAAAAGACGCAACATTTTATGGGAGCGCTGTGTGTCTTGTGTGTGGGGAGTGGAGGGATAATTAATTCAGGTTAGGGCAGCGTCAGGATTCCTAGAAGAGGTGATGCCTGACCTGAAGGATGACGAAGTTTGGCCAAAATCAGAAAGTGAGAAAATGCAGGCATTGTGGGTACCCTCATGCAGTTTGGTGTTACTAGAGCATAAAATTTGAGGAAAGAGTAATTAAAAATAAGGAAAAGGTACAAATGGAAAAATACAGCATTCCTAGATGAAACCTAGGAATGAAACAATTGTAAAAACATCGATTTCTCCCCAAATAAATATTTCTATTCAACACAATTCCAATAAAAATCCCAATTTGGGGTAGAGGGAGAATTTTATCAACTATTCTGTTTCATCTGCAAGAGTAAATGGATTACAAACAAGACTTTTCTGAAATTTTTTAAATAAAAAGGAAGAATGAGCCCTACCTACCAAATCAAAAGAGCAGACTATAAAGTTATAGTCATTACACATTATAGTCCTGGCAGAAGAATAGGAAAATAAGATACACACTTCAGAAAGAAACCCAGGCACACAACTTTGTATGTGATAAAGATGGCATTTCAAATCAGTGGGGGAAAACATAATAGCCCATGAGTGGGACAATTTTCTTATCCACGTGGAAGAAAATTTACATTAGGTTTTCACATTTCTTGCTACAGACACACACACAACTTCAGAAAAATTTAAAATATAAATGTAAAAAATGAAACTACAAAATATTAAGACAATCCAGAAGGGAACAGTTTTATTATCTTAGAATGGGGTAGGACTTTTCAAATCAAGACTTGATATTTAGAAAATCCATAAAGGAAAAGATAAACAGATTTCACTACTTAAAATTGAAAACTTCTGTTAAGCAAAAGAAAAAGATTAGAGAAAGAAAAACTGACTTGAATTTTTAAATGAGCAAGATAAAAAAGACAAAGAGCTAATATCCCTAATATACCGAGAGCACTCACAAATCAACTCAGAAAACACACTCAGTAGAATAGAACTGAGGACGAAAGAATAGACCAATGAAGCAAACATAGGAAAAGATGCTCAAACTTGCTAGTTGTCAGAAAATTCAAATTTAAAACTCATAAGAGACTGTTCCATTTTTTGACCATGAGGCACAAAAATTTAAAAGACTGATACATCCAGGATTAGTAAGAATGTGGAGAGATGGGGCATTATACATTGCTAGTGGAAATATACCTTGGAGCAAGTTTCTGAAAGATAATTGGGTAGTACCTATCAAAACTGACCAAAGCAAATCTACTTTTAGAACTCAGTGTATATGTGCAAGCATTGTTTATAAAAAGGAAAAACTCGAAGCATCCTCAATATTCATTAATAGGAGAATGGTTAACTAACTCACAGCATACTCCTAATATAGACTACTACTCAGCCATTAAAAAGAATGAGATAGGTCTGTATAACTAACACAGGAGGACGTTTGTAATGCACTGATGAGTCAGAAGAGCAAGCTAAGGAACACCATTACGTCAGAGGTCCCTGAGACCATCCTCAGGTTGAATGATTTGCTAGAAGGACTCTTAGGACTCAACAAACAGTTGTACCCGTAACTATGATTTATTACAGCAAAAAAACACAAAGCAAAATCAGGGAAAAGGGGCATGGATGAAGGGGCGTGGGTGAAGTCCAGAGGCCCAAGCTCCCAACAGTCCTCTCCCTGGACTCACCTGGATCCAATTCCTCCAGCAACGAAATATGAAAATTCATGTAAAATAGGCTACCAGGGAACCTCATTAGAGACTTGGTGCCCAGGGTACGTACTGGGGGCTGATCACATAGGCACTTGCTGCCTAGCCTGTTCCAAAATTGCAGACACTCCGAGGAAAGCAGGTGTCCAGCATAAACTATATTGTTTGTACAAACAATTGAGATACAGTGAGCCACTCTAATCAGTTCCGGGGATGGTGAGAATCCTCCCAGGTTCCAAGTTCCCCACACCAGCCAAGGGCCAACCTGGCAAGCAGGCCCTTCTGTACATAAGCTGTCTCAGGCCTCCTCTGTTAACGCTTTTCTGTACAACCATGAAGAGTAAAAACAGGCCACATAACGGGAAGAAGATGTATTTAGAGTTGGCACGACCAGGTTCTAGTTCCACCTTTGCTAACTCCATTTTCTCATCTGTAAACTTCATTCGTCCTTAGGTACATTGGTTCAGCGTTTATTGAGCACCTATTATACACTGTCCCAGATTGGGGGGGGTGTGTGTGTACAGGGGTGAATAAAACAAATGCCCTGCCTCTTGGAGGTTACATTCTATCTACACAAGATCAATATGTAGTGTGTCCAGTGGCTGTAAATGCTGTGCAGAAAAACAAAGCAGGGTAAGAACAGCTTGGACCGAGGAGGGAGGGCGGGCGGACTGCTAATGCATCATGGAAAGGTCAGGGAAGACCTCTCTGATGGGTAACACTGAGGCCCTCTCAAGGAAGCAAGGACCGGAACATGCAGATTTCTGGAGGAAGAGCACCCCAGGAGGAGGGGAAACATGCAAAGCCTTGGGATGATGCTTCACACATGTGAGGAGAAGCAGCGCCCAGAGTAGCTAAAGCTATGGGTCATTACCTTTCTTCACAGGATTGTGTGAGGACCCAAAACAATGTGTAAATGTACTTCATAAGCCAAACTGACATTTTTATTAAATAGCTTTAATTTGGGGGAACTTAACATATTATTTATAGGAAATACTTTTGGAATTCTGCTTTTTTCCTATATTGGTACTTAAGTAAGATGTACTCTGGGACTTCCCTGGTGGCACAGTGGTTAAGAGTCAGCCTGCCCATGCAGGGGACAGGGGTTCAATCCCTGGTCCAGGAAGATCCCACGTGCCGCAGAGCAACTAAGCCCGTGCACCACGACTACTGAGCCTGCATTCTAGAGCCCGCGAGCCACAGTTACTGAGCCCTCGTGCCACAACTACTGAAGCCCACGCACCTAGAGCCTGTGCTCCACAATAAGAGAAGCCACCACAATGAGAAGCCCGCGCACCGCAGTGAATTGCCCACTCGCCGCAATTAGAGAAAGCCCGCGCACAGTAACGAAGACCCAACGCGGCCAAAAATAATAAAGAAAATTTTTTAAAAAGATGTACTCTTACTTACAGATATTCAAAAGAGATTATTCTTTTAACTTACATGTACAAGAAAATATACCTTTCAGAAAATATTTAATTACCATATTTTACATTTTGAACATTTACCATTTTATTTTTAAAAAATCAAGAATCTATTCTATTAATAAAGCTATAAAAATGGGCATCTTTGTTGCACTACAAAGACTTCAAGTGACAAATATATTAAATTCAACAGTTTTAAGACCCCATTATCCAATAATGATGCCCTTTTTTTTTTTTTTTTTGCGGTACGCGGGCCTCTCACTGTTGTGGCCTCTCCCGTTGCGGAGCACAGGCTCCGGACGCACAGGCTCAGCGACCATGGCTCACGGGCCCAGCCGCTCCACGGCATGTGGGATCTTCCCGGACAGGGGCACGAACCTGTGTCCCCTGCATCGGCAGGCGGACTCTCAACCACTGCGCCACCAGGGAAGCCCTAATGATGCCCTTTTAATCTAAGTCAGTGTAACGAAACATTTCCAACCAATACTAAGATCATTTCTGTTAGTATCCGGCAGACTTCTGGCTTTTATTGTCTTCTCCATTGTTGGCTTATGAACTTTGTTTTGTTGTTTGTTTTTGCATATACCATGAGCTCAGCTGAAAACTCTAGAATAATATTAGGCTCATTAAAAAGTTCATGCTGTCCCCTGGATTCGCCCCCTCACATGCCAATGTAAATCTTAAATGTCTGTTTCTCTGCCTCATCCTCATACCATTTCAACCCAATGGATATGAAATGTTTCTACATGGGAAAAAACCATCAACCTTCTCATCCCAGTAGATTTTCTTTCCTTTTATTTTTACTTTTGAAAAACACTGAAGTATTATTCTACTGAGCTACGATTTAATGGGCAAATATATGCAGAGTAATTTGAATTTTAAAAGTTTTTTGTTTTGCCTTCCTGTCAAGAAATAAAGCAAATAATGTAAGAGCTGTGGTTTTCTCTGAGTCGTGTCTTTAGAGACTTACAAAGCAGCTATTGTTCCTTTTCCTCACCTACAGGGAAATCTGGCACACAGTTTGACCTCAGGAGGGGGTTGAGAGGCAGTGGTCACAAAGCCTGGCTGTGAAAATTACGTGCAAATGAATGTGCTTTCCACCCATGGGGCAGGGGCACAGAAAGGTGGCTGCCAGCCCAGCGTCCTGCAATACTAAACTTCACCCAAATCCAATTTGCCGCAAGGTATCAACCCAAGTTCCCTTCACCGAGTGTCATGCTGATCTCACTGGTGGTGTTGACGCATCACTAACAGTGCCTCGGTTTTTGTTCTTTGATACTGTTTGGGTTTTTTTTTTCCTATTCCTTGAGAGAAAATGGGTGATGCAAATGATCTGACCTTTGTGGGGGACCCACTCCACCTTGCTCCACACAAAGCCAAGGTCCTTTCTGCATCTTACACACACCTTCGCTAAAGCAATCATCTCAAGTACGGTAATCGTCAGAGCCCGCTGGTTCCGTTATCACATACTCCTGGGACTAGTGAAGTTTCTGGCACAGCAGTAGGCAGTTAGTACGTGTGTGTTTACTGGATGAACAATGCGTAAATCTATGCGTGCAAGAACGAATAAGCAAATGAGTAAATGTACAGATCAAAGAACAAATCAGCAAATGATATAAGTGGTCCGTGTGACTTAAAAGGGGTAGGTGATCAAGAAATAAGACAAAGAGTAAACATTCTCTTTTCATGAAACGTGCCAAAATATCAGGCAGAAACATAAAATACAGAATTATATTTGCAGCCAGAACCTTCTGTTAAATCAAGGACCTCAATTAAGAACAAGCGGGAAGGAGGAAAAGACACAGAGATTTTCAGTTGGAAAACTTACACTGCCCTCAAACCTGGAGAAAGACGCAAAGAAACAAAGGATGGATCTCAAAATGAAAATATTCTAACAATTAACACTATCCAAGGCAAGTGAATGGTGCAAATTGAAGCAAAAAGTCCAACAGCCAACTAATTTTTGACAAGGGCACCAAGAACACACAACGGGGAAAGGACAGTCTCTTCAATAAATGGTGCTGGGAAAACTGGACAGCCACATGCAAAAAAATGAAACTGGACCCCTGTCTTATAACACTCAAAAAATTACCTCGAAAATGGATTAAAGACTTCAATGTAAGACCAGCAACCATAAAACTCCTAAAAGAAAACATAGGAGAAAAGCTCCTTGACATTGGTCTTGGCAAAGATTTTTTTTTTTTTTTTTTTTTTTTTTTGGTACGCGGGCCTCTCACTGTTGTGGCCTCTCCCGTTGCGGAGCACAGGCTCCGGACGCGCAGGCTCAGCGGCCATGGCTCACAGGCCCAGCCACTCTGCGGCATGTGGGATCTTCCCGGACCGGGGCACGAACCCACGTGCACTGCATCGGCAGGTGGACTCTCAACGACTGCGCTACCAGGAAAGCCCAAGATTTTTTTTTTTAATTGGAGTATAGTTGATTTTTTTTCATGGAAAGGCATTTTATTTTAAATATAGCAATGTGTACATGTCAATTCCAAACTCCCAATCTATCCCTCCCTCCCACCTTTTCCCCCCGTAACCGTAAATTCGTTCTATAAGTCTGCGAGTCTGTTTCTGTCTGGCAAAGATTTTTTGGTTAAGACACCAAAAGCACAGGCAACAAAAGCAAGTGGGACTAC
Organism: Tursiops truncatus; assembly: GCF_011762595.2. Lineage (NCBI taxonomy): Eukaryota > Metazoa > Chordata > Mammalia > Artiodactyla > Delphinidae > Tursiops > Tursiops truncatus. The sequence continues at coordinate 76,589,019 of NC_047035.1, read as the reverse complement.
ATCAGACTAAAGCGCTTCTGCACAGCAAAGGAAACCATCAACAAAATGAAAAGGCAACCTACAGAATGGGAGAGATATTTGCAAACCATAGATCTGATAAGGGATTACTATCCAAAATATATAGAGAACCCGTACCACTCAATAGCAAAAAAGCAAATAACCCATTTAAAAATGGACAAAGGACCTGAATAGACATTTTCCCAAAGACAACATACAAATGGCCAAAGGTACATGAAAAAGTGCTCAAAATCACTAATCATCAGGGAAATGCAAATCAAAACCACAATGAGATCACCTCGCACCTGTTAGGATGCCTATTATCAAAAAGACAAGAGATAATAAATGTTGGTAAGGATGTGGAGAAAAGGGAACTCTTGTACACTGTTGGTGGGAATGCAAATTGGTACAGCCATTACGGAAAACAGTATGGTGATTCCTCAAAAAATTTTAAATAGAACTACTATATGATCCAACAAACCTTTTCCTGGATATAGGTATAGCCAAAGGAAATTAAATCAGGATCTCAAAGAGATACCTGCACACTCATATTCATTGCAGCTTTATTCACAATAGCCAAGATACAGAAGCAACCTAAACATCCTTAAACAGATGAATGGATAAAGAAAATGTGGCGCGTGTGTGTGTGTGTGTGTGTGTGTGTGTGTGTGTGTGTATACAATGTAATATTAATCCATAAAAAAGAAGGAAATCCTGCCATTTGCAACGACAGGGATGAACCTAGAAAGCATTATGCTAAGTGAAATAAGCCAAACAAATACAAATACTGCATGATCTCACTTACATGTAGAATCTAAAATAGAAAACCTACAGAAGCAGAGAGTAGAATGGTGGTTGCCAGGGGCTTGGGGAGATGGAAATGGGGAGATGTAGGTCAAAGGATACAAATTCTCAATTATATGAAGAATAAGTTCTGAGGATCTACTGTTCAGCATGGTAACTATAGTCAATAATACTGTACTGCATACTTGAAAGCTGCTGAGAGTAGATCTTAAGTGTTCTCACCATTAAAAAAAAAGCTAACTAGGTGAGGTGATGAATATGTTAATCACCTTGATCTTGGTAATCATTCCACAATGCATATGTATAGCAAAATCATTACACTGTATACTTTAAATATATACAATTATATTCGTTAATTATCTTCAAGAAAGCTGGGGGAAAAAATCATAAAAATAAAAGGGAAGGGGTTTCCCTGGTGGGGCAGTGGTTGAGAGTCCGCCTGCCGATGCAGGGGACGCGGGTTCGTGCCCCGGTCCGGGAGGATCCCACATGCCGCGGAGCGGCTGGGCCCGTGAGCCATGGCCACTGAGCCTGCGCGTCCGGAGCCTGTGCTCCGCAACGGGAGAGGCCACAACAGTGAGAGGCCCGCGTACCGGAAAAAAAAAAAGGAAAAAAATCCTAAAATATTTATTAGAAAACACAGCTTTAAAATATTCCACTTGTACAAGGATCTACTATGTAGCACAGGGAAGTGTATTCAATATCTTAATTATCTATAATGGAAAAGAATTTGAAAAATAATACATATATATGTATGCATGTATAACTGAATCACTTTGCTGTAGTATAACTGAATCACTTTGCTGTATACCTGAAACATTGTGAATCAACTATAGTTCAACAAATAAAATATTCCACTTGTTATTAATAAGTAAGTTTTAGAAATGCATCCTCAGGGAAACTTTAATATACAGGAGAAGATGCAGGCAAACACCAGCCCTGCTTGCATTATAAGGCAGTATTTTCCTGAAGATTCTCTACTTCTAAACTATTTTTTTTTTTGCAATACCTAATGACCTAATATAAATTCTTTAGAAACTTACTTTTGTTCTTTTTGCGCTTTATCTTTCCTGAGTAAAAATCGTGGTCCTCTACTAGGAAAATGAAAAGGGCCTGAGATGTCTCGGAACTGATGAGAGGAACCGCAGCAGTGGGCATGCACTCCACGGGCCCTCCTTCTTTGCTCTGCAGCACCTCAGAGCAGCTACTTCCGGTTCACACCAAATGTGCAATAAATGGAAGAAGCAGCTGGAAGAGAGTATGGCCACAGTGTTCCATCGAAGATACCAAGTTCCTTCTCAAAACTTCTCAAACAGCAAAGAGTGGGAAGGAGGAACAACCATGATGCCAAGAATTTCAAATAGGTTTTCACCAGCTCCTAAAAATGGAGAACTGGGAAGAAGCTGCTGAATCCTATCACACCTCTGGAAGGCGCCTGCTCTGCATAGTCTGGTTACAGAACATTCAGATACTCACAGACCTTTCTCAGGACTTCAGTTCCTAGGGCAGTAGCACAAAACGGGTGGCTTAAAACAACAGAAATTTCTTCACTCACAGAGGCTAAAATTTGGAAGTCAAGGTGTTGGCAGAGCTATGCTCTCTCTGAAGGCTCTAGGGGAGGATGCTTGCTTGCCTCTTCCTAGCTTCTGGTGTTGCTGGCAACCCTTGGTGTTCCTTAGCTTGTAGCTACATCATTCCAATAACTGCCTCTGTGGTCACATGGCCTTCTTCCTCATGTATCCTTCCTCTGTGTCCAAATTTCCCTCTTCTTTTAAGGAAAGGACATTGGTCACTGGATTACAGCTCATCCTAATGCAGTATGACCTCATCTTAACTTGATTATATTTGCCAAGACCTTATTCCCAAATAAGGTCCTATTCACCAGTACTGGGATTAGGACATGAACATATCTTTTGAGGGGACACAATTCAATCCATAAGACACACAAGTAGCTATGAAACAAGGCAAAAATATGACAACACAACAAGAAGAATAAAGGGCTTTCGTTCAGAAGCTCTAGGGGTGTTAAGAGAGGGCTTCATCGTAATTGAAAAATAGTATTTGAGAAGACAGTCCTGAGACAGAGGAGTATGATTTGTGCCAGGAGATATGCAGGAGAAAGGTGGGACATTCTAAGTTAAGTGAAGAAATGCTATGATGTTATCATCCAGAGGCAGGAAGGGGTGAATAAGCAGAGAAGAATCCAATTTAGTGGAAGCATTAGCTCTAAGAGTGATATATAGAAAAGGTAGGTGGGAACCAGGTAGCAGGTGGTTGAATATCTAAATAAGGAGCCTGTACTTCACTCACTAGATGCTTGGGGGCCATTGAGGGACTAACAGTGGTAGAAATAGCCCACTTTTCTCACCCCTGCCTAGATAACACATAGAAGGGGTTCACATAACATGACAGGGGACTTTTCAAAGTAGTTCTCTGGACAGTTCACATAACCCAGTTTGCAATTACTGGGGCCCAAACTGGGAATTTTCCCTACTGATTCGGCTAACACCTAATATCGGAATTAGAAACAGCTGGAGGGGCCCAAACACTTTTACTACCTGTCATCCAGCGGTCCCCAACCTTTTTGGCATCAGGGACCGGTTTCGTGGAAGACAATTTTTCCACGGACTGGGGGAGGGGGAATGGTTTCGGGATGATTCAAGCGCACTACATTTATTGTGCACTTTATTTCTATTATTATTACATTGTAATATATAATGAAATAATTATGCAACTCACCATAATGCAGAATCAGTGGGAGCCCTGAGCTTGTTTTCCTGCAACTAGGTGGTCCCATCTGGGGGTGATGGGAGACAGTGACACCCAAGGAGTGTTGCTTATGTTCAGTCTACTCCATAATCTCATTTTGGCTGCTGTCCCTGCAGAAAACCCTGCTTCACAAAGATAGGATGCTGGAAACGGAAGCAGGCTTTTCACTGCTTTTGCGGCAATCTCAGGATATTCCACCTTGACTTTAATCCAGAACGTATGGAGATTTGAAGTTGTCTCAAACATACTTTTGAGGGCACCGTCATTTGCGATCTCGAGCAGTTGATCCTCTTCTAGCATGGACAAAGTCGATTCACCCGGCTTATTCACAAATGGGTCACGGATCCATTCCTTCCCAGTTCGGGTGTCTTTGTGGTTGGGAAGTGATGCTCAAACTCCTTTGAAAGCTGAGATAGGCGATCATGCACCAGCTGGGAGAAAGAAGGCCCCGCCTCAGCCTCTTTCAAAATCTCCGCTAATGTTTGAAACATTGTCAAAAATCCCAATGTTCACTCGTCGCCCCCATAATTCCGGTTTGGCTTTGAATGAAGCCACTTTATCTGCCGACTTGAACACAGTTGTTATTCTCCCCTGAAGTGACAGATTGAGTTCGCTGAGCGGGTTGAATATGTCACATAAGTAAGCAAGTTTTGCGACCCATTCTGTGTCGCTGAAATGTGCTGCCAGAGGCGACTGTTCTTCTAAAAGAAATCTCTGGAGCGGCTCTCGTAACTCAAAAACTCTGGCCAGTGATCTACCTTTAGAAAGCCATCTCGCTTCTGTGTACAAGAGAAGACGTGTATGCTCTGCGTCCATCTCCTCACAGAGCTGTGTGAACAGAAGTGAATTAAGGGCATGTACTTTAATGTGGTTGATAATTTTAATCACAACCTGCAAAACGTTGTTAAGTTCAGGCGACATTTTTCGGCTAGCCAGCGTTTCTCTATGGGTGACACAGTGCGTAGACTCACATTCAGAAGCGACCTCTTTGACCCAAGTAGTGAGACCAGAAAGCCGTCCAGTCATGGCAGCCACTCCGTCTGTGCATATACTGACACAAAATGACCAATTCAGTTTTCCTGATAAGTAATCATTTGAAGACTTGAATAGTTCTGCAGCTGTGGTGTTGGTTGGCAACAAAAGTGCACATAACATATCCTCATGCACATCCTCCTGAAAAATGTACCGCACAAAAACAGGCACTGTTGCCTTGTCATCAACATCAGTAGACTTACCAACCTGGATTGTATGCCATGATGACTCATTAATCCTCTCTAACAATCGTGCCTCAATACCCTCTGCTATTTCATCAATTCGTCTAGCTATGCTGCTAACCGAAAGAGGAAAACGTGCCACCTTTTGAATTGCAGCCTCTCCTAAAAGTTCACAACAAATGTCCTTAGCAGCAGGCAGGATCAACTCTTCACCAATAGTCAAGGGCTTCTTAGCTTTAGCAATGCGGTTAGCCACTAAGAATGATGCTCTCAGTGCAGACACATTTGATGAAGTGGTAGCCTTCAATAATCGCTTCTGTTTTTCTTGTTCCTGTTTTTTTCTTTTGAAAAACTCCAAAGGCTTGTCTTTTAATGCAGGGTGCTTGGTTTCCACATGGCAAAGCAGTTCTGAAGGTTTCATAACTTGGTTGGATAGCCAGTAGCCACATATTATACAAAGGGGGCTTGGAGAATGTGAATCACCTGTTGCAATAAACCCGTAATTTAAGTAGGACTCTTGGTATTTTCTTTTTTTCTTTCTAACATCTTTATTGGAGTATAATTGCTTTACATTGTTGTGTTAGTTGCTGCTGCATAACAAAGTGAATCAGCTATACGTATATATATATCCCTATATCCCCTTCCTCTTGCATCTCCCTCCCACCCTCCCTATGCCACCCCTCCAGGCAGTCACAAAGCACTGAGCTGACATCCCTGTGCTATGCGGCTGCTTCCCACTAGCTATTCATTTTACATTTGGTAGTGTGTATAAGTCAGTGCTACTCTCTCACTTCGTCCCAGCTTTAAATGCAGCTTTCTTTTTGTTGGCAGTCTTAAGAGTCTTCTGCTGTTTCATCATTGTGTCTTTCCCCCTTTTCAAAGAAGCTCTCCAGTGACGTTTGTTTTTTTACTCATTTTGGCTAGGGTTAGCTTGTGGGCTTTCCAAAACTGACTGAGACAAGTGCGCAGTGCGGGAAAGAGGCACGGACGGAAGTGGTAAATAAAATAATGGGTGGGCCACGTGCGGACTAAAATAAGTGTCAGATTCTGACTTAAAGCCTGCCACCAGATGCAGCTGTGCAATTGAAGTACATCAACTCACTTGTCACTATTAAGCCTACCACCAGATGCAGCTTAATCGTCACTTGCCACTCACTGACAGGGTTTTGATATGAGTCTGCAAGCAACTGATTTATTATGGTCTCTTTGCAGTCAAACCTCTCTGCTAATGATAATCTGTATCTGCAGCCACTCCCCAGCGCTAGCATCGCTGCCTCAGCTCCACCTCAGATCATCAGGCATTCTATTCTCATAAGGAGCGCACAGCCTAGATCCCTCACAGGCGCAGTTCACAGTAGGGTTCATGCTCCTGTGATAATCTAATGAGCTGCTGATCTGACAGGAGGCAGAACTTAGGCGGTAACGCGAGCGATGGGGAGCGGCTGTAAATACAGATGAAGCTTCACTGGCTGGCCCGCCACTCACCTCCTGCTGTGCCACCCAGTTCCTAATAGGCCGTGGACCGGCACCAGTCTGTGGCCCAGGGGTTTGGGACCCCTGCCATAATCTATTTCACTCACCTGCTGAAATAGTTCCCTCTTGAAAATGCAACATTAATTCAAAAGTGTTTATACTTATGTGCTTCAGTAAAAGCCTTTTCTAGTGTTAGCTTGCAAGCTAGTACACAAAATTTAGTAAGATTTCTAACTCACAGGGGAACAATTCTTGTAGGTAATTCCTCTCTCCAAAAGAGTATTCCCGGAGTGTAAACCAACTCATTCTTTTAGGTTACAAAGCTGAGGATCCTCAAATCATAGCTTCATTATTTTTTACATACAGGGAGAAAGCATGTGCAAATAAGTACATAGAACAGAAGATCTAGTTGACAGCAACCCTGCTGAAATTCACAGGGAGAATGCCACGGTCACAATTATTGCTTGTACTCTTGTCTAGCATCCTACATCTGTATTTAAGAACCTTCTTTCCCCCCGCCCTTTTCTTCTAAGCCCTCTTCTAGGACTATGTAATTGTAACTGCTCTATGGAAAGGAGTCCTTGAAACCTTTCCCATTTAGGTCACCTCTCCCACAAAGCTACATTGTGTCTAAATGTTCTCAACTGTCTGAGATCACCGCAACTCTAGCACAGAAAAGTAGATGGAAAAACATTTTTTCTTATTTTAAATACAAAAAGTGTGATTGCATAGCCAGATAATTACAACATGTCAATTACATGATGTCAATTACAACATCATTTTGGTGTCATCCTTCTCTTCTACTACAATATAATTTCCTTAAGGACTAAAACTTGACATTCAGCTATAAATGATATAAGATAGATCTTTCAGAAGATAAAATATGATAAAAGGTATTAACTTTTAAAGAAGCAACAGTCACCTACTGGAGCCATGTATCATTCTTTTGGCCACCAGATCTGAATCCCCTTGCTTATGAAACAGTCCTCTTCCTACTATCACAGCAGAAAATGCCAGATACTCCCTTTTCACTTCTGTAAAACATGGGCACATAAACAAGGCCACACTGATCATTAATACTCATCCCAATATTTGAATCAAAAGCTAATGACAAGGATAAGGGACCATTATTCAGAATCCATTATTAGTATTGGGTGGTCCCAACTATAACCAGTCTCTAAAAGGACAGAGCAGTGCCCAGTGTCAGTGACACTGGTGTGGGTGGTACAAGCGGCGGTGTCCCTCTGCACAGCGGTCAGTTCTGCAATGTAATTTGAAGCCCTGCTCCTGGCCCTCTAGCCCTCATCCTGGTCACCAGGCCCTTGCAGAGAGGCTGTGAGCTGCCCAATACATTTCTACTAAATTCCTTTTCTGCTTAAATTAGCCTAAGTCAGATACTGTTGCTTACAACTAAGACCCTGATTGATACAGTATCTTGGTCTACTTAATTTTACGTATTTTTGGCATTATATAATCTCATTAACTATAAGTTTCCTCAAAGCACAGATGGGATCCTATATAAGGAGATAGGTTCGGGGGGGGAAAAAAAAAAATATATATATATATATATGTATGTGTGTATATATACACACATACATATATATATATACAAACACATACATATATATATATAATGTTAACTCTTTGCAATGAATAGATCTTCATTGATTCTAAAAGAATGAAAAACAGTATGGCTGTAAAGGAAAAACTCAGCTTTTTCCTTTCTATGTAGGGAAAAATCCAGTTCTTTCCTACTGCATCTTTCTTTACCTTCAGAAAGAACACTTCACTGCTAATCACCAAATGTGTGGAGGTTTTTCCCCACACCAAGCAATTCTCTGCAACACCAGCTAGGTGTCCTACAATTGAAAACAATTCTGACACTATCTACCCATAGATAGCATCAGATTCCACAGGTTAATGGCTCAGTCCCACAAGACTACCCTCCCTAACCACACACACACACACACACACACACACACACACACATACATATAAACATGCAGACACCAGTCCAGCTGCAAGCCCAGATTGTCACCTGTGCTTCTGACCAACCCACTATAGACTGGAGATTCAACTAATTTGCTACTACAGCTCCTAGAACTCAGGGAAACATTACTTTCATTTACCAGTTTATTATAAAAGGATATGATAAAGGATACAAATCAACAACCAGATGGAAGAGATACACAGAGCAAAGTATGGAGAAAGGGCTTGGAGCTTCCATGCTTCAAGAGCATCACCTTCCCTGCACCTCCAAGTGTTCACAAACCTGGAAGCTCCCTGAACCCCGTTTTGGGGGATGTTATGGAGGCTTCATTACACAGGCATGGTTGATTAAATCACTGACCATTGGCAACTGACTCAACCTTCACTCCCCCTCCCCTTCCCAGAGGTCAGGAGGGTGGGGCTGAAAGTTCCAACCCTCTAACAACAGGGTTGGTTCTCCTGGCAACCAGCCTCCATCCTTAGGTGGGGTCCAAGAGTCATCTTGTTGACATTAACAAAAGAAAACCTTTGGCTCTCAGTTGTTAGGAAATTCCAGGAGTTTAGGAGCTCTGTGCCAGAAACAGGGAGGAAGATCAAATATATATTTCTTATTGTAAATCACAATATCACAATGGCATATATATAAAAGAACATGAACTTTGGGTCAGAAAGAACTACTTTTCATTGCTTACTTGCTGTGAAATCTTGGGGAAGTTCTTTAAACTCTCTGGGCCTCAGTTTTCTCATTGGAAAAACTGAGGATGATAACACTGATTCTGTAGGGCTATTTCCAGGATAAGAGATAATACGTCTAAAACACGAACTCCAGAATCTGACATGTATTTGATGCTAAACAAACTTTTATACTCCTACCCTCAACAATCTGCCCATCCTCTCAATGTCAAATCCAAACTCATCTCCAGGAATTCTTTGTTCCCAACTAGGGAAAAGGAAAGTAAAATTCACTACTGAACCCAATCTAACCAAAGCACTGGTGTTCGGTGTACTAGTTAGAATACTGTCTTCCCTACATTTCTAATATACTGTCTTTCTCCTATTTCTAGATTTTCTGATTACCTCCTACACATGAATTACTGTCCTTATATCTATGAAGGCATATATTTATATTAAGTTGTCAAATTTGATTTTATTAATGCAACTGTCCTAACAAAACGAAAACGATTAAGGTCAACTCAACGCCACGCAACTATCTAAGAGTAGGTGCTAGTTTCCCTTTACTTCTTGATCAGAGCTGGAGTCAAACGCACGTGTGTTTGTTCTCCTGCATATGTCAGACGGGTGGGACTGGCAAGGGGCAGCGAAGGCAAACACTGAAGAGGAAATGGAACTCTCGCCCGCAGGGGGTAGGAGCCCTCCGTGCCAATGTAGTCCAGAGAATATTAGAGACACCTGAGGGGCTCTAGCAGTCCTCTGATTCAACTGCTTCACTTTACAGACATAAAAAATGAGGTCCAGGGAGATTGGTTGAAGATGGTGGAGAAGAATTCCTGCGAGAGCACTGCAATCACAACTAACTGCTGAACAATCATTGGCAGGAAGACACTGGAACTCACCAAAAAAGATACCCCACATCCAAAGACAAAGGGGAAGCCACAATGAGACGGTAGGAGGGGCGCAATCACGATAAAATCAAATCCCATAACTGCTGGGTGGGTGACTCACTAGAAAACAATTATACCACAGAAGTCCACCCACTGGAGTGAAGCTTCTGAGCCCCACATCAGGCTTCCCAACCTGGGGGTCCGGCAACAGGAGGGGGAATTCCCGGAGAATCAGACTTTGAAGGCTAGAGGGATTTCACTGCAGGACTTTGACAGGACTGGGGAAAACAGAGACTCCACTCTTGGAGGACACAGACAAAGTAGTATGTACATCAGGACCCACAGGGAAGGAGCAGTGACCAGACCTGCCTGCTAGTGTTGGAGGGTCTCCTGCAGAGGTGGGGGGTAGCTCTGGCTCACCACGGGGACAAGGAAATGGGCAGCAGAAGTTCTGGGAAGTACTCCTTGGCGTGAGCCCTCCTGGAGTCTGCCATCCACCAAAGAGCCTGTAGCCTCCAGGGCTGGGTGCCTCAGGCCAAACAACCAACAGGGAGGGAACTCAGCTCCACCCATCAGCAGACAAGCAGATTAAAGTTTTACTGAGCTCTGCCCACTAGAGGAACACCCAGCTCTACCCACCACTAGTCACTCCCATCAGGAAGTTTCCACAAGCCTCTTAGATAGCCTCATCCACCAGAGGGCAGACAGCAGAAGCAAGAAGAACTACAATCCTGCAGCCTGTGGAACAAAAACCACACTCACAGAAAGATAGACAAGATGAAAAGGCAGAAGGCTATGTACCAGATGAAGGAACAAGATAAAACCCCAGAAAAACAACTAAATGAAATGGAGATAGGCAACCTTCCAGAAAAAGAATTCAGGATAATGATAGTGCAGATGATACAGGACCTCGAATAAAGAATGGAGCAAAGATTGAGAAGATGCAAAGACCCAGAAGAATTAAAGAACAAACACTTGGAATAATTTAAAAAACAAACAAACAGAGATGAACAATACAATAACTGAAAGGAAAAATACACTAGAAGGAATCAATAGCAGAATAACTGAGGGAAAAGAACGGATAAGTGACCTGGAAGACAAAATGGTGGAATTCACTGCCACAGACAGAATAAAGAAAAAAGAATGATAAGAAATGAAGACAGCCTAAGAGACCTCTGCGACAACATTAAACACACCAACATACACATTATAGGGGTCCAAAAAGGAGAAGAGAGGGAGAAAGAAAGAAGCCAGGATTATGGTCAAAAACTTCCTAACATGAGAAAGGAAATACCACCCAAGTCGAGGAAGCACAGAGAGTCCCAGACAGGATAAACCCAAGGAGAAAAACACTGAGACACATAGTAATCAAACTGACAAAAATTAAAGACAAAGAAAAATTATTAAAAGCAACAAGGGAAAAAGGACAAATAACATACAAGGGAACTCCCATAAGGTTAACAGCTGATTTCTCAGCAGAAACTCTACAAGCCAGAAGAGAGCGGCACGATATATTTCAAGTGACAAAAGGGAAGAACCTACAAGCAAGATTACTCTACCCGGCAAGGATCTCATTCATATTCGACAGAGAAATCAAAAGCTTTACAGACAAGCAAAAGCTAAGGGAATTCAGCACCACCAAACCAGCTGTGCAACAAATCCTAAAGGAGTTTCTCTAAGTGGGAAACACAAGAGAAGAAAAGGATCTACAAAAACAAACCAAAAACAATTTAAAAAATGGTAACAGGAACATACATATCAATAATTACCTTAAATGTGAGTGGATCAAATGCTCCAACCAAAAGACACAGGCTTGCTGAAAGGATACAAAAACAAGACACACATAAATGCTGTCTACAAGAGACCCACGTCAGATCTAGGGACACATACAGACTGAAAATGAGGGGATCGAAAAACATATTCCATGCAAATGGAAATCAAAAGAAAGTTGGAGTAGCAATACTCATATAAGATAAAATAGACTTTAAAATAAAGAATGTTATAAGAGACAAGACAGGATACTACATAATGATCAAGGGATCAATCCAAGAAGAAAATATAACAATTATAAATATATATGCACCCAACATAGGAGCACCTCAATACATAAGGCAAATACTAACAGCTATAAAAAAGGAAATCAACAGTAACAAAATAATAGTGGGGGACTTTAACACCTCACTTACACCAATGGACAGATCACCCAGACAGAAAATTATTGAGGAAATACAAGCTTTAAATGACACAAGAGACCAGATAGATTTAATTGATATTTGTAGGACATCCCATCCAAAAACAGCAGATTACACTTTCTTCACAAGTGCACATGGAATATTCTCCAGGACAGATCACATCTCGGGTCACAAATCAATCCTTGGTAAATTTAAGAAAATTGAAATCATATCAAGCATATTTTCTGACCACAACGCTGCGAGAATAGAAATAAATTACAGGGAAAGAAGCGTAAAAAACACAAACACATGGAGGCTAAACAATACATTACTAAATAAACAAGAGATCACTGAAGAAATCAAAGAGGAAATCAACATATAGCTAGAGACAAATGACAATGAAAACACGATGATCCAAAAACTATGGGCTGCAGAAAAGCAGTTCTAAGAGGAAGTTTACAGCAATACAATCCTACCTCAAAAAACAAGAAAAATCTCAAATAAACAATCTAACCTTACACCTAAAGGAACTAGAGGAAGAACAACAAACAAAACCCAAAGTCAGTAGAAGGAAAGAAATCATAAAGATCACAGCAGAAATAAATGAAATGGAAATGAAAAAAACAGTAGCAAAGGTCAATGAAACTAAACGCTGGTTCTTTGAGAAGATAAACAAAATTGATAAGCCTTTAGCCAGACTCATCAAGAAAAAGAGGGAGAGGACTCAAATCAATAAAATTAGAAATGAAAAAGGAGACGTTACAACGGACACCGCAAAAATACAAAGCATCCTAAGAGACTAGTACAAGCAGCTCTATGCCAATAAAATGGACAACCTGGAAGAAATGGACAAATTCTTAGAAAGGTATAACCTTCCAAAACTGAACCAGGAAGAAACAGAAAATATGAACAGACCAATCACAAGTAATGAAATTGCAACTGTCAGTAAAAATCTTCCCAAAAAAAGTCCAGGACTAGATGGCTTCACAGGTGAATTCTATCAAACATTTAGAGAAGCACTAACACCCATCCTTCTCAAACTCTTCCAAAAAACTGCCGAGGAAGGAACACTCCCAAACGCATTCTAAGAGGCCACCATCACCCTGATACCAAAACCAGACAAAGATACTACAAAAAAAGGAAATTACAGACCAATATCACTGATGATTATAGATGCAAAAATCCTAAACAAAATACTAGCAAACAGAATCCAACAATACAATAAAAGGATCATACACCATGATCAAGTGGAATTTATCCCAGGGATGTAAGGATTCTTCAATATATGCAAATCAATCAATGTGATACACCATATTAATAAACTGAAGAATGAAAACCATATGATCATCTCAATAGTTGCAGAAAAAGCTTCTGACAAAATTCAACACTGATTTACGATAAAAACTCTCTGAGAAGTGGCCACAGAGGGAACCTACCTTAACATAATAAAGGCCATATACGACAAACCCACAGCAAACATTCTCAGTGGTGAAAAAGTGAAAGCATTTCCCATAAGATCAGGAAAAAGACAAGGACGTCTACTCTCACCACTCTTATTCAACATAGATTTGGAAGTCCTGGCCACGGCAATCAGAGAAGAAAAAGAAATAAAAGGAATGCAAATTGGAAAACAAGAATTAAAACTATCACTGTTTGCAGATGACAGGATAGTATACACAGATAATGCTAAAGATGACAACAGAAAACTTCTGGTGCTAATCAACGAATTTGGTAAAGTTGCAGGATACAAAATTAATGCACAGAAATCTCTTGCATTCCTATACACTAACAATAAAAGATCAGAAAGAGAAATTAAGGAAACAATCCCATTCACCAATGCAACAAAAAGAATAAACCACCTAGGAATAAACCCACCTAAGGAGGTAAAAGAACTGTGTGCAGAAAACTATAAGACACTGATGAAAGAAATAAAAGATCACACAAACAGATGGACAGATATACCATGTTCTTGTATTGGAAGAATCAACATTGTGAAAATGACTATACTACCCAAAGCAATGTACAGATTCAATGTAATCCCTATCAAACCACCAAAGGCATTTTTCACAGAACTAGAACAAAAAATTTCACAATTTGTACGGAAACACAAAAGACCCCGAATAGCCAAAGCAATATTAAGGAAGAAAAACGGAGCTGGAGGAATCAGACTCCCTGACTTCAGACTATACTACAAAGTTACAGTAATAAAGACAATATGGTATTGGCACAAAAACAGAAATATAGATCAATGAAACAGAATAGGAAGCCCAGAGATAAACCCATGAACCTATGGTCAACTTATCTATGACAAAGGAGGCAAGACTATATAGTGGAGAAAAGACAGTCTGTTCAACAAGTGGTGCCGGGAAAACTGGACACCTACATCTAAAAGAATGAAATTAGAACACTTCCTAACACCATACACAAAAATAAACTCAAAATGGATTAAAGGAGAGACCTTCAAGATGGTGGAAGAGTAAGACATGGAGATCACCTTCCTCCCCACAAATACATCAGAAATACATCTACATGTGGAACAACTCCTACAGAACACCTACTGAACGCTGGCAGAAGACCTCAGACCTCCCAAAAGGCAAGAAACTCCCCAGGTACATGGGTAGGGCAAAAGAAAAAAGAATAAACAGAGACAAAAGGATAGGGACAGGACCTGCACCTCTGGGAGGGAGCTGTGAAGGAGGAAAAGTTTCCAAACACTAGGAAGCCCCTTCACTGGCAGAGATGGGGTGTGTGTGGGGGGGACACTTTGGAGCCACGGAGGAGAGCGCAGCAATAGGGGTGCAGAGGGCAAAGCAGAGAGGTTCCCGCACAGAGGATGGGTTCCAACCAGCACTCACCAGCCTGAGAGTCTTGTCTGCTCACCCGCCAGGATAGGTGGGGGCTGGGAGCTGAGGCTTGGGTTTCGGAGGTCAGATCCCAGGGAAAGGACTGGGGTTGGCTCCGTGAACACAGCCTGAAGGGGGCTAGTTCCCCACAGCTAGCTGGGAGGGAGTCCGGGAAAAAGTCTGGACTTGCCTAAGAGGCAAGAAACCACTGTTTCAGAGTGCATGAGGAGAGGGGATTCAGAGCACCACCTAAATGAGCTCCAGAGATGGGCGTGAGCCATGGCTATCAGCGCAGACACCAGAGACGGGCATGAGACGCTAAGGCTGCTGCAGCAGCCACCAAGAAGCCTGTGTGCGAGCACAGGTCACTATCCACACCTCCCGTCCAAGGAGCCTGTGCAGCCCGCGACTGCCAGGGTCCTAGCGATCCAGGGCCAACTTCCCCAGGAGAACACACAGCGTGACTCAGGCTGTTGCAACATCATGTTGGCCTCTGACACCACAGGCTCGCACCGCATTCCGTACCCCTCCCTCCCCCCTCCCCGGCCTGCATGAGCCAGAGTCCCCTAATCAGCTGCTACTTTAACCCCATCCTGTCTGTGCAGGAACAGACGCCCTCAGGCGACCTACACGCAGAGGCGGGGCCAAATCCAAAGCTGAGCCCCTGGGAGCTGTGAGAACAAAGAAGAGAAAGGGAAATCTCTCCCAGCAGCCTCAGGAGCAGCAGATTAAATCTCCACAATCAACTTGATGTACCCTGCATCTGTGGAATACCTGAATAGACAACGAATCAGCCCAAAATTGAGGCAGTGGACTTTGGGAGCAAAGATATATATTTTTTTTTCCTTTTTCTCTTTGTGAGTGTGTATGTGTATGTTTCTGCACGTGATTTTGTCTGTATAACTTTGCTTTTACCATTTCTCCTGGGTTCTGTGTGTCGGTTTTTTGTTTTTGGGGGTTTTTTTTTAGTATAGTTTTCAGCACTTGTCATCATTGGTGGGTTTGTTTTTTGGTTTGGTTGCTCTCTTCCTTCTTTCTTTTTTTTCTTCTTCTTTTTTTGTTACTTTTTAATTTTACTTTTAATAATTATTTTTATTTTAATAACTTTAGTTTATTTTATATTCTTCTTTCTTTCTTTTTTACTCCCTTTTCTTCTGAGCTGTGTGGCTGACAGGGTCTTGGTGCTCCGGCCAGGTGTCAGACCTGTGCCTCTGAGGTGGGAGAGCCAAGTTCAGGACATGAGTCCACCAGAGTCTGCCCGGCTCCACATAATATCAAACGGCAAAAGCTCTCCCAGAGATTTCCATCTCAACGCCAAGACCCAGTTCCACTCAAGCAACACTGCTGGACACCCTGTGCCAAACAACCAGCAAGACAGGAACACAGCCCCATCCATTAGCAGAGAGGTGGCCTAAAATCATAATAAGGTCAAGGACACCCCAAAACACACCACTGGACGTGGTCCTACCCACCAGAAAGACAAGATCCAGCCTCATCCACCAGAAAACAGGCACCAATCCCCTCCACCAAGAAGCCTACACAACCCGCTGAACAACCTTACCCACTGGGGGCAGACACAAAAAACAACAGGAACTAGAACCTGCAGCCTGTGAAAAGGAGACCCCAAACACAGTAAGTTATGCAAAATGAGAAGACAGAGAAACACACAGCAGATGAAGGAGCAAGGTAAAAACCCACCAGACCAAACAAATGAAGAGGAAACAGGCAGTCTACCTGATAAAGAATTCAGAGTAATGATAGTAAAGATGATCCAAAATCTTGGGGAAAAAAAGGGAGAAAATACAAGAAACATTTAACAAGGATCTAGAAAAACTAAAGAGCAAGCAAACAATGATGAACAACACAATAAATGAAATTAAAAATTCTCTAGAAGGAAGCAATAGCAGAATAACTGAGGTAGAAGAACGGATAAGAGACCTGAAAGATAAAATAGTGGAAATAACTACTGCAGAGCAGAATAAAGAAAAAAGAATGAAAAGAACTGAGGACAGTCTCAGAGACCTCTGGTACAACATTAAATGCACCAACATTCAAATTATAGGGGTCCCAGAAGAAGAAGAGAAAAAGAAAGGGACTGAGAAAATATTTGAAGAAATTATAGTTGAAAACTTCCCTAACATAGGAAAGGAAATAGTCAATCAAGTCCAGGAAGCGCAGAGAGTCGCATACAGGATAAATCCAAGGAGAAACACGCCAAGACACATATTCATCAAACTATCAAACATTAAATACAAAGAAAACATATTAAAAGCAGCAAGGGAAAAACAACAAACAACACACAAGGGAATCCCCATAAGGTTAACAGCTGATCTTTCAGCAAAAACTCTGCAAGCCAGAAGGGACTGGCAGGACATATTTAAAGTGATGAAGGAGAAAAACCTACAACCAAGATTACTCTACCCAGCAAGGATCTCATTCAGATTTGATGGAGAAATTAAAACCTTTACAGACAAGCAAAAGCTGAGAGAGTTCAGCACCACCAAACCAGCTTTACAACAAATGCTAAAGGATCTTCTCTAGGCAAGAAACACGAGAGAAGGAAAAGACCTACAATAACAAACCCAAAACAATTAAGAACATGAGAATAGGAACATACATATCGATAATTACCTTAAATATAAATGGATTAAATGCTCCCACCAAAAGACACAGACTGGCTGAATGGATACAAAAACAAGACCATATATATGCTGTCTATAAGAGACCCACCTCAGTCCTAGAGACACATACAGACTGAAAGTGAGGGGATGGAAAAACATATTCCATGCAAATGGAAAGCAAAAGAAAGCTGGAGTAGCAATTCTCCTACCAGACAAAATAGATTTTAAAATAAAGGCTACTACAAGAGACAAAGAAGTACACTACATAATGATCAAGGGATCAATCCAAGAAGATAACAATTGTAAATATTTATGCACCCAACATAGGAGCACCTCAATACATAATGCAAACGCTAACACCATAAAAGGGGAAATGGACAGTAACACAATCATAGTAGGGGACGTTAACACCCCACTTTCACCAATGGACAGATCATCCAAAATGAAAATAAATAAGGAAACACAAGCTTCAAATGATACATCAAACAAGATGGACTTAACTGATATTTATAGGACATTCCATCCAAAAACAACAAAATACACTTTCTTCTCAAGTGCTCATGGAACATTCTCCAGGATAGATCATATCTTGGTTCACAAATCAAGCTTTGGTAAATTTAAGAAAATTGAAATCATATCAAGTATCTTTTCCGACCACAACTCTATGAGACTATGTATCAGTTACAGGAAAAAAATCTGTAAAAAATACAAACACCTGGAGGCTAAACAATCCACTACTTAAGAACCAAGAGGTCACTGAAGAAATCAAAGAGGAAATCAAAAAATACCTAGAAACAAATGACAATGAAAATACGATGACCCAAAACCTATGGGATGCAGCAAAAGCAGTTCTAAGAGGGAAGTTTATGGCAATACAATCTTACCTCAAGAAACATCTCAAGTAAAAAACCTAACCTTATATCTAAAGCAATTAGAGAAAGAAGAACAAGAAAACCCCCAAAGTTAGCAGAAGGAGAAAAATCATAAAGATCAGAGCAGAAATAAATGAAAAAGAAATGAAGGAAACAATAGCAAAGATCAATAAAACTAAAAGCTGGTTCTTTGAGAAGATAGACAAAATAGATAAACTATTAGCCAGACTCATCAAGAAAAAAAGGGAGAAGACTCAAATCAATAGAATTAGAAATGAAAAAGGAGAAGTAACAACGGACACTGCAGAAATACAAAGGATCATGAAAGGTTACTACAAGCAACTATGTGCCAATAAAATGGACAACCTGGAAGAAATGGACAAATTCTTAGAAAAGCACAACCTTCCAACTCTGAACCAGGAAGAAATAGAAAATATAAACAGACCAATCACAAGCACTTAAGTTGAGACTGTGATAAAAAATCTTCCAACAAACAAAAGCCCAGGACCAGTTGACTTCAAAGGTGAATTCTATCAAACATTTAGAGAAGAGCTATCACCTATCCTTCTCAAACTCTTCCAAAATTGAGCAGAGGGAGGAACACTCCCCAACTCATTCTACGAGGCCACCATCACCCTGATACCAAAACCAGACAAACATGCCCCCAAAAAAGAAAACTACAGGCCAATAGGACTGATGAACATAGATGCAAAAATCCTCAACAAAATACTAGCAAACAGAAGCCAACAGCACATTAAAAGGATCACACACCATGATCAAGTGGGGTTTATCACAGGAATGCAAGGATTTTTCAATATACGCAAATCAATCAATGTGATACACCATATTAACAAATTGAAGGAGAAAAACCATATGATCATCTCAATAGATGCAGAAAAAGCTTTTGACAAAATTCAACACCCATTTGTGATAAAAACTCTCCAGAACGTAGGCATAGAGGGAACTTACCTCAACATAATAAAGGTCATATATGACAAAGGCACAGCCAACATCGCTCTCAATGGTGATAAACTGAAACCATTTCCACTAAGATCAGGAACAGGACAAGGTTGCCCACTTTCACCACTATTATTCAACATAGTTTTGGAAGTTTTAGCCACAACAATCAGAGAAGAAAAAGAAATAAAAGGAATTCAAATCGGAAAAGAAGAAGTAAAGCTGTCACTGTTTGCAGATGATGTGACAGCATACACAGAGAATCCTAAAGATGCTACCAGAAAACTACTAGAGCTAATCAATGAATTTGGTAAAGTAGCAGGATACAAAATTAATGCACAGAAATCTCTTGCATTCCTATACACTAAGGATGAAAAATATGAAGGAGAAATTAAGGAAACGCTCCCATTTACCATTGCAACAAAAAGTATAAAATACCTACGAGTAAACCTACCTAAGGAGACAAAAGACCTGTATGCAGAAAATTATAAGACACTGATGAAAGAAATTAAAGATGATACAAATAGATGGAGAGATAGACCATGTTCTTATATTGGAAGAATCAACATTGTGAAAATGACTATACTTCCCAAAGCAATCTACAGATTCAGTGCAATCCCTATCAAACTACCAATGGCATTTTTCACAGAACTAGAACAAGAAATTTTCACAATTTGTATGGAAACACAAAAGACCCGGAATAGCCAAAGCAATCTTGAGAACGAAAAACGGAACTGGAGGAATCAGGCTCCCTGACTTCAGACTATAGTACAAAGCTACAGTAATCAAGACAATATGGTACTGGCACAAAAACAGAAATATAGATCAATGGAACAGTATAGAAAGCCCAGAGATAAACCCAGGCACATATGGTCACCTTATTTTTGATCAAGGAGGCAAGAATATACAATGGAGAAAAGACAGCCTCTTCAATAAGTGGTGCTGGGAAAACTGGACAGCTACACGTAAAAGAATGAAATTAGAACACTTCCTAACACCATACACAAAAATAAACTCAAAATGGATTAAAGACCTAAATGTAAGGCCAGACACTATAAAACTCTTAGAGGAAAACATAGGCAGAACACTCCATGACATAAATCACAGCAAGATCCTTTTTGACCCACCTCCTACAGAAATGGAAATAAAAACAAAAATAAACAAATGGGACCTAATGAAACTTAAAAGCTTTTGCACAGCAAAGGAAACCATAAACAAGACGAAAAGACAACCTTCAGAATGGGTGAAAATATTTGCAAATGAAGCAAATGACAAAGGATTAATCTCCAAAATATACAAGCTGCTCTTGCAGCTCAATGCTAAAAAAACAAACAACCCAATCCCAAAATGGGCAGAAGACCTAAAGAGACATTTTTCTACAGATGATACACAGATTGCCAACAAACACATGAAAGAATGCTCAACATCACTGATCATTAGAGAAATGCAAATCAAAACTACGATGAGGTATCACCTCACACCAGTCAGAATGGCCATCATCAAAAAATCTACAAACAGTAAATGCTGGAGAGGGTATGGAGAAAAGGGAACCCTCTTACACTGTTGGTGGGAATGTAAATTGATACAGCCACTATGGAGAAGAGTATGGGGTTTCCTTCAAAAACTAAAAATAGAACTACCATACAACCCAGCAATCCCACTACTGGGCATATACCCTGAGAAAACCACAATTCCAAAAGAGTCATGTGGGCTTTCCTGGTGGCGCAGTGGTTGAGAGTCCGCCTGCCGATGCAGTGGACACGGGTTCGTGCCCCGGTCCGGGAAGATACCACATGCCGCGGAGCGGCTGGGCCCGTGAGCCATGGCCGCTGAGCCTGCGCGTCTGGAGCTTGTGCTCCGCAACGGGAGAGGCCGCAACAGTGAGAGGCCCGTGTACCCAAAAAAAAAAAAAAAACAAAAAAAAAATATATATATATACACACACACACACACACACACACACACATAAAATAAGTTTTACCCACGTTTTTTTCTAGCACTTTCACCTTTTTAAAATCTTTAAATCTTTGCTCTGTAGCGTTTATTTTGGTGTTGGGAATTTAGTGGTTCAGGACAGTACAGCAAGGATATTTCTAGTGCTTTATTATTTTCAAGGATTATTAGGACTTGAGGGAAACAGCCTTTGCTCTCTGTTTGATTCTTACACACTGCTGAATTTTGACTTGTATATGGTTGTCGGAATGAAGAGGTGAGGGGAATGAAAACCACATGGCAACACGAAATCTGTGCTTCCAGGGTGACTACTTATGAGGACATTTATAAATTCTGAGGACATTTAGAACATGCAGGCCTAAAGCAGGGTTACATTTCATTCGTTCTGGATGGACTGACTTAGCAAAAAAAAATTTTTTTTTAATGTGTGAAAAACATGGAGCAGAGGGTTGGCAATGTCTCTTAAGAACCAATGTCTCATTCAAAAAGCATAAACCAGTTTGGAAGCAAAATAACCTTCGTACCTCAGGCTTTCTTTCCTATGAGATACCCCTTAACATTCCCAGAGCCTGCTTTAATAGCCGGCCTCAGATGGCTGCCCTTGAGACAATGCAATGTCTGAGGGGGTAGGAAAGTGCATGGCCTCCAGTTCCACCATTTGAAGACTCAGTTGTAAGTAGAGACCAGATAATCTAGTGCCTCGTAGGTGTCAGCAGGGAACTGGAGTTGGGTGGGCAGGGGCATAACCTGGTGATACCTGGAATACTGTAATACTAGGCCAGAGGTGGTCCAGATGCTGATGGGGAAGACACTCCAAATACATCATCATTTTTCTTTTCATTCATGGTTTCGTGGGAAAAGCTGTGGACCATCAACTAGAAGAACTTGGCCCTAATCCCTGTTCTATTATTAACTGGTTGCTTTGGAAAGCCAGTTAACCAATGTGGGCCTCATTTTTCTTTTTAATTTTATTATTTTTTTTAATACAGCAAGTTCTTTTTTTTTTTTCGGTATGCGGGCCTCTCACTGTTGTGGCCTCTCCCGTTGCAGAGCACAGGCTCTCAACTGCGCCACCAGGGAAGCCCTTATTATATTTTTATAACCTCAGGGGTGAAGATGACCTTTATAAACACAATACAAAATGTCTGTAACTCCATCAAATGTAAAGCATCTGTATAGCCAAAAGCCATCAAGTCAGAAGACAAATCACAACATAAGAGAAATATGTGTGACACAACAGATAAAAGACTATTCATCCACTACAACGTACACTTTACAAATCAATGTTTAAGAAATTTTTGTGGTAAAACAGAGCATAAAAAATGAAATTGGTAAATTCATTAAATTGTACAGTTCAATGGTATTAAGTACATTCACATTGTTACACAACTATGGCCACCATCCATGTCCAGAACTTTTTTCTCCTCCCACACGGAAACTCTGTACCCATTAAACAATGAGACCCATTCCCGCCTCCCCCAGCCTCTGGCAACCACCATTCTACTTTCTGTCTCTATGAATTTGACTCCTCTGAGCACCTCATGTACATGGACTCATATATGTCCTTTCTTGTGACTGGCTTATTTCACTCAGCATGCCCTCAAGGTTCCTCCATGTTGTAGTATGTGTCAGAATCTCCTTCCTTTCCAAGGCCGAATAATATTCCATTGTGTGTATATAGCACATGTTTTATCCATTCATCCATCAAAGGTCATTTAGGCTGTTTCCATATACCGGCTACTGTGTACAAATCAATTTTTTTGAAAGACAAAGAATCCAGTTAATGGTCAAAACTCCAGCAGGACCGAGTCCTAGCTCATGCAGAGAACTGCTGCTGGGGAAGAGAAGCCAGCTGAGATGGGAGCAGTCACGTAGGTCTAGAGCGACAAAGCTGGAGATCTGAAGCGTGACCAACGTCCCTCGCACGATGCTTGCTGAGTTCTGAAGATGCTGCAGAGACTAACATGTTTTCGTACATTCTTAATATCCCCTGCAGCAGCCTCCCACCATTAGGAGCTGCCTGCCTGGGCTGTCCCTCAAATGATCTCCCTAAGCACTAGTTATTTTTTCCGTGCTTGAGTCAGTCAGTCATCTGGTCACAAACTTGCGTAAGTTCCAAGTGGCCAGCTTCTACTCTATTTGTCCCTTAAGCCCTATTATGTTTGTGTGTGATTTTGCAAAATCCCAGGTTTCTCAGGAAGGCATACAGCAGAAACATCTTTACTTCCACACCCGGGCACAAAGAAGATATTTTGTGCCTTCTCCTTTAGAGAGAGGAAGAAAGCTAGGTAACAGGCTGGCAATTCAGAGAAAAAGACAAAGGTAAAATGTGCAGGGTGAGGGGGCTGTAAGAGCTCTCATGTAAATAAACTGTTTGCCCATTTGTGATTATAAAATGATTTTACACTAAATCAATGTACTAACAGTAATGTGAATGAATAATGATATGTTACTAGTTCAAGGTTTGAACAAGAAAGCAGGAATCTTTTCTTCCCATTAACAATAGCACTTGCTGGAAGACACAGAATTGTCATCTACAAAGGTGAGAGCTTCTTAATTGCAGACACTGTCGGCACACTGTTCCTTGGAATTAGCAATTTAGCTTTATAAGTGAAAGAATTTTGGTTAGATGCTAAAAAGTGTCCGTTATATTCCTACCTCCATCAAGCTACCAGTTAAAAATCATCTAAGTATTTTTTTTCAAATGTTTAAAATCAAAACAATTTTAGAATGACTGAATTACTATAACAGGTATATAAAATTATAAACACCACAACTCTGCATTTATTTAGGACTTCTTTTTTGTTAAGCATTAAAAGCATGTGCATAGTAAGCAAGGTACTGCTTGTTAAAATGAGTCTCTTTCAGGGGTCCCCTTGGTCTCTGTGGGAGATACACCTTCCTTCTCTTTCTCTGAGATCTGTCAACGGGGAGCTCCAGGGAGCATTAAAAACAAACAAGGTGGGAAGTTGTGAGCTGGCTAGGAACTCTGCCGGATGACTACTGAGTTGTCTCTTTAGAAATCACCCGCAGGAAAGATCAGAAGAAAAACAAAAATAATACAAAGCAAAAACATGTACCACATACATACCCAGTATCTGCAAGGCTTTGTGCCTGGTGCTCTAAGAACCAGGCAAAAAGTGGATGCAAGTTACTGGGGCCTGAAGATCGTGCCACCCATATTGGTGCCTATTTACTTGTCCCATGGCTAAAGTGATGCTGGACAGAGGCTTCCTCTCTCACAGACACTAGTGGAATTTCTGCTCTAGGCTTTTAAAGTGACCGAATGCACCTCATAAATGCTCGACTCACCAAAGGCAGACTTACCCATTCTGCTAGGAGGAGATCTGTCTAGTAGACACAATGGTGAGGTTTGAATAACAGTAACATTCTACAGGTGGACCAACGCATTTACTCCTATAAGGACAGACCTAAAAAGAAATCAGTTTTCCGAAGTCTAGCCAAGAGAAGGCAGCTCTAGTGAAGAGGCAGGGGACACACCAGTACCACGGCGAGTGCCAACTAGTTACCACTTCAACTCTCCATTTGCCCACTTCTGGGCAGATATCAAGATCGTAAATATTCTTTATTAAGGTGCCTTAAGCTCTTCGGAAGAAAAGCAACCTTACACAAATGAATCACTGTGACTCAATGCCGAATTAGGGGGGAGAAGCTAAAGCAGTGAGAACAGTTTCAAAAACTAAACTGCACTGAATGCAATTCATTACAATCCTCTCTCAAAAATATGTATAGATGTTAAATCTATGTTCCTTATTCCTCTGGGGACAAACTCCAGCACCCTCACTTTTCCTCACCACTCGCAGCATCAAAACCACTTCTGTGCCAATGCCGTATTAGGGGTCAAGCAAAATACATAGTGAAAGCTTGCTCCACCGACCAGATATCACCATAACGGAAGCAGATAAGAGCCAGTGCTGGACACCTCGTGAAGAACCAGAGAGGGACACAGGAACGACGTGCCCAACAAAATCAACAGTGTCACTAGCTGTCATTTTCATCTGTGCTTCGTGTTTCCTTTTCTCTTTGATGAACTACAGCTAAATGATCAAATATTTCACATGGCCTTTCACAGAGCACTACACACCTTTCATTCAAAGTGACTGTTAGAAATAACGCAATGCCTGGAAAAAGAGGTATACGTTTTATCCAGTATAACAAGACCAAATGGGAGAATAACTCTTTGTCAAAAGCATACGTTGCGTGGGATAGGGAGGGTGGGAGGGAGGGAGACACAAGAGGGAAGAGATACGGGAACATATGTATATGTATACCTGATTCACTTTGTTATAAAGCAGAAACTAACACACCATTGTAAAGCAATGATACCCCAAAAAAGATGTTAAAAAAAAAAAAAGCATACGTTGCATTTGAAATCTAAGGCACTCCCAGGGCCAAGGTTTTAAAATAATCTCTGAGCCATAAACTGAGACAGTTAAAGAGCTATACACAATAGATAATAATACAGAGCTTGGAAAATAAAAGCATATATTATTTAAACATTGAAAACCACTGTGTATTCATCTCACTGGCAATATGAAAAGATGGAACTCTAGTTTGTTCTAAATTATACAGAAAAATGAAATAGCAATTAAGAATCATCTTAGTAAACTTCCCATTCCTTAGAGGCTGACAACTAGCTAGTGACTTACATAGTTCCCTTGCTTTTTCTCAGTTGTATACTGGGGGGGGGGGGGGGGGGGGGCGGGAAGAGAGAGGGAGGGGTGAAATGCAAGTCAGTTAGCTATTTTTATATTGGATCTTCCAATAACTATATTTGAAGACAGGAAAAGGAAGGAACTCCAGGCTTCAAGAAGGCTTTGTGTCACCTATACATTCCCTGCATGATGTAAATTATCTGTGGCTCTTTGGAAGCAGCACAAAGTAATGGAAATCAAAGAGACATATGCCTAAAACACACCTCCACAACTCATCAGCTCTGTGACCTCAGTAAGGTCAATTAATCTCTCTTAACCTTCTCAACTGTAAAAATAAGATTTAATCCTATCGACTTCACAGAGCTACCGTCAAATTGAAGTGAAAGAACAGAGAATGTCTTTCAGAAGAGGCACAATCAACATTAGTGCTCCCTACGTGCTCTCCTTGTTCACCACTTACCATGCTAACAGATCATAGTTGCAAGGTATCCTACATAATATGGTAGTTTTTGCTTAATATTTTAAAATTATCAATTATGGAACAGTAGCCATTAAAAGTCGGTTTACAAAATAAAATTTTAATACAAGAAATGTAAAATATTCATAGGAAAGGTTATTTAATATGGGCATCCAAATGAGATTCCTCACAAAATTATCATCTATAATGTTAGGGACAATTCTTGGTAAAAGGGCAAAACTACAATATAAAACATTTCCCAGTATGGATTTCCATTAACATGTAAACTAACTCCTCTCAAAGAGAGCACCTTAGTTGATGTTCTGCCCATTGGAAATGCTTTCCTCTTCTGACCTTAGCTCTCCTGTGTTCTCTTTTTAAGGGAGAAGCTTGTCTTTCACTGCTAATTGATCAAATCAATCATCGCACCCAGACTGGTGACACAAGACACTCATGTGTACTACATTGATGCACTGATGGCAAAGGGAAAAAACTGAGTCCCTAGAGGCCAGTGACTAGACCCCATATGGCAAGAACTTTCTAAAATTCATTAGTAAAAATCAATATAACACGTATATAGCCTGCATATATTATTTAGAGATTACTGTGTAAAAGACATAAGAGAAAAAATAATATAAAGAGGCTTTAACTTAAACACAGCAGCTACGCCTACTTTTAAACAAAGGCTGAAACCAAACGTTCAGCTTTTAAACTGACTGGTTTTAAAGAGAATAGAAATATACACACAGGTGCCAAATAATACTGATTCCAAAACAGTCAACACTACGATTGCTCAATTAATGAAGAAGGTAGAAGAGACAACCAAAACATCACTAATTTGGGACCGTACAGCACATTACAGAACATAAGGGACTTTGAGCAGATTTACATTCATAATTACGTTTTGCTTAATCTAATATTAAGATTGCCTTGCAGTTTTCTTAAGCCTCGTGGTGGGATGAGTAGCAATACACTAAGTGGCAAGTGCAGTGGGCCTGGGATGAGATCTAACGCAGTACACGCTCATGTACAAATCGCCCTAAGTTTATACGTTTCCCCTAAAACTGAAAAGCAGCCCACTGAGTCCTAACAGAATGACCAAGAATATAATTAGTCGTAGCATCTTGAGTGCTTTTCCCATAAAATCTGAAACAAGATAAGAATGTCCTCTCCCACTACTCTGAGAACAAAAAGGAGACTTGAACGCATCAAAAGCTATCCCCTGCTCTTGCTATGGACATCTCAGCGTCATCAAAGGGTACCAGATGGAAACTGGGACCTACAGACATTGCTGAAGAGCACTGGAAATGGTTAAGTATGTGAGGAGATATAAAAGACCATTTTTCTTCTTCTCTCTTAATTTCTTGGAAAAAACAACTGATGCTTAAAGCAAAATAACATCATAAGGTAGGGGTCATTGCCCTATGTAGTAGTAAACAGCAGCACAAAGAGTGAGGAGGAGGTGAATGGAATTATACTTACATTTGAGGAGTGGGAAGAGTGAGATGTCAGTTCTCCTTAAGTTAATGTATCAATATAATGAAATCCCCCCAGGATAGCAATGAGCTCTTTCACGGCAGTTTTATAGTCATTCTTTACAAAGCTCGAACGTAAAAATAAACATATAAGAATAGCTAGGAGCACACGGAAATGGAAGAGCCGTGAAAAATATTCAAACACATTAAAAAGCCTCTTTCATTAAAACAGTATCTAGCACACGCACACAGAGATGCCAACGGAACAGAAAGTCCAGAAATAGACCCACTTCTACCATATGTGGGAGATGTATCTCAAACCACAGAGGCAAAGACAGCCCTTTTAATAAACAGGACTGCTACAAATGGACAGTTATTGGAAAAAGATAAAATTAGATCCATGCCTCAAACCATACAGAAGAATAAACTCCACATGCAACAGAGATCTAAATGTAAAATATGAAACTCAGCAAGTACTGGAAGAGACTATAGGTGAATTCCTCTTTAATGTGAGTAAAGAGAAAGGCTTTCTTGCTATGATTTAAAATCCAGATGCAAAAAAAAAAAAAGATTGATAATTTGACGACGTAAAAACTTTTGCATAAGCAAAACTCAAAGACAAACTGGGAGAAAACATTTGCAACATACTACAGAGATAAAGGGTTAATACCTCTAATATACAAAGAGCTTTTAATTTTTTTAATTTTATTGAAGTATATAGTTGATTTACAACAAAGAGCTTTTTAAAATGGAGGAAAAACATGAATAAAAATCCTACAGAAAAACAGGAAAAGACAATTCATAAAAAGATATAATGGCCCTTAAAATATGAAAAGACATTCAGCTTGACCCACGAAAAGAGAAGTGCAAATAATAAGATCCTATTTTCCAGCCATCATATTGGCAAAGTTGGAAATAAACTCTGTTGGCAAATTATGGGGAGAGAGACACATTTTGCGTTGTGGGAATGCAGAATGGAGGAGAACCGGCATTATCTTATAACTGCATATGCATTTTCCCTTTGATCCGGTAATCCCACTTCGAGGAATGTACCCTGAAGATAACCCTCAACAGTGTGAGGATGTATTTACACATGATTATTCATTGCAGGACCATTTATAACTGAAAAAGATTAAAAACCACCTAAATGTTCAAGAACAGGAGAAGAGCTGAATAAACTATTTTATATACACACAACAGAGTACTAAGCAGCTAGTTAAAAAAGTCGTGTGGCATGCGGGATCTTAGTTCTCTGGCAAGGGATCCAACCCATGCCCTCTGCATTGGGAGCATGGAGTCTTAAGCACTGGACCACCAGGGAAGTCCCACATTTCTTCTTTTTTTTTTTTTTTTTTTAATAAATATCTTGAGTTAGTTATTTCTCCCTTCCCTGCTCCTTCAGCGTGGTTATGATATTCATTTGAAATACAAAGGAGTATTTTTTATTTCCTGTTTTAGGTGTTTCCTCTCGTACCCAACCATACTGATTCAGTTGTACGTATAACATTGCTAAGCTTCCAAAGGTTAAGACTTTACACGGTACATCCAGAGAAGTATCACTCCCTTCTAACTCTCTTCCACCCTGCTTCCCCTACCCCTTGTGGATAACTTCCATCATTGTTTTCTAGTTTATCCTTCTTATGTTTCATTTTATATGGATGGGCATATATATGCTTTCTTCATTTCCCTTTCCTTCTCACACACTGTGTCCATAACAGGCACACTGAAGAGACCGAAAGTAGATACATGTTTGCCTAGGGCTAGAGAGCCTGGGGGTAAATGAGGAGTGACTGCTGGTGCTTCCAGCAGTGAGGAACCAACAGTGGTTCTTCCTGGGATGATGAAAATGTTCTCAAATCGTGGTAGTGGTTGCACAACCCTAAAGGTACTAAAAGCCATTGTGCACTTTAAATGGGTGAGTTGTATGGCAATGTGAGTTATATCTCAATAAACAGGAAATTTATAAACACCATACTTGACTGTATACTCTTTTTTGTTGTTTTAACATCTTTGTTGGAGTATAATCGCTTTACAACAGTGTGTTAGTTTCTGCTTTATAACAAAGGGAATAGCTATACGTATACATATATCCCCACATCCCCTCCCGCCTGCGTCTCCCTCCCACCCTCCCTATCCCACCCCTCTAGGTGGTCACAAAGCACCGAGCTGATCTCCCTCTGCTATGAGGCTGCTTCCCACTAGCTATCTATTTTACATTTGGTAGTATATACAGACTGTATACTCTTAATTGTGGGGTAAAACAGCAAATAAATCCCCATCTCTTTCTAGAGGTTTTGGGTTTTGTAGTGGAAAATGAGAGAAGCGGTTTGGAAATTATACTAGTATGCTAGACGAATTATAAGATGGAGCAAATAAGTAAATGGGTTGATATTGCTGAGTGCCAGAGTTCTCACTGTGAAAGAAAAAACATACAAATATGAAGGGAGAGGCAAGAAGGAATCTTGTGGGGATAGATTAGAATTGGAAGTACTGGTATGAATTCATGACTACAAAAGAAAAAAAAAGTATATGGAAGAGAATGGACTTGAGTATACGGGGACGGGGAAGGGTAAGCTGGAACAAAGTAAGAGTGGCATGGACATATATACACTACCAAACGTAAGGTAGATAGCTAGTGGGAAGCAGCCGCATAGCACAGGGAGATCAGCTCGGTGCTTTGTGACCACCTGGAGGGGTGGGATAGGGAGGGAGGGAGGGAGACGCAAGAGGGAGGAGATATGGGGACAAATGTATATGTATAACTGATTCACTTTGTTATAAAGCAGAAACACACCATTGTAAAGCAGTTATACTCTAATAAAGATGTTTAAAAAAAGTATATGTAGAGATATATTCATGCATATGTATGTGTATTCCTGTGCATATGCATATATATATTTGTATTTTCCCCACCTCTGACCACCTAGCAAAGGCACCCCAGGAGCAATGTACACACGTAGCACCGTATCTTGGTCTTTAGAACCATCAGCACTGAAAGGAACCAGGGCCCCTGAGATAAATGGCCAATTCCAGGATTGGGACTGGGGGCAGGTACAAGATGAGTTTGAAACATCTTGAATGACAGAAAGTAAGAAAGTACCCCCCAAAATGATGGGGCATGTCACAAGCATACAGCAGCCAGCTAAAAGGGGCTTCCAAATGGCAAAATCCAAGATAATCTGAGGTGTGCTCTAAGTATAAAACACACACCAGATTCCAAACGTTTAGTACTCTCCCATCAAAATACATATGTGTGGGGTGTGTGTGTAATATCTCAATAATTTTTACATTGGTTAAATGTTGAAATGATAATATTTTGGATATATCTAATTTAAAAAATATATTATGAACCTCAATTGCATTTGTTTCTTTCTACCTTTTATAACGTGGCTACTAAAAAATTTTAAATTGCATACGAGGCTCTCATTACTGAACAGTGCTGCTGTCCATTAAGAGATGTTTTTAAAACAGATCAATTTTTTTTTTTTTTTTAATGAGCTAAACTATAGTGTCTAGAGCTACATTTGGGTAATAAAACGTTTTGAAAACACAGGAAGTCATTACTACAAACCAGGATGGTGGTTACAAACAGAGGGAAGGACTGGGCTATGATGGGGCTGTGGTGTAAGGAGGACCCCTGGGGTACGAAGTTTTATTGGGTTGGCCAAAAAGTTCGAACGATATTTCTGGACCCAGGTGGTGATCGCAAAGGTATCTGTCTTGTGCTTAAGCTATAAATTTATTTTGTGAAGTCTTCTGTACCTGTTTTACTCTATAATAAAATTATGCAACAAAAACAGAAATAAGATATTTCACTTTAGGCTTTCTTATGTAAAAGCAGATTCTTATACGTAGCTAAGAAAAGCGAAGCAGAAACGATTGACAGGTCTGGAAAAGATTAATCAACTTTTAAAAACTTCTTGAAGGTTCCTTTAAATGACCATAAAATTTAAGCTAATTTAGCTCCCACTATGTACTTTCAAAATCAAACTGATGTTATAAATCTAGCAACCTTCTCCTAAATCTTGCTTATTAAATAATTTAGACAGCACAAATTGAACATCGCTAAAATTTGTGTCAAAGAAAAACAGAGCATTTTATAAAATTTAATGAAGCATGTTATCGCTTCCCAGTCTTTTAAATTAAAGCATGCTTTTTTATAATAAAACTTTTTCTTATAAATTATATGGTTTCAAATGACTAAACAGAATTTCCTCAATATGGAGAAAACTGATCTACCTTTTTTTTTTTTTTTTTTTGCGGTACGCGGGCCTCTCACTGTTGTGGCCTCTCCCGTTGCGGAGCACAGGCTCCGGACGCGCAGGCTCAGCGGCCATGGCTCACGGGCCCAGCCGCTCTGCGGCATGTGGGATCTTCCCGGACCGGGGCACGAACCCATGTCCCCTGCATCGGCAGGCGGACTCTCAACCACTGAGCCACCAGGGAAGCCCTGATCTACCATTTTTAACGGAGGTTAATGCTGTTGACTTCTCATCAAACATGAATAGCACATACCTCTGCTTTTGTTTGTGTTTTTAAGAAAAAGATCCGCATTAGTATCTTGCTGACAAATTTTCTGAGAAAGAAGAAAATAAATTCCAGACTCTACTCCAAACTTCAATAATGTCTGAAAACATTGGGTAATGGTCATATTGTATACCAAAGGCAAATACAGTAATGTAATTCTAACATTAGAAAGACAAAATTGGTGTTTCTCAAAAAGTAGGTGTGTAACTTTCGTGTATTTCAGAATCATCCAAGGAGCTTGTTTAAGGTAGAAATGCTCAGGTCCTACCCGAAAGCAACTAAATCAGAATCTACAGCGTGGAGTTAACGTCCATAAAATTGTTCCCAAATCTCAGTGGACTGTCAAGTGCCCTTAGACAGAAAACAAAGAGGGTGTGGGGATGGACCATATGAATGCTGAGCCCTACTGCCGAACACCTCAGCGATCTGTGGCTCAGAATAAGACACAGAAGGAAAAGATGGGCAAGCAAAAGGCATTTTCTAGGTGTGGGATGCTCCTTCCAAATACGGGAGACTCAATATATACACATTCTTCAACCGATCATTTTACTGAGCACGTTTACAGATTTTGTCTCATTCCCTCAACTATTACGAAGTACAAATAAGAACAATTCCAAGCCACCTCTAAGGAGCTTCCCATCGAATAGGAGAACTGGATTTATAATGAATGTTAAGTATCCCTCCCACAGAATACATTTAAACTTCCATTTCCTGTTCTCGGATTACAATCTCCTGTCTCTTTGGCATCTTCTCAATATGCACGCTCTTTAAGAGCCCTTCCTAACCTCTTATTTCTTCCCTGTCCATCCCCTACCCCAGAATTAATTGACCACGTGTGCTTGCTCTCATCAGCACTCCCTACTGCCTTCTACGCTGGTCCAGCAAAACCCTAACCCTGGATTCATGACTTACCTGTTTCTCTAGGCAACAGGGCACTAGAGATTAACTATGGCATGAGGATTTGTCCTACTTTTTTTTTTTTTAATTGTGGTAAAATACACATAGAATTTACCATCTTAGCCATTTTTAAATTTACAGCTCAGTAGTGTGAATTGTGTTCCTATAGTTCTGCAACCCATCTCCAGAACTTCCTCGTCTTGCAAAACTAAAACTCTACACCCATTAAACAACTCCTCACTTCCCCCTCACCCCGCTCCCACAACCATTTCTACTTACTGCCTCTATCGGTGTGATTACTCGTATAGGTGGTCATGTGGGCATGTGTCTCTTTGTGACTGGCTTGTTTCACTTGGTCCTATTATCTTCTCGTCAGTACTTTATGGTATTCCTACTTACAGCAGTCTCATCCCTAAATCTGATGGGTATCTTAATCCCGGTACTCTCTTTAATCTTTCTCCTATTACTTTTAAAAGGACATGCCTATATATGTCCATGCCATTCTCTCACTTTGCCGTAGAAGAGATAGCTAGTGGGAAGCAGCCGCATAGCACAGGGAGATCAGCTCGGTGCTTTGTGACCACCTGGAGGGGTGGGATAGGGAGGGTGGGAGGGAGGGAGACGCAAGAGGGAGGAGATATGGGAACATATGTATATGTATAGCTGATTCACTTTGTTATAAAGCAGAAACTAACACACCATTGTAAAGCAATTATACTCCAATAAAGATATTAAAAAAAATAAAAGGACATGCCTTTTTTTTTTCTGATTACAAAAGTAATCCATGTTCAAAGCAAAATACTTGGGAAAAAAAAAATGAAAAAAGGCATTGGCTCCTGAATTCCTACTACCTAAAAAGAGTCACTATTAACATGAATGATATTACAGTCTTTATAAGGTCCTTACAGTTATCTTCTGTGTGTCTTGTTTCTGTATACATACGGATGCAGAAAAAAATTTTAACAAACTGGCATTGTGACATACATACTAGATTTTTCTTTCCTGTTTCATCAATTGTCCTATTGGTTTTTGCCCTTCTCCCGGTCCTGTTCCCCTCATGTTCTAGGTCCACTCCTGCAAAGACCATTAAACTGGGGGCTCTTCCTGCCTTTAGTCTCGTACCTCTAAACCACATGCCATATATGCCACCAGAGAGTCTTCCTAATTTTCAAATCTCATTGTCACTCCGCTTAAAACCCCTGAATAACTACTACGCAGAAATCAAAGTCTAAGACCTTCAGGGCTCCAGAGAGGGTACTGGTACCTGCTCTCTGCCTTCCTCAACAGCCTGACCCCTAACAACTACCTACTGCCTCCTTATATGCCAGTAGGGGGTACACACACCCCTCCACTCTGCAATATACTGGGATGTGCATTGCCTCCATGCCCTGGCTTTTGCTTTTTGCTGTTCCTTCTCTCTGGAATGACCGCCCCCTTTTCTCCTTCATCCAGCTCACTCCTATGCATTTTAAGAGTAACCATCGTCAACCTTCTTCATCATCGCCTTCCAGAAAGAGTTCCTTTTGCCCACTCCAGCCTACATTAGCGCCCCTCTACTGCTCACTGTAACAGCCCGGACTTTTCTCTGCTACTGGACGTACTACGTGGTTTCCTAACGACCCACTGTGTGTGTGTCTACCTCACCAGTGGATTGTGAGTTTGAGGGCAAGGGCCACATCTGATTCCTCCTTGGATCTCTAGCAGAGGGGCAAGTACATAAAAGACACTCAATAAATGTTTGATGATTAATTTTCTAAATATACTTCCTCATTTTTTCAATTTTCAATAGCTAACTTTTTATTTGCCCTTGATAATTTTTAATGCTTTTCTACAAAGTCTAGCTTCAACCACTTATTGTGACCAAATTCCTTCCACTGAATTTCAGTTTTTTAAAAAAGTGACACTCTCTACAATTAAGATTCTCACTCCTTTAGGCTGCCAACAGGCAGAGGCAAAGTAATTAGGTCCAACCTACCTAGAGGTTAATTTCAAATCAAGAAACATTTATAGGACACCTGTTTTGTGCCAGGCTATACTTATTGCTGGTGAAACAGTGCGTTTATTAGCTTACACTGACATGTGCCATTAGAGAGCCCTATGATGGGGGGTGCTCAGGCCACAGTAGTGTACAACCATTCATTTTTTAATAACATTTTTTCTAATAAAAGTAAAAACAAGGGTTCTTTAATTTCAATAAAGTATATACAGAAAACTAAAATTACCTGTTATTCCACCATACTGAGATAACCCTTCACTGTATTTTCATTCGGTCATGCTCCGTGTTTATAATTTTATATAAATTGTACACATTCTAAGTACACCATTTAAAAATCAATATTAAATCACAAATGTGTTCAAAGTTACCCCGTATTCTTCTACAGCCCAAGTTTAATGGCTGTACAATGTTCCCTTTTATAGTTATCAAACAATTTAACCATTGCAATATTGGTGGAAATTTAGATGGTTTCCCATTTTTTCATCATAAATGATGATTCAATTAACTTTCTTATGCATAAATCTCTATCTGATACTCTATTTCTTAATGATAGTCAGAATAGTAAAGTTATTAAAAGGAAGAACTTCTTATACCTGGAAACACATTAATACAATACTTTAACGAACAGTTCTATCAATTACATTGCCAATAACTACATAATCAGAATGCCTCTCTCACTATACCTTCATCAGTAGTGAACATTATCATCTCATTTATATTCAACGATTTGATAGGAAATGGTATTTTACTATTAATCATTTAAATCTGTATTCAGTTGATATCAAAGTAACATTCCACCTCACTATTTAATAGCCACCCCTGTTCTTAACATAGTCTTAAAATCTGGCTCTTGAAAGACTAATCAGAAGAATCTCATTGAGTTAGCTGATCCGATAGCCCCTATCTTCTTCTGTCACCCTCCTTACCATGCTCTGCCCTTATAAAGTTATTATTGAATACCTAAAAGCTTAGAGAACGACAACTACGTTTTATAAGCTCTGAGATAGCCCCCACTCCTTACCAGTTCTCCTTGTCTTAGTGAATATGGATTCCATTTCCACATGTCGATTTCCTTCCCCTATTTATCACTCTCTACACCAGCTCTTTTTCCAAATTAAAACAATAAACCTACAGCATCTTACTTTGTACATACACTTCTTTTGGAGCTGTTAGTTATCATGTCAAGAAATCGGCTGACATCAGCGCTCTCCTTGCGCCACCCCATTAAGCCTCTGGGGCTCTCACAGCTTAATGAAGGGTAAACGTGTCCAGTCAGACAGGATCTCCATTATAGAACATGTGGCTTTGGATATCAGCGTGCCCTGAGAAGCTTCTTATGTTTAGGTAGCACGAATTCCTCTGGCATCAGAATTCATCTTCAAATGTGGTCAAAATCTCTTGAAGGCATAACCAGCTTCTGCAAGTAACTTGACGACCGCTTAACCACCAATGAACAATTGACTTATTTTAGGACATTTAAAGAAAAACTGTTGGCTCTTACATTTCGTATCTCAACGATGACAGAAAGCAGCAGCAGAAGCTCCCCTGCACGCCAGACACTGTTCCACACTCTGCACATTACTCACATGACTTTCACCACTACCACATGCGGTAAGTACTATTATCGCCCCATTTTACAGATGGGGAAACTCAGGAAAAGAAGATTATATGACTCGCTCAAGGTCAGACACGAGCAATCCTGGTGGCCCTGGGATTTGTAATGGCTACAGAGTCCTCCACTCTTACCACCCTGCTGCCTCTGTAGTGCAGTCCTCATGCAGGACTGACAGGTCTGATTTTCAAAAACAAACACAAAACATGGAAAAACAAAGAAAACAAGTATCTCACCAACTTGAAAAATATGGCCCTGCCCACAAGTTATTACTATTATTATTATTATTCAAATACTCTCAACCCATGGAGCAACTCCTAATAGACACAGACTAACCTCTGCAGTACAGTACCTATACACCTAATGTACATAAAACAGTGCCCAGCCTTCAGGAGCTCGCAAACTAATTAGGGAGGAAAACTGGCATGTTCCAGGCGACAGACACAAAGAGTGACAATTAGTATTTCAGAAGAGAGCCTGCTGTAAACTGACAGTCAGAAACAGTTTGGCAGGACAGGTGAGATGTCATCCGGAATTGAGAGGAGTGGAACTCAGACAGGCTGCAGTGAGAAGGGGCATTTGTGGCAGAAGGAACTTATCAGAAGTCACAGACGTGAGGGAACCATGTTGGTGGCAGGAGTGGTTCCCTCTCGTTGGCCAGGAGGGTTCTTTAGGAAAATGGAAACCAAGAGAGTTGGAAAGGTAAATTGGGACCAGACTGCATCGCCTAAAAATGGTGGGAGAAGATATTTAAACTACAGCCCACAGAGTGGCAGCAGAAATGGTGAGAAAGCAATGACATAGTGAGGATTGAGAGAAAGATTCATTTGTCTTCCTATCCTGAAAATACAGGTAACAAGAATCATACTCAAAATGTAAGCACGTCCACAAATCTCCATAAATGTTAAGAAAAAGGAACAA
The DNA here is from genome assembly GCF_011762595.2 of Tursiops truncatus. Classification (NCBI taxonomy): domain Eukaryota; kingdom Metazoa; phylum Chordata; class Mammalia; order Artiodactyla; family Delphinidae; genus Tursiops; species Tursiops truncatus. The sequence continues at coordinate 76,551,233 of NC_047035.1, read as the reverse complement.
AAGCAGAACTCGGGGCACACGCTGACTGACACGGCTTTATCATCCGGCCTCCTCTTTCAGGTCTGTTATCAGCTTCCACAGCACAAATGTTTGTATGTGAGCAGGGGCGGCAAGGAGGGAGGAGGGAAAGGCTAGGGAGAGAGACTGGGAAGAAATGGTTAGCAGCAAGCCTGTAAGTCATCTTCTCCCTTTGCGGGCTGGGAGGGACTGGGGTGTGGAAATGCCCTAGGAAAGAAAGAGGGCAGTTAACCTGGTCTGGTCTTCTTGTAAGCAACTAGTGTCAGAGCTCTTCACAAAAAAGAAGTCTAATGATGTTTATTAGCAACAGAGTCCCTATGTATGGAATTACTTCAGCAGGATATATACCTAATCTGTCTAGGATCACTTATGGTTAACAAATCCGGAATCTTTGAATTTATGGAGTATACGCCCTTGGAAAATATGGCACATAAGTTTTGTCACCATCAGAGCACAAAACAGAAATGCCTCCCAATGCAAACAGTGTACTAACACACCACAGGCACTGCTTAGAGATGTGGTACCTTAAATGCGGACCAGAAGATCCTCATACAGCCAGAGAGGACCTGGGGGCGGGGGTCAGTGGCCGGAGGTGGGGGGCAGTCCTGGTCTTCATCATGCTTTGCTGTGCCTCAGGACCAACTGTACCCTTAAAACATCATTAGTAAAGCCTAATGGGAGGTAAGATCTGATTCTTGTGAATCTGATTTGACAATCGAATCCTCTGTGTTATCCCAGAGGCCTTCTCTTCTGAACAGCTTATTTCATGAAATGTTGTTTTCTGCTTTACTTCTGATACTTAAACGTTCCTCCTTTCTTTTGTCCTGTGACCATATCCTAAGGACATTCACAATTCCCTGTACAAAGCTCAAAGTTTCATTAGGAATAAATGGGTGAATGAATGTTAAATTTACATCTGCTTTACGGGTATTCTAACCAGTATCATATATATGTTTAATAAATATCAATTTAAGATAAATCTTACACTTTCTGGGTTAACCTAAGAACACATATTTTACGGATACAAATTTCATACAATAATTAGCAAGTTTTTTACAAGATTAAGGCAAACTACGTTAAAAAAGGACATACTGAAAAGAAGGGGATATAAGCTTGGTAATTACCATGCTTTTGTTCCATTTCAATGAAACATCCTTATTAGGCAGAGAAAAAGAATTAGTAATGTAAGATTTAGTCAAACATTGTTTTTACCAATTGAAGGAATGAGTACTTGGGAGTTCATTCTATCCCTGAAATATGTGTTTAACTCCCATAATGTTAATGATCATTATATGTAACCTTACAATAACAGTCGAGCAGATGCACGAATGAAGCCTAATCACAGTCACTTCACCTTGGCACACTAAGTGATATTCTGTGACTACCACATTGTAAGAGCCTGCGATGTTACACATGCACAAATGCGGAGCGAAGATCAGCAAACTTTTTTGGCAAAGGGACAAGTAGTAAATATTTTAGGCTTTGGGTTACCTAGTTTCTGCTGCAACTACTACCTCACTGTTACAGTGCAAAAGCACTCTTAGGCAATAAGCAAATAAATGAGCATGGCTGTGTTGCAATAAAACTTTATTTACAAAAGCTGGCAATGGGCCAGATTTGGGCCTCAGGTAGTACTCTGTGCACCTGTTACGCAGAGTGTCTTCATCTCCACTAACCACTCACTGAATGCAGAGGACTGGGGGTACAGTCTAAACCCTGTCCTCTCCAAAGTAACAAAGCTGCTCGGTAATATAAAGCAGTACATACTGAGCCTAAACAAAGTTGAAATAAGGTAGGATTTAGACAGATGGAAAGAGGTGAAGCAAAGGGTGCTTCTATTGGGGGGAAAGCTGCTGAGTGAACATGCAGAAAAGTTTAAATGATCATGGAGGTATGACACAAATTTTGAGAGGAAGGCAGGACAGGTAAAAGAGCTCGGATCAGAGGGCCAGCTCTACATAAAGTACGAGAGGAGGTCATTTTCAAACCCCTAGAGACCTGCACGTGATTAGTAGGTAGTCAGCGAGAGGCTGTTGATTCAACACAACTCTCAAGAGCAGCACTGTCCAGAGGAACTTTCTGCAGTGATGGCAACGTGTTACATCTGCACTGTCCAGGATCCAGTCCGCAGAGTCTGATAGAGCTCCTGAGAATCTTCCACTCCATTAAATCATACCTCACACTACGTTTTTCATAGCACATCATTTTAAATGTTTTACTATGATTGTCTCCTACTATTTTAATGAATATGCTCCTGGAATTTTTCAAAGCATTTTGAAACATTAAAGTTATACAGGTGTAAGCATTCAGAACACACTCCTGCTTCTCATGTAGAACATTCCGCTGTTATCATGGATCCAGAATTATTGGCATTGTTTGAAGAAGCAGGTAGGCAATAAATAATTGAAACAATTTGTTTCTACTCTGAATTAAATAGAGAAAACATGTAATTCTATATTTTAAAAGCTATGAGTTATGTTTGAAACATAAATTATATAACTGTGATTAAATGTCTTTTTTAAGCTCCTTATCACAGTGCTCACTTCGGCAGCACATATACTAAACTCCTTATCACAAGCACCCCTATGGTATAAAAACCTTGCTTTAAAAAAATAATTTAATTGTTCATGTCAAAATTAGAACTGAAACTCATCCTTCATTAAACTGGAAGCCAACCATGTTAACTTTTACATATCTTCTGGTTTATAAAGCAACTCAGTGATGACTTCACACAAGCCCCTTGGACCTTCCTCCTGATGATTCCCTAAAACAATTACCAGAAAAAGTACCACTCCATCCCCCCTAACAATATAATTTTTACAAAGTCCCAGAAGGATAAATCATTAGTGCTGAGAGTAGATGGAGAGAAAGCTGCCTTCAAATCTCCCTTCTGATACCTTCCTTTAAGGCAAAACCAGGGCTGCTCACCTGATCCCAACAGGACGAAGGTATAATAAAAGTGACAAAGAAGGAAGTCTTTGATGTCTATCTATGACACTTTGGTTGATGGGATGGGTAAAAGAAGAGTGGGATCATTCTACTGCCATTAATTTCTCTCATGCTCCAGTCACTACAGTGGTAGCACTGCAGTGGTACTGCTGGCCATCGGAACCATAAGGCAGGGCTTCTAAGATAGGGTTGTAGGTTAGTGGTTGTTAAATGCATGAGATACTTAAAGGTGATTCCTGCACATAAGCACAGGTGAGGGCCGAATACTATAAAGTAGTAAGACTGCAGTGAATGAGGTACACAATAAAAGAGACTTATCTAAAAAGGTACCATGGCAAAGTTAGTTTATGTGCTAAATCTCTCTTAAGTGACAGCGAAGTTTTCCAAACCATAGCTAGAATTCAACCCTTAGCATACTGGAAATGGAAAGCTCTTAATCATATTTATATACCTTGAGAAACTGACATTCTATACCTCTTTTTGGTGCAGTGGTCTAATATCATCATTAAGAAAGCGTTACTTAGGTTCCATCAAACTCCTCCTATATTACTTAACCTATTTCCTTTTAATTATTCCTTTTCAGCAAATGAAGATATTGGGCAACAGTTTTTATAGCAACCCTGTATGTGTTGTTTTTGCAAGACACCATTTTCATTTGTAGCATCAGTTTAAAAACATCTTTTCAGATGGGGGGGGTGGGAGAAATATGTCACCTATACGTATCTGTAAAGCACATATTGACTATAAACATCAAAAATGTGAAAAGAAGAACTTCTTTAGAAAACACAGTAAAATTAAGTAGCTTTTCAATCACTGCCCTCTCCCTGGCTAAACAGCCTGAACTCTTATTTTCTTAGGAACGCTATTTATCACTTCTTTTATTGTAGTCTCTCTTCTATGAATCTTTCTCTCTTACACAGCCTTCTTACAATAGGAAAAACAGAAGACATCCATCCTAAGGACACTGGAAGGTTTCCTTTGTTCCACTGCAACGAAGACAAGAACAAACTGACCTTCTGCGTTGGGTCAGGATTATGGCAGCTCTACCAGGATTGAGACGCGGTCAGTAGGTGAAGGACTCAGACGGGGCAGCCTGAGCTTTAATCCCAGCTCTACCGTTGATTGGTGGTGGCAGGTTATTTAAAGTCTCTGTGCCTCAGATTTCTCCTCTTTAAACTGAGAATTATAATGGCACCTAACTTGTAGTGTTGTCCTAAGGATTAAACGAGATAATATGTTAAGGGCTCCTGACAGAGCCTAGCAGGTGGAAAGTGCTAACTAAATGCCCACCATTATTACCAATAATGCCGTGTATACCGGCAGCTAATTCGCTTCAATGAGTTCTCCAGCGCCAACTATAAAACACTCTAAAAGGCACTGCTCCAACCATAGTCAGACAGGACACTCAGACCTTTCTCTACCACAGAAGCTGAAGAATGGCCAGAGGCAGTTTACAAGAAACCTAATGAAGGTTATACTTCAGGGCCCCTCACTCGCACAGGCTCCTTCCAAGGCCCTGGGAAGCCTAGGAACATATTCATGCGATCGGATGTTTTCGTAGAATTTGCGAAAGTAAGATATTTTAACTGCAATCTGTTAAGAGCACTCTTTCTACTCTGATTTCATACTTTCCCTTGCGTGGGGCAGCATTGGTGTGGCCCTGGGCCTTTGAGGGATTTGGATAAAGGGAATTTGAATTGGAGACATAGTTGGGATTTAGTGGGATGGGTGCATGTGGTTTGCAGTCACTTCTGTAGTGCTGACCGTCTTGGTACAGGGATAGCTTTCAGCAATCCCTATACACACAAAGGTCCCTGCGTGTCCTTCCAGACCTGGTGATGAAGTCTGTGGGTAGTGGAGTGGAATCAAGGTCTGAAATGTATCAAGGCAGGAGCTAATCCATGCCAAAGTCTTCCAACCGTCAAACGAGTAAAGTTGTAAGCTAAAGATGTGGTTCTCTTCAACACTTAGTCAAAATGGAAGTCCTCTCCATTCGATAATGCACTGGTACTACTATTAAATAAACATTCCGGGTTTCCCTGGTGGCGCAGTGGTTGAGAGTCCGCCTGCCGATGCAGGGGACACGGGTTCGTGCCCCGGTCCGGGAAGATCCCACATGCCGCGGAGCGGCTGGGCCCATGAGCCATGGCCGCTGCGCCTGCGCGTCCGGAGCCTGTGCTCCACAACGGGAGAGGCCACAACAGTGAGAGGCCCACGTACCGGGAAAAAAAAAAAAAAAAAAATTCCATGAAACTCATGATCAACAACTGCAACAAAGACAAGAACAAACGGTTTACCAAGCGCTATCAATTCAAAGGTGAGTCTCTGCATGAGAAAACTGGAAAGCTCTGTAGTCTTACAACTCCTGTTATGAAAGAAACCTAAGAGCGGTGTTCCCAAATTTGACAGAAGTAAGGCCAGCAGCGTGAAAGCAGGAGACCAACCGAGGCGGGCAGGGCTGTAAGGGTGGTAGCAAAGGTGGCCATGAGAGAATTCGAGGTAGGGAGTGACACTGCCAGCAAGCCTAGACTGAAGAATGCATTTTGAGGACTAACAGACAGTGCAAGAGTTTGAAGCTGAATGATGAGGAACAGTAAAACGGGCAGAGCGCTCTCCAAGAAGCAGCTGATTGGGGGCGAGAGAAAACTTGCTCTTGGTGGAGCTTTAGGACCACGGATGTGCAGAACGGGATGCCCGACCCAGAATAATCAATTATGCCCAGCATATGAAGCATACAGGTTTTATCAGTCTTAGCACCTGAGTCTTACCTGATGCATTCTGCCCTCCCATATTCATTCTATTCCCTCCCAGGTCTTTATGCTGACTGTTAGTTTACTGAGCCAGCGAAATGCTAAACTTAGTCACCCAGGAAAGTTAAAGTCATACTGCCAATGTCCTGACTTCCTATTTTGAGCGATGATTTCAAGCAAGCTGTCCCCACCACGTAGCCGTAGACACTCTTTCAACAGACAGGACTGGGGCCAACCTCTGGGTCACGGGAAAAAAGGAAAAACACTGCAGGATGGGTGCTGGCGCCAGCCTTGTGGGCAAGCAAAAAAAAAAAAAAAGGAGGCTAGTTTTGAAGGCTGCTGAATGTACACGTTTCAAGGATTCATCAGATTTTTAACTGCTTAAACAAACCATGAAACTAAAGCAAGAATTCTCTACCACCATTACAAAATTAGAATCTGTTTCAGGAAGCAACCTAAAATTGCACACAAAATGGGGAGGGGGGAGCCATTACTGTGACTAATTACTCTTTACTACCCTTTTCAAAGATAGATCAAAACACCCTTTAACAAATGTCAATTTAATCCTACTGCTGAAGGTTAGCAGCAGGTGATAAATGGGAAACACGGTGTCCCTAAATACACAGTGAAGCAGATCAGTCTAATCTTCACATATCTGAGAAGGGAAATTTATTCAGAACAAATAGGAACATAAGGCATTAAACTACTAGCGAAATGAATAAAAAGTATATGATAACAGACTGATGACTAAAGCATGCTCGGTTATAACTGGCACAACTGCTGTTAACAAAAAAAAAAAAAAAAAAAAATCCATCCAGTCCTTTCTTCATCAGTGCTGCAAATCAAGCATCTGCTTGAAACATACCAAAGGGTCCTGTAAGTGCACCAGCATCTTGATGAGCAGATTAAGTAACTGTCCCAATATGACATGGTAAGCCCCCAGGACAACTGAAAAAATTAACAAATACCTTCCATCGTTTTACAAATAACCTCCTGTTACCTTTCTCTGTCCCTCTGTCTGTGATTTCCTAATCTTTTAGGAGTGAGCAGAACCATGTTCCAAGGTTGAGAAGATTTTATTGAGGGAATAAAGATCTGATTCAGGATAGCATCTTGACACCTAGCCACTCGAGACAAGATGTAAACCATGACACGAGGACTATTTTGAGTCCATCTGTGACAAAGAACCACTCTAGTAATCCTTAATGACAGTTTATTAACCAAATACTAATTTCAAGTCCAGTTTAAGCCAAGAAAAAGTAAGGTCCTAGACATAAAGAGACTTCCTACAAAAGAATGTTAGCATGAATAAAATATGCGTAAATTATAGTCCATAACTCTTTAAGCAAAATATTCCCTCTTTCACATGAAACAGTCTATAAATACTTTTCTGCTAAATGTAAAACGCTGTAGAAATAGTCACTTAGACCCCAAATTAAGATTATCACATTGAATATGAAATTCTGAATGAAAAGCAATCTGTTATCATTTAAGAAATACTAAGGGGAGATTGCACGATAATCATAATAACCACGATTTCATGATTTTTAAACATCCCCTTTTCTTCCCTGGGCAGATCCTATATTTTACTTGCATATACCACCCACTCCTTAGAAAAAATAGAAGTTACAAATAGGTGCTTTTCTTTCAGAATGACTACAATGACAAGTATGGTATAAACAATGAGTAAATTATCTACAGCCTGAATCATAAACCATTATCACTCTTCACTTAAAGAAAGGCAGCTTTCAAATACTGAAATTTAAATATTGCATTCCATTTATAGGATCATTTGTATGGATTTATTTTGAAGTTATTTCAGTCAGCATATGAGCATCAAATTAAGAAAGACGGGCTTCCCTGGTGGTGCAGTGGTTGAGAGTCCGCCTGCCAATGCAGGGCACACGGCTTTGTGCCCCGGTCTGGGAAGATCCCACATGCCGCGAAGCAGCTGGGCCCGTGAGCCATGGCCACTGGGCCTGCGCGTCCGGAGCCTGTGCTCCGCAACAGGAGAGGCCACAACAGTGAGAGTCCCGCGTACCGCAAAAAAAAAAAAAAAAAATTAAGGAAGACACCTTTTTAAACCTGTTTATTTGCCAGAAAGAAACTACACTGAATATTTTCATTAAATTCATTAAAACAAACAGTATTACAGCAAAATTAAGTATTTAATTTTGAATATTTCATTTCATCTTTTTTTCTTAATAAAGAGATTGGTCATTAGAATTCATGTGGTAAGAAGAATACAAGATCTAACTGGTTAGAAAGATTCCTTTCTCACATTTAGAAGCATAGCTAATTTGCAACAGAGAAAATAGCTCATCATAGTCAAAATAATCCCTCCAACAGAAGAGAGGGATCAGAGAAACAATAAAACATCCAGTTCACACTTACTTGAATAGCTTGATTCTGAGATGACATTGATCTCCAGGGAAATAACTCATAATGAGAAGTAAATACTATCTAGCATCCTATAAGGTTAGTTTGAACAGACTCCCAGCATGTAAAAATTTGAAAATCACTAAGTCACTAAGTACATCTTACCAGGTCAAGATGCAAGCCACTAGGGACTTCCCTCGTGGTGCAGTGGCTAAGGCTGTGTGCTCCCAAAGCACAGGCCCAGGTTCGATCCCTGATCAGGGAACTAGATACCACATGCTGCAACTAAGAGTTCGCATGCCACAGCTAAATTCCCTGCACACCACAACTAAAGATCCTGCATGCTGCAGCTAAGACCCGGCACAGCCAAATAAATAAATAAATATTTTTTAAAAAAAGGATGCAAGCCACTAAGAGTAGCGTTAGATGGTATAAACAAGCTACATCTACTGACATGAATGAGCAAAAATCTGAAGAATAGAAACAAGTTCTGAGAACCTCTGGTCCTCTTTGTAATATACACTAGTCAATAACATATATTCAATCTGGCAAGTTCGTAACTACTACCTCTAAATCAACAAAATAGTTTGGAGTCTCCATTTCCACCAAAGGACACGCTTGTTGAAAATGCATACAGTTGAAAAGGCATCTTGTCAGTTACATATGCACACACAGAAGACAAAGAGTTCGAGAACAACAATGTGTTATGTCCACTACATCACAAGGTACACAGTTTTGGAAGATTATTTCCATGAGGAAGTTAAACTGTAACAGGAATAATAAGCAATTATGAAGGAAAATGATAAATGGTCTCCTTAAGTCAGTATTGTTTTTAAATTGCAAGTCTTGGCATATTAGTCTTTTGTTAAATCAATATAGAAGGCATTTTCAAATTAAATAAATAGTAGGATATATCAAAGACATTGCATGTAGTAAATATAAGATTTTATGAGTCTTATTTCTGGTGTGTGGGGAGAAGGGGTGGCAATATAAACTGTATTTCTTACTTGGATGCTATTCAAAACAGTTTGAAAGTCACTGCCTCAAGCACTGCCTTTACAAGACAGAACATGATTAACCAGAGCTTGAGATGAAGGGAACCCTGAAAGAATCACGTTCCTTCTCAGAGCCTGCAGCTCCAGAACCACAAAGGTTATTCTAAGCAGCTCACAATCACTCTGCATCACTGGAGAGGTGTAGGACGTATTCCAAAGACAGCTCTTGCCTACACACTGCTGGAGTAGAATGGCCTTTCGGAAGCAGAAACAAGGCTGTGAAGCTCCGAGAGAACAAGGTTAGACCAGAGTTACCTGTCTGGCTCCATGTGGAGATGAAGAGAAACTCTAGGCCAGGACATATGGCAACTATATAGTGGCCAATAACAAAAGCTTCAGTATTTCAGTAATCATTACAGGATGAGAAGCTACAAGAGAGGAAGCTGGGCTATCGTCACCATGACACAAAAGAACATCCTGTCCATATCTCTGTCAAATGGCTGTGAACCTGACAAGTCTAGAATACAGACTAGAAAATTAAGTTTTTCAACTGTAAAGTTCAATCTGTTAAAATGACCATTGTTTTCCCATAGACTCACCCCGCTCCCCAGTTAACTTTACAATACTGATGAGATGTGGCCTATGATCCAGTCACTTTCTAGCATCACTAGTCAACATATTAACACTGGCTGTGATGCAGGTCTCAGTGAGAAGCTATCTGTCCCTTTTTAAAAGCCAAAAGTGAGAAATCAAAAGAAAGTTCATGACAACTAAATTGTAGAGTCCAGACATCACATCTGGTAGAATTAAGGCATCTAAGAATGGGGAAATCTTTGTTCTAGAGGAATCAAATGGTCCTGTCTCCAAAATAACTTCAAAGACCCAAACTTGCCAAAGGTACTTTGAGAGATGATGTCTCTCTTCTAAGGAAAAAAAATCAGTCATAAAGCAGACTAAATAAAATAATAAGTGTGCAAATCTGTTAAATGTGTATGGCCAACGTACTTTTTATGGCTACACATAATCTTAAATATGTACCTTCACAGTGTCAGAAAAGGTTCTAAAAGTATTTGAAAGAGAAAGTAGTGAAGGCTCATTCAAAATGTTATTTGAATTTTTTAAAAAAAAATCACCAAGTCAGTTAATAAGTGATTTTCCTCTTGCAATGAAGATTTGGATCACAAGTTATTAAGACTGATCAACCAACCTAGATTCTACTTATCAAACATGTTTAAAATAAAAAATAAGCAACAGCAAAAAGAAGGACCCATAATGGTAAAAGATTGGTTTAAGGGCTTCCCTGATGGCACAATGGTTGAGAGTCCGCCTGCCGATGCAGGGGACACGGGTTCGTGCCCCGGTCTGGGAAGATCCCACATGCCGTGGAGCGTCTGGGCCCGTGAGCCATGGCCACTGCGCCTGCGCGTCCGGAGCCTGTCCTCCGCAACGGGAGAGGCCACAACAGTGAGAGGCCCCCGTACCGCAAAAAAAAAAAAAAAAAAAAAAAAAAAGATTGGTTTAAGAAAAGGAATTTTCCTTGCTAAAGAAATCCCTCTTTGTTCATTGCTGAGGCTCAATCTATTACTTAGCAGAAGTACCTAATAAAATTAAGATAACATGATTAAGAAGATCTTCAGGAGCTAGATTTCAAGCGATTCTTCTAGGAGCCCAAAGAATAGAAAAGAATTTGCGGGGGTGAGGGAAGGACAAAAATCACACAAAGTGTCATCTATGCCCAGGTTGACTCTATTTTGTTTTTTTTATATTGATCTCAGAATAGCCCTGGACAGCCATTCTGATCAATACAAATGTCAGCTGGCCCCCTTCCTGGCGGTCTCTCTGTTAAGTTGGCTCTCCCAGCAGCATACTAACATCCTCACCAAACATGACTGGTAAACAGTAAATATACTTAACTCTTGGCACCGTGAAAGCAATACGCTATAGACACAACCTGAATGTAATGTATTTACAAGTATCCTGGTTACACGGTCTCCCAGAAAGGAAGTAACTTAAAGAACACGGGCTCTATTATCAGAAAGACGTGGTTTCAAACTCTGTTTCTACCACTTTCTGATTGTGTAACTCAGGAAGTTACCCACCTAAATCCTAAACCTCAGTTTCCTCAACTGTAAAGGGTGAATGAGAATACCTATGTCATACGGTTGAGTAAAAATCAATGAGATCATGTATGGAAAGCAGATAGCACACTGCCTGGCAAAGTATAGGTCTGAAATATTATTTACTTTGAAAGTAATCATACCCATGCCAAAAACAAGAAATAATTTCTGATTTTCAGGTTGTTCATCTATAAAATAGGAAACTGAACCAGATGTCACTTAAGCCCTTTTCAGAAGTGGTGTGATCCACCAAGGTGTTGTGATTCCATGGTAATAATGTGCAGACATGATTCATGTATTCTGATGGCTGTATTTTCTCCTGTTTTGAACCACAAATGCACAAACTGAAAATTTTGAGACATTTACAATGAACTAATTTTTACTTCCTTAAATGTGTTTGAGTATTTTCCAAATTTTCTATAATGTACCATAAATGTTGAAGACTGTTGGGGAGATTATCATTCTACTTTTTTAAAAAGTTAGTCTCACCGAGTCAACATATGGTCACACATTTAGTTTTGTAATACCACTGGCAAGAAATGTGTCTAAGAGTAACCATTTAATTTCCTGAAAACACAATCATAAAATGAACCACTGTCAAGAATAAAAATCAAAACCAAAATTAGGAATAGAAGGGAACTTTCTTAAACTGATAAGTTATCAAAAATCTTCAACAAACACACATAATGGTGAAACTTTAGAATCATTTCTAATCAAGTAAAAACCAAAAAGGATGCCCTCCAACGCTGCCTCCATTTAACCTGTGGAAAAACGAGTGTGATAAGAAAAAGAAATCAATGATGTAAGAAGTGGAAAGGAAGAAACAAAACTCATCTTGTACTCAGACAACCCAGCTACGTACATGGAAAATGCAAAAGCATTTGCAGACAACTCTCAAGAATTAATGAGAGTTCTCTAAGGTTACTGAATCAAATCTGTTCCAATGATAACTAGAAAATATAACTGATAAAAAAAAATCCTATGTACCATAACAACAAAACTACCAGTTACCTAAGAATAAATACATCAAAATATGTCAAAGACTCCTGTGGAAAAATGTTACAATATGTTATTCAAGAATAGAAAAGAGCCGAATAAATGGAGTCTGTGCCATGATCATGGATGGGAAAACTCAATATCATAAAGAAGTCAGTTCACCCCAAATCATCTATAAATTCAATGCAAATCCAAACAAAATCCTTAAGTTTGGTATTATTTTTTAGTTTGTGTGTGATTTAACTAACTACTCCTAAATTTCACATAGAAGGGCCAAGAATGGCCAAGACAATTTTAAAGCCTAACAAAGTGGAGTCTCGTCTTCTCAGATATTGAGACTTACTATATAACTATAATAATTAAGACAGTGTGGGACATAGCACAGGGAGATCAGCTCGGTGCTTTGTGACCACCTAGAGGGGTGGGATAGGGAGGGCGGGAGGGAGATGCAAGAGGGAAGAGATATGGGGATATGTATATACGTATAGCTGATTCACCTTGTTATAAAGCAGACACTAACACACCATTGTAAAACAATTATACTCCAATAAAGATGTTAAAACAAAAAAAACTGTGGGAGTAGTACAATTAAAGATGAAGCAGGGGCTTCCCTGGTGGCGCAGTAGCCACCAGTGCAGGGCACACGGGTTCGTGCCCCGGTCCGGGAAGATACCACATGCCGCGGAGCGGCTGGGCCCGTGAGCCATGGCTGCTGAGCCTGCACGCCCGGAGCCTGTGCTCCGCAGCGGGAGAGGCCCCAACAGTGAGAGGCCTGCGTACCACAAAAAAAAAAAAAAAAAGATAAAGCAGTGATTAAAAATTAAGCCTCCGGGCTTCCCTGGTGGTGCAGTGGTTGAGAGTCCGCCTGCCGATGCAGGGGACACGGGTTCGTGCCCCGGTCCGGGAAGATCCCACATGCCGCGGAGCGGCTGGGCTCGTGCGCAATGGCCACTGAGCCTGCGCGTCCGGAGCCTGTGCTCCACAATGGGAGAGGCCACAGCAGTGAGAGGCCCGCGTACGGCAAAAAAAAAAAAAAAAAAAAAAAATTAAGCCTCCAAAAATAGACCTTTATAGCAATTATAAATCAGTGGGGAAAGAAAAGCTGATGCAATTAATGATTCTGGGACAACTGGTCAGCCATATGGAAAAACATAAAACAACATCCTGCTATGAATTGTGTCCCCCTAAAATTCATATGTTGAAATCCTAACCCCCAATGTGATGGTATTGGATACGGCCTTTGGAGAGTAATCAGGTTTACATGAGATCATGAGAATGGGGTCCCCTTGATGGGATTAGTGCCCTTATAAGAAGGGACACAAGAGAGCTTGTACACTTTCTACCCACCCCACCCACCACTACCACGTGAGGACACAGAAAAGGTGGCTGTCTGCAACCCAAGGAAAGAGGTCTCACCAGGAACCTACTATGCTGGCACCTTGATCTTATATAATACTTCTAGTCTTCAGAACTGTGAGAAAGTAAATTTCTGCTGTTTAAGCCAGCCAGTCTATGGTATTTTGTGACGGCAGCCTAGATGATTAATACAAATGCTTCACACACACACACACACACACACACACACACACACAACCACCTGAGAATTAAGGTACTAACTTTGAAAATTAAGGAATTTAAAAGAAAGTAAATATATTCACATAAGATTTTAAGAGAAAGGAAGGATTTCTTGAAGTAATAGACCTGAAAGAATACAGGGAAATGCCGGTAAATTTGGTTACTATAAAATTTAAAAGTTACATTCAACAAAGGACACCATAAACCAAAGTAAAAAACAGGCCTTTCTCTTCCCGTCATGTGAGGGCAACAATGAGAAGTCGGCAGTCTGCAACCTAGAAGACAGCTCTCATCTGAACCAACCATACAAGCACCTTGATCTTGGACTTCCCAGCTTCCACATCTGTGAGAAGTTTCTGTTGTTAAAAGCCACCTAGTTCATAGTGGTACTTTGTTACAGCAGCCCAACCAGACTAAGGCAGATGAAGACAAATTTATTAATTTTTCTCTTTTGTTCATTTGGAGTCCTTTCTAAAACACACTCACCCAACTCAGGATCTCAAAGATTTTCTTCTGTTTTGCCCAGAATTTTTAAAATTATAGCTCTTACTTTCAGGTCTATGATCCATTTTGCTTTCATTTATTAAATTGTGCAAGGTAAAAAAAAAAAATTTTTTTTTAGCAGGCCATTCCCTGGGAGAAACTATCTTAACACATGCAGCTAATCAAAAATTAACATCTAGTTCTAGAGTATACAAAGAACTCCTACAAATCTAAACTACTTGCTGGACGTTTATATGGAACCTCTTAGCAGCACCTTATTAATCAAATTGAGAATGCACTAGTCATATAATCAGAATAAATGATAAAGTTGCTTTTTAAATGAACTCGAGATGTCTTACCACCAGCATCAAGTGTCCTGCCAAACCCCCAGTGTCAGACATGCCTGTTTCCTTTAACAGCACCGTCACTGTCCCGGCCACTAAAGCCTTGAAAACTCCCAGCAGTCTTTCACTCCTCCCTCTGAATTATCACTAAATCTCCAACGTGATCACCAGAATTTGGTTCAATTTTAAGAATCAGTTATAATTCATGAATTGCCAGAGTATAAAACGGCACCATTTTAGGAGATATGATAAGCTAGAAATCAGTATCAATTGTTTTCTTTACGGAGTAACACGTACAGCTGAATAAAATATGCTAAAGACAGAGTCCTCTACAGCAGTAAACTCTAAAGGAACAGGGAGGGATCACAGCCACCCTAAGAAGTTGCAAAATGCACTGGCAAGAATTTTAAACTAGGAATCAGGAGACCCAAATGCTAGTCTAAACCCCACCATAAATTAGCTGTGAATGAAGTGAGCAGCATAAAACCCCTAGTCTTCAGCTTTCTCATTCTCAAAAATAGGGTGAAATGATTGTTAAAAGCTCTAAAATTCTATGATTCTATAAACTCTTCTCCACAGATGGGGGAAATGTGGCACAGTGAGCTGAAAATAATAATTTGGACTGAACAGGTAATGTAAATCAGCATCTCAGTTTCCTTTTAACAATCTTGAACAACTATTAAGGTACTTATTATCTCTTTTAATATGTAAAATTCAAGAGTATAAAATCAAGTAATACCGAATATTTCAAGAAAACAAACTTCCTTTTATTTTTCCTTTCAACAATCAATCTTTCACTTCCTTCCTGTGTTCTGAAGCACAAATACAATATTAGGAGTTCCTGACTGGCAGGATATCTTCTCCCCATTGTTCTCTGTCCCCAAAGTAGACTTCAGTCATACCTAGGAAACTGGGGAGGAGGATGCACACGTAAAATATAGTTGAAATGTTTCTGTGATCTGTCAGGTTTAATTTCATTTGGACCATACATCCTTCTTGTAACCTACAACAAACTGGCTCTAGCAATTCCTAGTCCATCTTTCTACAGTTTGTTCTACAGAATATTAGTCCTGCAAGATGCCCTAAGAAAAAAGAATGCCAGGAAAGTTTCAGAAACGCTGCATGCTATACCTCATTCTTGAGCAATTAAAAAAGAATGTGCGAGGGCTTCCCTGGTGGCGCAGTGGCTGAGAGTCCGCCTGCCGATGCAGGGGACACAGGTTCGTGCCCTGGTCGGTGAAGATCCCACACGCCACGGAGCAGCTAGGCCCGTAAGCCATGGCCGCTGAGCCTGCACGTCCGGAGCCTGTGCTCCGCAACGGGAGAGGCCACAACAGTGAGAGGCCCGCGTACCGGAAAAAAAAAAAAAACTGAAAATGGACAAATCTTAAGATACACTATACAAAAGAAGAAAAATCTATGTGTAAAAAACATAAGACTTATGGATCAACAGTCTTATAGTCAGCATTCATACTGAAAACATAACTCATCACTTGAATTAAGACTGACTTAGATCCACACAAGATGGGCCAATACTTGCAAAAAGTAGAACACTTTGTTAGCTATCTATACACTTAAGTTTTTCAGCATTTGCTTTCTTGACAGTAAGAGTTCTTTCTTCCTTCAAGCCATGTCAAAGAAAAAGAAAATAAAGGCACAGCCTACCCTAAATCATAATCATCAAAAACACTTGGTCCTAGGGGATTAGCTAACAAAACGGTGTCTATCAAGTAGTCATCAAAACCCACTCTACAAATTCAGTGACACAAATCATCATGGTATTTGAAGCCTTACTGTCAGATCTTGAAGAAAAATCGAAATAAAAATTCTCAACCTGTCCTCATTAAACAAACTCACACTGGCTTCCCTGGTGGTGCAGTGGTTGAGAGTCCGCCTGCCGATGCAGGGGACACGGGTTCGTGCCCCGGTGTGGGAAGATCCCACATGCCGCAGAGCGGCTGGGCCCATGAGCCATGGCCCCTGAGCCTGTGCGTCCGGAGGCTGTGCTCCGCAACGGGAGAGGCCGCAACAGTGAGAGGCCCGCGTACTGCAAAAAAAAAAATAAAAATAAACTCACACTAACTACATCCAATTACAACTATTACTAAATATGAAAGAAAAAGCAGTGAGTATTATCTATCAAAGTCAACTTCTATGATTGTGTCATTATAGGATCACTTTTTTTGTTTTTTTTTACATTAATGCATATTCTTCTTGCTGTCAATTCACATTTACCATCCTCCTTCAAGCTCCTATTCAAAAAGATCACTTTCAGGAAATCTTGTGTTACTGACATAATTAGATTTCACTCTCCAGCTAAATGCCTGTGGCACTAAATGTTGAAAGATTAAGTTGTTCTTTGTGACATGCTGCTTTGGGAAAATGTTCTTTATCTTCATGTATGTGCATGAATTCTTCTCAACTAGATTATTCTGAGGAATTCTTTTACAATTCAGGGCTTCTCAAATGTTTCTACCAAAGTACTCCTTTTGTCAGAGGATCTGCCTACAGAAGCAAAATTTACCTGAAGTCTTCTGTTTTACCTTTAAAAGTCATTCAAAATGTAAGATTCAATACCACAGTACATTTGTTTTAACATAAAAATAAAAATGTGTTAATGTTGGTGAAGATGTGGAGAAACTGGAACACTTGTACACTACTGGAAGTCTGTAAAATGTTGTGACTGCTATGGAAAACAGTATAGAGGTTCCTTCAAAAAATATAAAAAAGAACTACCACATGATCGGGACACTACATAATGATCAAGGAATCAATTCAAGAAGAAGATACAACAATTGTAAATATTTATGCACCCAACATAGGAGCACCTCAGTAAGGCAAATGCTAACAGCCATAAAAGAGGAAATCAACAGTAACACAATAATAGTGGGAGACTTTTAACACTCCACTTACACCAATGGATAGATCATCCAGACAGAGAATTAATAATCAAACACAAGCCTTAAATGACATATTAGACCAGATAGACTTAATTGATATTTATAGGAAATTGCACCAGAAAGTAGCAGAATACACTTTCTTCTCAAGTGCATATGGAACATTCTCCAGGATACATTACATCTTGAGTCACAAATCAAGTAAATTTAAGAAAACTGAAATCATATCAAGCATATTTTCCTACCACAATGCTATGAGATTAGAAATCAATTACAGGAAAAAAACTGTAAAAAAACACAAACACATGGAGGCTAAACAATATGCTACTAAATAACCAAGAGACCACTGAAAAAATCAAAGAGGAAATCAACAAATACCTAGAAACAAATGACAATGAAAACATGACAACCCAAAACCTATGGGATGCAGCAAAAGCCGTTCTAAGAGGGAAGTTTATAGCAATACAATCCTACCTCAAGAAACAAGAAAAATCTCAAATAAACAACCTAAACTTACACCTAAAGGAACTAGAGAAAGAAGAACAAAACCCAAAGTTAGTAGAAGGAAAGAAATCATAAAGATCAAAGCAGAAATAAATGAAATAGAAATGAAAAAAACAATAGCAAAGCTCAATAAAACTGAAAGCTAGTTCTCTGAGAAGATAAACAAAATTGATAAACCTTTAGCCAGACTCATCAAGAAAAAAAGGCAGAAGACTCAAATCAACAGAATTAGAAATGAAAAAGGAGAAGTTACAACTGATACCGCAGAAATACAAAGGATCATAAGAGACTACTACAAGCAACTACATGCCAATAAAATGGGCAACCTGGAAGGTATAACCTTCCAAGACTGAACCAGGAAGAAACAGAAAATATGAACAGACCGATCACAAGTAATGAAACTGAAACTGATTAAAAATCTTTCAAAAAACAAAAGTCCAGGACCAGATGGCTTCACAGTCGAATTCTATCAGACGTTTAGAGAAGACCTAACACCCATCCTTCTCAAACTCTTCCAAAAAATTACAGAGGGAGGAATGCTCCCAAATTCATTCTATGAGGTCACCATAACCCTGATACCAAAACCAGACAAAGGTATCACAAAAAAAGAAAATTACAGGCCAACACTGATGAACAGAGACGCTAAAACCCTCAACAAAATACTAGCAAACCAAATCAAACAACGCTTTAAAAAGATTATACACCATGATCAAGTGGGATTTAATCCAGGGATGCAACGATTCTTCAATATACACAAATCAATCAATGTGATACACCATATTAACAAATTGAAGAATAAAAACTATATGATCACCTTAATAGATGCAGAAAAAGCTTTCGACAAAATTCAACACCCATTTATGATAAAAACTCTCCAGAAAGTGGGCACAGATGGAACCTACCTCAATATAATAAATGCCATATATGACAAACCCACAGCAAACATTATTCTCAGTGATGAAAAACTGAAAGCATTTCCTCTAAAATCAGGAACAAGACAAGTGTGCCCATTCTCACCACTATTATTTAACACAGCTTTGGAAGTCCTAGCTACGGCAATCAGAAAAGAGAAAGAAATAAAAGGAATCCAAATTGGCAAAGAAGAAGTAAAACTGTCACTATTTGCAGATGACATGATACTATACACAGAAAATCCTAAAGATGCCACCAGAAAACTACTAGAGCTAATCAATGAATTTAGTAAAGTCACAGGATACAAAATTAATACACAGAAATCTCTTGCATTCCTATACAGTAACAACAAAAGATCAGAAAGAGAAATTAAGGACACAATCCCATTTACCACTTCAACAAAAAGAATAAAATACCTAGGAATAAACCTAGCTAAGGAGGCAAAAGACCTGTACACAGAAAACTATAAGATACTGATGAAAGAAATCAAAGATGACACAAACAGATGGAGAGATATACCATGCTCTTGGACTGGAAGAATCAATACTGTGAAAATGACTACTATACTACCCAAAGCAATCTACAGATTCAATGCAATCCCTATCAAATTACCAATGGCGTTTTTCACAGAACTAGAAAAAAACATTTTACAATCTGTATGGAAACACAAAAGACCCCAAATAGCCAAAGCAATCTTGAGAAAGAAAAACAGCTGGAGGAATCAGGCTCCCTGACTTCAAACTATACTACAAAGCTACAGTAATCAAGACAGTATGGTACTGGCACAAAAACAGAAATATACATCAGTGGAACAGGATAGAAAACCCAGAGATAAACCCATAGATTATGGCCACCCAATCTATGACAAAGGAGGCCAGAATATACAATGGAGCAAAGATAGCCTCTTCAATAAGTGGTGCTGGGAAAACTAGACAGATACATGTAAAAGAATGAAATTAGAACATCCCCTAACACCATACACAAAAATAATCTCAAAATGGATTAAAGACCTAAATGTAAGGCCAGAAACTATAAAACTCTTAGAGGAAAATATAGGCAGAACACTCTAAGACGTAAATCACAGCAAGATCTTTTTTGACCCACCTCTTAATGAAAATAAAAACAGAGATAAACAAATGGGACCTAATGAAACTTAAAAGCTTTTGCACAGCAAAGGAAACCATGAACAAGACAAAAAGGCAACCCTCAGAATGGGAGAAAATATTTGCAAATGACAAAGGATTCATCTCCAAAATATACAAAGAGCTCATGCAGCTCAATATCAAAAAAAACAAAAAACCCAATCAAAAAATGGATAGAAAGGGCTTCCCTGGTGGCGCAGTGGTTGAGAGTCTGCCTGCCGATGCAGGGGACACGGGTTCGTGCCCCAGTCTGGGTAGATCCCACATGCCACGGAGCAGCTGGGCCCGTGAGCCATGGCCGCTGAGCCTGCGCGTCTGCAACGGGAGAGGCCACAGCAATGAGAGGCTTGCGTACCACAAAAAAAAAAAAAAAAGGGTGGAAGACTTAAACAGACATTTCTCCAAAGAAGACAGGTGGCCAACAAACACATGAAAAGCTGCTCAACATCACTAATTATTAAAGAAATGCAAATCAAAACCACAATAAGGTATCACCTCACACCAGTCAGAATGTCCATCCATCAAAAAATTTACAAACAATAAATACTGGAGAGGGTGTGGAGAAGAGGAAACCCTCATGCATTGTTGGTGGGAATGTAAATTGATACAGCCACTATGGAGAACAGTATGGAGGTTCCTTAAAAAACTAAAAATAGAATTACCATATGACCCAGCAATCCCACTACTGGGCATATACCCAGAGAAAACCATAATTCAAAAAGACACATGCACCCCAATGTTCATTGCAGCACTATTTACAATAGTGAGGACATGGAAGCAACCTAAATGTCCATCAAAAGAGGAACGGATAAACAAGATGTGGTATATATATACAATGGAATATTACTCAGCCATAAAAAGGAACGAAATTGGGTCATTTGTAGAGACGTGGCTGGACCTACAGACTGTCATACAGAGCGAAGTCAGAAAGAGAAAAACAAATATATATTAGCACATATACATGGGGTCTAGAAAAAATTGGTATAGACGACCTTATTTACAAAGCAGAAAGAGGGACACAGACATAGAGAACATAGAAAACATATGGATACCAAGGGGGAGTAGGATGAACTGGGAGATTGGGATTGACATACATAGACTATTGATACTATGTATAAAATATATACCTAATGAGAACCTACTGTATAGCACAGGGAACTCTACTCAATGCTCTGTGGTGACTAAATAAGAAAGGAATTGAAAAAAAAGGGGATATATGTATACATATCGCTGATTCACTCTGCTGTACAGTATAAACTAACACAATACTGTAAAGCAACTATACTCCAATTAAAAAAAAAAAAACTACTACATGATCCAGCAGTTCCACTTCTGGGTATATACCCAGAAGAATTGAAAGCAGAGTCTAAAAGAAATATTTGCACACCTATGTTCATAGCAGCACTATTCACAATAGCCAAGAAGAAGCAACCCAGGTGTCTATTGACAGAAAAGCGGATACATGAATTGTGATGCATACATACAATGGAACATTATTCAGCCCTAAGAAAGGAAGGAAATCCTGTCACATGATAAACATGGATGAAGCTGGAAAACATTATGCTAAATGAAATAAGCCAGTTGCAAAAAGACAAATGCTGTGTGATTCCACATATATGAGGTATCTAAAATAGTCCAATTCATAGAAACAAAAAGTAGAATGGTGGTTACCAGGGGCTGGAAGAAAGGGGGAAAGGGGAGTTGTTAGTTAACAGGTATAAAGTTGCAGATTTGCAAGATTAAAAAGTTCTGGACATCTGTTTCACAGCCATATGAATATATTTATCGCTACTGAGCTATATACACTTAAAGATGATTAAGGTGGTAAATGTTACATTATGTGTTCTTTACCACAATTTTAAAAATTTTTAGTCAATTTGTCCCAAATCTTCAAGTAAAATTGATGTTACCATATTTACTCAATATACACAGGCACCTTACTGAATAAAGCAGCCTCAGCTGCCATGCAGCTCTGAAAGTGGCTCACAGAACAAAACCTCCTTCTCTCAGCTCCCCTCCTCAATTCACCAGACATCAAGCAAGCAGTGAGACTGTGGTAACTGAAAGAGAATATAAAGATTAAGTAGGCCATGATCCCTGCCCCTGAGCAGATCAGAGAAACCAGCTGCACCGAGCTCAGTGCTGGGAACCTATTATCCGTGCAATGGATCAACCAGTTCTACAGTTCTCCTCAATTAGCTGCTAAATGACAGGAGAAAAGTGGGATTTCTCAGGACTGAAGTTTCTCTGGGCAAACTTCCCCTATAATATAGCACAAAGAACAATACCCACATGTGGGACAGAAGAAGTCAGTATAAATTGTAAAACATTCAACTAACCCAAAGTTCTTTTGTTAAAAGAAAAACTTGAAGTAAAAATGAAAGAAACGCCCTTCCACTAAAGCAGATATGTATAAAGAATCCTTAAGGCACTTAATAGCCTAGCAGAGCAGGGACGGACTCTGCATAGCAACAAGAGCGAGCAAACGCCGTCCAACAGAATAAAAATATGCAACCCAATAAAATACAAAATTTATGGCTGTGATAACTATAAAGAAATGTGTTAGTACAAATTCCAACACTTTACCCATCAGACCAGTTGAATTCAGTACTGGGCAATGTCTCATCATGACAGCACCCGGAGTTGTCCCGTGAACAGTAATAAGCCGTGTTACTTTCTGGTGGGTCTTTTCGTGTACGGCAGTATCAATTTTGTCATAAATCTTAGTTATTTCGTCTCTGGGTACAACCACAAGAGACAGTCTCTAAGACCAAGCTTCCTTTCCTTAATAATGGTATATCGGCAGGTTGCATTACCACAGAAACAGCTTTACTTCCAATGGTATCTGATAACATGAGCATTATGGGAAAAGCAGCTTTGCTCCATCCTCAGGGTCTCATCTTAGGCCTTCATCATTTCTGGATTATTGCAAAAGCCTCCTACCTGCTCTCCCTTCCTCCAGTCTTGCATGCCTCAAACCCATCCTAGTTTACACTCAGAGTTAATCTTTCTAAATCCAAAACTTATCACCGCACTCCCCTGCTTAAGACCTTCCACGGTTCACAAAGCCTTCAGAATCTCTGACATGGCACAGGAGAGGCTCTTGACGATTTAGTCCCTATGTGACACATTAAAAAAAACCAAACTTCGTTTTTAAAAAATTTCAAATTTACAGAAACATTGCAAGAATAGTAAAAAGAACTTATTCTTGTGGAATCTAAAATATGACACAAATGAACTTATCTACGAAACAGACTCAGAGAACAGACTTGTGGTTGCCAAGGGGGAAGGAGGTGGGCAAGGGAAGGATTGGGAGTCTGGGGTTAGCAGATGCAAACTATTATATACAGAATGAATCAACAAGGTCCTACTGTATAGCACAGGGAACTATGTTCAATATCCTGTGATAAACCATAACGGAAAAGAATATGAAAAAGAATATATGTATAACTGAATCACTTTGCTGTACAGTAGAAATTAGCACAACATTGTAAATCAATATACTGATTCTTTCATCCAAATTCACCACTCATGAACCCTAGGACACAACCTCAGTGAGAGCAGGAACTGCATATTTCATTCATAGCGTCTGGCACAGTGAAGGAGGAACTGATGAGGGGCCCAACTTCTAGTTAAAAAGAGTGGACCGAACACAAATGTTACTCTACTCCCTCCTGAACTCTCACTTAAATAACCGTTAAAGTCATTTTCTAAAGAAACATAAATCCATAAGGACAAAGAGATGACAGCAGCCAAATGGGGGAAGACAACTGACCCAGCAGCCCGAGTCATGTGAATCTCAGAAGGGCAGCCCAGAGGAAAGGCTTAGGAATGGAGGCACGGGTGTCTCTGATGCATGGGTGCAGGGAGGGCTGCAAAGGGAAAGGCAGGTTGAAAAAAATCTTAGAAAGAGCCATCAGGCTCCCCAGAGCTCCCGCCCAACCCTACACAAGCATGTAACCAACTCTCCCTCCAAGGCCAGCAGGGAAACTTCTCTAGAGAAACTGTTCACCTGATGGACAGCAAGCAACTACTCTGTGCCAGGCTCAGTCCTAAATGCCCAGAAATCTCCATGGGATCACAGCCAAGGCCTGCCCCCATGGAGCTTCCGCTCTAGTGGGGAGAAACGAGCAAGTGGCCCTGTGATAACTGCTCTGGAGCAAGGTGCAGCAGGGCAGGAACCTGACAGAAAAGAGAAGTGAGCCACGCAGATACCCAGGGAAAGATCACCCCAGACAGACACAGCAGGCTGGCTGCACAGACCTCGATGGGGGAGCACGCTCAGTGGGCGAACCACGCGGAAGCTGATGTGGTGTGTAGGTGATGGGGGAGGGGCCAGATCACAGAAGGACCCGCTGGAGCAATGATTCCCTTAACCTGGCCTCACTTCGGAAGCACCTGGAGAACTTTAAAAAATGTGAGTGAGTCCCACCCCAGAGTTTCTGATCCGAATTTTGATAGGTATGAGGCGTGGCTGGTCATCGGTAGTTTCAAAATCTCCGTGGGTCGTTCGAACGCGCAGATGAGGTTAGAACCATGGAATCAGAGGAGCTCTGGGCTCAGGGATGCTAGGCGTAGCTGTGGGAGGAAGTGGGGGGCTCCACTAAAAACGGGGAGACTAAGTAAAAGGTGACGAACTCCCAGCCCCTCCCGTCTCCTTTCCCATCTAACTCCAAGTAACCACTGACAGGAAACCCGGGCAGCCAGACTCCTACACATCTGCTGGAGACGGACATGGGCAAAGAGCCACAGTGAAGGCTCCCAGCGTGAGGCAGGGAAAGCCAAACAGCTGGGGTGCTCCCTGGGCTTTAATTGCTTAAAAACTGAGAGATATACATACCCCAACGAGCAGAACAGGAAAAGCGCAAAACCATCATAAGAGGCTGAGACAAAAAGATGAAGAAAATAGAAATATCTGTAATATGTAGACATATTTGGGGACTATGTAATTAAATAAGTGATTTAACCATGAAGTATAATCGCTTAGACTCCCTTGGACGCAATCATTTGGAACAAAAATGATAGCTAGGCTGTATCTGTGATGCATGGAAAATACTGTGATAATAAGTTTCTACTATTTCTAAGGTAGAAAATATATGAATAATTCCAACAGTTTTAAAGGTTTTTCCTTTCCAAGAATGACATAAAATTTTTTAAAACTATATGTGATTACATGTTCAAATATATATACAATGAGATATAAACATAAGACCACATGCTGTTTCTAAAAATATCTAACACACTTATAAGAATATCAAATTATGTCTCTTAATTGCCTATGTCAGCTGTATCAGTTGCTATACTAACTGATGTAAAGAATCAAGCACCTTGGGCTTCCCTGGTGGCACAGTGGTTAAGAATCCACCTGCCAATGCAGGAGACACGGGTTTGAGCCCTGGTCCAGGAAGATTCCACATGCCGCGGAGCAGCTAAGCCCGTGTGCCACAACTACTGAGCCTGCGCTCTAGAGCCCGCGAGCCATAACTACTGAAGCCCGTGCGCCTACAGCCTGTGCTCCACTGCAAGAGAAGCCGTCACAATGAGAAGCCTGCACACTGCAACGAAGAGTAGCCCCCGCTCGCCACAACTAGAGAAAGCCCACACACAGCAATGAAGACCCAATGCAGCCAAAAATAAAATTAATTAATTAAATTTATAAAAAAAAAAATCAGGGCTTCCCTGGTGGCGCAGTGAAGGCAGGAGACATTGAAGGCAGGAGACATTTGCCCAAAGGTCTCCACATCCATTTCTTCTTGAGTAGTTTGTGTCTTTTAAGGAATCTGTCTGTTTCACCTAAGCTATCAAAATCATTGGCATAAAGATGTTTACGATATTATCTTATAATCCTTTTAAAATCTGAAGGCTCTATATTGATATCCTCTCTTTCTTTGTTAACACTGGTAATTTATGTCTTGCCTCTTTTTTCCTTGATCAGTATGGCTAGAAGTTTATCAATTTTATTGCTTTCTTCAGAGAATCACTGTTGACTTCATTGATTATCTCCATTATTTTTTTTTTTTTTTTTTTTTTTTTTTTTTTTTTTGCGGTACATGGGCCTCTCACTGTTGTGGCCTCTCCCATTGTGGAGCACAGGCTCCTGACGCGCAGGCTCAGCGGCCATGGCTCACGTGCCCAGCCGCTCTGCGGCATGTGGGATCTTCCCGGACCGGGGCACGAACCCACGTCCCCTGCATCGGCAGGCGGACTCTCAACCACTGCGCCACCAGGGAAGCCCCTCAAAACACAATTTTGACTATGGCAACTTCTCCTGCCTAAGTACTTTTAATGGCCAGTCTTTACTGCACAGATCTCGTCTTCTTCATCTTTCATCTCCGATATCAAACAGGGTGTTCTATGTTATCCACCCTCTTCCATTAGCTTCTTTAACTTTCTGTTATTGCATTAGGTTATAGCAAACTTTCTGAACAAAAACTGGCTTTTGAACATATAATATTTTATTTTTTTAATATTTATTTATTATTTATTAATTTTTGGCCGCACCGGGTCTTAGTTGTGGCATGCGTGCGGGATCTTAGTTCCCCGACCAGGGATTGATCCTGGGCCCCTGCATTCAGAGCATGGAGTCTTACCCACTGGGCCACCGGGGAAGTCCCTGAACATATAATAAAGATGTTCAGCTTCACTTAGAATGAGAGATCTGAAAATTAAAACTAAGTAAGATATTATTTTTCATCAGTTTGGCAAAGATAAGGTATGACAATACATTATTTTGGCTAGGGTATGGGGAACTATTCTCATACATTGTTGACGAGAGCGTAAATTAGTACAATCTTTTTAGAGAATAATTTGACAATATGTATCAAAAATGACCATAACTTTGACCCAGCATCCCATTTATCCTACAGAAATATACATACAAGATATATATGGAGAATACTCACTGCAGCATTGGAACAGCAACAGGTGGAGAATAACCAAAATGTCTATCAACAGGGCGATGGTTATGTAAATTGCAGTATAGCCACACAATGTAATTCTAAAGAGTCAAAAAGAATGGTGCAATCTCTGTGCAATGATTTTTTTTTTTTTTTTTCAGTACGCGGGCCTCTCACTGTTGTGGCCTCTCCCATTGCGGAGCACAGGCTCCAGACACGCAGGCTCAGCGGCCATGGCTCACGGGCCCAGCCGCTCCGCGGCATGTGGCATCTTCCCGGACCGGGGCACGAACCCGCATCCCCTGCACCTGCAGGCGGACTCTCAACCACTGCGCCACCAGGGAAGCCCTGTATTGATATATTTTAAAAGTAAATTTTAAATACGTAAATGTCTAAGGAACATCAATATTTTAAAGATGCCATTAAGGCAGAAGGCATAACAATAAAGAAAGTAACAATACTTTTAAGGAATACTTTTAGTATCTTTTAATAAATATCTAAAAATATTACACTAACCAGGTAAGGAAGAACGCCTTCTCTGTATTCGTGGATACTGTGGCAGGAGACCCCAAGAATGCATCTAGAATAAAGTCTGGTTTTTGAAGGTTGTTTAAGTATGAAAACTCAATTCATTTCAACAAACATCTATAGATGTCCTACTATATGCCAAGTAACCCGCCAGGTGCTGGCGCCTCAGAAATGAAAGGCACTGCGTCTGCCCTCAAGGAACTTAAAAGTCATGAGGGAGACAGAGCCCAAACATTACAAGTTGTCATTACAGGTCATTACCGCGGTTGTGAGAACACAGGTCCAAGGGACAGAGACAACATAGAGAAAGGATTGACTGGTTGTAATGGGCCATCCGGGAAAGTTCCAGGAAGGAAATGAGGATGACTGAGGGTCTAAGAAAAAGGGAAGAGTTGGTTAGGGGCGTAATCAGATAAAACAACCGGTAAAAGGGTAGAGAGTCTGGTATGTTCAGGAAACTGTAAGTAGCTGCTATCGTTAAAAGAAGGGTGAACTTGAGAGAGGAGACAGGACCTTGGCCAAGGCCAGATCTTGGGAAGTCTCGTGTGGCACTCCTGTCTACACCTCCAGCACCAAAACCTTTATGAAGGCCTGCCTGGGGGAGGGAGGCCAACACTGTTCAGCCTCCTGGGTTCTGCGTGCTTCACAGTATTCCTGAGACAATTTCTTAACCATTAATACACCTTGACCATGTCAACGTAATACTTACAGTCATTATTCCCTGAGCCAAAAATTAAACAAGCCTTCAAATCCCTTCATTCATTTCCCTTTTCCTCCTTGAGGCATCTCTCATCTCGTTATCCTTGAGCCCATGCTCTTCCATTCTCATCAAACCTGTCTCCTTGAAGGCGGGAGACGTTTTGCCCAAATGACTCCACGTACATGAGAAACAAATTTCCTTCCCAGTCTATGGGAATAGACACAGACTCTCAAATTGAAGCTCTGCATTCACGTCCTTTAGCACATTTTCTCTACAACCTCAGTAATTCTATAACCTCTGTGCTCAGTTTCTAATTCACACCCTTTCTGAATTCACCTAGCATATACTAAACATAACACTGGACCCTTGTCAAGAATTATGCTACTGATTTTATATCTACCGTATTTCCAGTTTGCCTGAGCGTAATACTGCTCTTTAGGGTTCCAGGAGAATAAAGAGTGTAGATACAAACAAAACAAAATGACCTATGGCATTAATTGTTTATATTATACATCCTCTTCTACTTCCTCTGACTTTGAGCTAAAGATTATCGCTCCTTTTTCTTTCATTTCAATGTCACCCTTTACAGCTTCTTCTCAGCCCACTTACAAGCTCAAGTTTCCTACACCTGATGATGTTTTAAATATTCTACAATCCATGCACACCCTTTCCTTGGCCTTGTCTCTCCCTCAACCTTTGCCTCTTCTCCAACAAACTTCTTAACATGAGCTACACCTACTTTCCCTCCGTTTTCTTCTCACTCATCCTTCAGACCCCAACACCCTGGCTTCTGTATGCATTGCCCCATTGAACTTGGCCCTCGCCAAGGTGACTGCCAAGCCACAACTACTGGCACTTTAAAATCCTCATCCTGGGACTTCCCTGGCAGTCAAGCGGTTAAGACTCCACGCTCCCAATGCAGGGGGCCAGGGTTCAATCCCTGGTCAGGGAACTAGATCCCACATGCCGCAACTAAAGATCCTGCGTGCCACAACTAAAAAAAAAAAAAAAAAAAAGATCCCACATGCCACAACAAAGATCTGGCACAGTTAAATAAATTAATTAA
Organism: Tursiops truncatus; assembly: GCF_011762595.2. Classification (NCBI taxonomy): domain Eukaryota; kingdom Metazoa; phylum Chordata; class Mammalia; order Artiodactyla; family Delphinidae; genus Tursiops; species Tursiops truncatus. Next base: position 76,521,982 of record NC_047035.1, on the reverse strand, counting down.
ATAAATAAATTTTTTTAAAAAATCCTCATCCTGCTTTACTGCTCTATGGCATTTAACATCTTTGATCACTTCCTTTGCTTTCTTCCTTTCCACCAGAAACTCTTTCTTATCTCTACCCCTCTCTCAAGCCCAAACCCCTCCTCTGTACATCAAATATTGACATTCCCTAGGAGTACCTCTCAGTACAGGTTTCCAAGGAGAATACTCCCTTCCTCTTTTGTGTTCATACCCTTTCTATGTACCTCTGTCAGGTGCTCGGCACATATTTGCATATCCATCCACTCCACTAGCCTGAAAGCTCCTCAAAGGCGGGAACCAAGTCCTGTTCCCCTTTGTACCCCTACCAACCTCCCCAGGGTCCTAGCACAGTACCCAAACACACGGTGTTGTATAACAGATGTTTCTGGCATGAACATCAAATCAGTGATCAAAAGTTAATACAGATTATTTGTATTTTTAAAATATATACACATGTAATATTAAGATTATTCTGCTTACAGTTCCTACAAATGAAATTCATTTTAAATATTTAACCAAATAATAAAAGCTAGAGTATTTATAGTTTATCATTTTAGTTACCTCTACAGCATCTAGTTCATCCGGTCTCAAAGGCTCTAAAAAGTTACCAGGTACTTTCAGCCAAATGAGCCAGCGTGGCCTCAAAAGCTCATTCACTTCATGCCAAACGGCAAGCATCTCTAGTGTCCATTATAGGACAAGGGAGAAGGGGCGGCAGGTGCCATGCTGGGCCACGAAGGTAGCAAGAAGAAGCCCCTAAAGCAACCCAAGGAGGAGGCCAAGGAGATGGACGAGGAAGATAAGGTATTTAAACAGAAACAGAAAGAGAAGCAGAAGAAACCTGAGGAGCTAATAGCAAAGGCCGGGATTTCCCTGGTGGTCCAGTGGTTAGGACTCAGTGCTTTCACTGCCGTGGCCCAGGTTCAGTCCCTGATTGGGGAACTAAGATCCCACAAGTTGCATGGCACAGCCTAAAATAAAATAAAAGCGAAGGCCGTGGTGGAAAAGCTCCCTGGCCACAGGTGGAATACAAATCTGGCAAAAAGTAAGCTGTTCCTTGTGCCTGAGGCAATGATGATCCTTAAATGCATTCCTGTTTAAACATCTGGATTCGCCGTCGTAACATCTGTTGTCACCTATAGCTAGAATGAAATATTGTCTTGGACCCTGCTGTACATTTAAGAAAACACTTTTGTAAAAAACAAACAACAGCAACAAAAAAACAACTAGGGAAAATCTTATTATTTGTCCACTCCCAACTATGAGGGAGAAGGTACTTACATACTCAATTACGGTCACCCTAGAATAAGCCAAGCAAGCCAGTAAGGCAGAAGAAAATGGAGGTGAGGGCTACTTCCCAAGTTCAAGGACCATGTCCACTACTAAAGTATCACACACACCATGAATACAAAATAATTTTAAGAGGAAATTATTTGGGAAAGACCACGGTAGCACAGGAGGAAAAGTTTGATAGACTTCAAATTTAAATTGCATCTTAACTGAGAAGGATGCTTCTATCCTTCAGGGAAATCACTCTCACCTCTATCTATAAGGTCACATAAAACCACTGCCAAACATTAATTTCCTAAATACCTACCACACACAATTCACTCTTCTCCATTCAAGTAAACACAGCTCTAGAGCTCAAAAATCCATTCAATTACAATAGCAAGATGTCTAGATCACCCAGGGTTTATGTGGCCATAGTAACAAAAGATATATTTTAGAGCCAAATTCTCTTCGTCTGGCCTAGTTTGAATCAGAGTCGGTACCAAGGTGGCTCTACAGATAACAGCAGCTCACAAGCACAGGACTGGGATGGGAGCGGGGGTGATTATCTTCAATTAGAAAAATGCCAGTTGTTTTCCACATCAAAAAAGAAAAAAATCCATCCTAATTTTCAAGGGTACAGGTGGAGAAAGTTGGAAGAAGCAAAGCACTGAGAAGACAGCAAAACACCTTGCAACCTATTCCCTGAGCTATTAAAAGATGACTCCTAAATTTATCCTACTTTGTCTTTCAATATAGAGGCTCGCCCATAATTGGTAGCACCTGTAGTATTTGTTGGTTAGAGGGAAGTGTGAAATTAAGTCTCATTTACTGCAATTTCAGTATTTCTCCTCTTTCTGAGTCAGTCATCAACAGGCTCAAGGGCAAAAATTAAGATAAATCTCTGATAAGATATGAAATTGCATAAATAATGAAACAGAATTAACTCTTTTTTTTTAAATGGCTCCCAAACAGCATAAACAGAAAAATAGAGAGTAATCATGCATTAGGTTTTTGTATAACAACTCAACTCAAATTTATCTAATTTTCTCAGATAGTTGAACCGGATATGGGATGAAACTGTCTGAGGAAAACAATACAGACAAAAATGTCAATCAACCAAAAACTACATTTGAGTATCTAACATGGCGCTACAGGAAGACAGCCACATACACACAAGAATGCCACGTCTGACATGACCTTTGTCCACAGGATCTAAAAAAGGAAATAAACAAAACATTTCAAGGACACACACAGATTTCCAGGTATCCCAGTATTAGTAAACAAGATTTTTCCATCTACTTCTAGTCTCACAAGCTCAACTCTTTTTTTTTTTTTTTTCTTTTTTTTTGCGGTACGTGGGCCTCTCACTGTTGTGGCCTCTCTCGTTGCGGAGCACAGGCTCCGGACGTCAGCGGCCATGGCTCATGGGCGCAGCCACTCTGCACCATGTGGGATCTTCCCGGACCGGGACACGAACCCTCAACCACTGCAGCCACCAGGGAAGCCCTCAACTCTTAATTGAGATGAATAACACCTGAGTTATCAGTGTCACCATTTCTTAATCATCAGATTCTTAATCATCAGATTCTCTACCTAGACAAGTCCCTGAAAGGACCACTGACAAGTATCAGACGGTTATCTTTCTACAACTTTGCACTGAAAAGGGTACAAAACATCTTGGTTAGTGACTACCTGTCCAAGAATTCAATAGAAAACGATATGCTTACCTTTCAGATACCACAGAGGATACTAATCATGTAACATCACTGCTCTTTTTTTTTTTTTTTTTTTTTAAATAGCACATACATCCTTGCCTATCAGAAAACCCTATAGGATCTACACTCATCAGCATTCAAAGTACTCTCTTAAGGTTTATTTTTTTGCTAAAGCATTTGCCTTAGTGACTCAAAGAGACTACTGAAATATACTTGGGCAAAGGATTAATTTTTTTTTTAAATCTAGATAGCAACCAAATTGTGAGAAAGAAGGAAGATGTAAATTAAGTTGACTTTTTGGGTTGAGCATATAATTACATTCTTTGTTAAGAATGTAAGCAGACAAGAATCTCATTAAGTATTTGGTGCCCTATTTGCCCCTAATACTTATAAAATCTGAAGGCATAATCCACAATGTACAATGCTTAAACCATGGAGGCTGCAGAGAATAACATTCTAGACCAGAAGGTATCTCAGGCAGTTCTCATCTCACCTTCTGCCCTCCAATACTAAACTAGTCATGAAAAAGTGACAATAACCTCATTTTAAAGAGCATCGTGAATTTTAGAATTCTGAGAATAAAGTGAGCAATGAAGCAGGAGTAATAAAAGAAGGATAAGAAATATGAGGGGAAGGGAGGGAATGGGAATTAAAAATAAAAGCACCATTCTGTTAAATTCCACATATTACTTGCTTTTTCAAAATCAAACAGTAGTAGCTCATCTCTCTCCCATAATCAGCAAATGATGTTACCTATTCCTTGGCAACCAGAGAGAGACAGAGGGGTGACTACTGGCCTAAACATTCAGTGATGTAACATAACTCACTATAAGAGAAGCTAAGAGTGGCAATAAGCAACTAAAACAGTAAGAAATGCACTTCCTTTACTAAGCATCTTCAAATGCAAAGTATCCTCTATAAATTAAAGATAGCTGAGAAAAACCTATCCTTGAACGATCATTTGAGTGTGCTAAATTTAATTTAAAACTCTACCCTAAAGCTTTCTTAAGTAAAAAATTGGGGGCATAATTCAACCTTTTATGGTGACCCTGGTCATTATAAAGTGACACTCTTAGGATACTGGTACCTGTCGGCCTGTTTGCCTTCACTGTAGTGAACGTTTTGAGCTATGGCTTTCGACGTCTAGCTTCCCCGCCTTCTCCCCGACATGAGTTTGCTGCTGTCACTCCTCGCTATCGTCAGCATGCTTGCCCCCATTTTCCCTGCCCTGCTCCAACTTCCTGACCCTACTTTTCAGCCTCCGTGTCTCTTCTCTTGCTTTTCCCTCAACCCCAGTGCCCTTCTCCAACGCGGTCTCTCGCCAAACTCTCTGACGTCTGTCCATCTGAAAGGTGAAAAGTATGGATTTCGGTTCAGTTTTAATTTGCATTTCTCTTATCTTGAGTGGGTTGAGCATCTTTTCACATGTTTAAGAGCCATGTGCATTTCATTTCCTGTGAACAGTCTGCTGATAGCCTTTGCCCATTTTTAATAAGGTTGTTAAAACTCACTATATACATACTGGAAATTAGTCCTCTGTGATATGAGTTATGATCCTCCAACTGCCACCACCAGGCACATCATCACATGTATTTTGGCTCTGTTTATGGTCTTTGCCATGCAGAAATTCTTAATTTTTATGATTAAATTTAAGTCTTTTATGGTTTCTGGATTTTGTGTGATATTTAGAAAGACCTTCCCCATTCTGACATTAGAAAAGAATCTGTCAGTGATTTGTTCTCTAATACTTTTATGGGTTTTTTTTTTTCTTTACACTTAAAACTTGACCAGGACTTCCCTGGTGGCACAGTAGTTAAGAATCCGCCTGCCAATGCAGGGGACACGGGTTTGAGCCCTGGTCCAGGAAGATTCCACATGCTGCGGAGCAACTAAAGCCCGTGCACCACAACTACTGAGCCTGTGCTCTAGAGCCCATGCTCCGCAGCTACTGAGCCCGTGTGCCACAACTACTGAGCCTGCGCTCTACAGCCCACGCACCACAGCTACTGAGCCCGTGAGCCTAGAGGTCATGTTCCATAAGAGAAGCCACTGCAATGAGAAGCCCGTGCACGCAACAAGAGAGTAGCCCCGGCTCGCCACAACTAGAGAAAGCCCGTGTGCAGCAACGAAGACCCAACACAGCCAAAAATAAATAAATAAATAAATTTATTAAAACAAACAAAAAAAACTGGACCCACGTAGACTTTATTCACTTATACAGCCTGAGGTTTGCATCCCACTTTTTTCCCAGATGGTGACTCCACTTGGACCAACATCATTGACTGACAAATCTGTCTTTTTCCCAGTGATATGAAATGCTTGAAGTTTGGGGTGTTTGGGGTATTTGTTTATGTCATGATTCTTTGATGCTTAGGATTTCTAGGATAATGGCATTCAGGTAAGCTAGAATTAAGAGCAATTTATACTTTAAAGCATTGCTTTATACCTTCTTAAAGAATTTACCTGTGAGCTCCTTGGGGCAGACATCTTGACCTATGTACCTTTCTGTGACTAGCACACAGTAACTGCTTATTAAAGGTCCTTTGAATGAATAGTGATCTACATTTTTTTAAGACCAAGTATAGATATAGATTCTCTTAGGACTCGGAGGAGAGTTGCATCACTGTTGTTTAATTATGTGTATGTCCCAAAGGGTAGTTTTGCCAAACTTCCCTGTCCACTCTAGCCCTTTCTCCTTCAACAAAAGTCCTTCAGTCTAGTCAAAATGTAGTATCCTCCCTAGAGTCAATTAACATTTTTTTAACGTATTTTATTTATTTTTGGCTGTGTTGGGTCTTTGTTGCTATGCGTGGGCTTTCTCTAGTTTTGGCGAGCGGGGGCGACTCTTTGTTGCAGTGCGCGGGCTTCTCATTGCGGTGGCTTCTCTTGTTACGGAGCACGAGCTCTAGGTGCGCACGCTTCAGTAGTTGTGGCCCACGGGCTCTAGAGCACAGGCTCAGTAGTTGTGGCACACAGGCTTAGTTGCTCCATGGCATGTGGGATCTTCCTGGACCAGGGCTCGAACCCGTGTCCCCTGCATTGGCAGGCGAATTCTTAACCACTGCGCCACGAGGGAAGCCCCTAGAGTCAATTAACATTTAATCACAATTCAACCAGTTATATTACAACCACTATGGAAAACAATTTGATAGTTTCTTAGAAAACTGAACATGTATCTACTCTATGATCCAGCATACTCCTAGGTATTTACCTGAGAAAAATGAAAACATGTGACCACAAAAAGACTTGTATGTAAGTGTTCGTAGAAATTTTATTCATAATAACCCACAACTGAAACTAAAACAAATGTCTGTGAACAGAATCAATAAACAATTGTGCTATACTCATATGACAGGACACTAGTCCGCAAAAATAAAAAAGGAATAAACTGCATGCAGCAACACAGGTGAATCTCAAATCATTACACTGTATGAAGAGAAGCCAAACATAAAGAGTATATACTGTGTAATTACATTTGTATCATGATGACAGCAATCAAACCATGGTTCCTTGGGGAGCAAGGGAGAGAGAGGAAACCGCCTTTCTGGAGAGATGGTAATGTATTCTATCAGCGATTTTCAATATGCTGGCTCTGAACCAGCAGCACCTGGGGACTGTTGGAAATGTAAGCTCAAGTCCCCACCCCAGACCTACTGAATCGGAAATTCTGGGGGTGGGTGCAGCAATCTATGCTTTAACAAGCCATCCAGGTGTTTCTGATGCTCCCTGAAGGTTGAGAGCCACTCTTCTATATCTTGTTTGTGAGAGTGATTACACAGGTGTATACAATTGTCTAAGCTCATCTATATGTTCGCTTAGGATACGAGCATTTTGTAAGTGACGACTCGATTTTTAGAATTTGGATCTATTTCTTTAAATATTATCTTTAACCCAAATCTATCTCCTCCTCCAGTTTTCTGCATCTTGATACATGGCAAAAGAATCCATCTGGAAGCTTGAATGAGAAACCTCCCTTTTCCACTCCTTCCCCTCCTTTGCTCTATGCACCTCTGGAATGCCCCTCCCTCTTCAATTCTTACCCTCCATTTCTAGTATTTCTAATCCCACACCCTAGTTCAACAGACACTCTTTTTTTTAACCTGGTCTAGCAGAACAGCCTACCTCTGTCCTTGTCTGATTCAGGCTCTAAATTGCCGGAACTATTTCCCTATGTCAGTTCAGTGCTTTCCTGCTGCTTTTCTAAAGACCATGGCTCCTATCTATCGAAAGCACAAAGTCTACACCAAAAACCTTTGACAACCTGGTCACAGCCCAACATATCCAGTCTCATCCCGAGCCATTGGCCCCCTTGGACCTTACACTGCACCAACATTGGCAGTCAAGATTCTCCTAATATGCCAACCATGTTCTTGCCTCCAAATCCTTCATTCAAGGTGCTTCTCGTCTCTAAAATGCCATCTCTCCCACCTCCCTGCCTGGTGTAATCCTAGCTGCCCATTAAAATCAAGCTAAAATATCACCACTTTCAAAGTTCCCTATCATCATACCCCAGGCAGAATTCATTCCTTCCTTTTCTGTGCTTAGATTTTTCTACTTCAGAGAATGTGTATCTATCTATGCCTCACTCTTTTTTACATGCATTTGAGTCTTCAAGTCAGTAGGTCTAGGTAATCTCTATCACTCCACCACTTAATGACCTTTCAATGGGTCTCTATTACCTACTAGACAAATTGTAAATTCCTTAGCAGAAGGTCCAGTACAAGTCTATCTTCAGGCCCCTTAATATCTCTCTGACCCACGTCTCACACTGTTAGCAAAGCGACAGCCCTCAAAGAACCATGCTCTCCTGAGTTTCCAGACGTTTCCCTGGGCTTCTGCCTCTGCCACGAACATCCTCCCTCCCCCTCATCTCTTCCTCTTTCCCGATCTCCTCGATCTCCTCCTCTCCTGCTCTCTAGTGAGAGGAGAGTGCTAGGAGTCAAACTACAACAAACCAGTAACAGGTCACCAGGTCTAAGAACGAGGAATAGGCAACAAGGAAGACCAGAAGCTCAGGAAACGTGAGTCAAGGCAAGAAGGAAGAAGGGGCTGAGCTGACCTCTCCCAGCAAATGCTGGAGACATGCGTAAAGCCTGGTGTCCACCTTTGAGAAGCTCTTTCAGTGGAGATTGAACAGACATATAAACAAATGTCTGCAATGCAGTGTATGACAAAAGAATGCTGTTATACGAAAAAGGACACACATCAAATATAGACAGACACATAGTTAGATAAATTAAAGGCATGTCGTGAGATTTAACCAAAGATCAAGGAGATCACTAAGCACAAACTGTTGAACTCCAACACCATCACTGCTGTAATGTATTAACTAGTAAATCCCTGTTGAATTATTTGACCTCAGGCAAGTCATTTAACCCTTCAGAGCCTCAATTTCCTCACTGTAAGATAAGAGAACTTGATCAGATATGGAGGTTTCTTTGAGCAGTAAAATATTCACAAACAAAAGCAGAATCCTAGACACCGTCAGCAAGAGGGGAGAGGAGAATGACTTTTGGGTACTCAACTAGATAAGAAAATAAAACCAATGGATGGGATTTTATATTCACGTCGGTGATTATGACATTGAATTTTAAAATCCTGAAAACTGCAGCTTATAATGGATCTGCTGACACAACCTCAACCATACTAGCAAATGCACTCCCATAATCGGGTTGTTATGGCAACTAGAATACTTGGGTTAAAAAGAGGAAGAGAGTGTATGTGTGTGTGTCTCAGACTGCTGCCACTCCTATTATTTTAAATGTTTTACACATATTATCTCAAACTAATTCTCCACTTAGCACACAACAAGCCTCTTGGTTAATGTTTCGCGATAAACAAGAAGAATAAAATGAACTTCTTAAAACTGATTCTTCCGGAGGGGTTCAAAGAGCACCCAGCCAATGTCTACCCCCGACACACCTCCTCTAGAAAACCTCCCTAATCTCTCCAGGTAACACTGTTTCCTCCTGCGTGTAAGCCCCATGTTATTGACTATTCTATAGCCACTTTAGTAACTGTCACACTAAGGACAACATTGTTCGTTTGTATGCTTGTCTCCCTCACTCCACGTCAGCTGCCTGGGAACAGTTTATCCTTAGTCACCCTTGCACAATGATCCAGATATTTTAGGCGCTAAGCTGTTCAACTGAGGACTAAAGTATCAATCCTATCAAATAATAAATAGGAAATCTCTACAGAACAACATATTTTACTTTATCAAACATATTTCTTATAAAACATTATTTCACTTCTCTTATTATTCATGAGAATTTCTCCTACGAGAGAAAATTGAGAAGTAAATGGTATGTCTCATGGAAAGAATTATAGGCTGGGATTCTGATTCTTGAGGTTCTAATGTTCTAATATATCTACTGTTAACCAGCGGCAAGATCTGCATCCTTGGGTAAACGCCAACCTCTCAGATGCTCAGCATTCTTCTCTAGAAAATGAGGTGTCTGGACCATCTGAGGAGAGCCCTTTCTGCCTATGAGCCAGTGCGACCAAGAAACCAAAAGAAGGTCAAAGAAATCTGGACATGTCGAAAACCATTCACAGAAGAATTTTTTCTTAATTATTCTCAACCAGGTAGGGGTGGGAATGGAAATATGCATGGGCATATTTTCTCCTAGAGTGACTTTTTCAAACCATACCCCATACAGAGAGATTAATTTATCCACTCCTTTCCTACCTCCCTGGAATACCCGCATGGAGAGAAGTTATGATGAGTATGTGTTACATGTAAATAATGGAGACAAGAGAAAACAAAGTGAAGCTGAAACCACCATTTAAAACAGAGAAAAAGGCCTATTACAAAGATTACATATAAGAGTATGTTGACCCCTGCCTATAAAGATTGTATTCTTTCACATGCCCCAAGTAACTAAGAAGGTACGCCTTACCAGATCCACAGCCCAGCTTGTTCAGTATTTTCTCTAGTGATCTTTCCCCTCCCAAAGCTCCTCCTCAGGGAGCTTCCCCAGTTTCAGCAAATGGCATCTTCATCCACAGTTACTCAAGCCAGAGTACTGAGAGTCATTCTCAACGTTCACATCCCCGTCACTTCACTCTCCATCACTCCCCAATTCATCAGCAACTTCTATCTTTCATACTTGCAAAATATTCCTTTAATCTGTCCACTTCTTTCCTTTTCCACCGTTATTACCTTAGTCTAAGGAACTGTTATGGACTGAGTGTTTGTGAGCCCCCAAATCCATATGTTGAATCCCTAATCCCCAATGTGATGATACTAGGAGGTGGGGTCTTTGGGGGGTAATTATGTTCAGATGAGGTCACAAGAGTAGAGCTCCCATGATGGGATTAGTGCCCTTATAAGAAGACGAAGGGACAACAGAGCTTCCTTTCTTGGTTATGTGAGGATACCGAAAGAAGGGAGCCGAGGCAGGAAGAAGGCCCTCACCAGAACCTGACCATGCTGGTGCTCTGAACTTGGACTTTCCAGCCTCTGGGACAGTGAGAAACAAATGCCTGTTGATTAAGACACCAGTCTATGCACGGAAACAACCAAAATGTCCACTGAATGGATCTGAATGGATAAAGAAGATGTGATTATATATATACAATGGAATACTACTCAGCCATAAAAAAGAATGAAATAATGCCATGTGCAGCAACATGGATGGACTTATCATACTAAGTGAAGTAAGTCAGACAGAGAAAGACAAATACCATATGCTATCACTTATATGTGGAATCTAAAATATGACACAAATGAACCTATCTACAAAACAGAAACAAACTCACAGACATAGAGAACAGCCTCGTGGTTGCCAAGAGGGACAGAAGGTGGGGGAGGGGTGGATCGAAAGTTTGGGATTAGCAGATGCAAACTATAATATATAGAATGGATAAACAGCAAGGTCAATGGCACAGGGAACTATATTCAATATCCTGTGATAAACCATAATGGAAAAGAATTTTTTAAATATGTATAACTGAATCACTTTGCTATACAGCAGAAATCAACACAACATTGTAAATCAACTATACTTCAATTTTAAAGCATACATACTGGTGAATTACAGATTTATTAAACTTAGATTAAGCATTTCTAATCAATTCTTTACTTAATTTTTTTTTTTTTTTTTTTTTTTTTTTTTTTTTTTTGGCGGTACACAGGCCTCTCACTGTTGTGGCCTCTCCCGTTGCGGAGCACAGGTTCTGGACGCGCAGGCTCAGCGGCCATGGCTCACGGGCCCAGCCGCTCCGCGGCATGTGGGATCTTCCCAGACCGGGGCACGAACCCGCGTCCCCTGCATCAGCAGGCAGACTCTCAACCACTGCGCCACCAGGGAAGCCCTACTTAATTTTTAAAAACACACCAGTCTATGGTATTTTGTTACAGCAGCCTAAGCTAAGATAGGAACCATCATATTTTGCCTAGATCATCACAATCATCTCCTTACTAGTCTACCAATCTCTTAATTTCTTACGATGCCACAGAGGACTCAGATCTTTTAAAAACATGGCAAGGGGACTTCCCTGGTGGTGCGGTGGATAGGAGTCTGCACTCCCAATGCAGCGGGCCCGGGTCCAATCCCTGGTCAGGGAACTAGATCCCACATGCATCCCGCAACTAAAAGTTCGCAGGCCGCAAGTAAGGAGCTGGTGAGCTGCAACTAAGGAGCCCGCCTGTCTCAACCAAGGAGCCAGTGAGCCACAACCAAGGAGCCTGCCTGCCGCAACTAAGACCTGGTGCAACCAAATTAATTAATTAATTAAAATAAAATAAAAACACGGCAAATCATGGAATGATTGAAACCTTCCTATAACTCCCCCCTTATCTTACGGCCTATCATTACATAGCTTCCATCAATATTATTTTTACTTACTCATGCCCACAGTAAAATGCATCTACCACTTCCCACTCACAGAGCTCTAGTCTAGAATTTATCCCTAACAGATTTATATACTACTACCTAATCTTGGGGCTTTCCTCCTATCCTCTGTCTTTCAAATAATCTATAAAAATGTTAAATGAAAACTGTCTCAACTCCTAGACGATCCCCAAAGCTCCTCCATTCCAAGAACTGACGTCTATTCCTACGGTTCTCTTGCTGGCTCAGACAACTGGGCTATCCACTTAAAGGTCCCCAAGGTTACTTAAGTGTTTAGCTATTTACTAAGCTTTTATTTTAAGGTATATACTTTGTCAAAATATATTTTTAAATCTAAAATATAACCCCCGTTTCTATTCATTCATATAGTTATTTATTTCTGAAACCAAGCTACCTTTGCTTCAATAATTGCTCACCTAAGTATTCAAGGATTCTACACTTTTAAAAATAGATCTAGCGGGCTTCCCTGGTGGCACAGTGGTTAAGAATCTGCATGCCAATGCAGGGGACACGGGTTCAAGCCGTGGTCCGGGAAGATCCCATGTGCCGCGGAGCAACTAAGCCCATTGCCACAACTACTGAGCCTGCGTACCACAACTACTGAAGCCCGCGTGCCTAGGGCCCAGGTTCTGCAACAAGAGAAGCCATCACAATGAGAAGCCCGCACACCGCAACGAAGAGTAGCCCCCACTCGCTGCAACTAAAGAAAGCCTGCGCGCAGCAACGAAGACACAATGTAGCCAAAAATAAATAAATAAATGAAGATAAATAAAGTGGCTGCACAATTCTATATCAAAAAAGAAAAAACGGATCTACCAAAACAAACTTATGGTTACAAGGGGGAAAGGTGGGGGGAGGGATAAATTGAGAGATTGGGACTGATATATACACACTACTGTATATAAAATAGGTAACTAATAAGAACCTACTGTATAGCACAGGGAACTCTACTCAATATTCCGTAATGACCTACATGGGAAAAGAATCTAGAAAAAGAGTGGATATATGTATATGTATAACTGACTCACTTTGCTGCACAGCAGAAAGTAACACATTGTAAATCAACTATACTCCGATAAAAATTAATTTACAATAAATAAATAAATACATACATAAATATCAACCCTCCAGAAAGTTACTAGTCTATAATTTTCAGAATTCCCTCTGGAACTTTTGTTACAGATAGAAGACTAACAAATTGTCAGGTTTTCTATACCATCACTGTTTATGTAGAAATGTTTAGTGCTTTCCCAATTTCACCCTTAATTTCTTTTAAAACACACAATTGCCATTTACTTCAAAATATTTATCCACAAAAAAAACCCTATGAAATAGTGTAATCATTAAGCTGATAATGACCAAATCAAAATTTTGGCCCTCCTACTCTGGAATGGATAGCACTAAAGATAACAATTCCAGTTAAACGGCCCATCTGAAAAAGAACATTAAAACTTACTGTGTAAAATGGGTGGTTAGAATAAATTATCTCTGAAGTTCTTCCAGCACTAAAATTAAACTAAATCCCATAATCATAACTGCTGACATTTATTGAGCATTTGCCATCTATGTGGGGCACTGTGCTGGGTACTCTTCATGGATCACTCAGAATAAGGCTATAAGCATGTCACTAGGAGACCACTCCTAACACAGCGAAAGGCAAACGGGACACAGACGCTTTCTAAAAAAAAAATGTCTCTGGTATAAAGCAAAATGGAAATGGAAGATCCCAAATTGTGGGGATTACCTTGTTCCCTGGGATTGGAGAGGCTGACTCTTGTATGAAGTGATTCCCTAAAGACTAGAGGCCTAGAGCCACTGAGAAGGGCATCAAAAACAAAAAACAGAGCCTATCCAAATAATCCAGTTCGCTCCAGAGAATGGCTCCTTGCCAGACTGATGAAGATACAGTATCAGAGCTCACTGAGAAAGCAGAAGTGATCTCACAACAGATGAAGAGCTACAGAGAAGTTCAAGAGTATTAGAAGAGCTCTAATAAACCTGGAAATCTGAAGGGCCCCAGTAACTGGGATCTAAAAGCATATGATGTGGCCATACCTAACATTCGGTTTGGGGACCATGTGTTCACTTTAGTGTCCCCACGAGGCTGCAGGGTTCTCAAGGTTCTTACCTTTTTCTTTTCTTTTGTTTTTAATCTACCCCCAGAACATAGCCTAGTCTAGGACCTGGAACATTAGAGGCACTTAATAAATATTTAATGAGAAATATTAGTAACCAATCTCCCCAGGAGCATATCTATCCCACTCACTGGGGTGTGCCTGTAAACTCAGCCTTCTAAATTGTGGTCTGGAGACCTCTAGGGGTTGTCTGCAGGTCACCAGGAGAAGTCAAGATCTGAAGGAGGACAGATTGGATGGAAAGGGCCAAACACCAGGACACAGGTTAAAGCCCAAGATAAGAGAAACAAGTAAGTGCTATGGTAGAGTAATGAACTAAAGAAGTTTAAAAGTGAAACATAAAACGAATCCAAAGAAGATAAAATTGCAATCAGTTTATCTGAATGTGACACATATGAAGACTTGTTTCCTATCAATTTTATTATAAAGTACAAGTCTAGTTCATATCCCCCCATAGCACCACACTCAGTTTAAAAATTTTTAATTAAATGTGAGTGGTATTCTAAAACATACTACTATTTGAGAGCCCATAAAAGAATAAAATGAATAATTTTAGAAGGAAAACATCACCCCCTTTATAAATGTTAAGCAGGGAAGCTAGAAAGGCAACATTCGTTCTATATTAAATTCACTGTCCTTTTCTCAAGAACAGTCAATTCTTAGGGTCATCTGCCAGTCATCTGGGATCTCAGAGAAACTGCAGACCTCATTCTGGTAAAGTGTGGATTATGCTGGGGACACACCACTGTCAGAACTATCCTGGGAGTCTCACATGTAAAGGAAAAGGCTCCATTATCTTTTTCCTTAGTAGGGCATCCTACTGGATTCATACCACAGTTCAACATCTTACTAGTTGGGTCAAATTGAGCAAGTTACTTAGCCCCCCTGTATCTCAATTTCCTCCTTTACAAAATATGATTGATAACAGTCTCTGCCCCAAAGCTACAAAAAGTAGATTATTACACACTCAAAGAATCTAGAATTGTGTCGTGTACCTAGGAAGGAATCAAATATTTGTTAATTATTACGATTAATGGGCTAAAGTGATCTAGAATGACCCATGTAAGCCAACAAAGATTTGATGTCTTTAACAAGAGCAACCAAAAAAAAGCATATTTTAGAAAGAATTTGCATGATTCTACAATACTCTTAAAATGCAACTTTTTTCTTTCTTTATTAACTGAAAAATAATGACACTTGATTGAGATTATGGATATTTTAAATGCCCTGAAAATAAGTAGCTGCCACAGAAGCAGTCCTGAAACACAAATCCTACTCATCTAAGAACTGGAGAACATGAAGAAGGGGCTATTTTTTTTATTTTTCCTTTATAAAAGCAGTTATGATTTTGCAAAGACTCAGAAACAGCTGTAAGCATACTTCTTGGTATGGACAAAACATTCTTGCAAGAAAGAACTTTGTGGGGAAAAGTCGTTTATCTTATTATACATGAAGCTCTTTAAAAATCTATAAAGACTATGAAACTTCTGAATTTCTTTGGTCAGTTTTATAGTGGAAATGGGTGAGTTCAGATTAACTTAAATTTAGAGAATAAAGGGAGTTGCAAAATGGAGGATAGGGGGCTTCCCTGGTGGCGCAGTGGTTGGGAGTCCGCCTGCCGATGCGGGGGACGCGGGTTTGTGCCCCGGTCCGGGAAGATCCCACATGCCGCGGAGCGGCTGGGCCCGTGAGCCATGGCCGCTGAGCCTGCGCGTCCGGAGCCTGTGCTCCACAATGGGAGAGGCCACAACAGTGAGAGGCCCGCGTACCGCAAAAAAAAAAAAAAAAATAGGAAGATGGAAGTTGAAACACCTGAACAAAAGAAAATTGTGTTTTATCACATGCATCAAAGAGAACATAAAATCCATCTCCCTGAGACTTTCCCTCCTCTTCCTATGGAGGTGGAGGTGAGGAGAACAAGCCATTCACCCAACTAGCCGCTCAACCCATTAGATCCCCGAACAATATTATTCACAGCGACAACGCCTTGCTTCAAAGCAGAAAGTCCATCCTACAGAAAGTAGAAGCATTTTGCCTCATTTTTTCTATTCCATTTACGTGTATAAAATGGTCATAGTCATTAACTATTTACCAGGCTTTCACATATGTAGATAATAAACACATATAAACCTCGTTAGGCATAATTTGACAACATAAAGAAGTGTTACACAAACAATCATGCCGTAACTTGACATGGGACAGGAGATACAGCCAGGGGTGTACCATCCATGGACAACTTGGGAGAGCAGAATTCTACAGCCTCCAGAGAAATGGGAGCATGGTCCTCAGCACTGGCTCTGAACCTGAGTATAATGTCCATCCATGCCCTTTTGGTGACCCCCCCCCCCATATTTCATCTTCCCCATTCTCATTTATCTAGCCAACCTGGAAGATGGAGAGGGAGAGAGAGAATCGGGATGAGAATGAAGAATGAATGTCAACAGGGGAGAAGGCAGCACACAAGTTATTCAAGGACCTCATGTTGTTGCACTCCTGAGAAAGCTAAGTAGGCAGCCAAATGCTCTGCTTTTTCAGAAAGGAGCTGGGAGTTCAAATACCACAGGAAAATAAGAATTCATAGGAGAAAAACTGCTATTATTGGAAATAATTATACAATAATTTATAAAATTATACACTATTATGGATATTATGTAATTATACAGTATTACAGTCATTGGTCCTCATGAACACAATGACCCCATCTGATTCTTACGTCTCTCTTTTTAGATCTTCATGGAACTCTTAGGTCACATTCAAATGTTGAAAGTGGCTTAATAATCAATGGCTTTAAACTTGGAGTGTTTATTATCGCAATGTTCTACTGTGTTTGATAAGGTAAACAAGCAAGATGGTCTTTTTCAGCAATAAAGCAGAACTGACTGGAATGCATTGGATTGAATTTGCCCAGCCCAAATGGTAGGCTCAACAGCTTGGGCAGAATCCTGCATTATCAATACATACTCCAGAACAAGTCAAAACCAAAACTTATAGAAAGCAATGAACCTAACGGATGGCCAATCATTACCGTATAAAATTACATTCTTGTTTGGTATCATGCATAATGTTAAGTGGGAAAATATTCAAGAAAATATTCTAGAGATATGTTGTCTGTAGATATTCATATTATGAGTGTGTGTAGAAACCACAATAAAAGTAAATTTTACCTCTTCCTCATATGTGATCATCTGAGTCAGAGTTTAAAATTCTAATGCCTAACAACTAAATGTGTGGACTTTGTCTAGATCCCAATTCAAAAAAAAACCTATGTAAAGACACAGTTTAGGACACATGAGAAATTTTAAATAGTCTGGATATTATATGACCCCAAATGATTATTACAATTAACCCCTTTGTTAATTATTAATTATTATTATTGTTAAGTGTGATAATGGCACAGTAGTCATGTGAGAAAGTGTTAATGCTTTAAACATATACATACTGAAGTATGCAGGGGTGAAATGAGATTTGCTTTAAAATATTTCAGCTACTGAAAAAACAGAGCTAAATGAAGGTAATATGGCAAAAATCTTGGTACTTATTGAATCTGGGTAATAGGTTTATGGAAGTTCATATATTATTTTTTGTGGTTTTGTACAAATTTGAGATTTCTCATCATACTTTTTTTAAAAAACATTTAAAAGCATTCTGTTGCCCAGAAACCCTCCTTAAAGGACTCTATGAACAGGTAGGGGGAAAAAATCATCTTGTGATATTTCAAAAATGAAGTAAAAAATTATGAAATTGACATTTTTAGATCTATTCATTTATACAACTACTCAAAATTCCCTCTAATTTAAGAACTGCTTAAAAGGAAGACCCTGCTAAATTTTTACGTCAAGTGATGCTTTATTCCAAAGCAACAAAATGCATGTGCCTAAAACATATATAAAAACATAAAAATATATTTTTTAAAAAGCAGCCTTTTCTCTGCTTACCCTCAGATTTATGTCAGAACACAGCTTACAATTTTTTTTTTACACATCTTTCACAAAAAAGTAGACTTTTCCCTGCTACGAATTTTTTAAACTCACAATATACTTTTCTATCTCAAAGACTTTTTAAAAATTATTTTCCTTCTTTAGGGAAAGCTATATCATGAGAAAACAGCTCAGCAAAATCCCTGCAAATAATGCAGAGGTAAAATGCAGATTACTTTCTTCCAGCCAAAAGGACTAACAGGGGAAAGTGAACATTTTCAAAAGCATTTTGGAACCTTATTCCAGCTACCTCTGTGCTCAGCTCTTTTTTTCCTCCCAAAATACGTCACTTAACTGTCAAAACAACTCTTGCCCGCTCTACCTGATCACATTCCAAAGCTGCAGCTTTTCCTGGACTCACTTCTCAATGACAAGCTGCTCAGAGAGCACCTATTAAACCGAATGTGATCATCTGCTCCTTCCTTTTTTCCTTTCAGGGCATACTGCTGTCCATCAGGAGAAGTAATTAATGGGTTTATTATGTTATGAAAGCGTCATCCCATCAGTTTGCTGCTTGGTTTGAATAGCTCATATCAGCTCTTCATTCATGACAAGCGTGCTCAGTGTCCGGAGATTACGATAAAGCCGTGCCTCCTTTTGGATTTTCCGCTCACTATTCACAGAACAGTGGAACAGAACTATGTGTTACAGAAACACAAGGACAGAAGAAATCCCTTCAACCTCTACAGAGAGGAAGCTCACGGACTGAAAAGTTGGTAAAGGGAAAAACAAGGAAAGCAAGAGAATGCAAGAGAACATCCACGCTTCTAGTCCAGACAATTTTTTAAGGCAACTTGATTCAGGAGCATGTGTAATTCTGAAATATGGACAGAACTTTTGCAGAAGGTAAAATGTCTATATAGAAAGACCCAGGATTTCTCAATTGCTGAAACAGTCAATGAATTTTTAGTAAGTTCTGAACACTCAAGTTGTCTGCGGTCAGATGGACGGCTGTCATCAGATAGAGAAAGGCAAAATTCACCCTTCTAGTTCTATAATCTTATCCAAAAGGAGGTTTCATCTATTATTGCATGCTGTCCTAACTAATGCTCCAAGATTACCAGGAATACAGGTAGAGACTGCAGGAAAGAAAAACACAGTGGTAAGAGAACACGAAAGGACGTAGAGACAGCATTTCAGGTATCGAAGCTTGCTATTTCCAGCCGGAGTTCAAATGACCGAGCTTCAAACAAACCACTGCCAGGTAAGATTTAATTTTGTAACATTGTCTCGACCACTGAAGCTAAACCTGCTGATGCTGTGAATGAGCTAGTAGATTTGAATTTCATGTGACCCTCCCTTGAGCTCTGGGCAGATTTAAGCCTTGTAAGGTAAACACTTGTTTTTACTTATGCTCATAATCATCCATAACTAGGTAAGAAAACACTCCAAAAATTCCATTCATTTTTCAATAGATTTGTCCCATGTTTGTCTTCGTCTTAAAACTCCCAGTTTTGTTTTATTTAATAGCTTGGGGGGAAAATGCACAAAGAGAGCCCTGAATGGGGCAGAAGAGCCATTCAGATGCTATTTACCAAACACATTCAAATGTAATTTATTTCCCAGGGCACTTGGTAAAACAAAGAAAAATGATTGTTTTTAATATTATTTCTATTGATGCAAAAGAACAAAGCTCAATGACTGGTTTTTATCGTTAGCCAAAAAAAAAAAAAAAAAAAAATCCCTGTGTTGTCATTCTCATTCACACTCAAGAAAAACAATCTCTAGTAAACTAAGGTATAGCAAGCACTTCAGTAGAATGGAGCTAAAATACCCAAAGGTTCTGGGCATATTTTCGTAACATTTATAAATGAGGACATTTTTCTGATTTAACAACAGAACAAAAAAAAATGGTATCTTAATGCCTCAAAAGCTTTAACTCAGATCAAATGGCCCAAACCGTAAAATGCAAAGAACTACTGAAACCATCAAAGAATTTTAAAGGGTACAGTGGCTTTTAGAAATTCCCTAGAAATCACTCCATAATGCAACTTTCAGAGAGACTATCTTATGTTTAAAAAAAAGAAAAGGATTTGTCAGAATCTGAGTTCCCTACATAGATTTTTAGCAAAAATTCAACCACATTAGTTAACTTCAATAGGAAAAGTTCAAAGCTTAATCTTTTCATAAAGAAGCCCTACAAATAATATGCTTCTATTATCTTAGAAGACAGGAGATAAGTGAAACAATAAAAGCAAATCACACCTAACTGTAGAGATCTTCTGAAAATATAAGGAAATTTATCTAAAGTAATTATTCAGTACTTGCTTAATAAATCAAATTTGAAATTCTTCCATTTCACTGAATTCTTTCCTTTTTTCAAAATTTAATTAATAGAGTGAATTACATGATCCCATCACTCTTTTCAAGACAGTCTATAAATAACCTTAAATGTCATAAATCTTGGGCGTCGGAATTCATTACAGAAATTCACCCATCATTTTCCAGTAAAGGAAAGCAGTAATTCAAATACAAGCAGTAATACTGTAGTGTATCAATTTGTTGCAGAGAAAAATGTTTATTTAAAATTTTCAAAATACTTTGTATACCTAGCCCTAACTAAAAGTATTCTTTAACTATACTTACATGTACCTGAACCCTTAAGAATTCATCTTTTTCCTCATTATATTTTGTAAACTGACATGCTTTGAAAA
This sequence comes from Tursiops truncatus, assembly GCF_011762595.2. NCBI lineage: Eukaryota > Metazoa > Chordata > Mammalia > Artiodactyla > Delphinidae > Tursiops > Tursiops truncatus. Next base: position 76,501,353 of record NC_047035.1, on the reverse strand, counting down.
TATGCATATATTTTTTAAGTTAAAAAATTATTTCAACTCAAAGAATTGTTTAACTTAGGCAAAAATAAGAGATTAACAATATTATACTCAAACAATTTGCTTCCAATAAATAGAATTGAAGGGGGTATAAAATTACATTCCTCAAGTCTTCTGGATTTTATTTACTCATTGTAATGTACAAAGAGACCCACGTCCCACCAGTTTAGGGACTTTGCTTCTATGATTTATCTTCTAAAGACAATGGATGAGCAAACCCACCTCCCCTTCAGCCCCGGTTAGCATCAGTCCCAGTGAATCTTCATTCTTCTTTCCTATCTAAATCAAGCTATTTCTCTATAATAACCCATTCTGAATAATGATTATTGAGATTTAAATAACTGCTTTCAAAAAAAAACCCTATAGCAATTTATTCCAAATTAGCCCAATCTACAGTTTCTTCTTCATTTTAAGTGAAAAAATAAAGAATAAAAACATAAGCTAATTTTTAACACATCATTTATCAATGATTCAAGTTGAAAACTGCTTCAACTTTAGCATCTCATGGGTACAAACGGATAAGGAATTTTAGGCTAGAAGATTTGGTTTGATACCTGAAGACCTGGTTTATTTATGAGAGTTTCTGTGTTGTGTGTTGATAGATTTAACAATTAAAGAGATTTTGAACATCTTGGGAAGTATTCAATGACTGTCTAATTGTTTCTGTAATTTGGAATGTTTTTCATGCACACATGATATAAAAAGTATTATAGTATAAAAGTAATATAGTTTTGTATTAATGGATTCTTTCATAGAAATGGAGCAAATATTTTGGCTACCAAATCCTTGCAATGATATTTAGTACTGTATTTTTAGCTTCTGCTCTTTTTAAATCATCCAAAAGCTGTACTTTTTATTTAAACCATGAGAATATAAAAGTAGGTGTATAGGTCAAAATAAAGTACATCCATTTTGTGTCTTTGCTGACTCTTTTCAGATTGATATGTCATCATTGTCTGAAATAGCAAGCCACATAATTTTGCATAGAAAATAAGAAACATACCTATAAGTTATTTTTAAGTGTTAACATTTAAAGGGACCAGCACTGCATAATATTTTTAATTCCATAAATATTTACTGATATCTGCATTATTATAACTCTCAAATTTTTCCTTAGAATTCTGAAAGAATTTCCTTCATTCCAGTATCATGGAAAAGTTTTTCAAGCTTAATTCAACAGGGTATTTCAACTAGCCGGTATCTTTGATCTTTATTATGGTTAATTTTTCTTCATGAAGTGACCAAATTTGAATAAGGCTGATGGTTCATCATGGAACCATCCTACTGAGAGAGAATCATCTTTGGTTTGTGACATCACAGTCTGAGCTGGGGAAGTGGCTGTGATGGGAAACCGATGATTATATGCTTTCAGTGTGAATGAGCTGCAAGAGATGTGAGCGCTATCATTTCAAGTCCTGTCACAGAGACACTACTGAGATGCATGACAGGAGCCAAGTTAGGGAAAGATGCTTGCATTGCATTTGTCACTTTTACAGCATCGGCCGTTAAAGATAAAAGTACCATTTCACGGTTTACTTCATTATTAATTTAAAAGAAGGAGTTAATGTCATGTTAATAAAACTCACAGATAATGATAAAATGGGAGGGAGGAAAGTACCAGCAAGCAACCAGACAATAAAGGAAGAGGGACACGGAGAGTGAGGGATGGGTGCACAACTCCACCCTGGTTCAAACAAACACTGACGCCGCTCAGGAAACTGAGAAAATTATCAATACACTCAAAACGGGAAAGAATCTCTGAATGAGAAAGAGACCCCTAAATATGGGTTATAAAGTGATCCCATGAGATATTTAATTAGTGTGAGGCACATACACAGTACTGTAACATGGGGGGGGGGTGAGGAGAAAGCTGGTGAACATCCTTGTGAGAAAACATGAATTCATAAAAGAGGAATCTCTTTAATAAGCAAACCTAGTGTGTTCTAAAAAAGTCTTCAACAAAAATTTGCAAAAAATAATTTGGAAGTTAGAGTTCAACAAAGGAGACAAAATGAGACTCCTCTTACAAACACATAAACATATATAGACCATCTCTCCTCTTTTTATCATCTTTATGCAGCTCTCGCTGCAAAGGACAGAGCCACCAATCCTTCCACAGTGAACACATGTGCAGTTTATCCTTTGATTAGTTGCAGTAGCCCCAATTCAACATCAGTCCTTTGTGTCTTAGCCTCCTGAACTCAGAGTCTGTGTAACGATTACGTTACTCACAAAAAATAACAACTCCATGAATTACTAGAAGCCAACCTGAGGACTTGTCATCTACAGTTACTGAGTTTGCTTGAAACAGTGCTGTGTTAGAGAATTCCTAAAGCATTCTTCCAGTCCCACACACTGGTTAATTACTACCACTTTATTATTCAACAGCTGTTTGAAGATCCTGTCACTCTCCACTTTTCATATGGTATTGAAGGTAGTAGTGAAATAGCTCAATAACCCAGACCAAATTTTATAGACCACTTTTATAGACTAATAGTACGATGTCACATGTTGTCATCATCAGAACACATGGGTTTCCCATTTACTGACTGTCATCATAGGAATGTAGCGTTGAATAATGTTCTTCAAGTAGCAAGTCAAAGACAGCTTCCAGTTCAGTTATCCCAATAAAAATCTTTAGCTGTTTATAGAATTTTCTTGGTGCAATCATCTGAATATGCTGGTTGATGCACAGTCTAAATCTATGGGGCTTAGTGCTTAACATGCTACCACTCTAATATTTAATCCTTCATCGACTGCATGTTTTCCTTCCTATGTGTTGCAAGGACACAGTCCTCTGCATGCAGTAATTTCTGGGTAGTTTGTGGTAATACCTACAGAAGAGTTTTCATGCCTAGAAACTTCCATAGCATTTTGGTAACACCTCTTTTGTAACATCTTGTTAGATTGCACTGAATATCTATTTATATACTTATCTTGCCTATTAAACTCTGCACCCTCCTGGGTGAGGGCCTCATCTCATTAATGTGTCTATTCCCCAGATAAGCACAGGACTAGTGAATCAATAGTTAAGTCAATGTACAAATGTATCCTAATACATTCTCAAGTACAATCTCAAACAGGCAGAAGAAGAGTGATCCTGAAATATACCTTAGCTTCAACTCACTAGTAATGAGCAACTAAGACAAATACAGAAGTGTCTCCATATGAGGAATTTTTTGGAGCAGTCATACAGAAATAATGGCTACAAAGAGATCAGATCTGTTAAGCATATTATGTGATGTTATGAGGTATGCAAACACAGGATAGCAAATTTATCCCTTACACGTTTGCTGTATTTGACATATGGAAATCACACTTGCCATACCATACTGTGGTCTAGAACTTCATCAATAGTCCAAAGGGACCGAAATTGATCTTGCTATTAAAAGGTGATTACAGGAGAATTGGGATAAGCATTTTGCAAAAGAAACTGAAGCAATACTACAATCAGCTTTCAACTCAAAGATGAGAATGGGGAAGTGGCATACTTACAATCTTACGTTTATTCTATGCTCTGTGTGAGGAATGAATCTATGTGGGTACCTAAGTTTAGTCTCCTTTCTGAGTTTGAGAGCCACGTTATCCGATTCATCTGTCAAATCTATGCCAACAATGGTGATCTCTTTCAAAGTAGGGACAAAGGCTAGAGTCTATGCTGTACCTGATCCTCTCTGATAGAAATTAAGGTAAGAAGAGTGTGGAAGCAGGCCAGTATCACTCTGGAATTCATCAGCATACGTGTTGGGGTGGAGTCAGCTACAATCTCTAGAGATGCTCAGGGTATGTGGACGAATGTATTCATTAGTCCTCATAAAAATCTGTGGTTTGATGTTGGTGGGCACAGCTCAAGGGTTTTGTTTTTTTTTTTACCTTTATCCCATCATTTTTCAGCAGTGTTGCATTCTTTCAAACAAGGTCTCAGATAGATCATCGAGATAAAGCATATAAAAGCAGACCTCCCCTGGTTGGGCTGAGATAGAAAGCCTGGAGCCATGCTAGCTAGAAGGTCCCCTTGGCACCCCATCTCTCCTTGCTCTCCCCTCCCCATACTTCTTGGAAAGGCTCCTGAGGTATATTTGTTGTAACTGTTCTGCCATCTAGAGGATCCACCAAAGCGTTCCTCTCTATTTTAATACACACACTTAAAACCTTATAGACCCTGATGAATACTCTTATCTAAAATTCCTGGAATGAGTCATGTCAAGTCCTAGCTTTTGCTAGCCCAAGTGGGCACACGTTGCAAAACAGTGCAGCGTAGACATGCAGACTGCTACTCATTTATTCTGTTGTCTCAACAGTGATCAAGCGACCAAGACCAAGGAGTCTAATAAATTACAAGTTGATAAACATGGACTAAACATCTGTAATTTGGGTTAGGATATTGCAGAAGTAACTAAAATTAACAAAATCTCAGAAAATTATATCATTTGCAATCAAGAAGTAAGGCATGGAAATCAAAGAGTGAGACTATGTCATAAAAGGAGTCAAAATGCAGTGTGAGGGCTTCCCTGGTGGCGCGGTGCTTGAGAGTCCGCCTGCCGATGCAGGGGACACGGGTTCGTGCCCCGGTCCGGGAGGATCCCACATGCCGCGGAGCAGCTGGGCCTGTGAGCCATGGCCGCTGAGCCTGCATGAACGGAGCATGTGCTCCGCAACGGGAGAGACCACAACAGTGAGAGGGGCCCGCATACCGCAAAAAAAAAAAAAAAAAAAAAAAAAATGCAGTGTGAGAAATCAACAGAATTTAATTGTTGGAAATCCAAGAAGCTTCCTCTATAATATTCTTTCGCTGATAACATTGTGCCAACCATTTTAGTTACCGTCAGTTTATTCCAGGTTTGTGGGCTCTGTAATTTACTCTGAGAATGAGATAGGGCTCAAGTATTTAAACTACAAACCATACACAACTAAATTTTATACCTAGCAGGATATAGTGGATAAAAGCAACCTTTGTTTTTTTCTAAGAGGAAATATCATTTTCCATCCCCAAAAAAATATATTTCAATCACAGTGACACACTGGTTATGTAATAATTTATTCATTTCCATTCACTGATCAGCTCCAGCACTATTTCCTATTTACTAAGGAATGTGCACAACTATTATTCCAAAATCTCAAATGATTCCTATCTTGAAGCCAATCTCCCAAGTGAGCAACATCTTTTTCCCCCTAAAACGTTTTAAAATACTCTGAAATATATCTTGATATTCTATTTATTTTTAATATTTTACTTTGAATTACTTCAGACAGCCAGTACCCATGTAATTACCACCCAGCTTTTAGCAAGTATCAATTTTTGCCATCTTTGCATCATATTTTATGTCCCCTCCATAAATAGATCTGTGAAGAAAAACTCCAATAGGCAATACAACTGTTTTCTCTAAGATAAGCATATTAGGAGCTAGTTATAATTCTACATCTATATTAAGGTTTTTAAGTATCAGAAGGATACTTAATTATTCTTTATAGAACTACCTTCATTACAAATATTTTAAATAAATGTAAATACCAAGGCAGAGATAAAGACTTTTTTAAAATTTATTGTACCCTTCCTGTCTCAGATGCCCAGCTGAACTTTTGTGGTACGCGGGCCTCTCACTGCTGTGGTCTCTCCCGTTGCAGAGCACAGGCTCCGGACGCGCAGGCTCAGCGGCCGTGGCTCACGGGCCCAGCCGCTCCGCGGCATGTGGGATCTTCCCTGACCGGGGCACGAACCCATGTCCCCTGCATTGGCAGGCGGACTCTCAACCACTGCGCCACCAGGGAAGGGAAGCCCACCCTGCTGAACTTTTGAAATAAATGTCCTTGATAACAGAATCATAGGCTAGTTTCTTTCACCTCCACACTGTGTCAGCTTCCTGTGGTGTAGTAACATCCTGGGTAGAAGTAAAATAATCAATATTACAGGGTCCCTTGGGAAGGAAACCAAGCCTCAACAGTGATTTCTTATGTAGAAAAGAAATACCTCAACTTGTGGTCACAAAGGCATGAACTAGGATGGTAAGGTTAATACTGTGTTTTTAAATAATGCATTTTTGGCTCAAGTCAGTACCAAAGAGCTAGGAAGACTGAAAACGTGCATCTCCTAGCTCGAAGGACAGTCGGAAAATCCAGCCACTCCCCTTTTTAGAAACAAAATAAAACAAAAACCAGAATAACCGCCTTTAAAGGGAATGTAAGGCTGGACTTCTTACAGGGAGACAAGGAAGCCTTCCTTCAGGATAACAATTGGGAGTGAGCTCCAGTACTCTCACCCCTTAAAAGGTACTGTTTCTCGGGCTTCCCTGGTGGCACAGTGGTTGAGAGTCCACCTGCCAATGCAGGGGACACGGGTTCGTGCCCCGGTCCGGGAAGATCCCACGTGCCGCAGCCCGTGAACCATGGCCGCTGAGCCCGCGCGTCCAGAGCCTGTGCTCCGCAACGGGAGAGGCCGCAACAGTGAGAGGCCCGCAAACCGCAAAAAAAAAAAAAAAAATACTGTTTCTCAAGGGGAAAGGTGGAGGGTGAGATAAATTAGGAGTTTGGGATTAACATATACACACAGTACTATATATAAAATAGATAATCAACAAGGACCTACTGTATAACACACGGAACTCTACTCAATATTCTATAATAACCTATATGGGAAAAGAATCTGAAGAAGAATGGATATATGTATAACTGATTCACTTTGCTGTACACCTGAAACTAACACAACATTGTAAATCAACTATACTCCAATATAAAATAAAGATTAAATTTTTTAAAAAAAGGATACTGTTTCTGGTATACTGTTACCATAGAAAGATCATCTGATTTAACGTGTCAACAAATGCTGACAATGAGACAGTTTCAGACAAACCCTCCCCTCCTCACCACCTCCTGCTACTCCCCCCTTGCCTTTATCCACGACACATCAAATACTGCACATCACAGTAAGTTCCAATTGTACACATTCACCTTCTCTCTCGTTACGAGGCTCTGACAGCATACTTAAGAGTCAGGCTGTTGTATCCCAGCCCAGTGGCTTCACTGAGCACAATTCATATGTTCTCTCTCCTCAAGGACACTTTGAAAGAAAGGATGGCCCATGCATATTTTCCTTTTCATTACATCCCTATACCTCTGTGCAATTTTGAACCTTGAAACTCTATTTCTACGAATGAAGGATCACAGGTGCTCTATTACTCTATGTTTCCAATAATAAGATCTTCAGGTAAGTGAGTCCTATCTGTTAAAGTAGCCAGGCTTCAATCAGAAAGACCGGTTCAAAATTCACTGCTTCTATTTAAAACTACAAATGAACTGGTCCAGAAAGACTGGGGGATCAGAGGAGATGATGAGAGAAGAAAATCTCTCTGTAGGCAGAGATCCAATATAGACTGGCCATTCTGATCAAAGTGGCACTTAGGTATTATTAGTATTTCCCAAACAGCCTCTGAACATGTTGGGGAACCAGACTGTGGTAAATCCATTGTAGACAGAAGTCTCTACGAGATTTAAAAAAAAAAAAAAAAAAGGAAAAGAAGTACATTTTAAAAACTGGGAAAAGTACCAAATGAAAAATAAGTTGTACAAATTGGTCCTTAAAGGGTCCAAAGAGAAAAACAGAAATCAGCCTCTGTTTTTTCCTTTCCCATGGTTCCTGCACCCAAGAAACATTAGAAGGATATAAATCACAAACATGGAAACTAATCAGTAATATTCGCTTCCATACTGAAGTCCAAGGTCTAACAAAAGCAAACGTGGAAAATGGACAGAGGAAAAAGATATATATCCATGTCAGGCAAGAGTAGAGAGTAGGGGTAGCAAAATGAGACAGCCAAAAGTCAGACAATAGATGGAACTTTGGGCTTGTATGGTACTCCAAGTTTCTTCTTCATCCTGTATGAATATGTTTGGGAAAGTTTATAAACTGGAGAATATTCACAATTTTTAACTCTGAAAAAAATGATCTCTATTTTCTCTCTACGTACCAATCTGATTATTGTTTACCCCAAGGACACGACCCCCAAGGAATCAACTCAAATTCCTTTCCAAATAAAAACTGGAATTCAATGAGATGTCTACTGCTATGACATGGAAACCACTCTACCTTATGAGCCTTCAGAAAAGATACTCATCTGAGCAATTCATCTCCAACAAATACCTATATGGCCTTAGGTTAAACCCCAACTTATATGAGTCTCAGTTTCCCAATTTAAAAAGTGAAAGATTTGGACCAAACGATATCTAAGATTGTTTCAGGGTGTACATTCTACGATGCCCCTTAAAGAATGAGGAAAAAGACATCAAAAGTTCAAAACAAACTATCTTCACTCAACTAAGAGTAGTTAGCTTGGGGAATTCCCTGGCGGTCCACTGGTTAGGACTCGGTGCTTTCACTGCTGGGGCCTGGGTTCAATCCCTGGTCAGGGAACTAAGATCCTGCAAGCCATGCAGCATGGCCAAAAAAAAAAAAAACTTTTTAATAAAAAATTAAATTAAAAAAATAAAAAGTCATTTTAAAAAAGAGTTGTTAGTTTGTCGCCCTTGGGGATCTTAAAGGGTACATGTAAAAAAGCAATAGGGACTTGAAGTGGTCAGGAGAAAAGCGACTTATGCGTGGCTGTATATGTTTATGTCAGCCGCTGATTACTGGAATAGCAGGAGCAACCCAAGAGATTTAAGACTGGTTATTAGAAGAAACCATTCAGGTGAGTCCTTACTTGTTTTTAGCTATGAATTCATTATGTAATGATAGTTCTATTCTCTGGGTTTCAAAATAAGAAACAATTCACTTTTTCACTATGATTTTGAGTGTTAAAGGGAAAAAGAAAAGCATAAGAATAACAGGGGCAAAGACTTAAGATATTCTGGTTGAATAAGATATTCTGGTTGAATAAGTACTATTTTTTTTTTTAAATGATCCCACAGTAAACGGTACAGCTCATAGCAACCAGGCACAGTAGAGATGAGGCACAAGAAAATCAAACACGCAGAGCTGAAGACACATTGCTTTAAAGTTACATCAGGAACAGCAAATTCTTCTTTAGGAATTATACTGTATAGCTGACACATGCACACTCCTACACAGACCAGATTTAATAATATCTTTTTGTTTGCAGCTTACCTTTTAAGTAGCAGTGCACCGGGAATGTCTTAACTTGACAAGACCTCACCCAGCAGCCTGCTCTAAAATGATTTCACTCCACCTGTTGCTTTACTTATATAAGGGTGTCCTGGTATAGTCCCTCACATGAACACTCCAGTGGACTGACCCTCAAGCAACACTCCCTCTGATTTCTCCAACTGTGGCCTGATGGTCATATATGATATGAGCACGACGTACGAATATCAAACATACACAAATGGGCTTCCTAGGAGAGGTACCCTGAGAGCAGGCAAAGCATAAGTGAGTACCTAAGAGCCTTGAGCATTACAATATAGGTGGTCAAGTACCTAAATGGGAAAGAAAAGGGAACACCACAGAGGTAAAAAAGGGGTGGAGGTCTAACGATAAAACTGGTCCCACAACTTGGCCCATTTATCATTAGCTATACACAGAGCTCAAAATTACTTCCTCTCTGAAGAGAGGTATAGGCAACTCCCTTAGCTGTTCCCAAATTCCATTTACACCGTAAGCAAATTAAAGCATCAAGAACAGTATGAAAACTACTCATGTGCAAATACCATCCTGACTTCAAAATATAAGGGAGGGACTTACCTGGCGGTTCAGTGGTTAAGATCCCTGAGGCTTTTGAAGTATACTCATTCTGGAGCATTTAAAGAGGCATTTAGGGACGTCCCTGGCGATGAAGACACTGCGCTTCCAATACAGGGGATGCGGGTTCGATCCCTGGTTGGGGAACTAAGATCCCACATGCTGTAGGGCAACTAAGCCCATGCGCTGCAACTACTGAGCCCGCGTGCTCTAGAGCCTGCACACCACAACTACTAAGCCCACACGCCGCAACTACTGAGCCCGCAATCTGGAGCCCACGCGCCCCAACTAGAGAAAAGCCCGTGCACTGCAATGAAGAGCCCGCACGCTGCAACAAAGACCCAACGCAGGCAAATAAATAAATAGATAAATAATATAAGGGAAATGATACAGTTCTCATATAGGTAACCGTAGCCTACCTTAAAAATGACATCATGACAGCCTCCAATCAAAATGCAAAAAAGACTAACCTGGGATTCAGAAACGTGTTGCAAATAAGGACTCTCTCACTTTAAAATGGGGATCAACAAGTTGTAAAAATGCTCAAGGGCCTACTGAGGTTACAGTGAGTTTATGTGTAAATATTACAATCAACTTTTTCCAAGACTCCTCTAAGCCCTGGCCACAATCCCTTTGGATTTTCTCTCAAAATTATATGAAGACATCCAAATAAAAAATCCAAGCGGGTAATGTGAAAAATATTAACAATAGTGACGCCTTGTCAATTTTCCTAATGTGAAGCAGATGAATTTCATTCACACATACGCTGCATAAACAGGTTAACACCTAATTATTCTCTTGCTCCAGCTGCTAATTACCAGTCAAGAAAAACTCATTTCCGTGTTAGAGCTCCTGAGTACCTGTCATAATAAGTCAGAGAGTTGAAGTAAATCCCTATTTTTCCATGCTTTTCATTATAAATGAAACAAGTAGCAGATAATAAGAGTAATGTTTCCATTCTCATGAGCAGATCAAAAGGCAACAAACTATACAACAGAGATAACTTTTTTAAAGTAGCTAAACGTTTTGTTTGTTTGTTTTTACTACAAGGGGGGCAGGGGGGTGGGACATAACTATTCCCAGACCACGAAATGACTCATTTTCTATACAATATACCAAAAGGGACTACTGCCACACAGCCAACTGCGTGCGTAGTCAGAAGGTAAGAGTTCAGTAAAGAATAGTGATGGGTTTTGGAATCAGGCTGATAGAAAATTACACTGCAGTTTCACCATGTACTAGTGATGTGACATTAGGCAAATTATCTAACTTCCTTGAGCTTAATTGGCCTCATTTGTAAAACGGTCCAGTACCAACCTTGCAGGGTTATCTTGAAGTTAAAGAGAATGTTGTACATAAAGTACCAACTACCTGGCCAAGTGCTCTACAAATAAGAACTATTTTAACACATTTTGTTTGAAATTTGAATTTGTTTATGTCTACACCTCATCAACCCCCTCCACCCCAAATTAAGGCAGATATTGTTATTCAACCTAAATTAATATGAAATGGCCCCAATACATATCACAACAATGTTACCTTCTCCATTGCAAATTCCTGCAAGAATACCCCCTCCTCTCATCTAAACCCTACTCTGATGACCTCAAGAATTAGAAATGCTGTGCTTTGCAAAAAAAAAAAAAGAAAGAAAGAAAAAAGAAATGAAAGTATTCCTGACAATAGCTCATCACTAAAATCTGTTCTGGTGCAAAGCAATAACATATGGTTAAGAAACCAAATTTCAGTCCAATGGTTTGATCACTGCCAAATCGTGATCATATAATTTTTTTAAGATTTTACAAATTCTTTTTTTTTTTTTTGCGGTACGCGGGCCTCTCACTGTTGTGGCCTCTCCCATTGCGGAGCACAGGCTCCGGACGCGCAGGCCCAGCAGCCATGGCTCACAGGCCCAGCCGCTCCGCGGCATGTGGGATCTTCCCGGACCGGGGCACGAACCCGTGTCCCCTGCATTGGCAGGCGGACTCTCAACCACTGCGCCACCAGGGAAGCCCACAAATTCTTTTTAAATGCTGTAAGTCCTTACCCATATCTAGCACCGTAGCACTGTACCAAATACTATTCCAGATTTTCTCTTACTCAACTCAAGTATCTAAACAAGAGTACTTTCAGATGATGGGGCTGCTGAGAATAGCAGTAAGGATAAATGGTTATGTCATACATCAAAGTGTCAGGATGTTTTTCCCCTTATCCATCTAAAGACACATTAAACAGATTCTCTCTCTGGACCAGCCCCTGTTTGGACAGCACCTGGGGCAACAAAGGCTACCCTAGAATTGCCCCAACTTCCATGGAAGATTAGCCACATAGGTGGTACGTGCTGGGATGACTGCTGGCTAACAGAAGCATGCCTGCCTCTCATCTGTCCACTGCTAGAGTACCTTTTGGAAGACTGCACCTCCTGATTGCATGGGACATCAAGACAGTCTCTTGCACAAGAAGCACAACATTAAAAAAAAGTTTCTTTTTTAATTGACGTGTAGTTGATTTACAATGTTGTGTTAGTTTCAGGTGTACAGCAGTGATTCAGTTATACATATACATCTATTCTTTAAATGAAGTTTTTCTGATCAATGGACTTTAGACATGTATACAAGTCATTTGGAATGAAGCTATTCATATATATACACACACACACAAACACATGCATAAATACACACACACACACACATATATATACACACATACATACGTACCTTCTTAATTGGTAGCCAACACATCCTCAGAGATAAATAAGCATTTTGTAACTGATTAATGAAGAAATTAAAATCAATTATTGATGTTTTACCTTGTTTAACAAATGTACCCTCATTCACCTGATTCAATTAATATAAATGCTTTGTCCCAGGCAACTCTTGGCCTCATTCTGAGAGAACTAGTTCTCCTGAGCCTTTAAGGAGCAATAGGACATTTGCATAACCTAAAAATATTTCCCCCAAGAGAGTTATTATTTACTGTCACTATTTTAGCATATGCCCACCAATTCCTTGACACTCCTCCCCCGCGTAGGTGAAGCTTAATTCCCATCCCCTTCGGTGTGAGGACTCAGTGAACAGAGAGTAGGAAGTAACGTGACAGTGGAGAAACCTGATAGATACCATCTTCATCAAGGGATCAGAGTCAACACAATCAGTAATGTCACATTGATAGCATGTGTGCCAACGAGAAAGGCACACCACCTCTGTGGTATTTCCCCCAAAAAATCCATGACCTCAGTCCAATCACCAGAAAATATCAGAAAAACCCAAACTGAGGGATCCTATGAAATACCTAACCACTATTCTTCGAAAGTGTCCAGAGAAGACTGAAAAACTGTCACAAATTGGAGGAGACTAAGGAGCTAAATAAATGCAATGTGGTATCCTGAGTCAGAACAAAGAAAGTGGGGAGAAAATGGGGAAATTCAAATAGTCTGTAGTATACCAACGTTAATTTCTTAGTTTTGATAAAGGTACCATGTTTATCTAAGATGTTATTTAACATTAGGGGAAGCTAGGTGAAGGGTATAAGGGAACTAGTGTTGCAACTCTTCTGAGAAATCTAAGTAGTATTAGAAAATTAAAAAGTCAAGAAACAAATAATTGGGCCTTAATATTACTTAGTATTAAATGAATCCACATGCAAGATATCCTGCAACTTGACCACCTTCCTCACTTGTTGGAATAGATTTATGCTAGGCGTCGAGGTGAGTTGCTTTTCATTGAAGACTACCTTCCCAGGACTACAGTTCTTAAAAAGGAGACAAACCGTAGTAGCAAATATCTGGACCACCAATGCAGTAAATCACAACCAGCAGCTACAAGTAACAGTTTACTCATCCATTCAGCAAGCTTATAGTCATGAACCATGTGCTGGGTACCGTGCCAAATACTGAGGATAAAAAGATCTACCCTCAACAGACACACAATCCAGTAATGATCAGGTCAACGGCAATGCACTCAGAAAAGCCTCTCTGACCTTCCCAAGATGAACTGGGTGCCCTCCCTTGGTTGTTCCACAGTTCTGTGCTGCCCACACTGAACTGTAATTGTTGGTTTTCTCACCTGTATTTTCCCACGACTGATACTTGCCAAATACTATTCAGGGTCTGAGATTTTATCCTATTTGTAAGATAATAAGTTAGCCTATTACGGTTCCATGGATGCTGGCAGAAGACATGAGACTCCTGGATCAGAGACCAAGGACATGAATACTCATGGCCAAAGCTTCATGTTCGTCTGCATTGGTTTCTCAGGCCCCCTCTGCCTCAGAGCAGTAATTCAAAGAGCCCGTCATGGAATCCTCCACATGCTATGGGTCATGTTACAGGAAAGGAACACTAAGCTTAGGAGACTCACTGCTCTTACAGTAAGTGGAAACAAGCCCGACCTTTGCCTGGGGGAGGTGTTACCTCATCCCTCACGGTTGCTTGTTGCCTCAGGTAGAGAATGGGCAGGGTCCCGCATTCTTGGCTCGTCCAGCAGGAACATGCAGGAATGCTCAGGACCCCTGTTGCCTCTCCCAACAATCATCTTTTTTTTCTTAATTAAGTTTTATTGGAGTCTAGTTGCTTTACAATGTTGTGTTAGTTTCTGCTGTACAGCAAAGTGAATCAGTTATACGTATACATATATCCCCTCTTTTTTAGATTTCCTTCCCATTTAGGTCACCACAGAGCATGGAGTAGAGTTCCCTGTGCTATACAGTCTGTTCTCATTAGTTGTCTATTTTATACATAGTAGTGTATATATGTCAATCCCAATCTCCCAGTGCATGCCACCCCCTTCCCCCCTTGGTGTCCATAAGTTTGTTCTCTACATCTGTGTCTGTTTCTGCTTTGCAAATAAGTTCATCTGTACCATTTTTCTAGATTCCACATATAAGCGATATTATCCAATATTTGTTTTTCTCTTTCTGACTTACTTCACTCTGCATGACAGTCTCTAGGTCTATCCACATTTCTGCAAATGGCACTATTTCGTTCCTTTTTATGGCTGAGTAATATTCCATTGCATATATGTACCACATCATCTTTATCCATTCCTCTGCTGATGGACATTTAGGTTGCTTCCGTGACCTGGCTATTGTAAATAGTGCTACAATGAACACTGGGGTGCATGTATCTTTTTGAATTATGGTTTCCTCCGGGTATGTGCCCAGGAGTGGGATTGCTGGATCATATGGTAATTCTATTTTTAGTTTTTTGAGGAACCTTCATACTGTTCTCCATAGTGGCTGTATCAATTTACATTCCCACCAACAGTGTAGGAGGTTCCAACAATAATCTTAACCACAGGGAATGTTTTAGGCATTTCTGTACCCTTAACACCTGGCATGACATGGGACACAGTGTAGACACTTGTTAAGTGTTTGCTAAAGGAATGACTACAAGTTAGAAATCCTGAGTTTGAAGCCAAAGAGCTGCTCAATATCAAGACCATGGACACTGTCACTTAATCTCCTTAAGCTTCATTCTCTTAATTTCTAGAAAATGTTCAAAAATAGAAACTCAAGAAAGGAAATGAAAAGATAATGAAAAAATTACCTCCAAGGATTCTTCTATCTCTAAAACTGAAAGTTTCTATAATTTTCTAAACAGGAGATGCCAGAAAGCCTGGGTGCCTGACTGTCTCTCTGACAGATGTGATTCCCGTTGCATTCCCACCATGGAGGTAGAAATTCGTGACAACAAACTTAGAATTCTACTAATGTTGGTTATCCAAAGTTATTCATGATAACCTCAAATTTCACTATAAAATTTCATAAAGACTAAACTCTATAAAAACAAGGCAGAAACCTCTACTGTCACAGAATTCTCAAGGTAAATATTAAAACCACATAAATTATCTACTTACCTAGTAAATGATAGATGAATAGATGAAGAAAAACCTTCTCAAACTTCATGATTTTAAGAGACTAGCAGTGTCATTAACACTGAAACATCTCCCTCTATGTACAATACACAGGATGCAATATTTAAGGGATAATAGATAATGATCACGTGACTATTAAGTCCCTTCGACAAGTGCCAGCAAAACGTGTAAGATACAGATTTAATTTCCAAGAGGAATTCCCACCACAGATAATGAAAAGCTATGTGGGGAATGTACACCACACTCAGTCACAAACTTAAGCAGTATATATTGGTATTTCATTAACATCAGTTCCATTCTTAGGTTAACTGAAAATGCTGAGACAGATGCAGTATTCTCGTAACAAATCATGCGAAGGTATTCCTTCCACTCCCTTCAAGTATGACGATACACTAAGAATATACAACGCAGTATCCTGTATGGGTTTTAATCTTTTGAGTTATGTCACTTTTCAGGTGGAAAAGACATATTTGAGGTTTTTTTCCATCAAATTCATTTGATATTGGCTTTTTTTTTTTTTGACCAAAAGAATCAACAGCACCAGGCAGTCCTTGGACCTGTCTCTTGCCTCAGCAGTGTTAGGTGGAATAGACCCAAGATTTGCCCCCTTACTCCAGCCTCTTGATCACCCCTCAAATCCCCTCTCCAGCTGCAGCCTCCAGGACATCTCCTTGCCATCCTTTGCTTCCCACAACAGTTAGCCCCAGATTTTGTGCTTAGCTCCTTGTCGCCAATCAACCGTGAGCTCCCAGATCCACCAGAATTATTCCACCAAGGTCAAAGCTGCTATCACCTACCTGATCAACCTGCATCTGTAGGCTTCCTACACCTCCCTCTCTCTGGGCTTCCATTCCAGCTGCAAAAGTGTGGCTGGCGATGAGCTGCCGGGAAAATGCAAGGGCACCAAACGTCTCTAGAAGATCCAGAACCAGGGCTGCAGCTGAGTCCTCTTCCAGGACATGAAGAGGCGGCCTCAAGATGAGTGAGGTCACAGTCTGGGTGGCAAGGAAGGGGCCCTGGCCCTAGAGGAAACCCTGAACCAGGTCCTGCTGAAGCTGCACACCCTGGGTTTTGCCCACAGAGACTCCCATCTCTTGGACTTCCTGGAGAAACACTTCCTGGAAGACGAGGTGAAATTCATCAGGAAGGACAACCACCTGAGCAACCTCCTCGGGCCAGCCTGAGGCAGGGCTGGGCGAGGCCTCTTTGAAACGCTCAGCCGTAAGCATGACTAGAAGCCTCCAGGGGCCGCACCTTCTAAGGCCCTGCTGCAGCTCCCTGGCCTCTGGACGTCTGCCTCCAGCCCCATGGCAGCTTCTTAACCAATCACAAACCCTGTCCCAAGATGCAGACCAAGTGTCGACAATAAAGCTTCCTTTTGCAGAGACAGATATACAAGAGAACGTGTATCTTAGATAATGATGTACATGTAGACTTTAATGGAGAGTGTCAAATGGGAAAGACACCAACTCTGAAGCCAGGCATACTTACGTTTGAATCCTTATTCTGCTGCATATTAGACGTGTGACTGTTGCATATATTATTTAACATTGTTTTTAAGGCTTAATTTCAACACATGTAGAGATAATGAAATCTACCCTGTAGTTACCATTCCAAATCAATGATATAGAAAAAGCCTACATCCTGCACCTGGTAGGTATTCAGGAAATGGCAGTACTTATTGCCATCAGCTTGTTAGCTTAAGGTCATTTGCTGTCACAGGGTCACTAATGGCCACAGGCATCCATTTACACACACACCCCTTACTTATTTATTTTAAGCCTAACCCTGCTGAGAACACTGGAAGTGTTAACTTAATGCGCTTGAGTAAAATGCTATAGAATCATTGCGAAATTTAAAGAAGCCAGGAGAACAGAATTATAGGATTTAAAAAAAAGTTCCCTGGAAGTTCCCTTGTGGCCTAGTGGTTAGGATTCGGCACTTTCACTGCTGTGGCCCGGTTCAATCCCTGGTAGGGGAACTGAGAGATCCTGCAAGCTGCGAGGCACAGCCAAATAAATAAATAACAAAATTAAATTCCTTGACAAATCACCTGGCCTGTCCCTGTGCCGCAGGAAGGACAATTGTCGGATCCATTCCAGTCAAATGAGACCATATCTATTCTGCAAGGTTTCCACAGTTAGGATGATTCCCCAACTCTCCCTCGGATGCCCAGTTAACATCTCACGTACAAAATGTACATGAATATCTAATCGATTTCCCTTACATTTTAGTTGAGCCCATTTGGTTTTTTCCATTGTCTTTAGGGCCTGGAACACATATGACATAATTATTAAATCACTTCTCAGACTTCTTTTCCTTAGCATCATAAACCTTTCATCACAGATCCAATTTTTCCCATTTTTAATCATCTTTCAAGTTCCCTGTGTCACCTCTGTTGTTGTAGAGATTGAAAGAGGTCAACAAATCCCATAAGAGAGAAAATGAGCTAATGGCCATTGTGTTCTATATTCTAATTATATATGTCAGTATTATGCTGTTACTTTAATGATGGCCCCATGTTAATGGCATGATTTTAAATACAACTAGATTTTCTCAATCGTCACACTTACACTGTATGTCTACCCCAACAGTTTGCTTGTCTTTGCCTATAAAATAATTCTTAACATTTTACAGCACTTTATAGTTTATTTAATAGTTCTACATGATCCCTACAACCATCCTGGATTAAAGCAAGGCAGGTATTATTTTTTACAGTTTAAAAAAATAAAAAAGGAAGTTCCGAGAGTTTCACTCCCCCATAGGCATGTAGTTAGTAAGTGACAACCAGAACCAAGACAGTTCAGCTGACATCCTTCAATCCAATGCGCCTTCCATTCTACAACCAAAATACACATACAACACTTTGGGTACACTTACTGAAATAGATGACTTTGTTATCACAATCCTATGGTTATGTCTGCCCTTTTCATAGCCTTTAAATTCATGTTCCATGCTCTTTATATTAGAAGAGGTTCTACCCTGACCTTCATTAAAGCTTTTACCAAAATAACTCTTTTATTCTCTCTCTTTCTAGAGCAAGTAAAGAGAACTTATCAACTTCCACTTAAATATGACATTGATCATGAGCATTTATTTGCTCTGCTTCCCAAAACCCTCTTTTAAATGAGGGTAATTTTTTAAAGGGAAGGATGAGTCCACAAGAATAAACAGACTGAGAGGGTAGACAGCAGAGTTGAGAGGAATATGTAGATGCTGTTAGAATGTAACATGCAGATTGGATGATGTAGCCAGTTAGACATTTATCAACCAGAACAGTATCTGGAATACAAGTCAAATCCAAAAAGATTCAATAATGTTCTCTCAGTAAAATTTCTAGTAAGAATAATCTAAATTATCTAATAGTCTAAATAAACATTCAGTTCATAAAATGAACTTGAGACATTTCAGTCACCACGGCTCAGCTCTGAAGGACTGGGCTCAGGAAGACAGCAACAACAGCCAAAAATGGTGGTGGTGAGAAAATGGCTGCTCTGGGACCAAAATCAGTCATCGAACCAAGTGTTATTTGACTACAGTTTGCCATAAGACAAATTTTTTAAGGAACAGATCAAACTGGATGAAAGCTGGGTACCTCTGGAGATAATATAATTCAACAGGTTAAAATCCCTCAGACTTTAATAGAAGTAGTAAGAAAATCAAAGTCAAAACCCATGAAAATAAATAAAGATAAAGCTAAAATCAGAAGCTCTCCATGCAAAACTCTCTGATGAGTATAAAATGTCTGATGACTGATGACCATAAAAAATGATGTAAAAACAGATCCATTTATATAAAAGGCTTCTCAACTGGTACAACCCTAGGTGACAAAAAGAAAGATTAGAAGATAAAGGTGAAGCACAAAATATTCAAATGAGAAACTGAGACCTCTGACCAAAAGCATAAAGAGAGACTCTCTAATACTTTTCGAGAAAGATTAATTTGCAAAAAAATAAAAGAGAGAGAGAGAAGGCAAAATGAAGTATAAGCTAAATTGAGAGCTAAAGAAGAAGAAAAACAGCAGTGCTATAAATGCTGAAATGAAATCTCTAGAAGATTAGATTTTTGCTGAGTTTTTTGGATGACTTAGATGATCCGACCTGTAGAGAAGATCTACACTTCCTTTCCTCAAATTGTGGGGAAATAAAGTGGATAGACTTTATCAGAGGTGCAAAAGAGAGAAATAATTCCATTTCATGAGAAAGCCGAAGCAGCACTAGATATAGCCGAAGAAGCCAATAATGGTAACCTCCAATTAAAGAACAAAGAAGAGAGGTGGGGAGTACCAGGAGAGAGAAAACACAGCGCTGAAAACAATCGTGGCGGATCAACCAGAATCCCTCAACAAATGGAAATCAAAAGGTCACAGATTTAAAGGAAAAGGAAAAGGAATTAAAGCTGCCTAGGCTGCGTCTGTTTAAGGAAAACTACAGTTTCAGAGCAAGAGGATGAAAATTGACAGTTAATGATAAACATGATAAAAATGAAGCAGCTGGACCAGTAAAAGTAGACAAAGAGTCTTCATCAAAACAACAGAAAACACAATGGTGCAGGAGACCAGTAGGGTAGCAAACAAATTTCTAGGTATTCAGCTGCTTCTATCTTTGGAGGTTTGAAAATAAGAAAATCAAATTAGACCCACTTCAATGTCCAGCTGTAAGAAAGGAAAGATTTGTGTGTGTGTGTGTGTGTGTGTGTGTGTGTGTGTGTGTGTGTTTTAACCTGTGTGTGTGGTTTAACCTGTCTTTTTGTTGTTGTTGTTCAAATAAAGATTTTTTAATGTATAGTTCTGCTTGTGTTATTTCAAATGATTCCAATATCAAAGGGAATGTATTTCCACTAAATTGCCTTCGTAATATAAGAATATATTAGTAAAAACTAATAAAATACATATCAAATAAAAAGAAAAAAAACAAAAGAACTCAATCAAAGAGGGCAAATACAACTCAAACTGTCCCACTGCTTCATGGGAAAAAAGGTTCAAAGTTTAATGAAAAAATACAGGCTGCTAGAGTGACAGCCTTCTTTTCCCTTTCGGTCTAATTGCTGGCAAAAGGATGCAGAGGCAAGAAAATCTAATATTATAATTAAAATCTCCCCCCAAAATCAACTTTTCTTAAAATTACACTGAGGAAGATATATAGTAGCTTTTTTTTGAAGGTCTAATTGGCTTTATTCAATGATTCATGAATCAGGCAGCATCCCATCTATAGGATAGATGGGCTTTTCCTATAACAGCTTTAAATGAAAATATGCCTAGAGAACTATGCTGACCAAACTGTAGTCTAATCATTTTTATTTGTTCCACTTAAAATAAACAGCTTAGGGCTTCCCTGGTGGCGCAGTGGTTGGGAGTCCGCCTGCCGATGCGGGGGACGCGGGTTCGTGCCCCGGTCCGGGAGGATCCCACATGCCGCGGAGCCCGTGAGCCATGGCTGCTGGGCCTAAGCGTCCGGAGCCTGTGCTCTGCAGCGGGAGAGGCCACAAGAGTGAGAGGCCCGCGTACCGCAAAAATAAATAAATAAATAATAAATAAATAAATAAACAGCTTATAGACTTGCACATAAAAGACTGTTTTCCTCATGTTTATCTTCAACGTTGCTTCAGTGCATCCTGCTCACACTGTAAACACCTGTCTAACTCTGGTTATCTGTGACATCTGAAAAGAAAAATAATAAAGCACATGGCATGGTTTCAATAACTCACCATTTGAAAAAAAAAGTAGGAGGCAGAAAAAATGCCTAAAGATCTAAGTTTTTATGCCTGAATGTGAGAGTATGGTGTCATTTTCAAAGGTTTTGAAACATAACCTAGAACTGCAAGAATACTGTTCAAAAAGAAAAGCTGAAGGCATGATTAGCTATAAGATGAAGGCTTCCAGAAAGAGTACTAAACAGATGTCTGAAGACTCCCAATCCTACCAGAAAAAGGACTTCAAGCAAACTAGTCCCCTTCCCATATCCTCCATTTATAAAAATGAGATGCCACTGCCCCTGGTCAGAAACTCAAACAAAGCAGAAAGCACCTGCATGTTGAAGACACAGGTTGAAGGTGCTGAAAAGGGCTGCTTCTCCCAAAATGTTTCCCATGGTCTATGGTAGTAACTGAAATTCTACCGTGAGAAGTCCATTTTTAGACTTTTTTTCCCCTTGTATAGAGAGATACGTAAAGAATAGGCAATGGATATAGACAACTTAAAGGATTTTTAAACAAACACAAGGAACCATTATCCAGATCAAGAAATAGAATACCGCCGACGCCACAGAAGCCTCCCTACCAACCCCACCGCACACCTACTATGCGCCCTCCCCAATCATTTCCCCTCATCTCTCCACTGGAGGTGACTGCAGCCCTGATTTTTGTAGTAATCATGTCCTTGATTTTCATTTTACCATTTAAACATGCATCCCTAAATAACACAGTTTACTTTTTGTTGTGTTTTAACTTTCTATGGATAGAATCATACTGAGGTATTTTGGAGGTATTCACATAAGGTTTCAGAGATTCATCCACTTACAATATTTATGTACTCATCCCACTGTTAATGGGCATTTGAGTTGCTTCCATCTGTGGCTCTTCTGAACAAATACAGCTATGCACATTCATGCACATGTCTCCTGATACACATGTGTTAGAATTTCTCTAGAGTATCTTCCAAGGTTGGAAGTACTGGAGCGTCAACTTTACTGGAAAATGACAAACTGTCTTCCAAAGTTAATATACCAACATACATATACACCAACTGTGTGCACAACAGAAATTCACTCTTTGAATTCATTCATGGTCTTCAAAAATTCACCACTGTAATGGAAATCCTACTAGGAGAAGAACACCCCATTAAGCTAGGTGTACTCTTAGCAGAAGGTCTGCCTTCAGAATGGCAGTTGAGAATTAGACCAGAGGTGTACGCAAAGCACAGCTAATTCTGGAATAGGAAATCATGTCTAAAGAACAGTCCAAAGAAAAGAGCCCCTGACTGGGAAACCAAGTCTGGATGACACATTGCAATGGCAATGGTGATCCTTCATGACATGTGGCGGACACCGAGATGGGGGAGAAAAGCAGATTAATAACTATAGGGAACAAAGCGCTGGAAAGGGGAAAAGACTGTTTTATGACTTAACTTAAGGCCACCAACTTTTAAATGTTTAGTAACTCAGACCACCACCACTGATTATTCAAGAAATAGACTCAATAAGTCAGTTATATTATACCCAAGGATAACTTTTAATTTCTCAGGAAAACAAAGATATATAAATTCTGTTGGCAACCATTGCTATTATGTCTAACATTCAAGGAAAAAAAGAAATTGGACTTTATTTTACTGAACACAGTTAACTAAGCTTCTATCAACAAAAAATTTCAGATAAATACTAAATCTAGGTACCTTGGTTACACATTAAGCAGAACTAAAATCAGTGGTAAATTTGGGATAAGATGCTGACATCACCAAATCAAACACTGTTACTTCCTACTATTCCTGCATTTCCTACTGAGAGAAATAGCGTTGCCTAAGATTAGACAAAAACATGATAGAATAGGATTCAAATCCAGATCTGTTCTACCGTCAAAAGTTATATACTCTTTAGAAGACTGAAATGCAAGGTGGAGTAATTATGCCACCTCACTCCACTAATCTAAAAATGGTTGTAAAAGTTTCAGTTATACAAGATAGGTAAGCAGTAGAGATCTACTACACAGCAGAGTACCTGTAGCTAACAATACTGTATTGTATACCTAAAATTTGCTAAGAGGGTAGATCTTAAGTGTTCTTACCACCAAAATTAATAATAAGATAAAGCAGATGGGAGGAAATTTGGGGGGTTGATGGACATTCTATGGCCGTGACTATTTCACAGGTACAAACTTAATCCCCGAACTCATCAAGTTGTATATGTTAAATATGAACAGCTTTTTATATGTCAATAATACCTCAATAAGGTTTTTCTTTTTTAAAGGTTGTGAAAGAATGTAGCAACTGATAAAATTTAACACGCTTCAGAAAACAAAGCAAAATTTGAATTTGTAAGAGGATATATAAGAGAACATATCTTTGTGATCTGGAGGGAAAGATGAATTTCCCAAACAAGGCACAAAACAACACAAACTGTAAGACAGAAAGTTGATAAATTCAATTACATTAAAACATAAAACCATGCACCAAAAGATACCATTACAAAAGTAAGAGAAAAATCCCATAATAGAAGGTATCTGTAAAAATAAACATCAAAAGTATCAAGAATATATTAAAAACATACGTCAATGAGAAGCAAACAAGCCAAATGGTCAAAGAATGTGTGCAGGCGTCCACAGAAGCAAGCTAGCACAGCAAAAAAAAGATGCTCGGCCTCAACAGTTAGCTCAGGAAATGCAACAACCCAGGCCTCCATGCCAGCTCAGACACTCCCTCACGATTTCATACTAGAGTACATCATTATCATCATTTACAACCTCTGCCCCACTAAACCCAAACTTGAAATGCTCCACTCTATGGCCACCTCTTCCCCACTTTCCGACTCATACCCCTTCAAGGAGGTCAACAATCCTTCTGCACGGAGAAATCTATAGTCCACTGATCCCACTGTCTTTCCTCTGCCCCTCACCTCTCTCGTGCCTGCCCGTCTCTCTTTACCCAGCTTGAACGCAACGGCAATCATCCTAATCACCCCTTTTATTTTCTCACCTCGTTGCATTTGCTGGGCTGAACAACGATATAATCATGATTAAATCCTACTCTCCATCCCTCCATACCTGCACCCACACAGCAGGATGTGAATGGGGGAAAACACACCTTTTCTCACCTTAAATTCATGACCATCAACCTCCCGTGGGCGGCCATGAGCACCCAGCAACCATACCACATTTTCCTATTTCATTCAGTTTCCCACTCTCTAGACAACTGTTTCTTTTTTTTTTTTTAGTACTTTTCTATTACTGAAATGCAGTTGATTTACAATATTATGTTAGTTTCAGGTATGCAGCAAAGTGATTCAGTCTATTTTTTCAGACTATTTTTCATTATAGGTTATTATGAGATACTGAATCTAGTTCCCTGTGCTATACAGTAAATCCTTGTTGCTTATCTATCTTATGTACAGTAGTTTGTACTTGTTAATCCCATGCTCGTAATTTATCCCCCTCCCTTCCCCTTTGGCAACCATGAGTTTGTCTTCTATAGATAACTATTTCTTAACTTCTACTCTCTCCTCACATTTCCAACACCTCCTCCCTGACTCTCACTGACAGCTTTCTCATTTCACTAAGAAAACAGAAGCAATCAGAAGACGGCTTCCTCAAGCCCCCATCACATCTACCCACCTACTACCTACACCTATGCCCAAATATTCTGGGTTTCCTCCAATTACAGTTGAAAAACTGGCCCAGCCCCTGGCAGTGGGCAATCGCTCCATCTGTACAAACGATTCCATCACCTCATGTGGACCAAAGAACACAGATCCAGCAATTCTCACCTCTTCTCACATTATTTTTGACCTCTTTTCTGGATCTTTCTATCAACAGATAAACATGCAATCACTTCTCCCATGTTTAAAAAATATGTTTTGACCCACTTCCTCCACCAGCCCATTATTCTCCTTCCCTTTATAAACAAAATTCCTCAATATTAATAGTTGTTTATACTTTCTGTCTCAAATGTCTCTCCTTCCATATTCTTTTTGAATCCAAGAAAGAATTTATCCCACCACTCCAACAAAACTGCTGTAGCTAAGCTCACCGGTAACCTTATGTTGTTAAATTCAACTGTCAATTCTTGGTTGTCGTCAGCTGTGTTTGACACAAATCCCTCGTTCTTCCTGGAAACACTCCTTCATTCCTTCTTCATTCTCCTTGCTGTTTTTTTCTCATTTCCCTAACCTCTAGACACTGTGGTACCCAGGGCTCAGTAGTTTTCTACTCAATAACTCCCTTGGTCATCCTCACGCATTCTCATGACTTTAAATACCATCTGGCATCACCCAAATGTTTATCTCCTGTCCAAACCCGGGTCCTGAACCCCAGATACCTTTATCCAACAAGCTACTTGGAAATATTTCCAATACTTCCTGTTGGGTGTTGTGCTAGGTCTCTTGCAGTTATCACTCCAGGTTCACTCTCCATCCGTCCCCTCTCTGTTCTGCCCTAGGAGGTTGATCTATATGGATCACAGCTTCAGGTTTCCCTTGCCTTCTGACTTCCAGTAGGTTAGGCTTATGGGGGAGCTTTGGAAGGAGAATGAAGGAAAACAGGAGTCTAAGACCAGAGCACTTATTCCCCTGTCCCTCTCCCTGTAGAGTCACCTTTGCTGGCTACATCTTTAGACCAAAGGTGATTCATCCTCTCAAGGCAAACTTCTCACATGAAGCTCTCCTTCAGAGTTCTAGTAACAGGGGTGGTAACATCTCTGCCTTTACCTGCCCTCCCAATGCTGTACTATCTTTGTGCTTTCCCTACGTGCTACCTGTAACTTTGGAAATGCTTCCTTCATTAAAACTTCTTTATAATTATATTGACTGTACCATCTAGTTCCTACAGGATTTGGACTAATACAGATGTCTAACTGGCATCTCAATTTTAACACGTGCAAACTGAGCACCTCCTATAGTTTTATCCATCTCATTTAATGTCAAACCCCTTCTTCTAGCTCTGCAGGCCACAATCTTGGTGTCATCCTCGTGCATCTCTTAATCTCACACCCCACATGTGCAAGTCTGATCTTATACCCTACATTTGCAGTTCTTTCAAAATAGATCCGAAACTCAACCATGTTTCACCACCTCCACCGCTACCACCCCTAGCCCCAGCCACCATCAGTACTTGTCTGCATTGCAGTCGGCCCTTCATATCTGCGGGTTCCACATCCGCAGATTCAACCACAGACAGAAATCTGCAGATACAGAACCCACGGAAACAGAGGGCTAGCTCTACTACACCATTTTATGCAAGGGACTTAAGCATCCACAGATGTTGTTATCTACTGGGGGTCCTGGAACCAAACCCCCATGGATACCGAGGAACAACTGTATTTCAGTAGCCTCACTGGTCTACCTGCTCCCTCCCTCACCAGTCTTCAGGTTATTCCAACTCAGCAGCCAGAATGATCCCGTTAAAACAAGAGTTAGCTATATCACTCTTCTCTTCAAAACCCTCCAGTGGCTGCACACTTCACTCTGAGTAAAAGCCAACATCTTTATAATGGCCTACAAGCCTCCAGGCGACCTGGCCACGCGACGCATCTCTGACCTCACCGCCTGCCTGCTCACTTTGCTCCAGCCACGCTGGCCTCTCTGCTATTTCCTTTACTCCTATCTCAAAGCCTCTGAACTTGCTCCCGCCTCTGCCCGGAACACTCTTCCCACAGATATCCTCAATGCCTGCTCCCTCACCTTTCTCAGGTCTTTTATTCAAATGTCATCCTATCAGTAAGACTTTCTCTGGCCACCTTTCTAAAATTGTAAAGGCCCCTCCTCACTTCACTTCTACCCTAAGCAATTATAGCCATTTGACATCTTACATAGTTTCCTTTTCTTTATTCTGTGTCTGCACCCTCTAGAATGTCAACTCCACGAGGCAGGTGTTTGTGTCTGTTCTGTTTCACTTGTGTATGCTCAGCCTCTGAAACGGTACCTGGAAATGGTGGGTGCTCCAATAATTGAAGGAGCCTCAACTAGATACCACTCAATCAATTGGCCACAATAAAAAAATTTTTTAAAAGCCTAACAGGGCTTCCCTGATGGCGCAGTGGTTGAGAGTCCGCCTGCCAATGCAGGGGACACGGGTTCGTACCCCGGTCCAGGAAGATCCCACATGCCGCGGAGCAGTTAGGCCCGTGAGCCATGGCCGCTGAGCCTGTGCATCCGGAGCCTGTGCTCCGCAACAGGAGAGGCCACAACAGTGAGAGGTCCGCATACCGCAAAAAAAAAAAAAAAAAAATGTCTAACAGTGCTACATATTGGCAAAGACAACGGACCCTAGGAAGTTCAGCTCATCTCCTCTTTGGAGAGCATTTTGGCAATATCTAGGAAAGTTTATGATGCGCATGTCTATGATGTTTTTACTGGGTTGTATATTTATTAATACAAACAATGATAGTATACTAAAAAATCAGAATCATTCCAAGGAGTATGGTCAGTGATATTTTTTCTGGGTTGTATATGTATTTATACAAATAAGGACAGTATACTAAAAATCAGAATCATTCCAAGGAATATGGTCAGCCTATCTAGAGGACATTCTTAATATTTTATGATCACAGAATGAACTCCACTTCTCAAAAGTAATCCAATATAGCCTACCCCACCATAGAGGAAGAAAGCACGGAAGCTCTTCTCAGGCTTACGCTGTAGTGAAAAGAAAATGATAGATCAGCAGCAAACTGGGAAAGAAATGTAAGCACATATCAAGATGTGACAGTTGTGATCTCCCAAGAAACTAATCACCGATAAACAAACCACTTAAGAAATCAGTAAGCAAAGACAGACTACAAGAAAAATATACATATAAGACCCAAACCATGCCAGGCTTTTAGTTATACATAAAACGCTACAATAAATAACCAAAATCATAAGCCAATGTGCATAACTGTTGGATTAAACTAGCATTCTGAATTGCTTTCAAACATTTATGCAGTCTCTTTTATTGCCAGATACCGTCCTAGTAACTTGACTACACAACTGATTCAATTAAATCCACTGGTAGGCAGTCCACATGTTAATTTTATGCACTACTTCAATTTGCCCCCTAAATCTTTTAGTGGGACAGCTGGTAAAAATTGAAACTGATGAGCCCACATTTTATCCTTCTCCTATCTTGAAAAAAAGTGCTTATAAATCCATAACTGGCCAAAATGCAGGTAATGAGAGGGAAACACTCATCTGAGTGGCAAAAAGATGAGCTACCAGTCCCTGAACAACGAGTTGGATGCCATCATCCAAACAAGGGGGTTACGCTACGTGGCATAAACATAACGACCCCAGGCTGAATCTGCTCTCCTACTCAAATCTAATACTCTCTCCACTTACCTCTTCGTTTCCTACTCAAAGGGTTTATTCTATTAACTTGGAAGACAATTCATCACTTTATGATACTTAGTTTGGTGCAGACATTCAAAAATACAGGCAGATGAGAAAAAAGAAAGGCACAACTCAACAGCAACATAAAAGCTGGGGAGAAGAAGAAATTCAAAGCCAACTGTCTGAAAATATTACTTTCACTTTATTTCCATTTCTCATAGCTTCATCCTTTAAATTTTTTTTAACCTGGCAACTTTTTTGAGGTAATTGTAAATTCAGATAGTTATAAGAAATAATACAGCAAGATCTCCTACACGGTTGGCCCCGATGATAACATTTTGCACAACTATAGTATAATATCCCAACCAGGAATTGACATTTGACATAGATAGAATCCACTAATCTTATTCGGATTTCCCGTTTTATTTGCACTCACTTTTACGTGTGTGTATGTAAGAATTTGTGTGTCCACCACCACAATCAAGATATTGATCGGTACCAGCACTGCAAGGATCCTTCGTGTTGCCCTTTCATGAGCACATCCACCTCCCACCCACTCCCCATCCGTAACTCCTGAAAACCAAAAGTCTAGCCACCATTTTTCCTTTGAATTCTTATGCCACACGCTGGTAGGGAACAGCCCTCTATACAACCAGCTCTGGTCCATTTCCTGTTACTACTCTCAGGCTTCACACTGCTGTGCGTTGCTCAACGGAGTCAATCTTAAACAGCTGGTCAAAGAAGGGATGAGTGTCTCCCCTTGCTGACAGAGAAGACTGTCCAAAACCAACAAAGAAAGTATCAGTATTCAGACACATATGGCTACAATATGTGCCTACCCACTAATATGTACGTTCTTGAGTATAAAAGGAAAAAAGAATGTATATTCTAGAAACTTTGTAAACCTTTGTATAAACTTCAGTACTAATTCCTCTGAAATCAAAGAAAACACTTCTGTTTCTCAGCCTACCCAATTTAGAGGGGCATAGTTTAGCATTTTTCATTCCTATAAAGCCTTTTACCTTTCAACCAGGACTGAAGTCTTTCTACATCAGTACATGGAAACCCAGATTTCCATTTAAAGAAATGTCACTTTTTCCTTGCCAACCATTAGACACACTGTCCTTTACCTGGATTTAAAATCCAAAGAACAAACAATGAATTTCTAGTTATTAAAATGCTATTTAAAAAGGAACATAAATGCCTATGCAACTTTCATAGCACTAAGCAGTCCGCACGCAACTGGAATTCATACCTGCAGAGCTGAGGAGAACGCTGAAATCTGTCCCCCTCTGTGATTCTCCACTTTCATTATCGACCTCTTTTTCAGTATCTTGATATCGATCCCAGTTAGAAACTATCTTCCTTTTAGAATAATTTCCCTGTTCTTCATTCTCTTCTCCATAGGTCTCTGCATCACTGTCATCTTCGACCTGCAATCATTAGAGACAAATCGATAAGCAGGCAGTGGAAATCTTAACCTTAGTAGCCTTAGCAGTAAAAATTTTTAAAAACAAATGAAAACAAAAAAAAGTACATAGGTATAAAGAGCACATCTTATAAACCAAGCTTTATGCAAGTATTAAATAATATTTCAAGAGAACCCCACTACATCAGAATGTACTTTCAGTGTAAACTCTTCATTTAGCTGTGCAAAGGAAATCTGATGAGATCCTACCTAAAATCTGTGTAACTGAATCACTGAAGTCTACCCCCAATGTAATCCTATTTCAAGAGTTGTTTCTTCCTACTGAAATAGTCAAGGCTGTAAGAGTCTTAAATTCAAAAGACTTTAGGATGGAAATTAGTTCTTCCAGTTTACAGATTTTACAAACACATTCCGTAAGTATATTTTATAAGCTTTAAATGGGAACCTACTCAGATGCATTCCAGAGAACAGTTTCCAGACTTGGGCATTAAAATGTTAAGACAGCATGCAGAAAAATGCAGAATGTGAGAAATTACAAAAGATAAAGGGTCTAGTTTCTTCAACAAATAAATTGCAAGGAAAAAAAATGATGGGGGAGGAGGGAGAAACCTATAGATTAAAAGAGCTTAATAACACACCATTGTAAAGCAATTATACTCCAATAAAAATGTTTAAAAAAAAAAGCTTAGGGCTTCCCTGGTGGCGCAGTGGTTGAGAATCTGCCTGCCAATGCAGGGGGCACGGGTTCGAGCCCTGGTCTGGGAAGATCCCCCATGCCGCGGAGCAACTGGGCCCGTGAGCCACAATTACTGAGCCTGCACATCTGGAGCCTGTGCTCCGCAACGAGAGAGGCGGTGATAGTGAGAGGCCCGCGCACCGCGATGAAGAGTGGCCCCCGCTTGCCACAACTAGAGAAAGCCCTCGCACAAAAACGAAGACCCAACACAGCGATAAATAAATAAATAAAGCAAACTGTCAACAAGTAAAAATAAATAAACACTAAAAAAAAAAAAGCTTAATGGACACGTAACCATTGTAATGTTGGGAACTTATCTGTACTCTGATTCAAACACTATAACTAGAGAAAATCACTTATAAGACTATTGAAGAAATGTGAACAAGACATTTTCTTATATTAAGGAAATATTGTTATTTTATTTACTTATTGTTTGGTGTGATACCATTATTTTTTTAATGTTTTTATCTTTTAGAAATAAATATTGAACTATTTATGGATGCAAAGATATGACATGTGGGTTTGCTTCAAAATAATAGGTGGAGAGGAATTGTGGGTAGAGATGAAATAAACGGCATAACTGATCATTTCTGAAGCTGGATGATGAGTACATGGAAATTCATTATATTATTCTATTTTAATATGTGTTTGAAATTTTCCATAATAAAAGATTAAATTTTAGGGGCTTCCCTGGTGGCACAGTGGTTGAGAGTCCGCCTGCCGATGCAGGGGACAGGGGTTCGTGCCCCGGTCCGGGAAGATCCCACATGCCGCAGAGCGGCTGGGCCCGTGAGCCATGGCCCCTGAGCCTGCGCGTCCGGAGCCTGTGCTCCGCAATGGGAGAAGCCACAACAGTGAGAGGCCCGCGTACCGAAAAAAAAAAAAAAAGATTAAATTTTTAAAAAGCTGTATATAGAATCTAAAGATACAATTCAAAGGAGTATCCCAAAGATTATAAAATCCTTACCAAGAAAAGAATTTGTGAAATATATTAAAATAATCCATCTGTACAGGATGAGTTAGACTTTTTTAAAGTAAGTTTTTAATAACACAGAAACAGGCGTGTACATTGCAGAAAATTAGGAGGGAAAGACAAGTAAAAGTATTAAAACCCCACATTCCCATCACCTGGGAGTACCATTACTAACACCTTAAGTGTATATACTTCCAGATCTTTTACTATATAAATATTTATATATACTTTTTCTTGGTCACCAGAGTTATTCTCCACTTCTGCATTTCAGTAAATTTCATTTCACGTAACATCCAGACTATTTCCAAATTTCCCTAACTGACCAAAAAAATTTCCTTTACAGTTGGTTTGTCTAAGCCAGTATCCAATTCAAGATCATGCGTTGTATCTCAGTGCTTGTCCCTTAAGTCTCTTTGAATCTAGTACAACCTCTATTTTTATGACATTGATTTATTGAAGAGACCAGTACAGGTAGAATGCAAAAGGACCCATCTTCTGTCTGGCTGATTCCTTGTGGTGTTAGTATATTAGTTTACAGGAAATAGTGGATAAAAAATTTTTTTTAATCTAAACACCCAATACAGTCAGGTATTTTTTGGCTAAAATACATCACAGATGGTGCTCTGAACCTTATATTACATCACATCAAATGACAGCTGATAAATGGCTAAGCCAACATAAGTAAAGCTGAGATTAACCAATGAATTTGGATGATGAAGCCTGATCCACCCACTGTATGGATATGTTTTCCCTGTTACATCTAGGAAATTGTCTGTGTAGTGTTATTTTGGTCCACTACAAATTTCTAGTTCCCCAATCAACCATTCACGTAACAAATTTAACAGTAGGCAACAGTCCTCACCTGAATCAAATTTCGTAAGTTTTCATGAAACAATGGAGTAACTGACCTTTCACAATCACTTTCAGCACTCAAATATCATCATAAACCTCCTTGACAGCACACAAAAAAATGGCAATCCACATTATATTCTAGAAATTGCAGACACTGCCTGAAACCTAGAGGTTTCCTACCATTCCTGCAAGTTTCTCAGAACCATAAGATGCTGGCAGATTAAAGGTATGTGACTGAATGATACCTGCTATATAAGTAACAAATACCAGGAACATTCCAAAGAAAATAGCTTCCCAACTGATGAGAATTTGGGGAATAGAACTACAGCTGAAAAATACTTGCAGGGTTTAATTTGAGAAAATCCAATATTCTTTTGCTGACCCACTGGGTGAACAGAGTTCAGAGAGTCTTCTCCAGTTAGTAAAAAACTTTGAACACAGATATAGCCATAGCAAAAATGTAACCCTGAGCAAAATAATTAGCTTGATGTGAAAGGATTATGATCTGAAACACCCAAGGAAGTATTAACACAGAAATAACCACTGAAATGGAAGACTGGAGACCTAGATAGAATTAATGACCCTGCCATCACCTCATTTAATATTTACAGAGTGTTTATAATAGGCTGGGCCTCACACAGCTGAATGACTCACTAATTCCCAAATTAGAAGAATCACTGAACAAGAATCTCATTACCTCCACCCAACAGTGGAGACAAGAAAAGTCGTCATTAGCCTCCATCACAAGAGGGTAGTAAAAGTA
Source organism: Tursiops truncatus (assembly GCF_011762595.2). Classification (NCBI taxonomy): domain Eukaryota; kingdom Metazoa; phylum Chordata; class Mammalia; order Artiodactyla; family Delphinidae; genus Tursiops; species Tursiops truncatus. The sequence continues at coordinate 76,467,999 of NC_047035.1, read as the reverse complement.
ATAAAGTTTAGAATACATTTGATGTAACTTAGAGAAAGGTGTATCTTAAAAACTCCTAGAGATTTTATGTTTGGTTCATCTGGCAAAAATCTGGGACAAAAAATAAAATATGCATAGTCCCATGATGGAGAGAAAGAACAGAACAAATAAGAAAATACTGATGAAAGCAATGTGAAAACTAAATAGGAAGGCATCATTATTATGTTAACCTCATCATTATGAAATAAGTCTGGTGTATACTGTGAACTATAAGTCACTGATGAAAGAAATCGACAGTACAAATAAATGGAAAGCTAGTTCCTGTTTACAGATTAGAAGAATTAATAGTTAAAATGTCCATACTACCCAAAGCAATCTACAGATTCAGTGCAATCCCTATCAAAATTCCAATGGCATTTTTCACAGAAATAGGACAAACAATCCTAAAATTCGTAAGGGAACACAAAAGACCCCAAATAGCTAAAGCAATCTTGAAAAAGAAGAACAAAGCTAGAGGCATAACACTTCCTGATTTCAAACTATATTACAAAGCTATACCAATTAAAACAGTATGGTATTGGCATAAAAACAGACACATAGCTCAATGGAACAGTATAGAGAGCCCAGAAATAATCCCATGCATATATGGTCAAGTAATTTATGACAAAGGAGCTAAGAATATACAATGGGGAAAAAAACAATCTCTTCTTTAAATGGTGATGGGAAAACTGGAGAGCCACGTTCAAAAGAATGAAACTGGGCCCTTATCTTACCCCATACACAAAAATTAACTCAAAATGGATTAAAGACTTGAATGTAATACCTGAAACCATAAAACTCCTGGAAGAAACATAGGTGATAAATTCCTTGACATAGGTCTTGGGAATGAGGTTTTGGATTCGACAACAAAAGTAAAAATAAACAAGTGGGACTACATCAAACTAAAAAGCTTCTGCGCAGCAAGGGAAACTACCAACAAAATGAAAAGGCAACCTACAGAATGGGAGAAATATTTGCAAATCATATCTGATACAGCCTCTCTTCCAATAACTGATTTTAAAAGCAACTGTACAAAACAATATGTGCACAATTATATTTCTATACGTTATAGACCCAACAATACATTTGCCAATAACAGCAAAAAGGATGTGAGTGGGAGCAAAACTGTATTAGTCTAAGGAAATAACTCTATATGGGGAATACACAAAAACAAATGAAAAAGACTAGAAATAGGAAATAAGAAGGCTCTTGTAACAAAAGCCATAAATATATGCTTACTCTTCTTTCTTCTCTCATATTCTTTAAAAGATATAAAATTATATAAGGCAATAATTATAACAATGTGTTACTGGTTTTGTAACATGGATGTAATATGTATAACAACAATGCCACAAGAAGGGGAAATGGGGACTAGAGTGTATTGGAGTAATGTTTCTATATCTCATTGGAATTAACTTATCTGATGCAGATTCTAATAAATTAAAAGGTATATGGTAAGCCCTAGAGCAACCATTAAGGAAATAACTACAAAAAAGTGAAAAAAATCATTAAAGGAATTAAAATGTTACATTAGAAGTATTCACTTGGTGCAAAAGAAAGCAGTAAAGGAGGAACAGAGGAATGATATACATGAGACATGTGGAAAACAGAAAGTAAAATGCAGATACAAATATCCAACTGTATCAGTAATAACATTAAATATGAACAGATTAAATGAAACAATTCAATCAAAAAGGCAGAGACTAGCAGAATAGATTTTTTAAAATCCAACTATATGCTGTCTACACTAGACATGTTAGATTCAAAGATAAAAATATCATTAAAATGAAGTAAGAGGATGGAAAAAGATATTCTATGCAAAACAGTTCGCCAAAGAGATCTAGAGTGGCTACACAAATATGAGACAAAACAGACTTCAAGGCAAAACTGTCATAAGAGACAAAAAAGGACACTATACAAGGAGAAAAGGGGTCAATCTATCAGAAAGATAACAACTGTAAACACTTAAACATATGTTCCTAAAGATCCCCGTAATGTATGAAGCAAAAACTGACAGAATTGAAGGGAAAAATAGTTCAACAATATTTGGAAACTTCAACACCTCATTTTTGATAATGGCTAGAGCAACTAGACAAAAGGTACCAATACACACAGCAGAACAAATAAAAATGTTTACTCACTGAAGCTGTAGTCCTATTTAACTTACGACAATAATTTACATTAACTTGCAATCAGCTTAATTTAACTGGCCAGCCTATGAACATCATGTTTGGGCAACATTATTTTTTAAATATCCTCTTACCTTTTCTTTCAAAAAAGCAACAGTCTTTAAAGATTATGTTTATCATTAAGAGCTTGCAGATAAGCCAGTAAAATCTAGGAAGTTACTAATACATAACAGCTAGACAACAGATCCTAATTAAAGCCTTTTATCCTCAGGAACCTAGCTTTTGAAGGTCCCTGTTCTACTTTCTTCTGGAGTAAATGGGTGTAGAAAAAGCTTTCCTGCTTTGAACCTAATAAGGAGGTTGAAAATAGTCAATCACACATTTTTCAACAAACTCGTATGTTTCTCACAAAATGTAATTATACCACAGAAGCGAACAGGTGGGATAGAAAAATATGAAAGAACACTTTTAAGGAAACCCTCCTACAGAAAGTAACTGGAAACTGATTTCAGTAATTAAGTAATAATGTCAAATATATCCAACCAAAAATGTTACACTGTGTATAATTTGAAAATTATATTAATTCATCCTACTATAAAATTTTTAAATGTTATCAAGCTTTAAAATATATCATTAGTTAATAATCTAGTTGCCAACTTTTATATTTTTAACCCTATTAAGGTTATTTTTTTCTCACATAATCATTTGGACCCTAAGCAGCAACTGATACGTCACTATTTTTTATTGAAGTGTAGTTGATTTACAATGTTGTGTTAGTTTCAGATGTACAGCAAAGTGATTTAGTTACACCTACATATTTATCTACTTTTTTCAGATTCTTTTCCCTGATAGGTTATTACAAAATACTGAGTATAGTTCCCTGTGCTATAGTTCCCTGATAGGTTATTACAAAATACTGAGTATAGTTCCCAAGGGCCAAGTAGGCCCTTGTTGGGCATCACTATTTTTTTTAATTATGCTTTTAATAAAAAAAAATTCACACGCCATCATGGTTAAAGAGTTCAATGACAGCTTTCGGTATTAGAAAAGTGTGCTAGCAAAAATAACTTTTATATATCATTTCAAGAAGCTAAATTTTAATAAATGATTGAATAAAAAATATAGTATATACCTAGTATACAGGTATACTAAGAAGGACATTTCCATTTGTCATTGTGTATTAAATAAAATACACATTACAGCATGATCATACTTGAAAAAATTAGTAAATGCAATATATGGCATATATATATAAATTATCTATTGAGCCCAGAACAACGTACGGAGTATTTGAGCTCCAAAATACTGTGGCCATTAAGGATGGGAAAAAAAGTGATCCAGACTGTATTCACATTCAATTTGTATTCAATTTGCTTGTTTCTCTAGCAAGAGAATTATGTACAGCCTCTTTTCTTGTCCCTCCTTGTGATCAGTATACGGGAAAGAAGAGAGGGTGGAGGCATCTGAGAACAGAGAAAATGGTAACCCAACCCTCAAAGCAGCTGTTCAGTGACACTTCTCCACAGGCCCGCTCACTCACCCCAGTCATTATATCTTTCTTTCTCAAGTCTTTCTTTCTCACCTGTGTTATTGTTTCAGCACATTGCCTAAAAACAGGAGGCATAGAAAGCCAATTACCATTTGCTGGCAGCCCACCTAAGACCCTGAGAGTTTACTGCTTCCATGATTTAAGGGCAGTCTGGGAAATTAGACTGCAGTAACTTTCATTGGGCCAACTGGTAATTTTATTTTTTTCAAATTTTAAAATAATAGCTTTATTGATGTATAATTCACATACCATGCAATTCACCCATTTAGAGTATGTAATTCAATAGTCTTTAGTATATTCACAACATTGTGTAACAATCACCACAATCAATTTTAGGACATTTTCATTACCCCAAAAAGTCTGTACCCATTAACAGTCACTCTCCATTTTCTAGAAAGCCCTAGAAAACCACTAATATACTTTCTGTCGCTATAGATGTGCTTATTCTGGACATTTCCTATAAATGAAGTCACTTCTATGACTGAATTCTTTCACTTAGCATAATGTTCTCAAGGCTCGTCCATGTTGTAGTGTGTGTCAGTACTTCATTCCTTTTACTGTTGAATAATATTCCATTGTATGTATAGACCACATTTTATTTATCCATTCGTTCCAACTGGTGATTTTAAACTCTACTTTGTGTTTGTCCTTTTATAGAGTCCTTATGGAAAGGAGGGTGGGAGTGGCAACAGAACGAATCAGTTTCACTTTATCTGCTTTACATCTTGAGCTCCATGTAAGAATTCAGGCTTAAAAAGGTTGAAACACTACCAAATTAATCCACCTTGTAAGTCCCAACTCCCAGGTAAAATTCTACGAAGTAACATCAACAATTTTTCCGGTAGAGAAGGCACTAAATGCAACTATAAGGGAGACAATTTGCTTCTTGCTGTGGTTATGCTCTAAGTCACACAAATTAACCAGAAAAGCAACTAAGAGGCCTTCAAGTAAGAACCCTGCTTTACCAAAACATTTGACTAAAAGGTTTTACATACACAAAAATAATCAACCTTCGTACAAAGAGTGCATGTAGACCAAGCATCCCTGGGTAAAGCTCAGTGTACAAAACATATTCCCCTCTATCACAGCCATTGACAGTTTACTCTTCCTAAGAAGGCAAATGGTACTTCAGGTGCACCTGCCTCTGTCCCATCGTCCCAGGGATTACACTGCATGGGCTTAACACTGGAAATCAGATTTTCTTTTTCTTAGATCGAAGTAGAGTGATGTACAATATTATAAAATTTAAGGTGTACAACACAGTGATTCACAATTTTTAAAGGCTATATCCATTTATAGTTATTATAAAATATTGGCTATATTCCCTGTGCTGTATAACATATCCTTGTTTGTAGCTTATTTAATACACAGTGGTTTGTACCTCTTAAACCCCTACCTCTATCTTGCCCCTCTCCTCTTCCCCCTCCCCACTAGTGTGTTCTCTATAGGCCAGATTTTCTTTCAACTCTGTCTCAGTTAAATTTTCATCTCACTTCTCTACCAGCACAGGGTTGGTTTCCTTAGTTACTGAGGTTTTAATGTCATCACCTTTCATTTTCAAGAAAAATCACAGACCACTAAATAGCTGTTGTTTATCTGGCCAACTTTAAGACACTCCCCAAACCCTCAAAACACCAGAGAGAACTTAATTAAATTAGTAATTATCAAGCTAAAGGGAACCTGGGTAGCCCTGGTCCACCCTCTGCCCTCAAGCAAGATCATGTAGAAATCACATTGGGCCAGTCTACCTGGGTCTATGATTATGTTCTCTACCTAAATTAATCATATTTCTTCCTTCATAATGACAAAGTTATGATTCCTTAATCATTATCACTGATTGTTCTACATCTCTTAAATTCCCCATGACCATTTTTCGTGGTTATAATCAAAATGGACTTGGTAGATGTGGTTTGACCACTGCCACCCTCTCCCCACCGGAAATTTTGAAAATTAAAATTAAAATAGTCATCTTCAGAGTTCCATACCAAGACACATTTTTTCTTTAAATACAAGCCTAAGTGGCACTTTCCTTTCCCTCTGTCTATCTTACAATATATCTGAAGAGGGCTGCTGTTGTTCCTTGCACCACTCGTTTGCGAGTGTTCCTTCAACAAGCATTTCTTGAGTAGTTGCTGAGTGCCAAGCACCAGCTCAGGCACTGGGAATATAAAAAACAAGACAAGGTCCCTAGCCTTAAGAACCGCTGTTCTGTGGGGAAATCAGAGAAGCAAACATACACTTAAAGCAGTGTGATATGTGCTTTGAAAAAAAACCTAAGACGCTATGGGAGCAAGAGAGCATCAGAAATGGAGGAAGGAGAGGGATGGGGGACGTTTGCAGGAACAGTCTTGCACTTCAGGGAAGGCAAGAAGGTTGAGGGAATGGTATACTTCGGCTCTAGCTGTGAACACATGGCCTGAGATTAGTCTAGTAAAGGAAACAGCTGCTATCTCCTGCTGGAAGGCGGTCCCCAGGTTCAAGGAGAATTAGCAAAAAACATGCTTCTAACTATGGGATGAGAGCTGTTCAAAGCACAGCCCAGGGAGGTCAACCATGGGAAAGGGTAAAAAAGAAAAACATGTTTGAGGATTCGAGGAAGATGGTAGCAGTAGTAGCAGTTTTTTAGTCTTCCCAAATCTCCTCATAAAGTCCACACAGAACCACGAGGACAGAAAAATCAAAAATACACAGAAAACATCCACAAAAACCTAGGTGGCAAGGTACGGCCACAAAGTGACAGAGATGAACAGGGAGAAACCAATCACCAGCAGTCACAAGCCCCACATGTACCAGCACCTGTGAGAGGAAGCAAAGAGAGCAATGGAGCACCTAGGAGACCTGAGCATCCCAAAATAAACAACAGGTGCTCACCAGAAGAGGTCCGTGGAGAGCAGCGGCTAAGAATCTTGGGTCGTTTGTATTCCAGTAGTGGGTGTGTACAAGGCGTTCACAGGAAAGCCTGAAGGGGCTGAGTAAGCCAGGGCCTTATGAACTCTCAAAAGTAACAGGGCAAACAAAGCTCCTTTGCAGGACAAGACTCCACTCTGGAGAAACTGCTGGATGTAGGGGCACAGCTGAGCAGAACAGGGGAGGGAGGGAGGGAGGGAAAAGAAGGGCCAGGTTTGGGGGTAGGGGTGGTGAGGACGCAGGGATATACCAGATGTGAGATGTCTATATCTATATCTATATATATATATTTTTTTTTTTTTTTTTTTTTGCTGTACCCGGGCCTCTCACTGTTGCGGCCTCTCCCGTTGTGGAGCACAGGCTCCAGACGCGCAGGCTCAGCGGCCATGGCTCACGGGCCCAGCCACTCTGTGGCATGTGGGATCTTCCCGGACCGGGGCACGAACCCATGTCCCCTGCATCGGCAGGCAGACTCTCAACCACTGCGCCACCAGGGAAGCCCAAGATGTCCATATTTTTACACTACAAAATAACAGAAGAGGGGGCTCCAGAGACATGAAATCTGAAAAGCCAACCTTAAGTGTGTCTCCCTTTTAAAAGTTCCGGAAACTGCTTTCACATGAAAATCAGGAACAACCGAGGATCATGATCAAATCCCATACAAAGTTGTTATTGTAAAGGACAAACATACTAAGGATAAGCGCATTTTTACAATAAATCCCACACAGCATCCAGAAATGTTTTATCGTAATACAATTTCACTGTTTTAAGTATGTAACTAGAAATTCTACCGAGTCTTTTGGGGCAAAGGATAAAAAAGAACAGCTGTCCAGTCTCAGTGTTGCTCAGAGATGTCAATACATGATAAGAAAAAAAAAAGTGAGGCGGAAAGAATCTGAGAACAGAGAAAAAAGGTAAAACAACCCATGAAGCAACTGTTAATGACTCGGCTCATGGGGCCCTTCATGCCATCCCTTTCCTTCTCCAGGTTATCTCTTTCTCATTGGTGTTATTTTGGTTCAGAGTCTGATAAAAATGAGGTATGAAAAACTGATTACCATTTGTTAGCAGAATCAAGAAGCTGGGGCCATACCGCTCATCTCCATTCCTAGCTCCTCAGAGGCTCTGCACCTTTCCTTCAAATGATACACCCCAGATCTGAACAGTAACCACTATGCGAACACAAAATGGGGCGAAATTTTCTACTTCCTAGGTTCCTTATCAGAATGAAGTTCCCAGCACTATCGGATCAGCACAACAGATTGTTTCAAAATTACCTAATAAACGTTATATTAAAGATAGCTTCTGAGATGGACTCTGATGGGTATCTGTCTCACACGGTCACATTTCCTTGTTACTTCCTTCTTTGCATGGGGCAGTCTCTTTGCTCACAAGCTGCCCCCTTTCTTTCATATTACACTTTAGTCAAAAGTTATCTCAAGCACTATTTATCTCCAGAGCCGCAAAATGAAACTGCATCTCTTCTAAAATATTTCTACCAGTTTTTGGTCCAGCTAACAAACTTTTCTCCATCAAACTTGTGAACCCACTGTGAGCTAAACCCAAGTGTCTCTGGGTGCTTGTGCGCTAGAGTCCGGGAGAATGAAGAAACAGTTTAAATACTTAGTGAATACCCTCCTCTGGTGAGCACAGGTATTGAGACAAAAGCAAGGCTTTTGTCTTCTTTACGTTCAGAGTTCTGAACCACTGTCTTATAAATAATCTCTTGGGCTTATCAAAATATTGTGTATGATTTGCCAAGTGTCTCTTCACCAACTACGCACACACCCACCCATCCCAAATTCACCCACAGTCCACCTGTTAACAATTCATCACAGAGCCTAGAATGGAGTGCTACACTCTCCCTACGAAATGAGACAAAGTAACCGCCTCTACCTGCCTTTTAAACAGCGTGGAGATCTCATCCTTGTTTCAGTAATGCTAAGCGGCTTCCTCAAAGAAGTTAGCTATTTTGAAACATTTATCACTTAATTTTTCATACAATGTCCCTGTTATCACGTAGCTATTAATTCTAATAAGATGCCAATTACCAAGGTAAGTGATTTCAGTAAGCCTTATTCAGAGATTCTGAAAGGATTGAAAACTGTTACCTGGCAACCATTTATTCCAGCAGCACTTAGAAGAAGCACAAAGTCATATACAGTTCTTTTGTATGCTGCTGTACTTTATCCTGTGCACATAAGAGTCAATAAATTTATTTTTTTAATGAAGTCATCTACCCTTTTCCATGCCTCAAAACACGTTTTACTACTAGATAATGTCATTTTCTACCTTTAGAACAGAATTTCTTACCAATACCTTTACAAACTTGTTCCACAATAATCAACCCAAGGAGACAAATTGAAAATTTGGTTGAAATAACAGTATTTCTCTTAAAGGATCTTTGTAGATCATCTGGTTTAAGCCCCAAGGCTTTGGAGATGAGATGAGGTTCAGAAAAGAACTTGCCCAAGGTCTTACTGGCAGAGGCAGAATGACAATCTGCCTGAGATGCAATTTAGTGCTTTTGCAAATATGTCTCTTCACTGAGCAAAATCTTAGTGAAACAAATCATTCTAATGTTTTTAGTCTTTTAGTTTCTAAAGCTTTTGTGAAGGTCCTGCTCAAAACTCCTAACTACCAACAGAGAAAAATAATGAGACTGTTTAACGGGCAGAAGAGATGTAACCAGCCAGAGACTGATAGTTCAAGAATCATCTTCTGATGTGTGAAACTACCTTCCCTACATCAATAACATGAAGAAAAATATGCAATTAAACAGGGGAGTTGATGAGCTTTTGCAAAAATTGTCGAAACTAAAATAGAAGATGATGTCAATGGGTGACAAACTGATAAAATGTGGGAAAAAGGAAACAATAAGCAAATAGGTGTGATTTACATCTTATACAATCTATATTAATTAAAGGACGAATGCTACCATCTGGTAGAACACACTTCACACCACCTCACAACTCAGTCAAGTGGACTGCAATTTTCACTGCACTTTCCTTAGTGACTGATCTAAGTTACAGCTGTGCAGCTAGAAACTTGTGGGCCTTCATACAAGTTCTGCACATCACCTCATTTAGATCCCTTGACTGAATTACAGTCTTACTCTCCTTGTGGCAAAAACCTATAAGCTTAACCTATAAATTTAACCTATAGGTCAAATTTCTGAAGACAACAGCTACCCTTTTTAGCTGTTCTCCCTTTAAAGACAAGGGCTAAACCCAGGCCCTACCCAGTGAAAGCTGTTGAATTTGCCCTTTCACATGAAAGAACAAACGGACCTAAGAGAATTCTCTTCCTGTTAAGTCCCTACCTTACGTGATGTGGGGCAGCCCATGCACACACTGACCGAATGAGGAGGAATGAATCACTCGACCAATCATTGGAAAAGTGTTTCTTTGTGCATGTATTTTATCTGACACATAATTTAACATATGCTTCCACGGTCTCTCGCTTTCTACCATTTGAAGTGCCTCTTTTGAATTCATCCCCCTATTCAGTTCTTCCCTGATGAATAGAATCTGTACAAAATGCATATCATTTCTCTTTTGTGGGCTGGCTGATTTTTTTTTTTAACACTAAAATCTTTTATCTTCAAGAGCACTTACACATGACAACATTAGTCTGAAGAGAAAAGGACTGGGACACTTGGAGCACTCTTGTCAGTCGGCTCCCTTAACATCCATAAAAATCGGATGACAACTTCTACAAACATCGTATTTAGAGATTTCAAGGGCAAATATTTTGTAGATGGCATTGTTTGCAATGAAGACAAACGCCTGCGTTAAACGCAAGCCTTACGTTTGCCCCATAATGCGTGACATTTGCAAGGAGCTCAAGCCGCCACGCTCTTCTTTTCGGGCTGAACTGCCTTCTCTGTTCCTCTGCCATCAACAGAATGACATCATGGCTACATGTCAGCAAAAACTCTTTCCTTCCCATCCGCACCACTTTAACCAAAATTGAGAAATGAGAAAAAGAAAATGCACTTTCCGGAGGCAGAAAGGTTCGCAAGACAATTTCCCCTGTGAAAGGACAGAAGACTATAATCAGCATTTCCCTTCTGCAGCTCTTTTCAAGTGTGACCTTTAGGAAGCTCTTCCAACATTAGGGAGGAAAAAACTTTAATTAAAAGAAAGGGCAGCAAAGACACATAAGGAAGGGAGAGAGCTTTTCACCTTGCATTAGAGAAAGGTGGATTTTCTCAAAGCCCTCAATCCACAAGGACAAAACGCAAATCTCAGGACCAGGATTATGAAGTGCACACAAGCCAAGGGCCTTGAAGCTGGGCCACGGAACAGCGAGCCTGAATAATCGCGTGTCGGCAAAATTCCCTTGGAGTTAGCGATACTGACGTGACGTGTGCCTCATCTTCTGTGTAAGCGTGAGACTATCTCCGCTTCATAGAAATGTAAAGCAACACTTAATTCCACCTTCTCTAGACCCCCACCCACAGTGTCCAAATACTCTTTTGTGGAGGAAGCACAAATTAAACTCGTAGTATTGCTTTCCTCTAACGCGGCAGCCTGTGAGTTTAAAATCGTAATCGAAACTCTCAAGAGGAATAAATATGAAAAAGCTACTGCCTATTAGAACATGAGCTCTAGGCTTGGCAGAAGGAAAATGCTGTATCTTTCCATAATATGCTCAGCACAAAAAGTGTCCCCAAATAGTGTCCCCACCGGATGTCTAAAAAGGCAAACACTGACTAGATTAAAAAAACTTGAAATTCAAAGCCCTTCCCTGAGAGTAACACACTGTCATTATCACAATTTTGACAAGAGGAGAAGAAAAGAAAATGTCTGGAGTGTGACTTGTCATTAAGATAGCACAGGGAGATCGGCTCGGTGCTTTGTGACCACCTAGAGGGGTGAGATAGGGAGGGTGGGAGGGAGATGCAAGAGAAAGGGGATATGGGGATATATGTATAGGTACAGCTGATTCACTTTGTGATACAGCAGAAACTAACACACCATTGTAAAGCAATTATACTGCAATAAAGATGTTAAAAAAAAAAAGATAGTTCTGAACAGGCCACCTCAGAGACAACCCTAGAGGACAGAAGCAACAGGAAGAAGGCCCTGGGTCTGTCCCAAAGAAAATGTCACAATCACCAGCAAGATAAACCTTGCCTCCTTCTGCACACAATCCCGAGACCAGCCTTCAGGCATTATTCACAGCAATTCACTGCACTAAACGTTAAAAAGAAAAAGGGAAATTCCTCTCATTGTTTCTAATGGTCCTGAAGCCACTCAAAAAGCAGTAAGATCCAGAGTGGTAGATTTCGTTAGCTGAGGCACACAATTCACTTAAAAAGACATCACAGGTTTACAGGTCTACTAAACAGACATGCTCTTCTCTCACCACTGAAGAGGGCTGATGACTTACCTCAAAGCCAAAGTATATCATGTGAAAAATAATAGCCCTCTCGGTCTGGAATACTTACCTTTTTAGGATCTGCTAAAAATTATAACTAGATAATCCCCAATAATTATTTTATCAATTTCCATATAGTAAAATACAAAGTACTGTGAGCTTAGACAAATGGAATCAATATAACCACCACCACGATCAAGATACAGAACAATCCCATCATCCCAAAGTTTCCCTTCATACCACCCTCCAAGCTTCTTTCACTTAACCGAGTACATTAGTGGCAGATCCATCCATGTTGTTTTGAGTAACAGTGGTTCATTCCTTTTTACTGCCAAGTTGTAGACCATTGCGTGGATAGTTTGTGTCTCCATTCACCAGTTAAAGAATCTTTGGGTTGTTTCTGGCTTTTGGCAATTATGAAAAAAATGCTGCTATAAACATTCATGTCCAGAAAGTTTTCATTTCCTTGAGGTAAGTAAATACATACCTAAGAGTGGGACTGCAAGGTCATATGAAAAGCTTACGTTTAATTTGATAATAAAGTGCTAGGATTTGGTACTGTCAGGGTTTTTTTTAAGCCATTCTAATAGACATAAAGCGGTTTCTCATTGTGGTTTTACTTTGGATTTCCCTAATAACAAATGACGTCGACCACCTTGTGCTATTTGCCATCAATATATCTTCTTGGGTAAACCATCTGTTTAAAAATGGGGAAAAGATTTAAACAAATTGTTTACTTTCATACTGAGTTTTGAGAGCTCTATGTGTTTTCTGGCTACCGGTCCTTTGTTGGATATGTGATTTGAAAATATTTTCTCCCAAGTCTGTGGCTTGTCTTTTTTTAATAGAATTTATTCTTTAGAGCAATGTTAGGTTCACAGCAAAATTACATGGAAGGTACAGCAATTTCCCATATATTCCTATGTCGCTTTTTTTTTTTTTTCCTCAACAGTGTCCTTCCCAAAGCATAAGTTTTTAATTTTCAGGAAGTCCAACTTAGCAATTGTTTTCTTTGCGGATCATCTTTTTGGTGCTATACCTAAGAAATGTTTGCCTGATCCGAGGTCACGAACATTTCCTCCTATGGTTTCTTCTAAAAGAAGAATAGCTATCCTTCCATTCATGTCAAGATACTTTAACTCATGGAGGGAGCAGACTTATAATAACTGCTTGAAAGTCTCTGGCTCAGAATTCCATTATCTGGGCCATCTTGGGGTTGGCATTTATTGATTGTCTTCTGCCTCAAGAATTGGTCACATTTTGCTGGTATACTGTGAAATTTTAGATGTAGAATAACATTGTGAATATGAAGGTGTTTAGACTCTGGATCCCATTAAAAATCCTCCAGAGAATGTTACGGTTTTGTTTGTTCCATTTTATCAGGCAACCAATCTGGTTAGATCCAGACAGTAAGTTCTGTCTCATCTCCTGTGGGCAACAGTTCCCATGTCACTTCTCAAGGCTTTTGCTACTCTGCTACTTCCAGTCTGTCTCCCCGATGTGCAGCTCAGGGTGAGCCCCTGCCTTTGGACATTTCACACACAGAGAGGATCCCCTTCCAGCTCTTTCCTCTCTAGGATTCTCCCAATCCTCTGGCCCAAAGGTCGGGTTTCTCTTAGAGTTCTAGCCGCCCACATTGCCCCTCAGAGGGCAAAGCTGAAAGGGGGAAAAAAAGAAAGTGGAAAAAAAAAAGAAAGAGAAAAAAAAAAAAAACGGGGGCTTCCCTGGTGGCGCAGTGGTTGAGAGTCCGCCTGTCGATGCAGGGGACACGGGTTCGTGCCCCGGTCCGGCAAGATCCCACATGCCACGGAGCGGCTGGGCCCGTGAGCCATGGCTGCTGAGCCTGCGCGTCCGGAGCCTGTGCTCCGCAACGGGAGAGGCCACAACAGTGAGAGGTCCGCGTAGCGCAAAAAAAAAAAAAACAAAAACAACGGGCATTTTCCCATACTCTTTTGACTGCAGGAACCCATTTTCCTTGTCCTCTGGCCAGAAAAACAGACTTCTACACGTTTTAGCTGCTAGCAACACCAGCCAGCCTGACTCTCCAAAAAGTCTGGTGCTCCCCGACCCCGGCGCTCATCCCATGATTCAAAAGAAGGAGGGGACCCCCCACCCCATACTCCCCAACTTGCATTTTCCTAGTCTTCTGGTCAGAAAGATGGACTTTCTCTTGGTTTTTGGCTACCTCCGCGCCATGGCTGCAGCTCTGCTGAGAGCCTGCCTTTGGTTCAAGGCCAGAGAGAAAAGGAAAACGATGAGAAACTCGCCTCCCTGGTCCCCATACAGGTCGCTTACCCGGGTTTTCACTCCCTTCACCACGTGCCAGCTTTTCCTTGCTTTTCTGAGTCCTCGGGCAATCTGTCCATGGTGTTGAGCTGCACTCAGCAGAAGAAACAGGCCATAGTGGGCCAACTCCACCTTGGTCGTGTCTGCCCAGTGACTCCACCGTGGTTTGCTGAGGCAGCATCTCTCTCAGCCTCTCGGATTATGAGAGCTTCCACACACCTGAGTTGAGGGCCAGCCCATTTCTCACCTTCCATTTGATGGTATCGCCATTTTATTGACTCTTATGAAACCGTGATATTCGTGCACATTTCTTATTCTCCTCTTAGGTGTCACAATTTACCTAATACCCTCAAAAAACAAAAAAAGAAAGAAAGAAAGAAAACCAAAACTTCCTGACCTCTGGAACACTCTCCTCTTCCAGTCCCCACTCTGTAAGCCTCACCTCTTACCTTCCCTGCCACTCAAGCTGGGTTTAAGAGGCCAGGAGGGGGGGTAATTATTCATTGGAAACAGCTGCTCATCAGGTATGTTGCTAGAGACTAAAGAAAAGTAATCTACATACATTCCCCCTGTTAAGGGCATTGAAAGACAAAACACCTGTTGGAAACGGACAGATGCTTATTTCTTTGGCAGAGGCATTTAAACTCCTTCTGGCTCTTTTCACGGATGGCAAAATAGAGGACTATAATGCAGAGAGGAGCCCAGAGAGTGGAGTTGGTTTCAGAGTTACTACAGCTACACCCAGCCTCCCTTCACTACTTTCAGTTGTAATAGGAAAAGCATAAAGCTGCTAACAAAAAATAAATGTGAATATTTCCAGAATATTCTAATGCCATGCTTAAACACAAAACCCACTCTTTGCTCACATAACAATTATCTATTGAGAGCCTATACTATGCCAGGCACTGTTTGGTGTGCATGGAACATTCCCTGCCCTCCTGGAGCTGACATTCTACTGTAGGAGTCAACCAACCAACAGATAAATAGATAGACAGTGTTTGAATAAATATATGCATAAAACACTGTGCTTTCAGGTAGTGACAAATAAAACCCTACAAATATAAAGCAGGATAATGGCTTGGAGAAGGATGAGGGCACTATTTTACACAGAATCATCAGTGAAACATCTTCAGACAGAACATTTAAGCAGAGAACCAGATAAATGAGGGAGGAGGCCATGCTGGGATCTGGGGCAGAAAGGCAGAACATTCCAGGCCCTCAGGAGAGAACAATCCTGCCACATTCAAAAATCAGAAGTAAAGGGCTTCCCTGGTGGCGCAGTGGTTGAGAGTCCGCCTGCCGATGCAGGGGACATGGGTTCGTGGCCCGGTCCGGGAGGATCCCACATGCGGCGGAGCGGCTGGGCCCGTGAGCCATGGCCTCTGGGTCTGTGCGTCCGGAACCTGTGCTCCGCAACGGGAGAGGCCACAGCGGTGAGGGACCCGTGTACCGCAAAAATAAAAAAAAAAAATCAGAAGTAAAGCCAGTATCCCGGCTACACTGCATTGAACCTGGAGGAAAGAGTGAAGAAATGAGGCCTAAGAGGCTCACAGGAGTCAGAGAAGAGCATTATAGGGCAGGGTAAGGAATTCAGATTTCATTCTAAATGTGATGGGAAGGCAGATCCATAAAGACATGAAAAGTGCAAGGTGTAATCTGACCATCTCTCAGTCCTAACCAGAAAAATTACTTTCAAACTCAGAGCTAAATCTAACATTCAAATCCACTTCATGGTCAGTCTTCACAGATCAAGAAGCCAATACAAAGTCAAATCACAAAGTTAAAGATGAATAAAGCATAATTAACTCACCCCCCAAAAACACATTATTTATATTTCATAAGTAATATTCTCAAATGCCAAATTATTCCTTTTCTACTAAAAAACAAAACTGACATCATGGCTTTTTGTTAATAACAATATATCAATATTGGTTCGTTAATTGTAACAAATGTTCCATGCTAATGTGAGATGTTAATAACGGGAAAAACTAGGTATGGGATCTATGGGGACTCTCTATACTAGTCTCCCAATTTCTCTGTAAATCTAAACTCTTCTAAAAAGTCTATAAAGTCTATTTTAAAACTATATATATAGATATAGTCATATATAGTTATCTAGAGGTAATACATAGTTATACAGAGATATATAACATCTCCATATATTGATAAATATATAAAATCTCAGGGCAGGATATAATATGCTCTGAAACCACATACCAACAAAAGCAATCACCTTATCCTACTGCTATGAGTTATTTCAGTTGATACAACAATGAAACTGAAAATTAGCTTCAAATCAAGTAAGCAATTAAGATTGCAGATACTCACTTCTTTTGAACAAGCACTGTCCATACTCTACCTACCTCTTAAGTATATGGACATGTTTAGAAAATATGTTAGGCATGCTTACCTCTTTAAATAAGTTCACGATAGCAATAGCAAATAATTACTATTATGGGGGAAATGGAGCCGGTAATAAGAATAAAGCAAACCCTAGGCAGATTTTTAAGTCAAACAAAAGGGCAAATGTTATATCCCAGAGCCTAAAATACTCCAGAAGTCTGAAACAATGGCCCAGATATAGGCGAAGTACAGGTGTGACAAACCTTATTTAGCTCAAACACTTGGGGGATGCGGGGGTTATGTGAATATTTTAGAGGGGAAAAAACAAATATGTTTATTATCGACCGCAGAACAGACGAGGTTTGTTTCTCAAAAGAGGACATAGGTTTAAATAGTTGAAAAATAGACCATGAATCTTCCAATAAAAGACAGGCTGAAACACAAGAGCTCCAATAATTTTCCAAGCAAAGTTTTCTCATACTTTATTAAATATAACACTTTCTGCCTGTGATAGGCAGAAGAATCGTTCCCCAAAGATGCCCACATCCTAATCCCCTGAATCTGTGAATGTTAGGGTACACTGCAAAAGGGAATTAAGGTTGCTAACTAGTCCACTTTAAAGCAGGGAGACTGCCCTGGATTATACAGGTGGCCCACTGTAATCACAAGAATCCTTACAAATGGAAGAGGGAGGCAGAAAAAAGGAGAGAAAGGAAAAGAGATGTGACCACAGAAGTAAAGTGAGACAGACCCTACGTTGCTACCTTCGAAAACAGAGGAAGAAGCCAAGGGCCAACGAACGTTGGCCGCCTCTAGAAACTGGAAACATTCTCCCTGGAGCCTCCAGAAAGGAATGCAGCCCTGCAGACACCTTGATTTTAGCCCAGTGAAACCCACGTTGGGATTCCAGAACCATAAGATAATCAATTTGTATTGTCTTAAACCACTAAGCTTTACGGCAAGTTGTTACAGCAACAATAAAAAAAAAACAAATACGCCTCCTCTAAAAAGAACTCTCCTGCTTCAAGGAGAGAGCCCTTTTTAACCCAGTATCAGGGGGTGTCTTTACCACAGACGAGTGAAAGGGGGAAAAAATGTGTCATTCGCATGTGAAGTCAACAATCACAAATAAGAAAATCCGAAGATCAGTATCTAAAAGAATTGATATATGTAAGCTACAACAAAAAGCAGACTGGGCTATTCACGTCAGTAACAGTCTTAGTGGTCTTAGTTTGCATTAAATTTCCCATCAGTTTCTTAATCTATTTCATCTGAAGTCTTCACATTACCCACTATAAAAAATACCTATTTATTTATGGTTAGAAAGTTAGCCATCTGTATTAGCCATACAGACCACCCAAACAAATTACCACAGACCATGTGGCTTAAACAACAGAGATTTATTTCTCAGTTCTGAAGCCTAGAAAGTCCAAGATCAAGGTGCCAGCAGACGATGTCTAGTGAGGACCGGCTATCTAACTTGTAGATGGCTGCCTTCTCACTGTATCCTCACATGTCAAGGAGAGAGGGCTCTGGTCTCTCTGCCTTTCCCGACAAGAGCACCAGGTCTATCAGATTAGGGCCCCGCCCTTATGACCTCATTTAACATTTATCACCTCCTCACAAGCCCTATCTCCAAATACAGTCACCTGGGAATTAAGGCCTCAACATAGGAATTTGGGGGGAAACAGAAACATTCACTTCATAACATCATCAGTAATCATTATTTAGGTCAGAAAACAAAAAAGAAAGATATTTTGCCCAGAGAATATTCATTAGGGAAAACTATTAAGTCATATAAATTACCATAAACAAAAAGGAAAAAACTGGGAGTATAAAGCACTTCCAAATAGCATATTAATATACAACTTATATGAGTATGTTAATGAATATATATGTGTAGATACAGAGAGGGCCACATGCCGGTTGTGGGTGTTGACAGAACACAGACGGTCAGCTCCTGCACTAAAAAAGAAAGGTGCCCCTTTAATTTGTTCTTTTAAAATAAATGTGTATTTAAAGATATACCAGCTTTGGTAGTGGAGAAGTACAATGGCTGTGGCACCAAAAGTCACTATATATATATATAAACTGCAACTATCAACTCAGTTTCTACAATACAGAAAATGAAGGAAGTAGCATAAACGAAAGTCCATATATCAGAAGAGACTCAACGCAAAATAAAAGAACAACTCCCTAAGTTTGTTGTTTATTCCACAAAATTTATTCTCTAAGTTCTACCTTAACTCTAAGCCACTAATGCTGAAAAATCAATGAAACTATATTGAAATTTCACAAATATGATAATACATGCCAGATCTGGAGTTTATACTGCAAAAGTCCATTTCAGGCAACATTTTCATCTAGAAATACCTACGTTAAGGATAAAATATTAAGCAGCCTATTAAGCTTACACATTTGCTAATTATCCTTGCCTGAATTACCCTTGGCCATGACATACACACCAACAATCAGAGATAAAGCCCACACCCCCAAGAGATAAGAAACCCCCTCAGTAAAGAAGATTTTCTCCTACAACTTGTCTCTCTGATTCCCACTCTTTTTTCCTCTATGGGTAAGACGGTATGATTCTAACAAAACAAGGGGAGGAAGAACACAAAAGAGAATCGTGAGTGTACATCATTTCTCAGATCTCCAGTCTGGCTTGAAATGATATCAACAATCTAGGAAATAGAATTGAGAAGATTTATAATCACAGTGAAGAATTTGTTGCTGTTGCTGTTGTTTTAGTCTACTCAGCTAAGGTTTGAACCCACTCGGGTTTGCACGCATTCCGTGGTTGTTCAATCAATGACTAGGTATGAAATGAACGTTACTCCCATTTGGAAAAATGTTTCACTGCTTACCCCACCTGCTGTTCAAGGCTAAAACTGTACTTTGGCTGCTGGTTTCACGTCAGCTGCGAGCAGACACACGTTCTGTGCAGCAGACGATGCCTGGGAGTGGCCTGGAATTTTCTTTTCACTCCTGTTTTGGACAAGGGCACTGGAGTTCATACATCTAGTTCAACCTGCATTTGACAGATGGCTCAATTGTCCTTTATTTGATTAGGCCAAAGAGCACTTACACATTTGCTTTTCTCTCTACTATTCACTTATTTAAAAAAAAAAAATCCTTTTAACTTTTGTGAAGAGAAATGAAGCGTCACCATTTCACAGTCACTTGTAAGCAGTCTGCACTTCCAGAATGTGGACTTACAGAGCAAATCGGAATCTTACACGATTTTTTTTTAAGCTACAGGATGATTTAATTGATTATAAACTATAATGATGACATTATAAAACTGAGTGGTCTCTTAAAGGCTTTTCACACTTAAATGTTTTATAAGTGAGAGAGAGAATGAGAATGAATAAATACTTGTTTGCTATAGAGGTCCCAATTTTAGAAAAAGAAACTGAGAAGGGAAGGTAAGTGGGATGCTAAAAGTTTCCCAGTCTTTTTAATATCACAGCAGCCCATTTAGAACCCCTTATGTTTAAGGAACTAGAAACTGAGGGATAGAAGCATGGCTTCTTACCGCCTAGGGGGTACAGTGTGGTGAAGCCACACACGTAGACCTAGCATACTGGGCAGAAACCTCCATTTGTGTCATTTGGTGAAAATCTTAAATTCCCATCTCCACATTTTACTACCCCACATTTGCTATCTCTAAGAGCAATGAGATACATATTGAATAAACTAAAAAAAAAGTCAACAGATCTAAGGGATAAACTACAATTCAATATAGCCTAACCATTTGCTATATTAGAAAAGATATATATGTTTGATAGGAGAGCATGAAAAGTACATAACCCCCCTTCTAGGAGGGGAAAAAAAACAATTCACAATTCATTGTTTTGTTCATTCATAAACAAAAAACTTGTCCCATCCTAGAAGTTAGAAACCTCAGGTATTCATTCCACCACCAACTACCTCACTATATCTTTTAAAAGGCCTAAATCCACCCAACTACTAATATCTTCATCTATAAAACTACACTTAGGACTTCCCTGGTGGCACAGTGGTTGAGAAACCACCTGCCAATGCAGGGGACACGGTTTCGATCCCTGGTCAGGGAAGATTGCAGAGCAACTAAGCCCGTGAACCACAACTACTGAGCCTGAGCTCTAGACCCCGTGTGCTGCAACTACCGAGCCTGTATCCTGCAAATACTAAAGCCTGCACGCTACAACTACTGAAGCCTGCAGGCCTAGAGCCCGTGCTCTGCAACGAGAAGCCACCGCAATGAGAAGCCCACACACTGTAACAAAGAGTAGCCCCCTCTCGCCACTAGAGAAAGCCTGAATGCAGCAATGAAGACTCAGTGCAGCCAAAAATAATATTAATTTTTAAAAAAAAACAAAACTACACTTAACACTGCCAGCCTCCTTCACAGGGAGGTTCTGATCAGTTAAATGTAAGGATGCCTTTCAGGGCCTACGAAGAAGCAGTTCTAGGTAATTTAACTTAATGCTTGTTTCTTTACTCATATGAGTAATGCATGTCCATGGCAACAAAATAAAAATTCAATAGTACAGAAAGATATAAAGGAAAATCCTCCTTTTCTCCTATTCTTATTCCCCAAAGGTAACCACTTCATGTTTCTTATACAGCCTTCCATTGTATGCCTTTGTATGAATATCTTTTTACACAAATGTAACACTAAGTTTTCTGAAGTAACTTTTTCCCTTGATATTAGACATTTTCCACATCTACCCCATTCTTTAATAGCTACATGGTATCCCTCTGCATAGACATACCATGATTTACTTAACCAGTCCTTCTTAACAGACATTTAGAAAGTTGTTTCTAGATTTTCCTTATTTTAAACAGTGTTGCAAAGAACAATCATCTACTTACATTTGCTAACTATTCAGACATATTTGTAAGATAAATTGCTAACATGGAATTGCTGGGTCACGGGCTAAATCCTGATGTCAAATGGTTTCATTAATGAGTTGTATCAACTCCCACCAAGAGAAGAGTATCTAAGGTCACGGGCTAAACCCTGATGTCAAATGGTTTCATTAGTGAGTTGTATCAACTCCCACCAAGAGAAGATTATCTAAGTATTGAATATGATCAACACTTTTTTTAAAAAACATAGTTTTAAAGGTTCTTTCTGTATATGCTTTCATTAGGAAGTTTATCTGCAAGGAAATTAACATCTTTTTTTTTTTTTTTTTTTTTGGCTGCGTTGCGTCTTTGTTGCCGCGCACGGGCTTTCTCTAGTTACGGTGAGCCGGAGCCACCCTTCGTTGCGGTGCACAGGCTTCTCATTGCGGTGGCTTCTCCTGTTGCAGAGCAGGGGTTCTAGGTGCACGGGCTTCAGTAGTTGTGGCATGTGGGCTCAGTAGTTGTGGCGCACGGGCTTAGTTGCTCCGCAGCATGTGGGATCTTCCTGGACCAGGGATCGAACCCGTGTCCCCTGCAATGGCAGGCGAATTCTTAAACCACTGAGCCACCAGCAAAGTCCCTAACATAGATTTTTAAATATTTGTAAGCAACCTAATTTATGTTCCTACCATCTCTTTGAAGCAAATAAAGAACCTACAATTTCTACTTGGCAAAAGAAACAAAAGTAACAATAATAATAAAATTAGGGCACAAGAAATGCTCTGTCCTAGGTTAGTCCTGACCTAATTTTACAGCATAAAGAAACACTACTAAAAAGCTAGTTACTTTCATTATTCCCTGCTAGGTAAAAAAATTTTTTTTCTCCAATCCCGTTATTCTATACATAGAACTAACACAGCACATTTTTATAAATAAATTCTACTTTAAATTTAACAAACATGTACTCTTGTCAATTCATTAGTAACAGATTAGGAAATAGTTAAGAAAAAACAGAAAAATAAACACTAAAATTTCTTATGGATGCTAACATTTCAAATATAAGTTAAAATATACAGAACCATATAAATCACACAGCTTTAAAAAAAACTTTTCTATTTAATAACTGACCAAAAAAATGGCAAAGATAAAAGTGGCAAGGACTCCAAAGTATAGACGAAATAAGAATCAAGTCTGAATAATACATACAACAAATGAGTTTAAAACATAAATAGAAAACAAAATAGTGAAAAGGGGCGCTATACATATAAGACCTCTGGATACTATAATTCCTGTTTTATTCTCACAGTCTAAAAAATCTGTGGCTTGCATTACACTGGAAAGTTTAAAAGATTTAGAACAAGGAAAATATAAAATCCAATGTGATTTAAAGCTCTTGTGTAGATCTGGCCCTTGGGAGAGCAATAACTTTTTAGTTACTGAGCTCTCAACCACCAATGAAGGGTACTTCAAATAGCATAACAAAGGCAAATGAAACATAAAGGGTTCCCCTGACCTGAACTCCCAAATGACACTGTCTAAAAACACACACTCTCTAGCTTGCTCCATTTACCTTCTAAATTACCTTCTATTGATAAATCCTATCACTCATCTGAACACCACAGTGCTATATCATGTACAGGCCTTCAAGTAGCTTACAATTAATGAAGGAGACATACAAGTAAATAACTGACTATAATAAAATGAAGACTAAAAATAAGTGCTCTATTTACAAAGTACCACATTGCTAACTGAGGAAAACTGGAAGCTTCACTGAAGGTGGCATTCGAACTAGCATGTGAGGATGAACAAGATTTTGAAAACCAGAGAGTGTGAGAAATGTAATATATCAGTCAAAGTTTGGGTTGCAAACTATAGAAATCAATTCTGGCAAACCTGGGCAGCAAATGAATTTACTAAAAGAATTTCGAGTAGCTTATGAAATAGATAAGAAGTCTAGAGGCTGGGGGAAAAAAAAAAACCCAAAACACCCAAGCAGGAAACGAGCAACTAAGAACTCAGTCACCTAACAGAAATAGTGAGGATGCCATGATCATTGCTATAGCAAATAATCTCTAATTATCCTACATCTATATGTCATTTCCTCAAGATTCAAAGCCTAATAAAGGACATTATTGGGTCAACTGGAAAAATCTCAATCAAGTTAGATGATAGTATTGTATCAATTTAGTTTCCTGATTTTAATAATTGTTCTATAGTTATGTACGAGATTTCCTTGCTTTTAGAAAATACAGGGCTTCTCTGGTGGCGCAGTGGTTAAGAATCTGCCTGCCAATGCAGGCAGCACGGGTTCGATCCCTGGTCTGGGAAGATCCCACACACTGCAGAGCAACTAAGCCCATGCGCCACAACTACTGAGCCTGCGCTCTAGAGCCCAGGAGCCACAACTACTGAAGCCCGCATGTCTAGAGCCCAAGCTCAGCAACAAGAGAAGCCACCGCAATGAGAAGCCCGCGCACCGCAACCAGGAGTAGCCCCCAGTCACCGCAACTAGAGAAAGCCTGCGAGCAGCAACAAAAACCCAACGCAGCCAAAAATAAATTAATTAATTTTTTTAAAAAAAGAAAATACATACTGCAGTGTTTAGGGATGAAGGGACATCATGTCTACCATTCACTCTTAAAGATTCAAAATAAAATCTTTAAGAAAAAACAAAATAGGTCGGTGCTTTGTGTACATCTAGAGGGGTGGGATAGGGAGGGTGGGAGGGAGAGGCAAGAGGGAGGACATATGGGGATGTACGTAAATGTATAGCTGATTCACTTTGTTATACAGGAGAAAGTAACACACCATTGTAAAGCAATTATATATAGTCCAATAAAGATGTTAAAAAAACAATAGTGTGTGTGTATGTGGAGAGAGAGAAATAGGAGAGGGACAGGAATATAACCTGTCCAAACTAAAGTGATTGTCTTCCGCACAAAGTCCTTTGTACAGTGCATGACACCACACAGTCCCTTCACCCAGAGATAATCCCTATTATTTGTATATGCATCATCTTGCCTGCCCATCTTGTCATATTTTCTAATCAAAGTTTATTTGTAGAATCCTCTTTTCAAATGCAATGTATTTATGTTGCTAATAATATACAACTATAAAAAATTTGAATAAAGAGAAAGACAAAGTTCCACATAGTCCCTATATTTTCCCCACTCCAAACACAGATTAATAGCTTGATACGTATTCACACCCTCTCAGGATTTTAAATGAATGTACACATCTTATAATTTTGACATAAATACATATTATCTTTTTTCCTTAAAGTTTTATCATGACATCTTTCCAGTTTTATATCAAAAGACCATACAGCAAAATGTTGACTGATTATTTCTGGGTAATGATAGTACACATAATTTTTATTTTCTTCTTGGTATTTTTCTGTTATTTAACAGAACAGGTAGAACTTTTGATCTTAGGAGATACCTGTATCTCTGATACAAAAGGGAAGGAAAAGAAACAGATTAATTTTGACAACATAGGGAGGAATATTGGAAGTCAAATTTGAGAAGTTTAGAATTGAAGAAATCACATGATAGAGACCATGATGTGGTGTGTATCAATCCCATGTAAGTGAGTGTCACCCAGGATGTACTAAAAAATATAAACTGTAAATTAGGTGCCAAAATCTTCAGAGGAATCAATCATGAAAATAGTCTCATAAAATGATAAAATATCATATTTGACTAAATAATTAAAAATCATTCATTTTTGCCTACTTACTTACCATACTCTGACTATATGTGGTCAATCCCAAGTTGAGTTTCAGGAAAAAAAAAAAAGTCTCTCAAATTAAACATTAAAAAGTCCCCCAGGGCATTTTTTTTTTTAGTCTCAAGGGAATTCTTCCTATGTTTTGGCTCAGTCAAAAACACTGTTGTTGGGGCTTCCGTAGTGGCGCAGTGGTTGAGAGTCCGCCTGCCGATGCAGGGGACATGGGTTCGTGCCCCGGTCTGGGAAGATCCCACATGCCGCGGAGCGGCTGGGCCCGTGAGCCATGGCCGCTGAGCCTGCGCGTCCGGAGCCTGTGCTCCGCAACGGGAGAGGCCACAACAGTGAGAGGCCCGCGTACCGCAAAAAAAAAAAAAAAAAAAAAAAAGATTCTGTTGTTCCAGAGAACAGAACTCTGTCCTACACATAACAGCGTTACGGGGAGACAAGTTTTGTCACAAAAAGAAAAAGAAGTTTCCAACAATTAGAAAGAGTAGCAACGGCTGCTTCAAAAAACAGTAGGATAGAAGCACTTCCAGAATGGCGGAGTAGGGACTTCCGAATATCCACTCTGCCACAAAAGCAACAAGAACACTGACAAAAAATTGTTAAAACCAACACTTTCAGAACTATGGAAATTAACCAAAACTTTGCAACAACCCAATGAGTGTTTATTCAAGGAAAACAGCTAAATTTCTGTAAGAACAGCAACTTGCTTATTCCAATCCCACTCTACCCAGCTCTACAATAGCCCTGAAAACCAAAAGCCTCACTACAATGGTGACTGTGAAAACCAGCAGCCTTGCAGCCACTGGATAGGGTAGAAGAGCTTGCCAAAGTCCCATCCCCAGAGAGCTGTCACTATTTGACTTTTCTGGAAGCTCTGTGAAAGGCTCCATTCTCAGATCTTGCTCTTTTTTTAAAATAATTTATTTTATTTATTTATTTCGGCTGTGTTGGGTCTTCATTGCTACACGCAGGCTTTCTCTAGTTGCAGTGAGCAGGGGCTTCTCTTGTTGCAGGGCAAGGGCTATAGGCGTGTGGGCTCAGTAGTTGTGGCTCGCAGGCTCAGTAGTTGTGGCACACATGCTTAGTTGCTCCACAGCATGCAGGATCTTCCCAGACCAGGGCTCAAACCCATGTCCCCTGCATTGGCAACCAGATTCTTAACCAGTACGCCACCAGGGGAGCCCTCAGATCTTGTTTTTATTTGAGCAGACTTAGAACTCACCCTGGGTAAACAGTCATATAACCAGGAAGTTTGTAAAAAAGAAAAAAAATCAGCAGCAAAAGTTTAAAATCATAGCCACTTGAGGCAGTGATACCAGGTGGGCTCAAAAGAGGCTGAAACTTATAAGGTAAAACTGGAGAATGAGATGCCCAAGAGGGCATTGTAAAGCTTTGACATATTCCTGAGAATCTAGGAGGCCACGCACATGTGCAAAGCTGTGGGCATGCCCAGGAAAGATCTGAGAAGGCCCTAATCTTTTCCCTCAGGCCAACCTTGAGGCTCTGCACAAGCAGGAAGTGAAGTTAAGGCAGAGCTGTAAATTTCCTGATAGAGCATTGAAAACATACCCAAAAACACACGCACAGAGCCTCTCAGTAAAGGCTGGGAGACTTACTGCTTCAAAGCTTTTAAGGAAATTCTAAATGAAAAACGATAATATCTTATTCAATAAGTAATATAAATTCTAAATATTCTATACATCTGTAAGTTCCTGTGTGTGACTAAGTGTAGTTTTGCATTTGACCTGCATACTCTAAGAAGATTAACACTCTGCATGAGGGAGGACAGCAGCAAGACTGTAGATAAAAGAACCACCTTTGACTGTGTTCATCTAATTTCAATCTTTACAACTTTGTAAGGCAGACACTCTTAGTCACCCTTTACAGGTAAGGGAACTGAGTTTCAGAAAGCTTATGCAACTTTCCTGAGGTTTTACAACTAGTAAGTAGGGGTTTGGAAGGTAGGTTTGTAACCAGTCGGCTACACTGCAAAACACGCATCACTGACCGCCATGTGATATAGCCTCTGACAGGAAAATGAAAAAACAGAAAACAAAAAACATGGGTGGGGGCTGGCGGGGAGGAGAGAAAGGAAGGAAGAGAGACAGGCAAAAAGCAGAACTTAGGTGGGTTTTGAGAAGTTATACCCTAACTATTCATTTGTCTCTCAAGTCCTGTTATCTACCACCTTGAAACAGTAATTCCTATTTGTCCATAATGCTTCAACTCTGATACTTATGTTTTCAGAGACCCCATCCCACATGGGATCACCATGATGCCCCCACCAGCATGGACACCCATCCTCAGGCTTCAACAGCACTTTCCCCTCTCCTCCCTGCCCCCACGAAGCCACTCAGGAAACAGATGAGGTGCAAACCTGAAGCTCCCCTCCCTGCCAATTCTGTCTAAAAACCCTCCATTTTAAGTCTACTTCCATACGGTAAAAATGAAAAACCAACTTATCTGCTTAATTTTCCCCTCCAATATACATAAAATAATTGCTCTTAAAATAACATTTTCTATTAACCTCTTAATTCAATGATTCTCTTGACTGTGAAAAAAAATACTTTTTAAAACTTAATAGGTAAACAAGGACCTACTGTATAGCACAGGGAACTCCACTCAATATTCTGTAACAACCTATATGGGGAAAGAATCTGAAAAAGGATATATGTATATGTACAACTGATCACTTTGCTGTACACCTGAAACTAAGACAACACTGTAAATCAAATCTACTCCAATATAAAATAAAAATTAAGAGAAACTTAATAGGAATTGCTCTACAAAATCATAATACTACTGACATAAAAAAAGAAGCAGTAAACCAAAATACAACCTGGGAGTGGGGTGAAGGACAGTAAAGGAAAATAGGAAGCCAAGCTTTGCCTTTAGAAAAATACTCATTTCTTAATCAGGCTTTGCTCCCAGAGAACTCACAAGTTCTTCAGAAGGACCTGAAGTTTGTGTATCTGCAACAGGGATTAAGCCTTCTTCAGTAGTATAAAATAAGACTAGGCGTTAGTTAGTCCAAGTATTAAACAAAGACATGTTATTTTATCATCAGCATTGTAGTAAAAGAAAAAAAAATGAGAGCAAAATATCCTAGTCTTCAATATCGTGAATCCAGCTACTGGGAGGTGAACTTTAGATTCATAATAGAACCACAGAGCCAAACCCATGATTTAAATGAAATTCACACTGCATTAGACTTTGAGAGAGAAGGCTAAGTATTTTACATTTTCCCAAAATGCAGCTGTTAATGGTCCTTTCAAGCCAGAGACTACAGACATCTAAATTTGGCGACTAATTATTTCACAAAATACACATCCATTGACAAAATCTCCCAGCGCTAGTAGCTTCCCACAGCTAAACACAGAAATGGAGGGATCACAGCACTGATAATCCAAGAGTATATATGAATTGGGGGCAACAGTCCTGTCACCCCAATACTTTGCTTAGGTTAATATTAAAATGTGTTTGCTAGCCCTCAGTATAGGTTTGACTTGGTACTAAAGAAATATGGATCAGACGTATTTGTATCAGTCCTTAATAGCAAGAAGAAAAAAGGCGAATTAAATATGTACAATGGGGAATTCATTCTATCAGTCTCTTACAAATTTTTTAATTGTCATGCTATGTGCACATACCAATGATGTGCATGGATGGTAGAAATGGCATCCTTGGGAGTACTGTTCTTTACAGAAATTGTCTTTTAAGTAATTTAAGGCTGACAGACATCAGGTTAGTCAAATTCTAAAAACAGCATCCTAGCAACATCAGGATAAAACTAAGCATATCAATTTGTACTTCTCAACACCCTTTGACAAAATCCACTCAAAGTGTGATATTATCTATAACAATTATCAATGCACTGCCCCATGAAAACTCTGTAGAAAATATTCAGACCAACAAAGTTGTTGATTATTTCCATCCAAAAGGAAAAAGTATTAAAGAATTTATTCTTGGTACCTCAACACACACGCACAAACGGCTCTAACAAAAGAAAAAGAAATTTTAAAGAGAATGAATGTAGTGCCCTAATAAGTTAATTGGGAGCTTCTATAAAATAGAAATAATTGTGTCAGTATGGTCTTTATTTCTCCCTTTGGTATTTCAAAGTGCATCAGGAAATAGCGACATCTGAAGAGAAAACACCTTTACAACCACTTAATTTCTTAAAAAAGCCTTGTCAGTCATGCTGTGGTGTGGCTAAGACCAAATGACTTCTTACACAGCCTCTCTAGAGGTCACCTGCACAGTGTCCGGTACTGTGAAACATAATCACTACTTTTTCTGAAGAAAAAAGGAAAAAGCAGAAAAGGCTTACTACGTAATTCCCCAGGAAATGTAGCCGTGTTGAATTATGAGCTTGCCATTTTCCATTCTAGCACTAGTTTAAATCAGAGACAGTAACACTACTAAGAATGACAAAAAATTGGAAACCATACTCTGCATAGCGTGAAACCCACCCCAAAAAAACCCAGAAAAACAAAAACGCTCCAACCTTCTGGGTGAATACATGCAATAAACTATCTTACTAAGGAAAGAAAAAAAAAAGTAAGTAATGTGATTTTTTTTTTTTTTTCCCAATTTAACAGTGAACAACACAAGCTCCTGTCCTCTAGGACAAAGCAGAAAGTCAAGGGCTAAGGCAGCTCAAAGACGGGGCACCGAACTCAGTGAGAGAGAGGGTTCAGGTCACGAGGAGATGAGGGGAAATCATCCCTAAGAAGGAGATCCTGAACAGGGCCTTCTGACAGTAGTGCAATTAGCAGAGCCTTCACGTATGGATTTCCTCTTTTCCCTGGTACTACCCTTTTTCACAGGGCTCTACACAGGCTCCCGATAGGGAGGAGAGCTCGTAAGTAATGTGATCTCAGCAGGCCCCTGATGGAGCAGGCATAGGCCTGGGGGCGGGGGTCATATAGATTTTCCTAAGGGTTTTTGAACAAGCACGTTTTTAAAAGAATCAAGTTCCAGTTCCAGATATTCAATGTCCATACTCTTTCCTAAGAGCAGTCTATCTTAGAAATACAGGACACTTAGCACTTGAGGACAAGGCAACCCCTTCTCGGCCATTCTCAGTCTGACTGTGGTGCATTCCCTGAAGCCCAAGCAAAGGGTAATGAAATACAGGTGTAGATACTGGGAAAGTATTGAGACCTTTCACAAATCAGTAGTTTCCAATTCCTTGTTTTCAACAAAATTGAAGGAGGACCTAATCTAGTCGTCAGCTGACAGATCATTCAAATGTTTTACAGTAATGATTTCAGCATATAATCAGAAAGGTGTTCAAAGAATTGAGTGACACTTACATGACAAAACTCCAACCAGTCCCATCTACCAATTTATGAGAACTATGTTTCTCAGTACTTACACCTATAAAAAGAAAAATTAGGAAGAGAATTGACAGTGAATCCTGTCTCATTCAGGCAATAAGTAATATTCATTCATGGATACCCAACTAAACTCATTAGGGAAAAAGATCATTTACATGATATTTTTACATAAAATTTTACATGTTTAACAACTGCTAATTAAAATAGATTGTATATAAATCAATGTGATTTTAACTTAATCTAAAAGAAAAATTTATACCCAAGCCTTAAGGTTACAGAACATTTTTTTAAATCACAAGTTGTTACAAGGAAGCAAAAAGGGTAATCACTAGAAGATTTTCAAGTTCAAAAATATATTACGGGCTTCCCTGGTGGCGCGGTGGATGACAGTCCGCCTGCCGATGCAGGGGACACGGGTTCATGCCCCGGTCCAGGAGGATCCCACATGCTGCGGAGCGGCTGGGCCCGTGAGCCATGGCCACTGGGCCTGTGCGTCCGGAGCCTGTGCTCCACAACGGGAGAGGCCACAACAGTGAGAGGCCCACATACCGCAAAAAAAAAAAAAAAAAAAAATATATATATATATATATATATATATATATATATATATATTACACTGGGTCAAGCTCTAAGGGAGATGTGGAATTAAAAAACAAGTTAAAAAGAATAAGGAATAATGTAAGTCTTCTCACTGTTAATATTAATGTGATTCTTAAATGGATGGTGGTGTACAAACTTCCAGTTATAAGATAAATACTAGGGATATAATGTAAACATGAGCAATATAATTAACACAGGTGTATGTTATATATGAAAGTCAGAGTAAATCCTAAGAGTTCCCATCATAAGGAAATTTTTTTTTTAATTTTGCATCTATGAGATGACAGTTGCTCACTAAACTTACTGTGATAATCATTTCATGATGTATGTACACCAAATCATTATGCTGTACACCTTAAACTCATATAGTGCTATACATCATTTATAACTCAAACTGGAGAAAAAAATAACATTGAGGGACTTCCCTGGTGGCAATGGTTGAGAATCTGCCTGCCAATACAGGGGACACGGGTTACAGCCCTGGTCCGGGAAGATCCCACA
Organism: Tursiops truncatus; assembly: GCF_011762595.2. NCBI lineage: Eukaryota > Metazoa > Chordata > Mammalia > Artiodactyla > Delphinidae > Tursiops > Tursiops truncatus. Next base: position 76,436,368 of record NC_047035.1, on the reverse strand, counting down.
TGCCTCAGAGTAACTAAGCCCGTGCGCCACAACTACTGAGCCCTTGTGCCACAACTACTGAAGACTATATGCCTAGAGCCCGTGCTCTGCAACTAGAAGCCACCACAATAAGCCCATGCACCGCAACGAAGAGTAGCCCCCACTCGCCACAACTAGAGAAAGCCCGTGTGCAGCAATGAAGACCCAACACAGCCAAAAATAAAAATTTTTTTAAGAACAGAAAACCTTGAAAAGAAAATTTTAAAAAATAATAACATCGAAAAAAGCAAAAGGTGGAAAAATAGATAATGATGGCGAATATTAAATGACTATAGTATTTAGACTCCATGTATAAGAATGATGTGACACTTCTATTTAAAAAGTCAATACAGAGACTTCCCTGGTAACGCAGTGGTTAAGAGTCCGCCTGCCAATGCAGGGGACACGGGTTCAAGCCTTGGTCTGGGAAGATACCACATGCCGCGGAGCAACTAAGCCCATGCGCCACAACTACTGAAGCCCACAAGCCACAACTACTGAAGCCTGTGCGCCTAGAGCCCATGCTCCACAAGAGAAGCACTGCAATGAGAAGCCTGCGCACTGCAACGAAGAGTGGCCCCCGCTCGCCGCAACCAGAGACAGCCCGCGCACAGCAAAGACCCAACACAGCCAAAAAAAAAAAAAAAATTAAAATTTATTTAAAAAAATGAATAAGAGCAGCTGACACATTAACATGGAGCAAGAAAGCAAAGATCTGACACCCACAATAACTGAATATGGTATCTGTATTACCTTAAAACCTATAATCATATCAAAACATCAGGAAAACAGGTATCACTCAAGTCATCCATACATCCGCTCTTCACATCTCTGAATCACTCCAGATGCAGTCTGGGGTAGTAGTTAAAAGATTCAGCTGTGGAGCCAAAATGCCTGGGTTAAATTCAGACTCCTTAATTTGGTGGTTGAGTGATACTGGGTAAATCACCTAAGCTCTCCTAACTGAGTAATCTAACTGTGCCTCAGTTTTCTCATCTCATACTAAGTGCTCAATAAATGTAAGTTACTATTAATATTACAGGGAAGAAAAAAATTTCCAAGGACTGCCAATAGGCCTTGACTTCCTCTCTGTTAACAGTTCATCAAAAATATTAATATAATACTAAGCAAATCCTAGTATTGGGTTTTTTTTAAGTTAATGATTGCATTAAGTATAATATTACACCTAGTCGGTATTCAGTGAAGATAATTAGCCTTATGACATGCTTACCCAAACTCCATAGGCTTGGGGTTCATACCATCTATAGAGGAAATGATTTAAGAGCAAGAGACTAGCAGATGCAATGTACTCAACTAAGTTACCTTGGAGTATTACATATCAAGAAGTTGTTTGGTTTAGTTTTATTTTGGCCTGTTTTCCACTTATAAGCCATGTATCCGTAGTAGTCTACGGTAGCAAAGGGAATAGACAGTATTCAATTCTGGAGTTAGGTACCTGGTCCTTACACAGCTAAAACTCCACTGTGAACTTTTTTTCTTTCTAATCATTTCAATTAATCTCCATTTGGGGCACAAATGCACCACAGGATATGAGAGCAAGGAGGCCTCAGGCACCTTAATCAACCTTCTCCCACTTAGTCTTTAGGCACCAAGAAATGGTATTCTTAGCAAGCCTAAACAGGAAGAGCACTTCAGAATCTGAGATGTGGAAGTGACCTTACAGGCCACCAACCCAAACCAAAATGAAGGAATAATCTTTCCAACCACTCTTCATCCACCTCTGCCTAAAAATATGATGGTGGTAGTAACAGTGGCTGCAGCTATGCCCCAGGCACTGTGCAAAGCATCTACATTCACTGACACACTGAATCATTAAACTGTGAAGTGAGAAAATCCTAAAAGAAAACACAAGATGGAATTTTTCAGACCATTGTAAAAAAGGATAAAAGCCTAAAGTTTTAATACAATGGTTACAATATTAGCATAAATCAAAAAATACATTATGGTGTATGGTGTATGGTGTATCTCTAAATGATACACCATCATTTCATTCAATTTAGTTCAACAGAGACCAAATACCAAAGGTACCATTACTACAATTACTGTTAAAACATGATCCCTGCAACCAAGGAGTGTCCCCTTTATTCTCAGTAAAGCAGTGATTGGTTCACAAATATGTAAGAGATAAAACAGTCAAGTCAAAGGCAGCTGGGTATAAATCCCAGCTCTGCCACTGGCTTCAACAGCTTAGGCAAGTCAGTTAACCTATAAAAATGAAGATTTTATAAAATATACATATAAAAAATTTGTTATCAAGTTGTTTAAACAACTTTCAAGTTACTAAAAAAATTAAGTTGTAATAAAGTTATATAGGTAAATAATGTTATAAAAACAAGATGTGATATATAATGTGCACTAGACTCGTCAGTTTCCTTCATTTCCTGATGAGCTGACTCTAAGAATTTCTTCATACCTCTCTCAAATTTTACTTATTACCTGCCTTAATCCTAACAAGGTTAAATATGGCACACTTAAGTTTTGTATTTTTTCCAACTCTACTTCTGTACACAACTCCTATCTTTAGGGACATCCTACCTACTATGCCCTTAAGATGTTACAAATATCAATACTTCAGTAATAGGAAATTTAACTCAACCCAAAATAATTTTTTAATCTATGCACATGGGAATTCAAAATATAAAGACAGTTTTGTACTACAAATGTTAAAATAACAGAACAGCTCATAAAGAAAGTAATTTAACTCCTTTAGCTAGGGTATCAGTAGAGTAACAGTTTGCCCCCAAACCATTCCCTGCTCCAAGCTCTAAGACACTTCCAATTATGAATGTGTGAATATGGCCGATTATATTGCTAGTAAAATTGAGACCTGACTGCTGAAACATTTACAGATAGAAAATTCAAATAGACGAAGGCCACCACCCCCTGATTCCTACACATATACAATGAAAGAGAACTATGCTATTAAAAAAAAGAGAACTATGCATCCGATCCCGCCCCCAAATACTATAGAGTCCAGCTTGTCGGGGTCATTCTTTCACTGAGTAAACATTTATTATGTGCCTACTGTGTGCCACGCATTGCACAGGCAGTGAACAAAACTGACCCCCAAATCCCTCCCTTCTTAATAATAGGAATGTCTCCCTGTGAGGTTAGGCACTAGGAGACCAAGCCCTGGTTGTCCCTACCCCAAAAGAGTTAATCACACTGACACCCGCACCCGAACCCAACCGGCCCCCTTGACTTGCGGACACAGCCGCGGCCGCTGGGTTCTTTAATAATTGGGCCAAGACCTCTTGGGCAGGCGGGGGAAGCCCATGGCCTTGAACCTCAGCGCAGCCCAGCAGAGAGGGAGGAAGGGACGCACACCCACCCCCCACGCCACGTGTGCACCCCAGCGCACGCCCCCGCCGCCCTCCGCCCGCCCTGCGCAGGCGCTGCCGCCGTCCGGCTCGCGCATTCACTGCACGCCGCTCGCGGCTTCTGACTCTGGGCCCGGACCCCCACCGGGCCTGGACCCACACCAGCCCCGGTCCCACGAGGCCGCGACCCCGACCAGGATCCCACCAGCTGTCGCCTCTTACCGGCGCACTGGCCCCAGCGCCCCAGCCTCGTGGCTCTCGGCGGCCGCCTCGCGGACCTCCTCCTCCTCGGCCTCCGCGGCTGCCCCGGAAGCCCCTGCCGCGGCCCCGGCGGCCGCCTCCATCCCCGCCGCCGCCTCTCGCCACCGCCGCCGGGGCGCCGGCCCGCTCGCGGTCGCGATCCCCGGTAGGCCGGCCGCGGCCGGGTCGGCGTCCTCGGCCGCCCCGAGCTCCTCGCTCCGCCTGCATTTGGCCGCCGCCGGCGGTGCTAAGCGCGCAGGAGCCGGGCCGCCGCGGAGACGCCCTTGCCCCACCGGAAACGGGCCGCACGGAGGAGCCGCGAGCGACGGGCCCCCGGTGACAGCGAGCGCGGGGTGCGGGGCCGGGTATGAAGCTGGCCGCGGCGGGGGCGGGGCGGCCCCGGGGCCTGGCAGGTGGGGCCGGAACCTGGTCTCCGGCACGGCCGGGGGCTCAGAGGAAAGGCCTGACTAGTAGAAGCTGCAAGTGGGAGACAGTGGTGTTTCTGGGGGAAGGGCCGTAGTATAAGTAAAAGGATGGGTTATAAAATAAAGTTTATATAATATGAATTCGTTTTTTAATTAAAAGAAGAAAGACATACTGATACGGTGTATTTGCCTAAGAAAAGGTCTTAAAAAGTATATACCAAAACATTAGTGTTACCGAGTCCAAGCTCCTGGTGCACGCTGCAGAGGACAGGCCAATGAATCCGAGAGATGACTTGTTGGGGCAAGGAGTGAAGACTTACTTGGAGACACAGCAAACCGAGAAGAGAGTGGACTTCTACCCCCAAGGAACCAGCTGCCTGTGTTGGAACTCAGGCTTCTTTTATACTAAAACGGGAGAGGGCGGGCGAAGTCAAACAGGTTCTCTTCCTCCCTGCAGTCATTCACAGGTGGGCCTGGTCAGGATGTTATCTTGTGAGCTAAAAAAAAGGTATTTTAGCTTAATGCTCACTACCTGGGAGGCAGGGTTCCCAGAGATGGGCCATTATGTATAATTGAAGCTTACAGGCAACAGCCCTTTAGTGACTAACTTGTAATAGAATAGAAGGTTCTTCCCTATTACATTAGTGGTTAACTGCGGGGTGAGACTTCCAGTGAGTTAATTTTTCCATTTTTTTTCCTATTTAGTCTTCTGATCATCAAAAATGAATAGGTGTAATTATTAAAATTCCTTCATACCTCTGGGTTCAGGAGGAGGTATGAAGGAAGGGGGGGGCAGCCCTCAGGTGAGAGGTGTGGCCTGCAACAAGCCACTGGGAGTAGAGAGAACAGTGCAGCCTGTCATGGACAGAAGGGGCTCCCAGGACGTCAAAAGAATTTTTATAGAAATGGCTGCTTTAGCTCACACTTACTGAGCACATGAGCATTTAATTCTCCTGTCAGCCCTGTGAGGTAGGTACTACTGTCATCCTTATTTTACAGATAAGGAAATACCCCTAGAGAAGTTAAACCACTTGTCTGATGTGACACAGCTACGGTAGTGGTGGAAATGACATTCTAATTCAGGCAAGCTCAGTCTATTCATGTTTGTGTGTCAGTGTCACTTAGTAGACAGTTTTGGGGACTCACCCATATCTTATGATTTAATATTTTGTTCCTTTTTATTGCTAAGCAGTAGTTCCTTTTATGGATCCAGTCTATTTTAACCAAGGGGGAAAAGGGCCTTTTGTTACATGGGAGCCATTTTTAACTTTGTATTACCAGGACTTCCCTGGTGGCACAGTGGTTAAGAATCCACCTGCCAATGCAGGAGACACAGGTTTGATCCCTGGTCTGGGAAGATCCCACATGCCGTGGAGCAACTAAGCCCGTGTGACACAACTACTACTGAGCCTGCGCTCTAGAGCCCACGAGCCACAACTACTGAAGCCTGCACACCCTAGAGCCCATGCTCCACAACAAGAGAAGCCACAGCAATGAGAAGCCTGCAATCGCCACAACTAGAGAAAGCCCGTACGCTGCAACAAAGACCCAATGCAGCCAAAAATAATAAATAAAATTATTTTTTTAAAAAAACTTTGTATTGTAGAAACCACATGAAAATAATACAGAGAAGGGTTAAAACATCCATCATCCAATCAGTGTGGTGAAACAGGTGTCTTTTTCCCAATCCTTTCTGTCGCTTTCTTACATTCATACATAGTTAACACTGTTCATTGCTTCTAATTATCTACTCTGTGTTAGGCGCAGTGCTTGGTCTTGAAGATTTAGAAAAAAAGAAAAGAAAGAAAAGCCACAATCCTTGCTCTCAAGTATGAATAGCTCACTTCCCAGAAGGAAGAGAATAACTCTGTAAGCAGGTGATTGCACTATTGTGCTGAGTGCAGTGAGAGATTCAAGGTGAAGTCTGGAAGGAAGAAAAGTTAAACTGCCTAAATGAGTCTCCCAGGGCTTCATGAGAAACAGACCCAGGAGCCAAATCCTGATGGTTGATCAGGAGTTTGCCTGGTTGATAAGTGGGACTAGAGAACTGCTGAAGGGTTGTAAACTGCAATCTTGAACAAAGTAACGCAGAGCACAGTTCTGAGTACTTCCCATATAGCACTTCCTTTAGACCTCACAGCAGCCTTATGAGGTACTACTAGTGTCATCCCTGTTTCACAGATGAGGGATCTAAGACGGAAACGTAAAGTAACTTCCAAATCACACAGCTAGTGAGTAATGGAATGATTGGAACCCAGGGAAGTCTGGCTTCAGATTCTATGCTGTTAACCACTGTACTCAGAAAACCATTCTGTAGAGGAGACTCAGAATTCCAGGCAGCCATCAGGAAACTACTGGAAGAGTCCAAGCCACAAATAATTAGGGCCTATATTAAGTTGAGAGCTAAGAAGGAAGATAATGGGACAGATAGGAGATGGGAGAACTGATGGGACTTCGTGTCCAATTCTAAGTGGGGAGGTCAGGGTGAGAAGTTAGGGGTGATGCCCAGGTTTCTTGCTTGAGTGACCAGGTAGCTAATGATACTATTAGTCAAGAGAGGAAATACAGGGTTGGGAGAGGAGATGTGTCAGGATAATAGTATTTTTTTTAACACTGTATTATATATTTTTCTCTATTCATTGTCTTAATAGTTAACATTTTTGTCAATAGACACTGTCACTTCTCACACAGTACATCAATTTTTCTTTCTTTTCCCTCTCTACTCTTCCCATTTTTTATTCCTCCACATCCTATTTCTCTGTTTTTCTACCTTATCTTTTTGTGTGAAATTCACACTGTCAACGGCACTCAGAATTAAGTTATTCATCCTCATGCTCAAATTCATAATCCCACCCCTAGAGAAACACTAAACAAGCAGATGGGAGTAGTAACAAGAATTTTATCCTTTTCTCTGCGCCCCATAAAGGAACCAATAGGAGAACCCCTTGGACAGCCTGGGCCCCCATCCTCTATGTGGCCAGGAACTGTAATGGTCTGGTGCGTTATCTCTTCCTAATTCTACGTGCAGTGACATAAAGTTGGTTGCTTGAAACGGGTTACAGTGGGAATTTTTACACCACGGAAATTGGCAAAATTCTGCAAATCAGTGGGGGTGGAAACAGGTTGTTAAATATTGATCAACACACCACAGATTCAGGCTGTCACCAAGATGAAGATCCGCATATGAATCTCACACCAGACAGCACAAATCGGGGCTTCTCAACTCTGGCACATTTAGGACTCGGTCATTTTTTGTGGTGGTGGTGGCTTGTCCCGAGCATTGTAGAATTTAACAGCACCCCCAGCCTCCAGCCACTAGGTGCTACCCACTGGCGACCCTCCCTCCCCCCAGTTATGACAACCAAAAATGTCTCCAGACATGTATCCCAAGGGGCAAAATCACCCTGCATGAGAACCACTAGCAAAAATGGATTTAACTGTATAACTATCCCTCAAGAAGCCTCCAAAATTATGACATTGAAAAGATCAGTGGGGGCGGGGGGAGCAGGAATTCCCTGGCAGTCCAGTGATTAGGGGTCCACACTTTCACTGCCGAGGGCGTGGGTTCAATCCCTGGTCGGGGAAATAAGATCAGTGGGTTTCAGATTAAGCCAACTTCGTTCAAGCAGAGAGACTTGTTTGTGGGTAGTAACAGGTAACATTTATTTAACATTTACTTTGTGCCTGGCACAATTCCAAGCACTTTACACACACTAACGCATTTAATCTTCATTTATATTTCTATGAAGTAAATACTATTATTCCTATTTTACAGATAAGAAAACTGAGTCACAAAGGAGTTCAATCATTTGCTCAAGCTTTGAGTGACAAAACTGAGATTCATACCTGGTCAGTCTGGTTTCAGAATCTGTGCCCTTATGTCTATGCTGCGGATGCCATCAGAAGTCCAGGGACTACATTACTCTGACCTCCCCATCTATGAGTTCAAGGTTTTTTCAATTCAACCAGGAGTGTTTAGGATATGGAGAATTTGAAGGTCTCCTGCTAACACTTCCTAATTGGAGGACATCACTGACAGAAATTCTTTTAACCAGTATGTTGAGAATGCTTTCCTCATTTGATTCTGATCCACATGGGAAAAGTATCATCAAGAATGAAAATGGCACACAAGTACCTACTGCACTGCAACAAAAAACAACAGAGAGCTTTTAGTTTTATAAATAACAAAGGGAAGGAGGATTTTCTGCAACTGATTTGACATGATAGTCCTGATTTTAAATATACGCCATTGCATGAATAAAAAATTCAGTTTTCCCTTAGGTAGTATTCATGAGATATCTAAAACAAAGTCCTGAATTACATAGGTAACTCCTAAGAAAATAAACCGCACTTGTTGCATATTTTAAAATATATATGACCGGGCTTCCCTGGTGGCGCAGTGGTTGGGAGTCCACCTGCCATTGCAAGGGACGCGGGTTCATGCCCCGGTCCGGGAAGATCCCACATGCCGCGGAGCGGCTGGGCCCGTGAGCCAGGGCCGCTGAGCCTGTGCGTCTGGAGCTTGTGCTCCGCAACGGAAGTGGCCACAACAGTGAGAGGCCCGCATACCGCAAAACAAAAATAAATAAATAAAATAAAATATATATGACCTAATTTTTTTAAATGAAGCCAATTCCTTAAGGTAATAGTTCTCAAAATGTAGACCAGCAGCATAGCATCACCTGGGAACTTATTAGAAATGCAAATTCTCAGGCCTCACCCCAGAATCAGAAACTCTGGGGATAAGGCCCAGCAATCAGGAGTTTCACAAACCCATCAGGTGATCGTGATGCGTGCCCAAGTTTGAGAATCACCATCTCAAGGTAGTACTGGGCATTTAAACACCACAAGAATACCTCCTAATTCCTAGTCCAAGATTTTATAAACTCTCACTGTTTGATGAAAGTAGATGTTATTTTTCTTCTTTTTTTTCAACTTTTTTTTATTGAAGTACAGTTGATTTACCATGTTGTGCCCATCTCTGCTGTACAGAAAAGGGACTCAGTTATGCACATATAGACATTCTTTTTTATATTCTTTACCACTATGGTTTATCCCAGGATACTGAATATAGTTCCCTGTGCTATAGAGTAGGACCTTGTTGTGTATCCATTCTAAATGTAATAGTTTGCATCTACCAACCTCAAACTCTCAGTCCATCCCTCTCCCTCCCCCCGTCTCCCTTGGCAACCACAAGTCTGTTCTCTGTGTCTGCAAGTCTGTTTCTGCTTTGTAGATAGGTTCGCTTGTGCCATATTTTAGATGCCACATATAAGTGATATCATATGGTATTTGTCAGAAAGTAGCTGTTATGATAGGATTTTTTTTAAAAGGCACTGTGCCCTTGCAAATAGAATTCTTATGGGGAAAAAAAGCGTCTTCCTGATTCTTCTCTTTATAGGCAGGCAGATTTTCTACAGTCTAGTTGATGCTTTGTCTATGAACAATGCAAATTGGAAAACACTGATAAGGTCTCTTATGTCTGTTTATTTACTTTGTGTTTTGAACAGCAGCATGCGTCAGTGAGGGGTGCTCTCTGGCTGAAGGGGGAGGGAGTCTGACAGGAGTCATTCTTTCAGGCCAGGTTCCCCAGCCTGTAACCTGCGGATGATGAGGGCAAGTGAACCGCCTGTCAGCTCACAATGGTGCTTTGGCTTCCAGAGCTGGTGTCAGGGGTAGAGAACTCCCAAAAATGAACGGAACAAACTCCGAACATACAGAATTCATGACTTGATCCCTTCTCCTCTCTCCCTCCATCCTCACTCCCACTCCTGCTTTCTGTTTCACGGAGAAATGGGAGCAATCAGAAAAGACTCTCCACCACTGCCATCACTACAACTCCCAGCCTACCTGTGCCTGCACACATATACCTTTCCTCCTCTCCTGTTCCTGAGAGGGGCCTCTGCTCCAGTGCGAGGTCAGTGCCTTTAGTACGGCGCTGGGTCCTATCCTTGCTCACCTATCGGAGGACATCTCTCTAGCAACTACCCCTCCTCTCTCCTACACATGAGTTCTTCTCTTCTAATGACTGGATCGCTCCCATCAGGCTGCAAACTGCTATAATTTACACCTTTCTTAAAAACAAAAACTAAAACACTCGGTCCCACCTTCTAATCCAGCTTCTGCCCCATTTCTCCACTCCTTTCTACAGCAAAGCTCCTCAGAAGAGTCATCTACGGCACTGTCTCATTTCTCCTCCCATTCAGCCTTGAATTCACCCCACAGGGCTCTCGTGCCCACCACTTTACCAACATGACTTACGCTCTCCATGTAACTACATCCACTAGTCAGGTCTCGGTCTTAATCTTTCTTGTTTTATCAGCTTCATTTGATACCGTTGATCGATCACTCCCCCCTCCTTGAAACATTCCCTTGTTGCTTCCAGAATGACACACTATCCTTGGGAATTCAAAGATGAATATATGATCCATGCCGCCAAGTCTGTTAGGAAGACTTGGACAACACCGTCAAGAGCTTCTGGACTTCCAGAGTCTCACATAAATCCATTTGTGGCGGTACCGCCCAGACGTTTTCATGTCCAGGCACACGTAAAAAGATGATAACACCTGCCCCGTACTTCGGGATAAGGAGACAAGACCGACCCCAACAGAAGACAACCCACCTAGGCAACTCCAAGGCCTGAGGGTCACAACACGTGCTTTGAATGGCTCCAATGTATGCCTTCATGTAAAGCAACCCACCTCTGTTTTCTTGGGCTACAATGAAAATACAGTCATTTGATGGCCTTGGTCATAGACTTCTCTGTCGCATAAATGTGGTGCAAAGGCTCAGTAATTCTTATATACTCTTTTTCTTAGAATTGTAGAAGTTTAACTCCTTCAGTTCAAGGCCTGTTGTATATCCCTCTTACATGCCCTGCAGCACCTAGCACAGTGGTGAACACAGAACATATTTTTTAAAATATGTCAGAATAAAATTCTGTGCCAGATACTATTGCTTCAGCAACATTGTCTTTTTTTTTTTCTTTTATGTGAAAGCAGGTTTATTTAGAGAGATACACATCCCATAGGCAGATGCAGTCTGTCTCAGGAGGCGAGAGTGGCCGAGAAGTCCTTTCTTAATCGCCATACATTTTTGGACAGCATTCTGTTCTATCAGTCAAAGGTTAGATAGATCTTACTTGAAAGTAGAAACCAAAAAAGACAAGTCCAGAACCTCCCTTACTCACACACTGTGTCACTGGAAGTTCTTCCTGATATCTAACCCGATGGTACCATGAGTCTAAGCTTACTTTCTATGATTTAGCCTTGAAAATAAAGGAGAGGAGGAGCTGCACATGAATAGTCTGCATAACAACACAAGCTGGTGATGATGGTGTCCTGATATCACTGGATTGTAGATGCTGTTAACGGTTTCCACTGTGGTTGCTATGGAAACAGTGAAGAGTGGTTTGAGCATAAAGCTTCTCAGAGAAAAGCAAAGCCCCAGAAGTCATCAAGTCCACTCCACAAGGAAAGGAATTCATTTGGTACACCGTGTTACCTTTTTCGGTTTTTATGTTGTTTTGCTCCATTTGTAATTTGACAACAAAGAAGCAAGAAGCAATCTACCAAGGTTGGGAACAAGGACACTTTTATTACTCTGAGATTCTTGTTTTCTGTTCAGTAGTGGAAAATAAACCAGGGATGATTATCTGTTCTCTGCTGATGCAGGCATCCTAGAAATAAACATATTCTAGACACTATGGTGAAAAATGGAAACTTTTAAAGTTTGAGTGACCAAATAAGAACTCAGAAGAATTCTCACTCCTCCCCATAACCACTTCTATTTCATTTGCCTCCATAACACACACAAAAACATTGAGTTTCCCCTCCATAAATACAATCTTTCAGTCAAAAACATTTTAATGATTCATAAAGTTTATTATGGAAGACTAAGATGCCTGAAACTCAGTTTTCACCCTCAACTATCATCCAGCTATCAGAACAAAAAGAAATCAATCCTCAGTCATGGAACCTACCTCACGTCCCAGATGCCTCTGTCTGTGGAAAGTCTGTCCATTCCCAGCAGTTTAGGAATCAGGAAAATCACTCTCAAAAATGAGGCAGGGGAAAAAAAGGAAAGAATAGAGGGAAGCAAAGCTGGAAAGGAAATATGTATTAATTTCAAATAAGAAGAACTCAACTGTCCTTGTGATTAATTTTTTTTTTTTTTTTTGGCTGCGCGGCATATGGGATGTTAGTTTCCCCATCAGGGATCGAACCCACACCCCCTGCATTGGAAGTGTGGAGTCTTAACCACTGGACCACCAGGGAAGTCCCTCAACTGTCCTTGGAAGGCAGAGGGGGATCCGAATTGTTACCGAACATTTCAGTTGGTTTCAACAGCACATTGTAAGCTATGGTTCCCCTTTTCTAAGAAGTTCAGAAATTACCCTCAGCCTTGCTATTTAAAGTATGGCTCATGGCTCAGCAGCATTGAGAGGTTTTGAGAAATGTGGAATTGCAAGCCCTGCCCTTCTGCAATTTAACAAGATCCTCCAGGTAATTCGTGAGCATTTTGAGAAGCACTGATCCTGGTCATCCTTCAGTTCTAATGTGCTCTGAGGTGATGCCGACACTGCCCCTCTATCAACCGCACCTTGAGTAGCAAGGATCTAGAGAAGGCACTGGCTTTCCACCCTGGCTGCAAGTGAGAATCACCTGAGGAATTTCAAAACAACATGATCCTGAGTCTCTCCTACTTAGATTCGGAATTAACAGGTCTGGGGTGGGGCCCAGACATTAGGATTTTTCAAAAGCTCCCAGATGACTCTAACAAGTGGCCAGTGGTGAGATCCATTTACCTAGACTAACTCTTCATTTTTTAATAATTAAAACCCCAAACTGCCATTAGAATAGGACTTGGTGGTTTCCCTACATTATCTCATTTGGGAGTCCTCAAAACAACTCTGTAAGGTAGATACAGCAGATATTGTTATACCTGTTTAACAGACAAGAAAATTAGCTGAGAGCTGCTTTCACGACACTAACTTAGGGCGCAGCTAAATAACTGCTATTTCCCTGGTTGAGAATGGTGGAAAGTTGAGGTCTAAAGTTAATACAACATCCAGTGTTTTCCACTGTGAGTCTATAGGAAAAACCTGAACTCATTTTCAAGGATAAATCACCAATGCCAATCTCTTAATTTTATATGTGAGGAAACTGAGGCCCAGAGATTTGTCTCAAACCACAAATTTTAGCTGAAATGGGAACTCAGATCTCCACGCTCCTAGTTCAGTATGTTTCCCACTAAATTGTATTTCCCACGCATGATCCATCTTGTGGGATTCCACAAGATACTAACAGATGTTCCACTGAAAAAGGTTAGATATGCTAAGCCACATGTGGGTTAAAACAAATTCAATAGTGTCCTTGACCTCACGACTTCTCGGCCTTCACTGGGCTCATGTGTCCTCCAAGTCTCTGAGAGCTTTATGTAATATACGGCATTTCCAGAACTTATTTGACTATGGAACCACTTTTTTTTAGTCAAGAATCTGGAAATAGTCCTATTCAAATAAGCAGACCTTGAGGAGGACTGTAGGCTACTCTGCTTGAGGGGTTGGAAACAAGGTTATGCCCTCAGAATTAGGGCACCAACTATAATAACTAAAGGGAAAAGTATCATTAGCACCACAAGACATCTAAAACAGTCAGCTCAAGGCTGCAAAAGTATGGCCTCATCATTTTATTCCACGTTGTCCCTTAATAGACCGTGCCTCAGACCCATTCCCCCAATAGGAAGTCATTGTGATGTCCTTCTTGCTGGTTTGCTACTTTGTAATGAGCAAATCCCTGTGTCAGGCACTAGGCAAAGCACTTACCCAGATAATCTTGTTTAATCTTTAAAACAATCCTATGAGGTAAGGACTCTTAGTATCCCTACTTTAAAGTTTAAAAATCTGAGACTTAAAAGAGGTTAAGTAGCATGTCCAAAGTCATACAGTAAGTAGTGGAACTAGGTTTTGAACCTGAAGCTGCCCAATGCCAGATTCAGTTATGTGATTATGACATGATGTTGCCACTATAAATGATCTTCTTTTCCACTTATCAGAGTGTATTCCATTTATCAGAGAGAGACAGAGACGGAGAGATAGAGACAGAGAGAGAGCTTTTGGAGAAATGTTTAAGGACTGTGAGGGCTAACAAGTCTGCAGTGTGCAGCGCAGGCCAGCAGGCTGGAAATCCCAGCTGGAGTCAACGCTGTAGTCTTGAGTCTGAAGGCAATCTGGAGGCAGAATTCCTTCTGGGGACCTCAGTCCTTTCCCTTAAGGATTTCAACCGATTGGACGAGTCCCACCCACGTTATGGAGGACAATCTGCTTTACCCAAAGTCTACTGATTCAAATGTTATCACATCTACAAAATGCCTTCACGGCAACACCTAGACTCAGGTGTTAGACCAACAGCTGGGTACTGTAGCCTGGCCAAGTTGACACTTAAAATTAACCATCACACTATGTAATAAACAAAAATTTTTAAAAATGTAGGTATCCTAGATTGCATAGTCCAATTTCCTTATTTTGCAAATGAGAAAACAGATCAGAAAGGATAGGCACCCAGTGATACACATGCGTTCACAGGAGAACATGCACACCCACATTCGCAGAACCTTTCATAAGTTGCTCACTACCTTCTAATACAATTAAGTGGAAAAATTAAATCCCTCCAAAACACCATTTATTTTTATTTTGAAGACTTGATTAGAAAATTCAGCAAACAGTCCATTTTATTACTTCTCTCCAGGCTAATGCTCCCACATGCTGGATGTGGGGACTACTTTCAGAGCAGATGGGGAGTCTGGAAATAGCTGACACTTTTCTCCCCAAAAGCGGACTTACTCTCAAGTTCATTCCTGTCCCTCCTACTCACCCCCTCAACCTCTCCAGTCTCACCTGTCACTTCTCAGGCTTCCTCCAACTTGATGCCTCCTTTTGCCTCTGGGCTTGCAAACATGCTCTTCTGTCTGCGGCACTCTTTCCTCAACCCCCTACCCCTCCACACACACACACCCCTTTTGCCTGGTTAAAGCCCAGTCATGCTAAGTCTCAGCTGAAACATCTTTTCCTCAGGTAATGCCCCTGCCCCTACCAGACCGGGTTAGATGTCCTTCCCATGCACCCCTATGGCATGCAGTACCAACCCCTGATATGTACTGTTTATTTATCTATATCCCCACTAATGGTATCCCCAGCATGGTATCCCCAATGTTAGAGTGTATCACATAAAAGACATTCAATAAATGTTTATTGGGGGAAGGAAGAAAAGGAGGAATGAAGGAAAAAGGAAGGGATTTCTGTAGGGCCTATCTTGCACTGCATGACTGAGATCTGACTATTAGAAACAGTCTGTGATGAAATTTGCCCAGGGAACTGCAGGGGGTAGAGCAAATTTGGTCATTTCAGGTGCTAGGGAGTCTCTATCAAGTGACCTGGCATCCTGGGGTTTTGTTTTGCCGTCATTTGGACATTGATATCACCAGGGAGTTATCGGTGTAAAGTAACAAGAAGCTGAACCAGGGTGGTAGCAGCAGGAATGGAAAGGGACCCATAAAGGGATGTTTCATGGCTCATTTGGACTGCATTCGTTGGGATGTGAAGGAGAAGGGTGCAAGATCAGGAAGCTGGGAGAATCTGATTTCTGGTACAAGACAATATCATCAATTCCATACTGAATTGGAGGTATTAGGAAAGCATCTAAAAATACAGCTGAAAATATAAAACAAAGCCAAGAAGATCTACAGTCCTTCACAAATTATTTATATCAATTCCTGTTATCAGAGAAGTGTCAAAACTAGCCAGTAGGCAGAACCGGTATTGCCTATACGATGTGCTTTGAGGGTCATCAAAAAGACTCTTCTCCTTCACGATCTATCATCATGTCAAGGTACCTGAAATGTAATTAAAATGGTACTTTTCGTATATCACCACATATAATTTGTATGCACATATTATATCTCTGGAAGGAAAGATAAGTCATGGTAACAGTGGTTACCTCTGGAAAAGGGGGATTAGGAGATTGGAGGTCAGAGGTGGGAGGGAAACCTATCTTTTACCATTTACACTTTTGTACCCACTGAAGCTTTTATCATGTACATAAATCTTTAATGTAGAAAAGAAAATTTTTTATTTTATTTTTAAAAGTTGGAATTTGTCAATGGGCTGTTGGTTAAATAAATTATAGTACATCCATTAAGTGGGATAATGTACAGTCATTAAAATGAGAAAGATAGCTTTGATCCAAAAGATGTACTGATCCAAAGATGTCCATGATGATTATTTAAGTAAAAAACAAAATTTAGAGTGTAAACATTAAAAATCCACCCATTAGAAAAAAATGTGTTTAAATACCTGTTAGCATGTATATGCATAGGGAAAAGCTGTCAAAATACACCTGTTAGCGTTGATTACCCTGGCAAGATGGAATTAGAAGAATCTTTCGCTTTCTAAGTTATATATTTTGACATTGTTTGACATTGTTTACAAGGAGCATATTACTTTATAATCAGGAAAAAAAGATAATTTAAAACATTTGTGACAACGCAAATAGCCCCAAAAAGGAGGGAGGGTCATCATCTTCAGCAGCTGGGGCAACTTTTAAACCCTCTAGATGAAAACTAGGTACTCATGGGGAGTGTGTGCATTAAGTCAGGGAGAAGTGCTTTAATACAGCCTTGGCTCACAACAGTGCCTCAGCAATATTTAATAACTGAATTTATAATTAAACTCAATAAAGTTGGACTATAAAGTAGATACAACTTGTCTTTTTCCCAAGTGAATGACAAAATAGATACTTATCACCAGGAGCTTAAGAAACAGAGGATCTGGGGCTTCCCTGGTGGCGCAGTGGTTGAGAGGCCGCCTGCCGATGCAGGGGACACGGGTTCGTGCCCCGGTCCGGGAAGGTCCCACATGCCGCGGAGTGGCTGGGCCCGTGAGCCATGGCCGCTGAGCCTGTGCTCCGCAACGGGAGAGGCCACAAAAATGAGAGGCTCAGCGTACCGCAAAAAAAACCCCCAAAAAACAGAGGGTCTGACCTCAAGGCCATAGTCTAAGATAACTTAACATCACCTGTTTTCCCCTCTTCCCTGCTTTCCAACAATCTGATTCTTTTCTTTTTGTTTGCCCTTGTCATCTTCCCAGCCCTTTTTTAAAAATTGCCCATTAGAACCACAAGAGGGCAGCAGCCTCATGTACAAGAAAGGCTCTCAGGCATTGGTAATCATAAAAAGCAAAGGGAGGAGATGCCTTTATAAAAAGTGTTATCAAAACTTTAGAGATTTCAGCATCTTGCTCTGAATAGATGTGGAACCACATTTAATGTTCTGTTAGAAATTATAAACAATGAGTGGAAAAGAAATTCATGCTGGCGAGTGGAGCTAATGTATTTCCCTCTCTTCCAGAAACTGGCCAGAGAAATGAGATAGAAAAGAGAACAGTCTAGAACCTAAGACTTACTCCTAATGTAAACTCTTGCACCAGGATGGAAGGGGAATCTTACCACAATGCTACTACCGTCAATGGCACCCCAGTGAATCACCAGCCTTTGGAACGCCACAGGTTGTGGGAAGTCATCACCATCGCAGCTGTGACAGCTGTGGTGAGCCTGATCACCGTCGTGGGCAACGTCTTAGTCATGATCTCTTTCAAAGTCAACAGCCAGCTGAAGACAGTTAATAACTATTACCTGCTCAGCTTAGCCTGTGCAGATCTCATCATTGGGATCTTCTCCATGAACCTCTACACCACCTACATCCTCATGGGACACTGGGCTCTCGGGAGTCTGGCTTGTGACCTTTGGCTCGCACTGGACTACGTGGCCAGCAATGCTTCTGTCATGAACCTTCTGGTGATCAGTTTTGACCGATACTTTTCTATCACAAGACCCCTGACGTATCGGGCCAAGCGTACCCCAAAGAGGGCTGGCATCATGATTGGCTTGGCCTGGCTGATCTCCTTCATCCTCTGGGCCCCAGCGATCCTCTGCTGGCAGTACTTGGTTGGGGAGCGGACGGTCCCACCAGATGAGTGCCAGATCCAGTTCCTCTCGGAGCCCACCATCACTTTTGGCACTGCCATCGCTGCTTTCTACATCCCTGTTTCTGTGATGACAATCCTCTACTGCCGAATCTACCGGGAAACAGAGAAGCGAACCAAGGACCTGGCCGACCTCCAGGGCTCTGACCGCGTGGCTGAAACTGAGAAGAGAAAGCCAGCTCACGAGGCTCTGCTCACGTCCTGCTTTAGCTGCTGCCCCCAGCCCACACTGGCCCAGAGGGAAAGGAACCAAGCCTCCTGGCCATCCTCCTGCAGGAGCACCTCCGTCACTGGGAAGCCATCCCGAGCCACTGGCCCGAGCACTGAGTGGGGCAAAGCTGAGCAGCTAACCACCTGTAGCAGCTACCCATCCTCAGAAGATGAAGACAAGCCCACCACTGACCCTGTCTTTCAAGTGGTCTACAAGAGTCAGGCCAAGGAAAGCCCAAGGGAAGAATTCAGTGCTGAAGAGGTCAAGGAAACTTTTGTGAACGCTCAAACTGAAAAAAATGACTATGACAGCCAAAAATACTTCCTGTCTCCAGCTGCTGCTCATCGACCCAAGAGTCAGAAGGGCATGGCCTATAAGTTCCGACTGGTGGTGAAAGCTGATGGGACCCAGGATACCAACAACGGCTGTCGCAAGGTGAAAATCATGCCCTGCTCCTTCCCGGTGTCCAAGGACCCTTCAACGAAAGGCCTTGATCCCAACCTCAGCCATCAGATGACCAAACGAAAGAGGATGGTCCTCGTCAAAGAGAGGAAAGCAGCCCAGACCCTGAGTGCAATTCTCCTGGCTTTCATCGTCACGTGGACCCCTTACAACATCATGGTCCTGGTTTCCACCTTCTGCGACAAGTGTGTCCCAGTCACCCTGTGGCACTTGGGCTACTGGCTGTGTTATGTCAATAGCACTGTCAACCCCATTTGCTATGCCCTCTGCAACAGAACCTTCAGGAAGACCTTTAAGATGCTGCTTCTCTGCCGATGGAAAAAGAAAAAAGTGGAAGAGAAATTGTACTGGCAGGGGAACAGCAAGCTCCCCTGAAAAGTAACGACTCCCCTCAGAAGAATGACCAAGGTCAAGGTCCTCTGAGGACGGGTGAGCTGATTCTGCTTTACTTTTCAAAAAGACCTTTTGAGTCCCTGAGGACATGGAAAGCCTCGAGGTCCGTCGCCAGAAGGAAAGAGTCACAGCTGCCACAGTTACTGCCATATTGAATGATTCTTATCCATGACCAGGGTCGCCTGATGCTGCTGGAGTGTTTGCCACCAAAGTAAAGAGACAGACTCATGACCCTTCACAGGAGGAGGAGCAGTTGGTCACAGCAAACAACAACTGAGGGAGCTCCTGTCCAACCTTCTGTGGGCAACAGCAGGACCGGTGGAAACCTGTCACAGAGTTTTGTGCAGTATGTATGTGTCTGTGAAGTTGTCTCATTTCAGTGAGAACGAGGAGAATGTAAGTCAGTGTCACCTGTTAACAAGAGTGATATTCAACTGGCTTCTAAGGTTCTATTTCTTTATGAACTGATCAGTATTTATTATGCAGCTATTATGTGTTCTGTACTGTGGTATGTTTTCCTGTCCCTACATCTGAGCAAAGCTCTTGCTCTTCCTTTTCACAACTGATGCCAATTCCTGGTACCCACTGAGGCCAGGCTGGTCCCCACAGAACCACCCTTCCTCTCAGAGTCCTGGGTCTGAAAGGACACTGGAACCTGATCACACCCAGTCCTACAGAGAAGCCTCTGTTCTGCTAATAAAGGCGATCAGGTCTCCACAGTCATTTATTTTGTTTTTACCAGTGGGGATTTTTTTCCTTTTATGTAAACAAATATTATGTATTGTAGTTTGTGCCCTTTGAACCCATTTATTTATGCTGTGTCCTCAGGAAGACTAATTGTATGACAGCTCTTCACTGGGTAAAGACCTTCTCCAGTCTGTTTAATCATGGTTCTCTTAAATTATTTTCAGAGGTCTTACTTTCTAATCTCTTCACAAGGCAAACCTGAGGCAAAATGTGCAAAACAAATCTGGTTTCGCTCCATGCTTTTGAACTTCTTCCAGGCCCTTTTGCAGGCCCTCATCCAGACCCTCAATTCACACCCAGGCACAAGCAGGTCACTTTGCTGTCTCCAGCCAGAAATGCTATTTAGAGGGACAGCAGGGGAAAGGCTCTTTTAAAAAAAAATAGGTCCTCCAAATCATGGCTCAGAAATGACTTACTGGGCTTCCCTGGTGGCACAGTGGTTAAGAATCCACCTACCAATGCAGGGGACATGGGTTCGAGTCCTGGTCTGGGAAGATCCCACATGCCGCGGAGCAACTAAGCCCGTGTGCCACAACTACTGAGCCTGCGCTCTAGAGTCCGCGAGCCACAACTGCTGAGCCTGCGCACCTAGAAACCACCATAATGAGAAACCACCATAATGAGAAGAAAAACCACCACAAGAGAAACCACCATAATGAGAAGCCCGTGCACCGCAACGAAGAGTAGCACAAGCTCACCTCAACTAGAGAAAGCCTGTGTGCGGCAACAAAGACCCAATGCAGCCAAAAATAAATAAATAAATACATTTATTTTTTTAAAAAAATGACTTACTTAGTCATTCCTCTCCAAATTCACAAAAATGAGAAGCCCAGAAAAATACAGTTGAGGTCCAGTAATGACCTCATGGTCATTAAAAATGACCATGTTTTCTTTAAAAACAAAATGTAGGCCATAATAATGTATAAAAATAAAAGTTATCAACATACATTTAAATATCAGGATTATCCAAAAACCAAATTTTAACTGAAATCTCTGTGTATATAAACAGACCAAATCTAAGAGGTTTCTTTGATAATTCTGAAAATAAACCAATGTGCAAGAAATCAAAACAATACAAAAATGCATAAAATTAATGAACAGTCCACAAAGAAAGCATCAGTATAGCATACAACAAGGATTTTAAAGATGAAACATTCCTGTCAGACAGAAACTCAGTATTTAACCTGTTAATTACATCTGCAGTTGTATATAAAAATCTCTGGGCTTCTTTTCACCTAATGTGGGCCAGTTTTTTTTCAGCCTCGTTTGCTAAAGGGATGTAAAAATAGCTGGTTTAGTTGTCCTGGGACTTTGGTACGTACTTGAGTATAGGAGAGTTTCAAGCTTTCCACTGAAGAGTGAATTGGCCTCTTCTACAGAGTAGCAAGGACGCTTCAGGGAAGTGGAAACCCAGGCCTCTCCAGCCCTGTAGGGACTTGATGTTGAGACGGAACATCTTTGAAGCAATGTAGCTGCTGAGGCTTTATGAAGGGCAGGTTGACACCCACCAAGAATTTGGTAGAGAATATTAACTGGCTCAATTCCGCAAGACAGAGACTCCCAGGTCTACAAGATGCCAACAGGACGTGGCTTCATAAGCTCTGGATAAACAGTTGATTCTTTGAGTTTAAGGCTTTGACAAAAGTGAAAATCCCTCCAAGAGAATAGCACTTTGAGCTCACTCACTGTTCACAGTAGACAGAGATACAACCTAATTCAAACAAAAGAACACAGAACTGAGGGGGTGGGCTGGTGGAGGCACACTTTTCTCACTCCACAACTGCCTAGAACTAAGCCTTTTTTGTCTTTTGTGAAATTCATTGAGAGGCCTATGCCTCCTACATCACGGGCTTTGGGAGGCAACCAGTTATGAAGACTACCTATGCCCCTTGACAAAGACAAAAAGAATGCCCCGAACTACTAGGGGAAAGGAGACTTCTTTAGAATAGGGCCTCTGGTGGGGTCCTCAGAATGAACAGATCCAACTGTAAACTACAGGGACCTGATGGGTGGATGGGTAGGGTGTGGACTGACTTTGGATCTTAGGCCGTCTTACGCCCCGTCTCCAAAGCTCTCTTTGTGGTACACTATGTGCAGCTTTGATTAGTGGCCTGTCGGATACTGCTATGTTGCTAACATTGTGGTTTGTTTCTCCTCGCTGTGAATTTGATGGCTTGTCGAGGAATCTGTTTTCAGTACAATGTTTGGTTAAAGCATTTTGTCAGTATTCCTGGTCTCTGCTTTGCTCCTCTGGTGAATGTCTTTTGAGGGTGATGCTGATGTTTGGCTCTTTGTCGTTGTAAAATCTGTACCTAATCTCTGGAGAGAAAAATCCCATTGTCTACTGTAAATACTGGAATCACAGCAAAGGATGTGGGGACTGGACTGCTTTTCTGTATCATACTAGCATTGTTCTAGATATTAAAGAAATTTAACCACACAGTAGTCCAACGCAAAGTGTTTAAATAAGAAAATGGTCTCGGGCTTCCCTGGTGGCACCGTGGTTAAGCATCTGCCTGCCAATGCAGGGGACACGGGTTTGAGCCCTGGTCCAGGAAGATCCCACATGCCATGAAACAACAAAGCCCGTGCGCCACAACTACTGAGCCTGTGCTCTAGAGCCTGCAAGCCACAACTACTGAGCCCATGTGCCACAACTACTGAAGGCTGCGCGCCTAGAGCCCGTGCTCTTGCAACAAGAGAAGCCACCTCAATGGGAAGCCCGCGCACTGCAACCAAGAGTAGCCCCCGCTCACCGCAACTAGAGAAAGGCTCCATGCGGCAACGAGGACCCAATGCAGGCAAAAATGAATAAATTAAATAAATAAATTTGAAAAAAAAAAAAGAAAGAAAATGGTCTCAGTGAGCTTGACAGATCCATCTATGTTAGAGATTCCACACACATTCGCATTGCCTGGCCTTTTAAGGGAGCAGGGGTTGATATACAATGTAGATACATGTCCCTCTTGCCACCTTTGTGATTTTCCCCTTTCCTCTCAGTTACCAAATGACCAAATTAAGATGAAATAATGATGACAAGATTCCTGTGACTAAAATGATCCCATCACCCTCCAGGACGAGGGAGGTGAGGCAGACCTCAATCCAGGGCACGTTAGCCAATACAGACCCTGCAACGAACCAGAACTGCAGCATTTCTTCTCCAACTGCTCGAAGAGCTGGTGCCCCAGTCATTTCATTCCATTGTAAGGGATACTAATTCCCACCTCCCCCCACTCATATTACCAGTAAAGTTTGAGATTATATAATTCTTTCCGATAAGAGCCCCAGATTGAGAGTGAGGAGGAAGGGAAATACGTTTTTTAAGCATCCAGGAAGGAACCAGAAGAAAAATTATTTAAAACATACAACTTTTTTTGGGGGGGAGGATAATTTTAAACTTAGAAAAAAAGCTGCAATAATAGTACTCTGATATCCTTCTCCCACATTCCCCAGTTGTTAACATTTTGCCACATTTGTGCCGTGTGGGTGAGTACACTTTTTTTTTTTTTCTCAACCATTTGGAGTAAGTTGCAGACATCACATCCACTGACCTCTAAATACTCCAGTGGGTATTTCTTAAGAACAAGGAATTATCTTACATTACCACAATACAAATACAAAATCAGGAAATTCAACATTGCAGTAATATTATTATGTGAATCATAATTATGTAATACAGTCCATACTCAACTTTTACCAGTTGTTCAAACAATTTTCATTATAAGAATTTCTTTTCCAGTTAGGATCTAATCCAGGACCACACACTGCATTTAGTTGTCATGTCTCTTGGACTCTTTTAATTTGGAAGAGGTCTTCAGCTTTCTTTCGTCTTTTATGATATGGTCATTTCTTTAGCGTACATTCAATCCAATTTTTAAAAAAGAATTTCCAGGGACTTCCCTGGTGGTCCAGTGGTAAAGAATCTGCCTTCCAATGCAGGGGATTCAGGTTCGATCCCTGGTCGGGGAGCTAGGTTCCCACATGCCACAGGGCAGCTAAGCCCTCTCACCACAACTACTGAGCTCCCGTGCCGCAAACTACAGAGCCCACGCGCTCTGGAGCCCACACGCCACAACTACAGAGCTCAAGCGCCCTTAAGCATGCACGCCACAACTAAAGAAGAGAAAAAAACCCACACGCCACAACTAGAGAGAAGCCCGTGCACCACAACAAAGATCCCGCATGCCGCAACTAAGACCCGACACAGCCCCCAAAATTAATTAATCAATTAAAGGGTTAGTTTAAAAAAAAATGAATTTCCGTCAGTTTGCGGTTGTCTGATGTTTCACATCAGATTCAGTTTGTTTGTTTTGATTTGGGCAGGAATGTCACAAATGTGATATTGTGTCCTCAGTGCCTCACATTAGCAAGACATGATGTTTTATCCCAGTAGTGGTGACGCTAACATGGATCGCTTGGTTAAAGTGTACCTTCCATCCACCCCTCCACGTTTCTCCACTATAAATTTACTATTTTTCCCTCTGCAACTAATAATTTTGAGAAAGAGATTTTAAGCCTCTATAAACGTCCTATGGGTCATCAGGTTTTCACTCAATAATTGTAGCATATCTTTATTATTCTCATCAAGTTATTCCTATGATGATTGCCAAGTGGTTGGCATTCCACTGTAAGGAAGACTTGTTCCCTCTTTATTATCTATTTATTTACTTATTTATTATAGACTAACAAACTCATAATAATTGGTTAAAACCCATTACTGTCATTATTTCAATGTTAAAATTGTCACAAATTTATGCAGTAAGAGCCCCTTCAAGATGATTCCTGTGACCCTTTGACATAGTTCAAACATTTGTTGAGCACTCCCTTAGTTTCTGGTACAAGAAGATATTCCAGGCTCATCTTTACTCTCCCCACCCCAACCCAAGAATCAGCCATTTCTTCAAGGAGCCCTGGTTTCATTAAGTAGAGAATGGTACCTGACTCAGTTCTAGAATCAGTATGTATTCATTGCTATTAGGCCCTTTCAGTGGATGGAACTAAAAAATATGTATATGTGTATACTTACTAAAAACAATGAGTTCATATTGACATCTGCAATTCAAACAACAGGGGCTTCCCTGCTGGCGCAGTGGTTAAGAATCCACCTGCCAATGCTGGGGACACAGGTTCAAGCCCTGGTCCGGGAAGATCCCACATGCCATGGAGCAACTAAGCCCACGCACCACAACTACTGAGCCTGTGCTCTAGAGCCCATGAACCACAACTGCTGAGCCCATGCACCACAACTACTGAAGCCCACGCGCGTAGAGCCCATGCTCCGCAACAAGGTAAGCCACCACGATGAGAAGCCTATGCACCACAACGAAGAGTAACCCCGCTCGCCTCAACTAGAAAAAGCCCATGCACAGCAACGAGGACCCAACGCAGCCAAAAATAAATAAATTTATTTTTTTTAAACGTTAAAAAAACAATCAGTAACCTTTGTTTCATTTTTACTCACAGTCATTTTGTTTTTGTTTTTCTTTCCTCTATTTTTCACTGGCGCCACCTTCTCCAAATGCCCCAAATCTTTGTACCCTCTTTCCTTCACCATCTTCTTAGATCCAAGAACCATCATCCAGGCAACCTGATTACTCCTTTGTTTGGTTACTCATTTGTTCAGCAGATAATTATTTATCTCTGTGGGAACCACGTGACTTCAGAGGGGAACAAGACACTGTCCCGGCCTCCAAGAACACAGACTAACAGAATGAGGGACAGTACAAAGAGAATCACCCCAGTGATGGCTGGAGGCCTCCAGGTCTCCTCCTCCCCAAGCACAAACATTCCCCTTCTCTAGGCCTCTTTTTTTCCCTGCTCTTTGGCAGAAGGGGAAACTAGCACCAAAATCTGAACTGCAGAGGGTAGAACCCTTATATGATTGAAAAGAGAAAGTGAGTGAAGAGTAACAAGATGAATGTGGATTATATCCAACATTCCACTTAGAAGCTCTCACAAGCAATCCTCTGGTCTTTTTTTATCCAGTCTGGTTCCCAGGCCTTTCAGAAAGGAGTCTTGCCCTGTCAGGATACAGCCTAACCTTCCTATTCCATAATCCAATCCCTTCTCAAGGTAGAGGTCAGGTAGGAATGCAGAAATTGGAGAAGTTGTCAGTAGGATTCTGCAAGGACACTTTCAAAATCAAATACATACAATCACACACATATTTACATACATAAAACTTGAAGCAGTGAGGATGGAAAAGAGCCTCAAGCAGTTGGTTCAGAGTGGGAGGGCTGAGAGCCTACCAGGAGCTCAGAGTCCTTCGAGACGCCTTGAAGAAGAGCAGGAACTTCCTTCCCAACCAATCCCCACCAGCCCCAAAGAAGATGAAGGGAAAGAGAAGCTGCTTTATGTCACAGACATCTGCTGGGCCACATCATTTAAAGATGTGAGGTTGGGCCAGAGAGCAAGTCAGGAGGGAAGGCAAAGCTTGTTTTTCTTCCATTAACATATTATCTCAAAGGTTTTGGGTACCTGAGGTTTCTACGAAAGACTCTAGGCTTTGGGGCAGTGATTTTCATATACCACAGTTAGTTTAGAGACTGGTTAACAGTAATCAGTCATACCAGGTGACCATGGAACGCCACACACAGGATTTTCCCTTACTGTTTGTCCTGAGAGGAGCGAGGTGTGTCCTCGAGAAGATAAGGCGAATTCAGGCCTGCAAGGCCTCCAGGCGGCCTCTGCCTACCTGTCCAGGCCTTCTCCGCTCCCCTCTTCCAGAAGTGGTCCAGCTATATGGCTCTCTCAGTTCCTTCAGGGGCCGACCTCCCTCCCACCTCAGCTCACACTGGGAAGCCCCTCATTCTCATCCCTTCTTCTCAGCCTCAGCCTAGTTTATTCCTATGTAGTCTTTCGTCTTACCTCATAGGTCACTTTCTCAGCAAAGTGGTCCTACATTGGCCCTCTACCCTCTCATCCAGATTCCCATGTTATGAGCTTTTATAGCACCCAGGACTTTTCCGTGGAGCACCTATCAAGGTTTTCATTACATATATTTATGTGTTTGGTTATTCATGTCTATTTCTCCCACTAAACTCTAAGTTCTGAAGCCAGAGTCATGCTGTTTTGCTCATCATTGTGCCCCCTCACCTAATAGCCTTTGGCACATTCAAGAGTATAGGTGCTTCACAATGTAGTCTTTACTAAACAGTAAGTGCATACCTGAGATAAGCGATGGTTGCAAGGTAAGATTCCTGGGTTTTTTCTAGCATGGTTAGTATCTTTGTGCTTCCCTGAGAAGTAGCTTAATTCACCACGAGTCTCTGATCTCCATTTTTGTCTGATTTGAGTTGGGATCCCTAAAAATGATGAAGCTGTATGTGGCAGCCACCCAGAACTGTTATAGTGGAGAAATTAAGATTCTTCCCACCCTTCCCTGAGAACAGGACTGTTGTATTACTAGTGCTTTCCAGTCCAGGTAGCTTAGAGTCCAGAGAGGAAAGTCAGAGAAGTAAACAGGTAATCCGATAAAATGAAATTCTATAACGGTGTAAGCACAGGCACGAAAGGGGACAAAAAAGAGGCTCTTATCCAAGCCTTTGGGGCATCTGGAAGATTTTTGTCAAAGGTGAGTTCTACACTAAGTCCTGAAGCAAATGTAAGAGGTAGACAAGGGAAAGGGATGGGGGTGGGGTAGAGAGTTGAGAGGAAGAAATAATCAAAAAGGTCCAGAGGTGAGCAAGCATATAGAACTTAAGAGTGGGGAAATGAGGAAAACTCAAGATGTAAGTGGGATCAAAGTGGCAAGACGTGAATCTGGAGGGACCATGGTCAGGGTCCCATATTTTGAAGTCTGTGGAGAGTCTACAAAGGGTTTTTAATAAGGGAATGACCCCATCGGATTTGCCTTTTAGAAAGATCTTTAGGTTTACAGTGTCTGAAACTCTAGGCACCAGACATTAGGACTAGAACTGCTTTGCCTTGGAAGTCAGTTTCTCTTGACTACACCACCCCTTCTGAGGAGTGTTTGGAAGGAGAGAGGCAAGTCCCCACATCATGCCAACAGCTGTAGGCAGAGGGTGGGCAAGTGAATAGATGTATGGCTATGTGTTGATCATGGGTATGTGAATGTTTAGTTTTTTTAGTTTAGCTTATGAGAGAAGCACTGTAGGAAGTAGTTAACAGGACTTGCTCTAGGTTACCAGCAGGTGAGCTTGGGAAAATTATAACCTCTGTTTCCTCATCTGAAAAGTAAGAATATTAATAATTATGAACTTTCACTGAGCACTTATATGAATAGGGTTAGTATGAATATTAAGTGGGATGATAATACACGTAAAGTGTTCTAAACAGTTCTACTTATGAAGTAGATATTTCCCCCATTTTACAGCTGAATCTTTGATCCATTTTACTCATAATGAAACTGAGGCTCAGAAAGGTTTCTTTCCCAAGATCACACAATTAGTAAGTGACAGAGCCAGGACATGTATTCACCCAATTTACTCCCTTAAGTTAGAAAGTTCCTTCTGACCCATTCATTCAAGATGGATATGGAGGCAACACAGCCAATTTTGCATTGACTGAGGGAAAAAGAGAAGGCTTTCAGCAGGTTGGAGATCATTTTGGTCAGTTCTGGATAAGTGCATAAGTCAGGACACTGGGTTCAAGTGATAGACACCTACTGGAACTAGCTTTAGTAAAACACATAAACACTATACTAGAGGATATACCAGTGCTCCGTGGAACGCAAGGGCAAGAACACAGCGACCTCAGGAAAGGATTTGAAAAAAGGTACAGTTCTCAGATTTCTTCTTCCACTTCAGCTTGGAACCTGTTTTCTCCTTTTCTGTAGTGTACATGGTAGAATAAAGAGCCATGAACAGCTTGCAAGTTTATATGTTGCAATCTACGCGTTTAGTCCCTGAGTTTTCATTTTAAATTCCCCAGGAACAGCCTTTGGCCTAACCTGGATGAGATGCCCATAAAAGCAGAGCCGCACAGCACAAATATGGTTGCTGGGACAACATCTTTGCACCCCCTTCTCAGGGGAGAACCAGTTACAGGGGTAAGCTGGGCGACAGCTCAACAGATGTACATTAAAGGAAGGCAGGCTCTCATTGTCAGAGTTTAGATTTTCCTCTGCCCTTCCCCACTTTCCAATTGTGCTAATATATCTCATTTTCTCCTCCATAAAGATTCAATCCTACCATTCCTCACATTCTGGGAATAAAATAATTTACTTTTGGGGATAGAAAGAAATTTGAGAGACCATCAGGTAGGTGCACATATAAACCTCCTAAGAGGTGACTTCTGCCCAATTTTTTAACAACGCCAAGAAAAGTAAATCTCACGGTCACTGGCACCTCACAATCTTGTTTACTATGCCAAGAAATTCCTCTTCACAAGAAACTAATTCCTTCTGCTGTATTTAAGTCCATTTCCTTTCTCAGACTTCACAGAGTGGTACACAGCTCATCAGAATTTGCTTTAAAGGGATTATCAAGCCTTTGAAAAATCCCCTCAGCATTCTCTTTACCAAACTAAAAATTACAGCCACTTTAATCCTTCTTAAAGTATATCTAGTTAATATAGTCATGAGGTCAGTAGAATCATTTGTATAGAAAAGTATGAATATTAATCGCTGGCAGCTTTTCTCTAGACCTGCTCTATATATCTTATTATAGAGGCTAAAACTGAACACAGTACTCTCCAAATCAGGATAAATGATAAGTAAGGGGCTAGGCTGGAGATGGTGGGGGAAGGGATTCAAGAGGCTTTCACTGAATCCCTGCACGAATTGCAGCTGAACCTCCATGGACTCGAAAGGTTGTCCAGCAGCTACTTGCTCCACCAATCTCTGCCATACTCTCTTTGTGGGCCAGATTCCTTAGACTGTTGATTCTGCTTACCTGTGGCTCAGGATCAACATACCGGCTTCTCTGATACAGTACCACCCAACTGACTGGCTCAAGTCCCACCCTCAGTCCAACCAGCTGTGGGTGGGAAGGCAGGTCCATCCAGGCCTGTGAAGAGACAAATGCAAAATGAAATTTTTCTTTCTTGTGTATAATGCACAAGATACCGTGACAGCAATGATTGCAAGGAAGCTTTTCTTACATATCTTCTCATGGTCCCTTATGAATCACCTCATAAAACTTTTAGAATGATTCCGTTTCTTAATCTTCATGCCAAATTTTCATGATCGCTTAATTCTGAAGATTTTCTAATTTTTTTTTACTACAGTTATTTAGAAATATGCTTTAAAATATCCAAATATATGTAGTAGGAGCGGGATTACTTCGAGTGGGATTACTTTATATATACATGTTTTCCATATGTATATGGAAATTTTTGTTTACTAAGGAGGTACAGATACAAATCTTCAGTCATTACTAGTTCATTAAATTTTAGTGGAATTAAATGCCTTGTCAAAGTTTTCTATTGGAAATGCTGTGCCCAGATAGTTTTTACGGCCCTACCCATTCCTCCTGTTTACCACTTGACATTATTAATTTACTCCTCCCTCTTCTCAGGTTTGCCCAGGCTGGCTCAATGCTATCAGACTGCAGCCGCTGTGAAAAGCTTCAATTCCCTATGCTCCCATGATGAAGCTGTGTTACTGTGGGAAAGGAGATAAGCTAATACATGGTGCTATTTGGGGGAGGGGGGATTTTTATCTAAAATAGCTATTTTAGTATTTCATCATCTTTTTTTCAGGAATATTAAAACAATGTTCATAATTTATAGGCAACATCTGAATTTTGCAAAACCTACCCTCAAGTTCTCCTAAATAATTATAAACATTTGTACCAATTGGATATTCTCATATACTTTTCAAATTAAAAAATAATTGACTGTGACGACAATAATCACACCTAAAATGCTAAGGGGAGAGCACAACTAGGTCCTGCCTCAACATACTCTTTGAACAACACTAAAGGACTGGGTCGCTAGCTTCTATTGTGTTCCCTAATGTTAGTGCTTAGCAGAATTTTTGTTGGGTTAAAATGCAAAATGCATATGTAAACCATCCTAAGAGGTGAACTTTTTGCCCAATTTTTAAAGAACTGATTGTAACCATGCAAAAATATGACTATTTTTGACCTGGAAGGCAATTCTAAAAAATGAAAATAGTTTTTAGTTTTTTCTTTAGGATATTTAATAAAAATATTTTCAATAGATTATTTTTAGTTGAACACTTAAAAAAAACCCCAAACTTTCTGAAAGTTTGAGTAACTATTTAAATGAAAAAGGTCTTCTTTATTATTGACCTCATCAGGACTTCGAAACCCTTCCAGCTACTGAAAAGTATGCTGAATGGTTGCTTCCTCTCTCGTCAGAGGAAACATAAGAAAAAAAATGATAACAGACTTTACTACTCTGGGCATGTTAGGTAAAATGCCCATTTTTTTCAAAATGTTAACCAGTCTCGAGATGAGTTCTGAGGATTTGACTCCTAAAAAAATGCTTGGAAACTTGGGAGCTATGGATCCATCCCAGGCACTCAGGGCTTCCTGGCAAGAATGGGCCACAAAGATCTGTTTTGCACAAAGTTACTACTCAGGTTTAATTTAGCAGAACTGAAAAAATTTTAACCACAAAGCTTACATTTAAAAGGAGATACATGTAAACTGAATCTAAGAAATACCCTAAGGAAGAGCAAAACACTTTGTCTCTGAGAGAGGAATAGCAGAAAGAACCCAAGGAAGTTCAAAAACTTGGCACCAATCATATGGTTCTCAAAGGTAGGAAATAATAGTATTGGGTTAAAATTATACTGGAATTTTGGATCTGAAAAGGGATTTACAGGTCTAATCCAAATCCCTCAATTTATAGATGATGAAACTTGAGGCCTGTTTATTCATTCAACAACATTTATTATGTGCCTACATGCTCAATGCTGGAAATACAACAATGAACAAGACAAGACATGGTCCAAAGAGGGAATGTGACTTGCCCAAATTCACTAAGCAAGTTAGCAACTAAACGGGCTGCTTGCACTCAACTCCAAATTGTCTAATAATATACAATCTTTTCTGTACCTGAAAATACACTAAGCATTTGATGAAGGAGCTGTGCAAAGATAAGATTTTCATATACAATTGATGTAATAACATTCTGTAATAAGGTATATGTTTATATTATATTCAGTGTTAAAACCTACATAAAATAAAGAGTTTTTTAATTAGCAAATGAAATGGTAATTTCCTTGGAAGTGCTTTCTAATTTCTAGTTTACTACGTATTCCATGTGCAAATTTTGACAATCCAAATTTTGAAATTTTTTAATATGATTTCTGATTGTACAACTATGACTCTTACTATATTCTGGCTGCTTTGAATTTCAACTTTTATGCAATCTGTGTTCTAATATTTTAGTTATTTTCAGTAAATAACTATTTTAAAGGATTCTAACCATTAACCAGTTTACCCACCTTATTCAGTCATAGCTTAACCAGCGTGGTAGCTTTAGTGTATGTAATATAATCAGAGATACAGCTTTTAAAATGTCCTGCATTGGAACTTATTTTTTTCTTTTTTCTTTTTTGGCAGCGCCACACAGCATGCAGGATTGTAGATTGTAGTTCCCCCACCAGGGATCGAAACTGTGCCCCCTGAAGTGGAAGCCCAGAGTCCTAACCACTGGACCGCAAGTGAATTCCCTTTTTTAAAAAAATATTTATTTATTTTTGGCTGTGTTCGGTCTTCATTGCTGTGTGTGGGCTTTCTCTAGTTGTGGCAAGAGGGGGCTACTCTTTGTTGTGGTGTGCAGGCTTCTCATTGCGGTGGCTTCTCTTGTTGCAGAGCACGGGCTCTAGGCGCACAGGCTTCAGTAGTTGTGGCGCATGGGCTCTAGAGCACAGGTTCAGTAGTTGTGGCACATGGGCTTAGCTGCTCCGTGGCATGTGGGATCTTCCCGGACCAGGGATCGAACCGGTGTCCCCTGCGTTGGCAGGCAGATTCTTAACCACTGTACCACCAGGGAAGTCCCGAATTCCCTTCGATTTTTTTTTTTTGAACTCAATTCTTTAAAAGAAAACTCATGTACCTTATTTCAAAATGAAAAATGGCACCTATAATAGGATAATAAAAGGGAAAATAAGAGTTTGGAACCAATCTTTTGTTGTTGTTTTTTTTTGCTGATTTAATAACCCCAAGAAAGCAACAGGGGAGTTCTCTAACATAGGAGAGGATAGGAGCCCTAATAGAAGCAATACTGCAGCCTCAGCATTCTTTAATTAAAACAATCCAGGGCTTCCCTGGTTCGAGCCCTGGTCCGGGAAGATCCCACATGCTGCGGAGCAACTAAGCCCGTGCGCCACAACTACTGAGCCTGCATTCTAGAGCCCGTGAGCCACAACTACTGAAGCCTGCACACCTAGAGCCTGTGCTCCACAAGAGAAGCCACCGCAATGAGAAGCCCGCGCACCACAACGAAGAGTAGCCCCCGCTCGCGGCAACTAGAGAAAGCCTGCATGCAGCAACGAAGACACAACGCAGCCAATAAATAAATAAATAAATACTTAAAAGATTGCTAAAAAAAAACAACAACCAAAGTCCAAAAGAAAAGGTGTTGTAACTTACTGAAATAAAAAGGTTTTGAGACACTCCTGATATATGAGATATCCTGATTGGATATTACAACACCTCTGAGAATCAATAGTGGGGAAGATGAGGGGATTTATAAGCTACCTCTGCTATACTACCAACATTACAATATGGAGCTCTAAGGTTGATTTTCCATCCTCAGACTCTACAAGGCTCTCCTACTGCTGCACTTCTTTCCCCTGGCCATTCACTCCCTGTTATTATTTGTGCTTCCTCCCTACATAATAAGCTCTACGGAGGACAGGCACTGGATACCATCCATCTCTGTATCTTACCTTGAATCACAGCACATAGCTGATATTCAATAATTGTAAAATGAAACCAGAGATGGTAACCAGAATTTAAAAATTGGTTAACACCTATCCTAATTCATATACCCACACTCTGAAACTAACTGTAATAATAAAAATTAAAACTACATCAGGAACATGTGGTTCTACTTCAAATATCAGGGAATCTTATATGGCAGGGCAGGACTAAGAATTTTGAAAAGTCTAGTTACACAAAAACCCACAGTGCATGCTGCTCTAAAAATATCAACCACTTCTTTTTAAACAGGAAAAAAATCAATTTCAAGCCTCCGATAATGAAAGATAGAAGAAAACTGTCAGAAATAAAGGAAACATTAAGTGGAAAAAAAATGACAAGATAATTTTATCTCTGGATTAAGACTTATTTTAATATACATAATGTATAGTACTTCATATAATTTATTAATGTCATTTTCTATAGGACACTGTAATTAATTCAGTGACATCAATATTGACCTCATACAGACAAAGGATGAAAGCTGGGTTTTCTTGTGTACCAAATACAAAACATGTGCTGAAGAGTTATCACATACAACAGTTATACGAGATCAACTTTAAGGATGACTCAAGTTTACAGTAGTTGCTTCACACGGTTCTCCCTCAAGACTTGGATGTCACCCAGTGTTGCCATGCTTGTGCAAATGCCATCTCTGGCTTGCCTGACTACCTCCTTTTGCCAGCCCCACTTTTGCCTGTTTTACTGCTGCCACTGCTAGATTTGCCAGATGATTTTGAAGAGAAGAGTCTTGTCATGAACTCAGAAACATCAGGCAATTCATGATTGGAATTCAGCATATTCATTGACTGCTCCATCTCCTGTGGGAAGACAAAGCACAATGATATGAAAGGCACACGTCATTTAACAACACTTCCCTTAAGGAAGGAGGAGAGAAATAGAACAGGTAAAAGGTACTGGTTCTGAGCAATGATGTAATGTCATACCCAACAGCATTTCAGAAACCATGTTTCATGCCTCCTTTATATCACTAAGCATTTCAACCCTTAGTAAATGTCCGATAAGTGTTGCCTGGGGTTTGATTCGGCTTATATAGCCGAATATATATATATAAAGGGCATTTTCTCGGATAATGGACATATGTGATCATATTCCTGCCACCTTATTTTGTTTTCTGATCAGAATGCTTTCTTATTAACAAGTGTTTTCTTAAACTCATGCTTTTTCTAGATGCATATAACCAGAACATCAATCTTTAACCATGTATCAAGGTATCAGAAAAGTCTGGAAGGTAACTGTAGCATTTCCAAGACTTGATTCCTAAGGGCCTTAGTAGTAAATCTATGAATACTGTATGACTTGGGTGACCTCAGTTACAGCATCTAAAGCAAGCAACATCAATGTTAAAATGTTACAAACAGTCACTGGCAGGACCTAAGGACATGGCACTTTTATTTTGAGGTTCTTGTCCTCCCCCTTACTGAGCCAACAATCTATAAAGTACTGTTCCATTTTTGACAATATTAATGTAATGTCTGCTTCATTTGAATTATATGTGACATTCCAAAAGTGAACTTAAAATTGTATTAGTTCGGACATGAAAAAAATAGCAAATACTCTATTATCTATTATTTAAAATTGAATTTTTTGTTCAATTATTAGCTTGGGCTTTCTCCCCAAATGTAGAATATATACATGAGTTTTCAGGGAGAAATCACCTTTACAAATATGGCCAGGAAAGAAACATTATGTTAACATGCCCTAGTAATCAAGAATTAAATGTTTATTTTAAATATAACAGGTCTTGAATCCCCACAAAAATATATCAACTCTATTTTTGAAGCTGTTCAATTCTGAAGCTCTTGAATGAACAACTTTTTACACTGCTTACTATATATGCAAAGCATTTTGCAAGAAATGAATTTTTAATCCAATGTGACTTCTAATGTTTCCTTCTATTGATACCACAGAGAGTTAACTGCCTTAACAGATACAAGGATATAGGATGTACACTTTCTGACCAACACTGAGGCAAAGATGCCAAAATTTAGCAACAATACATTTTGAAACATCATAAAGTTTTCTTTTTTCATGAAGCTTTTTCTGCCATTCCAGCTTGGGATAAGTGTCTTACCTTCTACAGAACTTAATCACCTAGTACCTCAGCAAACATTTTTTATTTATGTATATCTTGTTTTTCCATTTAAACCCACACATGCGCACATACACACAAACACAATCCTCTGATGGCAAGAAGAGTGCTTTATAAATCCATTCTACTTCCTACATTTAACTGGACTATGAGCTTGTTGACAACAGGGATGACATATAGTCCATTTTTGTGTCCCCTGTATCCAGAACCTAAAAATTGATTAATAAATGTTTATTCAGTGATGAATAAAGTGTAAATACATATATATTAAATACAACAGAAAAACCTGGAATTCAGGAGATATCTGTTGATGGTTTTTGGGTGGAAGAATAGATAATTTTTTTTCTTTTAATTCTGAAGATTTTATACGGAAGCAAATATTTAAAAGAGACAAAGTGGTGGCACTAAAAATTTGAAGCATCTTACTTGGCAACTCCTCTCCCCTTTGCCAAACAGTATGATCTTGTGGTAGAGAGTTTGAAAACCACTATTCTATTTTTCTCCCTTGGTCTATCCAAATTTCTTCTGTGTGTCTGAACACATAAACTAAATGTGTACTTTGAAGAGTTTTGTAAAGTAAAGATAGATTATAAGAAGCTACCATTCTGTGAAATATTTGGATTAGGTATACCAGAATTATTATGCTTTTCAACTATTAAACAAGCGAGGTGCAAAGAGGCAAGTACTAAGCAGAATGTTTTAACTATATGAAAAGACCCAGGCTTTTATCAGGCAGAACCAACTGAATTTATCTGGTCCAGTGGAAACAATTAATTAAATGCCAGGAACATAATGCTGTATCAACACAACCTGTAGATGAATTTGGCTTGGTAATTAGGATAAGGCTGAACAAACCCAAGCCATTCAGCCACAACGGACAGACCAGGCATCAGAACATAGTTCAGTCATCTTACCCGCCTCATGTCAGGATCACTTGTGTTGACCACTTTGGGCAGAAGCACAAATATCAATAATGGAAGAACCATCATCATAACCTGTGAAAGAAAAAAATTCAGAAAATGTTTTTCCTCCTTAACTGCAGAACAAAATCTGCACTTAACAACCAATGATGGAATTAAATATTGTAAACAGAATAAAACTAGCAGCCACCACTTCAATTCTACTGAACGAGCCCTGGTGACAGCAAGGTGCTCCTCAGTATCTGACTGTTGTAATATAAGAGTCTTACCTATAAGTGTGTGGACTTCATATAGACACCTTGCTTCACGTCTGTGCTACCTATCATTTTGCAGAGTTTAGAGTTTTATCTAACACAAATAGTTTGCAAACTGAACTATTCATTCACTTTCTTCAGTCTGCAGTCTGGCATTGAGATTGGTGATCCTGATGGCTCACCATCAGGTTGGATCCACAAGTCTTTCCAGATGACTTGTGGTTCTTGGAGAAAACACCACATCCCCCCTCTAATGTACAATATACCACTAGGCAACTACTATAGCAGGCAAGTTTTAAAAAATGACCTAGGAGCTTCTACCACTGCATGTTCCCATGGAATTTCAGAAATGAGAACATGGAAGATATTTCTCAATTAGCTTTGGAGTCTCATTGCTAACTTCACCCATCCACTCTACCCTCCTGCCTCTTTATGCCTAACTGCAGATTCCAGGTACTAATTTATTCCTCTCAAAGGAGGTACAGCCTGAAACGTCCCTATTTGTGTTCTAAATAGCTATCTGCAAGAAATATGATCAACATTTAGATAATTCTAAGGTAATAATTCAACTTTCAAAAACAGCAAAGAAAAAAAAAAAGTCAAGCTGTTTCTAAATATGCTATTAGTATTTTATATTAGTGGACACCATAAAATCGTTTCATGAAAATACCAAGTACTTAAATTACTACAGAATAACTTCTCTGTTCATAACACATCAAAAAAAAAAAGCCTTTGTAAAAACCTTACTTGTGCCATCAAGAGGGGAAATTTATTAACTGATGGCACATTCATCAATGGACTAACATTCAGGTAGTATGAAGGATGAGACAGCTAGCTCCATGTGTGACTTACCACATACTCTTACTCTATTTTAATTTTAAACGTAAGTACTTATCTAATTTCTGCTGCACATTTCAATGTCAAATCTACTGTGTCATTCTCACTATCTTTTATTATGTATTCCCAAAGCTACTATTTTCATGAAATTCATGAATTGTTCACAGTAATCCTTTGATCCAACAATCTGACTCTAGCTTTCCTTTCACAGGGGTTAGAATTTTTCAACTGCCTGGAAGCAAATTACAGATTAGTAAAGATACTTTATTGTAGCCTGATACATACCATTGGGTTCATCAGAAAGTCTGTCCAGCCCCAAGATTCCCTTTTAATAAAGTAAGAAGGTGGGCCTGAAGATTTCATTTGGAGAGGATAGGGCAGTCTGACCACTTCTGATGTTTTGATGTAATTCACATATCTCGCTCTGATAAAGCAACATGAAAAAAGCATCAGTAATCCTACTAAAAGCATTACTAGTTAAAAGAAATGCTTATAATATATTAGCAATGCCTTATAATTACCTTTAGCTTTTTCCAAAATGCTTTGGCATCTAAACTTTTGATCTTGAAAATCTGATCAAAGTAGCTTTATCTGTATGTCTAAAATACTTAGCAAAATGTAGAGGGAGAACAC
Source organism: Tursiops truncatus (assembly GCF_011762595.2). Classification (NCBI taxonomy): domain Eukaryota; kingdom Metazoa; phylum Chordata; class Mammalia; order Artiodactyla; family Delphinidae; genus Tursiops; species Tursiops truncatus. Next base: position 76,397,877 of record NC_047035.1, on the reverse strand, counting down.
TAGATTTGGAATCAAGAGACCTAGTTTCTAGCTATAGCTCTGTTATTACCTAGGCTTGTGGTCTTAAGTTCTTAACTTTTCTGGTTATATCAGAAGTTCTCCTGGAATTCTTCTAGCTCTAAAGCTCTTTGATTCTATTTAATAATAAATTTATTTTGTTATAAATATACAAAAATGCTGGAATTTTTTTGATTGTCTGAAACATGCATTGTTGAGTACACCTAATTTTAAAGGGTATTTTGCAAGAAAAACTTAATGATTTAAGAAAGTCCTGCAACAGTGCCATAGGTAACATTACATTTTTACCAGACATGCCAGTAATTTTAATCAGCCATGTTCAGACATATTCCAGTTTACTTTTTGAAAATTGCCTCCCCTATTTTTTCTATCATTTCCTTCTGGAACTTCTATTAGACACATGTTAGACCTTTTCATTCTTTACTCCACATCTTGTTAAACTCTCACTTTCACAGTGTCCTTTCCTTTATCTGTATTGCTTTCTGGGTAATTTTTCTGATCTGTCTTCCAGCTCATCAAACCTCTGTTCAGTTGCTTAGCACATCCACTGAGTTTTGTATTCCAAAGCATATACTGAGTGTAAAAGTTCAATTTTATTCTTTTTCCAAATATCTATGGCTTATTTCGATATTATGGTAAAAGCATTTCTTTTATTTGTTTAAAGCATTTTAAATATATTTTAAACAATTTTATAGTCTATATCCAATAAGCCTACTAACTAGAGTTCTCAGAGGTCTGATTCATCTGCTGACTCCACGTACATTGTTTTCTTGGGTATTTTATAAGTTAAGTAGACTTTATTTTTGCATGGGACTGGGACAGAGAGTTGTGCATTTGTCTCTGCCAGGAGTGGGGGATTATGACCAGGGGCCATCTTATTAATTGTTCAGATTGGAAGTTTCTGGATCATGCAAGAACAAATTCATATCCAAATTTCAATGAGGGTGTGACTATCAATTTTCAGGATAGATTTTTCCCTCCAAAAGCCAGGGAATCTGATCTTTTGGATTTCAGGCCAAGGGTCAAAGGGGAAACCAAGTCTTAGATCTAATTCTGACTCCAAGCATGCACAGGCTTGCCTCCCGCCTACACACTGCTAATAAAATCTAAGGCTTTTGGTGAGAGAATAACAAAACCCCCAGGTAGGAAAGTAGTTTACAGTTTATCCTCTGAGGATTTCCCTTACTTTTTTGGGAGCTATACATTTAAAAGGAAATGTTTATCATGCTTTACCCAGCATTTCTAAAATTTTTCATTCTGACAAAATGTCAGAAATGTAAGTCTCACATATATTTGAAACTAACTTCTGCAAAATATTGGTCAAGAATACAAAATATTGGTCAAGAATATTAGTATCTTATATGGATCCCTCTTTGTTCTCTACTCTGTCCTCCCCAATTATTAAAATGATAAGGGCCTTGTTTTTTTTTACCTATGTTTCAGGCATCCAATCATCAGGGATGGATCTGAGAACATGAATCCAACTGCTGCAACCAGTCCTTAAATACTAAAGCAGGAAGTACTCTTTACCCAAAGTGAAAAAGCAAATAAAACTTTATATTTAGAAAAATATTTCTAATTGCTTAGACTAATTTATTCAAAATTCAAAGTAAAAAGAATAAATAAAAATAAATTATAGTTTTTAATCGACAAGTATCCCCCTTTAACAACTTTCATTCTCTCCAGTATTCAGTTTTGTTTGTTTTGTTTTTTTGACCCAGGCCACGCGGCTTGTGGGATCTTAGCTCCCCAACCAGGGATTGAACCCGGGCCCACAGCAATGAAAGTGCAGAGTCCTAACCACTGTACCCCAAGGAACTCCCAGTATTTTCAGTATTTTTAAAAAACTTTTAAACCTATATAAAGTTCATATGGTAAATCTACAAACCACCCCCATCTCCAAGCTTGCAATTCTAAAATACATAAAAAGTCATGATAAGTCCTTTACAGTTTAGATTTTAACACACTAGAGTTTTATACATATATTTTAAAAAACTTTTATGCCTCTAAAAAGACATGAGAAAGTCAATAGCTAATGTGGTTCAGTTACTATGAAACAATCCATTTATTACATCAAAAATATTTATAAACATATTTGCAAGGTATTACCGTTAATTCATGCTCCACCTTGCTCTCAATAGCCAATAGCAAGAAATATTAGCATTTGGACAAAGTAGAATATTCTAAGACAATTTAATTTCAAAAATAGAGGGGAAAGTAGTTTGTTTCTAAAGAACGTGTTTTTAGTAGCATCACAGTATTGGTTTCGTAATAATATCAAGAATTTAAATTACCACAGAATAACCATCTCTGTTCACTACACATCCTAAAAGACGAAAAAGAAAACTCTGTCAACAGGAGCTGACTTCACTGGACTAATATGCAGCTGATATTAAAGGATGACGCAGCTCAATATATGACTCACTATTTTAATTATAGCATATTTACACATTACGCTTTAAAAACTTTCAATGACCAAAAAAAACAAAGGAAGAGGGAAAGCATTTTAGGAGTAAACACTAACTCAAATATAAATATTACAGTACTAACCGAACATCTCTCTTATGTCAGCTCTATTTGGGGTCTGTACAAATCAACCTAAATATGCTAGGCACATAACAAAAAGGTCAGTAGTAAAATACAGCTCCTCTAACCCCCAAATTATTTTTGCCTTTGCATGACCTCTTCGTTATTACTGCAACATGAAGTAATTCTGTGATAGCTCAAACAAAGAAGAGACATTACCATTTAAAATTGTTTGGTATTTGTCAATTACACCTCAATAAAGCAAGCAAGAAAACTGCTTCCTATACTTCCTGGTCAGATTAGACTAAAGAGAGCACTATTGGCATGAGACTAATAACAAATAAATAAATTGGGGTTATAAGAGCATAAGGCTGAATCTGAACACTGTGGAAATCTATACAACTGATTCTAACTTCAAATGGGTTTGTGGTATTACAGGATCAGAGCCTGAATTAGTCCAAAATTCTTTTCACCTCGACTTCAAAGCATGTGTTCATCTACTTAGAACTTCTGAAACTTTTCCCTAGTCTTCCAGCCTCTAATACTGTACTTCTCTTTTTTTTATTATGATCCTCACTTTGAAGTAAACTCCATGATGTAATCTACCGTTTTCCAAAGAAATACTAAATTTCCATTGCACACTAAATGTTCCAGACAGGAAAAACTATAGAAATTTCTAGATCAACATACTATCAAATATACTAAGAGGTATCATCAAAATATCCCAATGATGAGTATTTTCAACTTAGAAAATTTAAATTATTTCCAACTTTAATAATCACATTTCAATTAAAACTTTCACAGTGCTTTTGCTCCTATAGTAAGTAACCTTACCTCTTCTCTATATAATCATATTAGGAGCTTTAAAATAAATATTAAGCCAGAGCAGGAGAAAGTTCAACTGTACAATATTATCAATGCTCAGATTAGAACAATATAAGGATGTTTTAAATATTTTAAGGAATACCTGTAGTTTAAATAGGAAACTTTCCAACCTTAACTATAAATTCTAAAAGGAATATATATAATGAGGTATTCAGTAGCCTAGCCTTTGGTAAAAATTAAATCAGTTGTCCTCACCTCATTTTGCCTTTTGAAGTGATATCTACTCGGACAGGATCAAACCTGTAAGCTGGAGAAATAACTTCCACTACATAAGATCCAGAAGGTATATCATGAACCACAAAACTCCCATCTGTCCTGGAACAATGAAATTATCATATTTAGTCACTTCTGATCAATAGCTTATTCTTTTCTTATGTTTTAAACCATCTGTTAACTCCCAAACCAACACCTCCCAAAATGACAGTCAGAGTAATTAGCAAAAAAAAAAAACCCAAACTGGCAAGAGTTGTCCCACATTTCAGCTTCCATAATTAACACTGCACGAGTTCTGAAAACGCCCCAGACCATTCCACAGAGACATAGAAAGTACTTCTATTCCTTCTGTGAAATAGAGATGACAGGTGACAGGAGCACAGGTCCAATTCTAAAGCCATGTCTTTATTCAAGGGAATGAATAATATATGTCATTCCTACAAGTTTAGGGGTTCAATTTTGCAGATCCCCTCCAACAATTTCTTAATTAAAAATGACCTTTTTTCCTAGGTTTAATTTGCATTTTGTTTTCTTTCCTTTTTTTCTTTTTTATGGAAAAGGTAATTAAGTACTGTTTGTTCCACTTGTTACAAATAGTTCCCATCTACCTTGGTTACTTCTTTTTCGGTATGTAGAAATTTAAAATGTTTATGTAGTTAAAACCATCCACCTTTTCCTTACTGCTTTCTTCTAAACTTCTAGACTTAGAAAACCACCCCATCAAGAACTGATAATTTCATGTTCACAGACCAAAATTAATTTGTTTTGCTAATGAGAAACTGCCATTCCGAGGAAAAAGATGTTTCTGATTCAGAACAAATGGTTCTAAAGGGATTGACTTTATCAGAGAATTGCCAGTCTCACAATAATGTTAAAATAATGCTCCTTAAATCATTAGGCTCTTTCACAGTTAAAGGAATAGCTGATTCTGTCACATCCACAATGTTTACTAAAAAGTAAGAGGAAAAAGTTCCTTACTACTTCAAAGTACACACTGAGCTGAAACAGAATCAAAGTGCAAACATCAAGTTAACTCCTTCCTGAGCTGGATGTCTTCTATTTGCCCTTCAGATCATTCTCCACCCGTCTCTCCCCACAGCAGGAAGGGAAGAAAATGAGCTTAGTATACTTTTCTCCCCCAGCTCTCTCCCGTGAGAGGCCCCTAACTGGCTTTGTCAAGGGACACAGCTCCTTTCAAGGCAGTTCTTTCCTCTTTTCTAGGTTCCAGTAACCTTTACTTCCCCGCCTCCCTTCAGGCTTAGAGGTGACAATAGCCTTGAGGTTGTAAACTCTGGAGTACTGCATAATCTGGTTGTTTCCCTACACCATGACTACCCTGGTTAATCCTTTCATTAAACTTTCCTTGAATTATTCAGTTTCTTGATGGGATCCTAACTTAATGAATTTCAAAACATTTTCCTAGGTCCAGAAAAAAGAGAATTAATTCCAGCACAACACAAATAATACCAGAACTAATGGCGTAAAGAAAAAGCAAATATATTTTTCCTCCTAAGGTAAATATTTTGCTTTAAAAGATAACATAGACATTGTATAATGAAATTTTAAAACTTGGCTTTTAAAATGTACTCTACAATACAATGACCTTGTTGGACCCTGATTTGAAAGAACAATCACATAAAACTATTTCTGAGATAAGTGGGAAAACATAAAAATGGACTGGGTATTAGATGATATCATGGCATTATCATTTCTTTTGTCAAATCCATAACGGTACTGTGGGGGTTTTTTTAAGTCCTTATCTTTCAGAGATACATAGTAGTGTTTTTATAAGTGAAATTATATTATGTTTAAGATCATCATAAATATTCCAGAAAGAAATTAATGAGGTGCAGAGGAGATATAAAATCAAACAGTAAATTGTGATGGGTTCCTAAGCTATTCTGTTTATTTTAGTGTATGTCTGTAATTTTCCATAAGAAAAAGTTCAAAAAATTATAGTATGTAATCTTACGTATAGTACATAATGCATAGCACATAATTTCAAAAAACTGAAAACTACCTAAGTGCCCCCAAAACAGAGGACTAGATAAATAAATTATGGTTTACATACACAGTGATGAGAGCAAGAAGTGGCATGGGAGTCCTCAGTTGAAACTCCCCTGATGTCCATTTAGCCAAGTCCCAAGCCACCTCCAACAAGCATAAACATAGTCAAAATTGCATGTTACTTATGCATAACAGGTACAAGACAAATTACCTATCCCTCTTCCAAAAAGGTTGCCACCATAAGCTCTTCATATTAATTCTCAATTAACCTTTCTACATACAAATGAAAGAACATGAAATGGTATCAGAAGCTGCTCACAAAATATTAAATGAAAAAAAGCATGTTACAAAGCACTGTATATTGTATATTACTATTAAAAACGTAGGTCATGTGATTCCAAAGAGATACAATAAAATACTAAGGCTTGTTATCTCTACTTTGTTTACATTTTCTTCAATAGACACATCACATATATATTATTTTCAAATAAAAATAATGTTTATTTTAAAAAACTGTATACTGCAGAAGAAAAACAAGAGGTCAAATGGTTAATTATGGCTAATTTTCTAAAGCTTAATGAGTTTTATTATTAAAAGTTCATTTATATTAGGGTAAAACTTAAAGAATGCCCTAATGCCATATTTGTAATAATATACAGCACTTTAAAAATGATTGTAAGCTTGTCACTATTTATTAATCTGAGGTTGAAATTTCATTCAAAGGCACCTGGATACTCTGAATATTTCCAAAACAGATTTAGAATTAAATGTCCACACTTAAATTGTCTGGTTTTCAGATACCACTTGCTGGTATACAAACCTACCAGAGAAACGCTTCCTTTACCAAATGAATTTTCAGTTCAAAGTTTCACTTTCCAAGCAGCAATTGAAAGATTTAAAACATTATACTTGTGCCTAGACATCTGAAAAGCAGGCTGCTGCAGAACTGGACTGCTAATAAATCTACCACGTCTTTTAATATAGGCTCAAATCCTATTTCTACTAACAGCTAGAAAGGACAGAAGGGAGTAAGCAAGCCCTGTAGAGTCTCACATAAATGACAATAGTGATGTCGCAAATCCCTCGATGAATTCAAGCGTAAAAAAGAAGAACAATCTCACCTCCAGGCAAAAAAGGTGCTTTGATTAGGGACTTCAGGGCCCATTAATTTTAGAAGCAGCAACATTAGCCTCCCAGTCTGTGTCATCACTAAAAGCCCTGTGGGCTTTGAGAATTCCCACTTGCTTAGTATCTTTCTACACAACATGAAGCTACCAAAAGACTGAAATAGATGCAAAAAGGGGCCAGATTCCAGGGAAACCAGATGAGATGCAAAAGAAAGAATTCAGCAAAAGACAAATAAGGGGTCCATCTGTGCCCAGGGCCCAGGAGTGGTCGTCCCCATTCAGTGCCAAAATGGAGTTGAAGATAACCGACTCCACTGCTCCGGCCCTGGGACGAGCGCCAGCCATCCTCATTTCTGAGGTACGGGACCGGGAAGGGGAAAGCGTCGACTGCCTCGCAAGGGTCACCCTCGGACAGCAACGTCGTCAGGTCTTGACACTCAGCTCCACTATGGGGAATTCCCTCCCGGCTCCCAACCCAACCACTTTCGCGCTGCCCTCAGGATGCTCACTTAAGAAAGCCGACGTGCTCCTCTCCGTCTACCAGCACTCGGGCCGCCGAGATCCAGTCCTGGGGCTTCACACCAGGAACAACCGCACGCCCCTCAATCTTGAAGCGATCTCCGATACTGACCCCACTCCCTCCTGAGCCCTCGGAGGTAGCCCCAGACACCTCCGAGCTCTGGGCATCCCCTGAGAGCATCAGCAGAAGGAAGGAAAAGAAGCCCCACACTGCGGCCGCCATGACTGCAGCTCTCGGCGGTTAGGCCGGGAGCCCCGGAAGCCCTCCCCGTCTCTCGCCGTCGCCGTCTCCGCAGGCTGATGTCGTCATCCCTGCGCGCCGGGTTCGGGCACCAGCTGTGGGCTCAAACCCGAGCGCAGGAGTCTTAGCTAATCCACTTGCGTGGCGGAAGAGTTGCGGATACCTCCGCGCGGTCCGGGTTGGAGTGCGGTGTGAAGAGTGCCGCTTAAGGGGGCCGCCCACAAGGAGAAAGTGAAGTGTGTGTTGCTGTGGCCGCCGGGGGCTGAGGACCTCACGCGAGTGAAAGATGATTAAAACCGAGAGGAACGAGGATCTTAAGTAGCGTTTGCAAACGAGGCGCCGACTTAGGTAGAAACAAGTCCGGAAGAGAGCGTTTAAAAAGCTTCTAGATTCCCCAAGACGTATAAGATGAAAAGCCTCCCGCTTGAGTGTTTGAAGGAGATACCACTTCTGCATAGAAAAATAGCTGGAAAAATACGTAAACTGTTTACTAAGGGCTGCGTCTGGTGAAAAGGGAAGGAGTTGGAGGACATTTATCTGCATTTATTTATCTATAATCCACCATTCGTCCAGTTTTGAATGCTTTACCGTGATAACAGATGAGTGGGGGGGAACCTGCCAATGTTGATCAAGAGGGCTAAGCCAAGATTTCAGAGAACATCTGCTCCAATCCTTAAATTTCTTGATGATAGAAAGGAAAGTGGCTTGACCAGGGTTTCTGGTGGCCTTAGACATTGCCACTCTTAGAGTTAGCTTCCCAGAGAGGAGTAACCAAAAATTGAAAAAAGATAAAAGAGCCGAGGACTCTGAACCCCTGGCGTGGGGTAGTGACGCAGCCCTCGGGGACCACCCCATACTCTCTTCTGAGCGTCGGCCTCTGCTGCTTTAGGGGTACTTTCCCCGAGTCTTCTGAAGATGGCCACTTCTTCACATTTAATCTTTGGAAGGAGGAGGGATGCTCTAAAAAAGATCATGTGCTACAACCCTCCCCATCAACACCAACCGTCAAAACTATGCTAAATTATAAAGTTAAATTTCACTTTTCTAAAATGATACAAATTTACAGAAATAGAAATAGCTTCATCCCAAATTTTTCTTATTTTCTTTCACATATTTTTGGTGACACTGCTTTGCTGGTGTCTAAGGCACACGTTCAGTTTGACTAACAGGTCATCAGTGTTGGTCTTAATACTCCAGGTAGAAGCTGGGAAGTTTACTTTTTCTGTGGGGCAAATGGTGGGAGAGGACCAGCAGCACACAGGAACTGAACCCTCTGTATCCCCATTTCTGCCTTTCTCTTTCTGCCCCTACCTTATAGTCATTCTAATACAAAAGTATCCACTGATTTGACCCCTCAATTGCCAGGCTTATACCTCCGCAGAGGCGTTAGATGGAGGAGAGAAGCCTAAGTAATGTTTTCAGGTGGTGTGAAATTCTGTTATCTCTCGTGTTTTCCAGGTAAACCACAGGAATTGCATAGATATTCAGCTCCAAATTATACAAGAGTTATTCCATAAAGTAGCCCTTGGACTCGTGCCTTATGAAAGAAACTATAATTATAATGAAATATTTTAGAAAGATTTTGTACTGGACTTGCTCTGTTTGCCCAGTCAAATCCACTTTCTACCCCTCACTCTGCCTTGTGCCCTGGAAGGCTGGACCTTGAAGGACTGCAAAAGCTTGGTTCCTTTGCCCTCTGAGTGCTTCCAGTTGGGTTCAGCCAATAGGAAGTATGAGTAGGACATCCCTTTCAGTTTCCCTTACCAATGCCCATACTTCCAAGAAAGTTTAATGAAGGAATAATTTACAATCACCATTTAAGTCTTCCATCTATTTCCTCAAAGGTCCTGACCCATGTGGATTTCAGGCAGACCTAGTTATCTTAATTATGGAAAATATTGTTAAAGTGAGAGGTGATCAGTTTATCATTCAGGATTTTTGCTTTCTCTTCCTTTTTTGCTCCCTGGTTCTTGGCTTCTTCATATCATGGCCGCAAGGGGGTGAGCAAGGATAGGGACAGAGACAACACTCAAAAAAACCACACAAGGAATTTTTATAAATGTTGGATTATACCAACTGAGGTTGACTCTGGGTTTTACAGGTAATCTTTCTTTTCTTTTTCAAAGAGTTATGTGTCTGATTTTTTGAAATATTTTTATAATCATAAATATATTATAAATATATAAATTATTAAAATATAAAGCTATTTTTAAAAATAAAAGAAGCTAAAATTGCTAAACTATATATAATAGTATTTACTTTGAACTCTTAAAATTTGAATCAGCCAAAAAACAGTTGCCATTCTTATCTAGAGTTTTGATGATCACTTAAAGTGGCATCTTTGGTGATGATTTTGATCTTTTTTCCCCATCTCAGTATTCTGCTTGTCAGCATCTCTCAGTGTCACGGTGCTTTTCAAACTATTCTTCACACTTTGGCTGTCATAGTAGGTTATAAGGTGTGATGACAAAGTAATGGGGATCATACCCTTAGCTGCTTTGCTTATATTTAAGTCAGTGGGTTTATTTTTAAAAATAGAGTAATACTACCTGAATGCTTGGGAAACTTTAGCTGTGGTAATCCCCAAATACCCTGCTACTTACTTTAAGTGATTTTTGCCCTTTGAGTTTTCAAACCTCATTTACTTCAAGTAGATAAGCTAATCTTTTTCACTCAAGTAAACTGGAGCCAATTTAAAAATGCCTATCATCCACTAGGACCCGAGGTTTGGCTTTCTCAAGTTCCCTATGGAAGCCTTCTGAAATGGACTTAGATGGAGTTCAAGAGGCATCTAACTTGCCTTAATGTCCTACAAAAATAAATTACAATGGAAAGATTTCACTTTTCTTGTTTTACCCTAAATTCTCATCCCTTCTACCAAATTCTGTGAAAAAATAAGTAAAATAAAGTAGGGAAGTGTGAAGATACGCTAAACAATTTATAAACATGAGGAGAAAACAATCATCTTTAATATTAAGCAAAGGCAAAGAGGCAAAAATTTAAACATCCCATGATGTTCTAGCAAAAGTGTTTTGTCAATGCTAAAATATACATACTGCTAGTTAGTGTATTTGAACAATAGTGAAAAAGAAGCCAAAGTGTTAGAATAAAGGTGTTATGTAACACTTACTGCCCTCTGTGCTTTTGGGTTCTTCAGGCCTGGTAGACCCACTTCCCACTGGCTTGTGGCTGCAGTGTAGGAATGTTCAATGCACCACAGGAACCAAGGCTAAGGGATTGGCTCCAAGACCAGTCACAGTACCTGAGAAGTAACGGTAGTTGAACTCTAGGCTCAAACAAGTCATCCCCAAGTCTACCTGGTGCCTCCTCTGTGTTGCCTGCCTCACGTGCCAGCCCTTACAAAGCAGTAGCCTTCTATTTACATCTGTGCATAATAAGCCTGAAAGTTGGATAGTCTTCATGCCTTGATTTGAGTCTAACTGCCTTTTTAAAAAATAATTGTGGTAAAATACAATAATATAAAAGTTACCATCTTAACCATTTTTTAAAAATATATTTACTTATTTTTGGCCACATTTGGTCTTCGATGCAGTGTGCGGGCTTCTCATTGCAGTGGCTTCTCTTGTTGTGGAGCACGGGCTCTAGGCGCGCAGGCTTCAGTAGCTGTAGCACGTGGGCTCAGTAGTTGTGGCTCACGGACTCTAAAGCACAGGCTCAGTAGTTGTGGCGCACAGGCTTAGTTGCTCCGCGGCATGTGGGATCTTCCTGGACCAGGGCTCGAACTCATGTCCCCTGCATTGGCAGGCGGATTCTTAACCACTTCACTGCCGAAGAAGTCCATCTTAACCATTTTTAATTGTACAGTTCAGTAGTGTTAAGTGTATTATTTACATTGTTGTGCAACCAATCTCCAGAACTTTTTGAACATGCAAAACTGAAAACTCTATACCCATCAAATAATTCCCCATTTCCTCAGGCCCAAGCCTCGGGAACTATCATTTTACCTTCAGTTTCTATGAATTTGACTACTCTAGATAGCTCACGTAAGTGAAATCATACAGTATATGTCTTTTGTGACTGGCTTATTTTACGTCGTATAATGTCCTCAAGGTTCATCCTTATTGTAGTATGTCATAATTTTCTTCCTTTTTAAGACTGAATAATATTCCATTGTATTTATGTACTACATTTCTTTTTAATCCAATTGTTGATGGGCTTTTGGATTGCTTCCACCTTTTAGCTATTGTGAATAGTGGTGCCGTGAACATGGGTGTACAAATATGTATTCAAGTCCCTGCTTTCACTTCTTCTGAGTACATACCCAGAAGTAGGATTGATGGATTATATGGTAATTGTACGTTTAATTTTTTGAATAAGCACAATACTGTTTTCCCTAGCAGCTGCATCATTTTACATTCCCATTAGCAATGCACAAAAGTTCCAGTTTCTCTGCATCCTCCACAACACTTATTTTCTGTTTTGTTGTTGTTGTTTTAAATAGCCATCCTAGTAGATGAAAAGCAGTATCTCATTGTGGTTTTGATTTGACTAGTGCTATGGTCTGTATGTTAATGTCACCTCAAAATTCATATGTTGAAATCCTAACTCCCAAAGGTGATGGTATTAGGAGGTGGGGCCTTTGGGAGGTGATCTGGCCATGAGGATAGAGCCATCATGAATGGGATTAATGTACTTACAACAGACACCCCACAGAGATCTCTAACCCTTCCCCCCATGTGAAGACTCAGTGAGAAGATGGCCAATCTATGAACCAGGAAGCAGGACTGCCTCAGAGCAAGACCATGCTGGTGACTTGATCTTGGACTAACCAGTCTCCAGAACTGTGAGAAATAAATTTCTGTTGTTTATAAGCTACCCAGTCTGTGCAACTTTGTTATAGCGGGACTAAGACAACTAGTGATGTTGAATATCTTTTCAAGTGCTTGTTAGCCATCTGCATATCTTCTCTGGAGAAAAGTTTTTCAAATCCCTTGCCCATTTTTCAAGAGACTTGTTCTTTTGTTGTTGAGTTGTAGGAGTTCTTCATATAACTGGATATTAACTCCTTATCAGATATATGACTTACAAATATTTTCTCCCATTCCATGAGTTCCCTTTTCATTCTGTTGATAGTGTCCTTTGATGTATTACAAAAGATTTTAATTTAGATGTGGTCCAATTTGTTTATTTTTACTTTCGTTTGGTGTTATCTCTAAGAAACCGTTGCCTAATCCAATGTCATGAAGCTTTTCCCTTGTGTTTTCTTCTAAGAGTTTTATTACTGTCTTTTTTGACCATCTTCCACATTTTCTGGATGATTTCTCTGCTTCTTGTAAAATCTAAACTACTCATTTTTGATGGGTAGAGCTGTTGATTAAGGATTTTTTTTTTTAAACTCAATTGTATTACTTTTGGAGAAGTCCTCCCTATTAGAAAGCAGAATATTTCCTAGGTACAGAGTCTTCTAAAACTGACTGTGCTTCTCAATTTTCCCATGCATACATATCACCTGAGGATTTGTAAAATGCACATTCTGATTAGCAAGTCCTGGGTAGGGCCTAAGTTGCTGTCCTATGGACTACACTTTGAGTAGGAAGGTGTGGGGGAGAGCTGTGATCATCAAAGTATGGCCCTCTGTTCATGGGTTGTCTATGACAATCTTCCAATTCAGATGCGAAAGTACAAGTTCTTTCTTTAATTCTTATCATGTGACAAGCAGTTCCGTAGAATTTCATATAGCATTAATTGCTATGTTTTGTGAGTTATTAAGAGCCATTAAAATGTGGATCTGTGAGCAACGTTAGCAGAGTATTAGACTTTACAACAGAGCCTTATCATGATTTTAGGGGACCCTAGGCACTCTTGCCTTTGTAGACCCCTTCCTCCATAAAAAAATTTTAAATTCTATTTTATGACTGCATTGGTATAAAGACAGATATAATCCAGGAAGATTCATTATTGTGGAATCATTATTGTTTTATTTATTTTCTTCTATTTTAAAAGATATTAAGACCTTTGTGGGCTCTTAAGAGTATCCTGGGCCCTAGGCACTGTGTCTACTGTGTCTAATACATGAGTTGGCCTTGGTTTACCATAGATTCTAAATTAGAATTCCATGAGGAAGACTGGCAGCCATACAATACTTGGCAGATTGTTGAGCTCCCACAATTAATGAGCAGAGGCAGATAGTTGGAATTCCTACAATTTTCAGACGGGATGCTGTCTGAAACACATTAGCAGTGCTGTGCGTTCGTCATAATTTTCAATTGTTGCTCATCCTACTTTTTGCTTATAATAAATTACTGTTAGTACACTTTATCTGTTAGTTTGTGTGGGAATTAACCCTAGAAAGTTTAATGATACAAATCGATATATTTTTGCCTATAATTTTCCAAAACTCAGACTTTAAGATAAGATACATGTTATTATAGTTCAAATGTCGTTCAGTCCCTTTTTGCTAAACAGGTGTATAGTTTCCCACGGTAAAATTTTCGGTTGTCAGAGCTTGTCCATAAGTTCATATTCTTCTCTCATAAAATAAATACAAGTGACAAAATGGTTTTTCTTGTACTTTGTTTTACATCTGAAGAATCAGCTTGAATGTTGAAAATGTCATCAATAATGGTAGGAGTCTAGAGAGAACCAGATGCTAAAAAGGTGGTGGCAAAATATCTTGAATAGGTTGGTTAAAAGTGACAAAAAGAGATCACAATAATTTCAGGAAAGAAGATCCATGATGGAAGGACAAAAGTCTGGACGCATCAGGGGAGATAGAGGAGAATGCTGGCCTCTCACTCTGGCCCCAGGAAAAGGATATTGGAGAAGGGACTGTCTCTTGGACACAGCTAACCTTTACCATAAATTGTAATTGAACTGCAGATTTTCTATGCTAGTATATGCTAATATAGAGTGTTGTTTCCATCTGTGATTAGTGTATTAAAGTTTCTTTCACCCTGGCCAGCCCATCTGAATGGTCATATTAGTAACTAACATTTGTCTTGCTTATCTCCTAAAATTTGGACTTTATATCCAAGAGTACCTACAGCAAGGAAGTCCTAGGAAAATGTCTCTTCCCAACACTGACCTAACTTACTATCTTAGCTTCTACCTGTATTTGACTCTCATTGAATCCAGACCATTAAAAGTTAACATTGGTGGCAACTGCACCACTGGTTAGTGACGCATTCGCTGTTTTTCTCTTGGGCTCCAGATCAAGTTCTGGTCTGTGGGAAAGGATGGTGAAAAGGAAACGTATATCTCAAAGAAGGAATGTTAGAATCAGAAGTTCTTGGGCAGTGAGGACACAAACGTTCTTTTTCTTTTGAGCTTCAAAGGAACAAATGAATCATAGGAACTTGATGTACAGTATATTTCTCGTTTAGAAGAGACATATTAACAACTACCAGGTTTTTAGAAGGTTCTGAACAACTCACAGAGAAAGTAAACAACGTGTTAAACTTTAAATCTGGCTACTACATCTAATATATCATGCTAATGACATTAACATAAAATGGAACACTTAGAATGCTTTAACAAAATGTAAGATCACATTTCTTTTCCTGTCATATGGGCCTCTATATTTAAATACCCCCAATACAAACTACTATATATAAAATAGATAACCAACAAGGACCTACTGTATAGCACAGAGAACTATACCCATTATTTTGTAATAACCTATATGGGAAAAGAATCTGAAAAATTATATGTATATATATGTGTGTATATATATGTATATGTATATATTTAACTGAATCCCTTTGCTGTACACATAAAACTAACACAACATTGTAAATCAACTATACTTCAATAAATAAATACCCATATATAGAATTACTAAAAGTTATTTTTTAAAAAACCAATATGAATCAATGAATGTAATGAGTCCTATAATTGTAAGTGCAACTCTAAAGAAAATAGTCTGACAGATGATGACCTGACCATGGAACAAACAGTCTCAGAGAGGCATCCTGTGAACTTTCAGAAAATAGCAATCAGGGAGGGACTTTCTTGACCAAAGGTTTTGTTTTGGCTGATTTGATTTGACTAAGAAGTTCTGATAAGGGGGTTAGAACTAGGACCAATGTAGGAAGCCCTAGAGAAATCAATTTCACTTCATTATAGGGAAAATTTTCCTAAGTCAGAACAGGCTGTTCCCAGGAAGAACCAGCTATCTAGCAGAAATAAGCCACTTAGCCACTTGGTGGAGATGCCGTAAAGGAGAATTCAAGTAACATATGGCTGTACACGATGGCTTTAATCTCGGGATTTTGTGATTCTTTATTTGGAGTCTGAACAGTTGTTGTTTTAAACTGCTTGAGATTTTATTAATAGTGGTTACAGGAAATATCTTTCACATACCAAGTGAAAAAGACTCAACACATACAAAACAGAGTGCTAGTTGTTATCACTACTAAACAATCAGGAAAAAAGAAAACAGGAAAAAAGAAGAATGAGATGACAATCAGTTACATTATGATAGGTCATAACATAGACATTGCCAATTAATTATTATCTGAATTTAGACAGGATGATGGTTTGGAATTCATGAGTTATAATTTAGCCATTCCCAAACTACTGTGAGGCCCTAAGTAAATTTACAAACTTGAGAATTATCATTCCTAAAAAAATCTTCCCACTGTTCACAGACATCAGTGATTTTCAAACTTCTATGTGTGTCAGAATCACTTGGGAAGCCTTTTAAATAACAGATGCCTAGTCCCTACCCACAGAGATTCTGACTTAGTGGGTCTGGGATGGGACCCTGGGTATTTTCACGTTTACAAGCTCCCCAGGTGATTCTGATGCACCTCAAGTTTGAGAGCTGCTGACCTATCTCAGGAGAAAGCATTTGCATTAAATAAGTAGTCTAGTAAAGCTCTTAGACAACAAAGTATAATATAAATGCTGAGCTTTATTCTTTTAAGCAGAATGCTTCCTATGCAGCTATTAATTATTAGCAAATTTCCAGAAGCAGAAATTATGATGTCCATATATCAGGATACTAATTTCCCTCCAGCTCCAACTCAACACTTACAACACCATAGGGGTGCTTCCCTGGTGGCGCAGTGGTTAAGAATCCACCTGCCAATGCAGAGGACACGGCTTCGAGCCCTGGTCCGGGAAGATCCCACATGCTGTGGAGCACCTAAGCCCACGCACCACAACTACTGAGCCTGCACTCTAGAGCCCGTGAACCATAACTACTGAGCCCATGCGCCACAACTACTGCAGCCCGCGCGCCTAGAGCCCGTGCTCTGTAACAAGAGAAGCCACTGCAATGAGAAGCCCGCGCACCACAACAAAGAGTAGCCCCCTCTCGCCACAACTAGAGAAAGCCTGCGGGCAGCAAAGAAGACCCAATGCAGCCAAAAATAAAGTTAAAAACAAACAAACAAAAAAACACTTTAGGGGTTAAAAATGCACACACAGGGCTTCCCTGGTGGCGCAGTGGTTGAGAGCCTGCCTGCCGATGCAGGGGACACGGGTTTGTGCCCCAGTCCGGGAAGATCCCACATGCCGCGGAGCGGCTGGGTCCGTGAGCCATGGCCGCTGAGCCTGTGCGTCCGGAGCCTGTGCTCTGCAACGGCAGAGGCCACTGAGAGGCCCGCGTACCGGAAAAAAAAAAAAAAAAATGCACACACAGGCTTTAGAGTCAAAGTAGGGATTGAGTATTGGCTGTCAATTACGAACAGTGAGACCTTGGTAGAGTGGCTTCACTTTGCTGAGTCTCAATTTCTTCATATGGAAAAAACAGGGATTAGGGTACTTGTCTCACAGGGTTGTTATGAGGATTAAATGAGATAATGGAAGTGACAGCTAGTCAATAAATGGAAGTACTGTTATTATTATGGTGACCAATCCTAGATGATTTCAGTGTGACCTTGCTGTGATTAATGCAGGATAAGAAATAGAATCAATTTAATGAGCTTTCTGTGACCATATATTTGTTCCAGGGAAGGGTGAAACATAGATGTGTTTCCATTATACACAGTACAATCAAATGTTTTATCTATATTAAAGTAACTTTATCAGATCTCTTCCATTCTTCATTTGTTTGTATCACTTAGAAATAAACTCCCTTACAGTCACATAAGGAGATCATTTTACAGAAAGAAATTAATATCCTAAAATGCCCACCTGTGTGATATTCTAGGCCACACAGCAGACACAAGCTATGGAAATCCAAGATTTGGAAGACTAATTTTATATCCCAGACCAAAGTTCTCCCTCAAAACCAGAATTTTTTTTTTAATTAAGCATTTAATTTCTTTTTTAAATTAAAGTATAGTTGACTTACAATATTATATTAGTTTCAAGTGTACAACATAGTGATTCAATATTTTTATAGATTCAGAATGCTTTTCTAAAACAAAAAATAAAGTAATCTTACAGTGGTGAGAGGCTTATGTCCTAATTCTAGAGAGAAAATTGATAACAGTAATCAGCAAACAGCATTAATCATTGTTCTTTCAGCTGGAGTACTTTGACCCATTACATTAAAATGAATATGCACAATTTTCAGACAGTCTTCAGCAACTAGATTTCCAATAGAGCCGTTCAATTCCCCTATCCCAGACTTACCCAACTCTGGTTCTCAAAGCTCCCCAATCTTTTTCTAAAAGAACACCTTTTCATTTCCAGACACTATGATTTTGCATGGGTAGGAGGGGGTGTGAGGTGAGGCCAGAAAAGGCCCAGGAGCTAACAGTGAAGTCCCTGAACATAGGTAGATAGTGCTGACAATAGAATTACTGAGCTCCCTGCTCCCATCCCTGTGTGGGAACTTGTCAGAGGAGAAACAGATAGGGTGGGACCAAAAACATTCGTGCCTGATCTACTAGTAGAAATACGGATGAGCTGCTGGAGGTCCCCTGGGTTTTATCCTAATTATCAGCACACATCTACCAAACAGTGAAACTGTAAAGGGTAATGTGCTGGGTACCTTATTGAGCAAGCACTTTACATTAATTCTGCAACAAAATATACAGTCTTACAATTAATGATCCATGTGTTAGGCAGCAAATCCCAATGGCAGTAACAGAGGAGGGTTTGCAGATGTGTTCATGACAACATGGCAGGGTCCTGTTACAGGAATTCTGTTACTGAATGAATTGTCCCCGATAGAAAAACAGGTGCGAGTTGGCAGCTAGGCGGCTACAGCCAAGAAGAATGGATGACTGATACGTGCAGACACCTGGATCTTATCTGAATATTCTGGTTCAGTAAAAAACACCCAGTAGCCCTTTGTTCCTTTGTTTACTCATTTAGTCAACAGATTTGTATTGCACACTTCTTATTTAGGATGCATGGAGCTGGTTCCTGAGGATACAATGGTGAGTTAAACAGACTGATACTACCTAAGAGCTACTGACAAGAAAGTAAATAAAATGAAGTATTGCCAATCATATCAATATTTATGTACCATGGTAGGAGCAGTGCAGAATACCCTCCAAGCAGACAGAGGATCACCCGACATAAACAAAAATTGGGGGAATTCCCTAGTGGTCCAGTGGTTAGGACTCTGTGCTTTCACTGCTGAGGGCCTGGGTTCAATCCCTGGTTGGGGAACTAAGATTCCCCAAGCCACAAGGCGCAAACAAACAAACAAAAATGTGAAGAGTAAGCTAAGAAGCAAAGATTCAAGGAAGGGTTATTTTCAGAGGAGGTGGAGAGGGTGGTTGGAGGGAAAAAACAGAGGGGGAGGGAGGAGTGTTCTTGGCTGAAGGAACAGCGAGTTTGAAAGCTTGGAATTGAAATTGCAGGGTGTGTCAGATGAACTAGCTGAAGAAAAAACTGGCCCCCAGTGGGGGTATGATGTCAAGATGAGATGAGGCTGGAGATGAAAGCAAAGCCAAGAACATGAGGGACCTAGTAAGCCAAAGTATTTTATCCTGAGGCAATGGACAACTACGAAGTATTTCAAATCTTGATCTTCTTGCATGTTAGAAAGATCCCTCTAGCTATTTGCTACAAAAGATAAGGGAGAAGATTTAGTAATTTCCTTCATCTCCTCCCTCAAAGACAACTTGCCAAATAGGTTCATAAAGCTTTACCTTAGTATTTTCAAATTTACTAAAATCATGTGAAGGTGCCAGGAAGGTCCAGTGAGGTCAGTTGCAACATTGAGTTGAAGTGATTAAATCTGAGCAGATTCTGAGCCAGACTGAAGGGGGTTAGGCATTTTTGTTTCCACTGCAGCTGTTGATGCGTTCACCCCTTACCTTTCTCAAGCCCATCTATCCCAATCAACTGTAAAATATGAAGAACACAGCAGTTTGGTTGACATCAGTAATAAAACTATTCCAATTAGCACATAAAGAATTTCTATCCACAGTAAGTTGATAAAGGTTTCATCTGAACAAATTTGGTATTTGGTATGTACTGCTTGAAATTGCCAATTTGAGTACAGAGACCATGTTTCCCAGATTCCTTCAAACTAAAGTAATCGGACCCTATGGGGCCTTCCCGGGAAAGAGGCTTCCATGTCCTCTGCCTGCCTCCTGTTAGTAGAAAAACTTTAGCCTCCTAGGCCTTCCCTGAGTTCCAAAGAGCAAATTTAATCAGAGAAGTGAGAAAATGCAGAAACAAAGGAAACAGTCAAATAAGGCAAAATAATATTTAAGCCATTAAACAAAGTCAAGGACCTTTAGTTCCTCCTCAAGGGCTATGGATAATATTCTGGGCCATATCCAGAATATTTTGTGAATACTGAAACCCCCACGAGGTGGAAAAAGTTAACTGCATGCTGACCACCAGCACGTAGACCCCAGACCAGTTGGAACTAGAAGGTTGATAATGTTGACTCCCGTCTACCTCACCACCAACCAATCAGAAGAATGTCCACAAGCTGGTCACACATCCTGCAACCCTCTCCCTCACCCTGTCTCTAAAAACCTTTCCCTGAAAGCCATCAGGGAGTTCGGGTGTTTTGAGCACAAGCCGCCGGTACTCCTTGCTTGGCCTTGCAATAAAATGCTGCACTTTCCTTCACCACAATCTGGTGTCAGTAAATTGGCTGTACTGCACATGGGTGAGCAGACCCAAGTTTGACTCGGTAACAAAATGATAATTGCTGTCCTTGAAGAGTAAATGATAGATTCCTGGGCTTTTCATGGTGCTCTGTGGTACTCCTGACTTAGGCTACTATCCTTTACTTTTCTGAAAGAGCAGGTCACATGGAAAACCTAAGACAGAGGTTGGCAGAAGGCTGCCTACTGCAACATGAGAATGTTCTAGGCTTAATTTTCATTCTGCCATCTTAGGGAGAGATACACATTAACAACTTATTTCTTATGTTAAAATATTAGGTAGAAACAAACAAACAAAAACAAAGCACAAAATGATTGCAAGCTTCTTTTAGAGAGGCTTCTGATATCATTCCATTTCATTTTTTCTTTGTACTTAGCTCTAATACTCAAATTAAGAAATCCTAATTTGTAGTATTTTCTAATATTTGTGGTATAAATACTCTCACCATGACCAATGACAATTATTATGTCATGCCACTGAAGGGAAGGTGGAGTTGGGATGTGCACAACTGGCTATTCCAGAAGTTGGTGCAAGCTGGTTGCAGCATACCATTGCATGTGATCACAGTTGAGCCATACCAACCAACTCAAGACAGTCGATTCACCCCCACTTATGATCCAGTCATGGTTAGAGTAGATATAATCTGTTCCTGCTGTGCTCTGCCCAGATTCCTGACTCCCCAAATTGTGAGAGTAATAAAATAGTTTTGTTTTAAGCCACTAAGTGTTTTTTTTTAAAAAACAGCTTTATTTGAGATCTAATTCACATACTATGTAAATTCACCCATTTAAAGTGTACAATTCAGTGGCTTTTAGCATATTCATAGTTGTGTGTCCATCAGCATAATCAATTTTAGAACATTTTCATTACCACTCCCCCCAATCCTTCCTCTTTAGCTATCATTTCCCAATCCTTCCCCAAAACCCTTCCCTAGGAAACCAATAATCTATTTTCTGTCTCTATTGATTTGCCTGTTCTGGACATTTCATACAAATGGGATCATACAATGTGGCTTTTTGTGACTGGCTTAATTTACTTAGCATAATATTTTCAAGGTTCATCAATGCTGTAGCAAATATTAGTGTGTCATTTCTTTTTTATTATCAAATAATATTCCATTGTATGGATATACATATTTTATTTATTCATTTATTAGTTGATGAGCATTTGGATTGTTTACACTTTACCTTAGTCCCTCCAGGCTGATACAACTCGTAAATTAGGAGCCTTATTTTCGTTTTGTGACCCTTACTATACAGCGTCCTAGTTAGAAACAGAATGAATGATAAAAGGACTTTCCATATTACTCTTTACAGATTTTCTGCTTTATGGCTATATTTGAATAATGAATATGTTTCACATACACAAGGAATGTACAATGAGACAAATTATCTAAATTAAACTGTGGTAAAAACAAAGTACTTTAGATATAATAGCAACATAATTGTTCCTTTTCTCTGCCTTAACGCACAGGCTTATTAGAGTTATTTTAGCATCAATTTTCTTAAATAGTTTTGCTTATATTTATTAGGGTATTGGTAGATTATAATTTAGCCACAGATTAGACCTGATCTTGCCAATTTTGATGCAAAGGAGGTTTTGATGTCTACTACAACCTCCATAGTTAAGGAAAAATATAAGCAGGAACACCTTTGATTTCTTGCTATATTTAGCACAATAAATTTTAAACGGAAATTTTCTTGCTCCACCTATAACTGAAAAGGCATAGCACCATGGGAATGATGTGTAGTGCTGCAGTAGCAGAGAGACATGGTTAAAAGTATACATAACAGGTATGAACACACAGATATATTTTAGATCTTATAGAGAAATGACTGCTATTAAGAATAACTGAAACAGCAGAAACTGATCAAAAACATCTGTAATTAATATGTATCATAAAAATATTAGACACATATTTTGGGAGACTAAAACATTCTTTGAAGAATCACAAAATTCACATATGTCAGGCATGATAGTAATACCTAATTAAATGCCATATTCAAATGTCAAATTTTGCTTAGACTGCCCCACCTCCACCCCTTTTGCCCACCTCTTTTCTCTTACTATTTTAGGGGAGGAAAATAGCTCTATGGTTAAGAGCACAGACTCTAGAGTCTAGTTGCCTGCTTTGCTACTTATGAGCTGTGTAGTCTTGGGCAAGTCAATTAAACTCTCTGTACCTCCATTTCCTGATAAGGACAATTACAGAACCTACCATATGGTGGCTGTGAGGACAAAATGAGTTAACATCAATACATGTAAAGTGCTCAGATCACTGCTTGGCACACAGTTAGTATTCAGTAAGTGTTAGATATCATCATCTCCAGAAACTTTTTCTTCTGAGGGCCTTCAATTAAAACAAGGGCTTCTAAAAAGGGTGAAATATTTGTGTTCCTTAGCATTATCACTTCTGATCTTCAATTAGACATACATATGCACAATATCAACAAGAAGTCAAATGATTAGAAAAATGTTTATTAAGGTAAAGCTGCAAGGGACTTCCCTGGTGGCACAGTGGTTAAGAACCTGCCTGCTAATGCAGGGGACACAGGTTCATAGCCCCGGCCCGGGAAGATCCCACATGCCGCGGAGCAACTAAGCCCGTGCACCACAACTACTGAGCCTGTGCTCTAGAGCCCGCGAGCCACAACTACTGAGCCCACGTGCCACTACTACAGAAGCCCGCGCGCCTAGAGCCCATGCTCCTCAACAAGAGAAGCCACCGGAATGAGAAGCCCGCGCACCACAACAAAGAGTAGCCCCCGCTCACCCCAACTAGAGAAGCCCACGCACAGCAACGGTGACCCAACGCAGTCCCTAAAAGGGCTGAAGGGATCACAAACCGAATCAAGTGACTCAGCAAATCCTGTTAGAAGGCAATGCATTTATTGAGTACTCTTGCAAATAAAGTGTTGTAATATTTCTATAAATACAGAAACTTAAAACTAATCAGCTAGCTGTTGTGTATTTATTGAGATCTTTAATATCTTAATATACAAAAAATGGGAAGATCAGGCTACAGTGAAGGAGCTAAGCTTATTAAGGATTAAGGATTTAGCTCATTTTCTGGCACAGCATTCAGAAATATTAAAAAAGAAGTCTCAGTTGATATAAAATGGTGTGTAAATCTGCCTTTCCAAACCAAATTTGACATAGCTTTATCAAGATACTTTTTCTCTGTGGAGCCAAAGCAGAAGTTGTATAGCATGCTGAGGACTAATTGTCATGGACCAGAGTTAATTATTATTTTGGGTATTGAGCTAAAGTCAGACCCATTTCTCCTAATCCACATAAATGAAAACTACTTCACCTGATAATTTCTCTGAGCCTGTTGTCAAGTGTTTAAAACTCAGGGTCCCCTGATCCTAATCCAGTACTCTTTCCCCTCTGCCACACTACTTGTGACTCTGCATGTGCTAAGGAACAGCTTCCTTCTGAATCCTTAAAAGGAAAAACTCAACTTCCCCAGAACATAAGCAACTTTGGAATGAAAAGTTCAGCAATTTCATTTGAGATAGTTCAGGGAATGTATTTATTTCAGGCTAACCACACCCCTGCAGAGGAAGTGCTTTTGGCATATGGCTTCATCTTGTGCATTAGGAATGCAATCTGCAGTCATTGCATAACTACTGTACAATGCCAGTTTCACGAGGCAATGGTATTTTAGCTAAAATAGTTATCTCAGGGAGGAGGTGAGTTGTTGGTATACTTAAAGGCTATGATTTTACCTAATTTATACATAACTTTCTATAAAAGATAATGGCATGACAAACCCAAAGGAGAGCTACAGTTTTGCTTTTACAAACCATTTATAATTAAAATGGGACTATTCTCTGAAGAGCCAAAAGTAGCCATTTAGAAAGAATGTTGATACAACAATTCAGGAAAGAAAAAGCGAAAAACAGATACTTAGAATTTACCAAGTAGCCATTTACTCAGATGATACAGGACACAAGCACTGAGGGCACATGGAGACTAGCAATTTACAATCTAAATGAATATGAACAAGGATGTTCATGACATGTGGAAAAAAATTAAAAAGCAAAATATCAAAAAGGAAGGTGAAAAGAATATTTTTAGCAAAAATTTGAATTAGTTTCTTTAAGGGCGCATTCTCCTCAGCTTCCAAAGGTATTAATGGTTAAATGAGACAATTATTGTTAACTATAGGCACTATGTTGTACAGCAGACCTCTAGAACATATTAATCTTGTATAACTGTAACTTTACACTCATTGAACAACTAGTCTCCATTTCCCCCCTCCCCCCATCCCCTGGTAACCATCATTATTTTCTTCTTCTTTAAGTTTGATTATTTTAAATACCTCATAGAAGTGGCATCATGTAGTATTTGTCTTTCTGAGAATGAGTTATTTCACCGAGCATGTCTTCAGGTCCAACCATGTTGTTGCAAATGGTAGGATTTTCTTCTTTTTTAAGGCTGAGTTAATATTCCATTGTATGTATACAGCAAATTCATCTGTCTGTCAGTGCACATTTGGCTTGTTTCCTTATCTTGGCTATTGTGAATAATGCTGTACTGTGCACTTCAAATATTTTTAAAATTAATTAATTAATTTTGGTTGTGTTGGGTCTTCATTGCTGCACATGGGCTTTCTCTAGTTGTGCCGAACGGGGGCTACACTTTGTTGCAGTGCGCTGGCTTCTCATTGTGGTGGCTTCTCTGGTTGTGGAGCACGGGCTCTAGGCATGCGGGCTTCAGTAGTTGCGGCTCGTGGGCTCTAGAGCTCAGGTTCAGCAATTGTGGCACACGGGCTTAACTGCTCCACAGCATGTGGGATCTTCCCAGACCAGGGCTCGAAACTGTGTCCCCTGCATTAGCAGGCAGATTCTTTTTTTTTTTTTTTTTTTTTTTTGCAGTACACGGGCCTCTCACTGTTGAGGCCTCTCCCATTGCGGAACACAGGCTCCGGACGCACAGGCGCAGCGGCCATGGCTCACGGGCCTAGCCGCTCCGCACGCGGCATGTGGGATCTTCCCGGACCGGGGCACGAACTCATGTCTCCTGCATCAGCAGGCAGACTCTCAACCATTACGCCACCAGGGAAGCCCAGCAGGCAGATTCTTAACCACTGCACCACCAGGGAAGTCCTGTGCACTTAAAATTTTGATAAGAGGATAGTCCTCGTGATAAGTTTTCTTGCCACACACGCACGCACACACACACACACACAAAGGACACAAGGAAATTTTTGGAGGTGATGGATGCTTTTCTTTTTTTTTAAGATTTTTTTTTGATGTGGATGATTTTTAAAGTCTTTATTGAGTTTGTTACAATATTGCTTCTGTTTTATGTTTTTTGGTTTTTTGGCCCCAAGGCATGTGGGATCTTAGCTCCCTAACCAGTGATCAAACCTGCACCCCCTGCATTAGAAGGTGAAGTCTTAACCACTGGACTTCCAGGGAAATCCCATGGATGCTTATTTTTTGATTGTGGTATGATAAACATCAAATTGTATGCATTAAATATGTGCAGTTTTGGTATATCAATTATACCTCAATAAAGATGTAAAAAATTAAAATAAGTTTAAAAATGATCTGGAAATGTAATCAAGAGTTCTTCTGGGTCAAATTCTTGTAAGGAAAACGTCCCAGCATCTACTCATTAAACAAGTGATAGTATGCAGGGAAGGGTGGAAAGAACCCAAGACAAAATGTCCTTTAAAGTTGTACCTTAGTCCACTGGATGCCAGTACTTCACCTGTACTCAAAGCCAGTACTCAAAAACATCAATATGGACAATTAACTAATACATAGGCATATGTTATTTTAATTGAAGTATACTTGCTGAATAATATTGTATGTCACAGGTGTACAACACAGCAATTCACAATTTTTAAAGGTTATACTCCTTTAGTTATTATAAAATATTAGCTATATTCTCCATGTTATACAATATATGCTTGTAGCTAATTTACTTTATGCACAATAGTTTGTACCTCTTACTCCCCTACTCCTACATTACCCTTCCCTCCTTCCCTCTACCCACTGGTAACGAATAATTTGTTCTCTATATCTGAGTCTGCTTCTTTTTTGTTATATTCACTAGTTGGTTTTATTTTTTAGACTCCACATAAATGATATCATACAGTATTTGTCTTTCTCTGTATGACTTACGCCACTTAGCATAATACCCTCCAAGTTCATCCATGTTGCTGCAAATGGCAAAATTTAGTTCTTTTTTGTAGCTGAGTAGTATTCCATTGTGTGTGTATGTATGTGTGTGTATATATATGCCACATCTTCTTTATCCTTTTATCTGTTGATAGACACTTAGGTTATTTCCATATCTTGGCAATTGTAAATAATGCTGCTAGAAACACTGGGTTGCATGAATTGTTTCAAATTAGTGTTTTTGTTTTTTTCAGATATACAATATATCCAGGAGTGGAAGTGCTGGGTCACATGGTAGTTCCATTTTTAGTGTTTCGAGAAACCTCCATAGTTTTCCACAGTGGCTGCACTAATTTACATTCCCACCAGAAGTGTGTGAGGGATTCCTTTTCTCACATCCTCTCCAACATTTGTCATTTGTGTTCTTTTTGATGGCAGCCTAACAGGTGTGAGGTGATATCTAATTATGGTTTTTTTTTTTTTTTTTTTTTTTTTTTTGCATTATACGCGGGCCTCTCGCTGACGTGGCCTCTCCCGTTGCAGAGCACAGGCTCCGGACGCGCAGGCCCAGTGGCCATGGCTCACGGGCCTATCCGCTCCACGGCATGTGGGATCCTCCCGGACCAGGGCATGAACCCATGTCCCCTGCATCGGCAGGCAGACTCCCAACCACTGCGCCACCAGGGAAGCCCTAATTATGGTTTTGATTTGCATTTCTGTTATGATCAGCAACGTTGAGCATTGTTTCATGTGCCTGTTGGCCATCTGCATTTCCTCTTTGGAAAGATGTCCATTCAGTTCTTCTGCCCATTTTTTAATTGTTTTTTTTTTTGATGTTAAGTTGTATGAGTTGCTTATATATGTTGGATATTAATCCCTTTATAGGTCACATTATTTGCGAATATTTTCTCCCATTCAGTAGACTGTCTTTTCATTTTGTCGATGGTTTCCTTTGCTGTGCAAAAGATTTTAAGTTTAATTAGGTCCGTTTGTTTTTTTGCTTTTATTTTCTTTGCTTTAGGAGATGGATCCAAAAAGATATCACTGTGATTTATGCCAAAGAGTGATCTGCCCATGCTTTCCTATAGGAATTTTATACTATCTGGTTTTACATTGCTGTGATTTATGTGAGATTGTTCTGCCTATGTTTTCTCAAGGAGTTTTATAGTATCCATTTTGACTTTATTTTTGTATATGGTGTTAGAGAATGTTTTAATTTCATTCTTTTACATGTAGCTGTCCAGTTTTCCCAGAACTTGTTGAAGAGACTGTCTTTTCTCCATTGTATGTTCTTGCTTCCTTTGCTGTAGATTAACTGATCATATAAAGGTGGGTTCATTTCTGGGCTCTCTATTCTGTTCCATTGATCTATGTGCCTGCTTCTGTGTCAATACCATACTGTTTTGATTACTGTAGCTTTGTAGTATAGCCCAAAGTCAAGGAGTGTGATTCCTCCAGCTCTATTCTTTGTTGTCGATTGTTTTGGCTGTTTGGGGTCTTTTGTGTTTCCATACACATCTTTAAATTATTTGTTCTAGTTCTATTTAAAAATGCCATTGGTATTATGATAGGGATTACATTGAATCTGTAGGTTGTCTTGGGTAGTATGGTCATTTCTTAAAATATAAATTTATTTAATTTATTTATTTATGGCTGTGTTGGGTCTTCGTTGCTGCACACGGGCTTTCTTTAGTTGCAGTGTGTGGGGACAACTCTTCATTGCGGTTTGCAGGCTTCTCATTGCGGTGGTTTCTCTTGTTGCGGAGCACAGGCTCTAGGCACACGGGCTTCAGTAGCTGTGGCACACAGGCTTAGATGCTCTGCGGCATGTGGGATCTTCCCAGACCAGGGCTTGAACCCTGCACTGGCAGGCGGATTCCTAACTGCTTGCATCACCAGGGAAGTCCCAGTATGGTCATTTTAAAATTCAAAAACATGTTACATCTTTCCATTTGTTTGTGTTGCCCTCAGTTTCTTTCATTAGTGTCTGATAATTTTCTGAGTGCAGGTTTTTTCCTCCTTAGGTAGATTTGTTCCTAGGTATTTTATCCTTTTTGATGTGATGGTAAATAGGATTATTTCCTTAATTTCTCTTTCTGATATCTCATGTTTAGTATATAGAAATGCAACAGATTTCTGTATATTATTTTTGTACCCTGTAACTTTACTGAATTCATTGATGAGATCTAGTGGTTTTCTGGGTGGTGTCTTTAGGATTTTCTATGTATGGTATTGTGTCATCTGCAAACAGAAACAGTTTTACTTCTTCCCTTCCTATTTGGATTGTTGTTTTATCTTTTTCTTCTGTGACTGCTGTGACTAGGACTTCCAAAACTATGTTGAATAAAAGTGAGAGTGGGTATCCTTCTCTTGTTCCTATCTTAGAGAAAATGTTTTCAGTTTCTCATCATTGAGTATGATGTTAGCTGTGGGTCTGTCATATATGGCCTTTATTAAGTTGAGGTATGTTCCCTGTATGCCTATTTTCTGAAGAGGTTTTTTTTTTTTTTTAATCAAAAATGGATGTTGAATTTTAGCAAAAGCTTCTTCTGCATCTGTTGAGATGATCATATGGTTTTAATTTTTTGTTAATGTGGTGTATCACACTGGTTAATTTGTGGATATTGAAAAATCCTTGCATCTCTGGAATAAATCCCACTCGATCATGGTGTATGATCCTTTTAATATACTGTTGGAATCAGTTTGCTAGTATTTTGTTGAGGATTTTTGCATCTATGTTCATCAGTGACATTGGCCTGTAATTTTCTTTTCTATGATATCTTTGTC
Organism: Tursiops truncatus; assembly: GCF_011762595.2. Lineage (NCBI taxonomy): Eukaryota > Metazoa > Chordata > Mammalia > Artiodactyla > Delphinidae > Tursiops > Tursiops truncatus. The sequence goes on along the minus strand of NC_047035.1, from coordinate 76,368,424 downwards.
AGGTTTTGGTATCAGGGTGATGCTGGCCTCATAGAATGAGTTCAGAAGTGTTCCTTCCTCTGCAACTTTTTGGGATAGTTTCAAAAGGATAGGTGTTAACTCTTCTCTAAATGTTTGGTAGAATTCACCTGTGAAGCCATCTGACCCTGGACTTTTGTTTGATGGAAGTTTTAAAATTACTGATTCAATTTCAGTACTTGTGATTGGTCTGTTCATATTTTCTATTTCTTCTTGGTTCAGTATTGAGAGATTGTGCCTAAGAATTTGTCCATTTCTTCTAGGTTGCCCATTTTATTGGCATATGGCTGCTCACAGTAGTCTCTTAAGATCCTTTGTATTTCTGTTGTGTCAGTTGTAACTTCTTTTTCATTTCTCATTTTATTCATTTGGGCCCTCTCCCTTTTTTTCTTGATGAGTCTGGCTAAAGGTTTATCAATTTTGTTTATCTTTTCAAAGAACCAGGTTTTAGTTTCATTGATCTTTTCTATTGTTTAGTCTCTTTCATTTATTTCTGATTTTTATGATTTCTTTCCTTCTACTAACTTTGGGTTTTGTTCTTCTTTCTCTAGATGCTTTAGGTGTAAGGTTAGGTGGTTTGAAAATTTTGTTTCCTGAGGTAAGCTTGTACTGCTATAAAATTCCCTCATAGAACTGTTTCTGCTGCATCCCATAGGTTTTGGATTGTCGTGTTTTCATTTTCATTTGTCTCTAGATTTTTTGATTTCTTCAGTGATCCATTGGTTTTTTAGTAGCATATTGCTTAGCCAACACATATTTGTTTTTGGGATGTTTTTGCAGTTTTTCCCTGTAGCTGATTTCTAGTTTCACATCATTGTGGCCAGAAAAGATGCTTGATATGATTCCATTTTCTTAAATTTACTGAGGCTTGTTTTGTGGCCTAGCATGTGATCTATCCTGGAGGACATTCCATGTATATTCTGCTGCTTTTGGATAAGATGCTCTCTCTATATCAATTATAACACTAAACATAGTCATTGAATCACAAAAGAAGAAAAAAGAAGGGGGAAAAAAGACCTACAAAAACAAATCCAAAAGAATTAACAAACAGTGGTAAGAACATACATATTGATAATTGCCTTAAATGTAAATGGACTAAATGCTCCAGCTAAAAGACACAGAGTGGCTGAATGTATACAAAAACAAGATCCATACATATGCTGCCTACAAGAGACTCACCTCAAAAGAAACAGACAGACTGAAAGCAAGGGGATGGAAAAAGGTATTCCATGCAAATGGAAATTAAAAGAAAGCCAGAGTAGCAATACTTATATCAGACAAAATAGACTTTAGAATAAAGACTGTTACAAGAGACAAAGAAGGGCACTACATAATGAGCAAGGGATCAATTCAAGAAGATATAACAATTGTAAATATATATGCACCCAACATAGAAGCACTTAAATATATAAGGCAAATATTAACTGACATAAAAGGAGAAATCAATAGTAACACAATAACAGTAGAGGACTTTAACACCCAACTTACATCAATGGACAGATCATCCAGACAGAAAATCAACAAGGAAACACTGGCCTTAAATTATACATTAGACCAAATGGATTTAACTGATATATACAGAGCATTCAGCTGAAAGCAGCACAATAATACATAAGTATAAATATCATACATCTAACTTAGAAATAAACAGGAATGGCCATGGTATACAAAACTCTCTTTTAAGCTTAATCATTACTTGGGTTTCGATTATAAAGGTCTGAGTCATCTGTTGACACTAGGGCAAATAGCTTCCCTCTTCTGCAGCTAGTCATCTAGTAAAAAGTAACATACACTACATAAAGAAAAAAACACTAAAATGTTCAATATACTACCTTATGCATTTGAGTATGAAATTGCTTACATGTCAGTCACCCTAAAACATATAGATAATAACTAAATCTTTCAAAGTCTTTCCCAATAGTATAGTTTTAGAATCATGGTACATTTATATAGTATTTTAAAACAACTCCTTGAGGACAGGGACTGTATCTAACCTTTCTGCTTAACATCAACAAGCATATAGCAAGTAACCTGTTGATTATGGATGGCCTCCCTACCTCAATCAGCTGACATCTTATTACCCACTGGGTATCTGACCGCTTAAAGCCTCTGTTTAGCATCTGGAAACAATGACATATAGTAAACAGAGAACTTTAGACATAGCCTCAATCATACCTGTCAGCATCCATTGGGACATAAAACCAACTTTTTAATTTTCCAATAAAAGTTTTAGGAAACTTACTTGAAATATGACTTTTAGGGAGCTGTATAATCAGAATGAGGAACAGGAGAAAAAAAAAATTGTATTAGTCTTTCTTGAGGAAAAAAAATATTCCACAGATTCTACTTTATAAAAATTTAAACACTTGTTAACAACTTAATTGTTGAACGTTGAACCAAATGTTTCTTTGGTATTTGTAAACATTTTGTTTATAGTGGTTGTATACATATATTTCTAAACTATCAGTGTTACAATTTACTTAGATCACTACTAATAAATATTACTAGTATGTATTTGAGGAAGCTATTCCTTCCATATAGTCAGCTGTTGCTTTTTACTTAAAAGAGGTGGAAAAGAATGATCAAGAGGTAAAAGTAGCAGACATGAAACTCACACATGTGATTTGACAAATGGGGGTGGGCCAGCTGCTACAAGCAGCTCATGGAAGCTGTGTATATTTTATAAATATCTTTTAATTAAAGTATTTGATTTCAAAGATATAATGCAGTTCCTCAAATACACTAGTCAACAGCTGAATTAACATGTAAAAAAAAAGCACTAAGCTGTGTCATTTAAACACAAATCTTATAACTGAGTCCTCCCGTATCAACTTGTATTTGCAAGGAATTAATAGGTCCTACTACCTCATAAAAGCGGAAAAAGAAAGTCTTTATTTTCATTTAGTTCAAATTACAAAAGTGTATCATTTGTCCAAGAAAATCTTAAGTATATGGTTTCATACTTTTCTAAAACATTAGCTACTCTCTTGAAGACTACACAAACACATGTTGATTATTGTAACTATAGTTTTCCCTATTTAAATCCAACCTTACGTCAATATTTAAATAATAAAATTTACAGAAGATTACTTTAAATAATTTGACCAATCTATAATTTCTAGTTATCATGAGAAACTTTTAAAGCAAACTTTTGCTATTTCATATTTTGAAGATTTGTAGAATGAAGTCATTATACACAATAATCTAACTACATTCTGACTAAGCAGAAATTACTGATTAAATTATTAGACTAAGGCAACAATAACATGGCCCTGAATCAATATTATCAGACATTCTTGAAAGCCTAACATGTTAGGTTTGTTTCAATTGCTATCCAGTCACCTTTAAAAATTGTCTTTATTTTAAAAAGCTCATAAATGACAAAATAAGTTATATTCGAATGTTCAAAAATTATTAGAAGGGTACTAAATAACTTTCTATTGATCTCTTTTGCTGTTAATTGGCTTTAAAAGTGCCAAGTGAAAGAAAACAAAACTATACTAGGTTAAATCACCAACAACTTTCCAAAACTATACTAGGTTAAATCACCAATAACTTTTCAAATAATGTGGAGAATAAAATTTTATTGCTGTTCTTTAAAACAAACATTTAAATGGTTCTTTGTGAAAGCAAGCCAATATAAAGTGTGATCTTGCGAGTTGATGAAGACTAAGGACTTTCACCTAGTTAGCAGTGTAAACACACTAAACCATTACTGGAGAATGTTCATTCAATAAGTCATTTATGTGTCCATTTGTAAGAAAACCCCCCTCCCTTTACTCTGCATAAAGATATAATAATCTTTATGGTTGATCACAGCATAGGATAATAGGTTGATCCTAGGCATAGGGTAATATTCACATTATATATATATGTGTATGTATAATTAACTAGCTTTACCTACCTCTGTTCCTATTCACCATTAGTTTTTTCTCCATTTCCAGCATTAAGTGATTTTCTTCCTGGACAGAGTGGAATGATTACTTTTTATTTAAGAATACAGAATCTAACGAACAATTATTTAGGCAGAAGAGAAAATTATTCACTTAGAAGCACCTCATTAGATGGACTCTGTCGAAAATGTTTTAAGAGAGAGTCAGGTTATTTGGAATTCATTTATTTGGATAGGGCTGAATCTTAAATATCAAATCTTAGTTCTATACTGACTCAACATTTATAGTACTGCTTAATGTTATGTCAGTTTCATAAATAAGGACTGAACTACTATTTATTCAGAAAATTAAGTTTGATGGCTAGGGGAAATACACTACAGTAGAAGTTGAAATTTTGAAATTTTGTTCCAAAATACTTAGAATCATTTAAACAAACCTATGTTTCTTTTCAAAATACAGAAAATTATATTCTTTTTCCTTATAAGCTCTCTTCCTAAAATTTTTTAAAAAGTACGTAATGATTAGTAATGGTCAAACAAAACAGAATCCTATACTAAAAATTCTTCAAAGGTAATTCTGAAATATTTTTTCACCTCTTCCAATTTCCCCAAAGAAATTAATAGCTTTTAAGACATAGCTTTAATAGGCAAAAAAGTTTTTCAGTTACCTTCAAGCTTTTCCAGGATATGGAAAGTAGGAAACAATATACCAAACATCAGTATGTAGAGTATGAATCCATTTGCATTAAAAATATGCATACATATGGAATAAAATCTGGAAAGATAGACACAGTGGTTCCTCTCTAGGTGGATGAGATTATGGGTAGTTAATTTTCTTCTTTTTCTTATTCTATTTTCAAAAGTAAGTATGAACTACTATTGTAATTTAAAAAGGAACTAATAGAAAAAAAACCCTCACATGATTCTCAGTTGTTTTAAGATAAAAGCAGAAGAGAAACACAAAACATCAATTCCAGGACAATTTATGTATTTTACGCATTACATGAAAATACCTTAATTTTGAACTTTTTTATAGACGGTCCTTACTTGCGTGGGTCCTGTGTGGAGTGTAAAACCATACCATAGAGAAATAAATGTAACATCTTTTAAGAATCAAACATGGGTCTTCCCTGGTGGTGCAGTGGTTGAGAGTCTGCCTGCCAATGCAGGGGACACGGGTTCGAGCCCTGGTCTGGGAGGATCCCATATGCCGCGCAGCAACTGGGCCCGTGAGCCACAATTACTGAGCCTGCGCTCCGTAACAAGAGAGGCCGTGACAGTGAGAGGCCCGCGCACCGCGATGAAGAGTAGCCCCCGCTCACCGCAACTAGAGAAAGCCCTTGCACAGAAACGAAGACCCAACACAGCCAAAAATAATTTAAAAAAGAAACACATTTTAGCTAAGGTTGTATTTTGTTGCAGCATGAACATTTATAAACCAATTTCATAAAACAAAAAAGCGAGAGAAGAAAATTGGATATTTTGATTCTATAACTACTCATTTTTAGCTGCTATGCTATCGCACAATAGCTTTGGACTACTAAATTACTTCCTCCCACAGTGTATGCCCAAAGATGCCACACCCTTGCATTTTTATTCCTAAGAATTAAATGCCTACTACTGGTAGGCTAGGTAAATGCTAGGTACTGGGGATATGACAGAGAACACAGACCCTGGCCTCATAAAGCTATCAGTCTACCTGGGAAGACAGATAATAAGCAATTACAATACACTACACAGAGTTAAAAACAGGGTTGAGGTGAAACCCTGTTTTTCAACCTCTACACAGGTTCTTGTGGCAGAGTCCTCTAACAGCTGAAGAGGCTTCAGAGAAGTCTCCGAGAAATACTGTGTTTAAGCTAAGACCTGAAGGCTAAGAACATGATAAATGGGTGAACTTTGGGAGAAGAGTGTTCAGGCAAACCACCCTTGCAGAGGAAGTGTAATGTTTTTCAGAAACTGAAACAAGTTCATTCTAGCTATAGCATCGGGAGGGGAAGGGAGAAAGGTGGCACTGTCGAGATTGTAAACGATACTGTTTAGAATCTCTCCTAAGTGGCCTTAAGGAGTTGACACGGTAAAAATTTGTGCTCTATAGACTATTCTGGGGGAGCATGTGTGGAGAATAGGTTGTAGGGATGTGGGACAAATGCCAGAGAGGGCAGTCAGGAGGCTGCTGGAATAATGTGGACTAAGTAATGGCAGAAGTGGATGGATACAGCAAGATGAGAGAAATTTAGGGGGCTGTACCAACAGGATGTGATGAGCGATTTGGAGATGATTCAAAGATGACTCATGGCGTTGTGGCTTGATAATTGTTGATATTAGGAATACTCAATGAGAATGGAAATCCAACACCCAGACACAACACTTTTATCTCCCTGAGTGGTGGTAGGAGAGGGGGTTGGGGGCAGGTTCAGGGCAAGGGAGTGGAAGTGGAGAATGAGGTCAATTCTGGATACACTTTATTTAGGATGTCTACAAGATAATCCCAGTGGATGTTTCCAGTAGGCAATTGGATATATAGTGTATGCGCTGAGTTGGGTTTAGAGCAAGATATACATTTGAGAATGATAAACATACAATTCAGTGTTTTCTCAACCTTAAAAAAAAAAAGATCCATGCCTATTTGATCAGTCAAAAAATGACCTCCCTTCTGTTCCCCAAATGAGAACAATTAATGTGGATGATAAAGGACGCCATGGGAATAAACAATGTTTTTTTCAGGGAAATGGTAAAGGGAGAAGAGAAAAGAACCTAAGACAGAACCTTGAAGAATACCTATGTCTAAGGGAGAGGGGGCGTGGGGGGGGGGGCTTTCAAGAGATTGAAAAGTGAACTGGTTTCTCCCCTTCACTGATTTCTTGTCATCTATATTCTAAGTAAGGGGAAAGGAATCTGGATGGCAAAGGGGGGGAAAGATAAGCATCTTCTAAACCTTTTGTAAGCTTTGGAACCTACCTAAAAGGAAGGTTGTTAACTTGCATTTCTCTTGCTGTCGTTGGGCCTAAGCTACATGTGTACAGAGGAACCAGCGGGCTACTGCAGGGCAAATGAGAGGTGACGCAGGTCCTCATTCACTGGTTCAACTAATTCATGCAGAGGTCTAATGAAGTTTTTACATTTCTCTCTCTTTCTCCTCCTTCCCCTTTCTTTTTCAAATGAAAGTAGAAAAGTAAATGGATGCAAATTCTGCTCCTGACTTCTGGAAAGTGAAGTCTAATTCCAATCCAGGCCCCATGTTGCAAGTTTGGTTAATAAATGCAATACAGTAATTCTAGAAGCTAGTAATTGTAGCAATTCAGTGTATCCCAGGACTCTCACTCTAGCTGGATCAACTCTTCTGAGCTTTTGTATAAATCCATAGTGTCACAACCGTCTTGGCCAGGTCCAGGGACCTTTAAAAAAAAAAATCCTGGTTTAAATCTGATTGAAAATACAGAACACTGTAAAGCACAGAACTTGAACACAACGTACATTTGGGGGCTGACTCCTTATCTAGACTCATGGCATCTACCAACAGAAAAGTTCTTCGTAGTTCAGAGAATAGTAATTCTGTATATCAAAGAATATATAATAAGCATTGCTATAAAAAATACTGGCAGCTGTGGGGCTGCCCTTTCATAGAACTACTGGTACACAGTAACTATGTCTTTTCATGTTTTATGATTAATTATAGTCTGTAAGAGAAAATACTGTGGTATATATTTGTATTTGTACTTAATTTTTACTGAGGTTTGATTTTAGCATTTACTGTTAGGTCAATGATCTGACCCAGAGAAAATTATGATGACTACAATATTCTATATATTAAGTACAGCATTGGAAAATGTACTCAGTATCCTGGTTTTATGATATGCAGTATTTATTTTTATTGTTATACTTGGTGCTGTTATTGAATCAATCAAATTATATTACAAATTAGAACCATACAGTGTTTAAGGATGAACTTTTTATTCTATGTGCCTGTTACAGATGAAAAAGGAGGGGAAATAGTGTGTCACAAAGTTCTATGACAATTTCCATAGCTAGAAGAATTAAAAATTAAGGGAGAAAGAATAACATAGGAGTAAATACCTACCAATAAATGTCCAGCAATACTATTTTCATCTGAAAATAATCTAGAAAATAAAATTCTGTGTTGAAAGATAAGTAGTGTATCCAAATAGATCACTCCAGTTGAGTCAGCTGCTTGTGATTCTATTTTTTTTTTCTTTAAATCAACAAAGGCAATTGACATTACCATTTTGTTCTTAAATAGGAAGAAAAATAACTGGGAATGACCCACCAAAATATTAACATAAATTTTGTTTTTTCAAATTCCTTGACTAACTTAAGTAACTAAATAAACATTTAGATATAATTTCTATTATCAGCATTTCATAGCTAATAATTATTACTCAAATTAGTTTTCCATTGATAGTAATTATATCAACAACTTGCCAAATATAGAAATGTTCTAAGTTTGAGAGAAACTATTTCAAAGTCCAGATATATAGCTTTGAACCCACACAAGGATTTTTAAGGTTAGGACATGACATGTACCAAGTATGTTTAGGGGCATTAGGATTTACTTCCTCAGTAGCCCTTAGAGTTCAGTGCTGATATTAATGATCCCTCAAAGTAGATATAGATATTTATATCCAAATTCTCATACCTCAGGATTCATGTAAATAATGTATGTCAATTACTTTTGAAATTACTGCCAAAAGATTAGTTTTAAAAACCATCTGACAAGGCTTGCTTCTTAACTTTTAACTTTTATTCTGAACACTCATTATAAAACCATTTACTTTATCTCTAGAAGAAGCAAATTACTTGATTATAACCCTCTACCATCTCAAAAAACTACCTGTCCCTGGACTTGCAAAGTTAGAAAGTCATGAACAGAAAACTGAAGAAGGTAGAAGAGGTAGAAAGGCATAGAGACCTTGGGTAGTCCTTCAGTTATACTGCTTAGCAACACGGCAACAAAAGAGCGATGACAGACAGCAATTGTCCTAATCTAGGTCAATACAACAGCCAAAATACTTTGTAAACACTTTCTTTGGCTCTTTCTGGAGATCAACACTGTTCTAATTAAACAGCATGAGAAGGGCTTGATAACAACCTAAGAGTTCATCAATATTTACTTATCCAACACCTTTTATCCAAGAATCTTAAAATCAGCTAATACTAATCATAACTCAGTAACTGAGAGAGGTAGGTACTAAGGTAAACTGCAAAGGCCAAGAACAGAAATTGGGAGTGTGTGCCATTGAATAATATTTGTGAGCTAAAGACTGCTGCCTTATATGGCTCTGAGTATGTAAAAAAGAAGTATTATCTACTCTCCTTTAACAAACCCAAACTCAGCATTAACAGGATAATACCTTTTTTTTTTTTTTACTATGTTTCATTTGTATTTGTACCTAATTTTTACTGAAGTTTGATTAAGTTTGATTTTCAGAGGACAATGTTTAGTCATTGAACTTACCCAGAGAAAACTATATTGACACAGAATTTTAGATATTACATTATTTTTAATATTATTTTAAATATTAGATTAAAGTCTATAGTATCCCATGTGCCAATTATTAGTTATCTTTCCATTTGAGGTGAAGGGTTTGTGTTATGCTATACACACCATCTTCCTTGTGACCAAGAGTGAATTTGTGAGATGGATACCTAAGAGAAGGTGCAGTCTGTAGCCATGAATAGTTCTGTGTATGTGTGTACAGTTAACAAACACCTAAAAGGATTGAACTCTTGTCCTTAGCCTCATTAGCACCATGCACCAACTGCGTTGACTGGTTGAAACTGTTAGATAAGAGAGTGCAAACTAAAAGGAATAGGAACAAAGGAGGGTTGTATTTCATCATCTTAAGGTTTCACAGAGATGATGCAGGTTTACAATTCAAATTCCCATCTCCTGAAAAATGACTTCTTAAATAACTCTCAAAACTCAGAAGTGCAGTAATCTGAAATTATTCTAATCTAAAAACTTTAGAGAATAACCAGTTACTACAATTGATGTTCACTGTAAGGAATACATAGCTATACAAAATATAGCTACACAAAAATAGAACTCAGTGAAAAAATAACATGTTTTAAAGCAAGAAAGATGCTTGTTTTGGATTCTTATCAGTAGTGGCTAATTGGATAAATGCTAAAGATTTACATTCAAGTGCTGGAAGGATTACTGCACAGAAATTCAATTACTCAAAATCTTTGCTCAGACGTCTCTCAGGCTTATTAAAGATGAGATGATGTATGAACCACCAAGAGTGGCATTTAACCCCAGCCACTTTCAAGATAATGCATACAGCTGTTAAGACATTCCAGAATGTTAAGACATTCACTGATACTAAGAGTGGTATTAAAAAAAAAAAGACCTCATACAGTCTGCTGGCATTTCATACCAAACTTTGGAGGAGGTAGTAAAGTGTTGGAATTTAAAATACAAGGTCAGCACTAAGTGTAAACAATTCTAAAGCATTGTATGCAATTCTTTAAACATATGTGGTGAAAAAAATCAGAATTCATATAAAATCAGAATTTAAAAAAGCAAAAAATAGAAATATTTAGTGAATTTACTCAAATGAAGAAAACTTAAATGATACAGAACTGAAAATATTAGAAATCTATATACAATAAAAAGTGAATATAAATTAGCCAACTCCATGGACATTTCCAGTTAAGCATTCATACAAATACACAGTCACCTTTTTCTTATGTATGGGGATAACACATACACATATGACATGATGATTCTGGCAAAAAAAAATAAATCAGAGATACTAAAAATATTCTCAAGTTTTAAGAATGGTGTGGAATAAGTTTAAACAACAACATTCTACATGAATGGAAACCCCTGATTTAATTCCATGATTTTATCATGCCAGAATCATGGTTGGTTTTAATTTTCTTAAACAGATATTGGTATCATACACATTGGCTTATTAATAATTAAGGCATTCTGCATACACAGTATCTCAGTGTGAACAAAAAACTTTTAGTATTGATTATCTGCTATGGTTTAAACTTTCAAAGTCTTTTCAACATAAGAAAATAGTAGCTGCACACATTTAAGTGTTTTTTTATAAAACACAATCTTAAAAAAAGTAATGATGATTGGTCTTTATAATTCCTAGTAATAAGTCCTGTCTTATTTTTCACATAGTATAAATTATATTCTTATGCAGGATTGCATTAAGACCCAGTAGTTCTTAAACAATGTTACCAAATAACCATATAAATCCCAAATTGCAGCAAAGGTGAACAATCTTCATAGTGCACTTTCACCTCACTGAAGTTGAAGCTGCTCCTTTTGGATATTTTTCCACTTCAATGTGAAGTAGATCCTTAGCGTTTCATTAGTGGTTTCATTATGTGGCTTCTTAAAGGAAAAAATGGTTTTGATTTCTTCCACAGTTCACAGTTCTCAGTTGAGACATTTTTGGGGAAATCATATAGTCCAGAGGTGTTTTGAATAACCAAATGCTATTTAGTAGATGAAGTCTCTCAATGCAACTGTAATAAATAAGCATCTACATCCTTAGAGAATAAAACAAAAACATTTCATTAGCCAGTACTGTAAATACAACACATACACACACCCCATTTTCTTCTCCCTTTTGGTCACTAGCTTTGCCTGTTTCCCTTTGTGACCTTTTGAGGGCAAAAGATTTGTCTTACTCAACATTTTCTCTGCACTTTTGTAGCACACAGCACGTGCTCAATAAGTGTTTGCAAAGTGCTTAGTGAATGTTTTAGTTTCTGTGATCAAACAACTCTGCTTTTATAGAGTAAGCAAGATCATTACATCATTCACAGCAACTCCTTCAGTGCTATATAAACTCTAGACCAGCTTGAGGATAGCCGTTCTGATTTCTACCCTCAAAAAATTGCATTGAGGGTTTAATATTGTAAAAGAGGTTTTATCATAGCTTAAGGCACTTCATAGATCTTTTAATCACTCAATATTGTTTGCAATAATAAATACAGTATCTTAAGGTTATGTTCACAATAAAGCTTCTCCCTTTATAAAAAATTACAATTGAAAGCAAATTTCTAAGGAAACAATTTTTCAGTTCTACTACTAAGAAGACAAGAAAAAGGTGATATATCACGTATTCTATTTTCTATCAACTTTTACTTCATTTTCCCTCCTATTATCGAAAGAACAATTAAAATTGTAACAATAAAAAAACTTCAGGAAATTGATTTCCGTTCATAACATTTTCATCATTAAGAATTCTACACAGGGCTTCCCTGGTGGCGCAGTGGTTGAGAGTCCGCCTGCCGATGCAGGGGACACGGGTTTGTGCCCCGGTCCGGGAAGATCCCACATGCCGCGGAGCGGCTGGGCCCGTGGGCCATGGCCGCTGGGCCTGCGCGTCCGGAGCCTGTGCTCCGCAACTGGAGAGGCCACAACAGTGAGAGGCCCGCGTACCACAAAAAAAAAAAAAAAGAATTCTACACAGTAAAATTATACACAGTGGTAACACACTTGCTTGATACATCATTATGCTTCCTCTCATGAAGGTTATTTCAAGAAGAATTTTATAAGTCCAAGACATAAATCCTCTTATTGACATCATTATGCTTCCTTTCATGAAGGTATTCCAAGAAGAATTTTATAAGTAAGTCTAAGACATAAATATAAATATTGTATTTTTTTAAACTAAAGAAAGTTTTTATATTTCTGGCTAATACCAATTTATATGATAGCAGTATGCCCAATACAAGGGTGGAAATATTTCTTAACAGTGATTTTTTTCCTGCAGTTATGTTTTAACTACCAAAACTATTTTGGAGTTTAAATATTAAAATCCAAAATAACACTGTACCTTTTCCTTTGAGACAAGCAAATCAATAAAGAACGATGTCAAATTCATACTGTGATTTGAGCAATTTAACTTTCCCAAAAAAGCATGACATTAGCAAAAGCCAAGTAAAAATACCCCCAAACTGATTATGTTCCTCACCCCTTGCTTCTGAGTAGCACTGTCTTTTCAGTTGCCTTTTTAACCTGGGTTCTTAAGCTTTTTTCAAATATTTTCCTCTAATTGGAGCTAGGTCATTAAATACCTACTACCACATTATTTCTGTGGCTGTATCTGAAACACATTCAATGACTAATTCCTGTATTCCTTGCCAAAGTCATATTCATATCCAGAGGACCTTAAGCGTTTATGAATATGAAATTGACTTTAGATGTTATTAGAGTAGTACTGAATTGGACATTTGAAAGAGTTCGTTTATGAATGTATAATACTATTACATTATGTCTAATTTTTAACTAAGCTTAAATATAGATTACCTTGGCTATATTACCAGTATATCCTGGAACCAAAGTAAGATGGTTTTCCTGTTCCCACAATCCACTTAATTGTTGTTTTAAAATCTGAATATTTCTAGGAGAAAAAAAGAAGAAAAAATGCAAATATAGTAAGATATGGACTTTGGTAGTAAATACACTTAATGAAAACAGCTTTAAAATTTTCAAGTATTTTTCAGGATACAATTATACCATTTGAAGTCAAGCAAATCTTTAAACTAGTACATGTCAATCATGAAAATTAAAGGTTACCTAGTTGTTAGAGGAAGTAAGAAAACAACAGGCATTTGGAACATTCAGACAATCGAGTATGAAGTGGGAAAGTGGGAAAATTCTGAGAGCCTAGAAAGCAAATTATGGATTTAAAGGAAACTGTTGGGAGATTTTTTTTTTGTAATTTCATGATAATCTGGCTCATTTGGTAGAATACCCACACATTTTCACATCAAGGCAATACTCAAATTATGATTATAATACAGTTTTTAGAAGTGTAATCATCCACACTGGACTCTCATGTTAATGTCTGGGAGCCAAAGGACCCCACAGGATGACTCCATTCCTGTGCCTCAATCTTATTCCACTAAAAGCCATCTCTTTTTCTCTCTCTCACTCCTTTCTAATGGATGTAAGGGTTAAACCACTGCTGTGCTTTTGCCTCCCCAAATGAAGGGTAGGATTCTGCCAGAACAATATATACAGGGGGTTACTGGGCTCTGGAATTCAACTTTTCACATATGAACAGTATCCCAATTTAATATTTCTCTGAAAATGAAGAGAATAAGTATTACATACTGATAATCATGAAATAAAATTCTCACCTAGCTTAATCAAGCTGCTTTTCCTGAAAAAAAACTTTATTAGTATGAGTTTAAAGGTATACTCACCCATCATTTATAATTTCTGTTTTGGATGATAGTTCTGACCACCACCTTTTTATGACTGCTTGAAGCCAGTTTAAACCAACTATTATATATCTGAAATGACATTTCATTACAAAATTCAAGTGTTTTCATCCAAGAAGCCTTTAGAAAAGATGACACTCTACCCCCCTCAAAAAACACATACACACTTATCTTTCCCTTTTAAAAAATTTATTTCACTACTTTCACAAAACTATACTTTATGTAACATGTTTATAGACAGTTTTATAATTGTTCTCTAGTCATTCCATATTCTTTTCCTAATTGGACTATAAGCTCCTGGAAAACAGAAACCATGTATGTCTCATGGAGCTCAGTCTACCACTATGCACTTATAAGGCACAAGATCAAGGATGCTGAAAGAGAAAAAAGAATTGAGATTCAGATTAGCACTTACTCTTCAAATTTGCTTTTAAGTAGTGACTTTACTAGAGGCAACAAGTCTACACAGCAGCCAAGTGAGATGTATTGTTTTTCCTCCTGTAAACTAAAGTAAATAAATACTAAGTTATAAAATTATGAACAGGTCATCATTTGTCCTTCTTTAAATGTACTTTTTTTCTGAAAAATATTCTTTATACCTATTGGTGAGCACAGGAAGGCAATCCACCACAACTCCAAGGTCTTCTATCCTGTGGGAACAAAATTGCTTAGATAGCTGATTTCCTTATTTATTTTCATATTATAACCTTCACACTGCTTTTGAGAAATTTACTCATTCAACAAATGATCTGAGTGTCTATGATGAGTCAGTTGTTGATCTGAGTGTCTATGATGAGTCAGTTGTTAGGGATGAGTCAGTTGTTAGCCGTGAACAAAGAAATAGGGCTTGTATTTCAATATGTGTGTGAGTGTGGGAGGAGGTGGAGAGGGCAGGGACAGACAATAAACAAGTGAAATATATAAAGCATGTTGATGGTGGTAAGGGCTATGGAGAAAAATAAAATGGCAAAGAAGGATAGGGAGTGAAGAAATACGTATTTTTAAATAAGGTAGTCAAGGAAGGCCTCACCAAGGTAACATTTGAGGAGACTTAAATACAGTGAGGAAGGTAATGGTTAAAATTTTCACTCAAAGGGGATTTTTAAAGGTTGGTTTTCCCATAATGGTATCTCTTAGTTTTATAGATAAGAATCTTAATCAGAGAAGGTAACAGCTTTGTTCAATCTGATAAAACAGATGGTTTTCTGTATTTTGGTTACTCTTAGACCGAAGATAAATGTAATTTAAACCATACTGCTACTACTGAAGCTAAACATAGGAAGTTCAGAATTTTAGCCAGTATAACATAAAAAAGTAGAGGCACTTCTACATAATACATTGGAAATTACTTTTACTGAACAAAACCATAAAGGGTCACACTTACCTCACCAAATAAGCTACAAGTTCACTTATACTTCTCTTTCTCCAGAAAGTTAAAGCTACATTCAATCTCAAATTCCTGCTGAACAAAACCTGTGTCATTGTTTCATGGTCCTGAGAAACCTGAAAGGCAGGAATCTAATTAAGATATGACATGAAACCATTTTTTTCAATTAAATTATTCTGGTAGACATATTTTAAAATTAGGCAAAGATGACTCCTTTTACTGGCCCACAAAAAGGAATATTGCAGTGAACACAGTAAACAAATGATTTGAATAAATTTAGGACCTGTTTATTTTTTATCAATACTTTTTCTTATTTGCTACCATTTTCCTTTTAAATCTCAATAGTTCATAGAATAAATTATTTTTACTCACCTAAAAACCTAGGATTTAATTTATAATGTGTATTAAATAAAAAGGTAAACATATAGGCTAGTCATTACCAACTGAACAGCATGAGTAGGGAACCACAGAAATTAAGTTTTGTGACAAGTATTTAAATTCATTCATTTTTTTCTGTATAATTAAGGTAATATATTCCTGTTGTAAAAAGTTCAAGTAGCACAAAACTTTATAAAATAAAAAGTGAATATTCTCTACTTGCCCACAAAAACAACTAACATTACTCAGGAGTAATCACAGTTAACAGACTGGTAAGTATCTTTCAAACCACTTTCTAGACAAAGACAAATTAGGTAGATATAAAATTAAAATATTCTAATATCTATATTTTTGAAAACCTTGTTTTTTCACATACATTATGAAGATTTTTCAACGTCAGAACATAGATCAGTCTCATTTTTAAAAAACAATTACATATTCTCCAGTCTTTATGTATCATAATTTTAGATTGATTCTAGTTTTTCCCTATTAAAACTGTGCATCAATGAACATCCTTATGTATATAAATACGTGCACTTGTACAAAACCTTCTGTAGGATTAATTTTAGAACTGGAACAGCTAGATCCAATTTTTTTCAATAACAGATTAAGATATAATTCACATACCCATTTTGAATGTACAATTCAGTAACTTTTAGTATATACATTCACAGAGTTGTGCGAGCACCACCATAATGAATTTTAGAACCTTTTCGTCACTCCCAAAAGAAACTCTGGACTCCACTCTCCCCTCTCTACAGTTCCTCACAACGATTAATCTACTTTCTGTCCCTATGACTTTACCTAATTTGGACGGTTCACATAAATTGAATCATACAATATGTGGCCTTTTTTTGTGTGTGGCTTCTTTCACATAGCATGATGTGTGAAAGATCAAGATTTATATACAGTGTAGCATATTGGTGTTTTACTCCTTTTTAATGATCAAATAATATTCTATTGTATGGAATATGACACTTTATTTACCCATAGTCCATTGATGGACATTTGGATTGTTTCCACTTTTGGCTATTATAAAATGTTATAAGCATCTGTTCATAAATATCTGTGTGGACTTATGTTTTCAATTCTCTGGGTATATACCTAGGAGTGCAACTGTCGGGTGAAAAGGTTATGTATATTTGAACTTTGACAAAATAATATAGCATCACTTTTAAATTTAGGTTTTTAGAGCAGGCACTAGTCAATCAGGAAAAAACGTCTGAAACAACAAAAGAACAATCAATAAACCCATTAGTTGAGGTTAATGCAGGTTTGTGAAAAGTAGTGAAATGGGAGCAAGGTTAAAGGAAGCCCTTGAAAAAATGCCACATTGCGGCACTAATACAAATGTGAAACTGCAGCTTTAAGGCATTTTCACTGAGAATGTTTATTCCCTCAGTTCAACTGAAGAACCAACCTAGGTCCCAATCTAGGCCAGATTTCTGGACTATATAGTCACATGTTCTTTTCCTCCAGGGTATGTAGTTTCTTTGATTTTCTGATCTGTGTCGGCCTCATCACTTCTATAACTACATGAAAGTAGGGGTAGTGTCTGTTTTTCACCCACCAATCCATTTCTCAGAGCCTGCAGAATGCACTGCACAGCAGGGAGCAATCAATAAACATTTGTGAATGACTTAGTATGACAGTGATCCTCTGTAACACTAAGGTTTAGGTACCTGTAGGTATCCTATTCTCCAGGGCTCAAAAAATTCACTATTAAATTCTCCTTGCTCCCTCTTTTCTCACAGATACCATACACACTTCCTTCATCTCTCCTAGCATTACTAACTTTCTATTACTCCAGAATCTTTTCTTTTGGCCTCCCTGAGCAGCTTTCGGGATCTTAGTTCCCTGACCAGGGATCGAACCTAGTCCCACGTCAGTAAAAGCACCAAGTCCTAACCACTGGACCACCAGGGAACTCCCCCAGGATCTTATTTACACAGGAACACTTCCACTGGCAAATGGAATCTTTGCATCATCTCATTATGGTTTTAGTTAATAACACTTTGTTTTCTACCTTTGTTTTGTATCATTTACTTGTAATTATTATCCTACGTATGATACTCATTTTCATTCATCTACATACTTATGACCATTTAAATATAAAAAGATTCTTTTTTTGCTTGTATGCCACAGAAAATGCTTTTCAAACTGTCATGCCAGATAGAAACAATACTAAGTTTACCAAGTCATAGTTAAAGAAATTAAGGTAATTTAATCAATGTAATGTTATGTATCTATTAATTATATAATATCTTTGTATGGTGACAGATGATAACTAGACTTATTGTGGTGATCATTTTGAAATGTACAGAAATATCAAATCACTACACTGTGCACCAGGAACTAACATAGTGTTGTAGGTCTATTACACATCAAAACAAACAAATAAACAAACTCACAAAAAAAGAGATCAGATTTGTGGTTACCAGAGGCAGGACGTGGCTTGGCTGAGGGGAAATTGGAGGAAGACAGTCAAAAGGTACAAACTTCTGGCTATAAGATAAATAAGCACTAGGGATGTAATGTACAACTTGGTAAATATAATTAACACTGCTGTATTTTATATATAAAAGCTGTTAAGAGAGTAAATCCTAAGAGTTCTCATTACAAGGAAAAAATTTTTTTTCCATTTTTAAAATTTTGTATCTATATATGATGGATGTTCACTAAACTTAATGTGGTAATCATTTCATGATGTAGTTAAGTCAAACCATTATGTGTATACCTTAAACTTTTAAAATGCTGTATGTCAATTATATCTCAATAAAACTGGAAGGGAAAAAATTGTAGAAGTGTTATTTTAATTACATGGAAAAATATTCCAATTTATTAAACATAGAAATCAAATTATCAAACAATATGGAGAAAAAATACACATCAAAACTTTAATACTGTTATTTACAAATGTTGAAATTACAGATAATTTTTTCCTTTGGATTTATTTTCTATAACATATACAATAAACATGTAATAATTATTATTGTAAACTCGTGTTTATAAATTTTAACAAACCATTCTTTCAAATAACCATTAAAAAATGGTTTTCCTGAGGTATAATTTACATATCATAAAACTCACACATATTTAAAATACGTAATTCAATGATTTTTAATAAATCTACGGAGTTGTGCAACCATCATCACAGTCCAGTTTTAGAACATTTCTATCATCCAAAACAGTTCCCGTGAACCTGTTCAAACAACTAACTTTGCCTGAGCCAGAAGAACAGCAAAACTAAGCAGGTTTGCCTTAAAAAACTTTCCAATGGCAATTTTGAGAGCCCAGCAAAATGTGCCTGGATAACTGGCTTTCGTGGTTCACTTGTTAGGCAAGATTTCTTCTTTTCCTTTTCTTTAAGTCTCTACTGGCCAACTTTCCATTCTGGATATTTACAGCAGCTTGTTAATCATTTCATTCCATCTCAGATATCATTAACTTGGAAAAATGGAATAAACAACTGATTCAAATTTAATTAATCTAGAAAATTGTCTCAGGGTGTTACAGTCTCTCAAATAGTCTGAATTTAATCAGCAGTGAACTATTTTGCTAGTAGACTATCGCAAAGGAAAAAGCCAGTATTAAAACAGGAATAAAGTTAAGCTTATATAAATGACTTACCTCAGAAAAAAACCCACTATATTTTGATGATGGGCTTTCTGTCTGTGAAGAACCAGAATCACTGGGGCTAACCAGATATGGTCGACTACCCTGCCGCACTTGCTCAGGGAGGCGGCCTGCACAAGCCAGCTCATTCTCTTTATTTGCCATGTCACAGCCCCCGCTGTTGGGGGACTGCTTTTTTCTGTAGCAAGGATTTTGAAAAGGATGATGAACTTTCTTTCTGTGATAGATCACCTTACGTAGTTTATCTGGGCTTTTCACAGCTTGTCCAACTGTTCTGTAAAAAGAATGGATTTTCTTAAATGAAAAAGAACCATATGAAAACCTTTAAAAGTTTTTAAAGAGAAAGATTTAGTAGGCCACATTTTGTGATCACAATCCACTAAAATTAGAAGTAAGCAGAATAATTTTTTAAAATCTTAACTCTTAGATTGAAGAGGAAAATAAAAGGGAAATTATAAACCACCTGGAAAACAATGAAAAGGATGGTACTTTACACCAAAAGAGGAAAAAAAAAAATGAAGAAGCATAATAACTAGATGCTTTTAAAACGAACTACAGGGCATTCAGGGAGTATGAAAATTTTAACAATTTCCATTCACCTAATCTTTTTCTAACAAAGTGATAGAATAAGTGAGCAAGTTCGAATATTTTAATTTGAATCAGGCAAGTCTGAATATATATTTTAATATAAAAGAGAACACTTATTTCGATTAAGCTGAAGTACAGTTAATTTGTTTGAATAAGATAAAATACTACTGAGCACATCTCATGGTTTAGTATAATGGTTCTCAAATGTTTTGACCTCAGGATGCTTTGCACTCCTAAAAATTATTGAGGTCTCAAAAGAATTTTTTTTATGTGGGCAATATCTACTGATATTTGATGAATCAGAAACTAAAACAGAAAATTTGTTAATCAATTTTAAAGATGATAAACTCGGGGGAATTCCTGGTGGTCTAGTGGTTAAGACTCCACACTTCCACTGCTGAGGGCATGGGTTCAATCCCTGGTCGGGGCTAAGATCCCACATGCCTCAGAGCACAGCCAAAAAAAGAAAAAGAAAAAGATAAACTCATTACATACTACATAGAATATATTTTTTTAAATCCTCTATTTTCCAAAACAAACGAACAAAAAATATAGTGAGAAGAATGGCACTGTTTTGCATTTGTGCAAAATCTCTAATATCTGGTTTAACAGAAGACAGCTGGATCCTCATATCTGCTTCTGCATTCCATATATTGTGATATCAAATATCATGTAGCTGCTGGAAAACTCTACTGTACACTTGTAAGAGAGTGGAAATGAAGAAGGTAAATAATGTCTTAGTATTGTTATGAAGATAGTTTTGACCTCACAAACTCATTGAAAGGCCTTTGGGACCTCCAGGGTCCACAGATCACACACTTTGAGAACCAGTGGTTTAGTAGAAAGCGCCTTTGGAGTTTGGCAGATCTGACAGTAAATGCCGTTTTTACCACCTTCTGGATGTACAATCCTAAAGAAATCACCAGTCTTTAGTTTTACTCATCAACTGTTTGGGGTAATGACACCTATCTAATATTGATATATTTAGCACAGTACCTGGCACAAAGGAGTTGTTTGACAATAAATTAGTATTATTATACTAAAAGACAATACTCCCCCCCCCCATTTTCACTCTTACCCAGTTTTCAATATTTGCTGTTTCCCACAAACTTTAAAGAAGCTCTTACCTAGTTATGTAAGCAGCCAACTGTTTTGGAGATTTCTTAACCTGAAAAATAAAAGTAGATAGTTGCAGCATATTTAAGTTCCTTAACAAAGCTATGTAAACTTTGTGATTAATGTCAACAAGTCTGAAATTGAACTATTAAATTTTTCAGATTAAAGCTCTTACTGTACTGATGCTGTACTCTCAATCATTGGTTACAACAACACTGTATGTAGGTATTTTTAACAACGCAACATACCCATCTGGCTAGTTTCCACGCTACTAGTCACATATTATATATACAGAGTGCTAAATGAATGAGTTGAATTTTAAGAAATTATATCAGTGCTAATGAGCCTTGCAATGGGTGAACAAAAAGCATCTCTGTGATTCCTCTAAAATTAAATTAAAATATTCAAATTATACTATATCAAAACAATATACCGCCAAAAAGTTTTCAGAGCTTTTGGAATACAGATTTCAATTATTTTATTAATTCTACTTAATTTTGGCAGATTGAGCAGAACTGTCAACCTCCCATTTTTTAAACACTTTAATAACCAGAAGTATCTATAGACTTAGCAGTTTAAATTGTGTCAAACTGAATGACTGTGTCTCCCCAAAATTCCTCTGTTGAAATCCTAACCCCCAGAGTGATGGTATTAGGAAGTAAGGCTTTTGGGAGGTGATAAGGTCATAAAAGTAAAACCCCATGAATAAGATTAGTGTCCTTATAACAGAGAGCCCAGCGAATTCTCTCTCTCTCCCCTTCTGTCATGTGAGGAAGTAGAGAAAAGCTATCTATGAACCAGGAAGTGGGCCCTCACTGGATATCAACTCTGCTAGGGCCTTGATCTTGGACTTCTCAGCCTCCAAAACTGTGAGAAATAAATTTCTGTTGTTTATGAGCCACACAGTCTATGGTATTCTGTTTGTGTAGCAGCCCAAACAGACTGAGATACTGTCTTACCCATTCCTAGAAACCATGGACTTACTTACCTCCTTCATGTTCTTATTAGTGAAATTAGAGACCCTTTTTCTAGGAACATCAATGAAATGATCTTCAATATTATTACAAAAGTTGCGTTTTTTAACATTGTGGGTTTCAGATGCCATAATCTCTTAAATACCTAGACAAAAAATAAAAATAATAAATGGAAAATACAAAAAGCAAACGAGCCTGATCCTTTCCTTAACACACATAAAAATACAACAGCTCTACGCTATATAAAAGAGGCTTACAAGTAAAGCAAAGGACATGTGGGCATACCTCATTTTATTGCACTTCACAGATATTGTGTTTTTTTGTTTTTTTTTTTAACAAATTGGAAGTGTGTGGCAACTCTGCATCAAGCAAGTCTATTGGCACCATTTTTCCAACAGCATTTGTTCACTTCATGTCTGTGTCACATTTTGGTAATTCTCACAATATTTCAAACTTCTCCATTATTATATTTGTTATAACGATTTGTGATCAGGGATCTTTGATGTTACTACTGTAGTTGTATTTGAGCACCATGAACCTTGTCCACATAAGATGGTGAACTTAACTGATAAATGTGTGTGTTCTGACTGCTCCACTGACTGGCTATTCCCCGCTCTCTCCCTCTCCTCGGATCTCCCTATTCCCTAAGACACAACAATATTGAAATTAGGTCAATGAATAACCCTACCATGGCCTCTAAGTGTTCAAGTGAAAGGAGCAGTGGCAAGTCTCTCCTTTTAAGTCAAAAGCTAGAAATGATTAAGCGTAGTGAGGAAGCCATGTCAAAAGAGAGAAGGCTGAAATCTAGGCCTCTTGCACCAGTTAGGCAAGTTGTGAACGCAAAGGAAAAGTTCTTGAAGGAAATTAAAAGTGCCATTCCAGTGAACACATGAATGGTAAGGCGAAAAAGCCTCATTGCCGACATGGTGAAAGTTTTAGTGATCTGGATAGAAGATCAAACTAGCCACAACATTCCCTTAAGCCAAAACCTATTCCAGAGCAAGGACCTAACTCTCTTTAATAAAGGTTGAGAGAGGTAAGGAAGCTGCAGAAAAGTTTGAAGCTAAGAGGTTAACTCATGAGGTTTAAGGAAAGAAGCCATTTCTATAACATAAAAGTACAAAGTGAAGCAGCATGTGCTGATGTAGAAGTTGTAGCAAGTTATCCAGAAGATCTAGCTAAGATAATGAATGAAGGTGGCTACACTGAACCACAGATTTTCAATGGAGATGAAACGGCCTTCTGTTGGAAGAAGATGCCATCTGGGACTTTCATAGCTAAGAGAGAAGTCAAAGCTTGGCTTCAAAGCTTCAAAGGACAGTCTAACTCTCTTCTTAGGGGCTAATGTGGCTGATGACTTTAAGTTGAAGCCAGTGATCACTTACCATTCCCCAAATCCTAGGGCCCTTAAGAACTATGATAAATCAACTCTACTTGAACTCTATAATGAAACAAGAAAGCCTGGATGAAAGCATATGTGTTTACAATATGGTTTACTGAAGATTTTAAGCCCACTGTTGAGACCTACTGCTCAGAAAAAAATATTCCTTGCAAAATATTACTGCTCATTCACAATGCACCTGGTCACCCAAGAGCTCTGATGAAGATGTACAATGAGATTCATGTTGTTTTTATGCCTGCTAACAGAGCATCCATTCTTCAGCCCATGGATCAAGGAGTAATTTTGACTTTCAAGTCTTATTATTTACGAAATATATTTTGTAAGGCTATAGCAGAGTAAATTGAAAAACTTCTGGAACAGATTCAACATTCTAGATGTCATTACAAACATTTGTGACTCATGGGAAAAGGTCAAAATATCAACATTAACAGGATTTTGGAAGAGTTGATTCCAACCCTAATGGATGACTTTGAGGGGTTCAAGACTTCAGTGGAGGAAGTAACTACAGATGTGGTAGAAATAGCAAGAGGACTGGAATTAGAAGTGGAGCTGGAAGATGTAACTGAATTGCTGCAGTTTCATGATAAAACTTTAACAGATGAGGAGCTGCCTTTTCTGGATGAGCAGAGAAGATGGATTCTTGAGATGGAATCCACTCCTGGTGAAGGTGCTGTGAAAACTTTTGAAATGACGGGAAAGAATTTATATAGAATATTGCCAAACTCAGTTGATAAAGCAGCGGCAGGGTTTGAGAGGACTGACTCCAATTTTGAAAGAAGTTCTGCAGTGGGTAAAGTGCTATCAAACAGCACTGCATGCTACAGAGAAATCATTTGTGAAAGGAAGAGTCAATTGACGCAGCAAATTTCACTGCTGTCTTATTTTAAGAAACTGCCATAGCCACCCCAACTTCAGCAACCATCACCCTGATCAGTCAGCAGCCATCGACACTGAGGCAAGACCTTCCATCAGCAAAAAGATTACGACTTGTTGAAGGCTCAGATGATGGCTAGCAATTTTTAGCAATAAAGTATTTTTAAATTAAGGTATGTACATTTGTTTAAACATAATGCTACTGCATACCTAATAAACTACACACAGTATAGTGTAAACATAACTTTTATATGCAATGGGAAACCAAAAAATTTGTGTGACTTGCTTTATTAAGGTGGTCTGAAACCAAACCTGCAATATCTCTGAGGTATGAATGTAGTTCTAAGTTATACATTTTTTAAAAGCCTTAAACATAGAGGAAGCACAAGGCAGGGGATTCCAGTAAAGTTCTTTCTGTTCTCATTCTTAAGTTGCAACCAGTTACAATAATATGGCATGTACTTTTTGCCAACACAACATGTCAATCTCCCCATTTTCCATATCACTAGCCATATATTATTAAAGTTTATGAAATCAGGTCTAATAGTAGTGGTATCTTGAAATTCAAATGCACGGAAGCCTAAATTTTTGGAAGCAAATCACTGGGTCGTATACAACCATAAGCAGCCAGGGGAACCAAAATCAGACTATATATATCTGACTTGTTTTATGCCCAACCTTTAAATTTTTCTTTCATTCGTGCAGCTAGCTTTCTTCCATCTTTGAAAAATATAACCCACATTCTTTTGCTCCTCCAATTATATCCAAAGGGCAGAAAATAGATGCTGTGACTTCATTTATGTAACAGAGGATGTTAGTGACTTTCCCACTTGCACTCAGGTTTCACAAAGCAAATTTACTTCAGGTCATGCCCTGAAAACCAAGTTTCTCCCTTTTTTTTTTTTTTTTCGGTACGCGGGCCTCTCACTGTTGTGGCCTCTCCAGCTGCGGAGCACAGGCTCCGGACGCGCAGGCCCAGCGGCCATGGCTCACGGGCCCAGCTGCTCTGCGGCATGTGGGATCTTCCCAGACCGGGGCACGAACCCGTGTCCCCTGCATCGGCAGGCGGACTCTCAACCACTGCGCCACCAGGGAAGCCCTCCCTCATTCTTGTTTTAAACATTTATTGAGCATTCATTATATGCCAGGCCCTGGAGTTAATGTAGATGACGGACAGCGATCCTGTTCTAAAGAATCATTTAGGAAGCTTTCTGAAAATACATCTTTCTGGGCCCTAATTTCAGACTATAACTCAGCAGGTATCAGGAAAAAAGCCCAAAACAATTATATTTTTAAAAAGCCCCACAGGTATTTTTATCATTAAAAAAAATTTTTTATTGAAGTACAGTTGATTTATCATGTGGTGGCAATCTCTGCTGTGCAGCAAACTGACTCAGTTACACACATAGAGACATTCTTTTTTAATATTCTTTTCCATTATGGTTTATCACAGGATATTGAGTATAGTTCCCTGTGCTACACATTAGGACCTTGTGGTTTATCCATTCTAAATGTAATAGTTTGTATCTACCAACACCAAACTCCCAGTCCATCCCTCTCCCTCCCTCTCCCTCCCTGCCCCTCCCCACAGGTTTTTCTGATACACATTCTTAGTAAAAAAAAAAAAAAAGTCTGTCTTAGAGAATTTTCCAAAAATATACAAGAACACAGGAAATTCTGCAATCAATTTCAGGGTATTTTACGATTTCTTGCAGCTAATTCAGGGACAGCCCATCCACTTGTGCCCCCAGGTTACTAAACCTCTAGGATGAGACTTTTAAAAAAGTAAATACATAATTGCAGTAATACAATAAGCACTCTGACAGAGGGGCACCCATGCAAGTCAGCAAATCTCCACTGAGGAGAAGTCTTCTAGGGCAAATAGCACATTGAGAAAATAGCATGTGTAGAACTGAAAGGCATGAAGCAACATGATTTGCCTGGCAATGTGTTAAGTAGATGCATGTGACTAGAGCTTAGGCTGGGGGTGTGCTGCAGCAGAGTGAGAAATGAGGCTGGAGAGATAGGCAGAAGCTAGATCATAAAGGGTTCTGTGCACAAGGTAAGCTTTTTTGTTTGTTTGTTTTGTCTTTGAAAGAAAGGGGGACTTTTAGTTAAAGATAATGGACTAAACACGTGCAATTACTTTTACCTTTCCCTGAAACCCTATTACAATGACAGTAAAGAAGATTTTAAAGGCATAAACCCCATAAGGGCAAAGAATAGAAGATGAGGCAATGGCAACAACATTTTGGAAACTGCAAAGCATAAGTGGTAAATGACTTAGCAGATCTGAGAAAGCAAAATCCTAAAGCATCAGTGAGGAAAGGTGAAAAGCAGAATCCCCCAAAGGTTCAGAAATTGGCAATACTAAGGACCTCAAAAAGTGGGATAAAGGTGGGCTTAAGAACAAGTACAATGAATGAATGTCCATTTAAGACACAGTTAAGAGTCCTAGATCCCCTTCCCCATTTCAGTAAAAAACTGGAGTTTTATTGTATGGAAAATCTAAAACAGAGTCCTTGGGATGGGAAACACCAGGCACAAATGTGGGTGAGAGGAACATATTCTAAACAGGGCGATCAAGTGAAAGTTTACATACTAAATGTTAAGACCTCTAACCTTCTTTCTACCACATGCCTCACAGAGGCTTGTAGCCAGGCTTAAATACTCCAGGGAAAGAGTACTGAAGATGCTTCTTTGGGAACTCTGATCAGTCCCAGAGGAAAACACACACACACACACACACTCCTAAAAATACTGACATCAGTGATGGTCAAAGTCCCCAAAGAACTTTTTATATCTTGATTATGGTAGTAGTTACCTGTCAAAACTCTAATAGCATGATTTTTTTTTTTTTGCATGTAAACATCTCAATAAACCCAACTTTCAAAAAATCCTCTAGAGATAAGAACAAATTGCATCCATGAAACACAAATGAGAAAAAAACAAGCTGACAAAGACTCTTGGAAATTAAAAATAGGATGTAATAAGATAGCAGAAAAACTCAATAGAAGTTGGAAAAGAAGTTGAGGGTATCTCCTAGAACGTAGGGTAAAAAGATTTTTTAAAAGAACCTGGATTGGTTTATAGAGACCAACATTCAAATAAACAATTTCAGAAAGAGTACAGAAAAAAACAAATAAGAAAGCAAAGAATTAAAAACTGTTCACGGTTGAAGGCCATGAATTCCCAAACTGAAAGGGCACATTGAGGGTCAGCACTGCAGATGAAAATAGACCTACAAGGCACATTGTCACATTTCAGAGCACCAGAGAAGCCAGAGAAGGGGAAAACATACAATAAACAAATAAACAAACTCCCCCTAAAATCCAAACTAAGTCACATACAAATGATAAAGGCATAGAACAATGCCTTCAAAATTCTTAGGAAACTTGAAATTTTATATCCAGACTAGTCACCACCTGAGTGCAAGTGTAGGAAAAAAAATCTTCAGAAATTCAAAGTTCCAAAAAAAATTCTTCATGCAGCAATCTGAGAAATAATAAAAATGAGAAATACAAGAAATGGAGAGCCAACAAGAGAAATGAGAAGGGAATTCTCATGATGGTTATGAACAAAGATCCCAGGATGATGGCTGTGCACCAGGAGTACATGACAACAATTGGTGCGGGATAACAGACTGAAGGGAGAAGTCATCACATAAATGAAATTGAGTTATAATACCTGGGGCTCATTAGAGAGGAGATGGAGAGAACTGAGGGAGTCACAAGGCAGTGGTACATGTTTCAAGTGACAAAAGAAAAGAACTGTCAGCCCAGAATCTCCTATGTGGAGGAAATATCCTTCAGGAATGAAGGAGAAACCAAGACATTCTCAAATAAAAGGAAATTAAAGAAGGAATATTAGAACATCAAGGAGACAAAAAGAAAACTATAAGGTAAATTATGTTTGAAGCAAAAATTATAACACTATCTGATGTGGTTCAAAGTATATGTAGAAGAATGTTTAAGACAACTATGTTGTAAGTGCGGAAGGGCAAAGGGATATATAAAGGGAGGTAAAGTTTCCACACTTTACTCAAACTTGTAAAATGATGCCATCAGTAGACTGTGATAAATTATAGATGTGTAACATAATACCTAGAACCATTGCTAGAAGCTATTGCTACTGTTTTATTAAGAAACATAGTAAAAACTACTATAGATAAATTGAGATGTAATGTTTAAAATGTGTACAAATAACTCATAGGAAGGCAAGAAAAAAGAAACAAAAAAATGGAGAGAACATAAACAAAAAATAAAATGGCAGAAACATATCAATAATTACATTATATATGAATGCTCTAAACATATCAGTTAAAAAACAGAGATTGGCAGAGTACATTAAGAAACATGACCTAACAATATTCTGTCTATAAGAAATTCATTTCAAATATAATGATAAAGGAAAGTAGAACATAGAAGAAAGATCCTAATAGATCTTTAAAAGTTCTCATCACAGGAGAAAAAAGAAAGTAGTAAAAGGAAGAAAAAGATGTATCATGCAAATATTAATTTAAAAGAGCCAGGACTTCCCTGGTGGCACAGTGGTTAAGAATCCACCTGCCAATGCAGGGGACACGGGTTTGAGCCCTGGTCTGGGAAGATCCCACATGCCGCAGAGCAACTAAGCCCCTGCGCCACAACTACTAAGCCTACACTCTAGAGCCCACGAGCCACAACTACTGAGCCCTCGTGCCACAACTACTGAAGCCTGCACACGTAGAGACTGTGCTCCACAACAAGAGAAGCTACGGCAATGAGAAGCCCACGTGCTGCAACAAAGAGTAGCCCCTGCTCACCACAACTAGAGAAAGCCCATGGGCAGTGACGAAGACCCAATGCAGCCAAAAATAAATAAATAAAATTTATAAAAAAAATAAAAATAAAAGGGTCAAACCATCAAGAAAACATAGCAATCTTAAATATGTACACACCAAACAACACAGGTGAAAAATACATGAAGCAAAAACTGACAAGGCTGGAAGTTATAATTTGAAATTGGCAAGAAATAGCAAAATTCCTCTGTTAAAATGCACTATGCTTGCAAGTTTATAAGTTTGAAAAATAAAGAAAAAAGAAGAAAGGTAAATGAAAACACCAAGAATAATTAATTTTATGATTTCATATCAAAAGGCACATAGTTGTAATTTGCTATTAAATTAGCATAATTTTTTTATTGTCACTTTGTTTTGCTACTATGTAAGTTAATCAGCTTACATAATCATAGAATCAGAGATATTTGAAATGGAAAACATAATTAGTAAAATAATTCATTAGTACCTTACATTCCAAGGTCTCAAAACTGTTTACCAGTCCTCCTTAACCAGTATAGAATATTCCGGTCACCAACACAGGGGCTCCTAAAATTAGGCAAATGTCTTCCTTTTGGACTCTGAAATAAGTTTATTTCGGCTAAACTACAGGTAAAAACATGGAGCCAGAGGATGGGACCAGCTTTAAAGTCAGCCTAGAAACATAGAAGTGATAAGCTGGAGCAGCAGTTCTCAAACTTTAGCATCGGAATCATTTGTGGACCTCCCTATGATACAGATGGTTGGGCCCCATCCCCTGAAAGACTGAAGTGGGGCCTGAGACTCTGCATTTCTAACAGGCATTTGGGTGATGCTCATGCTGCTGGTCTGAAGACCTCACCTGGGAACTACTGAATTAGAGTTCTCTCTGAAAGTTTCTCATTAAATACTGTAGTGCTCATTGTTTTAAAGTTGTCCAGATTTCCATTCATTAAAGCCAGTTCCATCCACCGTATTCTCTTGTTTATTTTATATACATAATGTACTTACAAAGAAAGGATAGGATCTCACCTACAGTCAACTCTCAACTGTATGTAGTTGATCAATCTTACAGATCTTCTGGGGTAAAAATTTCATTGAGATCTAATTTTATTTCTCCCTCACCTTTCTCCTAGCCTTATTCCTAGACTAGAATGTAAATTAATTTTATTTCAGGATAAAATCAACAAGGTTGGTCAGATAATCTGTTTGAAGGAATACATATGAATGAAATACTGTTTTGGTTCATCTGTGATGTTGCTGCTTTCCCTTGGTGATCCAGTGGGGAATGTTCTTAATCAGTTCTGTCTTTGGGTCCACTATTACTTCTCTGGAGTGGCACCCTCTTTAAATTCCCCTTTTGAAAATACAGACATTTGGTACCTGGAACTAAAGTCTATACATATGGCTAAAGAGTATTCTAAATCCAAATTCATACAATTTCATCATAACTTCTAAAATAAGGGGGTAAAAATTAGTGTAATGTAGCACTATGGTAGTAACTTAGAGTGGTTCCAAAGATAAGAAAAGCTTCCAAATTCTTTTAAGAAGCCAGTATACCAGTGTTATTAAAATATAATAAAGATTGCACAATAAAACCATGGACCAATTTTACTGATGAATATTAATGCAAAAGCCCAGATAACACCATACTGTTGGTGAGAATGTAAGAGGATCCAGTCACCTTGGAGAACAGTTTGGCAGCTCCTCAAAAGTTTAAAAAGAGTTACCATATGACCATATACATCCAAAAGAAATAAAACTTGTCACAAAGACTTGTACACAAATGTTCATAGCAGCAGCATTATTCGTAAGAGCTAAAAATTGGAAACTATCCGAACATCCATCAACTGATGAATGGATAAAATGTGGTAAATAAATAAAATCCATACAATGGAATATCATCCAGCCATAAAAATGAATTTTTGTCCTGATATATGGTCAATCATAGATGCACCTCAAAACACTATGTTAAGTGAAAGAAAAGAAGCCAGAAATGAAAGATCACATACTGTATGATTCTATTTATATGAAATGTTCAGAATAAGCATATCTTTAGAGACAGAAAGTCAATTAGTGGTTGTCCAGCAGTGCTATAATGGGTATGGGGTTTCTTTCGGGAGGTGATGAAAATGCTCTAAAATTGATTATGATGGCTGCAGAACTCTGTGAATATACTAAAGGTCATTGAATTATATACTTTAAGTGGGTGAAGTATGGTATGTGAATTAGAGCTCAATAAAGTTTAATTATTAAAAAAAACCTGACATGGCTGAAAGGAGAAACAGACAAATCCACAATAATCTTGGAGACTTCAATAACCCCTCTCAACATCTGATAGGACAAATAGACAGAAATGCAGCAAAGTTATAACATCATCAACCAATAGGATCAAATCAATATTTATAGAACACTCCACCAACAACAGCAGAATAATTATTTTCAAATGCCACAGAACATATACCAAGATAGGCTATATCTTAGGCTATAAAACAAACCACAACAATTTGAAATAATTGAAATGATGCTCAGTATTGGTAATTATTAGAGAAATGCAAATCAAAACTACAATGAGGTATCACCTCACACCAGTCAGAATGGCCATCATCAAAAAGTCTACAAATAATAAATGCTGGAGAGGGTGTGGAGAAAAGGGAACCCTCTGATACTGTTGGTGGGAATGTAAATTGGTGCAGACACTATCTAGAACAGTATGGAGGTTTCTTAAAACACTAAAAATAGTGTTATCATATGATCCTGCAATCCCACTCCTGGGCATGTATCTAGAGAAAACTACAATTTGAAAAGGTACATGCATCCCAATGTTCATTGCAGCACTATTTACAATAACCAAGACATGGAAGCAACCTAAATGTTCATTGACAGAGGAATGGATAAAGAAGATGTGGGATATTTATTCAATGGAATATTACTCAGCCGTAAAAAAGAATGAAACAATGCCATTTGCAGCAACATGGATGGACCTAGAAATTATCATACTAAGTGAAGTAAGTCAGACAAAGACAAATATCACATGATATCACTTATATGTGGAATCTAAAAAAAAAAGATACAAATGAACTTATATACAAAACAGAAATAGACCTATAGACATAAAAGACTTATGGTTACCAAAGGGGGAAGTGGGGGAAGGGATAAATTAGGAGTTTGAGATTAATATATACATATTACTATATATAAAACGGATAACCAACAAGGACCTACTGTATAGCACAGGGAACTATACTCAGTATTTTGTAATAACCTGTAAGGGAAAACAATCTGAAAAAAAAATTGATATATATGTATGTATAATGGAAACACTTTGCTGTACACCTGAAACTAACACAATATTATAAATCAACTATACTTCAATAAAAATATATATAAACACATCAAACTCCAAGATGCCAAAAAAAATAAAATAAAATAAAAAATAGGGCTTCCCTGGTGGCACAGTGGTTGAGAATCTGCCTGCCAATGCAGGGGACACGGGTTTGAGCCCTGGTCTGGGAAGATCCCACATGCCGCGGAGCAACTGGGCCCGTGAGCCACAACTACTGAGCCTGCGCGTCTGGAGCCTGTGCTCTGCAACAAGAGAGGCCGCGATAGTGAGAGGCCCGCGCACCGCGATGAAGAGGGGCCCCTGCTTGCCACAACTAGAGAAAGCCCTCGCACAGAAACGAAGACCCAACACAGTCATAAATAAATAAATAAATAAATTTAAATCATATGGGCTTCTAAGAAGACCTCTGCTTAAAAAAATAAAAAAAAATAAGCGAAATCATATAGAGCATGTTCTCCAACTACAATGAAATCAAACTAAAAATCAATAAAAGAAAAATAACAGGAAAATCTCCAAACGCCTAGTAACCAAACAGTGCACTTCTAAAAAGTTCATGGGTTAAAGAGGAAGTCTCAAGGGAAATCAATAAAATACACTGTGCAAAATGAAAATGGAAATTTAACATATTAAAATTTGTGGAACACAGCTAAAACTGTGCTCAGGGAAATTTTTAGCACTAAAATGCATAAAAAGGAAAAGTCTCAAATCAATAACCTAAGCTTCCACATCAAGAACCTAGAAAAAGAAGAGCAAAATAAACCCAAAGCAAGCAGAGGAAGGAAATAATAAATAATAGAAATCAATAAAACCGAAAACAGAAAGACAACAGAAAAAATTAACAAGACAAAGAACTAG
The DNA here is from genome assembly GCF_011762595.2 of Tursiops truncatus. Taxonomy (NCBI): domain Eukaryota; kingdom Metazoa; phylum Chordata; class Mammalia; order Artiodactyla; family Delphinidae; genus Tursiops; species Tursiops truncatus. Next base: position 76,334,940 of record NC_047035.1, on the reverse strand, counting down.
TTCATTGAAAGGTCAAAAAAATTTTCAAACCTCCAGGGACACTGACAAAGGAAAAAAAACAAATTACCAATACCAGGAATGAAAAGGAGATATCACTATAGATGCTACAGACATTGAAAGGATAAGAAAATACCACAACCAACTCTACAAACATAAATTTGACAAGTTAAAAGAAGTAGGCCAATTCCTCAAGAAACACCACAACTCACTCAATATGAAGTAAGCAACTTGAATAGCCCTGTAATTATTAAGGAAACAATTCATAATTTTAAAACTCCCCAACTAGAAATCTCCAAGCCTGGATGATTTTAATGGAAAATTCAACCAAATGTTTAAGACTGAACACCAATTCTACACAACCTTTTCAAGAAAACAGAAGAGCAAGGAAGACTTCCCGATTCAATTTATGAAGCTAATATGTATTATCCTGATGCAAAAATATGACAAAAAAGCACAAAAAAGGGAAAACTACAAACCAATATCTCTCAAGGCTGTAAATAAAAACTCTTAACAAAATATCAGCTAATGGAATTCACAATACAAAAAAGAATTATACACCACAATCAAGTGGCATTTGTCCCAGGGACACGCTTGTTCAATATTTGAAAATCAATCCATGTAACCCATGATATTAACAAGCTAAAGAAGAAAAGTCATATGATCATATCAATTGATGCCATAAAAGTATTTGACAAAACTCAACACCCATTCATGATAAATACTCTCATTAAAATAATAATAGAGGAGGGCTTCCCTGGTGGTGCAGTGGTTGAGAGTCCGCCTGCCCATGCAGGGGACACGGGTTCGTGCCCCGGTCTGGGAAGATCCCACATGCCGCAGAGCGGCTGGGTCCGTGAGCCATGGCCGCTGAGCCTACGCGACCGGAGCCTGTGCTCCGCAACGGGAGAGGCCACAGCACTGAGACGCCCGCGTACCGGGGGGGAAATAATAATAATAGAGGGAAACTTCCTCAACTTGATAAAGAGCACCTACAAAAAACCTACAGCTAACATCACTCTTAATGGTGAGAAACTCAAAGTTTTCCTGCTAAGATTAGGCACAAGGCAAGTGTGTCCCCTCTCATCACGGCTTTTCAATATCATATTGGAAGTTCTAGCTAATGCAATAAGAAACGGAAAGAAAAGATATATAGATTGGAAAGGGGGAAAAAAACTTTGTTCACAGATGCTATGATCATCTATGTAGAAACTCTGAAAGAACAGACCAAAACAAACAAAAAAACCCCAAAACCTTTTGGAACTAGTAAGTGATCACACCAAGGATGCAGAATACAAGGTTAAAATACAAGTCAATCACATTCCTATATATCATCGATGAGCAAGTGCAATTTGAAATTAAAAATACATTACCATTTACTTTAGCACTCCCTCCCCCACCAAAAAGTTCTGAATTCAAACTAGGTATCTAGGGAAATTGCAATGGTAGTCAAAACTTTTCCCTCTCAACAGAGTAAAAATGAGCAAGATACACAGTCAAAAAGATGAAGATAAATGTCGAACTGCTTTAAGTCTCTATGAAACTGGAGAGACTAGAAGAAAATACATGAGAGGAACTAGCTAATTCATTTTCTCTATTCTAAGAGATACGAATTAGGCATACATTAAAAAAAATACAGTATGCAAAGAACTGAGCACTGCTTTGAAGAGATTTCTAAAATCCACTTACTAAAAAAGAATTAATTTGTAATCTGATACAAATATATTAAGAACGGTGTCTGGATTTATGGGAAAATAAAGTTCTGCTTACAAGTTTTGAACAGTCAATATAGTATTTAAAACAAATAATTGAGTCAATGAAGCAAAATGATGAAAGGAAAACAAAGATGATATTCTTGCCCTTAAGAAACTTACTCTATTAGAGACACATGACATAATCACATGATAGTTATCTAATTCTACCAGGCTGTATACCTCACATAATATACAGACTAAACTTATAGAAAATTAAGTTCTACATGAGTTCAAAGAGGGATAGAGCGTATTTCTGAAAACCACCATGATCAGGAAAGGCTTGGGAAGAAGCAAGGCTTAAATTGGACTTTTGATAACGGACTGGATTCAGGTAGGAGGAACTGAGAGCTTAAGGAAAAATACCAAATATCTCAATATTGTACAAGGTTACAAGGTGGGAATAACTTGGTTATTTACCAGTATAGGTATCCAAAGAATAAATTTAAATCCACTATATACAACAGGCATTTATTACAAGGTGCCTCCCTCCATCTTTTTCTTATACGAAGATGTTAAATTAAAGAAAGTATTTTTAGCATCCTGAGTTGGATTCAAGTTACATTTTCCCATAGAAATCCAATTAATAGTACTACTGGATCAGCTCTAAACAGGCTATTAAGGCCTAAGCTTGGAAACTAATCACCTATTAGAGTAGGCCTTTGTTTCTGTCAAAGATGTAATCTGATTACTAAACAACCAATAAAAAGTCAACTTTTTGGAATCCAACTCATCAATAAACCTGGAGTTGTCTCTATCACAAACAAACCTTAGGAAATTAAAGTAATTGAAAGAGAGAGTTCTCAATGTCATTCATATTTTTAAAATAAATAAATATAGTAGAATGATAATTGAAAGCATAATAGTTGTAAGCTGGGAGGAATAGTCCTGTTTCATTAAGACTATGACATTTCTAAGACGGTAGCATCTGGTTTAAGATCCTAAAAATTTTTAAACAAAAAAATTTACTACAGAATAGTAGTTGGAAAACTAATTTTGAAAGCTTAAAATGGGTAGTGTGACAATAACAACAATTTCCAAGAAAATAACAGTTACTATCATTATATCATAGAACTGTGGCTGCTTTATATTGAGTTACCTCATTTAATCATCAGCACAATCTCTGATGCAGAAATTACAATCCTCATATTTTTTAAAAAAAATAAAGTTTTGGGAAGGTAAGTAACTTGGTCTAATGTACCAAAGCTGTTTTATGTCTACTGAGGCCTAAATTTGCCTGATCAGCGGATGATGGATTACAAAATTTCTCATCTCAAGGAAGGCTCTGTGTGTTTGCTACTCTGTATCTGAGGAATGCTTTCCCCTCATATATTCTTATGGCTTTCTTCCTTACAACATTTTTAGGTTCTTGCTCCAATATGCCCTCCTCAGAGTGCTTTCTCTGACCTCTCCTCTCAAATAGCACCTACTTTCACTTCTATCTTCTCACCCTATCCTATTTTTCTTCATAACATTTACACTACTAGACATATATTATTTGTCTGTTTATCATACGTCTTCTCCACTAAAATGTAAGCTCCATGAGGAGTGGGATCTTGCCTGCTGGTTCACTGCTATATTCCCTGGGCTTAAAACACTGCCTGACACATAGAAAGTACTCTATGTGTATATACTGAATGAATTAGTAAAATCTCCATTCTATACTATGTAAAAATGATAATTAATTGAAACAACTTTCACCTTTAGTCTTTAGCCTAACTTTTTCATAGCAGACTACCAGAATCCTTTATCCACAGATTTAACCCTGTTTATTACACACAAACGTGTGTATGTATATATGTATTAAGTCTGTAGATTTGAATATTTTTTCCTCTAGAAGATAGCATTTATTTATTGATAGGCTGTCCCCCTTTCATATGGGAAAAATATTCATCTATTCATAGGCTAAAACAGTTTTTTTTTTTTTTTTTTGGTTGTGCTGCACAGCTTGTGGGATCTCACTTTCCCCAACCAGGGGATGAACCTGGACCATGGCAGTGAAAGCCTAGAATCCTAATCACTAGACCACCAGGGAACTCCCTAAAATAGTTTATTAAAGAACAAGGTTGCATTTTTTTAAGAGCGAAGGATTTAACATCATTAGAAAGATGCAAGTCAAATGACAATGAGATATTACTTCACAACCACCAGTATGGCTACAACAAAAATGACAGACAGTGACAAGTGTGGAGAAGGATGTGGAGAAACTGGCACTCCCACACGTTACCATGGGAAATATAAAACGGTACAGCTGGGCAGTTTCTTAAAATGTTAAATATAGACTTACCATATGACCCGGCAATTCCACTCCTACGTATTTACTCATGAGAAATGAGAGTTTACATCTACACAAAGATGTGTATGCAAATGTTCATACAACATTATTCAGAATAGCCAAAAAGCGGAAAGGACTCAAATGTTTATCAACTAGTGGATGAATAAACAAAATGTAGTATATCTGTCTGGAACATTGCTCAGTAACAAAAAGGTATGAAGTACTAATACATGTTACAATATGCATGAACGTTGGGCTAAGTGAAATAAGGCAAACACAAAAGACCACATATTATGTGATTCCATTTATATGAAATGCCCATACAAGTAAAATCTATAAAGACAGAAAGTAGATTAGTGGTTGCCTACGGCTGGGTTGGGAGTGGGAATAACTACCAATGGGCACAAGGCTCTATGGTGGGCGATGGAGATGTTCTAAAATTAGATTTGGGTTGATAACGGCACAATTCTGTATATACTTATAAACAGTGAATTGTACATTTTAAAAAGGTGAATTTTATGGTATGTAAATTATACTTGAGTAAAGCCTTAAAAAAGAGAAGGAAATTATCAAAGTTCTAATAGTTAAAGTCTCATTACAAAGGATTTTTTACACTACAAATTCCATTTTGCTTTATGTCTTATGCATTTGGTAGCACCTTTCTTGGGCAATAACATCCTTTTCCCCAAGAGCATAAGATAGAGCTATTCAAATGGTTTAAAGCAATTATTGAGGCTTCTAGGTGTTTTCTAAGTGCCACTTGATAATACACACAAAGAGAATAATCTGCAGTGGGATTAAGAGTGGTTGAAGGCAGTGATTACAGAAACTGGAAAGGACAAATCTTTTAATGAAAAAAGAATAAAAGAAAACAAGGCGTTAAGAGAATAAAAGCAAGGGCTAGGAGATATTGAGAAGAGAAAAAAGTACTAACTGATAACTATTCTGAATTTGGATATAGTGCATATTTTCTTAAATCAAGACATTAAAGTGATAGCTTATGGGTATTTTCTTGAGAAGGTAGAAGAATAGTGGCATGTAGAAGGAGTTGGAGGGATGAATTCCCTTTATATAATACTTATCTCCTACTAGAAAGGTGAAAAGGGATCTATTGACATAATCTATTACAATGGCTACCAAATCAAAAGATTAAATAGTTCTAAGTGTTACTTAGATAGATACTCCCTATCTACTCACGACAATGAGAAAAGCTCATCATACAGAAATGAAACATGTCTGGACTTTTGTCTCTAGTAAGTTACAGCTCAAGATCAAATTAACTTAAGCTTTCTTTTTACATCAATATACTACAGTACATCAATTATTTGCACTGTATTTAACTCTACAATTTCACTAGGCAATTTCATTCCTTGCCTTGGAAAGCAAAGCATGGTTATACAAAGAATTATAATATTGAATAATTAGTATTCCTGGTATAAGTGATTCTCTTCCAATCACCACCATAGAGTCAACTCTCACTATCACAAAGGGCGTGAACTGTATTCCCTAAGAGTCTTGAGGCTGAAAACTGACCACTATGGCAGAGTAATAAAATATATAAGTAAAAAAAGAGGTTTTCGAATTTAAAGCTTCAGCCTAATTTTTTCACCCTGAGAGATCAAGTAACTTGCCCAAAGACACTAACTAGGTTAGTGACAGAGTGTACGGCACAGAATCTATGCCATTCTACCACATCTCTGTTTTCATTAATTGAATCCAATTCATTCCCAACTACAATAAAGTGAACATTTTCAATCCTGAATAGCCAAAAAAGTCAAATAAGATGAGAGTGCTAATTTTTCTGAGGAGATGACAAGACAGGGACAAATGAACGTAAACTATAAGGGAGCCCTACTTTCCAACCTTCCCTCGTCCTATAAGGGTAACTTTTTCTTTTCTAGCGCCCATCAGGGAATTTATAGGGCTTAAGGACAAATCTTAAGTTTCCCCATGACACAGCTGCCCCACAAAAAATGAAAGGGAAGGATGAACGTGGACTTTTTCTCTCAAGAATTTCAGTGCAGGGGAGAAAAACAGAAGGTAAAGATGAGATTTTCTGGGGCAATCTTTAGGGCCTGGGGATACTGATTCTTTCCTCCAAAATTCAGCTACCAGCCTCTCAATAAATGCTTTGCTATCTAGCACTTAAGATGAATAATGGAATTTGGATCAAGTTAAAAAACAGGGTGATAAAAAAAGAAATTGAGAATGCCAAAGCTGACTCAAATGGGATCAGTGCTTACAATGGAATATTAAAAACACTATTTTCAAAGAATGTCTTGTGACGTGGAAGAAAGTTCAAAAAATAACAGTATTATAAAAAGCAGGACAGAAAATTGAATGTACAGTATAATTCTGGTGTTTCAAAAGCTGTATGTATATATATAATCAATCCATTCAAGAGCGCTATCGGGCTTCCCTGGTGGCGCAGTGGTTGAGAGTCCACCTGCCAATGCAGGGGACACGGGTTCGTGCCCCGGTCTGGGAGGATCCCACATGCCGCGGAGCGGCTGGGCCTGTGAGCCATGGCCGCTGAGCCTGTGCGAACGGAGCATGTGCTCCGCAACGGGAGAGGTCACAACAGTGAGAGGGGCCCGCGTACCACACACAAAAAAAATAATAATTAGCAGAAGTTATTTATTGCTGGTGGAATTATAGGTAGGTTTTTTCCTTCATTTACACATTTCTCTATTTTCTACAATGAACATGAACTATTTTCATAATATGAATACTATTCTAACTTAATGAAGTCACCATCTTACAAAAGGCAGCTAAATTATATAACTACCTATAGTAAAAAAGTGAGAAAGGTGTAAATGCCACCACATAGAGGTAACATTTCTAGGGAAGAATTTATTTTAACTTTTCCAAAATTAGGGCAACTCCATCTAACTTTCTCAATTCTCACCTTCTCACCTCACTTGGGACTTAGCTCCCGCACACACTTTTATATCTTCAATGTCTCCCTTTGAACTGATTCCTCTCCTTCTGCTTTCAAACTTGCTCAGGTTTCCCCTCTCAACTTCTATACTCTTTCTCTACTTCTCTTTCCTGCCAAATTTCTACAATGAGTGCTTTTTAGTTTCCATTTTCTCTTTAACCCTTTATAACCTTGTTTTTACTCTGCCCTCTTATCTGAAAAAGTTGCACCTTCAAAGTTACTTGAAGCTATAAGGGAGCCTTTTGGAGCATTGATGATGCCCACTTAGGTCAGCCACGATAACTCTACAGACTTTGCTCATTCTTCATCACCATTTAGCTTTTTCATCCCTTCATCTTTCCCACCCTCAATCTTTCTGATCACAGGACACAGCACTATCTTGACTCTCCTTGTTCCGTTTCTCCTTTTTGGTTCCTTTTCCTTCAACAACTCTCTTCTCGCTACACTAAAATTGGAAAAATATGCTTTCATAGCTTCAGTTATTTCTGTAGTCCCTGACTCTCCTCTAACTTCTATGCATCTGACTTCTTGATCTGCCACTGCTAGGTCAAAGTCAACACATCTAGAACAAACCTCTTCAATCTCTTCCTACATCAGGACAACTAGCTGCCCCTCCTAGCTACCAAATTTTAAATTACTGCCATCAAATTTCTCTCAGACTAGAAACCTAGGAGTTATTTTGACTCCCCTCTCCTTCCTTCCAATCAATCACTAAGTCTTCTTGAATCTTTCTTCAAAATATTTCACGGACCCATTTGGACCTTTCCTTTCCCAGTGTCAAAATGATAGCCCTATCACTTCAAGCCTAATTACTATATGAATTATTTGATTTTCCTGCCTCCAGTCTCTTCCTGGTTCCTATAAATCAACCTTTGCAAGCTATGGTATTGATGGCAAAACCCCCAAATCGCTAAAAGGTCCCTCCTGTTTACTACAGAATTTCCCAAATTATGTTTAGAGTAGCCACATAGATTTTAATCGATGTTTTACTCTGTTCACATAAGTTTAGATATGCTAGATGTTAAATCTGCTTCTTGGAAATTAAATACATTAAAAAGGCTCTGAGGAGCCTGCATAATTTTATTTAACTCTGATTCCCAAACTTAGCCACCATCCTACTTTAAAAAAATTTAAAAAATTTTGACCAATACATATAAAATTTGAAAGATGCAGATGTACCAAGGAACAGAGTTTGTGGAATTGATTTACTACATCAAGACTAAACTATCAATAGTTATCTAAATATCGAAGACCGCCATAATCAGGTACCATGCTATCAGAGATTAATAATTTTTTTTAATTATAAAGGAAGTTGAGCAAAACATTCCGTACTATTTTTTTATATGGGGGAAAGGGAGGTTTTTTGTTGAGGGAGGGAGGTTCTATTGCAATGGTGTTAATGAAAGAACGGTAATATCATTGAAAATAACAGCAGCCTTTATCAAAAGCTTACCACATGCTAGCCATAGGCATTGTAGTTATATCATATTATGCCCTTTCTATAGACGAGGAAATTAAGGCACAGAAAGATTACATAATTTGCCTAAGGTCAGACAGCAAAAAAGCGGTAAGAGTCAGGACTGGAACCCAGGCATTCTGTCACCATTGCCTCCACTCTTAACCAATACACTATACTGTCTCTCAAGTAATATGAGATATTAAGGGTAAATGTGTAGATAGACAATGCAGGTTTTATCACTTTTAATCTCATGATTTTTGGCAAATCATTTATTCTATTCTGAATCAGTTTTCTCAAATGCAAAATGAGACTTGTGAAGATCAAAATAAGATTACATGCAAGTTACCATTCAAAATATTTATATGAAATATAAATATATACAACTCTGGTATTTTGGAAGGCAAAACTGACAACACTATAGAGCAATGAACTATGAACATATCTTGTCACTCAGTTTACAACAGCCATATAATTTATCATCCAAACTAGGACATATTTGAGAGTAAAAGGAAATACTATTAAAAATTACTCTGGGTCAACAGACATAAACCAGGTTTACCCCAAGCAAATTGGGATGCACTGTCACCCCCAACCTGCCCCAGTTAAAATGTTTACTTCCCTAGATTGATTTTCTGCATCAACTACTCAGCAAAAAAAGGGAACAAATTATTGAAAAACATGATAACACAAATAAGTTTCAAACATATTATGCTAAATGAGAGAAGCCAGATTCAAAAGGTTACATACTATACCTCGTTTTTATGACATTCTAGAAAAGGCAAAATTATAGGGAAACAAAAATATCAGTTTCTTGCCAGAGTCTGGGAGAAGATGTTGACTCTAAAGGAAAAAGAGGGCACTTTTTGTGATGAAGGACATGTTCTATATCCTGACTGCGGTAGTTACTATACAACTGTGCATATGTTGAAGCCCACGTAAATAATACCTCAATAACCTGACTTTAAAAAACTGGAGTGCAGAGCACATGTCATTAATAGCTTTTCACTAGCCTCCTTGTACACCCAGAACTCACTTGATGGAACTGAGAAATATGGCTCGGGGCCCACATCCATTCTTTTTTCTCCAAGATATTGAGATCCACGCTTCAGGCCTAGAGGTTCCAGAAACCTTCCTCAAGGCATTTGGAATATATATATCTGTTTTGAAAGATGATTACTAAAGCCTCCCCTTCTGGTTTTCTCTTTATTCTACTAATCCATATGGGCTGTGTCCAGCCCTGAGGACACAAGATACCCTCGGTGCCCTCCCTGAGCGATAATGGGAGGTGAGTACTCTCACTTGGAGGCTAGTGGGAGTTAAAAGCTTACTCTGCAAAGGCCTCAAGGCTCCTCCTGTCTCACTCAGCTCTCTAGAAATCTTTCTGCTCACTATGCAGTAGGAATCACAACTCATTATTTGGGTGAAAAATTAGAGACTCATCCAATCTTAAAAGGCTAGTGTAGCTAAAAGATTAAGTCAAACAGACCCATGTTCAAATTCTCAGCTTTCCCACTTAACCAACTACATGAACATCAGAGCCTCATTTTACTGATCCGTAAAAGTGAAGATGTTTTACTACTGCCTTACTCCAAAAGAATAAGAAAAACTTGCAGACATAGGAGCATGTAAATATATAAAGCAAGTATTAATAGACATAAAGGGAGAAATTGACAATAATATAATAATAGTAGGGGACTTTAACACCCTACTTACATCAATGGACAAATCATCCAGACAAAATCAATAAGGCAACAGTGAGCATATGAATATCATCACAAATCAAAGTATACTAGTATTTTAAGGTTCATTTTTTTAGATGATTAAAGGAAAGAAAGCATATGTATTTAATTCAGCATGCATTTACTGAGCATCTACTATGTGTCAAGAGTTTAATAAGTGTATGCCTTATTTCTCAAGAAGCTCATAGCCTGGTGGGAAAGAAAGCCAATAAATATAAAACAATAAATGTTATACAAGAGAAACAGTACACGTTGCTAAAAAAGCATTAGCAGTACATCTAATTTGAGGGGTAGTGGAATACCCAGAAATGTATCTCAGGTTACACTAGATCTGAGTCCTGAAGATAAACAGGAAATTGTGAAAATGAAATGAAGGAAAGCTCCTATTAAGCAACCATAGTAAAAAAAATTAAAACTCTTATGTACTCAAAAAATCAGAATCTAAAGCTTTCCTTGTTTCCATATTTTCAGTTCTTCTCCAGAAATGGTTGTTCAATTTGAGCATGAATAGAAAGCAAAAAAAGATACAGAAGCTGATGGGGAACTTTATAACGGATAGATCAGGCTGACAACATCTAAATCACTAACCAACTTTAGCATTACAAAGAAGGAGACAACCAGACATTATATGCCTCGTGATGATGTGATACATACAATAGGAAATACTACACAACACTACTATTAAGTATGCTTGTCAAAAAATCTAACCTGAACATAATCAAGCCTCAACTACCTGTTACCAACTACCAGTTTAAAAGAAATACACTAGACAGAGAGGAATCTGCTAAGCACTACCATGAGGATGTAATTATAAAAAATCCAGAATACAGAAATTCTTTGGGACAAAAAACTCAGTTTCCTCAACAAATACTTTGCAAGGAAAAAAAAAAAGAAGAGGAGGAACCTACATATCAAAAAAGGCTGTATCAACTGAATATAGTATGTGTCCTAGTGAAAAAAAAACCTGTTAAGATGTGTTAGAATCAGGGAAACTTGACTATCAACTGGATATGTGATATTAAGGATAATTTTTGTTTGTAACTCTAAAGTATAACTAACATATAATAAAACTGCAAACAATTAAAGTATGTGTATGTATATATATACACCCATTAAACCATTAACACAATCAATAGTGACCCTACCCATCATCTCCAGAAATTTCCTGTGCCCCTTTTTAATTTCTCCTCAACCACTTCATCTGCTTTCTGTCACTACAGACTACTTTGCATTTTCTAGAATTTATATAAATGGAATCATACAGTATATACTCTCTTTTTTTGGAGGGAGATGGTTTCTTTCACTCAACATAATTATTTTGAGAATCATCCACGCTGTTACATGTATCAATAGTCCATGCCTTTTTATTGCAGAGCAATACAGTGTTCTATTGTATGGATGTACCACAATTTGTTTATCTATTCACCTGCTGATGGATCCCTGGGTTGTTTCCAGTTTTGGTTATTACTAATAAAACTGCTATGAATAATCATGTACAAGTTTTAGTATGAACAGATACTTTCATTTGTCTTGGGTAAACACCTAAAGAATGGAATGGCTAGGTCATAGGGAAGGTGTTATGTTTAACTTTTTAAGAAAATTGCCAATCTTTTAAAAGCTGTACCATTTTACATTCCCAACAGCAGTGTATGAGAGTAAGAAATTATTATTAATTATTTCTAGTTGAATGGTATTGTGATGTCTTTTTTTTAAGAGAGTCTTTCAGAGATACATACATCATACAGATGATGTACAAGAGATGATGTACAAGATTTGCACAGATAAAGGGAAAATCAATAAAACAAGAAATGTTGGTAACTGTTGAAGCTGGGTAATTGGGATGTTCATGATACCATCCTCTCTATTTGTCTACATGATTAAAATTTTACATGTTATAAGAACTAGATAAGAGGAACTTCCCTGGTGGTCCAGTGGTTAAGACCCCGTGCTTCCGCTGCAGGGAGCGTAAGTTCGATCCCTGGCTGGGGAATTAAGATTCCACATACCGCGAGGCATGGCCAAAATATAATTTTAAAAAAATAAGAAGAAAAAAAAGAACTAGATAAGATACTAGACTACTTCAGTGAGCAAAGCTTATATGTGGGCTATATGCATATATGCAATGTTATCAAAGATATAGTTAAAATGCCATGTCCTTGCTCTTTGGGCTAGAGGCGTTATTTCCTCTAATGACTGTAGATGCAGTCAGCTTTGTCTCAACAACAGTACTGGGAAAGAGGCGGGGGAGGGGGAAAGGGATAGAAACAACAACTGTGCACAGGAAGACTATGTCTTGTCCCTCCCTCCCTCACTCCACATCCTTGGATTTGGGAGTAGAAGGAAGTGTGCTGCATAAAAGAAAAAAAATCAGAAATAAACATTGATAAAAATTATCTCTCTCACTTTAGAATATTCCAGCAAACACTGAATGTTTCCACAGAGGTGAACTGCAAAGCTGGGGACCGGCTGAGAAACTTTTTACTTTAAACCCCCTTTATACCAAATTTTGCATTTCATTACAAATGTTACTTAGTTTAAAATAAATTAAAATAAAAAATCACCAGTAATTCAACCACCAATAATATTCTGGTGCTTCTCCTCTCATGCTGTTAGTTTTATATGTTGCATTTTGTCATTAACATATACTTTCCTACATATGAAAACGTTTCTTTGAAAATGATTTAAATTAATATATATTTTATCACATGGATGCTGTTTGTTTTTATTTCTGCTATTACAGAAAATACTTGATGAATATCTGTATACACAAATATTTGTACCCATTTGATTACTTCCTTTGGATAAGCATATTACTGGGTTGAAAAATATGGTTTTCGAGCTCTTAAAATATATAGTAAGAGCCCTTTCATATAATGTGACTGGGAGTGATGGTTGGTCGTTCAACATGATTAAAAAGGGACTTCCCTGTGGTGCAGTGGTTAGGAATCTGCCTGCCAATGCAGGGGACACGGGTTCGAGCCTTGGTCCAGGTAGATCCCACATGCCACGGAGCAACTAAGCCCGTGAGCCACAACTACTGAGCCTGCGCTCTAGAGCCTGCAAGCCACGACTACTGAGCCCACATGCCACAACTACTGAAGCCCGCACAGCTAGAGCCCGTGCTCCACGACAAGAGAAGGCACAGCAATGAGAAGTCCGCGTACCACAACAAACAACAGTCCCCGCTCACCGCAACTAGAGAAAGCCTGCGCACAGCAGCAAAGACCCAACGCAGCCAAAAATAAATATAAATAAATAAATTTATTTTTAAAATGATTTAAAAAATCACTTAAAATGAGGGTTCATGAAAAAAAGTGACAGATGTACACATACACCTTAAACATTTTAATTTAAAATCTAAAAATAATGCATAAGCATCATCTATGATTTCTACTTTGGATTTCTTTAAAGTGGCTCAAGAACTCAATGATACTCACAAAGCATTATCAGTGCAAAATCCTAAGCTGTTCGATTTTCTTCACTTACCTTCAGCTTTCTAACCTACACTGCATTTGATAGCAAGTTTTTGAGTCACCTGCCTTCATCCAGTCTATCCAAACTATTCCAATTAGTTTTCATAGAAACAATGTTTTTAAACTCCTATTTTAAATTTTTATATTTTCTACACTGGGTAACTACGTAAGCTTGGCAAATAGGGCAGAAATGGACAGCTATCCTCTAGATCCTCTAGATTCAGACTCCTGCCAAAAGAGGTAGAGAATGAACACTATCAGCACTCCGGATAACAGAAGATTCTGTATTATCAATTTTTCCCTTTGAAAATTTGACAATAAACAATACCATGTTTTAGTTTGCTTTTTTTTTAAACAGCAACATTTAATTATAAAGATGATGCATCACATTTTTACACATGTATTTTAGAGTATCATACTGTATGTTCATAGGACTTTACAATTTACAATATTCTGACATTTCCTTCTGCTTATTGGGGAGTTAGAGCACACACGTGCTATTTACATATCCCGGGGTAGCACGACACCTACCCTCTTCCTTGTTCTCAGTAAGACAGGTTGAATTCCCTACTCTGTCACCATCTAGCTATGGGATCTTAGGTAATTTTAACGGCTAACATTTCTTGAGTGTTTACTAAATGTCTGGAACTCTTAAGTCCTTCACACGTGTTTACTCATTTAATTCCAAATCAGTGAAGTAGGTATTATTATTTTCATACCACTTTATCACTTTACCACAGAGAGACTGTAAACTTTTCCAAATGCACATGGTCTTTATTTGCTGAGCTGATTTTGAATTTTGGCATTTTGATTGTAAAACTGCCAAACATGAATTCTGTACTCTGCTTACCTTCCTTGTAAGTCACTACCTTTCTTTTTTTTTTTAATGGCTTTGTCAGATTTTTGGCATTACTTTCTGCTGATTTTATAAAATTAATTGGGAAGTGTTAACCTCTTTCTCTATTTTATTTTTGAATATTTGAATTTTATTTTTTTTTTTACACAGCAGGTTCTTATTAGTCATCCATTTTATACATATCAGGGTATACAGGTCAATCCCAATCTCCCAAATCATCACACCACCGCCCCCCCGCCCCCGCCGCTTTCCTCCCTTGGTGTCCATATGTTTGTTCTCTACATCTGTGTCTCAGTTTCTGCCCTGCAAACCAGTTCAACTGTATCATTTTTCTAGGTTCCACAAATATGCGTTAATATACGATATTTGTTTTTCTCTTTCTGACTTACTTCACTCTGTATGACAGTCTCTAGATCCATCCACTTCTAAACAAATGACCCAATTTCGTTCCTTTTTATGGCTGAGTAATATTCCATTGTATATACGTACCACATCTTCTTTATCCATTCGTCTGTCATTGGGCATTTAGGTTGCTTCCATGACCTGGCTATTGTAAATAGTGCTGCAATGAACATTGGGGTGCATGTGTCTTTTTGATTTATGGTTTTCTTTGGGTATACGCCCAGTAGTGGGATTGCTGGATTATATGGTAATTCTGTTTTTAGTTTTTTTTTTTTTTTTTTTGGCTGTATGCGGGCCTCTCACTGTTGTGGCCTCTCCCGTTGCGGAGCACAGGCTCCAGACGCGCAGGCTCAGCGGCCATGGCTCACGGGCCCAGCCGCTCTGCGGCATGTGGGATCTTCCCGGACCGGGGCACGAACCCGCGTCCCCTGCATCGGCAGGCGGACTCTCAACAACTGCGCCACCAGGGAAGCCCTGTTTTTAGTTTTTTAAGGAACCTCCATACTGTTCTCCATAGTGGCCGTATCAATTTACATTCCCACCAACAGTGCAAGAGGGTTCCCTTTTCTCCACACCCTCTCCAGTATTTGTTGTTTGTAGATTTTCTGATGATGCCCATTCTAACTGGTGTGAGGTGATACCTCATTGTAGTTTTGATTTGCATTTCTCTAATAATTAGTGATGGTGAGCAGCTTTTCATGTGCTTCTTGGCCATCTGTATGTCTTCTTTGGAGAAATGTCGATTTAGGTCTTCTACCTATTTTTGGATTGGGTTGTTTGTTACTTTAATATTGAGCTGCATGAGCTGTTTATATATTTTGAAGATTAATACTTTGTCCGTTGATTCATTTGCAAATATTTTCTCCCATTCTGAAGGTTGTCTTTTTGTCTTGTTTATGGTTTCCTTTGCTGTGCAAAAGCTTTGAAGTTTCATTAGGTCCCATTTGTTTATTTTTGTTTTTATTTCCATTACTCTAGGAGGTGGATCAAAAAATTTCCTGCTGTGATTTATGTCAAAGAGTGTTCTTCCTATGTTTTCCTCTAAGAGTTTTATAGTGTCTGGTCTTACATTTAGGTCTCTAACCCATTTTGAGTTTATTTTTGTATGGTTTTAGGGAGTGTTCTAATTTCATTCTTTTACATGTAGCTGTCCAGTTTTCCCAGCACCACTTATTGAAGAGACTGTCTTTTCTCCACTGTATATCCTTGCCTCCTTTGTCATAGATTAGTTGACCATAGGTGTGTGGGTTTATCTCTGGGCTTTCTATCTTGTTCCATTGATCGGTTTCTGTTTTTGTGCCAGTACCATATTGTCTTGATTACTGTAGCTTTGTAGTATAGTCTGAAGTCAGGGAGCCTGATTCCTCCAGCTCCGTTTTTTTCCCTCAAGACTGCTTTGGCTATTCGGGGTCTTGTGTGTCTCCATGTAAATTTTAAGATATTTTGCTCTAGTTCTATAAAAAATGCCATTGGTAATTTAATAGGGATCACATTGAATCTGTAGATTGCTGTGAGTAGTATAGTCATTTTCACGATATTGATTCTTCCAATCCAAGAACATGGTATCTCTCCATCTGTTGGTATCATCTTTAATTTGTTTCATCAGTGTCTTACAGTTTTCTGCATACAGGTCTTTTGTCTCCCTATTCCTAGGTATTTTATTCTTTGTGTTGCAATGGTAAATGGGAGTGTTTCCTTAATTTCTCTTTCATATTTTTCATCATTAGTGTATAGGAATGCAAGAGATTTCTGTGCATTAATTTTGTATCCTGCAACTTTACCAAATTCATTGATTAGCTCTAGTAGTTTTCTGGTGGCATCTTTAGGATTTTGTATGTATTTT
This sequence comes from Tursiops truncatus, assembly GCF_011762595.2. Classification (NCBI taxonomy): domain Eukaryota; kingdom Metazoa; phylum Chordata; class Mammalia; order Artiodactyla; family Delphinidae; genus Tursiops; species Tursiops truncatus. The sequence goes on along the minus strand of NC_047035.1, from coordinate 76,318,204 downwards.
TAGTTTGCTTTTGAAATATTTAATATAAGTTGTATTTTTCTTATCTGATTAAACTGAAAGGACTAGGTGGTAATGTGGTAAGGGGCAAACACAAGTCTTGGAGTCAGACTTCCTGGGTTTCAGTCCTGCTTTAACCATTTACTAGTTATGTGATATTAGGCAAGTTACTTAACCTCCTATTTTCAGAGTAGAGTTGTGAGGATTAAATAAAATAATCCACCCACCACAATGTCTAGCACATGGTTAATCACTGTAAATGTTAGCTCTTATTAAGTTACACATAAACATCACTAGTGAAGAAAATTGCCTTTGGTGTGAGAAACATGTTTTGTGGTGTCAGCAAATTTTAATACCAGTTCCTAAATTTGTTATATGTTTCTGTATATGTGCACACATAGCACAGGAAAAGAAAAAAGACTGAAAGGATAAAAGTTCTTTCTAAAGAGTGCTATTATAGTTGAATCCTTTTTTTTTCCTATTTATTTTTCTACAGTATTAAGGTTGAACCACTTTCTTTGGCTTATTTTTCTGTATCAATTTACTACAGTAAAAAAATTCACATTTTAAATAGAAGAATTAACTTTCTTTTTCAAACATAAGAGGACAATACCGTAATAAGAAAGTTTCTTAAGCCTCGAAACACATAAATTCCTAAGTTATGTAAAGCAACACAAAATTGTAAAATTCATGACTTGAATCACTTTAGGTAGAAGAATTCTTGGTATTACATACAACTACATCATAGTAACTAGGAGTTTTCTGCTTCATTCCTGCTTATAACTGTAAACTTCCCAAACTTTCCTACTGTAAAATTCTCACCATCACCACAAGATTTACAGTGGGAGAAACACAAACAATTATAATACATTAAGCATAGTGATATGATTTATCTAAGAGCTTATGGGGAAAAATTGCTCTTTGAGTTAAAATATGAAATAGAATGGTTTTAAGCAAAGCTATTTAGAGAGTCATTTTACAGAGTAACAATAGCTTTTAGGCCAGTAGGACTCACCCAGTGATTCTCAATGAGTGTTTAACTAAATTTTAATCAACATGTAAAATGTATTCTCATAACTATTCCAACAGGGCGTTCAACACAAATGGTGCACTGAACAGACTATGTGACCCAGTGTAAAGCAGATACAACTTATCACACGTAAGAACTAAAACAACATACTTTAATGTCAAGCCAGTTTCAAAAACAGATTACATGATCCCCTAACTGTGACACTGATTTATCTAGCATATTTGGGTGGGTGGGTGGGGTGTGGTTTCCAAAGGCAGCAGACACTTGTACTACTCAAAGTGACGAAGTGAATGGCATGTTAACTGTGCTTTTCATAAACTATATGAGAAACTATTACACTGTCAGAGTAATGATACATTGTGTTGACTTGTTTCATTTTGTTTGGAGCCTTTTAATCCCTTCTAGATTCTAATCTGATTGAAGGTTAACATTTTGAAATAACGTGTCAATTAGATGGGGTATGGATTGGGGACAGGGGGAGAGGAGGTGAACAATTACGGAGAAGAAAAAGAGAAGCACATAAACAAATACAGCCGGTGCTTAATTCATGCACTGTCCAGGGAAAGACTGCCCCATCAAGTTACCCAGATTTTCTAGTACATTTCTAGGTTTATTCCTATTGAGGAAATCAATTTACCAAGTTATCAGGGCCCAATATCATTAAACAGTCAAATCATAAAACTTAAGTACCATCATTCTGATTCCATGTTCTTAACAACTCAAACCCCTAGTACCTGGAGTAAACCCCAAGGGCTTTTTTATTTGCTAAATGATTCAACACATCACCTTCTCTTAATTCAGTTTCCCATGGAAGGCTGGTTTGAGAGATAATGTCAAATTCAGGAAGGTGGGTCAAGCGTGAAAATACAGATTTCTGGCAATTCAGTGGGTACAACATGATGATACATCATTTCAATCAATTAGACCAAACTGAATTCCAACTCTCTTATGACTAAGTCACCCTGAAATAAAAATTACAAAATTGATACTAAGTGGGAATTACCATTCCCACCACCTACTCCTCAGTTTGTTTTCTTTTAATAAATTTATTTATTTATTTATATTTTGTTTTGGCTGCATTGGGTCTTTGCTGCTGTGCACAGGCTATCTCTAGTTGCGGCGAGTGAGGGCGTGGTGCATGGGCTTCTCATTGCAGTGGCTTCTCTTGCTGTGGACCACGGGCTCTAGGAGCGCAGGCTTCAGTAGTTGTGGCTCGTGGGCTCTACAGCACAGGCTCAGTAGTTGTGGTGCACGGGCTTAGCTGCTCTGCGGCATGTGAGATCTTCCTGGACCAGGGCTTGAACCTGTGTCTCCTGCACTGGCAGGCGGATTCTTAACCACGGCACCACCAGGCAAGTCCCTACTCCTCAGTTGTAATAATTAAGTCCACTGAGTATTCTACATTAAGGAACTGAGATTAATAATGGGAAAACAAAGTTAGCTAAATTCTGATAACTAGGTGTTTGTTTATCGTCACCTTTATCAATAGTTTTGGACATACAGACTTAATTTTTTTAGTGACTTTATGCCTTTTACTGAAAAGTTGGCGGGTGGCGGGGAGATAAGGTACAGAACAGTATGCTATTACTTAAGTGAAAAATAAAGTGTACGTGAGCGATTGCTTATATATTCACTGAGTATCTTTGGAAGGATACACAAGAAACTGGGGAGAAAAGTCATTTCTAGAGAGAGGATATGTGTGGCTGGGGGATGGGGTGAAAGGGAGACTTCCCTTTTGGACTTTTTGAATTTTGTATCAAATGCAAATATTATGTTTCATTTTTAACCATTTTTTAAAAATTGAAGTATAGTTATTTTACAATGTTGTGTTAGTTTCAGGTGTACAGCAAAGTGATTCAGTTATATCACATATATATTCTCTTCCATTATAGGTCATTATAAGAGACTGAATATAGTTCCCTGTGCTATACAGTAGGTCCTTGCTGTTTATCTATTTTATACATAGTAGTGTGTATATATATTACGAGTTAATCCCAAACTTCTAATTATGTTTTAACTAAATTAAAATGTATTATATATTTCTTTTCTTATGACTATATAAACACCTGAATCTTTGGGAAGACTTAGGGTTTCTTAAGCCACGTAGATAATTATTTTAGCATGTTCTGATGAATATCTCTTACTCTCCCTGTTACAACATTCCATTATTTTTCTGGAAATATTCACAGGGCGGAAAAATCACTCTAATCCTTTCCAATTGTCTTCTTAAACTCAGAAATGTAAATATATATACATATATATAAAACAACATCATCTTAAGGATCCTTTTTGACCCCTTGTTTAGCTACTAAAGTTATTCCTGATGCTTTCAAGATAGACAGACTCTATATATGTGAAAGGATATGCCAATAAGATACATAACACTCAAAAAAGACAAGCTGATATAAACTAATTTTAACAACCTATCTTCATGATTTGGACTAGGATTACCAGTCTGCTGTAATACATGTTCCTAATTTTTACATTTTTTTTTTTTTTTTTTTTTTTTTTTGCGGTACGCGGGCCTCTCACTGTTGTGGCCCCTCCTGTTGCGGAGCACAGGATCCGGATGCGCAGGCTCAGCGGCCATGGCTCACGGGCCCAGCCGCTCCGCGGCACGTGGGATCCTCCCAGACTGGGGCACGAACCCGTGTCCCCTGCATCAGCAGGCGGACTCTCAACCACTGCGCCACCAGGGAAGCCTCATGTTCCTAATTTTGAAATCAGTAGAGTGAAGTATACCCTAAGACCCTAAATATTAGGGTAGATTGTCCTTTGAGAATCAAATGAAGAAATCAACAGAAGATGATGCTAGCATCCTTTTATAGCAATGGTTCTTAATGCTTCTTACACTAGAATGCTTGTGAGGATTATCGTACATCCCATCAGTTACAAGGTTTGTTACCACCATTATCCTGGGCTGAAATCAGACCATACTGAAGTTTGAAAACGCCCCCTTCTCTTAGGGAATACTCCCTTCTCCAGAGGAATTGCATACTGCTTTAAGGAGATATAATGACTTCCAGGTCTAAGACTTAACTGTAACCAAATTTAACATATTAGCCTCATTAATAAAAAAAATCATTTGTCTCAATGTTTCCTCTAAACTCTGGAGTTGTATCTCCAACTTCCTACAAGTCAGTTCCACTCGGGTGTCGAAGAGTCATCATTCTTGAACTTAATATATTGAAAATAGAACCCTTAATATCCACCCTCTCAAAGCTGCTCCTCCTAACTGTTCCTAACTCAGTAAATGGAACCATCATCTTCCCAGTTGCTCAAGTCCAAAACAGAGGATTCACCCTCGATTTCTCTTTTCCTAAACTCCCTATATCCAATACATTGATTATGCCTTTATAATATATTCCCAAACTAGAATATAGTTTGGGAATATATTACCACCATCCTAGAGCAAACTACCATCATCTCTCCCTTGGACTATAGTATCAGTTTCTCCTAAATGCTCCAGCCATACTGGTCTTCTGTCTTTAAACATGTTGAGCTCATTTCCATTTTGTGGCATTCCTTCTGCTTAAAATATTTCTCCCATATACCCTCAGGGCTGCTGCTTCCCAGCTCAAATGTCACCCACCCCAGATTTCCCTGACCACCCGATCAAGGATAACCCTACCCTCACCACCAACCATTCTCTATAGCAGTACCTTATTTTTCCCCTCCATAGCACTTATCACTGTCTGAAATTAACTTGCTTATTTGCTTATTTTCCATGTCCTCCCACTAGACTGTGAACTCCATGAGACCAGGAACCACATTCATTGTATCTAGGATAGTACCTGACATATAGGGGATACTTAATGAAGAGCTGATAAATGAAGGAACATATCTAAAGAAATATTATGTCAACCATGAAAGATAACGGTCAGACAGGAGAGAAGAGTAACAATACATTCAAAAACGTCAAAGGGGGAGTTGGTTTTTGGACATGAGTCCACCTTCTCTCCAGGCTGCAGGCCTCCTGAATAAAGCAACCTTTCCTCTCTAACTTAAAAAAAAAAAAAAAAAAAGTCAATGGGTGCCCCAACTGTGGTAAACATTAAAACTGTGCCATGATATTCCAGTTCTCCTTTCAGATACATGATAGGTTTATACTTGCCCATCATCTTGAAGTTAGGCATGGTCATATGACTTGCTCAGTACTCCTGAGCAAGGACAACACACAGTAGAGCCCCCAGACAACTCACATGTAATATGAATTGAGAAGAAATAATCCTTTGTTATTTTAAGCCACTAAGATATGGTGGTTATTTGTTACTGCAAAATAACCGAGCCCATCCAGACTGATAAACCATCCAAACAATGCTGTGGGCACAGAATTATATAGTCAGTCTCACTAAGTAGTCAATTAATACCACTAAATATATATACTATACATATACTTAATTTCCAGATACATCTGCCAACAAGGAGAGAAAAAATTGTTTATGTAGAGTTTTAAGGATTCTTGTTCCTTGATGTTATTTTTCAGTAAATTAATAATTCAGCCAAATAATCAATGCCAGCCAATACAAGGCTTCTTGAGAAACAGTCTGTCAGCCTCTCCTTATCTGAAAACATACTTTCTAGGTAAGAATAATTGTGTTTTTTGTTTCATTATTATCTACAACAACTATTCAATAATTAAATAGTTAGAGTCCAGGGAATTCCCTGGTGGTCCAGTGGTTAGGACTCTGGGCTTTCACTGCCAAGGGCCCAGATTCCCCCCTGAGGAACTAAGATCCTGCAAGCCGCATGGCACGGCAAAAAAAAAAAAAAAAAAAAAAGTTACAGTCCAGGTCACTGCAGGGGAAAGACTAGGATAGACTAAAAAGGCAGACTGGCTAAAATGCAGAATCACTGAATGCCAGGTCCGGAATCTTGGACTTTAGTTTGTAGACAAAACAGGCTTACTTAGAAGCTTTGTATATCATATGATTAAAAATATTCCTGAAGATTATTTTATATGGCAGTTGTAGAATTAGGATGACTGGAATAGGAAGGCTAAGAGTACTAGTTTCTAACTGCTGTGCCATGAATCCTCCATAGATGAAAGACAATTTTTAATCGATATATATAATTTATTTTTGCAATAACACTAAACATACTATTAATGATAATATTAAGTGGTATAGGGAATAGGCAGAGCATAGATTTTTGCAAATAAGAGTAAAAGGCACATTGAAAAATCAGGCTGGCACTAAAGTAAGATCTGGTGATGGACAAAACTGCACTCTGTGAGCATGAAGGGCAGTCAGGGCAGTCATTACTTAATAGTTCTGAAAGCAGCCAAGTGAACAATGGATGCTTTACAACATCTAGGAGGTATTTTTATATTGTAGGAATGATTGGGTTGTAATCTGGTTGATTTGTATTCTGAGTTCTTTCAAGGTACTCAGAGGATCTGTACAGTACTCCAACAAGCTTGTCTTTCCTCAAAAACAACCCATTCCTTCACTAATTCAACAAATATTAACACATGTTATATACTAATTACCACTCTAGGCACTGGGAAAACAGAAGTGAACAAAACAAAGTTCCCTGCCTTCCTGGAGCTTGTATTCTAGTGCCATTTAAATTCCATTCTAAAATTCCTCCCCCAGTCTTATGATATGGGAGTAGCTTTTACAAATGCCTTTGGAAGAAATCATTTATGATCTATGATTAATTCATGCTGAAATGTAAAAGACTAATAGTCTCCCCATGGTAATTACAAAAGCAAATACTTCACAGATTCACAGACTCTTAAGATTTGGAAAGGACCTTGGAGATAATTTCAATTTACAGATAAGATTAAGGCATTTGCCCAAGAACACTCAGCCACTAATAGGAGAACCAGGCTTAGAACTGTAACTTCCAGTGTTACAGCCTTTCCCATATAACCAGGCTGCCTGTTTTAAGATTACACTAGTTAGAAGAGATGCCAGAATGGGTATTCATGATTCATACATAGGTGGTAGGTTCCTGAGTGACTTGTTCAGGAATTTTAGGCAGTGTGTAAAACTGAAGGAGAGACAGGTGATTATAGGGGAGGCAAACTGGGGGGAACTTTCAGAAGACCCTTTCCTCCCATCTCTACCCTCATCATGTCCCAAGAACAAAGAAATTACAAAACTTCTCCAAAGTTAATGGATATTAGCTATTAGTGAGAAGATACCGGGGGTGGGGGATGAACATGAAGTACTAAAACAGTCAGTAGGAAAAAAAAGTCAAATTATATCCTATCCAATTTGAAAAGCGTATAGTCCCAGTAAAAGTACCATTTGTATTAGCTTTAAGGTTTTTTAAAATTTACTTTCCTAAATACATTTTCCACAAAGCACCAAATTAACTGATAGAGATCAACAAGTATAATGATTGATAAAATAGCAATGTAATATAGACTGATGTGATGTAATGATGCATCCCATAGTGGGCAAGCATTTTTAAAGATAATTCCTCCTCCTCTGGAAGAGTTATACTCACCTCTTGCTTATAAACTTTAGCAATCTATACATTTTAAAAACTCGAACTAGTCATTTAATCTTTCAAAGTAAAGATTCATGACCAACAAACTTGAGCCTTACTTAGTACCCTAATAGAAAACATATTTCAAAAAACCTTTCCAAGAAGGGGAAGACTTGCAAAGAAAGAACTGAAAAATAAGCTTAGTACAAAAAACAAAAAGTTAAAAAAAAAAAAAAGAAAGAAAAGAAAAGGAAGATTATTATAGAGGTTTTAGGAAAAATGTAAGCTGATAGGCATCAAGGATCCTCATTAAAATCTCATTATGTATCTCTGTAAACAGCAGTTTCCATACCTAAGATGAAAAGTATTATGAGAATCCCAATTTATTTCAATAGCTGCACCATTATTTTAGCTTCCTAGATTTAAAACCTTGGAGATACCATACACTTTTACCCCTATTGTTTCCTATATTTAATCAGTCATCATGTTCTAATATTTCTTCCTCCAAAATGTGTCTTTTGAATATAAAGCAAAATCCCCAACTTGAAAAGAACACACACAAAAAACAAAGAAGACTGACCATGAAAAAGAACATTTTTCTAAGAATGGGAAATACTCATGATATGCTGAGTCAAAATAACAAAAACCAAAAAAAACCAAACCCACAAGGAGAAAAATGTATAATCCTAGTCTTATGAAGGAAAATAGGTATCAACATAGAAAAAGATTTGAAAGGAAACACCACATGAAAATGTTAACAGTTGTTCTTTCTGCTTGGGGGATTTTATAAGCGGCTTTTGCTCTTTTTACACTTTCTCTACATTTCCTAAATTTCCTACAATGAACATGCATTATTTTCAAACTTGGAAAAAATATTATTTAAATAGTTGTCTCATTTTTACCACTACTTGTTCACTCTCAGTGCTCCTATCCTAATTCCTTATAGCTTCTTTCCCCCAGGACTCCAACAATAGCTGCCTTCTTGAGGTCTCTGAGGCAGCTTCTCCTTAACTTTAATATTGCTTGTACTCATGCTCTGAAAATTCATCATTCATATTTGTCTACAGCACATGGAAACAGAGGCTGGCCATATAAGCAAACAACTTAAAAGAGGATTTCTCAACCTCATCACCACTGACATTTGGGGTAATTATTTCTCACGGAGGGGCTGACCCATTGCAGGATGTTTAGCAGCATTCCTGGCCTCTATCCACTAGATGCCAACAGCACCCCACCCCGCAAGGCGTGACACTGCCAAATGTCCCCTGAGGGGCAAAACTGCCAGCAGCTGAGAATCACCGATTTAAAAGTTTTTAAACTTCTAAAATCATATCTCTTTTTATATATATGTCAAACCTAAACTTCTTTGACATATGTCTTATATAACATTCCTCATAGTCTGCCATAATCTTATTTTTCTCAACAGGAACTTTCCAAATAGACCAGACTTACTGTTCCCTAGAAAAATCATTTTCATTCCCAATTTCAAGTCTTTGAACACACTGTTTCCTCACTAAAATTCCCCATTCACACTTCTATTCAATGCCCTACATCCATGCTTCAGTTTGGCTTCTTTGCAGAAGCATTACTGATCTATTCAGTTCAATTCATCATACACCCACTGCACTAATAAAGAATATCTCATATATCTTTCTTTCTTTTTTTTTTTTTTTTTTGGTGGTGGCGGTGGTGATTGTTGTTAATTTTATATCCCAAACTAAACTAACTTTCCTCAGGTTTGTTGCCCCAGCACATTTCTTTTGTATAACCAATTGGGCCTAACATTGCTTGATAACTGATGAATGAAATTAAAAATTTAAATGCTCGGCTGTAAATAAGTGTAAACTGATTTCTTAATTGCTTTTGAATCCTATTTCTTGTCATGGAGTTATTAGTTAAGTTAATCATTCCAAGTACAGAGTAACCACTCAGTAAGTTTTCAGAAAGAATCATTAATATATAATGGTATATTTTAAGGAATTACATAGGTTTCAAACTGTTCTCTACACTTTTAGGAAATGACACAAAGGGATTAAAACTATAACCTACAATACAAACATGAACTTTATAAATTCTATTTATCTTAAAATAGCCAATGGATTTTGCTGCTCAATGCACAAAAGTTACGTCCACAAGAGCAGAGAACTCGATTTAGTACTGTGTGCATGTACACAAACGCACCTCACACGTATTATTATCTCCCCAGTTGAGAGAAGTAAATAAAATGAAACTGCTTTGTAAACTAAAAAGAGCAACATATAAATGAGGCAGTAGAGCAGCATAGCTAAAAGCATGGAGCCAGCCTGCTTGGGTCCCAACTATACTAGCTGTGTAACCGTGTACAAGTTACTTAACGTCTCTGTGCCTCAGTTTCCTCTTTGTCAAAATGGGGATAATAATAGTATCTGTCCCAAAGCAAAGCTCTCAAAAGAGTGCTTGGCATATAGAAAGCACAAAATAAATATTAACCAATGTTATGATTACAACGCTAGTTATTAACCAAGTAAAAGCCTCAACGTATAAATTTCTGATTCAAGTCTGAAGCTGGTTTAAAAAACAACACAACAGGACAAACTACACAAATTTAAGCGATTAGGTGGACTAGTTTCTCATAATCTTTGCCAGTGCTTAACTGGTGATTATTACAGACCTAAATTCTGTTAGTCTCTCTCTTTTTTTTTTTTAATCTCAAAGAAACTGACATAGAAACCTCTGTTTTCAAGGAATTTTACAAGCCACAAGGAAACAAATCAACTCTTTGTTTTCTCCATATTTAAGCCCATTTAAGACCTTGGGAAAAGCCTAGGTACTGTTACAGAACAACTTTTCAGAAAATACAATGAGGTTTTTAAAGTTGCAATCAGCAATTCTTATGCAGTTATGTCAAGTTTTTGTCCTGCTGAACAAAAGGTTATGTGTCAGGGAAGCAAGGACCCGACAGAAAATAAGGAAATACCACAGCCGGGCCTAGGCGGCTCTCGGGAAAACCTGTCCTCAAACAGAGCGCCTCAGACGCCGGCGTCCTTCCCCGCTCACTGGGATGCACAAGTCGGCTCCATCCGCAAATAAATAAGTGACAGCAGGTTCCGTCCACGCCTCTCCCGGCCCGGACCCCTCGCGCCCACCCGGGCGGGCTCCTGCGCCCGCCGCCCCGACCCTCCTCGCCGCGGCCGGGTAGGGAGCTCCACGGGAGACCGCGGCCCCGCCGCCCCGACTCCCGACCCCTGACCCCTGCAGCCCTGCGCGGGCCGGGCCGAGCAGAGGCCGCCGCAGGGCCTGCAGGTGGGCCCAGGGCGCGGTCAGGCCCGAGGAGAAGCCTGGCCCCCGCAGGGCAACCGCCGGCGCGAGGATGGCGCAGGCCCGGTTGTCACTTACCGGCGCCTCATGGTACCGCGGCGCCTCCGCCTAGCCCAGGCGCTGACCGACTGCGCCCCGGCAGCCCAGACTATCCCTCAGGTCCCCGGCCGAGCCCACTCTGAGCCATTCAAACGCGGCCGCACGCGCGGCCCGCCGGGATAGCTCCCACTAGGGCGTCTCGGAGGCTCCGCCCAACGCTGCCTCCGCCCCTCTCAGGTTGCGCAGGGGCGCAGGGAGCGGGAGGAGGAGGTGGTGCGGACACAGTGCCCCCTGGCGGACACAGGTACGTATGGAAGTCCTGCTACGATGGGGCAAGTAATACCGCTCGGGGAACTGAGGGTGGATAACAGTCAAAGAATAACCCTGCGCTAGTCACAGTCTAGTGGGTGAAACCGTGCTTTAAGTGTTGCACCAGGAGGTGCTATATCTGCTATAATCTGCTATAAAAATATGGTGCAGGGATGGGACTTCCCTGGTGGCGCAGTGGTTAGGAATCTGCCTGCCAAGGCAGGGGACACGGGTTTGACCCCTGGTCTAGGAAGATCCCACATGCCGCGGAGCAACTAAGCCCATGCACCATAACTACTGAGCCTGCGCTCTAGAGCCCGCGAGCCACAACTACTGAGCCTGTGTGCCACAACTACTGAAGCCCACTCACCTAGAGCCCGTGCTCCGCAACAAGAGAAGCCACCGCAATGAGAAGCCCGGGCACTGCAACTAGAGAGAAGAGCCCTGCGCTGCAACGAAGACCCAACACAGCCAAATAAATAAATAAATTTATTTTTAAAAAATATGGTGCAGGGAGAGACTTATTCATTCACTCCTATTTAAGAGCACTAAGGCAAAATATTTAAAAGGGTAGACTGAAGCTCTGCGACCTCAGGGAAGTCATATAAACTCCCATGAGCTTTGGTTTCCCCACGTGTAAAATGGGGATGTTAATGGTATCTGCCTCATCGTTATGAGGATTACATGAGTTAACACATATAAAATTCTTAGAGGAATGTATCTGGCACATGGTAAGCACTATATAATTGTTAGTTCCTGATATTTGCCAGACTCTGTTCTGGACTGTTAAGAACACAAGAGGGCTTCCCTGGTGGCGCAGTGGTTGGGAGTCCGCCTGCCAATGCAGGGGACACGGGTTCGAGCCCCAGTCCGGGAAGATCCCACATGCCGCGGAGCGGCTGGGCACGTGAGCCATGGCCGCTGAGCCTGCGCGTCCGGAGCCTGTGCTCCGCAACAGGAGAGGCCACAACAGTAAGAGGCCCGCATACTGCAAAAAAAAAACCCAAAAAAACCACAAGAAATATGCATGATGTGGACCCTGTCCCCAGGAAGCAGGCTCAGTTTCTTTGGGATGGTGAACACTAGAGGATGAGGTTAGGGTTGGATCTGTCCCTGACATGCTTTTAATTACTGAGGATAATTCTCTTCATCTTAGCGGAGACAGAGTCTACCCATCTTCACAGGTAAGCTACTGGTCAACATTAACCAAATTGTGACAGGGGCAAGTTTGTCTCTGGTGGGCCTCTCATCCCTTGCAGAGGCCTATCAAGTAGTGCATTTGGTGTAACTGTTGCTCACTGCAAGACTCCACATCCCTGGACTCACTGCTTTAGGCACTCTGTTCAGAACTCCCCAGGGCTACCTAAGTTGGGTTTAACGATATTTTTGCGGGCCCATCATGTGCCAGGCTGACATTGTACCAGGAGATAGCCTGCGGAAGCTCACAGTGGCTTGGACAAACAGGGAAAGAGATCATTCCAATACATTGTGGTGAATGCAATGATAAAAGGTATATCCTAGAGGCTGTGGGAGTTCAGAGCAATGGGAGGCCTGGCAGATAAACTAATCAGAGCTAAAATATCATTAGGTAGTAATAACAATGTATTTTTCCCCTCTAGTAACAAGGTCCTTACTTAATACAAAAAAATTAAGTAATGGTGAAAATTTCAGGCACTACTTTAGATTGATGGGAGAAATTTTTTTTTTTTTTGCGGTACGTGGGCTTCTCACTGTTGTGGCCTCTCCCGTTGCGGAGCACAGGCTCCGGACGCACAGGCTCAGCGGCCATGGCTCACGGGCCTAGCCGCTCCGCGGCATGTGGGATCTTCCCGGACCGGGGCACGAACCCGTGTCCCCTGCATCGGCAGGCGGACTCTCAACCACCGTGCCACCAGGGAAGCCCGGGAGAAATATTTTTAGGATATGTTTTGCATGAGCAATGCCTTTGCGAGCTTCTCAGATTGTACCAAGCACAAGCAGGCACATGCCGCTGTGCGGGGCCATACCTGTCAACAGAGGGGACTGTTGAGAGACTCCAGCAGGGTGAGTGAGTGAAGGGAGCAGAAGCCCTGGGTTCCAGTGGTGTGCAGCGTAGACACTCCCGGAGTATAACTTCCACTAAGTGGGTGTGCTGTTTTAAAGAAAATAAAATTCAACATACATGGGTGAAGTCACTTTCTCTCCAACTATTTCTTCATCACCATTGTCACAAACAGGAATTTCTCGATGACCCACTATACAAAAGGCACTGTGCTGGGCCCTCACCAGAAGAGGGTGAAGAGTATAAGGAACAGTTCTTACCCTCAAGGAAGGCTGGGTGATGAGGTAAGACAAGTAACAGAGTCCTAGGACTCAGGGAATCTGCTGTGTTAACACAGAAGGATCTCAGCTCAAACAAGGTCCCAGGTTGTCTGAAGGCCAGAGGAGAACCTTGATGTTCTCATTTCTAGAGCTTCTTAGGGCAAGAGTCTCAGGCAGGTTCATCTTCAGACTCTAGTTCTGGGGTTTACAGATCTCTGGCCCATCGTTCTCATAAGACTGCCAAATGTCAACATAACTTAAGGTGAAAATAAAGAAATTTGCCTTCATATTGCTATTTTTGAAATATATACCATTTTAGTGATGAAATGCAGGTCAGTTGTCTTCATTGATATTTTTCAGTCAATAAAGTTGAATTTTTTTTCCCCTTGGAGCGCAATCAAAATTTTTTTGTTGTTGTTAAGGGATTAAAAAAGAGTGCATTCCATACATATTTTTATTGTCCCTGCACCACCAGCCCTTCACAGAAAGGTGGTTCCCTGCCAGCCCTCACAGTGGACAGTCTCCAAGGGAGTGCACCCCTCTAGCCATTCCCTCATTGCTTCCTCTGACTGCCTTAGATATTCCTTCCATCTGAGTGAACAGGCAGCTGAATTAGCCTTTCTGCCCTACATTCCCCCTCTCACAGGGGTATGGACATCAGAGATGGTGTGTAGAATAACCCTGACTATAAACACCCATGTGAGAAAAGAACTCTCACGCAAAGTTGTATGTATGCTTCTGAGTGGAGAGTCAGGGAAGGGATCATGCAGGAAGGCTGCAGTCGGGCCTGACAAGCTGGACAGGATTTTGACAGGCAGGGTGTTCCAGACAGACAGGGGAAGTACAAAATAAATTCCAGGACCGCCATCTATCGCGGTTTGAGTGGGGTGGGGAGAGCTCTGGGGAGTAGCAGGAGGAAAGACTGTCACCTGACAGGTTGTGAAGATCTGGAATAATCAAGCAAAGGTGTTTGGGAAGGAAAAAAACTACTAGAAACCATTAAAAGTCTATTACTCACAGACAAGCACTGTCTCCATTTGAACATATGTTTTTTCAGACATTTTACTATGCAAATGTACCTACATTTAAGAAATGAGATCATATCCTTACAACTTTGTAAACTGCATTTTTATGATAAATATCATATTACATAGATCAATCCATATAATATTAATTGAAATGCCAATCACTATAAATGCATATAATAATATAAATGGCAGTTGAAACTTTAAGACACAAAACAACAAGGCATAGGCATTGAGCAGGGAAATGAGAATTAAATCAGTACTTTAGGAGGATTAATCTATCATCAGGATGTAAGATGACTAGTGGGAGGGAGGGAGCCCATGAGCCTTAGGCATGAAAATGTTGTCCTTTGGGCCGGAGGTTCAGGAAGCCAGAGCATTTACTGTGGTGATGCCATTCTCATCCCCTCAGACTGATGCCAGGCCTGGTAGAGGACCGAGCATGAAGAGACGTAAAACACAATAGCTCATCCATTCCATAGCTAACTACATCTACTGCTCAGCCTCAGAGCCTTTGGAAAATTCCAGCTGACTTTGGCAGTCAAAGTGAGAAGTCAATCGCTTTTATTCTGCTCCTCCCTTCCCCACCTTCCTGTGTAGACTGTGGAAGGAAAGGATGGCAGTAGGGAAAGTTTCAGATAAGGCGGTAGCAGTGGAAAGGAGCAAAGCTCACTCCCCGTTTGCAAGATTCACGGTCGTTTCAAATACCACCACGGTACAGATGCCTTGGTGGCGGAAGCAGCAGCAGCTTCCTAGATTTCGTTTGGCAGGTGGAGGGTGGGGGGCTGGGGGGGGACTGTTGAATGGTAGGGGATCCTCCTGTTAAAAACAGTTTGTTTTGGATGCAGCTCTGTGGCACTTCGACAGCTGGAAAGCAGGTGATGGTATTTGTTATAGATTTTCAAATGTGAAGCCAAAGAGACCGTTTCTCTCCTTCCCCAAGTAGATTTCCTGCAATTACATACACTGTCACCTGGAAGATGGTAGGGGGCAGCATGTTAGAGTGGAAAGAACACTAACTTTGGAGCAAGGTTCATCTTTATCAGAAGCCTTGATCACTGCCTTTGGGCCCTTCTACACCATCTTTACCTTAACTGCAGAGGGAGGATAACTCTTCTCTTAGGGGATGTTGGGAAACAGGGTAACCTATGTAAAACACTCTTAATAGTATATAGCACACTGATTGTGGCTCTCTCTCTGCAAAATATTCCCCACCCCCAACTTTACCTGTCCAGTGATTTTTCTAAGATAGAGAAGAACACAATTTGGTTGACTACTGCCTTGGAAAAGCAGTCTTAGAACTAGACCAGTTCCAGGAGGGGGGCCAATGCTGTGGAGACAGACTCGCTGTGGTGTCGACAGCCTGGTAATCAGTACAGGGTATCTGAAAGTTATGACCTTTCACAAAACAAGTCCAGTCATGCAGCTGCTTGAGGGTTTGATACTCCGGGGTCCTCATAACAAACAGGCATAGCGGAGAGGAGTTCAAGGGCAGGGTGCAGGCAGGAAGGAAATGAAATGGGCGGGACAACAAGCATTAGAAGCAGGATAATGTCCTTGGGAAGGGGGCCTGAAAGGGCAAAGGAGGTCTACAGCCTCAGGAGACTGGAGCTACAGGAAGATCACTAAGACTGAAGTCCATTTCTTGGAGCCGGACACACGGTCAAAGTACTCTGGAAGTAACAAAATTGAGTCTGACCCTAAACTGGCTATCCAAAATTAGCTGTGTTCTTCAGAACACCCGTTCTGCAAGATGTTGATACATTGAAAAGAGAGGGAAAAAGGGAGAAGAAAAAAAGGCTTCCTTGGCCAAAGAAGTTCAGTAACTGATGGATAAAACAAATATTTCTTTACTGTAGCATTTCTCAGTCTTTAAAATACTAACATTAATTGTGAATCTCTAAAAGAAAGGGAATTCCCTGGTGGTCCAGTGGTTAGGACTCCACACTTTCACTGCCCAGTGCTTGGGTTCAACCCCTGGTGGGGGGAACTAAGATCCCGCAAGCTGCGTGGCGAGGTAGGTAGGTAAGTAAATAAATAAATAAATACAAATAGAAAGATAGAGCAGTGCTGCCCAAACTTACCTAAACTCTGAATCCTTTAAAGGCGAGAGCACACATATTCTACAGAAATAATCTGATCTACAAAGGGTAGCAGGACTAGTTCCAGTCCTGGGAAATGGGGTGTGGCTCCAGTTGTAGGCTGGTTGGGGAGGACTGCGGAAATTGGTGAGTGGCATCGTGGTGGTGCCTCATGATTGTGGCCAGAGCTGGATGAAAGCAACAGAAACTGAACATCTGGCAGAAGTATCAGAGTTTTTTTGAAAACTGGAAGATTCAGCCGGACTTCTTCCTTTGCCTTTTACAAAAATAAAAATATGGCCCTTCATGGAAGAGCGTGTTATAAAACATATGTTAAATAAGTCAAAATATAAATCAAAGAATCTGGGAGAGTCTAAATCAAAATGTCCACGAAAATTATTATTGTTATCACTTTTTTGCATGGTAGGATTCGTTAATTCTTTTTTACTTATTTGTATTTTTTCATTTTATCTAATAAATGTCTTTTTTAATTAAAATAATTTTTAAAAATCACTTTACTGGGCTTCCCTGGTGGCGCAGTGGTTAAGAATCCACCTGCCAATGCAGGGGATACGGGTTCCAGCCCTGGTCTGGGAAGATCCCACATGCCGCGCGCGGAGCAACTAAGTCCATGCGCCACAACTACTAAGCCTGCACTCTAGAGCCCATGAGCCACAACTACTGAACCCGTGTGCCACAACTATCGAAGCCCGTGCACCTAAAGCCCATGCTCTGCAACAAGAAGCCACAGCAATAAGCCCGTGCACCACAACGAAGAGTAGCCACCACTAGCTGCATCTAGAGAAAAGCCCGCATGCAGCAATGAAGACCCAATGCAGCCAAAAATAAATAAAATAAATAAATTTTTAAAATCACTTTACTAATTTACAGCAATTAGGAAATTAAAATTGTGCAAATGTTTTTTTGTTTTTTTTGGGTTTTTTTTGAGGTACGCGGGCCTCTCACTGTTGTGGCCTCTCCTGTTGAGGTCCAGACATGGAGGCTCAGCGGCCATGGCTCACGGGCCCAGCTGCTCCGCGGCACGTGGGATCTTCCCGGATCGGGGCACGAACCCACGTCCCCTACATCGGCAGGCAGACTCTCAACCACTGCGCCACCAGGGAAGCCCTGTGCAAATGTTTTAAAGTTTAGGATTTGATTTGGCAGCCCTGGCAATATTATTTTAGTATTTGCTATTATTTCCCACTTAAGCTAACCCTGGTTAGCCTAATTCATTTGAATGAGTTCCTCTTTCAGAAGGAAACTTGTATTAGTTTCCTAGGACCATAGTAACAAAGTACCAGAAACTGGGTGGCTTAAAACAACAGAAATACAGTCTCTCACAGTTCTAGAGGCTGGAAAACCAAAACCAAGGTGTTGGCAGGGCCATGATCTTTCTGCAGGTTCTAGGCAAGAATCTTTCTTTCCTTGCCTCTTCCTAGCTTCTGGTGGCTCTGGCAATCGTCATCTTGTAGCTGCAGTAATCCAATCTGCCTCCATTGTCACATGGACTTTTACCCCATGTATCTATCTGTGTGCCCTCTCCTCTGATAAGGATATCAGTTATTGCATTTAGAACCCACCCTAATCCAATATGACCTCATCTAAACTAACTACACCTGCAAAGTTCCTATTTCCAATTAAGGTCACATCCTGAGGTTCCAGGTGGATGCGAATTTTGGGGGGACACTATATAACTCACTATAAGACTAAAAATAATTTAGTCCACAAACTCTTAAAAGTGTAAATTAGCACATTTTGGAGGGCCTATTTTAACTTATTAATATTGTAACTGTATAACCTCTGTGGTAAGCAATCTTAATTGTACCACTCTCCTACAGAACTGTGCTGACAAATTACCCAGGGATGTTCATAGTAACATTTTTTTTGTAACAGTGACAAATGGGAACAACCTAAATGCCCATCAATTAGGGACTGGTTAACTAAGTTATCGTACATCCATGCCATGTATACCCTGTAGCCTTTAAAAAGAATGAGGTAGATCTGAGTGACAGACATGGAAGACATCCAAGATGGATTAAGTGAAAATACAAGTCAGTGCACAGTGTTTAATATGTTTCCACTTATGTAATAAACTTCTACAAATTAAACAATCCTACATTTATTTTATGTTTTAACGGATGACTACCTTTCAAAAGCACTTCAATAAACACAAAAGGTACTTATTGTTCTCCTTCAAGTCTTCTGAATCCCACTTCATCCTTTTATTAGTCTGCTTGGGCTACCATAACAAAATACCACAGACTGGGTGGCTTTAACAACAGAAATTTAGTTTTTCACATTTCTGGAGACTGGGAGGTCCAAGATCAAGGTGCTGGCTGATTCAGCTCCTGGCGAGACCTCTCTTTCTGGCTGTAGACAGCCACCTTCTCATTGTGTCCTCACATGGCAGAGTGACACAGCAAGTTCTCTTGTGTCTCTTCTTATAAGGACACCAATCCCAGTATGAGAGCCCTACCTTCATGACCTCATCTAACCCTAATTACCCCCCAGAGGTCCCATCTCCAAATACATTGCAGGTTAGGGCTTCAACATATGAATTCTGCGAGGACAATCCTCCTTACAAAAAACTCAGGCTATAAAACAATGCTTTATAACGGAACCAATCGAGGCTTTTTAAAATTAGCACATAAGAAAAAATGCCACAAAGGACCTGGATTAGTCATTCAGATCCTTGGTGTAGAGACAGTTTAGCCCACCTCCAAGACAGCTGAAATTAATCACCAGCATGAATCCAGAGTAACCAAGTTTGAAGAAACATGTTAGGCTATCAGTGATATATCATTATGACTTATGCTATAGTTGTCATTCTTAGCTTTCAATGGGATCTGTGGGAATGGCAATCCTCCCAGCTTCCTAAGCAAGTGCTGGAGGGAAGTGCTATAATGGGAACCTGTGAACTGCAGGTAAAATGTGAATTGCACAACAGTCTTCCTGAAATTAAAAAAAGGTAATTACTAATGAAGAATGGTATTACTAACCAACATCTTTTCCCAGCACCATATTAGTTCATGACACTGCAGAGCCATGAACCAGAAATTGAAAAATTTGTAATCCGCATAGAAATAGTGCAGATACCCAAGAGCTAGCAAGGTAGGATCTTACTAAGATCTTACTAAGAGGTTTGAAAATGCAAACAGACAAAACAGAGGAAAAAGTTTCCTCTCGTTAAAACCCCATTACTGACATGGAATAAACTGCATCATGAATGGTGCAATAGTAAGGTGTTCCTTTTCAGAAGGCAATAATGATAGTAGAGTTAAATAACACAAATAAATGGAGATTGCAATAGAAGTCCATTTTATTTAAGCTGCCAAAAGGATTAGGAGCTTTTAGAGCACGCTGGGGGAACTGGTTGGACGGCTGAGGATAGCCCAATAGATTTATTATAGGGGCACTGTAAAATGGCAGAGACCAAAAACTTAAGACATAGCTGTAAAGCTTTTTTTCCTTTAAAGGGATCCATTCTCGCAAATCTGGTCGTGTGAAATAGAAATTTCTTTGTTCAAGTTTCAATCCAAATGCAACTGCTCTGAAGAGAATGGCATGAAGTATTAGAAAGAGTCAGCTTCTCAGACTCCTAAAGAGGTTGGGGGGTGGGGTGGCAGGGGCGGGGAAGATAGTTACAAAAACAAATACCAAAACTGCGCAGGTGGCACAAATTGTAAAAGTCAAACAAGGCAACTCATATGACCTGTGGAATCATGGTTTGCCTTCTCAGTTTCTTTAATTAAAATCATATTTGCTCAAAGCCACAAAGTAAAGGAAGTTTGACATTTAGTTTTACAATTTCAGTATTTCTATTATTTTCTAATTCAAGTTTATCCCAGTGGGAGGCATAAAAGGAGGCTCTTAAAAACTAATGATTGCTTAAATTACTTTGTGTAAATTCAAACCTTGTCATTTTAGAGCAACCAAACACTCCAGGTCAGTGGTTCTCAGTCCTTGCTGCAAAGGAGAATCACCTGGAGAGCCATTCAAAAATACTGATGACCTTGCTCCACCCTAAGCAAATGAATTAGAATCTCTGTGGGTGTGGCCAAGGCATCAGTATTTTTTAAGGGCTCCCAAGATGACTCTCCTTTGAATCCAGGACAGAACCATTCCACTTCTAGGTTTAGAATCATGTCATATTATAATTAATAACATTTATATTTCTCTAAATCCAAAAGTGGTACCCGCATAATGCAGAGAATTACTAAAAGTATGGGAAAGCACAATTTTAAAAAATGATGTGAAATCCCATTATTCCTTAATGTGTTTATGATTTGTCTTCTTTCTATGAATATACCATATATGAAAGAATAATATGCAAAATATGTATTCCAAAAAAATACATTTTAGAACTAGAAGGTACCCTAAGAAGTTATCTGGTACAAGTCCCTTATTTTATAGATGAAGAAATGTAGGCCAAGAGAGTTCCTACCTCTCTTAGAAGTTCATTTGGAGTCAGGATTAAACTATATGTTACCCTTTACTTTTCTTACAAAACACATTTTTGTGCAAAAACTTGGATCCTCAAAAGTTTAATTCCAAGAGAAATGCAAATCAAAACTATAATGAGATATCATCTCACACCAGTCAGAATGGCCATCATCAAAAAATCTAGAAACAATAAATGCTGGAGAGGGTGTGGAGAAAAGGGAACACTCTTGCACTGCTGGTGAGAATGTGAATTGGTTCAGCCACTATGGAGAACAGTATGGAGGTTCCTTAAAAAACTACAAATAGAACTAACATATGACCCAGCAATCCCACTACTGGGCATATACCCTGAGAAAACCATAATTCAAAAAGAGTCATGTACCAAAATGTTCATTGCAGCTCTATTTACAATAGCCTGGAGATGGAAACAACCTAAGTGCCCATCATCGGATGAATGGATAAAGATGTGGCACATATGTACAATGGAATATTACTGAGCCATAAAAAGAAACGAAATTGAGCTATTTGTAATGAGGTGGATGGACCTAGAGTCTGTCATACAGAGTGAAGTAAGTCAGAAAGAGAAAGACAAATACCGTATGCTAACGCATATATATGGAATTTAAGAAAAAAAAAATGTCATGAAGAACCTAGGGGTAAGACAGGAATAAAGACACAGACCTACTGGAGAACGGACTTGAGGATATGGGGAGGGGGAAGGGTGAGCTGTGACAAAGTGAGAGAGAGGCATGGTCATATATACACTACCAAACGTAAGGTAGATAGCTAGTGGGAAGCAGCCGCAAAGCACAGGGAGATCAGCTCGGTGCTTTGTGACCACCTAGAGGGGTGGGATAGGGAGGGTGGGAGGGAGACGCAAGAGGGAAGAGATATGGGAACATATGTATATGTATAACTGATTCACTTTGTTATAAAGCAGAAACTAACACACCATTGTAAAGCAATTATACCCCAATAAAGATGTTAAAAAAACACATTTTTATAGATTTTTAAACCTTAAAAAAAGTTTAATTCCAATCTGAAACTCCATTTCCATAAAGGATCTATTATTTCTAATGATATTCTAACAAACTTTAAAAAATATCAGTCAGATCTTTAAAGAGTGCCTTCTTCTTTCTCTTTAATTCTAGCACATATATAGCAAGTTGCCCTCTGTGTTCTATGGAACATTGATTCCATTGGACATTAACAGATGTGATAGAAAAAAAAAAAGAGGCTTGTTATTCAGGCAGATTGGGAAACAAAATGAAAGGAGATTATTTACTGAATTATTTCTTGTGGTTTTAATGTTATACCGGTAGCACCGAGAATCTCTGGGATGTATGTTTAGAATACAATATCTCAAGCTTATCTGACCTTGGAACCTTTCCTCAGTTCAGTCTCAACATCTTCACCTTCTCTGGAACACGTTTTTAGCAAGTAACACTATGAGGATTCCTAGAACAAAGGAATAAAAGACCTGGAGTACCCTTGCGACCAAAGAAACTTTGTTATAGCTTAAAAAATTTTACAGCAAGTAGGAGAGTACTTTACAAGGGAAGGAATATATGATTTGAATGACAGTGACAGCAACATTGGTTATAAAAGGGAAAAAAACAGTAAACAACTTAAAAACCCAATGATAGGTTTAATTATGATATAGGTATACAGTTGAATACAAAACCCGATCACCACGAATAATGTTGGAGATTAATGACATTAAAAAACACGTCATGCACTTGTGGCGAGCACTCTATTCAACCTCAGAACAAGCCTCGAAAGCAGGTACATATGGAAAGGTCTGAAACACAAAGAATCTAACTTGCCCAAAATCACGCAGTTAAGTAACGAAGCCAGAATTCAAACGGAGACCGTCTGAATCTTGAGCCCAAGAGCCTTAACATGCCCACACTGCCTCCTAGGTTTGCTGCGGAGTAGGGGCAGAACTATCTACGTCGCAGGGTTCCTGTGAGAATTAAATGAAATAATAGACATAAAGTTCCTGGTACACGGTGGACATTCAACACCCAGAAGCTACTAAATACTCGCTCAAGGTCACACAATCCGTGGTGAAGCCAGGATTTAAATAGATTATTTGAATCTTGTGCTCCCGGGAACGGGTAAGAGCTCCAGACGCTTTTCAGGGCTTCAACCCCTAATGGAGAGTCAGTATGGACTTCCCTTTGTCCCATAAAACGCACCTCAGAGGTGAGGGAACACCCTGCAGGCCTTCTTCAGAAAGGAGGGAAGGCGCGGAAAACGCTTTAGGTACCTTTACATTCTTTCTTTTCCCTCCCACCTTCTGTACCTCCGACCACACCCTTCGGTCAGCCGCCTGACAATTTCCGGGACGGAAGTGACGCCTATAGTTACGCGCCGGATGTGGACTTGCAGAGTGAGCCCCAGAAGTCGCGGACGCTGTTGGGCTTGAGGCCTGGCTGAAGTTTGGTCGGGAGCTCTGCAGCTTTGGGAGGCGGCCGTTGCCATGACGGCCCAGGGGAGCCTGGTGGCCAACCGAGGCCGGCGCTTCAAGTGGGCGATTGAGCTGAGCGGACCTGGAGGAGGCAGCAGGTGAGGTGCCTGGGCAAAGTTCGACATCAGAGCTCCCACCCCAGCACTACCCCAGAGGAATAGGACCTGAACCCTCAGGCCCAACTCCGTGAAAAGGATGGGTGGCCCAGAAACGACTCCTGGGGAGCTAGCGGCTTCTCTGCCATAGAGGTTTCTATGACCAAAGGATGCTTATTTCATTCCTCCCTACAGGCAAGGGTCTGACGAACCCACGAGAGGGCTGGTCTAATCTGGGTAGATGCATCTGAGGATCTTTATTCCTGTGATTCGAACGGGAAATGTGGAATATGAAGTGTGGAAGGCTGCAACCTTAGTTTCTTGGTTTTGGTCTCTAGGAGCCGAAGTGACCGGGGCGGTGGCCAGGGAGACTCGCTGTACCCAGTTGGTTACTTGGACAAGCAAGTGCCTGATACCAGCGTGCAAGAGACAGACCGGATCCTAGTGGAGAAGGTACAGAGGTATAGATGTCACTATAGTCCTTGGGCCAGTCCTGACCTACACACCCACCCTCTCCCACGCAGCACATGAATGTCTTACTGTAGATGGCCCTTATCCCGAATATTTGATAGCTAAACCGCTTGAGATTACTGTTACATTAGTTGACATATCAGATCCAAAAGTGCTCAATAATTGTAAAAATAAAAGACGTTTGAACATAAGGTATAAGGAAGTAGGTTGAAAATTAGCTACTGGTAGCAATGCGTTCCAGTTCAAGTCATCTTTTTCTACTGGAGTTCCCTTATACCACACAACCAACCTGTCAGAACAGTCCGTTGCTTTTACCTTCAAAATAGATTCAAAATCTTAATTCTTATTGCTGTAATCTATCATCCTGGTCTAAGCCACTTCATCTTCTACCATTTTTCCCTTTGTTCACTCCTATAGTCAGAACGGCCTCCTTGCTGCTCCTTAAATATGCCAGGCAAGCTTCTATTTCAGGCTTTTTGTACTTGTTCTTTCCTTTTCCCCCAGATACCTTTATGATTTGCTGTCTCATCTCCTTTCAGTCTCTTACATGTTACCTTCTTAGTGAAGTCTACCCTCATGGCACTCCCTATCTGTTCTTACTTTATATTTCTCCATTTCATTCATATATATTTCTCCATATCATTCATATATAGTTTACTTATTTTATTATCTCTCTTTTCACTCTTGTAAGCTCCATGAGAGCAAGATTTTGTCTCCCAAGTCCCTTGAACAGTGCCTGGCACTTTCCTCTCAGCCTTAATATTGTTCAATATTAAATGAACTTTGATTCATGAAATGCAGTGATTTTCACAACATGAAAATGACAGAGCTGTTGTCAGTGATTTTCTTGATAAGTGTCCTGTCATTTTTCATCTTGGTACATCAAAGCATAATATGAATAATAAATACATGATAGTAAGGTATTACTAAAATGGCGTGATTTTAAAGGCAGATTATTATAAAATATGTATTTTAGAGCAATTCTGTTGTATGGATGATTTGATATTTAAACTCTCAGATAGGGACTTCCCTGGTGGTCCAGTGGTAAAGACTCCATGCTTCCAAAGCAGGGGGCACAGGTTTGATCCCTGGTCAGGGAACTAAGATCCCACATGCTGCTCCGCAGGGCCAGAAAATTTAAAAAAAACAAGAATTCTATAAATAAACTCTCATATAAATGATCTATGTAAATGACAGATAAGGAAACTGTTTACACATGGCCATTTATTCCTTTATGTGAATAAACCCAAATGGACAGGGGTATATTATTCTGTTTATATACATAGATTTACTTTAAATATTTTGTTTAGGATTTTTTTTTTTTGGCTGTGTTGGGTCTTGGTTGCTGTGCACGGGCTTTCTCTAGTTGCAGCGGGGGGGGGGCTACTCTTCATTATGGCACGCAGGCATCTCATCATGGTGGCTTCTCTCATTGTGGAGCACAGGCTCTAGGCATGCGGGCTTCAGTAGTTGTGGCTCACGGGCTCTAGAGCACAGGCTCAGTAGTTGTGGCGCATGGCTTAGTTGTTCTGTGGCATGTGGGATCTTCCCGGACCAGGGCTCGAACCCGTGTCCTCTGCATTGGCAGGCGGATTCTTAACCACTGTGCCACCAGGGAAGCCCCTAGGATTTTTGCATTTAGGTTCATGAGTGATACTGGTCTGTAAACTTTTCTCATAATGTCATTGGCAGGTTTTGGTATTTATGAGGTCCCATATTACAGTAATGAATTCATTTTTTCTTCTCTGAGTTTGTATAAGATTGGCTTTATTTTTTCCTTAAATGTTAAGAATTTGCCAAGGGATACCATTTGGGCTTAATTATAGAGTTTCTTAAAGTTATAAGACTATTTAAATTTCCAACTTCTTATGCCATTTAGGTAAGTTGTTATATTTTCTAGGAATTTAGCCATTTCCCCCAAATTCATAATATTGATCACTTTAATATATGGAAGACCTATAGAGATGTCCCTTTTTTCATTCTTGCTGTTGAATATTTTGCTTTTTATTCATCGGGCTCACTAGTATTTTCTTAATCTTTTCGAAAAAACCTTTGGCTTTGTTGATTTTAAGAAAATTTCATTAATTTCTGCTCTCATTTTGATTTCCTTCCTTTCCATTTCCTTGGGTTTAATTTATTCTTTTTCTTACTTCTTGAAATAGATGCTTACTTTTATTTAGTCTTCTAATATGTATTTAAGGGTGTAAATTTCTCAAAGCTCTGTGTCCCAGTTTTAATATATGGTATTTGTTATCAGTTAACAATATTTGTTTTCCACTGAAATTTCTTCTTTGATTAGTGGATCATTTAGAGCACATTTTTTCACTCTAACACATAGGGGATTTTCTAGCTATCCTTTTGTTATTGATTCCTAGCTTAATTGCATTATAATCAAAGAATATGCTTTGTATGATTGGAGTTCTTTGAGAGTTATTGACACTTTCTCCACGGCTCAGTAAGTTGTCAGTTTTTGTAAATGTCCTATGTGTGTTTGAAAAGACTGTGATTTCTGCACCTGTTGGGTGCAGTGTTCTATTTGTCAATTGGGTTAATAATATCATTCAGATCTTTTATATCTGGATTTGTCTGTTTGTTCTATTAGTTATTGAGGTATGCTAATCTACCACTATGTGGATTTATCTAGTTCTTCAGTTGTAGATGGGCCAGTGATAGATGCAGAAGTATAAGAACAAAAATAGGGAAGTCTTCTCTTTACCACAAGTCTTGGGGAAAAATGGTATTTGGGAAACCCATGGGGAAAAACAGAAATGGTGAAGATGCCTTATCTTTAGAAGAGCAAGCTTCCTGTGGCAAAGTGGGAGAAGGGCAGAGGTGGTGGAATTGAGGAGTCAGCTCACTCAGAAGCACGAAGTCGGGAATTGTGTTCATTTGACTTTAACGCCAGTGATGTAACGTAGGACTGAGGATAGTGATCAGAGGTTAAAACTGTGTTTGTTTTAGCGCTGCTGGGACATTGCCTTGGGTCCCCTGAAACAGATTCCCATGAACCTCTTCATCATGTACATGGCAGGCAATACTATCTCCATCTTCCCTACTATGATGGTGTGTATGATGGCTTGGCGACCCATTCAAGCACTTATGGCCATTTCAGCCAGTAAGTATTCTTGAAATAATAATCCTCCTTAAGCTTTAAGAATCAAAGGCAAATTCTTCAGCAGAACCCATT
Source organism: Tursiops truncatus (assembly GCF_011762595.2). Taxonomy (NCBI): domain Eukaryota; kingdom Metazoa; phylum Chordata; class Mammalia; order Artiodactyla; family Delphinidae; genus Tursiops; species Tursiops truncatus. Next base: position 76,291,012 of record NC_047035.1, on the reverse strand, counting down.
ACGGGAAGTCTTTGGCACAGCTAGCTCTTGGCTAGTTGCAGTAGGAGTGTGTGCAGAGTGGTGATGGCAGTGGTGGTGGCATGGAGGAGGAAATGGTGCTTGTGGGTTTTTGTTCACCTTTAATGGTTCTATTTGTACTCTTACTATGGGACTGGACTGTCTGTGTTATATATATTAAAATATGGCCTGATTCGTATTGAAAAAAAAAAGTTTTTTTTGGTTTTTGACACTTTCTGTTACCCCAACAGCTTTCAAGATGCTAGAAAGTTCAAGCCAGAAGTTTCTTCAGGGTTTGGTGTATCTCATTGGGAACCTTATGGGTTTGGCATTGGCTGTTTATAAGTGCCAGTCAATGGGACTCTTGCCTACACATGCATCAGATTGGTTAGCCTTCATTGAGCCCCCTGAGGTAAGGCAAAAGGAAAGTTAAATTTGGGGCAGATGTAATGTACAGTAAATAGTTGATCCATTTGATGGTGGGGGATCACAGTTGCTCTTAGAGCTCATTTCTTAAGAAATAAGATCCATTAGGAGTTTGGAAATTGTTATATTTTAAAGATAAAGCAAAGTAGAGCTTATGATTAAAGTATTAAGTACTTGATTCAGGAAGTTATTTCAGTTATTTCTCATTCACCATTAACTTATTCATTTTTTCTTTTTTCAGAGGATGGAGTTCAGTGGAGGAGGACTGCTTTTGTGAACCTGAGAAAGAAGCACGTGGTGCCTATGTATCTGGAGCTCGTTTACAGCCGCTTTCATGCCCAGTGGCTCCTCCTCAGCATACCAACCTTTAACATTATCACTCACTGAAAAGGACCAAAAGGTCTCTTTTCTCCATGGTGAAGAGACAAATCCTAGAAAGACAATGTACATATCACTACAAACACAAAAAAACTATACCACAACTCTTGACTGAAAATAAGGTAGAAAACTTTATTTATGTTTCCAGTAGAGAGCAAAACAACAAATGAAACCATAACTCTGTAAACAAAAGAGTGGTTGCTGATAAATCAAGAGCTACAGCAGCATCTCCTTTTAATAAATTAAATGGTTGAGAACAGTGCTTTAAAAAAAAGTTGCACAAGTATCCCTTAAATCTATGCTCCTTGATATATTTCACTTCTATTTAACACAAGCTGGGACATAAAAATTCTGTTGGAGATACTAGAGAAATGTGAGAAACTAATGCTGAATTCAGATTATACATGATGAAAAGAAAAATAAACCAGACCAAAACACATAAAATGCTTACAGTGTAGTTGCTACTTTAGTATCCACAAAAATGGATTTTTAGCATGTTTAGGGAGAATGAGGATTCGCGGGATCTCAGGGGCCACAGGAATCTGAGGCAACGGAAGATACAAAGTAGTGGTCTTTGCCCTGCCAAAAGGAACTTGGCACCTGTCAGACAGATGCTGCAACTCAAACTAAAGCTTTTAAGATAGCTATAAAAGGCAGAGGGCCAGCAGTTGGAAAATGAATATTGTCATAACCTGCCCTGGTAAAGTCATAGCTAAGACTTAAAAGCTGGATCTCTTCAAAAGGCAGGAGGAGGTCTTTCCTTTCTCTTCCTGCATGAAACACAAAGCCCCTTCCCCTAAGGTGCATTCTCTCATCAAGTTTTCGGTATTGCTTTATTTGCAGTGATTAAAAGAGACAAGACAGTTTGCAGACAACATAAGCAACACATAGACATGAAATGCTCTAGACAGAGATGAGTTTAAATCTGGCCTAACAGCCACTTCCCCATGTAACAGTGATTGTGTTTTAGGGCCTAAAGTAGGGGCTATATTAGTAGCCACTAATTCCATTATCCCTTTAAAGGATTCTTACAGAGCTCCAGCCACAAAAAGCTCTTCTAAAACTAACCTTACTTTCTGTCCATTTGGCCAGAGGTTTTGTGTAAATGTAAAGGAGTTCCTGGGCAAGCTGACCTTTAGAGCATGGGTCTTTAATAGCTTGGGTCCTAGGGTACCTGTTCCACTACTGCTGGACTCAACTTAGCAATGGAGTGTTGCAATGAAAGTTGTAAACAATGCTTCTACCCTCTGCAGGAAGCAGCAGAAAAAAAAGACTTAAAATATCTTGTCTGCTTTGCTACCTGACTGGGCTGGGACACTGACAGAAGAGCAAAGGGAATAAACCAAAATGACTCAGTTTCTTAAGCCATATTGAAGGGTTTTTCTCCTCTGTCCATAAGGGTCAGATGAATAGTCTGCAGACTATGGAGCAAGTCAGCTTGCTCCATATCCTACTGGTAATGAAAGAGTGGTACTATTTATCATTAATAAAATGAAATTCAAAAGCAGACATGAATACAGGCAAGATAGTTTCTTGGAATACCCTATCTATCCTGTACAATAAATGAAGATTTCACATATATGAAATTACCACTCAGTCACACAGGGCAGTTTCCCTATGCTCGAAAAGCAGGTGTTTTGTGATCATTAAGTTAGCAAATAAAAAGCTAAGCTTGCAGAAGCATTTCCTTGACACATTTAGAGCTTTCTGAAAACAAAACTGAAATAGAAGACTGTTACCTTGGATAATCTCTTAGTTCAGATCCAAGTTTCTGCAGTCAAAATGAATAAAATTGAAAAAAAAATGCTCATACTTAGTGCTGAGCTGCATGCCCTCAAGTCTTCATTATGGCTGGCTTTGGGAATGAGTCCACAGGTTTCCTAATGAAATAAGTTTCTTGAAACAGGCCAATGCCAATTGCATGCCACTTCAGTGAAGTAGGTAAGAAGAGTAGCAGCAGCTCAGTAACTTTGGCACTATGGAAGGAATATGGCTATAAACTTCGAATTACACTGCTGGATTCTCCCTTTGAAGAATAATCCAAAGGTTTTAGCAAAGGATTTTAGCCAGTCTTCCTAGTGTGTTTGTTCTTATGATTTTTGATCTGTGCCTATAACCCAGAGGGCATAAAAGGGAGAAGGAAAGGAGAACCTATTGGTTAGTATGCATCATCATCTGCATTTCTTAGATAACAGCTTATATATTTTGCCCATGTCTCATAGGTAACCACAGACTGCATTTATGTAAATCTTGATAGCTACCTTTTGGAGTTCGCTTAGTTTGTCCATTTGCAAAGAACCTGAAAGAAATAATTTTTACTCAACCTTTTAAAAAACAGTTTCCGTGGTAACAGTGCCTGTATTACAATCCTAACCACAGGATGGGTTTGAGAAACAGCTGAAATATACAACACAGTATGTGTACTTAAACATATTTTGGGGGAATTTTATTTTGGAGGAAGTAGGGGCTGCAGTTTCATGTTTCCGTTTTTATATATTAGTACCCTAACATAAAATTAGAGTCCTGGAGAGCAGTGGATACATTGACGAAAATTGTCATCTTGGCTTGCCACGGATGTCTCCACAAAGATGTTAGCTCCCTGTGTACTTGGCCATGAATTCTTTAGTATGATGAGGCTGTGTCTCTCTGGCTGTTACCCCCATGGTGTCATCATTGAATCATGACTTCTGAGACTCATCTTTAATGTTAGACGTGTACTTTTGTCTTCAGTTGAATTTCTAGCATCCCTTTTGCCAATTCATTTTATTGGTTTAGCTTGTTAATTCTAACTTGCCTTTATCTGGTACAGGCATGGCTTGTAGGACTTGAGCATTGTTCTGAGGTTGAGGGAATATCTGCTTCTTCTTTAAGGACAGCAGGTCATATGGTAGCAAAGAGCAGATCTGTTTGTACTTTTCTGCACAAGTACTTGAGGCTCAGCTCATTAAGAGTTCAGCGTGATGTACACAGAACACAGGTCTCTAGTTGATGGGAGTGGTAGTAAAGAGCTGGCACTTCCATGGAGGTTGGAAGCCTTTTTGGAAAGGTGAGGCCCAGCAGAATCATTCAAGGGTAGATTATGAATAAATGGTGATCACTTCACTGCCACCACCTCGGACAAGAAGGACTCGCTCTAGTCCTTCAGTGAGCACTTCTAGGAACTCCATGTCTTCAGAATTTGTCAAGGAGACAAATAGGCAGAAGAGCACAATTTAAAACCTGGCATCATGATAATCTGAGTTTATCTGACTACAAAGCTGCAAAATCAACATGCTTGTTTTAATTATTATATATTCAGAACTGGAGAAGTCTGAACTCTGGATTCAATCGAACTCTGAAGTAATCTGGGGATCTAGCCTCTTTGCATAAATAATACAAGACTCTCTCCCATTTGTTAGATTTTTTTTCTAAATGTTATTTTAAAATGGGGGAAACCCAGAAGTAATGTGTTACTACTATACAGCAAATAAGGCAGAAAGAAGAAAAAGCCACAACAGGGCAGCCTGTAAGATTCCAGGAGAGAATCCCAGTAATTTCCAAGTGAACCTGCTCAAGTTAGATTTTTTCTGCCAGTTTCTTTTTCTTTTTTTCTTCAAATATAGTTGATTTACGCGTTCTTTTAACCTCTTTTCCTTAATGGTACTGGTGGGAATGGACCAGTCTGTGCCATTGCAGTGCTGAAGGGGTCCCATAAAAACAATCCTGGAATTAGGGTATGAAGAAGAACCTTATCTTTCCCCCTCAGAGGGAACTTCCACTTCAACTGCCTCTCCCCTAACTCCATGCAAAAGAGAGAGGCTTTGCAAACTGGGAAGAGCCTGGAAAGGAGAAGGGCTGTGGGTGTTCCATCTCTAGGACTGTCAGTAAGGGTTCTATACACTGAATGTTGAAAGTCATGTTGCAAATATGCCACCTAAAAAGTCTCTTTAGGGTTCAGAGAGAACATCTTATACCCAACTCCCCTGAAGGAGAGTAGTATTACTAAGTAAGGATCCTTGCCTGAGACTTTTAACAGTCTTCCCTCCTCAAGACAGGAAGTCATAGACAATGACTTTTACAGTTACTTAGTGTCCCATCTAAAACACAGGCTAAGGGCTTCCCTGGTGGTGCAGTGCTTGAGAGTCCGCCTGCTGATGCAGGGGACACGGGTTCGTGCTCCGGTCTGGGAGGATCCCACATGCCGCGGAGCAGCTGGGACCGTGAGCCATGGCCGCTGAGCCTGCACGTCTGGAGCCTGTGCCCCACAACGGGAGAGGCCACAACAGTGAGAGGCCGGCGTACAGCCAAAAAAAAATAAAATAGAAATAAAATAAATAAATAAATAAATAATTTTAAAAAACAAAACAAAACACAGGCTAAGATTTTCCCTACTGGAAGTTTTGCTCTCAGAAAGGATACAGTTTTCATCACCCTCAGGGTTTCGGGGTGGCCCTGGCATATTCAACAAAACCAGCTTTGCTTCATGGGACTTGTTAACTATAACCTCATTGAGCTTCACTGCTGTATGCATCCGCCTCACATTGGACTGGTCCCTGGAAGGGGAGCGTGGTGGGGAAGAAACAGGTGGGTTAAGGCAAAGAGAAAACTAGGCATATCGTCAACTTTAAAAAACTTGAGATTTTAGAGATTTTTTGCTTTAACTATGATTGATGTAATGAACAAATGATTGATTGCCTTATAATATTGATATCATAGCTTTCACATTCTACATTTGCTTGTTTTATACCAGGAACACAGTATGGACAGGAAGAAAGATGGTTAGCTTGTGTACAGTATTAACTGGTAGCTGATAGGCATAGGCAAACAATAGAAAGATGGCTGGATTTGGGGTGAAATGAAGACTAGATTCTGTCCTGTGTATTCAGGCAGTGCCACATCTGTGGCACTAACTAGGATACTATGTTAAGTGATAAGCTTGTGAGTAGGAAAACTTACGGACGCATGTTAAGTAGGTCCTGGAATCCTTCCATTGACTTGGCCTTTTGCCCCCGGGATGCCATGTACTTGTCTTTCGTCCAGGTCATGTGCACCTTCTCCTGATAGGTCTCTGTCTCTTCATCCTCATCAGAGCCAATGCTGGTCAATCGTAGCATTGAATTCCGATCCTTTACCAGCTGTGCCTGAGGAAGGCCCAACATAGCTATGACTCTATACCCAATTTTCTCTCATGCTTCATCTTTAATTATTTTGAAATGTGGTTATAGTGGAATAACCAATAAAGCAATTAGGAAAGAATCTGTCATGCTGAGAACAATACTATCATCCCTTTCAGTGATAGACTTCACAGGGCCAGGATTAGGTCAGTGCAGCAAAATCTCACCTCTCTGTCACGCTCTGTTTTGGATAGTCGCATGTGCCGGAGCATCTGGGACCTTTGCTCCATCATCAGGGTGCGCTCGTAAGTATAAGCTGATATGTCACTGTCATGCTGCCGTAGATATCACACGGAGTAGGCAATAAGCACAAAAGAGAAAGAACCATATATTTTCATTTCCACTTACTAAATTACACCAGAGAAAGTATCACAATATCAACCTAGGTTTTAGTTTTTGTCCAGTCATTGAGCTACGTAAATATTAATAATATTGTGGATTGTAGATCAAATCCAGAGCCCTGAGTCTTTTCCACAATCTAACCATGACATACGTGTTTCCTTGAAACACAAAACAAAAACCCCAGTCTTATTTTTTTTTAATACTTACAAGTTATTTTTTTAAAAAAGCTATGTGTGATTTTAGCATGAATATATGAACTGAAACTTAATAAAACTGTATTAAGCAGATAAGAATCTAGCAGAAATAGAAGGGCTATGGAACAAACAGGAAAGCAAAAATTAAAAACTACCACTAAATACACATCACATATGCATTGTACTTATCTAGATCAACATATGAGAGTTTTGTTGGAACTAAGGAATTAATCCACATTTGCAGCTGAAGAAATTCCCAAACCAGAAGAGGTTCTAGAATGACAGGGTAGTCTCTCTTATCTCGAACTCAGCTTTCTCACCATCTCCACCACTTCCACCTCTGCCTCAATGCGAAGGTGATACAGGAAGGTGGCCAGGTCCTTCTTCATCTGAATACTGTTGTCTTCTAGTTGGGCTACTGTGAAGATCCGTATGCTGCATTTTCGCCACACCTGAGAAAGTACCACATATACATGGAAAATTAAATGCAAGAAGGCAAAAAAGAGTTATTTCTTAAAATAAATGGCACTTTTGCCTAGAACAATCTTGTACAGTTTCAGGGTATATGTTCCTAGATTCTTACTTGCCATATTATTATTTATTTACTTATTTATTTATTTTACTTACTTGCTATATTATTGTTAGGGCAAAAGCTTGACCAAGGAACACATAAAATATAGTTTAAAGGAGTTTTTACTTCATGACAAGAAAAAAACTGGCAAAACAGAAAAGATGGCACATGATACATTAAGAGGGTGCTTTACTCAGGTAGCATACTGATGACACTGTGCAGACTATAATATTTACTATTTTAAATTTCAGTCTTACCAAAGGATGAACATAAATATGTATAAGATACACACACACCCTCTTAGGTTTCCAGTATTTTCATCTTTTTCCATTTTTTTTTTTGCGGTACGTGGGCCTCTCACTGTTGTGGCCTCTCCCGTTGCGGAGTACAGGCTCCGGACGCGCAGGCTCAGCGGCCATGGCTCACGGGCCCAGCCGCTCCGCGGCATGTGGGATCTTCCCAGACCGGGGCACGAACCCATGTCCCCTGCATCGGCAGGTGGACTCTCAACCACTGCACCACCAGGGAAGCCCCAGTCTTTTTTTTTTTTTTTTAATTCACTTATTAATGGTTTTTTCCAAGGGCTCATATGGAGTTCTATTAATTTGCTGAATTTCCCTTGGAAATAGGTATCAACTACAAAGAAAACTATTTCTTATAACGTTGAATCTGGAATCACGGAAAGCCAAGAATAATCCCCAAGTTTTCTAAGCCCCAACACTATAGAATGAAAGGAGGACTGTCTGTCTAGTGAACCAGGACAGAAGTTAAGAGAGAAAGACTTTTTTAAAAAGGTGTCAAAATACCTTGTGCTGTTTCAGTAGGAACGGTAAGAGCATGAGCATCCCCCCATCATGCACGATCCACCACACATCAATGTTGCCCTCAGAAAACTGCTCCACATTGCTGGGAAAGAAGGAGATGTTTTTAGCCACCAGCAGGGCCAGATGGGCAGCAGTTGTCACTCGAACTGTGCCTAGGGAGAAAACAGAGAGAATCAGGATAAGCAGAGATGAATCCTTAGGCTTACCTTGCTTCCTACCATGTCAGCAAAGAAAGGATAATGGCCATTGACAGTTCTTTGAGCAAGGTGTCCTATTTACACAGTAGGCTGTACCAAATCAAGTAACGAAAATCATTAAGAAAAATTTGAATAGCTAACAGAATTAGACTGAGAACTATGATTTACATTACTAGGTGTATTCTGATTACTACATTTCTAAGTGGGGGATACATGAATTGGGGAGATTTTGATGCTGAAGAACAATTCTTCCAGTTCCTGTGAGAATGTCAATGTGGGAGATCACACATGGAAATATGGCAATTTCAGAGATAGTTCCTAATGTAAGACTTGGCAAGATAAACAACTGATGAACATTAATGTAAGGCTGGAGGGGGTGAAGAGAATCAGGTTATTACTAGTAGTAGTTATTTAGGTGCCCTTATGAGACTATGCTTCAGCAAGGACATCGTCTCTACTTTAGGAGGCTGGGGGGTGGGGTTAGGGTATATCCTCTATTTGAGCCCTCAGGATAGTATGAGAAATGTTTTGTACCAATAAAAGTCTTCCAAGCTCGAGCATCTTCACTCTGGCGCCAGCCATTTGGCCACCCCATCACCACTGTGTTGTGCTTCATGCCCCCAAGGCCACATGACTGGATGAGGTGGGAAATGCCCTCTCTCAGCTTGGCGGCCACCACCAGCTGGGAGAATCCTTTCACCTTCTCTGCCTCCATTAGATGCTTTATGGTCTGAAAGAGAGACAGAATCTCAACACTGAATTACTTCATCCTGGGTCTTTTAACTTCTTACTCCTTCTCTGTATTATATTCCCCTCCCCCTTCCAAACTCTGCATAAGATCTACAGAACAATTCAAAAAGTTTAATTTATCCCAATGAAATTTTATTATCCTTTGCCTTCTTCACTTGCTAAGTGCTTACTACATATGTAGGTAGTTGTCTACATGTACTGATAGTTCCTTTACCTTTTCCTCTCTTCTGCTTTTCTTTCTAACATACCAAACAAATTGAGAATAGGGATTGTCACAAAGTGAATATTCAATATTCCTTCTTAATTGCCCAGGGTGAGTGTGAACATAATCTCCTTCCTTCCTTAGTCCCAGTCTGGCCCTGACTCATATTACTAGAAATTCAATATGACGATTCAGTTTCAATTTAGAATTATCTCAGGTATGTTTTCTATTTTTGTTTTTGCTACTTCCACATCCCTTTTGATATTTTAATGGTGATTACTTGCGAAACTTGTATTTGTTTTACTATTCTTTTATTTATTCAAGCCAGTCTGGAGATAATATTTCATTTAGTCTTACTTCACTCTCTTGGTAGAAAGGTAGAGAGAATAATGGTGTGGAAAATGGATATGATTTTCCCAAAGGCACAGATTAAGTCAGCGGTGTAGCTAGGATAATCAGGGTCTCTTGATTTCCAATACTGTGCTTTTTATTTATTTTTGTGATCACTCTGGACTAATGTTTCTTCAGCATTTCTAGTTCTAGGGTTTCAAAGCATTCCAAAATGAAATCCAGTAAAATTTTTGAAATGTAACTGAAATTTCTCCAGGGTGATTTCTATCATTTATAATAGAGTGAAATCTACTTTCTTCTTCAGGAAGAACTTTAATCTCCCATAAGCTAATCAGAAGTAGCAAAGGAATCTTGGTCATAGCACCATGTAGATTAGCAAAGAGGAAGAAAACGTGCTCATCGCTCCTTGTTGTCACAAGATTGAGAGGAACCATCACCATAGTTCAAGGGATGATTTATTTACATGACTTCTCTCAGGGCTGAGTCAATGTCTGGAGTCTATTTGGAAATAGTGCTTAGCCTTGATAATCTTATAGTTTAGAAATGCTTTTTAAATGGGAAGAATAAATTATCTTCTGGTTCATCGTAGTATTTGGGAGAATATGACCATTCAAGTCAGCACTATGAAGGACACCTCCTAGATCACTCAGGAAAGGGATTAATTTAGAAATCCGAGGTCTTATGACTCAACAGCACAAAACCATAAGCTAAATTCCACGAGGTCAATAAACCTTGACTCTTACCTGCTCAGCGGCTAAAGCTTCACCGTAGTTCTCCAGGAAGTTCCCCACGATGACAGAGCCCACAATAGTGAGACCCTTTCCTGCCTTAAGTTGTGAAGCAAAGGTGAGGAGGCGAGGATGCTTGACATGTAGGTCTTCATCTAGTTTCAGCAGTACAAGCAACTGAGGCCTGTAAAGAGGTTGGCGGGGAAGGGGGTGGGATGAGAAAACACTCTGGGTCTGGGGACAGAATGACAAGTCTACCCTTTAATTCAGGAGATCTGTATAAAACACGTACTTTGACAGAAGGAAGAGATTAGAGAAAATGATAGGGTGCGGCTGCATAGTTATTCTGAATTTTCCCAGTATTACCTCAAATTGATCAGTCTTGAAGGAAGAATGAAAATGGTAGAAGTCTAGATCATATAGCACATGATTAAAAGGGAACAGAGGATCAAGAATTTAGAATCAGTCAAAGCATGTCCATTTCATGAATTCCTTGAGCCCCATAATTTCCTTATCCTGTAATCAATGAAGCACACCTTTCTGTGTGGTAACTCTGTGCCAAACACCACTAAGCTCTGTTGGTTTTTTTACCTCCAGTTTTTAGTGTGTGGAGGTCCTTCTTCCAGCCGAAGCAAAGCAAACCGGGCTGCACTGAGGGACAGCCCGCGGATACCATCACCCCATTCTTTCTCAGCTCTGGGGGAGAGAGGAGAAAAGAGCAGAGACAGATTTAAACCATAAGTACAATCTCAAAAAACAGTTTACTTTTTCTTTATCTAAAAGTAACATACACACAAGGTAGAATATTAAAGCTCATATTAATTATTTATATGATGATCTCTATTAACATAATGAACCCACAGTAAGCAGATCAACACTACCCTTCACCAACACACTGCACTACACAGCCGTTCAGAATAAAGGCTGGAAGGGTCACTTAACTTGTCCTGCGATGTAACTATTCAAAAGCAATAATGTAAAATAGCAATTTGGATTAGGAAATTACTACAGATCCCAAGTTTAAATTATTTCAAAAATAATTGCAGAGAAAGCAAAACTCAATGTAATCTTCTAGATCAGAGTGTTATTTATTCCTAATTTTGGAACGTTGTTAGTGAAGTCTTAGTTGTTACAAAGTAATTCAGGACTAATTTATTTTCCATTTCAGACACAATTCCTTGCCTGAAGAGATAAGCAAGAATATTTATATTTGTGTTATACTTTGTTTTTTAATTTTAATTTTGTACTGGAGTATAGTTGATAACAATGTTGGGTTAGTTTCAGGTGTACAGCAAAGTGATTCAGTTATACATATATGAGTATTGAGCAGAGTTCCCTGTGCTATACAGTAGGTCCTTGTTGGTTATTTTATTTTATTTTTATTTCTATTGGAGTATAGTTGATTTACAATGTTGTATTAGTTTCTGCTGTACGGCAAAGTATACTTTAGTACTATCATTACTATTTCAGTACATCCTTTTAGTTATCTTTTCCCTGATCCATTCATACTTTCTCAACAGGTTCCCTTTATGATCAATGGCTTATGTCTGCAAGGTGACTAAGAGAATTAGGGGTACAAAATTTGGGTACAGATGAATGAAGTCTCCTGGATCCCTAATGCAATTTTCACCAGGCTGGCTCTAACCAAACTAGCCAGTTTCGATAGTTTTAGCAGCAATCAAGGTTGTATATCCAGACTTACCCTTGGTACTCGATGTACTTGTAGATCATACCAGCTATTACCATAGCTACGATGGCATAATACCAGGAAGAAATAAACATCAGAGCCAGACAGATACTCATTCCCATGAAAGAGAGGGCCCTAGAAAATTAAAAACAAAAAGATTTTTTTAAAATGTGTTTCTAAGCAGCTGCAAAAGAAGTCTGTGCCAAAGGTGCTTCTTAAACTGGTGAGAAATTATTATTTTTAAAAATTCCAATATGTTGCAGATAGAACTTCTGTAAAATGCAATAAAAAATGAATTACTAGAAAAACTGTTATATGCTTGGATGTTGTGACAATGTCAAATTGCTATAAAGTTTCTAAATGCTTTTTCTCAGTTTTTATAGTTGTCTTATCATGGACTGGCAACAATCAATAGATCTGCACTGAGTCCTGAACCACCCTTAGTGCTGATGTTTCCCATTGCTGGAAGAACATATAAATGAATAGGGATGCTATGAAAGTCATCTGTAGTTATGAGGACAATTAATACCTACATGGGAAAGCAAAGATGGGACGTGTAGTCAAAATTATTAATAACTCTTTGATCTTTTTTAAAAAAGTATTTCACGTGAATATAACTAAAAACTTTATGAACATTTATTAACACAACTGCAGAACCCACTGGGAAAAATCTCCCATTAGTTTCTTTACTTTACATAAGGAACTTGGAAGAAAATAATGAAATTCTTGTTTTGATCAAATAGGTAGACAACTATGCTTACTGAAGTTGTTTTCTGTACAGAATGAACTTAGTTGTACGACAAATTTCAAAGAACAAATAGAACAGTTGTTAATCTGGAGAAAATTAGGATCTAATGAATGAAAATATAGAGTGTAAAGAGAAAGAGAAAAAGTAACAAAAGCAAAATAGTAACACAAAAAAAGTTCAGAATGAACTTTTTTTTTTTTGCAGTACGCGGGCCTCTCACTGTTGTGGCCTCTCCCGTTGCGGAGCACAGGCTCCAGACGCGCAGGCTCAGCGGCCATGGCTCATGGGCCCAGCCGCTCCGTGGCATGTGGGATCTTCCCAGACCGGGGCACGAACCCGTGCCCCCTGCATCGGCAGGCGGACTCTCAACCACTGTGCCACCAGGGAAGCCCCATAATGAACTTTTAACCAGAGTTAAAGCTAGAAAGAGGATTAGAGGTGTTAAGATCAGTTGAAGATCTAAATTTGTGCCAGATAAAGGTTACATCACTACCCACCACTGGTAAGTGAAACTAGAAAGGGATCAAGGAAAAAGTCAGCAAAGAGGAATGTAGCAACAGGTACATACAGGGCATATTAAAGAACCTCTAGCTGTGACAGAAAAGAAATGGAAAGAAATGGGATGGTAGCTAAAAACGTGGTGGCTCCTTTAGGACTGAGGAGACGTGAACACAACAGCAGCAGCTGTAGCAACATTTCATTGAGAGCTTTACTGTGTACCTGTACAGTGTACAGGCACTGTGCTCAGCACTCTACATTATCTCCAAACAACCCTATGAGATAGATAATACTGTTAGTCCCATTTTACAAATGAATAAAATGAAATTTTATGTGGTTATGTGCTTTGTTAAAAGTTACAAACTAGGAAATAGTAGAGCTGACACTTGAACTCAGGTCATCTGACTCCATAGCTCATACTCCTTTTTTTAAAATTTTTTTAAAAAAATTAATCAGTTAATTAATTTTGGCTGGGCTGGGTCTTCGTTGCAGCACGCAGGCTTCTGTAGTTGCGGCACATGGGCTCTAGAGCACGCAGGCTCAATAGTTGAGGTGTGTGGGATCTTAGTTCCCCGACCGGGGATCGAACCCGGGCCCCCTGCATCGGGAGTGTGGAGTCTTAACCACTGGACCACCAGGGAAGTCCCCTCCTGCTCTTAACTACCAAATGAAATCACATTAAGGAAGGGAGTCTGAGAATCAAAACTGATGAAAACTGATGCGAATACGAGGATAAATGGAAAGAAATGAAGCCCAGTGCTTAGCTAAGAGGGAAACAGGCAATCAGATATGCAAAGGGTAGGTTGTTTTAACCTGAAGAACACAGCAGCCTGGAAGTATTTATTTCACAGTTTTGATCTTTATTCTCAAGTGGGTATTATAAGTTATTATAAAACCATATATAAAAAAAAAAACCACAGTAGGATGGTGGAAGTTCATGTGAGCACTGGAAGTTGCAACAGACAGTAGGAAATGGGTGACCAAGAAAAAATTGTATCGAGAACTCAGAATCTCCTAGTTTTCTAGTTCAATGATGGGTTCTCTCCAAATGTGGGGAAGAAGAAGAAAAAAAAGCTGACTTACCAGTGGTAGTAGCGGAACCGGGGTCTCCAATTGGGTGTTCGAAGTAATGTTTGCAAGGCACATGCCAAGTTCACGAAGAGGTAACACATGAGAAAAAACCTGGCAGAATAAAATAAGTAAGAGGAATGATTATTACTGTAAAATAATTCTTCAAAGGTTACTTTAGATAACTAGAGAGATTCGCTATATTTAAGCCTTTGTTCTAGGCCTCTAGCGTTTAATTAAGACTAGGGTGTAGAGGAACTTAACCTCCACGCAAACCTGCTCAACCTCCGAAGTTCTCTCTCAGTGAAAGACACAACCACTCTTTACCCAGTTCTTCTTGGGACAATCCCGGTTTCCTCTTCACTACTCAACCTTGTTCCAAATTCACTTATCAAGTCCTATGGATTCTACCTATTTACAAATCTCTAAACTTTTCCCCCCTCCTTTCCACCTCTACTTCTATGAGCATAGTTGAGGCTCTCATTTCTTCTTTGTTGGATTAGTGAAATAAGCTTCCAGCTGGCACTCCCAGCTCAATTTTGGCCTCCTTCTAACCTCTCTTTTATACTGAATTGATCATTATGAAACAGAAACATGATAATTTTGTTCTCAAAGGATTACCCACTACTTTCAGGTAGAAGTTCCAGGTCCTTTGTGATCTGGCTCTACCTATTTCCCCGCTCTGCACCTCTCCAACCCGCAACCTCCCACTCGATCAAAGCCAAACCTTCGCTTCGCCAGATGTGCTGCACTATTTCATCTCTCGGTTCCTTCACACACGTTCCCTGCCTGGGATCTCTTTGACCCCTTCACTGATTAGCAATCCTTCAAGATAAAAGTGTCACTTCTTCCAGAAAACCTTTCCTGAGTCTCAGTCTTTGGAGCTCATATAGTGCTCAGTATTCACCTTGACCACAGTACTCATCACACTAGACAGGGATCACTGGTTTCTTTATCTATCTACCACCAATTCTCTGAGGTTGTGTCTCAGCCACCTTATGCTTATTCTCAGCATACTGCCCAGTGCCAGGGAGGTAGTAAGTCATCAATAAGTCAATAAGTTGAATGACTAGTAGTAAAAGCTACAATCAGTTGATAACGAATCAGAAATGAAGGCAAAGAACTTTTGAAGTTATGCAGGTAGAAAGAAACCATGACAACTTATGAAGTTAGCCTTACATGAAAAGTCTCAGGAATATTTATTATTTAGATGAAGTTACACCTATACTTGGTTCTCTCTGTTACCACTACTGTCACATGCCTGATGGAAATCAACATGTATTATACATCACATAAGCAAGAGTAAGTGAAAAGAATAACTGGCTCTTACATGGAAAGAATTGGGGCCACAAGATCCAGGGAGGCAATAAGGATTCCCAGCTCTGCAATGACAGCAGTTAGAAGTAAAGCCCAGGTAGGTTCCCCATTGGCTTTGCTGTGACCAAACACCTGTACATAGAAGGGAAATATCAGACACAGGAGTGTGGGGAGGGTTTGAGTCAATGCTCCCTGATTCCTCTATGCTATAGTTTCACAGCTCTGAAAAATAATAGTATTACAACTGTGGTAGCTTTTAAATGCCTTTACCCCACTCACATGTAAACTCATACTAGAGATTTAGAGGGTCTTGTGCTAAAAACCCACGTCTTCATATTATACGATCCAGTAATTCCTAAGCCTTATGAAGATCACACTGTTTCTTGTAAAACCTGGGAAAACAGGAAGAGGGCATAGGACAGGGTCACTCACCCTCAGAAAGGGTATGATGTTATCCTTGGCTATAGCCTGTAGCAGCCTCGGTGCACCTGTGAGACTCTGAAGTCCAGCCCCACACGTGGAGAAGAAGGAGCCAATAACAATCACCCACGGGGATGGCCAAGATAAGGTACCCACCACGAGATTACCTTTCACAGCATCCCCAAACCTGGGAGAGAAATCAGAGTGAGGAAATTTGGCCTGGAAATAACTTTAGACGAAACAACTAGACTGACATTCCCCCAATTTTTTCTATTTATAATTTTTAGAGAATCAAAATTGAGATAGACATGAATAATAATAAATATAAACGTAGGTAGATCTGATCAAAAGGCACTAGTAGCCTATATTAAGAAAGAAAATAACCTGTAGGGCTAGAAAATAAGCTAAGCTTTAATTAAAGCTTTCCCCCTCAAATTATCAAAATATCTACTCTGCAGAAAACTGTAAAAGTATAGAAAAATACAAAAAAATCAGGAAGGAAATCCATAATCATAACGTAACTGCTAACATTTTGCATACCTTGCATATTTTAGTGTTTGCTATGTTTTTAAAAACATGGATGAGACCACACTGCACCTATCCTTCTGTATTCTTTTTAAACTTATAAGCAATTTCCTATGTCATGAAAAACTCATGAATAAACATTTTTACACGTTTCTTTACATTATCATAATTTACATTATCCATTCCTCTAGTGTTGATTTTCTACTGCAGAAAATACTGTGATTGACATCTTTATGCACATATCCACATTCACATTTCAAATTTTTTTCCTTATGGTAGATTCCTAAGAGGGAATAACTGCAACAAAAGGGCTCAACATCGTTAAATGTTTCAAAGCACTACCAAAGTGCTTTCCAGAAAGGGCATACTGGATTTATTCGCACTGGAAGTAGATGAAGGTTCATGTCTTACGGCACATACCTATTTCACACCAGCTCTGAGTATTAAAATTTTAAGTCACTGCTAACTTGATGGGTAAAACATGGCGTCTCATTGTTTAATTATTTATGGTTTTAATGATTTTTTACAATGTATCACGCACACAAAAGAAATGTGCAAAAACTAAATGCATATTTCAATAAATTTTCACAAAGCAAACATCCACGTAAAACATCCAGTCAAGGAACAGAACACACTGCCAGCACCCAAAATCCTCTTTTATGCCCACTCACCAGCTCTTTCTCCCTCCCCACTCTCCTAATTTTTAATGCTATATAGTTTTACCTGTTTTTAAACTTTAAATAAATGAAACAGTATATATGTTTTGTGTTTGGTTTCTTTGATTCAACATTGTGAAATTTTTCTTTTTTTCTTTTGGTACATAGCTGTGGTTCATTAATTTTCGCTGCTGTATAGTTTTCCATCACATGAATACATAATTTATTCATTCTACTGCGGATGGACATTTGGACTATTTCCAGATTTTCCTTCGTAAGAACAATTCCACTGAAAGAATCCTTGTGCACACTTCTTAATGCACACATGTATGCATTTGTGTTGGATATACCTAGTAGTGGAATTGCTGGTTCATCAGGTATGCATATGTTCAACTTTAGGAGATAATGTCCAACAGTTTTCTGAAGTGGTATTCTAATTTACACTTTCTATAATTTTTATATTATAATTTACCAAAGCTCTATAAACCCATTTTCAACCACAATCATATAGAAATAATAAACTGTGTTACTTATTTATTTTTGTTAACAATATTTATATAGCATCTATTAGAGTTCTTGTCCTCAAAGAATTCAATCTAGTATAGGGGACAGAAATATGAAATCAAGTAGCTGCAATACAGTATTTTAAGTGCAATAATACAATATGTTCAGTAGAGTGGCTGAACAAAGGGAGGAGCGGTTATCTGTTGTGTGAGTCTGGGAAAGCTTCACAGGATAAAGGACACTTAGTCTAGTCTTAGAGGATGAATATAAGTCTGCCAGGTGGGAGTAACCCATTCTAAGCAAATAACATTGCACCCACAAATATGTGGCTGGATGGAGAGTTGAAACAACAATATTTACTCTGTGTTATGGCTGGAGCTTAGGGAGTTTTTGAGGGAACGGTGGGAGATGAGATCAGAAAGAGGTAGAGGGCAAGACCAAAGTAATGAGCATTAAGGGGCTTTGGCAGGCTCTGAGCAGGAAGGTCCTATGATCAAATTTTGTGTTTTAGAAAAATCATTCTGGTGACAGTGTAGAAGAAAGATTAGAAGGTAGTAAAACTGAAAGGGAGAGTATTACAATAATCTAGGCAAAAGATCCTGAAGGCCTGTACAGAGTGATGGGGATAAAAATAGTGGAAAGAATGAGATCTAGTAAGAATGAAGGGTGAAATTTATAGGGCTTAGAAACCAACTGGATGAGGGAATTGATGGAAGAAGTCTAGGATGACACCTAGGTTTCTGTTTTGAGAAAGGGATGAATGGTAAGGCTATTAACTCCTCAAGATGGGGAAAAAGGGAAGAGATATAGCAGGTTTTGGAGGAAGAGTTTTCTAGAAATCTCTTGCAAAACATTTCTTTTTTTGTGTATTCACAGATGAAAGGAAAAACACTCAGCAGCCTTCATGAAGGAAATGAAGAAAGTAAGTTTCAAGATTTTATTTAGAATGCCAATCAGAGACACTTATGTCTCATAGAGGAGATGCTAGAAACAATTTTTAAATTTTTATTTTTTATGATTTGCCCTCCTTTACTGTTAGTTTTCCAACAGCTCTCTTTACTATACAGAAAAGTCCTCATTATTCAGACAAATTCAATGCTTTATGAAGTCCTATATCCACTGCATCTTATACAACAACATACTGGCCCTTATTATACAGGTCCCTTTTGGGGACCTATATACATGTATTTTCTAATTGTTAGTTGTGATATATATCTCAGGTGGGTTTTGAGTTTATAACTGTCTTGGGGCTGTGTGGGATGATCAGACATAATGGAAGATAGACACACGATTGTTACAAAGAAATCAACTACTCACTTGTCTCTGAGAACAACACCTTCAATACATGCACCAAAAAGGACAACATTGCTTAAATCTATGATATTGAGAGTCAAGGAAACTGATGTTCACCTTCTAATATGAATATAAACACTCAGGAAACTTCTTCTATCAGTAAAATGAGTGGCTAAATTCACTTATCTCATAAATTCTTTCTTGAGTTTTAGAGATGAGGTGGGTAGATTATCTGATGTGAAGTGAGGTGGTAAAAAGCAGATATCTTTATTACCAGGATAAAAATACTGATCACCCTTGTTCTACGGCTGTTCCTATGACAAAGACTCAGACTGGATCCATCAAAAGGATACAAACAAAGGAGGTAGTCAGGATGGCGAGGATAGTGCCAATGGGAATAGACTTTTGCGCATCTTTCAGATCTCCAGATCTGTTTGATCCAGCCATGATACCTTTAGAAAGGAAAAAAGAACAAATTAACTTCTTCAGTTCCTGGACACTTTTGATATTCACATTGCTATCAAAGACTACAGGCAAATCTGGGAATCCTGAGAATATAGTTTCGTGTAAGGAAAATCACTCCCTGGGTCTGATTGTTTGTAAAATAGGCAACAGCCCATCTGCTTACCTGTGACAGACGGAAAGAAGATCCCCACCAGAAGAGTGAAAGAGGTGGTAATGTCAACAAGGACATACTCATGGTTTAAGCTGCCTAAGACATCAGAAGATTTGGCTGAGGGCTTTTCAATAATCTCTCCCTTTGGTATATAATTACTCCAAAGATTCTCTGCAGTGGGAAAAAAGGGTATATAAGCAGCAGCACTGTGGAAAGGACATAATTAGATAAGGTTCTAGCCAACAACATTCTAAGTCAGATTCATCATTTATATAGCTTTTAAGGGTATGTTTGCTTCTACATGAGCACAGATATATGCACATATATATCATATAACAAAGCACACATAAATAAAAACCTAATGCCTTTTCTCATCTGGTTCAAATGTAATTTGACAAAATACTTTGGTACATACAAATGCAGCTAAGTTTACCAATGCAAATTAGTAAAAGTTAAGCGAACTAAAGCTAAATGCCTTATAAAACCTATTTAAAAAAAAAAATTAGGCATCAATCCTATTTTGAACACCTTAGTGTAAACTTGCTTACGTGCAAAGAAATTTGTGGGCCAAACAGTTAAAGTAGGAGTCACTTATGGAGAATTTCAAAAATTTAGATGAGTTAGGAAAACACACATGTGGATGTGATGACATTAAAATAATTCTAGCTGTCACTGTGGGGAAAACATTGGCAATTTTATAATAACACAGAGAATACTTTAGTATCTTAAGTTAAAAAGTCATTTGCTCAGCTCTGCATTCAAGAGCAGTACATTTTAGCAGACAACACTGCAAGGGAGTCCTGAAAAAGGATAAAATCACTAACAGAAAAGCAGAAAGATGTTGAATTAAGAGCTGTGTGCTGAACTTAAGAAGGGAAGTGGCACCGTGGCAGTATTGATGGACAATAGATGAGTCTAAGATGGCAAAGTCTCGGGACTTCCCTGGAGGTCCAGTGGTTAAGTCTCCGCAGGGGGTGTGGGTTCGATGCCTGGCTGGGGAACTAAGATCCCACAAGCCGCGTGGCATGACCAAAAAATAAAAATAAAGGCTCAACAAGATGGCAAAGCCCTCCTCAGAGAAAAATTTTAAAAATGTGTCCCCAACCCTCCCAACTCACCTGTAATGACACCGCTAGCCAATCCAGGGATGCCCTGGATTGAAGTGACATTATTGTGAACAAAGTATTCATCACAGGTGGCATTGAAAAACTGACTTGAATTACAGAAGAAGCCCCATAACTTTGACGGTACTGTCATGTTGTTAATTTCCTTGGTCTTCGAGCAAATATCAATGTGCCTTGACGAAAGGGTGCGGTTGCCCAGCATGCAGACCCTAAATGAAAACAAACAGGGAGGAGAAAGATGAAGCAAGGGGAAAAAAGTATTTTAAAAAAGAAAATAGGTTAGAAACAGGTTAGTATATAGGTATGCTCAAGAAAAAAAAAATCTCATCTCTAAGAGTTTTTACTGTCATAGATGGTTAAAGAACTAATAATGACTAGCTCTGTGAATGGTGTCTTACATTTTCTGCCAGTGTAATCCTTACAGCGATCTCACAAAATATGTACTAGTATTTCTACATTGTGGATGGAGGAACTGAAGTTTAGGGAGAAAAAGGAGTCTGCCCGAGGTCATACAGGTGGTAGGCAGTAGTGACAGAATTCAAATAGAAGAACTGTCTGAAGACGCTGTGCTGAGTCATCTTCCAGAATTTTTAGGTTATTAACCAATTGTTAGGTCTTAATCTTAGAGTCCATTTGTTCTTCTTCCATACACACACACACACACACACACACACACACACACACACACACACACACACACACACACAAATCTACCCCTTTCTCTTTGGCCTAAGAAAAAGCCTTATGTTCATAACAACTCCCTTGAAAATGTTATGCTAAAGGTCAGAGCTTCTGTCTTCTGTTTCAAGGAAGACAGCTTGGCTAGAATTAGGCCATCCGTCTATGGCCTAATAAAAAACTGTTTTTGAACTTAAGCCCAGACCCAGTAGGGGTGAGGGTAGTTAAGGATAATACAAATACAAACTGCTGATTTTATTTTTTTTCATTCACCCAGAGATATAAATATGAATAAAGGAATAATACACCCACAGTTAAAAATACCTCTCAGGAGGAAAAAAGCAACTTTTCAAATCTGCAAAATGATAGCATACATATGCAATAAGCCATGTACCCATTACTCAGCTTCAACAACTCTCAACATTTCCCAGTACTGTTTCATGCATTCCTCTAGGTTTTTTGGCTTGTTCTGCTGAAATATTTTAACGAAAATACCACACATCATGAACTTTTGCCCACCATAAAAGAGGAAAAGCATCAAAGGAGAACTTGAGGCAAAATGGAATTTCCCAAGTTAAGATATAGGCAGAATGTAGCCTTCAAGTGGGTCTCCAGTTGCTTGGCAGCCCCTAGACAAGCAGACTGAAAATTTATGATGGAATCTATTACTGACATCATTTAGCATAGCAGAAGAAACACTAAACTGGGAATCAGGAAATCACAGGATCCATTTTCTTGCTCTGACAATTATTAACTTTGGGGCAGGTCATTTAACCTCTATGGACCTGTCTTTTCATCTTCAAAAATCTATTTTTCTGTAATCAGGTTAAATCAACATAAGACTGATGAGTTTGATCCCTGAGTGATCAGGATGACTTTTCAAAGACAGTCACTGTAATAAGGTGACAGACAACACTCAGTGCCGTCTAGTCCCTATGCCACTAGTCAAATGGAAAACAGGTGAGCCTGTGAGTCACGCATCTGTACAAATCCATTTCTACTTCAAAAAATATACCTTAGCTTTGCGCAGTGGCAGTATCATAGCCAATGACGTTTATCTGAGGAGCGATTATTGCTAATTGAAAAAATATACCTTAAGGTACCTGTACTACTTATGATATGTAATATAATATATATATAGAAAGATATATATGCAAAAGATGTGACATTTATTTCCCTTTATTTTATGACTAGAAAGTCCATTACTGTACTAACAGCAGAACAAAAAATTTAATTATAAATATTTAGGTAGGAATCTAGGTTTCCTTGATCTCTTGATTCTTCATCAATAAAAGGAATCTAACCTTTAAATACTTTATAAAGGTTGCTGGCAAAACTACGCTGTTTGAAAAGGCCTTTATGAATAGTTCAAATATGCATAATCATTATCAGGAGGTTTTGAAAAACCCACTATCTATATCCAAACGACTGCCATGGCTGCCAGATGTATACTTGGGACACAAAGAAGAGGATCAACACAACACAATTTGCTGGGAGGCTTCCCGCACAGATGCTAACTGGGCTTATCCAAGAGGGAAATCTCAGAGAAACTGTGAGATTCTGACTTGAAATGATCACATCACCAGATACTGTTAATGACTACCAAATAATGATGGCTAGTCAGAGAGACACGTACGGGAAGTGTGGAGGGGCAAAAGAAGACTTGATGGCTCCAGCATAGATGGCCAAGATGGACACAATGACACAGGCCAGAAAGAGTGAGGCAAACTTGTTCACATAGCGTACACCGATGAATACCACCAATACCATGAGGACCAAGAAGGCTGTGCCGTAGACACGCATGTTATTTAGCATGGCTGCTGACTCCTTGAGTGCATCGTCACTATGAAAGATGGCAGCTTGGGGGACAATATATACCTGTTAGGCAAAAGAAGCAGAAAATAAGGTCATTTCAAACTAATCAAATAAAAGGGCTGTTGTAGTTTGCATTTACTTTCACGAAGGAAAGCAAAACTGAGACAGAAAATGACTGGAGACATAGCCTAATTCATATTTCGATCTAAAATGCCTATAGAAATGAGATATCATGGATTTTTTTTAAAGTCTACATGCCAGGGCTTCCCTGGTGGTGCAGTGGTTAAGAATCCGCCTGCTAATGCAGGGGACATGAGTTCAAGCCCTGGTCCGGGAAGATCCCAAATGCTGCGGAGCAACTAAGCCCATGCGCCACAACTACTGAGCCTGCGCTCTAGAGCCCAGGAGCCAAAACTACTGAGCTCACGTGGCACAACTACTGAAGCCCGCGTGCCTAGAGCCTGTGCCCCACAACAAGAGAAGCCACCGCAATGAGAAGCCCGTGCACTGCAACGAAGAGCCAACGCAGCCAAAAATTTAAAAATAAATAAATAAAATAAAGTCTATGTGCCATTCTGAATACTTACACTCCCAAATGGAAAACCAAGGAATGTGTTAATAATTTAATTAAAGTGTTATACAAAATAATTGTAATGATTATCTTGAGTCCTACTTCTGCTATCGTTACTTTAAATAGTAAGAAATATATCCTAGTGAATAAATAAATGAAAAACATTTTGTTTCATTGGGATAAAGACATCAAAAGAGATAAACTTTCTTTTACTTTCCCCCCACTAGCCCAAGTCTTGCCTCTGAGACTTTAACTTTTTGGTTGAGGTGGCAGGGTGCTGGTGATTGGGTGGAGGGGAAGGAGTAGGCAGGCAAAAGATACCCTCAACCTTTCTCACTCATATTCACAGTACAAGGTGAATAACAGGTGAGCAGTCAATCACTTGATTGATTCCTGTAGCCGATTTCTCAGAAGCTTTGATATCCAATGGCAAAATAAATCCAAATCTATATCTTTTCTATACTTTAGACCACAATTAAGTCATTACTCACCAGAAAAATTTCAATGGCACCAAGGATATACATGGCTGCTGCAAATGTGGTACCAAGATAAAAGCAGAGGCCAACAGCCCCACCAAACTCTGGGCCCAGTGCTCGGGAAATCATAAAGTATGAGCCCCCAGCTAAAAGGCAAAACAGAAGGTGAACAGGATAAAAAAAAAAGTAGGTAAGTAACAGGAATGTAAACAAGTCGTAAAAAAGGATAAATGTTTCAGGCTTTTTGAAAACCCTGAATATGATAAAAAGTAGATTTCCTGGTAGGGAGTAAAAGATGAAACCTGCATACTGCACATCTAATGTTCCACATAAATCAGCACAATTTGTCAGTATTATTTAGAAAAATATCAGAGGATATTTACTACAGGCATGAGATAGATGAATAAAATATATATTCTAAGTAAAAGAAGCTAAGAATGCAGTAGAAATTACGGATTCTAGCTTAAAACATACAGAGAGTTTTAAAAGAAGGTATTCTGAAGTCAAATAGTGTTAGTGCCTGTGGCCACTAACTAAATAGTATCCTGTGCCTTGGAAGTTTGCACCTCTGGCTTTATAGTAGAAATATACAGTAATCAATGACAATCCCCGAAATCCAGCCTTAGCTACTGACCTGGCACCACTCCATTAGTGGCAATGGCACTCATGGAGATAGCAGTCAACATTGTCTGTAAAGAAAGAGAAAGGAGAAGACTGTTACTGTATAAAGACGACATTTCTGTACTACTTCCCCATCTGTGGACCTCAGAGCACTTATCAAATATTTAATTCTACCTACTTTTATGGAGGGAGTTGCCTGTCATACCAAATGGTATGCAAATGAGATGTGCTTCAACACGCTACACTAGTCACACTACTGGTGTCTTGAGTACTCTGTTAAAACACTCCTACATCGTAATCAGTAGGTTAGGTGCTATCAAGAACCACTGATCTCACCCTGGTCTCCTAGTTAAAAACTTGGTAAACAGATTGGAAACTGACTAAAGACCGGCTACAATAACAAGAATAATATTCAGTAAGAAGGGGAACCACCGAAGACTTCTGAGATCATGAGAACTGTATTTTAAAAACGTTACCTGATAGCAGCAGAGTACAGAATGGACTGAAGATAGGAAGTAGATGGAGGCAGAGTGACTTGTTAGTAGGCTATTGTGGTAGTTCAGTGAGAGGTAAGGACTGCAGTGGTAGAAGTGGGAATATAAAGACAGCGTTGAACAAAAGAGATTTCAGAGGGAGACCTGACTGGCTTTGATAGCTGATGAGATATGAGAGGCAATCAAGGAGCCAAATACGGCCCTGAAGTTTCAAGACTAAGAAACGGGGGAAAAAAATGGTGGTACCATTAAGTTATTAATGATATGGATTATGTCCGCTTACCCTGCGTTACATGGCACTCAGTTGAGCACAGGGAGTGTATAATGGTGATAGTAATAAAAGAGGTCCGTAGACGGCTTAATAACAAAATAAAAATTTTTATAATAATCTATCAACTTACAATAAAATTGAGAGATGTGGCTGGGATACACAGATAAGAGGAGTTTAAATTAAAGAAAGACCAGAACGTTCTCAGTATAATGGAAAGAAGAACTGGAAAGAACACCCCCATTTCTGGGGAAGGGATAACAGATGAGACTACAAAACAAAACGAATACCTCTTACCCCCAAACAACAACCAGCTTTGTTTATTGGTACCACACTGGAGTAGCACATCACATTTTCTAACATATTTTCTGTCACAACACTAGTGTTATCGAGTTCAAATCGTTTGTATTCTGAATTTTTTGAAGTCAGGGACTGTATCTTCTACTTCCTACAGAAGTCTTTCCTTGTAATTTTGAGTACATCATATTACAGATATAAGCAGTGAATAACTGACACTAAAAAACTGAAAATCCTTTAGATTTTAGTATCAAAATAATCTCCCCTGTTGAGATCATGAGTCTTTCCCCAGTACGTATTCTTTCTTTTATGCCCAAATAGGTTAAGCATGATACTCTTGAGCTCTTGCAATGTTCCAGGTGATCTTCGGGGGCCAACTCAGGACTTACACAACAGCAGCAGATAAGGACAATTGCAAAGGCCTGCAGAACTCCAGCTGTGCCCACCACCCATGTAAGGCGTAGAAACAGGATCACTCCAAAAATATTTTGTAGACATGGGAGGTAAACACCCATGAAAGTACCCATCTGGGGGGTCTGGAAAGAAAGATGTTGACAAAAGAAAAAAATCATGTAGCCATCTAGAAGAGATGATTCATCCCTTTACTTTTATATAAAAACTTGTACCCTATCATTTTAATTGCAAAGCAGAGATGATATGTTCAAGCAGTATTTTTAAATAGGCACATAAAATCTCCATCTTAACAAATGTTTATCACCATACTTTTTATTATTCCTAGAGATATACATTTTAACTTTACATAGCTCTCCACATATTTTTACATAAGCATCTGATCACAGATAAACTTTTAAGTGCATCCCCAACAACTTAAAATTTTCTGTTCTTCAGGCCAATAGCTTTTTCTTTAAAAAAAAAAAAGGATAATGATTTGATGGAATTCCTTCAGAATTTGGCATAAATCTTTCATAGTAGTTGGTAAACGTAGTTGATAAAATATATCTGAGGGTCGTTTTACTCCTGAACAACCAGAAAGCTTACTTGTAATATTCTTCCATATTTTCATGTTGAGAAAAACTGATATTTGGTCTTTGAAAAACCCAACAGCTTCACAACAGAAAGATGGCATCAGTAGATAGGTGTGGACACTTTTCTTTTGAAGTGCTATTCCATCTCCCCAGAATGCCTGTCTCCCAACTACTAATTACACAGCTCACTCCCTCACGTGCCTGGCATATACCAAGCGTTCAGTAGTTCTTGAGCACAGAGTGATGCCCTGGACATTTCCTCCTTTCTTGTATATGGGGCTCTTTTTATTTGTCCTTGTTATTCCAAGGCCTCACCTTGGTGGGCTTCTTTTTCCCTTCAGTGATGTTCTCTGCCTCTTCATGTTCCTTTGCTCCTTGTGTCAGGTTAGTGTAATTGGCCAAGCGGCTGAGGAGAGAAGACACCTTTGGTCTGGTGTCCATTTCTTCCTATAGAGCCAGAAATAAGAAAGAAAGAAATACTGAAGAACACTGGGAATAAGCATCAGAATGATCCCTCTACCAGAAAACTGCAAAGTAAATAAGAAAAAATTTCACAGGTAAACATTTTAAGAAAATTTATCAATGAGACTTTATTCTCCTCCCATATTATAATATATAATCAGGGCTACACACATTCTTATAAAATTCTTAAATGAAAAGCTTTATGATTCTTTCTAATAGCTTAACTTTACAGAAAACACAAAACCACACTGGCCCCTACAGACAACTGTAACCTCATAAAGAACACTGATAACATAATCTTTAACTACAGTACTACTAACAGTCTACTAACATTTATAGCTATTACTTATAGCCCCAAGCATGGCCAGGTCAATGCAAATCTTTTGTGACTGAACCAAATATTCACCTCAGAACTTTTGTTGAAGAAAGTTAAGAGAAAATATCATTTAAAAAGTAGGAACACTGAGGAAAGTGGCACTTGAATCACTGTCCAATGTAAGACAATGCAGTGCTGGACTAAACCAGGCTCCTTTCAACAACCAGGACACAGATCCCCTCAGAGTCCATGCTACCTTAGTCAGATGAGACATTCAGGTCCTCTTAATCCAGCAGCCTGCTTCCTACCCTTATTTTTGGTTAGTAGTTCTAAGGTAAATGACATTCATCCCAAACACAGAGTTGAAAAATTTTGCAGTTAGTAGATTATTACAACACAGAGATTTAAATACTAGTTAAATTAGACAGCAAGGTTCTCCACATGCCTGTGATGTCAACATTCTTCTTTATTTCATAGAAATTTGACTAAATGGTTATTCATTAATTAGCAATAATTAGATTATATAGATTAAATCAACTACAGTGACAAGCTATAGTAAGTACTGTATTTTAACAGTTAGTTATTAAATTATCCAACCTGCACTATTTTAAAACTAAATGGGGTGGAAAACAGCGATCTTAAAATTTCTGTTCCTGAAATCTCTGCCCTAGTTTTCTCCCAAATATTACCTCAAAGAGTGCCAAATTTTTATCAAAATATTCATCTCCTTCTTCATAATTGGAATTGTTAAGATAAGCATTTCGAGCTTTCTTATGTCCATCATCTGGAAAAAAATGTAAATCAAGTTAGTTTCTCATTGGTACTGAAGAAGCATCAGCACCAAATAACTGCATGTTCCCCCTGTAATAACAGAACCCATTTTCATATTCAGATTTTCATCTGAGAATGGCAGAACTCAATCAGCACTGCTTGGAGAATGTGACTCCCTCTTGAACAGGAGCAAAAGCAAATTTCTAAGAAGTAAACATGGGTCATTCCTTTTCTTAACAATATGAAGACCTCTAGAAACACTATTTGTTTAAGATCCTAGCCTATAGAGACCCTACTCTTAATGTCACCCAAATCTAGGATGAAAGAATAATAGTCACTGAGTACCTGCTCAGTGTACAACACTGTGCTAGACAAGGGCTACTTTCCACACTGTTGCTGTGGATAATGGCAATAAAAGCCCTCTGCCTTCAGGGCTATCTGACCTTTTATAAATGACATTTTTGTACAAACATTTGCCACCTATCTTTTTATGTTAAAAGAGGCACCCCACAAGAATTTGGTGAACCTACTATGAGGAAAAAAAAAAAAAGAGAGTGAGGTTGGGTTCCCTAAAACAGTAGAGTTTCTGTTGTTTGAGTGCTTTCTTAACTTTGGTTCTTTATTGTAAAAGTTACATAGTTCTAATTGTCTGGCAGAAGAGAAAGAGAGAAAATTTTAAAAATTGTGTAAATGTCATTAAAAACTAAGATTTTAGGGACCTCGCTGGTGGTACACCAGTTAAGATTCCGCGCTTCCACTGTAGAGGGCACGGGCTTGATTCCTGGTCGGGGAACTAAGATCCCGAATGCTGCGCGGTGCGGTCCAAAAACAAACCCCCACCAAAACCCTAAGATTTTAAATATTGAAGAAACAGAGGTCAATACAAAAATTAAAGAAATTAATTTAAAGTCCTATAACCTTAAATATGTAAGATGAGCTTGGGAAATAGCCAACAAGCTATCAAAATAACTGAGTCATGTCAAAGGACAGAAGAGCCAATCTGAAGGGGTTCTCACTGGCTAAAAATGGGATAATGTGAACATTAAAAATATATAATGCAATGAGGTCTTCCCTGGTGGCGCAGTGGTTGAGAGTCCGCCTGCCGATGCAGGGGACACGGGTTCGTGCCCTGGTCCAGGAAGATCCCACATACCGGGGGGCGGCTGGGCCCGTGAGCCATGGCCGCTGAGCCTGCACGTCCGGAGCCTGTGCTCCGCAAGGGGAGAGGCCATAACAGTGAGAGGCCCGCGTACCGCAAAAAAAAACAACTAGTCCCCTTCGCAGAGTTGCTATGGAAACAACATCAAAGTCTGAAAAATAATAAATGTAAAGAATTAAGCAATTATCCTGTCTTTCCTGTACCAACTGTATTTCACAGTAACTAGTTAAAGAAATTTTCTTCATTATAGAAACATTCTGGCGAATAAATGCAGATGGAATGATATAATTAGAAAAAAATCACCAGTTTTCAACCCCTAATAAAATAATGGTTATGAGCAGTGATCATCAATGGTTGCTAAAACCATTAGGTGAAAAGCTGAGGCATAACCCACTAATCAATCTGGAACCCACTGATCAACCTGGAACTCAGTGACCAATCTTAACATCACTAAAAGTGGGACAACACAATCTTCTAATGAAATACAATGAAAAATACACTGTGCAACTTATGATGTACTCTTACCCAAAGAATGGAAGCTGAATCTCACCAAGCCTCTAAATGTAACTACCAGTTCACAGAAAAAAAAAGGAGGCACATATTAAACATCACCACAAAGATGTGGTCATCAAATTCAGAATGTGGAAGACTCCACATGACAAATAATCTGATTTTGTCAACAAATAAATGGCATAAACGAAAACAGGCGAACTCATAAATTAAGAGACTTAAGATGACATACCACATCAATTGCAAGGTGTGAAACTTGTTAGAATCCTGACTCAAAACAAACGTCAGGAAACAGTCAGAGGAATATGAATATGGAATGGTTATTTTTTTAAAAATGGGTAAGTAAAATCATATGATGTCTGGAATTTTCTTTAAAATATTCTGGGAAAAAATTTGGTGGGGGCTTGAAAACAGATCTGCAACATTGCTGAAACTGGGTGGTGGGTTCACGGAGGTTTATTATGCTATTCTATTTACTTTTCTGTACCTCTGGTAATTCCCATAATAAAAAGCCATAAAAAGAAATGCAATTATTTTCCTCTCTAATGCTTCCAGAAAATTCTAAAGAGAATGGCACAGCTAAAAATTATCACCACTTTTGAATAATTCATTTATTCAATTAATTCGATAAGTATTAAGTTCTCATATGTTGGGCACCACAACAGTAGACAAGGTAGTTAAAGACTGTACTTTCATTGTGCGTTTACTGAAGTCACAGAAGACAGAAAATAACTTTTAAAAAAGTGGAAAAAAAAATAATAATAATTGGGCTTCCCTGGTGGCGCAGTGGTTGAGAGTCCGCCTGCCGATGCAGGGGACACGGGCTCGTGCCCCGGTCCGGGAAGATCCCACATGCCGGAGAGCGGCTGGGCCCGTGAGCCATGGCCACTGAGCCTGCGCGTTCGGAGCCTGTGCTTCGCAACGGGTGAGGCCACAACTGTGAGAGGCCCGCGTACCGCAAAAAAAAAAAAAAAGTGATAAGTTCCGTGAAGAAAATGAACCATGTACTGGGATAGATTATGACTGGGGATGGGAAGAACAAACAACTTTCGGTAAGATCTTTAGGGTGCTGGGAAGCAGGCTCTCCAGAATTAAAAAACATATATACTGATTTATAGTATTTGCCAATTTCTGTGGTGCAAATACTTACACATGCTAATTTCAAACTACTAATGTGAAGTCACTGAACGTGGTTTTGGGGAGAGATGCATGTAATTGGCTCTCATGAGCTGGTACGAGCTAGCGGGCTGCAGCATACCCTTGGCACAGGGTGGTCAGGAAAAACCTGCCTTTCAGGCAGAGGGACAGCAATTTTAAAAGAGCCTAAAGCAGAAACAATCTTAATGGATTCATAAAACAAAATAGATAACATGGCTGAAATAGAGCTAGGAAAGGACAGAGTGGTTGGAGAGATAGGAAGAAGTCAGATCATGTAGTTAGCAAATGGATGGCTCTTCCAAATCCATTTATTGAGTAGTCCCTCCTTTTGCCACCGACCTATTCTACATAACACCACCACCATGGGGGCTGGGGCCGAGGAGAGAGTGATGTGAGAGTGTATTAATGTTATTTCCCTTATTGGGGGGGACAGGGGTATAGACATCATTTTTTCTTAAGTAAGGGATTAAAAAAGAAACAAAAAGTGGAAAAAACTGCAAACAACTTAGGGTGACAGAATAGTTCAAATATATCAATAATACCAATAATTATAATAAGGCAAACAGACAAGATTTACAAGTTAAAACATGAAGATTGACACACTGGATTAAACAACAAAATCCAGGCATATAGTGTTTACAAGAAACATAATATGCACACACAAAGGCTGAAAGTAAAGGAAAGAGATATATCAGGCAAATACTAACCAAAATAAAGCTGACACAATTTTATTATTAGCAGATAAATTTTTCTTTGAGAAAAACTTTATTAGGGATGAGAGGATAACCATATAACAGAAGACTTAATTCACTAAGAAAGTATATAAATTTTAAACATACATCTATTGTTTATAGTTATCTCTTTCTGTGTAACAAATTACTCTTAAGTTTAGTGGCTTAAACAACACATACTTATCATCTCAGTTAGTGGGAGCTAGGAATATGCGCATGGCTTAGCAGGGTCCTCTGCTTCAGTCTCCTGTCATGGCTGTGGTCTCATTGGAAGGCCTGGGGAAGATCCTCGTCCAACCTTACTTACATAGTTGGCAGGAATCAGTTTTTTCAGGCTGTTGGTCAAGGGCCTTTCTCAGTTCCTTGCCACATGGGACTTTCCATAGGGCAGCTTATAGCATGGCAGCTGGATTCCCTCAAAGCAAGCCATCAAAGAGCCAGAGAGGGAGTACAAGACAGATGTCACAGTCTTTTTGAAAATGACGTCACTTTTGCCATATTCTAATCATTAGAAGGAGTCATAAAGTCCAGCCCTCACGCAAAGGAGAGAGGATTACACAGGGCATGAATACCAGGAAGAAAGGATCAACAGAGTCAGTCTAAAAGGCTGCCTAGGGAGTTCCCTGGCAGTCTAGTGGTTAGGATTTGGCACTTTCACTGGTGTGGCCTGGGTTCAATCCCTGGTCAGGGAACTGAGATCCTGCAAGCCGAGGCGCAGCCAAAAAAAAATGCTGCCTACCGTATCCACCCACCCATCCATTCGTCCACCCATCCATCCATTCGTCCACCCATCCATCCATTCGTCCACCCATCCATCCATTCGTCCACCCACCAATCCATCCATGCCTCAAAATATCTGAGGCGAAAGGGACAGAATTATACCAAGAAATTAATAAATCTACCATCACACAGGGAGAAATGCTGCCTACCATATCCACCCACCCATCCATTCGTCCACCCACCAATCCATCCATGCCTCAAAATATTTGAGGCAAAAGGGACAGAATTATACCAAGAAATTAATAAATCTACCATCACACAGGGAGGTTTTTAGCATACTTTTCTCAATAATTGATAGATGAAGCAGACAAAATAGCAAAGGTAAAGAAATCTGAATAACACAATGAATAACCTTGGCCTTAACAGAGAGAGCATTCGGCATGCAAAATTAGAGACTATACATTTTAATCAAACATACGTGGAAAATTTACATATGGAAAGTTATCATGTACTAGATCTTGAAGACTGAACAAATTTCAAACAAGTATAATATAAGCCATGATCTTGGTGTATAACAACGAGTTAGAATTTAATTACAAAAAAATAAATTTAAAAACGTTGCGAAGTTAGAAATTTAAAAAAAACCCCACACACTGCTTAACAATTCAAGGATCAAAGATTAAAATACTTAAAAATTGAAAGCAATGAAAACACTACCTATTGAGACTTGTATGATGCAACAAAAGTAGCACTTCAAAGGAAAGTCATTGCTTTAAAATTTTACATTAGCAAAGTAAAAAGAATAAAAATTCTATGAGCCATGTACCTATTTTAAGAGGCTAGAAAGGAGAATAAATCCTAAGACAATGGAAGGAAAAAGATAATGATAACTATACCAGCTGTCTTTTGGTTAAATGTCCTTTTCTGTCTCTCAACTTTCCATTTTTCCTGGGTCCTTATGCCTTAGGTGGATCTCTTGTAAACAGCAAGTAGCTGTGTTTTTAAAAATTTGACAATCTGTCTTCTTAATAGTCAAGTCTATGGACCTTAGCAATTGATATATACAGACTGAACTCTACCATCTTTTTATTTCTCTTTGGCTTTCTTTCTCTATGATTCATTCTCATTTTCTCTCTGGATTTTCTGGTTTGTTTTCCCTTATTCCATTTCTTGTCTCTCCTCTCTCGGAGTTTCCACACTCTATTTCTATTCTTTTAGTCAGTTCCAACTCTCTCCTCCTGACTTACATAATATTACTATCTGACATTTCCAGGAGTCTTTTTTTTTTAACTACACAAATAAGACACTGAAATTATTTCATACTGACAACACTGACTTGGGTCAAGGTCCACATTTACCATTTCATTTGTTCAATACTCTTTGTTACATTTCAGAATACTAGTCTTCTGGGATCATTTTCCTTTTACTTGAAGTACATTCTTTAGAATTCCTTTAGAGGAGGGTTTCTCAAACTCAGTGCTGTGAAATTTCAGACAATATAATTATTTGTTGTGGGGGATTGTCCAGTGCATTTTAGGATGTTTAAAGGCATCCTTGGCCTCTAGTCACTAGAAGCCAGTAGCATCTCCAATAGTGACAATCAAAACTGTCTCCAAACATCCCTTGGGGGACAAAATTGTCCCTAGTTGAAAACCAAGAGTTTAGAGCAAGTCTCACGGTAGAAAGCGTTGTTGGCTTTTACTTAACTACAATTGTCTGTATTTTCCCCTTAATCCCAAGTGTCTTGCTAAACACAATTCTAGGATAATAAAATTTTTGCAAATACTTTAAGACATTAGTTTTGTTATCTGTTTGTTGAGAATTCTATCATTCTGTCGTTCCTTTGATGATCTGTTTTTTTTCTCTGCTGCTTTCAAGATCTTTTCTTAGGTGTCCTGCAGCTTCATTAAGATACGTCTAGGTGTAGTTTTCTTTTTGTTCACAAACACCCTTCACCTGTTACTAATCTACTATTTAACTCCTTTTTTTTTTTTTTTTTTTTTCAGTACGCGGGCCTCTCACTGTTGTGGCCTCTCCCGTTGCGGAGCCAAGGCTCTGGACGCGCCCACAGGCTCAGCGGCCATGGCTCACGGGCCTAGCTGCCCCGTGGCATGTGGGATCTTCCCAGACCGGGGCACGAACCAGTGTCCCCTGCATTGGCAGGCGGATTCTTAACCACTGCGCCACCAGGGAAGCCCCCCCCTTTTTTTTTTTTAAATGTAACCATACTTTTAATAAAATCCCACTGAACACCATCATGCATGACGCATTGTGTTAGAAGGTGAGCCTACACCATGAAACAAGATGGTCTCTGCCCTCAAGAATCTTCCAGACGTGGGCAGGCACTAATTACCACAAATGTAGTGGCTTAAAGCAATATCCATCAACTTCCAGTCTCTGGTCTGGCATGTAAAGAGATTAGAAGTCTTCACTCTGTCCTAACCAGTAAAAAGCTGAACAAACTAATCATCAAATCTTCTTAAATCTAGCAGAGAATTGAGGTCACAGGGCAAACCGCTGACCCCAAAATTAGAGAGATGGGCAGATACAGAGTCAAAACTTACCGGAGCAGAAACCTCTGTGGGAACCAATGCCAGGGTAGGATACTTTGCTGCCTGTCAGAAAAAAAGCTCTGGTTTTAAAATTCTCATGTGAGGGCTTCCCTGGTAGCGCAGTGGTTAAGAATCCGCCTGCTAATGCAGGGGACACGGGTTCGAGCCCTGGTCCGGGAAGATCCCACATGCCGCGGAGCAACTAAGCCCGTGCACCACAACTACTGAACCTGTGCTCTACAGCCCGCGAGCCACAACTACTGAAGCCCACATGCCACAACTACTGAAGCCCGCGCGCCTAGACCCCGTGCTCCGCAACAAGAGAAGCCACCGCAATGAGAAGCCCGTGCACCGCAACGAAGAGCAGCCCCCGCTCGCTGCAATTAGAGAAAGCCTTCACACAGCAACAAAGACCCAATGCAGCCAAAAATAAATAAAAATAAAACAAATTTATATAAAAAAAAATCTCATGTGATTTGGTTCAGATCATCCAAACAGTCACCGTTAAAAGGCCAAACTATCTTTTAACATAATCTAATCATGGGAGTAAAATCCCTTAAAGTAACAGTTCTACAGGTTTGGTAGGAAACCTTGGGGCTGTTTTATAATTTCGCCTACCACAACCATGATGGCAGGCTGATAAGATACCTTGGTAAAGGGAGGTCTGGTGGCTTCTTTTGACTTCCTTAATAGTAGAGAGTACTGAGTTTGAGGAAAGAGGTTTTAGGATGAAGGAATTTGATTGACAGCGTTATGGGCTCAGCACTCTGGGAATCAGAGCAGAGGAGGAGGAGTTTGGTTTGAGGTTCTTTTGGGTAAGCTGGGCAGAAAAACCACAGGTCAAGGGAGATAACAGGCTTAACTGATGGACCACAGAATGTAGGCCAGAAATAGAAGACAGAGAAACCTGGAGTGAGGGAGAAGGGACAGGAGTTAACTTGCAGGGGCTACAGTGGATGGAGAGATTCTCATTAAAGCAGAAAGTGGAGAAAGGCTTTAGTAAGAGGTTAAACATTTAGATCAGTGGTTCTTCAAATCTGGTCCCCAAACTGACAGCATCAGCATCATTTGGGAACTTGTTAGAAAGGCAAATTCCACAGTCCATTCCAGAATTAGTACAATAAATCAGAAATTCTGAAACTAGGAGTAGGGCACGGGAATCTGTTTTAACAAGCACTCCAGGTCATTTTAATGCACCATAAGCTCAAGAATCATTGATATTATTCTTCCATATTGTAATAGAATAGGTTTATCATGAATGGGACTCCAGCAGGAGAAAGAAAATGCCTGGAAGGAGAATTTTCTGCTGCATGCTGAGCTAGAAATGCCAAGGATAAGTGTAAGGCATTGCTTGAATTAAATGGCCTTAGGGTTTTCAGGAAGAACAAGTCCTGGGCCATTCCAGCCAATTGTGTTATTGAGATAAACTTTCCAAGGCCAAGACTAGGAGCTGTTACTGAGGAGAACTGGGAAGGAGTCAGCCTGGCCCGCATCGGTTATTCTTTAAAGAGGGGGGAATCCAACACCTAGGAAAAAAGGCAGGAAGTGGGGACAGTGAGTTCCTGGGACCCTGAGTGATGAAAACAGCAAGAGACCCTGGTGGAGAGGGAAGACGCTTGCTCATGAGCAAAATCTGGCTCCACTTTGGCTCAGCAAGAACAGACGCCCTCTCCTAGAGGCAGGCACAATCCCAACCTGCTGAGCTGCCTCAGCTGCGGCAGTCAAAGCCAGAAGTTCTCGTGCAGGCTGTGCTTAGCCAACAGGAGGAGGATAGATTTGGGGATGTGGGTAGCTGACCCAGTACAGTAATTCCCGTACCCTTATAAGTTTTCTGAATCAATTTATTCTGGGAATAATAATAATCATGGGACAATGGCAATAAGCGCTAAGGAAGTTATAGACATGATTGTTCATTGTTATTATAGGGTAGCACTTCCCCCTAAAAAACTCCACCAAACATGACAGGGATTTATGAACTCAAGACTCCTGTGTGCAGCAAAGATCAACATGCTTTACACTGCTGATTTAAAAAATGAAAAAAAAAATGCAGACAAATGTGTATGGTATGCTAGTATTTGTGTTAAAAAAGAGAAAAAACATTTGCTTGTGATACACAAAACGTTTCTGTATGACTTCACAAGAAACTGGTAAAATGGATAGCCATTGGGAAAGGGAACTCAGTACCTGGGGAAGAGAAGAGGAAAGTTTTTCATGATTAAACCTTATATACCTTTTATAATTTTTTTTTTTGACCGCACCTCGTGGCTTGTAGGATCTCAGTTCCCGACCAGGGATTGAACCTGGGCCACAGCGGTGAAAGCGCCGAGTCCTAACCACTGGACAGCCAAGGAATTCCCCTTATATACCTTTTAAATTTGGACCATGTAAGTACGTTATTATGATTCAAAAATAAATGAGTATTTTTTAAATAAATAAAATAATGAGCTTTTATCCTTAGCAACAGAGGAAAGTCAAGCCTGAAATCTAAGGGCATTAAGTAGCCCCATCATGGAGGGTAGAAGCTGTGGCAGCACCTGGAAGAGATTCCTCAGAGATTCCCTTAGTCTGGCCACCCTACCAGAGGCATTTCTAAGGAATCAGGACCCACAGTGATCTGCAGGGAGGAGAACAATGAGAAAAGCTTTCCAGCCCGAAATCAGCCGCTGTCCAGAGCTAGCACCTGGCAAGATACAACTCACTCTCCTGTGGCGGTCACATCTTTACTGGAAGGTAGGTGAGAATTCACACCTGTGACACCAAATCTCCTCCTCTCTTGGTATTTCTCTCTCCTATTCCTCGCTGATTCCACAGTCCTCTGATCTTTGGCCACAGTGTTTGATTTTTGGGAAGAGAGTGTTGAACAAGCCAAGCTCTTGTCATTCTGAGTCTGAAGTCTCATTTGACTTAGACTTATGCTTTCGTTTTTTCTTCTTTTTCTTATGCTTTTTTTTCTTCTTTTTCTTGTGTTTCTCTTTACATTCTGAGGAACTGGAGCTGCTCCCATCTTCATCTGATGTTGAATCCTCCAGTAACTGTTTTAACTGTTGTATCCTTACATCCTTTTCATGTCTTTTATTCTCTTTTATGATGTCATACATGGGATCTTCATGTGCTACTCTGAACTGTTCTAACTTTTGGTTGCCTTTGATTTAAAAAAAGGGCATTCTTTGTCGCCTGTTTGGTGCCCATATCGTTTACAGCACCAACACTGCATGACTTTGACTTCTTTCCCCAGTGGCATCCAAAGTCCTTTGGTTGGTGCGTGGGCCACAAATTCCCTGGCATGTTCATTGCCTGGGACATCTGGTATACAGTCTTCTGGCTTAGTCTCATCTTCCTTGATAAGCCCAGGAGGAGGTTTTTCATAAAAGGACTCCAGGTGCTTGAGCTGCCGCCGCTTCTGCTCCCGGCGCCGCCTCAGCTCCTGCTCTGGAGGCTCCTGCGGCCGCCGCGTGCCCCCAGCCCCCGAGTCGTCGCACCCGGGCCAGGACGACATTGCGGCCCCGTGTGGGGCCGCGAAGACTTCATTTTTAAAATATCAGCAACTATTTGTTTTCCTTCGCTTTAAACAATCTTTCATTCCTGAGTACCATGCTCATCTTCCTGTATCCTTCACTGATTTAGACATTTAATAGTGTTATATCCCAGACTCAACAGCACTTCATCCCTCTCGAGGGTTACAGGAGGAAAGGAGGCCCAGCTTCAGCATACTACTTCCCTGCTGTTCAGTAGCACTATAATATTGTTGTTATAAAAATCTGACTTTATAAACATCCTGCCCCATCCCACTGCCTGCTGGTCTAAGCCACCTCCTCACAGCTCTGGCTTCCCTTGCTGCAGCCCCTGAACCTCTATGTTTGGGGCTTCTCTAGTCTCAGGTTTCAGGTGCAACTACCCTAACTTTCAGACACTTTGGTTCTGGAGGTTTCTGGCCCAACTTCCACTTGCTTGCTTAATTTTGGGGTGTGTGTGGGGGGGGTGGAAGAATGTCCCTGGAGATTTTGCATGCATTTATGAAACCAGTAATCCCCTCCAGATTGTCTTACCCAGGGTCTACTTGTGGTGGTGTTTTGGAATGGGACGGTCCAATAGAGCTCCTGCTCAATTAGGAAAGGTCAGGGTTTTCTAGGCAAGGAGCAAAGCTCTCAACAGAAAGGCATGGATCAACCAGTTATGAAATCAGCAGTGGTTATACTGAAGGGCATGGATCAGTTCTTGGTCTGAATATCTTGGAAATCACGCTGCTTCCAATGTACAGCCTTCAGAAGTCTGGGTCACTACTATGACCCCAGGAAATCCCAAGTGGAATGGAAATTCTGGTTTCTGAATAGCAAATAACCCTTACTCTGCAAGAACTAAAAACCAAACCCATATCCTAGGGTTGTTTTAGAATTATGCAGAATCCTAAGATTCCTTTGGAGGATACCTACTGAGACTGGCCTCAGTAATGCTTTGAATTAAACAGCCCACCAGGTCACTATTGTGCTTCTTTTTTCTCATTTTACCAACCATATAATGCTGATATTATTGGGAAACTTACTGGTGTTTCACTGTACAATTCAAATGAAACCTGATAGGAGTGCCATTGGCTCTATTGAACATTTCAGATTTCCATTTGTTATGGCATATTTTTTTTGCAAGCTGAAAAAGGGTATACCAAATGTCTTGCTCTTTATAAGCATTTTATTGTTGTGGTGCTATTATTTCTATAATGTTGCTTTTTTTCAATTACCACTTATGCTACAACTTGGGCTTAGCTAAGATAAACCTCAGATTCCTCCCTTAGACTCCTGAGCTTGTCTAATGGCCTTTGTTGGTCTGAGCTAGGCAGAACAAGAGCAGTAAGTGTACTTAATCTCCCTTGGCACAGGTTTGGGTCTGAACTATGTGACTAAGTGAACATGAAAGGTTGTCTCAAATGTTATAAATTATGTTTTTGATTTTTAGTTTGGATCAAAAGCCAAATAAGAGGGCTACCCTGGTGGTGCAGTGGTTAAGAATCCACCCGCCAATGCAGGGGACACAGATTCAAGCCCTGGTCCAGGAAGATCTCACATGTCACGGAGCAGCTAAGCCCGTGCGCCACAACTGCTGAGCCTGTGCTCTAGAGCCCATGACCCACAACTACTGAGCCCACACGCCACAACTACTGAAGCCCGCGTGCCTAGAGCCCGTACTCTGCAACAAGAGAAGCCACCGCAATGAGAAGCCCGTGCACCGCAACAAAGAGTAGACCCCGCTTACTGCAACTAGAGAAAGCCCGCATGCAGCAACGAAGACCCAATGCAACCAAAAATAAATATATATATATATATTTAAAAAGCCAAATAAGAGGCATGTTACAACTGGTTGCTGTATCTCTCAATTAAGTCTACTGCTTTCTCTTTTTCTTTGCAATTTATTTGTTGAAGAACCTATGTCATGTGTTCAGTAAAGTTTCTGATGGTCTCCATTTTAATGAGCATCCATGTGATGTTGTTTAACATGTTGCTCTGTTTTCTTCTATTTCCTATAAATTTGTAATTGGGTCTAGAGGCTTAGCCACATTCAGTATTTTTATGGGGGAAGGAGGAAAACACCTTCAAAGTGGTATTTTGATCTTCCATCAGGAGGTACATGTCATCAGGCTGTCTTTCTTTTTGAGATACTAGCAACTGTTGATGATTAATGCCTAGATTCATTAATTTATGAGGGGTTACAAAATGGTGATATTCTGTTATTCTTCCTTAATTTATTAGCTGAAATATTTTTATAAAGAGACATTCCCTCTAATTTACTATTTGGTTACCCACTCGTATAGTTGAAAACAAGATAAATACTTCATTCTTTCCTTTTAGACCGATTCTCAGAATAATAAATTGGTTTACTAGA
Organism: Tursiops truncatus; assembly: GCF_011762595.2. Classification (NCBI taxonomy): domain Eukaryota; kingdom Metazoa; phylum Chordata; class Mammalia; order Artiodactyla; family Delphinidae; genus Tursiops; species Tursiops truncatus. Next base: position 76,249,987 of record NC_047035.1, on the reverse strand, counting down.
ATACTCCAATGGTGACCAATTTTTTATGAACTCATGAATTTAAATACTGGATATTGTTTCAAATCAAATCCTTTTTCTGCATCTATTAAGATAATTATATGATGTTTTTCCTTCAATATGTTAATATACTAAATTATATAAATTGATTTTTTTTAAAATTGATTTTTAATGATAAACCAACCATGTATTTTTAGCAGAAACCCAACTGGTCACAGGAGTAATTTTTAAAAATACAGTTGACCCCTGAATAATGCTGGGGGTTAATCGAAGTATAACTTATAGTTGACTCTCCGTATCTGAGGTTCCTCCTCTACATCCGCAGGTTCAACCAACCAGGGACTGTGTAGTACTGTAGGATTTACTATTGAAAAAAATACAAGTATGGGCTTCCCTGGTGGCGCAGTGGTTGAGAGTCCGCCTGCCGATATAGGGGACACGGGTTCGTGCCCAGGTCTGGGAAGATCCCACATGCCGCGGAGCGGCTAGGCCTGTGAGCCATGGCCGTCGAGCCTGCGCGTCCGGAGCCTGTGCTCCGCAACGGGAGAGGCCACAACAGTGAGAGGCCCGCGTACCGCAAAAAAAAAAAAAAAAAAAAAACAAGTATAAGAGGACCAGTGAAGTTCAAACCCACATTGTAAGGGTCAACTGTATATTGCTTGATTCAAATTGCAAATATTTCATTTAGGATATTTGTATCTGTGTTCATAAGTAAAATTTGCCTATACTGTTCTCATACTGTCATTGTTAAGTTTTGGTATCAAGGTTATGCAAGTCTCAAACTGAGTTGGGGAGTGTTTGCTTGTTTTTCTGTTCCTTGAGAGAAGCTGTAGAAGAGTGAAATGGTTTTTCCTTGAATGTCTGGTAAAAACTGTAAAAATGCCAGGGCCCACTGTTCATTTGCTTGCTTGCTTTCTAAAATGTTTTAAATTGAAAATTATACACACGTACACACATAAGGGTTCATAAATCATAAGCCTACAGCTTAATTCTTTATCATGACTGAGTTTCACCCTTCTATACATCTCCTCAGCCTGACCCTGAGTTTTGCAAGAGATCTGATGAGTCAGTGGGAACAGTAGATACATTAAAATAACTTCACTCTGCTGACAGGAAAAGAAAAGCATTTAGAAGGTTTAAAAGATCCTATTATAAACTCCCTTCAGCAGGCAAGGCAACTGAAGCCGTTTTTCAACTACTGGGCCAAATTATCCTAAATGAGGTTTTTACAGAATCTGGCAAGATTTTAATTCAAGCTACCACAGCTTTTTCTGAGGAACTATAAGATGATTAGAAAATATAACAAAAATTATCTTTCACTCTTTTGCAAACTCCATATTTTTAAAAATAAACCAGTAAGGGGAATTCCCTGGAGTTCCAGTGGTTAGGACTCCTCACGTTCATTGCTGAGGGCACAGGTTCAACCCCTGGTGGGGGAACTAAGATCCCACAAGCAGCGTGGCGTGGCCAAAAATAAATTAATTAATTAAAATAAAAATAAACCAGTAAGGATTTTGAGGCTGTAGTTAAATGTACTTAGGATGGGAGACAGAGGATGACAGTTATTAACAGCATGAGAAAAAAGAAGAATATAATTTGACTTAATGAACCTAGGAGACAGACAGGGTAGCAGGATGAGCTTACCTAAACTGGATAAATCCCCAGGTTTATTTAAAATTGAATGCAATTGTAGGTTGCCAAATGAGATTAATGTCTGGAGTAGTCTTTTCGTAAATACTAGGGTTTTTAGCTAATACTGACTGAGAGAATTCTTCACGATCACATACTATTTCTTTTTGCCTACAATTAGTTAATCTACTATCTTTTACTACAAGTGCTTAATTGGAAACAAAACCCAGCTTAGTAACACTGGAACAGTACCAACTCCCCTCACTGTCCATTTCATTAACTAAGTCCTTCCCTCCCTCCATTACACACGTGTTCCTGCTCAGACGATGAACCACTCTCCAAACATCTCTACCTATCAGGCATGTATCAGAGACAGAAGCAATTTAACAGTTTAGGGGGAAATCTACCAAAATCTTTCGATTAAATCTTAACCATTCCTGGTCCAAATATGAAATTTTTATACAGAGAAGACGAATTTTGAACAGTTTAAATAAACTATCCAATATAAAAATATAAAAAAGAGAATAGTGACAGCCTCAATACCACAAAGCTAAGACCCTGGTGATCACAATTCTAGCTACATGTTCATGTCAAACCATTTACTTAACAAATATTTATTGAGTGCCTAAGGTGTCAGTGTTCCAGCACATAAACTCACTCAAAGGAATGAGAATTAAGACCAGAAACTTAAGTCCTTAACATACAAAGAGCAAAAAAGGAATATCCCAGTTTCTTCAACTAATACTCTGAACCTATAATAAGCAAACAAGTCAAGTACTTTCTCTATTTTGGACTTTTTGATACCTTATATTTCCCACAGCTGCTTTGCATATATTCTAACCGTCAAAAGTTCAACAATGAATAAATCAAAATAAACTTCAAATCAAAAGACAGACACATAAAATAGCTGTTAATATATTTAAAAGTACTTAATTCACTCATAATTAAAGAGGTACAAATAAGAACTAGAGATGCCACTTCCACCTACTAGTTAAAGAAAAAATTTTAAGATTGATAATATCTACTTTTGATGATAGGGACCTGCGTATGCTTCCACATTCTTCATTGGTGGGTATAAGTTGATATATCTTCTTGAAAATATATATACCTTTTGACCAGGGAATCCCACTGTTAGGAATTTATCCTAAAAATATACTGGCAATGAGAATGCAAGGATATATGCACAAGATGTTCATTGCAACATAATCTGTAACAGTAAAACACCTTGAAATAACTTAAATGCTCATGAATAAAATTACAGTGTAGGAATAAATGAAATTCTATTCTACTACAAACAAAGACATGAGGCAAAACTTTATGTACTGATATGGGATGTCCAAGATAAAATATTAAGTGAAAAAAAAGGAAATCACAGAACAGTCTGTATAGTATAACTCCACTGATAGAAAAAGGAAGAAAGATAGTCATAGTATATAATATAAAAATGTGTAATAAAAAATTTCTATAAGAATTCACAAAAAAGTGTCAATAGCAAGTACCTTGGGGGAGTAGAAGTGAGGTCGTGGGGAGAAGACATACTTTAGAAGACCTTTCCTTTTTTTTATATGTACTTTTTGTATTGTCTGAATTCCTCACCAGCGTATGTTTTATTTTTATATTTAAAAAACTCATCAGTTCTGAGATGTGGAATTCTTGTCAAATTACAAGCTTAGTGCAATTTAAATAAATGATACCTAGAAGAAATCAATTCATTTCCATAACTTATTTCACAGATAAGGACTGGAACATCAATTTCTTTGGCTCGCTGAATGTTGTGCTGTTTATGAAGTACTTTCAAGAATGAAAACGAAGGTGATCATAAGATATTATAGAATATTATATCTTCTTTTCAAAATTATCTGGAAAAAAGAAGCTCTAACTCTTACAGACCTTTTTTTAAACCATAGACCATGTAAAATTACTTTTTAATGTAACTAAATTGAATCTTCACAATCAACTGCAGAAGTAGATTCCTAAAATTTACCAAGTTGGGAATAGAAACAGCAAGAAAAGAAGCTGAGGAGTAAAAAGTAGAAAATGGGTACAGAAAATAGAATTAGAGAAGGGAGTAATGTCTCTTAGTATAAGCAGGAAAAGGGTGACTTTAGAGAGAGTCAGTTCCCACAGGAATACTATACCTAACAGCTGGCTGTGTTCCCCTGTGATGGAGTTCTGACTCGGGTCTGAAAAACAAACAATTGAAAAGAAAAGAAAAATGAATGACCAAAACAAATAATTTCTTAAGAATCAGCAGCAAAAGTCAACCAAGGAAATAAGCAAAAAAAAAAAAAAAAAAGTATGATGCTCAAGAAACATTAACATAAGGATATTAAAAATAGAACTATTATAAAAAATAATTCCACAACTTCCTCAAAAAATTAAACAACAGAATTACCATGTGACCCATGGTATACACCCAAAAGAATTGCTAACAGGGACTCAGATACTTGTACAACAATGTTTACAGCAGCATTATTCACAATAGTCAAAAGGTGGAAATAATCCAAGTGTCCTCCAAAGATGAATGGATAAACAAAATGTGGTACAGATGGTCTCTGACTTATGATGGTTTGACTTAAGATTTTTCGGTTTTATGATGGTGAAAAAGCAATATGCATTCAGCTGAAACCATACTTTGGATTGTGAATATATACACACACATATATGTGTATATATATATATACACACACATATATATATATACACACACATATATATATATACACACACATATATATATATATATATACACACACATATATATGTATACACATATATATACACATATATACTTTTTTTTTTTGGCTGCGCCGCACAGCATGCGGTATCTCATTTCTCCAACCAGGGATCGAACCCTTGCACCCTGCAGTGGAAGCGCAGTCTTAATCACTGGACCACCAGGGAAGTCCCTGGATTTTGAATTTTGATCTTTTCCTAGGTTAGTGATTTGCAGTACAATACTCTCTTGTGATGCTGGGCAGCGCAGCGAGCCGCAGCTCCCAGTCAGCCACGCAATCAGGAGGATAAACAACCATTAAAACCGTTCTGTACCCATACAACCATTCTGTTCTCTAATTTCAGTATTCAATAAGTTACATGAGATATTCAACACTTTGTTATAAAATAGTCTTTGTGTTAGATGATTTTGCTCAACTGTAGGCTAATATAAGTGTTCTGAGCATGTTTAAGGTAGGCTAGACTAAGCTATGAAGTTCAGTAGGTTACGTATAGTAAATGCACTTCGACTTAATATTTTCAATTTAGGAAGGGTTTATCAGGACGTAACCCTACTGTAAGTCGAAGAAGATCTATATATACATACAATGGGATATTATTCAGCCATAAAAAGGCATCAAGTTCGGATACATGCTACAACATGCATAAACCTTGAAAATATCACACTACGGGAAATAAGCCAGAAGCAGAACAAATACTGTATGATTCCATTTATATGAAATATCTAGAAAAGGCAAATGGGCAAACTTATAGAGACAGAAAGTAGGTCAGAGGTTACCAGGGGCTGGGGAGTGTGGGGGGGAAATGGGGAGTGGGATGTTATTGCTTAATAAGTTGTAAAAAATTTTCTCAAATAGAACTGGAGGATATAAAATGGCGAGTCTCATCCATGTGCCCTCAGGAAGACAAAACTGAACTAAGAGGCTGATTTCCCATAAATGCCTGATTTATAGAAACAAAATTTTCTCAGATGATGGGGGTTGATCTGAGGTTGCCTCCTATCAAACTTGGTAAGTTTCGCCAGAAGCATGAACAAGAGATGGCCCAGGTTGGGTTAGTCTCACAAAGTGGGCTGAAATGAGCTTTGTTTGTGTGACTAGACTGATTCTGTCTGCTCAGGAAGTTTTCAAGGCTGGTCTCTGTTTGTTTTTTATTTTAACTGACTCAGACTGAACTCTCCCTACTTTACATTCCCTGCCCATAAATACAACCTACCCCAAACTTTCACCGGACTCACCTGTAGCTTGCTACAGTTTGCTTGTCCCAAATTGCAATTCCTCTGCTATTCCTGAATAAATTCATCTTTTCCAGCTTGCCTCAGTTTACCTCTTTATTTAGGTCAACAGAGAACAGAGTTTCAGTTTGGGGTGATGAGAAATTTTGGAAATAGTGGTAATGGTTGTACAACATTGTGAATATAATTACTGTCACTGAATTGTGCACTAAAAAGTGGTTAAAATGGCAAATTTTGTGTTATATATATTTTATTACAATATAAAGTTAAACAAATAATCACATAAATTTGGCCAAGCAATATTAGTTCCATAAAGTAGAAGGATGATTCAGGGCCTATGACATGAATTACATTTTGTTTTTAATGACAAAGGAACATGTGGCCAGAGCAGTTGCAAGTCAAGACATAAGTAAAGCACTCATTACTACTAGCAGATATGTTATGATTTGACTTTCAGATAAAATGACTAAACTGGCTTTTATAAATATCTCTTTCTTCAGCAATCTATAATAAAATTAGTGACAATAAACCAAGTTCCTAATCCAAGAGATACTGACAGTCGCCATTTAACGACCAATCACTTGCTTATTTTAAAGGCTTGGAAACCATTAAGGGCTAAATATGGAAAAGACTCTGAGCTGCACTTTCCTCAAAGAGTAAATCTCGGTCTTCCCTGGTGGCGCAGTGGTTAAGAATCCACCTGCCAATGCAGGGGACACGGTTCAAGCCCTGGTCCAGGAAGATCCCACATGCCACGGAGCAGCTAAGTCCGTGCGCCACAACTACTGAGCCTGTGCTCTACAGCCCGTGAACCACAACTACTGAGCCCGTGTGCCACAACTACTGAAACCCACACGCCTAGAGCCCGTGTTCCTCAACAAGAGGAACCACCGTAATGAGAAGCCCACGCAATGCAACGAAGAGTAGCCCCCACTCGCCGCAACTAGAGAAAGCCCATGCGCAGCAACGAAGACCCAACGCAGCCAAAAATAAATGAATAAATAAATAAATTTTAAAAAAAAGAGTAGATCTCTTGAGATACTGAGGATTACATCTGGATTCCTTGAATGCGTTTAAGGAATAAAAATAATTTTAGACTGGGGGTCTATGAACAATAGAAAAAAAAATTACATTCTCATTTTCACTAACCTCTAATTGAAGTTTAGTATTTTCTCCAAATATGATGTAGGCAACAAATTACATAAAAGTACCGGTGATTTTGTCAACAACAAATATCTGATATTTTCCTATCACATTATAGTTGTTGCATATATCTCATAATATCTTTTAGGTTCCACACTATTTTGAAATTATGGTAGTTATTAGAGGGGCTGCTAGCTTTAAGCAGGTTTAAAGACTGCCAAAGAGGTCCAAAATATAAAAAAGATTAAAAATTACTACTTGAGGGATTCCCTGGTGGCGCAGTGGTTGAGAGTCCGCCTGCCGATGCAGGGGACACGGGTTCGTGCCCCGGTCCGGGAAGATCCCATATGCCGCGGAGTGGCTGGGCCCGTAAGCCATGGCCGCTGAGGCTGCGCGTCTGGAGCCTGTGCTCCGCAAGGGGAGAGGCCACAACAGTGAGAGGCCCGCGTACCACAAAAAAAATAAAATTAAAATAAAATAAAAAATTACTATTTGAAACAAAATTCAAATAACATTTTCCGTGGTATTTCTAAATATAAAATATATATAATTAAATCTAACACTTTAAGCATCCCAGACAGAAAGAACCAATCAGAATACTAAACAAATTCTGATTTCTGATGTATATAGTCTATATTATAGTGGAAGAAATAAGGTAAAAACCTGATTCCTATAACTAAAGTTTTAAATGCTATGTGAACATTTAATGATATATTTTTAGAAGATTTTCTTCATCTTAATTTGGTTTTAAAAAAGAGAAATTCCAAATTTTTAAAAGATATTTTTGCCAATATACTAGGAAAGTGAATTCTCAGTTTTTAATTTAAACTAGTTTTATTTCCTATCTAAATAAAGAATATAGGTTGTTCTTGTACGTAAGACAAAAGTAGGACTAACAGTTCTATAGCATGTTAATGTATTAGATCGCTCTCTCTCTCTCTCTCTCTCCCCGTCCCCTCATGTAGGGGGAAAATTGGGCCCTATCATTATAGAGAAACAGGTACATAATAACATGAAAGGAAGAGCACAGAAAGAATCATATAATTTCAAAACCAGAAGAAACTTGGTCATCATCTAGATCTACTCCAGTGATTCCAAAGGCAAAGTTGCAGAAGAGTTATCAGCATCATCTATTCTCCCTAAAACTATACCCTTCTCAAGATTCTGATTCCCAGATACTGTCACTAATGGGAATGCCTTTATCTCTCAGGTGTGCTTTCAGAACAAAGTTGAGAACCTTGGATTTTAACATCTAAAGTTGAGAAGAATGCTTGGGTTAATGAGTGACCAAAGACATATCACACTACTGACAAAAGAGAAAGGTTGGAGATACAGTCTTCATGTTTAAGAACCTATGTTCGTGTTTCTCAATACTCTGTAATTCTAATTTTTCTTGCTCTAAAATACAATAGCCTAAAACAAGTTATCTGGAATTGCCAGGGAATGTATCTATGAAAAAAAATAGAAAAACATCTCAGATAACTCAGACAGAATAGGTATGATTTTAGAGGGGGGTATATAAATGACTATTTTTCTTAAAAAGAATTACCATCTTTTTTTCTTTCTTTTAATAACTTTTTCAGGGCTATTGTTTTTTAAAATTTTTGGTTATTTATTTTTGGCTGCATTGGGTCTTCATCACTGCGCGAGGGCTTTTCTCTAGTTGCGGCGCGCGGGCTTCTCATTGCGGTGGCTTCTCTTGTTGCAGAGCACAGGCTCTAGGAGCATGGGCTTCAGTAGTCGTGGCATGCGGGCTCAGTAGTTGTGGCTCACGGGCTCCAGAGCACAAGCTCAGTAGTTGTGGCACATGGGCTTACTCTGTGGCATGTGGGATCTTCCCGGACCAGGACTCGAACCCATGTCCCCTGCATTGGCAGGCAGATTCTTAACCACTGCGCCACCACGGAAGCCCAGAATTACCACCTTCTTTACTGTATATTTCCTTGTCTTCTGAGCTGTGCATACATGATGTATGTGCATTTTCTAGTCAAGCCAGGACTCTTCCTTGAACACCCTCCTATACAGTCAGTCCTCTGTTTCCAGGGAAGTGGAACCCATGGATTTGGAGGGCCTACCGTACTACGCCATTTTATATAAGGGATTTGAGCATCTGCGGATTTTGGTATTCAAGGGTGGGGGGCGGTCCTGGAACCAAACCCACCTGGATTCCGAGGGGCGACTGTATTTGAGATGAGTAGAAATAAGTCTACTGTATAGTTCCTCACAAGTTTTTTCATTTATTATAATTAAAGGAACGCAGGGCAATCTTTACCTGATACTTATTTGGTTATATGAAGACTAACCTCAAGGACCTGCAAATAAATGCTTCATTAATACATGTAAAAGCTGAAACAAGGGCAAATTTAAGCTCATGAACCCACCAGGATGAAACTAGCCATGCCTGTAAAAAAAAATCACAATTGGTAAATGGGTTTAAGTTGAAGGGCGTTTCTGGGCCGCAATCCAAATTGTGTATTCAACATGATAACAGTGCTCTGAGATGTGTCTGGGCACCTCCCTATCGTCCTATGTTTGAACTCTCCCATTTAACATTTTTCCTGCCTGTGTCACTAATGAGGGCACACCCAAGTTTGCCTAATACTGGGTGTTGTCCTAAATATTACTCAAAAGGATACTTGTTTTAACCAAATTACTTCCTGTAATGGGAACAATGGGCCGATAATGTGACTATTTTAACCCTTTGATGGCCTTCCTAAATTAAGCCACTCCTAGGTCATAATACAACCAGATTATATACAAAAGCCTGTGATACTCTACAGGCAAAATGGTAGTTCAAATTAAAAATAGAAACATACACCTTTTCACAACAGGTAAATGCCATCAGAAAAATGAACTGAAACTATTCCTCGTAACAGTAATGATATGGTAGTTTTACAAAATGGGCACTTGCTCAATATATTTAGTTTATCCTGGGCAAACGGTAAAGAACAGAGATTTTATTTAATTTCTTGCCATGTGCCTTGGAGCACAGAGAGAAAAAAATGATTGTGGGTGGTATTCACTTGCAAAACTGCCTCTATAAATAGTTTTTCTGAAGAGCCTTATTATCTCCCTTAGTTTCCCCATAGCAATAGTCTTTTTCTGAATTTCCTTTGATAATCGCTTCATCTACTACTCTTGGCAGAGAATTAGAAGCAAATAAAGCTAGCCTATATCTTGCATCTAAAACTCAGTGTAAAAGGTTTAAGTCTTCATTAAAGATAGATCAGTAATTTCATTAAAATAATGCAATCAATAGTGGAAACTGTTGCCTAAACATTTAGAAAAAGAAGTAGGCATGACCAAGGGCATATACATCAGGACAATTAGCTTATTATGCTACTGTCTATATTATCTAGACATACCACAAAAACTATTTAAAGATACCAGGTCTTCCCTGGTGGTGCAGTGGTTAAGAATCCGCCTGCCAATGCAGGGGACACGGGTTTGAGCCCTGGTCCGGAAAGATCCCACATGCTGTGGAGCAAATAAGCCGGTGCGCCACAACTACTAAGCCTGCGCTCTAGAGCCTGCGAGCCACAACTAGAGAAAGCCCCCGTGCAGCAACGAAGAACCAACACAACCAATAAATAAATAAATAAATAAAGTTTAGAAAGAAAGAAATAAAGATACCAAATACCTGAAATCACCAGTCTTAACACATTTCTAATTTTCTGGACTCCAACTTTTAAAAAAAAACCAAAGCAGCATCATCATAAGAAGCCACTGTGACTTGGAATTAGGCAAAGATGATTAAAGATGGAACAAAAGACAATTACTCTAACATTCACATTTATTAGATTCTGCCTCTCTATTATGAGTAGGTTTTAATTTTGGTGGGAAACTTAAGAGGGAAAACAAGTTGAAATAAGGTAAAATCGGAAAAGCTTATCCTCTTTACATAGATTTTGAACTGACTGCAATGAGACTAGACAGACCTAAGAAAATTTACATGTGAGTAGCTGGGTTTAAGTAAATAGATATGGGTGAAAAAAAATCAGGTAATTTGAGGCAAAGTAATTAAGCAATAAGAAGGAAATGTAAAGCACTGCATACAAAAAGTTATTAAATCATTAGTTATTTATGCTTCAAGCCTACGCCATAAAGGAAAGTCAAAAGATCCTTATTTGAACTTTTAATAGGAATATAATTTTTAAAAGGTATTTAGAAGTATCTGTCAAAAAAAGATAGTTTCTGCTGGAATTTATAGTTTAGTCCAAACTGTCTGCCATGTAAATGATTTGTGTAGACAGCTAACCATGGAGAGAATAAGCAGGGGTAGCAGCACTGAACCATGGACTGTACTTCATGTATGGTGCATATTCCTTATTATTAATAGGGGTTTGGGGAGAAAATGATTTGGAGCAGGAATGTTAAATAAATTTGGCAAATCTATTTAATAGTCAAGTAGATTTCTATGTTTAATTTCTCAGACCCTCCAATATGCTAAAGGCTACCTATCTCCAAAGAAGAATATAATATTCATCATTCCTAAATATATCAGAAGAGATACCCTGCTTTTCATCAAACATCTTGTGTAATTAGTGTTCTACGGTATACACTTTGGGAAATGTTCAACTAATTCATATCAATATACTAAGGTTAAAAGAGAACCCCCGGGCTTCCCTGGTGGCGCAGTGGTTGAGAGTCCGCCTCCCGATGCAGGGGACACGGGTTCGTGCCCTAGTCCGAGAAGATCCCACATGCGGCGGAGCGGCTGGGCCCGTGAACCATGGCCACTGAGCCTGCGCGTCCGGAGTCTGTGCTCCTCAACGGGAGAGGCCACAACAGTGAGAGGCCCGCGTACCGCCAAAAAAAATATATATATATATAACTCCCTGAACCATCACTCCCATTTACTCATTCATTCACTCCGTAATACTCCCATTAAATCAGTATTTTCCAGATTTGCCTAGTTAAAAGAATCATCTAGAATATTTGTTAAACTACAAATCCCTGGGTCACATAACTAACCCTAATGACTTGATCTCATGGGAGGAGGCTGAGATTCTGCAGATTTATGAAGGGCCCCGGATGACTAGTAGAAAGCTTCATTCATTCATTCAACCATCCATCAGTTCAAATATCTGAGTGATTAATAAGTCCCAGGCATTGTTCTATGTGCTAGGGATAGAGCAGTAAGTAAAAAAAGACAAATGTCCTATTCTCACGCAGATATGGGAAGATAAAGTATAAAAGAAAATTAAAATGAACTTATTTACAAAACAGAAATAGAGTCACAGATGTAGAAAACAAACTTACAGTTACCAAGTGGGAAAGCGGGGGAGGGATAAATTGGGGGCTTGGGATTGACATAGACACACTACTATATATAAAATAAATAACTAATAAGAACCTACTGTATAGCACAGGTAACTCTACTCAATACTCTGCAATGACCTATATGGGAAAAGAATCCAAAAAAGAGTGGGTATATGTATACGTATAACTGATTCAATTTGCTGTACACCTGCAACTAACAACATTTCAATCAACTATACGCCAATAAAAATTAATTTTAGAAAAAGAATAAAAGAAAATTAATAAACAAGATTATTTTCTTTATAACACTAGTCCAAAATTAAGGAGAGTGAATGGAGAGGCTATTTTGTTTATTTATTTATTTTTTTCTTTTTGGAGAGGCTATTTTGGATTGGGTACACAGGGAAGATCTTTCTGACGAGGTAACCTTTAAGATGAGACTTGTATATAAAGGAGACAAACATGTGAGGATCTCGACAGAGACTGATCAGGGCATAAGAGTAGCTACACAAAGGCCCTAGAATGGGAATAAGCTTGGCGTGTTTGGGAAACATTAACATGGCTAAAACACAGTGAGTAGGAAAGCGGTTTCAAAAAAAAAAAGAAAGAAAGAAAGGTTAGCAAATTAGGTAGCAGATACATCTTGCAGTATTGCAGACCATGGTAAAGAGTGTGAAGTTTATCCTAAAAATGATATGAAATAGTTGGAAGGTTTTCAAAAGCAGTATGATAGGTCTGATTAACCTTTTAGAAGATGGAGACTGTTGGCTGAAGAGTGGATTGTGGAGGGAGCGAGAGCAGAAATGGGGGAAACAAGCAGGAGTCTACTGCAGAAATCTTAGAAAGATATGATCATGACTGTAGTGAAGATGGTGAAAGCTGAGAGGTTGATGATATCTTCTGGAACGAGAGCTCATGAGTTAGTCTTCGAAGCTAATATCCATTTTACTTTAAAATTTGTAGTTCTTTTCATTTTTTTACTCAATAAATATTTTTTGAGCACCTTCTACATGTGGAACACTGTTCTAATTACTAGAAATGTAGTAACAATATCCCTGCCATCAAAGAGCTTACATGCTAGTGGGGAAGAGACAAACAATAAACAAACAACATACGTGTTAAGAGTAATAAGAGTTATAAAGGGCTTCCCTGGTGGCGCAGTGGTTGAGAGTCCACCTGCCGATGCAGGGGACATGGGTTCGTGCCCTGGTCCAGGAAGATCCCACATGCCGCAGAGCGGCTAGGCCCATAAGCCATGGCCGCTGAGCCAGCATGTCCGGAGCCTGTGCTCCGCAACGAGAGAGGCCACGACAGTGAGAGGCCCACATAACGCAAAAAAAAAAAAAAAAAAAAAAAAGAGTTATAAAACAGAAAAAGAAAAGCAGAGTAAGAAGACAGAGGATTAGTGGGGGCATGGTTTGTGTGCCTATTTATAGTTTAGACACCGAATCTAAAAAAGATCTCTCAGCTCATGTGATAATTTGACCAGAAACTTGAAGTGAGGCCTCTAGCCATACAAATATCTGTAGGAAGAACATTGCGGGTAGAGGGAACAGTTAGTGCAAAGACCCTGGGGCAGGTACATGTTGGCCTGTTCAATAAACAGCAAGGAAGCTAAGTTACCAAACAGAAGAGCAAGATAAAAGTGATAAGATGTGGGATAAGAGATGAATGTGTGTGTTGGCGGAGGGGCACAGATCATATGGGGCCTTGTAGGACATAGTAGGGACTTACCATTTTCCTCTGAGCTAAAAAGCCACTGGAAGGTTTTGATTTATATTTTAATATGACCACTCTAGCTGCTGTCTGGAGAATAGATTGCAGGAGGCAAGTGAGGAGGTAGAAAATAGTTAGAAGGCTTTCACAATGGTCCCAGAAAAGATAATGGTAGCATGGATCAACTCAGTGGTAGTGGAGGTGCTGAGAAGTGATTAGATGCTGAGTATGTTTCAATGGAAGGATTCACAAGATTAGTATGCTGATGGATTGGATATGGGGTAGAGGAGAAAGATAGGAGTCAAAGTTTTTTCCAAAGCAATTAGATGAACAGAGATGCCATTTTCTGAGCTGTGGAAGACTGGGAGAAGAGCAGTGCTGGTGACGAGGAATGCAGGTGGTGAAAGGAGGTCCTCTGTGATAGCTGTGCAGCTGTTCCGGAGAAAACACGAGGCATAAAGAAAAGACAACACAGGATTTGGAAGCAGATAAAGCTCAGGTGAGATCCCAGCTCTACCACATGTTATTCACGTAACTCTGGGAAAATGATATAATTTCTTAGCCTTAATTTACTATCTATGCAACAGGAATAAAACTACACCACAGAAAATCACTGTGAGGATTAGAGACGGTAGATACACATTAAATTCTAACTATAAAGGTAACTGAGATGAGCCATGGAATGATCCTCAAGAGAAATAATAAAAATTGTAATGCTGCAAATAATCACGGTAAAAATGAGAATTTAGGTAGCTGGAGATATTTCTTGGAACTTTAAACATTTTTCAATTGTACAATAGTACTGAGGAAAATACAGAAGTAATGCGGGTGAACCCTTGGGTTCACTGGCTTAAAATTGTATGGGCACATGGTATTAATCGTTTGATTCACCCAACTTATTTCAAAATTGGATACATTTATAGTTTGGACTAAATATGCATTAACACATGATTTGAGATTTTTAGATAAGTACAATAGTAATTATCCAAGAGTGCCTGTACTACATTCCCCGTACAAGTTTATTAATGACATCAACTCAAACAATAATAATTTAATTCAGTAAGTTTTAAAGATACCTAAAACTGTTAGATACTGTGAGGAATAAAAGAATGAGTATATTTCCTGACATTAAGACGCTCATAATCTGGTGGAAGAGTCAAATTCAACATAAAAAACTATGAAAGAGGGACTTCCCTGGTGGCACAGTGGTTAAGAATCTGCCTGCCAATGCAGGGCACATGGGTTCGATCCCTAGTCCAGGAAGATCCCACATGCCGCAGAGCAACTAAGCCTGCGCACCACAACTACTGAGCCTGCACTCAAGAGCCTCTGAGCCACAACTACTGAGCCCTCATGCCACAACTACTGAAGCCTGCACACGTAGAGTCTGCGCTCCGTAACAAGAGAAGCCACCGCCATGAGAAGCCCGCGCACTGCAACGAAGAGTAGCCCCCACTCGCCACAACTAGAGAAAGCCCGTGTGCAGCAAGGAAGACCCAACACAGCTAAAAATAAATTAATTAATTAAATAAAAATACTATAAAAGAACCCCTCCCCCACTCTGGGCATGAGAAAGTAAAGAGAAGCCCATGCAGTTATGGACAGAGTCAGGGCTGAAAGGGTAGAGATATTAGGAAGAGATAAAGATCACCTACCTAGGATGGTAAATATGGTTCCATTTTTACTATTTGAAAACGTTTAGTAACCACACTATTTCACTTTCGTTATTTTTATATTTTGATTACTTCTGTAAGAATACAAGCATTCATAAATATTTATCATAATTTTACACTAAAAGTTTATTAAAATCATTTGTTCTAAACATCTTGGCAGGTTTTGTTTGTTTGTTTGTTTTGTGATACGCGGGCCTCTCACTGTTGTGACCTCTCCCGTTGCGGAGCACAGGCTCCAGACGCGCAAGCTCAGCGGCCATGGCTCACGGGCCCAGCCACTCCACGGCATGTGGGACCTTCCCGGACCGGGGCACGAACCCGTGTCCCCTGCATGAGCAGGCAGACTCTCAACCACTGCGCCACCAGGGAAGCCCTCTTGGTAAGTTTTTATAACTGTGATTTTAGATTATCAGGACGTGATTCCACCTTCTCCCTACACCCCTACCACTAACCCTGTTACCTGGGAGTTGAAGCAGTTTATCAAATAGAATTTTCTTATGTCTGTTCTAGAATATCTGTAACATCTCTTCAAAATTCAATGATCTCTTTTTTAACAGGTTCAGAGCCTCTGCTTGGCAACAGTATCTAGCAAGATTAAAATCATTTATATTACATCTATTTTTAGTTTATATTTTATTTATAGAGTGGCAAGCACTGCTGGTATTTCATTTGGTGACAAAGTTTCTTATATAAAAGAAAGCAGAAAAGCACTGACAGTGTAGGGAAAAAAAGAATGCAAAAATGATACATAAAAATGGAAAGATTATAAAGATAGTCTCTAAGTGGCTCAATTTAGGGAAATTTTCCTACTATCATCATACCAAACCTGTACAACAACCTTGTGAGGAAGAATTATTCCCATGTTCCAGAAGAAACTAGCTCAGAAAACGGAAATGATTTGCCCAAGGTAGTAGAGCTGATAACTTGTGGTATTGCCTTTAGTGCTGCAAGGGTCCAAAGGAGAAGAGTAACATGGACTGAGACAGTAGGAGCTTTAAGTAAAACTTTTAAAAACCTTAAAAATCATGGAGAACTCAAAATCATAGGAGAGGAATAAACACGGCACATGTCTGGGATCGTCTTGGAAGGGTTGGGTCCTATCAGGAAAAGTCTTGACATCTAAGGGAGATGAAAAACAACTAAAATTCTCTGTGTGGAAGTCTAAAAATAAAAGTGGTATTTTAGGTAAGAAAATAAGAGTGTAATATGCAAATGAAATGAATTCCAGATTTATCAGAGATCAGCAGGCATGATCATTGCTAGGCCACTGTAGTTTTTCCATGTGCTAACACGCATCTCTAGCATGGTCTGTCTCTAGGTGGTTGTTATTATTAGTATTAGTTCAACCAATACTCTGAAAGCCTACTCTATGTCAGGTGCTGTGCTAGGCACTACAGATACCAAGAGTAACCCTTTGTTCTCAAGAATTTCTAGAGGAAATATGTAAATAATTATGAAAATAAAAATAATTGTTATAGTATAGGTACAAATACTGTGGGAATCAAAAAGGAAGTTAAACAAAATAAAGTGGTGATCAGGGATGATGTCAAGGGGATAACTGAGCTAAATCTTGAAGGATGGGTAGTTTATCAAAAAGCAGAATGGGTGAGAGAAAATGGACAAGGGGAGACGTTTTAGTCAGAGGGATTGACAATGAGGACATAGCTAATTGAGAAGTTCTGGAGATAACATAGGAAATATACACATAATAATATACCTGTATACAATACTAGGTATATATTATACCTAATATATAATAGTATATAATGTTATATTAGTCTATAATACCATACATATAAATAAATGTATTGTACCTAACATATAATATATACCTAATTGATAGGAAAGGAGATTTTTAAAATTGATTTAAAAAGTGGGTAAGATAAGAAGCAGAACCAGTCAGCATATATGTTTCCAACTTTTGATTCTTCCCCTGTCTCATTCATCAAATCCAGTCAATTGTGGCTTCCACACCAACTCTTCTTTCCATTACCCTGCCACCATTTAGAGTCTCATTCTTCACACCTTGGACCACTAAAATAGTCAATTATTCTCCCTGCCACTGATTCTCCTATCGTCAAACAATCCTGCATTTTCCTCCCTATTAATTCTGCCTTTATCAGGTTGCTTTATTGTTTTAAAAATAAACACTTTCAAAGATCTCCAAGTTAAAGTGCCAGGAGTGCCCAACCATTTTGTGAAGAGACGATCATTCTCACTTCTTGTTTATATATATCGTGACATCATGTGTGGGGTACTGATACAAGTCCCTCCACGGAAAGGAAAGGGTTGCCTTTGCAGGCTCTGTCTCCGCTCCTACTGTCAGTTTTCAGGCTGGGAGTAGTAGTGGTAATGGTGGTGGTAGCAGAGGCTAATGGCTTAAACAGCCATAAATAGATCCCGGTTTACTTGTTTGAATCCCTTGGCTTATAGGATGAACTGCAAAAACCTAATCCTGGCTTTCAAGTCCCTTTATAATCTAGCACTAGTTTACTCCTCTCTAACCTTATCATTTGCTGTTTTTAGTCATGAACTCTCTGCTCCACACTCTCTGGAATGCTTTGAGCCTTGATTCTAGACGCATGCATTTTTGTTTGTATCACTTTTTCATTGAAAATTTCCCTCTCTTTTGTCTCCACTTACCTGACTGCTATATCTTTCAAAGGCTCAATTCAAATGCTTCTTCTTCCTTAGCCCCACCCTGAGGTTTAATCTTCCTCTGAACTGTTGGGTATATACTGCCTTGTATTGTCTTTTAATTAACAAACCTATTAATTCAACAAATAAGTTTTGTTAAAACTCTTCTAAAATATATGGGAGTAAATCCACTGGAAGTTGAAGAGCTCATGTGAAATGAACATGATTGTGATTTTAACGCAGTCTATAACACTTGGAAGATAGCAAGAATAATAGCAAAAAGCAGATTTAATGAAGCTCACAGTATAAAGATAAAGACAGTTTCTTAGACCAAATCCACAAACTGATTAGCCAAGAAAAGTATAAATGACAGAAGAGGGTTAAAAATCATAGAAAAACCTCACCACGAAGTACAAAGAGGAAAAGATTGTTTGGGGATTGTTGCAAACATTCAAGAGATCGTTGATACCTTACGTCCTTCTTTGGCTTTATGGATGATCCAAATTATTTTTCACGCCCTGTAGACAAACATATTTCATGTTTTCTTCATTTTACAATAAAAGATGGTTTGGGAAGAATAAGGCCTGACCATATAGACTACCTCCTTAACAAAAAGGGAAGGGAATTGACCCAAACATTCAAATTCTAAGGAGCTACAGAGCTAAGGAATTAAGAAGCTGAAGCTTTGCATTATGGGGACTAAGAGGATATGGTAAACATTTCTGATATTTTAAGAGTCTTTATTGATTTTATGTCATTGGTAAAAGGACAACTGCTTAATGCAAGCTGAATTTAACATTTTCTAGATTTTCAAACGTACAGAGAAATTAAAATAGAAACTACTGTACACGCTGCAATTTAAAAAGTCTGTTTCTAGTGTGTATGTATGTGAATATACACATGAACACATACATATATGTGTTTTGATTAGTAAATGTGTAATGATCTTCTATAATTTAAAAAATATATATAAATATGGAATCTTACAGTATGTAACCTTTTATTTTGAGACTGGCTGCTTTCATTCAGCATAAGGCCTTGGAGATTCATGCAAGTTGTTTCATGTACCAGTACTTAGTCCCTTTATTTAAAAACATTTTATTGAGATACACTTTACATACCATATAATTCACCCACTTAGTGTTCAATTCAATGTTTCTTAATATATTCACATTGTTGTGCAACTATCACCACAATCTAATTTTACATTTTAGTTCCCCTGTCCCCTTCCAAGAATGCCTGTACCCATTAGCAGTCAATCTCCATTTCACTCCCACCTTGCCCAGTCCACAGCAACCACGAATCTACTTTTTTTGTCTCCATAAATTTGCCTATTCTGGACATTTCATATAAATGAAATCATATGTGGTCTTTTGTGACTGGCTTCTTTCATTTTGCATAACATTTTCAAGGTTCTTCTATATAGTAGCAATGCATCTGTATTTCATTTGTTTTTACTGCCAGATAATACCCCATTATATGGATATACCACATTTTATTTATCTATTTATCACTTAGTGGACATTTGGGTTGTTTCTATCATTGGGGCTATCATGGATAATGCTGCAGTGAACATTCCTGTACTATTTCTTGTGTGGACATATATTCTCATTTTGAGTATATACCTAGAAGTGGAACTGCAAGATCATATGGTAACTCTATATTTAACTTCTTGAAGGACTGCCAAACTGTTTTTCAAAGTGGTTGCACCATTTTATGTTCCCACCTAAGTATATAAGGGTCTCGATTTTTCCACATCCTTGTCAACACTTTTTATTGTCCATTTTTTTTATCAGAACCATCCTAGTGGATGTGAAGTGGCACCTCATTGTGGTTTTGATGTGCATTTCCCTGATGACTAATGTGCTTTAATGTGCTTACTGGCACTTTTTCCTCTCACCCCCATTTGGAAAGCTCTTACCTCTTTTTCCTCCCACAATTTTGAGGTTTTGCTTTGACTTATTTAGTACTTTTACATCATAAATATTATTGAATTGTTCCCTGAAGTATGTCCCTTTTGATTAGAGTCCTTACTTAGCATTCATATAACATTCCCAAAGAGTCTGTCATTTTCCACTTTTTCTATCCCTTTCATTTTTATTTGGTTAAAAACCTTTCTTAAATATTCTCAGAGAGGTTAAGCGGGTAATACACTCTCTAAAGTTACATTTATGATATGGTTCCCCCTTGTAGAGGGGATGATATCTTCACTGGAAATAGGGATTTCTGATTATAGCCTTTTTCTCTTGGTAATCTGTGGATACTCTTCCACTGTCTCCTAATTCCCAGCGTTGTGGACTAGAATTCTGATGTGAGCCTTATACTTTATAGGTATACCATGTTCTGTCTGGAAGCCTCCAAAATGAATCCCTGGAGTTCAAAAACTTTACCAGGATAAGCCTAGGTGTGTTTTTTCCAACACTGAGGTCTTTCCTGGAACATCAATCTGCATAATGAACTCTGTTTTTAGCTCACGAAAAATTTATTTATTTATTTATTTACTGCTTCTCTTCCATTTGTTCCTTTTTCTGTAAATTATATTAGCCACGTTAGGTGTCCTGAATCTATTCTCCAAGTCTCTTACTTTTTTTCAATCTATTTGTATTTTTGGCTCTGGGCTTCGACTCTTCCAGGCCATTAAATGATCATATTCATTCCTTTATTCAATAATTATGTACAGGGTGCTTACCATGTGCAAGCCTGTGTTCTAGACATTGGGCATTGACAAAAGGTCAGCAGGTATACAAGAGAAAATATTCCTGCTCTTATTGTGCTTACATTTTAGTGGAGATTTTTTTTTTAAGTGTATGTGCATGGATTGAAAGTCAGGTGGTAATAAGTATTTAGATGGGAAATCATGCTTTTGCTCCATAATTTTTTTTTGTACTTCACTTGAACTTCCTTAAGTGCTCCTATTGTTTATTATTTTCATATTCAAGTTACTGTCTCCTCTGGCATTTCTATTTAGTTGGTCTACTGCATTGTTTAAGTGCTTTTTCTCTTTCTGGTTGCCTGGCTTCCCCAGATGACTACTTTTTCTTTGTTACTTCAGAGGGGCTTAGGTTTCATTGTTGGAGGACCACCGGTAGGAGCAGTCTCAAGAGAACAGAAAGGCAAAGCAGCCTCTACCCCTGTAGATGGGCAGGGCAGCAGGCCAGCTGCCAGCCCTGTGGAGGCCCAGGAGGAAGGCTCCCGGCTCTCAGGTCTCCTTACATCTCCCATCCTCAGGGATAGGGAGATAGCAGACCCTGCCTCTTTCCCTTTTTCCCCACTAGGGGAGTCCATGGATCTCTACCAAGCCAAGCTCTTTTCTGGATCTGCCATTCTTATCCTCACTCTGAGGGTCTTCCAGCCCTTGAGGAACAAGCCCTGGGTCAGCTCTCCCTGATAGAGCTCCCACAGAGCTCAGGCCTCACTTGTTCATCAGGTCCAGGGGTCATCTGGCTCAAGAGTGGCAGATACAGGCTGGAATTAGTAACAGAAGGATAGGGAGATTTCACCTTCCCAGAACCCTCTCTGAAAAGTAAGTCCTGGTTACAGACTAATCCTAAAAACATTCAAATCTTGGCAAAGAAGTCAACATTTTAAAAAGCCTCTGTGAGGTCCAGAGGGTTGTATCATGTTCAGCTACTGTCCTAAATGTTAAACTCTGAGAAATAAGGAAGACCTTAATGTTAGTTGGATTTAAAGGATATTGACTAGATGGATGAATCTCAATTACGTTTTATAAAAGCAATCAGACAAAAGAAAGTGCATACTGTATGATTCCATTCATATAAAATTATGGAAAATGAAAACTAATGTACTATAGGGACAGAAAGCAGATCAGTGGTTGCCTGGGGGCCAGGGAATTAGGTGAGTGGGTTATAAAAGGGTAAGAGGAAACTTCTGGAGGTGATGAAAATGTTATCTTGACTATGATAATTGTTACAGGAGCGTTATGTTAAAACTCATCAAACTGTACACTTTAAATATGTGCAGTTTATTTTATGTCAATTATACCTCAATAAAACTTTAAAAGAAGTGTTTTTTTTTGTTTGTTTGTTTTTTGGGCTTTTTTTGGCCATGCCCTGTGGCTTGCAGAATCTTAGTTCCCCAACCAGGGATCGAATCCGTGTTCCCTGCAGTGGAAGCGCAGAGTCCCAACCACTGGGCCACCAGGGAATTCCCAAAAGAAGTACTGACTGGGAAAAACATTTGTAATTTACATCACTAAGGGCTGATATCCCTAAATATAAAGAAAATCTAAAAATAAAGAAAAACACTAACAGGTAAGAGAAATGAACAGAAAGTTACTGAGCTTTTGAGAGTTTGAAATTTTCCATAATAAAAAATACATATAATTTTCAAAAAAATATTAAAACACCTTCCCTCACCCTCATACAATACACAATACAATTGAAGAGATACAAATATACTTACAAAGCTATCACACGTTTGGAGCACACTGCAACGTATATTTGAGTGGTGATGAATACTGAATGATGAAATGATCAAAGCTGGGGTAGAGGATCAGGCAAGTCATCCTGGAGGAAATGAGTATGAGCCTAGTCTTGAGGTAATGTGGGTTTGTGTAATTTTTTAATGGCAGAGAGGGAGTAGAAAGCAGAAGAGAGTTCATATGAAGAAAAATATATGGACAAAGGCAATGTGGTGGTAGAAAATGAAGATAGTTTCTGAAAAGGACTCGGTTCACCATTTCTAATACAACCATGGAAATCTCTTGTCACAAAAAGGTTATATGATGCAGTGTAAAGAACACACAGGAAAGGAAATGAGATCCAGTTCAGTGTATGAGGGTTTGGAATGGATCAAAATCATTTATGTTATTTATGTACCACATTCAATCTTTGCCATGTCTATGCTCTACCTATATTAGTATTTTTCTTTAAACAGACTTGTGTTTTTACCTAGATTCATTCTAAATAAGATCCACGAAATGAAATATTACAATTTTTTCTAATACACTAAAATAAACACATCTTTCATGCCTTTAGCAGCATATTTATTCTTAAAGTTATATTAAAATTTAATTCTTTCACTTACTCCATATGCTCGTTTTTCTCCCCACCAATAACCCTTAGGTGCATCTCCCTTGAAAGTCAAGGAGTGGAGGGCTACTAAAAGACTGTCAGATTGAGCCAGGTTCCTTACCTGTTCATATCTCTCAATTTTTAGCATCGTTTGATAGGATATCCTACATTTGGAAATATTCTACACCAAATAAAAAAGCAATCCAACACATGAAACTTAGAAGCAACAAGTAACTTTCAATTAATTTTGAAAAATCCACGAAGACAAAAGAAATAGAACCTAAGAAGCATTAGTAACTACTGAGAAAACAGAGCAGCCTACTTCAGAAAACATAACATGTTTAAACGTGTGTTTAAAGTAGAGAGACAGTGTGGTGTGATGACAAGAAAAACTGTTTTAAGGTCACAGAGACCTTACTTTGAATTCCACATTTACCACTTAAACAAACTACTTAAATTTCTTGGCACTTCGCTTTCTTCATCTCTAAAATGATGATAATAGTTACCTGTCCTGGTTGTTGTGAGGATTAAATAAGCCAATATTTGTAAAGCATTTGTAGGTGGTCAACAATTATTACTATAGTACTGATGACATTTTTACTTGTTTCCTCTTTCAACCTGGCAAAATCAAGAGATGCTACAGTCTTTAAACTTACCAGCTTATAATCAATTTTGTAACCTATGCTGTATGTCCAAATTCAGTTAGAAATTTGAAAACCTTTTGAATACTTTACAATATGCTAAAATTACACTCAATAAGTTTTTATAATCCTAAACTAAATGTTGCTTTGAGTATAGAATATAAAAATATTAAGCAATATGTATGTGTATATATTTTGGAGAAATTTTATCTTTATCAATTTAAACCAGTTCTACTCTGGTATATTTCCTTTTTTTTTTTTTTTTGGCCACACCACACTGCATGTGGGATCTTAGTTCCCTGACCAGGGATGGAAACCGCGCCCCTTGCATTGGAAGTGTGAAGTCTTAACCAGTGGACTGCCAGGGAAGTCCCTGGTATATTTCCTGTGGGGCAAAGCATGGAGTCTTTTTTTTTTTAAATAAATAAAATAAATAAATTTATTTTAAAAAAAAGAATACAAACATACTTTTATTTTCTCCCATTCTTTAAAAAAACAAAACAAAAACCTCTTGTCTTCCACTGGACAAATTGGGAAAATTTGAATTGAAAATAATCATTATCCTAACTACTTGTAATACAAAACATAAATAAAAACCTTAAGCCCATAATGATACTCAAAAACAAGGAAGAATTAAAACAAAACAAAAAACCTCCTTGGTCACTACTGTGGCACCTACTCCATAACTATTTATTCTGAAAATACAGGAAAATAATTAAGGTTTATCCAGCCTGACTAAGATGAACTTCAGCTCAAAAGCACGTAGTGTTAATCACTGGGCCGCCAGGGAAATCCCTGGTATATTTTCTATGCGGCACAAGTAGCTGAGTACACAGAGGGTCAGTATGTTAAGCAAGAAAAATCTGGGGAGTGAGAGATTCTAAAAAAATCGGTGATAAATTGTGAATCACTATATTGTACACCTGTAACTTATGTAATATTGTACATCAACTATACTTCAACCAAAAAACCCTAAATAAACAAAAAATTGGTGACAATGGTATTGAAATGGGGAACAAAAGTGTTGTCACTTTCATTGTCTGTGCATAACGTGAATATGACAAAGAAGGGTTAACGATCTAAACGAAGTTTTACGATGTACAGAACTGAAGGCAATCAGTCTCAAATTTGTATTGTATTAAGGTCTTAGATAGAGTTTAAAAAAAAACATGGTGAAAAGAATTGGGAAGATATTTCGGGAGGTGTTAGTCTTTCTGACCATGATGGAATATTGGGGGGCGGGGCAGGGGGCAGAAAAACATGCCTCATGAAGCCGAGTTTAAGGATAAACTTTTGACCCTGAGATTTTAAAATATGCAGATCTGAATTTCTGTTAGTTGTGTTGATAAAAAAAAAAAAACCCATGGGAATAGTTAAAAAGCTTTTAAATCTTTACTACAGAAAAGATTTTTTTATCAATACAAAGAAGCTCTTCAGTTGTCTATTTCAACTTATTTTAATATTAGTAAATAAAAAGGTAGACATATCACCTTCCTTAGGACATAAACTTTCACGGGTAACAAGCAGAACTAATGTTTAGGTAACAGTTTAACATCTTGAGGGTTCTTAATAAAATTTAAACTCCATTTAACATAAAATCTCTCTCCATAGTATGCACTCATGCCATTTGGATTACTAAGAGTTAATGTTTGGAGATGCTGTTCAATACCAATATAAAGTTCCCTTCTTTTCTGTTATAGGTTCGTCTCTGAAAATTTCCTTATAAATCTTTCAATCTGCTATCTGTATCACGTGAAGGCAAGTCCAGCAGTTAAAATCTGCCCAATTCACAGACACTATAAGATCTGATGAGGGAATTCCCTGGTGGTCTAGTGGTTAGGACTCGGCACTTTCACTGCGGAGGCCCAGGTTCAACCCCTGGTCGGGGGACTAAAATCCCAGAAGCCGCACAGTGCGGTGTTAAAAAAAAAAAAAATCTGATGAGTGAGGGAGATCTGGAACAATTATTACACAGAAATATTTAAGCTCAATAAATATTTAAATAAATGAATGAATGTAACATTTATACCTGATTAAGTAAACGCAATAAACAGTAAAACTCTTGTATTATTCCTATAAAAAAAAAAATCACAGGGCTTCCCTGGTGGCGCAGTGGTTGAGAGTCCGCCTGCCGATGCAGGGGACACAGGTTCGTGCCCCGGTCCGAGAAGATCCCACATGCCGCGGAGCGGCTGGGAAGATCCCACATGCCGCGGAGCGGCTGGGCACGTGAGCCATGGCCGCTGAGCCTGCGCGTCCCGAGCCCGTGCTCCGCAATGGGAGAGGCCACAACAGTGAGAGGCCCGCGTACCGAAAAAAAAAAAAAAAAAATCACAGATTGCATAATGTTTACATCAAACCCTATGACCCATGCACATTAAGAGATAAAGCAACTTTCTCTTATTTTTCAAAAGCCAGGACTTGGCATCATGGTGAGATGGGAAGCACATAAAATTTAGTAATTTTGAACACAGGCTCTGCTACTACTCACCACGTAGCTTTAGGCAAGTTGCTGTCAACAGCCTCAGTTTCATTATCTCTGAAAAGGTAATAACAGGGACTTCCCTGGTGGCGCAGTGGTTAAGACTCCCCAGCTCCCAATGCAGAGGGCCGGGGTTCGATCCCTGGTCAGGGAACTAGATTCCACATGCATGCTGCAACTAAGAGCCAGCGAGCCACAACTAAGAAGCCTTCATGCCGCCACTTACAGCCGGCACAACGAAATAAATAAAATAAATATTAAAAAAAATAAAACCACAACAGGGATTTTAAAAAAAAAAGGCAGTAACATCCACTATCCCACAGAATGGGGAGAGGATAAAATTGATTAACACTTCACTAAGTAGCTTCATCCCTTAGCTCTTTTTACCACATGACCAATGTGCTAACTACTTTAAACTTCTGTTTCCCACTTGCTCTACACCTTCCTCTTATTCCTTCTAATTGTTCCTACTGCTTGCAATCTCCTTGTCTAGACCTGCCTTCAAGAATCAGTTGTGTCCTGTCCTCTGAGATACCTGTCCAGGGTCCCCTCTGGGCAATATTATAATCCTCTCCAGAATTTGTGATCCAAAGTGGTTTCTTTTTGTTTTTATTAAACCATTAATCACAATATAATAAGTAAATGGTAGCTTTTATTTTTGAGTGTTGTGTCACACACATGTTAAGTGCTTTATGTTCATTTTCCCATTAATTCACAACCACCCTGTGAAGTAAGTAGTACTCTTATTCCCTTTATCAATGAGTAAAGTAGGCTTAGAAAAGTTAAATAACTTGCCCAAAGTCACTCAAGTAATAATTAATACATATTAGCACTGCTCCTAATTAGTAATAATTAGTAGGACTGAGATTCAAAGCCAGGTGCATGGCTCCAAAGCCATTCTGCTGCCTTTGGTGGGGAACTTATACTTCCTTTGCCTTTGTAGCCTTAGGAAAAAAGTACACCTGGCATGAACATGTGTTTAGTGAGTAAAAAAAGGAAAAGAACAAGTTTGTACACTGAATTGCCTATTGTGTGTAATTCACCTGGACGTGGAGGTACAAAATTATCCAACAAAATCTCTACCCTCAAGCAGCCTACAGTCAGTCTATCTGGGAGAGAGACTAGTGAACTGGTGATTGCAATACAGTGTGGTACATGCTATTTCTATGGACAGGCTTCAGAGAAAACATAGGAGAGGGCACCTAAACTGGATGGGAGGAGGAATATAGTCAAGAAAGTTGTTAGGTTAAGTCTGAGTTTCTGCTTTTCCCTTCAAAACCAAAATTAAGTAGGATTTTACTAGACTGGCATTCTAGTAGCTGGCATGGCAGGGATGAATGTACTTTTTGTTAAAACTGAAGTATAGTTGACTTACAATATTATATTAGTTTCAGGTGTACAACATAGTGATGTGATATTTTTATACATTACAAAAGGATCACCACAACGTACATCTTTTTAAAATTAGTTTAGATTATGTCTACATTTATATTTCTATTTTATATCAAATTACCTGTCTAGTTCAAATAAATACCATCTTCTAAAAAAACACATTTTAAAGGATGATCTGCTTTCTAAATATGTTCAATTTATATGACAGTACATCATATTTTTCTCTCCTCACAAAGGAGAAACAATTAAAAAAAAGGGACTGGTTCCATAACTGGTTAGTATGAGAAGTGCTTGCAACAAAACCACAATCCATTTAGGATTTTAACTCAGAAGAACAAGTGGCTACAACTTATCACATCTCAAGTAACTGCTCCAAAACCACTATCTATCCTCAAGAACATTTTACTAAGCAAAAACCAAACCAAAACAAAACAAAAACAAAAAAACACAAACAAAAAAAACTGAGGTTTTCCCCATATACGTTTCCTTCCTTCCGCCCCCCCGCCCCCCCCCTTCTAATTTAACCCTACAATAATGGTATACAATTTAGATAATGGATTTCCATCAGTTGTTCACTTAACCAAACAATAGTTCATTCAAGTGGATACTTTCTGGGCTGTCATGGAAAACGCCAAAATAAAATGCCTTATTAAATTCGAGTTAGATTATATCTGTCACTTCTTCCTTGTCCAAAACAATTACTATGAAAGAAAATAAATTAAGCCTAGCACTGTCACTTATTACAATGTTGGTTGCTATAAAAAATTTTTTACCAGTTTTCTAGGTGGTTACTAATAGATTAAATGATTTCAACACTGTTCTAATCTGAAGAAAGCAGATTTCCCCAAACATTATGGGACCAGTAAGGATGAAATAATAAAATAAAGTAGAGGTGATAAGGAATGCACTTGTTTGCGTTTTGTGGGATTAGTGAGACAACAGCAAAAACAAAAGCTTAATGGGATTAAAATCTAAGGACAGCAAACACAAACAATCAAGAAAGTGCAGCTTCCAACACACAATCACAAAAGAGAACCTAACTTCTTTAACCTAGAGTTTGCAGAGAATCGGGTTCAAGTACAAAGTAGGTTAACCTTCTTGTCTTTTTTTAATTGAAGTATAGTTGATTTACAATGTGTTATTTTCATCTGTACAGCACGATTCAGTTTATATATATATATATATACACACACTTTTATGTGTATTCTTTTTCAGATTCTTTTCCCTTATAGGTTATTACAAAATATTGAGTATAATTCTCTGTGCTACACCTTAGGTCCTTGTTGAGGTTAACCTTACTTTCAACTTATCACCCTATTTATTTAGCAAAATGAAAAATAACCTGGTGGGGAAAAAAAATAACCTGGTGGGCAAAGAGTTTCCACAAAACCTTTCTTATCTTCCCCTAGTAAATTCTCTCACTAAAAGGAAAAGATAAACAAACGGAACTTTTCTTGATAAGCCTTATCTTTAAGTTAGAGATTTTTAAAAATTCATGAATGCTTGCTAGGACAAGAGAGGGTCAACAGCAGTTTACAGCAAAGAACTGTGATGTTACTTGCTACAGGGGACAGTTACAATCATGAAATCCAAAGGAATTGTAAGAGATTTTTATTCCCTTAACCTTTATTCACGCACTAGAAGAGTTTTCGACAATTTATGAAACTTACAGACTTAAAATATAAAGGGCTTCAAACTATGGCTGTATTTAATACCATAATGTTAACTCAGATTTTAATGGCATGTTAAAAATTCAAAACCACAATTCCCCCCAGTAAATGTAACCATTACCATTTAGAGAAAATAATAGGGATAATCACATTTGTCAAATTTATTTAACCTGAAGCTATGTTAGTCACCATAATGACCTACTGTACTTTTGTTCTTTCATTAAAGAATTCTCAGACCATTCACTATTGAGTTACTGTTTAACTGGTAAACTGAGGCAAAATACTGAATAACTTGCAAAGTCACAAGTGCAAAGTCCACTGTACAAAACTACTGAACCAGGCTCCCTGTTTATGTACTCTTCCAGATATAATTTAAACTGAGCAAAAGATGAATTCTAAATTCCGCATAAATTGCCTCTAACTGTGCCTTTCTTTTTGCTTGAAAACGCTTTTCATACATTGCCACCGATTCAGTTTCACCTGTAGGTAATGAACACAGAACTCATTGTGGGGAAAAACAAACCAGAATGTGAAAAAAGTAAGATAAGTTATCAGATATACAAGGGAGTGAAACAGTTGATTGAAAAGTACTTTAACCACAATACCTTTTCTCCATTCTTAAAAGAGGCATTTTGAATATTTTAGTTACTATTTCTTTCACGAAAACCCCCCGTTTCCCAATGCTCCCACATTGAGTACTCACCTGATTCATCTGAAGGCTGAATCCGGGCTTTTATTTCTGCTAAGCTGGGCTCCCCCTCTTGGGAGACCGATGCTGCTGCCCCCTCCTCTGTATCCTCTACCTTAGTCACGGTGAAGTGCGGCATTGCTGTAGTTAGGAACCCGTGCCCTCCCTATATTTAAGCTTCCTTCCAGTCTACCTTCCCTGCCTACCTCTTCCTTGCTGTGCCCTTTCCGACTCCGATCACTGCCCACAGGAGACCTAGCCTGGGAATCGGGAAGTACTTTCAGCTCACGTGACCTACAGCCCCAAGGGAGTGGAACCTAGAAGACACGCCTTCCACAGTGTTTACCATTCACTTAAAAGGATTAAGCACTCCACCTCTTGCTTATTGTTATTAAACTCTAAGAATCCCAAGAACTGTTTAGGCTGCTTTCCCAGAGCTGCCAATGGCTGGAGAGTGGGCAGAATGCATGGAACTCCGCCCACTGTGTGCTCACCCTCCTGTTTCCTTAAGTTATTTGCACGTCAGGATCTCAACCTCTGCTCTCATATCTCACAGGAGAAAGAAGATTAGGGAACAGTTCATTTTGTAAACTTTTCGTTTTAAAGAAAGACTTACACTTACATTAATTTAGAAAATCAAACTATTTGTAAGCTTCTGTTGTTGCTTTATTTCAAAGCATACTGAAACTACTCATACAAATCAATAAAAGTTTTTTCTTATCTTTCAGATAAGAACATTCACTTGGCAAGTATTTAATGAATATCTATATATTTTATACAAGATATAGTTCTAGATGCTATAGTGTATACAAGGACATCCAAGAAGAGACATTAACTTTCCCGAAACTCCAAGTTGTTTAAAAGAGCAAAATATTTTTAAAGGGAAGAGTTCAGAATTTTTTGTACTGTACAGAGTTTAAACATTGTGTTTTAAAGAAAAAAAAACAAGAAAATCCCTGATTAAGAGGTGTACAGTTCCTTCAGCACACACTTAAAATAACATACTTAACTTTATCAGATAACTGTGTTCTCAGTTGATGACTTTAACTACAGAGTATAAGGCCCTATCTCTGCACCTAGACAAGGGAGTTCAGTAACTTGAGCTCTGTGCTATTTTCCATTAATGATGTAATATGAGGGCTTTGTTGTTAGTAACACCTGACAAACAAGACTGTACTAAATTTAAAGAAGAATGATGGTTTATAATCCCCATTTATTCCAGTATATACCACTTCTAAAAGAGAATGAAGCCAATAGTTGTTAAAGACCTACTCTGTGCTCTGCATTGCACTAGAAACTTTCTGTTATGATCTCATTTAATCATCACAGCAACAGAAACATTAGGCTAGGAACTTGCCCAAAGTCACAGAGTTTGTAAATGGTGAAGCCCCACTTAAAAACCTCTAATACTCTTGTTGGTAGGCAGCATAGAAGTTTCATAGAAAGAAAACTCATATACACTTACCTCATTTTATTTCATGGGCTCCTGTTTAACACTGGTTTGTAATCTTGGCAGCACCATTGGTATCACCTGGGGAGATTTTAGAACAACTAATGCCTGGTCCCATCCCAGCTATTCTGATATAATTCCTCTGGAGTAGAACCTGGGCAAAAGGACCTGTAAAAGTTCCTGCAGGTGGTTCTAACAGGCAGCCAAGGTTGAGAACTATCAATACTACAAGAGAAACGTTTGTCACTTGAGAAGCCTTTGAAACTGCTTTTTATCTCTGATAGAAACTAAATCAGGTGTGGTAGCGCCCTTGGTGATTTTTCCATATTTACAACTCAGGTAGCTACTCTGCTGATTTACTCAAAGGAACTACCAAATTGTCAGAGTTCAACATTATATTCTAGGTTCCAAATTTATTAATACCTTAGTGCCATTGGATATTTCCAATGGGATCTTACTTTTCATATTTAATTTATTAAGAGAGTTGAACTGTGGCTAATCTTTTATAGTCAGTGGACAGAAACAATGACTCATGTTTATAAATCTATGTACAGCTTGTACACATAAGCCTATGTACAAATGTTATCCTGTCACCTCTCCCCTCTAAAAAAAAACCCCAAACTAAACAAGTAGGAATGTAACAAATTCCTGTTAAAACGATGAGTAATTTATTTACCAACTTGAGAGAAAGCTAACTTACCAATAGTTCTCTCCTAGACTGGACTGTAGATAACAGTGCAGGGGCATAAAATATTCAAGGCAAGGTTAAAGTAATATAGAAAACGTTGCGGGCGGGGAAAGTGGCAAAGAAGAGACGTGTAAGTGCTATATAGGAACAGTGGTTAGACAGAGAAGGTGGGATGTAAGAAACAGCTATTTAAAGTACAACAAACTACCACAAAGAGTATACCATTCCACAGCCATCATGATGGCTAAAACTGGTAAGACTGACAATTTTGGTGAGAATGTGGAATGAAAGGAACTTTCATACATTGTTACTGGAGTGTAAATTGGTTCACCCACTTTGGAAAGGGGTCTGGTACTTTCCCCTATAATCCAACAATTGCACTCCTCGGTATTTACCCCCCTGAATGAAAACAGTATAAGAATGTTCACAGCAGTTTATTAACAATAGGCCAAAACTGGAAACCCAAGTGTATATCCACAGGAGAATGGATAAACTCTGATATATTCATACAAAGGATTACTATTCAGCTATAAAAAGGAATGAACCAGTGTGATACCTACAACAATATAGGTGAATCTCAGAAACATTATGCTAGGTGAAAGAAGAGTACATAAACAAAAGTTTTTGTTTATGTTTTTTTTGTTAAGAGTACTTAAACAAAAGAGTACCTAATATATGGAGCCACTAATAGGAAGTTTTAGAGCTGGCAAAAGTAATGTGGTGCAAAACCAACAGGACAATGGTTGCCTTTGGGGGAATGGAAGTGGAGACGGGGCAAGAGAGAACTTCGCAGAGTGATGGTAATATTCCACATCTTGATAGAGTTTAAAGTTCCACAGGTATATGCATTTGTCAAAATTCAGTCAATCTTCACTTAAAATTTGTGTATTTGGGCTTCCCTGGTGGCGCAGTGGTTGAGAGTCCCCCTGCCGATGCAGGGGACACAGGTTCATGCCCCGGGCCGGGAAGATCCCACCTGCCGCGGAGCGGCTGGGCCCGTGAGCCATGGCCGCTGGGCCTGTGCGTCCGGAGCCTGTGCTCCGCAACGGGAGAGGCTGCAACAGTGAGAGCCCCGCATACCGCAAAAAAAAAAAAAAAAAAAAAAATTGTGTATTTCATGGTATGAAAAGTTTAACTCAAAAGAAAAAAAGCTGCAAACAGATACTGAATTCTAACTAACAATCTGATTTTGAAGTATTTGGGAAAAATGAACTGATATCTGCAATTTGAACCTTGAAACCTTGAAATGCATATACTAAGATAAATGGATAGACATATGACAGGAAAAGTACTATAAAATACTAATGATAGATTCTGGGTGGTGAGTATACAAGTGTTCACTCTAAGTCTTGCAATTTTCTGTATTTTTGAAATTTTTCATAATAAAATGTTGAAAAAATACAATAAACTGACACCATTATGAAAATGAATAGGCAAGTCAAAGACTGGGAGAAAATATTCATAAAACATATGCTTGGGCTTCCCTGGCGGCGCAGTGGTTGAGAGTCCGCCTGCCGATGCAGGGGACGCGGGTTTGTGCCCTGGTCCAGGAAGATCCCACATGCCGCGAAGCGGCTGGGCCCGTGAGCCATGTCCGCTGAGCCTGTGCATCCAGAGCCTGTGCTCCACAACGGGAGAGGCCACAACAGTGAGAGGCCCGCGTACCGCCAAAAAAAACCAAAAAACAAAAAAACATATGCTTGACAAAGGACTTGTATTTTGAGTATACAAAAATCCCCTACAACTTAATAATAAAAAGACAACTCAACAGAAAATGAGCAAGGGCTTCCCTGGTGGAACAGAGGTTAAGAATCTGCCTGCCAATGTAGGGGACACAGGTTCGAGCCCTCGTCCGGGAAGATCCCACATGCCGCGGAGCAACTAAGCCCGTGCACCACAACTACTGAGCCTGAGATCTAGAGCCCATGGGCCACAACTACTGAGCCTGGGGGCCACAACTACTGAGCTCGCATGCCACAACTACTGAAGCCCGTGCACCTAGAGCCCATGCTCCACAACAAGAAGCCACCACAATGAGAAGCCTGCACACCGCAACAAAGAGTAGCCCCTGCTCGCCACAACTACAGAAAGCCTGTGCGCAGCAATGAAGACCCAATGCAGCCAAAAATAAATAAATAAAATAAATTTTTAAAAAAGAAAATGAACAAAAGATTCAAACAGACAATTCACAAAGGAAGCTATACACATGGCTAATAGCACTTGAAAAACTGCTCAGTGGCCATCAAGGAAATGCAAATTAAAATCACAATTAAAGGGCTTCCCTGGTGGCGCAGTGGTTGAGAGTCCGCCTGCCGATGCGGGGGACACGGGTTCGTGCCCCGGTCCGGGAAGATCCCACATGCCGCGGAGCGGCTGGGCCCGTGAGCCATGGCCGCTGAGCCTGCGCGTCCGGAGCCTGTGTTCCGCAACGGGAGAGGCCACAACAGTGAGAGGCCCGTGTACCACACACACACACACAAAAAAAAAAAAAAAAATCACAATTAAAACTGTTGGCAAGGGGCTTCCCTGGTGGTGCAGTGGTTAAGAATCCGCCTGCCAATGCAGGGGACATGGGTTAGAGCTCTGGTCCGGGAAGATCCCACATGCAGTGGAGCAAATAAGTCCATACACCATAACTACTGAGCCTGCGCTCTAGAGTTGGCAAGCCACAGCTACTGACCCCACGTGCTACAACTACTGAAGGCCGCATGCCTAGAGCCCGTGCTCCGCAACAAGAGAAGCCACTGCAATGAGAAGCCCACGCAACACAAAGAAGTGCGGCCCCCACTTGCCACCACTAGAGAAAGCCTGCGCACAGCAACAAAGACCCAACACAGCCAAAAATAAATAAATAAAATAAATAAATCTATAAAAAAAAAAACTGTTGGCAAGGATGTAGAGCAAATGTTGATGTGAATGTTGGTGTGATGACTTTGGAAGAATGTCTGGCAGTTTTGTGGGGTTTTTTTGCAGTACGCAGGCCTCTCACTGTTGTGGCCTCTCGCAGGCCTCTCACTGTTGTGGCCTCTCCCGTTGCGGAGCACAGGCTCCGGACGCACAGGCTCAGCGGCCATGGCTCACGGGCCCAGCGGCTCCGCGGCATGTGGGATCTTCCCAGACCGAGGCACGAACCTGCGTCCCCTGCATCGGCAGGCGGACTCTCAACCACTGCGCCACCAGGGAAGCCCTGGCAGTTTTTTAATAAGTTTAAACATACACTTACCCTATGACCCAGCAATTCCTTTTTGTTTGTTTGTTTTTTGGTTTCTGCGGTATGTGGGCCTCTCACTGTTGTGGCCTCTCCCGTTGCGGAACTCAGCAGCCATGGCTCACGGGCCCAGCCACTCCGTAGCATGTGGGATCTTCCCGGACCGGAGCACGAACCCGCGTCCCCTGCATCGGCAGGCAGACTCTCAACCACTGCGCCACCAGGGAAGTCCCAGCAATTCCTTTTATAGGTATCTATCCAAGAGAAATAAAAGCTAAATCCACAAAAAAAACTTTTGAACATGTATGTTTTTAGCAGCTTTATTCATAACAGCCCAAACAGGAAAGAGCCTAGGTATCCATCACAAGATAAACAACCTATAGTATATTCATACAATAGACTATTACCCAACAATAACCAGGAATGAACTACTGATACATTCAACAACATGGCTGAATCTTAAAAACATTAGAAATTATACATCACACATTAATTATACGCACACTTTAGTGTTTAGGTGTGAAGCACATTGATGTCTGCAACTCATTTTGAAATGCTTCAAAGATGGATGGATCAATGGAAGGGATGAATATGTGATAAAACAAATACAGCATGGATTTCCCTGGTGGTGCAGTGGTTAAGACGTGGTGCTCCCAATGCAGGGGGCCTGGGTTTGATGATCCCTGGTCAGGGAACTAGATCCCACATTCATGCCTCAACTAAGGGAGCCCGCCGGCTGCAACTAAACTAAGACCCGGTGCAACCAAATAAATTAAATAAATTAATTAAAATGTGTTTTTTTTTAAAAAAAACAAATATAGCACAATGTTAATTGTAGCATCTGGAGGATATGGATATGGGTGTTCATCATACAGTCTTTCAACTTCTGTATATGTTTGAAATTTTTCATTAAAAAAATGTCAGAAAAAAATATAATGAACTGAATGAAGTTTACTGAAATCTAAAAAACTTTGGATCTGAGTATAAAACAAGTCACTTATGGTCAAATTTCATTTCACATAAAATTCAGGCAGCTGCATAAATGCTTTTCCTGATTCTAGAGTGTTGAATATTGTTTGAAATGAGAGTCATCATACAGGCTTGAAATATTTATAGTTTCACATTAAAAAAAAAAAAAAAACCCAAGGAATTCCCTGGCGGTCCAGCAGTTGGGAGTCCACGCTTCTACTGCCAGGGGCCCAGGTTCCCAGGTTCGATCCCTGGTCGGAGAACTGAGATCCTGCATGGCATATGGCCAAAGAAGCAAACAAAAACAAAAAACAAAACAAAAAACCCCACCACCACAACAGCAATATCCATGGGAGAACAGACTTGTGCTTGCCAGTGGGGAGAGAGGGTGAGAGAGGGGTTGATTGGGAGTTTGGGATTAGCAGATGCAAACTACTATATACAGAATGGATAAACAAGGTCCTACTGTGTAGCACAGGGAACTATTAATATATTCAATATCCTGTCATAAACCATAATGGAAAAGAATATGAAAAAGAATATATATATAATATAACTGAATCACTTTGCTGTCCAGCAGAAATTAACACGACATTGTAAATCAGCTATACTTAAATAAAATAAATTTAAAAAAAAATCTATGGTATTTTGAAGCAGTAAGATATAAGGCCAGGCTACAGCAAAAAGGGCA
The DNA here is from genome assembly GCF_011762595.2 of Tursiops truncatus. NCBI lineage: Eukaryota > Metazoa > Chordata > Mammalia > Artiodactyla > Delphinidae > Tursiops > Tursiops truncatus. Next base: position 76,213,048 of record NC_047035.1, on the reverse strand, counting down.
TTTCTTATGGTATTACTTCCACAGTGCTTTATACATTAGGCTAAATATTATACATATTATATTTATTTTATTAGTTTCACTAAAACACTTGTGACTATATTATGTCTGTATTTTTAAAAAAGCATGCCCATTCTTTAAAAGAATGTGTCTACTTTGGGTAATATTTTGAAAGTAAAATTTACCATTCTACCCTATTCTATTATCATGGCTAACAATTCAATTTTTCATCATGGCTAACAATTCATGATAACCAGCATTTTATTTTATTCAGCCCATTTATCAAATTAGGTTCAGTGAAAAGACTGAAACAAGGGAAAGTCAGTGGGAAATTATTTTCGACATAAGGATTCTCTATCAGTTTTTAATATTTTGTTATATGCCATCACTAAAAACCATTCAATTTTAAAGCAAATCATATATGTATTTCCTCTTGGTTTGCAGAAACTGAGAACTGTATTGTACAAAAGTTATGCAAATTATCTAGAACCACACAATCTCATTACAAATTATCTCTGGTAAAGGACTATTTTCCTCTAAATTTCCAGTTCATTGTGGGCTAAAAATTTTGAAAAAAAATCCCAATAATAATAAAAATTACTAGAAAATGAAAAATATACAAAACACAAATTCCAATTTTTATTATTAGATTCAATAGACATAAACCTGCTTTAACAAACTGCTATGCAAGTTTCTAAAAACTCCGAATTTCTGAACTCATCTCCTCACAGACATAATAAATAGCTCATGGTCCAGCACCGTCTGCGTACAACACTCTGAATGGCTCTGTTAGAGAATGATCTAAACATTCTGCTAGAAGAGAATGAGCAGTTCACTACCTAAATTTAGAGATATAGTTGGAGTCTGAAAAGTATACAGATTCTCATTATGTATATACAAATTTCCTATTTACCGTACTCAGCAAAACCTTTTTCTCCTTCAGACACTGGGACAATAAATATTAATTTAAAATATAAAAATGATCACAAACTAAATCTTGCCTTACTATGTAGACAATTATAAAAAGACTTAAATGAATCAATTACTTTGATGAGGACCAACTATCATGGATAGTAAGGACTTAAAACTTCTAAATCTCAAAATTACATAAAATTGTCTATGAATAGATTTTTATAAAATGGCATGAATGATGAATAATGTATTTTGGGGCTAACGACTGAAAGACAGTAAATACATAAAAGACATTATTTTCTGATGGATTCGTAATATTGTTGGGTAAGGATGACAAAGAGTTCTCCAAATCAAAACATCAGAAAAAATCTGTTCTTTACTGAGGCTGAAGGAATCATGCATTTATTCAATATATATTTGAGTGTTCACTATGTGCCAGGAAACAGGAATACAATGGAGAACAAGACACTGCTCCTGCCCTCAAGGAGTTCGCAGTCTTGTTATCCAATTAACTACACAATAAAAGGCAATATAAAACAATATACTGTAATACAGTATAAGCATAGAAAGAATCTTGAGAGCACAACACAGCACTACCTTGCCCAGTTACTTCTACGGGGACCTAAAGTTGTGAGTCTTCACTAGAGGAAAGAATGTAGTAGGATAGTTGATGGCTAGCTAATTTGCTAGCTACGCCTTCCATTTTGGTTACTGATCCAAACTCTAAAGAAGGCATTATCAAAAGCCTCTGAGTACTTAGAGCCCTCAGCTTCTACTGCTAACTTTTTCACAATATTGCAATTCCCTGTATAAGACTGCTCATCTCAATGTCATCATACCCTAGGTATGATAGGACCCAAGAATCACCAACCAGAGGTAAGCACTGGCAGCTACTAACATGGACTACTCAGTAACTCAGAATCTCATTTCTGATGTATGACATTTCATTCTTTTACTATGAAATACGCTATATGGGATTCTAGTCAAGGCTACCAATACTGTATAGAAAATAAAACTGATGTTGAGCACCATACTGTCAAAACTTAGGACATATTTCTAAAAATGTAAAGAAAGGAAAATGAAAACATAATTTGAAACAAAATTTCCTTGTTAATTTTCACCTCAGAGAACAAGTGTTTTTATAAGTTATTGCTTCCCTCCTCCCCTGAAACAAAACTCCATTTTAAAATAGATCTACCGAGACAGGGGTCAAAATATGAATATTCATTAACTTTAGATGGACTAATGTAACTAAATCAGTAACTGTTCATGTAATTCAGCACTATTATACTGCCCTAGTTATCTGAGATCATTTGTGTAAAAGACAGTAAAATACATATTGTTAGGCCAGATTTCTTGTTAGGAACACAGAACCTTAAGTTATTCTGGAAACATGTCATTTTACTACTTTTTTAAAAAACCATTTCCTTTCATGCCCCCAATCCCAGGCAAAATAATTGCAAAAATGTACCCAGAAGATAAAGACTGCATTTCCTTATGCTTGCTCTATTATACATTTGAAGCTGAATAAATGTTTCAACAGAGCCAGCCACCATTAGCAGAGGAAGTGTAATGACAATAATACTGGTGTTAGAATCACAAACACTGGGTTCGAATCACTATTCTTCAATTTATTACTTGTATGACCCTGGGCAGGTTACTTAACCTTATCAGCTTCTGCTTTTTCCTGGAGAAGAAATCCACCTTAGCTCAGAAGAAAATGACTTTTTTTTTTAATGAAAAAGTATCAGAACTGATGATTTTTCAGCAAAGGAAAGAATTAACCTCATCTAATAGGAAAGCCTGTTCTCTATTTCCTATTAATTCCTAAAATTATATTTGGAAATTAGAACACTGCTAAATTAGAAAAAAAATAAATCAGGGGGCTTCCCTGCTGGCGCAGTGGGTGGGAATCTGCCTGCCAATGCAGGGGACACGGGTTCGATCCCTGGCCTGGGAAGATTCCCACATGCCACGGAGCAACTAAGCCCATGTGCCACAACTACTGAGCCCGTGCGCCTAGAGCCGGTGCTCTGCAACAAGTAAAGCCACAACAATGAGAAGCCCGCACACCACTCGCTGCAACTAGAGAAAGCCGGCGCACAGAACAAAGACCCAACACAGCCAAAAATAAAAACAAATAAATAAATAAATTTATTTAAAAAAATAAAAATCAAAAGCAGAATTTTTTACATGCACCTTGGGATGTAAATTAACTGTTGTGAAAATAAGTATTATTTCTGGATATAAAAAAACGAGCTTAAATATTAAAAGCAAATGCTCTCAAAATAAAGATAAATTTCAATTGGATTCAATTATCATAGCTCCTCGAAGTGAAAATGTACATGTGTATACAAGAGTTTTAAACTTCTTAGTGTTTTCTTTTTGTAAAATCAGCAATATGAAAAATGAATACCCTTACCCCAAAAGGAAAAACAGCCTTGTCTGGTAAAATGGAAGAAATTTAGGCGCCACTTTGCCAAAAATTAAAGCTATCTACCAAATGGTTCCAACTGTAAACAGATGAATGCTATCAACTGAATATCTTGCACGGATTTCTCAAGGCCATATGAAATGTAATAAGGCTTAGCAATGCAGTAACAAAAATACAAAGCAGAAGACCGAAACCCAGCTCTCAGTTAAATAATACGAAATTTTAAAAAGAAAAAAACAAAAAACTAAAGTTAGGATTAAGACCTAAGTATACCTGCCATTTCCTAACAACTTAATACAGCTTTTGTTTTCTATTTCTGTCCTTTCCAAGTACAAAAACTTAAATTTTAAGGAAAAACAAAAAAATGTTTTAGACCTTACATTTTTTCAGTTAAAACATCCAGTGGTAATTTCAAGTTTTGCATAGCCTCTCAGATTGACTTATTAATTGTACAATATTGGTTTGATTCTGAAATCTTGTTAACTGTGAATTCCACTCATGATTTAACAGTAGCTTAAAATTCTTCAAAAGTAAAATGCACTTGAATATCAGAAATGTTAAAAATATGACAAATGTACACCTTAGAACTGAGCAAATATGGTAATAATATTACCTATTAATCAACTATTAAACTTCTGCAGTTAAAGCAAGGTGCTGTGTGTATGTGTGTGGTATTGTATGTTCTGCAGTCTTGTGCTCATATCTTTATACATAATTGCAGGGATTCTACAAAGTACACCAAAGCATTAATTACAGGGTTTTAATGGGGAATATCTTCTTGGTTTTCCATTTACTTATAAAATTTCATTAAAATAATACATTGTTTTACACAATCACAAAATAAAATGCTTTCATAATTCCTACAATACGGCTCTCCAAATTTTCATACCTACTGCTAAGAAACACATCACCAAGAACTTAAACACATAAAATCTGCACTATTCTGAGTCAACAAGCCCACCAAGTGCAGCTGTGCAGATTACATCACGCCAAAAGGGCAAGGGCGTTGGGGGCACTGAAATCCAGTTTGCCCGTCTCCAGTGAAGCTTGCAAGGGGTCTGGCTAGTCCAGAAGTATTTATTACGCAGAGGAGGCAAAAGGAGCACCACGATTCAAAAGTTTACAGCAAATATCATCCTTCTAGGTCAGTACAAATTGCCTTAAACGTCAGCATTAGAAACATTCCCCTTATTCTAAGAGCCTTAACATTAGAAAAGCATGACTTTTATAAGATTCTTAGGTACCCAGGAGTGTCCTCTTTCTTCTTTTCCATTCCAGTACAGGTAATATCAAAGCAAAGTTTATGAGAATCTGGAATCAAGAAACATGCCTCTGACAGGAAAAGAATGAGGCCCCGCACGGAAAGAATTAGTGAGGATACAGAAGAGACCACCCAAGATAAAAGACAATAAGTTGAAGCAATCACTCTTCCAATCACTAATATTTAATCAAATATCTAGAGTATTCTAGGACAGAATCTATAAAAGAAAGTCCTTTCTATTAAAGTAGCTTTCTGGGGCTTCCCTGGTGGCGCAGTGGTTAAGAATCCACCTGCCAATGCAGGGAACACGGGTTCGAGCCCCGGTCCGGGAAGATCCCACATGCCGCGGAGCAACTAAGTCCGTGCGCCACAACTACTGAGCCTGCGCTCTAGAGCCCACGAGCCACAACTACTGAGCCCACATGCCACAACTACTGAAGCCCACGCGCCTAGAGCCCATGCTCTGCAACAACAGAAGCCACCTCAATGAGAAGCCCGCGCACCGCAACGAAGAGTAGCTCCTGCTCGCTGCAATCAGCGAAAGCCGGCGTGCAGCAACAAAGACCCAATGCAGCCAAAAATTAATAAATAAATAAAATTTATTTAAATAAATAAATAACGTAACTTTCTGGATTGCAGTCCAACCTTTTAAAAGCTTGTATTACAGATATTTTCAAATATACACAAAGTCAGAGAAAACAGTAAAATGAATCCTCATTAATCCAATTCAACCAATTATAAATGTTTGCCAATCGTATCTATCTCTCCTCAACTGTTTTGTGGCGTGGGGGGAGGGAGGGTGGAGTACACTTCGTTTCACCTGTAAATATGTCAATATGTATCTCTACAGATAAGGGCTTTATAGTACCACAATGTCATAAATATACCTAAGAAAATTCACAATAATTCCTTAGTATTTTTTAACACCAAGTACGTGGTCAAATTTCCCTGATTTTCTCAAAAGTGGCTTTTTACAGTTGTTTTGTTCACATCTGGATCCAAAGAAAGTCCACACATTGCATTTGGTTGACAGCTTTTTATCTGTAACAGCTCCCCACCCCACCCCTTTGTTCTCTCCTCCTCCACTCCACGCCATTTATTTGTTGAAAAGTCTAGTTATTCAATAAAATTTCCCACATTCTGGATTTAGCTGATTGCTACTTGTGGTGTAAAGTAGTATATTATAAAGTTTAATCATTGGCTTTGCAGTATGGAGGAGAGGGGGAAAAAACAGAGGTGGTCTGTAACCAAAACGTTTCACACAAGTGCTACTTGTCTTTAAAAAAAAGTGGGGGGAGGAATCGAGCTTGGAAAAAAAAAATCTATCAGAGGATGCTATCAGGAAAGCTAAGAAGTGTTTTTACAAAACTATCCATTTTACTATGTTACACAATGTTAGTTACAGCTCTCTGTTAGTGTGTCAAAGTGAAATGGTAGTATTCAATAACCATATAATATGAAAGGTATATTTAAAAGAAAGGTAATAGTCACCTGCAATTGGCAATACAATGTAATTCACTTATTTTTGCTTGGGGCAAAAAACTAGAATTTTTTTCCAAAAGTATAAAAAGATTGCTTGGTACTTTGAAACATGCTCTTATGAAAAATAAAAAGATAGCTTTGCAACATTATTCTGATTCTTAGTCAAACGTTATTTAACCCTAGCATGAGAGATTGATGTGACCTACGAATAACACACAGAATTGGTAGACCAGCAGAGTGGGCTAAACGTCCATGTGTAATATAATGGCACCAAGTGCAGATAAATACTCTGGAAGACCTACTGGCATTTAAGGAAAAGCCTGCTGGGCCTTGTCCACTTGGTGAACTTCTGCTTACCCTTCGCAGCCCACCTCAGGTAGGAAAGTTCTTCCCATGCATATAAGATTAATCCCTCTTCCCTTCTGAGCTATGGTCTCCAACTCTGGCTGAAGAGCTTTTAAATACTGTGGACAAAGAATGTTGCCTGCCATATCAGTGAACAAAGGATGTTGAGGCCATCGAGCCATCAGTCACTGCAGCCACCCCCAATGGTGCACCCTGAGGGGATTCAAGATGGAGAAAAACAGGATACTGGCCCTAGATAGCTAAGGCTCATCTCAAAGGAATAATTTCAATAAGCCCGGAGTCCTGAATCTTCTCATACACAGAACAGCACTAAATTCAATAACTTGAGATGTCTGGTTTTCTTTAATTAGCAGTAATCTTTTGATGTTTCCACGACTTGGTTTTTTTTGCAAAAACTCCTGTATATCCTGGCTCCTCCCTTACATCTTCACAACAGTCCCTCAGAGCTGTATGAGAGGTTGTCTTACTGAGGGTTTAAGTCCTCAGTAAGTCTGTCAAGTAAAATGTAATTCTCAACTTTTAGGTTGTGCATTTTTTTCAGTCGACAGCATTATGCTCTTCAGGTCCCTGTCCTCAAGAACCTACAGCCTAACCAAGGAAGATAATATGTAAACAAACAAATAAAAAAACAAAATTCAGTGAAATAGGTGCTCTAGTAGTAGTCTGTATAAGAGATACAGGGACTTAAAGAACTGATCTGATCTATCTGGGTGTCGGGTTGAATGAGAAAAGGTTTCAGAGGTGGCTCCATGAAGGAGGGGCTTATCTAAATAATTTTTGCATCTCTACCAGCTAACATCCCTCAGTAAAACTTGGTGACAGCCAGCCTCCAAGTTGGTACACTTAGAGGTCCTGACTCAACTGGCTTTTATTTTTACTCCACTTCAGAAACCCACTCCCAAGGCTGCACACTCGATCATGTTAACACTGGAACTGCCCCACCTCTGAATCCATTAACCCTAACATTCATCTATCTGATCACAGTCTTCAATCCCTCTACATCACTCACTATCACTTTTACCTCATCAAGTCCTCCAGTCTCTCGGTGTCTCCATTTTACCTCAGTTCATCATTTTCCTTAACTATATTTTTCTACTGTATTATTCTAAAATTTGCTGTATTTTTTTTTTGTATTTTGATGTATACTTCTATTCCTGCATTTATCATACAGCATTATAATTTATATGAAAATTTGTTTGCTTTCTCTATTAGATCATAACTTTCCTTAGAACAGTAATTGGATTCTTTTTCTCAGTCCTGCATCCTTAGCACCCAGAACAGAGCCTGGCCCATAATAATTGATCAGTAAATGTTGGTGCAAGTGTTCTTGTCATTTTCACCACTATTGCCATGAGCGCTCCAAAGGCAGAACCTATATTTTACCTGAGCATTTCCTATAGTTCCTACTGGAGTGCCTCACACACATCAGAGCCTCAGGGAGCATTTGTTGAATTGTAAAAGGTTGAAATGTTATTAGAAAATGTATAAGACATATAAAAATATGTCCTCTTCTCTATTTTGGTATTATTATTTTAACAATCATTTAAGTTAACCAAATGGTGATGAGGCAAATGTAAACAATGTTCATCATGGCAGAGGCAAAATGATGTAATGGAAAGCCCTGGACAGAAGTCAGGAGGCCTGCATTTCAGTCTTGGCTCTGCCACTCATGATCTACAAATAACTATCTCTGTAAGCCTTAGTTTCCTCACTTATTAAAATGGGCTTTGACCAGAATTTGATTCTTGATCATCTGAGGTTCCCTAACTAACATGCTATGGCTCATAAAATTTTTTTAATTACAAAAGTGATACACTCTCAATATAAAAGATTGTACATGCCCTACTGAATTGTTTAGATAAAGGAAAATTCCCAGTCTCCACCCTATTTTCATAACTGTCCAGAGGTATCCACTCTCAGCAGTTCCTTCTGTACCTTTAAGGCATTCTTCACGCATAAGCAAGTACAGTGCTAAGATCGCTGATTTTATTTACCAACTTGACAGTCCCATAAGTTCTAATGGAACCTTGACAAAATGAAAAAGAACTATAAACACTTTGATAGCAGAAAGATAATTACTACTCAAAAGGCCAACAGTAGAAAAAAATTAAAACACAGATAGAAATAAATATTTAAAATTTGGTGTGTCACCCCACCTTGGTTGTGCAATGTAATGTGAATAAAAGGTATATGACACGATAAGAAACTTAAGGTGGGAAGAAATGTGGGAGGCATGGGAATTGTGGGGAAAGGAGAGAGAATGATACCAATGTCACAATCACTGAAGGATGTAAAAAGGGTCCCCCCACCAAAAAAAAAAAAAATCACAAAATTCTAAATGGTAAAATAGCAAACACAATTCTGAAATACATTATGAACTTAAGGATAGAGTCCACTGTAGAAGAGGAAGTAGTTGTTTTCCTATACTAAATCCAACCCAGAGACAAATGTAGATTAGCACGTCCTTGATTTTCTTGACAACAGCATCCTTTGAAGATCAACATCTAAGTCCAGTAAGGGTATCTGCATATTACAAGGCCAAAGGTGAAATAATTACATTTCTAACCAGTTCCCTCTGATGGTGTGGAAAATATATCACAGGATGATCATCATAAGAAATTTTTTAAAAGACAATAAGAGAAAAATAGGTCATTGGGAAAGTAGGAAACTCGATTCCCAAGAATACTCTAGGGAAAAGTGCGATCTAATGGCTGGATTGTTAATTTCCCTTTCTCTAGTACCAGAGACTATTTAAACATTAAGGAAGATGTTAGGTAGAGAACCAAGCTTTAACTTCTGTACCCAGCTAAACGAGATAGATTTTACCTACACACATCCCCAGTTTTACCTTATGGTGTAAAGCAATACCACTCTAGACCTTAAAGAATGCTTATAGATAAGGACAGAAGCCTGGACAAGGATCCCGTTTCTGCAAGGCTAACTAACACATTACTGAAATAAGTCCACTTTTAAAAACAGAATAAAAATACAATTCCATAATATATAAGTCACAAACCCAACAACATTTAACTATAAATTACCTAATGACAATTACAGCATTAAAAAAATTAACACTTACAGTCTTATCTGGTATTTTTACAACCTAAATAGAGTATGATGTGTAAAAACTAAAACTACAATTTAGAATTAATTTGTAAGAAGAGAAAATGATGAATTATTTTTTATTCCATAATGTAATTTTAACACCATGGTACATAGTGTAAAGTCTGTCAAGAAGTTGAAAATTGTTAAAAGTCCAAGAATCGACCTGTAATGTCTTCATAAAAAAAAAGATTAGTCAAGGATAAGTGAATTCCAGGACTATAAACTTTACCAAATCTACCTTGTCTCCAGACATTAAAAAACAGAAATAAGGAACTAAAATCATTCTGGTTTCCTGCACGCTTTAGGTTAGGAGGAACAATATTTCCTGACACCGGAAAATGGCAATTCAGTGGCTGAAGCTACGGTTTTCAAATGTGGATAGAATATCATTGTAAGAATCTTGAAGATTCTTAAGAGAAGTTTTCATTACCTGACAGATCTACGTTAGTTAGAACATAGCATAAAACTAAATATATAAAGCAGTACGGCACTTCTCAAACTTTTCTACTTCAGAGTCCGAAAAATGTTATGACCTCTCTGTTTTATCTCATCACCTCTTTCTCACTAAACCCAATGAAAACCTCCAAGCCCGCAGACACAAATTGGTTTAGGAAGCTGAACGTCTGCAGTGGTCAATATAAGTCAGAAGTAGCTTGTGTGCTACTTCCTGACTACAAAGTCTCAGCACTCAGTACATTCCATCTAAACTTCAAAGTGAAGAAATTATGTGGGAATCAGAAATCTCCATTTGACAGGATAGCCCCCTCAGATCTACCCAGCCTCACCCTGAGTAAGCTGTGTTACTCTAACCACTGTCTCTGTAAAATATAATTTTTTAAAAAGAATTTTGTGATACAGTATCTGAAGTCTTTACAGGAAAGCCAGTAACTAAGATATGATCAATAACTACTCCTCATAACTGGCCTTAAAAGCAAACTGTAACAGTTGGAGCCCCAAAGACAACTCTCCACTAAATTTTACAATTTAGGATTCTCCATGCTGGAAAATTGTTAAATTCTTTGATATTCATCCTTAACCAAAATACCCATTTCAATTCTAAGAATACAAGAATGAGGAAGTCAAAACATACATCTACTTTCCTTCTTGTCATATACCTTCGCACACGCCAAATTACTATTGCAGAGATCCACTATGCTAACCATTATTCCAAAGGGTTCCTAAGCATCTCAAAAAGAGGTACCTTGGTTCCTGATGATTATTCTATAATGGAAAAATGATTTCCCAGTATATTGTCATCCTGGACAAATAAGCCAGTAACGGAAATATTTCGTTGTCTGTGTTTCTACTTACCCTCAGAAACATCCTGGGGGTTAGAAGTCCGGTCACTAGCTGGATCCAGTGCAACAGTCGCCAGTGAACTGGTGGCTCCAGACATCTCACTTATAGGCTCACTACGGCTTGTTTCAGGTACACTTTCCCGGGAGCTAAATCTTACCCGGGAACTGGATCGAGAACTGAGGTCCGGGCTGGTGTCTGACAAACCTGGAATGTCATCGATCTTTGTTGGTGTCACCATGAACCGAACTGAAGCCATCTTGGTGGTGTTTTCTGAAGGATGCATTTTTCTTTCTTTTCCTTTATAAGGACAAAGAAAAAACCCTGCAAAACCCTTCCTCCTACGCTAGCAATTTTGGTTGCAAAAATAGAAAAGATAACTTAAAAAAAAAAAACCTCTCAATTACCTTGATTTACACCACACAAAAAGCCACTATATATAAGAATCCTTCTACTCAGAATTCAAGCCGCCTGTCCTAAAAAGTGCACTACCAGCAGCTGAAAAATATTTAAGGAAAAAAAAAAAAAAAAGACAAACGATGACAATCTCGTGTAACTTCGTTCCTTCAGAATGAAGAGCTATCTTAGTCATCTCCCCTGGTCCAGGGATGCGGGCAGACAGCCATGGTCTCAGAGAAGCAGGTGACGAAGCCTTTCTCTCCTCGACCTTAAGGTTTCTGCCGAGGTAGTTAGTCCCTTAATTGTAAATGTCCCACGGCTAGATGAGCAAAGTGCGCAGAGGTCCACCCTTATCAAGCGAATATAGACAGTATAGATCAGATTGCGAAACGGTGTACACCCGACCACCTGTTGTGTATCAGGTGAATACCCCACAGGTCTGGCTGGGAGGAGATGTGTGTAGAGCCACCCGATGTTTTTGAGGCCGATAATCCACTTGGGTCTGGTGGGAGAGGTGAGCATGCATAACGGGAAAAATATCGCACACTATGGATGGAGGAGAATGAGACAAGGGTGAGGAGAGGAGGTTGCAGGGGCAAAGCGGATTTCTGCCTCCGAGAGGTCTGCGGGGGTGGCCCTCCCGCTCTTCTGGCAGAAAGGTCCCTGGGATCTGGGAGGAGGCGGCTAGCGGATCGAGACTCCGCGGACTGCAGTTCAGGGTCGTGGCAGGTAGCTGCTAGTCCATCGAGCCCCCGATCGGTTTGCTGGGTTTCTCCTGCGTGTGACAGGACGAGCCACCCCTTTGCCGGAGACGCTTTCCTCCCCTACCAGGGCCCCGGCGCAAGGTCAGCCCCTTCGCTGTTCTTCCTTCGGGCCCTAACAGAAGAGGAGACGGCCTCGCAGGCTGGCCCTGGCTGAGCAGGAGGGAGCGGCGAGGATGAGGGTAGGAGGAGGTCGCAGGTGCGGGATCCCGGCGCCAGCTGATTCGGATGCGCGCGCAGCTGTTGTTTACCAGCGGGTAACTGTTTCCGAGCCGCGGCGGGCGCCGGGGGGCTTGGGCTGCCGGGGAGGGAGCCTCCTCCCCGGTCAGATGCCAGAGCAGCAGTTACGTGACCTCGCCGCCCCCGGCCCCGGGCCCGGCGGGCTGTGCCGGCGGCGCCGCAGCCCCTCCCTTTCCTCCCCGCTCGTTCCTCATTCGAGGTTAACGGTCCGAAGAGAAACCTGGGGGAGCGGCCGGAGGGCGTCACAGTCCCACGAGCACCCGAAAGCCCCGCCCAGTCTCTGCAGCCCGCGAAGTGGCGGAGAGGGCTCCGCGCATGCGCTCGCCCGGGTCGCAGCGGGACTGGTGGACAAGGGGCGGGGCCGAGCGTGGGAGGCCCGGAGCATGACGGGAATTGTAGTTGGGTGTGGGGTCCTGAGCTGCCTGCATCTGAGAAAACAAACGCTTTTCGCTCTTGGTCCTGCTGAGTTGTGGTCCTGCTGTGTTGCACAAACTCATTCTGGAGGTAGGCGATGCCCCTCAGACCCTCAGAAACCATCTCTCTTTACTAAGAGTGTCCCTGAAAATACCACTCATAATTTCTTTAAAAATTACAAACCTCTCAATACCATATATCTCCAATATATGGTATATATTGGGTATGACCCTCATTGGAGTTTTTACGTAGTGGTCTATTATAAAGCATTGTATGCTCAAATTTATACATAGTTTGGGCTACCTTTTTTTTTCTTCTCCTTTAAAAAAGTGCTGTTTTTTTTACAATGTATACATCTATCAAATCATCACAGTTGTACACCTTAAATATATACAGTTTTGTCAATTTTACCTCAGTAAAACTGGAAAACAAAATGCTGTATTCATTTTCTAGTCAGACTGAAAGCTTCATTAAAGAAAGCATCTTTAATTTTAGACCTGGAGAAGCCATTGAGATACTTTCTCTTGACTCCATTCAGTGTTTTCCCTACTACTGCCACCAGAATATTTTTCTTAGAATGTTTATTTAATGCACGAATAGGTGTTCAATAAATTTGACTCATCAATGTTTTGTCTGAAAATTATTTCCTAGAGCTTTGATCAAGACATTAATTTTATTTTTTCATTGAAGTACAGTTGATTTACAAGGCTGTGCCAATCTCTGCGGTACAGCAAAGTGACTCAGTTATACACATAGAGACATCCTTTTTTTAATATTCTTTTCCATTATAGTTTATCACAGGATGTTGAATATAGTTCCCTGTGCTATACCACAGGACCTTGTTATTTACCCAGACATTTAAATTCAACAGTCTGGGCCCTGGCTTTGTCTGGGTCCTTGCTCAGCACAAGTGGAAATGTTTAAGATCATCCCTAGTAATAGATCACAACTGTATTTAAGATGTGAGCCAGTAAATTCCCTTTTATCAAATGACACACAAAGTCCAATGTCCGGTTTAAAAGATCCAGGTAACAGAATGGAAACTAAATTCCTATTTAAAATGTAAATCTCCTCAAAGCTTGATTCTTTATAAAGACTGTGATTATTCATTCAGGCTTACAGCTTTCTTACTTGAGCAAGGAAGAAATTTACTGAGGGATCAGTTTTCTCCTCAGGCATGCCTGCTGTTCATTCAAATCTTACAGACTTTCCCTTCATTTAAAAAAAAAATCCTGGATTTCTACAACATCGAATTTTGTTTCATACCACAGTGTATTTTCATTCACTTTATACTATACTTCTTAAGACTCTTCTCCCATTTCTGAGCACATCACACAATGTGCTCAGACCTAGGAGATCTCTTAAGGAAAAAAATTTTCGGTATATTCACACCAATTTGCCTTTCCATTACAGTCTACACAGTAAGTAGCATGGAAAATGCTAATCCTTTTTTTGGTTGGGGGGGGTAACTTATAAAGACAGAATCACAGTCAACATTTTAAAAAAATGATAGCATTCGTTTACTGACTTTGGTTCTTTTCTTTTTTATTTTGGCCATGCCAGATCTTAGCTCCCCGACCAGGGATCGAACCTGAACCCCCCAACAGTGGAAGCTCAGAGTCCTAACCACTGGACTGCCAGGGAACTCCCCTGACTTTAGTTCTTAAAAAAACTTCCATAGCAGATACTTTTCCTAGTCATTTGCAGAATTTCTAACATTTCTTCGATCATTAACCCCTAATAGGATAGGACGACTCTTTAAAATCCCTCAGATTCTATGCTAAGAACCTTGTTCAGTGAACAGGCTAAGAAATAAAAAATTGCTTGACAGGAAATAATTATCTCATTTCACCATTCTCATAAATTTAAGTAACTGATTGAAAATCATGTCTTCTATTAACTATGACCCAAGTCTAGAGATGTTTTTTTCTCAGCAGTCAACAACTATCCTGAACTTTTCTGCCGGGACAGTCAGACATCAGAGTCCATGAGAAACATATTTACTCCTTTCCAGGGCCAGTCTTGATAAATCAAATTTGTGCTGATTTAAGTTACATCTGCTTCTGGAGTCTAGAATCTTTGATATTGTAGAAAAAGAAGATTGTATCACTGGAATGCAAACTTCACAAAGCAATTTTAAAATCAGTGGCACTAAGCAAACATTCAAATTCAATGTCAAAGGCCATGAATGAGAAGATTGGGAAATACTGACTTGATTAACTTGATAAGGAAAGGAAGAAGCTAGCATTTCTTGAATGCCTATATACGATATTTTGCCTCATCATCCCTCTAATATGAAGTAATTGGATTAAAAATTTATGGTTGCCCCATAATAGAAGCTCAAGTCCTAAGAAATCTTCCAGGATTTAAAAAAAAAAAAAAAAATTAACCCCCAAGAGTAGCTTGAAAAACAACAAAAATCCCTGCTCGAATCTCTCATACCTCATCTTCTAAATTAAAATCCATGTAGAGTTCCACATACCAGCTAGCTACCAGAAAGAATATAAAGTTAGGTGTATGTAAGAAGAGAGAACTAAAAGCCTGGGAATATTTCCAGAGGGGCGGTAAATAAAGGCATTCCTATTCACAACGGTTGGACAAACACTGTAGGTACATTAAGCTCCACCACTGAACCCTATCAATATTAGAGTTAGAAGAGCAATTAGAAATGATGAGAAAAATGGAACTAAACAGGTTGACTTTCTCAAAGGTATACAGAGAGGGGAGAATCCTGGTCTCCTGGCTTCCAATTCAATGCCTTTTCTCTACAATATAGCTGCTGTTATCTTTCAAGCAACTCTTCCATTTTCAGTCAGATGTCATTTCAACGGACAAAAAAATTACTTAAGTGAGCACACGGGTATTTTTCAGTGGATGCTGACAGCTGCACAGGAGTCTTTCTCAAGGTCTCTTCCCCATCCCCAGCACGCTTCTAAGACTCAAAGCACAGCACTGCTCCTGCTACAGAAGCTACCAAAGTTTCTCTTCCAAGTGGTCTTTTGTACCCCTGGGGCACTCTTCCCTCTCATCTCCCTCGTTTTCGTTTTTAAACCACTCCTTTCTTCCCACAACATACAAAATAAGAGCTCTTTCAAATCATTTTAATAACCTGGCAGTGATTCAAAGTATGCAAAGAAGATTCAAATATCTTCCCTTTAAAGGGGATGCTACCATGATGGCCTCACCACAAGCATGATCAAAGGCAAGGATGAGACCGGATGCAAGGAGCAAGGGTCGTAGCAAGACTTCAAGGCTCACAGATGGAAGAGCTTGGTTTCAGAAAGTCTCCTGAGAGCTAGCAGGCGGCAGAAGAGACGTGAAATTTCAAGAGATCCTCAGAGGACGGGGCGCGGTTGCTGGGTCATGAGCACCTTGAAGCGTTTCTTGATGGTGACTCGGTGTCGAGAGTATTTGTCGTCTGGGGAGAACCGAGCAGGGTGGGCCGAGCAGGTCTGCTGTCCCATGGGGTCAAGCTTCTGCTCGAGGAGGAAAGACAGAACATAATCTCAGTACTGGAGTCGTGGGAAAACCCAATCACTGGCGTCGTGAGGGAAATGGAGGCTGGGATGGGGAGGAGGCCGCGCGAAAAGGGTAAACATGAAGACAGGAGCCGCGACTGCTCAGATCAAGAAGCCACACACTCCTGCCTCTACCACGCCAGGCTTCTGGGCTTTCCGGTCCCCCCACCCACCTCGGCAACTGACGGGCTCGTCTCGACCGTTCCTCCCAACGACATTTCTCGCCATGTCCATATACAACCTGTTTCCTCCTCTCACCTTCAGCGTGTAGACCCGGTCTCCTTGCTCGTTGAGGTAATACTGGAGAAACATGACCACACAGAAGCGTGGGCTTCTCGGTCTGCAGCGCCTCTTAACTGAAGGCCTCACGTGTCAATTTCCTTCCGGGATAGCCGGGAAGTCTCGCTCTCAAAGCGCGCCGGGAAATGTAGTCCAGTTTATGCCTTTCTCCAGCAGGCCAGAATGGGGGGCGCACTAGCGCAGGACTTGGCCCGTTGCAACCCAGTCGCAACCTTGCGGGCGGGCGTTCTAAGACACGTGGAGTGTGCCCACTGTGTGCCAGACTCTTCTAGGCATTGGAGGGGGGTGGGGATGGACACAGATTGAACATTAATGAATAGAATCCTGTCTTTATCTCAAAATTCACACCCATTTCAGAGGCAATGGGTTTCTAGCACCTGGAGAAACCAGGACTCCAGGATCCAGAGCCCCTTTTACCTCAGGGAAGAAAGAAGGTTTTCTTCCCTCCCCGTTTTTACATCCGGTTCCCTCGCCCTATTTCAAAGTATTGGCGGCAAAGAGTGCATGATGGGTATTCAATATTCTGTACGAAGAAAGCGTGAAGTTATTTTATGAAACTCGTGAAGTATGTTTTAGTGGTCGACCCAGGATTCAAACTCAGGTCTCTACCACAAATTCAACGTTCTTTCTTATAGTGGTGAGTAGCTAATAATAGCATAATAAGATGCACCTCCTAGAGGTATTGCGAATTTTTAAAAGAACGTACAATTTCTCCTTATAGGACTCTAATTTAAAGAAATGAAAATTGGAACCCAGATATCATTAGAAAGGTGATC
This sequence comes from Tursiops truncatus, assembly GCF_011762595.2. Classification (NCBI taxonomy): domain Eukaryota; kingdom Metazoa; phylum Chordata; class Mammalia; order Artiodactyla; family Delphinidae; genus Tursiops; species Tursiops truncatus. The sequence goes on along the minus strand of NC_047035.1, from coordinate 76,195,787 downwards.
ATTGCCGTACTATTTATAACGGCAAAAACATTGTAACATATATTAATTTTATTAACAGAAAAACCGGAAAGCTGTTTTTTTTTTTTTAAGAGTATAGCTTCTGTTTACTTGTAGTTGCATAAAATACCTCTGCAAGGATTCAGAAGAAATTTGGTTTCCTCTGGGATAAAGAACTCGGTTCCAGAGGAAAGGAGTGGAGGGAGACTTGCTGTGTATGCCATTTTGCATAGTTTGACTTTTTAACCGTGCTGATGTATTATTACCCGTTTAAAAAATTAAAATTATTGGGCTTCCCTGGTGGCGCAGTGGTTGAGAGTCCGCCTGCCAATGCAGGGGACACGGGTTCGTGCTCCGGTCTGGGAAGATCCCACATGCCGCGGAGCGCCTGGGCACGTGAGCCATGGCCGCTGAGCCTGCGCGTCCGGAGCCTGTGCTCCGCAACGGGAGAAGCCACAACAGTGAGAGGCCCAAGTAACGCAAAAAAAAAAAAAAAAAGAAAGAAAGAAAAAAAATATTTAACAAAAATTTAAAACAACAAAAATAATTTAACAGATGAAAAGAAGGACATTTTGGTCTTGAAATTTTAGGCTGAATGGCAGTTTTTGATAAAGTGGGGGCGGCTTTTCAGCCAAGGGTAAGGCTAAGCCTTCTATGGACTGCAGAGCTGATGGTAGTGGTTTATTTGGGAACTGCAGGACAGCTTTCCAAGGAAATGATATGCATACAGTAATTCAACACCCTTGATCTTCTGAGACAACCCTAATTTCAAGCATTCTGTTCCCTTGATCCTTAAATATACAGACTAGGTACTCTGAATTTGGTTTAGAAAATACAGCCAACATTGAATTGTCAAGAGTTCGCCACAACCTGCTATTAATAGGAAGTCAGGTACCAGAACTGGGTGTAATTGAAAGGCACAAAACTAGATATATTGGTAAAGAATTGTATAGGGAACAGGGATGTAAAACTATGCGGTTGGGAATCTGAGAAAGAATTTGCAAGTTGTCCTAAAGAGATACACAACAATTGGGTTGCCATACTCTGGTTTGGAGGGAATTCCTGGTTACTGCCTACATACCAGAGCCCTTCATGGAATATCTCCCTAAGCTCACCCTATATTCCCCCTCCCCTCCCCCACTGCAGAATGCCTTGAGTCCTAGATTCTAGTTCTGTTTTGATCTGATCTTTACCCTCCCTTCCTTGGATCCTTGTGTATCTACTGGAGCCAGGTTACTCTCTGGGTCCTGTACCTGCCTGTCTCATTCTGGAGGCTTCCAGACAGCCGCGGTTAGTGCCCAAACCTGAGAGGATGTCTTCCGATGGAGGTGAGTCTGAAGGTGGGGGGAAGGTCCCTGCCACCTGCTCCCCACTTGGAGATTCAAAACTTGACACTTTACGTGGGGACCAGCTCTCTGGGCTGACCTCGAGGGATGTGAGAACACTAGACCCCGTCAAAGGCATCACACTTGGGGAGGCTGGGGAAGGAGATCGTGCCATTAAGACTATGGGTTGGGGAAGGAAGAGGGCCCCCTGGGTGGCAGATCAAAGTGCCTCCGAGGAAAGTGCTGAGTAGAGAGAAGGGATGGTAGTTAGCAACTTACTTCTCTGGAAGAGGGATTCCTTCAACATGTGTTTGTGTGGCACGGGCAGGGGTGTGTGTTACGAGGGACACAGAGGGTTTCAAAGGGAAGACCCAAGTTCTGGTGTCTTCTTTAGGCAATTGGAGGCTGCTCTAGAATTTTGCCCTGAGAGAACTGAGCTGGGGCTGCTCTCGCTCTTATCGGGTGGGGGCGAGTGGAAGCCTTTGCTAGAAAACTGTTCAGTGGGGTCATCTGTTGCCAAGTCTGTAGAGAAATGTCCTCTCGGAAGCTAGACCAGAAGGTGCTGTAAGTGCCTCTGCTTAGAGCCTCTTGGCTCCTTGCAGCCCCAGCGAGGGCTTCTCTTCTAGTTCAGGGAGCAGTTTTCCTTGCTTTCCCAGGGCCAGGGGAAGTGGGTCACTCCAGCAGGGATGAGAACTGGGGCTTCCCTGAGATGCTGTGTCTTTCTACCTTTTGTGGAACTCAGGCCTTCAGACCCATTTCACTGTGTTCCATACTTCGGGGAGTATTCCTGGCCCTCTGCTCTGTGGTTGAGGTGAAGGGTTTGCTCGTATTCCATGTCTCCTTCATGATCAGGAAGCAGCGGAAGCTGAATGTTGTTAGTTTACCAGTGGAATATTCTTTATAAGAGGGGGAGGAGAGTAGCATGAAATTAGGCAGATGCTCTTCTGCTACTATTATTAAAAGTCCTGGGCTTCCCTGGTGGCGCAGTGGTTGAGAATCTGCCTGCTAATGCAGGGTACACGGGTTCGAGCCCTGGTCTGGGAGGATCTCACATGCCGCGGAGCGGCTAGGCCCATGAGCCACAACTACTGAGCCTGCGCTTCAGGAGCCTGTGCTCCACAACAAGAGAGGCCGCGATAGTGAGAGGCCCACGCACCACGATGAAGAGTGGCCCCCGCTTGCCACAACTAGAGAAAGCCCTGGCACAGAAATGAAGACCCAACACAGCAAAAATAAATAAATTAATTAATTAATAAACTCCTACCCCCAACATCTTAAAAAATAAAAAAAACATAAAAAAATAAAGTCCTAGGAGATACACATCCTGATTAATTAAGTACACGTTTTATGTATTTATCCCTGGTGTCTTTGACTAGAGTCCACATAGCCCCTGAACTGTGTTTCAGACTTCATTGTCAGTGCCTTGTTCAAAAGTGGACCCTAAATTTCTGATATTAGGTGTTCCAAGCAGAAGGATCACAGATAACGTTTTAATAGGTCCCGCATCTCCTTAAAGCTCTGGAAACCTCCTCCCCACACCGCCTTCCCCTTACCCATTTCCTGGCTCTTATCTCTAGTCATTCCTGGCTGTTATGTAATAAAATTCCTGGGAACAAAACATCTAATGCACACACACCCCCTTCCTGGGAACAGTGCTTCTGCGTCTGGTGGCAGGGACCACAGAGCAGCTGAGAGCAGAATCCAGGTGGCGTGAGGGTGTTTGGAATGTACCCGTATGCTGGGTGACATGTGTTATGGGGTATGAACTCGTGGGCCTAAGGGTCCTTGCAGCTTGCTTCCCTAGCGCACTAATTCTCAGCAGGGAGTAAGGGACATCAGAAATACTTGGGGGACATTTGCAAACTATACATGTCCCCCCTCCCTCACCTGTTGAGAATCAGGGCTCTGATTCTTCAGGGACTAGAGTGGTACTCAGATGACCTAGCTTCTGGTCTCCTCTTCTCCTTCTCCAGCCCCTCGTTTTCTTTGTCTCTGCAGCGTCGCCATTGCCAGGACACGACATGACCCTGAAACCTGGTGCTGCCCTGTCTCCTTTCACTGCACTTCCCTTCCCACAGCCTGGTCCTGGCCCATCAGACCAACCACCCTGGGGGCCGCCCTCGCAGCACCCCATGCCTTCAGCACTCTCTCCAGGCAACCCTCTGGTGCTCTCAGCTTTCCCCAGCCCGTTGTTGGTGACAGGGGATGGGGGCCCTGGCCCCAGTGGAGCTGGAGCTGGCAAGGTCACTGTCAAAGTCAAGACAGAAGGAGGGCCAGCTGAGCCCTCCCAAACTCAGAACTTTATCCTTACTCAGGCCGCCCTCAACAGGACTGCCTCAGGCGCTCCCTTTGGGGGCCCTGAGAGTCCTGCCCCCGGATTCCTGACAGCCTCTAATGTGAAGACCCTTCTGCCCCCGAAGGCAGTTGGGGTGAGCCAGGAGAGCCTCCCAGGCCTTCCTACTCAGGCTCCATTACCAGCTGCCCAACTGGCCCCCATCGTGCCCCCGGAAAAGGCTTCGCCAGGGCCGCATGGGGCAACTGGGCAAGGAGGTCCTGCGGCTGCCCAATCCAAGCCCTCACTGGATGACCTCTCTTATACCTCCAAGGGTGTTTATGAGAATTTCCAATGCTGGCAGCGCTACAGAGCGTTGGCAAGGAGGCACTTATCCCAAAGTCCTGATGCAGAGGCCCTTTCCTGCTTTCTTATGTAAGTGGAGAGACCTGAGATTCATTATTCTAGAGGCTTTTAAATAAGGAGGATTTGGGGATGGACAAAAGAGGTTAGGCTAGTTAGGAATACTTGAGGGCAGGTGATGAGGGTGCTGGAGATGCTATGATAATGAAAATAATAACGACGAGGGCCACAACCATAACAAGCCTCTTTACCCACGTGCCAGATGATAACGAGCTTTCAGGTGTCTCCTCTCAAGTGATCTTCACAACCCTGTGAGTTCAGGCAGGCATTTTTATGGTCATCCTCATTTACGGATGAGAAGACTGCAGCTCAGAGCAGTGATTGGAACTCGGGTCTCTGATACCGAGTGCCAGGGCCCTCCCGTTCTATTTTACTACCTTTTGGCATGGAGTTGAGCTGTCCAAACTGGCCAGGATGAGGAGCGCTGGGAGGGGAGGATGGCGCGCGGCCGGGCTGAGGAGCTTGTGTGCCACCCTCTCTACCGCCCCCCGATTTTTGTTTTTGTTGTTTTGGCCACGCTTCGCGGCTTGCGGGATCTTATTTTCTCAACCAGGGATCGAACCCGGGCCCATGGCAGTGAAAGCACCGAGTCCTAACCACTGGACCGCCAGAGAATCCCCCACACTGCCCCCTGTTTTATTCAGGAGAATTCAAGTTGAAATAGGGAGACGGTAGAGCTTGCTTAGTGGTCGAGGACCAAGGCCCCACCACTCACTAGATTTGTCATCCTGGGCCCTGGCATTTACTCTCTTTGCCCTCAGTTTTCTCATCTAGAAAGGGAATGATTATACCCACCTCAGAACGTTGCTGAAAAGATGAAATGAGTTAATGTATGTGAAATGCTCAGCAGAGCGCCTGGCACAGAGAATGCTTCATTAAATGGTAGCTGCTATTGTTATCATTAAAAGGCAATCTAGAAGAGGAGAAGAACTCACAAAGGGCCAAAATGTCTGTGTGAGCGGATGCTTGGCCTGGGAGCCCAGAGTCATAGGCTGTTATGTTTATAAAGCAAAGTCATTGACCATCTGGGGAATTTTCTTCCCACCAAGACCCTCCATCTCTCTCAACTGCACTGTACTCTCAGCATTTTGTGTAAACCACCATATAACGCATGCCACATCTTACTGGACTTAAAAAAAAAAAACCAACTGTACCTGTTGTTCCTCCAGTGGCTGAACCCCTAAAGGAATCCCCCCCTTCCATCCTGACTCTGGAGTGAATAAATCAAAAGGCTCCCCCAAAGTCCTTGGTGTAGATCACCGTACCGACTTCCCGCTTTCTGCAGACAGCTCTGGGTTCTCTCTTGGAGGCTGGCAGGCTGAATTGCTAACTCCTGGCCTATTTCTGTTCTCCACGTTCAGGGGCTCTGGGCAGGGTCTCCCCCAAAGTGCAGTCCAGACCCTCTGCCACAGTCACCCGCGAGGCTGGTAAGACGCTCAGAACTGGGATTCTGGGGCGCTGGCATCCATGGTTATAACAAGCTTCCCCAGGTGATTCTACACAATAATGATTGAGGACTCATGGGAAGTCAGAAAGGCAAAAATGCATCATAAAGAGCTCAAAGAGTATTGATATTTGCCTGTGACGGGTATCCCAGAGGCAAAAAAACACTTAAAAACCAACACATAAAAACACCACACAGCCTTTAATTAGATTCATTTGGGTTAGGGAGTGCCTTTTTAAAAATGTAAGAGCCATTGGGCAGGGTTCAGCCTACTTTACAATGAATCCCATTAATTGAGTAACATGAGTGCTTTCTTCCTCATGTTTTGTTGAGGACAGCACTGTGAGAATTCAGGGTAGTTGATTTTAAAGGGTGGGGAGACAAACAGTCTGATTTTGTGCGAGGTTTGTAAATTTCAGTGGGAAGAAAGGCCAGTGTGGTGAATGGATGGATGTGAGGTTGGGGGTCTGGGATCTAATCAGCAGTGGGATGTGACAGGGACTGTGGGGCATGTTTGATCTGATGAGGGGCCGGGGGTGTGCACTGAGGTGGGTGTCAGGGCAGGTGGGAGGGGGGGTACACTTGTACACCGTGACTGACCCAATGGGGGTTTTAGCCCAGTGCTTCGTTCCCCGGCCCGGCGGAAGCCCACTATGACCATGGAGGAGGGACTGCCAAGGGCTGTGCAGGAGTGGGAACGTACCAGCAACTTTAACCGGATGATCTTTTATGAGATGGCAGAAAAGTGAGTCCCACCAACCCTCATCCTCCCCAGGGGGGCTGTGTGGCTGAGGGGTGGGAGCAGGTAAGAGAGGCTTGGGTCTGGGCTGTGGATGGTTACTATAAGGGATGCTGGAGGAGAGGTGTAGACTAGCATAGGGTCTCCTGGATCCTCACTGCTTCTTCCACCATCTTGACTCTTGGGCTTTTCTATCCTATCTCCTCTTGGAAGCTCTCCCTTCTCCAGACCTTGAGTTGTATAGGGGCCTTGATATTGAAGCTCTTAGGATGGGATTGGAGCCCGGTTGGTGTCAAAAGTCCATGCTGAAGGGAACCTAGCAATGAGGAGGTAAGCCCTACTAGGCAGGTTCTTTCCTGTCTCGCTGACCAGGTAGCAAGTGACTACTGATGCAGACCTTGGGGCCACCACTCCTCTGGAAAGAGTTTAGCCCGTCATCTTAGGGAGGGGCTGGTTCTTGAAGAGGTTTGTCAGGGCAAGGTCCTGGATGCCCAGAGTGGTCTTCTGGTTCATATCCCCCATTTCTCCATGATAATCTCCTCGGTTAAAAAAGTAACTCAGGAAAATGAACCCTTCCCTCCAAGCTTAACTATCACTTTCTCCCCCAAATCTGGACCCATACCTCCTAGATTTACCCTTCCAGGACCCCAGTCCCAGCCTCAGGACTCCTGGATCTCAGCGCTGCTTCTTGCTGGGAACCTGCCTTAAATTGCAACCCAGGCCCTGCTTTGGGATTTCAGGCATCCTTTATGGTTGTAGGCAGGGGCAGAGGAGGCCTTGAGGAGCGGCCCACGTGTGGGATCTTGCCAGGTTGTGGCATAGGCCTGACTGAATTCAACAAACCTGTATTAATCGCTGCTGTATACCCTCACCGATGCTGGGTGAGATAGCGTATGAAAAAGCCATGCGTGGCTCTGTCCTGTGAAGCCTACAAGCTCTAGATTGTTTTCTTAACAAGCTTCCTAAGTGACGATTGCAGGTAGGGGGGCTATGTGGAGACCTTGTGAGTTTTCCCCAGAACTGTTATTCGGCCCTCTGTGAGTAGATACCCTGGGGTCTTGTGTCTGGGTTTCGAATGGATCTTGGTCTTCTCAGCACTGCCTGGGCCTTCGGCACCCTCTGCAGGTTCATGGAGTTTGAGGCCGCGGAGGAGGTGCAGGTTCAGAACACGCAGCTAATGAATGGGTCCCAGGGCGTGCCTCCTGAAGCCCCTCTGAAGCTTGATCCTCCAGGGACCCCAGCCCCCGAGGTTTGCCAGCAGGCAGGTAAGGCCGCCCAATTCCAACAGGAACCGTGGGCCAGAAGCTCAAAGGGAGGTGTGCAGAAACCAGTCACGGATCAGGGGAGGCATTGCCTGTGCTTCTACCAGTTTCCCTCCAGGCAGGGGCATTTGATGTTCCAAACAGGACATACATAGGAGACTGAGTTCTCAGGTTCCCTTTGTCCTAAGCTAGGTATTGATCTTGGCTAAGTAAACCAACTACTCTCTCTCAGAGACTGTAATTGAGGCACATGATACCTCATCCACCCAAGAAATGGGGGCTGGATCAGGGGGCTCTTTGGAGTTTCAGGGGTTCTGAGATTCCTCATCCAGATTCTCTCTCAGACCCTCCAGCTCCTAAATATCCTCCCCTGGCTGGTACCATGTGTCAGGTCTGCCTGCTCCAGTCTGGAACCGTCTCAACGTGCCCAGGTTGCCGTTACAAATGCTGGTGAGAGGCAGAAGCCGAGGCCTCGGTGCCGCTTCCCATTTCTCCTTCCTGCTTCACCCCTCAGTGTACATTCCCAAGAAGGCGGCCTCCAAGGCGCGGGGGCCCCGCCGGCGGCAGCGCAAGACCCAGAGGCCTCCGGCTCCTGAGGCACCCAAGGAGATCCCACCAGAGGCGGCGAAGGAGTACACCGACATCATGGAAGGGCTGCTGGCGAGCCACCTGGCCACCGAGGAGTCGGATGGAAAACAGGAAGAGGAGGAGCAGCAGCGGCAGGAGGAAGGGATGTATCCAGATGCGGATCTCCTGAGTTACATCGATGAACTGTGTTCTCAGGAGGCCTTTGTCTCCAAGGTGGGCTGGCCCTGGGTGTCTGGTTTCTAGCAGATCCTGGGGTGGGAACTCCAGGGAATCAAAAATCTAGGGTTCTGCCCAAGGCAGTGGGCGACTCGACTGTCTTCCGTGCTGAGGAATATGTGTGCATGGGTACACACACGTGGATGTGTGAAGCTGGTGTTTTCTAAAAGCCCAGGGAGAGGGTGGTGAGTAGGGAGGTGCATGGCTGCTTCTCTAGAGCCTCTTGGCTCCCGTTATCTCCTGTCAAGAACTCCCATCACTTTTCCTTCCATTTCCCCAGGTGGAGGCCGTCATTCACCCTCAATTTTTGGCAGATCTGCTGTCCCCAGAACAACAGAGGGATCCCTTGGCCTTAACTGAGGAGCTGGAACAAGAAGGACTCGGTCTTGTCCAGGTAAACCTGGGAGGTAGAGACTATCAGAATGAGAGGCTCCCGTGGCTTTACCTAACCCTACACTGTCTTGGATGGTATGGCTCCTAGAGACAAACAGCTTCAGCAGTCAGCTTTGGGTGCAGAACAAGTAGGCAAGGGACCGTGGAAACGGGAAGCATAAGGGCTCAAAGCATGGGAATAAGACCCAAGAAGGTGGAAAAGAAGAGCTGTGGTTATCTGGCTTTGAGGCCGTTACTTAAGCCACTTGCTTGCGTTCCCTGCCCTGCCCAAGTATCATCTACCCAACACCCAGCCCGCCACCCCTTCTCACAACCACATATAGAACAATATCTGTCCATTCTCCTTCTAGCTGGTCCAGCAGCGACTCCTGCCCTTGGAAGAGGAGGAGGACGCAGAGGCACCTCCAAGCTGCAGTGGAGCTCTATTGGACTCGCGTCCTTCTGTTTCTGATGAGGATGAAGATGGGGCTGGGCGGCCTCGGCCCTCACCTGGGCTTTGGGTGGCTGGAAAGTCTGCTTCTCTGGGAAAGCGGGCAAGAGAAGTGCCTGCTGGGCAGGAGCAGGACTTAGATGGCCTGAGGGGGATGTGCAGGGATGGGAACACTCTGCCATCCCCCAGTGGCTGGGACCTGCAGCTAGAACTTGCAGCTCCACAGGGAACGCAAGGGCCCTTACGTATAGAGAGAAGAGGGTCTGGGAAGGTTACAAACCAGATAGCCCCACTTCAGGATGGCCACCTGGGAGGCGCTGAGTCCCCCGGGTGCTCCCTGGTGGGTGATAGGACTTCCGAGGCTCTGCCCCTTTGCTGGCAGGAAGGCCCCCAGTTCGAGATAGTTCTCAGTTTGGATGCTGGACTTGCAGAGCTGGCTCCTCTGCAAGGACAGGGGTCAGAAAAGCAGGCCCTGGGGCTGCAGACTGAACGACAGATAGGGGGTCTTGGAGTGGCTCCCCAGGAGACGGAGCCATTAGCAGTGCCCCAGGAAGGCTCTTCAGGGGCCATGTGGGGAGATGACAGAGGTCCTCCCACGGTTCAGAGTTACGACCAGAACCCTTCCCCTAGAGCAAGTGGGGATAGGGGCGGGGACGGGGCCTCCCTCAGTCCGGGAGTTTGGCTCAGCAGTGAGATGGATGCCGTAGGCTTGGAGATGCCCTTACAGATCGAGGAGGTCCTAGAGAACTTCCATGATTGGGAATGTGTCACTGAGCACCAGCAGGGCAGCCAGGCATTGGGCTCCAGAAGCAACATTTCTCTGGGTCCTGGAGAAAACACAGCACCTGGGGATGTGGGAAGCAGCATAGTTAGCTGTGGAGGCACAGATGCCACAGCTGCCCTAGAAAAGAGAAACTACTGCAGCTCGTCAGGACCTCTGAGGGCCAACAGCCCGGCCTCAAGCCTTAAAGAAAATAGAGAGCAGAGCCCTGAGACTCTATGGGATCCCAAGCATCTGTGGGTTGAAGGTTGCCCCCCGTTGCTAGAAAGCAGAATTGGTGCCTCTACACTGGGGGCTTCTGAAGAAACCCTCCTGCCTGCAAATCAAGGCAACATCCTTATCCTGGGGACCCAGGATACCTCCTCCTTCCCTGAGGCCAGCCCAGAGGCAGGGAGCGGAGGCAATTCCACTTCTCCCCTGGTGGAAGCCACAGATCAGGTCAACATACTAGATGTTAGGGATGCCGGTGGCCTCCAGCTAGGGGTCAGTAAGGATACCTGCCCACTAAGTTTTAATTCTTATGACCCCCAAGGAGAAGGCAGGGAGGATACTGATTTATCTGAGCCTAAAGACCTTGCTCCCTTACCAGGAGATCCAGAGTCTTACGCACATGGGACGCCCAAATCAACGGCTCCCCACCAGGGCCTTAGAAGCACTTCCCCTAGATTAGTTCTGAGAGAAGCCTCTCCTGTCAAAGAAACATGCAGCTCAGCAGATGGGGCCAAAGGCGAGGAGTGGTGGGACGAGGAGGACGAGGAATTCTCCAACTTTGCCCACCTCTTGGCCTCTAAACTTAGCCTCTCACCAAGGGGGCCTCCCCTCAGTTTTCGCCCTGCCTCAGGCCTGTTCTCCTCAGGGGGTCGGGGGGCCCAGAGAGCATCCCACTGCCTCGTTGCTGAGGCAAGAGGCCTCAGCCAGCCTCCGTATCCTGTTGCCAAGTCTGGGAAGCGAGCTCTAGTTGGAGGCCCAGCCCCTGCTGAAAAGAGGCCCTTCCAGGGAGCTGACCTTGGGGCACCTGGGAAGAAACCCCTGCCTCTGGGAGTGGTTCGGGCCGCACAGCCTCGTAAAAGAAGGCGTGATGGTTTCCTCACAGGCAGGAGGAAGAAACGATGTCGTACCCAGTAGGGGGCAGCGGGACCATCCTGTCCCACCTGCCAGTCCCTGCAGCTGGGGGGCCCAGAGTAGATCTCACCCTGGGGACACACCAACTGTTGTTCTCAGCCCTAAGTTGTTTTATTGTTCTGCAAAAGTGGCAAGCGTGGGAAAGGGCTAGGCTAGAGGTGGTCCCCTTGGTGAGAGGTTGGGGGGAGTACCTTTGGAAGTTGTATGGGGAAAAAAAAAAATAAAGATTTTGTTGTTGGAAAATGCTTTCAGTGTGCCCCTTTGTATCATGTCTTTGCTCTAGATGTGGTAAGATGCTGAAAAGAAGAAAGGAGGTGAGGGCGGCCTCGGATTTGATGGGTCCAGGTGACTTTCCAGCCTCTTCTAGGCCCTCTGATAAGCCCTGGCGCTGAGGGTCCCCCATGATTACTTTATTCCTCCCTCATCAGAAGCCTGGATGTGGTGTTCGGAGGGCTTCTCTGGATATCCTACCAGTATCTGTTTCTCTTTAAAAGTCCATAGATGGAAAAGCCCTTCTTTTTAACCTGTCAGATTTCTGGGATAGGTATCTGTTTTCTAAATCTAACTAATTTCCATAATTGTGCCTAGACACAGCACCTTCTTTAGGGGGGGGCCTTTTCTTCTTCCTTGAAAAGCAGCTGGACAGAAGGGACTTATATGTCCGCAATTCATCCTACGGCAGAAACCCCCTGGGCTGCAGGCAGGACGGTTAGTTCCTAACACAGGTCTCTGTCCCTACTATGGCGGGTGGAAACCAATCTCAGTAGGATTATTAAACATGAAATGGTAATTAGCTATTTTTTAACCTCTAATGAGGACAGAACAAGAGGGAATAAGCTGAAAAGAGGTTTGTGAGGAGGCCTGTTAGAGGGTATGACAACAGGAGGGAGGATACGAGATCTGCATGCTCCGTCTGGAAGTGACGAGGACTCATTGGCTGTGGCCAAGAGGACTGACCTTGAGAACCTTTGGGATCTTCCCATGGGCGGTCTGAAATCATGAGTCCCTTTCCTTCCCAGCTAATGATACCGCCAATGTGACTGAGCTTCGTTGTTTTTTTTAAATAGATATAGATATATATTTATATATAAAATAGTTTCTTACAAAATAAGACCAAACGAACAAAAAATGAAAACCAACTTAAAAAAACCAACAACGATAACAAAAAGTCAAGCAGGACAGAGACGGGCTTGAGGGCCAGGGTTGGCCTCTGGCGCTGCCCTGAGTCTGTGGGCGGGTGCGAGCTGGGGAGGTCGAGGTGCTCAGTCGCCCTTCTGCTTGGGGGCCTGCACGGCCCCGTTGGCCAGAGCAGGGACGCTGTCTGGGGAGGAGGCGTTTGGTGTCTGCGAGGGGCGCAGGTAGGTGCCGAAGAGCTTCCCGTGGAGCGGGTGGTGAACGGAGAAGTCCTGGAACTCACCTGCATGGCAAGAGCGAGACGGGAAAGTAAAGACCTGAAGAGGAGAGGAAGTGGTCCCCAACCCTCTTCTCAGAACTGGTATGTCCTGTTCCTCGCATCTCAGCCTCACTGTCTCAAATCCAAGTTGACATCCTCTGCCTCCCCAGCTGGTTCCTCCCAGCCTTGCCCCTCGGACGTCCTGTTCCCACAGGCTGGCTGCCGGTCCTGTTCCCTCCCAGCCCAGTGCCGGGGGCGCTCCGAGTGCCCGCGAGGGGCCTGGGAGGCCATGACTCACAGAGGGAGAGGCCCTGGCGGGCTCCTGCCTGGCACAGCTCGGCGTGCAAGGTCCTGGCAGCAGGGTGGGGCGAGCCCAGCAGCAGGTGCAGGATGGTGCTGAAGCCGTCTTTGTACAGCAGGCGGCCGGGCCCCTCGGCTTGCTTCTCTTTCTCCTCGGCTTGCTTCTCTTTCTCCTCGGCAAAGAGCTGGGAGCGAAAGGGACGCAAGTCAATCTCTCTCCTCGTGCCGTCGCCCCGCATGTCTGTCTGACAGGCTCCTCCTCTTCCAAGAGTGTGGAGCCCAGGCCTCCTGCCCCCCACCTCCCACCCCGGGCCCTTTCGAAATATAATCGTCACGGCTGCTGCCTTCTTCCTGTTGCCAGCGAGGCCTCGGCAGAGACGCTGGGGCTCTGCGGTTCAGACAGCGTGGCCCTGGGACACCGAGCGCCTACCGTCCGGAGGCACCTGAGACTGTACACCGCACAGGCCTCCAGGCAGGGTGAGCACAGCCTCCACGTGCCTCCCACCCCAACGTCCTGATACCTCAAAGGCCAGGCGAGTCAGCTCCTCCAGGCTCCTGCCCCCATCCAGAGCCGCCAACGCAAGGGCCACGTCTCGGAAGTCCACCAAACCCCTGGCATCCTGGAGGGTGGAAGATAAACCAGGGCGATGCAGGGACCAACCCCGTGTGCCCCTTCCTGCTCTGGATCTCAGCTCCTCCCTCTTCTCGTCAGGCCTGGGGGGGACCCCTGCCTGTGTCCACTTCCCTCAGAACCGTGAGCCCTAAACTCTTCGGGATCTCGGACAGTCCTCTCGGGGCATGGGTTTGCCTGGTGACAAAGCTCTCCTATAAAGGGATCTCCTAGGAACGATGGAATCCCTCAGGTATGCTGAAGTTACCATTAAGTTTCTGATATACTATCAGGGCATTCTGGACCCCAAGCTGGAAAAACTGGTTCTCTTCTGACTTGGCCTATGTGGGAGAACGGGTCCAACAAACTAACAGGGGGCCACTGGCATAATTCCTTACCAAAAAACTCCCTGAGGATACCTGCTGTGTCAGATCTATGTGGGACTGGGGCACCTGGGTTTTGGTTCTGTTCTTCTACAGGCTATGATGGCAAGCTCCTTTCAGGGACTGTCTGCCCCAGTCCAAGGACTCAGCACACCTGGATCACTCTCTGTTCTCTGAGAGGATGTTGAGAACCATGGTCTGCATCTTAGGTCAAAAAGAAGTCCTTGGGACCACTGGGAGTTGTTCATAAACATTATGAACCTTCTGGGGTTATTATAATTGGACAAGACAACCTGGTTAAATCCCAGGAAATATACAGCTCACCAAGATTCTTGAGAAGGTTCAGGAATCCCCCAGAGAAGCTCTGGGATATGTTTTAAAAATCTGCCCAAGTATTACACATACTTCTGGGTCTCAAACCCTTAACTGTCTAACCTGTCCAATGTTGTCTCCTCTGTATGTCACCTTCCCACCTAACCCTCCCCCAGTGCCCCACAAGGTCATATGATCCCCATCTCTGCCGATCTCCAAAATGCCTCAGAAATTTATGGACCTCATTGACCATCATTTCTCAATTGTTCTTCTCCACAATGAGTAAAACATTGCTGTTCTATGCACTGGACACTCTCTATATAAAAAATGAATCTCCCAGCAGACCTCAGAAGATGTCCATCGAACAATAGCTGTTAGAGCGTCCAGCCCAGACTCCATATTGGCCATCCACACGGCCCCTCGGATACTGTACTTAAATCTCGAGCATCCCAGCCCCTTTACCTGCTGGAAGTAGCTAAAGGCACCAGCCACCATCTGGGGGTCAGAGAGCTGTAGCTGCCTGGCAAACTCTTCCTGGCTGATCATTCGACTCCGGCCTGGCTCTGCCTCAGTGTCCACACAGCCAGGGGACAGCCTACAAGGGAATTGTCGAAGGTGCAGAGCTGACTCAGTTTCCTTCTGGACGCATCACCCAGCAGGATCCTGGCCTCAGTGCGGGTACATGTGGTGTTTTTCTAAGATGTACTCTGACTCATAGTCCCCGGAGAGCCATTCCTACTTTTGTCACTGGGGTTATTACGTATCTTTCTTTTTTCCTCCTTCCTTTTACCCCATTATCTTTTAAAAAATTCCTCTGTCTTCCCACTTTTTCTTTTTTTCTTTTTCAAGACTCTTCTTCCTCCTACCCGTTCTCTTTTTTCTTCTTTTTTTCTCTTGCCCACACCCTCATCTTCAAGGTCACTTACCCAGCCTTCCGAAGCACCCTTCCCAGTTCCCAGAGCTGCGGCTCCAAGGCCACCTTCAGCCGGCCCACCACAATCACCGGCAAGCTCCCTACAAACTCACACTCGGTGGCTGGAATGCCCAGGGCCCTACAGGATGAAGAGGGATGGAAAGCAGGGGAAATGAGGCAGAATACTCGCCTGTGCATTCATTACTGATTCTGGCCTGCCGACTACGGAGAGATCAGGCCCCTTTCACTCTCCCCTCCCCCACCTCAGCTGTCCAATAGCCCTTCCCCCTGCCCTAGCCATTCCCCTCCCCACATGTGTGCCTCAAAACCCCAGCCCTCCTTCCCCTCCTGTGGTCCCTCTGCCCTGTATATCTGTTCTAGGAAATACCCTGTGGGACACTTACTGTGCCATAACCCTCTGGACGTTGTTGGCATAGAGGGTGGGGTCCCTGCTTTCCTCCGGGCTGGGGCGGTACACAGGGAGGAACTGAAACACACACACACAGACCTCTCATCAGGACCTCGAACCTAGGGGTGACCACTTCCACCCTCTTTCCGCAAAGCTTCCGGGCTCAGCAGGTGCCCACTCTCCCACCCAACCCACGGGGGGTCATACCTCCACATCCACGATGCTGCAGGGCTGAGAGGCTGTGAGCCAGAGGACTTTGAGTCTAAGAGAAAAGAGACCTCAGAGGCTCAGCAATCTCTAACTACGGGCTCCCCGCACCCCAAGGATGGAGTGGCAAAGTACTGTCCACCGATGTAAGAATAAACCACTAGCCATACAGTCAGCTGGATGAGTATACAGCCGGGAGGCAGAGGGGCCAGAAAGGCGGCAGCATAAGAGAGAGAACGCTGCAGGTCTAGGCCAGGGGAAGACGTGCATGCGAGGGTTTTCAGTAACCGGCAGAGGAAAAGAGGCAAGCCGGGTGGTGCGGACCACCGAGCGAGAAAAGCTAGGCAAGTAAGTCAGAAGTCACTATGATTACAGCAGGAATGATTAGGTGGGACAGCTTAAAGGCACTTCCAGATTACAGCAGGAGATGGGAACAAAACAGAGGGACAGGGGCATCCCCTTCGCTAGAGTTCTCTCAGTCCCAGGACGAAGAAGGGCTATTCACCTTGTCTGGAGGGTGGAAGATGCACCAGGAATTCTGTGGGACCCCACTTCCCACCCTCACCCCAAGAACACCACTACTCACACTCCAGGGCCCCTCCATGCCCAGCTGGTGGTATCCTATGTGGTAAGCAGAGGTGAGGGGAGAAAGGCATTATTTTTCTTCCCCGGAACTGGCCAACCCTTTTGGAGCAGAGGCCCTGACCCTGACCCTGACCCACCCCACATGCACATCCCATGGTGGCACTAGGGGTTTTCACTGATTCCCATTCAGGGTGGACTTGTGCTCCCCCTCCCCCCTCTCGAACTAAGACTCACCAGACTGTTGGGGTAGCGGATGAGGACAGGCTGCACAGGCACCCCCGCGATGAAGGCTCCTAGATCCCGTTTCCACCCCCACCCCCCAGGCAGAGGTTAGAGAACGGAGGTAGCTAGAGGGCATGAAGTATAGGCATCTGGATCAGCTCTACAATGAGATCTGGGCTTGCTCCATTTCATTTATAATTTTCTCTGACTCACGGAGACTCTTCAGTGTCAGCTAGGAGGCTCCCCGTCTTCCTCCCACCCCCCCCACCCCTCCACTTCTTGGGTTATTCCAGAGTCCCTCTCCAAATCCTGGGCTCCTTTTTCCTACAGCCCTACCATCCACTGCTGTTTTATTCACCTGGTTTGAATTTAAGCAAAGCCTTCTTGTTGGAACAGGTGCCCTCAGGAAAGAATAGTACCTGGGTAAAAAAAAAAAAAAAAATCAAGAGACCGGAATGCGGTGGGTGGAAGGGGACGAGAGGAAAAAGAAGCCTCTTCAGGAGGACATAAAAGGCGAGGAGGTTTAAAGACCCTTTTACCCACCTGGGGCCACTTGCCTCCTGAGGTAGCCCGCCTTCGGACCTCCTCCACCACCCTGCGCCGAGAAGCCGGGTCATGCCTGGACACTAGGATGGCTTGGTTGAAGCGAAGAAGGGCTGGGGTCCGGAGAGGATACAAGGAGTCACTTGGTTCTTCCCCAGGGGTAGTAACACCTGCAGCCTTCCCTTCCTCAACAGTAGGAGATGCTTCCCGATTATCTCTTTGCCCTGGGGACCCTCCTTTCCCGGTGTGTTATCCCTTTTAGGGTACTGACCAGAGCTCCCTGCTCTCTTCTAAGCACAGAGCTCAGAGTCGAAGAGGTTGCTTTTCACAAATGGTGTTAATTTGCATTTCATTTGCCAGCATCAGGCAATATCCCTTCTAACTTCTCCCTCCCCGCTTAGGGCCAGTCCTCTCCAGAGTCTCTGATTCCTGTCTCTTTCGCCCAGAGTGGTCATCTCCCCTCTTCACTCCTCTTAATCTCTCACCTCCAATGACAGGAACAGAAAGGTTCTCAGCTCGAGACACAACCTTGGGCAGGTCACAGGGCAGCAGAACAATGGGGTCAAAGAACGTAGAGTGAGGGGCAGCAACCAGGACGGGAGCTTGAAGGCGGGAGGCCCGCTGGCCCCGAACTCGAATCCGGAGGAAACCGAGCAGGAAAAAGAGCAGGCGGCTGAGGCCCAGCACCCCGTTGTGGCACACGGTCCTGCAAGGCAAGGCTGGGCATCAGCGGAGACCGTGATCCTGACCTTCACTCACCCCCCAGGCTCAGACACCCAGGAAAGCAGGTGTCCTTCTTTTGCCCTCTATTACCTGGCAAAGGCGCTAAAGTCTCTGGTTACTTTGGGACATATCAGGGTGCAAAATTTAGAGTTGAGGTCCTGGGTACCAGGGACTGGGCCTGGCTGACTCATCTCACCTACCCAGGCTGGGCAGGAGAGCTTCGGAACCCTCCCTCCTCCTCTCCTTCAAGAGGGAGCAGAATGGATAGCAAGGAAGAGGAATGAGAAGCTGGGTCTCCGGGGGCTGGTTCCTCACTTACTTTCTCCATCCTGTAATCGGCTCCTGAAGCTGCTCCTCAGTAAGACCAGCTACTTGCAGCCAGGCAAAGGGCCAGAGGAGAAAGAGGACGATAAAGGCCAGAAGCACTCGGATGGGGGCCAGCAGTGCCCCCAGGAGGCAGAACTGCAGAGGGTGGGAAAGGAGGCCACTTCAGGGTTGAGATGCTCCCTCCAGGCTTCCCCTCTCCCACAAGAATGGACCCAGGAGCAGAGGACCATCACCCCTGTATACCAGGAGACGAGTTGTGTGGGAACAGGAGATGGGACTGGAACCCAAGGTGGGATGAAGACACCAATGAGGGAAAGAGGATAAAAGATGAATGGCATCAGGGGCCTCACTTTCCCGTCTTTCAGCTGGTGCCCATCACACCAACAAAACTGAAAGACTGTTGAGAGGATTCAAGGATAACTAGTGTGAAAGCGCCCAGCACTGTGCTTGATGGAGGGTAGGCTAGAGATGGTTCCTCCTCCCACCACCACCTTCCATAAATAGCTCCTACGTCTAACAGAAACCAGGTGCACAGTCCTGTGCACTTCGGGTCTGGGAGGCAGAGGGTTGGGAAACACAGAGAGGTCTACTTTTCAGACCCAGGCCATTCTCTAGTTCTGCCCAGGAGCATTTCCCCAGTACTGGGGGAAAGGCGAGAAAAGAGATCGGCCCTACTCCACAGGGTAGGGGTTGCCAGGAGCCAGGGTGACTCCATGGGCTGCCCTGGGGAGAGTGCAGGTAAACAAACCGAGCCCCAGGAGCCGGCCTCAGGGGAGGTGAAGGCAACAGAAACCTCGGACACTCCCTTCTCATACCACTCCCCAGGCCGGCGCAGCCCTCCACTTCCTGTAGCCAACCCCCCTCTCCACCTCCCTCCCCCCACCCCAGCGGGAGGTGCTGCAGTGCATGGGGGGTGGGGTGGGTAGTGGAAAGGAGGGGTTGCTGGAAGAGCACGGGGGTTCAGGCTCCGGGCCCAGAAACCTCTTCCAAGTCAGAGCCTCCCAGAAGCACTCAGCACGCCCCTGCCCGCCCCCCCCCCCATCCGTGGCCTCTACCTCCATCCTAGCCCATCGGCCTCCGCAGGATGTAATCCGCAGTCTCCCGCGTCCTCCACCTCCCCTACCCGTGGGTCCCCTGCAATCCTCCATCCTCACCTAGTCAGTTCTCACACACCTTCAGCTTGTCTGTCGCCCAAGCCCGCGTCCTCCCCAGGACTCCTCGACCACCCCCTGCCGCCCCCACGTGCGCACCCCCTGACTCCCGCCCCGCTAGCCTCTCACCGACCCCTTTTCGGATCCCCATCTGTATCAAGGCTCCAAAAGGCCTCCTTTTTCTATCCCCACGAGTCCTCCCGACGCCCCCCGCCCATACCTTACCTTAACCCTCTGGAGGCGGGAGAGGTGTAACTCATGCACGAAGGGGTTGGGGGGCGCCGGGGGTCCGGGGGTGGGATAGAGGGGGGCCCAGTCCCCCGGACTTCCCTGGCTCATAGCGGCGGGAGAACGTGGGAGAGAGGGCACCCCAGCCCGGCCCCGGGCCCCTCTTTGCAGAGCAGCAGCTGCAGCTGCAGCAGCGGCGGCGGCGATCTAGCCCCGGCCCCGCCTGGTGCGGGGCGCCGAGGGGCGGGGAGCAGGCTGCGCGGTCGGGCCCGCGTTGTCAAGGAGCCGGCCGAGGGGCGGGGCTTCCAGCGTCCCGGCGCCCCAGCTCCTCCGCGCTCGCCACAGCGTTCGCAGCCCCTCGGGCCATTGTTACGAGGCGGCCGGATGCTGGAGCGCGGCGCCTGCCTGCGGGCTGACCCCGGGCCTGCCCCTCCGGGCGTCCCTCTCGGAAAACCCGGCCCGCGCCTCCCCGCAGGCCTCCGGCTCGGAGCGAGTTTGGGGCGGCGAGGAGCGAGTGGAGCTGAGAACGCCCTCAGACTCTGCCCGGGCGTCGAGGTCACCCTGTCAAGCACAAATCGGGGTGGGGCCCTCGGGCGGATGAGAATGGAAGGGCGGGCACGCAGTGCGCGGAGGCCGGCAGCTCGCGGCCGAGGCGGGGCCCACCACCTCTCGGAGGCCGACCACCTTTCCTTCCTGGTTGGGTCGACGCCATCGCGCGTGGACTTGAGGCGCTCGCGCCCTCTGGCGGCCGTATTGTGCCTAACAGCTCTCGGC
Organism: Tursiops truncatus; assembly: GCF_011762595.2. Classification (NCBI taxonomy): domain Eukaryota; kingdom Metazoa; phylum Chordata; class Mammalia; order Artiodactyla; family Delphinidae; genus Tursiops; species Tursiops truncatus. The sequence goes on along the minus strand of NC_047035.1, from coordinate 76,175,715 downwards.
ATCCGCGTCCTGCCTGAGCTAGGCAGGGCTGCCTGTTCTGGTGTGAGGACTCCATCAAGGAGTGAGGTACCGGCAACCATCAAGACGCTGGTCATACATTTACCAGGGCTCAACCAGGCCTGAACGGGTAGTGCGAACCTGAAAATCTGGGATGACCCCGGACGCAGCCCTCTTTTTCCTCCTAGTCTCTTTTTTCTGTCTTTCTGTTTCTTTCTCTCCTTCGCTCCAGTGTGTAAGAGGACAAAGTGATACCCCTCATCCCCAAATTCCAAACTGTCCTAGAAAGCACATAAACTGGTTAGACCCTGGTCGTCAGGCCATGGTGAGATCAGGGAACTGGCTAGGCTTTGAGATCCACAGCCAGTAACACAATCAGAAATAGTGACAAAAAGGAGATAAGAGCCTCGTTGCTTGTGGAAAGAAGCTGCCTTCAGTTCACCTTGTTTTACTTCTCTCTTCTGCATCCCTGTCAGTCACCATTTCCTGAGGGTAATGGGAACAATGGCAGATCAATGGGCTATTGGGTCATTGGGTACCATTAATCTTTTATTGGAAGGGGGACCAGGCAAAAGTCAGAAGTCACTTTACTTCTATCTAGACCCCCTTCCCTCCTTCCTTGCCCCATAATTTACCCACTTATATTCCTGCCTATATCCCTAAGAGAGCAGCCAGCATTCTCAGAGAAATAAAAGGATATCCTAGTCAGATTTATTTCTTAAAGTTTTTAGAGAAGATTCCATGGCTCTTTAATTTTAAAATTTTATTTTTCCAGATTTTTTGAGATGTTATTGACATATATGTAAATTTAAGGTGTACAATGTGATTATTATTATTATTTTTTTTTTTTGCGGTACGCCGGCCTCTCACTGTTGTGGCCTCTCCCGTTGCGGAGCACAGGCTCTGGACGCACAGGCTCAGCGGCCATGGCTCACGGGCCCAGCCGCTCCGCGGCACGTGGGATCTTCCCGGACCGGGGCACGAACCCATGTCCCCTGCATCGGCAGGCGGACTCTCAACCACTGCACCACCAGGGAAGCCCCAGCCTTGATTTTATATTTGCACTAATCCTTCCTGGAGATAATGGTATGAATTTGAGTTGCTAGAGTGAGATTGGTTCAGAATAAAGTAAACAGTCTTGAATTTGGCACCACAAAATAGTTCATGGGACTGTTGTCCAGTAACTCCTTTGCTTGGGGCATATACCCACCCATTCTTTCCCATGTCCCCTCTGTCTAATGTTAGCTGCCCCCACAGCCACTCCCTTCTACCATTTCTTCATCCTGAGCTTTCCAGTTTTCTGGTGACAACCAAAAAGTTCTGTTTCCTGCCTTCTGCTTTTTCACTAAGAAATACCATTTAAATTTTGATGAAATATCTAAGAATTAGCAGTGATTTATGGGAGAGAACTAGGTTAGGGGCTGTGTGAGGTGGTGGTGGAATGTGTAAAGAGGCAAAGCAAAGCATGTATTCAAGTATTATCATCTCCATTAGGCCTAGCACAGTGTCTAGCAGAAAGTAAGTGCTTCATAATTATTATTGTTGGCTAAATGCATAGTAATATTTATTGCTTTTTTATGCCAGAGTTCACAAAATTCTCTTGTTGGCTCACAATCAGAAGACATAAAATAGAATATAAACAGGATCAAAGAATTAGCAGAGTAGGAATGGAGATGGCAGGGTAGGAGGACACGGAACTCACCTCCCCCCACAAACACATAGAAAATCCATCTGTATGTGGAACAATTCTTACTGAAAACTAACTGGGAACTAGCAGAAAGCTTGCTTGCTTCCAAAGCAGGGTGGGGGAATTCCCTGGTGGCCCAGTGGTTAAGACTCCTTGCTTTCACTGCTGAGGGTCTGGGTTCAATCACTGGTTGGGGAACTAAGATCCCACAAGCCATGCAGTGTGGCAAATAAATAAAGAAATAAAATAAAACAAAGCAGGTGGAAAGGACAGATTGAGACCATGTGGCTGGCTGACTGGTTCCCTGGCGACTGCCCTGGCATGTACCCCAGCCTGAGCCAACTAAACACTCCGGCATCATTTGCCTTGCATTGCAGCTCCACACTGGAATGAGGGCTTCCATAACCAAGGAAAAATCTTGGCCATGAGATGCTGTGGTGGCTCAAACCCTAAGCAGAGTCTGAACAGGGAGGCGCCAACAATTGCTGGTGACCACAGGCAGCACATCAGAGCCAGACCACATCTCTGTTGGTGGCTAGACCGCCATACCCCATGGCCCACTCTTACCAAATACCCACACTGCCCTCTCTTGCTCTAACACTGCTCCTCCCTGAGGCTGAGGGTGCTGGTGTTGGGAGGGGGAAGAGCATACACTTAAAGAGATCAGAGCCAGCTAGGACCAGACCCTCATGGTTTCAAATCCAGAAACTTGGGACCTGACTCCACCCCAATAGAGCAGTGACAGCCACAAAGCAGAGGGGAAGAACCACGTCACACCTGGCTCAGGCCCTAGCCCTCCCATGTCCAGCCCCACCTCCTGCCAAGGTGAGAGCTGCCAGCACACCCTGAGGAAAGATGTGACGTCAAATCCAGCTCTCCCACCAAAGCCACTGGGCACAAACAGACTGTATAGTGTTGCTCCTATATAAGGACCCACTTCAAGGCCAACATAGTTAACTGCTTCATCTAATTTCATAGAGTCAGAGAAAGATAAGCAAAATGAGAAGACAGGAATTTGTCTCAACTGAAAGAGCAAGAGAAAACCCCTGAAAAAAACAACTAATGAAACAAGTAAATAATTTGCTAAATAAAGAACTCAAAACATTAGTAATAAGAATGCTAACTGAATTAGGGAATAGATAAACACAGTAAGAATTTTTTTTAATTAATTAATTAATTTATTTATTTTTGCCTGTGTTGGGTCTTCGTTTCTGTGCGAGCGCTTTCTCTAGTTGCGGCAAGCGGGGGCCACTCTTCATCGCGGTGCGCGGGCCTCTCACTATCGTGGCCTCTCTTGTTGCGGAGCACAGGCTCCAGACGCACAGTCTCAATAGTTGTGGCTCACGGGCCTAGTTGCTCCGCGGCATGTGGGATCTTCCCAGACCAGGGCTCGAACCTGTGTCCCGTGCATTGGCAGGCAGATTCTCAACCGCTGCACCACCAGGGAAGCCCCCTGTCTTTTTTTTTTTTTTCTCTCCAAGAACTATATTTTGGTTTCACTGATAACTGCACTAAATTACTTGTTTTTATTTGAAGAACTTCTGTTTTAAAAGTAGAACTACACTGAAATATCATCTCTCATATATTTTATTGGTAAGAATTCAAAATTTCACAACATACTCTCTTGACCAGACTAGAGGCACTCTCATATACTGCAACTGAGAATGCAAAATGCAACAACTATTATAGAAGTGCAGTTAGCAGTGTCTGTAAAATTATACACACCATTGACCCTTGTACTTAGCCATCTTACTTAGAAGCATAGGGGGAAAAAACACAGTTAGACATATATTGATAAGAGTTGAAGCTGGGTAGTAAATGCGTGGAGGGGAGCATGTGGACATTTTCTTATCTTTTGTACATTTCTTCAGTGTTCAATTACTCAAAAGTTCAAAACTGACTTCTGCTTTTAACTGTATTTATACCTTCTTTGTATTGTACAGCTTATTTTGTTGTCCTATCACAAGCTTCTTGAGTCGAAGTCCCCGTTGATTTGAAATCATTTCACGACAATATATTACTACATTCCTTTGTCAGATGGTCATTGAATACTAATTATTCTCCAGTCCCTAAACTAGAAGTTAGAAATACATGATACTATAGTTCCTGACTTCACAGGATATACATATGTTCTAAGGCAGAAAGCAGATACCTTAACAAGTAACTAAAGTAAAATTGTACCTCTTTTACCACAGAGGAAGTAGAGAGTGGTATGAATACATTATGGAAGGTTTTAATCTTATATAAAAAATGTATGCAAGGTTTCAGCTGATACATAAAGGATGAGCCAGAGTTAGCCAGGTTAGCTGATAGATAGAGACATTTTTAATCAGAAAAAAAAAGCGCACCAGTGTCTTAAAGAGGTAAAATTTGGTGAAGGTGTGAATTGAACTAAATGAAATGTAATATGGCTTAAACCTGGAGTATGTGGGATTTATCTAGACAAGAAATATTACATAGTTTTGGAATTTCTCCTAAGAAAAGTAAAAAGCTATTGGGAAGAAAGCACTGCATCATTAAGGGAGGAGCATGATAAGACAGACATGGGACATATAGAAATCAAATCACAAACTTGTCAAGGTACCATATCAATCGTTGCAGTAAATGCAAGTTAATTGAACACTCCAAACAAAGTGAAGAGATGATCAGAGTAGAAAAATAGAAGATCCTATTTTATGCTGTCAGTTTTATGCCGTCAACAGACTTTAGATTCCACATCTTCTCAGCCATCAGTCTTGCTGACATGCAGCAACTTCAGATTCAGCACCAGCTTTGAAAGCAACAACCTACCTTCCATAGTATTCTTCACTAATTCTCATTATTGTGTAAAGTCTAATCTTTATAATTAATCCCTCATTCCATGTCACTCCTAGTAGTTCAGCTACGCTTACCAAATCCAAACTGTTACATATGCTATGTTCAAGAACAAAATTGTCCAAAAACCCTCCTTCTTCTAGTATCCTCATTGGTTTTAAGCTAGATTCACAGAGAAAGCCAGAGAAAATTTCTTTAGCTTCTGCCCTTTTAATTTTTATCCTTTACTTCTTTATAATTTTTATCCTTTTATTCTTTTATTCTTCTTCAGTTGTTTTTCCCTAATTTCTTTTGTAGAACACTAAGCTTACAATTTTTTCTTTATTTTAACATGGTATTTATGACTAAAAAATGTTCTTTGGAAGTTTGGTATGTACTTTATTTGTATTACTCAGTTCTAAATGTTTTTATCATTGTCATTATGTTTTTTTTAACTCGTGACTTATTTACAAAGCTCTTTTTCTTATTTCCAAAGACACAGGGTTCTTTTTTTTTGGAAGGGGAAGAGGGTTGGGTAAGGGAGGATTATTTATCATTTCATATTTTTATTGCATTGTAACTAGATAATGCATTGTATAATAATAGAGTTTCTGGTATTTATTGAGACTGTAAGGCCTGTATGTTAATCATGTTTTTGTAAATGTTACATGAATTCCCGGAAAGAGCACACACTATTTAATTTTGGGGTGTTGGTGGTCCTTAGATGAATCTTTGCAAATCTTTTTCTACAACAGTTGTTGGAGGACTGGTTAATTTGTAAGTTATTGAGAAAATGTGTTTAAACAGCAGCTTAGGCTAAGAGAATCTGCATAGTCACTGGAAATTAAGAAAAAGGTGAAAAGTAGGCATTTTTATTAATGCTTACATTACCATTGTTGCTTTGTTGTTGTTGGCAGGTGATTTATAGAGAAGATGGAGGCATGGCTGTGTGAATTGGAAGTGCTGACTAATACACTCAAAGGAAGAAGGTAACATTTTTCCTCTTAAAGCAGGCATTTTTAGAGTGCAATCAGGTTAGAACATTAATCTGAATCAATGTTTGAAAGTTTAATTCATTATGAAACATTTTTATTGCAGGTGAACTAGGAAATGAACTGTCAGTCCAAGTGGCAAAACCTGTGATGTGAGCAGATTGCCTTATCTAATTAGCCAGAAATAGCTATCCCCCTAGACCACAGATAAAGGAGTGGTGATCTGGTTCAGGGAAAATCCTGAGTAAATGTTTCTGTGTAAATGTTTCTTTCCCCTTTCTTTTTGGGTATGTGTGCCTTACTAATGAGATTTAGGTAAAACAGGCACAAAGAAAGGCCAGTCTCAATCTGCCTTACTTGAGAGCTAGTTCATAATATATTCACATATTTCCTTTCTTTTCCTTTAGAGTAAGGAAAAGCCATGTAATCTCTTTGCACAATAATTATTTTAGTTGCTTCAGTGCAGACTTATTTTTCTCCATTTATGAAAGCCTATGTGAAATGAGAGATGATGAGATGCAAGGGAGAAGTAATTTTGGCAGCCTGACCCATATTCCAGTGACTATGCACTAGCTTCGCGGTTGTTGAGGGTATGAGGCAGTGGCAGTAGCATCGAGGCTTTTCCACCTTAAAATCTTGCTGCTGGGGTCTATTCTGGAACCCAGAAACTCCAGTAGTAGCCCCCAAGTCCTACTTTTCTAGCTCTTCCAATGATTTTGTAAGCATCTAATGCACTGTGCTAAGTCTGCTTAATAAACTCAGTGGTTTCTGTTTTCTTCGTTGAAGGCCAATCAATATAATTATATGCTGACAAGATGAAAAAGTTAGTAGAGATAGTTACATAATAATGTAAAAACAAATTCCTAATTTAAGTGTGCTTTCCAGCACTAGTATTTTCAGTCTAAGATACACTTTCTCCTTTCAACTTCCTTTTGGTGGTGGTAGATGAGTAAAAGGCGAAAGTTAAACTTTTATTGATGGCTTCACAATCTTAGCAGAATTACAAGGCAAAAAACAAAGTTAGGCAAATCAAGAATAGGCTAGTGATTAGTAGCCACAAAAAGGCTATGAGGGAAGGGAAAAAACCTGGAACCTCTAGACCTAAACATTTTCTTTAATAACAAAGTAACTTTTAAAGAGATAGTAAATGTAAATTTGTATACGTCTTCTCCCTACCTTGGCAGTGTAAATTACCAGAGTAAAATATAAAAATACAAACATGATACTTTAGTAAATGCAAGATGTTGGGATGCATGTATGTGTGTACGTATATATGTATGTATTTAACAAAAAAAAATCAGAAAGAAAAAAATAAAATGTCAATTAAGTTATACCAGCAATCATACAGACAGACTACATCAACCCATGATCCATGTCACAGTTCCAAACTTATTCGGATGTTGGTCCTTCTAACTCCAGCATAAGTTGTGCATATTTACCTCACAGTATAACTAATAGCATTAAACATAATTCACAACAAAAAGGTACACTGATCTTTACAAAATTAATCATCATAACAGGAGCATATAAGAAAGACTGTCAAATTGCTCAGTGGATTTTATTGGCATCTGAGAGTACATTCAAGAAGTTCCCATGAATTAGGTTTCCACGGCTGCTTTTTCCTCCTCGTTTTCAATCTGGATACATGCATCCAAAAATCACCATGCAAAACAGTAATAGGGAAGACACAGGGAGAGAAGAGGGTTATTTCAGCTCTCTCGTCAATTCTGCTTTAACTATTTTGTTTAAAAGCTCATTTGAAAAGCAAGCTTTCATTGGTCATTGTTTAAGTTTGGAAACATGTCTATAAAGAGTCTGATCATGTTCAAAAGATAGCATCTACCAAGAACTTCTTCCATTTGGCAACAGAGTCCAGTGATCACATTTTCCCAGGCCCTTATCAATATACAAAAATCTTCACATAAAACAGTTCATATACAAAATTGTACTTATCTATCTAAGTTACTATTCACTAATTTATGCCTTTATCTATGTCTTCACCTTAATAATACGTAGGATCAAACATCATCATTCTTATTCTGATCAAAATTGTGGTGATAATCCTTCTAAAATCAATTATTTAATACTCATTGTAAAGAAGCAATCACATAATAATTAAACAAAATTTGGAATTTCTCTTGATTCACAAAAATTATGAGCAGTGAGGAAAGCAAGTTTCTAGAGGCTTGAATTAGTATAAGAACCAATGTAGGATTGGGAGGATGGCGGAAGATTAAGACGCGGAGATCACCTTCCTCCCACACCAGAAATACATCTACACGTGGAACAACTCCTACAGAACACCTACTGAACGCTGGCATAAGACCTCAGACCTCCCAAAAAGCAAGAAAGTCCCCACGTACTTGGGTAGGGCAAAAGAAAAAAGAATAAACAGAGACAAAAGAATAGGGACGGCACCTGCACCAGTGGGAGGGAGCTGTGAAGGAGGAAAAGTTTCCACACACTAGGAAGCCCCTTCGCGGGCGGAGACTGCGGGTGGTGGAGGGGGAAGCTTCGGAGCCGCGGAGGAGAGCACAGCAACAGGGGTGCCGAGGGCAAAGCGGAGAGATTCCCGCACAGAGGATCGGTGCTGACCAGCACTTACCAGCCCAAAAGGCTTGTCTGCTCACCCGCCGGGACGCGCGGGGCTGGGAGCTGAGGCTCGGGCTTCGGTCAAGCGCAGGGAGAGGACTGGGGTTGGCGGCGTGAACACAGCCTGCAGGGGGTTAATGCCCCACGGCTAGCCGGGAGGGAGTCCGGGAAAACTCTGCAGCTGCCGAAGAAGCAAGAGACTTTTTCTTCCCTCTTTGTTTCCTGGTGCGCGAGGAGAGGGGATAAAGAGCGCTGCTTAGAGGAGCTCCAGAGACGGGCGCGAGCCGCGGCTAACAGCGCGGATCCCAGAGACGCCAAGGCTGCTGCTGCCGCCACCAAGAAGCCTGTGTGCGAGCACAGGTCACTATCCACACCTCCCTTCCGGGGAGCCTGTGTAGCCCGCCACTGCCAGGGTCCCGGGATCCAGGGTCAACTTCTCCGGGAGAACGCACGGCGCGCCTCAGGCTGCTGCAACGTCAGGCCAGCCTCTGCCGCCGTAGGCTCGCCCCGCCCTCCGTGCCCCTCCCTCCCGCCGGCCTGAGTGAGCCAGAGCCCCGGAATCAGCGGCTCCTTTAACCCCGTCCTGTTTGAGCGAAGAACAGACGCCCTCCGGTGGCCTACACACAGAGGCGGGGCCAAATCCAAAGCTGAGCCCCTGGGAGCTGTGAGAACAAAGAAGAGAAAGGGAAATCTCTCCCAGCAGCCTCAGGAGCAGCGGATTAAATCTCCACAATCAACTTGATGTACCCTGCATCTGTGGAATACATGAATAGACAACGAATCATCCCAAATTGAGGAGGTGGACTTTGAGAGCAAGATTTATTATTTTTTCCCCTTTTCCTCTTTTTGTGAGTGTGTATGTATATGCTTCTGTGTGGGATTTTGTCTGTATAGCTTTGCTTTCACCATTTGTCCTAGGGTTTTATCCGTCCGTCTTTCTTTCTTTCTTTCTACTTTTTCTCCCTTTTATTCTGAGCGGTGTGGATGAAAGGCTCTTGGTGCTACAGCCAGGAGTCAGTGATGTGCCTCTGAGGTGGGAGAGCCAACTTCAGGACACTGGTCCACAAGAGACCTCCCAGCTCCACATAATATCAAACGGCAAAAATCTCCCAGAGATCTCCATCTCAACACCAACACCCAGCTTCACTCAACGACCAGCAAGCTACAGTGCTGGACATCCTATGCCAAACAACTAGCAAGACAGGAACACAACCCCACACATTAGCAGAGAGGCTGCCTAAAATCATAGTAAGTCCACAGACACCCCAAAACACACCACCAGACATGGACCTGCCCACCAGAAAGACAAGATCCAGCCTCATCCACCGGAACACAGGCACTAATCCCCTCCACCAGGAAGCCTACACAACCCACTGAACCAACTTTAGCCACTGGGCACAGACACCAAAGACAACGGGAACTACGAACCTGCAGCCTGCAAAAAGGAGACCCCAAACACAGTAAGATAAGCAAAATGAGAAGAAAGAAAAACACACAGCAGATGAAGGAGCAAGATAAAAACCCACCACACCTAACAAATGAAGAGGAAATAGGCAGTTTACCTGAAAAAGAATTCAGAATAATGATAGTAAAGATGATCCAAAATCTTGGAAATAGAATAGACAAAATGCAAGAAACATTTAACAAGGACCTAGAAGAACTAAAGATGAAACAAACAACGATGAACAACACAATAAATGAAATTAAAAATACTCTAGATGGGATCAACAGCAGAATAACTGAGGCAGAAGAACAGATAAGTGACCTGGAAGATAAAATAGTGGAAATAACTACTGCAGAGCAGAATAAAGAAAAAAGAATGAAAAGAACTGAGGACAGTCTCAGAGACCTCTGGGACAACATTAAATGCACCAACATTCGAATTATAGGGGTTCCAGAAGAAGAAGAGAAAAAGAAAGGGACTGAGAAAATATTTGAAGAGATTATAGTTGAAAACTTCCCTAATATGGGAAAGGAAATAGTTAATCAAGTCCAGGAAGCACAGAGAGTCCCATACAGGATAAATCCAAGGAGAAACACGCCAAGACACATATTAATCAAACTGCCAAAAATTAAATACAAAGAAAACATATTAAAAGCAGCAAGGGAAAACAACAAATAACACATAAGTGAATCCCCATAAGGTTAACAGCTGATCTTTCAGCAGAAACTCTGCAAGCCAGAAAGGACTGGCAGGACATATTTAAAGTGTTGAAGGAGAAAAACCTACAACCAAGATTATTCTACCCAGCAAGGATCTCATTCAGATTTGATGGAGAAATTAAAACCTTTACAGACAAGCAAAAGCTGAGAGAGTTCAGCATCACCAAACTAGCTTTACAACAAATGCTAAAGGATCGTCTCTAGGCAAGAAACACAAGAGAAGGAAAAGACCTACAATAAAAAACCCAAAACAATTAAGGAAATGGGAATAGGAACATACATATCGATAATTACCTTAAATGTAAATGGATTAAATGCTCCCACCAAAAGACACAGACTGGCTGAATGGATACAAAAACAAGACCCATATATATGCTGTCTACAAGAGACCCACTTCAGACCTAGAGACACATACAGACTGAAAGTGACAGGATGGAAAAAGATATTCCATGCAAATGGAAACCAAAAGAAAGCTGGAGTAGCAAATCTCATATCAGACAAAATAGACTTTAAAATAAAGACTGTTAGAAGAGACAAAGAAGGACACTACATAATGATCAAGCGATCGATTCAAGAAGAAGATATAACAATTGTAAATATTTATGCACCCAACATAGGAGCACCTCTATACATAAGGCAAATACTAACAGCCATAAAAGGGGAAATTGACAGTAACACATTCATAGTAGGGGACTTTAACACCCCACTTTCACCAATGGACAGATCATCCAAAATGAAAATAAATAAGGAAACACAAGCTTTAAATGATACATTAAACAAGATGGACTTAATTGATATTTATAGGACATTCCATCCAAAAACAACAGAAAACACATTTTTCTCAAGTGCTCATGGAACATTCTCCAGGATAGATCATATCTTGGTTCACAAATCAAACCTTGGTAAATTTAAGAAAATTGAAATTGTATCAAGTATCTTTTCCAACCACAATGCTATGAGACTAGATATCAATTACAGGAAAAGATCTGTAAAAAATACAAACACATGAGGGCTAAACAATACACTACTTAATAACAAAGTGATCACTGAAGAAATCAAAGAGGAAATCAAAAAATACCTAGAAACAAATGACAATGGAGACAAGATGACCCAATACCTATGGGATGCAGCAAAAGCAGTTCTAAGAGGGAAGTTTATAGCAATACAATGCTACCTTAAGAAACAGGAAACATCTCGAATAAACAACCTAAACTTGCACCTAAAGCAATTAGAGAAAAAGAACAAAAAACCCCAAAGTTAGCAGAAGGAAAGAAATCATAAAGATCAGATCAGAAATAAATGAAAAAAAAAATGAAGGAAACGATAGCAAAGATCAATAAAACTAAAAGCTGGTTCTTTGAGAAGATAAACAAAATTGATAAACCATTAGCCAGACTCATCAAGAAAACGAGGGAGAAGACTCAAATCAATAGAATTAGAAATGAATAAGAAGAAGTACCAACTGACACTGCAGAAATACAAAAGATCATGAGAGATTACTACAAGCAACTCTATGCCAATAAAATGGACAACCTGGAAGAAATGGACAAATTCTTTGAAATGAACAACCTGTCAAGACTGAATCAGGAAGAAATAGAACATATGAACAGACCAATCACAAGCACTGAAATTGAAACTGTGATTAAAATTCTTCCAACAAACAAAAGCCCAGGACCAGATGGCTTCGCAGGCGAATTCTATCAAACATTTAGAGAAGAGCTAACACCTATCCTCCTCAAACTCTTCCAAAATATAGCAGAGGGAGGAACACTCCCAAACTCATTCTATGAGACCACCATCACCCTAATACCGAAACCAGACAAGGATGTCACAAAGAAAGAAAACTACAGGCCAATATCACTGATGAACATAGATGCAAAAATACTCAACAAAATACTAGAAAACAGAATCCAACTGCACATTAAAAGGATCATACACCATGATCAAGTGGGGTTTATTCCAGGAATGCAAGGATTCTTCAATATACGCAAATCAATCAACATGATACACCATATTAACAAATTGAAGAAAACCCATATGGTCATCTCAATAGATGCAGAGAAAGCTTCTGACAAAATTCAACACTCATTTATGATAAAAAACCCTCCAGAAAGTAGGCATAGAGGGAACTTTCCTCAACATAATAAAGGCCATATATGACAAACCCACAGCCAACATCGTCCTCAATGGTGAAAAACTGAAAGCATTTCCACTAAGATCAGGAACAAGACAAGGTTGCTCACTCTCACCACTCTTATTCAACATAGTTCTGGAAGTTTTAGCCACAGCAATCAGAGAAGAAAAGGAAATAAAAGGAATCCAAATCGGAAAAGAAGAAGTAAAGCTGTCACTGTTTGCAAATGACATTATACTATACATAGAGAATCCTAAAGATGCTATCAGAAAACTACTAGAGCTAATCAATGAATTTGGTAAAGTAGCAGGATACAAAATTAATGCACAGAAATCTCTGGCATTTCTATATACTAATGATGAAAAAATCTGAAAGTGAAATCAAGAAAACACTCCCATTTACCAATGCAACAAAAAGAATAAAATATCTAGGAATAAACCTACCTAAGGAGACAAAAGACCTATATGCAGAAAATTATAAGACACTGATGAAAGAAATTAAAGATGATACAAATAGATGGAGAGATATACCATGTTCTTGGATTGGAAGAATCAACATTGTGAAAATGACTCTACTACCCAAAGCAATCTACAGATTCAATGCAGTCCCTATCAAATTACCAATGGCATTTTTTACAGAAGTAGAACAAAAAATCTTAAAATTTGTATGGAGACATAAAAGACCCCAAAGAGCAAAAGTAGTCTTGTGGGGAATAAAACGGAGCTGAAGGAATCAGACTCCCTGACTTCAGATTATACTACAAAGCTATAGTAATCAAGACAATATGGTACTGGCACAAAAACAGAAATATAGATCAATGGAACAGGATAGAAAGCCCAGAGATAAACCCATGCAACTATGGTCCACTAATCTATGACACGGGAGGCAAGGATATATAATGGAGAAAAGGCAGTCTCTTCAATAAGTGGTGCTGGGCAAACTGGATAGCTACATGTAAAAGAATGAAAGTAGAGGGGCTTCCCCGGTGGCGCAGTGGTTGAGAGTCCGCCTGCCAATGCAGGGGACACGGGTTCGTGGCCCGGTCCGGGAAGATCCCACGTGCCCTGGAGCAGCTGGGCCCGTGAGCCATGGCCACTGGGCCTGCGCGTCCGGAGCCTGTGCTGCGCGGTGGGAGAGGCCACAGCAGTGAGAGGCCCGCGTACCGCAAAAAAAAAAAAAAAAAAAAAAAAATAGAACAGCCCCTAACACCATACACAAAAATAAACTCAAAATGGATTAGAGACCTAAATGTAAGACCAGACACTATAAAACTCTTAGAGGAAAACACAGGAAGAACACTCTTTTACATAAATCAGAGCAAGATCTTTTTTGATCCACCTCCTAGAGTAATGGAAATAAAAACAAAAATAAACAAATGGGACCTAATGAAACTTAAAAGCTTTTGCAAAGCAAAGGAACCTACAAACAAGACGAAAAGACAACCCTCAGAATGGGAGAAAATATTTGCAGAAGAATCAATGGACTACGGATTAATCTCCAAAATATATAAACAGCTCAATATTAAAAAAACAAACAACCCAATCAAAAAATGGGCAGAAGACCTAAATAGACATTTCTCCAAAAAGGACATACAGATGGCCGAGAAGCACATGAAAAGCTGCTCAACATCACTAATTATTAGAGAAATGCAAATCAAAACTACAATGAGGTATCACCTCACACCAGTTAGAATGGGCATCATCAGAAAATCTACAAACAACAAATACTGGAGAGGGTGTGGAGAAAAGGGACCCCTCTTGCACTGTTGGTGGGAATGTAAATTGATACAGCCACTATGGAGAACAGTACGGAGATTCCTTAAAAAACTAAACATAGAATTACCATACTTTCCAAAAATCCCACTATTGGGCCTATACCCAGAGAAAACCATAATTCAAAAAGACACATGTACCCCAATGTTCATTGGTGCACTATTTACAATAGCCAGGTCATGGAAGGAACCTAAATGCCCTTTGACAGATGAATGGACAAAGAAGATGTGGTACATATATACAATGGAATATTACTCAGCCATAAAAAGGAACGAAATTGGGTCACTTGTTGAGACGTGGATGGATCTAGAGACTGTCATACAGAGTGAAGTAAGTCAGAAAGAGAAAAACAAATATCGTATATTAACGCATATATGTAGAACCTAGGGAACTTGTACAGATGAACCGGTTTGCAGGGCAGAAATTGAGACACAGATGTAGAGAACAAACGTATGGACAACAAGGGGGGAAAGCCGCGGGCGGGGGGTGATGAATTGGGAGATTGGGATTGACCTGTATACACTGATGTGTATAAAATGGATGACTAATAAGAATCTGCTCTATAGAAAAATAAATAAAATAAAATTCAAATAAATGTTAAAAAAGACCATACAACACTTAATACAAGTGAGAGTATATTAGTTCATTAAATGAGAAAAAATAAATATGAAACCAAATGACCTTCCCCATCTTCCTTTCAAAAAAAATAAATAAAAACTAATATTGTAAAGTTCCATATTTTAAAGTTCCATACACAGAAACAAACTCAAAGTTTTCATTTAAAACTTGGAAAATATATTATTTAGAAATGTTATGGAAATTCAATATTTGCTATATTTTAAGTTGTTATAATTTTAATCATATTACATATTTTTTCTTAGAACATAAAGAAAATAATGAATTTTTCACCAAAATCTACAGAGATGCCTCCAAATTCCTTCATGTTTATTCTACTGTCAGACAAACATCATTTTCTTATGTATCATTTTCTAAGCATTGCCTTAAGGGACAGCAAATCTGTTCAGCCAATAATTCTCCACAATACCTTGTGGAAATTTACTTACTCTAATTTATTTCCTCCTCCCAGAATTGTTCAAGAAGATGAATATATTTATAGCTTTGAAATTTTATGAACTCTAGAAGGTTGGTTCTACATCAATACAACCTGTCAATATTATGCTGATTCTTTTCTCTCCTCAGCCTTTAAACACACTGTTCCCAGGCAATCTTCTCTATCCTTGATAACAGTACTTACCATAACCACTAACTCAATGTCTTCCTCGGTTTAATAATATTTTTCTCATATTTCTTATAATAACATATGCCCTCATTTTAAGGTTTGACTTTGGCTGCTTATTTCTTCCTAGAGACTTGGAGGATAACTAATGTTAAAATAAACTATCACACTGGTTATGTCCTTGTATCTGAGCAACTAGACATCTAACAGAAGTGCTTTACTTGGATTAATGGATTAACACAGTCTTATCCTCAATTATACATTTTTCTTTAAAACAGGCAAGTATAAACATTAAGTATATGAAAAACTACATTTAAAAATTAAATCTAAACACCTAAGAAGAATAGGCACTCTACACACTAACCTTAACTATTACAATTTTAGTCCTTCCTGCATTATCTCTTCCTGGGTTTAAATAAGAACACATAATTCCTTTCACTTTCTTACTTTGACAAAAGAACCCCACAAAACAGCCTGGTCTAGTGTCAAAAGCAGTAAACTTAGTGTCAGTAGACCCAGATTAAGCCCAGATTTACCATTCATTAGCTGTATGACCCTATTCATCTTAAAACTCTCATATTGCTATATCCAATACTAGAGTAGGTGTTCAGTCAACATTTATGAACTTAATCAGGAACTGAGTCTAGCAGAAACCAGTGAAGAAGTAAAAGAGACCTCCTCTTTGCTTGCCAAATTATGAATTGGGCTACAGCAATAAGCAAGTAAATAAAAGAAAAGGTATAGCCGTCCCTCCCAACTGTTCAACCACCCGGCAGAGCAGAGGAAATGGCCTGCGCCAGGGAAGAAGCACAAAGAGAAGCAAAGCTGGACAGGGCGAAAAGACTGGTAGGCTTACACCCTGACTAAGATTCATAATCCCCTGGGATGCGTAGTTTTCCCTGCCCACACCGGTAAACCACATACTCTCACATCTAGTGGGGCCATACCCTCAAGTCCCAGCATTCTGGATCTACTTCTACATTCATCTGATGGAATTCTGGTTAACATCTTCTACAGCCATCCTGCCCTGACCAAAGATAAGCAGGACTATAGTCATTTTGTTTACCTTCTCTATCCATATAAACACATAAAATACATGAACAAACAAGTAAGAACCTGATCTTCTAAATATAAACAACAACAAAACGTGTTCAGAGAATTGTAAGCAACATCAGAATGTTTACTCATTCAATATTTATTGAGTGTGTACTATAAGTAGACACCATGGTAGAGTTAGGGACACATTCTAGAAAGACACAGAAGAGTTCACAATCTCTTGGGAGATATAGATAATAATTTACAAATCACTTATATATTACATAGTGATAACAAATATATACATATGGTTGCTTTATCTAGAATGCAGTTCTCAAAGAACACTGTTGAAAGTATAGACAGATTTCTGTGTCTTTCTTGGTCTTGTCTCAAGACATAGCCTTGTAAGCAAGTTTATCTGTAGGATAACAGCTACCTATCATTCAGTATAAAAGTCACAATTCAACCCTCAAACAAGTGTTTTCCAACCTGTACCATAATTGTGGCGTGGTCAAAGAGTGTTGGTAATAAGGCACTCAAAGCCAAGTCTACTGTTGCGTTGCTTCTCCAAAGGTGAGCTTGTACAAGGACAATTTCCTTTAGCATTATCCATTTGTTAAAAAAGAGGTCACACAAATGTGCTTGTGTTTGCCAGAGATATATTTATTCTCTATCATAGCTTTAAAACCGTACTAAAAATAATTTTTAAATGTCATTTAAAAATATAACCCAAGAAGCCAACCTGAAAAGGCTACATACTCTTATGATTCCAAGTATATGACTTTCTGGAAAAGGCAAAACTATGGAAACAGTAAAAAGATCAGTGGTTGTCAAGGGCTAGGAGAGAAGGAAAGAATGAATAGGTGGAGCACACAGGATTTTTAGGGCAGTGAAACTACTCTGTATGATACTATAATGGTGGGTACAAGTCATCATACATTTGTCAAAACCCATAGAATGTACAACATCAAGAGTGAACCTTAATGTAATCTGTGGAATTTGGGTGATAATGATGTGTCAATGTGAGTTCATTGACTGTAACAAATGCACCCTTCTGATGCAGGATGTTGATGGAGGGGGAGCAAGTGTGTGTGTGTGTGTGTGTGTGTGTGTGTGTGTGTGTGTGTGTGCAAAAGGTATATGGGAACTCTCCGTACTTTCCACTCAGTCTTGCTGTGAACCTAAAACTGCCCTAAAAAATAAAGCCTAATTAAAAAATACTTTTAGGGTTTCCCTGGTGGCACAGTGGTTAAGAACCCGCCTGCCAGTGCAGAGGACACAGGTTCGAGCCCTGTTCCGGGAAGATCCCACATGCCACGGAGCAACTAAGCCCGTGCGCCACAACTACTGAGCCTGCGCTCTAGAGCCTGCAAACCACAACTACTGAGCCTGCGTGCCACAACTACTGAAGCCCACATGCCTAGAGCCCGTGCTCCACAATAAGAGAAACCACCGCAATGAGAAGCCTGCGCACTACAACGAAGAGTAGCCCCAGCTTGCCACAACTCGAGAAAGCCCTCACCCAGCAACCAAGACCCAAAGCAGCCAAATAAATAAATAAATAAACAAAATTTTTCCAAATAAATAAAATAAAAATACTTTAAAAAAATGTAACCCAATAATGATTATTGTCAAAAACTGTACAACTGGTGTTTTTTTCCCCTTCGGGCAGTGACAAACAGAAGCAGACACAGCAAGTTTTCCACAAGGCTTTTTGCTATAGAGGAGTCTGTGCACCAAAATGTCAAGGCTCACACTCCTCAAATGATAAGTTTTTCATTTACTCCCATCATTCACCGGGCCCATTTTGGAACCTCAGCCAGAAATCTCCCTCTCTGATAGCAGGAACAAAAAGCTCCAGGCCACACACAATAGTTGGTAAAATCTAGAAGAAGTTGGCACTGTTCAAGCTGCCTCAGTGAAACCAATGCTCTAAGGATCCCTATACCCCCAGGCCTAATCCAAAGATAAGTTGTTTTAACATATTAGAAAAAAAAGTTGAAGGAGAGTCATAACAGAAAAACCTAGGGTCCCCAGGCACCAGTTTAAGACTCTCTGCAGCAGCTCTGCTTTGGTTGATTAAAGCAGGAGTTGGAGGCCCCTGACAGCCAATTAAAAAAGGAAGTTAGGATGAGGGAGGGAGAAATGATTCCAGCAACTACCAATTAAAAGTGAATGGATCCCACAGCACGAAGGGATGGTGATTCAAACTGTTGCATCAGCCAAGTTCCAGCACCAACTCCCTGAACATGAAGAGAAAGCAAAGGGAAGGGGTGAAGGAGGGGGGCAGAGGTGTCCCACACTCTGGCAAGCTTCCACTGCTTATCTCAAGTGAATACACACCTGACAATTGAAGCGCAAGTGGAATCTCTTGATTAGCCATGCACAAAACCCCAAGACCATGCCATAAGAAGGACAGGACCTGGAGGCAGGGAAACATGCCCCAAAGTTAGGCAGGATGCTGCTGACACAACAGACCTGCTGCCAGTTCAGAACTGCTCTGTCAAATCAGATCACACGTCACTCAGAACAATACTACTTCCATCACTATCCCTCCCCTCCATCCTGTACTTGTAAAATACCTGATGATTTTCAAGCATGTTCACAAATACTACTTCAGTGATTGTCACAAACAAAATCCCTGTGGGTTCTGTCGGGTATGTATTAGTATTTTCATCTAGGAATTTTTAAAAGTTAATGCTGAAGTTCAAGAGATCTAAGAGCATAAAAGCAGTATTATTTGTATATTTTAAGTGATATGCCACTAAGCTTATATATACATAGAATATCTCTTGAACAAAATGTAAGAAAATGGAGCGGTTGCTACAGCAAAGGAACTAGGGGTCAGGAATGGAAATGAGGCTTTCTTTTTTGTGTTAGCTTTTTTGTAATTTTACACTATTGTATATATAATTTCCTGAAATTAAATGAAAAAGAAAGTTACAATTAGGGAGCAGAAAACCACAATCCAATTCTCTCTCCATATAATGCTGCCTCCCATGTTGGGTAAACAGGACAGAACAGTTTTCTTTCTCCTGTATCTTGCCACTTATTCCGCATTCCATCACCACCATCCACATGTACGTATACACACACAACTTTCTGTGAGAATTTCCCCATGATTGCCTGGTCAATGCAAATCTGCCAGGAGCTGAGGGTGTGCTGAAAACCAACCAAGTGACAGGGAAATTGAAAATGTGACTTTGGCTTATAGGAAGAGTGATCCTAAATGATACATTTCACTTAGAAAAAAAATAGCATTTTTGTTCAAATATTTTGAGAAAACAGAAAAATAAGCTAGCACTTCAGCATGAAGGATCAATATTAGAAAGAATGAAGGCCACAAAATCTGCCAGTATTGGGAACGTGGTTCCCTAATACTCTACAGCCTGGCAAGTCACTGACAAAAAGGGAAGAACTTCTTTTCCTGGAGATCAAGGGAGATTTCTTGGCCTGATACAGAGACAGTCCCACAAAAAAAAGGTGAGAGGCTATATGACACAATGGGAAATGTGGCTATGCACATCTAAAGATAAAATATATAAATTAAGCTAATGGAGTACTGGAAGACACTGCCTCTCAGGTCACACTCAGCACTGATACCCTGACTCTACAAATCACAGATGTAGGTAGATCAGTAAGTAGAGAAGGAAAATGCTAACAGAATCCTGACACCAAGAGGCAGTCATTACCACGGACTAAAGTAGGAGACTACCATGGGAACAGAATGCATACTCTTTTAAAATGTATTCAATGGTTCCATGTGAATTATTGAGCACTTGTGCCAGGTACTGAGCTAGGATTTAAGACCACTAAGATGAGTACCTTCGAAAAGTTCACAGCCTATAGGAAACTGGCAAATAATTAAAACACAGTAAGTGCTCTGAGAGTATAGAGACAGGCACATCAAAATCGAATATGCTCAGGACGGTTTTACAAAAGAGGTAATGTTTAAGCTGAATCTCAAAGGGCAATCAGGAGCTCTCCAGGAGTGAAGACAACACATTTCAAGCAGAAGGAATCACACGTGCAAAAGTGCTGAGGTATGAAAGAGCATGGAAATTTCCAGATATTAAAAATATGCTGGGGTTGCCATGCATTAGGATTATAAGAAGAGGGCAGAAATGAGGTAATATAGATAAGCAGACCAAAACGTGATGGCTGTGGCCCATGTGAAGGAGTGTCTTACTGGAATTAAAGAATTGCTGAGGGTTTTTAAACAAGGAAATTATATGATCAGATTTGTTTTGAGAAAGGTGAAACTGTTGGCAGCACTTCCCACTTCTGAAACAGCAGAAGAGCACATTAGCATAACAGGCAGAGTACAAGCTCTAGAGTCAGGAGGACTGGGTTCAAATTCCAGCTCTAATACAGCTGGAATTCCAGCATAATTGAGTCCTGCTTATCTCTACTTGTCATGTACCACCTGTAGGACATGTATGAGTTCATTTAATCCTCATAACAATCCTACAAGGTAGGTAGTAATATTACCTCCATTTTATAGATGGAGACCCTGAATCTCAGAGAGGTAAGAAACTCACCCATATGGGCTTCCCTGGTGGCACAGTGATTGAGAGTTTGCCTGCCGATGCAGGGGACGCGGTCCGGGAGGATCCCATGTGCCTCGGAGCGGCTGGGCCCGTGAGCCATGGCCGCTGGGCCTGTGCGTCCAGAGCCTGTGCCCCGCAACGGGAGATGCTACAACAGTGAGAGGCCCGTGTACCGCAAAAAAGAAAAAAAAAAAAAAAAAAAAAAAAAAGAAACTCACCCATAGCCTTTGAAGCACAATAACAGTAAAAATTTCAAATCATGGCTCTACTACTTACAAACTTATAAATTTGGACAATACTACTATTATGATCATTATTACTCAAAAGTGAAAAAAGTTAGAGAAAGTAAGATTTCAACTATAGGGAAAACAAAGACCACCATTGCCACAGTCAGGCAAGAAATACAGAATTACTGAACTAAGACAATATGAATGGACAGAAAATAAATGAAGAGATATTTAGGAGACATGATCAACATAACAGCCATGTGACACACTGGGGGATATTAGACATGAAGAAAGAATCAGAGATGACTTCCCAAGTTTCTGGCCTAGATAACTGAATACATGGTGATGTCAGCTGCTAATACAGAGACAACAGAGGTGGCTGCTAGAGATAATGAGTTCTATTTTAGATACGTTGGATTTAAAACGTCTATGGCACATATAACCTAGTAAGCAGGTGTAAACTTATCACTAGTGCTAGGCAAAAAGATCTGGAAATATAAATTTAGGAAAATTAGTAATTTGGTAAGTGAACACATGGCTATGAATGAAATGGCTCAATGAAAATGTTTTGAGGAAGAAAAGCAGTAGGCCATGGGTAGAACTCCTAAGGCCACCACCATTTAAAGAGAGGATGAGGAAGAAGTGTCCATATAGGAAGTAGGATTCAATAAGATTCTGACTTCTCCACCAGGGCTACGCACATCATATCCACTGATCAAAAACCGTTTGTGCTTTGGCAATTACCTGGGTTCACTATGTTCACGGTTACCCTCTCATACTCAACACCCTAGGTCTTTATCCCTTCAGTTCTTCCCCTAATCACTGTAATTAGGCCTCTTTTCCTCCCATGTAGAACCAAGTTATAACCTTCAACTTCTGCTCTACTCTTGGAGTATCCTCCTACCAGTTCTACATGTTGGTTTGTACTGTGCCAACCTGCTAAGCTGGAACTACATAAGGTCTTTTTTATATAATAAATATATTATCATATAAGACTTTGCATGAGGTCTAATTTATATAATAAATCCCTTATCCCATAACTCATAAAGGTTCTGCTCCCCTGATTGAACCATGACTGATATATTCCATCCCCGTTTCCTAATTCTGACCTCCATGGCCCACCCCCCACCCAAGTATTGTGATAAAGAATAGCACAATTTCCACTATCTCTCTGAAGGCTAGAGACCAAGTGAACCTACAAGAGAAACAATTACCAAAGCAGGAGCCCTGTTCTAAAGGCTCTTCAAGCCAACAGAATAAAGTTTCAAAATCATTATTATTCTGCATACAAGGTGTCAACACTCTCTACATTAATCTAATATATCTTGTTTTCCTAACCCACCATCTGTCCAGCCGGCCAGCCATTTGTTGTCAAATGAGGCAATGTCCAACACTCAGAGATGTATATAATAATGTCTAGAACTCAAAGATAAGTATGAGTTAGTGGCTGTCCTTTAAGAGTTCAAACCATAGAATCAAGTAATCATAATACAATAAAATGTGTCATATAATATAGATGGTACAAAGTGCTATATCATTTCCTAAACATAGCTCCCTAAATTTTTTTTAATACATTTTCCTCAGTCTTGGATGCTCTCTGTTACACATCAAATTTATAAGTAGCTAGCTAGTATTTTATTAAAAGATGTTCAACATCACAACTAAAGGAATGAAAATTTAAAACAATGAAATGTCATGTTGCCTGTCAGATACAAAAATTATATCCCAGCTCATGAATAGGCACTCTTATAACAGGAGAAAAAAAGGATATTATGAAGATAAAAATAAAAACTAATGAAAAAGAAAAAAACTACAAAAGATGAGGGTAAACAAAGTCAATTTCTTTGAAGACTTGTAAGAGACAAAAGGCTGAAGGAGAAGTGATAAGGTACAAATGAATAATACCAATAATACGTTAGAGAAAAAGGGGACAAAATGACTGATACCATAGAGAATAAACAAATAAGGAACATACTACAAATATTTAGGAGAGTAAATTTGAAAACTTAAATGAAATGGATAAATTACTAAAAAATACAAAATATCAAAACTTAATCAAGAGAAACTTGAATAATTCAATCCAATAAACCTTAAAGAATTTAAATCAGAAGTTAATCTTTCCATAAAGAAAATGCCAGGTGCTGATTGATGACTTTATGGGCAAGTTCTACCAAGAAAAAGACAAACTGATTTTATATCATCTTTTCAAATAAACATACAGGAGATACGCTCTTTACTCACTGTATGAGGCTAGCATAACTTTAATACCAAAACCAGACTAGAATAGATTAAGAAATAGTGTAGACTCATAAACTAATATCACTTGTGACCCACAGATATAAAATCTTAAATATTACACAAGTAAATCCAGCGATATAAAAAAAAATACATATCCTGACCAAGTAAGTTTTGTACCAAGAATGCAAGTTTGATTTATTAATCAAAAGCTGAGTACTCGGGCTTCCCTGGTGGTGCAGTGGTTGAGAGTCCGCCTGCCGATGCAGGGGACACGGGTTCGTGCCCCGGTCCGGGAAGATCCCACATGCCGTGGAGTGGCTAGGCCCGTGAGCCATGGCCGCTAAGCCTGCGCGTCCGGAGCCTGTGCTCCGCAACGGGAGAGGCCAAAACAGTGAGAGGCCCGCGTACCGTTAAAAAAAAAAAAAAAAAAGCTGAGTACTCTAATCCACCACACTAACAGATTAAAAGAAAAAAAAGGTCATCTGCCATCTCAATAAATGCAGAAAAAGCATTAGATAAAATGTAATACCTTTTCATCATAAAAACCCAAATAGGCTTGAAATCTAAGATCAGGCATATGTAAAAACTATATAACAAACATCTTATTTAATACTGAAATTCTGAAAATATTTCCTTTAAGTATAAGAACAAGACAAGGATGCCTGCAATCATCACTTGTATTCAGCATACTAGAGATCCTAACTACTGCAGAAAACAAAGAAAATAAAAGGTAAAAGGACTGGAAAGGAAGACACAAAAAAGTTGTTATTTATACACAGAAAACCAAAAGGAATCAACAAATTATTAGAATGAGAGAGTTCTAAACAGGTGACAGCTATAAAATATATAAAGTCAATTTATATCTATTCCCAAGCACAGTTAGCAAATGTAATTTTTAAAATTATACTATTTACAATAGCATAGAAAACTACGAAGTATCTAGGAATAAATCTAATAAAAGATATATAGGACTCTTCCAGAAAAAGTATACAATTATATTGAAATATATTGAAGACTTAAGTAAATGAAGAAAATCATGAATAAGAAGATTCAATGTTATAAACATGTCTGTTCTTCCTAAATTGATCTATAAATTCAATGCAACCCCAAGCAAAACCCAGAGGAGTTTTTCACGAAAATTTACGGATTCTAAAATGTAAATGGGCCACTGGTTAAGAACAACATGGCCCATTGTTATTCTGATTGGATACTGACTTTTTATAAAATGAGAAGACAATATGGTATTGGAATAGAAATAGACAAATAGATCAGAATAGATCAGAAGAGAAAGCTCAGAAACAGACCTATATACTATATATAAAAAGTTGGTTTAAGACAGATTGGGCTTTAAAGATCAGTGGGCAAAGGACAGATCTTTAATAAAAGGTGCTGGGGCAATTAATTACTCATTAAGAAAAAAAATTATATACCTACATCGTAACACAAGGAAAGGTCATAATGAAAGAAAAGGACAAAATGATAAAAATTCATAAATCAACAGAGGGGATATGTCTTGATGACTTCAGGATAGGGAAGGACTTCTTAAAACACAAACATCACTAGAAGTCTTCCAAATTAATCTGTATCCATTAGTGCACTCTCTGGTTATAACCATTCAGTTGGTTAATAATCCTCCCTCATATTTCCCTATTTTTCCACAAGGATATTAAAAGAAACTGTTATAAAATGTATCACTAGAACCTAAAGGAACTGAATATCTAGCTCTCTCTGGTCTTTCACCCTAGTAACACTATTAGAATAGTACTGCTGTCATGTTGGACTATGATAAGGGCCACTCCTAAGGATGACAGAATGGGGAAGTGGAAGGAAGCTGGTTCCCAACAACTTTGTGGAACTGCCATTCCTGCCCTGGGCTGCCTATTGCCCGATTTCTTTTAACTGAGAGAGAAGTAAACTATTTTGCTTAAAGAAAAAAGCGGGGAAGGGGGTATTACTCTAATGGATTGAAGTGATCCTAAAACCAAGAATTCAAGCCTAGAGAGAATGAAGCAGGCCAAACTGCACAGTATTTTTTTTCCAAACAAATTTAATTCTGTTCCAGCCCCAAAGAAGGGGAAGCACCTAAATTTTAAAAATAAAAACTGCTCAAAAACTAAGTCACTAAAAAAATTAAACCCCCTCCCTTAGCAATAAATACTGAAATGATATATACACATGAGGCTTAGGAAGGAGGCAAGAACAGGAACCTTGGGAATTCTGTCCCATGACAAGGTCCCAACACTTCTACCAACTCCATGCTCTTTGCCTAAAACATAGAAGAGCAATGGAAGAGGCAGGAGATATACCAGGGACATGTGTGGCCCCAGAGAGAGCTGGAACACAACAGGAAAGAAAGAAGACACAAAGTGTCTTACAGGGCAGAGGAAAGGAAAGTTGTCATCTAAAACGTCCCCCCAATTCC
Source organism: Tursiops truncatus (assembly GCF_011762595.2). Taxonomy (NCBI): domain Eukaryota; kingdom Metazoa; phylum Chordata; class Mammalia; order Artiodactyla; family Delphinidae; genus Tursiops; species Tursiops truncatus. Next base: position 76,149,876 of record NC_047035.1, on the reverse strand, counting down.
AGTTGCGTCACTGGATCTGGCTGGTGCAGTTGCCGAGTGCCCTTGAGCTTTTCTCCTCGCCTCTACTCCCTCTTTAGCATGCCACCCAAGGAAGGTCATTCACACTGTGGCCTCGATGCCACTGTGGCAGCGGCCTGGCTGCTGGAGCCCTGAGGCTTCCCATTCACCACCAGCAGGAGGGGCGTCTCCACACGAACACTGGAAAAGGAATAGTCCTGGAAAAGACAAATATACAGAGGCTCATTACAGATCCTAAGATGGAAGAAACTCCAGCACAGGGATACACCACCTGTGGCTTTCTCACCCCCTCCTTTCTACCTCCCGCAGCAGATATACCCCTTACCTCCATCTCACATTAAACAAAGCTGAACTAACATAGGGGATGTAATTTTCCCAAAGTTTTCAATCTTCAGAAGGAAAATCTGGGACAGGTAGAGTGCCAGTAACTGTCATTACAAGAATGGGACAATTCTGATTCAAAAAGAACAGGATCCTGGCACTGCCCAACAAAAGGGTCCCACCAGCTCTACAGAATCTTCCCTTCCCACAGTGTTTATCATAAATTATAACTAAATACACACAGCAGCCAAGCCAGAGCCAATAGAAAGTCTGAGAAACTCTTAGATCAAGTGTTTGTAAAGTTATAAATTAATCTGCCTAATATAAATTAGACTTACTTCTCCTTTAATATCAGGAGGAATTAACAAAATGTAGGTTTAAACATTCTCCTAATAACGGAAAACATCAGCTCAATTTATCAGTTCAAATGTACATTAAGTTGCAAAATGTGTTGTTAAAAGATCTTTATCCAAAAAATACTGTTCCACTTGGAGTATAAAGGAGGTTCTTTTGAGTCAAAATAAAGAAGTGAATTAAACAGTTTTCGTAAATCAATTTTTAAAACATCCTAACAGGAACATGGGCAAGTGACCAAAAAAAAGCAATTTATAAAAGAATTATAGTCAATAAACATATGATAAAATTTTCAACCTCACCAATAATCAAGAAACCAAAGCCAAACAATACTGATGCTATACTTTTCATGTAAAATCAGCAAATAATTTTTCAAAGGTTTCTATACAGAGTTGCAAAGAAAACCATAGAAAAACAATTACTGACATCCACGGTTGATATTAACTGGTACAACCTTCCAAAAAATAGTTTGGCAATATGTATCAAAAGTCTTAGAGGGACTTCCCTGGTGGCGCAGTGGTTAAGAATCCACCTGCCAATGCAGGGGACAAGGGTTCAATCCCTGGTCTGGGAAGATCCCACATGCCGCGGAGCAACTAAGCCCATGTGCCACAACTACTGAAGCCCGTGAGCCCTAGAGCCCACGCACTGCAACTACTGAGTCCACACACCGCAACTACTGAAGCCCGCGTGCCTAGAGCCAGTGCTCTGCAACGAGAAGCCACAGCAATGAGAAGCCCGTGCACCGCAACGAAGAGCAGCCCCCGCTTGCCACAACTAGAGAAAGCCTGCGCGCAGCAACAGAGACCCAACGCAGCCAAAAAAAAAAAAAACCACAGTCTTAGAATTCTGCATACCCTTTGGAGCCAGGATTCTACCTTAGAAATTCACTTAATTTCTTTAATGAATTAATTAAATTTATTTAATAATCATGGATATGCACAGATATTAAAATATTTACTAAGGTACTTTTATAGTAAGGAACAATTATTAATAATCTAGATCTGGGGTTAGCAAATTTTTTCTGTAAAGAGTCAAATAATAAATATTTCAGGCTTTGTGGGTCATATAGTCTCTGTCACAGAACTATTCATCTCTGACACTAGCAGAAAAGCAGCCACAGACAACAGTAAACAAATGGGTATACTTTGTTTCAAAAAAATTTAATTACAAACACTGAAATTTTAATTTCCTGTAATTTTCATGTATCACAAATTATTATTATTCTTTCAATTGTTTTCATTAAAAAATATAAAAACCATTCTTGGCTCACAAGCCATACAAAAACAGGCAGTGAGCCAGAATTGGTCAACCAGCCAGAGTTTGCTGACTGACCCTTAATCTAAATGGGGAAAAAGCGGTTAAATATCTGCTCTTGTAGAGTTTTGTAAGGATTAAATGATCCAATGCAGGCCATAAAACTCTTTGCACAGTGTCTAGCAGTCAGTAAATTTTAACTATCATCATCATCTTCATCACCACCTCTATGTGTTAATTCAAAACAATGTTGCAGAATATGGAAAACCACAGGAAATGTTCACAAACATTTGCATATAATACTCCACTCATAATTAAAAATATACATACAAATGTGTACATAAATTTATGAAAAGACTGGAGGTTTACATACCAAACTGTTAACAGTAATAACATCTGACTGACAATATTTTAGTCCATTTTTTAAAATTTATTTTTATTGAAATAATTGGCATATAACATTATGTAAGTTTAAGGTATTAATCAACATGTTAATTTGATATATTTATATATTGCAATATGATTACCACCATTACATTAGCTAACATCTCTATCACATCACATAATTATCATTTCATTTTTATGGTGGGAACAATTAAGATCTAGTCTCTTGGCAACTCTGAAGTTTATAATACCATATTGTTGTCTATAATCACTATGCTGTGCATTAGATCTCCAGGACTTATTTACCTACTGGTTGCAAGTTTATACCTTTAAACAACATCTCCCCAATTCCACCATCCCAGGATAATCACCATTCTACTCTCTGTTTTCACAGTTTTCACATGTAAGTGATATCATATGTATTTGTCTTTCTCTGTTCAGTCCATTTTTTAAATTCTTTTTGTTTACTAGTAGTTTTTTAGTAAAGAAAAGTAAAACTATTAGTAAAAAATAAATTACATATCCGTGTGTAAATATAAGATATCATACAACACACACACACACACATATATATGCATTATTTTATGTATATTTTTTAAAAGAGGTAAACGTGCCCCACTTTGAGAGCCTATGAGGTGAGAAAGAATCCTAGCCATCACTCACCTTTCCCTTGTGCTGAATTCGGTGAAGCCGAAGGTTAGGCTCAGGGATGGCTACAGAGTCCCCAATGAGCACTCCCCAGCTCTGCACCATATTATATACCATCACTGCACAGCAAGGTCCATCTGAATCTACCAGGCCAAATGTACTGCCAGGTTAAGATGGGTTAAGAGAGAGAAGAGAGAAAAAAAAAAAAAAAAAGCTTTCTTAGTTACTTATTTAGAACTCCTATGACAGGTACTATCATTCACTATGTACATCTGAGGGCTCATTTGTCTTAGATATGTATCTTTAGAGAACATGCACAAGACTCATCAATCTGTCACTTTTCTAAGAACTTGGGACACATTCAACAAATATTAATAATGAACTAGTTCGAAAGCAATTGTACCCCAATAAAGATGTTAAAAAAAAAAATGAACTAGTTCGAAATGTTGCAGCGGAACAGTATTCCTGCTCTATCAATTTAACTATCACAACCTTCATCAAACTCGCTAACCATTACTGTCAATTTAATTTAATTCCACAAACTTTCACTGAATACCTATCATGTGTCAGGCACTGTGAGCGAGCTTATTAGTCTAGTGGGTGCCAGACAATTAGACCATCACTGACAGTACAACTGCAATAGGTGCCAGAATAGCTTTTTGCTTGTGATGAATTCAGTGAAGCCAAAGGTTGGGCTGTGGGAGCCCAGAGGAGAAATGTCTAAATCAATGGAAAGCCAGGAAGGTTTCTGTGAAGAGGAGACCCTCAAACTGAATCTTAAAGAATGAAAAACTACCTGGGTTAAAACAGGAGAACTAATCCTCAGTGGAAATAAAAAATCTCTAAGGGAAGGGGATATGGCTTGACTGGGAAGGAACATAAGAGAACTTCTGAGGTGGTGGTAATGTTCTCTATAGGTGTTTAGGTTATATGGGTGTATGCATTTGTCAAAACTTAGGAAATATGCACTAAGATCTGTACATTTCATTGTATGTAAATTTTACATAAAAAGAATAAAATTATGAACAAATATTGAACTCTACTTAATGACTGCATGCTGAAGTATTTAGAGGAAAGTATACTAATGTCTGCAATTTACTTTGAAATGGACCAAGAATAAGAGAGACCAACAGATGAATAGGGGAATAAATAGATCTGTGATAAACTAAGTATAATAAAATATTAATAGTAGACTATAGGTACACAAATGTTCACTGTAAAATTCTTTCAATTTCGCTGTATGTTTGAGAATTTTTATAATAAAATGTTGGAGGGAAAATGTAATCTATATCAAGAAGCAGCAAAAAGATTATCCAGGCATAGTAACTGTGTGTAAAAACACAGAGGCATGAAAATAGCTGTTCTGAAACCTACAAAATAATCCCAAGGTTGGGACAAAAGGTACAAGCGTTAAAGTGAGGAAGATAATGGACACGGGGAGGCAGGGAGAAAATCATAAAGCGTTTTGGGTGTTAAGCTAAAGAGTTAAAACTTCATCCTAAAAGCTACACAGTACCAGTAAGAGATTTTAAACAAGAAATAGCAAGGGTCAGATCTGCATCTGGGAAATATTTCTCTGTACTGTGGAACACTGGAGGAAAAACAGGGAACAGGGAGACTTGTCTGTTGATGTGTTAAGAGGCTTTATTAAATTAGTAAAGACAGGAAAGTAGGGACTAAAAGGTATATCTATTGGACTTGGTGATTGCCTCAAAGCAAGAGAATGGAGAAGTCTAGAACAACTTCCAAAAGTCTTAATTAAGTGACTGAGTAGAGGTGGTACCATTGATTGAAAAGGAATTCAGGGAGGACAAACAGGTTGCCAGAGAAAGATGAGGTGAGTAATTCTGAACATACTGAGTTAGAGGTTTCTTATTATAGCCCAGAGGCAGCTAGATATAGGAATCCAAAAGTTGGAAATGAGCCCTGGGCTGGAGCTAGACCTGTGAGCATAGAAGAGGCAGCCAAAGACTTGGGTTTGTATGACGTCACCAAATGAGATGACCTATAAGTGAGATGGTGAAGAATCGATGCTCATGCCATCACTTGGCACGCCCAAATTCACAGCAAACACTGCAAATCAAGCACAGCATTCTCCTGGTGAAACCAGTCAAAGCCTCAGAATTCTTCTTTACAGTAAATCATGCAGCCACTGCCAAGTGATCAAAGTTGGCATCTATTTGCCATCCTGATATAGAGAGAAAAGAGGAGAGGAACAAAAACAGAGTCCTCCTAGACCTTAACATTTAGAAACTGCACATAAAAAGAGGAGTGGCAAAATATTTGTTCTCAAGGGCCCCTAAAACCCTACCTTTGTCTATATTTCTTTCTCATTCCTCTTAACTCTAGGGTCTGCTCTAGTAACTAAACTTTTCTCAACTATCTTCTTGCTCTTCAATTGTTCAAATTCATATACCATGAAAATGCCATGGAGGAATATCAGGCATACAATGGGAGTTATATTTTAGTTTGAATGGAGCAGAAGGGATATGAAATGGAACAGTGACAGAGAAATCAGAATGCTTCCAGTAGAAGCTACTGGATCAAACACTGGTGATCCCAGAAACAAAAAAAATTCAGTAGAAAACAGGAAAAGGAAACTAGTCAACCAGGGATTGGGAAGTGAGTGAAGGACCAAGGAATGATGATACTGATCAAACCCTCATTTTTCAAGAGTTAAAAATTTTCTAAATGAATATTTTTAACTCATTTCCTCTGCTGGACTATAAGCACCCTTCATTTGCGTGTGTTACTTTTTTTTTTTAACTCCCTACAACACACATAGCAGATGCTCAATGAATATTTGTTGAATAACATCTGAGAGAATCTCTCCATCAGGCCATAAATTCAAACTCAAAGCTCACCTTCCAGAACTGCTTAGGCATACCTAAGTCCAAACGGGGCTTAGAATTCTTCCTCTTTGTGCCTCTATGATCATGAAAACACAAAGAGGTAGGAGAATTTTAAGGTTTCCATCTGTCTCATAAAAAAAAAGTAGCTGTCAAATTTCAGCTTCGAATATAGGAGTCCACAGAACACCAAGCTCAGGGAAAAAATGGACGGTGACAGAATCTATAGAGATTGTTAGATATCACCTAAACAATACTTGCTCACAGAAGGGAAGACAGTCACAGAAGGGAAGCAGAACTCACTAATCTCTGACCACTAACAATGTCCTCAACTTTTAGAGAAAGGCCAGGAAATAAGAGCAACTAGTTTAAAAGGATGAAAGAGAAAAGGCAACAGAAACTCACAAGGGGACTTTCTCCTCCGTAGTAAGGCTGAACACCACCTTTCCCAGGACCACAGCTCCACTATTTACACCAGGCTGCAGAGCACTCAGGGGCTTGCGCTCCAGGGTCACCTTCTGCCCAGAGGCTGACTGATAGTGCCCATCTCCACAAGGGCCTAGATGGGCTGGGCGCAAGCTTCCCAGCATGCTCTGTAACTTTCTGGTCTTCACCTTCCCCTGCAAAGGAAAAGGAAATAGGTAAGAAGCTGGGAACTGATGGGGAGGGTGGGAGGGAGGGAGACGCAAGAGGGAAGAGATATGGGCATATATGTGTATGTATAGCTGATTCACTTTGTTATAAAGCAGAAACTAACACACTATTGTAAAACAATTGTACTCCAATAAGGACGTTAAAAAAAGAAGCTGGGAACTAGTCACTCTCCTTGAGAGTCTAGTCCTCCCCTCCCACCTACCCACTTCTATAGGGTCACTACTACCGAGGCCTACTTTATTCTTATTTTATTGGCCTACAGCAGAATAAAAAAGCAGAATTCAGCATTTAGACATCTCTACCTTGCTCTCAAGGAGGCTGGTTAATCTATTCAGGAAATCCAGGAGTTGCTGCTCTCGCTGCTGGGGCTCTGGCCAGGCAGGGTCCAGTGCTGCAGCCCGAGAAAAGCCTTCCAGGGCCTCCCCATAATTCTCTTCATATTTATGTAACTGCACAAGAAGTAACCAAAAAACCTCCCAATTATAAGTGTGTTCAACACAAACTATCCGTGGGGTGGGGGGAGGGGCTGGGGAGAGATTAGTAATAGCACAGTGGGCTAGGAATCTAGAGAAATAAACTGTTTTCCTTCCCAGCTGTCTTCCTCTTCTACAGATGAACAGCCTGAAGAGCCAGTAAACACCTTACATCCTGGCCAAGGTGATCACAACCCCAAAGATGGAATCATTTCAAAGAAGCTAACTTCCAAACTCTACAACAGTTAAGTTGTATATATTGGGTGATTCTATTTTTATTTTTAACAGTTTACAATGAACACTTCAGGAAAGTCTTCTGAACTGTGTCCCCCATCCTCTATTTACCCTCCCACCAACTCAGCCCCTTTTCCTTTCCCTCCAGATACTTTAGTCAAACTAAGATAGCTTTTCCCAGAAATAATTTGGCTTTCCTCTCACAGTTTGTACCCAACCTTGTCCCTGTGAATACTCAGTCATTCTCACAGGCTAAGACCTAGATATCTTATGTATTTTACCTTCAGATGACCACTTCCCCACACAAATGATTTTTTTTTTTTTTTTTTTTTTTTACCGTTGCCCTGTTCAAATGAAGATCAGGATTGCTGGAAGCTGTCCTGTCAACCTTCTCCTATAGTGGGATAAAAAGATCATCAGTGGCTCTTGTCGCAGTCTTAAGGATGGCCATGCACAGCATGTCTTAAACCTCCTTACCCTGGAAAAATTTAAGTTTCTTGCTTGTCAAAATGTTTCCCAGGGCTTCCCTGGTGGCGCAGTGGTTAAGAATCCGCCTGCCAATGCAGGGAACATGCCTTCGATCCCTGGTCCGGGAAGATACCACATGCCACGGAGCAACTAAACCCATGCACCACAACTACTGAGCCTGCACTCTAGAGCCCGCGAGCCACAACTATTGAGCCCACGTGCCACAACTACTGGAGCCCGTGCACCGAGAGCCCGTGCTCCGCAACAAGAGAGGGCACCGCAATGAGAAGCCTGCGCACCACAACGAAGAGTAGCCCCCGCTTGCTATAACTAGAGAAAAACCCACACGTGGCAACAAAGACCCAAAAATAAAATAAATTAAAAAAAAAAAAGTTTCCTATACCCACACTGTTATACAGTAACTGCTTGTGTGGCACATACTACTCAATCCCTGAAACCTCAAGGATGAAAGGGTTTCGTATTTGCATGAAACTTTAAAATATGATTATAATTTATCCATGCAATAGTATAAAAATAGAAGAAATATGTGATTAACATCTGATAAAGGGACTTCCCCGGTGGCTCAGTGGTTAAGACTCTGTGCTCCCAATGCAGGGGGCCCAGGTTCAATCCCTGGTCAGGGAACTAAATCCACATGCATGCTGCAACTAAGAGTTCACATGCTGCAACTAAGGAGCCCACGAGCTGCAGTTAGGACCTGGCGCAACCAAATAAATAAATAAATAAGTCTGTCATACAGAGTGAAGTAAGTCAGAAAGAGAAAAACAAATACCCTACGCTAATGCATATATGTGGGATCTAAAAAACTGGTATGAACCTAGTGGCAGGGCAGGAATAAAGATGGAGACGTAGAGAATGGACTTGAGGACACGGGGCGGGGAAGGGAAGCTGGGATGAAATGAGAGAGTAGCATTGACATATATACACTACCAAACGTAAAATGGATGGCTAGTGGGAAGCTGCTGCAGAGCACAGAGAGATCAGCTCAGTGCTTTGTGACCACCTAGAGGGGTGGGATAGGGAGGGTGGGAGGCAGGCTCAAGAGGGAGGGGACATGGGGATATATGTATACATATAGCTGATTCATTCTGTTGTATAGCAGAAACTAATACAACATTGTAAAGCAGATATATTCCAATAAAGATGAAAGAAAAAAAACCCTTGACCAATACAGGTTTGAACTGCATAGATCCACTTACATGTGAATTTTTTCCAGTAAAAACTACAATACTAAAAAAAAAAACAAAAAAAAAAAACTGATAAAAAATTTATTTTAATCAATAAGATGCTGGTATAAATGAGGAAAGCCTAGGAAAGAAATGATGTCAATTTAATGCATTTCCTCTGCCCATGAGCCTGGCTCCAGATACAAACATCTACATCCAAGCTCCCTTAAAACACACAGTGAAAGCCAAATTCTGATTCTCCAATTTCAATACAGGGCCAGAAACCACATGACAGTGCAGACAAATATGTTATGAAGAAACTGCTGGTGATGTTCATGACTATGATCACTTTATTTTTTTAATTCTATTCATTGCCTGGCACACTGCAAAAGCACAAACAACATGAATTAAATTGTTTAAATGGTTGGTTCAACTATGTTTAAAAATGCAGGACTGATGAAGAAATTAAGAGTTAAAAGCAACTGTTTAGCAGAAGCCAAACATAAACTTTTAAGGTAGTACATCGTGCTTTAAAATGTAAACGTTTACCAGATTAAGAAATTAGAGTAAAATGTAATTCCTCAGCCTGAAAATTTCCCTGATTGAAAAAAAGAACAACCCCACTGGCTATACAGGTTGAGTTAAATGCCACCATTAAGACTACAGTGAGAAGCACAGTGTGTGAGCAAGTCATATCTGTCATTTCTTAAAATGCCATTTTATTACTGCACACTTCTCTGTCATGAGTGTGAGTCCCACCAGTTGAGCTGCACTCATCGGCACAGCAGTGAGGGCAAGAGCACGATTGTGTGCCCACAGCTCCCGATTATGGCTGCCTCAGAGTTCAACCAGGGTAATGCCAAACAAATAGTATGAGAAGTGTACTTTTTAAGAAATTAATCTGAGTTGAGCTATTTTTGAAATATAAAAATTGGTTGTATTTTTTAAAGCTATAATTCTTGTAGACGTCTTGTGGTTAAAAATTTGACTGTGCTTATTAAAAATGGTTATCTATGTTTTGCACTTCAGCTCTGTGAAAAATAAAGTTCCTGTGGGATGGTGAAAAAAGAACAGTTCCTAAACTGCAAACATGAATATAAGGTAGCTATATTCCTTATTCTGCCAGTCAGAGCAAAATAAATAATGGTAAGTTAAAAAGCAAGTCTCCAAGTCAAGAGAAAACAAAAGAAAGTGAATATGAAGCCTATATAAAAAGTGCTCAAAAGGTCAATGTAAACCTTGTAACAGCGAGCAGTCAGGCACTCAAGGCCTGAAGGAAATCCCCCTGCAAGTGGCTATCGATAGATATAAACATAGCCTGAAAGCTAAGGCAAAGCATGAGCTCCAGCGAATTAATCCCTAGGCTACAACATGGAATGGGCTACATGCTGTTTTCCATTTTAGTCTGTGGGAAGTCCAGAGCCATGCTATCTAATGGTGAACCTGGGGATACTGCTTAATTTATACTTAAGTATCAGAGTTTTTATTTTTCTTTAAAAATGTACACGAATATTAACAAGCATTATTTTCATACAGAACATATTAAAGAGATGAACACGTCGGCATGGGCTCTGTGGTTTGGTTATGCACGTCTGTACGAAATCCAAACAGCTCAAGGAGCTACCTAGCACTGAGGCACACACTGCAAGTGGCTGCTAATACTCAAGTTATAGGAAGAGATACATCACCTTTGCACAACCAGCTTTGCGAAACTACGCACACTGGACGCCAGCGAACACTGCCCGTGCGTCTTGCTAAAAAGCCACGAGGAAGACTGAACAACACTCTTGTTTCTGCTGCTGCCTCTATATATCTTGCCTGGGTGACCATAAATACTTACTGCTTGGGCATAGGCACTGAGGGCTTGCTGGGAGATCTTAGGGTTCTGGCCAGTATTAAAGTAAAGAGAAAGGTACGCATTCCCCAGAATATCTGAAAGAGAAACACAGGGTTCCGCATGTAAGGAGCTTGAAGTCGCCACTCAATCCTAACAAGGAAAAGGCCGAACAGACTAAAAAATCCACAACTCTTCTTGGATGCATAAGAAAGGGGATAACACAGGGCAAACTGCTGCCCCCAGAATTGGAGAGACAGGTGAATACAGGGAGTTATGGCTTAGCAGAGCAGAAACTTATGAGCTACCACAGGAACACTGCTGGGGTAGGAAAACCTGAACTGAAATTGACGAATTCTGGAGGCTCAGTGTGGACAAGCCCAGGGGTCCCAGTCACAAGGGAGTCCTCCAGGAACTCAACCAGATTCCCACAGCAAATATCGGAGAAGAACACCCTCATATTTCCAGCAGAGGGAGGGGGCAAAGGAGCTTTTTTGAAATATGCCAGAACACTCTCTTCTTCTTCTTCTTGTTTTTGTGGGGTTTTTTGGCCACATCACATGGCTTATGGGATCTCAGTTCCCCGACCAGGGATTGAACCCAGGCCATGGCAATGAAAGCCTGTGATCTTAACCACTAGCCTACCAGGGAACTCCCAAGCACTCCATTCTTAACAAGGCCTGCCCTCAGGAGAAACTAATTAACCAGAGTCTAACCTGCTATCAGTTATCAGAGGGTAACTGACCTAAGGAAGAGAAATACCCAACTCCAACCCACTCTAGCCATCCTGTCCCACCTAAGGGGGTTGCAGGGGAAGAGAAAAAAACTAAGAAACTCAATGATGGATCATCTCAGAGCTCAAGTTCAAAGTATAAATATTTTGGTTACCCTCAAAAGTCTATATGAAAGGCCCCACGTCTGAAACAAACCATTGATGACACTAAACTTACAAGTATACCCAAAATTCCACTGGGATAAAGAGGCAAACATGGACACAAAGGAGAAACTACAACAGACTGCACAAAAGCCCTGCCTTGCTTATATGGAAACATAAGCCTCCTCTCTTGGATGAAAAGGTCCAAGAGTTCCTAGAATAGTGGTTCATCAAAATATCTTTTGGGTTTCTTCAAAGCAAAGATGCCCTGGCTTCACACTTATTGGAGTCAGACTCAATAGATGGGCTCCAGATGATTCTGGTGTGCAGCCACAGTTGAGAACCACTGCTCTAGAAACTTGCCGGAGATCTTTTGAGAGCACTCACACCAAGAGCGGCCATCAAGGATGTCCATCTGCACAGCCAACTTAGCCTGTCGGACACTGTCCATGACATGGCGAGAATGTTCATCTCCAGAGTCAGTCCGCAGTTGGCGAAGCACCATTGACAGGTTTTGAAGGGAGACTTTGTTCTTGCACTGCAAATGCAGAAGGCGTATATTCAACCTTTGTGATTCTAGTTCCCCTTTCCAGATCTACTCTATCTCAATCTTATTTTAATTTTTCATCTTAATTCTTACTGCCATCTGTGTCTTAGACCCCCATTTACAGGACCAACTTGGTTACTAACTTTTCTTCACTTCTCATCTACCCCTGAACCTGATCCGATCATCTTCTTCCTTTCTCAGTCCCCTGTCCCTGTTTCCCCCACTTCTGATTCTGTTCTCCTAGTTCCAGTACAATTCTACTCTGGTATTCATGATCTAGGGAAACTCACAGAACCAAAGAAATCCCATCCTTCCCATCTGTGTTTTCCAAGGGCATAGTGGGTGGCTCACATGGGTGAGAGCTCCTGAGAAGCAGGTGTGGGCAGCTGCAACATCCCCTTTTTTCCAGTACACCTCACCCAGCTGGTTCCAGGCTTCCACCAGCTTGGGCTCCAGCTTCACAGCCTTTGACAGAAGCTCCTCAGCCTTAGGGCTATAGTTAGGAGTCACATTCAGTGCCTTCCCAGTTAGCATCAGAACCTGTGCCTTGCCCTGGACAGAACCTAGGAGGAAGGGAAAAGAAAAGTGGAAAGGAAAGTGGAAACCCAGGCAGTCTTACAGGTAAGACTAGAGTACTCTCTCAAGGAATAACCCCATGCCAGTTCTAGGAATGAAATAATTGAGAAAATCTTCATGAACAAATCATTTATTGAAAACCTACCACATGCAGTGTACTGTCAGAAAACAGGGTACCAAAGAAAGCATTATCCCTACCTTTGAGGGGCTTACAATCTAGTGGAGAGGACAATGCATATCCATGGAAAATCAAAAAAACAATGACAAGGAGCAGATGGCATACACCCAATGAATGGACTTTACAAAGTGAAAAGGAGAAAAGACAAGACACTCCAGGGAGAAAAATGATGTAAACGAAGAGGCAGAAATACATGTGGCATGTTCGTGGGAGAATGGATGGTTCAACCTGAATGAAACAAAAAGTTCCTTTGTAAGTAGGTAGTCAGAGATAAGGGTAGGAAAAAAAAAAAGTCAGACAATGGAGACTTGAATACCAAGTGAAGAGGTCTGGACTTCAATCCGTCAAAAGTAGGAATCTTTGAAGATACTTGAGCAGAGAGGCAGACAAGGAATGAGGGTAAATGCATGAAGTAAGGATTTAGAAACATAATGGCCATGGTCATTATTTAAGTTGATTTGGAAGTAAAAGAAATTAGAGGCAGAAAGGTCAGTTAAGAAGATTACTGCAATAGTAATCAAGCAACAAGCATGCTCTTTTTTATTTCATGGCACTGGGAAATGGAGTTTAGAGAGCTGAAAGGCTGCCATCCTTGCACAGGCACCTTTAGAAGAAATATTCTGTTGTACCATCTTGTGGCAACCACAAATAGGATACCAAAGAGTCTACAGAGAGAGCAAAACTCCATCACATTTCAGTGAGGGACCAGGGGTTGGCGTGTTCTTTTGGGACTCATACCCACTACTTCCTCCATCTGCTGCAGGGTCTTCTCCATCTCCTCCTGCACATCCTGTTGCTTCCTCCCAGCATCCTCAACACTGTGTGTCTCGAAATAGCACTCTCGAAATGAATAGAGCCGATCCACCAGTTCCTAGGAAGTATAAGAATGGTACCATTAAGTGCAGAGAATACCAGACAAGTAAACTTGAGATTGGCGAGCCATACCAGCTTTTGGCCTGGAAATGCTGATTCTCTACCTTACCTAGGAATGACACAAGAGGCAGGTGGACAGGTCTATCAAAATACCACAGATCGTGAAGGAAAGTAGCCCAGCCCACTCTCACACTGTCCCAAGCCAGTCTGCACCGTCATGATACTTCTCGCCTCCCAGATCCAGCAGAGCTTCCAAAATGACTAAGCACTTCACAGACCATAGTCAGGAGGGAGGAAACGCTTTGCAACTTGAGATAAAACAAAGTTAATAAGATCATCCTATCTGGTACTGGTCCCCAAAGTGTAAAACTTCGAAATTTACCTTTTTAAAACTGGACTTCCTAACAAAAACAATACCTTACCCCTGATTATTCCTATGTCGGTGTCTGAAAATACATGACCACTGTGAACATGACAAACAAGTAAGAGTCGTTTTCCACAACAAACAGACCAATTTAAGCTTGATAACCTTGGTATTTTTTTACAGAGTTTTGATTCTTTAAACACTTGTGCTTTTGTTTGTTTTATTTTTGTCAAGTCACCTTCTGGCTCTCTTGCATGCTTTCCAAGTAAATGTTCTCTTTCCTCTTTTAAATATCTCTATCTCTGAGTCTTCCTGGGACACCAGTCAAAGCTTTTCCATTATCTAGTCTTTTCCTAAAACAAAACAGCAGCAGAAAGGTATAATCTAATCCTACCAAGTCTTATCAACCACCTCCACATCACTTCCCAAATCCATCCACCTGTCTCCATCTCTCTATGACTATCCTCATTTCTTGCCTGGACCATTTCAATAGCTTCTTAACTGGTCATCCTGCTTCTACTCTTTCCCATTCTCCTCACTATAGCTGGAGTGGCCTTACAGAAATGTACCTCATGTCACAACACTCAGATAGTTTCCCACTGCAGACAGAATAAAATCCAACTCCTTATTACGGCCTAGAAGACTGTAAGATCTGACCTCCCACCATTCATCCTGACACAGACTTCTTATCACTCTCCTACAATTCTCAAGCCACACTGGCTTTCATCTAGTTCCTCAAATCCACTAAGCCTAATCCTTAGCTTTTCCCTCTGCCTGGACATTCTTTCTCCTGACCTTTGCATGGCTCATTTCTCATCATTATTTAGATCTCAGTTCAAATATCAATTTTTCAGAGAGGCTCTCCCTGACTACCCAAACTAAAGTAACCCTTTCCTCCTCCGCCCCACTGTTAAATCACACTCTTACCTTCCTTCATGGTACTTATTTGAAATTATGTGGCCTATTCATTAATCATCCACTGTCTATCTCCACCACTGGAATGTAAGCTCCATGATGGGAGTATCTTAATCGGTTTTGTTTAGAGCTATACCTGAGCACTACCAGAGGGTGTGGGACATGATAGGCTCTCATTAAATAAATCAATGAATCTCCCTTTCTCTAACAAATACTTATGTACTATACTTAATTTAAAATCCTACCCAGAATGAAGAAGTTAGACTATCACTTTCTGCAGCAGTGCTTTTCAAGTTGTGTTGCGTGTATTATTTCCAGGACCCAGCTACAGACATTCTGATGTTAGTGGTTTTAGCAGAACCCCAAATTCTGCATTTTAACAAGCACCCTGCATGACTTTAATAAAAATGATCTGTAAAACACACTTTGAGAAAAATCGTTTTATATATTCCTTCTAACTTAAAATGTCTGTAACAATGAAATAAAGTTTACCACCATTCCTATGAATAGCAACATCACCATCCTTTTCCTCTCTCTACTGCATTCTCCTATTCCATCCCTGCACCTTCCCCACTCACCCCCAAGATACCCCAGGTATCCTCTACCTAGCTGCTTAGGGCATCTACCACAAATCAAAGCAGGAAAAGACAGCTCTCAGCAAATACTACAACCCATTTCCTTTTATCCTGCAATCAGCACAGCTACATATTAAGAATTATAGAAAAGGTCTTATTGTTTGTTTTTAGTTGTTATAGCAAACATGCAAGAAATTGTTTGATTTTGCTGTTGGTTTGTTTTCCTAGAGTGAACGTTTTTAATAACTTTTTTCTCATGGCAAAAAGCAATATATATTAGTTGTTAAAATTCAAATAGGTACATGTAAAATAGAAAAGGTTAAAAATTCCTCATAATTATTCCAATAACCTCAGAGATAACCACTGCTTAGTTAACCTTTTCAGGTTTTTCTCTACATATATACAAACATACATACACAAACAATGTTTGTAATATGGAGCCAGGATTGAGAATCTCTGATTTCAGTCAGTCACACTAGTGAATAAAATTAAATTAATTAGGGCTTCCCTGGTGGCGCAGTGGTTGAGAGTCCGCCTGCCGATGCCGGGGACACGGGTTCGTGCCCCAGACCGGGAAGATCCCACGTGCCGTGGAGCGGCTGGGCCCGTGAGCTATGGCCACTGGGCCTGCGCGTCCGGAGCCTCTGCTCCGCAGCGGGAGAGGCCACAGCAGTGAGAGGCCCGAGTACCGCAAAAAAAAATAAATAAATAAAAATTAAAGTAATCAAAGTCAACCGGATGTGAAATAAAGCTCACACTCTAAAAAGCGTTATTATTTTAATCTGCTCAGGAAACAAAGAAATCTCACCAATGTTTAAACTTTTGCAGTAGAAGCCTTTAAGAAAGTTACAAGCCTGTCATAAGCCTAATGTTTAAATTTCAGGCTGTCTTAGAACACAAAAAACTCAGTTTCTGAGGTTTAAGAAAAATCTTCGGTCATCAAAAGAAAGGTAAAGAACCAAGCAATTAGTTAGCTCCTACCTACCAAGTACAAAAGACTGTCCCACTCACCACAGTCAACTGTGGACTGGGTGAAGTCTGGAGACTTCTGCCCCAGGCCCCAAACTGGAATTGCACAGTGTGCAAAAAATCAAAACAGTTAAGTTCTAAGGGGAGTAACCAGAATACACGCGGTGCAAGCCACTACTGTGATCGCTGCCAATTTGAAAGCAGAAACGTACTGGTCTTTGTGGGGATCAACACAACATGCGATAGGTAACAGCTCCTGCAGATCTTCCAAACACAAGTGTATGCTATTTGTTGTGAGTGAATTGAGGGGAAAAAAAAATTCCCAAGAATGTACAGGAATAAAGTTAGCAATAAATCCTCTTCCCAACAGGTCTGAAATTGAGTGCAGTCAGGTCAGCAGCAGGCGGTCCCAACAAACTGGCTGCGCCCGTCCCCTGCCCGGGACCTCCCCTAGCCAGCTGCGGCTGCACCTTCGGGAGTTGTTATAGTAACCACACGGACACCAGCGGCGGGTATATGTCAAGAAATTCGAAGGCACTGCATAAACTGGGCTCTCTACTTCCTCCCGAGTAAGACAGAGTTTAATCTATGGCTTCACCTGCAATTTCGGCAAAATCTCCTTGACTTCTTCCTCTTCCTCAGCCATCATTTCCCAGACACCCTTAGCTTCTCCGCCCCCAACTTTATAACCACAGAGACGCATACCCGTCCCCACCATGGAGCCACAGCGACATCTAGACCTCTGGAGGCTTACCGCGCCTGAGTTTTCAAAGAAGCTGGTTTTGAGCTGGTTTTCAAAGAAGGGCGTCGCTCCAAACCTAATTAACCCAATGCCTATAGCTCAAAGGAAATGGTCTGCAATCACTTTCGAACTCATAAACTTGTTTCTTTTCCAAATCCTGTAAACAAAATGTTCTCAGATTGAGTGTATACATATTATTGTTTCGTATCTTCCTATTTATTTATACCAAGATTATAATACCCCAAAAAAGAAAACAAGTTAAGACAGTGGATGCCTGTGTTGTTAAGTTTAAAATTTTGCAGGAAATGTAGTACAATGGTAAGGTAACTTGTCTGAATGTTTTCCAGGCCTTACAGTGATTTTCTATACATGAGGAATTTTATGATTTTGAACACACTATCCTAATAAATCTACTGCACTTGGGATGGTATTAAGAAAGCCATCACGGGCTTCCCTGGTGGCGCAGTGGTTGAGAGTCCGCCTGCCGATGCAGGGGACGCGGGCTCGTGCCCCGGTTCACGGAGCGGCTGGGCCCGTGAGCCATGGCCGCTGAGCCTGCGCGTCCAGAGCCTGTGCTCCGCAGCGGGAGAGGCCACAACAGTGAGAGGCCGCGTACCGCAAAAAAAAAAGAAAGCCATCACTAATACACTAATAGTATATGTATTAGTACACTAATAATGCTTATATATTGATAGGCTTTATCCCCAAGGGTATTTAAAAAAACAATGTCCCTGGAGAGGGAAATAGGGGGACTGAGGGTTGTCTAGGCAAAGAACATTCTTTTCACTGGGTACACTTTTGAATGTTTTATCATGTACATGTATTACCTATTCAAAAACAAACATAATTTTTATTAAAAATTTTTTTAAAATATATTTATTTATTTTTGGCTGCGTTGGGTCTTCATTGCTGCACATGGGTTTCTCTAGCTGCAGTGAGTGGGGGCTGCTCTTCGTTGCGGTGTGTGGGCTTCTCATTGCAGTGGCTTCTCTTGTTGTGGAGCATGGGCTCTAGACACATGGGCTCAGTAGTTGTGGCTCACGGGATCTAGAGCGCAGGCTCGGTAGCTGTGGCACAGGGGCTTAGTTGCTACGCAGCACGTGGGATCTTCTCGGACCAGGGTTCGAACCTGTGTCCCCAGGTGGACACAGGTGGATTCTTAACCTCTGTGCTACCAGGGAAGTTCCCAAACATAATTTTTACATAAAAAAGTATTTGCTTCCACATAGACTATCTCTGAAAGAGACACAAGACACTGGGAACAGTAATTGCTTCCAGAAAGGGGAAGTGAGTGGTTGGGGAATAGGGGTGAAAGGTAGAATTTTCACTCTGTGAATTTTTTTTGTACCTTTTGAATTCGTACCATATGAATGTATTAAACACTTAAATAACTTTTTTTTAAGTACCATGTAATAGTCCACCAGAGTTTTTCTTCACCTTTTAGTTTTAATTATAGCTTACTCACACTTCAAACTGATTCTGTGAACCTAACAAAGGAAGAAGCAAAGATTCAGGGCAGAACTCATGAATGTACAAAAACTATTTCTTCAAATCATTTTTTAACAAAATTTAAAACTTCATAGGGCAGAAAAAACTTTGCAATCTATAAAATCTGTGTAATTAGCAATGAAATAGGGAAAAATGTTTTTAAGCTTTTAAGTCAAGATTTTTTTCATCCTCTTTCTCAGACACCATTTTAACTTTGGGGTTCAGTAAAAAATAGTTTTGAAGAGATTTTATATTCTATACCCCTAAAGAAGAAAACATTACTTGCTTGCTATTAAATTATGTAAAGCAAGGGCATTCACTTGCCTTTCTGCAATAACTAAATATAAAATATCCTCAAATGATTTCAGTATGACTTTTATTACCTAAAAAACAATGGAATTTGGAATTTAGGGTAATTCCATTGTAGTTCCTCCCAAACCAGTAACAATAAATCATAAAATCTAAGAGGTAGAAAAGGCTGTAAGGATAATTTAATTCAATCCCTCACTTTACAGATGTAGAAACAAAGGCCCAGGAAATTTAAACTCAAACTTGCACAACTAACAAATGGAAAAAAAAAAAAACTGGAACCTTGATCTTCTTCCTCCCAACCAGTATACTTTCAAGTCCTGCCTCTAATAGGATGTAAAGTTACTGAAAGTGTCCTTCAAATTTCTTTCTTGGCTCTACATTTTAAATAAGTTTCCTGTGATAGTAGTCAGAAATGATCACTATTTAATAAAGAAAAACAAGGAATAAATCGTTAAAAGTATTTTAATTAGTATAATCTCTTGAGATCAACAACACATTGCTAAGTTTTCTGCAGTAGAAGTGCATTTCTAAATAAGTAGACCCAGGGCAACAGCTAGCAAAAGGGTAAAGAAAGTAATTTTATTCTAAAATAAATGCCAAAAAGTCAACTTTACAAAATAACTTTATCAATGTGAATTATTTTTAAATAGAAATAGGAACTAAACATACATGCATCAAATTGTACCTTCATTCACTGACATGAGCACACCTCCAAACAAGTTAATACAAGGGCAAATACATTAAATATATACAAATAAATGTACACACCCAAGTAACAAGCTACAGGCTCACTCACTATTTCCTGAAACCAAAATCTTCACATAAACATACTGCCAAATGCAGCAAAAAAACAATGTAAAGGAACATACATATACATGTATGTATAAATACCAGAACCCAAAGTGACATGTAGCCATATAACATAGGTGCTTATATAGTATGTTTAAAAACATGGCCTATTCAGAAATACCCCAGACAGAAACAAATGGTGATCTACAAAACACCCAATAATACTGTAAGCTTTTCACTACCAGTGAAAACTCAACAGCTCACCCTAAAATTGAGTTTAATAAAACGCTTACACCTTAAAGAATAGAAACAGAAAAGGAAACCTGATTCTAAAGCCACCCACCACTGCCACTGAATCTCTTATAAGTTGAAAATGTGAAGACAACTTCGAAGACTCAACACAAACACAGAGAGGGTGGTGACTCCTATCTAAAACAAAGATTATTTACTAAATGAAATCACTGAAAGTAAACAGAGAAACATTCTGTAAGGTGAACTAAATTCTTTTTACTTTAAAGGCCCTGCTAGAGACTTGCTGCTGCTCTAATTCATTACTTGGGGAGGCAAAACTAAAAAAGCTGTTGGTGGGTTCAGGTGCTGTGGGAGAACCCACAAAAAATGGTCTGAACTGAAAATCTCCATCTCCACCACCCCGATTTCGAACTGGTGTACTGTCCAAAGGAAACCTGGAGTTGTTCCCTAGGAGAAAAATAAGGGAAGAACTTAAGCATCTATTTCCTTACAGATCTTTTGGAACAAAAAGACAAAGTCATTCAATAAATATTGTAACAGAACTCAACTCCTATGAGATGGATAAAACATAAAGCTTGGATAAAGAAAAGGACTATGACGGTCCCCTCCCCTGACCACAGTATATATACCATACCTTCTTCTGTGTGCAGTTTCCAATGATAGCCATTATCTCATCACCAAAAGTAATTTAACGCAATGAAATACTTTAGTAGAGCTAGAATTTATAGTACCACAATTTCATTCATTATCTATTAATCTATATCAAAGGAATAACATATGTATTCGTGTGTGTGTGTAAACTTTTGTTTAAGAACAAATCTTTTTTTAGGATTTCCATAAACACTCTGGAAAACATATGACAACCATGAAAACCTGGCACATATTTATGACCCGAGATCAATTAGAATAGCCTTAAGAAAAATTGTACAATAGATCTAATAAAATAAGCATTTAACAACTTCCACTGAACGCATCCTTGGCTTTAGTTACATAACTAAAGGAGAATGCTGACTATATCTGCTTCAAGCCAACAATGGTAGCAAGAGGTAAAAGTATTAAAAAGGTAAGTGTGCACAAAAAGAGGAACAGGTAAGAACTGGTGAAAATGAAAGAAATTGAAATAAATGTGGATCGTGACAAGGAAAAACTAGGAACACCTATAATGCCCACAAACAATAATACTTTGATTGACTAAATTATATGATTAACTGAAAATTAAGAAGAAACTTATTTTTGTTTCGATTCTCATATCTGATATTTTTCATCTCATTACTTCATGCCTTTTCTGGGACATCGTCTCCTCCCCCACAATAAAATTCAAAAAATGAGGTTTTATAAAAATCCAGCTCAAGATTTTTATTTTTTTGTGTGCCAAAATTTATTAATAGCACAGTAAAAACTATTGGATTCTGTTATATCAAGAGTAGTATAAAGGGGAGAACTCAGGAAGAGATATGAGATTCATTGCATCTGACAAGGCATCTAATAAGCAGAAAAGCTAGACTGTACATTTCCATGGGGCAGGAATCCTATCTGGATAATCCTTATATCTTCATTGCCTAAGATTATGCCTAGTAGCCTGGCACATGAATCATGTTTGGTAAATATTTGATGAATGTATGAATGAATAAACAGAAGAACAAACAAACCAAACAACCGACAGTAACTTAAGAACTGTACAGTCAGTATTGTCACGTGAAAGAAACTAAAACTTGGCCTTCTCAGAGGATAGCAAATACTTAAGAGTGTGGGCTCTGACGATAGCTCTGTGACCTTGACCAATTTGCTTAAACTTTATGTTCCTCAGTTTTCTCATCTCTAAAATAGAGTGATGATAATAACACCTACCTCATAAAGTTTTGAAAATAACACAAATACATGTAAAGTTATAATAGTCTCTAGCACTTAGTAAGGAATCATTAAATGTCAGCTAATACTATTATTATTACTGCAACTAAATAGCTTTTCATTTGAAGTGGCAATTTGCAACTTTAATTTTAGAATTATTTACTCTTTCAAATAAATTGAAGATATAACTTAAATGTAAGCAAATAAAATCGATAAAAGTAATGATGGGCAGGTTGACATGCAGATGAAGAACTTAGAGCCTACTACTACTCCAGGTCTCTGGAGTCTCCACTAACTGCTTGGAATTATGCAAGGCACAGTGTGAAAAATCACTGATTTAAAGAACAGATATTGGATATTACATGTCATTTCTTACCTAATGGGAAGCCAAAAACACCAGACTGTGCAATCATAGATGGTTCAAGGGTACCATCTTGGTTAGCAATAGTGATATTTCGTAGCCTAAGGCTATCATAGAGGCCTTGGAGCTTTTGATACTGGCGATTTCTCTCCATAAGTTTCTCAGAGATGTCAGTGAACTTTTTCTTGTATTCTTCTAGCACTTTCTTCATGGAGGTGACCTCCCCTTTCATAGAGGTCAATTCTATATCCTTGCTCTGTATTTGCTGAGTATATATCTTCTCCAACTGTTTCAGATGGCCCTCAGCCTTGCTGAAATTGTATTCTTGATAGAGACGCTCCTGGTGTACCTGTCCCAAGACAGAAAAGAAAGATTTAAGGTAATAAATGCAAAGTTGTATATTTTAACTTTATATTGATACAAACACAGAAAGAAAAGAAAGACACACATACTGAGATGTTACTACTTTAAAGTTTAGAACCAGGTTAAGAAGCAATTAGGATGTACAATAGGATGGTTATTATAGAAAATAATACGCCATGTCACTAAATGCATAGAAAAAAAATCTGGAGGAATATTCTCAAACCACTACAGACTACCGAAAGGTATTTGTTTAACCTTAACAAGTGACACGTAGCTCAAAGGTTTCTAATATATAATACTATATTTCAAGTAATCCATAGTGTGGATAACAGATTATATAAGATAGCCCGCCCCCAATTATCCCTGCCTCCTAGTACTTATATCCTCCCCCTGAGTGTGGACAGGACCTGTGATTAGAATACAGGAAAAATGACAGGATATGGCTTCATCAGTACATTACATAAGAATATAAGGTTTGTCTTACTAGCACACTCTCTCTCTTGCTGGATTTGTGGAAGCAAGAGGCCAAATTGGAAAGGCCAACAGGCAAGTAACTAAGAGCAGCCTCTGGGCAATAGCCAGCAAAATATTGAGGTCACAGTGACTTTAAGTATAGACTTTACAACCTTCACAAAAATTAACTCGAAACTGATTACATATCTAAATGTAAAACACCAAAACTATAAAAGTCCTATAAGTTAACATAGGAGAAAATCTAAATGACCTTGGGTTTGGTGGTGACTTTTTAGATAAAATACCAAAGGCACAATCTATAAAAGAAATAACTGACAAGCTAGACTTCATTAAAATTAAAAATTTCTGTTCTGCAAAAGACAATGTCAAGAGAATAAGAAGACAAGCCACAGACTAAGAGAAAATATTTGCAAAAGACACATCTGGTAAGATATGTCCAAAATATTTTCAAAAGACACATCTGATTAAGAACTCTTAAAACTCAACAATAAGAAAACAACCCAATTTTATAAAATGGGCCAAAGACCTTAATAAACACTTCACCGAAGAATATATACCGATGACAAAAAAGTGTATGAAAAGATGCTCCACATCATATGTAATCAGGGAAATGTAAATTAAAACAATGAGATACGACTACATACCTATTAGAATGACACAAATTCAGAACACTAACAACCCCAAATGCTGTCAAGATGTACAGCAAAAGGAACTCTTTCATTGCTAGTAGGAATGCAAAATGTTATCACCACTTAGGAAGATAGTTCGGCAGTTTCTTACAAAAGTAAACATACTCTTGCCATACAATCCAGCAATTGTGCTCTTTAGTATTTACCCAAAGGAGCTGAAAATATATGTTCTGCATACAGATATGTGTAGCAGTTTTATTCATAATTACCAAAAGATGGAAGCAATCAAGATGTCCTTTAGCAGGTGAATGGATAAATCTAACAATGGAATAAAATTCAACACTAAAAAGAAATGAACACTATCAAGCCATGAAAAAACATGGAGGAAACAAACTCATATTAGTTAAGTGAAAGAAGCCAATATGAAAAGATTACAAACTGTATTATTCCAATTATATGACAGTCTGGAAAAGGCAAAACTGTGGAGACAGTAAAATTATCAGTGGTTGCCAGGAGTTGGTGTTAAGGAGAGATGAATAGGTGGTGCACAGAGGATTTTTAGGGCCGTGAAACTACTCTGTATGACACTGTCATACTGCATACACATCATTATATATTTGTCCAAACTCATGGAATGTACAACCCAAAGAGAGAATCCTAATATAAACAATGGACTTTGGTGGGTGATAGTGATGTGTCAATGTAAGTTCATCATTTGTAACAAATGTACCACTCTGGTGGGGGATGTTGATAACGGGGAGGCTGTGCATGTATGGGGACAGGGCATATAGGAAAACTCTGCACATTCCTCTCAAATTTGCTGTGAACCTAAAACTGCTTTATAAATAAAGTCCATTAAAGAGAATAAAAACAGGCCCTCAGTCTGATAGTTCATTAGAAAGTGAATGCCGCCAACAACCACATGAGCTTCAAAGCAGATCCTTCTCCAGTCAAGATTCAGATGAAACTGCAGCCCTTGTCAACACCTCGACTGCAGCCTTGTGAGACCCTGAGCAGAATCCATGCATAGACTCTTTTTTTTATTTTTACATTTTTTTTTTTTTTTTTTTTGCGGTACGCGGGCCTCACTGTTTGGCCTCTCCTGGTGCGGAGCACAGTCTCCGGACGCACAGGCTCAGCGGCCATGGCTTACGGGCCTAGCTGCTCCGCGGCACGTGGGATCTTCCCAGACCGGGGCACGAACCCGTGTCCCCTGCATCGGCAGGCGGACTCTCAACCACTGCGCCACCAGGGAAGCCCCCATGTGTAGACTCTTGATCCACAGAAACTGAGATAATAAACATGTGTTGTTTTTAGGCCACTAAATTTGCTGTTTAAGCCACTAAACTTGTTATACATCAATAGACAACTACTACACACAGAAACCAACTTTGGCTTATCTTTGGATTCACTGTCCTTTAAATATTGACAGAAAGTGAAATATGACCACTCTTTTTTAACCATTTTTTAATTTGCCCATTCTATATAGTTTGATGTAACTCTACCAAGTCTGGGTTACCTGTCCCTATAGTGTGGTCCCATAGCACTTTCTACTTCCCTTATCATTATCGGCATGAAAAACGTATTGTAAATGTTTGGGTTTTTTCTTTATCTTTATCACCACTAAACTGTAGCTTCCTTGAAGCTCCTTATATATTGTTCATTACTGTATAACCAGCACCTAAGATGGTGCATGAGATATAAGTGTTTCCTGGCATTCAAAAAACTATATGTTGAATATATATATATATATATATATATATAGAGAGAGAGAGAGAGAGAGAGAGAGAGAGAGAGAGAGGGAATGACTAATAGGAAAAAAAGTGAATAAATGAAGTAGAGAAAAATCATTTCTGGCTACTAGTTCATTCACTGGTTTCCACCACATCTGAAAAGATGAGAACAATACCACATGTTCATGTTCAATCAATACTACCCCCCCAAATTGGAATCTACTTTAAGACAGAATGTCTATTCATTCAGTCAATAAGTATTTACTGAGACTTAAGACCAGTAATGATGGTCACTGAGGACCCAGAGAAATACAGGAATCAAAACTTGACCTAAAGAGCTCTCCTAACTAGAGAAGATGAACAAATATATAAATAATTACAATACAGGATAAATAATACAACAAAGGTAAGCATAAGAAGATACAGGATCATGTAAGAAGAACACCTTACCTAGAAAAATATAATGATAATATTTACTTGACAGATGACAAATAGAACCTTTAAGAAGCATTATTATAAATGCATATACAAGATATAACAATATACTCAAGGACATGATAAAAGTTCTCCACAGGAAGGCCTTTCTAAGAAGGAGCCAAAGGCAGAAATCAAAAAGGGAAAGAAATAAGTATGTGAATTTGAAGATAAAAATGCTCATCACAGCATTTTTTAAAATAACTTACAAATTATGATACAATCCAATCATTAAAGTTATAATTACATCAAATACACAAAAATTTTAAACTTCTGTATGTCAAAAAAATCAATGAAGACTAATAAAAGATAAGTGGAAAAAAAATTTCTAGCAACATCTGAGTTAAGTATATGTATAGAAAGAATTCTTTCAAATCAGTAGGGAAAAAACTACAGCAACTAAAAAAACAAACTGAAACAGGCAATTAATAAAAGAAAAATACATTAAAAATACAAGAAAATGTGTTCATCTAAAAGTCATCCAAGAAATGAATATTCAGAGAGCAATAAGATTCTATTTTGCCCATATCTAATTGGTGAGTAGAAAGTATGGAGAACAAGCACCCTCCTACACTTCTTAAGGGAACACAAATTGACATGATCTAACTGGAGGGCAACTTAAAAATACTACAATTTTTAAAACTTTGACATGTTTAAATCCACTTTCAGGAACTTAAACTTAGCAAAATATTAAGGATATGAATTTAATGATAACGGCCCATCATAGCATTTTTTAATAATGGAAATAAATTATGATATATTATGACCATTAAAATTATGATTATAGAATGGCTAATTTTTAAATATTTAATAAAATACTCATAACAGGCATAATATATTATCAATTTACCTGGCCACTGAAACAGTGTCTGTGGTATTACCCTATTTTTGTACAGACAAAATATATTATTTTGCCTATATACAAAATATATAGACTATATATATACATATATATATATTTATACACAGAAAAAGTCTAGTAGGGACTTCTCTGGTGGTCCAGCGGTTAAGACTCCACACTCCCAATGCAGGGGGCCCAGGCCCAGGGAATTAGATCCCACACGCCACAACTTAAAGAGCCCGCATGCCACAACTAAAGATCCCGCATGCTGCAATGAAGATCCTGAATGCGGGAATGAAGATCCCGAGTGCCGCAACTAAGACCCAGAGTAGCCAAATAAGTAAATAAATAAATATTTTAAAAAGAGAGAGAGAGAACACACAAAAAAAGAAAAAGTCTAGCAATACACAAACAAAAATATATCAACACTGGTTATCTCTGAGCGATGGAATTATGGATGGTTTTTATTTTCTTCCTTTTGGATTTTCAACAATAAACATTACTTTAGAAAAAAAGAAAATTTATTAAAAATAAAGTTTTCCATACATTCATTAAAAAATAAATACAAACACAGTGAAGGAAAAACATTAGAAGCTTTCACATGTGCCTCAAATCATACCCTCCAGAGAAACTAGTCTAAGCACTAACCTGATAGGTCCAGAAGGCCAGTGCTCGGGAGCTAATGTCCAACACAATCTCTGGTCGAAGTCCCGCCAATACCATGGCTTTATATTCCTCTGATGGACTGAGTTCTGTGCGGACAATATCTAGCTTTCCAGAAAGAGTACTGTTGCAGGCAGGGCAGATAGCTGGTGAACGACTAAACTCACCACTGCCATGCTGATCACAGAATATATGAGAGCAGGCAGTGACCCATGCATAACCAGAGAGTTTGATGCGACACTTGCGATAGTTACAAAGCAGCATGTCTTCACACAAAGACATAATAGATAATAAGGTTTCCAGATGCTGAAAAGAATCCAAAAAAGGGGTAAATGAAAAAGTCAAATTGCAGTAAAATTAAATAAATAGATAAGTAAAACGTTTTTATTCTATTAAGACAAAATAATGTACCTTTTATTAGGCTTTTGTATTTATTATAAAAAATATATAATATTGATTTCAGTCACCCAAAAATACTGGGTTCCTTCTTTGTTCAAACCACTACCAAGGCCATGAAAAAACTTTTTAAGGAAAAAGTTAAAGACACAGGTGGTTCCACATCTTACTTACAAGTCAAAAATATATGTTCATGGAAAAAAACGGTTTGGGAACATTTACAAAGTACAAATAAATAAAAATTAAATTAGTGCTTTTTGCCATTCTTCAATACCTAAACAAAAATCCAAATTTATTACCCATTCATAGTTTGCTAGAATATTTTAGTATCCCTTCTCACACTTGGAAGATATAAAAGTCCAGGCACTGATTTCAGGCATTCTTTAATGCAAAGTATTTTAAGTTACGTTTTTAGGTTTTCATATATGCTGATTCCTCAGATTCTTTACCTGTGCTGCCTTGACTAAAAAAGAGTAGTAATCTGATAGTATTAAATGGAAACTAACCTAAGTCATCCAAGTAGTTGACATTATGAAGCCTGAAAATCTATGTAAAAGCAGATTTTATCACCAATTAAACAACTCACCTATTAATATAAATACTATTCAATGCTGCGCTTCTATTTCAAACATTTGTAAAAACATGTAAATACACGAGTTATTTTTCAATATAGTGTTCACTGTTACTGGAGTTTTACTAATCCAAACTAGGCAGCAGTATTCTGAATATACCAAAATTAGTCATATATTGTATAAAATAATAGTAACACACCAATTATACACCAAGGGAAAATGGTCACATTTATGAACTGATAAATTCCGTCAAGAATGTTGCCTTGGTCATAGGGGTGGACAAGAATGCTCTGACACCGTTACCCCAAATGCCCCAGCTGAGGGTGTCTCCACAGGTATAGGCACCAGGCGGCCGGAGTTATGAGGCCTATTTTCCCTCCGGCAGGGCAATATGCCGAGGGGTAGCAGAAGAGATGGAAACAGTTTGGAACCTGAGCCCCTTCTCAGGCAGAGCGAGAAGCGCAGCTAATTCCAAATTTTCCACAAGGTGGGAGAAAGAGCCAATTTAGTGAGCTGTCCAAGTTAGCGAGGACCAAGTTTTGAGGGTTAGACTCACGGAAACTTCAAATTCGCAGCCCGCTTTCCGCGCTCGAAAGAGAAAATACTAACAACACTAATACCAATAAAATATCTAACCGGAGGCGCCCAGGAAAAGCGCGGGAAAACGCCGTTGCCTCCTCAACTCCACGACGAGCGACGATTCGCCACGAACGTCGCCACTACGTCTGAGGGCGCATGCGCGGAGTCGCCCGGGAGCCTGCTGGGGGCTGAGCGCCCGGGTTCCCGCCGCTCAGGATCCTGGGACCCGCCGGGCTGTGGCACCTGCGCTGTGGGCGGTTCCCCCCCCCCCCCCACGCCCCGCCGCCCGCCCCGGGTACGTGCCCCTCAGAGAGCGAATCTGACTGGGCCTGGCCTAGGTTTCCCACTTGGGAGCCCCGCAGATACTGTCATCGTGTGCTCTTTTCAGCCCTCGACTGGCACAAGAGTGACAGCCTAGCTGTCATGGGCCTAACATTTGAGGTCAGAGCAGAGTGCGTACAGTTGAGAAGCTAAGAGCCTCTGAGTACCCGCAGGTGTTTGTCCTGGGAAAATTTGGGGAGTACCGACTGGGCAACAAAGGCTTTCTAAGTATTTAAGGGAAAAGTCCCCAAAATTGTACGATACCTATAATTTGACACCTAACACCTCTGTGTTGAGGTAGATTCTGCCGTTTTTTTTAATCCATCTTGAAATAGACATCTTTCCAGGTTTTCCACATCCTCTGTATAATATTAAAGAACTTTTCTTGATTCAGAGTCTGCATTATGAACATTCATTGCAGCTCTAGGAACGAAGCGATAGGATCGGGTGTCACAGCTGTTTTGAGGTCATCTGCCTGTGTGCTTTCCTGGACCTGCTTGTAATTGTTTAAATATCTGTACTGGCTTTATCCTAATGCTGTTACCTGTCACTTTTTCTGTTCTGTGCATACTGTATGACTTTCTGCTCAATCTATGAGTCTATTAGAATTCATATTAGAAATTAAGCCAAGAGCTTGAGGGGTCCTCAGGATACACGCCTTAATTAAAGGTGGTCTTTTGTCGCCACCTTTCCAGATTATGTGAAAACAGTATGAATTAGTAACAGAAACAACCCAATAAATCAGGAACACAATGGACACTAAGCCCTGCAAACCCCTTTATGGGTTGTGAATCTGTATACTAAACCTTTCTCCTTCAAACAGAAACCTATCCTATTAAACAACTTTCTGCTCGTTTTTTGTCTATTTGCAACTAGTTCATAGTAATCAGGGTCATCTTGGCCTTTGTATACTTTTCCTAAAACATCTGACAGTTTAGAATAGAAACTCAATTCTAGTGGTACAAAATAGGTTTGAAGAAAATTAGGGGTTCATGTGTAAACCATGTAATCCTTAACATGTTCTGGTTATCTGAGCCTTTTGTGCATTTTCTGGTTTTAACTATGCCAAATGTAGAAATACTACTTAAAGTACAATAAAAGGGTATAATCTCATTTCAAGTTATAAACACAAAGCATTCAAATTCTACCAGTACCTAACTTTATGATTCTAGCCAAGTTACCTTTGTGCTGCAGTATGATCCCTTCCTGCTTCTTCATCAATATCGATTCCCCAGTGATACTGATTCCCCAAACCTCAGTGTTACCCACACCATTTTCTCTCTGTTTCCAATTTCCAACCCATTTAGCTAAAAGCCTGTATGAATTAAAACACACACACACACACACACACACACACACACACACACACCCCCACACCCACACACACCCACACACATTTTGGGACCGGGGGAGAGAACCTGTTTTGCCAGATAGGAGAAAAGGGGGGTGGCTACAAAGTCTTAATATCCCAGTAGACTGGAACACCAGGAATTGACCTGTTTCTTGGTGGCATGTTGTTGGCAAAACTAGTAAAGTAGTCTTGTTCAGGCTTGAGGCAGAAGCAGGCCTCTGCTCGACCTGTGACCCTGCCTGGACTGCGTGCCTGCTTGCACACCTAACAATTGCTGCTAGCAAGTCAAGCGGTGCTTACAATAACAAAGGGAGTGGGTCTTGGAATTTCTGGAGTCCTGGGGACCTGGCCAGTCCCCCACATTCTGGAACATCTTGTGACTCACATGGTGAAACCAACAGCATTGTTGAATCCAGAACTGCATTTTTGCACACAAACTGATGATATCAGTTTGAGGCCAGGAATTATAAACGGAAGCCCCCAGAACTCCAATCTGAAGTCTCACCTGTGGGGTGGATGCACCATCCGGGACCCTTCCCAATTGGGGCTCCAGATTGCTGTCACTTGGGACTTTCCAGCTGCTGTTTGGATCTGGAAGTAGGTGTCGGCACAATTCGGTGATGTATATCCTGTTATGTTTCTCTAATATTCTTATTCCTTTCCTTCTAATGACTGTATATTAAAATTAAGTTTAATCACCTTTCATTAAAGAATTGATTAAAGCTGTTTATTTATGTGAAACAAGTGGTTATTTTGCCAACGAATCCAACAAACCTTAAAACTGAAAGCAGGCTTTCAGCAAAACACGTGTCCTGTTCTCTCATGACAGACAAAACCTTCAATGGCTCATTTCTAAGGTGCTCCTGGGGATGAGACCACTGAAATCAATCAAGGCTGGGATACAGAAACCCATAGACCAAAAAGAGCTCTTTAAAATATTGGTTTTTATTATTAAATATCAAGCTTATCAAAAATGTATGGAGAATGAACCACCACTCAGCTTTAGTAAACCCAAAACTTTCTCACATTTGATATTTTTAATGAGGTAACAAATTACAGATACAGTGTACCCCTGTGTACACCTCAATCCACTTTCCTCTTACCTCTTCAGAGGTAAACTAGCCAGATTTTGGTGTTTATCATTCTCATGCATGCTTTTATACTTTTAATATATGTATGCACATCAAACTTGGTTGTGCATATTCTTTTTTTCTTTTTGTCAGCTTGTGTATTCAGAGCCCCATGGAGAGTGGCTCTTTCTCACATGGGTAAACTTACATCTCAGAATCTCCAGTGAACACCGTAACTGCCGTGTAGACTATTTATTTCAAGCTGACCAGTCTATTGTCTCCCTATCACATTTTAATAAGAAGCACAGAATTGTGAAATGTTGTGGGAGGCATGTAGGGAATTATTAAACTGTTCAGTGACAAAAGGCACTGATGATACCCTGATGCCATAACACTAATCATAGGAATAACATGGCCAGTGGATTGAAGATACTTAAAATCGAACAGACAAGGTGCCCCCACTTGAAGAGTGCCAGACTAGGCACAGGTGCCATTTGCTTGTGACACTCCTTTTCCTGTATTTTCGGGACTGACCCACCCTCTATATGATGGGCACTTCCCTCTTCACCTCTTTACTTTTTATTTGAATTTTATTTTATTTATTTTTTTATGCAGCAGGTTCTTATTAGTCATCCATTTTATACACATCAGTGTATACATGTCAATCCCAACCGCCCAGTTCATCACACCACCACCCCCACTCCCCACTTCCCTCCCTTGGTGTCCATACATTTGTTCTCTGCATCTGTGTCTCTATTTCTGCCCGGCAAACGGGTTCATCTGTACCACTTTTCTAGGTTCCACAAATATGCGTTAATATACGATATTTGTTTTTCTCTTTCTGACTTACTTCACTCTGTATGACAGTCTCTAGATCCATCCACGTCTCTACAAATGACCCAATTTTGTTCCTTTTTATGTCTGAGTAATATTCCATTGTATATATGTACCACAACTTCTTTATCCATTCATCTGTCGATGGGCATTTAGGTTGCTTCCATGACCTGGCTATTGTAAATAGTGCTGCAATGAACATTGGGGTGCATATGTCTTTTTGAATTATGGTTTTCTCTGGGTATATGCCCAGTAGTGGGATTGCTGGGTCATATGGTAATTCTATTTTTAGTTTTTTAAGGAACCTCCATACTGTTCTCCATAGTGGCTGTATCAATTTACATTCCCACCAACAGTGCAGGAGGGTTCGCTTTCCTCCACACCCTCTCCAGCATTTGTTGTTTGTAGATTTTCTGATGATGCCCATTCTAACCAGTGTGAGGTGATACCTCATTGTAGTTTTGATTTGCATTTCTCTGATAATTAGTGATGTGGAGCAGCTTTTCCTGTGCTTCTTGGCCATCTGTATGTCTTCTTTGGAGAAATGTCTATTTAGTTCTTCTGCCCATTTTTGCACTGGGTTGTTTGTTTTTTTTAATATTGAGCTGCATGAGCTGTTTATATATTTTGGAGATTAATCCTTTGTTGATTCGTTTGCAAATATTTTCTCCCATTTTGAGGGTTGTCTTTTCGTCTTGTTTATAGTTTCCTTTGCTGTGCAAAAGCTTTGAAGTTTCATTATGTCCCATTTGTTTATTTTTGTTTGTATTTCCATTACTCTAGGAGGTGGATCAAAAAAGATCTTGCTGTGATTTATGTCAGAGTGTTCTTCCTAGGCTTTCCTCTAAGAGTTTTACAGTGCCTGGTCTTACATTTAGGTCTCTAATCCATTTTGAGTTTATTTTTGTGTATGGTGTTAGGGAATGTTCTAATTTCATTCTTTTACATGTAGCTATCCAGTTTTCCCAGCACCACTTAGTGAAGAGACTGTCTTTTCTCCATTATATATCCTTGCCTCCTTTTCATATTAGTTGACCATAGGTGCATGGGTTTATCTCTGGGCTTTCTGTCTTGTTCCATTGATCTATATTTCTGTTTTTGTGCCAGTACCATATTCTCTTGATTACTGTAGCTTTGCAGTATATTCTGAAGTCAGGGAGTCTGATTCCTCCAGCTCTGTTTTTTTCCCTGCTTTGGCTATTCAGGGTCTTTTGTGTCTCCATACAAATTTTAAGATTTTTTGTTCTAGGTCCATAAAAAATGCCATTGGTAATTTGATAGGGATTGCATTGAATCTGTAAATTGCTTTGAGTACTATAGTCATTTTCACAACATTGATTCTTCCAATCCAAGAACATGGTATATCTCTCCATCTGTTGGTATCATCCTTAATTTCTTTCATCTGTGTCTTATAGTTTTCTGCATACAGGTCTTTTGTCTCCCTAGGTAGGTTTATTCCTAGGTATTTTATTCTTTTTGTTGCAATGGTAAATGGGAGTGCTTCCTTAATTTCTCTTTCATATTTTTCATCATTAGTGTATAGGAATGCAAGAGATTTCTGTGCATTAATTTTGTAACCTGCAACTTTACCAAATTCGTTGACTAGCTCTAGTAGTTTTCTGGTGGCATCTTTAGGATTCTGTATGTATAGTATCATGTCATCTGCAAACAGTGACAGTTTTACTTCTTCTTTTCCAATTTGTATTCCTTTTATTTCTTTTTCTTCTCTGATTGCCGTGGCTAGGACTTCCAAAACTATGTTGAATAATAGTGGCAAGAGTGGACATCCTTGTCTTGTTCCTGATCTTAGAGGAAATGCTTTCAGGTTTTCACCATTGAGAATGATGTTTGCTGTGGGTTTGTTGTACATGGCCTTTATTATGTTGAGGTAAGTTCCCTCTATGCCCACTTTCTGGAGAGTTTTTACCATAAATGGGTGTTGAATTTTGTCAAAAGCTTTTTCTGCATCTATTGAGATGACCATATCATTTTTATTCTTCAAATTGTTAATATGGTGTATCACATTGATTGATTTGCATATATTGAAGAATCCTTGAATCCCTGGGATAAATCCCACTTGATCATGGTGTATGATCCTTTTAATGTGCTGTTGGATTCTATTTGCTAATATTTTGTTGAGAATTTTTGCATCTATATTCATCAGTGATATTGGTCTGTAATTTTCTTTTTTGTAGTATCTTTGTCTGGTTTTGGTATCAGGGTGATGGTGGTCTCATAGAATGAGTTTGGGAGTGTTCCTTCCTCTGCAGCATTTTGGAAGAGTTTGAGAAGGATGGGTGTTAGCTCTTCTCTAAGTGTTTGATAGAATTCACCCGTGAAGCCATCTTGTCCTGGACTTTTGTTTGTTGGAAGATTTTAAATCACAGTTTCAATTTCATTACTTGTGATTCGTCTGTTCATATTTTCTGTTTCTTCCTGGTTCAGTCTTGGAAGGTTATACGTTTCTAAGAATTTGTCCATTTCTTCCAAGTTGTCCATTTTATTGGCATAGGGTTGCTTGTAGTGGTCTCTTAGGATACTTTGTATTTCTGCAGTGTCCATTGTAACTTCACCTTTTTCATTTCTAATTTTATTGATTTGAGTCCTCTCCCTCTTTTTCTTGATGAGTCTAGCTAATGGTTTATCAATTTTGTTTATCTTCTCAAAGAACAAGCTTTTAGTTTTATTGATCCTTGCTATTGTTTTCTTTGTTTTTATTTCTGGTCTGATCTTTATGATTTCTTTCCTTCTGCTAACTTTGGGTTTTGTTTGTTCTTCTTTCTCTAGTTCCTTTAGGTGTAAGGTTAGATTGTTTGTTTGAGATTTTTCTTGTTTCTTGAGGTAGGCTTGTATAGCTATAAACTTCCCTCTTAGAACTGCTTTTGCCACATCCCATAGGTTTTTGATTGTCATGTTTTTGTTGTCATTTGTCTCTAGGTATATTTTGATTTCCTCTTTGATTTCTTCAGTGATCTCTTGGTTATTTAGTAACATATTGCTTAGTCTCCATGTGTTCATGTTTTTTACGTATTTTTCCTTGTAATTGATTTCTAATCTCATAGCGTTGTGGCCAGAAAAGATGCGTGATATGATTTCAATTTTCTTAAATTCACTAAGGCTTGATTTGTGACCCAAGATGTGATCTATCATGGAGAATGTTCCATGCGCACTTGAGAAGAAAGTGTAATCTGCTGTTTTTGGATGGAATGTCCTATAAATTTCGATTAAACCTATCTTGTCTATTGTGTCATTTAAAGTTTGTGTTCCCTTATTAATTTTGTCTGGATGATCTGTCCATTGGTGTAAGTGAGGTGTTAAAGTCCCCCACTATTATTGTGTTACTGTCGATTTCCTCTTTTATAGCTATTAGCAGTTGCCTTATATATTGAGGTGCTCCTATGTTGGGTGCATATATATTTATAATTGTTATAGCTTTTTCTTGGATTGATCCCTTGATCATTATGTAATGTTCTTCCTGTCTCTTGTAACATTCTTTATTTTAAAGTCTATTTTATCTGATATGAGTATTGCTACTCCTGCTTTCTTTTGATTTCCATTTGCATGGAATATCTTTTTCCATCCCCTCAGTCTCAGTCTTTATGTGTCCCTAGGTCTGATGTTGGTCTCTTGTAGACAGCATATATATGGGTCTTGTTTTTGTATTCATTCAGCAAGCCTGTGTCTTTTGGTTGGAGCATTTAATCCATTCCTTTTTAAGGTAATTATTGATATGTGTGTTCCTATGACCATTTTCTTAATTGTTTTGGGTTTGTTTTTGTAGGTCCTTTTCTTCTCTTGTGTTTCCCACTTAGAGAAATTCCTTTAGCATTTGTTGAAGAGCTGGTTTGGTGGTGCTGAATTCTCTTAGCTTTTGCTTGTCTGTAAAGCTTTTGATTTCTCCATCAAATCTGAATGAGATCCCTGCTGGGTAGAGTAAGCTTGGTTGTAGGTTCTTCCCTTTCATCACTTTAAGTATATCATGCCACTCCCTTCTGGCTTGTAGAGTTTCTGCTGAGAAATCAGCTGTTAACTTTATGGGAGTTCTCTTGTATGTTACTTGTCATTTTTCCCTTGCTGCTTTCAATAATTTTTCTTTGTCTTTAATTTTTGCCAGTTTGATTACTATGTGTCTCGGTGTGTGTCTCCTTGGGTTTATCCTGTATGGGACTCTCTGTGCTTCCTGGACTTGGGTGGCTATTTCCTTTCCCATGTTAGGGAAATTTTTGACTATAATCTCTTCAAATATTTTCTTGGGTCCTTTCTCTCTCTCTTCTCATTCTGGAACCCCTATAATGCAAATGTTTTTGCATTTAATGTTGTCCCAGAGGTCTCTTAGGCTGTCTTCATTTCTTTTCATTCTTTTTTCTTTATTCTGTTCTGCAGCAGTGAATTCCACCTTTCTGTCTTCCAGGTCACTTATCTGTTCTTCTGCCTCAGTTATTCTGCTATTAATTACTCCTAGTGTATTTTTCATTTCAGTCATTGTGTTGTTCATCTCTGTTTGTTTGTTCTTTAATTCTTCTAGATCTTTGTTACACATTTCTTGCATCTTCTCGATCTTTGCCTCCATTCTGTTTCCGAGGTCCTGGATCACCTTCACTATTATTATTCTGAATTCTTTTTCTGGAAGGTTGCCTATCTCCACTTCATTTACTTGTTTTCCTGGGGTTTTATCTTGTTCCTTCATCTGGTACATAGCTCTGTGCCTTTTCATCTTGTCTATCTTTCTGTGAATGTCTTGCATGTTCTAAAACAACTAAATCTTCTCACACAACAAATATCAGTTGGCCATAATTTTAATTCATTGTTTTTGAGATGTAAAGCTAATACACATACCTTGTATTAATTCATTTTAATAGCCAAATGCTACAAACCACAATTTATTCATTCATTCTTCTAATGGATATTAGTTCCAGGCTTTTACAATTAAAAATACTACTGCAATGAACTTTCTGTACATGCCTCCTTGAATACACATGTCAAGAATTCTTATAAAATACTCAAAGAGCAGGTATAAGCATCTTCCAATAAACTAGATGTTGCCAAACCATTCTCTAAAGTAATAACATAAATTTCACTGCCACCAGCAAAGATGAGAGCCCACTACTCCAGCCTCGGCAACATGTTTAAGTGTCAAGGTTGTTTTGTTTTCATTTTTGCCCATCTGATGGCAGTGAAATGGTATCTCAGTGTTGTTTCAATGTGGAAATCTTTTATTAATAGTTAGGTAAAGCATCTTTTCATGTGAATTACTACTCAGGGATCCTCATCTATGAATTGTCCATTCATATCCTTTGATCATTTTCTTGATTTAAATGGAGACTTTGTCAGTTACCTGATGTGCAAATATAAGTTTGAATTTTAGTGTATACAAATTTATCGATCTTTCCTTTTTGTGCTTTAGGTGTACTCCAGTGTCATAGTCTTTGCTTTTCTACAGGTTTAAAGTTTTGCTTTTCATTTATAGATCTTTAATCCATTCTTCCTAAGAAGCCTGGATAAACTCTGAAAGCACAATTTGTGCTTACATATCACTTATACCATTTAACTGCAGGTTACTTTACCTTTCAAAATGGTATTTTTACCATGAAGTTTGATTTTGATCTTATTCAGATATTTTAAGTACATATTGGCTATATTATTTATGCACCATGTTTCTCTAAGAGCTTCAGAGATAATATTCTTCCCCCCTTATTATCTTTGAATCTGTCAGCATCATCTACTCTAAAACTAATTTGATACTTATATTTGTTTTAATAGAAGAATCTAAAGAATAGGTTTCATATTCTAACAGAAGTTATTATAGTTGCATACCATTTGTGTGATTCTGGCATAAGCACAAGTATTAAATTTCATTCCAAAACACAGTGAAGTATACCAAACTTCCAATATTTGGATGTATATTTTGTACCCCTTGCATGTTAAATA
This sequence comes from Tursiops truncatus, assembly GCF_011762595.2. NCBI lineage: Eukaryota > Metazoa > Chordata > Mammalia > Artiodactyla > Delphinidae > Tursiops > Tursiops truncatus. The sequence continues at coordinate 76,111,304 of NC_047035.1, read as the reverse complement.
TACCCTCATGGATGTAAATAAGGAATATAGAGCAAAAAAATCTGTAAAGTATAATTTAGCCAAAACAATTGAGAATATTTCAACATTAAATATAAAGCAAAAAAAACCAAACAGGGCTTCCCTGGTGGCGCAGTGGTTGGGAGTCCGCCTGCCTATGCGGGGGACATGGGTTCGTGCCCCGGTCCAGGAGGATCCCACATGCCGCGGAGCGGCTGGGCCCGTGGGCCATGGCCGCTGAGCCTGTGCATCCGGTGCCTGTGCTCCACAACGGGAGAGGCCACAACAGTGAGAGGCCCGGTACCGCCAAAAACAAACAAACAAACAAACAAACAAGGACTTTTTAATCATACCTGAGTGGTATGTGCAGTTTAAATCAATGAAAAATTTCCAATGAAATGTACATAATAAAAGATATCCTACTAAATATTAGTAAGCTTTTATATATCTATTCCTCACATACACAGTTTGTTTTGGCAGCCATTCTTCATTGCCTCTTAAAGGATCAAGCATCATAATCAGATATTAAGTAGACTCATTGGTATCCAGATAGTTTATACATCAGAGTCAAAATTTAAGTCCCAGTTATTCCATGTAAATGTCTTGCTGAAATGCCATTAAAATGGTTGTTATTTTCCAGGGATTAAAAAATACAAAATTCTATGGAGATTTTAATTAACTTCAAATATTTTTTGAGTATCTATTCTGGGCCAGGCATTACAGATAAGCAAGTTATCCTGCTTTCATGGAGTTTACAATCTAGCAAACAATCAAAGAATAATAGAAGAAAATATTTTACTCTGTTTTTTTGCTGCCTCTTACATTTTTGAAAGTTGATTCTATAAACCATTTCCGGTGAGAAAAGTCAGTGTCCGTCTTTAATTTGAAGAATCATCTACCTTCATGCTGCAAAGAAGAAGATATTTTTAATACTTCCCTGAAATGTGTGAATAACTACTCAATAGAAAACTGAGTAAACCATTTAAAATTTATACATGAATGACTTCAGAGTATAATGTTACAATAACTCCCAGAATCAACTGACTAGAGCTCTTTCTTTCATAGCCCTAGATCAGTGCTATTCAAAAGCAATTGCAATCAAAACGTTCTCTATACATTAGATCCTCATGTTTTAAAATTAGTGGGTTTTTTTTTAATCACAGGTATATTTTCTTAACCTAGAATCACCACCTGCTTTGCAATTGTTTGACTCCGCAAAAATCAGATGGCACTAACGGACAGCCAACCCATCCTCATGGTGCCCTGAGTGAAGACAAGTCAGCTTAGATATATGACAGACTAAAATCCCACTACTTAAGGCTCTAAGCAGTGAGAGGAACAGCCGTCAAATATTATCTCTATTCATTTTAATAAACATTTTAATAAATGTTTTAAGAAACATCACTATAATCACTACATCTAACTTTTTAAAAAGTCAGTCAAGAACTAGAACCAACCATTAAGTATCAACTGGACCAGCTAGATAGACAAAAAGAGGAATTAGATGATAAATAAATCAGTGCCAAAAACAAGATTAATTAAGAAAATGTTATTTGAACAGTTATATAGGGATATACACTATAGACCTTATTACCATAGTTTGCCTAATTCTGGAACTAAATTAGGCTTTGTGTGCTAGGGGTAAAGATGATGAGGGATAGACCAACTGGCAGAAAGATGCCATAAGCAATAAAAACAAAGAATTTCTGATAACCTCTTAGGCAGATGTCAGAAATTGCCAGGTAGTACAGTCTAAGATAAACATGGACTCTGATGATAAAATAGCTAACATCTATTGAGCATTTACCACATGTTAACAATGTTCTAAGCCCCACACATTTATTATCTAATTTAATCTTCCAAGTTAAGTATTATTCCTTTGAGTCAGGTACTATAATTATCACCTTCTAAGATATAAAGACCCTAAGACTCTGAGATGTTAAGAAACTTGCCAAGGTTACATAGCTGCTTAAGTGATACAGAATGGGTTTGAACACAGTCTGACTCCAGAAGCCATGTATAACTACTATGCTAAGCTACCTCTCAACATCTTTAGTTGACTTTTTAAAAAATGAAATTTGTAGCACCTTAGCAGCTAGCCATGAAGTCACTAAGCTGAGTTCTCACAGATTCATATGTATGTCAAATTTCTCAATTTCAACATAAGCCTTACCATAAAACAAAAATGCTATTATTATCTAGTGTATATCCAGGACTTACAGCTCCCAAGAGTTCCAGGCTGGGAAAGAAGTGAGACTCCAACCTAGTCTCCTGAAGTTTCATTTCTGCAAAAGACACAGCCAAAAGCTAAAAAAATTATTTCAAGTGATGTTACTTTGAATTATTCGTATTTCCTATATTTCACCCTCATATGTAACCCCATTCTGTGCTGAAACTTGCAGCTACAAGAATATGAGCCTGTCCCATCTGGGTTGCTTTAAATAACTTTAAATTACACATGAATATCATAAAGTCAGAAAATACTGGTTAACAAGATCACCCATACAACCCAATTCTAAAGACAATAATCCCTAGTATTTGAGTATATCCTTTCAAATGACTTCTCAAGTAAACATAAGCATATAAAAATGTTTAAGCAGGAAAAGGCTTATACATATTGCTCTGTAACTTGTTTTTAAATTAATGTATCATGAATACTCTTCCATTTCAAGAAAGACAAAACGAGTATCATAACTTTTAGTGATTATATAGTATTGCATTTTATTATCTTGATTTTAAAATTGACTTAACCAACTCTGGGGTTCTCTTAATCTTATATATAGACTAACAAAATAGTGATTAGTTTAATACTGTCAAGTTAAGTAGTTAATAGAATTATACCAGTTATCAGTGTTTTTTCTGTACTGTTTGAATTATTAGATTAAGGATTCTAGACCCAAGTTCTGTCTATCTCAAAGAGATATCACAAAAGATCAAAGCACAACAAAATGTTGTAGTAGCAAATTCATAATTCAAAGATTTAAGAATTACCTAACATCACAGGCTAGATTCCAGTAAAAATTTCAAGACACAGAATTCAATTCCAGGTGCTTACCCTAGCTTTAGTCTGCTCAGAGCATGTGTTTAATCAGGGCGATCAGCTGAAACATGAACTTAACATGCGTTTCATCATGGCAAACTGCAAATGACTGACTGGTAAAGGACAAACCACCACCAGCTCCTCATCCCTAAACCAGGGAAACTCTGTTAAGGTTAGAACTAAGGCCCCTTCGACTACCACTAAATTTCAGCCACTAAGGAAATTGAGCCCCTGGGGACTTCCCTGGTTGTCCAGTGGTTAAGAATCTGCCTTCCAATGCAGGGGATGCAGGTTCAATCCCGGGTGGGGGAACTAAGATCCCACATGCCGCGGGGCAACTAAGCCCGTGTGCAGCAACTACAGAACCCACGTACTCTGGAACCCATGCACCACAACTAGAGATAAGTCACGCACCACAGTGAAAGATCCTACGTGCCACAACTAAGACCCAATGCAGCCCCAAAAATAAATAAATAAATATTAAAAAAACAAGAAAGAAAATTGAGCCCCCAAAATTGCTAGGTGATTAGAAATTCAAACGAGGTAAAAATGAAGGTTTTCTTTTATACTTACCTGTGGTATCAAATGAATCCAGCTTGTATCTAGGAATCAAGTTGAGCTATAGGATTTATCAACTATCTGGCATCATCTCTGGAAAATAAAAAATTAATAAATTTTAAAACATGCAGGGGCTTCCCTGGTTAAGAAAGTGGCACAGTGGTTAAGAATCTGCCTGCCAATGCAGGGGACACAGGTTTGAGCCCTGGTCCAGGAAGATCCCACATGCCACGGAGCAACTAAGCCTGTGCGCCACAAATACTGAGCCCACGTGCCGCAACTACTGAAGCCTGGGTGCCTAGAGCCCGTGCTCCGCAACAAGAGAAGCCACTGCAATGAGAAGCCTGTGCACCTCAACGAAGAGTAGCCCCCACTCGCCGCAACTAGAGAAAGCCCGTGCACAGCAACAAAGACCCAACGCAGCCAAAAATAAATAAATTAAATAAATAAATCTTTAAAAAATATGCAAATGCTCTGACTATAAAACTTGAATGCACACCAGCCTACTCCACACCAAGTCACACCCATATAGCCTCAAGGAAAATTAACCTCAAAGAAAACTGTTCATTCTTTATTTGAATCTCCATTCAGCAGTATAAATTGACCCATCTACTTGGAGGATGTCATCAAATGCCCAAACTCAGTATCAGACTAGGGCAGGACTTCTGTACAAGCTCCGCTATTTGTATAAATTTAAAAGTTTGGGTAAAACTGTGCGATAAATCTAACCAACCTCTGAAAGGTTATAAAACTCAACAGTCTAACAAAAGAATAGGTATGCAAAAAAGAAGGAGCCGTGTGCTGGCTGCAAACAGCTTGGCAGCCATGGGATAAATGGCATGGGTTACTGCCAATCTCTCCAAGTTCACAGGGTATGTGATGGCAGAAAACACTTGTAACCACCACAGGATAACCACAGTCACTAAATTCACAAAATCCTTTCAAAAAAAAAGGAAGGAGCTAAGAACTCCTAAGAGTCAAATAAATGAGAAGTCAACGTAGAATAGTCAGCTTTTTTTTCAAAGCATGTTTCAATTTCATTTGAGCCAGTGTCAATTATATTTAACCTCTACTTCTGTTAAAGTTTTATCAGAATAAACTAAAGAAAACCTTCCCTTGACACAGCAAATTTGAATTAGCATTCTTTGGAGCACAAATCGGCCACAAGATGGCACTGTAAGAAAGAGGCTTTAATTTGTTCTTCCAGAGCTTGAGTGTAACCTGAACTTTTAGGTGAAACAGACTGGACACAAAGCTCATCACCTAAAATGATGAGTGAAACAGACTAGACACAAAGCTCATCACCGTAAGCAACCTTCATACTATTCCCTACGCTTCACCTAATTACTAACTAGAAAATTGTATTACATTTAATGATCATTTAAAATTATTAACTACACGTTACACAGTTATATTTTTATCATGTTCCTTTTCATGCAGCAATGGGGAAATTTAAAACTCCACAATCTCAAATACAATCTAGCTAGAAAGACAACACTCATGAAAATTAATGTGTATGGTAAGTACAAAATAAGTGGGAGAGAGAACCAAGTAATGTTAAGAAGAATCATTGGTCAAGGAAGCCTTCATGAAAAAAAAAGGTAGGTCTTGAATGAGCCTCAAAATTGCACTTAGAATAATATTTATTATATATATATGAGAGTTGCTAAGAGAGCAATCTCAAAAGTTCTCAACACAAGAAGAAAAATTTGTAACTAGGTGTGGTGATGGATCTTAACTAGAATTACTGTGGTAATCATTTTATAGTATATACACATACTGAATTATTATGTTGAACACCTGAAACTAATATAATGTAATACATCAATTATATCTCAATAAAAGAGAAATTGCACTGTCCAATAGGTTAACACCACGTACAGCCTAAATTTAAATTAAACTAAAAATTAAATTCTTCAGTCACATTTTGATTGTTCGATAGCCTCACGTGGCTGATCGCTACCAAACTGGATAGTACACATATAGAATATTTCCATCATCACAGAAAGTTGTGTTGGACAGCAGTGCCTTAAAGGGTGGGTAAGACTAAAATAAGCTGACAGAAAGGAAGTAGTAGCTATCGTTCTTAAATATTCCTACAATCTGTCAAGAACTACTGAAACCATTTCAAACTTTACAACAAAAGTTTTTCTCATATTTACAAGGAAATTTGAGGCTCAGAGAAGTTAAATAAATTTCAAAAGTCCATCTAGCTATTAAGAGCTAGGATTTAAACCCAATTCTGTCACAACTCCATATTTTCACTTCACAATGCCACTTCCTACGTGAAATAAGAAGCAGAGCTACAAAAGATGGTTTGCTTTAGAACGTATTAAGAATGGCATACTGGCTCAATAGGTCAGAAAGAAAATGAGGTGTTTTAAGTAGCTCAGAGATATAATCAAAGTGTTATTTTACTCCTTCTTGTCCTATACTTGAATGGTGCTTTAATTATTCAAAATGTATTGGAGATCAGCAGCATGAGAAGTTAACTAAGGGAACATAGGAAGCAAGACTTATTGCGAGATTTCACCATTTCTTATTGTGGGAGTTTCAACATTGTCTAACCTCAAAAGTCCGTGTCCAAGTACTTCTTACACGAAAATAATTATAGATTTAAAAGTGTAACTTCTCTATTTGTCTCATCTCACAAACAAAACCCAGATTGCAAAGGGCCTGGTCTTTGTGTCCTTGGCACGTAGCACAAAGCCTAGCACATAAATCCTGATGATATATGATGCCTTTCCCAATGTGTGATGCTCCCTGCAGGATTCTAGTCACGCTTCAGCAAGTGTTATTCTACCACCTGAAGGCCATTGTATATTTACTGAGTTGTTTAGGGAGCCAAAGTAAACATTCTGTAAATTTTATTCTGTAAATAAAAACAATCAATGACCTGCTCATTTTGTTTCCTGTGGCAATAAGTTCTTCAAAGGACTGGTGCTCACAGGCAAAAGGTACATTTTACATGTGAACAGATGCTTCATGAGGCCTGATAACAAACCACAAATTGCTAATACTGAATCAGCTGATGCTTCTATTTTAAGGTTATGTTATCACTCAATTTTACTCAGTTCCATTCCAACTTACTCAGTGCCTACTGTGTATCTCACACTATGGGATACAATTGTAACTCGACGAACATATCTTTTTTAGATAGAAAAGGCACATACACACGTGAAACAGAGAGCACTTTAAGGCATCATATCTTGGTCAAAGTTCAAGTACTTACGTTTATGATCCCATCAGCATTTAACCATTCCTACTGAGGATGTCCAAATCCAATCCCCCTTGATTTTTAGGGGTCTGCAGCAGATGTTACAGAGGCTTTCACACTGTTGCTTCTGGGCTGGCAGACACGGTGCTGAAGACCTAGGCCTTCCTTCCTCAGTGGATTCCATCTCCAACCTGAAGCAGAAGGAAAACAACACAAAACTTTGTATAGGAAGTAAAAGCTAAATTGGTTGCTTGGCACCGTCCTCTTCTAGAAACAGCTCTGTAAGGCTGTACTATCAGAACAGACACCCACATTTTATTTCCAATTCACTGTCAGTTATTTTAGCCAAGAATACCGATTGTTTTAACCTCGTAGTGCAGGAGGAATCCACTCAGAGCACATATGAAATGAAAGTGGTGAGATCAGAAACACTGACTTATCATACAGCTCATCCCAAGAGACCACCATTTCACCCAATCCTAGTCCCACTGCTGGTGGAGCAAAATAAAAATGAAATAAAAATATAGTACCTGAGGGCTTTGGGTCAAAACAGCAATAAGGAATGATTTAAAATCAATATGAAAAGGCAACAAAACCTACTCTGTTAACTTCATGTTTTATCTATTTCATAATACTTTGCCTATCTTAGAATTTATAAAGCACTGTCCATATATGTCCACATAGTACCTCATTTTGCAAGTACTACGTCATCTCCATTTTATAGGTATACAAGCAAGGTTTAAATAAATGGCAGGCAACTTAGCTTAGTGGTTAAGATAATGGATTTTGAAGTTGGACAGAAGTGGATTTGTATCCTAGCTCCCCCATATATTTGCTGTGACCTGGGGCAAGTTACGCAACTTCTCTAAGTCTCAGATTCCCTTTCCATAAAATAAGGACAAATACCACCTACCTCTTAGAACTGTTGTGAAGATTAAATGACATAAAATAAATATAAAATACTTTGCACAGTAGCTGGCATGTAGTTAAATATTTAGTATGTTGTTTCTACTAAGTGTCCAAGATCAACTAGCTAATAAGAATGCAAATATTCTGCCTAAAATTTCACACTTTCACAATAATCTTGAAGCCAGGAAAGTCACTCATATACTCATAAATGCCCTTCCAAATCCAAGATTTGTGTCTTTTAAGAAAAAAAAAAAGTTTGCTTTCCCCTTCCTTTCATTCTTTACTTAGCAATGAAGACTCCAATGTATTCTAAATAAAATTACTCCATAACAACAAAAGCATACTTCCATTGAAAACTAATTTTTCTCCCAATCAGCAAAACCTCCTAACTGGAAAACTAGATGTTTCACAAGACATGATCTGGGCCTTTTAAGACTTTTAAAATAGGCTTGGAGGAATTCACAAAGGCTTCCTCTTTTATTTTGCATGTTTACAGCCCCCAAAACATTTCCGTTTTTCCTAACTTAATGCTAAAATATGAGTTTACTCACTCAACACCATAATTTCAGAAAGATATCCAGCCCGTATTTTGCCAAGTAAACATGGCAAGCATGCTCCTTCTGCACTTGTGAATACGAAGACCATGTGGCTTCTCTGATTCACACTGTCATTCCTTCTCAACATTAAATATGTGTTCACAACAAAATAAACCATCCCTTACTTAAACTGAAGTGGGCAAGGATATAGTCACATAAAGGCCATCAGCATGGTTTTGGTTTTGATAGAAAATCCTTTATTGTTCAATCAAGATATTTAGGGTGTTGGTTTCTAGTCATCACTATGTGCACAAAATAATAGGAAGTACTGCATATTTAGAGTCCTTATAAACAAGAATATATCAAAAACAACTGAAATGTCACATGTTGACAAATGACTTATGTACAAGGTTTTTCATTTTGAAGGGAATAACAAGATTGTAAACCACCTAAATGTACACCAACAAAGGTTAAATAAACTATGGTATGTACATACATAGATTTCTATGTAACCATGTTAAAGAATGTGGACCTTCTATATTTTCTCACTTGGAAACCCTAAGTGGGAAAAGTAAGATACATGGTAGAGTATGTATAGAAGAGGGGTATCTACATATATTTGCTTATGTATGCATAAAATATCTCAGGAAGGATACACAAGAACTTATTAACACTTACCGAGGAGGGGGATCAGGCTTAGGAGACTTCATTATGTACACTATGATCCCTTTTGAATTTTGAGCAATGTGAATGTATTACCTATCCAAATAACATAAATTTAACAGTAAAGCTTGAGAATTATAAGGATTATGGGGGATCTACACCTGGCTATTACCACATTCCATGCACTAGTTTATGTCTCTCTCATACCTTCTACCTGTAAGGATAACACATACATTATATTCAGACTAATGTATGTCACTCAAAGTCACTAGGCAAACTTTTTATGAGAAAAATAATATCCACAATAAATTTATTGCCTACTTCTAGAAGGTATGTCACATGGACTAGTGTTTGGACTTTGTATACTTTGATCTTCAAAAGCTAAGCTTGGGACTTCCCTGGTGGCGCAGTGGTTAAGAACCCGCCTGCTAATGCAAGTTATATGGGTTCGAGCTCTGGTGGAGGAAGATCCCACATGCTGCGGAGCAACTAAGCCGGCGCGCCACAACTACTGAGCCTGCGCTCTAGAGCCTGTAAGCCACAACTACTGAGCCTGAGTGCTACAACTACTGAAGCTCACACGACTAGAGCCCGTGCTCGGCAACAAGAGAAGCCACTGCAATGAGCAGCCTGCGCACCGCATCAAAGAGTAGTCCCTGCTTGCCACAACTAGAGAAAGACCGTGCGCAGCAATGAAGACCCAACGCAGTCATTAATTAATTAATTATTTATTTTTTAAAAAGCTAAGCCTAAGAATAGTTCAATGACTCACCCAAGATCACTGGAGGAGTAAATTGTGGTGCTGGAATTTGATTTAGGCTTGCACTACACTAAGGCCCCTCATCTTTTTCAGTATATCCTAAGTTTTTTAGGGCACAGTGCCAACATTAAAATTGGGAGCCCCTTTTAGAGCTCATTAAAATCATCTGACTTCAGAGTTTGCAGCCGAGTCCCACTAAGAAAGCCGAACTGCTCTGAACAAAGACCAGGGCAAAGACAACATCCACTGCAGCTCCCACAAACCCAGTAAGAACCTGGGCCCCGAAGATACAGGAGAATTAAAACTGACTAGTCTGAACTCCTCCTCCCAAGATCTACCCTCTCACTAAGGGAGACAGAAGTCAAAACAGCACTGAGATAATAACAGTACATTTTCCTCCAAGCAAAATGAATCCAGGCATTTTGCAGAAACACTATGTACATGAAGCAGAGTCTACTGTTCCTAGGTCACCCTGTTTCGGAGAAGGAAGGCAGACCCAGTCCAGCAGAGGCCCACGTGGAAACAAGCCAGGCAGATCATTTCACTTCCTTCCTCCAATCTCCACACAGCCAAAATTAATCGCCTGTAGCTTACCCACACTCCAAGGCTGGCTTGAAATAAAGGCCTGCCACCAGGATACAATGGCTCAAATTGAAGAGAAATTCAAAACAATTAGGAAGCAAAATTAAGTGCACACTCACCAGCCCACCACTAAAAGGAAAGAGAGAAGGTGGAGAGACAGGAAGTAGCTTTGAGAAGTGGCCTCAGAGCCTGATTGGCTAATGATGATTCCCTCCTTCTTTACCTTAAAAGGTGCTGAAATGATGCAAGCCTCCCCCCCCCACTTCACCTACTTGTCTCTTTAAGGACCAATGATGCTACTTGCACTGTTTTTAGATTAAACTTTTTAAATCAAATTTCCTTTTAATATACTTAGCACAAGCAAACATGGACTAATTCGAGCTATTTACATACGTTCTTGTTCAGTTGGACCTACTGCAAACAATTTTCATTCCTTTGGGATAATTTCGTATCCTTTGTGACCTCAACATGGTTAATTTATGCAAGGTGACAGGTTTCATTATAAACAGTCTAGATCTACTCAAGTTAGAACTTACCATCAGCGTAATATTCAAGTTAACAGGCTTAGCAGGAAAGATACTGGAAGAAGACATCCACCTGCAATCCAAGGAGAAAGGATTTATAAGAAAGCCACACTGGGTCTTCCCTGCTGTCGCAGTGGTTGAGAATCCGCCTGCCAATGCAGAGGACACGGGTGAAGATCCTAAGTGCCGTGGAGCAACAAAGCCCATGCACCACTACTGAGCTCTGCACTCTAGAGCCCGCGAGCCACAACTACTGAAGCCCACGCACCTAGAGCCCGTGCTCTGCAACAAGAGAAAGCACCGCCCGCGCACCGCAACGGAGAGTACCCCCCTCCCCGCTCACCACAACTAGAGAAAAGCCCGTGCGCAGCAACGAAGACCCAACGCAGCCAATAATTAATTAATTAATTAAAAAAAAGAAAGAAACCCACACTGCCAACACCTTTATCTTGGACTTACAGCCTTCAGAATTTTGAGAAAATAAATTTTTGCTGCTTGAGCAACCCAGTCTGTACTTCTTAGTTATGGCAGCCCTAACAAACCAATACACTGTGTGACCTTGAATAAATTATTTACATTTTTCTAAAGTTCAATTTCCTCAACTGTAAAATGGAGATAGTAATAATACCTACCCTGTAAGGTTGTTGTGAGAATTAAATAATATATGTGAAGCTCATAGCATAGTAAGCACTAAATAAATTCTAGCTATTATCATTATAAAGATTAAATGAGGTTATGTATGTAGAGAGCACTTAGCTCAATGTCTAGTCCACAAAGAAAGTTCTACTCAGTATTAACTATTTTTAATAAACTGATTTTTATTGTCTTCCTATTTCCAAATTAATGCCTTTTACACCAGTCTAACTTGTTTGTGCCATAATTACGTCAGATGCAACAGGCTTTGACATATCTCAGAAACAGATTAACCAATCCCATCCAATCCAACAAATATTTGTTGAACACTTATATTTTGTTAGATTTATTCCTAAGTACTTGATATGCTTTTATGTTATTATAAGTGGTATCTTTCCTAAAAATTCTGTTTCTCCTTGTTTGAAGCTCTTTTATAAAGATAAAATTTACTCTTACATGTTACTTTCTAGCAGCCTTGCTAAGCTTCCTTATTGAGTTAAAAAATTGATCCCCCAGTTTCTTCTGGATTTTTTATCCATAATCAAACCACATGCAAATAATGAGAAAAAATTATTTTCTTCTTTGGTGAACAAAATTTCTCAATTTTAATATAATTAAATTTATCAATATTTTCTCTCATACTCAATGACTTTGTGTCTTTAGAAACCCATCCCTTCTCTCAAGGTCTAAAAGATATTTATGTGTATTTTCTTTAAATTTTACTGAAGTATAGTTGATTTACAACGTTGTGTTAATTTCTGCTGTACAGCAAAGTGACTCAGTTATAGATACATATTTTTTCATGTTCTTTACCATTATGGTTTATCACAGGATATTGAATATAATGTTCCCATTGGACCTTGTTGTTTATCCATCCTATATATATATTAGTTTGCTTCTGTTAATGGCAAACTCCCAATCCTTCCCTCCCCCACCTCTCTTCCTCTTGGCAACCACAAGTCTGTCCTCTATGTCTTTTACGTGTATTTTCTACCTAAGAGTTTTCAAGTTTATTTTTGAATGTCAGTCCTTAATCCATCTGTAGTTCTCTCTCTCACACACACACACACACACACACACACACACACACACACACACATCCGTATTAGAACAAATCACAATTCTAGCCTTGACCTGGAAAGCCTGGCTTGCTGTGGGCCCTGGCTGCCTCTCCAGCTCGTCTCACACCACACTTCCCGCTTTCATTGCTCCAGCCACTCCGTGTCTCTCCTCTTTACTGACTGATTCTTCTGATACAGCTCAACTCCTGTCATTTACTTAGTGATGAGTTCCCCAGTTTGTTCTCCCATTAGAACTTCCCTTAGTACTGTGTATTTCTTATAGCGCTTGTTGCTGCTGTACTTTTGGTTGTGTAATTACTTGATTAATGTCTGTCCCCAACTAGACTCTAAGGTCCATGAAGACATGAACCATGTCTATATTGGCTAAACTACCATATCCCCAGAACCCACCAAAGTGTCCAATAAATATGCTGAAGTAATGAATAAATATCTATAATCTACATGAAAATCACCAATACACTGGTTGTTCTTGTTAAAAATGCAGGCTCTCAGTTTTTAATTCAGAGGGTCTGAGACAGAGCTTCAGGGATATGCTCCCAGCGGGGTGGTGGTACCCACCTTTTCTAATACTCACTTGACCAGGTTTTCCGAGTTCATTAGCATTCTCTGTAGCTTCCACAACCTAAAAGAGGACGGGGGGGAGAGTAGTCTGAATTGGGTTATGAGGCCCCCCATACAGGGTACCTCACCTCAGCCATTGAACTCACTTCGCTGGCCGTGAGTCTGTTCCAAGCTCCGGCTAAGGAGGCATCCGCCAAGCCCCATCCGCAAGGGCGGGGTCGATGGCATCTCCTGCCCAGTCTGCCCTCGCGCGAAGCCCCATTCTCTGGGAACTCACCTCCCCGAAACTCAGGGAGAGCCCTGTTAGGGCCGCTTTTGGCCCTAGTCTCAGACCTTCCCAAGGGACATGGGACGGAGTGACTGAACGCACTCAGCTCGTGGCCCCATCGATGAGCTTCCCGCCGCCCTACACCGAAAACCAGGCTCAAGGCACATTTATAAGGCTCCCAAATCTAAGTACATTTGTCGGTTATGGTGACTTCCCGCACCACATTGCGACATGCAAATACTGCGGAGCGTCCCTCCCCTGGCAACTCCTCGCTGGGACGCACGCGCGCTACGTGCTCCCGCCTTTTGACTGCGCCGGCGATACTTGGGAGAGGGTTGATGACGTCAGCGTTCTGGCTCCATGGCAGCTCGGCGGCGGCGGGGGACAGGCGGAAGCCGGGCGCGAGGTTTGGAGTGCATTGTGGGGGGCAGAAGGTTGGGGGGCGGGAAATCGGAAAAGGAACGGTGCCCTCTGCTATAGCCCTTCCTACTTCCATCGCCGCCTGAACCAGCACTTGTCTTGGTACCGAACTTTGAAATTTTCTGTTCTCAAGAGCTTTTGGGATTACAGAACTGTGTATAACAGCTTGTTGACCTGTAACAACTAACTTAGTGCCAGCACTATCTTAAATACCTAATGTCATCCAGTTAAAAAAAATTAATTGTAAGGTGCATCATTGTTTTATGTACCACTAAGCAAGGAGAAACGCTTCCAATTAAAACATTCACTACTTATAAGTCATCCGCGGTAAAATGCATCCCAGTTTCAGAGATAATAAAATGCAACTCTTAGAACTGACTTATGATGAGATATCATACTCTGTGTATTGTGTTCTTACGTGCATAGGTCCACCCCACAAATTCGGTACTGTGTTGTCTTCCTCCGGATTTATCAGTTGGGGCAACTGAGGTACTAAGAGATGAAATAACTTCTACGCGATTAAACAGCTGAAAGAGACAGGGCTGGGCTCTAAGTTAGGCACAGACTCCAGAGCACTCTAGTAACCATTATCTCATACCACCTTAGGTAGTTTGAGGATAGATATTTGGGTGGTATTGGGGCACAAGTAAACGGAAGAGATAAGCAGGCTATGAGACTCGTGCCTCAGGCCATGAGCTCACAAGGACCTCAAGGCTCCATTTTGCTTTGTTTAGTTTTATGTGGCTAGAATAGCAATTCAGGAACTCACACTGTTTTCAAGAACAGTGGTGTGGCAGTTATTATTTCTTTGTAAATTTACAAAACCACCTCAATCTATTTCTTTAAAAAGATGTTTTTTCAAAGTAGCATCATATTCAGTGTGTACTCATTCTTTCTTTTGCTTCTTTGCCTATGCTTTTGCCCATTCTGTATCACTGAATGAAGCTGAAAGAGTTAATAATGGCAAAACAGCTACAGAAGACCCTCCACCTGCAAAGAAAATTCGAAAATGCCAGAAGATGAAAAAGGAGCCTGTGGCTGGAGGAAAGGCTGATAATGACGGGACGGAAAACAAGCAAGGTCAGCTCCTGGACATACATAGGCCAGGGAGCTCCTGGGCCAGCAAGGGGTCTCTGGGAGGGGTGAGGGTCGGGGGGTGGTATCTTGTTTTTTCAACTCTTATTTCTTCCTTTCTTGAAGATATAATTAACTTTCTATCTTTTGGGCATACCACAGGACTAAACTACTTTCTCAAAATCTTCAGTTTCCTGTATTTGAGATGAACTGAGACCTGGGCAGATCAGGAGTGCTTGGGAAGGGCAAAGTTAATTATGACAGGTTTCTGTCTAACCATGACAGATAATTTTGATTCCCAAAGAAGTAGATGTGGTACATATCTGTCTTTCCTCAGAGTCTGTAAAGACCTTGCTGTTAAAGGGCAAAGCTCCAGTGGACCCAGAGTGCACAGCCAAGGTGGGGAAGGTGAGAGACTCCCATTGATTTCTCAGGGAGCAGTTGTTCGTTTGTTATTGGGATTCCTGTCTGGAACATTGCTAGTATCCATTTTAGGAATGCTCTGCAAAATATTACTAGTGATTAACTCTCTCCAAGGCTGAGTGACAGCAGGGGTGGGGTTTGGGGGTAATCATCAGGGTGATTTTTGGCATGGTTAACTTCCGGAGTCGTCATCAGCTTTCCACACCTCATTCTCTTTCTCAGTTAGAAAATTGTATCATTATCAATGTTCTAATGAGAAACTGCCCTGGTATGTATGGCATGAGTTACTGATGAATGGGAAAAGGATTTGAAGAATACAGAAGAAAGGCTTCCTCTGGAACAGGTTTCCTTTAACTGAGTTAGACTGATCTGTATTTCTGTAATTACAAAAAGGCAACATGTTTTCATCATAGGAATGACAGTTTATGTGTAGAAGAACGTATTTTTGCATTTCTTTCCCTGGAAGATGCATGTTGGTAGAGTGGGAGAATACTACCTCGAGGCATAAGAAAATTTAGAGCCTCGCTTAGGATCTCATCAGGGCTGTGACTGTACAAATGTCACTTTTTTCCTTTTCTCTCTAGGCCCATGTATACTGTGAAGGAAATGATATCTATGATGTCATGCTAAATCAGGTAAGGGAAGAAACTTTTATTTATGGGAATTTCTTCTTGATAATTATTGTTGACAGCGTCCCAGTGCCCAAATCTTTAATTCTGAAGTCCCTTATATTAGACCCTAGGGGTTCATACTCCCAAGTACTCAGCCCTAGTGCACTCTACCTGATTGATAGTGGAGTCCTCTATGAAAAGCAGATCTTTTAGCAGATTTTATGTCTTTTATTGAACCTATGAACCCTCTGTTCATATCATTTTGCACATTTTCTGATAGGTTGTTGGTCTTTTTTCTTATGGGCTTTGAGGAACTTTATATAATGTGGAGGATAGTCCTTTGTCTATAATATAAATTGCTTATATATTTTCCAAATTTGTCATTTGCCTTTTGATTTTCCTTATGGTATACTTTTTGCCCTTACTGAAGTTTTACATTTTTATGTAGTTAAATTTATTTATTTTTTAAATTTACTTTTTATTGAGGTAACATTGGTTTATAACATTATATAAATTTCACATGTACAACATTAGATTTCTACTTCTATAAGCACTACAGGGTGCTCACCACCGAAAATTTAGTTCCCATTTGTCACCATACAGTTCTCTATGCTCATCAGAGATATGGGCCTCTAATTTTCTTTTTTGTGTTGTCCTTGTCTGATTTTGGTATCAGGGTAATGTTTTGTTTTGGGGGAGGTTTTTAAATTACTATTTCAGTCTCTTTACTAGGGTTTGGTCTATTCACATTTTCTATTTCTTTATGATTTAGTCTTGGAAGGTTGTATGATTCTAAGATTTGTCCATTTCTTCTAGGTTGTCCAGTTGTTGGCATATAGCTAGTCATAATATTCTTTTATAATCCTTTGTATTTCTGTGGTACTCATTGTTATTTCCCCTCTTTCGTTTCTGATTTTATTTATCAGAGCCTTATCTCTTTTTTTTTCTGAGTCTAGCTAAAAGTTTGTCAATTTTGTTTATCTTTTCAAAGAACCAGCTGTTAGTTTCATTGATCTTTACTATTGTCTTTTTAGTCTCTATTTCATTTATTCCTACTCTGATCTTTATTATATTTCCTTCCTTCTGCTGACTTTGGGGCTTCCTTTGCTCTCTTTCTGGTTCCCTTAGGTGTGAGGTTAGATTGTTTATTCAGGATTTTTCTTGTTTCTTGAGGTAGGCCTGTATTGCTTTCAATTTCTCTTTTAATACCACTTTTGCTGCATCCCATAGATTTTGGTATGTCTTATTTTCATTTCATCTTTAGTATTTTTAATTTCTCCTTCGATTTCTTTGTTGACCCAATAGTTGTTCAGTAGCATGTTGTTCAGTCTCCACATATTGGTGGTTTTTCCGGCTTTCTTCTTGTAGTTGATTTCTACATTGTTGTAGTAGTTTCACGTGATCAGAAAAGATTTTTGATACGATTTCGGTCTTCTTATATTTATTGAGACCTGTTTTGTACCTCAACATATCAATATGATCTATTTTTGAGAAAGTTCCTTGTGCACTTGAGAAGAATGTGTATTCTGCTGCACTTAGATACAGTGTTCTGTACAAATCTGTCAAATCTGTCTGATCTAATGTTTCATTTAAGGCTGCTGTTCCCTTATTAACTTTCTATCTGGATGATCTATCCATTGATGTAATTTGGGTGTTAAAAGTCCCCAACTATTATTATGTTGCTGTCAGTTTCTTCCTTTAGGTCTGTTAATAATTGCTTTACATATTTTGGTGCTCCTGAATTAGGTGTACATATATTGAAAAACTTCTCTTCTTAATGAATTGTCCCCTTTGTCATTATGTAATGTCCATCTTTGTCTCTTGTTACCTTTTTTCTTGAAGTCTATTTTGCCTGATATGAGTATTAATTATACCCGCTTTCTTTTGGCTGCCATTTGCTTGGAGTATCATCTTCTATCCCTTCACTTTGAGCCTGTTTGTCTTTAGAGCTGAGCTGAGTCTCCTGGAGGCAGCATATAGGTGGATCTTATTTTTTAATCCATCCAGCCACTCTGTGTCTTTTGTGGGGTTTTTTTTGTTTGTTTTTAAATTAATTAATTTATTTTATTTTTTGGCCGCATTGGGTCTTCGTTGCTGCGCGCGGGCTTTCTCTAGTTGCGAGTGGGGGGCTACTCTTTGTTGCAGTGCGCAGGCTTCTCATTGTGGTGGCTTCTCTTGTGGAGCATGGGCTCTAGGCATGTGGGCTTCAGTAGTTGTGGCATGCGGGCTCAGTAGTTGTGGCTCATGGGCTCTAGAGCGCAGGCTCAGTAGTTGTGGTGCACGGGCTTAGTTGCTCTGCAGCATGTGGGATCTTTCCGGACCAGGGCTCGAACCCGTGTCCCCTGCAGGCAGATTCTTAACCACTGCGCCACCAGGGAAGCCCCACTCTGTGTCTTCTGATTGGTGAAGTCAATACATTTACATTTAGGATGATTATTGATAGATGAAGACTTAGTATTGCCATTTCATCTTTTGTTTTCTGGTTGTTCTATATCTCCATTGTTTCTTTTTCCTTGTGTTTCTGTTTGCCAGTTTGGTTTGGTGGTTTTCTATGACGTCTTTCTCAGCTTCCTTTTTTTTAATGTTTAGTGGCTCTGCTCTAGATTTATGCTCTGTGGTTATCATGAGGTTTGTATAAACGTCTCTTAGATAAAATAGTCCTTTTTCCGCTGATAGCATCTTCATTTGACTATATGGCTTCCATCCTCTTCCTCTTCCCCTTTTATGTATTTGTTGTCTCAAATTATCCCTTTTTATGTTGTAAATTTGTTACCAAATTGAAGTAGCTATAGTTGTTTTTTCTGCTTTTTTTCCCTTTAACCTTTATGCTGTTTAAACCTATTCTGATAGAGTTGCAATTTTCTGATTCTGTTTATCACCTTACTCAAAGTTTTGTGTACCTTTGTCTTTTTCTTTCAAGTAGAAGAGCTCCTTTCAACATTTCTTGTAAAGTAGGTGTAGTGGTGATGAACTCTCAACTTTTGTTTGTTTGGTAAAGCCTTTTTTCTCCTTCATATCTGAATGATAACTTTGCTAGGTAGAGTATTCTTGGCTAACAGTTTTTATCTTTCAGTATTTTGAGAAAGTCATTCCACTCCTCTAGAGTTTCTTCTGAAAAATCTTCTGCTAGCCTAATGGGGATTCCTTTATAGGTGATCATACATTTTTCTCTGGCTGCCTTTAAAACTCTTCTTTTATCATCGACTTTTGACAGTCTTAATATAATGTGTCGTGGAGAAAACCTTTTTGTGTTGAGGGAATTAGATGCTCTCTTAGCTTCATGGAGTGGTCTATCAATTTTCTTGCCCAGGTTTGGGAAGTTCTCAGCTATTATTTCTTTCTGCTTGGTTCTTTTATAGTTTTAATCTCGTCAGAAAAGTATTCCTTCTGTTCATTAATTTTATTCCTGAGCTCATTGAACTGCCTTTCTGAGTTTTCTTTTAGCTCATTGAGCTTCTTCATGATAATTCTCTATCAGTTAGATCACAATATTATATTCTGTGACTTTAAGTTTGGTTTCTGGAAAATTGTCATTTTCTTTTCATGATACACTGTAATTGTGGTTTTTCGTGGTGTTTGATGAGTTGTTCCTCTGCTAGTACGTCTGAAGTAGCAAACACCGCGCTCTTCTTTAGGTAAAGCTTTTTTTTAAATCTTGATTCTGAGGATTCAACAGGTTAGAAATTACAGGCCTTTCTTTTGTTTTCCAGTAGGTGGCGATGTAACACAAGTTTTTGGTTTCTCATCGGACCTGCCTCTAGTTACATTTGATAGCACTTTCCACCCTCCACCACCTCTGTCAGGGGTCACCCGGTGCCCTCCTTATCACTGTTGTGCCTCCAAGGTCATTGGTGCTTTGCTGCTGCTGCTGTCACTGGCGTCACTACCTGGGGCACCAGGATGGCAGGAGCCTCCGTTCATCTGGGATCTCCTAAGTCACAGGAAAAGGCGCGGGGAGCTGGGTCGCCAGTGCCTCTGAGTTGTCTGGTATTGTTGTGTTCAGCCGGGAGCTGCCACTGAGGGTGAAGGTGCAGGGGCCAGAGTCACGGGCCCTCCATGGCTCCCCTGTCACTGCTGCCCAGTTACCTGTGGCTGCCAGCACCACTGCAGCCAGGATGCCAGAGTCCTGTGCACCGCCTCACCTGCTGCTGCCAGGTTCTCTGGGGGAACGGAATCGCAGGCACCGCCTCCACTGTTGCCCTGGTTCCACCTCCTCTATGTGTCCCAGTCCACCCACCTTTAGATGTACAGATGTGTGGAATTCTCTGGCACCCTGGAGTGTAAGACAGAGGCACCTTTGTTGAGTTGTGGATTTTTTTACTGGTTGTAGATTGAAGGGGAGAGATGAAGGGAGCATCTTTTCTCCACCATGATGCTGATATCCAATTTTTTTCTTTTTAATCTTTTTTCTCTTTGTTTATTTTTGTTGTTTTAGGTAGATACTACACATGCCTGGTTAATGTATTTCCTGAATATGTCTTCATATTTGACTTGATTGATCTATCATATATACTTTTAACAGCTACCTAGTATTCTTTTATTACCACTTTTTTCAGTTAAAATATCATGAGCAGATAGAAAAGATCCTAAGGCCCCTTTTTGTTCTACCATCTGCGACTTTATAATGTGAGCAGACAGGAGGTAGGAACAGGAAACACACTTAACAAAGAAGACTGCATTGATGACCAGGGCTTGGCCTTACAGCACAAGCAGCTGTTCCTTATCATGGACTGCTCACTCTCTTCACTCAGAGTAAGTTACTCACAGGATACCGCTTTTTAGATACTAGTCACATTTTCTCTGAATGTCTCCAGCTCAGGTCACGTTAGGTACGGGGCAGACGTGGCAGTGGTTTCTGCCTGTCCTCCCTCCCCTCCTAACATCCTGCTCTCAGCTCATTGTCAGATTGCTGCAGCTGACAAACCAAAGCAGTAAGTGGAACTATTGAAGAATAAGTTGTCTAAACAAACAAGCATAATAGTTACAAATCTTTGGGGCATCAAAATTGTTTTCACTTGGAAAATAATTATTGGGAATGGATTGGGAGATGGAAAATACATGCGGCCTCGGAACCATCTATGGAGGGAAGTGATGATATTTGAGGTTGGGTAGAGGTTTTAGGAAGCGTCCAGCCTTTAATTCTAGGAACTCAAAGTTTAATATAGAAACCCTTTTCTTCCTTTCTTATATCCTTACTCTTACATGAACCTGATTTTCTTGTCCCTTGCTGTCCTTTCCTCATGGCAATTACTGGTACCTGTGACCAAGGAAGAGTCATTAGTTTATGTAGCTTTCATTTGCAAACTTCTGTCCTTTTATGTTCATATTTCTATCATCGTAGACCAATCTCCAGTTCAACAACAACAAGTATTATCTGATCCAGCTGTTAGAAGATGATGCACAGAGGAACTTCTGTGTTTGGATGAGATGGGGCCGAGGTAATGACTTTTATTGTGGATTTTATGAATTATTATTCAGAAAGCCAAAAGCAACTAAGTGAGTAGCCAAAGGATCCTCTGGGTTTAAATTGGTGAAGTAGAGTTTCTATAACCTGTCAGAGGCTTAGGAATCAAACTGTGCTGCTTGAAATTGGGGAGTGGCCAGCATCCTCATTTGCAAGTTCCCATCGGAAAAACTACTAGCAGCCTGTTGAGGCTGAGAACTCTCCTGCAGTTGGGCTGCTAGTGCTGTTCAGAGGCAACAGGATCAGTTCCCTAAGCCCTTTCACCTTTTCCTTCTTCCTTCCTGCCCATTTGTCAGATGCTAAGTGGAGAAACCTTAGAGAGCTGGCTTGTTGCTATCAGAGAACTGTTCTTGGGTTGGGGGGCAGAGAACCATCTTACACGTGGCATTTACTTTGCAGTTGGAAAAATGGGGCAGCACAGCTTGGTGGCTTGTTCTGGGGACCTCAACAAGGCCAAGGAAATCTTTCAAAAGAAGTGAGTGCTAAGAAATGAGTACAAAAAAATACCCTTCTTCTTCTTGGATATCTCTTCTTTAAGAATTTTATAGTAAGTGTGATTTGGCCTAAATGATAATGTCTTTCCACTGTGACACTGTATGATCGGAACACCAAATTACATCCTTAGTTAGTGATTAAATCACCTGGAACTGTGAAATTGACTAAAAAGAGAAGAAGCTAATATATTCAGCACATGACCAACAATTTAGGAAATTTGGGAAAAATGAGATGAGACTATTCAGCTACAGTTTGAAAAATTATTTTACTATGATATGAAAAACTTTCTGGAGTCTCTGGGAATGTTTCTTTCAGAGAAAAGGATTGTATAGGGATCTTTTGTCTTAAATCTCAATGACTTTTGTGATGTTTGGGGCCTTTGGGAAGCTCAGGCGTCTTTTCCCATTTTTTTTGTTCCCTTTGTCTCTAGAGCTTTTCTGTCCATTCAGGGTCCTAATTCAGAATCCAGATTTATGGAAAATTGATGTCGCAGGAAATAAAAAGTTTGAAGATGTTCTTAGGAAATAACTGTAAGCCCATCCCTAGTAGTAGACCCTTGTTTGTAAGATTTTCTCACCACCTTGAACTTTACAGATTCCTTGACAAAACAAAAAATAATTGGGAGGATCGTGAGAAGTTTGAGAAGGTGCCTGGAAAATATGATATGCTACAAATGGACTATACCACCAATACTCAGGTAAACTCTGACTATACGTTTAGGGAAGAACTGTTTCCTCTTAACCAGGGTGAAGTCTAGCAGAGTGACTTAGATGAGGTCCTAGTCTCTGTTATTTACTAAGGTTCTTATAAAATCTTAGGTCCTGTTTCCAGAAGTTTAATATTATGAGTCAAGAGAGGAGTAATCAATAGTCAAACTGATAAAACTACATTTAAAGTTGCCTTCACTTCTAGTTATATACCACAGTTTAAAAAAAAAAAATTTAATTTTGAATGCTGAGTTATAACCAGGATGCTAAAAGGATCTATCCTGAAAACTGTCACATATCTGAAAAATGAAAAACCAGTCTTTTTAAGGTGAGAAGATTTGAGATCCAATAGCTTCTTTACATACTTAATGACATCATATTTGGAGGGCCTTTTAGACTTACTCTGAGTGTTTAACTATGGGAAGCAGAAGTAGGACTAGAAGGTGGAAGTCACACTGAGTACAACTAGGTTAATAATGGAACAGGCCTGTGTTCAAGCAGAGGCCGATGTTGACCTGGCAGGAATATTGTAGAGCCAGTCCTTGCAGGGAGCGTAAAATAGATCCTTTCAGATTTTATGACTTTTTTTTTGCTGTAGAGTGAAGAGGAAACAAATAAAGGTGAATCTCTCAAATCCCAGTTGAAACCAGAGTCACAGCTAGATCTTCGTGTACAGGAGCTGATAAAGTTGATCTGTAATGTCCAGGCCATGGAAGAGATGATGGTAGAAATGAAATATGATACCAAGAAAGCCCCACTTGGTAGGACTTCCGATTCGATCACTTCATACTCTAGTTCCTTTACCAGGATATTTTATCACCATCATGATTTAAAGCTTGCTGATATTACTGAACAAAGAAAGAGAGATTTGGGGTGAGAGGTTGCATGGGGGGAGGAAGAACAATTTTGAAAGTTGAAAGGTGAGAGTCTTTGTTGGGCAGGGACACAAATACAGTTGACAGGCTTGGGACCCTAGTTGTGGAGTCTGATCTCTGGCTGGGTCTGCAGGGAAGCTGACAGTGGCACAAATCAAGGCAGGTTACCAGTCTCTTAAGAAGATTGAGGATTGTATTCGGGCTGGCCAGCATGGACGAGCTCTCATGGAAGCATGCAATGAATTCTACACCAGAATACCACATGACTTTGGGTAAGGCCTGTGCTGTTACTTCACTTTGGTCTTCTGCCCAGCCATATCCCCTACATCACTCAGCAGCAACTATAATCTTTTTAATTTTTCATTTCTAAGGAAATGATCATCTTGAATAGCTGTAGAGCGAAAATGATTTATAGATAGCCTATTTAATCAGCTTATGAGTATGGGATGTGATCTCCTGGCCTGATTACAACCATATTCTCTGACAAAGTGGAAGTTACCAACTCAAGAGAGAGTGGGGTCTAGCTATCCAACCAGCATGTAAAACACCTTCAGGCCTATCACCCTGTTTCCTATTCTTTAAGGTGACAGTAACACACTAACACCATTTCTGTGAACTCAAAGGATATTAAGTATATAAAATACATTTTATCTTTGTTGATTCTGCATTCTGGTGCTTCCTTTATTTTTATTCCTCTATTGCTTTATAGAAGCCTGTGACCTAGAAATAACCCCGAGTGGTCAATAGGTATATTTCTGCCTCAAGATAGGACTTCATCCAAACTATTCCTTATTGATGTCAATACATCTTATTTTTATTTTATTTTTTTAATTTAATTTAATTTTTTTTTTGGTACGCGGGCCTCTCACTGTTGTGGCCTCTCCCATTGTGGAGCACAGGCTCCGGACGCGCAGGCTCAGCGGCCATGGCTCACGGGCCCAGCCGCTCCGCGGCATGTGGGATCTTCCCGGACTGGGGCACGAACCTGTGTCCCCTGCATCGGCAGGCGGACTCTCAACCATTGTGCCACCAGGGAAGCCCCATCTTGTTTTTAAAAAGTTCCCATAAAAAGGAATTTTAACTCTAGTCCCAAATGTCAAAATCTATATAGTTTGTTCATTTTATCCTACTCAGAGTATATGCATAATATCTCTTTATACATTTGGAAGTTAAAATCTCTTACAGATCTCTATCAAATGGAAGACCCCAGTTTCTTATACCTATTTTCTAAAGGACCTATCTTTAGTCTGTTATTTTTAGTCATGTGCCTTTTGGCCACACATCAGAGAACTAATTATTGGTTATATCTCTGTCCTAGACTCCGTACCCCTCCATTAATCCGGACAGAGAAAGAGTTGTCAGACAAAGTACAGCTACTAGAGGTGAGATATGTGTGGATTGGGAAGTATTACATCTCTTGCCCCAGGTTCCTCCCACACTGATTTTCTGTCTCATCTTGTCAGGCTTTGGGAGACATTGAAATTGCCATTAAACTGGTGAGGACAGAACTGCAGAGCCCAGAACACCCACTGGACCAACACTATAGAAAACTACATTGTGCTTTGCACCCTTTAGACCATGAGAGTTATGAGTTCAAAGTAAGAAAAATGATCATTTATTTTCATAACAAAATAAATGATCCACCCTTCCCCATCCCCCTGTTCTCTGACTACTTCTGGTTAAGAGAAAACTTGAGGGCAGAACTTCTATTTACTAGGAATTGGGAAGGTAGGGCTCTTTCTAGCTGCCCTTGTGAGACCATTTGGGCCATTTACACCAGAAGCCCTGAGGTTCTTCAGCTCACCATGGTCTCTTATAGAGTCCGCATCAGCCATTTCTTTCATTCTTCTTCACAGGTGATTTCCCAGTACCTGCAGTCTACGCATGCTCCCACACACAGTGACTATACCATGACCTTGCTGGATGTATTTGAAGTAGAGAAGGAGGGTGAGAAAGAAGCCTTCAGAGAGGACCTTCATAACAGGTCTCCATTTAGCTTTGGGTTTGGGAAGACATTCCCTTGCCTGAAGCGCAGTTATGGAACTTATAGAGAAGGACAGCAGAGACAGCTGTTGGTGTTTTTTTATGCTTATGGCCTGTGTTTGCAGGAGAGCAAGAGAGAGTACAATAATATTGGCTTTTCCTTAGGATGCTGCTATGGCATGGTTCCAGGCTGAGTAACTGGGTGGGAATCCTGAGCCACGGGCTTCGAATCGCCCCACCTGAGGCTCCCATCACAGGTTACATGGTGAGTAGAAATTGAACCCTGGAGGTAGGTACAAGGGAAAAGAATACAATTTTCTCAGTCCTTCCCTCCCCCCTTTCTTTTTTTCCCTAGATTAGGATTAGGTGGTGACCTGGCATTGACTATGACCTTCCTTTCTTAAATTCCTAAGGATATCCCTCCTTTCTCCCCAGCAAGCAGAGATTCGTTGATGCTTCTGCCTTCTCTTGGAACAGAATTGTGAGGGGAAATGGAGAAGGGTCTATATTGTATTTAAGATAATAGAACACAGGGTCAGTGGTATGAGCCTCCCTTCTAACACAATGGGTTAGGCAGTTGACCTTGTTTTTTTTTATTTATATGTTTCAGTTTGGAAAAGGAATCTACTTTGCTGACATGTCTTCCAAGAGTGCCAATTACTGCTTTGCCACTCGCCTAAAGGATACTGGACTGCTGCTCCTGTCAGAGGTAAGGCAGGAACACATCCGTGATTTCTAGTTTATTATTAGTTCCTATTTTTCCAGAGAGAAAAGTTCAGCCACAGAACCAAGAGGTTCACCTGGGAGAACCTGAGAGGGAAGCCAAGTGCAATTTCCACTGCATTCGATTCTGCTGGAGTAGGAGAAGAAAGAACTGATGGAGTTTTCTGTTTGGCTTTAGAGCCATTCATTTCAGTAGGATGTGGTCATTTAAAGATCCTTTTCTTTGCAGGTAGCTCTAGGTCAGTGTAATGAGCTACTAGGGGCCAATCCAGAGGCAGAAGGATTACTTCAGGGCAAACACAGCACCAAGGGGCTAGGCAAGATGGCTCCCAGTCCTACGTGCGCCATCACCTTGTAAGTACTCAGAGCCTGGAGGGTCAGAAAACTCCTTTTGGCCAGATAAGACTCTCTACTTTCTCTATTCAAACTTCTGAACCAGAGGCAGATGTTGACACACATTCTTCCATTTGGCAGGAATGGGAGTACAGTGCCCTTAGGACCAGCAAGTGACACAGGAATTCTGAATCCAGAGGGTTATACCCTCAACTACAACGAATTTATTGTCTATAACCCCAACCAGGTCCATATGCGATACCTTCTAAAGGTTCGATTTAATTTCCTGCAGCTGTGGTGAATGTTGATATTAAACAAACCAGAGAAAATATGATCTTCAAGCAAGAAAACAGGCAACGTTGTACTTTCGATTTTCTCATATTTTCTGTAATAAAGACAGTACAAATCTTCCACTGGCTTCTTCGGGCTTTACTTCTGCAAGCACATATTTCTTCTGATGTTAGTGTATCTTTATTTCCAGGACAGAAAATACAGCTTCTCTGCATATGCCACAGCTAGCTGCAGTTACTCAGGATCCTGTTCTGTTCTTTCACAGCAGAATAGCCTCTGTGCATTGAGGGAGACTAATGGAGGTTAATGTTTTTCTCCATTTAATATAGTTTTTCTGCAAACTGGAGTTTGTTGGGTAGTATTATAGGAAGGGTAGAGGCAGCAAAGACTGAATTGTTTCCCATACAAATCTTCTCACTTGCCTTTTTCCCCTGTTTACCACCTGCTGACCAGGTCTCCCACCACTTAGCATCCTAGGTCTCAGCAGATGTCCAAAATTTTGGGTAGCACTTGGAGGACTGTCACTAAGCCTAAATATATCTCAGGGAGGAAGGGAGAGAAGGAGAATGATTTAACGTACCCCACTCCATCTAAGAAGTACTGAAGTCTAAAACAGATCCAGAGACTTCTTGACTATTTGTAAACACATGCAACACAGATAAACACACACATACAACATACTTCCTTAGTAACAATGAAGGTTATTTAAATGAAAACAATAGTTTGTAACTTTTTAGAGACCAGATTACCAATATCTATCAAAAATTTTAAATGTACACACCCTTTGACCTAAAAATTACAGATGTACATGTTTACATAGATGATGTCACTGTAGAATTGTTATATGCAAAAAAAACCCATAAATAAGGAACTAGTTAAATATATTCTCTCATTGAAATAGTATGCTGCTGTTAAAACTAGACTATACACTTCAAAAAAATGTAAGAGAAGGGAATACTTCCCAACTCATTTATAAGGCAGCATAAAACTAAACCCAGATAAAGATATCACAAGAAAATTATAGACCAGTATCCTGTAAGAATGTAGATACAGGTGCAGTGGTTAATAATCCACCTGCCAATGCAGGAGTCACAGGTTCAAGCCCTGGTCCAGGAAGATCCCATACGCTGCAGGGCAACTAAGCCCGTGAGCCACAACTGCTGAGCCCGTGTGCCGCAACTACTGAAGCCCACGCGCCTAGAGCCCATGCTTCGCAACAAGAAGCCACTGCCATGAGAAGCCTGCGCACTACAACGAAGAGCAGCCCCTGCTCGCCACAACTAGAGAAAGCCCGCGTGCAGCAATGAAGGCCCAACACAGCCAAAAATAAATACATTTATTAAAAAAAAAAAAAGAATGTAGATACAGGGACTTCCCTGGTGATCGAGTAGTCAAGAATCCACCTTCCAATGCAGGGGACATGGGTTCGATCCCTGGGTGAGGAACTAAGATCCCGCATGCTGCGGGGCAACTAAACCTGCGTGCCACAACTAGAGAGCCTGAACGCCGCAACTACTGAGCCCGTGCACTCTGGAGCTCGTGCGCCACAACTAGAGAAGCCCGCATGCTGCAACTAGAGAGAGAAGCCCACAATGAAGAGCCCACATGCTGCAATGAAGACCCAGCTCAGCAAAAAAAAAAGAATGTAGATACAAAAATAAAATACTATCAAGCCTAAACCAGCAAACCATAAAAAAGGATTATACAGCATGACCAAATGAGATTTATTGCAGAAATGCAAGGTTGGTTCAACATACGAAAATCAACCAAAATTGATGGTTGTGACTTTTGCCAAATGTAGGGCAAAAGTCACATGACCATCTCATTAGATGCAGAAAAAGCAATTGGCAAAATTCAACACCCTTTCACGATAAACATTCAACAAACTAAGAATGGAAAGGACCTTCTTCAACCTAATAAAGGATGTCTATGAAAAACCGCAAAAAGACTGAAAGTTTTTCCCCAAAGATCAGGAACAAGACCAGGATATCTGCTCTCACCACTTCCATTCAGCATTGTACTGGATTCTGGGCACAGTAATTAGATAAGGAATAGAGGGGAAAAGACATCCATATTGAAAAGGAAGAGGAAAAACTATATTGGCAGATTACATGATCTAATATATATATAGATTAGATTACATGATGTAATATATATATATAGATTAGATTACATGATCTAATATATATATATTAGATTACATGATCTAATACATACATATTAGATTACATGATCTAATATATATATAAAGCCCTAAACAATACATGCAAAAGGAAATTAGAGATAATAAGTTCAACAAGGTTGTGGGATACAAGATCAATATACAAAAATCAGTTGTATTTCTATACACTAGCAATGAATAGTCTGAAAAGGAAATTAAAATCCCTTTATAATAGCATCAAAAAAAATTAGGAGTAGATTTAAATCACAAAACTTGTACACTGAAAATGACAATACATTATTGAAAGAAATTTAAGAAGACCCAAATAGATGGAAATACACTGTGTTCATGGATTGGAAAATTTAATATATCTAAGATGGCAATACTCCCCAAAGTGATCTACAGATTCAGCGCAATTCTGGTCAAAATTCCAATAGCCTTTTTGCACAAGTGAACAAGACAAACCTAAAATTCATATGAGATTGCAAAGTGATCTTGAATAGCCAAAACAATCTTGAAAAAGTTGGAGGACTCACACTTTCTGATTTCAAAACTTACTACAAAGCTGTAGTAATCAAGAAAGTGTGGTACTGGCATAAAGATGATATATAGATCAATAAAATTGGAGAGTTGTGAAATAAATACATGTATCTATGGTCAACTGATTTTCAACGAGGATGCCAGGACTACTAAAAGGGGGAAAGAATAGTTTTTTCAATAAATGGTGTCAAGACAACTTGGATATCCACATGCAAAGTAATCAATTTGGAATACTACCTCACACTATATGCAAAAATTAACTCAAAGTGTGTCAAAGACTTAAATGTAAGAGCTAAAACTATAAAACTTTTAGAAAACACAGATGGAAATCTTGTGACCTTGGCAATAGTTTCTGAGCTATGACACCAACAGCACAATCAACCAAAGAAAATAATAGTGTTCATCAAAATTTGAAACTTTTGTTAATCAAAGGACACTATCGGGACTTCCCTGGTGGTCCAGTGGTAAAGAATCCACCTTCCAATGCAGGGGACACGGGTTCGAACCTTGGTCGGGGAACTAAGATCCCACAGGCTGCAGGGCAACTAAGCCCACGTGCCACAACTACTGAGCCCATGCTCCTCAACTGGAGAGCCCACATGCTGCAAACTACAGAGCCCACGCACTCTGGAACCAGTGTGCCACAACTAGAGAGAGAAAACCTGCACACCACAACTAGAGAGAAGCCCGTGTGCTGAAACAAAGAGGCCACATGATGCAACAAAATACTCCACGTGCCGCAACAAAGACCCAATGCAGCCAAAAAAATAATTAATTAATTATAAATAAATAAATAGATATACTAGGGGAAGAAAAAAAAGGACACTATCAAGAAAGTGAAAAGGCAACCTATAGAATGGGAGAAAATATTTGCAAATCATAACATGATGAGGATCCAGTATCCAGAATATATAAAGAACTCTTACAATTCAACAATAAAAAGATAAATAGGGGCTTCCCTGATGGCGCAGTGGTTAAGAATCCACCTACCAATGCACGGGACATGGGTTTGAGCCCCGGTCTGGGAAGATCCCACATGCCGCGGAGCAACTAAGCCTGTGCGCCACAAGTACTGAGCCTGCACTCGAGCCCACGAACCACAACTACTGAGCCAATGTACCACAACTACTGAAGGCCGTTTGCCTAGAGCCCGTGCTCCACAACGAGAAGCCACCGCAATGAGAAGCCCGTGTACTGCAACGAAGAGTAGCCCCCGCTCGCCACAACTAGAGAAAGCCCACGTGCGGCAACAAAGACCCAACGCAGCCAAAAAAATAAATAAATAATAAATTTATTTACAAAAAGATAAATAACCCAGTTAAAAACCAACCAAAGAATCTGAATAGAAATTTCTCCAAAGAAATACAAATGTCCAATAATAAGCACATGAAAAGATGTTCAACATCATTAAATATTAAAGAAACAAATCAAAATCACAAGATACCACTTGACAAACACTAGAAGGGCTGCAATTAAAAAGACCAAAAATAACAAGTAGTGGTGAAAATGTGGACGAATTAGAAACCTCCCATGTTACTGGTGAGAATGTAAAATGGCTCAGCTTCTTTGGAGAATAGTTTGGCAGTTCCTCAGATAGTTAAAACATATAGTTACCATGTGACCTACTAATCCTGATCTTAGGTATGTAAAGAGAATTGAAAAGAAATGTTTACACAAAAACTTGTACGTTGACTGTTGATAGCAACATAATAATAGCCAAAAAGTGGAAACAACCAGAATTTCTATCAATTGATGAATGGATGAACACAATATGGTGTATCTATACAATGGAATATTATTGTATTATTTATTGTTATATTGTATTATTATTATAAAATGGAATAAAGTATTGATACATGCTACAAAATGGATAAACCTTGAAAACATGCTAAGTGAAAGCCACACAAAAGGCCACATATTGTATGATTCCATTTATATAAAATGTCTTGAATAGGCAAAGCCATTGAGATGAAAAGTAGATTAGCAATTGCCAGTGGCTGGAGGAAGGGGTGAGAGGGGAGTGATTCGGTACAATGTTTCTTTGGAGGTAATAAAAATGTTCTGGGATTAATGGTGATAGTTGCAGTGTTGGAATATAATAAAAACCACTGAATTATAGGGTGAAAAACAGGACTCCCCTAACACCACTAGTCCAGTGCTTAAGGCTCCGGGGAAGGGGGAACGGGTTTGATCCCTGGTCAGGGAACTAAGATCCCGCGTGCTGTGCAGTGTAGCCAGAAAAAAAAAAAAAAAAAGGTGAAAATGAATTATATCTCAATTAAAAATGCTATACTGAATTTTTGTGATATATATTTTTCCTTTAAAAATAGTGGCCAAAAAAGTTGCATTGAAATATACATACTATGTAGTTTAAGTAATAAAATGCAATAGGCTCCCAAAAAGTAAAATAGATATTCATGAGTCCATACTGATATGTGAATGACTCCATATATAAATAAGTGGGGAAGACGGGATAAACATTCCTTTTAGAATTTCAATTAATATAGAAGGGCTGAGGGAAATAGAAAATCATCATTAGAAAATCACAGTCATAATTGCTCAGGCAATTGATGCATGAATATTAAAAAGTCAGTGAAAACAGAATATTTGCATAGTCTAAAAAAACTTACCTCAAAATTTATTGATTTTGTGGTGATTACCACAAATTCTTTGATATATCTCCCTCTTAGAGGCTTAATCCCCTTCCCCTTGAGTGTGAGCTAGACTTAATGACTTGCTTCTAACAAACAATATGGAGAAGGTACAGTAAGAAAAACCTGGCAAACATCGCGTCAACCTTACAAGTGATCAAGGTTAACACCACTAGTAATAAGTCATGTTGATATCATTGCTTTTGATATGATGTAACAAGAAGGGCACATCATCTCTTGTATTCTTCCTTTAAATTCATAATTTCAGTCTGTTCATGAGAAGACAGCAGACAAAGCCAAACTGAGGGATATTCTACAAAACACCTGACCAGAAATCTCCAAGAATGTCAAGACTATGGAAAGTCTGAGACAGGGTCACAGCTGAAGGATTAGACTAAGGCGCCATAATGACTAAATGCAATGTGGTATTCTGGATTGGACCTGGAACAAAATGAAGATACTAGTGGAAAAACTGAGGAAATCGAATCACATATGTAGTTAATAATATTATATCAGTGTTAATTTTTTGGTTATGTAAGATGTTAACACTAGAGGAAGCTGGGTGAAGAAGGGTATATGGGAATATTCTGTGTAAATCTTAACTGATCTTTTTTAAAAAAGGACTAAGAGCCATTCTACTGGAAAAGCATCAACACAGGTTCTTTGAGGGTATAACTGTATATCTGGTTCCTAGTTCTTCCAGATACATGGTAGGATGACACTTCCCTCCCCTTTGACAATAGGCAGAGCCGTGTGACTTGCTTTGCTCACATATATAAAATATGAGTGGAAGTGATGTGTTTTATTTCCAGGTAGATTTAGAGCCAGCAAGTGGGGTTTTTTTCTTTTTTAAAAATTCTATCAGTTCCCCATATATATATTTTTTAACTGAAAAATTGAGTCCAGATTTCATCTGACTGATTAAATATATACCAATAACCAAGACATTTTTGAGAAAGAATAACAAGGTGATACTTGCACTAGTGGATAAGGAAAAGAACAGCCAAGCACTTCCTGAACATTTACCATGTAAGTGTCAACTACTGTTCTAAGTGTTTCACATGTTTTAACTCATTTAATCCTCACAACATCCCTAAAAAATAGGCAATATTATTATGCCTATTTTACAGATGGGGAAAGGGAAGCAGTCTTGTTAAAACAAATTTCTGACCTGTCATGGAACAATACTTTCGTAAAATATAATAAAAATGAAGTACCAGGAAAATGAACCCTCAAGAATTTGTGGAACAGCACTGGTCCACAAACCAAACTTTGTTTTTGTTTTTGTGTCGTGGCCTCTCCCATTGCGGAGCACAGGCTCCGGACGCGCAGGCTCAGTGGCCATGGCTCACGGGCCCAGCCCCTCTGCGGCATGTGGGATCTTCCCGGACCGGGGCACGAACCCGCGTCCCCTGCATCGGCAGGCGGACTCTCAACCACTGCGCCACCAGGGAAGCCCACAAACCAAGCTTTGAATAGATATGTTCTAGATTTCAAAACAAATTGTGGTGAGAGTTCCCCGATGGCCGAGTGGTTAGGATTCTGGGCTCTCACTGCTTTGGCCCAGGTTCATTCCCTGGTCAGGGAACTGAGATCCTGCAAGCCGCACGGCACGGCCAAAACAAACAAACAAAAAAACCCAAACTGCACAGATGTGTAAAAACAGATGTTAAAAACTGACACATGAAAAAGGTGCTTCTGTGGGTTGAAGAAGACTGTTCCAATGTCCTATGATCCTATAATCCAGTGACTATAATTGAACTCATCCAGGCACTGGGAGACACTGAAATTGTTTAACGATAAGAACTCAGAAAATATTTAACGTAAAACCTAAACTGATTTTCCCTTCAACTCCCTTGGGGACATATTTACTGTTACCTAGAACCTGTTGTTCACTCATAGCAATTATATCTCCAAGATAAGAAAGATCACACCCTTCAGGTGGACCTGGTAAACAGAGCTGAGTCTACTGAGCAAGGTATGCTTTACTTTCTCCAGCCCCACTCCTCCATCCTCAGCTGGGGTGCCTTTGTAGAATTTTTAGAGCATGGAAGACAGACATCTAGGGCTTCCTCCTTCCTTGGCCCATGCTTTCAGGGGAACGATTGAATCCAGTGACTTCCAGGATGATGCTGTACCATGGTTCTCTGTAGCGTTTCTGGGTAGTAGTATGAATCATAAGTTTCAAATTACCTTAACCTGGACTTCTAGTCACAAGGTTCATGTAGAGCAGGTAGTCTAGAAGGTATATTTAGAGCCCTGCATGAGGCATGGGATAAAAGACAGAAGCATGACCTACGATTAAAACTTATCAGCTGATGGCATTCCTTATGTCTTTATCCTCAGGCTGAGAGAGAATATGAGGCATTGGTAGAAATAAGATAAAGTCCTTCAGGTGATTTCTCCACATAAAATCTGGAATCAGGGCAAAGTAAGAATGAAACTGAGTACCCCTCAACTCCCTAAATCCAGAAAACTCTAGACCAGAGTGCAGTGATATGTCTCTGAGAGAACCCTACCAACCCAGGATAAAATCCTGTAATAGCTCTGGCTTATCATACACAAGTCCTTGACTTCTTGGACACCGAAGACCCTTAACCCTTCCTTAACCCTTAGAAAGAAAGGGCCTCAGGGAACTTCCTCTCCCATAAAACAGACTTATAGGAAAATAAGAGGGTCACAGTTTACTTAAGAGGGTCACAGTCTACAGCAAGTCCATGTGTAGGTATTGTTCCACCTTTCAACTCATTTTATCTTTATGAACTTCAATTTGAGAGAGACCCCCTTTTGTGATCTCCTCCAAGAATGCAAATTACTATACTGACTAATGCTTCCAAGTCAAGTGGCTGCCGCTTGCCCTGTCAGAGGCTGTGAAAGCCAGAAGACATGTTCTGCTCTCAGAGCCCTGGCTTCTCACCTCTCACCTGGGCAGTTGGCTCTGAGTAGATGGGGCTGCTTCTGTGACAGGAACCTAGCGTTGTCCTGGTTCTATCCCAGTTCTTTCCAAATACCCTGAACCAGGGCCCAAGTGACTCATTCTTCCTTCTCTTCCTCTTCCTTGAACAAGTGAGAGGTCTTCAGATTTCTGTTCAAACTAAGTGCTGGTCAACATCACTTTCATTCCTCCTCCTGGTAGGAGTCATACCTTACGGTCCTGGGGCCAGAAAATGACACAAGAATTCTAAAGCATAATTTCAAAGAATACTAAAGATCTGGTTCACTTTCTTGCAGTTCTGGTAAGGATTAATGTTAAATCAGAAAAGAAACATAAGAACATTCATATTCTTCCCTTTTGGTCCAAATCCACATTAAGAACACAGGCAGGACTGCATGTGAGATTTTCCCACCTTTTATTTATATAATTGTATCAAGAACGTAGCCACTGGTGTCTTCAGGCTTTGCATCTCTGGCACAAGCGGTCTCTCTGCCCTGAGCAGTGATCTTCATTCCCAGGACAGAAAGTATACATTGCCCTGTGTGTCTCCCACTGCGAGCTGCAGGGCAGAGTTAGGACCCAGCCAAGGTTCCAGGCAGCTCACTGCCCCTTCACATCGGAACAGGCCCAGCTACGATGGGAACAAAAACGGGAGATGTGGGCTACAAGCCTAGGGCCTCCTTACTTATTTGTCTCACACCAATGACTTTTGTTTAGAAACAGGTTAGTTGCACATTACTGCAAGAAGGACAGAAGAACAGTCTTGATCTTTTGCCCTTTCTTACCCCAAGTTTGCTCTATGACATCCCTTTAGCCCTCCTTACACACACACACACACACACACACACACACACACTTACGAGCTGCATACTGGGTCTCTCCCACAGTTTAACATCTCTGTCCTTTGAAGCTGTCACCAGCAACTCAGGCAGCACGTGGAGGGCTGTGACAGAGCCCGTGTGAATCTTAGGGAGGGAGGGGAAGAGGTGTGGTGAGTTCTCAGTGGACCCTCCTCAGACAAGGAAGCAGAGAAGTCTGCTGGGTCAGACCTAGAGCCTCCTCCCCAACGTCTGTGACCTTTCCCTCAAACTCACCTTTCTACGTTGCCGTGTCTTTAGCTGTGGGACTGCTGGACAGGTATACGTGTCAGCACATACACACGCGTCTGTCTCTGGAGTTCGGGTTTCAGGCATTTCTACTTTTTCCTGCCAGATATTATCTGTGGTCCATTCTCCTTCAACGTTGCATCTAGCTAGGTTCCACAGCGTCCCATCAGAGCTGGCACACAAAAATGAGGACTCTGCCATTTCAAGGGCAGAGTTTGAGCCAGGTCTTAGACTTTGAAGGATGCACCATCCTCCCCTAGGCCACCTCTGGATTCCTTGGGCCCTCCCATCACCACTCACCAGATTCAGGTTTGGCCTGAGTTACCGATATGAGGGTCTTATTAGGATTCTCTAAGCTCAGATCAAATTCTGGGCACTCTGCAAACTCTCCTAATTCCTTTTGGCTCTGTGAAAGGATAGATCATTTTGATTAGCCTACTTGTATCACTTACTGCTGCCCAGACAAAGCAACTCTTTTCTGCTCTGGGCTGGTCAAGATTTTTCAAAATCGTATCCTAGATACAGGAAAGTACTGATACACAAATCTTAAATGGACACCTTGATAAAATTTTACACGTGTATACATCCATGTAATCCCTGCCCAGATCAAGATGTAGAACATTTCCATCACCCTGGAAAGTCGCCTTCACGCCCCTTCCCAGTCAATACCAGAGTATCACCACCCCCAGAGCTAACAATATTCCGACTTCTGTCACTATAAATTAGTTTTGCTTGTTCTTGAACTTCATTTAGGTGAAATCATGTAATATGTAGTTTTTTGTGTCTGGCTTCTTTCGCCCAACATAATATCTATGATATATATCTGTACTGTTCCAGACACTGCTAATACTCACAGTGGCAAGACAAGACAGATATGAAGAAAATGCAATGAAAACAACTAGGTTTATGGTTTCCCACGATTCTTTTAAACACTAGAATCCTTTCTAGTATCAATGAAATCTTATAGGGAAACCCAATATAAAATGCTCTTAAGTAGAGCTATAGTTGAAGGAAGAGAAGGGGATTTGGAACCAACTGCTTTTCCCTTCCTTCCTCTTATCCTCCATCATGGCCCCAAGGCTTTAAAACATTGGTCCTGGACAAATGTTTGTTTTAACACACACCCAGACAGAACTTACTGAGAAAGAAAGAACTCTGAGGTTCATTGACTGCAGGACAAACACACCATAGTCCTGGTGGGTGGACAACATTATAGGATCTTCTGAATAGCTTCTCCTGGTTGATAAGAAAGAAAGAGGCTAAGCCCAGGAACACCTCTCCGTAAGACCCCAATGTTTGTTCTAGTTAGACCCAAACTCAGGGTAGCCACTAACCCACTTTTCCTCTTCTCTCCAGCCCAAGAGAAAACATTTTGGATCTTACCAGATTACAGAGGGCTCATCGCCTGGCTTCATGTGCAGTAATTGCAAATCTGCTTTGGCCAAGATGAGGGAGTGACCGTCAGGGACCAGACTTACACCTGTCAGGAACCCTAAGTCCTCCTGCAGAACTCGGTTCAGGTGAAGACTATAGCGCAAAAAAGGATACATGGACAGAGAAAGATTCTACTCTAGTCCACCTCTCTCAGCTCCCCATGAATTCCTCAGGAGTAAAGTATAAAACAAAATATATCACCATCCCTACAAATTGTGTTCCTCTTTCTGTTTTTGTTATATTAATTAGTATTCATCATACCATCATCACCTTATCTGCTCAAACCAGGAATCTCTAACATTCCTGTCCTTTCCTTCCCTCCTGACCTCCAATTGATTGATAAGCACTGTGGACTCTACTGGCAACACATGCCTAAGTCTTTATCTCTCCTTTTCATCCCCACTGCCCAGGTCAGGGCTCACGTGCTGTCTTCCCTGGACTAGAGCATCAGCTGTAAATGTGGTCGCCCTACGTTTAGTATCTATCTACTACTAACCATCCTCCGTGTGGCCACTAGAGTTCTCTTTCTAAAATTCAGATAATTATTCTGCTCAAAATTCTTAGCACTGTGCCCTCTACAGCCTGGCCCCAGTTCATTTTTTCAACGCAATTCCCCACCACCACTCGCACCGAGAACCCAAAGACTGAGCTATACTCAGAACACACCACGCACTCTCATGCCTCCATGCCTTTTGTTAATGCTACCTCCTCTTCCTAAAACACCATTCCCTTCCCTTACTGCTTCAGAAAACTCCTACTCATCCTCTAAGCCCAATCTCAAATAGCAACTCTTTTGTAAACAGTAAATGTCTTAAATTCTGCAGCCCCAGGAATTTTACATATATGTATATAAAATATATATATATATATATATAAAAATATATATATATCTTTATTATAGCAGTAATCACTCTGCATATTGTTGGCAGTTTACTTATCTGCACATCCCTGTACTGTGAGCTCCCTTAGTTAAAAATTAATTTCAATCTGGTTCACACTGCCTGGCCCAGAGCTTAGCATAAAGTAGGCACTTGATAATTATTACTTAAATTGACATGATGAGCAGAAAACAATTTCCCAGTGACTTTTTCCTGCTTACTAACAT
The DNA here is from genome assembly GCF_011762595.2 of Tursiops truncatus. Taxonomy (NCBI): domain Eukaryota; kingdom Metazoa; phylum Chordata; class Mammalia; order Artiodactyla; family Delphinidae; genus Tursiops; species Tursiops truncatus. The sequence continues at coordinate 76,072,643 of NC_047035.1, read as the reverse complement.
CCTATTGGCCTAGTTCAGAAGTAGAAGGGAGTGATTTGAGCAAAATCCCAGATGTAACTGTATTCATTAACCCAGCCGCCTCACTTCACCTGAAATTTCTGGGTGCTGAACCCTTCTGCAGTTCCACTTGCCACTCACTGACTTTTTCATCAGCACTGACAACAATCAAGGTGTGTGCTGAGTACCAGATCAGAGCACTGATGCGGCCTGGAGCCTAGTGAATACAAGTTTATTTCAGTATTTCTGAGGAACCAGGATTAAGCTTCTTCCCCATCCCAGGCGTCTACGCAACCTCTAACCCCGGCACATACCATCAGATACATAGCCAGGGCAGAATTCACATAAACAGAGAACTGAAGTTGACCCCATTCACCTGTGCTGTGGCCACAGCCTTTGCTTCCTGCCACAAGGTGAGTTCCCCAGCTTGATTCCCAGACACTGCTATAGAACCGTCTGGGGCCCAGGCCACAGCAGTGACGGCTGCATGACTCCTGGGTATATATGTGTCATCTGGAGAAGAAAGGAAGTGATTCATTAGGAGCTGGACCACTGTTGGGATACAAGAGGAGATAGCAGGCTACCCTTGACCTTCTTGGTCCGACAAACACACCCCCCTTTCACACCCTGAGTCTCTCCACACCTCACCTGCTTCTTCAGGTACCTGCCAGAGCTGTATGGAACCATCCTCTGAGGCAGTCAGCAGGAGGCCTGAGGTTTCTGAAACAGCAGCTGCACTGACTGGGCCACTGTGTCCCAGGAGGCTGTGTGTTTGAAACACCTAGGAGGAAAGGATGGAGATGGTACAGTGGGGAGGTGACACAGCAGGATGCTGTACCATCATACCCTCTCCACTGCCCCCACCCAAGGCCTTTCAGGGAACTCACCAAGAGTGGATTCCACAACCGTGTGGCCCCATCCAATCCCACAGTTACCACCAGAAGCTCTGACCCCAGCTGGCCAGCTGATAAGATAGAGAAACTGAGTCAGGAGAAGGGGAGAAGGGAACAGGCGGCGGGGACGGGAAGGTGGCTGACATTTCATTACCTGCACTGGGCTCCAGGGCAGCTGCACAGTGGCTGATGGGTCCTGGGTGAGCAGGGATGCTGGTCATCTCCACACCCTGATGGTCCCACACTTTCAAGGTCCCATCTCGGCCCACAGATACCACGTGCCCCTCCTGCCCCAGAGCACAGGATAAGAGAAGAGTCACACTGAGCGGGACGTGGGAATTACGACTCCCGCCACAGAGGTGTGGGCTCAGCATTAAGGGCCTAGAAGATGTCAAAGAATGAGGACACCCTGGATAGTGGGGCTGGGAGGCTCAGGACTTCCATCATGCCACGAGGTCATGATACTGAGATACTGTATTTTCATGCTCTCCCTCCCCTCACACCAACCCTCAGCCTCAATACCCTAATCCTGCTCTAATTCAGGCCCAAGCATCTCACTTTTTTTTAATTTTTTTTTTTTTTATGCGGTACGCGGGCCTCTCACTGCTGCGGCCTCTCCCATTGCGGAGCGCAGGCTCCGGACGTGCAGGCTCAGCGGCCATGGCTCACAGGCCCAGCCGCTCCGCGGCATGTGGGATCTTCCCAGACCGGGGCACGAACCCCTGTCCCCTGCACCGGCAGGCGGACTCTCAACCACTGCGCCACCAGGGGAGCCCAAGCGTCTCACTCTTTATACTCCTTTTGCCTTTGGGATTAGATACGCAATGCATCCAGTCTCCCAAAGCCCCCTTAACCTTCCCAGGGACCCCCAGTGAGCTCTCCACTGCCTTCTCACCACGGCCAGCACGGCGCTCACGGCACTCTGGTGACCCAGGAACTGACCAAGCTGCTGTCTCGACTCTGGGTCCCACAGCCCTACAGAGCCATCACTGGAGCAGGAGACCTGCAGAGTCAGAGGGCAGAGGAGTGGAATAATCAGCATCCCGCCAGCATTTCTCTATACTTATAACGTAGGGTGGAGGGCTGTAAGCCTTGTGATTAACAGCAAGGGCTGTCCTGGGTTCAAATCCTAGTTCCACCATTCATTGCTTGGTGACCTGGGGCCAGTTCATCTCTCTGGGCCTCAGGCTTCTCATCTGTTCAACTAGGATCATGACAGTGTACCTACTGATATGGGGCTGAAGCATCTACGTAAAGGACTTAGCAGGATGCCTGGTACATAGTGAGCATTGAATAAATAGTAGCTATTGTCCTTGTTATTAACATAATGTCAGTCAACAACAACTTTCTCTCACCCCGACAAAGGTGAGAAGTCTGCAACGCCCAGGAGAGATCTGGCTGCCTAGAAGTCAGGGGTAGGACAGACAATGACAAGTCTATTCAATTGCTACTCATTTCTTTTTGAGAACAACAGGGACTGCGTTGGAAAACTAGGCTTTACCAACGCTGAGTGCATAATTTGAGACCCATTTTTCACTTAGGACCAAAGAAATCATAGCACTACCTTTACCTGCAGACACAGGGCATCCTAAGCCCTTGGGGAGACAGTTCTGTGTTCTTGTTAAGAGCACGGGCTTTCTTATCATAAAGTTTACTGGCTCAGCTTCTTCACTTACATGACCCTGGAAATGGTCTTTAATCTAGCTGAGCTCGATATCCTTGTCTATGAAATAGAGAGAATAGTAGTATCTTCTTCACAGGGTGTTGTAAAGACGAAATGAGGCCATATATGCCAAGGGCTTAGTCCAATGTCTGGCACATACTAAGTGCTCAATAAATGTGAGCTATTATATTGGGTGTTAGAAAATCACATACTGTATTATAAATGGGTATTAGGAACAGGATGAGGTGGGATGTGTTGTCCTCCCCCAGGAACCCTGCTGAGCTTTGTGCCACCCCCCACCCCTTCACTCACCAGGAGGTTGTCTTTGGTCCAGGCACAGCCAGTGACCCAGTCTCGGTGACAGGCAGAGAAGGAGCAAATCAGAACAGGGGCTTTGGGTGTCCTCACATCCCAGCAGAGCAGACTCTGGACAGGCCCCAAGAGAGGAAGCCATCAGGACCATAGGACACCAGGGCCATCTCAGGCAAAAGGTTTCAAGGAAAGAGGGAATATCAAAGGAGGACGGGTGGACAGATCCCGTACAGGCCATTGAGCAAAGCAAAAAGCTGGAGGAAGCAGTGGGAAGTGAGCTGCTCAAGAATCCAGGACCAGAGGGGCTGGGGGCCCACGGGGAGGAGGGCCCTGCAGCTCACCCGATCCCTGCCCCCGGTGGCCAGGCTGCATCCATCGGTGCTGAAGCTACAGCAGCTTACGGGGCCCTCGTGTCCCCGGAGCTCAGTGCCACAGGGAAAGTCTTCTGTCTTTTGTGGCAGTGCCAGCAACTGCCTTGGCCACAGACGCACTGTGAAGTCCTCTGCATTAGAAATGGGGAGAGAGGAAGATTTTCTGAAAGAGGAAGTGACACAGGCCTGGGAGGCCAAAGACAAAGGCAATCATGGGGGCTGAAGGTGACGTCTGAGGGCACAGCTCCAAGGGAGGGACGCCGTGAGTCCCACCCAGGCCCTGGACGAGGATCATTCACCACGTGAGGCACAGGGCAGGAATGCCAGGCACTCCCAGCTCCGGCTCTGCGGCCGTCCCCTTCTAACTCCCGACTGCACCTCCACACCCTCCTCTCCTAGAGTGCACAGTGTCACTTTGAACAAGCCTCTTACCTAGACAGGACTAAGGCCATTTTCACCTTAACGTCTCTCTTCTCCTAAGGGAGACCCATCCCTTTTACACAGCAAAATCTCCCACTAGGCAGAAACTCAAAGGGTGACACTTTGCAAGTTGTAAAAAAAAAAAGTTATATAGGTGTGTGTATTTTCACGCACACATATACACACAAATCGAAGAAAGGTGTTAGCACATTTGAAAGGAACAGTGATTCACGACCCTGCCCATGCCCTCTGCCCAGCCGTACCTGAGGCAGCAGCCACGAGTTCCTGGGACGTGGCCAGTGCCAGCACAGGCTTCCGGTGTCTGGACAAGAGCCAGAGGGACTGAAGGGAGCCTTCCTGGAGCATCCAGCCCTGCAGGGCCCCATCTTCAGCACCACTCACCAACACCTTAGGGCTGAGCCAGGCCAGTGCAGACACGGCCACATCTAGCGCTTGACACTGAGCCCCCTGGGAACCTAGAGAATGAGGGACAACAACAGAGTAAGACGCTCAGAAAGAGGGCCAGAGTTGGGGGAGAGGGCCCTTTCCAGGCTCGGACACTCCAACCCTTCTCCCTCCGGTACCTGAAGAGATGGTGTAGATCCGAATGCCATCTGCTCGGTACCCAACAGCCACCTGATCGCCATCTGGGCTGAGGGCCACGGAGAGGGCAGAAGAGAGAGAGGGGCAACCTAGGCGCCCACGGGGACGACCCAGAGACCCGGACCACACCTGAACCTGAGGGCCAAGAAAGGGGCTTAAAGATAACCTACCCCCCCCATTAAAGTCCTCCTTCCAGAGACTCGTCCCCGAGAGCTACTGTGCACACACCGCACCCCCTCCCCGTAGCACAAGCTCCTCCAGACTCCTCGGCAAAGGCGCCACCCTCCCCCAAATAGTCCCACACCTTTGCAACCCCTCCTCATAGCCCACCGCCAGCCCTCTGTAACCTGACCTTGCCATCCTCTCCAGCCGTCAGTAACTGGCACCCAGCACGCAGGAAAAGGGCGGCAGTAACAAAGCCATGGTGCGCAGGAAAGGCAGCCAGCCGTGTCCCCTCCTGCCAGACCCAGAGCTCCACCATCCCGTCCAGCCGGCCCACAGCTACAGCCCGCCCAGACGCACTGAAGGCCAAGGCGCGGACAGAGGCTCCTGGGGCCCCCAGTTCCTGCATGGAGAGGTAGAAACTGGAACGTCAGGGCCCTGCTCTCAACCCAAACTAAGAGTGACCCAGGATGCAGGTGTCCGCCATTTCCCGCTCTCCACTCCCACCCTCCCGTGCTTCCTTCCCCAGGGCCACCCGGCTCCTCTCACCTTGGTGACTTGGAGCCCATCCACCTGGAAGAAGCTGAAACTGCCAGCCCAGCTGCCAATGGCTATCACCTGCCCCTCTGGGTGGAAAGCGATGCAGTTGAGGGGCTTGGGACAGGCGTGCTGGGAGGCCAGCTGCCCGCGGACCGTGTCCCACAGCTGGACGAGAGAGAAGGGGAGGAGGACTCAGGGTGCTGGACACAGATGCCTGAGCCGCTCAGTTCCAGAGCTCCAGGGGCCACCTTGTCCAGTCCCCTGCCCTCAGCAGGCCAAGCAGCTGGAGCCTCTGCCGCACTGAGGAGAACGATCTCACAGGGCTGACCCCGAGTTCAGGGCCGCTTGCACCACCACAGCCCCCTGGTCCTTACCTTCAAGCCTCCCCCCAGGCACACGGTGGCCAGAAGCCGGCCGTCTGGGCTCAGGCAGCAGCCGGTGATCCGGTACTGGTGAGCCTTGATCTGGAGCACCCTACCCCAGGGAGACAAGGTCAGGGGGCCCCCCTGGCCACAGACTCCCTCCTCGTCCCCCTCCCCCTGGGCTTCCAACAAACAGGGATGGCCCTCACGCTGAGACGTGAGGGGCCCCTTACCGACAGCCGTGCTGCAGGTCCCAGAGCTCCAGGAGCCCGTCAAAGCCAGTAAGAAAGAGGGCGTTGTCGGAGAGGAACGAACAAGAGGAGACCCCACCACAGCCGCTCACCACAGACCTCTCCTCCTGTGACAGTGAGCGGGGAAGCGCACTCAGGACACGCCCCTGACCAGTCCATGTCCAGCCACTCCAAGCCCCAACCAGGAAGGAGGCAATGGCTAGAAGGGCTGGAGCCCTTAGCTCTCTACACTCCCTGCTATGTCTCAAACTCTGGCCCTCTGGTCCCACAGCAGGAGCCCCTGTGAAAAGTGCAAAGCTTTGGGCCCTACTCCAGACCTAGGCCAAGCTCGAACAGCTTCAAGTGGGACCTCCCGATCCAAGTGAGGTCACATCGTCCCCCTCACTTCGAACCCCGTACGTAACCCCGAGTCGCAGAAGGTTTGGTGCTTCTGAGGCGGGAATGACATCACACACACGCCTATGGGGGGTGGGGGGTACTGACATGGGTGGAAGAGGAGACGGCGGCTGTGGCTGCAGAGCCCGCCTCTCCCGCCTACTGTACTACCGCCCTCTCTCACACGCACTCTGCTGCCATTATTCTCAGCAACTTACAGGGAACATGCCCCCAGCGTCTTTGCCCGGGTTCCTCACTCAACCCCGGAACGCCTCCCCGTCTCCACCCTACGTCCTCCAGTAACTGCACAACTCACTTAGCTCTTACCTATGCCACATGGCTATGTTTTGGTTCCTTTTTTACCTTGTATGCCTTGTTTTTCAAAAAACTGACCACCTGGTGGGCAAAGACAATGTCCTAAGCCCTGTGTTCCTTGCAGTGCTTAGTATAGTGCTGAATCAAACAGGGTGATAACTGGTGGGTTTGGCTTGCCTCAGGCTTCGGGGCAGGACGTGAGGCTCTTCTGAAGGTAAATCCCACCCCGCCTTGCGTGTCGTACCTGCCAGGTTCTCAGGTCCAACAGGTAAACCGTCCCATTGGCAGTGCCCACAGCTGCTCTTTGCCCATCGGGGGAGAAGGCCGCAGCTGTGGGGGGTGAGGAAACTGCCAGGGACAGGCTGGAGCTAGAGGAAGAACAGCAAGAAAGGGAGGAGATGAGGAATGAGGGGAAGGAAGAGGATGGGAATTCGTTTCTGCATTTCTGGGCCTGAACCCCCCTCTCCACGGTGACTGCGGTCTGTTCTTTACTCTCCAGTTTCAGAGAGGGCTGCAGCTTGCTCTCTGGCGGGTTTGCCAGCATCTGGGGTCAAGGGTTTTACCTTTGCTGGCCCCTCAGGGTCTGGGGTTTATTAAGCCAACGTAGCATGCGCTGGAGGTAACATCGCTGGGAGAGCTGGGGGGCCTGGCGGCAAAGGGGCGAGCACAGAGGCTGGTTGGCCGCCTGCTGGTGCAGGAGCAGTGGGTACTGGCTGAGGACTGAAGCCTGCTGCCTCAGGAAGGTGTGAAATACAGCAACATCAGCCTCAAGAAGCTTCTGTTCCTTGTCAGGGACTGAGGAAGCTATAGAAGAGATGTGGGGTGTCACTGGGGAGCCAGCCTGGACCCCCATTAACCCCAGCACCAAGTCAATCATATGATGTGTCTAAAATGCTAAGTCTCAAAGTGTGGCCCTCTGGTCCCACATCAGGAACATCTGTTAAAAGTACGAAGCTTTGGGTCCCACTCCAGACCTAGGAAACCAGAATCTGGGGACGCAGGGATCAGCAGTTTCAACAAGTTTCCCAAGTAATTGTATGCCCACTAAATAAAGTGTGAGAGCCTCTGGTTTAAGAGACCTAAGCAAAAGGTCTCCCAAGAATCACATGCTTACCCTCTTGCCTTTTCACCTTGGAACAGAAATTCAACTGTTCTTTCCATTACACCTCCCTCCGAGCAGGCCGCCCCCCATGAACACACCCAGGAGCCACTGCTTGGAGAAGACTCCACCCAGTAACTCATCTCACCATAGAGGGCATGGGCCTCCAGGAGCTGAGACATCAGACCCAGTTCCAGGTGTGCAGCCACCACGTGGAGACTGGTAAGGAACTTTGCAAGAAAGCCACGGTTCCCGCTCTGGAGCTGGGAAAGTCAGACTGGATTCATTAGCGATGTGATGAGGCTGGTGAGGAGGGACCGTCTAGTCTTGGACCCTGTCTGTGCAGCTAAGACCTAGACTTAGGAGCTGGGACAAAGGACCTGAAGGACGAGGGCAGGAAAACTGACAGGAGAAAGGTACACGGAGTTTGGGAAGGGGGTGGGGGTGATAACGGCAGTGGAGATGACGGTGGTGGTCATGGGGGAGAGGGGTCTCAGAAGAGCCAAAGAAGTTCCTTGGGAGAGGGTGCCTGTAGGATCCGGGGACTAACCAGGTGATAAGGCAGGTCTCCCAGAGCTTCAGGAGGGCAACTTCGGAAGGCACCTGAGGCATCAGGGTCACACGTCTTCCAGAGCTGAGCTGCAGGTGTGGGTCACAGGAACAGACACTGAGACGGGCTCGGCCCTGAAGCATCTCCAAAGATCACATCCCTCAGGCTACAGCAAGAGCCATCCACCCCCTGGGGTAGCAGGTGAGGGGGCCAGCCGATGTGGAGTACCAGGTCCCACAGTCAGCGTCCCGGGGGTTCACTGGGCTGCAGTCACCTGCGATGAGGATGTGTGCCGTCTTCTCCAGCTCTGGCCTCTTCCCATAGCGACATTTAGCGGCTGTTCTCAGGGGCCCATCACGGAGGCAAAGCCGGGCACCAGGGCGCTCCAGGGGTCCCTCCCCTAGCAAACTGATCCCGTGTGAGGGCGAGAAGGCAGGACAAGAGGGAGGAGGCCTGTACGTGAGCATCTGGCACAGCTGTGGGTTCCCATTCCCACCTCAAACAGTGGTAACTTGAGTGACAGCCATTCAGGGTCTGGGAGACAAGTGTCAGGGGCTATACGGAGGGAAGGGTAGGATGAAGGGAGGATCACATGGGGCCCTGGCTCAAAGACAGGGAGGTACAGAAGTCAGTGGGAGCTCAGCTGAGGGCACCTATACCTGCGCAGACTCTGGACGAGGTAGGCAAACGAACCCATGGGGTAGGGGTCCCCGCTGTTACCAGCAGCCACTGCTTCTTCCCAGGTCTTGGTCCCCCCGGGAAGTATCCGCCAGGCACTCAACACTCCATGCAACTGGTCCACGGTCAGACCTAAAAACCCAAGCTCTCTGAGGCCCTAAACCACGCAATGTACCCATCCCCATGACACCTAGTCCCTCCCTGCACCGCCTGCTGAGGCCCCAACTGAACTAAAGGTCATGCAACCCCCGAGCCCACTCCAAGTACTGACCGCTGCGGGTGACCTCAAGCGTGGCCAAGGCTTGGGGAAAGACATCAGGGCCATGCTCTTGTTCCAAGGTGCCCAGGATGTGCTGCAGCAGCAGAGGGACGGTAGCGGGCAGGGTCCGGAGTCTCTCAGACACCTGGGAGGGGACAGGGAGGGGCCTCAGTCAGTGAGGGGAGGGGGAGAAGCAGCTTTGGTTGTGGGTAGGGGAGGGGACATCAGAAAAAAAAATGCGAAGGGATGACAAGGAAAGAGCAATGCTGGTGGGAGAGAAGCAGGGCTTGGGGGTGTGGATGCGGAATGGGTGATCACAAGATGGCAAAGGATGAGGGTGGGAGAAAGAGGCTGAATGGAGACTGGGAAGTGGGATTAGGACTTCGAAGATGAAGAGTGAGCATTCACGTCCTCCACTGACCTGCTCAAAGAGCGTGAAGAGCCTCAGGTGATCAGTGACCAAGCGCAGGTAGAACGGCAGGGCTGACCCCCGCTTCACCAGCAGCAGCTGCATCTGAAGACTCAGAGACTCAGCATAGGACCAGCGAGCCTGGCCACAGCCAGCCCTCCACCCCCTGCCCTCCATCCTGGCACCAAGCCCAGTGCAGGGCAGCTTCTCCTCTCAGAGGCCCCACCATGGCATCACCTCAGGACACAGCCATCCCTACCCCGCACTGCTCTAGCCAGCCAGCCCCGCTTTCAGAAACCCCCCCGCGGTTCAGCCTACCCCATTCGACAGCCACAGCTTTCTCCTCCCCTCGCCCGGACAGGCCCTGGAGAGGCCATTCACCAGGAGAAAAGGAATGGGTGACATTATAAGGAATCGCAGTTATCTTATTGACAACTTCCCTCGGCTGAGAAAATGAAGGAGCTGGTCTGTGTGGGGCGGCTGCTAGCTTCAGCATCCAGGGTTCTCCCAGCTCCCAGATTCACCCCACACACCCACCCGCCCTGGCCTACACCCAACCTGGTTGTTGAAAGGTGACTCTTCCAGCCGCTTCCCGTACAGAGCCAGCTCCTCTCGCACCAGCCGGGCCCGGGCAGATGGCTCCAGAGGCCCCAGGGCCACCACATGGGCACCTTGGCTCTGCTCGAGTGTCTCCCCCAGGCCGGAATCACTGGACACACCCAGCACCAGGTGCACCCACTGTGGGATTCGGGCAACAGGGTAAAAACGTTGAAGGAAGAGGAGGAGAACGCTGTTGGAGAGGTCCCTCTCCCTGCTGCATCCCACCCCACCTCCTTCTCACACTTACCCGGGGAAGGGTCTTAGGGATCCAGTCCGAGATCAGCCGTCCGCGCTTGTCCACCAACCTGTCAGCCCCATCGATGATCAGCACCAGAGGCTGGCCAGTTTTCAGGGACTGAGCAGACTTGGGGAGCAGCCTCTGCTGCAGCTCCCACACCAGGCCCCTGTGTATGCAGGAGGAAGACCAAGGTCGGCAGGGGTGGTGTCACGTGCTATCAACAAGGCTGGGCTGAGTGGGGGAGAAACACACCGGTATGTGCTGGGGAGGGCACTTGGCTCTTGCAGTTGGCTATGCAGATAGGCACAGAGGCGTCTGAGCAAGGTGAGGACGAGACCCTGGTCAGGGCGGGCCCCTGAAAAGTGGAAGAAGACTAAGGGGGCCACCGTGGCCCCATCAGGAGCTTGCAGGGCTGACACAAGGGATGCCTGCATGGGAAGAGACCAGAAAACATGGTCACATTTCACATGCACAAGCTTCCTGTTTCCCACCTCCTTAGCCCTCCTGAGCTCACGCAGCCCTCCCTCCTGTCCAGGCCTCTGAGACTCTGTACCAGGAAGGTGGTCTTGCCCTGTCCCGACTGCCCGGTCACCAGGCTCAGCCTCCCCCGGTGGCGCCTCAGCTTCTGCACTGTGTCCTGAAGAAGGCGCAGTCGTGCAGGGCTCGGTGGGTTCTTCAGCTGCTGAAAGGCGGCCTGGACCAAATCATCATCCTGGATGGGCACTGGCTGTTCCGGCTGGGCCGCAGGCTGAGAACACATGGGGCAGTGACTACCTATGTTTCCATGCTCCTCAGGACCCCAGGCCTAAAACTCACTGTGCCCCCCCACCAAGTTACCTCCCACCCAGGACTACCCGGCCCAGCCTAGCCCCTCTCCACTCCCCTGGCCACCAGAGCTCCTGCTGACCTGTAGGTAAAGCTTCTGGATCATATTCCACACGTCCTGCAGAACCAGCTGCCCAAACGTCTCCAGCTCCCCAACATAGGGCCGGCCAGCTGCTACATCACCCCACTTACAGTGGTATCTGCAGGAAAAGCGAGCACAAGCAGGGTCACAGCGGGCCGGGGCCCCCTCACCACCTCGCTCCGTGCAGGTGTTCCCTACCTCTCCCAGCTCACCTGCGACAGGTGATCCCTTCCTGTCTGCTCAGGTAGCTCTTCAGTTCTGAGAGCCGATGGGCAGCCTCTTCCGACTCAGAAATAAAGTCAGACTTCCAGGCATCTGGCACAGAGCTGACCACCAAAGACACCCCAAGAGCGGGGCTGGATTCAGACCCCAGCCTCTCTCCGTCCCCGACCACCAGACCTGGCTGTGGTTCCCTGAAACCCCTCAAGGGGAGATCTCCTGCAAGGCTGCTTTGGTGCTGCAAGGCAAGCCCTCTGGTCCCTGTTTCTCCATTCTAGGTCCCCCTCTTGTGCTCTGAATGTTACGGACAGAAGACCCGTCCACTGAGCCTGTCTGGCCTTCTTTGGAGACTGAGGCCCGGAGGCAACAGAAGGTACCTGAGGAAGCTAGAATCCCGGAAGTAGATGAGAGGCTGGGCAGAGGGCTGCAGGCGGAGGCCCCGATTCAGGAACTGCATCACCTCCATCTCCGTCACAGAGCGACCTGAAGGGTACTGCTGGGCCTGCAGGGAGAGGCCAGAGAGCAGGCAGGTTCAGTCCTGGTCACACGATCCCCTCCTCTGAGACCTGCCAAGACCCCAGGGCCCCTTCATCTCAGTAACGTTCCTCTCTCCCTCCAGATACAAGCCAGTAAAATACAGCTAATAGCTAACGTTGATGGAACGCCTTTCACACGTGGAGCATTTTTAAAGTAGATTTCTAATTGTTAGAATAACCCTGCACTGTAGACATCACTGTTTCTCTTTAATATATGAAGAAGTTGAGGCTAGATTAAGATAAACCATTTTCCATAACGCTGCACAACGACAGAAGGGAGATCAGAACCCAGCTCTGTCTGACGGCAAAGCCTAATCAGCCCTACCACTTACCTCTCGCACCCCATGGCCAACCCAGAGGTATTTCCCAAAGGAATTCCCTCATCTAGGACTTGATCACTCACAGAACCTTCTACCTGTGTTTCACTTCAGGTCTCAAGGATCTGCCTGTGCAGAGTCCCAGGGTTCTAGACATACTGAGGCTTCTCGCATCCCTGCCCCAACCTTGTCTGCCTTACCCAGAGGAAGTGAGGATAGTCAGGGAGGCTGTAGTTGGGGGGAACATAGCCATAGCGGGAGCCCAGGATGCCCACAAACAGCTGCGAGTTCTCCACCTCCCCTAGGCACACTTCCAGCTGCCTGAAGGATGGTTATAGGGGCATCGTGTCAGGGAGACGGGGCTCTGGCTCACAACCAATAGCATCCAAAGAACACCCCGTACCCTTGGCACTCAGCCACCCTGCAGCCCCAGCCCTGCCCAGGTCAGCTCCCCGACTCAAGCCCCTCATCGCCGACCCAGCCCCTCTTCTCTGTGGCCCCCATACCTGTTCCGACGGGTCTCCTCCTCGGTGACGCCCCAGCGCAAGTCGATGGCATGAAGGCTGATGCAGTGGGGGGCCGCTCGGGCCTGCAGTGCTGGCAGCACGGACCTCAGCAGCAGGTCCCGCTCCCCATGCATGTCCCGGAAAGTGGAGGAAATGAAAAGCCGGACGCTGCGCCATCTGCAGGAAAGCCAGGGATCAGCCCACGGCCCAGCTCCACACGCGGGGCTGTGACCTCCCGTTAGCACTGACAAGTCAGATACAGAAGACTGCAGGGTGGGAGTCCAGCAGGCCTCCAGAGAATAACCTGCTTGTAACCTCAACTGCAGAGCCTAGAAATTAAACCCCACCTGGGGACTGCCAGTGCAAGGGGCACAGGTTCAGAGAACTAAGATCCCACGTGGCACGCGGCACGGCCAAAAATAAATAAATAAATAAACCCACTTGCCATTTCTCGGGCACTCCTCCTGTGTCAGCAATAATTATTACGCACCTACACTCTGCCCGTGAAATGCTCATGACAGCACTGTGAGGTAAGCACAAGCATTACCTCCATTGTACTGATCAAGGAACTACAGCTTAAGACATCAAGCAACTAGCCCAAGTTTCAAGCTACTATGTGGCAAAGCCAGGATGGAAAAGCCAGAGCCTGCGCCCCTAAGCCCTCTGCCTGAGCCCTGGTGCCTGTCACGTGCCTCGCATCCTAACCCCTTTCCCTAGTAGAGAAATAGGCATGCTTACCATCTGTGTTAGAGACACCCCTACCTGGGAAAGAGGAAGCATTCCTCAGCGAATAGAACAAGCAGCATCTCTACAGTCAGAATTTCAGTCTCCTGATTTTCTCTAGGTTTCGACTGAAGCCCCTCCCAATTCACAAAGGCATAAAACACAGACTGACCCACGCTGGAAAATAGGAGCCAAGGGGCTTGGAGTATTCTCTTCCAGTGGCCGGAGAGACTGGACCTCTGTCTTCCCTGGGGGCGGTGGAATCTTGAATATTTTGTCCATTTGGCCTACATGTTCTAGAAGGCGGGAGGCCCCACGCTCTGCAATGAACCTGTCATAAAGAGTGACAAAATAAATGAGAGCGAAATAGCAGAGTAAGAATCAGGAAGATCTTCCAAGGGGGCAGGGGACAAAGATATGGCAAGATTAGGTTCACCCAGTTAACTGGAGCTCCTTAAGAAGACCATAAACAGTAAATGTAGACTTGAAATAAGCGAGGCAGCAGAACCACAGGAATGAAAGAACAAAGAAGAAACCCAGTTAGAGCCTCTTCTGCTGTGTGCGTGGTTATCATAGGCTTTCTGTTGGGCCACGGGCAACTGGGCTGAATGAAGGTGTAAAGATTCAGGTTATTCCAGTCTGGGCTTGATCAGCTCGGTACCAGCCATGAAAGCTCCCTGGAGAGGGAGGGAATTGTATGAGGCTTCCTAACAGGAGTAGGGGGCAATGGGTGGCATCCAAAGGAAAAGGCAGGGGAAAAAAACAAATAAATGGGAATCCTAGTAGCGGAGAGAAAAACAAAGTTAAAAGATTTCTGGATCTGGCATAAATAAATAAAGTTAACATGGAATTTCCTCTGAAACGGAATGGAGCAGAGGCCACAGAGAATGAATAGAAGTGATGTGACCAACTCTTGAGTTGTTCCCTTAAAAGCAAACGGCACAATCTCCCATGTCCCCTTTTCTCCTTTCCTACTAGATGTAATACAAAACTAATGGCTGGAGCTGGAGCAGCCATCATGAACTATGAGGTGGAAGCAGAGTATTTGAGGATGGTAGAGCAACAGATAGAAGATGCCCAGGTCCCTGTAATACTGTGTTGTTGCCATGCTTAGACAGCTGTAAAAGAGGAATAAATTTTTATCTTGCTTTTAAAAAGGAAGTGAGGACTTCCCTGGTGGTGCAGTGGTTAAGAATCTGCCTGCCAATGCAGGGGACATGGGTTCGATCCCTGGTCCAGGAATTCGTGATCCCATATGCTGCGGAGCAACTAAGCCCCTGTGCCACAACTACTGAAGCCCGTGCGCCTAGAACCCATGCTCCACAACAAGAGAAGCCACCGCAATGAGAAGCCCGCACGCTGCAACGAAGAGTAGCCCCCGCTCAATGCAACTAAAGAAAGCCCACATGCAGCAATGAAGACCCAATGCAGCCAAAAATAAAATAAATAAATTTATTTTTAAAAAAGGAAGTGAACAGAGCAGAGGCCACAGATAATCTCTAAAAGTGTTCTAACAAAGTCCCCAACCTCTCCAGTGTCCATCCTGTACTCACTTCAGTATCCCGTCAGTGCAGCCTGAGAGTGTCACGTCATTGGGATTCAAATCTGTGTATCTGGTAAAGGAAGAGTAGTCACTACCAGTCAGAAACAGTGCCAAGAACACAGAGTCACTGCCCCTAACATCCTAGGATGGACACCCTACCTGTGCACTTTTAATAAGGTTCTGTGCTAGGCTGGGACTGGGGTGGACCATCACGAAGGGGTATGGAGCCAGCCTGAAGACTTCAGAGAAGGTTCTAGCACTTCAAGTGCAATAGAGGTAAGAGACAGAAATGGGGAGGGGTCTGGTGAGTGCGAGTGTCCCACGCTTTAGTAGAGGTAGACGGGAAATATGGATCTCTATCTGCTGGCACTGGGCAAGGAATGTGAGCGCCCTTACAGGTAACCTGTCCTTCTTAGGAGAACACCAACAAAGAGGCACTTGGGATTCACGTGTTGCCAGAAAAGCTGTTTGGCTGCATTTATCAGTTTCTCATTTGTAGTCTGGCCAAAGACGATGACCCTGTCCACCTGTAAGATGAAAAGGGAGGGGCTAAGATGAGGAACAGAGGGATAGTAGAGGTACCAAAGAGCTCAGGACATCAAGAGGTCTCTGAGGACTGGGGAATTAGGAAAACTCTGAGGTGGGGTGAAAACAGCCTTTTCTGAGAGCACCCAGGGTGGGAAAGCCCACTCCACCCTGACTTGAGGGGCATCAAAGTAGAGTTTGGGGTTGGCAAGACATGGAAGCAACCTAAGTGTCCATCAACAGATAAATGGATAAGGAAAATGTGGTATATGGGATTCCCTGGCGGTCCAGTGGTTAGAATACCGTGCTCTCACTGCTGAGGGCCCGGGTTCAATCCCTGGTTGGGAAACTAAGATCCCACAAGCCACATGGTACAGCCAAAAAAAAAAAAAAAAAAAGAGGAAATATGGTGTGTGTATGTGTGTATATATATATATATATATATATATATATATATATATACACAAACACATATATATAATTGTGGTGTATGTATATTTATTTAGTGTGTATATACATACATACACACACACACACACACACTCTGGAATACTACTCAGCCATAAAAAAGAACAAAATTTTTCCATTTGCAGCAACATGGGTGGACTTGGAGGGCATTATGCTGAGTGAAATAAGTCAGACAGAGAAAGACAAATACTGTATGATATCAGTTATATGTGAAATCAGAAAAATACAACAAACTAGTGAATAAAACAAAACAGAAGCAGAGTCACAGATACAGAGAACAAACTAGAGGTTACCAGTGGCGGGGGATAATATGGGGTGGGGGGGGTGGAAGGTACAAAGTACTGGGTATAAGATAGCTCAAGGATGTATTGTACAACAGGTGGAATATAATCAATATTTTGTAATAAGTGTACACAGAAAGTAGGCTTTAAAAGTTATATTAAAAATTTTTTAATTTTTAATAAAAATAATAAAATTTTAACATAAAGTGGAGTTCGCGGGGGGGCAGTGTGTAGCTGGTCATTCAGGCTGACAAGAGCTGACTGTCAAACTTTTAGGAATTCTGTGAGCCACATGTTAAACATGGACCGTCATTAAATATTAAATTGTATAAGCTTATAATTGAATAAATTATATTAAAAACAAAGGTAATAAATACTAAAAAATCATTACTTCCTAATTACTTTACTACATTTCACTATTATCTACTCTTGACCTTATTTACATTTACTTTCTCTCTATTGTGGAAATACTATACAAACTGTGCTGAGCACCTCTGAGTACCTCTTCCCCACTCTGTGTTCACTGACAGCACGTTGGTAGCTTGAAATCAGCCGTGGAAGGAGTAATTACATCATGGAAATTAGAAAATGCTATTAACCAAGACTTATTTTTCCAGATTGCTGGTTGTTAAATATTGACCAGCATGTCACTGACTAGGGGGTTGCAGCCAGCAGGGTATTGTGCATAGCGTGCAAGGAAGCTTTGAGAAATGAGATACATCAGTGTGGAGGAAAATGTTGGGGAGGGGAGGGTTTCTCAGGGACTGGGCAGTACTCACAGGGACCCTTTGGGTAGCCAGGGACAGCAAGTGCTTCCCAAAAGTAGGCAGGGACGATTCACACTTTTCATCCGACTCCTGAAGGAAAGAGACTCGTGTCATGTGGTTGCATGGGAGATGATCATTAAACAACAAATACTATAGTCTGCTCAAGAAATCTTCAGAACTGAGGGACTTCCCTGGTGGCGCAGTGGATTAAGATTCTATGTTCCCCATGCAGGGGGCCTGGGTTCCATCCCTCGTCAGGCAACTAGATCCCATGTGCATGCCGCAACTAAGAGTTCACATGCCACAACTAAGGAGCCTGCATGCCGCAACTAAGGAGCTGGTGAGCTGCAACTAAGGAGCCCAGGAGCCACAACTAAGGAGCCTGCCTGCCGCAACTAAGACCTGGTGCAACCAAATAAATAAATAAATATTTTTTGAAAAAAAGAAAGAAAGAAATCTTCTAAACTGAGTATAACCGAGCCTTTCCTAGTCAGGCTGTTCCCAGGCCTCTGTCTATTCACATATATTTGCATGGTGGGTGTCTGACCTGGACTTGAGCTTGGAGTTTGGTGGCAGTCTTCAGGATACCTTCCTCTGCCTTAATCACAGCAGTCTTCACAGTGCCACTTCCACACAGCAAGAGATCCACCTGCTCTGTCCGTGTCATCATCATTGCAATCAACAGCAGCACATAGTTCAGAGGGGGCTGATTGGACAAGCATCAGGGTAAAATAAGACTCCCCTATTTTAGAATCCACCTTTGCCCACCCAGCTCTAGAGGCCAAACGTCTCCACTGGTTGGGGAAAAGTGGACAAAATCCCCTATTAAGATGGGGCAGCTTCAGCAGTCCCCAGGAAGAGTTGAGCAGGTAGGAGGTGGAGAAGGGCCAGGATCCCTGCCCAAATTCAACACTGGGATGTAAGGAGGTGAAAGTAACACATATTTTGGTGACAGAAATTTAGAGAGTATTAAGGACCAGCCAAATGTGAAAGGTTAGTGCTACGATCCACGAACATGCTTGAGACCACATTCTAGGAATTATCCCTAGGAACCAAGATCTGATACTGGGAAGCAAATGCATGTCATTTATTTTAGTTCTGAGTGTTTGCCTGGGAGAACCAGGTCTGGGAACAGGATGCCTCTCAGGATCTCCAGCATCCTACCAACATCACCCCATCTTTTTATTCTTTTACCCCTTGTGGGTTGCTCTTGGGAAGGATCCTGTCTGCATCAGCATCTGTCAGATAGACCAAGAGGGTGCGGCCTGGCAGCGGGGGCAGGCTGTGTTTGACGGAGAGGTTCACAGCTGTCTCCAGGGCCTGTCGATACTGAGCCAGCATTGCACGGTCATATATCCACTGTCTGCAGGCAGGAAAGAAACAGACAGGGGCTTCACTGTTTGCCACTTTGAGGCGGATGGGAAGATGAGAACTTGCCACTCAAATATAAAGTCTTCACCCCCTCCACAGCCCATCTCCAATGTCAGTAGAGAAAACAGGGACAGAGCTTCCCTTGGCCCCCATGCTACAAGACTATCCTGATCCATTCTCATGGCAGGAGAGACGTCATCTGTAGACCCATTCTCTGAAATCGCTTGCCATGCTGACCACATCAGCCCATACTTACTTCATGAGGCAAGATTTAACTGCTACATATTTTTACATTGTAATTGAAAGAACACATGCTAACTTCTTACTCTAAAAAATGGCAATTAAAGGAGAAAGAATCGAACATTCATCCCACCTTCCCAAGACAATCTCTATTTCAAAGTAACTAAATAGCTTTAGTTCATGAGGGAAGTTCTTTTTAGAGTTCTAGCTAATAAATATGGAAATGATAGAAAACCCCCATTCTGCAACTGCTAATGAAACAACTGATTTGGGCATAGACTATCAAATGGATAAACCGTTAACTTTACAGTGGAGAAATCAGGCTACCATAACCTAAAAGCACTGATCAATCATCAACACTATGAGTGGGACCAGTAGGCTTCTGGTGCCTCCTGATGCTGTGTCCTACCAGGAGACAAAAATTCTGGTGGTCTTACTCACTGTGTACAAAGGATCACCTACGAAATATTCACGTAAGAAAAAAAGTTAAATCTGAATCTATTCAAGCTTTTAGAGTGAATGCCCAGGGTACACGAAATAGAGAAACAAGTGAGATGACACTGGAGAAGCAGACAAATCTAGAATGTGGGACCTTCTGTGGGGCCCCCGAACCTGATTTCCACAGCAAGTCAATGGCGTGAAAACAATTAAAAGATTTTAAGAGATTTAAGTAAATCTGGGACTTCCCTGGTGGCACAGTAGTTAAGAATCCGTCTGCCAATGCAGGGGACACAGGTTCGAGCCCTGGTCCAGGAAGATCCCACATGCCACGGAGCAACTAAACCCGTAAGCCACAACTACTGAGCCTGCGCTCTGGAGCCCACGAGCCACAACTAGTGAGCCCACGAGCCACAACTACTGAAGCCCGCGTGCCTAGAGCCCATGCTCCGCAACAAGAGAAGCCACCGCAATGAGAAGCCCGCGCACTGCAACGAAGAGTAGCCCCCGCTTGCCACAACTATAGAAAGCCTGTGCGTGGCAACAAAGACCCAATGCAGCCAAAAATAAAATTAATTAATTAATTAATTTAAAAGAGATCTAAGTAAATCTTAATAACTACATGTAACGTGTGTATGCGTTGTTTGGATCCTGATTTGAATAAACCTGTGAAATGATACTTTTGAGACAACTGGGAAATTTGAATATAGACTAGGTAATAAATGATAATACCAAGGAATTATTTTCGGTTCTGTTAGCTATATTAATGACATTCTGATTATATAAGAAAACGTCTGTTTTAAGAGACACGTGAAATATGGAGGGATGAAATAAGATGTATCATATTATTTGGCATTTGTTTTTTTTAAAACATCTTCAAAGGGGCACTTCCCTGGTGGCGCAGTGGTTGGGAGTCTGCCTGCCAGTGCAGGGGACATGGGTTCGAGCCCTGGTCCGGGAAGATCCCACATGCCGCGGAGCAATTAAGCCCATGTGCCACAGTGTACCACAACTACTGAGCGTATGCTCTACAGCCCGCGTGCCACAGCTGCTGAAGCCCGTGTGCCTAGGGCCCGTGCTCTGCAGCAGGAGAGGCCACCGCAATGAGAAGCCCGCACACCGCAACAGAGTAGCCCCCACTCGCTGCAACTAGAGAAAGCCCGTGCGCAGCAACAAAGACACAATGCAGCCAAAAATAAATTAATTAATTAATTTTAAAAAAATCTTCATAAAAAAAAGAAAAGAAGGGAAGAGAGGGATCAGGAAAGGAAGGCTGACAAAATCTAGATTTTCACTGAAAGTGGCTAACAGTTTCATGGGAGTCCATTGTATTATTCTCATTACTCTTGTACACGTTTAAATTTTTTCAGTTTTTTTAATCTAGAGAATCCAGCAGTCTCTACCAGTGCTATCCAGTAGAAATAAATTACAATTAATGAAATGAAATTAAATTGAAATTACACATGTAATGTAAAGTTTTCTAGCAGCCACATTTAAAAAAGTAAAAAGAAACAGGACACATTAATATTACATTTAATTTAGCCTTATATACGTATAGTTTTTCACCTCAACACGTAATTAATACAAAAATTACAAATGAGATATTTTACATCCTTTTTCACACTGCCCCGAAATCTAGCACATCTCAGTTCCCATTAGCCACACTTCAAGAGCTCAACAGCCACCTGTGGCTAGTGGCTACCAAACTGGCCAGCAAAGACATCCTGTTTGGACTGCATCCTCAGCTTAATTCTTTAACGGCCCCATGTTCTGCCACTGATTCACTGATTCAGGTGAGTCCTGGCCGCTGAGTCCTACTAGAAGGTTAGATGAGCCCTGCATTTGTCTTGAATGAAAACGAATAAAGATACTGTGGATGCATCTAAAAGGACAGAGTGCTGGGACTTCACCAAGCTTACAGAACAGGTTTTATGCCTGACTTTGAGTCTGCTTGATGGTAACTATCTTTACATGTGTCAAAAGGAAAAGGAAAGTGAATGGGTCAGAAAATACACAGAGGAGAGAAACAAAAAGAAAAACAAACAGATATCACAGAGAAGAAAAAGAAAGAAAATGTGAACCAGAGCATAAGCAGAGAGGCACTATCATGTACTAATAGGAAGGGAAATGCTACACAGGCTGAAGGAGTCCACAGAAACCAATAAGGCAATCACAGATAAGAGTGGAGGCCCAAACACAGATTTTGTTTCATGATCTCTCTACAGGACAATGTTAAAGACAAGGTTTGCTGTGCGAGAGAAGACTGGAAACAGGCAAGTCTCAGCCGTTGGGATGACTGACAAGCATGTCATTGCAGAATAAAAGCTGGGGTTTCCAGATGACTCCCAAGCCCTTTCAGGTTGCCTCTTGTTGCCCACCCTTTGCTCCCAGATAGCACACACTCACACACACACCTGGCCTTGTGTATTTTCAGCTTCTTCCGCTTGAGCTGCTCATATATCACGGGGATCATCATTGCTGCCCGAAGTTCCCGACGACTTGGTTTGCAAAACTGCCAGGAATAGGCACACTTCTTGCCATATCTTGTGTTTTTAATTATTATCCGCTTTATCAGTTTTGTGTTGGAAGGAAGTGGCAACTCTGGGTGGCGACAGGTAAGTATCTGAGTCAGGCAGCTTCTATTCCCTCATCTTGTCTTCCCATCATTGCCTGTCCTGAGTCCTGATCCTTTGGGCTGGCCAGTGTCTGACCTCTGCCCACCCCATACCCTGAGACTGGAAGGCAAGAGGCTGAAAATACCAGTGCTGCTGTCTCATCTATTCTCAGGCATGAGAGACAAACAGGAGTTGGAAGAAGAGAGATAATACCTTTCTTTTCGAGTTGAGCCTCAAAGTCATTGATGGAATCATGAGCATTAAGGAATCTGAATGGAAACTGCCGACTGTTGATCACTGACTTCTGCAAAGCAAGAGAGGGGTCATGAGCAGAGGACCAGGAAGCATGGGGAGCATCAGAGGCTCCAGGGACCCGGAAGATGAGATAACCACTCTATTACATCTGTGGGAAGGTGAGGAAGACCAAAATGGATATTAGATAAAGGTGGAGAAGAATAAAGAAAGATGTCACGTGAGAATACGAGGAAAGGAGAGGAAGTAACAGAAGGTTCCCTGTTTCTTTTATATCAGACTCCCTCTGAAGTTAGTTAAATCACAGAAATGATCTCAGAAAATAAAAAGGAAAGTTATTATCCTCTATACTCTAAGGGATGATGAACCCCCAAACCTGTCTCCCTCAACCTATCTGAAGCCCCATATCTGTTTACAGCCCATATGGAAATAGCTTGGTGGCTATGACCTTCCCCAGCCACTAGGAGAAGGCTGGCTCCCTGCCCTTCACACGTACAGCATGCTGGAGTCTCTGGAGCACAAGGTTGTGGTGGCGGGTGCTGATTCCAACCCGCAGCAGGTTGCGCAGATTCCGAAGCATGGCCATGAAGGGAAGCTTCCCACTGTCTGTGGAAGGTAGGACATAGGGTGAGAAAAGCAAACAAAGGATGAGTGAGAGAGGTCAGAGACCAGAGCCATGCAGAATGTTCAGGTTGGAGCAAATGAGGTACGAACATATGATCTATCCTACCCAAAATGTTTTAAAGGTCTGGAAAGATAACAACTGGGTTGCCTGAGCTTGGAGCAAAACCTAATCAACACTGTTTACGGGATTAGCTATTTCAATAAACAACTGAGGGTATCACTTTGCCTGCTGGCTCCAGCCCTGAGATTGGGCTCAACGGGCAAAATACATTCTCTAATCCACAGTAATGATTTCCAAAGTTTTTAGATGGCTAAAGAGAAATTTCCTAGTGTAATCTTATAAATTATATACATGTAGTACAATCATTAGTTAATATTTCAAGGCAGGATATACATTTAAAGTAAAGGTTCACCATTAACTGTGAGTGTAAATTGATATTTCAAATAGTCTTCTTGATAATTCTTAAGTTTTTTGGTCAATGTCTTGTATGAGCTGATTAAATAGTCATCATTTTTTACTTAAAGATAGGTGAGGGCTTCCCTGGTGAAACAGTGGTTAAGAATCCACCTGTCAACGCAGGGGACACGGGTTTGAGCCCTGGTCCGGGAAGATCCCACATGCCGCGGAGCAACTAAGCCCGTGCGCCTAATTCTGAGCCTGTGCTCTAGAGCCTACGAGCCACAACTACTGAAGCCCATGCGCCTAGAGCCCGTGCTCCGCAACAAGAGAAGCCACCGCAATGAGAAGCTGCACATCGCAACGAAGGGTAGCCCCCGCTCACTGCAACTAGAGAAAGCCCACATGCAGCAACGAAGCCCCAATGCAGCCAAAAATAAATATAAGTAAAATAAATAAATAAAATAAATTTAAAAAATTTTTAAATAAATTAAAAAAATAAAGATAGGTGAAAAAGGGACTTCCCTGGCGGTTCAGTGGTTAAGACTCTGCACTTCCACTGCTGGGGGCACGGGTTCAATCCCTGGTCAGGGAACTAACATCCCGCATGCCACACAGTATGGCCAAAAAAGTTTTTTTAATTAAAAGAAAAATCAAATAAAGATAGGTGAGAAAGATTTGCCCTGAAGCAGAATTTCACTTCTGTCACTTTCTTATTGTTCACTTGTCCCTGTGATATTAGTATTACCTTCAAGTCATAGTTTCTTTTTTTTTTTTTAATTATTTATTTATTTCTGGCTGCCTCGGGTCTTCATTGCTGCGTGCGGGCTTTCTCTAGTTGCAGTGAGCAGGCGGGGGCTGCTCTTCGTTGCGGTGCACAGGCTTCTCATTGCAGTGGCTTCTCTTGTTGCAGAGCAGGGGTTCTAGGCATGCGGACTTCTGTAGTTGTGGCACGCAGGCTCAGTAGTTGTGGCTCACGGGCTCTAGAGCGCAGGCTCAGTAGTTGTGGCGCACAGGCTTAGCTGCTCTGCGGCATGTGGGATCTTCCCAGACTAGGGACCATACCTGTGTCCCCTGCATTGGCAGGCAGATTCTTATCCACTGCGCACCAGGGAAGTCCCAAGTCATAGCTTCTTAATAATCTTTTTAAGGCTTATGTCAATTTTAGAGGGTTAGTTTGGTTAATACTGAATAATAATTCTAAAGCCATTTACAATTCAAAGATAAGCTGCAACAAGTCTCATTATGCAGAAACCAAAAAAGAGTGAGGGGGCCCCATCAATGCCCTTGTGTTGTGGAACGCCTCCTCTTCCTCAAGAAGCCTCAAGTATCATACATGACACATAACCATGTAACATGAACTAAGTGACTACAGGGGTTCAATCTGTATAGTAAACATTGGAAACATTCTTTCTTTTAGATAAAGGTCAACATAAATAGGAGGTGTGATATTTTTCCTGGCTAACACCCAGAGATGCGTTCAGACTACATTACAGACCAGGCCTGTTAGTCCCCACCCACATCCCAGGCACTAGCCCCACCATCAGCAGCTTTCATTGGGAAAGTGGCGGTACCTTTTTTAAGGTGATGTAAGTCTCATTTGAATTATAGCTAGAAAGCTTTAAGCCTGCTGGAAGTCCTGGGGTTCTCCAATCATAATACTTCTGATTTACAGACTGTGTAGAACAATTACGTTGTATACGCAATGTAAATGATGTGTGACAACTCATGAACTATTGCATCCTCTGTCAACTCATTAGTTTTGCTCAAATGTTGCTACGTATGAAAGATTTTCTAGATCACTTTGATAAGAAATTAAGTTCAATATCATATTTATTGATACGATACTAGAGGAATAAATGAATATTCATCCTACAGATTGAGAAATTCACTGATTTCATTCCAAATAATTCATTAATGAGTTGTTAATGAGCCTCTGGTTTCCAAAGAGGGATCTGTACATCTAATTATATTTTATCTTATATTTTATAGTTATATTTATTTTATTAATTTTCATATCTATATTTATATAATTATATGTTATATAGTTCCTAAAGTACATAATTGATTAGTACATGTATAAAAAATTTTTAATATATATATACATATATTCTGGTGTATCCCAAAAATTGTTTCTGCAATAAATGATCCAGTGGTCTGGAGACCACTGGTTTAGATTATGGGCATTGGTCTCAACCAAGATAAATAGCAGTTTTAATTTTCAGAGGCAGAGGGAGGAAAGGGGAGATGATGCATACTAGAACTACCAACACATGCTGACTGCCATCCAGGCTCCTTTATCCTACTCTACCCAAAGTTGTATCAACATTGCAGAATAAGTTGTCAAGCGTGTGTGTGTGTGTGTGTGTGTGTGTGTGTGTGTGTGTGTGTGTGTGTGTGTGTGTGTGTGTGTGTGTGTGTGTGTGTTTTAATTCCCAGGTGATTCTGATACATACAGCACTAGTGACAACCCCAAAGTGGGAGGAACGATAAGCAGTTAAGCTTTTTGGGCTGCCCTGAGTACCACCTATAAATGGCAGCTTACAGAGCAATAAAAGCCAACTTGGGCTTCTGAAGCTCCCAAATATGAAGTCCACAAAACTCAAGCAGTCAAAAGGGCTACAATCAGGTATTTTTCAACAGAAAGAGGTTGACTTCAAAGATGAAAGAGGACATAAAAGAAAAAATGGAACAGGAAGATCCTTCTATAGTTAAAAATAAACTAGCAAAAAAAACAGAAAGAGAAGACTGAAAGTAACTTAGTCTTCCCCATTTGAATTCTTTTTATCAGTGTGGGCAAATTACCTAAAACATCCATGTCCTAAAAAATGGGTTTTGGGGGCTTCCCTGGTGACGCAGTGGTTGAGAGTCCGCCTGCCGATGCAGGGGACACGGGTTCGTGCCCCGGTCCGAGAAGATCCCACATGCCGTGGAGCGGCTGGGCCCGTGAGCCATGGCCGCTGAGCCTGCGCATCTGGAGCCTGTGCTCCGCAACGGGAGAGGCCACAACAGTGAGAGGCCCGCGTACCGAAAAAAAAAAAAAAAAGGGTTTTGGTGGAGATTCCAGTATGCCACGTACTAGTCCTACCATGTTTGGATGAGTTACACAGATATTGACACAAGTGAAATCAGATAGAAGGTACTGCTTTTGTCATGTGTTGATAAAGGCTTGTGTATCACCTAACCACATCTGGAATTATGACCTACCTATGATGCCAGTGCTATTCAAAGCAGGTGCCACCGTTCACTTTGGTGTGGTCAATGGCAGACCTGATAAATGCAATCATTTTCAGTGATGGAACTGCCAAGTAAGAGAATAACTGCACCATGCCATGGAAAGTTTCTAGTCAGGGTCCAAAACATAGAGGCATGAATGAGGAAGAGAGGAAAGAGGTGTGACGGTCAAGGTTACTTTACCGATGAGTTCCTCCCAGACGGAAGCTTTGTTCCCCCACAAGCTCAGCTCTCGCTCCCAGGTCTCTGGCTTAGCAAGCTTCATCCGCTTCCCGGCTCTGCTAGAATCCCAGGGCCCCGGCAGGCGACTTCGAGAAAAGGCCTGTAGGTTGGAGGGGTATCTGGAACAGAGGAGGAAAAACTTAGGATTTCAAAGCCAGCTGAAAATAACTGAGAAAAGGAATGGTGAGTCAGTCAAAGCTAGTGAGTCACATTTAAGGCCAGGTCTGCCCAAACTAATGTTGCTGGGGTCCAACTACAAGGATTGGGGCCATGGGTGTTGAAGAATCAGGCCATTACCCGGATGGAGCGTGTGCTCAGGGTACATCTTCTCACCTGCAGCCCAGGAGGGCCTGGACAAGCTGTGCAGGCTCATGGATGTGCAGTCTCTGTACCAACTTCTTCAGGGTGAAACTTGGCTCATTCTTTTTCTCTGACACTGCACTGCAGGTTGCCTCAAACTGTGGAAATATCCACAAGTCCCACAGGGGTCATTCAATCTATGACCATGGTCACTTTCTTCAGAAAACAAAAACCAAGACTATCCTATAACTATGGTAATTTCTTTCTCCAAGGTCGATTTGGGCAAAGAATAGGAATAGAGGGTAAAGCTCTCCAACAGCAAGAGCTTCTGTGATGAACTAACAGAGTAGGTCTATGGGGTCACCGTGTTTCATTTACACAAGGTTGAACTATCAATGGTTAACATGGGATGACTGGGTGGTGACAAGCAAGATGGGGCTTGAATAAACAGAAAACACCTTGTTCTTAGAGGGAGGAAGAGGGAAAAGCAGCTCTTATTTAAATCACTGAGACCTGGGGGCTTCCCTGGTGACACAGTGGTTAAGAATCCGCCTGCCAATGCAGGGTACACGGGTTCGAGCCCTGGTCCGGGAAGATCCCACATGCCGCAGAGCAACGATGCCCGTGCGCCACAACTACTGAGCCTGTGCTCTAGAGCCCGTGAGCCACAACTACTGAGCCCGCTCACTGCAACTACTGAAGCCCACATGCCTAGAGCCTGTGCTCCGCAACAAGAGAAGCCACTGCAATGAGAAGCCCGCGTACCGCAACAAAGAGTAGCCCCCGCTCTCTGCAACTAGAGAAAGGCCGCACGCAGCACCGAAGACCCAATGCAGACAAAAATAAAAAAATAAATTTTAAAATAAATAAATAAATAAATCGCTGAGGCCTGGAGCGTGTAAATGGAGGCATCAGCACAATGTAGGCTGTGAGGAGTTAAAAAATGAAAGAAGCTGGCTTTCAGAATCTTCTGTTAGAAGAGCTAAGTTTGGGTTGTATTAATAGGATGAAGAGAAAAGACCAATGGACCAACTGAGGATGTATTTTCTTGTAATACTAATATATTTTCCTAAAAGTCTATTTTAATGATGATGATGATGAAATCATCACTTACTCAGTGCCAGGTATTGTTAGAAATACTTTAAATACAGTAACTGATTTAATCCTCACAAAAACCCAATGAAGAAGGTACTGCTATTATCCCCATTTTATATGTGAGTAAAATGAGGCAAGAGGGAGTAAGCCATTCAGCCTAGGTTCACAGAGCCAGCAACCGGTGGGGGGGCAGGTGGGGAGATTCAAACCCAGATGGTCTGAATCCAGCTTCTACGCTCTTAACGGCGAAGACCAGTGTCTTGTTATTAAAGTAAAAGAAAAAAGCTTTTTTTGTTTGGCTTGTTTTTAAAACTTCCTGTGGAAGGTGGATATTTCATAATGTTTTGAACTCACTTATCCAGCTGGATGTGCCATCTGTCAGTAAAGAACGACACCAAGGAGAGCAAAATGGAAATAAAAGGAGCCTTTCCCGGGGCTCTCAAAACCCCATAATCGCAGCTGAGAATTATCCAGGTAGGACGTTGGCATGTGCCTACCATACCCACTAGTAGTATTTCTGGACCAAATGGAATTCCATTTCTAAACATTAGTTGAGAAAAGACCGTACGTGTATGTTTAGAACCCCAGAACAAGGCACTCACCATCCTCTGTTCATCTCGAAGAGGCCGAATGAACTTTGGCAAGTATTTCTGTGTCTCAGAAAATGTATGCTCCTTCTGTAGGGACAGGACAAGCCATTTCAAAAGGGGAAGTGGAGGCTGTCCCTAGAGAGACCCATTCCAATAGCCCTGAAGGCCCATCTCTACCCCAAAGGAAACTGGCTGGGAAAAAGGCAGGCCCTGCCCTCTCTGCCCTCTGAGCTCTACCCAGCTCCTCTGCATTTCTCTGACTCCTTCTGTCCTGGTGGTAGAAACATGTCAGCTGTTTAAGGAGGTCAGCGTGTTCCCTCATCCCTCTCACTTTCCGGGGGAAAAGGGCCTAGGCTGTGAATGACCAGGGTAGAGGCAGGGACTGACTGGAGGGCGGGGTGGCCGGCGGGGGCGCCTCTTGGCCCGGTGCTTCCGAGGGTTATACTTAGCCAGCTGGTACTCATCAAACTGGGCAAATTTGTCTGTCATCGCAGCACGCAGGCAGGCAGGCAGGGGCACCAGCCTGTCCTCCTCTTCTCCAGCCAGGAGCTGTCAGAGAGACGAGAAACCCTCAGGAGCGAGACCCTCCAAAACAAAATGAGAGCACTTCATGGGGTTAAGTGACAGCACAGGATAGGAAGTCCCCAGCCCCAGCTCTACAATGACAATTTCTGTGGTCCTGGACCTGAGGGCAGACTTCTCAGATTCTTATTCTCTTCACTGGAAACACGAGGTCCGGAATAACACCAAGTTTCCTCAAACTCAGTCCAGCCCTTCTCAATCATATTCTCCCTGTTGGGCAACCCAGCCTGGTACCAGGAGAAGCTGTCCTGTCTGGGCACCGGGGTTGAGGACAGCTGAGGGCAGGCCAAAGTGTCTGAGAATTTTCTCCACAGATGCAGTGAGCAAAGGAGAGGGAACCAAGTGAGGGTCAAAAGTCAGGGAACTGAATGCCATACCTGGTAGAACCTGGCTACCTGGATCCAGTCAGAAGGCAGCTGGACAATGGCACAGAAATATCGTCGCAGGTAGGGGCGGCAGACTGGTAAGAAGGCAGCAATGGCCAAGACTTTGTTGGCCACATCCCGGACATTCAGCTGCCGCCTGGCGTACAGAGATGCCTAGGGCACAGGGTAGGGAGCGCTGGCCTCTCACCCACTTCTGCACAGCACCATGCCCTAATTTGCTTATCTAATCTGCCTGCATAAAACCTTTCCTGAGCCCTCCACATTGTCTGTAAATATAAAATCCAAGCCTCTTGGCTTGGCATTCTATATCTTCCATGATCTAGCCCTTATTCACCAGTCTTCTCCTAAGTCTACTTATCCCAATTTAAGGGCCTTTAACCTTGTCCTTTTCCCGCTTTGGAAGACCTCCCACCATCCATGTCTATCAAAAACTTACCCACGGTTCAAATTGCTGATTTATCCTGCCATCTTCCCAAGCTTCATAGGAAACATTTTCCCTCTCTTTTCTGCTTCTGAAACATTCACTATCTGCTACTCCATTTGCATTTATATAATATTTGGGATCGTTTTTGCTTCGCTAATAATACCATTAATAATACCATTCCCTAAGAGCCGGGTCCAAGTTTCGTTTTATCTGTTGGTATAACCCTCAAGGCCTAGCATTGTGTACTTAGCCTGTGTACCTACTAAATAAACAAACCCTAGGATACTTTCTCAATCCTATCTTCCCCCACTCCTCAGAGAACCCTAGGGACTGGGCCTCAGGCTCACCCAGAGATCCTACTACCTTCCTAAGTAAAGTTCCTTCAGCCCCTAGTATAAAGCCTCTCACCATCCCCCTGACACACCATAACCAAATTCCCTTCCTCCTAACTTCCCACTCCCATCCCCTCTTTCACGTCACAATACCTTGAGTATAAATTCAGGCTCCAAGGGGGCAAGTTCACTACAGACTTGGAGGAGGAACGCCTGGGTAGAGGAAGCTGCATCATTTGTGTTTACGTCTGACACCAGAGTAGAACAGAGGAAGCTCATTAGAACCATCTGGGAATTGGGAAAGAGAGGGAAGAAAGGAGAAAAGACGTAATAAGGACCAACTTAAGCATCCACTCAGGCCAACTTCCAAAGACAGAGAGAATGAACCCAGATTCAGGAAGATGTCTGTCCGGCTGAGAGGTCAGAAAAGGGGATCAGGAAGTAAGAAACCAGAGTTCCCTCCCCTTCTCTCTGTGGAGGGGATCAGCCTTTGGTGCCCGCTCTACCCAACTTCCCCAGGCCCCCCCACTCCACCATCAACCTCTCCCCAGCTCTGGAACTTTTACCTTCTTTTCCTGAAGGGCCTGGTCAGCAGGCTCAGGACGGGGCTCAGAGTCCCCAGTAGTGAGCGTCAGGGTCAGCTCCTCCACTTTCTCCGCCTCTCCCAAGCTTAGACTATAAAAAGGCATTTGAGCCTCTGCCCATTCCTTGTCTTCTGGCTTCTTCTCTCCAGAAGAAGACCATCGACCCTGGGGATAGTGACAGCTATGAATCCCAGCACTCACCCACAGCCCCTCATACAAAACAGAGATCTGAAAGCAGCACCCAGGGCTAGGGAGAGTCCACATCTACCTTCTAGCACCTAAACTCTTCTCCCCTCACCCCCCAGCATGGATCTGTCCAGTCTGACAAGAGTGATCTCTCAGTATCACACACACGCCCTTTCCCAGATCAACATTCTGAGCCTTTGCTCAGATGCTTCATGATCTTCCGGCTTCTTTCATCTCCTTACGGACGTCACAGCCTAGGAGCCTGGGGCCCTTCACAACACACCTCCCAAGAGGCTATTAAGGTATTTTTAGAGTCAGAAGAAGAAGGACCAAGTCCCAGATCAATCGCCCAGCAATCGTGAGCTTACCCTCTGAGCCTCAGCTTCCTCATTCCCTGCCACCTACCTGATGGGGCTGTTACAAGATTAAATGGGGTCATGTATGTATGACTCTTTGCAAATTGCAAAGCCCTAAATAAATGTAAGATGGCAGTAGCTGTAATCCTGACAATGACCCTATGACGTGGATTTTCACTGATCTCATCTTAAAGGTGAGGAAATTAAAGCTTCAAAAGGTTAAGAGTCTTTGAGTAGTATAGTCATTTTCACAGTATTGATTCTTCCAATCCAAGAACATGGCATGTCTCTCCATCTGTTGGTGCTGTCTTTGATTTCTTTCATCAGTATCCTATAGTTTTCTGAGTACAGGTCTTTTGTCTCCTTAGGTAGGTTTATTCCTAGGTATTTTATTCTTTTTGTTGCAATGGTAAACGAGATTATTTCCCTAATTTCTCCTACTGATCTTTCGTTGTTAGTGTATAGGAATGCAAGAGATTTCTGTGTATTAATTTTGTATCCTGTGACTTTACCAAATTCACTGATAAGCTCTAGTAGTTTTCTGGCGGCCTCTTTAGGATTTTCTATGTAGATATAGTATCATGTCATCTGCCAACAGTGACAGTTTTACTTCTTCTTTTCCAATCTGGATTCCTTTTATTTCTTTTTCTTCTCTGACTGCCACGGCTAGGACTTCCAAAACTATGTTGAATAATAGTGGTGAGAGTGGACCACTCTGGAGAAGATGTGGAGAAAAGGGAACCCTCCTACACTGTTGGTGGGAATGTAAATTGATACAGCCACTATGGAAAACAGGAAACTAAAAAATATTAATAGAACTACCATATGACCCAGCAATCCCACTCCTGGGCATATACCCAGAGAAAACCATAATTCAAAAAGATACATGCACCCTAATGTTCATTGCAGCACTATTTACAATAGCCAGGACATGGAAGCAACCAAAATGTCCATCAACAGAGGAATGGATAAAGAAGATGTGGTAAATACACACAATAGAATATTACTCAGGCATAAAAAGGAACAAAATAGTGCCATTTGCAGAGACATGGATAGACCTAGAGACTGTCATACAGAGGGAAGTAAGTCAGAAAGAGAAAACCAAATATCGTGTGGTGTCGCTAATGTCTAGAAGGATGGTAGGCAGTCTAGGAAGGATGGTACAGATGAACTTATTTGCAAGCCAGAGGTAGAGACGCAGATGTGGAGAACAGACTTGTGGATGCCAGAGAGGGGGAAGGGGAGGTGGGATGAACTGGGAGATTGGGATTGACATATATACACTACGATGTATAAAATAGATGACTAATGAGAACCTACTGTACAGCACAGGGAACTCTACTCAATATTCTGTGGTGACCTAAATGGGAAGGAAATCTAAAAAAGAGGGAATGTGTATATACGTGTAACTGGTTCACTCTGTTGTACAGCAGAAACTAACACAACATCGTGGAGCAACTATTCTCCAATAAAAATTAATTTAGAAAAAAAAAAAGGTTAAGAGTCTTGCCCAAGGTCGAGTGGCTTATAATTGGCAAAAATGGTAGAGGGCTCAGATTTGCCTTTCCCTCAGTCCAAATCTCAAGTCTACATAGAAGGAATGTGTGTTTGTCTGCCGATCCTGACCTGTATACTAAACGTGCTTATATAGATGTGTACAAGTGGACGTGTGTCTGCACATGCACACACAGAGAAGTGGTACTGTAGTTGTTTCTCATGCCTTGTAAGATCTCAAAAGCACCTGATTGACTCTGCTACTGCAATAGTATATCGGCTCTCCTCCCGAGAAGAGGCTTTCCAAGGACAAAACCTACTTATGCTCTATTGTCCAGAATCTCTGCACTAGATAAGCAGTAAGAGTGATGACGCTCATGAAGACAGCCCTCGGGTAAAAGATGCCTCAGGAAGAGGCTCTGAGGAAAGAAGGTACACAGACACAGAGCAGCACACAGGGACACTGTGGCACTGAAAGCTAGTGACTAGACATTCTAACAGACATGGCTGCAGTGAAGACAACTGATGGAGCTATTACCAAAGCTGCTTCCTGAGCTCTCTCTGTGGCAGAGATGGTTTTCAAGACCCTGGGGCAGGTCAGAAGGCCTAGACCCTCAGAGAAGCACTGAGCCCTTGAGGCTGGAGGCTCAGAGAGCAGGTGGTTGCTGGCACTCAGGCTGCACAGGTCAGACTGCACCACGTGAGGTATCTGGAGATTCTGGGTTAAGGGGCTGGTGGACACAGTGCTCTTCAGAGTGGGGAGTGTGGCCAGGCACCGGTTCTCCAAGGAGAGGATGTCTGAGTGGGCAGACACACACCCCTGTGGTTTCTCCAAGGTCTTCAGGTCAGGAAGTGTGGCCAGGCACCGGTTCTCCAAGGAGAGGATGTCTGAGTGGGTAGACACACGCCCCTGTGGTTTCTCCAAGGTCTTCAGGTCAGGAAGTGTGGCCAGGCACCGGTTCTCCAAGGAGAGGATGTCTGAGTGGGTAGACACATGCCCATGTGGTTTCTCCAAGGTCTTCAGGTCAGGAAGTGTGGCCAGGCACCGGTTCTCCAAGGAGAGGATGTCCACGTGAGTAGACACACACCCATGGAGTTTCGCCATGGCTGGAGCCCAACCAGTATATGCCTAGAAGGAGAGAAAGACAGGTAATGAGCAGCTGGCTGTATTGGGAGTGCATGCGTACTGGGACTAAATCTTTCCCATAGTCCTCCTGGTAATCCCAGTGACCTGAAGGCAGAAAACAACCAATATTTGTTTTTCCAGGACTGGGTTCATTCCAAGGATGTATACAGGGAGTATTCTAAGGGAAAGGAGTAGGGAAAAGGTGTGGTAGAAGCTTAAGAGTAAGGAAGTTTAAAAAACAAAAAAAAAGGGACTTCATTGGTGGTCCAGTGGGTAAGAGTCCGTGCTCCCAATGCAGGGGGCCTGGGTTCCATCCCTGGTTGGGGAACTAGATCCTGCATTCATGCCACAACTAAGAGTCTGCATGCTGCAACTAAAAGATCCTGCATGCCTCAACTAAAAGATCCTGCATGGGGCTTCCCTGGCGGCGCAGTGTTTGAAAGTCCGCCTGCCGATGCAGGGGACACGGGTTCGTGCCCCGGTCCGGGAAGATCCCACATGCCGCGGAGCGACTGGGCCCGTGAGCCATGGCCGCTGAGCCTGCGCATCTGGAGCCTGTGCTCCGCAACGGGAGAGGCCACAACAGTGAGAGGCTCGCGTACCGCAAAAAAAAAAAAAAAAAGATGCTGCATGCCGCGACGAAGACCCGGCCCAGACATAAATAAATAAATAAATAAATAAATAAATAAATAAATAAATAAATAAAAAGTAAGAGCTGGAGAGGAAAGGAACATGTCTCCACATGAAGGGGTAAAGGAGACCCCCCAGGGCTATCAGTATGATCCCAACTTAGCACAGGAGCCATACTCATAATCTGGACTCTGGATTCTTAGCTCCAGAGAAACAAACATTTTGATCAAGTTGTCTATACTCACCACCTCAACTTCCTTGCCTCCCACTCACTCTTAACCAACTAAATGGGATTCTTTTTCCACTATCCCTCCAAGGCTGTCCTCTCAGGTAACTAATGGAATTCTTCTTACTATAAGAATAGACATATCTTGGAGCTTATCTTACTTCATCTCTCAAGTGGAATATGACCCTGTGATCACTGTCTCACTGAAACTCTCTCCCTTTGACTTGCACGGTGCTGTCCCAGTTTTCCTCTTACAACCCTGATCACACCTTCTTGTGGGGGGGGGGGTTCTTTCTCTGCTCTTCCTTGAATGTTGATGCTGCTTAGAGTTCTTTTCTAACCCTTCTATATACTTTCCCAGGGTGGTCTCACCTACTCTGTTGCTCCACATAACACTGCTATGCTGGCAACTCACATATTTATTCCTTGACCTGGATCTCATCTGAGCTTCATACTCATTTATCCATTCCCCTGTTGGACATCTCCACTTGGATGACTCAAAGGTACCCGAAACTCCATAGATCCCAAATGTATCATCTTTCTACCTCTCCTCCAAATCCATTCCTCCTCATTGCCCCCTATGCTTACAAGGGTTTGGTATAAAATAGGTTTGAGTTTGAATCCTGATGGGACCTTGGGCTAGTTCCTTAAACTCTCTGTGCCACAGTTTCATCACAAAACTGAAATAAATGCCTACCTCATAGAGTTGTATAGGAATAAATAAGAAAAAATATATCAAGCACTTAGAGTTAGTAAGTGTGCAATAAGTGGAAACTATTATTATTTATTATTGTTATCATCCAATAAATTACCAAATCCTATTGATTCTACTCCCTCAATGTCTCCCAGATCTATCCAATTCTCTGTTCTGCCTGCCACCGTCATCGCTGAAACCCTCCAATCCACGTGGCACACAGTATGTAGATCTGCCTAAAGGAGCTCCCAATACATACCCCAGCCACCATTTACAACACCTTGTTTATTTCATCATAATAAAAATTTATCTTGTCAGCCCATTTGCCTACTTGTTCCTGGTTTCTCCTTAATAAAATAAAACTCCCTGAGGGTCAGGGCTCCTGTGTCTTATTCACCTCTGCATGCCCAGCAACACACACATAACCTGGCTTCTGATCTCCCAGCCTCACCTCTTACTGCTACTCCCATCTAACGTTAAGCTTGAACCATACAAACTGTTTTCAGCTTATGAATTGCCAAGGTATCTCTTGACTCTGGACTTTGCATAGGCAGAGGCCTAGAACATTCTTCCTTCTACCAAGACCACCCCCCTTCCCCAGCCCCTCCTTTACTAGGCCAAATTCTACTTCCCTCTCACTCTGAAGGCCTCAGTTTAATAGTCAATTCCTCCAAGGAGCCTCAGGTGACACCCAGCCCCCAGTCTGGTACAGGTGGTCCTCCTATGTTCCCACACTGTACTTCCTCTAGCATAGAACACATCCTCTATATTGTAATTGCCTGGTCATTTGTCTTTCATCCCCCCAGACTATAAATTCCTGAGCACGGAGACTCTTTAGCCTTGTTCACCGTTGTTGCAACAATGTCTAGTCAGTAGGATTCATAAGCTTTTGAGAATCTGGTGAAATCCATGGAGCTTTTTCACAGAAAAAACATGAGTATATACTACTTTGCATTCAATTTTCAGGGAGTCCACCCACGGACCTCCTAGAATCTCCATTAACTACAAATTAAGAACCTCTGCCTCAGAGGATGCTTGAATTTATATCATTAGTAATGTGCATACTCTCTTATTTGGACAAATGCTTATCTCCTATTTACATTTATGTATTTTAGGAATAAGTATGTTGTTAAGTCAATTGCTTAATCCTTAATATGCAAGAGCTTATGGACAGGAATGTAGAATACTTCCAAGAAGACTTGAATGGACTGACAATCCAGAACCAGAAAGGACAATGGATATCTCACTGGACATAAGTGCAGGCAAATTGCATCAAGAATGATGGCCTATATAGGCTTGTACATTTCCCTCATGTCTTTGCACTATGTAAGCCCCCAGCGAAAGGACTGGGGAATCTCAGAATCGACTCAAGATTTTCAAAAGAAGTCATCTCATAACAAAAATTAAGTTAACAGGGCTTCCCTGTTGGTGGAGAGGTTAAGGATCCGCCTGCCAATGCAGGGGACACGGGGTTCGAGCCCTGGTCTGGGAAGATCCCACGTGCCACGGAGCAACTAAGCCCGTGTGCCACAACTACTGAGCCTGCGCTCTAGAGCCCACGAGCCACAACTACTGAAGCCCGTGTGCCTAGAGCCCGTGCTCCGCAACAAGAGAAGCCACTGTCAAGGAGAAGCCCGCACACCACAACGAAGAGTAGCCCCCGCTCGCCGCAACTAGAGAAAGCCCGCACGCAGCAACGAAGACCCAACGCATCCAAAAATAAATAAATTTTAAAAAAAGAAAAAAAATTAAGTTAACAGAAAAATAGTTACATGTTTTTCACACCCTGGTGTTTGTGAAGGGAGATTCAGCTAACCTACAAATGAAAAGTAAAAGTCTCTACAAATTAAAAGTAAAAATATCCATCTCTAATTCCATTCTCCAGGGATAACCACTGCTAAGTTTTATATGAAGAGTTTCAGACACTTTCTCTGCATATACAAATATATGTATAGGTCTGTACCTTCCCTTCCCCCATATCCACCACCACCCCCCTTTTTGTTTTGTTTTGTTTTACACAAAGAGGATCATACTTCAGAGACTATTCTGCACTTAGTGTGCCTTGAAGACCTTGCCGTGTTAACACATTAATAGCCACCACACTTTTAAGTTGGCTGTGTGACAGCCTACCCAGGTTAAGCACAGCCCGGGTTTCCGTTCCAAGGAGAACACAGAGCAAGGAAGAGCGACCCATTCTCACTTGGTCTCTTCCACCTTCTTCCTGTGGCCTTCTATCCCCGGGCCCTCCCTTTCCCTCATCCTTCCCACTCCCCCTTTCACACACCACACCCGCTCCCGGAGCTGCCGGGGGAGCAGGGCCGAGGCACCCCTCCCGGCGCCCGCCCAGAGGAGTCTCGGGAGGTCACTACCTGGCCGCGCTAGGCCCTTCCCACCGGCCCCGGCGGCCGAAACCACGCCTAGACCCGGGGCCAGGGCCAGCTGCTGCCGGCGCTCGACCGTCCTCGGAGCCACCCGGGCCTGGAGCAGCTGGCTATCACGCGGGGCCGCTCAGTCCTCGGCAGCAGGAAAAGGACCGGGCTCTCGGTTCCGCGGGTGGGTAGAGTGGAAGCCTGAGGTGCGGCCGGGCGGGCAGCGGGGAGGAGACGGCGCGCCGTCGCAGACGCGGGGCGGGGCGGTCGCGGCCCGCGGGGAGGAGAGAGGCGCGGCTGGCGATGCAACTGCAGCGAGGGCGTTGCACCCTTTTCTGGGGCCAGAGGTTAGTCCCACTCCCTCTCGCCGCCTTTCCCCCCTCAACCCCTTCCTCGTCCTCTTTTCTCCTGTCCCTCAGGTTTCCTCTTCTACCAAATTCCGCTCTTTTGCTAAATTTCCTCTCTTTTGTAATATCTTCCAACACCATTTCTTGAAAAAGATTTTGTCATGTTCGCTGCCAATCTGGACACCTTTTGTCCTGGTATCAACTAGTATAGTGGGACTCTTAATTCATGCGAAAGTGAAATGGAAATAAATGGTGAAAATGGAAATAAAAGGAGACGGAAAGTCTAAAGCAATGGCCTGTAACCGGGTGTAGATATCAAATAATTAAGGCAGAGTGAACTAAGCAGCTTATGTCCATCTGGGATAGGTCCCTGGACAAAGAATTTTTTGGAGCCATCCTGAATGGCTAATGCGGAACTGTTTTCAGAAAGTGGGACCAGGCTCAGGAAAGGGACAAGTGACCTTTAGGATGGTAATGCTGGTGCTGTTTCATAAAGAGCAGGGCCAAACAGATATTAGCAGGAGAAACATGCTTACCTCATGTAAGATAGATTATCTGTCTTCTGGAAATATCCCTTTCCTAAGGGTAGCGGGTACCCTTGCATTCTCAGGTAACAACTGAAGCTTCAGCTCAGAATCAGGGGCATCCTTTATTCTCAATTTGTTGAGCCAGATCCCACCTAACTTCCTAAGATGCCTCTCTTACCACCTACCCCATTAGTCCCTACACTCTTTTTAAAAGAAATATTTTTCTGTCGCCTTTATGATCCTGAACTACAACTTATAAATAATGTATTTTAGCATCACACTGGTGGTACAGGAAGAGTAGCAACTGGTGACCATTGCTTCCTGGTTGACTAGGAGAATCTAGAGTTTCCTTTCTGGTTAGCTGCAAGAGCAAAGAAATTCAAAACCAGCACATTGGAACCATTGGAAATCTTTTTTAAAAATCCCCAAACCCAGGCCACACCCTAGACTGATTAAATCACAATCTTCAGAGGAGGACCCGGGCATTAGAAGTTTTTGAAACTCCCCAGATAATACTAATGTGCAGACAAGTTTGGGAATCTCTGCCCTAGGGTCTTGCTAATCAAGGTATGGGCTGTGGACCAGCAACATCAGCATCACCTTGTTAGAAATGCAGACTCTCAGGCCCCACCTCAGACCTACTGAATCAGAATATGTAATTTTACAAGATTCCCAGATTATTCCCACTTACATTAAACTTTGAGAAGCACTGATCTAGACAGGTGGAGTGGGGTCTGGAGTCTGCATTTTTAAGCCCTAGGGGCCAGGCCCTGCAATGTGTATTTTACAAGCTCTCCAGGCAATTTTGATACATGCGAAAGGTTAAGAACCCCTGATTAAAACTAGGGTTTTTGCTCACCCCCCCCTTGAAAATTTCTGATTTGGTAGGTTTAGGATAGGACCTGCGAATCTGCATTTCTAGGAAACTCTTGGGTATTGGGGATTCTGACCTCTGTTCCAGGAACCACATTTTGAAAATCACCAGTCTAGAATGATTCTCTAGGTAGAGAGACAGTAACTGACTGATCTCTAAAGGATATTTCAGTTGGATTTTGAGACAGCCAGATGAACTGTCTCTGCCTTGCAACAGAGGAAATCTCTCAATTCGCAAGATGTTTACAAAGTCCAAACTCAGCTTTTCTTTTCAGTGGACAGTGCTAAATGCACCCTGTATTATTTGTTCCTTTGAGTCCTGCTTTTCTAAACTAGCCACTCCCTTGAGTTGAAGCAATCTTTCTTCAGCTTACTGTCATTCTGCCAACTGAACAACTACCAGAGCTGAGGAGGAACTCCATTCCCCACTGGGTTAACTCTCATAGAGCTTATTTGCAAGTTCCTAGAGGATGACTCACTTTCTCCTCCATAGGTAACCTACACCCATAATTGTTGATCAGTGGTATTAAGCTGCAATATCCAACTGATGAGTGCAGTGTCCAGACTTACTACTTTTTGGGGTGAAG
The DNA here is from genome assembly GCF_011762595.2 of Tursiops truncatus. Classification (NCBI taxonomy): domain Eukaryota; kingdom Metazoa; phylum Chordata; class Mammalia; order Artiodactyla; family Delphinidae; genus Tursiops; species Tursiops truncatus. Next base: position 76,032,653 of record NC_047035.1, on the reverse strand, counting down.
TTGTGCCATCTCCTCAGCCCTTAGAAGCCCCTTTATTAAGGGCCCTACCACCTATTAAAATTGCTCACCTTTAGACATACAGATGGCCAACAAGCACATGAAAGGATGCTCAACATCGCTAGTTATTAGAGAAACGCAAGTCAAAACTACAGTGAGGTACCACCTCACACGATGGTCAGAATGGCCATCGTCAAAAAGTCTACAAATAATAGATGCTGGAGAGGGTGTGGAGAAAAGGGAACCCTCCTACACTGTTGGTGAGAGTGTAAGTTGGTGCAGCCACTAGGGAGAACAGCATGGAGGTTCCTTAAAAAACTAAAAATAGAGCTACCATATGATCCAGCAATCTCACTCCTGGACATACATCCAGAAAAGATGAAAACTCTAATTCGACAAGATACATGCACACCTATATTCATAGCAGCACTGTTCACAATAGCCAAGACATGGAAACAACCTAAATGTCCACCCACAGATGAGTGAATAAAGAAGATGTGATATATATGTATAATGGAATACTACTCAGCCATAAAAAAAGAATGAAATATTGCCATTTGCAGCAATATTCATGGACCTAGAGATGATTATACTAAGTGAAGTAAGTCAGAGACAAGTAATATCTGATATTGCTTATATGTGGAATCTAAAAAAAAAATACAAATCAACTTATTTATGAAACAGACTCACAGACTTCGAAAACAACCTTATGCTTACCAAAGGGGAAAGGGGTGGGGGGATAAATTAAGAGTATGAGATTAACAGGTCCACACCGCTATATATAAAATAGATAAACAACAAGGATTTACTGTATAGCACAGGGAAATATATTCAGTATCTTGTAACAGTCTATAATAGAAAAGAATCTGAAGTTGTACACCTGAAATTGTACATCAATTGTAGTTAAATTTTTAAAAATTGCTCACCTCTTCTAGTCAGTTTTATCGCACACTTCTTATCCTCCCCCGTTTTGAGTCAATAAATATCTGTTAAGCACCTATGAAGTGCAAGACAGTATGTAAAGTGTATAAAACATGCCTTCTTCTCAAGGCTTCACAGTCTCGTGAAGGAGACAGACACATGCAGGAGACACAAGAATACAAGGCAAATTATGAGAAATGCTCTATTCTACTAAGGAACAAACTCAGGATTCTGTGAAGGGGGGACCGTGAGAAACTTCCTGGAGGGAGTAGACTTTGAACTGGGAAGGGTAGATCTCTGATAAGAGGCTAAGAGGGCAGTGAGTGCCTGGGGATTATAAAGACCCTTGGCTTCACCAGATTTTTCTTTTCCCTTTTGTGAATACTTACCTTTAGATTCACAGCTTGTGCTTCTATTCAGTCTATCCACTGCCAGCTTCAAAGAATCACCCAAGCAGTGATTTATGGACAAGCACCTATTTGGTTGCACTTGGCATCCCAGAGGAGCTTCAGATTCTTTTCCATTATAGATTGTTAAAAGATATTAATACCCTTTAACTGCTCCCACTTGTCGAGTCTAAGTATGAGTTTTGTGAATAAAGCCTACCACTCCATGGAGGTGAATCTGCCTTGGAGATGTGGCATAATAAAGACAGCAGGCTTGGAAGTCCTTCTACCTGTGTTTAAATACATGCTCAACATTTATAAACTGTGTGACCTTTGGTGAGTAAATTCACTCCTCTAAGCTTCAGTTTTCCTATCTGTAAAATGGGGATAATAATAGCATCCACTTTTTATGGGTTGTTTGGCATTTAAATGAGACAATGCATGTAAAGCAGTTAACACACTGCCTGGCACTTAGCAGGCACTTAAACAATGTTAGCTATATTCTAAAACAAGCAGTTCTTACTCCCTTGTGAGAGAGTTGGCTTTAATCAGTGACAGTTTGCTTGAAAAGTGTGCAATGCATTGAGGCTCAGATTACCTGTCTGGTAATGAGTCAAGCTGGTATACAACTAGAAGACCTCTAGCTCCCTAAATGCCTTAGCCTCAGCTGGAGTCCAGATGAATCCATATCCCTATCTCAGGAGCAGTGTTAGTCTGGAGTAGCTGGGGACAAACCTGTAACCCTCTGTATGGCACTCATGGTCTCAGGGGTGCTACAGCACACTGGCCACCCTGTTTGGTGTCACCTAGCTTGCTAATCTAAAAGGGTAGAGCCTGGAAACTTAATTTCAGAGTACCAGGGTACACTTTTTGAAATGTGTGTAGAGATCCTTAGGACTATCCCAAGCTCTGGAGCTCATGACTGTAATAACACTATGATGTTGATAGCACAGGTATTATCTCTATTTTATGGATTAAGATACTGGTATTCAGACGTTGAGAATGGACTTGAGGACACAGAGGGGGAAGGGGAGCCTGGGACATAGTGAGAGAGTAGCATTGACATATACACACTACCAAATGTAAAATAGATAGCTAGTGGGAAGCTGCTGCATAGCGCAGGGAGATCAGCTCGGTGCTTTGTGGCCACCTAGAGGGGTGGGATAGGGAGGGTGGGAGGGAGGCTCAAGAGGGAGGGGCTATGGTGATATACGTATGCATATAGCTGATTCACTTTGTTGTACAGCAGAAACTAACACAACATTGTAAAGCAATTATACTCCAATAAAGATGTATATATATTAAAAAAAAGACACTGGTATTCAAAGTGATTAAAGGACTTACCCATGATTACCAAAACAGCAATTGATTTGGGGCTTGAATCCAAGACACTGATTCTAATTCACTCTAATTCACACTCTCAAGCTATACTTTTTTCACAATTCTAAATCAGAAATACAGGTTATTGTATCTTGAATCGTCAGCCATAATAATAATACCGTAAACCTCTATCTCTAAGAGAAAAAACGACTATAATCTCACCACTAATGACATATACATGTATTCATGCATGTATTTATGCATAGGCATGTATATATATGTAATGTATGTATATTTTTGTAGTTGTATTAGCAGAAGTTGTGATAAATTCACACTTTTCCACCTATGATCCCTTGATCCCAAGAGTTAGCTAGGATTTGGAATGTAGTCTGTGGCCCTGACAGAGTAATTATGTCATAATTACTGTCCTGCCTGTAGACCTAACCTGTGATGCTTGTCTCAGCGAGTCTCTTGGTCCTGATGTTGTAAGTATGTCACCTGGAGACTGCTCTCATTGAAAAGCCTTCCTGTTCATTATGCAGACTATGCCACCTGCCTTGGCTTCCTACACTGTGTAGAGAAGGGTTTGAATTGCACTATCCAAAATCTCTTCATTCCGTGGTTCTATTAAACAATCTTTCTATCCAGTTTTTCACTCTTTTGGTTAGACATTGTTGCTTCTACCTCCTGGACTGTCCGTCTGGATAAAGAATAGCACTTAGTTTTGCAGCTAGTAGGATTTCTATGTGATTTTTACCCCCCCCCCCTTTTTTTTTTTCATTTTCATTTTTTAAGCTTTTCTGTTGTCGATTTTCCAGATGTCCAGGGCATTTTATATATATATATATATATATATATATATACACACACACACACACACACACACACATATATATAGTATATTTGACAGGGAAAATATCTGGAGAAGAGACCAGTAAGGTTTCTATTTAAGTAGTTCAAAATTACATGGTGAGGGCTTCCCTCGTGGCGCAGTGGTTGAGAGTCCGCCTGCCGATGCAGGGGACACGTGTTTGTGCCCGAGTCCGGGAAGATCCCACATGCCACGGAGCGGCTGGGCCCGTGAGCCATGGCCGCTGAGCCTGCGCGTCCGGAGCCTGTGCTCTGCAACGGGAGAGGCCACAACAGTGAGAGACCCGCGTACCACAAAAAAAAAAAAAAAATTACATGATGAGTTGAGTGAAGAAAAAGACAAGAGGAGAGCAAGCTCAAGATGATTACAAAGTTTTGTGTCTAGGAAAAAGGAAAAATGATAGTGCCAACAAAGCATGATGAGTCTGAACCGATGACAGTGGTAAATCCAAGTAGAGGTGAGGGCTGCTAAAAAAAACATAATAATAATACGACTAGAACCCAGTTGAGTCATTAAGGCTTGGGATAGAGGAGAGGTGAGCTTTCTGAAGAGGATTATGAAGCAAAGTAAGAGAAGCACATGGGCAACCCAGAATTAGGCATAGGAGACTCATATAGTCCAACACACTTACTGGTATTGAACCTACACCCCCAGCTCTCTCCAGTTCCTGAGTTGACCTGGAAACGATGAGCACAGGTGTGTAAATTCCACCTTCACCCACAAAGGAAGAGTTGAAGGAAGAGTGGAGGCAGGTAGTAGGGGAGTACCTACAACACCTTGCTTCATTATCTGATTTACCAAAGATAAGAATCCTGCATCTCTAGGAACTCACCAGACTGTAGCCTAATCCCTGGATTGCCATGATTGCCTGCTCCGTAGGAGTGATTTCTGTCCCAATTCCTCATCCTTACTCTATTTCCTTTCTGGGGTCGAAATACTACCCTGAATCTCAGTGCACTTGCCCAGGGCCCCAGCTCATTGCCTTGCCTGTATCAGGCCCCTCTCACTGAAGAGTGGTCCAAGAGCAAGACCAGTGTCCTGCTTCACATCAGAAACCTCCTCCTCTCTTCTCATTCTAACCACAATTTCACAAATGGACTTCCCTCGTGGTCCAGTGGTTAAGACTCTGTGCTTCCCCTGCAGGGGGCACGGGTTTCGCATGCCGTGGGGTGCAGCCAAAAACAAAAAACAAACAAAAAAACCTAAGTAATGAAAGCTAGAGCCTTTTGCAGCTAGCTCCCCCACCTACACAGTTCGGGCCCTTTGGCTGTCAGCTCTGCCTGGGATGGCACCAGCCCCTCTTGGACACTATGATTTGACTTTCTGCCACCTCTTTGGATTGGAGAAGTAAGAAGAGTAGGAGAGTGTGCTATCTCTGGAGCCAGGGAAGGAGAAATGTTTAGGCCAATTTTCAAGCCAGCCAATTCCTGCAGAAAGATGAAGAAAAATGAGAATGGCCTTAGATTGTTTGATTTGGTGAGAAGTAGGTCATGGTGACAATGAAGGAGGATGGTTTCAGTAGTGTGGTGGAGACAGAAGCCAAATTACAAGGGATATTGAATGTTTCTTACAATAGAGAAACTCAGACAAGAATGATTCAGTCATGGTGAAACCTTTATTTAAGCCTGTCTTTGCATACAAATCACAGAGCGTGTTCACAGAAGTTCACCCTAAAGACTCAATCCTTGTAGTTTCTCAGTGTTTCCGATTTCCTTCTTCCCTGTCTTCTTCAATCTTTCTTCTCTGTTCTCTTATATAGCCTACTTACCCCTCCTCATTTTCAACTACGTTCCTAAACAGAGATATAGAAGGAAACCTTAATAAAATAATGAAATCTCAAAACAATAAACAAAAACATGTCAAGTCTCTCCTGGCCGGGATGAAGAAAGATGCGAGGGAGGCTCCCTCATCTCACCCTTAGCAGCATGAGAATCTAAATTAGCAAGGGTAAGAGAAAATTGACCTGTACAAAGAAGTGGCCCTTCTTTGCCTTAAGTTCAGGGGTCAGAAGTGGAAATACCAGACAGGAAAGACGTAGGGGAGTTGTGGAGGAAGAGAACATACAATTAGGTGAAAGCCACTGTCTTCAGGAAGGCTCCAGGGAAGAGAGTAGGTTGGCACAGCAGCAGAATTCTCTGAAGAATCCCTGGAATACTGACTTCCGCTTTGCTATGGAGACACAGGGCACCACATGCCCCATTTGCTTCTTTCCTCTGACTGGAATGCCTCCCTCCTTCTCTGAAGGTGAGTTTCCAGGAAGCCTTCAAGATCCAGTTCAATCTACACCCATCTGATGATGCCTTCCTAACAGAAGGCTTCCCTGGACAGAGTTCCCTCCTCCATCCTCTGGGCTCTCATACCTTCAACTACGAGGCATGTGAGGTATGCGGCTCTCGGGAGAGGTATGAGGCAAGTGTCCATACCTCTAAGTCCACTGTCAAACTTGTATTTGCTTACAAGTCTGTGTGCTGGTCGGGAGCTCCCTGACCTTGGGATCCTTAGTGCCCCACATCGTACCCGGCACACAGTAGATAATTAATAACTGTGAGGGAGAAAGGAGAAAAGATAGAAGAGAGCAAAAAAAAGGGAAGGAAAAGCAGGGTGGAGGAAGAGAGAGAGGAAACATCTGACTCAACTTTCCCTGGCCAAGAAAAAGGGAAATGGATTCAAAAAACTCTGGAAGAAAGGGACAGAGGAAGGAACCACTTTTCTGGGCCTCCTCTGCCTTTTACTCTTCTCTCTGCCACTTCCTCTCACAACTTAGGACCTCACACCACACTGTACTGTTTTCTCTCCTGATCCCTCGATTCACCCCAAAGGGAAGGAAAGAAGCCAGCCAAGCTCCTGACTTCTCCCACCCCATGCCCTCAAATCCTGTTTCATCCCTTTGCCGCCATGGGCGCCTCCCTCCTTCCCGTCTTCATCTTCCCCGCCTGCAGCACTCCCACCTCGTCGCCCTGGCATCTCGGGCCCCTGTGCTGTGCCGGGTCCAGACAGGAGCATCCTCCTCAGATTGAAAACCAAGAGACTCTTAGGGGCAGCCTGTGCTGTATGGCTGAGGAAACGCTAGACTGGGTCTACAAGTTTACCCGAGAAAGAACCTTTTCAGGAGGGTTTGGGTGTCCCAGGGATTGGAGAGTAAAGAGAAGCAGCAATCGCAGTCCTTCCCCCACACTCCTCAGCTCTTTCACGGATGGCCTCTCCACGTTTTTCTCCTTCGTCCATTGATCAGAATATCATTTTCCCAACTGACCTCTCATGGCCCCTACACCTTGGCCATTGACGCTTCTTGACTGTCTGCCCAGCCAGATGCACTTTCCCCACCAAGTATCTAAACCTTGTACAGTTGCCCCTGGGTCTCCTCTCCTTACCTAGGTATTCAGCTGCCTCTCCTTCCCCAACGCTCTTTCCCTAGGAATTCCAGAACCACCTTTTCCTCAATGCAGATCATACATACAAAAGCTGTGTGAGTTGTAAAGCACTGTGCTAGAATGAAACATGAGCATGAATAAGGCCTTCTCTTTATCCCTGCCCCCATCATTTCTATCCTCTCAAAATGTTTCTTATCCCTTCCTCACGCCATCCACCACCACTCCCCCTTCACCCGGCAGGTTTAGTTTGGTGTCGTGTGGGAACCAAAGCTATTTGCTGCACGGTGGGCAGTGTCAGGATGCAGGCAGGCATCTCAGCCCGAGGCCTCGGCAGAGTTCCCAGGCACAGCCATCGGCCCAGGCCAGGACAGAAGGCGTGGATAAGGTGGGAGGGGGCATAAGTACGGTGGCTGTAGCCCCCCAGCACCAGTAGCTCCCCCTGCAGCACAGCGCCTGCAGCCCCGACGTGGGGCGAGGGCAGGGGGGTCAGGTGAGTCCAGCTATCGGTCCTTGGTTCATAGGCCTCGAAGCTCAGCAGGTCCCCAGTCTCACCTAGCCCACCCGCTACATACAGCCGCCCACCCAGAGCAGCCATGACGTGGCCAGCCCGAGGTACCCCCATAGGGCTCAGAAGTGTCCCCGGCTTCTCAAGTTTGGGGTCATAGTGCAGCAACGAGGCCAGGTACTGGCCAGTCCCACTGCAGCCGCCGCTCACGTACAGCTGGCCCTCCAAAACAGCAGCTGCGTGGGCAAAGCGTGGTGCTGGAAGAGCAGGTGCCGGCCTGTGGGAGAACAGGGCACGTGATCAGGCAACAGTCATCTTCCGTTCTCCTCTTCCAAGACTCCTAGCCTCTCCCTGATGCCTGAAACACCCCCTTCCCTGCTCACCTCCAGATATTGAGCTTGGGGCTATAAGTCTCCACAGAGCTGAGGGCAACACCACTGTCTCGTCCACCCAGGGCATAAAGCAGTCCATCCAGCACCACCAGGGGGAAAAAGCTCCGAGCCTGGCACAAAGGTGCCATCTCCTCCCAGTCCTCTTGCCTGGGGTCCCACCTGGACACAGTGGGACAAGAGATGGGAAGAGTGACCCTGGGAGTCTGCGGTTGGCTGGGCTGCCAACCTCCCGCAGCTGCCCACCTTGGGACCGGCCGCTCTCAGGGGGCCATACCTGAGAGTCGAAGCCAGGGTGTTAGAGTGGCCGTAGAAATCCTGTCCGCCACACACGTAGAGCTCACTTCCTGCTAGGCTCGCAGCCCCGTGCCGAAAGCGCCCGGGGGCAGGCAGGGCAGGCAGCCGTCCCCACTCCACAGTTCGAACCAGTCCTACGCCGCAGCGAAAGGCCCGGGCCCACCACACTCCTCGGGACGGCTGTCTCGTGGCCATGTCTGATCTGAGCCCGTCCCCGCCAATCACTACTAGTGCCTGGTCAGGCTCCCTCCGCCTCTCTTGTCCTGGAACCTCAGCCTCCACCATCAGCTGACGCAGTAGGTCCGGGCTCAAGGGTGGAGGCAGCCTGGCCGCTCTTACCCTCCGCAGCTCCCTGGTGGACATACGGCCAAAGCGGACGCATCGAAGCAGGGCCTTGGCCTCTGACTCCTGGGTGTCCGGGTTGGCAGCTAGCCAACGCAGTGCAGCCACAAAGGCCTCGAACTCCTCCTGCAAGTGTAGCTCATCGCTGTCCAGGAGCTCAGCCAGGCAGGCGACCGGTAAAGATGGGAAAGTGGAGCACAAAGCCACAGCAGGCAGGTGGGTGAGGAGGTAGTGACGGGCTTTGCTCCAGAGCCTCTCCAGCCCAGGGGCTTCAGCCATGGGGATCAGGGCCAGGCAACGGGCAGGGTTGAGGCCTTGTGCCAAGGCTCTCTGGCACAGAGCCAGGCAGGAAGAGCTCTGGTACCGCAGAGCAGCCTGGGTGGCTCTCAGCAGTCCTGGCCACCTTGCCCGCACAACCCCAGAGTAGGCAAAGGAGACAAGGAGCCGCAGGTCCTGGGCAGAGATGGTATGCAGAGACACCTCTGTGCCCTGGGATTCCCTCATCCCGCTCAGGAGCATGGCCCCAAAGAACTCACTGCCACAGGCGAGGGCTGCTCGGTGCACTGCAAGAGGGAGAAGCAGAGGGGGACCCAGAGTGTTGCAAACTGCAAGGCACTCCCCTGTCTTCACAGCCCCAACTTTGGGCCAACCACCCAAGACCACAGGCCAAACTGCGGTATATGCACCAGAACTACGTGGGGTGCTTGTTACAGTGAAGGTTTCATGGACCCACCTCCAGAGATTCTGATTCAGTAGCTCTAGACAGAGACCCTAGGAATTTGTGTTTTCACATATTCAAGCACCCTGCATGATTCTCATGTTAGTGGCCTGAAGACACTTTGAAAAACATTGCTTTAGTCTTCCTGATGCAGGCCAATTAGAGAAAGGGTCTTGAGCAATCAAGTGAAGATGCTACAGAGAACATTTGCTAAGAGGGGGTACAAGATAAACTGCAAAGACCGGTGTGCAACTTATATAGGTCTTTCTATATTGTGCACAGAATAAAGTTCTTTACAATTATAAGAGCCACTGACATCAGCCATTCTACTAGTCAGATTTTACTCAGAAAGTGGTACCACACTCAGGAATGGTTGTGAGCCACACTCATCTAACTGCCATCTCCTCTTACCCAAGATTTAGTGCTTGTAAACGGGAAGCCTTCAAAATCACCTGCTTCAATTGCTCCTTTTAAGATATGGAAACTGAGTCCTAGTGAAAGGCAGTGATTCATTTTCTATCTCCATGCAGGGGCTGTCTGGGCAGATCACTGTAACTGATGTCAGGCTGCAGTGAGCATACTTGTGTATCAGTTCCCTGCTTATCTGCATGGCCCTTGTGACTCTGAAAATATCCTATTCAAAAATGCTATTAAATAACTAGACCTGGGCTTCCCTGGTGGCGCAGTGGTTGAGAGTCCGCCTGCTAATGCAGGGGACACGGGTTTGTGCCCTGGTCCGGGAGGATCCTGCATGCCGCGGAGCGGCTGGGCCCGTGGGCCATGGCCGCTGGGCCTGCGCGTCCGGAGCCTGTGCTCCGCAGCGGGAGAGGCCACAGCGGTGAGGGGCCCGCGTACCACAAAAAAAATAAAATAAAATAACTAGACCTTATATGCTCCCTAATGTAACTCAATTTGAGGCAGTTGGCATCAAGTATGGAGTATCCTTACCAAAATATTTAACCGAAATCTAATCAAACCTTCAGATCTAAATTCAAGTTTATAGGAAATTGAGAGGCTGAAAGAATGAGTTAAACAAAACCATGAGGGAAAATGCTTACAAATCTAGAACATGGAGCACTCTATAGGACAACTAATCTTGTTTCTTCAATAAGTCATAAAAAAGGGAGAGAGGACTGTACGAGAGTAAAGGAAGCTTAAGAGACATATATCTGAGTTCAGTGCAAACCTTGATTGGCTCCTGGGTTGAACAGAGCAGCTCTAAAAGACACATTTTTGGACAAGTGGGAAAATTTCAATGTGGACTATGCGATATTAAGAAATCATTGTTAATTTTGTTAGATATGATAAATTGTGGTTACATGAGAAAATGTCCTCTTTTAGAGAGACACATACCCAAGTATTTGTGAGTGAAATGTCTGAGATTTACTTTAAACTTCAGCAAAAAATAAATAAAGAAATGAAACAAATATAGTAAAATGTTAATTGTTAAGCCTGGGTGATGGGTGTTTGAGTGTTCATCTTAATATTCTCTTTTCTTTGCTATGTTTGAAATGCTTCATAACAGAAAAGAGAGGAGGACTTCCCTGGTGGCACAGTAGTTAATAATCCACCTGCCAATGCAGGAGACATGGGTTCGATCCCTGGTCCAGGAAGATCCCATATGCCACGGAGCAACTAAGCCCATTCACCACAACTACTGAGCCCGCATGCCACAACTACTGAAGCCCGTGCACCTAGAGCCCGTGCTCCACAACACGAGAAGCCACCGCAATGAGAAGCCCCCGCACCGCAACAAAGAGTAGCCCCACCCGCTGCAACTAGAGAAAGCCTGCGCACAGCAACGAAGACCCAACACAGCCAAACATAAATTAATTGATTAATTATTTTAAAAAAAAGAGGGGAAATGCTTCTAGAAGTCCTCTCAGGCAGGTCACACAGACCCAAGCTCCCAGTGAGGCTGATGAACCTCAGGCTGCTTTGATCAGTTGCAGCATGTTCACTTCTCTCAAAGGGCAGGTGATATCAGCGTGGCTTTCCACTGTCTTTTTGAGCAGTAGGTAGTAGCTTGGTGCTTCCCAAGCAGTAAACATTAGTGACAGCTTCCATATTGCCTGAGAAAATCTGCATTCCGTAAAGCAGGTAAGCCATCTCATCTTCCATACCATCAATCAGACTATAGCTCAGAGCCACTGACAAAGGATTCACAACCACTTGTATTTTGTGCCCCTTCTCACTCATCATTATTCCTTAGAATTTTAAGTGACAGGTTTCCACCACTAAGTTGGAATGTTTCTTAAAGGAAGTGAAAGCAGTGATATTGAATACAAGGATGTTTAAATTCCAAACCCTCGTGAGAATTTTATAACTATGAAATTTTAAATTCCCCCTGCATCTAGTGCTATTGGAAATGATAACAAACACTTTAGAAGTCTGTTATGGACTGAGTGTTTGTGTTCCCCGCCCCCACCAAATTCATATGTTGAAGCCCTGATCTCCAACGTGATAGTATCTGTAGGTGGGGCCTTTGGGAGGTAATTATGTATGAGAGTAGAAACCCTCATGAATGGGATTAGTGCCCTTATAAGAGGAGACATGAGAGAGATGATCTCCCTCTCTCTCTGCTGTGTGAAGATACAGTGAGAAGGTGGTCATCTACAAACCAGAAAGAGGGCCCTAACCAGAACTTGACCTTGCTGACACCCTGATGCAGCCTCCAGAGCCATGAGAAATAAATTTCTATTGTTAAACCACCCAGTCTGTGGTATTTTTGTTATAGCAGCCCAAGCTGACTAAGATAGGATCCTTTTCCTTTGGGGAGTCCCAGAAGCACTTTGGGTGCCAGTCATTCCTCCAATGAGCAGTAGCTATGTGACTTTGGACTTGTCTTAAAGACTGATTTCCTTATCAATAAAGTGTAAGAGCTGAACTAGATAATATCTAAACAAATCCCTTTTAATGTTAAACTTTTATGTGTCTGCACTCTGACTCCATTTGCCAGGTGCTATGTGTCTTTGACTTGACTGCATAGGAGGCAATGCATGGCCTAGTGACAGCAGACTGGGTTAGTGGAGGTGGGCCTGTATCCTGGTTTTCACCTGTTAACATCTCTGAATTTAATATTCTTTATCTGCACCCAGGGATAATGATATCTAACTCACTAGTTTTCAGTGAGATGAAAAGAGATGGCATGTGTAAAAGAAATTCCTGGTACCCAGTACCTCACTAAATGTTAGTAGAATCTGAATAAATCTCAACTTATTCAACCCTCTTCAGCTTTCCTGGTGATGAGCAGAGTTAACTTCAAAGTGCCATGAACTGGTAGCCTTAAGATTCTGGCCAAACAGTACCAGACCTTGCTCACTAGCTGTAGGGTCCACGACTGCCATGGTGTCAAGCTCACTTAGGGGAAAGGACACACTGAATTTTTCCACTGTGTTCCTCTGGCTTTTCCTGTGTCTTAAATAGAAGATGCCAAGAAGGGCCTTTGGTTAATCTTTGTTTGAGTCAATCACCTCCTGCTTGTTCTACTGGCATGGACTATATACCCTTAGCTCCAGCCAGCTGACTGTAAATTTCTTGTTTCTGGGCACAGGGAAAGCCACAGCATAAATCTGTCAGTGCTCTTAAGAAAACAACTCAACTGCGCATGCTCCATTCTCAGTGGGTCAGGAGAGGTGCCAAAGGTCACCCTGGGGAAATTCTGACCGCAGCAGGGATCAAAACCACTATGGTAGGGACCGAACCACCCGCTGCTTGCACACACCATTTCAGGTGGCATATGCGCCTGCATTAATGTAATGCCCCACAGACCCTCACCCCGCAGCCGGCAGCCGTCTGCCTCCAGCTCCAGGTCACACCCGATGCCTTCTTGGTACAGGAGCTCCATGGTGCGCAGGTTCTCTCTCAGTTCCTCTGCCTGGCTGGGCTGCTTTTCATCTTCCCGGGTGCTTCCAGCCCCCTCGCATCCCCACTGGGCCGCAGCCTTCACCCGGGGTGCGCCCAGGGCTTCAGCCGCGACCAGCACATCCTCCCGTGGGGCGGGTCCCAGCACCCCCTCATAGGCAAAGGTCAGCACGGCCTCCCAGGCCCCGGGGGTTACATCCAGGCTGAGGGGGCATTGCAGACCTCTGCTGCCCAGCAACCTGCCTCTGAAGAGGCTGCTGACTGCAGCCAAGATCACCCGATGCACCCCGTATACTCGCCCCCCGACTGACACGTCTTCATCCAGCAACAACCTCTGCTCTCGCAGCCGCTGTGCCTCCGCGAAAAACTGGCTGGGATGCGCCTCGCTGTGCAGCTCCTCGGGCTCCTCTGCGTCTTCTCCGTCCTCATCCTCTTCCTCCTCCTCTTCTTTCTCTAGGGACAAGGCTGGAGAGGGAAGGCTCCCCGGGGCCATGGGCCTGGGGCCAGGCTCTTCCAGAGGAAAGGGAGGCAAACCAGGATCCTGGTCTGGGGACGGAGGCCAGGAGGGGGTTCTCCTGGTGGGCAAAGGGAGGCCAAGGCCGTCCTTCTGGACTGGAAGAGAGACTTGTTCAGGGTCTGAGGGACGATGTGCCGAGTCCGAGACGCTCATGGCCCAAGCTCACTGGATTGCTGCAGGTAAGCAGAGGAAAGAGAAGAGAGGGTAAGAGCTGGGCCCACAGAGGCCAGAGGAAGCCCTGCCTCCAGTCCGGCGACATGTCAGTCCCTCTTCCTACTTCAACCCCCTCCCCCCATCCCAGGGCTCGAGCGTGTAGGCCACACCACGCGACTCTGCGGTTCCCCAGGTGCAGCAAAGCACACAAGATCTATGTGTAAACATCCAGTACCCGGAACTGTACCCTGCCCGTCTTGCCCCCATGCCAGTAGTCACCCTCCTAAGACACCAGCGTTCTGCTTGCCCTCTCACTTGAGCCTGCTCTACTCCTGACAGTGTGGCAGAGGGAATGCGCCCCCGGGGCCCCGTCCCTGACCGAACCCAGCTAATTATAGGCAGTGCTGGCAGGCTGGGGGCTGGTCTCCAGGTGCCCAAACTCTGACACCCAATCCCCTGGGCCTGACCTGAGATGACCTCCTCTCCCCTTCCACTTGTAGGTCATGCCCTGGTGCTGAGCGAGGCAAATTCAGAAGCCAAGTAGGATGTGGGGATCTGGTGGAGTGAGCCAGGCCAGAAAGGCTTCCTTCACTGGACTGGGCTGGAGGGGGTGCGTGAAGAAAGTCTGGACTCTGCACACCTGCAGGAAAGTGGGGAGAAAGAGTGAAGCGTGTGTTTGGGGTCAGTCCTGGCCTTTGTTGATTTTTCTGTGCATGATAAAGCTGGGACCCTGGAGCGAACAATCCTGACGTGAAACTCAAATATAACCCATCCATCTGGTCCAACAAGGGCAGAGGAGTGTGGGAGTTGAAGGGGCATGGGTCAGGGCTACCGACCACGGGTGACCCACCCGTAGCGAGGGGTTTCCTCCCTGTGCCAACGTGGAGTTGGTGGTGAGAGAGCCAAACCCAACCCTCGGGCTGCACTCCTCCAAATGGGTAAACAGAGAGGCAGCCCATGGTTGTCCTGGCTTGTGAAATGGGCAATAGTGACCAGCCTCTGTGTGGATCCTCTTATGGCCTCCCCTTTGCAAGACAAGGTGGCCAACACCTTGGGCCCCCACCAGGAAGAGGAGGAACCGCTATCTGGCAGAGACAAACCCCAGGTCAGCCTCTGCCCTCCCTCTGCCAACAAGGACAAGGACACTGGACCCTGATCTGCGTTCTCTGCCAACCCCATGGTCCTGGGACAGCTCCACCACAGCCATGTGTCTCTGGAGGCTCTGCTCGGCTCCACCATGGCAGGACCCATACCCCACAGCGAATCCCCGAAGGTTGGATGAAACCTGCTCTTCTGTGCAATCGTCCACCCTCCATTAAATGCGTTATGGCTGACCTCCCCCCATAGCACCTCCAGGTCTGTTGGCCGTCCTTCTTGTTGCTGACCTGCTGATTGGGGCAGGGTCTTGGCATCTCAGCCAGGGGACAGTATTACTTCCACCTCTGCTTAGGAGCCCCATGTGGAGCCATACTCCCCAAAAATGATGTGGAGAATTCGGGGGCCAGGCCTGGCAAGGCCCCATTGGCTTTATCTGGGTCATGGGAGTCATGGTAACGGATTGGTGCTTAGGGTTCCCAAAGGTTCGGGATGGAAGCAGGGAAAGAGAACTTCGCTCCAGAGGACAGTCTCAAGGGTCCCTCTGAGGGTGAGAGGAAAGGGCTGAGGGTGACCGTGACTCCTCCCTCCCTGATGATCAGGGGCATCATCCTCTACCTGCAGCTGCCTTGGATCACTGCTCAGGCTGGCATAGGTGTGGGCTCAGCACTCTGCTAGACAGTAGGAAGGGATTTGGGACTCGGCCTCAGTGAATTAAAGGAGCCCCATTCCCATCCCACTCCAGGGCTCAGATTGCTCGTTACCTTGCTCTCGGCTTCAGTCACTACTATCAACAGCCTGTCTATCTCAGCCATCTCCACCAATGGCAAAGTCAAGGCTGGTGAGTCTGTTGTGACTCCATGACCTCTTAGGGCCCCCGGTCCTGTTGGGAGTTGGTGAGACCGATTGACTCTTCTTTCCTCTCCTCTCAGGTGGTACCTACTTCCTTGTCTTGCACAGCCTGGGTCTGGAGCTTGGCAGTTCCACTGGAACCATATTTGCTTTCTCCTAGGCAGTAGCTGTGGCTGTGCAAACAGTGGGCTTCACACAGACCCTTTTGGACCTGTTCCGGGTGATGCCCATTCCCTTCCTTCATGCATCCTTTTCTCAAGTCAGCTGACCACCCAGCTTGCATTTTCGTGGCTCCAGCCTGGGCAAGTCATTTTAAGAATCAGATGTACCAATTAAAAATCTCTGTGACTGGGCTTCCCTGGTGGTGCAGTGGTTGAGAGTCTGCCTGCCGATGCAGGGGACACGGGTTCGTGCCCCGGTCCGGGAAGATCCCACATGCCGCGGAGCGGCTGGGCCCGTGAGCCATGGCCGCTGAGCCTGCGCGTCCGGAGCCTATGCTCCGCAATGGGAGAGGCCACAACAGTGAGAGGCCCACGTACCGCAAAAAAAAAAAAAATCTCTGTGACCCCCTACCTCTGTGTTCTGCCCTTCCAGGAGCATGGGGTGCAGCTACCAAACATGGATCTTGAAAATGAGTTTTGGGTGGTGGGCCTGGTGACCGTGACTATCCTTGTAGGCGTTGGCACTGGCAGGCGTGGAGTGGGAGTCCAAGGCAGGCGAGGGGGAATTGAGCTGGGGGTGAAAAGACTAAGGGGATGGCAGTGAGAGCTGGACAGATCAGGAAGGGGCGGAATGTGGGGAGATGTGGGATTGTGTGCGTGGGTAGTTGACAAAGCAGATTTCCAGGGACCCAGACCTGAAGCTAGCCGGTTCTGCTGGGAGAGACTCCACATGCCAGTTTTTGAAGGGGAAAGTAAGGAGGACTCCTTCTGAGGATCTGTTGGGATGAGCACTAGACATGACTACCAGATGAGAAATGCCCTGCTTCTTGCTCCCAGTATTTACAACGTTGATATTCACCCCTCTGGCATGGGAAGGGATGCTTTGTAGTTTGAGGCAAGAAGGAAAAGGACACCCATTTAGCCACATTCCTTTATGGGAGGAGGTTGGTAGGAAACAGAACGAGAGGACTGGAGAGAAGAGTGAAGATGAGACAAGGAAAGTGAGGAGAACTACCTCCCTTCCACTCACCTCTCTGTCTCTGTCCCTTCTTCCCTCCCTCTTTCTCCTTCTCTCTGTGGAGGGGGGTGGCGTCACCCAAGGTATTACAGGCCCAGATTATCTTCTTCTTCCTGATCTTCCTTTCTCTTACCAACTACCTGCTGGGGACTTCCTCCCCACAAACCCCAGCCAACAAGCCACTGGCTTCTTTGGGTACCAAGGTGAGACAGTGGGAAACTGACTGAGAAATCTGTCCTCCTCAGAAAAGAACCCTCAACTTCTGATTCTGTATGTCAATCACAAGTTGGCCATCAGACCACTCAGAGCCCTGTTAAGTCCCTGGGCCAAAAATCCCTTATGCTTCCCAGCCTAACCTAAGTCACTGACACTAAACTGGGTAGAGGGGTAATAATTTGGGCTGAACAGAGGAAGGCAGGACGTGCTCCTCAAAACCTCATCTTTTCTCTCTGTTCCTTTCTGTAGAAAGCATTTTCTTCCATAATATTGTCCCGCAGTGGTAGGCACGGTCCAGAGGGCAGTTTCCTTGGTATGTTTTCCATCTTCTTCTCCTCAGCCACTGGGGTACTCACCAGGACCAGTATCTCTAGGGACCTCAAGGTGACACGGATGTCCAGGCTTGGAGCACTCTATCACCCCTCTTCCCTCTCCACTGATGGTTCAACTTCTGTTCCCAGGACCCTGCTGCAGCTGTCCCCCAAAGGAACCATCCTTGCCATCACGTGGACCATACTTTCCTACCTGGGCATCTCTGCCACAGTTGGTAAGGCCCTCCACTCCTGCCTTCAGTGCAGAATGACCTGGAACCCTGGTTTCCGCTTCTCTGAGGGGCTAGGTGATGAAATGAGCCAGAGGCATTCATCAATTACATTAAAAGTAGCTTATATGCAGGTAGGCCCCCATCCCCTCCTTCACCAGTTCTCTCCATACCTCGTTTCATTAATGAATTGTATAGTGCCCTTTGATTATCAGATTTGGTTGTCCCCCCCAACCCCACGCACACACACTTCCATTACCCGCTTTGGCACTGGTGGTACCTAGACAGTCCTACTGCTTTGGGTTGGGGTTCTCTTCCCATGAAGGAGTGTTTGTGTCCTAAATCTCATTTCCAGGCTCCTGTATGATTTGAGATGTTTTAGGACATAGGACCGACCTGGGTGTGCAGAGTGGGAGCTGCCTAGGGTCAGAGTGCCAGTATGGCTAGTACTTCGGCAGATGTTGAGAGCCAGGGTCTTGCCTCTATGGGCTCTCTGATTACTACCAGGTGAGTGAACCAGAGGGGAAGGTTAGAGAGATAAAGCCCACTGCCCGGCATAGAGTAGATGCTCAAAAAACAGTAATGACTTAAGTGGATTCATGTAGGAGGAGCCGAAATCTGATGGAAGAGGAGTTTCTGTGGCAGGGGTGGTGCTGGCTGTGGGGAGACAGTGGCTAATGTCTACCTACATCTGAACAGGTTTATGGTTACCAGTTTGAAAGAAATGCCAGCTGGGCAGCAAAACAGAAAAACTAAAGAGTGAAGAAGCCCTATTATCCCTAAATCCCCAAGGACAGAAATTTCAGAGGATGACATACTTTCTGTTCCCTTCTGTATCTGGGGTTTCCTTTCTCTGTAGCCAAAAGGCTTTTGAAGACTTGGTGGTCTTACAGCAGGTGCAGAAGCCACCACCAAAGGAGAACTTGGCATCTACCTCTCTCAACACTCCTGCTCCCTCAGGCTACATCCCTGAGCAGGACCTGAAGACAAACCAAAAGCAGGTAGTTATACAGGAACAGGGCTGTTAAAGTGGGCGCAGTCGTCCCAGAGTACAAACTGACAATGGCGTTCACCTCGTCCCTGCTCACTTTTCCTAACCATGCAGTCAGAGTGGCACATGTGCCTTCATAAAGTCGTATGGCAATATTCATGCCTTCATGAAGTCCTACGGCTGCCCTCACAGTCATGAATCTGGGAAGATTTCAAACTGCAGGGGCATAGAGCTCAGGGGTAGGACTAGTCCAATGGCTAGAGAAGCTGAGGAACAGGTTCCATTTCGTACATAACAGGAGCCTACCTGTGATCCCTCAGTCAGCCTGCCCTGGGGCCCTATACATGACCTGGCTGGAGATGCTGTCTAGGGGCCTGACATCCCCCATTGCCTTCATTTGTTGAAATCAGCAGCACACACTCACCCTATACTGTCAGTGAGACTCAGGAGGAAAGACAGCTAGGAAGAGGAGTCCATAATTTAGGACTCAAGGAGCCAAGATTTTAATCTCCCGGCTCCCCAAACTTTTTTGAGTCCACCCTTGGGTAGCCCAAAGCTTTGGACACACAAGGATTTTACAACAGCCCAAGGCTTCCTAGGGAGAGAACTCCCCGACTACGCAATACGAACTGCGGCTGCAGTGCCAAAGAAGGTCCTTCCTCCACAATCCATTCCACCCCATAACATTAATAAAAACTTACAAATAAATACCTGAGGCTGTGTAATAACATACTTGAAAACTCCCGAAGCCTAGAAAAACAGATTATTCCTGTTCTCAAATATATTCAACAAGAATTTATCTTCTATCTTCCATCTCGAAGTTTCTACTTTAAACCTCCATGCCTTAATGCATTTCAACCCATTTATGTGTCTATCCTTTGTAAATGAAAAAAAGTATTTATCATCACTTTCTACTTAGTAAGTAATCAGAAACTTCCTCTTTTCCCAAGCTCATGTAATCCTAATTTTTAAAATCTTTTAGCTCAAGTCTTACCTTATAGTCCTTTGATTATTTCTTTGGTTTAGTTCCTCATCAGCTTATATATTCATTCAGCAAATACTAACTGAATGTCCACTATGTGCCAGACCTTTTTTAAGTACTGGGAGATGATATGCCAATGAATAAAACAAGCTACACCTCCCCTCAGGGAGTTTATATTTCAACAAGAAGAGATAAACAATGAACATAATAAAAACAACTATTAGATTACAAGGTGCTAAGTGCTACGAAGAGAAATAAAACAGGGGAGTAGGCTAGAAAGCGCTAGAGGAGTACAATTTTAAGTAGGGTTGTCAGGAAGCCCTCACGAAAAAAAGTTGAGCAGACTTAAAGACTATACCTCCAGAAAGAGCTTCCCAGGCAGAGGGAGCAACAAGTCTAAAGATCTTGAGGGGCAGCACACCTTCAGTGTTTAAGGAAGAACAAAAGGCCAATGTTGCTGGAGCAGAGTGAACAAGGAGATAAGTAGCAGGAAGTGAGGTCAAAGCATTACTTGAGGAAGGGTGGGGCAGGTTATGGAGGCTTTTACAGGCCTTTAAGGGGCTCTGGGTTTTATTCTGAGGTAGGAAAACACAGAGGGTTTTGAGAAGAGTGACATAATCTGGCTTCCGTGTTAACACTATTCACTCTGGCTGCTGTGTTGAGAATTGACTGTAAGGGGGAAATGGTGGAAGCAGGTAGACCAGCTACGGCAATAATTTTGGACAGCAGTCCCCACCATTTTGGCATCAGGGACCAGTTTCGTGGAAGACAATTTTTCCAGGCTGTAATGCAAGCGATGGTTCAGGTGGTAACGCGAGCGATGGGGGCAGGGGGTGGGGGTGGGGGTGTGTGTGGGGGTGGAGCAGCAGATGAAGCTTCGCTCCCTCACTCGCCCACCCCGCCCTCCCGCCACTGCTCACCTCCTGCTGTGCAGCCCGGTTCCTAAGGTTCCTAATAGGCCGCTGACAGACCGGTACCAGTCCATGGCCCAGGGGTTGGGGACCCCTGATCTTGGAGGCAGAAAATTCTGGCTTGGGCTAGGGTGGCAGCAGAGAAGTGACCAATTGGATTCTGGATGTATTCTGAAGGTAAAGTCAACGTGATTTGATGAATTGGAGGAGATGAAAAAGAGGGGCCAAAGATAATACCAAGACACTTTAACATGAACAACTAGAAGGATGGAGTTGTCATTACTTGAAATAGGAAAGACTGCAGCAGTAAGCTGGGGAGAAAGTAAGTTCAGTTTCGTATATGTTAAATTTGAGATGCCTATTAAGCATCCGAGTCGAGATGCCAAGAGCAGCTAGGTATTCAGAAGTCCTGATTGGAGCTAAAAATATGGGAAGTCATCCACACTGAAATGGCTCTAATGTGTAACACTGGCTGAAATCACTCCAGGTATGTATGTAAACAGAAAAGCAGTCCAGACTGAACTCTAGAGCACTACGGAGATGAGGAGAAACCAGCAGACTAAGAAAGAGTACTTGGTAAACTAGGAGGCAAACCAGAGAACATGTCCTAAGGCCAAGTAAAGACAATGTTTCAAAGAGGGGGTGTCAAATGCTGCTGATAGCCTGTGCAAGATCAAGCAGAAGATGCCATTAGATTTAGGTTTGTGCAAGTCCTTGGTGACCACGATGAGAACAGTCGTGCTGCAGTGGACTGAATAGGGAATTGGTGGAAAGTGGAAAAGACTCTTTTAAGATGTTCTGCTATAAAACAGAGCAGAATAAACAAACTACAAGGATATACTGTACAGCACAAGAAATACAGTGAATATTTTATAACTTTAAGTGGAGTATAACCTATAAGAATACTTACTAAATCACTACGCTGTACATCTGAAACTAATATTGTAAGTCAACATAATTCAACTTAAAAACTTAGTAATAAAATGTTTTTAAAAAATTGACCAGGAAAATTGGAAGCAACTGGAAGGGGAAATGGGGTCAAGAGAGGTTTATGTCTTTGTAAGGTAAGAAAAATGACAGCATATTTGAGTGCCAACAGGATATTCCAGGAGAGAAAGGGGAATACTGACGCTACAGAAAAGGAGGGAGAACTGTTGAAAGATGTCCTTGAAAGCCAAATGATGGGACTGGCTGGACAGGAGCCTGGACAGTTTGTTTAGAGCAGCATCTCTCAACCTTGACGCCAATGACATTTAAGCCCAGACGGTTCTGTTGTGGAGGGCTGTTCTGTGCATTGTAGGCTATTTTGCAGCATCTCTGGCCTCTACCCAGCAGCACCACCTCCTTTTGGTTGTGATCAACCAAATGTCCTCTGGGAGCAAACTCAGTCCCAGTTGAGAATCCCTGGTATACAATAACAAGAGAGAAAGCAGAGCTTACAGGTATAAATGCTGGAAGGTATGTAGGTATAGTGGTAGGAGCTTGTGAACCTTTTCTGATTGTTTCTATTTTCTACCAAAGTAACACTGAGAATGAGGGATGTTGGAGATTTAAGAGATCAGAAGCAAGGGCAAGTGGAGAATTCCCTGGCGGAGTGGTTAGGACTCCAATCCCGCAAGCCATGCAGCATGGCCAAAAAAAAGGGCGGGCAAGTAAAAGGACCAGGGGATATTGCTAGTAGCATAAAGGACTCCCTCAAGTTTTATGGTAATGAATTTAAAGACAAGTCAACCTGTTTCTTCCCAGCCCTTTCAGCTGCATGGATCTAGGAGTAAAGTTGGTGAAGAGTTGAGTGTGACAAAAGCCAGAGAAGCAAGGGAGGTAAGCCCTTAACAAAGGGCTCATGACTGGAATTTAGTGGGAGGAGGGAAGTGAAGGCATGTGGAATAAACTGGAAAGACAGGAAGTAATGGTGGGAGGGTGGGATGTTTGAGATTGAGATATGGAGTAGTGGTAGGTCTAGAATATGACCAAGGGAATGAGTAGCTGAAGTGGGGGTGGAGGACAAGATCACTGGAGGAGCAAAGAACTGAGACCAGAGTGTTAGAAAGATTATCTACATGGATATTTAAATCACCAAGATTTACGACAGGTACTGACTTGTGTTTCAAAGCTGAGGTATGTTAGAGATGAGAGAGAATAGTCTTAAAAATAGTATGAGGAAGGGACTCGCCTGGCGGTCCAGTGGTTAAGACTCCATGCTCCCAGTGCAGGGGACCGGGGTTCGATCCCTCGTCAGGGAACTAGATCCCACATGCCGCAACTAAGAGTTCGCATGCCACAACTAAAGATCCTGCATGCCGCAACGAAGACCCAGCACAGCCAAATAAATAAATATTAAAAAATATACAGTATAAGAAAAAATGCGGACACCTGTACTGCCTCCAGGCCCAGTGGTACAATGGGTGTGAGAGAAACCACCACCACTACTAAAAGAAGCAGAGTCCTCAGGAGAAATCAGGGCTCAGAGCAGGACTATAAAAAGGGAACATACAGAGAAAAGGTTAAGCATACATGGGATTTTTGCTAATGACTGGCTGTTAATTTCAGAGATGTGTATACCTGGGGCCCGCCCCCTCAAGCTGCCAATGGAAATGTCTGTAGGCCTAAGGGTTTGGAAGAGGGATGGTTTTACTTTTGAGTTATAAATTAGCATGAAATTACACCTGGCTTCAGGCTATTTTCAGGGAAATTCTGAGTACCTATACTTCAAAGAATTTAAATGAGATGATAAATGTAAAGCAATTAGCATAAGATCTGATGCTAAAATAGTATCAATGATAATAGCATTACTAAGAAGAGATTAGAATATCTAAGAGATTCCCCTCAATTTTAGCTCCAGAGCAGCAGCTCCCAAGGCAACCTGCATAGTCTGCCAGGGTGCCGCTCTGACCCCTTGCCTTCTTACCCATCACCCCATCAACAAGAATTTATCCAGTGCCAACTGTGTATCCTTCCTGAACACAAGTTGATTATCAACATATAAAAACAAAAATGTTTTTAATGCTGAGTCATCTTGAGGTTCAAATGATAGGAGAGGGGCATCCACAGCCTTGCCAGGATTCTCATGTCAGGATAAAGATTAAGGCCCAGGGTCCCTTGGTCTCCACGTAGGGCGCTATCTACTCCGATTCTGTTAACCTTGTCAGTCCCTCCAGGTCACTTCTACTTCATCTGTCCGATACCTGTAAAAAAAAAATAGGAAAAACTTGGTGGACAGTTACCCGTTAGCACCTTCCATTCTTCTCTGCCCTCACGATTCTGGATCCTCTTCCCTGCTGAACATTTTTGCCTACCTCCCATTTAATCCTGTTTACCTCCTCCAAGGGGCTGCTCACCTCTGTGTGACCCCAGATTCACTGAGAGGAGTCCTGTGTCCAGCCCGAAACATCTCCCAGCCAGCCTGGGCTATCATGGCTCCATTGTCAATGCAGAATCTGGGAAGGAAAAGAGGTATGAAATTCATGATCTAAGCATGGAAAATCATAGTAATTGGAGGGGAAAAAAAAAGAAATAAAGAAAGGGAATGGGCCTTTACCTCTCATCTGTGGCAAAAAGCCGGGCTCCACGCTCCTGGCACATTGTCTCCATCATTTCCTGTAACCTCATATTACCTACAAAGAGGTAGGGGTACAGTTAGCTTACCTTTAGCCATTTCTCCACAGTCTGGCTGTACACCTCATGTGCACTGACTTAGGAAAACGAAGTAGGGATTCCAGGGGCAAGGAGTGGGAAGCATTGGACAAGAAATAAAACGAGTAATTTCCCCAAACCCTTAGAGATTTAGAGTATCAGGAGGAGGATACACATGCCCCAAAATAGGAAAGAGAAGCACAGTCCAGTGATACATACACCCCACACCTCCCACGATGAGGGCCTCCTGGGAGCCACAATGTGCCATGGCTCGCTCTGTGATCTCTACCAGCATTGCAAACACAGTTTCCTGTGGAAGGCAAACAAGGTGAAAACATCAAAGACAATCCCAGCTTAGTTCTGTCTACTGTATAAAAGCTCCTCCAGCTTCAAGTTTCTGTCCCAGCTTTTCACTCCATTACCTGCAGGGAGAAACACAGATCCTCAGGAGTACACTCGCCCGTGGCCAGCATCCGCTGGGTTACATCCTATAGTTAAAGGGGAAAACATACAAAACAATGAACTGTGGTTTGGGGATGACATATGAGCAAAAAATTATTGCACTTGGAGTATCACCATGTTTCACCACAATTCAATTTACCAGTACATCCTATACGACAACCTTGCCCTTCACTGGCACTGAGCTATAAAACCAGCAGAAGTCTTTCAAGATTCAATAATTATGGGAAAAAAATTTTTAAAAAAAGAAAAGAAAGAAAGAAAATACTGTGATTATCTTAAAAAAAAAGACTCAGTAATTATGAATGTCTACCCTGGCACCCTCCATTCCCTACCCCAGTTAATTTTTCTCTAGAGCACTTGTCCCCATCTGACCCTTTTTATTTTATTATTTCTCCTCTTTTTTTTTTGGTTTCTTTTTCTGTCTCCCACCCCCACTGCATGAAATGCAAGCTCCAAGTAGGCAGGGATTTTTGTTTTGCTCCATCTTGTATCGCAATTGCCTTGAACAGCACCTGGTACACAAAAGATGTTCAATAAATATTTGCTAAATGAATTTATTCAGCATCTAACATGGGCCAGTACTATGCTATATGTAGAAAATACACTGGTGAGCAAAACACACGTGCTTCATTAAAAGGCATGAGAAGTGCCCATCTCCTCACCTCTCCCACACTCACCTCAATGAAAGACAAGATCCCTGAGAATGAGACGTCCATCCCCTTTACAGTGTATGGCAGCTCAACTAGCTTCTTGCCTCTATGTGGGAGTGAGTATATGAGGCACTTAAGCCTGTAGTCAGCTGGCTGCTCACCCTCCAAAGCCCTCCCAAACCTCATTAACACATATACAGGGAAATCCCTGGCGCCCCACCAGTCAGCCTCCTTCCACCTTATTCCCCTTACCGCTTTGCCATCTGTTCAATGTTGTAGCCTGGACTTGGGTCATTGGAAATCTAGCAGAATGAAAAAGAGGATGAAGTCAGGTATCCAGGAAGCATAAGAAGCTAATTTACTACTTTCCTCCTCCTTTTCCATGGCTCTCCCCAAATACATTCACATCTTATGTTCTCTGTAGCCTCAATGGCTTACCTTCAGCACTCGAGCAAAACGATCCAGACAATTACCCACAGCAATATCGATGGTTTCCCCAAAGATGCGGTAACGATGTTCTGAATACGCAATCACCTAAGGGTGATGAGGATGTCCATGAAACCTCAAGTCTGTAAAGAGGAGCATTTGGCTTTGGGGAAGAACACAGCAGAGGATCAACATGGTCACTAGAGCTTCCAAAAAGCAATAAGCAATGGGAAAAACTACTTTCCCAAACCCTCAATGGGTACTTTTTAATAGCGCTTATCTGAGAAGTCTATATATACCCCAAGGATTCCCAGAGGAGATTCCTAGTCTACAGAAGGTAGTCTAGGTCAGGGGAGAAGCAAATTATCACTTTGGATGCATTTTTCTTGCTTGGAGCTTCCTAATATTCCTTTAAAAGCAGTCTAGACAGTGTGTACTAGGGAAGGCTTTCCTTCTTGGAAGCAGGAAACCAGAGTTCTTCTAGGTTATCCTACGAGGGTGGTGGTATTTGGAAACCACCAAGGTAGAGTTAAAAGAAACTCAAAAATCCCAGGGAATTCCCTAGCGGTCCAGTGGTTAGGACTCTGCTCTTTCACTGCTGAAGGTGCTCGTTCAACCCCTGGTTGGGGAACTAAGATCCACAAGTCACGCAGTGCAGCAAACACAACAAAAAAAACCCCAAACTCAAAAACCCCATTCTGGGTCAGACTAATGGCCCATCCAACTCAGCACCGGCAACCAACTTATGTCCGTTCTTCATACGTGACCAGCTTCTAGCACAGAGAGTATTTATCACCCACTGACACATATGCTCCACACTGCTGACAGTGAGTACTTCCTAAGGACCATAAGTCCCTTTCCCTTTCTGGTGCTGCTAGGGATTTTCTTCCATTCGGATGTAGCTCTTACTCTACTGTCAAAAGTTGGCAACAAAAGAGGAAAGAAAAAATTCTGCCTTTCTACTTCTGTCATCTACACTTCCCTACCCAATCATCTTCTGTTTTTCACACCTAAGCAGGCTTCAAAAGGGAGGAGGAGGGCTTCCCTGGTGGCGCAGTGGTTGAGAGTCCGCCTTCCAATGCAGGGGACACGGGTTCGTGCCCCGGTCCGGGAAGATCCCACATGCCGCGGAGCAGCTGGGCCTGTGAGCCATGGTTGCCGAGCCTGCGCGTCCGGAGCCTGTGCTCCACAACGGGAGAGGCCCCAACAGTGAGAGGCCCGCGTACCGCAAAAATTAAAAAAAAAAAAAAAAAAAAGGGAGGAGGAAAAGAACAGAAAATTCCATCGCTGCTCATCTCTATAAACTCTTGTAAGCTTCCACTGATACTTTCCACACCTCAAGTCCGTGACCTTGTATGATATCCTTCAGGCCTCAACCAGTTACTTGCTCTCTACCCATTAAAGTTGCCACATCATTTTCACGGGAATGTGTGCTTCATCTTTTTTTTTTTTTTTTTTTTGCGGTACGCGGGCCTCTCACTGTTGTGGCCTCTCCCGTTGCGGAGCACAGGCTCCGGACGCGCAGGCTCAGCGGCCATGGTTCACGGGCCCAGCCGCTCCGCGGCATGTGGGATCTTCCCAGACCGGGACACGAACCCGCGTCCCCTGCATCGGCAGGCGGACTCTCAACCACTGCGCCACCAGGGAAGCCCCTGTGCTTCATCTTTAATAACTATTTCACAAGATGAAGTTTTAGAACATAACCTTTCATAAGCTGGAGACAAGGACCATTCCTGACAATAATCCCATCAGGTGTTATGTGGGAAAGGAAGGCTGGAGTTCTCTAATCCCAACCTAAAAAGATCTTATAAGGTATCCCAAACAACTCTGGCTTCACCTGTAAGTTTAAAATACCTTCTGCCATTCATAAAATGTTTTCTAAATTATTTATATTTTCATACTCTTAGAGTAAAAACTTCTATATATTTATCACCAGTAACTAAAACAAAACATGCAATTGTTGTAAAGATACAAATGGGATAGTGCCCCTTAGTTTTAACTGCTAAGATTCATAGGAAAAATAAGCTTCAAAATAATGAAAATGAAAATCCTTTCATTATTTTGAATACTTCAATCCTTACCATTCTTTCCTTCTCTAAATTGGAAATTCCTTATCTCTACAGCCATATATATAAAGGTCATCTAATGTTCTATCATACTGCCCAAACATACGATATCACAAACTCTGTTGTGGGTTTTCTAGTATATCATATTTTAGTTTCAGATGAGCCCAGCTTTGCTCTTGCAGTTCCCACCACTCAGGTGGAACATGAAAGTTGTTGGTACAGTGCCTTAGAAATTAAGAAGGAATGGTGGAGGTTTTCTGCCGTAGTCCTGAGTGGTTTCCGTCAAAATGGACAAGTTCATGAAACCTGGGAAGGTGGTGCTGCTCCTGGTGGGTCATGATGAAGAACACTGATGATGGTATCTCGCTATCCCTGCAAAGTGATGGCTACCACTGGCAAGAAGAAAATCGCCAGGAGGTCAGAGATCAAGTCTTTTGTGAAAGTTTATAACTATAATCACCTCATGCCCACAAGGTACTCTGTGGATATCCCCTTGGAAAAAACTGTTGTCAGCAAGCATGTCTTCAGAGACCCTGCTCTTAAAGACACGGCCCAACAAGAGGCCAAGGTCAAGTCTGAAGAGAGACCAGCAAGAACAAATGGTTCTTCCAGAAGCTGTGGTTTTAGACCTGTTTTGTTTCAGTCATTAAAAATAACGAAAAATTTCTGAGGGGAAACAAAAAGAAGGAACGGTGAAGTACTGTTAAATACCTGTGTATTTCCTCCACTGACATATAGCACAGTTGGGCTGGTGGCTCCAGTGATGAGGCGGCCCATCTCAATGTGGGCTATGCAGTGGTTAACGCCCAGCAATGGCTTATTCCACAACTGAGCCATAGTACGGGCTACGACAGCCACAGAAACCAGTGGGGCACCCATGCCAGGACCTACGGGCACAGAAATGGGAGTGAGAATCCTATAGAGACTGGGAAAAACAGAGCCGGGGGAAGCAGGGGATGTGAAGGTTGGGTGGTGTTAGTGGTGGTAGCAGAGGTGAGCTGCAGGCTGTTTTGACCTAGCCAGGCTCCAGGTATATTCTTCCACTGTCACCCACTCTCCCAGCCATACCTTTGGTGTATGCAATGCAATCAATATCCTTGGAGGTTAATCCAGCCTCTGTTAGTGCCTCCTGCAGCAGGTCCAGGATAACAGCTCGGTGGTGCCTGGCAGTAGCACCTGGAAGGAATCCTAAGAGATGGACACAAGTCAGAGATCACAGAGTTTTTCTATAGAAAGGGAGGTAGAAGTCAAAACAGACGTTTTAGTGGGGTAGGAAGAGTCCTTTTCCCTTTTCTCAAGCATCCTGTCTTCTATGTTTTCAGATATAGTCTTTCCAGCCTGTTCAGCTAGGCTAAACAGCTCTCAGAAATGCCCTTCTTCATACCCAACTCCTACTCAGGACTCAATTCAAGTTGATACCTATCTCATACTTTTTGGTGATCTTCTGTGACCCTACAAATCGTGTGCATGAATTTAACACATCATTGAATTTAACATACTACATGTAACATATAACAATTATAGCATTATAATTATCCGTACTTTTCCCAGTTTAACCATGAGCATCTCAAAGCACTGGCTATTTTATTTATCTTCACATTCTTGGTGCCCAAATGCCAAGAGTGAGTGCTAAACATATATATACATTCCTAATGAGTAACCTGTCACAACATCGCCTGCTCACAGAGGCTTTTCAGGTATATGCAAGTCAGTTGCCTTCTCCTACATAAGCAGATGTTTGCGGGGAGCGTAGACAAGTTACAATATAATTTACAAATAACGTTTACTAAAAGTGATAATGTGTCTGGTTCTTTAATTCTCAAGACCCAATGATGCAGGTATTACCGTTCTCATTTCAAGAATACAGAAGTCCAAAAACAACTACTGAATATTGCAAAGCCAGCCAGTTCTGTCTACACCTAGGCTGGGAGTCTTTACACTCTTTCTCATTCTAGTGTATTTTGACTGCATCTACTATTTATCACACTGTAATGTGAAGTTCTGTCTACATGTCCAGTTCCATAACAAGCTTATACATCTATTTTTGTAGCCAACAGCCAGCTGACGATTAGCACGTAAAAGATGCTGAAGGAGCTCAGAAGATCCAGGTTCAAGTGCCTGTGACTCTTCTATCCATCAGCCTTGTGATAACACTGTCACATAATCTCAGAGACTCAGATCAAAAACTATGAGGGGACAATGCGCTCCACACCTTTCTTCACTAATGTTTAGGAAGACTGCAGGTGATGCTGTGCGGAGAAGTGCGCCGCAAACTATAAGTTCCCTACTCCCGTACCTGTGCCTGGAGGCGTGACGTAAGTCCGCCGCGGGTTCGCCAGCACCACGCCATCCCGTACTACTCCCACGCCAATCTTGTTGGCGCTGCCTTCAAAACCCAAAACCGCCGGCATGGCTCCTAGCTACCACTGGGGCCGTGAAGCCCGCACCAGTCCGTGCTGGGACGCAGACCCTGGGTCGCTGAAGAAAACGAGTCGGTGACTGCTAAGGAGCAGCACGCACCAGAACAGATACCAAAGAATTCACGCTGGTAGCGCGCCGGCGCCAGCTCCAACCCCTGTCGTCACGGCGACCCATCAAGGCCCCTTCGAGGACCTGTTCTCTTAACTGCCAGGAACACTGAGTCGGCATCTGCTCCTTAAATTCCTATCCGTTCCTCTGCCTCTCTCCCATGGTCCAGCCCAGCCTTCTCCACTGATTTTGTTCTCTCTTAGACAGCTCTGGGATCTCCGGTCAAGGTGGCAGAAGGAGTCGTGATTCTGGCATAGCGATGAACAGCCCAAGAATGGAGGATTGGGGCCTTCAGTGCCCCGGAGTCACGGAGAAGGCTGGGAAGGCTGAGCTTTCGGTCACGTGGTACAAACAGACCAATCACCCGCATTCCTCCGCCACTGGAGGCGCATCTCAGATCACGTGACCACGCCAGTTACCCACGTGGGGGCACATCGTGCTCCATTCTTTGTGCTGGGTTAAGGAGGAGCCAGGCTGCGACCCAAGCAGGTCAGCTACAGGGTTGTTGTTGTTTTGCCCATCGTAGGGACTTCTCTGGACTTTTGATCGGCAAGCCTAAGTCGGGATTCTTAATTAAGTCCGTCGATTGGCTGGAGGGCCGATCTCGTGAGGAGGGTAGGAGGCACTATGAAATGATCTAGTTTTGAGAATGAGGGGCTGAAAGGCCGATGGTGCACTGAGGCGGGAAAAGAATTCAGAGATAATACGGTTTGAAAGGCGGGACTTGGTGCGGGGGCGCCCGAGGGGGGAGTCTTCCCCAGGCCTAGCTGGTTTCACTACTTCTTTGCGTCTGTAGGCAACGCGATAAATATACTGCTTCGGTGGGCGACGTGGAACTGGTGCAGAAGGGTGTTTGTTACAGTGATGCCGAAACGTGGGAAAAAGGGAGCGGTGGCAGAAGACGGGGAAGAGCCCAAGATTGGTAAGAGAATGAAATAGGCCCATCTCCCTAGAGGCTGCGATGGGGATGTCTATAATTTCCTTGAGGTACGGACCGACTGTATACTCATTTTTGCAGTTTGTGAAGAAGTCGCGGCAACTGCAGGCTCTCGGTGGATCTATAGTTAACTGCGGATCAAAGTTGGTTATCGCCAACTTACATCATTGTGTATTACTTATTTTATAGAGCCAGAGGCCAAGAAGAGCAAGGCAGGAGCGAAAAAAAATGAAAAAGAGGCAGCAGGAGAGGGGACAGTCATGTATGAGGACCCCCCAGATCAGAAAACCTCACCCGGTGGCAAATCAGCCACACTGAAGATCTGCTCCTGGAATGTGGATGGGCTTCGAGCCTGGATTAAGAAGAAAGGTTTAGATGTGAGTGGAATTAAGGGGAGGGGGGTACTGATCTTGGGGGTTAATCACCTTTTCCCATTTTAGTTCCTAGCACTGTCGTTTTCTTGTGGCAGAGATACAAAGTTTTCACCAAATCATACCACTTGTATTTCTTTTCTCTTTATAAATTTATTTATTTTTGGCTGCGTTGGGTCTTAGTTGCTAAGCGGGGGCTTTCTCTAATTGTGGCAAGCGGGGGCTACTCTTGGTTGTGGTTAGCGGGGGCTTCTCATTGCGGTGGCTTTTCTTGTTGCGGAGCGGGGGCTCTAGAGCGCAGGCCCAGTAGTTGTGGCGCACGGGCTTAGTTGCTCCGCAGCATGTGGGATTTTTCCGACCGGGGCTCGAACCCGTGTTCCCTGCATTGGCAGCCGGATTCTTAACCACTGTGCCACCAGGGAAGCCCCCCACTTGTATTTCTTAGATGCCATTCCACCAGTTCCACTGCCATTGTTTTATTTAATGTCCTCATCTTTTTCCTAGCATGTCAGAAAAACCTCGTTACTGGACTTGTTCCATTTTATTTCCTGCATATCCAACATTTAAATAACTACTTAAAAAATCTTAGCTGGCTATCCATTGCCTATAGGGAAAAAACCAATCTTCTCAGTGTTGCATGGAACACTCTTTCTTGTCTCCCTGCCACTTATGTAATTTATAACTTCAAATACTGTGTTGCTAGACTTATACTCCTTCTGCAGAGACTGTCCTATTTATTTATTTATGGCTGCATTGGGTCTTGTTGCTGCACGCGGGCTTTCTCTAGTTGGGGTGAGCAGGGGCTACTCTTTGTTGTGGTGCACGGGGTTTTCATTGCTGTGGCTTCTCTTGTTGCAGAGCACGGGCTCTAGGCCCACAGGCTCAGTAGTTGTGGCACACGGGCTTAGTAGCTCCGCGGCATGTGGGATCTTCCCGGACCAGGGATGAACCCATGTCCGCTGCATTGGCAGGTGGATTCTTAACTAACCACTGTGCCATCAGGGAAGTCCCTCACCTGTGTATCTCTAGTACTTAGCACATAGATTCTTCAGTAAATGTCTGCTGAATTGATAATACTTTTTCTACCTTTCATTTCGCTCACAGTGGGTAAAGGAGGAAGCCCCAGATATCCTGTGCCTCCAAGAGACCAAATGTTCTGAGAACAAACTACCAGCTGAACTTCAAGCACTCTCTGGACTATCCCATCAGTACTGGTCAGCTCCTTCAGACAAGGAAGGGTACAGTGGTGTGGGCCTACTCTCCCGCCAGTGCCCACTCAAAGTCTCCTATGGCATTGGTGAGACCCTGTTGATTCCTAAAGCCCAGCTCTTCCAAACCAGTTGCTGATATCCCACTCCAGCCCCAATTCTTGATCCCTTTATTCTTTGCTTTCCCTTTCTTAAACTTCTTTTTGCTAATTGTTTCATTGTTTCTGTAGGTGAAGAGGAACATGATCAGGAAGGCAGAGTGATTGTGGCTGAATATGATGCATTTGTGCTGGTGACAGCCTATGTACCTAATGCAGGCCGAGGTCTGGTGCGCCTGGAGTACCGGCAGCGCTGGGATGAAGCCTTTCGCAAATTCCTGAAGGGTTTGGCTTCCCGCAAGCCCCTTGTGCTATGTGGGGACCTCAATGTGGCTCATGAAGAAATTGATCTTCGCAACCCAAAGGGAAACAAAAAGAATGCTGGCTTCACTCCAGAAGAGCGTCATGGCTTTGGGGAATTGCTGCAGGCTGTGCCACTGACTGACAGTTTCCGGCACCTCTACCCCAACACGGCCTATGCCTATACCTTTTGGACATACATGATGAACGCGCGATCCAAAAACGTTGGTTGGCGCCTTGATTACTTCTTATTGTCTCACTCTCTGTTGCCTGCTTTGTGTGACAGCAAGATCCGTTCCAAGGCTCTGGGCAGTGACCACTGTCCCATCACCCTATATCTAGCACTGTGACACCTCCCCCAAATCAATTTGAGCCTGGGAAATAAGCCCACTAAACTAGCTTTAAACTTCTTACTCCCAAGCTTTAAAAACTGCTCTCTAGAGAAATCTGCACTGTTATTTCCCTTCTAAACTATGAATCCTTTAACCAGGCTTCTAGAAACAGAATTAAGTTCTCCATGATTTATGTGTGTGTGTTTCGGGGGGCGGGATACTTTTTTTTTTACATTAAACAAAACTACTGATGACTTCCTTTGAACTGTCCATGTGAAAATAAAGAGTCATAGTTTCAGCCTTGCTGTCTTTGTATTCTACCCCTTTGTGGGGCTAAAAATTCCCCTCATCCTTTCATACACACAGATTTAACAACTGGAAGAGTAGAGTCATGACCTTATTTATTTACAAGCACAGGATGAGTCCCTAACTTCCCCCATGACAGAGCAACCCTACTCAGCCCAGTTAAATACTGCAACTGGGGGGTAAGGTTGAAAAGGAGGAATTATAGGAAATACAGGACTAGGGGACCATACCCCACATTAAATAGTTATATATACATCAGTTCCTGTGGTTCTGTACAGAGCAGCGGCTGACCCCACCCCCAGAGGACGTGGAATGGGGGAGAGGAGACTGAGGGTGCTGAGACCAGAGCCAGCCCCTGATGAAGTGCAATAGCAGCAGCAAGGTCCTAATGGTGCACAAGAGGGAGACCCCCAGGGCTACCCACCCCCACCCTGCCCTGGAATGTGTAAGGGACAGGAATGGCTCTCAGGGAGCGTATAGGAAGGACAAGGCTAGAACCGTCTTTTAGGACCCAGGTTTAGGGGAAACTTTCCGCCTACTTCACCCTAAACACAGCAACCACTGGAGGAAAGCAGATGGCCAGCAGTGGTTTACTTATTCCTCCAAACCTAGGTGAGGGCCTGGTTCCTTCCTACCTCTCTGCAGGGAAAAGGAAGGCAGCTGCTTGGCTCCCCTTATAGAAGCCCAGGGAGCCTTTTACCATCACTCCCTTTATAGTGTCACTGTCCCCACCTGGACGGGGCCAGGCAGTCTGTGGGTCATCGTGGGGCTCAGGAGAAGTTCTGGACAGGGTGGCTGACCTTCATACAGGCCCAATAGAGGGCCCGGCCCAAACACAGCACAGCCAACAGGATGACAAATGCCCAGGCTGCATAGATGCCTCCGTATCGTTGTGCATGCTTCCATGTGCCAAACTGATGAAGAAGAAAAAGGAAGATGAGGTTACTGTTGATCTCTCACCACTTTGTAGGAGCCCTAGTAACAGTAACATGGAACTCAAGCTTCAGTCTCTGTCCCCTATCCACATGCAGCCGCCTTCAGGGACCTTTTAAAAGGCCCAGCTGTCTAGCTCCCTCCACTAGGCAGGAACATAAACAATCCCAGACATCTGTCAGTTTTTCTTCATGTCTGACAACCAAGCCAGGTTTCCTAATAGCAACTCAATCTAAACCACTGCTCTATTTTTCTATCCTCTGTATAAAGAAGATAGCTGTTTTCTACTCTGATAGTAACAGTGAAGACCGTTTATCAGTCTCCTTCAACTTCAGTTCATCTACACGTTAAGACAAACAAAAACAGTTTCTTTCACTTCTTTTTAGGATAGCCATTTCCCCAATCTTAGCCTACAGAGACGAGGCTGCAGAATGAAAGGGGTTGGATCAAGGTTACTCACAGCAAGGCCAGTGGCAGTGACTGCCAAGAGTAAGCCAAGCAAGAAGCAGCAGATACATCTCTTTCGTGGATATCTGCGCCCAATAGATGACCTGTGGGGAGGCAAACAAAAATGGATACTTACAATGGCCCTGTAGCTTTTACTCTATTCACTACCCAGCTCAACGATGCCGCTCTCTAATCACTCACACTTTCCTGCAGTGAGGGCAACGGGCCAAGGTTCGGTCTGTGAACTCTGTCCACTACGGAGAAAGGAAAAGAGAAACCAATAAATAGTAGAAGCAGCATCATCTTCAATGAGAGCCCTGGGGCAGTGGAGGCTGGGAAATGGGTCCTCATAAAACAGACCTTTTCAGGATTCATTATCATAACTCAGAAATATATTCATGACTACTTCTCCGCTGCCCACCCCTCGTCCCCCAGGGCTTCCCAATACCTCTCCTCACCAGAAAAGTATTCTTGCAATGTCCACAGATGACCCTGACACCCACAGGTTGTGGTTCTGGACTCAAAGGTCCCGGATGCACAGGCCCCAGGTTGATGATTCTTTTGCTGTACAGAAGAAAAAGGCTATGTTTTTAAAGTTTTCAATCCTAAGGATCCCTACATTATTCCTCCTTTACATCCCCCACTCCCTGGCTCTCTAAGTCCCTCTACTTCTCTGTACATTTAAGATACTCTGCCCCCCCCACCCCACAGCCCTACCGCAGAGAATCCTTGAGGAAGAGCATCGCTTAAACTTCAGGCCTCTAATTTCCCTTTTACCTCAGGATAATTCACCCAGTCTCTGACACTCTCCATCTTCCTAAAGGACACCACTTTTCTCCCAATCTTTTTATTGAGAGATGAGAAAGATGGCTATAACATTCTAGAGGCACAACAGTCCTTAGCTTTTTCTCCTTCTAAATAAACACCAGTCTCTCTCACCTTTACATTCTCGATAAACATTCACCCTTTTTCGGCTTTCCGATTTTCCCCACTAATGCCCTTCCCCAAATTATCCCTCTCACCAGTATGGCCGAGGGCAGGCGATCCGCTGGGAAGTCACTTTGCAGATAAGGAGACAGTTGCAGGGGCATCGAACATATTTTTTCCCTGGGGGTGCATTCTTGATTGGCTAGAGAATAATGGGGACATCGGTAAGCAAACCTCTAATCCCAATTCCTTCCAATTCCTCCAAAAACCTTCTGAGGAGAGATCAGAGAGATAAAATCTTAGACGGGACAGAGAAATGAAAGGCATATAACATGAGATTTGCAAATGAAAACTAAGCTTAAGTATCCAAGATAGGTATGAAGGTGAGGGATGGTAAATATTAGCTTTGGTGAGTGGCTTCTGGGGAAATGGCTGTGTGAGACTCCTGGAACTGAAACCTGGGTTTCATCAAGAGCAGCTGGCTAACGCCTGAAGGTCCGGGTCTAGAATCAAGGGATCAGAAAGAGGATCTAGGAAACAGGACCCATTTCACAGATTTGTATAACTCACAGTGGCTTCATTGCAGACGCCACATTTGACTACATGCTGATGCATCTTGCCTTCCACGTTGATGAGAGACTGGCAGACTCTGCAGGTGATCATGGGAGCACTCCCACTGTCCGGGCTGGTCAGGGGTGAATAGGGGGGTGGGTCCTCCCCAGGCAACACGGCTGGGTGTCCCTCGGGGAACGGGGGAAATGCTGGAGAGGAAGGTAAAAAGAAGGGCTGGCATCAGTTGCTGACACCCCCACTGAAGCTACACGGAGTAGGGCAACTCTTGCTGGTCCTCAAGCCTTCTGACAAGCTCAGCGGGATCTTATGATCAGTGCTTCGATCAGATTCCTCAGAACCCCCTTCCGCTCCGAAGCTCCGGTCGCGATTGCGGAGGGAAGGAAGCCGCCCCCGGTCACAGGTGCAACAGCTCCGCACCTGGCGCTTGGGCCCCGCCCCCGCCCCCGGTCCCGCCCCCTGCTCCTCTCAGAGTACCCCCGGGAACACCTCGGACCCGCCCCGTCTTACCCTGGGGCGGGGCATGTTTACCGGCTCCGTACGGTGGTGCGGAGGGGGTCAGGCCTCCCCCGGGCCCAGCCCCACTCCCGCCCGGCCCCACTAATCCGTTGCCGCCGGCGCCACCGTCGATGGGCTCAGAGAGCAGCGGGGATCGCTCTCCATCTGCCGCCATGGCCTCCACCGCCGCCTCCCGCTTTGGCCAAGGATCCGGCTCTTCGCCGCCGCCGTCGCCGCAGCCACCGCCGCCGCTACCGGGTCCCAAGGGCGCCTGCGCGCCGCGCGGCCAGCTCGCCCGCAACCAGTGGCCTGCCCCGCCCCGTTTCGCCCACAGCACTTGATAGGCTATCCCCGCCCCCGTCGTGCTATTATTCGCGGAGACAAACCAATTTCTGGTCCTGTGAAGGCAGCTCCTATTTTCCATTGGGGAGAGTGGCGCCATCGTCAACTGTCACATGACTTTCAGGACGCCGCTGGGCCTGCAAAAACTGCACGTGACGAGAAGTTCTTCGAGCTATTGGAAGCGTGGCCCATCGCGCTACCTCCAGACCAGGAGGTGGGGCAGGGCTGCTTCAGCTCACTGGTGTTTGAGGCAGCCGCCGGTCCTCTGTCAGACGCCCAGAGCGGGCGCATAGTCATTGCTCCTCATTAGTCCAAAAACATCACTAAAAGATTTTTCTACTCTTTGAGGTTATAATTGGCCTCTCATTGGCTGGAGGCTTCCCTTCCCTGGTCCTGCGATCCTTGGGGCGCAACTTTATTGGCCCGAACTTAGAGCCAGAACCTGGGGGCGTGGCTCAATGAGCTGCAGTGAAAGCTTCAGGGAGTTTGGGCTGTTCTAAGCACCGGGAGTAGGAACGGTAGGCAATAGTTAGCCACTCTACTCAAAGGAATACCTGTAAAAAGTGAGGGTGAAGATGTGCCAGAAGGAAATGTATTAAAACGTTAAGATTTTCACCCCAGGCTTTCTCACTGAAGTCACTTCTGGAACAGGACACAAGACCGGCTTCTCCAGGAAGCTGCCTTGCAGATCCCACTCTCCCACCATCCCTGGTTAAATTATGAAAGCATCTTTGTATGAGTCT
Source organism: Tursiops truncatus (assembly GCF_011762595.2). Taxonomy (NCBI): domain Eukaryota; kingdom Metazoa; phylum Chordata; class Mammalia; order Artiodactyla; family Delphinidae; genus Tursiops; species Tursiops truncatus. The sequence continues at coordinate 75,994,457 of NC_047035.1, read as the reverse complement.
GTCTCTATCGCTGCAAGAATGTCTCATCATTTTACTCAATTTTGTGACCCCCAATTATAAACATATATGTATGATAAGAGTTTTTTGACTGAGTTACCAATCAAGTTCAAAGAGATTTTAGTCACCTTATATGGCATAACAGTCTTTAGACTTGTCTCTGCTTTGCCCCCAGCCAGGAGACTGCTAATGGAGGTTTTTCTGACAAGTATTGGAAAAGATCTTAAGCAGCTCAAACATTTAAACATACAGCCAGGACTTCCCAGGTGGCGTAGTGGTTAAGAATCCGCCTGCCAATGCAGGGGACGTGGGTTCAATCCCTGGTCCGGGAAGATTCCCACCTGCCGCGGAGCAGCTAAGCCCGTGTGCCACAACTACCGAGCCCACGTGCCACAACTACTGAAGCCTGTGCGCCTAGAGCCCGTGCTTCGTAACAAGAGAAGCCACCGCAGCGGGAAGCCCGCACACCACAACAAAGAGTAGCCTCTGCTCACCGCGACTAGAGAAAGACTCCGCGCAACAACGAAGACCCAAGGGAGCCAAAAATAAAATAAATAAAAAAATTTTTAATTAAAAAACAAAACAAAACAAAACATGAACATACTCCAAGCTACAAAAATCCCCAATATCCTCCTCCCCCAGCTAATATGAATAACTGCTACTTCATTTTTTTTTTTTCGTTTGGTACGCGGGCCTCTCACTGTTGTGGCCTCTCCCGTTGCGGAGCACAGGCTCCGGACGCGCAGGTTCAGCGGCCATGGCTCACGGGCCTGGCTGCTCCGCAGCATGTGAGATTTTCCCGGACCGGGGCATGAACCCGTGTCCCCTGCATCGGCAGGCAGACTCTCAACCACTGCACCACCAGGGAAGCCCTGACTGCTACTTTTTTACGTATTAGAGCTTGGCCTCTTACCTGGTCTTCTCTCCTTCTAGACAAAATGTATTAGATACCCAATCATAGAATTACTCTACTTCCTGACAGCATTCAATCCAGAGCAAAATCCCATTTCCTTAAACCCTTTCAAAATCTCTTAACACAAGCCCATTTCTATAATAAGTTCTTTCTAGCACCCTGTTAACTGACAACACTTCAGTTTTTCATGGCTTGTGCTTTCCCCTCACTGTACCAAGTAATAACCAAATTAAAAAAAAAAAAGTCCAGAAAAGTCGAGGTCTTCTGACTTATGGTTCTTTTTTTTTTTGGCCGCATTGTGCAGCATGTGGGATCTTAGTTCCCCAACCAGGGATTGAACCTGTGCTCCCTGCATTGGGAGCGTGGACTCTTAACCACTGGACCACCAGGAAAGTCCCTGACTTATGATTTAATGCTTTTGCACTCACATCATCTACTAGGCATATAGAAAAGGCAGAAGTGCAGAGGTGGCAGAATGCATGGTATCTGAGATGGAGGCCTTTTGATGCTTAATACCTGGCACATAGAAGTTGCTTGATAAATGACTATTAAACTAATTAATTAATTACCTTAAGCCCTATCTTGAGGGAACTTTGTGTACTGAGCAATACTGTCAGCTGTAGTCCCAAGCAGGGTGGATATTCAGCTGGGACACTCCAGTGTGGCTGGTATCAGTTTATGGCTGGCATTTGTTCTGATTGGTTGGCTCCTGTACTATACAGGTAAATAACTTCAATGTTACCCCTGGTACCAGGTATCTTACTTATGGGATGGGGGCTTCTCACATAGACTGAGAAAAATCAGGCTATGGAGGTATATTTGTTTGCTAGGACTGTCATAATAAAATATCACAGACTGGGTGGCTTAAACAATAGAAATTTATTTTCTCACAGTTCTGGAGCCTTGAAGCGCAAGATCAAGGTGTCAGCAGGCCTCTGCCTTTGGTTTGCAGATAGCCACCTTCTCCACTGTGTCCTCACAGGGCCTTTTCCCTCTGAGCACACATCCCTGCTGTCTCTTCCTCTTCTTCTTTTTTTTTTTTTTTGTGGTATGCGGGCCTCTCACTGTTGTGGCCTCTCCTGTTGCAGAGCACAGGCTCCGGACGCACAGAGTTAGCAGCCATGGCTCACAGGCCCAGCCGCTCCACGGCATGTGGGATCTTCCCCGGACTGGGGCACGAACCCGTGTCCCCTGCATCGGCAGGCAGACTCTCAACCACTGCGCCACCAGGGAAGCCCTCTTCCTCTTCTTATAAGGAATTAGGGCCCCTTGTGACCTCATTTAACCTAATTATCTCTTTAAAGACCCTATCTCCAAACATAGTCACTTTGGGGTTAAGGGATTAGGGCTTCAACATATGAGTTTTAAGATAGTCCCTAAGAGTCCATAACAGGAGGATATAAAGAAAGACACTGCAAAGATTTGGAAGGTTTTTTTCTTCAGGCTTCCAACCAAGTGGTAACTATTACACGGTGTAGATGGCAGAGAATGGGGCTGGAGGCAACTGCTGCACTTCTGCCACCCAGGGTCCCAATTTGATTTCTCTTTCCACTTACCCTATTTCTTCTTTACCCTTTCCTGAGGTGGTAGTTTGCCACCTGTGTGAAACCAACACAGTCCCTTACTCCATTTCCAGGGCAAAGAATGTTTTTGGTAATGTGCAGAGTGAATTAACCAAGATGAGGTGTAGTATGGGCAGTTGGATGGAGTGGGGTAGGGTGTGGTCTAGTTTTAAGGGGTTATTTCTCTTTATCACTCTACACCTTTGTTGCCTTCTGTTTTATGTCCTTTCCATGCCCCAGTGCTTTGCCCCTTCCTTTAGGGTGTAGTCAGCTTCTCTATCTGGGGATTGATCTGTTAGGTCAGTCTTTTTATCTTCACTCTGTTCCTGCACTGAATGAGGCACAAATAGGGATCTCACACAGAGAAGAGAAATGAAAGTGATCCTTTTACGGGGAGGTGGGGGGAGTGGGGGGGCGGGAGGAACTAAACTAAAATAACATTTTAGTTTCAGGAACTGGAGAAAATGGAAGGTCAAAGATTCTTGGTGATGGTGGGGTAGGTATTTAAATAGGAGAACAACTATCTTGTGGTCTAGAGAGAATGAGAAATTTCAGTTGAGAGGGCAGGAATAAAATAGGTTTCCTGCCTAAAAAGTCCTAAGAGGCTGAGCCTCCTTCTATAAAAGTTGCCATTGGGAGTCACTATCTCGAGATATCGTCCCACTCCATAAGCCAATACTTAGTGACTTAGAAACTACCACTTCCATTCTTCAGTTTCCTTGATATTGAGCATGGAAGATGGGTGTGTTACTGCATGTGTGCCTGGACATGGAAGTACCTCAGAACTTCAAAGAGGGGTGAGAAGAAGATAGAAAAAGGATAATAAGGCAGTAATGAGCTATAATCACCCTAAAGTTGATAATTGTTTGGTTCCTGACTACAGGAACCCTACAAGTACAGAACAAAACATAGTTCCAGCTTTGTAAAATGTGGAGACTGGGGAGCAGTGACTAGAAAAGGTAAGAATAGTATTGTGCACTATTCTTTCTGTAATGATTGAAATGTTTCTGTGCTTTGCAATGTGGTAGCCACTAGCCACATGTAGCTTTTGAGCAGTTTAAATGTGGTTAGTATAACTAAGAACTGAATTTTTACTTTTTATTTTATCTTTTAATTTTATTAAATTGAAATAGCCATATTTGGCTAGTGGCTTCTGTTTTAAACAATGCAGGATTAGAGTTGCTGTTGATGGGCTGGGTGTACCTCTAGTTTTTGTTCTGATCCAATTCATGGTTAGGTGGGTCTAGAGAAATCAAAAAGAAAAAGAGACAAAGGGGAAAAATAATAATAGTCAATATTTACTGTGTACTTACTATAATTCCAGGCACCTATGTAAACATTTAACTGGCATTTTATATAATCCTTGCAACAAGAGTAAGTACTATTATTATCACCATTTTACAGATGAGAAAACTGAGGCATAATGAGATTTTTTTTTTTTTACTTGCTTTGGATCACAAGCTGGTAGGTAAGGGGTGGAGATGGAATTCATTCACAGGTAGTTTGATTAGAGTCCACTCATTTACACTACACAGATTCAGGAATGAGGTGGCAAGGAGTGCCTGGGGCCATAGTTCCCAAACTCTGTGCCAAGGGGCAAATTCACAGGAGTACTGTGGGATATTTAAATTTTTTTAAGGGAAACACAGCAATATTTGACATCTCTTGTATACTATGAGAACTGCTAGCTCAAGGTAGTTCACAATTTGAACATTAGATTGTGCTACATCGGGACTTCCCTGGTGGCGCAGGGGACACGGGTTGGAGCCCTGCTCTGGGAAGACCCCACGTACTGCGGAGCAGCAAAGCCTGTGCGCCACAACTACCGAGCCCACGTGCCACAACCACTGAAGCCCAAGCACCTAGAGCCCATGCCCCGCAACGAGAGAAGCCACCGCAATGAGAAGCCCACGCACCTCAAGGAAGAGTAGCCCCAGCTCACCGCAACTAGAGAAAGCCCACGCGCAGCAACAAAGACCCAATGCAGCCAAAAATAAATAAATAAATTTATAAAAAATAAAAAAAGACTTGCTACATTCCTTTGATGACAAAATATCTTTGCAAAGTTGGCTTTTAGGAGGTCGTCTGATAAAAAAGTAAGTACTGTGTGGAAATCAGCCCGGAACAGGAAATGTGGGTAGTAGTGCTGGACTGCAAGGTTTGAGAAGTTGGGCAGTGCCCAACAGGCACACACATTCCATTAGTAACTATTTGTGCTTATTTAAGAAAAAAACAAAAAATATTTTTTCTTTCAACTTGTCTGTATTATTTTTTTCAAATGGTTACTAAGCTGTTAGGCACCAGCTACCTAAAAAGCAAAACTCTTAGGTATTTCTTTTGACCTAGGGGTGCTGTGAAAAATTTTCTGAGTTCCTAAGTGTGCTATAAATTAAGAAACTGGGAACCTCTGGACTGGGGTATTGCAAAGAGATCAAAATGGACTGTGGACGCTTGGCTTGAGATGGCCTAAAGAGAAATAATAGACATTTAATAGACATTTCATATATATTATGATCATTAAGTATTTTACACACACACACACACACACACACACACACACACACACACACACACACACACACACACACACATATACAGACACACACAGAACGCCTAAATCTGTACCCTTTAAAGGTAAAAATCCTGTGAGGAAAGCAATGAGAGATGCAAACAAACCAAGGTTAGAGGTAGGATGGGACCCAAGGGCTTGATGCAGTCTGGAACCTGGGCCCTTCTGTTGGACAGACCACTAAGATGTGTCCTGAGGAGGCCTGCTAGGCCTCATAGGGTAACTCATAGGGCCATTGGTGAATCCGAGATTAAAAAGATTGGGGGTCCAAATGATTGTTCAGAAGCTTGGTTGCTGACCTTGAATTCAGAATAAAATATATTGTGTGGTTCTGAAGGTTATGTGACCCCGGCCAAGATGCAGTCTGGTAACCTGTCCTTGCCTGTCATATAGCAGTACATTTCTTTGGTGCCCAGAATGTTTATATATTCTGTATGTTCCTCCCTACATGACATAGGAGAAACACTACAGAAGATTGAGCCTTGTCCCTCAGTTTTCCTTTTGTAGATATATTGAAGATCATCTACACTTACTTTAGACAGAGTCCATTAAAATTAATTAAGGGAATTCCCTGGTGGTCCAGTGGTTAGGACTTAGTGGTTTCACTGACGAGGGTCAGGGAACTAGGATCCCACAAGCCTCCCCGCAAGGCCAAAAAAAAAAAAAAAAATTAATTGATTAAGTTTGTGCTTTCTTAGATGTAATTATGTTCTACTCTTGTTTTTTGTGTAAACTTGATTGGATTTGAGGTGTTTAAAAAGGAACTTTCAGGGCTTCCCTGGTGGCGCAGTGGTTGGGAGTCCGCCTACCGATGCAGGGGATGCCGGTTCGTGCCCCGGTCCGGGAGAATCCCACATGCCGCGGAGCGGCTGGGCCCGTGAGCCATGGCTGCTGAGCCTGCGCGTCTGGAGCCTGTGCTCTGCAACGGGAGAGGCCACAGCAGTGAGAGGCCTGCGTACCGCAAAAAAAAAAAAAAAAAAACTTTCAGCAATCAAATATTGATACATATTACCCTTGGGCTGATTTTTACTTATGACTGAACTTACCCATCATTCAAAATCATGCTTTCAGTGTCTCAATTGTACAGAGTCACATTTCCAAGGTGAAACTTTACCTTTAGATCACCCTATTGTTACCTTTGCTAAAATTACTGGATGAATAAGGATAATAATAATAATCCAATAATGACAGTAGAATAAACCGTTCATTTGGCACTGTGCTCAGTTCTTTATATATGTTATTTTTGTGTTTACATATATTGTCATTACTCTTGTGTCCCTAACACTAGAACAGTTCTGGTACATAGTTGATTCTCAGTAAGTATTTGTTACATGAATGAGATAGAAACGGGGCTGGGAAACAGTGGTTTGGGTCATGGTGTTGGCTAACACAGCAAGCAGGAAAGGTTAGAGCTCAGGAGGGTGGAAATAGGTGGAGGATTCCAATAGCTAAGCAAGGACAATTTGTGATTTGTTGTGAATTTGGTTAAAATTATAAAAGTGGAGGCAGAAAATAGCTAAATTCTTACAAAGACATTATGCTGCGTAGTTCTGTTACAGGAATTTTCATTTTGGGGAAGAATCCTTCTGTAATTATCTGAATTCCTTGGATTGAGTATCGTGTAAATCAAGGGTCTGTCTGCATTTCCCCATCCTATCCCCACCCTATCCCCATCCTTTGTCTGTGTCAAGGATCCAGGAATTGTGTGTGTGTGTTTTCCAATAAAACTTTATTATAGGTTACAATTCTTTGTAAATACTACTGTTTCTTATTTATATAACAATTTTTTTAGATATCCATAATAATGAGTAAAGAATGTATGGAAGTAAGTATTCTGTGAATAACTTATAATTTGGGGAATACTGGGGAAATTCCTATTTCTCATTCCCAAATCCCAAAGCTTAATATCTATAGGGAATTTGGAAACACCTGGAGAAGGGGATTTGCTGCATCCTCCTGCGAGGATCCTGGGATACTTACCCGCAGAAATTTGTCTTCTCCTCATATGGGCCTGGATTTAGACCCCTTATATGTTCTCCCATATCCTGTAACCTCCAGAGCAGCATTATTGCTAGAGTCGACACTTTTTCCTTTGCCCAGGAAGCAACTCAGACACAGGCTCACTTAATTTTATTCTGGATTTGCACCACGTAAGGTTTAAATCTTTCTCTGTTCAAATATCTGATTTGCTGTAGACACAACCAGGAATGGGGTTTCAGGTAGATGGTTCGGGGGCTCTCCTCCCAACTCCTACCCTCTTCCCTCATAGGCTTCCGTGCCGGAAACTCCGGACCTGCAGTTAGAAATGGGTGCAGCGGCGAAATGCTGGATGCTCCTACCCCTCCCCCGCGGTGGGTAGGGTGAGGATCGAGAAAGGTACTGCAGCTGGGAAGACCTCAGATTAGGTTGACACCCTAGCCTCCGGCGATTGAGTCGGGGCGTGTCACCATGGAGACGGGGCCGGTCGCGTACTCGCCTGCCATTGGCTGGGACTCCTGAGCTGGGGATATAAGCCAGCGCGTTGCAAACAATGCGCTGTGTGGATCGTACCCGGTGACTGGCGGTAGCTTAGCTCAGTGGAGTAGGTCTGAGCGGAGAAGGGCAAACTGATCGAGAGGGCGTCGGCGGGACCATGGACGACGGGTGAGGCGGGTACCAGGCCCAGGGAACCCCGTAGGCCCCTGGGGAGGGGAAATGGCTGTCATCGAGAACTGGAAACCCAGCACTCTGGGCCCCGAGGGGGCCAGGAGAGGGAACGAGCGCCCCGGGGATGCAGAGAGGCCTGGCTCGGAGCCCAGTATCAGGGGCAAGGCGGCAGAGCAGTGGGGCGGCCAGCGCTGGCAGGGGCGCGCGCGGGAATCGAGCAGGGGTGGCGCCACCAGAGCAGGAAGGGGACAGGTTAGTAGACCGTAGACGACTCGCCAAAGAAGCCGGTGTGTGTGCGTGCACGCACGCGTTGCGATGTGAGTGTAGAGGGAGCGTACTCCCCCACCCACATACAGAGAAGGTCTTTTCAACCCACGTGCTCGTCACAGATTCCCATTCTAGAGTCTAGGTAAAGCCGCGAGGTACTTTTGGCGCCCATATCTGGAGTTCCTCCTTCAGAGGAGAGATTGCTCACGTCCCTCGACAACGCCTCTCTTTCCTCCAAGGTGGAGTTTCAATTAAGTTGGGGATTCGTCTCCAAGGAGAGAAGGAAATTCTTATTCACTGAACTGAGCAACAGATCCTGCCTCCTCCCCCCACTTCACCTTTGAAAACGCTTATTTCGGCTTTGGTCCTTGAAGTCCCAGCCCAAGTCTCCAGCAGTAGGGATCAAAGTGGCTTTTGGGTGCCCAGGGATTCAGGGCATTCTTGGGAGACTGCTGGCCAATGAGGAAGTCCTGTAAGCTGTGGCTAGATGTGCTGGGTGGCCAGGGCTTCACACATATTTCATTTCCTTGGCGCCTCTTGGGGATGCTATTTGATTCACTTTTACCATCTCACCGCTTCTCTCTTCATCATTCTATGACCCCGGTTCTATTGCCCCGACCCGGTCCCTTACCCATCTACTTCCCTGAGGGTAGCCCGGTGTATTGTAAAGACAGCACTTTTGAAGAAAGAGGTTTCCTCTGGAGGCTTGGTTAGTTGTGTTCAGCTCTGTCACACCTCAGTCGTCGTTTCCTCCCCTGCCCCGTCCCTTCTCCTTGTTTTTTCCAGCTAGGTATGAGAGAATTGGACTGGAATTGTGAGAAAAATTCCCGGTTGATTCTTGGGGATGTCTGGGTTCTGCATAAGCGTATGCCTTTAGGTCTCTGAAGGGCAAAGGACCTTGGACCTTGATGAAGAGAAGGAAAGATGGGAGAAGGCAGGGAGGAAACACGGGCAGGGGGGGAAAGTTATAAAAGAGGTTCAGGTGCTGTGGACCTGAACCATGATTTATGGAGTCAAAGGTCTTTGGAGCTTGTTAGTAAATTTTAAATTCATTTTCAAACTGAGCCTGTTAGATAAGTGAGGCCGATTACATTCCCTTGCTTTACATTAGAGGAAAGAATTTGAAGCACAAGTTACCTGCCTAATAAAGACAAAATTGGGACTAGAATCCCTGTTGAGTTCTGCTTCCTCAAGACCAGAATTCTGAAACCTGGTTTTTGAATCAGAATTACCTGAGGCACTTTTGTAGGAAATAGCGATTCTGGGGTCTCTCCCCATTCTGTAGGGGTGGGCTCCAGAGTCTAGTTTTCACAAGCAGCTGCTGAGAAACTTATGCAGTCAGTTCTGCTCCAGCTGTTGACAACCAAAGTTGTGGCCTGGGTTTGCTTTTTTGTGCAGTAGCTTGTCTAGCTCCTTGGCCGACTTCTCTGTCCCCTGTCACCTTAGTACCTCAGTCAGCCTTTCTACCCTGAAGGTCATTAGTTTATGATACCCTTGGCATGGAAGTGAAACTCACCTTGGTTTTCCTTTTTTTCCTAGATTCAAGTATGAAGATTATCAGAACACTGCAAAATGGCTTTTGTCTCACACCAAACACCGACCTCAAGTGGCGGTGATCTGTGGTTCTGGGTTAGGAGATCTGAGTGACAGATTAACTCAGGCCCAGATCTTTGACTACAGTGAAATACCGAACTTTCCCAAAAGTACAGGTGCTGGCAAGGGGGAGGAGGGATAGGACTGAGGGATATTGATGGGATTCTGATGGGAGGGCAATGCTTCTACACCCTGGCTATCCTCTATAGCATTTGACTAGAGACAACTGTTGTAACAGAGGGAAAAGCCCACCAAGAATCAGAATGACTTTAGAAGGAAATTCCCCCAGTAGAAATGTTTTAGTAGGGCATGTTTATGTTACTGTATGATGACATATTTCCTGTGCTTTAATGACTCAGCTCCCTAAAGCTCTACAACACTTCCCCTGCACACTCTTTCCCCATACACACTATGGTCACCATATCCTCATACACCTCTCTCATTTCTTTCAGTCTGTAGCCTAAGTGGAAAGAGCAGTGCCTGTAAGCTCCCAGACAAAGTCAGGCCTTCCCTGTCCCATGTGTTCCTGCCATTCCCAATCTCCCCAGCTCTAACTCCAGTCCTAGGGTAAGGCACACACTGGTGCACAGCAACAAATGAACACACAGACTGCCACGTTCTTGCAGACAAATACCCAGGTGATACATGAATACACAGGATTTGATTCACACTGACCCTTTGGAAGGGGAAAGGGCCCCCTATGCACAGTGGAGTTCTGAGGATAGTGTACCCAGCATCCTAATAGCAGCCAAAAGCTCTAAGGCTGGGCTTCCGTGGTGGTCCAGTGGCTAAGACTCCACACTTCCACTGCAACGGCATGGGTTCAGTCCCTGGTCGGGGACGTTCCGCATGCTGTGGATGAGGCTTAGAGAAGGGCCAGGTGAAATAGGACCAAGTAAAGGACAAGAGTAGTTTATTTGGTTTACTTATTAATTTCTCAGATAACTAACTTCTGTTGGTTTATTTATTAATTTTTCAGATTCTACTTTCCTTCCTCTTTCCCTGGAGAGTTAAGAGTTTTAACAGATATTTTTCATGCCCTTTGGAGCAAGACTGGGAGACCAGAGCAGGGAGGTGGGGATGGGGTTGGAGAAGGAAATATTAAAAAGTGAGAGAAGGGAGTGCAAAGTTTTCTAAGAGAGATAGTAGTGACTCTGGCTCCACCTGCCACTCCTACCTGCAGTGAGAAGGGCACTGCACTAACTAAGTGGATTAATTTTTTAAAACTTTATCAATTTACTTTTTATACTTTATTTGGGTTTCCCTAACTGTGTCACCTCTGCTCTACTACTGGCAATTTTTTTTAAAATAAATTTATTTTACTTATTTATTTATTGGCTGTGTCAGGTCTTTGTTGCTGCGTGTGGGCTTCGCGGCAGTGTGCCGGCTTCTCATTGCGGTGGCTTCTCTTGTTGCGGAGCACGGGCTCTAGGCGCACGGGCTTCAGTAGTTGTGGCGTGTGGGCTCAGTAGTTGTGGCTCGTGGGCTCTAGAGCGCAGACTCAGTAGTTGTGGCTGTCGGGCTCTAGAGTGCAGGCTCAGTAGCTGTGGCTCATGGGCTTAGCTGCTCCGTGGCATGTGGGATCTTCCCGGACCAGGGCTTGAACCCATGTCCCCTGCATTGGCAGGCGGATTCTTAACCACTGCGCCACCAGGGAAGCCCTGTAATTTTTTTATAAGCTCCTCAATCTCTGAGTATCCCTCAACTCTCCCTCTTTGTTTTGGTCCCTCTCCCAGACCATCCATTCTCTAAGGGATAGGTCAGCCATGTCCATTAAAGGAGAAATGTTAGATGAGAGAAATGGTAATAATGGTTACTGTGTCTGTGTGGAGAGTTATCTTTGCACTCCCATGCCCCTGCATGCCCCATTCAGGGTACGTACTCCCACAGGATTGTTTTGTGGGTAACAAAGGAGACTTGTATGGGTCCAACCTCAGCCCCTTTCCTTGTTCCTAGCCTCCTCAGGAAGCTAGAATATACCATGAGCTCCCTCTCAGGAGGGAGGAAGCATATAGTTTAGTTAGGGTAGTAAGGATACAGATTTTGAGAGTTTTGGAAAAGAGGTCTATAATTACGACACTCACTGCATTCATTATTACTCGCTTATTCTATTTTTTATTCTTTTATTCTCTTACAGTATGGCTTTCTCATTCTTTTGAAATTTCTTTAAAAAGAAACTGATGTGTGTTCACATTGAACATCCTCACCCCCATAGCTCTAATCTCAGGATGTACTTATATCTAAGTTCATGATTAGTTTCTATCTCCCCCACCAGACTTAAACTTTCTGAGAGTGGAGATGATAATGTTTTCTTTTGATTAAGTATACCCTTACCTGTTGAGCACAGTGAGTTGGCTCAGAGTAGGTACTCAGTGGATATGTGTTGTATGAAAGCATCTGTCCATGCATTTCCCTTTCTTTTTTGTGTACAGTGCCAGGTCATGCTGGCCGACTGGTGTTTGGGATCTTGAATGGCAGAGGCTGTGTGATGATGCAGGGCAGGTTCCACATGTATGAAGGCTACCCGCTCTGGAAGGTAAATCAGGGACACAAATCTGATTGGGTCTGGACGAAGCGGGAGAGAGCTCTCCTATTTTATTACCTAACTACCCAGGCAAAGTAGATTTTTGGTCCCCTTCTTTCTCGTCTTTTATGCTGTATCATGCTGTATCTCGTCTTTTATGCTGTATCATGCTGTATCATCTGCATGGGTGGATTGGTGACATTTTAAAGAACACTCTCTGATCTTTTATCTTTTGCTTCTAAGGTGACATTCCCAGTGAGGGTTTTCCATCTTCTGGGTGTGGACACTCTAGTGGTCACCAATGCAGCTGGAGGGCTCAACCCCGAGTTTGAGGTTGGAGATATCATGCTGATCCGCGATCACATCAATCTACCTGGTTTCTGCGGTGAGAACCCTCTCAGAGGGCCCAATGATGAAAGGTAGCTATCCTGCTCCTTTTTGTATAGATGGGTGGGCTCTAAGGACTTGTCTGGGAGTTGGGAGAGAGCTTATTCTATTCCATTAATCTGAGATAATCCAACCTGTGCCCTAGGTTTGGAGTTCGTTTCCCTGCCATGTCTGATGCCTACGACCGGGATATGAGGCAGAAGGCTCACAGTACCTGGAAACAAATGGGAGAGCAGAGAGAGTTACGGGAAGGAACCTATGTGATGGTGGCAGGCCCCAGCTTTGAGACTGTGGCAGAGTGTCGTCTGCTGCAGAAGCTGGGAGCAGATGCTGTTGGTGAGGAGGGGAACTTGGCTGGAGGCTTGAAGAGGGAGGGTTCTGGCAAAATAAGATAGAAAAGAGAAAAAGATTATAGACCTAGATGATAAACTGAAAGAGGGCCTGACTTAAGGGAAGATTGAATTAAACTGACTTGAAAGGTGGTGGAAGATTTGCATCGTAGCATCAACTCACCACCCACCACCAAGGGCTCTAACCACTGCAATGCTAATGAGCGGTCCATAATTTGATGACTGTTTCTGATTATTTTAACAAATATCATTATAGCCACCTTCTGTACCCTTTGGCTGGAAGATAGAATTGCATCATTAGAACTGACTTTAGAATGACCACAAACAGATAGAAATTTCTATTTATAAGAGATGTGCAAGGCCCTCTGAGGCCCGACTCTTTTAGGCAGTACAGAACAGCCTAAGCTTGACACGAATTTAGCTGTTTCTTTGGATGTTTTCTTGATGCTAAATTGTCAACGAGGTGATTAATGGAGGTGAGGCTAAAGGGTGAGGAAAAGAGTCATTTGCGGATCCTGACAGTTGGTTTCCCTCTTTCTCCACATCAGGCATGAGCACAGTACCGGAAGTTATAGTTGCAAGGCACTGTGGACTTCGAGTCTTTGGCTTCTCCCTCATCACTAACAAGGTCATCTTGGATTATGAAAGCCAGGAGAAGGCCAATCACAAGGAAGTACTAGAGGCCGGGAAGCAAGTTACGCAGAAATTGGAGCAATTTGTCTCCATTCTTATGGCTAGCATTCCACTGCCTGACAATGCCAGTTAACCAGCCCTGGAGTGGTCTGGCATCTCCCTTCTGGGATCCAAGGAGCTGCTACCTACTTTGGCCTCTTGCTGGAGTCACGTGCCTCTGCCCTTAGGTAGTGGCAGAAAGGAGTGTCACCTGCCCTGCTTCTCCCACCAGACCTTTCTGATACAGAGTGCTCTTCTGCTCAGCTGTCATCACAAAATGATTTCCACCCCTATTCCTCTTCAAGAGCCCAAGCCCTACCACACATCCAGGGATTTGACTTGGGGCTGTCGAACTCAGCCTAGTAGCTACTGCTAGCTTTTTGAGATGATCCTCTTACATTCCTGGGGGCTCAGCTCTGCTCCTCAAAGCACTGGAGACCACACAAGGAACAGCCTCTTCCTTTTGGAGTTTTATACTTCATATTTTGAGAATAAAGAGAAAGATGAAATAATTTCTTTATTTTTGTGTAATTTGGGATAAGGGTGGGGCACAGGCCAAGACTGGCATGAAACCAATCATGAGACCACATGTCTTGTGGTTTGACTCTCTGCCTCTCAGACAGCTAAGAATTGAGGTAGATGGTATGTGAATGCAGGAAAGGATGGAGGAAAGGCAAAGAGGTGAAAGACAGTGTTAGAAGATAAGGAAGGACTGTACATGATGGCCACTTCCCTCAGATCAGTCTTGCCTCTGTCCTTTTGCTTTCTGGTTGTTTCTCTCTCTGTCAGCTCTCATGAATCTCTGAATTCGTTCACTGATCTCAGCTTATGTTCCACAGTTGCCACATCCTTGGTAAGCCCTAATTGTATTTCTTGTTGGTTTCCTTCGGTTCCCCCCCACCGCCGCCGCTAACCTCTGCCATAGTTCGTGACACCCATACATTCTGTCACTCCATTCTGACAGTGCAGTGGCAAATACCCCTTTCTCTGCTGCCGGCAGCTCCACTGCTGATTAGCGTCCTGCCAGCCCCTGTGAAGTTGACTCATACTCTGGCCTCTTCTCTTGGAGCACTTCCTTGCCTCCTATTGCTTTCTTCCTGGGTGTTAGTTTTCCTTTTCACCATTCTTGGTCAGAACCTCCCTGTGACAGGAGCCTAGGCATTACCTTTTATTGGCCCATTGCACTGCTGGCGCTTATCAACTTGCATTCAGCTGGCTGGCACGTTTGAAAATCATACTATCCCCACCCACTCAGGCCTGTTTGCCTTTCGACAGCGGGTAGAGCTGGATGACTCTACAACAGTGGTAACATTTCAGTTAGTAGTATAACATGGAAGAGGTGGGATTCCCTGGTGACGCAGTGGTTGAGAATCCGCCTGCCGATGTAAGAGACGCTGGTTCGTGCCCTAGTCCGGGAAGATCCCACATGCCGCGGAGCGGCTGGGCCCGTGAGCCATGCCCGCTGAGCCTGCGCGTCCGGAGCCTGTGCTCCGCAACAGGAGAGGCCACAACAGTGAGAGGCCCGCGTACCACATAAAAAAACCCCGAAACATGCAAGAGGCATTTTGGCAGGAAAGCTTTCGAAAACTTTCAAATCATCCTTTGTTTGCTACCTGACCTACCTAGCTGAGCCCAGCACAAAGAAAAGGTATCCTGAAGTGGCCCTGTAACTACTCTTCTTTTCATCCGTTCTTTGTACCTTCATCCACCTCTAAAACCCTACCTGGCAATCTGCTAGCGTCTGTCATTTGTCTCTGAGAGAAGCTGGTGTAGAGGGAAGGACTGTGCATCCTTCAGATACATACACATCACAGTAACTTGTTCATCTGATGAGATGCTTATAGACATTTTTTAAATTTATTTTTTTAATTGAAATATAGTTGATGTACAATATTCTATGTTATAGATGTACAATAGTGATTCACAGTTACATTTCTTTTTAATCAAGTTATTGAATATTTCTGTATAACACTCTTAGCCTAATAAAATGTTAAATTGAGAATATAAAAATGGTCTTTCCCTCTCAAGGGCCCTACAGTCTTAACAGATACACATTTGTAAAGCTATTAATTGTTCATATAAGGCAGTATAAAATAGGTACAAGTCACATGTTATGCGAGTCCAAAGGATGAACTGATTATAAGTATGCACTGGACTTTGAGATTGGTTATTGAGAGAAAGGTTGTTTAACTTTGAGCTTAGTCTTCAAGGATGAAAGGGAGGAAGGATTTCACATCAGGGTGAGCCGAAGCGCTCACAATGTTTGTGGGTCATTGTCACAACAGGTGTGACTAGAACAGAAGACATGGAGACATAGCAGATGGGTACTTGGGGGTTAGAGGAGGGCTGCATTTGGTGCTTGGCTTTCTTACCCTGGATCTGCTTCTTGGTGAGATGGATCAGGAATCAGAATGGTGTCATCTGAAAAATACGTCCCAGAGAGACTTGAGTGGAATATTTAAGGGCATTTCTACCTTTTTAGATTTAGAAGATATCTTGTATTTCATAATAGAATACTAGATTAATGAAGAAGATTATGCATTTGATGTCCTAATTCAAGAGTCTAATTCCTTAGATCTAAGCACAAAAATTAGAACTCACCTACTTTATACAAGTATATATTACTATATTCATGTTAGGGCATTAAATATACCCCCATGGTGACAGAAAACAAAATTATATATTCTTTATAGTACAAAGTAAGCTATGACAAGGAAAGTAGCTACAGGCAAGTAATAGTCATTTTTTAAAAAATATTTATTTGTCTGCTCCAAGTCTTAGTTGCGACACATGGGATATTTAGTTACGATGTGCGGGATCTCTAGTTACGGCATGCAGGATCTAGTTCCCTGACCAGGTAGCGAACCGGGCCCCCTGCGTTGGGAGCATGGAGTCTTAACCACTGGACCACGAAGGAAGTCCCTAGTCATTTAATTATAGATAATAATTATTAATTCTAAACTCACTAGAATTCTAGTTTCAAGGTGGGTATGGGCTGGGGAGGAAAAACATGACCACACAGTGTCTTCAATATTTTTAGAAAACAGCTTTACTGAGATATAATTCACATAAAATAAAATTCACCCATTTAAAGTGTGTAATTCAAAGATTTTTAGTATGTTCACAGATAAGTACAATCAATCGTCATCAGAGTCAATTTTAGAACACTTCCATCACCTCCAAAGGAAACCTGTACCTTTTAGCTGTCACTGTACACTCCACCCCCACTCCCACCCTCCCTGGCCCCAAACAACCACTAATCTACTTTCTGCTCTGTAGAGTGAACTATTTTGGGCTTTCATATGAATAGAATCATATATGGAATGATGTGGACTTTGTGACTGGCTTCTTTCACTTAGCATAATGTTTTCAAGGTTCATCTAAGTTGTAACGTGTATCAGTACTTCCTTCCTTTTTATAACCAACTAATATTCCCTTGTATGGCTACACCACATTTGGTTTATCAAGTATTTTCAGTTTCAAAATGCCAACAAACCCAGCCCAAAATGAATGTATCAATTGAGGTGTGCAAAAGAATAAAAACACAAAGTCAGGGAGATAGGTCTCGGGGTGGGGGTGGGGGGGCGCCTACAGAAGGGTAGTTCTCAAAAAAAAACTCTCCAGAGGGGCCTACAGAATGCCGAAAAAATGGGTTCAGTTTCTTGAGCCTCATCATATGTGTCAAAACACACTTACCCCATCAAGTCATGTTCTCTTCCCTGACCCTATCATGGTCATTTTACCTACATCAGTAATGTTACTAGGACTTCCCTGGTGGCACAGTGGTTAAGAATCTGCCTGCTAATGCAGGGGACACAGGTTCAAGCCCTGGTCCAAGAAGATCTCACATGCTGCAGAGCAACTAAGTCCATGTGCCACAACTACTGAGTTTGTGCGCCAGAGCCCCCGAGCCACAACTACTGAGCTCACGTGCCACAGTTACTGAAGCCTATGCACCTAGAGCCCGTGCTCTGCAGCAAGAAAAACCACCACAATGAGAAGCCTGTGCACCGCAACGAAAAGTAGCCTCCGCTCGCCACAACTAGAGAAAACCCGCGCACAGCAACAAAGACCCAACACAGCCAAAAATAAATAAGTAAATTTATTAAAAAAAAAATAATGTTACTGGGCTTTCCTGGTGGCGCAGTGGTTGAGAGTTCGCCTGCCGATGCAGGGGACACTGGTTCGTGCCCCGGTCCGGGAAGATTCCACATGCCGAGGAGCAGCTGCGCCCGTGAGCCGTGGCCGCTGAGCCTGCGCGTCCGGAGCCTGTGCTCCGCAACGGGAGAGGCCACAACTGTGAGAGGCCCGCGTACCGAAAAAAAAACAAAAAACAAAAAAAAACCCAAAAAAACAAATGTTACTAATCATGTATTTTGTATAGAACATTGTCTTAAAAACCATAATATAAATTGGTAATAAGACAAAGTGCTTTCAGTCTAGACAGGGGACAGGATATATGCATAAAAAAGGAAAAACAAGGTTGAATTAGTGGTACCCTCTATGCCTATTTTAGTCTTTTTGTGTGTTATATTGTCATTGTTTAGAAAAATTGTTTTTGAAAGAGGAATACAATAATGTGTGAAAAGTAGTACATGCTAAGTGCCAATGATAACGTGCTACAGAGGATGGGGAATGGGTAAAGGATTGGTAGGACTCAAGTTAGGCTTTCTAGGAAAGAGAGGTGAGGAGGATATAGCTGAAAGCACTACATGCAGGCCAATTCAGGAATGTCTAATATAACAGACTGGAAAGGTTAAAATGAAGAAATCATGAATGCGAGCAGTTGGAGATAAGGTGGAGAGGGGCTAGATTGTTTAGAGCTCTGATCTCAGGCTAAGGAGTGCTAACCTTATTCTCTAGGCAAGTGGCCAGCTTTTTAACTAAGGACTGATGGGAAAAATCACACTGTAGTATTTTGATGGACTAACGCCTAACCAGAAGCGGGGAGGCTTCCGACTTCTCCGGTGGTGCAGTGGTTAAGAATCCACCTGCCAGGGCTTCCCTGGTGGCGTAGTGGTTAAGAATCCACCTGCCAATGCAGGGAACACGGGTTCGAGCCCTGGTCCGGGAAGATCCCAGATTCCGCGGAGCGGCTGGGCCCGTGAGCCATGGCCGCTGAGCTTGCGTGTCCAGAGCCTGTGTCCCGCAACGGGAGAGGCCCGCATACCACAGAAAAACAAAACAAAACAAAACAAAACAAAAAAACATAAAGACAAGAGCGTAAGCAATTTAGAAATAAAAATATACACTTAAGTCAAATTAGTTTTCTCTTTTTTTTGGATTAAAATTTGAATAGGTGATAGAATCACGTAGTTAAAAAATTATGCCACAAAAAATGTATACAGTGAAAATGTTCATCTCAGTCCTCTCCTCCATCTGCCCTTCCTTCCCCACCCCACTAGGAATCACTTTTATTAGCTTCTTGTGCATTCTTCCAGGATTTATAAAAATATAAACAAATAAAAATACATACTTTTATTTTTTCTCCTATTATTATACACAGAAGTTAGCATGTTATACTTCTTGTTCTACACCTTGCTATTTTATTTTACCTTAATGTATCTTGGAGATCTTTTCACATCTGTTAATTATTGTGCTTACTTGATGAATTAGGTCCATGCTGTCAAGAATACATGTCTGTCACTCAAATTTTTTAGAACCAAAGGAAGAGTATGCTTGGGTTTTTTTTGTTTTTTGTTTGTTTGTTTTTAGCTATTTCCCAGTCTGAGTTGATTACTATTACAAATAGATTCAAAGAGTTGCTGCCCCTTTAAAAGAAGAAGGTGAAGAAGAATGGAACTGTTCCTTCCGTGCTGTGCCTTGCATCTAAATTTGATCTGGCTTAGATTTGCATTGCTCTTTCTTGTAAATAGGCCTGTTTTTCATAATTACATTTTGTTTCTAAGGGATGCCATTTGAATAAACACTGGCTACCTGCCTTGTTTTTCTGTTATTGTAAATTTGGATTTTAATAAAAATGGAAAATTTCCTGTCTTTAATCTTTTTGCCAGACTTTTAGCTTTAGTCTAAATTAGATTTGAAATTGTTTGGTATTAATCTGCCTTTGTTCTCTTGTTTTGGAGTCAGAGAACTCCTCCACTCCTCCATCGGGTTTTCATTTTCACTTCCATTCTGAGTTTGTTCATTTAGGAGGCTTACTTTAGCTCATTTGCAAATCACTTTTTTTCTTGTCCTCTTTCCCTTCTCTCTTTTATTCATTTTTTAAAATACCATTTTGCTTGTCAGCCAGCTATTTGATATTGACCTTTGTCTTTGCTTTTCCTATTTTATTTTGAGCTGTTTCTACTTGAGCTTTGGCTATAATTTTATAATAAAAGATTGGTAGGAATATAGTACGACTTTATATGTAGCCTGAGGTGTTCTAGTTCTATCCAGTGTTCGTTTTACCCATCAAAGACTGTCCAGGTCAATTCCAGTTCACAGTATTAATCTCCACTGTTCCCTCCAAATAATACTGTAGAGCTACTACCATTGTTAATATCCTACCCATTCCATCAAATGAAGTATGAAAATAATTTAATTACCATCAAGGAATGTAGTTGATATTTGGCACAGTGGTTGTTGTTTTTTTTAATAAATTTATTTTTTATTTATTTATGTTTGGCTGTGTTGGATCTTCGTTGCTACGTGCAGGCTTTCTCTAGTTGCGGCAAGTGGGGGCTACTCTTCATTGCGGTGCGCGGGCTTCTCATTGCAGTGGCTTCTCTTGCTGTGGATCATGGGCTCTAGGCTCGCAGGCTTCAGTAGTTGCAGCACGTGGACTCAATAGTTGTGGCTCATGGGGTTAGTTGCTCCACTGCATGTGGGATCTTCCTGGACCAGGGCTCGAACCCGTGTCCCCTGCACTGGCAGTTGGATTTTTAACCACTGCGCCACCAGGGAAGCCCACAGTGGTTGTTTCTGATATACTTGTTTTGGAGGTGGGAAGGTTCTCACTCTGGAGTTTCACTGATAGACCTGCAAGATCATGAATCTGGAGGGACAGAAGGAAGTCATTAGGTTTCCTTGGATGCTTGCTCCCCTAAATTACCCTCCTCCTTCACAAACAGATAGGAACCAACACTGTTTAAAAAAACAAATATGGAATTATGGTAAGGGTAATTTTGGATATGTTCTGCCATTCTGCCGTTCTTTATGGCATCCAGCTTCTAAAATATTTCCTACCTACTGACTCGTTACTTCAGGATAGCTCTACGGTTGGTCTAAAGGCTTGTTAGCAGAACTCCCAAAGATCTAGAAAACTGATCCTTGGTAAGGTTACACAATACTGGATTCAGGAATGTTCTCAGACCAGAATATACTAGCCTGGAGAGTCTGAGAGAGGTGCCTTAGAGAACCAAACTGTACCCTGCAATAGGATTGTACATTGTATAAACCAGAAACTTGAGGTGCTTCTACCCAAGGAGGGGCTCTGGGCATATCCACACTTGCTTAGGAGTACAAGTGGACTAGACTGAGAAATACTGTTATATTTCCATAGTCTAATATGACTCTCACTTACTTACAGTTTTCAGTAATAATACACCTTCTGGTGAAGATGCTGGAGTCAAGATGTTTGTGCTTTTTTTTTTAAATTTTTATTGGAATATAGTTGATTTACAATGTTGTGTTAGTTTCAGGTGTCTAGCAAAGTGAATCAGTTATACATATACATATATCCACTGTTTTTTAGATTCTTTTCCCATACAGCCCATTACAGAGTATTGAGTAGAGTTCCCTGTGCTATATAGTAGGTACTTATTATCTATTTTATATATAGTAGTGTGTATATATCAATCCCAGTCTCCCAATTTATCCCTCCCCACCCCCTTTCCCCCCTGGTAAGCATAAGTTTGTTTTCTAAGATGTCTGTACTTCTGTCTGAATTGAAACATTTATTCATCTCTCTGACTGAGCTGACTTTATTTTGTGCCCTTTGGATAAATAACCCTGTTTGATTATTCAAGTGACGTTTGTGTCAGGTCTTGTCATCAGCCTTTACCCAGTATTGACATTTTTCAACGAAGGTCACTCATAACTATAACATTTACTTGACAACACTGTACTGCATTGATATTTGTTCATTTTTTCTGCAATTATTTTGAACTATGTCCTTTTGATAATCAGATGTATTAAGGCTTATATAGAAATGCCAAGGGGTGTGTGTGTGTGTGTGTGTGTGTGTGTGTGTGTGTGTGTGTACATACATATGCATATACACATACATACATATGTATGCTAACCCCCCAAATTATCAACTTATAAACTGTTGTCTGTCCATGAAAACTTGAGTGCACCTCTCCAGGCTGCTGCGCAGAGAGAAAGATAAACGCGAAGAGGGTATGTTTATCCATTTACTAACAAATGTTCTAGAGACTAGGGAAACAGAGAAGAACAAGACAATGTTCTTGCCTTCAAGGAGTTTATATTTAACTCAGGAGTCAGACGACAAATAAATACAAATGTAAAAAAAAAATCTAAGGTAACAATAAGTGTTAAGAAAAAATAATCAAAGTAAGGGGATGGAAAGTAATAGAGGAAGGAAAGGCAAGTTAAAACTACAGTGAGATACCATTTCACACTCACTATTATGTCTATAATAGATAAGACAGACATTAACAAGTGTTGGCAGGATACAGAGAAACAAGAACCCTCATACATCACTGCTGGGAATGTAAAATGGTGTAGCCACTTTGGATAAACACTTTGACAGTTTCTCAAAAAATTAAAACCACTATGTGACCCAGCAATTCCACTTCTAGGTATCTACTCAAGAGAAATAAAAACACAACCACACAAAGACTTAACACATAAATGTTTACAGCAACATTTACTAATAATGGAAACTGGAAACAACTGGTGAATGGATAGATAAAACGTATGGCCATACCATGGAATACTTTTCAACAATAAAAAGGAACAAACTGCAGACACATGCTGCATCATGCATGAGCTTCAAAAACATGCTGAGTAAGACAATTCAGATACAAAAGAGCAAGTATCCTATGATTCTGTTTATATGAAATATCCAGAAAAGACAAACTTATAGAGACAGAAAGTAGATTAATGGTTTCCTGGGGCTCAGAGTAGAAAAGGAGATTAATGTAAATGGGCATAAGGGATCTTATTCAGGGGGTAAAAATGTTCCAAACCTGATTTATGGTTGTGGTCACACGACTGAGTAAAGTTACTAAAAATCATCGAATTGTACGCTTGAAATGGGTGAATTTTATGACATGCAAAATATACCTCATTAAGGCTATTAAACAAAAGAGGGAATTCCCTGCTCTCACTGCCAAGGGCTCAGGTTCAATCCCTGGTCGGGAACTAAGATCCTGCAAGCTGCACAGCGTGGCCAAGGGGAAAGAAAAAAGGGAGAGAGAGAGAGAAAGTAATAAAGAAGCAAGAGATTTCTCGAATAGGTTAGCGCTGGAAAGGCCTCCCTGAGGAGCTGGCATTTGAATAGACACCTGAGTAGAGGAGGGAGTGAGCAATGGAATGACTAGGGAAGAGTGTTCAAGCAGCTAGCATGAAGGTTCTGAGGGAACTTAGCAATTTAGCAGCAGCAAGAAGGCCAATATTATTAGAGTAGAGTGAACAATGGAAATAATGGTGGGAGACAAAGTTGGAGATGTGGGCAGGTGTTGTAGGTCATGGTAAGAAGTTTGGATTTTATTTTGAGCATGAAAGGATTTTTAAAACTGATTTACCCTAAACAACACAACCACAACAAACAACTCAACTGCCTATTTTGTAGAAAATCCATGGTATGGGGCAAAAATTGAAGTAGGGTGATCAGATAAGAGACCACTGTGGTAGACCAGGTTAAAAGTTGGTTTGCATCAGTGATGGTGAAGGAGGTGGTAAGATGAAGTCAGAATTTGGAGATATTTTGAAGATAGAGTAGACAAGAATTTCTGATAGATTGGAAAAAAGTATGAGAAGAAAAGAAGAATCAAGAATTGTTCCTAAATTTTTGCCCCAATAGGTGAGGTGAATGGAGCTGCCATTTACTGAGATGAGACGCTTAGGGAGGAGCAGTTTGCTTTTATAGCTGATAAGTTTTAAAAGTCTAGACCTCCAGGTGGACACGTGGGGTATGCAGTTGGATAAATGAGTCTGCAATCAAAGAGAGGAGATTTAAGCTAGGTACATAAATTTGGAAGTCATTAGCATATAGATGGCATTAAAGCAAATGATCTAAATGATATTATCTAGGGGACAGAAATCAGGATGTGGGGAATGATTCAGCAAAGGAATTTGAGAATGACCCATTAGTGAGGTAGGAGGAAAATCAGAAAATAGGATGTCTTGGAGGACAAGTGAAGAGAGCAGTCAAGGTCACTCACTGCTTACCTTGACATGTGGTCTTGAAACCGTGCACCTCAGATTGGGACTTGAACCCACGCAGCCGGGACTCGAACCCAGCCAAAACCCACAGTCTTCCAACTGAGATCACACACCTGGTTTTAGGACTTTATGAAGCTCAGGTTCTTGATATCTCATGGCAGAAAGAATTCAGTGAGAGACAAAGTGATAGGTAAGAAGTGGATTTATTTAGAGAAAAACATACTCCACAGACAGCGTGTGGGCCACCCCAGAAGGTAAGAAAGGCACCAGGGTATGTGATTGTCAGTTTTTATAGGGGTGGGTAATTTCATAGGCTAATGAGTGGGAGGAGTATTCCAGGTATTTTGGGAAGGGGTGGGGATTTCCAGGAATTGGGCCACCGCCCACTTTTTGATCCTTATGGTCGGCCTTGGAACTGTCATGGCACCTGTGGGTGTGTCATTTAGCTTGCTGATGTGTTACAATGAGCGTATACTGAGGCTCAAGGTCTAGTGGAAGCCAACTTGTCCGCCATCTTGGACTCATTTGGTTCTAATCAATTTATATCCTGTCCTCGGGCTATGTCATTCTTTCAAATGTCGTGCCCTGCCCCCTTCCCTCCTGTTTCAGTTTTAGTGGAGCAACAAGAACGACACTGATACCAAGCAGGACCCTGTGGGGCTCCTGGGCACAAAAGCCTTTCTGTGACCCTACTTCTTTTTTGTTGTTTGTTGGCCACACCTCGTGGCATGAGGGATCTTAGTTCCCGGACCGGGGATCAAACCTGTGTCCCCTAAAGTGGAAGCACGGAGTCCTAACCACTGGACCGCCATGGAATTCCCCTCTGCCCCCACTTCTTGGTTACAGCAAATAGGCTTCTTTCAGACTCCATGACCTTCTCTGAGTTCCAATGGGCAGGTTCAAACAGATGCTAATTAGGGAAGGGAAGGGATGCAGAGACAAGGGAGGAAGAGGCAAGAAACAATAGCGCAACCTTGGGGCAGAGTCCTGGTTCCAACCCTCAAGGGACATGCATAACAATATCTTTGAGCTGTTTTGCAGATACTGAAACCCCCACCTGGTAGGAGAAGTTAACTGTATGCTGTCCACCAGCGCGTAGACTGGTTGGAACCCGAAGGTTGATGATGCTGACTCCCACTTACCTCACCACCAACCAATCAGAAGAATGTCCACTAGCTGATCACGCCCTCTTTGAACCATCACTATAAAACTCCTCACTACCCCCTCCAGGTTGCCTCAAAACACAATTGTGAGGGCATTAACCCTCTGTGGTCCCCTTTGCCTTGCAAAGCAATAAAGCTATTCTTTTCTACTGCATCCAAAACTTTGTCTCCGAGATTTAATTCGGTGTCGGGGTACAGAGGCCGGATTCAGCTTCAACACCTTGATTAGACTGGACACCAGAAAGAATGAGAGATGAGGAAGTAGAGACAGCATGTACAAATAACACATTTGAGAAATTTTGCTACATAGGGGAGTAGTGGTTGGAGGAAAGATGTGAGGTCTAAGAAAGAGGCTTAAAAAATTTTTTTTAATTTTTTAATGATGGGAGACACCTTGAAACAGAGAGGCCCCAAATGGGACTTGGATATGATATGAGGGAGGAGACAAGATGGTTTGTACTATTGACTGGGAGTTAAATGGGACCTTTAATTGATTATCCATGCAGTACCCGATGACTTGTTTATCGTATAGTTACAACTGCGCAGTGCGTTAGGGACTCTTGATAGTGAAAAGAAATGAGTCCACACTGATGCTTGGACTTTGACTTGATAGCTGTCCATAAGAGGGCAGCAGAGAAAGAGCCCTGCAAGGTTGTCCCTGCAGGGTAATATTACATACTTTTCAAAGATATTAGAGGGAACTGAGCCCTTCCTTCCCAGAACCTCAATGCTAAAATTCAGCTTGGAGAACCCAAAGCCTCCAGACTTTGGGACATTCTCAGATAGTGTGGCCAGGCTTTGAGATCTGGAGGTAAGGAAGCAGGTAAGGAAGCAATTGTAAAGTTGATTGAATGTGGAAGAATGGCCAGTATGGAGGGAAGTTGCAGCTATTTTGTGGAAGCATCCTTAAAAAGAATGAGGCTAGACCACTTTTAGTATAAATAAACTGATTCTGGGGGAGTATTCACTGCCACAGTCATTCCAAAGGACCCATTGATGCTGAATCTCAAAGTGTGTGGCCAAAGTTTACAAAAAAAAAAAAGCCAAAAAAAGTCAAGTAGAGAAGGATTTAATCTGTAAGGGGAAGCGGGTGGGGAGAGAGGAAGACACTCCTGCTGTGATTGGATCTTTAATGTGAATAACCACAGCATGTAACATGTACAAAGTGCTTTACAATCTACAAAAGATTTTACATTCTTTGTCCTTTTTAGTTTTGATATTTATGGAGACTATTGAGTATCATTAATATTATTCTCATTTTCGTTTTTCAGATGAAAAAAGAGAGGCTTAGAGAAAGGTCACCTGACTTTTCCACCATCACACAGCAAAGGAATGACTAAGCTAAGACTCATATTCACAACTTTTGTCTCCAAATCTTTGAATCTACAGAGAGTGATGTGGGTGGGTACTGTGTGGAAACACATCACATGTTTGGGCTGAAAATGAAGGTCCAATGGAGTTATGCTTGGTGGCAAATTGGAGATGAAATGGAGAAGTGAGGAACTGTCTTCTATCGTTTTAAAGGATTGTTGATGTAAAAGAAGAATCAAATTTATTTTGTGCAATTTTGTCAGTTAAGATTAGACCGGAGGAGAGGTTCCACTCAATTTGTGAAGAGTTCCACAAAAAAGAAATAGTTAAGTTCTTCAAGTGTGGAAACAGGGGCTAGATGAATATTTGGCAAAGCCATAGAGAGGAATCTTTGACCTTACAACCTCTAAAATTCTATGCAAATCAAGTACCTTGAAACATTAGGACTTGTTTGGAAAAGCCTGAATAACAATGATACACTTCCCCAACACTAAAAATCAAGTAGCTTGAAACATCAAGACTTGTTTGCAAAAGCCTGAATAGCAAAGGTACACTTCCCCAACACTTAAGTTATATGGAAGGAAGATTAGATGTTACACTGTACATTCATGTTGCAATAATTATATGCTTATGCATGTCCACTTCTTGAAGAAGGTAAGAGGTGAGGAGTTGGGAGGCTAGATTAGGAAGAGTTGGGAGCTGTGACTGATTCCAGACCAAATTGGAAGCAATTCACCGCTTCATCAGACAGGAAACTCAGCAGTTGAGAAATCTTTAGCAGCACACCTGGAGGAATTCACCAGGGGACTGAGGCAGTAACTCCGAAAGGATAGGTGGTGGAAGGGTTACACAGGAACTTTGAGGAAGGAGTGATTTATGGGCGGAAGCCTTGCCAGAAGTGCAGTCAGTGGTGAAGAAAGCCATTTGTTCCGGGAGAGCAGTTTAGAAGGAGTATGTTTTGTGTGGGCTGTAGTTCATGAGGAAAGTGTTTGTGGGGAATGGAGATATGGGGCTAGTGATATGCATGAAAGCACTTGTTGAGAAATGTGGTTTGTAGGGGGCTTGCATTGCTGGGGCCATGAGGCTGGCGGGTGTTTTGGGCAGAAAGAGGCCACAGGGGCAAAAAAAAAGAGTCCCCACTGTGGCCTTTAAAAAATATATGCATATACATATTTAAAAGTTGAAATAAAAATATTATATGATTACAAAAAAATACAGTTCAGTAGAACAACTGGACTATATAAAGAAAAAAAAAAGAACCCCTATATCACCTCAGCCAAGATAAGCACTGTTAGCAGTTTGGTGCAGTTCCTGTGGATTTTTAATTTTTTTGGAAAAAAATTTTTAAAGTATAGTTGATTTACAATATTGTGTTACTTTCAGGTATACAGTAAAGTGATTTGGTTATACGTATACATATGTATATATCTATACCTTTTTTAAAAAAATTCTTTTCCATTATAGTTTATTACAAGATATTGAATATAGATCCCCGTGCTATATAGTAAATCCATGTTGTTAATTTTGGAAATTTTTAATGTCCATTTTCTCCCCAACTGTATACTTTGAAAATCTTCAAGCCTATAGAAAAGTGGAAAGAATAGTGCAATGAACACTAGTATACCTTCTACCTGTCGACTAAAAAAATATATTCACAACCTACAAGTTGAGAGTTATGTTTTATTTGGTGGGAATTTTTAGGACTTCAAGCCCAGAAGGCAGCATCTCAAGTAACCCTGAGAGAACTGCTCCAAGGAGGCGAGGGTGGGGAGCCAGGATATATAGGAGTTTTGCAACAAAGGGCGGGTAGTCTGAACGTCAAAAGATTATTGTTAATTAAAAAAAACCAGATATGTCAAGTTAAGGAATTTAGCGCTTTTCTGTGTATGGGAAGATGCAAGAGTCTGGGCTCACTAAAGTCATTTCTTTGATATGCACCTCAGCTATCTGGGGCCAGTATCCTGTGTTTTCATGTCCTGAGCTTCCTCGGGGCTAACCGGGACTGATGGTGGCTGCTAGATGGCAGGTATTCTTTCCCCTCCTGAGTTCCCTCAGGGCTCACCAGCTCACCAACTGCTGTGACTGTAATCGCTGATGACTGTGACATCCTTCGTTTACTGATATGGCAGGCAATATTTCATTTATCACACTTAATTCGTCAATTGTTAACTTTTAGCCACATATACACTTCCTTTTTTTTCTGAGCCATTTGAAAGTAAATTGTTGCAGACATCATGTCAGTTCATTTAAAAAAAAATTATTCATTTATTTAGGCTGCGCTGGGTCTTAGTTGCAGAGTGCGGGATCTTTAGTTGTGGCATGCATGTGGGATCTAGCTCCCCAACCAGGGATCGAACCCAGGCCCCCTTGGTCTGTAACCTGTCATTTAGGAGCATCATGCCCATAGGACTGGCTTAACCATCTGCTGATCTTACCAGAGTATATGAGGAGCTTCCTTGGGAAAAAAGCCTGTGTTTCTTGAACTGATAGTTGCCCTGATGATCGTCATTACCTGACCAGAGCACAAGACACAGTTTCATGAAGAGAAAGCAAACACCTTTACCCTGAAATTTTAGCTGAGTTGCTCTCCCATGGGATAATTCTTTGTGCAGGGAAAATATCTGATTTGCAAATTGAAGGGCACCTGTGATTACTTTGTTGGCTCAGGCTTTTTTGTTTATTTGTTTGTTTTTGGATAGAGTTGTTGGTTGTCCTTTCAAGAATGTTCCTAGGTATAAGAAGGTAAACATGGAGGTCTGTGAGATAATTTTAACATTTCAGAAAGTTTTTTATTTTTATTTTTTGCCTGTGTTGGGTCTTCGTTGTGGTGCACGGGCTTCTCATTGCGGTGGCTTCTCTTGTTGCGGAGCACAGGCTCTAGGTATTCGGGCTTCAGTAGCTGAGGCACGGGGGCTCAGTAGTTGTGGCTCGTGGGCTCTAGAGCGCAGGCTTAGTAGTTGTGGTGCATGGGCTTAGTTGCTCCACGGCATGTGGGATCTTCCCAGACCAGGACTCGAACCCATGTCCCCTTCATTGGCAGGCAGATTCTTAACCACTGCACCATCAGGGAAGCCCCATTTCAGAAATCTTAATGAAGACCACAAATTTACTCTAAATAAGACTGCAACATGCTAACTAAAACTAAGTTTATCTGAATGATAGCAATCCATTATGGCAACTCTGGTTATCCCATTCTTATCAAAGATTTTGGCAAGGTTTTTTTTATTTTTTATTAATACAAATGGAAAAATTACATTGTGGTGATTCATAAGTATAACAGCAGACTTTTCTTTTTTTTTTTCTTTTTTTTTTTTAGCAGACTTTTCTTAAAACTTGAAATTTTTAGTGCCATCTGAGAATTAAATCTGGTTAGATCAGCAGTTGGTAAATAGTAGCCACTGTGGACAAAAAACATCACTTGCCATTCCAGTAAACAAGAAACGTTGTCCACCACCAAGCCGTTAGTCAGTGCTGCTGCCCTGACAGTACGTCCTGACTGTACACCCTGTGGGAATTCAAGATGGAAAAAAACAGGATACTGGCCCTAGACAGTTAAGATGCATATCTAAGGAACTATTTCAGTGAGCCCCAGACTCTTGTATTTTCCCATACACAGAAAAGAACTAAAATCATTAACTTGAGATGTCTGTTTTTTGTGATTAGCAGTAAGCTTTTGATGTCCAACTACATTTTTTTTTTCAGCAAACACTCCTATATATCCTGGCTCCTCCCTTACTTCTTTTATTTTTTTAAATTTATTTATTTAATTTATTCATTTTTGGCTGCGTTGGGTCTTCGTTGCTGCACGCAGGCTTTCTCTAGTTGCAGTGAGCGGGGGCTACTCTTCGTTGTGGTGTGCAGGCTTCTCACTGCAGTGGCTTCTTTTGTTGTGGATCACGGGCTCTAGGCATGCAGGCTTCAGTAGTTGTGGCACATAGGCTCAGTAGTTGTGGCTTACAGGCTCAGTAGGTGTGGTGCACGGGCTTAGTTGCTCCACGACATGTGGGATCTTCCCGGACCAGGGCTCGAACCTGTGTTCCCTGCATTGGCAGGTGGATTCCCAACCACTGCACCACCACAGAAGCCCCCTCCCTTACGTCTTGGGAACAGTTCCTCAGAGCTATCTGAGAGGCTGTCTCCTGGGCTATAGTCCTCAGTAGGGTCACTGAATAAAACATAACACGCAAATTTTAGGTTGTGTGTTTTTCTTCAGTTGACACCATTTGTAAAATCAAACCACTGAAATTCCAAATTTATTAGTGGAGTGGGGGTGGCCACTAAGAACCCACAGATTCCAGTTTGGGGACCAAAATGTAGGCTTAGGGAAGTACAGCGATTTTAGCATTCTCACAGCTAAAATACAATCAATCAAAGTGTATCTTGCCTTTTTTCTCTTACCTAAATTTGATTTGTGTTGACATTTATTGTAGATAGTTTTACAACCTGCCTTTAATCCTACCTTGGAATAGGTGGAGTATAAAAGAATACAAACCAACAAGCATGCTAATGCATGTTAAGGAGGAGCTTGGGAAGCTTGGAGATTAGAAAGGGAAATTCTAAATTTCGGGAATTGACTCCTTGTAAGCCACCACTTCTCAGGGGCAAGACGCTGGCTCAGTCCTTAATTCTGAGTCAGAAATGTTTCCCCACCCTCGTCCTGGCGTGAATAAACCTCAACGCTACTCACCTCTCCTGCTCACCAAGCAAATATCACTTCATGGTTTTCTCTCCCACTTAAGTCAGGGAGAAAATATTGGGGCAGGTTTATTTTTCACTGTCCAAATTTTTCAATGTAGCTCTTGCTTATGGTTTTACTTTGGGATAGGTTGGTGTGAGTCAATCCAGACAAAATCAAACGTGGACCTGTGAGTTGAGGACGGACCCAGTGTGGCTTGGGTCATTGTGCTGACTCCACCACTTGAAGCCGTGCCTGTGTGGCCATCTGGCTTTGCTGGATGCTTTTGTTATCTCACCTCAGTCTAAGCAAGAGAATCATTGTAGCTTAACAAATGTAGGTTATCAGGAACCAAGGGGTCTGGGAATAATAAAATTGTCTTTGGTAATTAAAAGATTAGAAGTCACCAGGTTTTTTTGTTTGTTTTTGGTTTTGGCTGTACCACACAGCTTGCAGGATCTTAGTTCCCCAACCAGGGATTGAACCCCTGCCCCTGGCAGTGGAAGCACAGAGTCTTAACCACTGGACCCTTAACCACTGGACCACCAGGGAAGTCCTAGAAGCCATTAGTTTAACTGGTATATCTTCTTTTGACTTCAGAGGTTTTTTGCCACTTGAATTAAATGTGGTTCCACTAAAACTTGTTTGACGACTGCCTCAAGTTGAAATACCACACAGTGACAATTATTTGAAGTTTGGTCCTTTCCCTGTGAATTTTACTGTTTCGGTGTTTTGTTCTAAAAGAGTTGTGTTACAATGACCTTTCAGCCATTTTACAAATGGTCATCTTCCACTCCAAGAGACACACACACTCACACACTCACACATTTCTTTACTAGTGTTCTTTCTTTCTCACTCTTAGTGTCTAGTACCGTTATGCACCTCAGGAACTGCCAAGAATCCCTCACTGACCTGACAATCTATCTCCATACTTCTTCCTTGTTCATACTAGAACTTCCAAGAACATAGACTTTTAGTCAGACCGATCTGAGTTCAAATGCTGCCCTTGTCATTTACTAGCCCTATGATCCTGGCTATTTTACTAAGGTTCCTAATGCTTTGTTTTCACATTTGTAAAATGGGAATATAGTATTAGTTACCTCACAGTATTAGGTGAGATACTGTAAATAAAGTGCTTAAGACAATTCCCTGGCACTTAATCAGCACTTTATAAAGGCTAGCTATTATTTCTTTTCATCTCCTAGTGGCAAGGCGTCCCATTATAGGAAATCACACTAAGTTGATATTGACTTTATTTTTTTTAATTTTTAAATTAATTTTGATTGGAGTATAGTTGATTTACAGTGTTGCGTTAGCTAAGTTGATGTTGACTTTAAACCCAATTAAATGTGTCAAACTTTTGGGGGGATCATTTCATTTAAAAAAGAAAGGGCAGGGAAAGATGAATGTCATTCGGTGATTTTTATCCTGTTTTCACAAATAAGGCTGGCTCTGTGTGCAGCCATGGAGCTCTTGAGATGATCTGAAGGAAAGTTTGTAGTTTAATGCAAGTGAGCAACATCTGTTCTTTCTCTCTTTTTTTCTTTTTAAATTTATTTATTTTATTTATTTATTATTTTTGGCTGCATTGGGTCTTGGTTGCCGTGCGCAGGCTCTAGAGAGCAGGCTCAGCAGTTGTGGCGCACAGGCCCAGTTGCTCCACAGCATGTGGGATCCTCCCGGACCACGGCTCAAACCCGTGTCCCCTGCATTGGCAGGCGGATTCTCAACCACTGCGCCACCAGGGAAGCCCTCTGTTCTTTCTCTTGCTTTCTTTCTTCCAGGACTCCACTTGCTCCAGATTCCCTGCAGTGTCAGTGCTGTGGTAGAAAATGACAAATAGAGGGCACAGTGCTTCCCACCTTCGTCTGTCCTGTCTCTCCCGTGGTCTCTAGCAGTGATTCCACTGGTTCAGTTCTTACCCCTTCCCTGCCCTACCCTCAGACCTTAGAGCATTCCATTCCTATTCTACTCACGGAGATATCTTGTCACTGCCCAGTCTCAGATCTGACTTGGCTCAGCCAGAGGCTCATGTGTAGGGTGAGGCTTGCCAGCACTCAGGGCTAACACAAAGCCTCTTGAGCACTTCCTCCTAAGGCTCGCTTTTCCCTGGAACCTCTGATGTTTTGCATATCTTCTTCCTGAACAGTCAGCTAGGGAAAGCAGAAGTAAGTCAGGGAGTAGTTTGAATTACTACGTGCAAAAATCCCCAAACAAAGCAGAAAAACTACCTGAGCTCACTCATCCCTCACCTCCTTCCACACAGAGCTCTCAGACTTCCTTTTTGTACTTTCCTTCCCCTTCAAGGTGATTTTTAAAAACTTTTTATTATGAATAATATTCAGACATGTCCTGAAGTAGAAAGAAGAGTATGATTAGTTTCCAAGTGCCTACCACATGCAACTCCAACAATGATCAAAGTTTTGCCTATCTTGTTTCGTTTCTCCTTCTTATTTTATTATTTTTATCTGTGCTCATTTATTCCTAGAGTATTTTTAAGCTAATTATGAGTTTATTTTATTTTATTTTTTTTGCTGCCCTGCGCAGCATGTGGGATCTTTGTTCCCTCAGCACGGATCAAATCCGCACTCCGTGCATTGGAAGCGTAGCGTCTTAACCACTGGACAGCCAGGAAGTCCTGATGAGTTTATTTCTAATGACTCTCCTTCTCCCCGAGTTAAAGCTGGGGTTTGGGTGGAGGGAACCAAGTGTGGTGGGTTCGACTCCTCATCCTGCCTCCCTAGCTCTCCTCACTGCCTCACAGTCGGAATCAGGTGCGAATACAGTTTCATAAACTGATATTGATTTTTCTAATAAATAATGTTAGTTACCTTCTTTATGCCAGACACTGGGCTAGGCACTGAGAATAGAAGAGCGATAGGATAAGAAACTCTCAGTTCGGCGAGAAAGAAAAAAAGCAAAGGGGCAAGGCTCTTTGTTTGGCCCAATTATTCATGCAGGTGCAGCAAGAGTGTTAATTTACCATATAGGCTCCTTAAATCTCCTTTGTAAATCTAGAGCCATATTCACTGATAAGGCCACAAAAGTAACTTCTTTCTGGAAGTTTCCTTAAGGAATCTCAGATTGGACTGTTGACAGCCTCTATCATTTGCTATCTTGAGTTTGGAGAAACCAAGCCCAAGAAACTCTTTCCACCAGATTTCACCTATAGTACATATAAATTTGGGTGAATCCCTTTTTTCTCAAGGTTCTTACAATTTCTTAAAGTTCCTGGCCTGCCAGGAAGTGATCTTCCTTATCTCCTGCAAACCTGCAATCCAGTAAGCCAGGTCCTGAGATGTTTTCCTGAGAAGACTTTGTAAGTATTGATTCATCATATTAGATTTAAAAAGCATCATTCTCAGAAATGATATCTGGGCAAGGCCTTGGTTGCATAACTGATTTTTCCATTATATGTTAGTAAAAGGAGGGCAGGTTCTTACTGAACCTATGCAAATATCTATATTGCCATGAAAGGACGGAGATTTGGTAAAGTTATGGGTCAAATGTGTGGGTCAGTGAGAATCAAATATCATCTTTAAATGTTTATTTCATTTAAAAAAGCAGAGTCTAGGGACTTCCCTGGAAGTCCAGTGGTTAAGACTCCATGCTTCCATCGCAGCAGGGCATGGGTTCCATCCCTGGTGCGGGAAGTGAGATCATCCCTGGTCCGGGAAGTGAGACCCCATATGCTGTGTGGTGTAGCTAAAAAAAAAAAAAAAAAAAAAAAAAAAGAACAAAACAGAGTCTAGTAATTTGTTATGGATTACAGAGAGTTTAAGAAGAAAGAAAAAAGCCATATTGATATATTCAGAATAGAACATTAAAACAGCAGTAGCATTAAGGCAGAACATTAAAACAATATTCCTAACAAATAACCACAAATGTTCCTTATTAGTTCATTCAGTCTTATGCAACTAATTCTTGTTCTGCTGGATTTTGAGTCAGCAGTCTCAGAAGCTGTCTGCTTTTGACTAAAAAGAGTTTTAGAAATCCTGACTCAGTCCACTGGTTTGGTATGAAAGATGTCTAAGTTATGTCAATTCAAAAGCCAGTACAGCTGTCCCTTGGTATCCGCAGGGGATTTGTTCCAGAACCCCTGGGAATATCAAAATCCAGGGATGCTCAAGTCCCTTGTATGCGTAGAATGGCGCAGTACAATTGGCCTTCTGTATTCTCGGGCTCCACGCTCGAGGATATGGAGGGTACACTGTACTTAAGAGAGTTTATGCTTTAAAGTGTCAATGGCTTGAAGTATCTGGTCCAGTTCTTTTTATTATTATTTTTTTTTTTTTGCGGTACGTGGGCCTCTCACTGTTGTGGTCTCTCCCGTTGCGGAGCACAGGCTCCGGACGCGCAGGCTCAGCGGCCATGGCTCACGGGCCCAGTCGCTCCGCGGCATGTGGGATCCTCCCGGACCGGGGCGCGAACCCGCGTCCCCTGTACCGGCAGGCGAACTCTCAACCACTGCGCCTCCAGGGAAGGCCGATGGTCTCTTTTTTTAATTGAAGATACAAATTCTGGCGTGTAGTTTACAGGGGAGGCTTCAGGCAAGCATTAGAGTAAAACAAAAACTATCTGAAGGTAACAGGGCCTTAAAATGCCTGTGATTACTTTGTAGCTGATAATTTTCATAATAAGAATAGTATAACTTCAGGGAAATTTGTTTGCTTCTTTGGCATGCAAAACCAGTTAATAAAGTCATATCAAAAATTTTTCTAGACAAAATGTCTCTAAAGATAGTTGTTAAGCCTATTTCAAAGAAGTCAGTGAATGTTATGTTGACTGATAAAAACGGATGAATATAATTTTTATAGAGAATACAACCCAGAATGTCAGTGAGCTGCATATTTCCTAGCAAAGGTATAGGCTGTGGGAAGACAGAGAACTTGGATAGAGGAGTCGAAGGTTGGATGTGATTTGGGGGAGTTCCTTCTTTAGACTTCGTTGGTTCTGAAAGTTCCTGTTGCATCAGAGTAAGGGGGCTGTGGTCACTTTCATTGATCATATGTCATTAACAAAACTCCTCCAATGTCACAGAGCTGCCCAGATCACTCATTTAGAAAGAACAAGACATAACACCCCCATAGAGTCATCTACCAGTTAGACCCAGGGCTATGCAGGACCTGAAAAGGTAAAAGCCTGAATCAGGAGAACTGCAGTGATTAGAGAGGGGATAAAAGGATTATGAGAGGGAAAGAGCTGGCAGGGGTTAGTAGGGCTGGGTTCTACAGATTGTGAGCCAGTCTGGGTATTACATTTTACAGATGTGATTTGTTATGATTCTCAATAATAACTGAAAACACCCATCTTATATATATGCAAGATTGTTTTGGGCATTGTTCTCTAGATCCATAAGGAAATGACTTTAACTGGAACAAACTATCAGGGACAAGGTGGATAGTGTAAGAGAAGGAACAATCCGTGGGAGTAGGTAGATCAGGATTCCATTCTTGTCCTGCCACCCATTAGCTCTGTGGCCTCAGTTTGATTTTAAAAAAGGAGAAATAATTCTAGTCCTTCTTACTTTGTGTAGAAGTTGTAAGGGTCATATGAAGTCATTTCTGAGAAAGTGCACCAAAATGCAAAGCCATCTATTTAGGTCCCTAGAAAACCTAAACACCACCCTTGCATGGATTGGAAGAAAAGCCCCTTGCTCTGGGGGAAATCAGCTCTGTGCCAGTTTGTACAATTTTCTGAGCAGAGCACGAATTAGGTTTTACTCTCTACTTGTCTCCTTGGCTGGGGGAGCAGAGCATAACCTTTAGAATGGTTTCTGTAAGAACTACACTACATAATATCATAAGGAAGCATTCACTAGCAGGATATTTGCCGAATACCCTTAATAGACTAGACCTTATTGTGTTCAGTGGGTCACGGTAAACTGATGCTAAGTTCTGTACACAACTGAGCACTCTGGGATCTAACAATGGTCAGTGTTTAGATATCAGGTCATCTCAAATAATGTGTCCAGCTTTGAAAAAAATGACCGCCCTCCTCCCCGGACTTTTGTGTTATCTGGAGGGCATGTGAGTGATAAAAACCCTGGGAAAAAAGCTTATTTGGGACCCAAGCAGAGTTGGATTCCTTATTAGTAAGACATTGTTCAGCATTTTGACCCTTCTTTTGTTTCTATGTCTCCTATCCTAAGAAACTCCTCGCAGCTGGAGAGCTTCCAGCCCAAGGCTGACCTGGATTCTTATATCCAGTCAACTGTAACAAGCAGTAACACTTGCTACTGCAGAATGAGGGAAAAGTTCTCCCGTCCACAGTGTAACAAGACCACTGACCATTACTAATTCTTTTAAACCAGTGGTTCTCAACCGTGTGACTAGATTCAATCTTTTATAGCAAACATGTTGTATGTCCCTTTTACTATCCTGCAGGGTAAGTCATAGATAAAATAACACATTTATACTCGTAAACCCAGGCAATGCATCTTCAGAGTCTAAGCACTCAGAATCATTGTTTTAACAATTCTTTCCTTGCTCTCCTGCCTTATCAGGTTTTCCTCTCTATTTGGTCTTTATTATCAATAAACAAGCTGTTATTTTTCCCATCTTAAAAAAAAAAAGAAAAAGTAAAACACCAACCTTCCCTTGACACTCAGTCTTCTCCAGTCTTGTGACTTTATATACCTAGTCCTATGCTGATGTCTCCTAAATTTATATCTGCAGCTCAGACTCCTTTGAACTTGACTCCTGTATTCACTATGTTCAACTGCCATTTGACACCTTGAAGTGTAATTTTAATAGACATGTTGAACTTAGCATCAACACAGGGTTGGGTGGTATGGGAGGAGACTGCAAGTATGTACACCAAAATGTAAATGACAGTCTTGATGAGGATCTTGTGTGTGTGTTTCTCTTTGTTATTATGTAAAACTTTTTTAAAATTTTTTTTGTGGTATGCAGGCCTCTCGCTGTTGTGGCCTCTCCCGTTGCGGAGCACAGGCTCCAGACACGCAGGCTCAGTGGCCATGGCTCACGGGCCCAGCCGCTCCGCGGCTTGTGGGACCTTCCCGGACCGGGGCACGAACCCATGTCCCCTGCATCAGCAGGTGGACTCTCAACCACTGGGCCACCAGGGAAGCCCTACATCTTACCTATATATAGTGTCATATCAAAACCAAGAAATTGACATTAGCATAATGTGTGTGTGAGTGTGTGTGTGTGTGTGTGTGTGTGTGGTTCTGTGTCATTTTATTTCATGTATAGATTCATGTAACCACCACTGCAATCAAGATCCAGAACTATCTCAACACTATAAAGGTCTGCCTTGTAGTACAACTTTATAGTCACATCTGTATTCCTATCCTACCATCCTAACCCCTGGCAAACATTACTATGTTCTCCGTGTTATATAAATGGAATTATACAATAATGACCATTTAATATTATGAATTTTCCACTCAGAATAATGCCCTTGAGCTCTACGCAGGTTGTCAGGTGTATAGATATTCCATGGGATACAAGCACCACAGTTTGCTCAGTCCTTCACCTCTTGAAAGATAATTGAGCTATTTCTAGTTTTTGGCTAATCTGAACAAAACTGCTGTGAACATTCATGTACAGGTTTTGTGTGGACATATGTTTTTGTTTCTCTGGGATAAGTGCCCAGGAGTGCAATTGCTGGGTTGTATAATTATATGTTTAATATTTTAAGAATCTGCCGAACTGTTTTCCAGTGTCACTGTACCATTTTAAATTCCCACCAGCAGTGTATGAGAGATCCAGTTCCTCTGCATCCTTATCGGTGTTTGGTATTGTCACTACTTCCGTGTGTGTGTGTGTGCGCGCGCGTGCGTGTTTATTGAAGCATAGTTGATTTACAATGTGCCAATCTCTGCTGTACAGCAGAGTGACTCAGTTATACCCATATAGACATTCTTTTTTTAAAAAATTCTCTTCCATTATGGTTTATCACAGGATACTGAGTATAGTTCCCTGTGCTATATAGTAGGACCACGTTGTTACTACTTTTTAATTTTAGCCATTCTGATGTGGCTCCCTGGAGCTCTTTCTCTGAAGTCCTGTCCCCTCTGGTACTCTGCAGTGAACTCTAGTGGCCTTGGTTTCCTTGCACTTCCATCTCCTCAACTCAGAGAGACTGATAGACCCTGCCTGGGTTCCCCTGTCTGTGCCAAGTGGCCTAGAAACTCCCTGCAGGGAGGAAGCTCATCCCGTTTGTTTCCCGTCTCTCAGTGATCACTGCCCTTCATTGCTTGCTGTCCAATGTCTTGAAAATCTATTGTTTCATATCATTTGCTC
Source organism: Tursiops truncatus (assembly GCF_011762595.2). Taxonomy (NCBI): domain Eukaryota; kingdom Metazoa; phylum Chordata; class Mammalia; order Artiodactyla; family Delphinidae; genus Tursiops; species Tursiops truncatus. Next base: position 75,955,205 of record NC_047035.1, on the reverse strand, counting down.
ATTTTTTCTAAGAGTTTCAGGCAAAATCCAATCATTGCTATTCCACAGTGGAAGTCCATAATTTAGATTAATTTATAATGAGAAATAGCTCTTATACTTAGAATCTAGGTCTTAGATGGATTCCAGGTCAATTTTCTAATCAGAGTATCTGTTCTATCTCTATCTCTCTATATGTATCTACTCACTATCTATCTATCTAGTATAAATTTTGCTTAACTAGATGTCAAGAGTTCTAACATTAGAACTGCCATTACTTATTTGTAGCATCTGAGACATTAACTACTTCAAGTCACTTTCTTTATTTGTAAAATGAAGCATATATGAGGCTTAATTCCTTGAGATTCTAGGATATTGTTTGACTTCTTCTAGGAGAAATAGTGAGTAAAGTTGGTAGCTGTAGTCCTTAGTATGCTATCTCTTTTTAAAATTTATTTATTTAGCGGTACGGGGGCCTCTCACTGTTGTGGCCTCTCCCGTTGCGGAGCACAGGCTACGGACGCGCAGGCTCAGCGGCCACGGCTCACGGGCCCAGCCGCTCTGCGGCATGTGGGATCTTTCCGGACCGGGGCATGAACCCATGTTCCCTGCATCAGCAGGCGGACTGTCAACCACTGTGCCACCAGGGAAGCCCTATGTCTTTTTTTTTAAATTGAAGTATAACTGGTATACAATCTTATATAAGTTACAGGTGTACAATATAGTAATTCAGAATTTTGAAAGGTTACACCCATTTACAGTTATCATAAAACATTGGCCATATTCCCTGTGTTGTATTTACAATATACCCTTGTAGCTTATTTTATACATAATAATTTGTATCTCTTAATCCTGCCCCTCCCCCATTTCCTCTCCCCTCTGGTAACCACTAGTTTGTTCTCTACATCTGTGAGTCTGTTTCTTTTTGTTATATTCACTGGTTTGCTGTATTTGGAGATTCCACATATAAGTGATAGCATTTAGTATGCTATTTCTAAACAGGAAAACGGCATTGATCAGGTAATGAGCATGTGTTGGTAATTGTTACATAATATTAATAGCAATAACAACAGTAGCTAATACATTTATCCTTTCGCATGCAGTGCGTTATATAATATTCACAACATCCCTATGAAGTAAGAGGTAGTATTATTCAAATCCAGAAGATGAGAAAACTGTAGCCTAGAAAATGAAAAGCACAAGAATAAAAACCTGTCCAGTTTAAAGGTTATACTTAGACCACAGACGTAGGCCCTTTCTTCATTTTTAATCAAGGGTTAATTTCAAACAATCCCTAATAGTAACCAGTTATAAAGAAGCAGTTGGTGTGTATAGTTGGATATATTATCCCTGCTGACTCCAGACAGCTACTGGGTTCAGCAGAGGCCCCTTTACTCTGTCTTCTTGTTGCGTACAGACCTTGTCAGAATGAATGTGCAGAATGGACACCAAAGAGAGATAGCAGGAGCAAATTGTGAGGGTGAAATGCAATAAAAGCCCAGCATGAAATAAGTGCTCAATAACGGTTAGTTGTTGTTATTATTATTATTGTAAGTCATCCACATCAGCACTGTAGAATTCAGCCTGATTGACTTTGCAGATCACAGAAGCTGTTCGCAGACCACCGTTTGAAAACTTCTGCCTGAATGACAAAGCAAATCATCCTCCTAAAGGTCCCTGTTTAGGTCTAGAGAGGGTTTTCATACTGCTTTAATAATCTCCAGGGTGCTTTAAAAATATTATCTCATGATGTCACTTTCAGCTAAAGAAATGAGTAGAAGCGGCATTATAACCTCCTGATTTTACTCACCTGGGCTATAGGGACTGAGCACTGTTTGGGATATTCTCTCTCTTTTTTTAAAAAAAAATTATTTATTTTATTTATTGATTTTTGGCTGTGTTGGGTCTTCATTGCTGTGCATGGGCTTTCTTTATTTGTGACGAGCGGGGGCTACTCTTTTTTGCCGTGCTCTGGCTTATCATTGCGGTGGCTTCTCTTGTTGCAGAGCATGGGCTCTAGGCGCTCAGGCTTCAGTAGTTGTGGCTCGCGGGCTCTAGAGCACAGGCTCAGTAGTGTGGTGCACTGGCTTAGTTGCTCCGCGGCACGTGGGATCCTCCCAGACCGGGGATTGAACCCGTGTCCCCTTCATTGGCAAGCGGATTCTTAACCACTGCACCACCAGGGAAGTCCCCGATATTCTCTTATTTAGGACTAAATTATCAGGTTTCCAAAACCTGATATGCAGTTATTGGATGAGGGTTGGAAAGAGGGAGTGGAGAATGGAGGGCTGGGTAAAGATAGGTAAAGATATGTAAAAATTCATCATTGACTCAAGTACGCCAAATCTTCTGATGAAGCCATGACACAGTTCTAAAATGCGAAAAGCAAAATAACCATGTTGGAGGGATGACACAAATACAGGCCAAAGAGCTTGACATTTCAGAAGTGACGGGGAAAGTTTAAAGGAAGCACATATGGAGAATATAAGGAAATGAACTTGAAATTTATGGGCAAGGTCAGGCTGCTATAAACCACAGGATAGTGGGTGTAACTCAGGAGTGAAACAATTGACTGGGAAAAAAACCTGTCTGCAGTTTCCCAGACTGGAAACATTTCCTGTCTTGGATGTCTGGATCTGTTTCAATGTCCAAGTAGCCTTACTTCAAAGTGCTCATGGGAGCAGAAAAGACAATTGGCTGAGTGTGTTTATTCAGAGCTGGGGAGGGAGAGTGGGAGTGGGAATGGGCTTGGGAAGTAAGTCTGGGTTTAAGAGCACATAGAGCACAAGGGGATAACCATTTTTCTGCAGACCAGCATCCAGGGCACTTCTCAGAGAGAAGGAAAACCTGGGAGGGAAGAACCTGGAAAACAGGACACAGGCATCTTTGAAGTTATTTAGGTATGTAGGTAAGTCACAGTGGTGTTTGGTGCTCCAGGAAACGACATGGGAAATTCTCTTTTTTAAAAATTAAAAAAATTTGAGGGAATCCCCTGGTAGTCCAGTGGATAGGACTCTGTGCTTTCACTGCAGAGGGCCCGGGTTCAATCCCTGGTGGGGGAACTAAGATCCCGCAAGCTGTACAGAGCGGCCAAAAAAAAATTTTTTTTTTCTGAAATATTTTCAACTTTAAAGAAAAGTTACCACATTAATACAAAGAACTCCTAAATATCCTTTATCAGTCACAATATTTAAAAATTTTCTTTCCCTTATTAAAAAAATTTTTCTTTCTCTGTAAATACACATGTACATGCATACATATGATCTATATCTATCTATCTATCTATCTATCTATCTATCTATATATATTTTTTTTGGCTGTGCTGCCCAGCTTGTGGGATTTTAGTTCTCCCCACCAGGGATTGAACCCAGGCCCTTGGCAGTGAGAGCGTGGAGTCCTAACCACTGGACCGCCAGGGAATTCCCCATATGATCTTTATTTTGAACCTTGGAGAGTAAGTCGTCTAATCATGCCCCTTTGCACCTTAATATTTCAGGGTTCTTTTTCTAAGAACAAAGATATTCTCTTAAACAATTATAGCACAAATTTCAGATTCCCTATATCAAACACTGACATAACATTCCTATCTACTCCATCGACAATATTCTCATATTATCAATTGTTTCAAAAATGTTCTTTATAGCAATATTCTTTTCTGGTAGGGAAGGTCTCTCTTTGATAGGGGCACGAGGCTGGCATTGCAGGAAAAAGATGCATGCTCTTTCCCTCAGTTTCCTTAGGATCTCTATTAGTAGGGGAACCCTCGCAGGTCAGTTGTTTGGTTTTCTTTGGTTTCATTCTTGTTCCATGTCCTCCCTAACAGTACAAAAACTAATCAGCAGGAATTACCTGAGTGCTAAGAGATCTATAGTAGTAGAAGGGATCTGGCATGACAAGATGTAGTCTTAGCAAGGTGAAATTGGGCATCCTCCCACGTCTCCCTCCCCCCGCCAGCCTCAGCTTAAGAGTGAGAATGGACTATAGTACTTTTCTTATTCCTTTTGATCTTTTTTGGGGAGGGTGGGTAACAGGGAGAATAATAGATAATTGAATGAGCAAAAATTAATTTGGGGAAAAAATAGGGAGATGATCTCCTATGGTAATTCTAATCCTTTACTGAGAATAAGACTTTCTATAAGAATTTCTCTCAAGGGAAGTGTGACACTGTACTTGTTTGTCCTCTTACCCATTCTTTTTGGTGATTTAGAACGAATTTCTGTTTAAGAATCAATTGATGTCAACTATCCCCACTGATACCCCATATGTGAACCAGTTGCAGAACTGCTTCCCAGGTCATCTTCCAGTTCTGTAGAATCCACACATTATGCCACAGCAACAGGGAATGTGGTGGGAGGGACAGGAGAAATGGGAAAAGAGTGAGAAAGGATCTCTGTCTTGGGTGGGGAATGGGGTAATGTGGAGAAAGGAGAGGAGACCCCAAAGACTATGCTGTCGGGGTTTAGGGGAATCTACGATCTCTACTGGAGGCAAGTTTCATTTCAAAGTCAGTCCTCTGTTTCCCTCCTCCCCTCCAGGCAAAATGAAGCTGACCCTGGTGCAGATCTTTTTCATAATGTTGCTGCTCCTGCTGGGCCTGGGGGTAGGCCTGGGGCTGGGACTTCAGATGGCCGCAGCAGTCCTGGAGGAAAGTGATCAGCTACTGAATGAGTTTCAGTCCAGTGACTCACATGACAAGGCTGAAGCCACTAGGGAGGGAGTGGGCACCCTTCGAAGCATAGAAACGCTTAGCAACAAAGAAGTGGTGCAACTGGAAGAGACCACCGTCAGTGAAGATGAAGTTGGAGGAAACAAGATGCTCAGAGCTGAGGCTCTCTTTCAGAGCAACAAAGACTATCTGAGGTCTGACCTGATGGACAGGGAATGCAATGCCCTGATGGCACAGAAGATGAAGCCGCACAACCACACATGCATACCCCGGTACATATTCATCCATGAGGAACTAGAGGCAGTCAAAGCTGTCTGTAAGAGTCCTGTTGTTGCCTGTGACCTCAAGGGAGGCAAGTGTCACAAAAGCTCCCGTCCTTTTGATTTGACAATCTGCAAGTTATCCAAACCAGGCCAAGTCACTCCTCACTGCAATTACATAACTTTCATTCTTGAAAAGTACATTTTTATATCCTGTAGTGACATGAAAGTCCAGGTAACATCTGGACCATGAAGTAAGTTCTCTTCTGCACCTTCTCATCTTTGTCTTCCTTTCCACTTCCTCTTTGTCATGCTGTTTTCGTCCTTAGGTATTCTGCAAAAAAGGTTCTGGGAAGAGAGGCTGGTCTATTCTTTATCCTATTTGAAAATATAAATCTTCTTTGCCCTAGGGGTTCACCCAACCTGCATTTTTTTCCTGGGATTAGAGGTGGTAGAATAGGGTGATGATGTCCAATCTCTGTAGATTCTCTGTCTCTTAGAGTCTATCTCTTGCCCTGGAAAGAGATAAGTGAAGAACTGCTCTAGTCTCTCCTATGATCCTGGTTATCAGTCTGTGCCCTGGTCTGGAGGCCTTTAGGTGTGGATTACAATAGTTTAATGCATCCTTTACCCACGTCCTTCCCTGCTACCCACGATGAACCTCTATGGCAATCACATAAGCCTCCTGGGCTTTCCATGTAGCACTTCTCTGCTACAGATGTAAATTAAAGTGATTCTAACTGTGACTGCGTCTGGAGAACCATGTGGATCAGGTTTCTTTTCCCGAACCCCTGGCTGTAGGGGTCTGCAGGTACGGTGCCATGGTGGTGCAGACTGAGATAAAACATGTCCTGGGGCAAAGACAGCACTCATTTTCTTGACCCTTCTCAACCCTTTTCTTTTTCCTCTCATTTTTTTACTACCTGCCATTTTTTTTTTTACATCTTTATTGGAGTATAATTGCTTTACAATGGTGTGTTAGTTTCTGCTTTATAACAAAGTGAATCAGTTACACATATACCTATGTTCCCATATCCCTTCCCTCTTGCATCTCCCTCCCTCCCACACTCCCTATCCCACCCCTCTAGGTGGTCACAAAGCACCAAGCTGATCTCCCTGTGCTATGCGGCTGCTTCCCACTAGCTATCTATTTTACATTTGGTAGTGTATATATGTCCATGCCACTCTCTCACTTTGTCACAGCTTACCCTTCCCGCTCCCCATATCCTCAAGTCCATTCTCTAGGAGGTCTGTGTCTTTATTCCTGTCTCACCCCTAGGTTCTTCATGACAGTTTTTTTCTTAAATTCCATATATATGTGTTAGCATACAGTATTTGTCTTTGTCTTTCTGACTTACTTCACTCTGTATGACAGACTCTAGGCCCATCCACCTCATTACAAATAGTTCAATTTCATTTCTTTTTATGGCTGAGTAATATTCCATTGTATATATGTGCCACATTTTCTTTGTCCATTCATTCAATGATGGACACTTAGGTTGTTTCCATCTCCCGGCTATTGTAAATAGAGCTGCAACAAACATTTTGGTACATGACTCTTTTTGAATTATGGTTTTCTCAGAGTATATGCCCAGTAGTGGTATTGCTGGGTCATATGTTAGTTCTATTTGTAGTTTTTTAAGGAACCTCCATACTGTTCTCCATAGTGGCTGTACCAATTCACATTCCCACCAGCAGTGCAAGAGTTTTCCCTTTTCTCCACACCCTCTCCATCATTTATTGTTTCTAGATTTTTTTTTTTTTACATCTTTATTCTACCTGCCATTTTGATCTTCTTTTCCCTCCCTTTGTTTCTCCCCCATCCCGCCTCTTTCTCCTGGTCTCCTTTTCCTCTTCTCTTTGGGATCTCCCTGTTCTTTCTCTGAATCCTTTTAGATATTCATTCAGCCAACACTGATCGCTTATGCCATGCCAGGTAAGAAGATGTTGGTCCTATAAAGAGTTTGGCATAGGGGGTTAGAGCGAGGGTGGGTCAAGAGAGTGATGAGGAGAGAGAGAAACAGAGAACTATTTTTAAAAATTATGTCCAGGGCTTCCCTGGTGGCGCAGTGGTTGAGAGTCCGCCTGCCGATGCAGGGGACGAGGGTTTGTGCCCCGGTCTGGGAAGATCCCACATGCCGCGGAGCGGCTGGGCCCGTGAGCCATGGCCGCTGAGCCTGCGCGTCAGGAGCCTGTGCTCTGCAACGGGAAAGGCCACGACAGTGAGAGACCCGCGTACCGCAAAAAAAAAAAAAAAAAAAAAAAAAAAAAAAAAAAAATTATGTCCAATAAGTAGAATAATGGTCACATTAGGTGCTCAATAGATGTAGAATGAGTGGGATTGGAGGGAATTTTATTCTCACTCAGCACCTCTTTTCTTCTTTTGCTTTGAAAAACAAGAAAGTTAGTGAAAGAATATTTTCAGCAGAAAAGGGATTGGATCTACTCAAAGAGGAGAAAAGCTATGGGGTTGAATAAATAGAAGATGTTAAGTGGTTTTGCTCAGCCTATTTTCTCTGAATTCAAATCTATCAAGAAATAGTTTCGTTAGACATGCAATAAGGATTCACTATGAGACTTGATTTTGAGTTTTCCTCTTCCTAGGGTTTTGCCTGTTTCAATCTCCTTGACAGTAATACACTCAAGCGTCAGGGACATCCATAAATGAGACACTGGAGGAAGGAAAGGTTTGGCTTACTCTGACCTGGCTTTTACCTTCCTGTTCTTTCTTCATTTAGCTCCAAATCTCCCTTACCCTTCCTGTTCTTGCAGGCAGGCAACCACTTAAATGCTTTGCCTCTAGTGTCCCCTCAGACTTCCCTGTTTCAACATTTCCCTCCATACCTTTGACTCACCTCTCCCGGCAATGACCTCTTAGGAACAGTGTTGCTGGGCAGGAAGTGTGTCTGCATCTGTGGGCTGCCCTGACATGTTAGAGGTGGGTGGAGGAGTGGCAGGAGACGAGGCCCTGGACAAGGCAGATTCCTACTCTTTTTTTTTTTGTGGTACGCAGGCCTCTCACTGTTGTGGCCTCTCCCGTTGCGGAGCACAGGCTCCGGACGCTCAGGCTCAGCGGCCATGGCTCACGGGCCCAGCCGCTCCGTGGCATGTGGGATCTTCCCGGACCGGGGCACGAACCCGTGTCCCCTGCATCGGCAGGCGGACTCTCAACCACTGTGCCACCAGGGAAGACCCCTACTCTTCTTGATGGGAGAATCCCTTTCAGAAGAAATAGACAAAAGACGATCTAAGACAAGGGAGAAAAAAAGAAGTGAGGTGTGAGAGAGGAAAGAAGAGTGGGTGTCAGAGAAAATCAGTGTGTTAAGAATTTGTCCAGTATGTAACCCAAAGGCATTGAAGATTGGGAATGTGATGGGAAAGGTTCCAAGTTTGACTTCTTAACCAAAACACAGAGGATCCATTGTGTGGGGCAAACTATTAGGAGACTGGAATTAGCAAGGAATGGAAGCCCATGTGCTTTCATTCACAGATAAGAACCTCTTATAGGTTCCCACCAGCTTCTCTCCTTTAGGGTTCCCACACTCCAACAAGTTCTGCTATCGCCCTCATCTGGTCTCCACTTTGGACAAATCTCAGTGGTCAGGCTTTTATCTGACTGTGAAAACTATCTCAGGAAAACAATTTACAAAGCACTCTACGGGCTCCTAGTGGCTCAAGCAGGAAAACACAGCTCGGTAGGTGTAATGGGTTGACAAGATGTGGGAACTTCACTCAAAAGGGATAGAAAATTAACTCATTATAGCTCAAATGATGCCTGATTCATAAAACTTTCACCAACTCTTTTAATTCCAGTAAAACCCCCCTCTTCGCACTTCCAGTGTATATGCTTAGTCCATACAACAGGTCCTCAGTCCTCCACCCAGTGTTCCTAAATCCCCAAAACTCCAAAAACTGAAAGATTTTCTTTCAAAGTGGCTCCCAAGCTCAGTGAGATGCAAAATCAGGCTGAATTGACTATGCAAGTCTATTTATTATCTTTATTTATGTTATATGACTATTACACATTTCACTGAAGAAATATCAATATGTCTGATTATGAATACTGCCTCAGATAAACTCTTCTAGGGATGCATAAATATCACATACACTTATACAATGTTGCTTTTTAAAATCCTAAAAATTCTGTTTCAAAATGCATTGGCCCTAAAGGTTTCAGGTAAGGGATTGAGACCTATATATACTATTTAATTAACCCTTAATTTATTTGAATATATAATATGACCTCAGTGAGACCATAGCATTTTTTTTTTTTTTTTTTGGCTGTGTTGGGTCTTAGAAAGTCCCCTTCTGGTGTCTGGGACTGACTGAGGCCAGCAGTGCCATCTGGGTTGGGTACCCTGAGCTTGAACTGGGACTTCTCTGGACCTGAGTCCCATTTCTCCCCTCAGGTCACTGCTCCCCTACCCCATGCGTAGGGCCAACAAGCTGCCCCCCAAAAGTTCTGAGACTTGCACCTATGGCGTTGTCCTAGGACCCTGAAGCCAGGCCCTGTTTCCACGAGGGTGACCTGGCAAGCGGCGGTCCCCTCTGGCTGGTGTGGTATGACTTTTGTGGGATCACACAGCAGTGGGTCACCAGAATGGTGCTGATAAACTGATTTTGCGTGACTCAAACATATCCTGGACACAGAATAAATTTAGGACTCTGGATCACCAATGGTCACTACTCACCCTTGGACTTGAGTGCATATGTAGGAGGCTTTCACCCACCCATGTTCCTATTGCTCTGCTACTTCTGGTCTATAGCACTTGAGGGTGGCAGGGACAACAGCATGTGTCCCTCACTCTGGGAGCTTCCCACTGCTGGCACCCAGGGTGGACCCCACCCCTTTGCAGGCTCCACACCATGTGGAGGTATGGTGGGCTGCTCCTGTCTCCTGTAAAGACTTTTGAGACCATTGCTCTGCAGTGTCAATGGGGCACTTCAGATCAATGCCCTCTCTTGCTTCTGATTGACAGGTGATGACACGCTCTCTTAATCTGTGCAAGATGAAGGCTAGTCATTCCTTGTGTGAATGGGATTGCTCTTTTGCTCTGCCCATGTACCTCCTGCCTATCCTCCTGGATGGTGGCAATGTGTGTAAGACAGGAGTGTAGTGTGGTCAGTTATGCAAGAGGTGGCATTCTAGGAAGGCAGTGATTATGGCTTAAAGAATTCAAGAGAATTGTACACCTGAAACTAGTATAGTATTGTAAGTCAATTATGCTTCAATTAGGAAAAAGAACAGAAAAGAAAACTTTAGAAATTCTCAAGTCAGTTCTCAAAAAAAAAAAGAGTTCAGGAGAAGATATAGTTGGAAGATGTGTTGTTTTATGTTTATACTACAAAACTCTAAATGGCAAATTTCACACGGTCACAAATTATCATTCTCATTTTCCTGTGTACTCTGGGTGCTATGGTCTCACTATGTATCCCCTCCAAAATCACATGTTGGAATCCTAACACCCAACGTGATGGTGTGAGACGGTGGGACCTCTGGGAGGGAATTAGGTCATGGAGCCCTTATGAATGGGGTTAATGCTTCTGCAGAAGAGATCCCCCAGAGCCCCCTTGCCACTTCTGCCCTGTGAGGACCCTACCTGACCATGCTGGCACGCTGATCTGGACTTCCAGCCTCCAGAACTGTGAGAAATACATTTTTATTATTTGTAAGATACCCAGTCTATGGTATTTTGTTCTAAAAATATGGGCTGGGCTAAGTAAGACACTGCTTGTGTTTGTGGTCATTATCAACAATGTACAGTAACAAAGTAACCTTTGAGAGAGTCACTGGAAGCTGGTATTCACAGGCAGCAAAAGGGATGATTCAGGGCCATGAGTCATGATACAGCTGGCACGAAATAAATGGCACTAGGAAACTGCAGAAACAAGAACATCTATATGGGTCCTATCAGACCGGTTTGTCTTTTTCATGTGGTGGGAGATAATGAAATTATCCAGGAATAATACATCTGACAATAAAGAACATGAAGAAATGGATCCTAGATCTAACAGGAAGAGATGGTGCCCAGACAACACAGAAAGTCTATGTGTGCACTGATTGGATAATAACCAAATATGTGAGTATCTGTCCTCTGCCCATAATTCTAAATCTTCAGCAATAAGTCCCTATACTTCACTTGGGTCTATGACTTTTATAATATATTTTAAAATCAAATTGTTTATATAGATAAGGGCCGCATTCCCCATCCCTCCCTGGAGAGAAAAAAAAAAAAATTGGCCAGGGACACACACTCCTTAGAAGCAGCTCAGCTTGTGGTCAGATCCAGGGTAATGTCTGTATCATGCCCTTGCCACGCTCTTGATTCGAACTCTCCCCCTCAGATCCCTCTAGAGCTCACTCTTGTAGGCAAAGTGGACTGAGCTGGCCCTCTCCACCCCTTCTCTTTCCCAAGGTGGCAAAGTTATATCATCTGGCAGAGACTCATTCCTGGTGGGATGAAAAGGGACTCCAAGGGACAGAGTTGTTGCTATTTAGGCAGTACTTGGACTTAGCATGTAATCTGTTGATGATGTTCCTTCCTCTGAACCTTGGATCCTACCCATAGGCCTGCCCTCTCCTCTTTGCATTTATAGACTGGGCTTCAGTCAGTTTCTAGAAAGTGATTCTAAGGACAGAGATGCCACTTCCAGGAGCAGCTGGGTTGGCTCTTTAGTAGAATTAATGATTCAGAAGCCAGGTAATAGTTGGATTTAAAGGAAGAATTTGGGAAAAGAGGAAGATGGCTAAGCAGAAGGAATATTTAGGGAAATGTGAGTGCACACGTCAAGGCGTCGTGGCCCTTTACCCATTTATATATGATTTCAGGAGGCACTGCGATATCCCACTGTTTGAAAATGTCAGCTCTCCAGTATTAGCACGAAGCTAATGTTTAGAATTATATCTGTATAAACGTATTGCGTATCCCTATACACAGCATGTAAAATTTTTAACTTCAAAGAATGGGTGAGATTTTCAGCACCTTTATAAGGTGACAAGAAAAGCAAAAGGCAAAACAATACTTGTTCTACGAATGCTTTTGCATGAGTTTGGCAGTGTGCTAGTTACCGGTTGTTAAAAGCAGTAACAAAAGGACAAAAAAACTAAAATCAGGCATTGTATCTGCCATGGTAACACATCCACAGATGAGGCCTATAGGGGATAGGATAGGAAGAGAGAAGGTGACATGATTAAATCTAGCACTAGGCATTGCCCTGGAAAGCTGGTCTGGCTAAGGACCAGTGTAGAGCAAGCAACTGCATTAGGAGACTATTTCCAAGGGGAGGAAAAGGCTGTCCAAAGGGTCAACGGATAAAGATAGATATTTTTACCAGGAAGGTGCAGCCATCTCCCAGCTTCTGTGAGTGTTACCTGCCAAGAATTCACAGGTGCACTTCTCTGGAAGAGAAGGAAATGTATTGAAGAAAATATGGTAGAAGGGGGTTATAAATATGGAAAAAGCGTTACATAATCTGACCCAGAATTAGTCAGTAGAAGCCCTTCTAATCTGGCTTCTGTGTGCTTTTGACATGTTCCCATCATTCTTTAGACACTTCCTTGCTTTGAGAAACAGCAAGATGGTCTAAGCTCATCTTGTATTTTCCTTGCCCTGGGACCAGTCATTTCTCTAAAGAGACATGGTTGTTTTAGTGGAAAACAGTATTTTAAAACCAAGATTGGATGCTAGGTGTGTGTGTTCATTTTTGTGGTGAGAGAGTTGGTCCCTCAGAGGGCAGAGCTTGGGAATATAGCAAAAAGATGCAATTACACACACACACACACACACACACACACACACACACACACACATTTACATGTATTTTATTTATGTATTTACATTGAAAACCATGATTCACATCAATATCTCCAATTCCGATCCAACCCCATAGGCTCATATTAGTTTTCTCCTTTTCCATATTTATATCTCCATTTCCATATTTATAAACCCCCTTCTACCATATTTTCTTTAATATATTTACTTATTTGATCAATCTCCATGTATGTAACTGAATCTTCTGTTTCTGCCACTGTCCCCCCTTCCATATGGATGCCCTTTGCCCTCTCTGACTCCGACACTCTGTGACAGGCTGGCCCCCTACGTGGATGCTTCCCATTTCGGTTTTCATACCCCACACCAGGTTCCCCTCTGAGTGAGATACCTCCTCTCCTTGCTCAGGCTGACGCTCCATGCTGGATTCCCCGCCCCATGCCTCACCTCTACTCCCCCTCACCCCCCATATGAATGCCCTTTTCTCTTTTCTTGGGCTTTGGCTTCCTATTCCCCATGCCAGGCTGACCCCCCTTTTCAATGCACACCAGGTTTTGCCCCATTTAATGGCTTCAGGACTAAATTGTTTGGGAAGGGAAGAAAGGGAAAAGAATGGAAGGGAATAGGAAAGAAACAAAATGGAAGGCCAGGGGAAATAAGCCAATGAAAGGGAAGAGGTGTTATATCTTTTGAAAATTAAAATTATATATTAGCAGTTTCTGTACTTTAAAGTTTTACTAGCTATATATTATTCTATTTTATTAATGCAATATGATTCATTGAACTATTCCTTTACTTTTGGAGGTTAAGTTGACGTCTAACAATAAATAGTTTGCACAGATTCTTTCCCTTAAAGCAAATTCTTCCAAGTGGAATTATTAGGTCAAAGAGTATAAACCTCAAAGCTTTAGGTACCTATTCACCTATTGCCTTTCAGTAAGGTTGTGCTTATACTCTCTCCACCAGTGTATAGAATGGACCCACGTCACTATATCGTTTGCATAATTTGGTATTATATTTTATTTTAATTTTTGACAGTTTGATAGGCAAAATAAGGGATCTCATTATTATTTAACTTTGCATACCTTTTATTGAATGGGCCATATCTTGTTTTTATATAAATTTATTTTATTTTATCTTTGCATTGGGTCTTCGTTGCTGCACACGGGCTTTTCTCTGGTTGCGTCTAGCGGGGGCTACTCTTCGTTGTGGTGTGCAAGCCATTGCGGTGGCTTCTCTTGTTTGGAGCATGGGCTCTGTGTCTCGTGGGCTCTAGAGCGCAGGTTCAGTAGTTGTGGCCCGCGGGCTTATTGGCAGGCAGATTCTTAACCACTGCGCCACCACGGAAGCCCCAAGTGGGCCATATCTAAAGCAATTCTTAGTAACTCTGTCTCCTCTTCCCAGAGATTCTCTCCACTTCCTGATAGAAACCCTTATGAGCCCTCTTTTTCCCATATACTCTGTTACTCTGAAAACACAAGTTAAAAACTCTTTAAGTTTGAGTGGATTATTCATGATGGCTGCACAGTATCATCAGTCATGCATTCAGGGTGTTGAGTCTGGGTTCATTTAGGAGGGTACACAGAGAAAATACGGTTCAGGAATTTCTCCTAGAGGAAAATTACCTCACAGTGCTCAGGTTGTGCAAGTACCACGGATATCCCATCATTCACCTACCTTCAGTCTTGCCACACACCCTTCTGTGGGTAATGCCATCATCAGTGTTTACCATTCTTGAGATTATCTATACCTGCCTGGGCAAATTATTCCCATACTCAGGCATCTTCTCGCTGGTTCCTATTCTGTAGTCTGTTTTGCCCAGCTTAGTCATCCCAACCACCTTTGAAGCAACTCTTTTAATGTTAAGCCTAAGATGGGAAAAGATTTAGTTAGGGTTCCAAGACTAGATTTACAAAAAAAAAAAAAAAAAAAGGTCTGTTGTAAGATGGGAACTTTCTCCCTTGGCAGGTCCTGTTGAATGAGAATAAAATCTGAACAGGCAGCATCACAACCAGAAATAATCTAATATCCTCATAATGACCTGTGTAATTCCCTGGTTCTACAGTTCTTTCATCTTCGCTGTTGTGGTCACTTAAATCCATCTTCTGGAATTCTAGGACTAATCATTTCCCTAAGCCGAGGTATTGTAGGAGGTGGACTCAGCAAAAGATGAATCTTACCTCAGCACGTACTTTTCATTATAAAATATACACAAACATAAAACGTGCCATTTTTATCATCTTTAAGTATACAATTCAGTGGCATTAATTACATTGACAATGCTGTGCAATCATCACTACCATTTATTTCTGAAAGTTATTTTTATCATGCCAAATAGAAATTCTGTCCCTCAGTTCACATTTTGTAATATTTATCAAAACAATACATGCCCACAGTTAAAATCTACAGCCTCTCTCCCTACGACTTTCCAACTCTCCAGTCCAAGTCCAAGTGGGTCCAAGAGGCACCATTTCTAGCTCTCGCCTCATTATCTCTGTAAAAGTCTTCTTTCTCTACTTACTGATCCATCAAGTTTATTGACTTCATGTTATGGCAGATTAAGGTTTAGCTCAATTTCACCTCACTCCCCTCTCCTTTTCCTCCTAATATAGCAATATTTTAGTTTCTCTGTTGCTTACCTTTCTAACCTAATAATATACTAACCCTCTTACTATCTGTTTCAGCTATGTGCTGCATATTTTGAGTCCCTATTTTGCAAGATGAGGATATTAGCATCCTTATCGTTCCCTTCATTCTCTTTTTCTCTATCTTTAATGGATAAAGATGTGGCACATATATACAATGGAATATTACTCAGCCATAAAAAGAAACAAAATTTAACTATTTGTAGTGAGGTGGATGGACCTAGAGTGTGTCATACAGAGTGAAGTAAGTCAGAAAGAGAAAAACAAATACCGTATGCTAACACATATATGGAATTTAAGAAAAAAAAATGTCATGAAGAACCTAGGGGTAAGACAGGAATAAAGACACAGACCTCCTAGAGAATGGACTTGAGGATATGGGGAGCGGGAAGGGTAAGCTGTGACAAAGTGAGAGAGTGGCATGGACATATATACACTACCAAACATAAAATAGATAGCTAGTGGGAAGCAGCCACATAGCACAGGGAGATCAGCTCTGTGCTTTGTGTCCACCTAGAAGGGTGGGATAGGGAGGGTGGGAGGGAGGCTTAAGAGGGAGGGGATATGGTGATATACGTATGCATATAGCTGCTTCACTTTGTTGTACAGCAGAAACTAACACAACATTGTAAAGCAACTATACTCAAATAAAGATGTTAAAAAAACCCTTCAGTCATCTGTCCTTTAGTTCTACATTGTCATGATTTTTAATATTAATATTTCATTCTATAATCAAAATTAAGACTTAGGTTCACTGACTCTAACACCGAAAATTGATACAAAGTATTTACATTATTTAGAATATGCAAATAATGTTTCCGAAGATCCAGAAACACCATAATTTCTTTTTTGGGGGGCCGTGAGACATGCGGGATCTTAGTTCTCCAGCAAGGGATCGCGCTCCCTGCCGTGAAAGCGCAGAGTCTTAACCACTGGACCGCCAGGGAAGTCCCTAGAAACACCATAATTTAAGAAAACATTTCGTATCTCCTGGAGTTTATTGTTGTCTTTTTTATTTGTTAGATGCTTTTTTTGCAAGCTGTAAATGCTCACTTAAAAAACAGTTTTAGAAATAGATGGTAGTGATGATTGCACAACATTGTGAATGTAATTGATGCCATCCTCTCAATCAAATGAGTTTTCTATCAAGTACTTCCTTTCCTTAGAGATTTCTCTCCTAGAGCCTCTGCCCCAGTAGGTCTGTTCTTCAGCTGTGATCCTGTAATCATTCTTGTCTGGATGCCATGTTGTCCTCTTTCTTGGTCTACTCTCTTCTTTTAGTTTTTGTTGGAGCCTATCGCCAAGTAAATTCATAAGAAAATGTGCTTAGGAGGTGCATTTTGTGAGTTCTTACATACTGGAAAATGTATTTATTCTTTTGGATTTTCTTATCTCTTCTACTTTTTTCTCATATTTTGGAATTAATTTTTTGGAAATTTCTTTACGCGGACCTCTCACTGCTGTGGCTTCTCCCGTTGCGGAGCACAGGCTCCGCATGCGCAGGCTCAGTGGCCATGGCTCACGGGCCCAGCCGCTCCGCGGCATGTGGGATCTTCCCGGACCGGGCACGAACCCGTATCCCCTGCATCGGTAGGCGGACTCTCAACCACTGCGCCATCAGGGAAGCCCTCTTGGAAATTTCTTTGACTTTATCTTTTGACCCTAATACTGATCCTTTTGTTCCTCCTGACATTAATATGCTTATTTTCCAAGTGTTTATTGTTTTTCCGTTGTTACTTTTTCAAAGGATTCTAGTCTTGTTTTATAAAAACGACAGCTCTCAGATAAATCAAAATACACTAATTCGAGGTCTTAGCCTCTAATTATTAAATATTAAGACTTTATCCTCTAGTTTCTGCTTTGTAATTTTTCTTTTACTTCATGTTTTGTAAGTGCAATCTTCAGAGATATGGAGGCCATTCAGTATGTGAAAAGAAAGAATTTTGCAGACAAATAGAACTAATTGTGTAGCCTTGGGCAAGTAAATTTCTTTTTAAAATAAAGATAATTCAATGTTGCTAAAAGGATATATGTATATATATTAACAGTGAAATGGTAGGGTCTAATTTTTCCTCCTATATGTATCCACTTCTCAAAAATAACACTCCCAGGGCTTCCTTGGTGGCGCAGTGGTTGAGAGTCCGCCTGCCGATGCAGGGAACACGGGTTCGTGCCCCGGTCCGGGAAGATCCCACATGCCGCGGAGCGGCTGGGCCCGTGAGCCATGGCTGCTGAGCCTACGCGTCCGCAGCCTGTGCTCCGCAACAGAAGAGGCCACAACAGAGAGAGGCCCGCGTACCGCAAAAAAAATAAAATAAAAAAATAACACTCCCAGCATCTACAACATGTGTGAGGTATGCCACCAGATGGCGCCAATGCACTGGTCTCATGATCAGGATCTGTAAAGTGGGTGCTTGGCTTTCACACGTGTCTCAATCTTTCTTAATAAATTTGAATACTCCGGCACTTATTTTATGGAATCAAATCTGGGAAGCTATAAACCAATAAATGAATCATAATTTTCTGTGGAAGAATATGATTAATTTTTGAATAGTACTCTTTTCTTAGTCTTTACCAAATAATATGCATTATACGAGTGATAAAAATCAAAATTCAGGGGGCCTGGGTTCAATCCCTGGTCGGGGAACTAGTTCCCACTTGCATGCCGCAACTAAGAGTTCCCATCCTGCAGCTAAGGATCCTACATGCTGCAACTGAACATGCCACAACTTAACATGTCACAACGAAGATCCCACGTGCCGTGACCAAGACCTGGCGCAGGCAAAATAAATAAATATTTTTAAAAGTCAAAATGATGTATCTCTGTAAAACAGTTAAATTTCAACATTAGATGTTACAATATACCTCTCTTAATATTTGGGATGGAAAGAAATTAACATAGGTATAAATTGGTGACTCACTAATTTTTTTCCTGTTTCTATTATAAATTATTATTCCAAAGCTAATCTCATGAACAGACTTGTTAGAGTGTTTATAGCGGCTCTATTAATAATCCCACCAGGGACTTCCCTGGCTGTCCAGTGGTTAAGACTCCACGCCTCCACAGCAGGGGCACAGGTTTGATCCCTGGTTGTGGAACTAAGATCCCACAAGCCGCGTGGCATGGCAAAAAAAAAAAAAAAGAAAGAAAAAAAAAAGAATCCCACCAAATTAGAAGAAACTAAGATTTCCTTCAACAGGTAAATGAATGCACAAACTTTGGTATATCATACTATGGAATACCATTTTGCAATTAAAAGTAACAAGCTATTAATCCATTGATGAATCTTAAATGTTATTGCTATGTGAAAGAAACCAGTCTGAGAAGACTATATACTGTATGAGTCCGTTAATATTACATCCTGGTAAAGGCAAAACTACAGAAACAGAAAAGAGATCAGTGGTTATCGGGAGTTGTGGAGGGGGGTGGTTTGCCTAGATGAAGGGCAAGAGACATTTTAGGGCTATGAAAACTATTCTGTATGGTACTGTAGTGGTGCATACGTGACACTGTCCATTTGCCAAAAACCAGCACAAAAAAGTGAATCTTAACTCATGTAAATTTAAAAAAATTAACCAGTAGGGTGAGGGGATCCCAGGATGGAGGGCAGACTGTGACAAAGGAATTTGACTGTATGACAAAACCTTGCTGAAGGGGATACTGAAGAGACTTAAGTAATTGCTATAGACTAAATGTTTATGTGCCTCCCCACACCCCCAATTCATATATTGAAATCTTAATCCCTAATATGGTGGTATTAGGAGATGGGGCCTTCGGGAAGTGATTAGGCCATGAAGATGGAGCCCTCATGAATGGGATTAGTGCCCAAGACCTCAGAGAACTCCCTCAGCCCTTCTGCCATGTGAGATTTTAGCAAGAAGATAGTCATCTATGAACCAAAATGTGACTCCTCACCAGACGTCAAATATACTTGGGCCTTGATCTTGAACTTCCCAGCCTCCAGAACTGTGAGAAATAAATTTCTGTTGTTTATAAACCATCCAGTGTATGGTATGTTTGTTAGAGCAGACCAAACAGACTAAGACAGTAACTTTAGAAATTACTGGAAACTGGAAGACTAAAGACAAAAGGAACTGTACATAAGGACTGTATTCTAGTTGATAAGTTGTTTTCCACGGGGGTATGAGTTAAATTGAAACTGCTGTATATCTATACTGGGACTGAACAAATAAGTAAATGAATTGTGGTTGGTGGGATCCCAGGTTTCTCACTATTGGAGTGAGAGGTTGCCGATAAGAAGAGGAAAAGACTAGAATAAACCATGTGGTTTAGAGTTGTATGTGTCAGTATAGATTTGGCTTAAAATAAATGCTGATTGATATATAGAAATAATTACAGATACGAGCGTATACATGAGTTGGCATATATAACTTTCTTAGCTCTGTTCTCTGAGAAGGCCTTGAAACAATGACGTTCCAGCAGCAATAAGTGCAATCAGTACCCGAATCTTGGTTTCTAAATACCATTCTCCAATAAAAAGAACCAGGATCCTTGAAGAATGGCTAATTTTAGGATTGAGGCAGGGAATATAAGATGTACCTGGAGTATCTTGTAATGTCAAACAGTAAGAGAATATGCAAAACCAAAATGGAGTGCTCAAAAAAACCCCAAAATACAAAAGGTCAAAGGGGCACAGGAGGTGACTGAAAGAACTCCTGATGACCAGAGCTAGAACAATTTGAACAACAAAATAGTTTAGTATTGAATCTTATCCAAAGTATAAAATAAATATCCATGAGTCCACAATGATATAAATGCATCTGAATAAATAAATAAATGGGGGAGAAAAGACAAATCTTCCATACAGAGTATTCCCGATAGTTTGTTGAGATACTACCCGCTCCAGGAGAAGGAGCATAGCTCCCCTGCCCACAGTGAGATGACTTGCTTCCAAAAGGAACAGTACAGAAGAGTGGAGCAATTGAAAAATAACTTTACGGTGTAAAGAACGGGCAAATATTGCTTAAGCAAGATGATCAGCCAGGAAGTGATACAATTACTTCCTTTAAAATGTTCTCATATTAATCTCTTCCTTTCTTTTCCTTATGTTATTCTCTTTCCTGTCTTCATGGCCTTATACCTAGGTTATACATATTATAGTCACTCAGACCACATATTTGTCTCCAGTCTCTCTCCCCTTCAATCTGTCATGTCCATTATTGTCAAATTAACCTTCAAATATTACCTTTTTTAACGTAATTTTATTTTTTTAATTTTTAAATTAATTTTTATTGGAGTATAGTTGCTTTACAATATTGTGTTAGTTTCTTTTTTTAAAAATTTATTTAATTAATTTATTTTTGGCTGTGTTGGGTCTTCATTGCTGTGCACGGGCTTTCTCTAGTTTTGGCGAGCGGGGACTACTCTTCACTGTGATGCATGGGCTTCTCATTGCGGTGGCCTCTCTTGTTGTGGAGCATGAGCTCTAGGCACGCAGGCTTCAGTAGTTGTGGCACGCAGGCTCAGTAGTTGTGGCACAACATGCTTCATTGCTCCGCGGCATGTGGGATCTTCCCGGACCAGGGCTCAAACTCCTGTCCCCTGCATTGGCAGGCAGATTCTTAACCACTGCACCACCAGGGAAGCCCCTGTGTTAGTTTCTGCTGTACAGCAAAGTGAATCAGTTATACATATACATATATCCCCTCTTTTTTAGATTTCCTCACCATTTAGGTTACCACAGAGCTCTGAATAGAGTTCCCTGTGCTATACAGTAGGTTCTTCTTAGTTGTCTATTATCTACATAGCAGTGTATATATGTCAATCCCAATCTCCCAATTCATCCCACTCCCCCTTCCCCCCTTGGTACCCATAAGTTTGTTCTCTAAATCTATGACTTTATTTCTGCTTTGCAAATAAGTTCATCTGTACCATTTTTCTAGATTCCACATATAAGCAATATTACACAATATTTGTTTTTCTCTTTCTTACTTCACTCTATATGACAATGTCTAGGTCCATCCACGTCTCTGCAAATGGCACTATTTCATTCCTTTTTATGGCTGAGTAATATTCCACTGTATATACATACCACATCTTCTTTAATGTAATTTTAAATATAATTTTCTCTACCGCAAATCTTCATATTATCTCTCATTATCCTCGTATTGGTTTCCTATTGCTGTTGTAACAAATTACCGCAAACTTGGCTACTTGAAACAATACACATTTATTCTCTTACAGCTGTGAAGGGCAGAAGTCCAAAATCAGTTTTACTGGGCCTAAATCAAGGAGTTAGAAGGATTACACTCCCACAGTGGCTCTAGGAAGAATCAGTCTTCTTCTCTTTTCCAGATTCTAGAGCTGCATTCCTAGCGTTCCTTGATAACCCCTTCTTCCATCTTCAAAGGCAACATTGTAATATCTCATCTCAGTCCATCACATTGCTTTCTGCTCTAGAGTCAAATCTCCCTATGCCTCCTCTTATAGGGACACTTATGTTTGCATTTAGGACCAACCCAGAAAATCCATATTTCAAGATCCTGAACTTAATCACATCTGCAATGTCTCTTTTGCCACATAAAATAACATTCACCAGTTTTAGAGATTAGGACCTGGATATCTTTGGGAGCCATTATTCAGCCTACCACAATCCTGTGGGGAAAAAACCCATACAAATTATTTATTCTAATACTCAAAAGATCTAGTACTCATCTGTCTACAACTATGTTTCCACCCACTCTTTTCATATGTTTCTTCCAACTCCTAGTACTTTTTTTTTCTTCTATTCAAATTTTAGCTATTTTAATGGATTATCCATCAAGTTCAAGATTTTAGTTCTTCTTTTACACATGCCTGATCTGATCACTTCAGACAACAGAGATAAGTTCATCTCTTAAGATATGATATTATTATCCTGTATCTAGTACCTTGTATACAGGTGCATGTTTCTTTCATTTATGCCTTTTTCCCACAGTAGCTGGTACAATGCCTTACATACAGAAGTTTCTCATTTGCTTGCCTGTCAATATCTTCTACTCATTAACCACTCTATTATTATTCTGCCCCCATAGTAGGTCATCTCCCGTAATATCATTACATTTCTCCCCACTAGGTCCAAACGCCTATTCAACCACTCTAGGCCTACATGAACGTGCCTTCACTTTTATAATTTACGGACAGGTGACTGTCTGACATGAGGAATAAAACTACAAAATAAAAAAATATGATGAACAGATTTTTGAACTGTGATGAGAACAAATTTACATCAGTATAATTTGCCATGCATTTAGTGATGTTCATAGCCATGATCATAGTGCCTGGTAAATAGGCCCAAAAGGAAGCAGCCCGTAAAAATGTTTACAGTGAGTATGATTTTTGTAAAGATAGCTGAGCAATTCCAGAATTTTCTAAAGGAAGGCAAGAGGGAATTTCTAAAGCTGACTAGGGAGCAGCTCAGGGGCACTCCTCTAAAAGGGCTGGATGTGTACCCAGGGTGAGTTCAGCAATTCGTGCTGCTCTTGTCTTTTTCCACCTGGGCAACTCAGGGTTATGTGTTCCATGAGCCTTGGATGAACAGGTTGCTCCACTGGGGCTGAAACCAGACCAGATTGAATATTGGCCTTTGAGTGAAAGTCTTATGGGTGGCCTGGCTCTAGAAATCTGTCCAACTTGTCACCATATCTGAACAGTGATTTTGAATACAAGACACACAGGGAAGAACACATAAAGTTAAGTGGTGCAAAGCCTGGAAGGAAAATAGGAAGCAGAAACATGTAGGGTGCAAAAGGGAGATGTAAGTTGATGGCACAATCTGGTCAAGAGAAGAGAGCATGAAAGTTGGATGAGGAAGGGATAGAAGGTGAAAGGTGTCACCAAGGGAGAAGTAAGAGTCATCACTCTTCATGGAGGCACGTTTCAAGAGTCCGTGCTCCCAACTTTGCTTCCCCAATTCCTCCTCTAACAGGCCCTGCCTTCCGTGCCCAGGAGAGCTCTCAGAAGGGGTATTGAAAGTGACAGGACAGAGATCTCATGGAGGACATGGGATTCTTGGAACAGCCTGAGCTGGAGAGACAAGGAGCGCACACGCCAGCAGCATAGCCTGCAGCTGTCACATGCCCAGGGCTCTGCCAGCTCACCTGGCCCTGCTCTATGACATTACACGAGACAAGCCCCAGGGCCTCCTCAAGCCCTCCTACAAGGACCTGAACTCAAAGTCATCAGAGCTGAGTGAGCTGAGCCTCTTACCTAAAGGATGTATAAGAGGAGGGAGGAGTGTCAGCAGTGGAGTAAAGAAACCAAACATGCAGAGGGTCTGAAAGCTAGAATGGGGCTGAGTTCAAATAGTTCTCCAGAAAGACAGCAAACACCCCAATTTGTCTTCCCAGGAAGAGTGCATGAGAATGTCCCCTTTCCTGCCCCTATGCCAGCACTATGTTATTTTAAAAAATCTTATTTCTGCAGATTGGGCAGGTTAAAAAAAAATTATATCACATTGTTTTGTTTTGTTTTGCGGTACGCAGGCCTCTCACTGCTGTGGCCTTTCCCGTTGCGGAGCACAGGCTCCGGACGCGCAGGCCTGTCAGTGGCCATGGCTCACGGGCCCAGCCGCTCTGCGGCATGTGGGATCTTCCCGGACTGGGGCACGAACCCGTGTCCCCTGCATCGGCAGGCGGACTCTCAACCACTGTGCCACCAGGGAAGCCCTAAAATGTCACAATTTATTTGAATTGCGATTTGATCCTTATTAAATGAAAATACTCTGAGGATAGATTCCATCTGATAATCCTCAGTTACTTACACTTTAATAGGAATGCATTTATCTGCAAGATTTTTTTTTTTTTAATTAGAAAAGGAGGTTAGGGGAAGAAGGGAAGAAAAAGCACTGAGAAGGAAAGAAAGGACAATTAAGCCTAGGGAGAGGGATAGGAAACGGAATCAGAATTCAGAACATAGAAACACGGGCCTAAAGAACACATTTCAGCTACTTTTGCCCAGGAAATGATGCTGCTACCAGGACCCAATGCGTCATATGATAGGGACCAGCTGTTTTCTGCTCAGCATCTATTTAGATGCTGGGGGCTCTGCTTCCTTGATGACATTCACACTTTCACGAAGACAACAATGACAATGGGATTTCCACAGAAAAATGAATAATAGAACTCAGCTGCAGAAGGGCCACCCAGAGAGGTAAGCCTTTACTTACAATGTTGCAAAGTGTCCTTTACACATGATGGCCATCCTTTTCCCTCCATAAATCTAATCAATCTGTTAGAACTTGATGTTTACCAATGACAGAGTTAACAACTGGCATAGGTTGATCTGACCTTAAATTAAGTACAAATAAATAATGCAAAAGTTGACGTCTCTCAACTGAAAATATAAGAACAGAAAGGGTCCTCTAAATCTTGTGCATTGCCCGTGTCTGCTCCAGCTCTCTCTATGAGTTTCTGGCTATCACTTACAGGATTAAAATGTCATAGCTCAGAATTAGTGATCTCATAATCTGGCCCTTACTTGCCAATTACTCCCTTTTTTTTTTTCACTACCCCCCAGTACTAATCTCCCCACTCCCGGCAACTCCAACGAGACCAGTTTCTAGACTCCCTAAGAAATAGAATTGTGGAGTAATAGACGAGGAAAGAATCTCAAAGATTATCTAGTTCAAGCTCCTCACTTTACAGATGAGGAAACTGATAGGAACAGAACTTAATCAAATCCCCAGACTTAGGAACCTGTCTTTCACTTCCTTCTCTTCCTTTGCCCTCTCACTCTAAAGATCCTCTGCCCGTAGCTGAATGAGGAGGAACTAAAAAAACAGTCCAGCTGTAAGAACTAATAGGGGAAAGGAATGATTAGTCTGAGTCAAAGTCCTCTCTGTTCCTTCTGAGGAAATAGATTGAACCCCGAGGGTCTTGATCCCTCCCTCGGAAATCCTTATCCATTTCTTTCTAGTCTTTAAGGGAAATGGTTTCTGACCAGTCAGGCATCTTCTGATCTCCTTTTCCCTTTCAGCAGGGCACAGAGGCATCTTCTGAATAGGAGCAGGTACAGCTTAAGTTATACACATCGTCCTTAAAGAGGACCTTAAGAGATGACCCCAACCACCTCTACACCTAGGATAAAGTCTGGGATTAGTGTGAGATGAATGAGGTACTCGCTGCATGTACAAAATGTTAAAGGTCCAATAATCAAGATAAATAATATTTTATTGCAATATTTAAAAATAAATTGAATGTATATGACACAAATGAACCTATCTACGAAACAGAAACAGACTCACAGACATAGAGAACAGACTTGTGGTTGCCAAGGGGGAAGGGGATGAGGGAGGGATGACTGGGAGTTTGGGGTTAGCAACTGCAAACTATTATATATAGAATGGATAAACAACAAGGCCCTATTGTATAGCACAGGGAACTATATTCAATAGCCTGTGATAAGCCACAATAGAAGAGAATATAAAAAAAAATATGTATATGTATAATTGAATCACTTTGCTGTACAGCAGAAATTAACACAACATTGTAAATCAACTATACTTCCAAATAAATAAATAAATTTAATGCAAAATAATCCCTGATGAACAATTATCAAAATTTTAACCGCAAAAAATAAATTTTTTTTTAAAATAACAGGATCTGACCCTGCATTGGTACAACTCGTGTACCCCACCTCATCCTAAATCTAACCCTGTCAGAATGGGTCTTGATTTAAAATTCAGATATTTTGTTCATCAGGGATTTTTGCATTAATTTTGATTTTTAAAAAATTTATTTCTCTATATTGCTCAGGGGGTTTTGGTGCTCCTTCAATTTTGCGTGTGAAGTGAGTCCCTCACCTTACCTAATCCCAGTCCTGTGTAGGATTCACCCTTGGCTCTCATCAAATGAAAAAGGACAAGGAATTAAAACACATGCAGAGTTTATGGTTTAATTCGGTAGATTTTTTTTATTAAAGCAGAATAAAAAGATCCCAGCTCACCAATACTGAAAGGATAAATGCATTTCACTCAAGGCATGACCCCATGTCCACAATTCAGGTGCGCCTCAGGGAGAACCAGCATCAGTGCCTCTGCGAGAGGAGACGAGAGGGCGGCCGGCTCAGATGCTGGTCTCAGGTTATTCATCATATCTCTGGATATTAACTGGCCCCATGTCATCACAAGTGACGACAATAAACCCCTCTGTGGGGGAAATGTGGTAGCTGCAGGCAGGATATCTGGTGCCTTCAATGAGCTTGCAGACTGTCATTTTGAACTTGGTCTCACTCTGGAAGCAGAGAAGGGTGGAATGGTTTTGGCAAGACACCTTCCTGAGAGAATTGCAAACACTGTTGATATTTCGAGGCCTCTCATGGACGAAGACATGCTCCTTTTTGCAGGTGTTGTTGGCTTCCTTGATGAGTCTTTATATGATCATGTGGTTGCAGTACCTTACAGGAACGTCACTCTGAGGGTAGTCCACGTGCAACTGCTCTAAGGTTGCCGCCATTACTTCCTCATCCAGCTCATTTTCCCAGAATAGAAGCAGCAGGAAAAGTATCACCATTAGTATTACCAGGGTTATGAGGTCCTTCACATCTTTTGCTCTAACTCCTATAGAGTAAGAGGAGACAGAAAATATCAGGGGGTAATCAGATTCCTCCAGCACCATCCCCTGACTTTGCTCCCCTAGCCTTTGATATTTTATTTCCTTCTCTCTGTTGGTGAAAATCATGCTAACCCTGCAAGGTCCAGCTGGAGGTCCAGCTCCCCAAGAAAGCCGTTTCTGACCATTTCAGCTCTCAGAGTTTGGCACTGAACTGTTCTCTAATTTTTCCTGTTGTTTTGTGTTTGTTGGCCTCCACAGCTCCTTGACAGTCAGTATCTCATCTCCTATTTCTCCTGAATCCCTCAGAATGTTTAACATGGAGCAGAACATACGGAAGGTATTAAAAGTACCCTTGTCTGATTGTTTTATTCGTATTGCTGAATGACTTTCTTTCCCATGATTGTTTTAACCTTGATCCCACCAAATTCAATATGCGTTTAGCGCTTTCTATTAATCCGTTCTTCCCAGTTCCTTCCTAATCTCTCCCTCTGTCAGTTCTACTTGGTTCTGTGCTACATCCTCTCACCTTTCCTTTTTGCTGTAACTCTCACAGGTAACATATCCTTGTGATCATGGATCCAAGAAAGTCCTTTGTGTCTTACTGTTCCCAGACAATAACTGGTAGGGTGCCAGCTGTGTGTGGGGAGGCCAAGGGGAAAAAGCAGAAAGGGAGGAGCCTGTAGGAGGGGAGTGTGCTTGGCTGCCAGCGGGAAGAGAAGTTACTTTCAGAGGGACAGTTGGGTAAGGCAGGTCCTGAATGTGTCCTCACTAAACAAGCGTTGACATTTCAAAACATTTATTATAGTCCTGAAGTGTGCCAGATGCAGTACTGTTTATTTTCCAAATTTTCATCGGTCCTTACTACAAACCTGTGAAGTAGCTGTTATCTCCATTTCATTAACGAAGAAATGAGTTGCAGAAAGTTTCAGGTAGAGATGTGAGATGGCAAGAGTAATAAAAATCTCACTTTCTCAATGCTTAACCCTTGAACTCCAGTTTCAGCAAGTTTCATTCCCACGTGGTGTCCAGGACAGGGCAGAAACAATTCCCTGACGTTAACATTAGTCTTGATAAAGCCCCGGATTCCTGGCAAGTATGGCAATGGTTTCCAATCTCTGCTGAACATTGGAATCTCCAAGGCATTTTTTAATGCCACCTTGAGGCATTCTGCTTTAATTAGTGTTGGGTAAGACCTGGGAGTTGAGATTATTAAAAGCTTTCCCAGTGACTCTAATATGCAGCAAAATTTGAGAACCACTGAATTATAGTATACTTGGGAGACCTACATGGAAAATTAGTAGATGAGGGCTTGGTAAAAGATAGTGAGTGGCTCAAGGTATTGAAACAATAGAATTCTTTTTGTTGCCAACATCTCCCAGTCTTTGATATAGGCATGGAAAAAATGGACTTAATTGTACTATTTCTTGCTCTGAAATGATTTCTTTTTTGGAAAGACAGCTACATAGCCTCCTTTGTATGTATCTGTGTCTTTCTAATTGTCAACTAGAAAGCTATTTGGGGGTTAAAACTTGTCTGGGAAAGACAGAGAATCCTAGAAAAGACTTCAAAGAATGTGTCTCTTTGTATGCAACAAAAACGAAAGCATAATTCAAGACCATGAAAATGAACAAGCAGGAGGTGATTATTTACTTTCCAGAAACTTTCATTCTGGTTGTCCTTTCACAATTCAAACTGCTCTGTTATGGATATGTGTGGCAAAAATACCACAACGTTATAAGTGCATAGTTACTAACTGTTGACACATTTTTCAATTAACGGATTTTGATTTGCACACCATCTTGCAAACACATTTCCATTGTATAAAAAGAACTCTTTCTACATATTGTAACATGTTCAATATTTCCTTCCAGGACTTCCAAGCAACCAAATTACAGATGTTATACTAAGTTTACAGGCAAGGAATCAACCCTTGTTACAAAATTTATCCTCAACTGAGGCAACTCAACCTACCTCTACATTTCAGAGTTTTACCCTCCTGAAATAGAGTTGAGACTGGTTTCAAATGTTTAATAGTGCTGGCAGCCTCGGAGAAAACATTTGTAATGCCTAAAACCAACTAAGGATTAACATCTAGAGATAAGGGTTTCCTCCATATCAACAATAAAAAGACACAAAAACTCCAGAGGAGAAAAGATTGTCAAAAGTTATAAAAAGTCAATTTCAGAAGAGGAAGCGAAAATGGATGACGAACAATGCTTAACTTCGTCAGTAATCAGATAAATGGAAATTAACATAACCAAAAGATATCGATTTATAACCATTGGATTATCAACAATTAGAAAATCTAATATCAAGTGCTGGAAAATATGTTACTGGGCAGGAGAATTGGTGTAGTGATATTGGAAACTAATCTGGAAGTATTTGGCAAAATTATAAATGGGTATAATCTGAGACTTTGTAAGCCTGTCCCGGGCATAGACTTCAACATAGTTCTTCCAGATGGAGTACGTGCAGGGATGTTCATCATGGCATAACTGGTGGCAGAAAAGAGCTAAAGGTAACTGAAATGTCCCTCATGAAGGGGATGGACAGGTAAACATGTGTTACATACATAAAATAAAATAGTATAAAACAGCTTCAAATAATGCACTAGCTTTACAAAGGCTATTTGGTGTGGTGTGAAAAAAAGAAACAATGAAAATCATTTCCAGTTGATTTAAATTGAAAACACGCATGCTCCAAAATAATACAAAAAATTTTCCAAGGACATACAATATTTAAGTAGGATGGAAGAACGTGGATTAAATACTCTAAGACAGATGCCCATGAGGATGAGAGAAATAGAAGCAGGGATAAGGAATAAAAAGGGAAAAATAATAAAATTGAATAAAACAAAAGAGAGGCCTAGCATGGGCCATAAACAGAATATGATCAACTCAATTCTGCACACCTGAAGAGGGAAGGGAGGAAAGAAGAAAAGAGGGAAAGAAGGAAGGAAGGGGATGGAGGGGAAAGAGGAGGAAGAGGTGGAGAAGGGGAGGAAGAAACTGGGCCTATTATCAGATGACTGCATTTGACCTAAAGTTCCCACCACCCTCCCTTTGCTAAGCCTCAAGTCACCCTCAGGAGACTGCAGGAGGCAGGTAGCGGCTGGAGACAAATATTCGTGCCAGGATGTAAAACAACATTAGTAATTCCCCTCACCACTCATTTTGTCAAATTAATCAGCTCTCCTCCAGGACTGCTAGAAACCCACCCAGCTCCAGTATTGTCTGAGACTAGGCAACGGCCTCAAAGGGACCGCAAAGGAAGCGAACACTCACTCTGGATGCCTTCAGCTGCCACGTATGATGTTCGACCATGCTGAGGCCACCAGTGGAGAGAACACATGGAGGGAGAGAAATTCTCAAAGAGCTCCGGCTGCTTCGGTGCCTTCAGAAAACTGTGGAGGTTATTCTGTCCTGCAGAGGTGGTTGGCTACCCTTGCAAGACTTCTACGGTTGCCCCATGCCACGCTCACCTTAAAGTCACGCAGCAGATTGTAGTTTCCCCAAAATGGCCACAAAATATTTTCTATCCCACAGTCTCTTCCAGAGCCTTACCACTCCCTTAGCAAGAGGTAGAGTCCCTGTCCTTTCCTGAGAACCTGGGTGGGCCTCTGTTTGCTCCCACTTACACAGCATGGCATGACCTCTGAGCTGCGGTCACACAGCTTCCACTGGGCTGTGGTTCTCCTAGGATGTTGTCTCTGGGGGTCGCGTAGAAAGAAGTCTGACTGTGTCGAGGCCACACAGGGAGAAGCCACAGAGAGAGAGAGAGATGCCCAGAATGCTCCACCTGTTTCAGCTCCCTGTGAATAAAACCACCCGCGAGGCCTCGAGCAAGAACTGCCCAGCTGAGCTCAACCTCCAGATTCAGGAGCAAATGAGTGTTGTTATCGTTTTCGGCCACCATTTGGGGGTCATCTGTAAAGCAGCCATAGACAACCAGACTAGAGGGCTCACCACTCTGACACATGTCCCCAAGCAAATCCAATTCCACCGCGTTTTAGCAAATAATAGATACCACTGACGTTTTCTTGGTTATAGAGTATAGGTTGTCTCGCAAACAAGACAAAACTAGTTTTTAAAACCTCCATCTGCGATAAAACCCCCCAAGTTCCTTTTTAACTCCCCCATCTTTCTCCATCTCTGCCCTGAGAGCCTTCCTTCTCCGTGGTGCCAGCTCCTCTGTGTCTCCTGGATTCCACCTGCCCCTCTGTGCCCCCTACCTTCCCATCAATCACCCTGTGACCAAAGAAAGACCCTTCCTGAGCATCGAGTCACTTAAAAACTGAGTGGAGTATTGTAAGTAACAAATATTTTGCTACCCAGCTGGTATAGATCTTATTCTACAAACTCGGGCAAGAATATTGGCTTCACCTTATTGCTTCTATATCAAATTAAAACTAATTCTAGGTCTTTTGCCCTACGAATCTGGGGAGAAGTTCAACTTGGTCGTTATTACAGTTTCCCTTTCCTCCCCAGGGACCCAGGGGGATCTGGAAGGATACTGTCCTTGCTCCTTCCCACTATGGAACCTGTATTAGGCAACAGCACTAACTGGGGGACAAACATTCTAATTAGCTTCCCTTATAAAAACTCCTCGAGTACAGGGTTCAGATTCAGGATCTTGATTCATGGTTGTACTAAGACTTGATTTCCTCAGTACTGACTCTATGGGATTTTTGTCACCTACTGTAAGGAACTTTTATCATTCACATGTTATTCCATTCAATGCATATTTATTGAACACCTACCTATGCCAGACACTATTCTAGACACTTGGGACACATCAGTGAAAAGACAAAGATCCCTATCCCCCAACTGACTCTAAATCAATCCCTGAATATGAAAGTTGATAATTAAAATATAAGAATTGCACATTTATTCTGCCTAGCCCATAGGAACTATATTTCAGGGTAACCAAAGAGCTTTCATGTGGTAAGGGAAAGTTCTTCTTTAGAGAAGAATAATAACTAATAGATATGAAAAGAATGATAAAATTTTTAAAAGTCGCCATTTTATAATCATTTATGAAATTATTAAGTCAGGCAAAATTTATTTGGTAGGTCGTAAAACCATTAGGAGAGAGGCTTATGGGAAACTTTGCAATGGAAGAGCTGGATGCCACCCCCTAGGTATTCAGAGAAGTGAAGAGCTAGTTATTATGTGCCTTTTAATATGATGCCATAGGAAGTACACAGCATTGTTCAGGAAGTATCCTTGCCAAACAATTGAATCTAAATTAATTAAGCCCTAGATTTAACTTCCAGTGTATAGGAAATAAAGGGAAATGAGGCACATGTTAAATAATACCTCAAGGAAGCAATAAAACAAACCCAGATGGTGAGACATTCTGCAAGATACCCAACAAGTTTTTCAATTGGTAAGTGGCACGGAAACAAAGAGGGAGAAACTGTTATAGATGAAAAGAATCTTCAGATTTGGAATCTTACTGGAATTTATTATTATTTTTTTTTGGCGGTACGCGGGCCTCTCACTGTTGTGGCCTCTCACGTCGCGGAGCACAGGCTCTGGACGCGCAGACTCAGCGGCCAGGGCACACGGGCCCAACCGCTCCGCGACATGTGGGATCTTCCCGGACCAGGGCACGAACCCGTGTCCCCTGCATCAGCAGGCGGGCTCTCAACCACTGCGCCACCAGGGAAACCCTCAGCACCACTCTTAAGACAGAAGTTTGGAAGTACCTCTGGGTTGAGATCTGCTCTCCTTCCTCCCTGTTCAGTTTCAATAAGAAGCCCCCCAAACTATCTTCATCTACTACCCTGGTGTGGACAACAGTCAGAAGATAGATAGCCCAAGCTTCTTTCTAACCTTGGAAGTGGAGCTTGCCCATGAGGAAATTCATGCTGGTTGCCACAAACTCTCAGGCATTCGATGTAAGCCCATGTATCAAGAAATATCTCTGACTGCTGTGCAAAGGGCATGGGACTTTATCCGTTCCTCCAGGAATCCTTCTTTGAATTAACAACCTCCATCTTCTCCTTGAGTCTCCATATGAAGCCTTCCTTCAAGCTTCCTGTACACAACTTAGCATTAGTGATTACTGTGTGGTAATGGCAAAGGGTGTATTTGGCCTCCTGTCCCCTGTGCCAGTGTGTCACTGGAGAGCCAGAACGATGTACTTGCTTGCACTAGCATGCTGCCTGGTACTCACAGGAGATCAAAAAAGGGTAAAGGATTTCAGATCTTTTTCTTTTGCCACTAACTAGCTGTGTGATCTTGGGAAAGCCCTGTCACTTCTCAGAGTCCCAGTTCCTTTATCTCTAAAATGGAGGTGGTAGAAAAGAATGAAGGAAGAATTTGACGATCTACCTTTCTGCTGTCACAAATGAAGGCTTTGAACTACATTTAAATGACCTCAGTGACTATCCTCTTGAGATGACGATTCTCTGGCTACCACTTCTATTTCCCCCCACCTCCCTAAATCAAAGAGACACCTCCCTAAATCAAAAACACTAACTATTGCAAAAAAAAAAAAAAAAAAAGGCATGAAGCATCCCTGTTCTGGGGGAGTTGATTGGCTACCCTTGGCACCTGCAGAGCTGTTTGCTAGACAAGATGTTAATAGCAAGAGTCATGCAATACCTTCACAAGGCGCTCTGGGCGCTCTTCCAGCTGCCCTCCCACTACCTCCCTGTCTCTGTCCAGGTGAGGTAGACAGACTGGAGCTTGCATATATCCAAGAACGAGCTGCTCCTGATTTGGGCAGGACATGTTCTGAATCAGAGGCTGTCATCAACCTCAGCCTTGCAGGTACAGCCCCAGGCTATTCACACAGGAGGAGGGAGGTCCTGTACTCCCTTGGGGGCAAACCAAGCCTTTTCTGTGTGTGTGTGTGTGTGTGTGTGTGTGTGTGATTTTACTTGTATTCCACAAATGACAGCCACCAGGTGATAGGCCAGGAGAGGTCAGGTTGAAGGGAGGTTGATGTAACCATATCAAACAGCTGCTTGGTAGGCCCTTCAGTTTCCCACTTCTGAGAATGCTTTGATCATAGCATACCTGGCTTCTTATGTGTGTCCCCAGGCTGAGCCCTCAACAGTTTCCTTTGAATCCTCATCGAGTAAGGAGCATTAACCCAGCTTTCCCCTACAGCACCTCCAAGCACATTCACGGCTGTCCTGCCATTCCCAGCTCTGCTCTCCTCTTGGGGGCCAGTTCCAGCTTCCCTGAAAATCAGATAAGATTCCTTGAAAGCAGATGAATGAATGATGGCTAATCAGCAAATAATCACCAAGGCCCTAAAGAACCCAGATGCAATAAAAATAA
Source organism: Tursiops truncatus (assembly GCF_011762595.2). NCBI lineage: Eukaryota > Metazoa > Chordata > Mammalia > Artiodactyla > Delphinidae > Tursiops > Tursiops truncatus. The sequence continues at coordinate 75,921,041 of NC_047035.1, read as the reverse complement.
GCAAACAGGGCTTCCCTGGTGGCGCAGTGGTTGAGAGTCCGCCTGCTGATGCAGGGGACACAGGTTCGTGCCCCAGTCCAGGAAGATCCCACATGCCGCGGAGCGGCTGGGCCCGTGAGCCATGGCCGCTGAGCCTGCGCGTCCGGAGCCTGTGCTCCGCAACGGGAGAGGCCACAGCAGTGAGAGGCCCGCGTACTGCAAAAAAAAAAAAAAAAAAAAAGCAAACAATCAAAACCAAAAATAAAACCCACCACCACCAAAAAAACACCCTTCCTTTTCAGAAGTCTCCAGCTAGAACAAAATGAGCAGTGGTCTGGGAGTCATGAAAGCGAGGTTCCTATCTTCATACCGACTTTGCCACTAACTAGCTCTGTGACCCTGACCTGCATTCCACGGGCCTCACTGACCTCCTTTGAAGTGGCTCTGGGAGCTGGCAGAGTTGGTGGAATGCACAAGATAAAAACAGAGAACAATTTTAGAGTGGATAACACACATTCGGTCGTAACCTTCCCTGATGCAGGGCTCTGTGCTTGCTTATTAGAAAGCTGAAATGGGGGTCCCCATGGCTTTTTGTGCAAATCCTACTATATCACAGTAATCTTTGTAAAACACAAATCTAGTTCTGTGCCTGTGCTCTCCACCCACACACCCACCTAAACGGTGTCAATAGCTTTTCATAAATCTTTTTTTTTTCCATAAGTCTTAAAATAATGACCACAGTCCCTACCGCTGCCTACCAGGCCTTGCAAGGGAGCCTCACCCAAACCACCCTTCCTCTCTCTGTCTATCTCCTTACACTCCCCTTTTCAGTCCCCTGAACTCATCAGGCTTCCTCCCAACTCAAGGTTTTAACACCTAGTTTCCTCATTATGTTCCTTACTCCATTCACCCCTCCCCATTCTACCTGCTTAAATCCTGTGTGTGCCTCCTTTCCTTAGACAAGCCTTCCCAGAAACCCCAGGGGAAGTGAACAGCCTCTGTTTTGCTTGCGTCACACTCTGTACTTTTCCTTTGTGGCCCTTATCACTAGCATAATAAATTAACTGTATTTCTTGGTTTTTGAAAAACTATTTGATTGTTTCATGAGGGCAGAAACCACATCTGTCTGGTTCCCTGAAGTAATCTCTGCTCCAAGCATAGTGCCTGGAATACAACAAATGTTCAACAAATGTTTGCTCAAAAAATACTCTTTATATACTGATTGAATGGAAGAATCCATGAGTAAATGTCCTAAAAGAACTAGATTTTGTTCTTTAACAATAGTATCAAAAAGCTATCCTTTGCAAAACTTAACAATCCTTTTTGATACTTTTGGTGGGACCCTGTAGCACCATATGGACGTAAGATCAGAACGACCAATAAAAGGAAAGAAAAATGTTGATTCACTTCTACTTGAAGACTTTAAATCTGTGATTGTCACTCTTAACTCTCACCTTTAGCTGTTGAAAGCAACTCAAGAGTTTTGCTAGTGGATGCTAGCTGTTTTCTGCTTTCCCTCTATAGCCATGGGACGCCATCTACTTTAATAAGTAGTTCAGCTTAATCCCGTGAACACCATCTCCCTGGACAATAACACAGCTCTCTCCGCTATAAGTTCCACCTGCCTATAATGCACATGGAAGGATGAGCAAAAAGTAATGAGGTCCCTAGGAATGAATTTTTAATCTGCAAGACCTTAAAGGGAAGACCCGTGGTAATATTTGGTTTGTCCACAAGGGGGCAGATTTCAACTTGCACTCATAGCTCCTGAGAGCAGCAGAGACACTTTGCCTATTCACATGTACTTTGTGACCATCAACAGCTTTTCACCCCATTTCATATACTCCTGCCGGCATTCTCCCCACATGTGAGCAATGTCTCCTTGGGACTCATACTCAGAGTGACCCCTCATCACAAAACCTGGTCAAGTGAAGTTGATGAAGTCCTGCTGGGTTATACACCTCCTTCCCTAACCTTTTTCCTCTCCTCCGCAGTCTCCCTTTCATGGACTTTTGTTCCTCATCTTGTTAAGTCACTTGTTTTACACACTCTTACAGAATGGCTAAATGCAACCCTACAGAGTGACCTCAAAACACTATCTGGTTCAGAATTTGCCCAAAGCCATGGAAGCCTGAAGCAGCCCTGTACTTCAGCATCTCTGCCTGGAGGAAGTTTGCAACAGAAGTCAACAGTGCTGATGCGCGATTTACAGCGGCGAGAGCCTACTTTGTGCCTTTCTTTACGTCCAGTTGGGAGACCTTTTCAACCCTTCTGTAAAGCATTCACAGGTCCATACTGTGGCCGAGAAGGAGAGCTGCTAGAGGATATATTTCAGGCATGGCCCTCCCTCAGCCTTTCCCAGAGGGTGGCACACACAGTGGATAACCCACACTGCAAGAGCCCTCTGTTCACGTCCCCAGTACCTCCATGCTCCTTATTCCCCTCTGTGTCCAGGATCCGGGATTCCTTTTTGATCTAAAACAGTTCACACAGAGAATTCCCTGACTTCCAGTGGTTAGGACTCTGCTCTGTGGCAATAAATAAATAAATAAGTAAAATAAAACAATTCACACGATTCATTAAACAAATATTTATTGAGTATTTCTTAGGTGTTAAGAACTGTTCCAGCCTCTGAACAGGAGGCTTTGGCAGTAAAAACAACAACAACAACAACGATGTCCTGTTCTTGCGGAGCTTCCATTCTAGTGGTTGGGGAGGGAGAATTCAACAAAGCGGGAGCAGCAGCAGAAGTCAGGTGGTGGTACGTGCAAAGAAGAAAATTAAAGTAGAGAAGGGGGAGTAGAGAGCAAAGGGGTGCTATTTCATGCACAGTGGTCAGAGCCATGCAGATATGAAGCGGATAAGATTCAAAGCAGAGAGAAGAGCATGTGCAAAGTTACTGAGGTGGGAATCTCTGAGGAGTACTAGAGGCTAATGTAGTGGGAAGACAGCTGACAAAGGGTGGAAATCTCTGAGGAGTACTAGAGGCTAATGTAGTGGGAAGACAGCTGACAGTAGGAGATGAGGTCAAAAAAGTGAGGGGAGTCCAAGAAATGGCGAAGTCATTAAAGCCATTTAAAGCCATGGCAAGGAGTTTTAATATTATATGAAATGAAATGGAGATGCATCAAAGGATTTTAAGCAGAGCAATGATCAGCTCTGTCCTAGGCTTTAATAGGACAAGTTCATGTGCCCAATGTTAGCACAAGTTCATGTGCCCAATGCACAGTGAGGCCAGACAAACTGAAATGTCGGAGTTTGGAGCAAGAGAAAGGTTTATTGCAGGGCCACGCAAGGAGCTGGCTGGCTCTTGCTCTAAAAAATCCGAGCTCTCTGAAGGGTTTCGGCAAAGGATTTTTGAAAGCCAGGTGAGGGAGGGTGGTCGCAGGGTATGTGATCAGCTCATGCACAGTTCTCTGATTGGCTGATGGTGACGAAACAGAGCGGTGTCACAGGGGTTAACACTATCAGTTCTTAGGCTCCAGGAGGCCTGGGGCTGTGTGCTTATGGTCATCAAGTAGTTAACATCTTCCATTTGGGGGGGGCGGTTTCACATCTGTAAAACAACTCTGGAAACAACTCTGGAAATGTGCATCAAATACTGTTATCTAGGTACTTCAGAGAGGAGCTAAAGCAGAGGATATGGGGGAAGGCCTGTCCCGGGAAGGTTCCATAGGGTCCTACTTGGTTGCATCTATGCTATGTTGAGAATAGACACCAGGGCCAACCAGGGAGGCTTGCTAAGGGGCTACTGCACTAGTGCAGGGGAGAGGTCGTTGTGCCTTGGATTACAAAGGTGGTGGAGGAGGTGGTGAGAGGTGTTTGGACTCTGGAAATATTCTAAAAGTACAGCCAACATCATTTGTTACAGGACTGACCGTAGGTTATAAGAGGAAGCACTAAAAGATGATTCCAAGATTATTTGTTTCACAGTTCTTCCATATGTCTGAAGAGGTACTAGAAGTTAAATACTCAAGAGAATAATTAAGAGTGAGGTGAAAAATACCTGTGGTTTCTGGGTCTTGTTCATCAGGTGAGTCAGGGCACATCAGACTGAAATAAGAGGATGTGAACACTGCATACCCAGCAGGTAGGGAGCGAGTAGGGGTGAAGGGCATAACCATGTGGGGACCCCATCCTCAAAGACCCCAATGTAATTGGTTCGGTGTTGGACACCGCAGTGAATGGTTACAGGTTAAGCCTCATCTGCAGGCAGGCTTGAGCGTCCCTGTTGAGAACTTCACTCCCTGGGTGCTGCGTTACCAGCGACTCCCGTACCCCGACGCACACACCCAAGGGCCCTGGAATGTTAGGCTTGACTGAGGGAGGGAGTCCAGGCTTTCTTTGACGAGACACGTCGTTGCACTTGCTGACCTGCGGAGGTCCCAGCACCCAGGGGGCCCCCAGGCTTACAGTGGAGGAAAATTGAGGGTTATGCGAAGCTGTTAATATAAAATACACCTCCCTAAGTCCTGAAGGAACAATTCCTGGCTAATAACAAAAAAACTGCAAAAGAGAAATGATGGTTGATTTTAGAAATAATGATTTCGTAGAAGAAATACTGTATGAAATATACCTAATAACATCTGTCATTTATCCTCGTGAATTAATAATACAAGGAGCATTGGTCTAAAGATACCTATAAATCTGCAATAGTGGATTATAAACTGGTGTTCATACTGTAATAGTAGCTACATAGGGTGCTTGCTTAATGTGATGGTGTTTAACATCAATAAATCAGAGGCTTTATGGGAGGTAAGGTAAAGATCAAGACCAAGACCGTTGGCTAGGAAAAGCAGGGCTCGTCCGGGATTTGAACCCGGGACCTCTCGCACCCTAAGCGAGAATCATACCCCTAGACCAACGAGCCACGCAAGCCATGTTTCCATTTCTAAACTTTAGTATGGAAACTTTTCGCCACGTCCACGGTTGTAAACTCTTCTTTTACCAACTGTGGGCATGGATGACACCTAGTGGAGGAACAAATCACTGCACGCTCTCGTCCAAATTTCCGAATGCAGTGCCACACCTTTTTTAGGAAAAAAGGTTCAGGATCAACATTAATTGCGCTGCATATTTTCGCTTCCGAGTGGGCCAGAGATGCTGCGGGAATGATGGCAGGCAATCTCATCAGGGACAGTCACAGGCTGAGGGGTGATCCCGTGGCACTGGGGAGGGGAGAGGACCCGCGTTCCCAGCAGGGCGTCTCCCTGAACTGTACCGACCTCTCTGCCCGCTGTCGGCCGGAGAGCTGGGCCCAATTCTGGAGACTTCTGGCTTCGGCACATTACTGACCTGTTCCTGGGCTCGGCCAGGCTGGGACGTCTCTGGCCCTGCCTTACATGCTATGGAACTCACCGCCCGGTGAGCTTCCGCGTTTCCTCCGGGAAGATCCAGGCGCCTTCTCTCCGCAGGACCCCAGACTCAGCATCTCAAGTAGCGAAAGCTCTCGCCGTGTGGCGCCCTCCGTGGAGAGCCCGCCCGAGGCCCGAGAGGACCCCGACTCTCCCGGGTGACCAGCCTAGGTAGGCGCTCCGTACCCGTTAGAGCTAACAAAGGTTGTTGGGTCTCTCGAGACTCCCTGCGCTTGTGTAATACGACTCTTTCCATCAATCTCAAGCACTGTGGCTACAAAGAGGAAAGAAAGCACAACAAATCGGGAAGAAAGGGGGAAAAAAGAGATGCGAAGAGCCTCCTAAAAAGATAAATATATGAACCATGTGGCGTGAAGGGGAGGAGAGTGGAGGGTACAGGAAATGCTTCCAGAGTGTTCGGTGTAGGGTAGCGTGGCCGAGCGGTCTAAGGCGCTGGATTAAGGCTCCAGTCTCTTCGGGGGCGTGGGTTCGAATCCCACCGCTGCCAAGTGGTTTTTGTAACACTCTTGGGTGTCACAGCCATGAATGCGCTGGTCCTGCCACTTAAAGACAGAGTTTATTTACTTTCCTCTCTTGTCCAACCGCTTGTCTATACTTGATAGAGAATCTGGGTTTGCACTGTTTTGCGACTTGTCATGTTTCTGAGTCTTTCATAAGTCAAAGTTCTTTAATGATAGACATTAATACCATCGTAAGGTCATAATAATGCCTTTGAATCCATGGTTTCCCATTGGTAAGGTGCTAGGACTTTAATATAAACCTGTAAGCTTTGCTTTGCCTTTCTTCACTCAGCCAAAGCGCATATTATGAGCACTTTTATTGTTATTGGCACTGCTCTACTGTTGGGGGGTTACAGAAAAAATGAATAAAACACGATGCCTGCCCGCAAGGGAAGCTCACAAAGCACATTGGAAAAGTAAGCCATACTATTTGAAAACGGTCTCGGAACATTGTAAGACATCATCACGCACAAAACAAAGGCAGTGTAAAGGAAGGCAGTGTAGTGATGTGGTGTGGGTGTGGAAACGCCGGGCTCCGCTGCTGCTGTTAGACCACCAGAGTCCTATTCTCACACTACTAGCTGTGTGGCCTTAGGCAAATTGCTTATCTTCTGCGTGCCTCAGTTTCTTCATGTGTAAATATGGAGATTCCTCATGGAAATGTTATAAAACTTAGTTTGCACATGTAAGGTGCTTAGAACAGTTTGGCAATCAAAAAATGTTAAGTGTTTTCATTGCTTAAACACACCTTTTGCCACATTTCAGACCACAGGGCTATCTCTTTCTTTTCTCCCATCTGGGTTGAAATTCCACTAAAGATTAGATAATAAAAGATCAAATTGTCCACAGAAAGCTACAGTAAAAATGTAGAAATGTGAAAGTCCTGTAATTATCAATATAGATATGTGTCATTCTGCTACCCACAGATAAGCAGTTTAGTAGTTTTTTATTGAGGAGACGCCTGAATTGGGTACTTGGGCCAAAGTGGAGAGACGAAGACTGATTTAGGCTCTCCATTTGTATTGTAAACAAAAACCATGGTTCCTGTCCTTTGGGAAGATTCCAATCTGAGTCTACAAAAGCCAAAAATAAATGCTGTTTAATTGTGGCTTCTGGAAGCCAGCAGGTGCACCCAGGAATATGGTAATATTCATTCATTCATTCATTATTAATCACCTACTATACGTGTACACAGGGCTAAGTGCTGAGGGTACTGCAGCGAGCATAACAAAATCTTTTCTCTTGTGGAGCTTACATCCTAAGAGGGGAGGAAAGAGAAGAAAAAAAGAAATAATTAAATGTATATAAATGTGTCAAGTAGTGATAAATGCTGTGAAGAAAAATAGATTTGTACAGGGGCTAGTGACAACTGGGGGCCATTTTGGAAAGAGTGGTCAAGGAAGATGTCTCTAAAGAGGTGGCGTTTGAGCACAGAAGGAATATCTGAAGGAATAATATTCCAGAAAGAGGAAACAGCAAGTGAAAGATCCATAATAGGAAACAAGGTCCATGTATTTGAGGAACAGTAAGAAGACCAGTGTAGCCAGAAGAACGAGTGAGAAGGAGGAGGAGGGGATTGGAGCCAGGCTCAGAGGGGTAGTCAGGGCCAGAACATGCAAGGGCAAGATCATGGATTATATTCTATGTGTGAGAAGTTACTGGATGTTTTTGAACTGAAGAGATTTTTTTTTTTGGCTTGTATTTTAATAGGATAATTCTGGCTGCTCTCTAGAGTAGGGAGTAGAGAGGAAGTAGGAAGATGAGTTAGAAGGCTATTGTGGGAGTACAGTCAAAAGATGAAGGAGAGTTTGGACTAGGGTACTAGCAGTGAATGCGTTGGGAAATGGATGAAGGTACGCCTAATAGGCTTTGTTGGTAGATTGGATGTAATGTATAGGGGAACTGGATGAATGATGGATCTATTTTCTGAGACATGGATGGTGGTGGAAGGGCAGTTGGAAGAGGAGTGGCAGGAGATCAGGAGTAGTGTTTGAGACATGGTAAATTTCAGATACCTATAACTCATTCATGTGGGGCAAGCAGGTGACTATGTACAAACCTAGGTCAAGTCTTATGATACAAATTTAAGGATCATCAGTATAGAGACGGCATTTAAAGCCAAATGATTGGATGAGTATATGTAGACTGATCCAAAAAGGAGGACAAGAAGACATCTGTAAATTGACAGTTCAGGAAAGCAGGGGCCAGCAAAAGAGACTAAAAAGTAGCCTCCTGAAATGAGGAGTATAGTATCCCTATGCTGCTGGGAAGTCAAGTATGATGAAGAGTGAGAACTAACCTTTAGATTTGGAAACAAAGTCATTAGTGACCTTGACAAGAGTGATTTCCGTGGAGTGGTGGAGATAAAAGTCTGATTATGATCTTGAAGGACTTGGAGATGCTATGTTTGTATGCTGATGGGAATGATCTTGTACACTGGGAGAAATAGTTGTTGTTAGGGGCTGTAGCAGGGAAGGTTGATTGCAGAAATCAAGCCCTTGAGTAAGGGAGAGCAAAGGGGATTCATCCGATGAGAAAGTGAAGGAGTTGCCTTAAATAGGAGATGAGAAAGATGAGCCTTGAAACAGGAGGGAAGACAGAGAATATGAATGTGGATGTTGGTGAACTGGCTGCAGGAAGGGGATATAGTTCACTTCTAAAGGAGTTATTCTTTTCTGTAATAGTTATTCACTTAATAAAGAAAGTTGATAAGGGTCCACAAAACATTTTTTAAAAAATTTAGCCTTTAAAATTTGCCTTTGGGGATTTACATTCCCTCCTTTCTCTGCTGCTCTGCTAGAGTTAACAGAATTCGTTCCCTACTCCACAGGAGTGTTTTTTTTTTTTAAAAAAGAGGCGGAGGTGGGGGGGGGGAGGAGAAAGAAAAGACACGACACTATATGATAATACATAAAAACTCTTTTAAACGGTAATTATCACACTCATAAAATGGTGATTATGTTAGTATGTTTGAGATCCCAGTTCCCTTGGGGAGGAGGGGCGGGGGGGATGGGGAACAGATCCCCGTATTTAGCACTATTTGACGTTGCCAAGCAGTCTCCCAAACACTATTTTATTTTACTGAATGGGGTCCCTGGAGGTAGGCAGGGAAAGGGAACGTGTTACCATTTCCATTTCACAGCCGATGCACTGAGAGGTTAAGAGACTTACCCGCTCTCGGAACTGCCACGTCCGCCTACCCGCCAGGGAGAGTGGGGAACCGCTTCGTCAGACAGAATTCAATAGATAACTTGGAGCTGTCCCCAACTTTGCTATTTCACATCCTCGGGGGCCTTTGCTCAACTTTTCAAAGCAGAGTAAACAAAATGCTGTAACAGACGTATATTAAATAAGTTGTTTATTAGAAATGAAATACGTTATTTATTAGAAGCAGGAAAACGGGGCTCGTCCGGGATTTGAACCCGGGACCTCTCGCACCCTAAGCGAGAATCATACCCCTAGACCAACGAGCCACGCTTTTCCTGATTTTTAATTCGGCCCCAAGGCTCACTCACGTCACTAGGCGTTTTTTCAAAGAAATGTGAATCTGAGAGCCTTCTACTGGCAGGAATGCGTGTTTGTTAAGCCAGCTTGCACAAGCCTCACGCCGCCGAGAGGCATTTATCAGCAGCTATGGTGGATCCAGACCGGGTGAGCAGCAAGGGAATTATTATGCGTCCATTTTGCCTGAACTTCCTCTCAGGCACTGCCGAGGAGAGGTGGTATCTGCCGAGCACCGCCGCATTGGCACCGTTTTTCGGCCCCTGCCGCTTTGAGGCCTCGGAGGGAAAAATGATCCAGAAGGCCCCAGCGAGATTTGAACTCGCGACCCCTGGTTTACAAGACCAGTGCTCTAACCCCTGAGCTATGGAGCCTTCGTCCGGAGTGTTACTCTCTATCTTCCATATTATAGATGTATTCAGTACGCCTGGCATCTGTCAAATGAAATAGAATTTTGACCCAGGCAAAAATCCAAGACATTCTACAAAACTGAAAATTTTCCGTGTCCTGTCAACCTCTCAAAAAGGCTCCACTTGGAGCAGAGCCACTACTAGACTGTCTTCTAGTCCCTTATCTTGATACTCTGCTGAGACATCGACGTCTGCGCCTCTGGTGCCCAGAAAGGATGCATAATACAAGAACTCTAGATACCTGGGCACACGGGAAACCCACCTGAGAATTAAGAGGCGCATATAGAGGTTATCTGATGGGCAGGGAGGTTATGGTGCACTCTCTTCCCTTAATATAGCGGTAAAATCTGCGGAGAAGGTGAGAAGAGGTTTACCACGTGGTTTTGTCCTTTCTGAACAGAGCCCCAGACCCTTGTTTGTGTATTGGAATTAATACCTCTCTCTCAAACAAAGGTCCAGGGTTAGGAGCAAGCAGGGAAAAGACGTGCTGGGGAGGAAGATTTTAATCCTTCCTTAAAGACATATGGATTTACATATATCTTTGGTTTGAAAATAATACAATTTTTTTTAAAGGATTGTGTTTTCACTTTTTAGAGACCCTGTTTTTGTAAGCTAGTAGACAGGAACTAAAATTTTATTTATTTAAATAGGTACGAAAAATCTTGTACCTATTTCTTACTGCAAATATAGTCATAGACTAGAACACTGGGGAAAAGGCACTGATTCACACAAGCCCAAGAAGTGAACCACTTCTGTTTAGTAAGGTTTAGATTCTCTGACCACAGGCCTGCTAGTGTACTCACTATTTTTTAATGTCATTTGTCAAAGATCATGAAGTCTGTAAGAAATCTGAAAGCTCATGGTTCATTGTCTCCTTTCATTTTCGTTGCATAAATGTAAAACATGGTGACCCTGACCTTACAAATTTATAAGGAAGAGACATTCCCTATTTAGACAGATAAAGTAAGGCCTTTATGGCAGATAGTCTAGGTTCAGGGATGAGTCGTGGGGAAGCATCACACTGTTGTCCTAAGGTGAGATGAAGGTGTACAACTGCCCAGGGCCAAGAATGTAATAGATCTTCTGTGGCTTGACAAGAACTGCTCCTCCCAACACTCCCTTGGTGTTCAACCTTCAGTCTTTCTACACCAGGCAATATCCTCCACTCCCCCAACCCTCCACCCAATAGAACTACGAGGCTTTGTTTTAACTGACTGCTGTGCCTGTGAGAATCAAGGATCAGGTTGCTGTACCCCATTTGCCTACACAAGGCATTTTACTGGAGGAAACCTCCAAGGTGCTCAGCATGATAATCTCTTTGAACCTGAAGACAGACATCATAATTCTTAAGGAAACAGCAGGAATATCAAATCAACACTCTGAATCATGGGCGATGTGTTATGTTGGTGAGTGTTCCACTGAGTATGTAGGGTAGTGGTCAGAGAACACCTGGGGCAGTTTTTCAGCCTTGCAGAGTCACAGTGACCTAGTTTTGTAAACAAGGGTTCATTATTATCAATCATCTTTATTATCGTTACTATTTTTGAAGAGACAGGCCTTCTGCAAAATGGCTAGAGTCAAAACTCTGTCCACCGCAGCTCTCTCATCCCCTCCCCCATGCTGTTTCTCCTCCTCTCTTTACTTGTTATTCTCTGGTTGTAGTCTTGGCTCCTTGGACCTTTTCCTAGAATCTGTTTCCTCATCTTCACCTGTCACAATTCAGCAAGCTCACTTCTATTCCACCTATCTCCTATCCCTGAAGGTTGTCCACGACCTTAGGTCAATCTCCCTCATTCTCCCAGCCACTGCCCACCGCTCACTTTGGTTGGCCTGTCTGATTCTAGAAGGTTCCAAGAGTCCTTCCCACTAGTTTATTAGACCCAGAGAGCAATATCAAATATGGGCATGTCCCAGTGTGCTCTGGACATCAGAAGCTCGTCTCTGAAACAACTTGACTCTAGTAGAGATCTCAGGAATATTTTTCATTACTTTTTTGTTTGTATTTCTTCCATTTCCCCTCAACTTTTTTTTTTTTTTTTGCAAAATTTTAACCCTAGAGTGGAAATAAATGAAGACCAACTAAATGAGAACAAGCAAAGGCTATTTATTCAGAGCTTGCTGTTGCGAGGGAGTCAGCCACCATCACTTGCGTTTTGGCAGACACTCAAAGGTAGACTCAGGAGTGGAAAAGCGTTATAAAGGAAAAAGGGAAGTCTCAGGTGCCGCGGACCAGCCGGACGAAGAAAACCAAACCGACCAGAGCCAGAAGGGAAGGGGTGAGGAACTGAAACAGCACCGACGAATGGGGTCAGAAGGACCAAGACAACTGATGGTTGCAAGGCAAATTTTATTGCGCTACAGTTGCAGATTATATAGACTAGAAAAGGGAAGGTTGCCGGACGGTGGTTTACATTATCTGAAGACTGTCTCGGCTCAAGGTTAACTTCCCTGGGAGAAAACCCATAAACCCAGAATCATCAAAAATAACCTGCACGTGCAGGGAGCAGACAGCTTTGCTTGTCTCATTTTACATTCTCTCTGATCTCTGGGCCCTGGTGATTTATCTCCCATGGAATGGAACAAGGAGGGGAACAAGTAGGGACAGTCCCTTCGAGCAGCGGCGGCATGCCTGGCGTGTCCGCAGCCTGCTCTCAAGGCTGACTGCTTCCCACACTCAGGTGCCCTGATTGGAGGCTGCTGGCCTAGGGAAGCTGCAGGTGGGTTAACTAGAAGCCAGGTATCCTATGTGATTGGTTCGGGATGCATATTTGACTTTGTCTGGTTGATCCTAAGTTGGAAGCAGGGACTAGTATCAGGAAGGCTGTTATTAATCAATTCCTGGCCATTTGGAGCTGTTACAGGGGTTATTGTTTGGCTTCCCGGACTCTTACTAGACATAGTGGTCAGAGTTCCTACAAGTCTGACTTAAAGATGGTAGGCTGGCTTCCTGAGCTGGTAGATAATAGATTGGTTTCCTGAGCTGATTTCTGCAGGCTGTGGGCCAGAGTTCCATTGTTATATATGGTCTGACCTTTGTCCATTTGTATATTCAATCTGCCACTAGAGGAAAGTTGAAAAAAACAGTACAGTGATACCTGTATACCCGTAATTTAGAATCACTAATTATTAACATTTGCCACATTTACTACTTGTGTTGCCACAGTGTGTGTGTGTATGCATATTCATTCTTTTAAGTTTATATTGTATTATTACAAAAGGAGAAGATATTTTCTTTTATTCAAGTGCAAGCTCCCAAGAAACAGGGATAATAACCTTGTTTGTTTTGTATCTAATATCTATGATCCTTCATACCTAAATACCTCAACAGGCATTTCCCAAAATAAGAATTAAGAATAGAAGCATAACTTCAGTACCATATCACACCTAACAACATTTATAATAACTCTATGTAATCTAACAGTCCCTATTTTCAAATTTCCCCAATTGGTTCCCTCTAATTTTTTTTAAAAAATCTATATTCAAACCATATTTCTCATTGTGTTTAGTTTTAAAGTCTCTTTCAGTCTAGAAAATTCCCCTTCTCTCAGCCTTTCTTTTTTCATGTCAGTTGTCTTACAGGAGGTCTCACATTCTAGATTTGTCTGATTATTTCCTTATATTAGATTCAATTTAACATTTGACTTTGATGATTTCTTCATGACTGGATTCAGCTTACATATTTTTGTCAGAAACACTACCTCACAGATTTTTAATACTCTGAGGAACCCAATAATTTTCCAGGACAGATGTCTAGGCTGTAGGAAAAATTAAAATTTTAATTACCCAAGCAGAAAGAATGAAGTCTAATAAGATTATTTTATCTATTTGTATGAAAATGCATCGTGTACCACTCAAGGAGCTTTTGTTCATGAAAGAGACCTCCTCTTTTTTGGTGGGGGGGAATTTTATTTTATTTATTTTTTTATACAGCAGGTTCTTATTAGTCATCCATTTTATACATACTAGTATATATATGTCAATCCCAATCTCCCAATTCATCCCACCACCACCCCCTCCCTGCCACTTTCCCCCCTTGATGTCCATACATTTGTTCTCTACATCTGTGAAGAGACCTCCTTGATCTCGTTGGGTGACGACCCTGTAATTTTCAGCTTCATTGACCATAAAGTATCTTAAAAAGTCAAGGATTAATATAGAAAAGTAGGCACAATCACCAGAGCCCAGTCAATTATTCACCTTAGCAACATCCAAGTACATCTGTGGATAGGCAGACTGATTTCTAAGGTACATAGATTATTTATCTAAAATATCAAGGAACATGGCTTCGTAAAACTTTAGCCAAAAAAAAAAAAGTTGTACTTGCCTCAATTTGTGCTTTCTTAAATTTATTTTCTTCAGTTTCCGCAGACCTCTCACCCTTGGGAAACTGAGGCTGCGCTCACTCTGGCAATCCTCGGTCACTACTTGTGTTGCCACCTAACCACTGTGTGTGTGGTGTGTGTGTGTGTGTGTGTGTGTGTGTGTGTGTGTGCATGCATATTCATTCTTCTAGATTTATATTGTATGTATTACAGAAGGAGAAGGAGATATCTTCTTTTATTCAATGGCAAGCTCCCTACAAGCAGGGATGTAAACGTGTTTATTTTCTGCACCTCCCCAAACCTGACGAAATGGTGAGTGCAGATTTATCTGTGGGTGTGTGCTACCTTGAAGGGCCAAAGGAAGATCCTATTTCTCAGTTTCAAAATGCCTCTTGGTAGATGTTCCCCACTAGCCTAATCCTAAGTGCCTAAATCCATTATAATCACTCTTGTGTGCCCAAGCTGACCAAGATTTGAGCACTTGGTACTCTGCTGTATTGGAATCAGAAGCTGGGAAAGGTAGTAGAGACATCCAAGAAGAAAATCAAGTGTACATCAGACTTGATCTTCTTAAACCCAAAGCAGCCAGACTATTACAATATTTTGCAGGGACTGAGTCAGGGCAGGGGAAGGAGGTTATTGCTACCAGCAGGATGAACAGAAACAAAGAATAAAGAATGTTTCATAAACTTCATCTTTCCATTCTGCTGACCATGCCCTAGTTCAGGGTTGCATTTCTTTTCACCTGAAGTTGCACAGGCAATCAATCTGGTGAGATTGCTCCCTTTTGTCCCACCTCTTCCATAAACTCCAGTAAACACTGTAAGGACAAATAAAAATTTAAAGTAAGAGGCTTAATTTTCCCTGTTGAAAATAAGGGAAGGGACTTCCTTCCCCTTTTCTCCTTTTTCTTTGAACAGTTATTTTAGAAAATTCATAAGTATAAATACATCTCAGTACTTTGCATTAGTGTAATGGTCAATGTGATAAACATATGAGACCACAAAAAAGCTAAGTATTTAAGTAGGGGCTCAATAAATGCTGAAAAGACTATCTGATACATCCATCAAAAGGAACATATTATTTACCAGTATTTAATTTTTAGTAAGATTTTTATAGTACATGCAGAAAGGAGCCAGACCAATACCTGGACGGCTCTCTACTGGAGCTAGGGAGAGAGATTTACAGAGAGACCTCCTATAAGACAACTGCCATGAAAAAAGAGAGGCTGAGAGGAGGGGAATTTTCTAGATTAAAAGAGACTAAAGAAACATTAAAACTAAATGCAATGAGAAACATTGAATCTAGATTAAAAAAAATTGGAGGGAGCCAATTGGGGAAATTTGATTACATAGAGTTATTATAAATGTTGTTAGGTGTAATATGATACTGAAGTTATGTTTCTATTCTTTTTTTTTTTTTTTTTTTTGCGGTACGTGGGCCTCTCACTGTTGCAGCCTGTCCCGTTGCAGAGCACAGGCTCCGGACGCGCAAGCCCAGCGGCCATGGCTCACGGGCCCAGCCGCTCCACGGCATGTGGGATTTTCCCGGACCGGGGCATGAACCCGTGTCTTCTACATCAGCAGGCAGACTCTCAACCACTGCGCCACCAGGGAAACCCTGTACTTCTATTCTTAATTCTTATTTTTAGGAGATGCCTGTTGAGGTATTGCAACGTAGTGCAAGTCTGGTGGAAACTTTCAAATGCCCTATTTGAGCAAAGAACAGTTGAAACATAGATGGAAACATAGAGTACTTGTAAAAATTCTCTAACCTTTGAGGAATTTGTTAAGATGCCAATTCATAGGCCTGAGAATCTGCATTTCTAATCAATTACCAGGAGATGCTGATGCTGCTGGTCCTTAGACTACACTTTGAGCATCAAGACTTTGAGGTAAATTTCCTGCTTTTATATACATTTTCATCACCTGGACTATTGCCAAGGTATAGATAGCAGGAAATCTAAGGATAAATTCTCCAGTAATATTGCAGAATGCTAGAGCCTAAAATACTAGTATCCCCCACTGAAAACTGAAGGAATAGTCATGTGCCAGACAAACACAGCACATTTTATCTTTATCAGGCATCATTCCAAATGTCTTCAGATAATGGACAATTAAGTATTTGGCAAGGTTGGCACTCCTCTAGGAAAGCTGAGACTTCTGGCTTTCAGGTCTCTGTGTAACCCGATGGGTGGTCCACTTCTGTGGGGAATGGAGCAAGGATCCTCCCCCAATGAAGGATCCAGTAAGTTCAAGACAGGCAGTGAGTGCTCAAGCAACATCAGGTGATTGAATAGGGGAAGCCAGGCACACGGGTTAGTAAAGGAAACTCAGCCTGGGATATGGGAGTGTGGTACTTTGTCCTGATAAGAAAGTGCTTTGAAGTCTGTCAGTTTGTGGAGCCTGAACATGCAGCCCCCTGGGATCAAAAGGAGCTCTGCTATAATGACCAGGTTCTTTCTTGTTAGCTGGTTCCTTTTACTGCCTGACCTAGCACTAAAAAAAAAAAAAAAAAAAAAAATCAAGGGCTCAGGTCACTTCCACCTTATGAGAATCTCGTAGTTTTTTGAATCCGTATTTTTAAAAAGAAGTCAAAACATTTACAGAAACTGTGGTTTACTTAAATGTGCATGTTTATCAAATTAGCACTAACAGAGACTTAAATATGACTATATAATCTCATTTCATCATCTCATCAGTATGAGGCTTCCCAAGGCCCACCCATAGACCCTGAGTCTCTTGCCTGGTTCAGTACTAGACAAATAGTTCAATAAATATTGATGTTTTAAATATCAATACTTGTTCTCTCTCCTCCCATCCACTCCCTACCTCCTTTCAAGGAATAAAGAGCCCCAGGCCTTTTCTGTCTTTCAAATTGATGCTTCCTCGTGTTATGCACAAAACGTGCGTGGTTGCACAGGATTTCTAGGTTCTCTCCAATTTGAGATTAGCATCAGTCTTTCCATTGCTGTGGCGTGTTGCAAAGACTTGCGTGTACTGCTGGAGGCAATAAGCTCACGTTCGCTTTTATCTGAGGATTCTCAAAAAGTGTGAAAACACAAAGTGAAGTTTCTCAGAAGTCGTACCCTTCAGCCAAAGGGGCTGGCGATGGCTACTTGAACCCCTCCATCTCCAGTGATGTGGAACATAGAAACCACACCTTTGCCCATTCCGCTAGACTAGCTGGCTTTCGCCGCTAACCATCTCCGAGCGTGCGCCTCGCTCCTGACTCCGGTAGCTTCTGGAGAGAAAGAGAACTTAGTTGGAGCCCAAGGGTAGACATCCAGCTCTGCCCCGGGAGCTCAGATTGCCTATCAACTGGGACCAGAGGGAGGGAACGAGAGGACGAAGCGGAGCGACCAGGGCGGGCATAACCCGGTGTGGGCGGGGGTGAGACGGGGGCGGGGTGGAGGGGACTTGGTTCAGAGGGCAGCCGGGACTGGAGGGGGTGGAGGGTTGATGGGGAGCCCGAGGAGAGCCCGCCTCCGGCCTCGGACCCTGGGAGCCCCTTCCTAAACCGGCCCCAGCCTTCTCCCACTCGCCACTCCCACTTCCCGGCCTCGGTCCTAAATTCATCCGGTGCTCCCTGAGCCCTATTTCCAAGCAGCTTTTCTAGTACTTCTTTTCTGTTCATCGGCCCCCACTCCCTTCCTGGAAGCAAAGACGGGAACTAGCAGGACCTTCGCCCCGTGAAGATCCGGTGAAGAACAATTTTGCCTCTCTCTAAGCACCCCTGACCCCGACCCCTCAAGCCACCACGGAAGGACTTCGGAGAGCCCTTGGGCAAGGGGAGGCAAGAGCAGGGTGTTTTTTATGAGTGATCGAGGAGGAGAGTAAGAGTTAGGAAGTTAGGAAACTTTAATTAGACTCCTAGGAGAATTTCTGCATCCGGAGACCCAGACATGGCCAATCAGAAACAGCAAAGAAGAATATATGTAACGTGTAACCCAGGACTTTTAGCGCCTACTAGAGGTCATTGACAGGTACGAGATCCCACTTGGGTGCTGGAGGTCCCCAGGATCACTTCTGCAACTTTACTTAGCCTTCCCTCTACTCCATTCGAAAGAAACGATATGGAGCCCAGTGGATCCAGGACCCCAGGGAAGCCCGGGACCCACTCCTTTCCGGTGTGGGAAGTTTCTTGGATGTAACCTCCCTCTGGCAGTCACCTTGGTCCCTACATAAGGGAAATGGTTCAGAGGCTACATGCGCATGGGTCTACCCCAGAGTGCTACTTTCCAAAAAATTAGACCCAATCTCTCCATTCTGACTGAACCTGCAGGGGATGCGATCAAGGATTTTCTTTTTTACCGGTGACAGGCTTACCAGATCTGTCAACGGAAGGGGGCCTCTTACTGGATCTCCGGCTCCATTCGCACTGTGAGTTTCACAGCCACAGACCAACGACCCAACAGCGAGGAGTTCCTTATTCAGTCTTCTGTAATCACTTGCAATAAGTCGCCAGTGAGATGGGTTTTTGTTTTTTGTTTTTTGCTTTTCCCTTTCGGCGTGGAATTGCCTAGGTTAAAGAAAAGGCGGAAGTCTTCAAAGGATATTCACGCTAATATCATTGACCACTTTCTAGCTCACTCCCCAGGCCTGTGAGAATGCGATGGTTTCTACTCTCTCCAAGTTTGCTCAGAACCCTAGGGGTAAATGAAAACAGTGAAGGAGACCCGACTAACCATGAAGAAAATTCAGAATGTTGAGCCTGGGCTCGGTAATAAACAGCTCAAGGATGAAAAGTCGTAACTGCATGTGGTAGTGTGGCCGAGCGGTCTAAGGCGCTGGATTTAGGCTCCAGTCTCTTCGGGGGCGTGGGTTCGAATCCCATCACTGCCAACCGTGTTTTAGTCTAGCTGTAAATCCGAAGTAATACAGAAATTCCGATTAAATCCCAAACGATCCTCTTTCTTCCAGCAAGAATTACCCCGGAACCTCGATCAGTACCCCCTCCCCGCCCCCCCGCTGCCCGAGAAATACCTATTACTGAATATCAAGTCGGGTTACCTCGGATTCCTCCCGACATCCAGTGCCGAAACTAGCGGTATGCACCCGACTCGACTTTTCATTGTGTCCAAGTTTTTGTGTTCCCGCAATGGGGAATTCTTTCGGTCCTCCTCTTCTAAAACCCATGCTCACATTGAATCATTCTCATGACCTGGCTTAGGCACCATCCAGTAGGGAAGGCTTCCTAGAAAGTGCCCCGTAGCCTCCATCAGCCCGACGCCCACACTGGTTTAGGAGCTGCAGCTGTGTGATCCCGAAGTAACCTGCACAGACCCGATTTTGCTTTTAATCACATTACTTTTGTAATTGAATATGATGAATGAATGAAGGCAGAAAGCCACTTCCTACCAGGCTTCCAGATGTCACTCAGGCATGGGGGTGGAGTAGGGCAGGTAAACGGTTCTTTTGAATTTGACTTTGCAGGTGGGTTTGTGATTCCAAAACATTTCAAAGCGGATTCTTGGCTGACTTCGTGCGTCTGGCCCAGTGGGGTGTGCTGTGAATGTTGGCTTAGCCACTGCTCTGCCCCTTCCACAAGTGAATTCACTTATCTTGGAGACTGTCCAGGTCTCTGAGCAACCCAACTGCAATACCTGTGCAGAACCTAACTCAGTGTGGGAAAGAGGAGCGGGTAAACTCAGGGTCTATTTAGTGGTCCCCTATTAGAATGGTTGTCCCACCGCACTTCTCAGCCGAGTCAGCCCGTTACCCCACGGCAGTACTCTCAGATTTGGCTGTACAGCTCTCTCAAGGAGGTACGAATTTCCCTGCAGTGCCTTGAGGAATGAATGAAAGGAACAGAGCAGTAGACTAGGACTCTGTGCAGGAACCATGGTCTAGGGATTTTTTAATGACACTTTTTAATTCTGCCTTCCTTTTTATGTCTTTCCCCCTCCTCAATCAAAAGCTTCTCCTGTGTCCTCCCAGACCCACTCCCATTTCACTTTGATGACTCCTCCAGACCAGTTCCTTTCATTTTTTACCCACCTTAGGCCCCTGAGGTCTTTACAAAAGCAATAAACAAAACAAACCTCTAAAGTCCATAGTTTACATTAGGGTTTATTCTTGGTGTTGCACATTCTATGGGTTTTGACAAATGTATAATTATATATATATCCACCATTAAAGTATCATACAGAATAGTTTCACTGCTCTAAAAATCCTCAGTGCCTCACCAGGGCATCCCTCCCTCCCCTTTACCTCTGGCAAACACTGATCTTTTATCATCTCCATGTTGCCTTTTCCAGAATGTCATATATTTGGAATCATACAATATGTAGCCTTTTCAGACTGGCATCTTTCACTTAGTAATACACATTTAAAGTTCCTCCATATCATTTCATGGCTTGATATCTCATTTCTTCCTGGTGCTGAATAATATTCCATTGTATGGATGTACCACAGTTTATTTATCTATTTGCCTATTGAAGGATATCTTTACTGTTTCCCAGTTTGGGAAGTTATACATACATAAAGCTGCTATAAACATTCATGGGCAGGTCTTTGTGTGGACATAAGTTTTCACCTCATTTGACTAAGTACCTAGGAATGTGATTCCTGGATTTTATGGTGAGAATATATTTAGTTTTGTAAAAAACTGCCAGAATGTCTTCCATAGTGGCAGAGTGTATTTTTAAACTTCATTTTGTAAGGTTAAAACACTGTTTTTTAAAAAATTTAATTTATATATGTGACATATTTTGAAAAAAACCTTAAAGTAAAAAGAACACAATCTACCCACAGACAAACATCTTTTGCCATATTTCCTCTTCTCCAAAAATGAATGATAAATTTCTAGAAGCAGGAAGAGAATATCTGATCAAACACAAGGTTTTTTTTTTTTTCCGGTATGCGGGCCTCTCATTGTTGTGGCCTCTCCCGCTGCGGAGCACAGGCTCGGGACGCGCAGGCTCAGCAGCTATGAGCTCACGGGCACGTGGGATCTTCGCGGACCGGGGAACGAACCCATGTCTCCTATATTAGCAGGCGGACTCGCAACCGCTGCGCCACCAGGGAAGCCCCAGCACACAGCCTCTTTTTAAGGTTCCTGATTTATAATGCCCAACTATCCTCCAGAAAGTAGTGACATTCTACAAGAAAATCCTCGTCACTGTATCCTGCCCAGTACTAAATAATAAACACTCTCTAATTTGGTGGTGCAGCAATATCCCCTAGTTTTAATTAGTATTTCTTCTTCTTATTGAAGGAACATTTCCACATGCATATTTTGTCTTTTGCATTGCTTATTCTCTACACTGTTTGTTTACATTGCTTTGAAGAACAGATATTTCTACAGTATTTCTCTTTAAACCCTGAATTGCCCAGTATAAAATATTCACAGTAAGGGAAAAGTGTAGGGATGGGGTGGGGTTGAGGGATGTTACCCAATATTCAGTCAAGGCTAGCTGGTCTTCAAGATTAGGAGATAACATTCAAATCTAAAAGGGGAACTATTAATTCATATCTCCTCTGTAAATCGAATCACGTGTACTGCATGATCACAAAGAGGACACACAAAATTGTTTCATAGTCGGCAAAAAGCTGTTCTTTTGTTGCCTGAAAACAGAGCTAAAGTAAATGTTTTACAGTCGTCGGTAAAGGAGGATAAAACCTGGCACGCAGCAAAATTTCACACCCTTCCTTCGAGCCGGAATCGAACCAGCGACCTAAGGATGACAGAAGGTAAATTACCTCTACAGTCCTCCGCTCTACCAGCTGAGCTATCGAAGGACACAATTGTTGAAAGTTAGTGTCAATCATTGAGCATATAGTAACAGCCAGAGAGAGGTCTAGCTTCTTTGTATTTAAAGTTCGGGCTCAAATTGGAGGTCAGGAAGTCTCCAGAGAGTTGAATCTCTGGTGAACCAAATCCAGGGAGCAGCCGGGGGCCGAAGGACGAGGAGTCTGAATCCGAGGAAGTAAGCAATAGGAACAGAACAGGAGCCATCCGGATTGGGTGTATCTGCGTAGCTTCTGGACTAGGCTGTCCCAGAGTAATCTGCAAACCAGTTCTCCCTCCAGGAGCACAGGAAAAACTGGGGCGCCAGGCATATTGCAAGTGGCGAAATGTGCAGGACACCACGCTCCAGTGGCAGCAGCCGGGGGATCATGGCCATCAATAGGCCGAGGCTAATTAGCTCTTTTCCATAAACACAGGTGTGTGTGGACTCCGCCAAGCCCTGGAGTGTTCTCGCAGAGACCTGAGTAATCTAGTTTCTCCACTACTTACTGAATGGTATAAACACCTGGCTTTCCCCCAGGATCATAGTGCCCCCAATCCTATAATCTTTCGTCCCAAATACTCAGGATCTGATTTTCCCTGAAACATCACACAGTGTTTGCTTGCTTTCAACAGTCAGTGGACGCAAGAAAAGGAGAGAGCCACCCTCTTTACAACAAAAGCACGCAGAGGCCCCAGCGAGAATTGAACGCACAGTCACTGGTTTACAGGATCAGTGCACTAGCCCGTAAGCTATGGAGCCTAGCCGTGATCCTATGGCTTGTATTGAATTCCCTAAGTTTTAAAAGCTGCAGCCAAATGGCATATCTAAACAAAATTTAATAAATAATTAAAAATTAAAAGGAATTTCTTTTGAAGGAAGCGCTTCTTTATGTACGAGGAAGAAACATGTTCTTGACTAGGCCCAGACGGGAATGTAATTCACTGGAAGAGCCCTGGTGGCACCTACAGTGCATGCTCCTCAGTCTCAGGCCTGACAAGTCACTGAACTTGGGCAACACCAGGGCCACGAGCGGAGCCGTGGGATAAAGTGGGGTAGGTGAGGGTGCCTTACCGAAGAAAAGGATGCGAGACGTGGCGTCACGTCACTGTCTCCCATCTGCTTGGATTCTTAAAGTAACTGCTCCAGCCCTCGTAGACTGAGATTAGGGTTTGTTTGTTTGCTTTTAAAAGGAGGCGGCCTTGTCGAAGCCCAGAACTTACCCCTTGGACCCTCAGAATGGAGGGGGCCGGTGGCGAGGCGGTGAGGATGTGAAGGCATCCAGGCGTCCAGGCCGCCCCCTCCCATGACCTTTCAGCGGAGTCAGGTTCGGTCATAGTCAGTCTGGGCCTGAGATTCCTCCAGGTTTCCTGAAGCAGAAACTGGCTTTAGAAAAGGAGTAACCTTTCCCTCGGTCCTTTAACACTCTTTGCTAACAGCTCGGAGTCTGAACGGTAGCTGCTTCTCTCTCGGCCTCCGGGCTCTTCTAAATGCCCAACCTGAAGTCCAGAATCAGCAGAAAGTGGCGATACATTAGAGGGCTGGGAAGGGAGCGCTCCCCTTCTTTTCTCTCCCGTCTTAGCCCGCGCAGCAGTCTGGCGCCGATGTTTAGCCATTCATTCAACTGTTATTTATCGAGTTTTCCCCCTACGCCAAGAATGGGCTCGGTGCACGGTGAACAGGTGTGACCAAGCGAAACAGGCTAGAACCCGAGAGCGTCGTTCCCCGAGCAGAAGGGACTGCGGCGTAAGGACAACGCTCTCCCTTCCCATTCCAACCACCACCTTCTAGGTGATAGAGAAGCGGGCGAGGGCAAGCTTCTATAGAAGAGGATATTGGAAGTGGGCAACTCTCCCGGACGGTTGCCATGTTCTGTGCGCCCTTGAAGGGTGCCTTAAATCTAGACCTATAGTACAAAGTTCATTAAGTAAAGCTGAAAGGAAACAGCAAGAGCATGTTACAGGGTGTGAGATAGCAGGGCAGGCTAAGACAATGGTTCTAGGATTTGACCTCCGCAGGGGCGTGGTATCGAGTTCCTCCGCTGCCGCACCCTGGGGAGGAGGGTCTTTTGACGAAATCAACGTTTTGGGTTTTTCTTGTTGTTTTGGTTTGTTTCTTCTTCTTTTTTTTTTTTTTTTTTGTCCTTACTTGTCCTCCATCCCCAGACCACCTGCAGTGGTGTTGGTCCTAACCCTGCAAGTACTCGGGCCCTCGTCAGAGGGTCCACAGGTGGACTAGCAGCTCAGCCTGAGTCCCATACTGAACGTTCCTACCTCTGGAACGCTGTGGCTCAGGTTCCTCCGAATCTGCACGGTGACGCTCTTGGGGTCTGGAGAAAATCGCTGGACTTAGGAGAGGAATCAAAAACGGTCCTCAAATATTGTGATGCAACTAACAGAATGTATGAATATTCCTAAAGAGAAAGCGGCGGCTTCGCGGGTGGCTCGTTGGTCTAGTGGTATGATTCTCGCTTTGGGTGCGAGAGGTCCCGGGTTCAAATCCCGGACGAGCCCTACCTTTCCCCTTCTTTCTTCTCTCTTTTTCCCCCTCCCTCTTTAGAGCTAAATGAAGCCAACACCGCCCAGTCTAGATCCACCTAGGTGAAGTCCCTTTCAACCTCGACCTGATTCGAGATTAGCTTGTGAGCAAGTTGGCCACTTCTGTCGACCAATTCAGGGACAACGAAGATGCTACCGTGGGCCAAGGGCTTCGTTGTATAGATAGGGGCCCCTCGTCCCGCTATGACAGGCTTTTTTGTCAGGAATATCTTGCTCAGGCAGGTCTCACGCCGGCACTTCGAGCGGAAAAAAACTAGTGCACTTCTCACTAGGGCATTTCACATGGAAAAGAGTGGTACCTGGAGGTGTGTTGGGGTCGCAGCGCCATACAGAACCCTCTTCCTGAGGCCCTAGTCCGTCTACCCCAGAGTCGCAAGTGCTGTGTTAGTCTTCCTAATGCTAAATAGGGGCCCCGGGAACCCTCGGGCTCAAAGGGTGCAGATATTCATTCCGTCCAAAAGGAGTACGGTTGAATTATTTTCAGGCGTTACTTTCCAAAACGCAATATAACATAGTGACAGTCGTCTTGCCATTTCTGGCAAGAATCACCCGGCTCCTTAGTGCCCTTTGATAGCTCACTTGGAAAACCAGCAGGCTATGGTGTGAGGTGTCTACCTGTAACCTCAGAGTGTGGTTGATCCTGGTTTGTCGAAGTTGCCCAAACATAGAAACGACTGGTACGATAGGCCTTCAAACTTGCTAGTCTTCCTAAACTGCTTGTACAAGGGAATCTTTGACAGGATTTCTGTCTGACCTGATCATATTTGCCCTTTGCAAGGTTTATCTCTTGGAAAAGGTATGTACTCAGGCAAGAATAAAGGGGTTTGTGATCGGTAATTGGAGGGAGGGGAGAGAGTAGAATCTGCCAGGACATCCTGACTTCTAGGTTGGTTGTCTCCTGAGAAAGGTGTTATATCTAGCCTGGGCTTTGATGTATTTGCTGAATGATTACTGGTGGAGATGAACAGAAGGAAGTTGGATATAAAGTCCTGAGATTCAAGAGAAAGATCCAAACCAGAGAAAGGAATTTTAGGAATAAAAAACACAGGGCAGTGGTTAACCAGTGGTTAACACTGGTTTTGGAAAGAACCCACAGGGAAGAGCATTAATAGAGAGAGGAAGGATTTAAAGACAGGCCCTGGTGATCACTAGTGTTTAAAAATCTGATGGCTGATTTGCTAACTCAGGGGCTGTTGACAATCTTTACCAGCATTTAAAGCAGAAAGTTTAGGGAAGATGATAGCACTGGATGGGTTGAAGAATGAGGGGAAGGTGTGGAAACTAAGTAAATCATTCTTTTTAGGATCTTGACTGTGAAGGGGAGGACCTAGCCAGTTCACACGTCTGGCTCGGAGGTCTTAGGGTAGCCCCACAATTATTTTGTGGGGCCTTTCTTTCCCTGCCCTGAAACCTGAGCAAAGGTGTGTTGGGTTGCCAAGAGTGCACTCCTTGGCTTTGGTATGTTCTGACTCTTAAGGGATTTTATCACCAGCACAGATGAAAATGGCAGCATTACTCCTCCCGTCACCATGGTAAGAGGCAGAAATACTGGCTACAATCAGGACAGAGGGAATTCTGCAGCACTTGAAAAAAAAACAAATTAAAGAATAGCTCATGGGCAACTTGTTGGAAGCTGAGAACTTGCTTGTTGGGGCTGAGAACTACCAGTTCATCCTCATTGACTGGGGAATGTCAGGGGTCACAGAGAAGGTCTGGATCTGGGAAAACCTGCCAAAGTCCTTACTGCCAAAATCCTTTCTGTATTGTCAGATCTTGAAATGTTTCCTATATCGGCAATGCATTTAAAAAAAAAAAAAGGGAGATATCCATATGCAAAGTTTTGCATAATCATGGTTTTCCTGGAACAAGGATCTTTAAGGAGGGACTTGACTGTGTATAGCCACTGAACTTATCTGCTCCAAGGCCCACTCAGCAGCTCAGCCAGTAGAGTCAGGGCCTGTACAATCTTAGCTGAGCTGCTAAACTGTCTTCCTCACCTCCTGAGCATAACTATGGTACTTCTCAGCCAATGTGGGCCTTTAGTATGCTATTGTCAACGTGACCCCCTTTGAATTACACAAAAGTGTCCCCAGGAAATCACTACAGAGCATGACTGTTTGACACTTTTTCATCCCTTATGTCGTTTGTCCCTTCAAGAAACAAAAACGTAATGAGTCTTTGCTATGTTCTAGATTTCCAGGTACTCTTCTAGATGGCAAGGAAACAAACTCAGGTATGACCCAGTCTCTGTCTTCAAGGGGTTTGCAAAATAATGGGAAACAGGAGAAATGCTGCAGCTTATTAGTATTGCAAAAGAAATTATATCAATTAGGGTTCAATCAAAGAGGAACCATTCTAAGTGATGAAGAATAAGAGATTTATTATAATTCTGGGAATTGATGAAGAAGTTTATGTAAGGCCCTTGCCTCTATGTCTAGAGTTGGGCCTGAATCTCTGTAACTCAGCAGGATGAGCAATTGAGAAGGACAAGTGGGCATGAAGTGAGGAGAATCAGTGCAAACGGACACCATGAAATCCACGAAGACAAACTGAAATCAAAAGGGCACACTGGAACCTACAGCTGTCTCTCACTGTCTCCAACCTTGTTGATGTGGGAGACCTGCAGGAGAAGCTTGCTCCCCTCATTATGGAGATACCCATGTACTTGGTCTAGGAGTTGGAGGAGCTGAAGGAGGAGATTCATTGTGCCAGAGGGGTTGTGGGTCCAACTGAAGCCCCATGCCAACAAGTGAACAAGCAGACCAGCATCAAAAAGTGCCAGGTGCAACAGAGCCTGGCATCCTATGCCAACCTTCAGAACACTACGGCTGCTATGTGTGACATTTTCACCTTCCAAATCTCACTACAAATTTCACCATATCCATATAGAAAATTTAGATCCATACAGAAAAGAAAATTCTCGATAATGTAGTTCTAGCTTAGGTAAACTGACACAGTGCAAAGTCAACTTTCTTGGGCGCCTTCTAAGTACCAGGCTCTGTTCTATGTGTTTGGAACACATTCTTATTTTCAGTTTCCTCTTATTTTGTGATCTCTGGAAATAACCTTTTTTTCCTTGACAGCTTAGCTAATATTTAATGGCTTTATTAAAGAGGATACACCTGCAAAACAAAACAAAAATAAAACAAAGCACACACACAAAAAAAGAGCAATTGGAAACGTAGAGACAAAATCAGGCAAGTGTGGTTCCAGGAAAATCAAAGAATAAGACTGATTTAAATAAGAAGCCAAGATTATCTGTGCCAAGCACTGCTGAGATTAAAGTGAAGAGTAAAAAAAATATTTATGGCACAGAAATTTATAAAATAAGACTGAAAAAAATACATTCACAGATTGCTCCCTAGTACAATTTTTATTGTGATATTTCTATTCCTAATCACATTCACTTACCTAATATTTGCTCTTGTGCTTTATTAGTAAAATGCCATCTTGTTAGATCCACTTTAAAATTTTACAATAATCTTATTACATTTTTGACCCACAGTCAGAGAGAGAGAGAGAGAGAGAGAGAGAGAGAGAGAGAGAGAGTGAGAGACATCCCTATCTCCCCCACCCTCTCTGTCTCGCCCAAAAGAGTCTGTGAGTTCCTTGATGGCGGGGATCATGTATTTGTATCTCTGCATACCAACTTAGTTCCCAGAACATGGTACTCAGTAAATTTTTACTGAATTAAATTTAGTCCAAAGTAATTTCCCACAATAAAATAATTTTGAAAATAGATGGTTTAACATGTTTTATTACTAAAATTTGGCGATGATTCCTTCCAGAAACGCTATAAACTGTTATATGAATTCCTCTCTCTGGCCAGTGTCTGGGATTCACTTCAGGTTTTCATGCTCCATGAAATTAGGTAGCTTTTAAGGCAATACTTCATCTGCCCTCTGGGGAACACTTCTAGATCACTCGAGAAGAATTCATTTTCCCTCTCAAATGACTGATCCTTCCATTCCTTTAGTTCTCACTCAGAAATTTTTCAGGATAGAAATATTATGTGTTTGTGTGCATTACTAATGGAACCAGATAAAAGCATTACTATTTCCAGTGATCACTGAAGCTTTATGGCCATGTCGTTGCATGTTAATGCTCAGTTTTCCAATTTTGCACCATTTTTTTGAGGTGCTGTCCATACTTTCTTTTTTTTTTAATAGTGTCTCTATATATACAAACATACTTTAACATGGAATTAATTCCTGTTTAGTGAATGATAGCTTCCGAAAACTTCTCTAGCAAGAAAATACCAGACAGGGTAAATCAATTTGCACATGACCTCCAACATTATTTTGTAAACCCCCTTATCATCCCCTACTTTTGAATTATTATTTGTCTCTTAATCTTCCCCTCTAAGGTCAAAGTTGCTTGAGGTTAGGAATCATTGCTTGTTCATCTTAGCATATATTAGTGTATCACAGTATCCAACAAAGATGCTTAAAAGACCTTTGTTGAATGACTGAATAAATAAATAAATAAATATTTGTCCAAGATTCCAGGGTCACCACAAATGGAAACCCCCGTTCCCTTTAAAATATACAATGAGGTAGATAAAACATAACACAAAGTCTAGTTCTTGGTAGGTACAACAATAGTTGGTATTCATAATTTTTTGATATTAAAGGTCCTCATTCCAATCCCAATTTTGCTAAAAAGATGAATGAAGACAAGAGATATAAAAATGTAAAAAGATGGACAAATGAAAGAGACACAATCCAATGACAAAATGAGTGGTTATGTCTTTAATTCACTTTTATAATACAGTGCAAATTAGAAAGCCACATTAAATGCTATTATTCATGAACTTTCTTTTTGATCTGCTTGGAGATGCCCCAAAATGATGGTTTACTGAACCAGACATAAGGAGCCCAGCTAGCCACAGTGCCTGCTGGAGAAAAGAGACCCAAATGGTGAGGAGACAAAACCATAAGAAAGAGATAAAATAATTCCTCAAAGACCCAAGGGAGATTTGCAATTCAACAGAAATTTCCCAGATTCCATGCCAGATAAATCGGAAAAGGAAGCTGACCCTCTATTCAACAAGGGATGAGTGGGAATCCTTCTGCTTTCATCTGTCACCCACCCCAGACCAGCAGCTGCAAAAGTACTGGGCAATACAGTGGGAATGAGAGAAAGGATGGAGTTAGACCAGCTGTGGAAGACCATAGCCATGATCCATCTTCCTCCTGTATGTCACTCAAGGGAAACATTTATATCCCAAGTAATATAGATATTGTTTCTTCTCCCTGAAGACTTACACTGATATTGGGAATCCCTCCCCTGACTTCTGGTTTGGGAAGCGATAGTAGCCCCAAGGGTGGGATAAGATAGGAGAAGTTTCCCTGCTCTAGCTTCTACAGCTTCTCCCAGCCTTGGACCTTATCTTCTAGTAATAGTGTATGTGGTACACCCAAAACACTATTCAGAATTCTGTACCATTGTTCACATTTTCCCACTTGTGTCTACATTATGCCCCTGACTAAAGACTTGACTAACTCCTATTCGTATTCTAAAACTCAGTTTACTCTGGCACATATCAACTTCTTTTCTGAGAGGCTTCCCCTACCCACTCCCCTCATCCCCACCCGCTGCCCACTCTCCAACTTGAACAATGGCGGGTTCTGCTGACCTCAGTCTCAATACCTAATTGGAACTCTGCTTTCTCATGTGTGTCTGATGCCAGACTCGGAACTCTTAGGGCAGGAACTATATTTTGGTATAATATCAAAAATCAGTCACAGTTCCTGGCACACATTAGGTGCTCAATAAATGGCATGTGAACTAAACTGCTCTGATCTCCCAGACTTGAGGAGCAGCTGGTCTTGTGAGATGAACACCAGTTAAGTCTTGAGCTGAGAGGAAGAAGAGTAGTATTGTCTCTTGGTATCTGAATCGGATGGTTCCAGGACCCCTCAGGGATACCCCAAAAGGTCTATGGAGGCTGAAGTCCCTTGTATAGGATGGCAAAGTGTTTGAATATAACCTACACACATCTCCCATATAGAGTTGACTCTTGAACAATGTGAGACGGAGAGTTAGGGGTGCCAACCTCTGTGCAGTTGAAAACCCACGGCTATTTCTGCCTCAAAAACAAAGGAATTGATAAATCACTTACCCAAGGGCAGAAAGCTGAAACAGTTTGTTTAGAATCAGGACTCAAATCTTTCTGATTTCTTTTGATTCCACATATTGTGATCTCTAAGAGAAAAGAAACTTTTCCCCATACCTTCTTAATTTAAAGATATGTAAAATGAAAATACAAGTACTATATTTATTGAAAAAAATCCACACGTAAGTGGACCCGTGCAGTTCAGACCTGTGTTGTTCAAGGGTCAATTGTACTTTAAGTCATTTCTAGATTACTTATGATAACTAATACAATGTAAATGCTATGTAAATAGTTGTTGATGCAGCAAATTCAAGTTCTGCTTTTTGGAACTTTCTGGAATTTTTTTCCTGACTATTTTAAATCCACGTTTGGTTGAATCCCTGGATGCAGAACCCATGAATATGGAGGGTTGATTGTACAGAGGTCCCCCAAGACTCAGTTTGACTGAATTCCATTCTTCTGGACATACTCCTTTTTAGAGAAAAGAAAATACCTAACTGGAAGAATGAATGAGGCATGAGAAGTTTCATCACTTTAGATTCTGAGGAAGGAGTGGGAGCACAGACAGGTACACCAGGCTGAGCTAAGCCGAACAAAAATAAACTAGAAAATGAGGCTCTTGTTTGTTGAGCTACAGGGAGGAGAGTTCTAAGTGAAGAGAGACCCATGAAGTCTGAGCGCTAGTAAAGCACACTTTAAGACATACACGTTTTTAAAATTTAATTGAACCATAAAGCTTAAGGCTTTAAGTATAAAGTATTTTTTAAAAAATTTAAAAAAATTTAAAAATTTTTTAAAAAATTGCATAGCCATCTGTCCAATTGAAAATGGTTTTTGTATTCAGCTTATAATACTTTCAAACTGACTTGATCATAGGAATATCTTAGTTTTTGCATGAAATAGTTCATTTTAGAAGGCATTAAATTTACTTTAAAAATATAAAACATACTAAAATGACTCAAAAAAATACAACAATATATAGATTTTTAGAGTCCTAGTCCTCCTCCTCCTCTTCCACCCCTTATCCCTTCCCTAATTAACCATTTTCGTTATTTTATTGCACATCCTTCCAGTGTCATTTTGTGTGTATGTAAGCAAATGTCAAAATGCTTAGTTATTTACCTGTGACTTTCTTACACTGTTCTGCACCTTATTTCTTGCTTTTATGATACCCTGGAAAAATTTCCCTGTCATTACATGGAGAACAGAGGAAAATATTTTAACTAAGGAGACTGCTAGCTTGATAACTCTGTTGAATGATGGGATTGCAACATTCTTGAATTATACTTCTACATTAATCATTGTTTGATATCACTTTGACTTTAGTGTTCCTCATCAGTAAAATTCCTATTGTGGTAGACACTGTATGAGAAATTTAATTATCATTTTGTAAGTAAAAATAATTTATAGCAAAATGATACAATACCTGGGATTTGCGTCAAAATAAAATGAGTGGATGTATAGATAAAATTAGCCTGGCCATGATTTGGAAATTCATGGAACTATGAGTTGGTTACACCATTATTCATTATACCGTTCTATTTTTAGTGTATTTGAAATTTTTCATAATGAAAAAGCTTCAGAAATATGTAGTGACAATCAGGTATCTAGTTTTAAAAAACTCAAAGTTTTTAGAAATACAAGATGTCTGCAGTTAGAAATTAATGAATGTCAGAAATATTTCCCTAATGATGGCAACTTCATTTCCACAAAATTAGCCAGCCAAACTGTGGGGAATGTCAAATATCATGTGGGCTACTCAGAGCCAGGAAATGTAAAACTATAATGAACTTCAACTCCAAGTGGAATTCAAACCTCTCAGTAACAACTTGCTTTTTGATCCAAAAGTAGTGGAGGCAATATAGAAACACATCTATTCACACAGAATCACAGTTCAGAATGGAGAGATAGGATTAAAATAATATATTGAGTACAGAAGCCTATCTTTTTCATTATTACAAAATTCCTTAAAATAAAGATTACTTTTTCTCTCCCTTGTTTTCTTCCCTTTTCATTTTTTAAAAGGGTAAGTAACTAACAACATAGGAAAACAAGACAGAGTGCCATTACCAAATTTTATATAAAAGGAACTTCCAGGAGAAAAAAAACAGCACATAAAATTGAATTAAAACAAACAGAGAACTGCAATGCAAATCTAAAATATGAACAGGAAATATTTATTCCATAGTCCTTAATTCATACATGTTAACTCAAACCCATATATCACCTGGCCTTGAGTATAACCAGAATGTGAAAGAGAAGGATAAAATAGGACAAGTGAACTTAGAGGAAACAGTCACTTCAGGATTGGCTGAAGCTTATATTCTAGAACATAGAACTGAGAGATAAAATATATGAGAGAAATGTTAAGTGAAAAGGTAGACAAATATCTACGAAACAGAATAGAGTGTGCAGAAAGTGACCCACATATTTATGGCAACTTGATTTTCAATAAGGGGAAAAGAAAATTCAGTGGAAAAGTATAGTCTTTTCAACAAATATTACAAGAACATTTGGATATTCATATGATAAAATGGACTTTAAACCTTAGACCATATATAAAAATTGTCAAGATGAATCATAAACTTAAGTGTAAAACTAAAAATTTTAAACTTCTAAAAGCACAAAATAAGATATAATCTCTGTGACTTTGATTTAGGCAGATTTCATGGAAACTAAATCAAAAGCACAGTCCATAAAATAAAAATTGATAAATTGAACTTTATCAAAATTACAAGTTTTCTCTCTCAAATACTGTTAAGACAATGCAAAAACAAGTCATCACCTGGGAAAAATATATTAAAATCACATATTTAATAAAGAACTTTAGACTATATTAAGAACTTTTAAAACTTGTTCATAAGAAAACCAACAACTAATTTTTTTAATTAAAAAAAGATTTGAGGGCTTCCCTGGTGGTGCAGTGGTTGAGAGTCTGCCTGCCGATGCAGGGGACGCGGGTTCGTGCCCCGGTCCGGGAAGATCCCACATGTCGCGGAGCGGCTGGGCCCGTGAGCCGTGGCCGCTGAGCATGCTGCGTCCGCAGCCTGTGCTCCGCAACGGGAGAAGCCACAACAGTGAGAGGCCCGCGTACCGCAAAAACAAACAAACAAACAAAAAAATTGTTGAAGTAGCAGGAATGACATTGCTTTAAAAACTGATGAAAGAAAAAACATTTGAGATGGTTGTCAGTTGGTTTTCTTATTAATTTGTAGGCATTCTTTATATATTTGGGATGTAAATCTTTTGCTGGATATACAAGTACATTCTCCCACTCTGTGGCAGGCCTCTTTACTCCTTTAATGGGATTTTTTAAATGAGAAGATCTTAATTTTAATGTAGCCCAATTTATCAATTTTATCCCTCTACATTTGTTTGTGTCTTGTTTAAGAAATGTTTGCCTAACTCAAGGTCATCACGGTATTCTCTTATGTTTTTTTAAAGATGTTTTACTGTTTTACATTTCACAATTAGATTTACAACTTACAATTAGATTTATAATTCATCAGTGTTGTATGCAATATGTGATTTGAACCAAGATTCCTTTCCCTCCATTGTAGTAGCTAAATGATCCATTATTATTTATTGAAAAGACAATTATCTCCCTTGCAGTGTAATCTTTGTCACAAATCAGTGGCCAAGTTTGGGTCTATTTCTAGACTGCACTGTTCGGTTGGTATATTTGCCTGTCCTATATCATTACCATCCTAACTAAACTGTTGTGTCTTTATAAAGTTTCTTGGTACCTGGTATATTTAAGTCCTCTCTATTTGTCCTTTCCAAGAGTATATTAGCTGTTTTGACACTTTGCATGCCCTTATATGCTTTAGAATTGTCTTATCAAGTTTCCCTGCCCAATTACAGAATTTTGATTAGATTTTTAAGATCATAGGTTATTTTGAGGAGATTTGATATTTTTACAATATTGAGTTGTTTAGTCTATAAATGGACTGTCTTTCCATTTATGTAACTTTTCTTTAATTCTCCAATAATATTTTGTATTTTGTGCCTTGAGATTTTGCATGTTTTTAAAGATATGTTTCTAGGTATTTCATTGTTTGATGCTATTATAAAGGTAATCTTTTGAAAATTTAATATTCTAACTATTCTAGTTGATGATGGCATATAGAAATATCAGTAATCTTTGAATATTGACCTTTGATACTGCAAGTGTATTAAAATAACCTATTATCTCTAGTAATACAGCTGTAGATTTCTTTTTTCTTTTTTTGGGGTGGGGGGGCTTTACACAGTGAATGTTTATTTCTCACTCATGTTATAGTCTTGTGGGCTGCAGCAATGGCTTAGAGATCCAGGGTCTTCAACATGAGGCTTGCACGTTCACCGTGGGCATTCTAATCTTGTTTCAGTCTCAGACAGAAATCTAGCACCATTTCACCATTAAACACATTGTTAGATGCAACATACAATGAGACTTTTGTTTGTAAATGCACTTTATCAAACAAATTGCCTTCTGGTTTATTAATAACATTATCATGAGAGATACTGAATTTTATTAAATGAATTTTCTTCATCTATTAAAATAGTCTTCTTATTTTTTCCTTTGTTCTGTTAGTATGGTGAAGTACACTGATTCTTCTAATGTTAAATCAATGCTACTTTCATGCAATAGCTCCAATTTTGTCAGATATGTAATAAGTTTTATATATGGTTTATTTGATTTGCTAATGTTTTGTTTAGAATTTTTACAGCCATGTTCATGAATGAGATTGACCTGTAATAAATCTTTCTCTTAATATTCTTGTCTGCTTTTGTTATAAAATTCATACTGATTTTTTCATAAAATGAGTCATTTTCATATATGTGTGGATTTTCTAGTTATTATCACTCTGGATTTTACCTCTCTTATATTTTGACTGAGTAAGTCTTGTCATCTTTTTTCTCTCTCCAGTATCACGAAGCAGATGTTTTCATATATTGTTTCAACTTTCCTCAGTGATAAGGGTTAGTTTGAATATCTTACTATGTGATTCCCAGAATCTTCTTCATTTGCTTTTCATCACAGAAAACCCTGGACTCTTTACATGGAATCTGTCGCCTCTGGTTCTTACCTTAGAAGGAATTATGGACCTTTTTTTATCTTCCAATAAATCTTCCAATAAATCAGGTCTTTAGTCATTACTCCAGGATGTCCTTATTTATCAGAGCCTTCATCTTTCTGGAGCTGATGGTGAAATGCCTCAGGCTAGTAAATAATTTAACATGCGCTAGATGTCTGTCCTGTGCAAGGTACTGTGAAAAGCAAGGTGCTGTTGGTACCAAAATAAATATGAGATTTCCCCAGATTTCAAGGAGCTCACTCCGAAAGAGGATATTAAATTATAATATCAGCATAGCATGATAGGCAGAAAGGTGAAAGTAATTAAGGAGTACCAAAGAGACAAAGAGGAAGGGGACAAAATTGAGACTTGAGGAGCTAGGAAAAGATTATGATAAAAGATGATCCCGAAATGAGTAAGAGAGAATGAGAAGGAATTTGATAAAAGGGGAGGCAGAGGGATCAAAGCAGAATGAGCATCTTGTTACCGTCCAGTGTTCGTAAACCCAGGAAACGTGGCACATTTTGACTGAATCAAAGCGTTTGGGTGGAGGTGGGAATGGGGGGCATTGAACTGATTAAGCTGGTTACTTCAAATGTGATCCTTTCTGAGGCTCCAATATTTTTAGTAAAATACTAAGATGATAGGAAGAAAAAGCCACCAGTAAAAAGAGCAGCACTTCCCATCTTCTTGGGCAGTGTTGACCCCCGGTTGAGAATGGGTTGTGCTGCAGGGCCTAGAGGCAGGAACTCATTTGCCCTCTTTGTGACTTGGATTCCTGCCCTATTACCTGGCATACAGTGAGAGACAGTGAAGTTGCAACAATGGGAAAACAAGGAGCTTGCCTAGTAAGATACTGCTTGTTTTTTAGGCTTTCATCCCAGGTGTGGCTTCTCAGACGCTGTTCTTCTGCCTTGTAAAAATAAAGGGGGTGCCTTCTGATCCTGAGGAAGATGAGTAACCTTGTTGTATCTTGTGGCTACCAACCTCAAGGACCCCACCCTCCCCTCTTTCAGAGAGTTTTATTTACCTACAATGTACTTAATGATTTTGGCTTGAGCATACTCTGATATTTAAATAAAGGGACTTTGCCACAAAATGCCCCAAGACATTTCAGTCTGTGTACAATATGGGACTGGCAGGCAAAATCCTTGAAAGGATTACACTTCTCATCCTCCATCTTGAAAAGACTGTGATATTTATCCACATTCCCTTACCCACTACTGATTGAAAAACTGTTCCATTTGAAGCCAGGTTTTATGTTTCTTGCTTATGGATTTTACATGCAAATGTCATTTTACCCGTCTTGGACCACATACTTCTTGATTACTTGTATTAGCATGAGTGTAGAGATGGAGGAGAGTGAAAATATTTTGGTTTCTAATTAATCTCACTATTGAAAGGTAAACATTTTCATGTATAGCCTATGTATAACTATTTAATTATTACTGAGTACGGCCTGCATAGAGGGTTTTATTGATCCAGGCATCATAGAGGCAAGACTTTCTGAGAAAGGCTACCTTGGTGGTAAACAGAAGTGATGTTGAGGTCTGAGAAAGAGAGTAGAAAATTTCAAGAGCTCCTGAATGGAAATTTCCCAATTCCCCATTCCTGACAAATCTGGAAAGGAGGTAAACCCTTATACAACGTAAGATTTTTCTCTCCTGGCATCAGCGATGTCTCTGCCTTCTCTGTCAGCTGATCTAAGCCAGGTAGTTGCAAAATGTATGTGTAGAGAAAATGACAGTAGGTGTGGGAATGGATGCAATGGAGGTGATCGTGGAAGTACAAGGACATTATGAACCTTTCTTCTGCTAGTCATTCTGGAAAAATAATAAACATATCATGTTAAAAAGCCACGGTGTCTTCTCCAAAAAGACTCACAAGGGATGTTGAGAAATCGTTCCCTTGCTTCTGGGGTGAGCAGCAACTGGAAATCAGGGATATGATGAGATAAGTTAAAATTCCATGCACAATTATTTGTATCTTCATTTCCTGCTAGTCCTGGATTTCTCTGTATGCTCTAGTGACACCATATATAGTTACACAAAAAAATCAACACTCTTCAGGTTTCTGTTTCTTTTCTAATTGTTCTGGATCCGCTCCGCTCACCTGATCACAGATCTACTACTCCTCTTCTAAAACTGAGCTGACTACAGTGCATTGCCTCTGCCATGAGATCTTCCATATTTTCTATTTTGCCCTCCACCCCAGCCTGAATTAAAACTTCCTAAGATTGATTTTAGTTTTAGATTTACATGGAATATTCTATCTACCTCATTTGTAGTTTTCAGCACATTGTATTATAACTGTCTGCTTCCATCTCTGGGTAACCTACAGTCAGAAATATTTTAGGGCAAGACCTATATTTTAACCTCTACATCCCTGGCACAAGCACAATACATGGTACGTATTACGTGCTTATTAAATGGTTTGTGAACAAAACATACCTGAATACCAATCCTAAAGAGTGGCAATTCTATTGAGTCAACACGACCGGGGTTGATGAGCTAAGAGGATGCAGGACTTACTAGTCCCCTTATTGATGCGTACATGCCTTCATTCATAATTCTAAGAACACATTCTTAGTAAATACATAATGGTGTAAGAGGTAGAATTACAGGATGTCCAAGAAAGGCCCAATTCCATCACTGGTCTCACTATGTTAATTTCTGCATATGGTGACATTCAAGGCTGGGGTCTCTGTGGATACAGAGCAGTAGCGTCTTCATATAGATCACCTGTCTGAGCTAAATAATATAAGCAGACTAGGAGATATCATTGCTCATAAAATAGCAAAAAATCTACATGAGTGCCGGGAAATATTAACAAGACAAATAAACCTGAGGATTCTTAGCAGAAAAAAATCCAGAGATCAGATGGACAGACCACCTAAATAAGACACTGGGAGTAATAATTACCCATTAAACTACAGGGACCAAAAGGCTGCATATTTCGGCTTAAATGTCATTTAAAAAGCAGTGAAGATTAGCAAATACATTCTCAAAAGGTAAATCCCTACAAATACCATGCTAAGAAGGCAACCATGGTAGTTTACTACATAGCTGGGTTTCTAAAAATTATAGTTCTCAGATAAAATTAAAAGTACCAACAGAAAAAGAAAAAAACATTGAGGAAAACAGACATATACATAAAACGACATGAAAAGTTTCACAGATACATGCCAGAGTTATCCGTGGTCCGCCTAGTGGCCGGTATGGTTGCAGACATACAGGGCTTGCAGTAAACAGCTCCTCTGGGGCAACCTGTTTGACAGGGATCTGTCCATGATTAGAGAAGCTGTGGTATCAGATAGAGACAGTGCTGTCCTGGGCAGAAGGAGCAAAAGCAAGAGCTGTGGGTAAATAAAAGTATAAAGGGCTTTGCAGGTGGGGGGTCGGGGCTGGCTAATTGCGGCTACCCA
Source organism: Tursiops truncatus (assembly GCF_011762595.2). Lineage (NCBI taxonomy): Eukaryota > Metazoa > Chordata > Mammalia > Artiodactyla > Delphinidae > Tursiops > Tursiops truncatus. The sequence goes on along the minus strand of NC_047035.1, from coordinate 75,882,062 downwards.
CTAAAGCAGGAGCAATGGGGGCTGGACCGTCTTGCGTTGAAGGGCATGGGTCAATATATTTCAAGAAGTAGGTGTGTTCCTTGGCAACAGCCCACAGGTGGCTGTGAGGGTGACTCCGGAAGGGTTTTCCTGGCTGAGTTCAGCTGCTGACTTGCTGCAAGGGCCAATTTGCAGGGCTGGGCGCCAGGGGGTGGTGGCGGCCTTCATGACGGGGCAAAAGCAACAGAGCACTTCCTTCGAGCCGGAATCGAACCAGCGACCTAAGGATGTCCACGTGTGTCAGGCCTACAGTCCTCCGCTCTACCAGCTGAGCTATCGAAGGGTGCACAGTGGCAAGCGCTGGGTCCTTCGTTTTTCCTGGAAACGACAGAGGCCAAGGCTCTGGAAGGCCCCGGGTGCGATATGCCCTAGGTTAGTTGGAAGCCCCTTGGCAGGGAGCCGTGCACACGCCGGGGATCCGTGGTGGCCGGGCATCCCAGGGAGGCGATTTTCAGAACGCCTGGGCCCGGGCCGCCACCTGTTGACTCATTTTCTCTCCCCTGGGCTCTTTCTACAGGGAGACACCAGGACGACAGCCCTCGGTGGCCAGAAAGCCAGTAAGAGGGTGAAGGGAGGGGGGGCGTTGGTGAAACCCAAACGGGTGAGTGGGTCGGGTGGGGGCGGGCTTGCGGAGGGAAGCAGGAGAGAAGAATGCACCACCAGGCAGGCAGGGTCGCTGAAGGGCCCTCGAGGAGTTTCTGAGCTCGCCCCCCCCCCCCGCCCCACCCAATCACATACACGCCCCCTGGTGCTGGGGCGTCATCATCCCCGCATTTAATCTCGACCCGACCCTGTTGCCCACCGTGAGCTGGGCTCGTTTTTCTGCGCAGTGAGACTTCCTGGAAGTGAGGGAGAAAGGATGTCCCCATAGGTACCCAGCCGTCTGGCCCGCTGCGACCCGTCTGGGGACGTGGCTCGCGTTCTCTGCCCACAGACCCGGAGTCCTCTGGCAGTCCTCTGGCAGAGGCGGGTGCTCCCTGAAGCAGCTCAAGATTCTGTGGGCTTCCTGGACAGGCAGAGCACACCGTTGTCCAGGTCGGACCTCTCGCCCTCGCTCCTCGTCTTTGACAAACGTTTCAGATCCCATCTGGTGCGTGCCCACCACCTGACACCACTCGCTCACCCACCCAGCTCAGGTCGCACAGAAGTACGGCAAGCCACACCCAAGTCACCTGCCCTCCGATGCCTGTGTCGCCACCCCTGATCGGGAGACCAGCAGGTCTGCACCTGCGAGGATGAGGGCCATGTCTGCGGAGGTCCCCTACTGCCCGCTGTGAGGCCCCAGACAGGAGGAGGTGGCCGTGCCGGGGCTCACCGGGGTGTGTCCAAGTCACCAGAGTCCACCTCCCAACCACGGGCACACCCTCCACCCCTGTTATATCCCCCAAACACCAAAGCTAGTTCCCCCAAACCTGGGAACCTTCTGTCCCTCTCTCGAGGATGAGGGAGAGAGAGAGAGAGAGAGAGAGAGAGAGAGAGAGAGAGAGAGAGAGAGAGAGACGAAGTTGGAGAGAGAGATGGATGGAGATACACAGAGACTGCAGTTGTTGGGCTAGACAGAAGAGAGAGACCATGGACCATCGTAGGACTAGGCAAAGTAGGAAAGGGAAATTGAGTGGGAGGGTTTTCAAGAAGAATGCCTTGGTTGTCCGTGACCCATGTGATGGCCCGTGTGCTTGTTGGGCTCCAGGGCTCGCGGTGGGCAGCTCCTGTATGGCCACATGTTTGTCGGATCTGTCCACGTTGAGCAAAGTGGTGGTGGCAGAGGGAGCGCTGCTCTCCCTGCGGAGAGGTGCGAGAATAAAAGTGTTAAGGGCTTGGGAGGCTGACGGGCTGGCTGGTGGGGGCAGTCTGCTAAGGCAGGAGCAAGGGGATGTTGTGGACTGAGGGGCATATGTCTGTGGACTTCAGGAAGAAGGGGTAAGTGGTTCTGGAAGGACTTTGTTGGCTTTGTCCGGTTAGAATGAGGATGCTCTTGTAGTGCAAGGGGAAGGGCCAATTTGCAGGGCAGAAGCAGAGGGCGTGGCCCTCATGATGGGGCAAAAATGATTAAAGCACTTCCTTCGAGCCGGAATCGAACCAGCGACCTAAGGATGTCCACATGTCATCAAGTCTACAGTCCTCCGCTCTACCAGCTGAGCTATCGAAGGGTGCACACCCATACCTCCACTGACAAGCACTGGGTCCTTTTTTTGCAGGAATGGTGGAGACCAAGGAACTGGAGCCTCACCGTTCCTCAAAGAGGAGCACCGCCTCTAAGTGCCTCCCCCCATGCCCTCCATCCACCCCAAATCCCGCTCCCAGTTCTGTACCTCCCTCAGCTCGCCACTCACTCCAGACAGGGGCCGTGGTGCCCACCTAAACCTAGTTTTACTTTTCCGCGCAGTGAGGGCACCTGGGAAGTGATGGAGAAAGGATGTCGGGCCAGGCCTGTCTGGGGACTTGGCTCGCATTCTCTGTCCACAGACCCGGATTCCTCCGGCAGAGGCAGGTGCTCCCTGAAGCAGCTCAAGATTCTGTGGGCTTCCTGGACAGGCAGAGCACACCGTTGTCCAGGTCGGACCTCTCGCCCTCACTCCGCGTCTTTGACAAACGTTTCAGATCCCATCTGGTGCGTGCCCGCCACCTGACACCACTCGCTCACCCACCCAGCTCAGGTCGCACAGAAGTACGGCAAGCCACACCCAAGTCACCTGCCCTCCGATGCCTGTGTCGCCACCCCTGATCGGGAGACCAGCAGGTCTGCACCTGCGAGGATGAGGGCCATGTCTGCGGAGGTCCCCTACTGCCCGCTGTGAGGCCCCAGACAGGAGGAGGTGGCCGTGCCGGGGCTCACCGGGGTGTGTCCAAGTCTCCAGAGTCCACCTCCCAACCACGGGCACACCCTCCACCCCTGTTATATCCCCCAAACACCAAAGCTAGTTCCCCCAAACCTGGGAACCTCCAATTTCCATGGCGGGTGGAGGGCATGGGCACATCCAATGGAAGCCTTAGAATCTGTCTTTGGTCCCTGTCCCCTGGTCTCTGCAGATGGTGACATTCGAGGCTGGGGAATCTTTGTGGCCACAGAGCAGTAGGTTCCTCCTGAAGGGCTCCTGTGGGAAAGCAGTGGCACTGCCCCCTGGACCCTGGAAACTCCACAGCCCCAGGCTCAGCTCCTCTTGGTCAGCAGGGGGGCAGCAGGGAAGATTGCTGCTGCAGAGGAGACCTGGAGATGAAGATATGCGGGAAACGCAGTCTGGATGCAGAGGCAGAACCCGAACCAAAAAAGGAGCTCGTGGCCGCAAGGGTCAGGGGAGGGCAGCGGCTGGGCCCCAGGGCCTGCAGAGAGCCACGCTCCCATCACCGTTCCTCTGACAGTGCTTTCCAACTGTATCTCCAGCCTTCGGGAGTTTCCCTCCCACAGGAGAGAAAAGGGCAAGGGCCACTCCTTGGCTTTCCTCTCTGCACCCACATGCCCTGACAACCCTCTCCCAACCAGCACCATCCCTGAAACCCGGCTCAGTGGCGGTGGAGGGAGGAGGGTGTGGAAGGCTGTAGCCTCAGTGGCCCAGCACTTAATTCAGCCAGCTGGTCAGAAGGCACGGGCCAGTGGCCTGTGTCAGGAGGACAGTTGTTGTGCCCCTCCAGGATCACACATCCGGCCACCAAGCCCCAGTCCTGGGCCCTTTCTGCTCCCTGCCTTCAGCCACCGTTATCTGCCCCCCACCCCCGGCCTTTTCCTACTCTCAGGTCTCTTTCTCAGGTCTCAGCCTTTCCTTTTGCTCACAAACTCCCTTCCTCTCCCCATCTCCCCCTCTCCCTTGCAGTCGCTCTCCCTCGGTCTCCCTCTGTCTCTATCTTTATCTCAGTCTCTATTTCTCTGTCTCTCCATCAGAAGTAGCAGGGGAATTGGTACAGGGGTTTTTCGCACAATTGTACAGAGTGTGAGCAATCGTTGCTCTTGCAGAAGGAACTCAAACCTTCCTACGGCAGCAAGAACAGGTGTGAAATTTCGAGGAACTGGAAGTTTTCCTGTGGCCTCGGCCTTGTTCTCTGACTGACAGGAGACCTGAATGGGGCCTCTGAAGTTTTCATCGTGACGTCAAGCCTCCTCCCCTGTCCTCAGAGCCCTGGTGTCTTTTGCTCCTGCCAATGCCAGAGGCTCTTGGCGCAGGCGCACAATTGGCAATGGCTTGGCAAATCTCAGGGTGGCAGTCCTGTCCCACAGTATATAAAGCAAATGGTGAAGGGTTTCTGTCTCCCTAAGTTTATATATTTATGATCATTCAAGAGAGACACAGAAAGAGAGAACGAGTTCGAGAATGAGGGAGAGAGAGAGAGACAGTTGGAGAGAGGGATGGACAGAGATACACAGAGACTGCGGTTGGGCTAGACAGAAGAGAGAGGCCATGGACTAACGTAGGACTAGGCAGAGTAGGAAAGGGAAATTGAGTGGGAGCGTTTTCAAGAAGAATGCCCTGGTTGTCCGTGACCCATGTGATGGCCCGTGTGCTGGTCGGCCTCCAGGGCTCGCGGTGGGCAGCTCCTGTGTGGCCACATGTTTGTCGGATCTGTCCACGTTGAGCAAAGTGGTGGTGGCAGAGGGAGCGCTGCTCTCCCTGCGGAGAGGTGCGAGAATAAAAGTGTTAAGGGCTTGGGAGGTTGAAGGGGCTGGTTGGTGGGGGCAGTCTGCTAAGGGTGTCTTTGGTTGAGAAGCATGTGTCTCTGGATTTTGGGAAAGGGACAAGTGGCTCCAGGAGGGCTTTGTCGGCTTTCTCCTGTGAGAATGAGGATGCTCTTGTAGTGCAAGGGGAAGGGCCAATTTGCAGGGTAGAGGCAAGGCTGCACTAGGCAGTGGTGGGCTTCATGATGGGGCAAAAGCATCATGGGCACATCCTTCGAGCCGGAATCGAACCAGCGACCCAAGGATATCCACATGTATCAGGTCTACAGTCCTCCGCTCTACCAGCTGAGCTATCGAAGGGTCCACACTGGTAAGTGCTGAGTCCTTCCTTTTTGCAGAAATGACAAGCGGCCAACACGTTGAATGGCCCCAGGTACAACATGCTTTTGGTTGGCTGGAAGGCCCCTAGGCAAGGAGCGGTGCATATGCTGGCTCCGTGGTTGTCAGGCATCCTGGGGTGGCAATTTTCAGAATGCCTGGGACTGGACAGTCACCTGTTGACTCATTTCCTCTACCCCCCCCCCCACCCCGCCCTGTCCCTTTCTACACGGAGTGGGGGGATGACGCCCATCCCAGGCCAGAAAGCCGGCAAGAGAGTGAGGGGGAAGGGGACGTCGGGCAAACGGATGCGTGGGTTGGTTGGGGGCATGGAGAGCAGAAGATGCGTGGGTTGGTTGCGGAGGATGGAGAGCAGAAGAACGCAGCCCACAGGGTCACAGAAGATCCCTTGAGGAGGAGCACAGCCTCTAAGCGCCTCCCCCCACCCCACCCATCCCACCCCAGCCCTCGGCCCCGGTTCTGTACCCCCGTCACCTCGCCACTTACTCAAGACCGGGGCCGAGGTGCCCATGTAGACCTAGTCTTACTTTTATGCACAGTGAGGCTTCCTGGGATGTGATGGAGAAGGAATGTCGGGATGTTGGGCCAGGCAGGCCAGGGGTGGAGGGAAGGCGGTGGGGGTCGACGATGACACCACGCCCATAGGTACCCATCGGCCTGGCCCTCTGCGGCCATCCTACGAACTTGGATCCCCTTTTCTGCCCACAGAGCAGAATTTTTTTCAGTAGCTGTTTCTCCAGCATCCATCTTCCACTCCCTGCACCCTTCAGTTCCCTTCCTTCAGCCTGCTTTGTTTTCCCCACCTCCTTCCTGCTACCAGGTGTATTTCTGATCCCTAAGCCTGTGTTTTTCTCTCAAACTTTTCCCCTTCTTGTACATCTGTGTCTGTTTCTCACTTTCTATCTCTCAGGGTGTCTGGCTCTCTTTTTTGACTTTTTGGTCTGATTTTTCTCTGAAACTTTTTTTCACTGTTTCCTTCTTTGTTTCTCTCTGTCTCTTTCTCTTGCTTTTTGTCTCTTTTTTTTTTTTTCTGTCTCTCTGATGCAGTGCATTTGTTCCTGATTCACCTAGTTTCGGCAGTCATTGCTCTTTCAGGTGGAACTAACACTTTCTGGGTGCAATGAGAGCAGTGTATAGGGCAATAGATATTATCTGAAGTGAAGGCTGAGAGAAGCCAGTGGGAAAATAAAGGGAGAGGTCCAGAGGTTTAAGAATAGTTATCCTGGATGTGTTTTTAATTATGTATGCTCAGATTCTCTTGGGCTTTTGCTGCAAGTTTCTTTTACTCTCCAGTTTTGAAGAAATCTTTAATGGCAATCAAAGAAATTTTGCTAGGATGAAACTTATGTATCCCTGGATTTAATTATTAATAAAGTACTACAATTGGCTCGCCGATTGTAATGAAATGTATTATACCAATACAATTTGTCATTGGAAGGGAAAATAGTGGAAGAGGGGCAGTGAGAACATATATATGAGAACATTCTTGACACTGTGCTCAATTTTCTTTTACAGAAAACTGCCTCTAAACAGAAACAGTATTAACTGAAAAATTAATAAATTGATTTTGTCCATGTATATTCATTCATGTGTATACAACTACTGGAAAGAATGCTCTTGGGTAAGCAATAAAGGACGGCATCTCGTGCACAGTTAGAGGGGATGGTCTTAGCTAGGATCTTGGATAGGTCATCCACAGTAACAGGAGGAAGAAAAGTACTCAGATGCCTGTACATGGGTACCTTGTAGATGTTCTCCTGTGAATGCTTCTGTTTTCTTAGTGAAATAGAAAGCTGAGAGTGAGAATGTATGCTGAGGTATTGCTATTTTGAAGACACAAGAGAAGGGATGAAAGAGTAGAAGTGAAGGGATTGAGAAAAATAGTAAGATTGTTATGCATATGCACTTGAGATTATTGTCATGAATTTAAATTGAGACCATTTCAGCATCACTGGGTTTCTCTTCATTCTAGTTCAGCTAGGTGAGGGCACGTATTGAATGCTTACATTAAATAAAGATTGCTGTTTTGTTAAGTGAGTTTTTCTAAGCAAAAGAGGGACGATCATATTCAGACCCCTAGATCAAGAATTTAGCCAGGAACTTGAAACTTCTCTTGGTGATTCGTTTGAAGGACATGGGCCATCTTCTCTCCTTCACCACCTCCTGAAGGTGCTCTCTCCTTTGCCTAAAGGTGCTCTCTCCTACTAAAGGTGACCTCTCCAAAGGCACACTAAGAAAGGGGCAACACTTTGATTCAACCTGGGTTGCAATGGACATCAAATTCCACCCATCTACTCTCTGGGACCCCCAAGATATGGGCAAAGATCCGAAGTACACTGTACTTACAGTTCAAGCCGTGAAAATATCTCATAGGAGTTCATATTATGGGTTAAAACATTCTCGGGATCTTTGAGAGCAAACTGTAGGGGCAGTGAGCTAATTTTCCAAGTTAGTTGTCAAAGATGCTCGATTCAAGTCTGCAAGAATTGAAACATCTCCATCATCCCCGGGGCATCGCCTTTTTGCTGAGTCACATCTCGGGACAGTCTCACTCAGACCCCCTCTGTCCTGACTTCCTGGCAGAGAAAGATGCAGAGGGAAGGGTAGGAGCTCCATCGGGAGATCAGAAATAGGGGTTGGGGGCTTCCCTGGTGGCGCAGTGGTTGAGAGTCTGCCTGCCGATGCAGGGGACATGGGTTCGTGCCCCGGTCCGGGAAGGTCCCACATGCCACGGAGCGGCTGGGCCCGTGAGCCATGGCCGCTAAGCCTGCACGTCCGGAGCCTGTGCTCCTCAGCGGGAGAGGCCACAACAGTGAGAGGCCCGCGTACCGCAAAAAAAAAAAAAAAGAAAGAAAAAAAGAACTAGGGCTTGGGCGTGAGGAGGCAGAAACGTCCCAGAGCAAACATACCACTGGGGAGCTGAGGACCCGAGGGGCTGATTCTAAGGTCACTGATGTACTCCAGCAACAGTACAGACCCAAGGGTCTGCACCGGTGCTCTTGCCAAAGGAGTAACTCTTGAAGTTCGCTTATAGACTGCGCACGAAGCTTCTGTGAGTCTCCATTATGAGGAAAAAAATGTAAATAAAATAAATAAAAACAGACACCACTCCCTGTTTTCTCCAGCCTTTTATCCGTCTCCTGTTGCATGTGACAGCTTCCTCTTCTGGGGCTACACCTGTACTTAAAACTTCTCTTTCTTACGGAACCCTATCCTGCGGATGAACTTCAACCTTTAAGACTTATCAAAACTTACTACCTGGCAAAACTTTCTCAAGCCCTATCTGGCCAGAAAACAGGAACCCACTTGCCTTAAATAGTCTGACCTGAACCTCACTCTGGTACACTCAGTCACTCATCTCAGCCCCAAACCGATGACTAGATTACTATTCCCATTTTAGACCTCGGTGGTGCAACTGGCAAAGCTGTGGCTTAGCGGTGGTGGGATTTGAACGCCCCACCCAAAGAGACTGAGGCCTCATTCCAGTGCCTTAGACCGCTGGGCCACACTACTTGGTATTATGTGATATTGCCTATTCTTTCCCATACTACCTACTTTCTTTTACATTTCAGCTGTGCTCTATACAATGTGTTCTCGAAGTCCTAACTTGATACCTCAAGAGCAAGTGGAGGAAGGGTTCAGGGAACAGCGGAGGCTTATCACAAAAACTTACTTTCCTCATCGGCTCTGAAGTTTTCATCTTCCACCCAAGTGCTTAAATGGGAAGAACTTAGTGGATGAACAATGAGTGAATTGAGTCTGTGCCACACAACTAGGCCGTGGGCCTTCTGTAGGTGTTACTATGTTTTATTCTTTTAGGCTTCTTCTCAGTCTCGCCACAAATTTCTTAGGAAAACAAACGAAGGCTGACGCTAATTAAAGCCACAAAAATCCTATCTTCGAAGGAGCATGACTTATCAAATGGCGTTTTAAAGCATTTGCAAATCCTTGAGCACGTACTTAAAGCTGGAACCTAACCAACAACCTAAAGATGCCAACGGAGCTCTACAGCGCCGCCCCCCTCCCCCATTTTACCAGCTGAGGCATCAAAGAATGCACACATGTGGCTCTGCTGAATTATTTCTTCAGAGAAGGAGCAGCCTCTCACATGGTTTTATACTCTATTCCCAAGACACCTGGAGATGTCTTCTGCTCTCATAGCAGTTGCTCACGTCTTTGGAATTTGACGGTTTTAGGACCTTAAGCGTCGCCCAGGTCGCCATGTTGACATCTCTGCGTTACAGATCCACCCTCTTGTTGCTCCGGAACTTGTGCCGGGGGTGGGGTGGTGGGAAATGTCGTCGTGAGCAGAAAGCAGCGCTCAAGTTCCCTGTTGACAAACCCTGCTCCCCTGGTGGAACCGTCAACGCACCGCGGAGAGCTCTGCCCAGGGCTCCCGAAGGATCTCCGTCTCTAGGTCTCCCTCCTAGCCCAAGGACACAACGTGCTCATTTCTCCGAGAAAAACGTTTTGTTTTGTTTTGTATTTTCACAACACACACACCCACCCACCCCCCCACACACACACTGTATTTTATTTTTACAAGAGATAAATAAACTGACACCAAGCATTGTAAATGGATGACCACAACAAAAGCAACAATGATTGCAATTACCAAACACGAAACACACTCATACTACGTCATAATATTGACATTCAGTCCAGTAATCCTCCACTGGAACAGCTCCTTTACTTTGCAGTGAAAACTGATTTGTATACTTTTTGCCTCTGAGTCCTTGTGGGATTTTTTTTTTTTATTCAAACGGAAAGTCACAAAAATTATAATCATCCTCATCAGCTCACTCAGTCCCATGTAACTGATTGTTTTTTATCTTGATCTTTTGTTAGCACTTTTATGAATTCATCAGTTTTCCATTAGAGTTCTGAAAATGCTTATTCATTCAGTTCAGCAGTATAGTCAGTTACCAGAAACCTGAACTTGTCAGAGTCTTTTCCATGAATTCCTTGAAGATGAAACCCTTTTATAGAAAAACGTTTTGGTGATAGAAGTCCTGCAGCTCCACAGAGGCCTGACTGGGGCTTCCGATCCTGACAGCTGTCCCCTCCCACCAGGCAGTTTTTACTATCACAGAATATTCTGTCCACATGCACATATCACCTTCGTTTAATGGCTGACGCCATTTTTCAGAAGATCATTCAGGGTCCTTCAGTTTTTAACCTGGCACATCACATCCAAAATAATTAAATTCCTAAAGCAGTAGTCCTCAACCCTGGCTGTACAGGAACTTAAAAACATTCCGATGTGGAGGCCACACCCTAGACCAATTACATCAGGATCTCTGTGGGTGGTATCCAAGCATCAGTGTTTTGTAAAGTTTCCCAAGTGCAGCCAACATTTAAAAACAAAAACGTGCAGTGCAGGAGGATATTCCAACAAGCCTGTTCTATTCCTTTTAAGGAAATCTCACTTGTCCTGCCCGTCAAGTCAAAACCTGCTTGGCCCGCAGCTCTTTCTCTGGACACCTCCTGGGACACAGCCAAGAAATGTCATTGCTGGGTTCAAGGCTTGGATGGCAGCCGCCAAATGCCCCCTGGCTACTGTTGTCAGATTATGGAAAAGATAGTGTCCTCTACATCTTACCAGTTACTAGACTCTCAATAAAAACAAGGTAAGGTTGTTATAGATTACAACGAGGAACCACATATAAGAAGGGCTCTTCCCCAGTCCCTCTAAATTCCTGTCTTTCGGTCCCGTTCTTTGACACGTCTCAGGATGATCTAGGGCTTCTAACTCCCTTATTCCCACTCACACACTTGAAGTGAGCTCTGGACTTAAAGCCTTAGTACCAGGAGCAAATATATCCCCAAAATGACACCTGAGAATAGGTTTTCCGGTTCATGGTTGCTCGGATCCTAAATCGTTCATTTAATCGTCAGAGGCTGTCCTAATCAACATAGTCTAAAAGTACTGGCTTCTCTTTGACCTTTGACACGGCGTATAGAAGAGATGAGACAGAGATGTTGCTCCCGGAGCCATTGCGCTCTTCCCAAAGCTGCTGCCCAGGAACTGGGGAGAATGTTCGGGGGCGGGGAACCTTGGAGGAGGGGTTGGCACCAGTCTCAGAGCCATCTGCACCAACACTGGAGATTTTCTAGGTTAGGAGAGACATAGAGGTTGAAGTGGGTACTGTGCCTCAGCGGTCCCCAACCTTTCTGGCACCAGGGCCCGGCTTCGGGAAAGACAATTTTTCCACGGCGGGAGTTTGGGGGACGCTTCAGGCAATAATGGGGATGCACAGATGAAGCTTTCCTCGCCCGCGGTTCACCTCCTGCTGTGCGGCCCGGGTCCTAACAGGCCGCGGACCCGTCTACAGCTGGGGGCTGGGGACCCCTGTTGTACAGGACAAATCACGTGTGAGGGGGTGGCGGCGCGGTGTATCGGGGGCTTTGTCCAGACTTAGCTGCGCAGGCGGCATTCACACAGACTGTGTTCCTGCTTCGTCCGGGGACTTGTCTTCTGGTGTGATAGCCCCCGGAGAGCGAGTTGCAACTACCTGAACCTAGGGACAAGTATCTCCTACTTCTTCCTTCTGCCAGTTTTGTTGGCTGTCGATCAACAAAATGTGTCTCTCTTAGAAGAATACAATAAGGAGACGCTGTAACTCAAAGGTTGGTGCACCAGGCAGGAGCTAAGATGTGAAGTCCCCATGGGGCCCTAGCTGTTGCCCTTTTTATACTCTCCGATGTATTTATCAGACCAAGAAAACTTCACTGGTGAATTTTAACAAACATTTCAGGGAGAAATAATGCCATTTATACACAACTTCTTCCAGAAAAATTAAAGGGGAGGTAATAATTCCCAACTCTTTCTATGAGGCCAGCATGTTTTTGGCATCAAAACCAAAGACACTACATAAAAAAGAAAACTACAGACCAATATGTCTCAAGAACATAGAAGCAAAGGAACTTAGCAATACTTTAGCAAGTTGAATCAATGGTATATAAAATAATAATACATCAAGATTAAAGTAAAGTGGGGGCTTCCCTAGTGGCGCAGTGGTTGAGAGTCCGCCTGCCGATGCAGGGCACAGAGGTTCGTGCCCCGGTCCGGGAAGATCCCACATGTCGCGGAGCAGCTAGGCCTGTGAGCCATGGCCGCTGACCCTGCGCATCCGGAGCCTGTGCTCCGCAATGGGAGAGGCAAAAAAAAAAAAAAAAAAAAAAAAAAAGTAAAGTGAGCTTTATCCCTGAAAAGCAAAGTTGGTTTAATATTCAAAGTCAGTTAATGTAAGTCATCATAGTAACAGATTAAAAAAAGAAAAATCATAGGATCTTACCAAAAGACGCAGACAAAGCATTTGACAAAGTATACATTCATTCTTCACACAAACCCTCAGCAAATAAGGAAAAGAAGGGAACTTCTTCAATATGATAAAGGACATCTATGAAAAACTTCCAACCAACATCAACTTAATGATAAAAGACTGAATGTTTCCCCTGTAAGATAAGAAGCAAACAAGGACATCTGTTTTCATCACTTGTATTCAACATTGTACTAGAGATTTTTGCCCAATAAATAAATTAAAAAAAAATTGAAATAGAAGGCATCCAGCATCTGTATTTAAACAAAGAAGTAAAGCTGAAATTCTTTTCCAAGAAAACATGAAAGCCTGGGGCATGTGGGAGCTGCCTGGCTGCCTGGACAGCACGTAGGAGCGTGAGGGGATTCGCGGAGTTTCAGGGTGCTGCCCCGATGGTAGATTACCTCCCAGGCCTCCCTTTCCCTCAATGGTGAGCTGATTGGGATGGTATGCCGGGAATCTCCTGAGTCTGCCCAGTGTCTGTGCCCTTCCCTGGCCAGCCCGAATGGCAAGATTGTGCTTTGGCGGAAACACAAGAGGAAGAGCAGACAGCACCAGCGGTTCATGGCCCAGAAGGCCTTGCTGAAGGAGCAGGGGCTGCTGAGCACATCCCCAGAGCCGGGGTCCTCCCCACCACCCACGCTGTTGGAGGCACCACCAGGCAAGGAAGCCACCAGCAGTATGAGGGAGTGTGTCCAAGGGCTGAATCTGGAGGTGCCCCATGCAACAGAAAGCCCACACCCAGGGAATCTGCTGGGCCCTTGCCCAGCAAGTATGTGGCTATCGACTGTGAGATGGTGGGCACAGAACCCCGAACGTGGGTGAGTGAGCTGGCCCGCTGCTCTGTGGAGAGTTAGCACGGCGAGGTCCTCTTCAGCAAGTACGTCTGGACTGAGATGCCCATCATGGACTACTGCAGTCTCTGGAGCGCCATCACTGGGCAGCACGTGTGCAAGGCTATCTCTTTCCAGGTGGCCCAGAAAGAGATCCTGAAGCTCCTGAAGGGCAAGGTGCTGGGAGGCACGTGCTGCACAATGGCTTCCAGGTCTTTCCTCAAGTACGTCTACCCTCGGGGCCAAACTCCGGATACCACTTATGTCTCCAACCTCCTCAGCTAGTCCAGCCTCAACACCCAGACCCAGGTCTCTCTTAAGGACCTGACCCTGCAACTACTGCACAAGAAAATCCAGGTGGGCCAGCAGGGGCACTCCTCAGTGGAAGATGCCAGGACAGCCATGGAGCTCTGTGACTGAGCAGGACCCTATGGGGCCTTCCCGGGACAGGCCCTTCCCCTCATCCTCTGCTTTAGCTCCTCTCTGAAGTACCTAGATAACAGTATTTGATGCACATTTCCAGAGTTGGTTTACAGAAGTGAAAACCCCCCACCAAATGGAAGATGTTAACTACTTGATGACCATGAGCACACAGCCCCAGGCCTCCTGGAGCCTAAGGACTGATAGTGTTAACCCCTGTGACACCACCCTGTTACCTCACCATCAGCCAATCAGAGAACTGTGCATGAGCTGATCACATACCCTGCGGACCCCCCCTCCCTCACCTGGCCTTTAAAAATGCTTTGCCGAAACCCTTCGGGGAGCTCAGGGTTTGGGGGCCTGAACCACCTGTCTCCTTGCGTGGCCCTGCAATAAACCCACGCACATATGGTCACCTTATCTTTGATAAAGGAGGCAGGAATATACAGTGGAGAAAGGACAGCCTCTTCAATAAGTGGTGCTGGGAAAACTGGACAGGTACATGTAAAAGTATGAGATTAGATCACTCCCTAACACCATACACAAAAATAAGCTCAAAATGGATTAAAGACCTAAATGTAAGGCCAGAAACTATCAAACCCTTAGAGGAAAACATAGGCAGAACACTCTATGACATAAATCACAGCAAGATCCTTTTTGACCCACCTCCTAGGGAAATGGAAATAAAAACAAAAATAAACAAATGGGACCTAATGAAACTGCAAAGATTTTGCACAGCAAAGGAAACCATAAACAAGACCAAAAGACAACCCTCAGAATGGGAGAAAATATTTGCAAATGAAGCAACTGACAAAGGATTAATCTCCAAAATTTACAACCAGCTCATGCAGCTCAATAACAAAAAAACAAACAACCCAATCCAAAAATGGGCAGAAGACCTAAATAGACATTTCTCCAAAGAAGATATACTGACTGCCAACAAACACATGAAAGGATGCTCAACGTCACTAATCATTAGAGAAATGCAAATCAAAACTACAATGAGATATCATCTCACACCAGTCAGAATGGCCATCATCAAAAAATCTAGAAACAATAAATGCTGGAGAGGGTGTGGAGAAAAGGGAACACTCTTGCACTGCTGGTGGGAATGTGAATTGGTTCAGCCACTATGGAGAACAGTATGGAGGTTCCTTAAAAAACTACAAATAGAACTACCATATGATCCAGCAATCCCACTACTGGGCATATACCCTGAGAAAACCATAATTCAAAAAGAGTCATATACTAAAATGTTCATTGCAGCTCTATTTACAATAGCCAGGAGATGGAAACAACCTAAGTGTCCATCATTGGATGAATGGATAAAGAAGATGTGGCACATATATACAATGGAATGTTACTCAGCCATAAAAAGAAACAAAATTGAGCTATTTGTAATGAGGTGGATGGACCTAGAGTCTATCATACAGAGTGAAGTAAGTCAGAAAGAGAAAGACAAATACGTTATGGTAACACATATATATGGAATTTAAGAAAAGAAAAGATGTCATGAAGAACCTAGGAGTAAGACGTACTAGAGAATGGACTTGAGGATATGCGGAGGGGGAAGGGTAAGCTGTGACAAAGTGAGAGAGTGGCATGGACATATATACACTACCAAACGTAAAATAGATAGCTAATGGGAAGCAACCGCATAGCACAGGGAGATCAGCTCGGTGCTTTGTGACCACCTAGAGGGGTGGGATAGGGAGGGAGGGAGGGAGATGCAAGAGGGAAGAGATATGGGAACATATGTATATGTGTAACTGATTCACTTTGTTATAAAGCAGAAACTAACACACCATTGTAAAGCAATTATACTCCAATAAAGATGTAAAAAAAAAATTTTTTTTTTAATTAAGATAAAAAAACCTTTCTCTGCTCCAAACTGTGACGTTTTGGTTTGTTTGGTCTCACTGTTCATCGTTGGGCACAGGAACTTGGGCTAACAGCTCTACCAGCTGGTGGAGGTGCAGTGGGAACAGCAGGAGGCCAGCAGCTTCCGGACCCACCCTGAGGACAAAGAGCCTGAGAGCAGCACGGACATGGAACAGTGTATGGAGGACCAGTACTGGCCTGAGGACCTGGCCCAGGGCACCAGCAGAGGAACGGAGGAGGCGCAAGGCAGAAGGGAGTGAGGAAGGAGAGGCTCCCTTGGGGAGAGGAGACCAGGAGAGTGGCTGGGGCAGGATGCTGCCAGCTGCCCCCAGGGTCTAAAGAGTTGGGGCCATCTATCTGTACTCAGCTCCCTCTGCCCACAGCACAGCCCTCTGCGCTCCAGGGCTGTTGACAGCCCTTTCTCCCCAAATCCTGTGGCTTTGCTAACGGCACTTTACAGATATGATGAAAATGTCCCGTGGGCTAGCTGCTAGAGCCAGCAGGAGTAGGGAATGTACCAACAGATGGTCCCAGGCTGTCACTCTAAATGTCTCCCTCCCTGGGGAGGTGGGTAGGGGTGGCAATATCTAAGAGTCTTCTTATCTCCACTCAGTGACCTGGGGTAAAGTTCTCATCCTGTTGTCGCCGTCTGCCTCTTCCTTCAGAGTCATTTTCCAGAGAATAAATATGCTCTGAAGCTATAGAGTTAAGGCCACTCAAGGGTCATTTTATCCCTTTCTCTCAGAACTGGAACTCTGGCTGTAGCCATTGTAGGAACTGCTAGGCTACAATGGAATAGCAGAGCCTACAGGCTCATGGGAAGCTGGATCCTCCCATGATGCCACCAGAAGTCACCAGGCCCTATTCTGGGAGGAGTGAGAGCAGATAAGCTTTGGGTGGAGACTGGCATATTTATTTTGACCTGAATCAGGCATTCCTCCTGCGCACCCAGCACTAGGCTCTCTTAAGCAAACGCCTGAGAAACAAGACAGCAATTTGAATTCTGGGACCCCTGTGCAGAATTGCCCACGATGACCTTTGCTTATTGAAAGCAAGGCCACAGGTCTGTAGGGGAGCAGAGTGCCCTTCTACTGGGGCTGGGCCAGGCATTAACAGCTGTGCAGTTTTGCCTGCACTCAGGTGGGTGCCCCCAATCACTGCAGTGGCTGGGTTTTCTCCAAATTTCTAAAAGTGTTCTCTGTCAGAATTCATCCCCTACCCCTCTTTCCTAAGGGGCAGTTTTGGGGTATGAGGTAACGAAGAGCTCAGGTCACACAGAACCTGAGCCCCATCTTAAGAGCTCTGAGACTTAGGCAAGTATGTGACTTCATTCTTGAGTCTCTTCCCTCATCTGTAAAGTGGGGATAATGACACAACGACCTCACGAGGCTGTTTCGAAGATGAAGTACTAAGTGCTTGGCACAGTGCCTGGTACATAGTGAGCCGAGGATGAAACCGAGTGAGGCCCTGTGGGGCTCCCGGGCACGGAGGCCTTTTTCGTCCCCTGTTTCTTGTAGGCAAGACTCCAGCCTCCAGGACCTTCCCTGAGTTCCAAAGGGCAGATTCAAACAGTTGCTAATTAACTGTTGCCAGGAAACCACCTGAAGCCAGATTAAAGGACCAGAGGAGCTCATCCAGATTAGGGGACCGACCACCTGAGACAAGATGAAGGGAGCGCAGGCCCTGCTCACCCCTGACCTTGTCAGAGACCCCACCCTTGAACAGTTGCTGTAAAACTTCTCCTCCAATCCTCCCGGGTTAGGACACATAGTTTTCAAGGACAGGAGCCCACTGTGTCCCCCTTTGCCTGGCAAAGTGATAAAGCTATCCTTCTCTACTTCACCCAATACTCTGTCTCCAAGATTTGATTCGGCACCGGTGTACAGAGGCCGAGTTTTCGGTAGCAAGGTCAGTGAGAGCAGCTGTTTTTTCTTTAAGGATTAGTGTTGGACTCTTCTGGATAACACCTGAACTTGCCCTCGGGTTGTGTGGCTTTGGCCTAGACAGAACTCTTCTAGCATGTGGGGCACGGACCTCTGAGGACAACGTGCGGGGTTCCGGGCTCTCACTGTTCCTGTGCTGCATGGATTTCCAGTCAGTCTGAGCAAAGCGGCAGGGCCAGGAAGGGAGAGACACTACTGAAGGCGCACACCTGCGAACTCAGGACCACAGTTCTGGGAGCTGGCTGAGTCACTGACCGCTGCTGGCCTGGCTCCAGGACTTTGTTCTATATTCCTTGAAAATCTGTAGCTGACAGCACACTCACAGCTGAGCAGTAGCTTCAGTTCTTTCGTCTACGGGTTGATGGAGGATGGAGCTGTTAGCAGTGGGGAAATGTACTGGGTTTAAAATGTTCTGGAATAAAATTCAATTGGAAAAGTGAAAAAAAGACATGAAAGCCTATGTAAAAATCCTATGGGATCTACAGAAAGCTATAACTACTAATTGAATCTAGAAAAGCTGTAGAATACAAGATTAATATTGAAATTAATTGTATATATTACTGTTTATACTATATATACATATATAGAGAGTGTATACCATATATATGTGTGTGTGTATATATATATATATACACACACACATATATATATAGTATCTAGCAATGAACAATCAGAAATCAATTTTGGGGCTTCCCTGGTGGCGCAATGGTTACGTAATCCACCTGCCAATGCAGGGGACATGGGTCCAAATCCTGATCCATGAAGATCCCACATGCTGTGGAAAACTAAGCCCGTGTGCCACAACTACTGAGCCTGCGGTCTAGAGCCCGCAAGCCACTACTACTGAGCCTGCGTGCCACAACTACTGAAATCCGTGTGTCTAGAGCCCATGCTCCACAACAAGAGAAGCCACCACAATGAGAAGTCCGCACACTGCAAAGAAGAGTAGCCCCTACTCGCCACAACTAGAGAAAGCCCACACGCAGCAACAAAGACCCAACACAGCCAAAAATAAGTAAATAAAATAAATAAATTTATTTTTTTTAAAAAGAAATCGATTTTGGATTCTTTTAAAAAGCAATCCAGGGGCTTCCCTGGTGGCGCAGTGGTTGAGAGTCCGCCTGCCGATGCAGGGGACACGGGTTCGTGCCCCGGTCCGGGAAGGTCCCACATGCCATGGAGCGGCTGGGCCTGTGAGCCATGGGCGCTGAGCCTGCGCGTCCGGAGCCTGTGGTCTGCAACGGGAGAGGCCACAGCAGTAAGAGGCCCACGTACCACAAAAAAAAAAAAAAAAAAAAGCAATCCAATTTACTATAGTATCATTAAATATGAAATACTTAGCATTAAAACGTGTACACTTGTACACTGAAAAAAAAATGCTGAGAGAAATGAAAGAAAACCTAAATACAAGGAGAAACATTTTGTGTTTGTGAATGAGAAGACAATACTGTTAAGATATCAATTATCCCTAAATTGATTTATGGTT
Organism: Tursiops truncatus; assembly: GCF_011762595.2. Classification (NCBI taxonomy): domain Eukaryota; kingdom Metazoa; phylum Chordata; class Mammalia; order Artiodactyla; family Delphinidae; genus Tursiops; species Tursiops truncatus. Next base: position 75,863,133 of record NC_047035.1, on the reverse strand, counting down.
TCAATGTAATCCAAATCAAAATAACAACAGGTTTTTTTCCCAGAAAATGACCAGCTGATTCCAAAATTCATATGAAAATCCAAAGACATAGCATGCTCCAGACAACAAAAGAAGAACAAAGTTGGAGGACTCACTGCGCCTGGCCTCAAGACTTAGAAATCTGCTACAATCAAGACTGTAGTATTGGCATTAAGATACAAAAATAGATCTATGGAACAGGAGTGCAGAGGTAGAACCACACATGTATTATCAACTAATTTTTGACAAAATTTCAAAGGCAAGTCAGTAGAGAAAAGTAGTCTTTTCAACAAATGATGCTTTAAAAGAACCCACAATTTTGATCCCTACTTCACACTGAATGAAAACTTAACTCAAAATGGATGAAAAATCAAAACTATACAATATTTAGAATAAAATCTTTGTCAACGTGTGTTGGGGGAAGATTTCTTAGATGCAACATTAAAGCATGACCCATCAAAGAAAAATTAAGTACAGTGATTAATTGTACTTCCTAAAATTAAGAACCCCTGCCCTTCAAAAGACACTGTGAAGAGATTGAGAAGACAAACCAAACACTGGGAGATAATACTGTAGTTGCACCCTCAGGTCTTTAGGGAGGATTTTGCCTCGTAGGGGACATTTGACAATGTCTGGAGACATTTTCGTTTGTCAAAACTGGGACAGTACTACTGGTGTCTAGTGGGTAAAGGCCAGGGATGCTGCTAGACATTCTATAATACATATGACAGGCCCCCACTACAAAGAATTATCCAAAATGTCACTATGGTAGAGGCTGACTAATAAGTCACAAGGACAAATTTATCTCTTGCCTCCTTTAGGGCGTGGGCCAGTCAGGACTATCACCACCTACTGAAATGAACCGATGACTCCTTCTCAAAGGCTTGAGGAAGGGACAATGCCTGGATTCAGACCTGGGGGCAATGATTGCCAAACCGTGCCCAGTGCACCCTTTGGGTACCAAAGGCAGTGCACATGGGGCAGGAAAGTCATTGTCCAAAGGTCAGAAAGTGAGAATTTTCTCTAAAGAGCTCAAATTCTGACTTTGAACCCATCCTAGGATACCTTGCGGGCTGGGGGTGTGGGGGGCGGTCAGGGTACTCTTCCTTGGCTGGCTCAAGCCTGGGAATTGAATCACTTCCCTGAGCTGGTGAGCAGTTGCCTCCCTCGATGATTCGCTTTCTGCTTAACCCATCGTCCTTTACTGGCTTGACTTTACCACCTTTACCTGGAGGGAGAGACGGAAAGAGAAAGGGTGGGTGGGTGAGTGGGGGGTGCTGTTGTAGCGGGGAGACCAGTGGAAAAATAGAGAACATCCCGTAGGAAACTGTAGGGGTTCCAGAGGCAGTCAGCAGCAGAAACTGCACAGGGACACTTTGCATCTGCCCGAATTTTGCCGTGTTAACACTTAAGAGAAAATGATGAGACAAAGTCTTACTTCGCTCCCCGCTCCCCTCCGTGCCCCACCCCGGAGTCTGCAGAGTCTTACTCTCCAATTCAGCCTGCAGGGAGGGCGGCTGTCGTTTAGATTGGATCGGTTCCTGCTTCCGGGAGCCTAACCCCACTCCACCCCGCTGGTTTCAAGGCTCTCCACCTCTCCTTAACTTGAACGCCCCAGCTTAAATGCAACACCTTTGGCAAGTCCTTATCCGCTCCTGTAGTGAGGACACGGGCAGTGATCGCTTGTGATTAAGAAAGAAAACCTTGGCAGCGGTGGGATTCGAACCCACGCCTCCAGAGAGACTGGAGCCTAAATCCAGCGCCTTAGACCGCTCGGCCACGCTACCAAGCGTATACCGTATAATTCTGTACACTTACTAGTTATACATTTCTGCCCTTTTTTTTCCCGCGTTGTTCTCAACTCCCTGACCCGAAACCATGATTCTAGGTATCACCAAGGGACACTAAGAAAGTTCTTCTCAGCTCTACTAGGACTCGAACCTGCATTCACCCAACCCAAACAGCTCTTCTCACTCCAGGAGCTAAAAGAGAAAGACCTTCAAAACCAAGTATCCCCTCCCAAAGCACAGCACTTGGGATCTAGAATGTAACATCTTTGCGAAGGCGGGTCACGTCAGCTTCCGCCTGGCGTCCAGTAAGCGCTCAAAAACTGTTGAAAGGACGAATGAACTCCTTGATTTAGACTCCAGATCACTTGGGGATCGCGGTGGTGGAATAACAAAGAGCAAACTGTCTTTCCCTGTCACCACCCCACGCGCCGCGACTTCAATTCTTTGCTAAATTTTGACTTTGATACTTTTTGGTTCTGAAGCCGGGAGAGAAGTCTCCAGAAGTCATGCACAGTGCGTGCGTTAAACGACTGGGGAAAAAAAAAAAGCTTGTTTCCTAGTTCCCTTTTCCTTCTCTTGGCCGAAAGCGCAAATAGCCGACGCCGATCAATGCCCGCTCCCTAGTGCCAGCCCAAGCAGAGTCTGCAGTCTTCCTCCCCAGTTCAGCCTGCGGGAAGGGAGGCTGTTTTTTAGGTCGGATCGGTTCCTGCTTCCCGGGAGCCTCTAGTCCCTTTTGTATCTCTGTGTCTCCCATTTCTGCGTCTCCCAGAGAGGTCCTGTTTCCCCTGCGCAGTTGTAGCCCTGTGGAGGCTATTACTACTGGCGACTGCGGAAGGAGACGGACTGAGACGTCCTTCCATAGAGACTGAGGCCGGATTCTGAGCCCAGACTGGTACGCAAGGTGCCCAGGATTCCTGACAACTCTCACGCTCCCGCTCCTCATCCTACCTAGAAGCCCAAGGCTGCCGGCCTCCGGAGGGGAGCCTGGGAACGGGGCCAGAATAGGCGAGAGAATTACACTGTCACGCCTCTTGACACGGAGAAGAGGAGCCACACATCAGTTCTCCAAATGTTTGAGCATCTGTCTAGGATCCACCAAACTTGAGTTTCCATGTTCCCTATGTGAAAAGGAATTCTTGCTGCTTTTAATTACAACGAAGTGGAAGTTACAGAAGACCACGATGCTATGTCTCTTTTGCTACTTTGTGGCAGTAGCTGAGAATTATTTCACAACTACTGCCTAGACTTGGGGGTGGGGGGGCGGGCAATAAAAACCATTGCAGCAGAGATCGGTTTTGTATTTTGGAATTCTAACAGGTGACTGAGCAAAAGGCTGGGCAATGGGATTGGGGGATGCTTGGGCCAATTTTCTGCCTTCTAAGGGTAGAAATTGTGGTTCCCTGGTGATATCCGATCACATCCTTCATTTGATAAAATTAAAGCTATTTGGGGGGCAAATTCCACCAAGAGCCTTAAACGAGGAGGTTGTATATGCTCTGTGCTTCCCTCTCTCTTGCAAATATGCAGTCTATGTCAGAGAAGAAGCACCCAGACCTGGCTTACTTCCTTAAGAATAGACAATTGTCATTGTTTCTTAATTCCCCCAAGAGAAGGGAAAATTAATCCCTTCCCTTGGTGGTGTTGAAGGTTCCCAGGACACATAAAGGGGATTTTCCCAGAGCCTCCAGTAAAATTCTATGGTCTTTGTTTTGGGTGGAATTGTGTCCCTCCAGAAGGATATATAGAAGTCCTAATTCCCAGTGCCCCAATATGTGACCTTATTTGGAAATAAGGTATTTACAGAAGTAATCAAATTAAAATGAGGTCATTAGTGTGGGCTCTAATCCAATACGACTGGTGTCTTTATAAAAAGGGGGAAATTTGGGCATAGAGATAGAGATCTCTTCCTGAAATCCCATAAATTTCAACATAAAAGTGAAGGGAACAGGGATTGCAGGAAGACTGCTAACTCAGATTCTCTGTGGGATCTCTGTAAAAGAACCTCAACGTAGTTTCAAGGGTAACAGAGGTAGACATATTGGGGCTGGAGCTCCCTGCTGGTGTGGAAAGAGATCACTGGAGAGGGGCATCTCACCAGTGGTAGAGCAGTGGCCCTCAAATGTTAGCATGCATCACAATCACCTGGAGGGCTTATTAAAAAGACAGATTGCTAGACTCAACTCTTGGAATTTCTGATTTAGAAGACCAAGGGCCTAAGAATTTATATTTCTAACAGGTTGTGAGGTGCTGCTGTTGCTACTGATCCAGGGACCATGCTTCGAAAACCACTGCAGCAGAGATCAGTTTTTTATTTTGGAATTGTAACAGAAATGAGGAAGGCAAGCTGAAGGAGTCAAAGATGTGCAGACTTCTTGAAAGCAGTGTGCAGGGAAGAGATGTATGCTCAATATGGTGGCAGTGGGGGAAAAATGAGAGGCCTTGGATATAAATGAGAGGGAAAAGCCTGGCAAAATAGTAAAGACTACTGTTAAGGACAAGGATAAGGTCCTTCCAATACTGGTGAACAGTACCGGTCACTTTATGACCCTTAAGACATGCATAGGGCTTCCCTGGTGGCGCAGTGGTTGAGAGTACGCCTGCCGATGCAGGGGACACGGGTTCGTTCCCCTGTCTGGAAAGATCCCACGTGCCGCGGAGCGGCTGGGCCCGTGAGCCATGGCCGCTGAGCCTGTGCGTCCGGAGCCTGTGCTCCGCAACGGGAGAGGCCACAACAGTGAGAGGCCCGTGTACTGCAAAAAAAAGAAGGCATGAATAGAATGTGGACCCAAGGATGCCCAGGACTAGAAATGCTAAAGGTCTCAGATGAACTACGCAAAAGTGGAATCAAATGATGCTATCTTCTGAAGTCTCTGGCCACGTGTATTTGTCTTACTGGGCATGGCATAAAGACAGATGAGCGTGCAGGAGAAACTAGGAGAAATGTTTGCACCCTTACCCTCTCCTAGGCCACATGGAAAACTTTGCACATATCCAAATTAATCAACTGAGGTCACCCTGGAAACTTGATACCACAGGTCTTTCTCATCTGTGAAAGAACTTTAGAGACTTGAAGCCTAGGAAGTCTGAGGTCCATGAACAATGCACCTGCAAGATCTCGGCCTAAGAAAATGGAATCTCATCTACCCTTGATCTTCTATGTCCAAGTGTATTTTTTATCATGTCCATTTTACGGACTTAGACAAGGTAGAGTTCACATCCTTGTCAGTAGTGTGCAAAATACTTGCATTCTCCTTTGAACCTTAGAGACCTAAGGATGTCTACCAGGATATGCATCCTACAGTCCTTCATTCTATCAACTGAGTGATTGAAGTATGTGTCGACTGAAAAAACATGTATAATGTGAGAGTTGTGAGTGAGTTTTATTGGGGGCAAAATGAGGACTATAGCCTGGGAGACAGCATCTCAGACAGCTCTGAGGAACAGCTCTGAAGAGGTAGGAAGGAACTCAGTATTGTATGTGATTTTAGTGAAGGGGGTACATGCAGTCAAGCACACATTTTGGCAAGGAGCAGATGTCTCTGTTAACGATTTTAGTGCTTTTCTAGATGTAAGAAGATGCAAGAATTTGGGCTCATAAAATCTTCTCCTGAAAATATCTAACTATCTGAAAGGTCTGTTTTGCCAGTTTTTCCCAGAGCACACATTGCCTCATTCCTGATCTCCACCCTGAACCCCTTTCAGGGTGTGTTGAAGGTCAGGGACTGCAGTGGCTAGTGACTTAATCCTTGCAGAGGCAGATGGCAAATGCCAGTTTGTAGTTGGCATATGCATAGTAAACGTTATTCAAAGTTCCTTTTTGTTAGGAATCTATCCAGTTACCTCCCAGTACCAGATATTGGTTACTGTGTTCATAAAACCTTCGAAGTCCTCACTGAATATTTTGTCTACTTGTTTAATACTTACTGAGAGAGGATTGTTCAAATATCCAATGATGATTGTGTATTTTTCTATTTCTTCTCTCAGTTATGTCAACTTTTGTTTCTTACCTTTGAAGACATGTTATTAGATACATAAAAATTCAAGGATATTGTGGAGAGTTTAAATAGAATTTCTTTTCAGGGCAGTTTTAAGTTCACAGAAAAATTGAGTAGAAAGTGCATAGAGTTCCCATATACCTCCTGCCCTCACACATGCACAGACTCCTCCATCTTCAGCATCCCACACTGGAGTGGTACAGAATGGTACATATGTTACAATCAATGAATCACACTGATACATCATTATCACCCCCAAACCACAGTTTACAATAGGGATCACCCTTGGTGTTACAAATTCTATGGATTCTAACAAATGTATGACATGTATCTACTGTATCAAATAGAATAGTTTCACTGCCCTAAAAATCCTCTGTGCTCTGCCTATTCACCCCTCCCTCACCCCAACCCCTGGCAACCAGTGATCTTTTTGTTTCGTTCATAGTTTTGCCTTTTTCAGAGCATCAAATAGTTGGAATCATACAATATGTAACATTTCAGAAGGGCTTCTTTCATTTAGTAATATGCATTTCAGTTTTTTGTCTTAGTCAGCTCAGGCTACCATACAAAATACCATAGACTGGGTGACTTGAACAACAGAAATATATTTACTTACAGTTCTGGAGGCTGGAAGTCCAGGATCAGGGTGCTAGGATTGTCGAATTCTGATGTAAGCTATCGTCTGGCTTGCAGGCAAGCACTCTGTCCTCACATGGCAGAGAAGGAGAGAGAAAGAGAAAGCAAGCCCTCTGATATCTCTTCTTATAAGGACACTGCTCCCAGCTTGAGGGCCCCATCCTGATGGCCCCATCTAACCCTACTTACCCCCAAAAGACCATCTCCAAATACCATCACATTGGGGGTTAGGGCTTCAACATATGAATCTGGCGGAAACATAGTTATTCAGTCCATAACAGTTCTTACATTTCTTTTCATGGCTTGTTAGCTCATGCTATAGGTCTCAGTGCTGAATAATAGTCCATTGTATGGATGTACCACAAGGAATATTGTATATAATTGACACTTTTATAATAAAATATTCCTCAATATCTCATATAGTACTTCTCACCTTAAAGAATCTGTTGTCTGATATTGATATAACTACATCATTCTTTTTCCTTTAAAGAGTTTTCAATGGTATGTCTTTTCCATTTTTTTCCTTCCAGCCTATCTGTATGATGGAAGAAAGTTTCATATATTTGAATTCATAAACTCAAACTTTTCATAAATTTCCATATATAAATGTTTAAAACATTTGCATCATCACAAGTCATTCTGGCTTATACATAATTTGGCTTGAACTTTACACTAACTAGAACAGCTTGTCTTATGACCTGTCAAACAAGCATTGTACACCTGCTTTAGCCATTAAAGAAAATAATGTATTGTAAAATCAAAATGGAATGACTGTGGTTTAGGTTTCCTCTTGTAACTATGCAAATATTTTGGACCCCAGCCAATCCTTGCTTAACAAACACCCTTACTTCTTGCCAGCTCCATACCTAAATCTTGACAATCAACTTACATAACTTTGCACTTTTTGCCTATGTAAGTCTCCATTTTATAGGTTGGTGGAACACAGTTCAATTGCTTCTTGAATCTGTGTCTCCTAGGGTACAGTCCTTGGTTTGGAACAAATAAAACTCTTTTCTCTTTCTATTGTTCATTGTTTATTGATTATTTCTGTCAACACTTGTCTTTACATTTAAAATGTGTTTTCTATAAACAGCATAGAGTTAGGTCTCATTTCTACTCAATCTAACAATTTTTGCTTTTAACTACAATATTTGTAACATTTACATTAATTGTAATTCCTGATACAGAGGAGATTGAGTCTACCAATTGCTATTTGCTTTCTATTATTCCCATCAACACTTAAAAAAATAACTATTGAGGTATGATTTACATACCTTAAATTCATCTTTGTAAGTGTATAATTCAATGATTATTTTGGTAAATTTATCAAGTTGTACCACCATCACAATAATCAAGGTTTAAAACATTTGTGTCATCACAGTAAGATCCCTCTTATCTGTTCTTTGTTTCTTTATTCCTTGTTAACCGAGAAATCCAGGAACAGAGACCTGGTTGAGACAGAAAATAAATGCTTTTATTTGGGGTTTGTTAGGACTGCAGCCCAGGAAGCATAAATTCAAGGAAGCACTTGAATTGTGTTCCATTGCATTACAAAATGAGGGAAGCTTACAACAGCAAAAAACTGTGCGGTTACATAAATTATTTGTCAAGAATTAGAAGTAAGCATGCTTATTAAGCAAGGATTGATTGGGATTTGAAATGATAACATAGTTGTGACATGGGTGGGGGACATTTTGAAACTACAAGGTTGTAGCTAGCAGCGGCTAGCAGATATATATATATATTTTTTTTATTGGAGTATAATTGCTTTACAATGTTGTGTTAGTTTCTGCTGTACAATTAAGTGAATCAGCTATATGTATACATATAACCCCTGCCGCTTGGGCCTCCCCCCTCTTCCCACCCATCTAGGTCATCACAGAGCACCGAGCTGAGCTCCTTGTGCTATACAGCAGGTTCCCACTAGCTATCTACTTTACACATGGTAGTGTATTTATGTCAAACCTAATCTCCCAATTCATCCCACTCTCCCCTTCCCCCTCGTGTTCACACATCCATTCTCTAGGTCTGCATCTCTATTCTTGCCCTGCAAATAGGTTCATCTGTACCATTTTTCTAGATTCCACATATATGAGTTAAATCGACAGATGAATGGATAAAGAAGATGTGGTATATATAAATATATACATATACATATAATGGAATATTACTCAGCCATAACAAGGAACAAAACTGGGTCATTTGTAGAGATGTGGATGCACCTAGAGTCTGTCATACAGAGTGAAGTAAGTCAGAAAGAGAAAAACAAATACCGTGCCAGATGTTGTTTTGAAAATGACTGGTAATGTCCTTGAAGTTCAGAAAATTCAAGTTCTCAGTGATTTGGGAACGTTTCTGAAACCACATCCACAATGGGTACCTGGCTCCATTTTGGATGTCTGAAACATAGTTACTCCATTTTGATTTTTTAAATAATCTTAAATAAATCATCATCGTCCTTTTCTGACTTTCTTTGTATTAAACAAGCACTTTTATCATTCCATTTATCTCCTCCATTTTGTTTTACTTTTAGTTATCATTCTTTAAGTTCTTAACCTTAAATTTACTAAATGCATCATTTTTATTAGTCTACCTGAAATTAACATTTTAATCATATCCCAGACAATGCAGAAAACTTACAATGCAAGAAACGTATTGCAGATGGCAGAATTTCCTTCTTTTTAAAGGTTGAATATTACTTTATTGTATATATGTATACCATATTTTCTCTATCCATTCATCCATCAACATTTAGATTGTTTCCATATCTTGGCTACTGTGAATAATTCTGCAATAAACATAGGAGTTCAGATGTCTGTTTGAGATACTGATCTCATTTCCTTGGGATATAAACCCAGAAGTGGAATTACAGAATCATAAGGTAGTTATATTTTTAATTTTTTTTAGTATCCTCCATACTCTTTCCATAATAGCTCTACCAATTAACATTCCAACCAAAGTGCACAATGGTTTTCTTTTGTCCACATCCTCACCAACAGTTGCTATCTTTTGTCTTTTTGATAAAATCCATTACAGCAGGTGTGAGGTGATATCTCATTGTGGTTTTGATTTGCATTACCTTGATGATTAGTAATGTTAGTACCTTTTCCTATATCTGTTGGACATTTGTATGCCTTGTTTTAAGAACTGTCTACTCAGGTCCTTTACCCATTTCTTAATTGGTCATTTGTTTTTTTGCTATTGAGTTATATGATTTTTTAAAAAATATATTTTAGGTATTAATCCCTTATCAGATATATGGTTTGCTAATGTTTTCCCCTATTTGGTAGAAAATATTCACTCTATTGATTGTTTCATTTGATGAACAGAAACTTTTTAGTCTGACATAATCCCACTTGTCTATTTTTGCTTTTGTTGCCTGTGGTTTTGGTGTCATTATCAGAAAATCATTGCTTAACCCAATGTTGAGAAGTTTTTCCCCTATGTTTTCTTCTAGTAGTTTTATAGTTTTAGGTCTAACACTTAAGTCTCTAATTCATTTTGAGTTGATTTCTATATAAGATATGAGATAATGGTCCAATTTTATTCTTTTGCATGTGGATATCCAATTTTCCCAACACCATTTCTTAAAGAGGCTATCCTTTCCCTATTGTGTGTTCTTGGCACCCTTGCCAAAGATCAGTTGAATATATATATGAAAACTTATTTCTGGGCTCTATATTATGTTCCTTTGATCTATGTCTATTTTATGGTAGTATGTTACTATTTTAATTACTGTAGCTTTGTAATACATTTTGAAATCAGAAAGTATGATGTCTCCAACTTTGTTTTTCTTGCTTAAGATTGCTTTGGCTAGTCAAGTGTTCAAAGAAGACAAAGAGATCAAAGAGAATAAATCCAGTCCTTGTAAGAACTGTAAATAAACACTGATATTTACTAAAAAAAAAAAAAAATTGCTTTGGCTCATCAGTGACTTTTGTGGTCCCATATGAATTTTAGGATTGTTTTCTATTTTTGTAGAGAATGCAATTGGGATTTTGATAAAGATTGCACTGAATCTGTAGATCACTTTGTGTAGTTTGGATATTTTAACGCTATTAATTCTTCCAATCCATGAACACAAAACACTTTCCACTGAACAGATGTTTAGAAAACAAAGGTTGTCCTGTTGCATAAGATAAGTTTCTTAAGTGGGGCTTCTCTCACTAGAAAGTGTGTCTGCTTGAGGGTCTGAAATCATGAATTGGCCTGAAAAAGGAGGTCAGAGATTTTTCAGAGGAAATCTGCCCCAGCAGGGCTAAACGCACATGCCATGTTAAACTGTTTCTACCCAGTGTTTTTTTATGAACATTATCTTAGAGATTCTCAGTCTCAGTAGGTAACCATATGTTTATTCTTAGGTAACTTCTCCTTTTTCTATAAGGATACTCTGTGTGTGTTGGGTAGGTGAGACATTCATCTCTGTGCTGGTGTCAGGTACACCATTCAGTGACCACATAAATATGAGAACTGGCACCTGAATTCAGACTAGTTTCCTGGAATTTATGCTTAAATTGGGTGACAGCTAGAAGTCCCTTAGAGATTTTCAGTGCTTGTTTTACCAAGAATTTCAGCAAGAGGAAACTATAAGAGTCTGTTGTATTCTAGATTTCTGAGGGTAATAATTTCCTTCACTCTCTGCACATATCTGTGTATTTGTTTGCTCTCCATTTCTAGTATTTATTAATGCCCTGGTATGTGCTGGTGGTCACTTTGCTAGGTATTTTGGAGACCCAGAAGTATAATCCATACAACCTTCCCCTAAAGGAGCTGTATAATGTATAAACTGCAGATGATGTACTAATACACACAATTCTAAAAGCAAAACAAAGCCATCTAAAGCCAAAGTGCAGTACAGTCTCCTTCCCTTTTTCTTTTCCATCTCATTCAGTTCTTTCTTTGTATCTTTTGTAGCATTTTCCAAAAGATGGACATAGAAATAGACAGAAAACCACAACTCAGAAGTAATTCTGGAAGATTAAAAAAATTAAAATGTGCATCCTTTTGACAATATTTCATATAAGATGAAGAAATATGGGACGGAAGACAATAATTTCATGATTGACTGAGTGTAGTTGAATGGGTAATGTCAGTCTGGATGCTTACTTCTGAGTGCTGGGGGACACTTCCATTACATGTGTCCTATTCAAAATCTTGAGAGAGGGAGTGTAGAGGAAAGAATAGCAAGGACAAAAAATGGTTCATGGGTTTCAGAGGGGAAAAGAGATGAAATCTATTTGGTAAAAAGCAAACGCATTGTGAATTAGAACATTGAGATGGTTTTTCCAGGATAAGTAGTGTTTGCTAAGTATGGAGAAATGGGAAATCATTCTAGTTGAAGAAATAATAAGCAAATGATCACAACTGGAAAAGGTGTGAGTTATATCTGGGGAATTATAAGTGGGCCAAGTTGACTGGAGCAAAGATCTGTACAGGGCAACCTGTTGCCAATATATAACGGCCATTTGATAAATGTTGATCCAAATATTGGAAGATAAAAGCAGTGAGGTAGAGAGACACATACTAACACCTTCAGTGTTAGTTAGGAGTCTTTTAAGTTGAAGATAATTTTTGCTAAAACAAAAAGGGAGGATTTCTTTAAGAATTCAGGGAAGTCTCATAGATTCCAAGTGGGAATACAGTGAGGCCTCTGAAGTGGGCCATAGCTAGGGACTTAGAAGGTATCCAGGCTTCCTTTCTCACTGTCACCACTCTCTTTTTTGTTCTTTGGCATTCTCTCCCTTATGCTCTTTCTATAGTAACGCTTTCTCTGCTTCTCAGCCCATGTGGTAGAATATGATTGATTTTATAACTCCTACCACTCTAATTTCCTTTCTAGTAATTGTGGGCTAATTAATTTGTACCAACCTCCTTGAGGAAAAATGATAAAAAGATTGGATAAGATTTTACCAAATCTTCGTAAAAGCATCAAAGTACTGATATGATAACAAGCAACTAATAGGTCAGAATCTAAAGGAAAGATGGAATCTGAGAGCATTAACCTTTGTAGCTCTTAAGACATTTGCTAATTACTGCAAAATTGGGCTATAGTTTTGGCAGCATCTTTGGGTGGGAGAAAAAAGAGGGACAGATGTCAAGATCCAGCTCCCACCAAAAGTGGAAATTCTAGTAAGGCACTCTGCCAAATATTAAGTTGGAACCCCAAAGAGATATTCTCACAAGATAAGGATGAACAAGAAGTTAACCTTCCACTTAATTGTTGTGGAGCTCAGCAGAAATCATCTAAGCTTAGCAAGAGAAAACAGAAAGGATGAGCTGTCAGCTTTTCCTCGTCTTTTCCTGGTGATCACAGGTCTGATTTGCAGCTTGGGCTTACATCATCTTGGAGGCCCAGGGAATGCCTGGCCATGAACTTTTTTCAGGGTCCTCTTGGGCTGATAATGGTCCAGGTACATGTGAGAAACAAAAGCCATATATATATATATTTTCCAGGAAGACAGCTTCAACTTGACCTCAAAAATTCACTGCGTATAATTTTGCAAAGATATTGAGCAGTACACATTCAAAGATGACCAGTTACACATGGAAACAATGTGACATGAGTACGAATCAACTAAAGCAACAGATAGCATAATATAGGATTATCAGTTATAGATATTAAAAATTATAATTACTATGTTTAAAGAGATTTTTTTTAAGTGGCAGGTATCTGTGAGGAATGGGAAATCACAAAATTTGGCTTAGTAGTTTTGAAAAAGAAGCAAATAGAACTTCTAGAATTGAAAATTACAATTTATAATTACAGTTTACTCAGTGGGTAGCTTTAACAGCTGATTAAACACAGCTGTAGAGAAAATTAGTGGATTATGAGTAAGAACATGTAATCCACAATGCAACTTGGAGAGAAAGAAAGACAGAAAATACAGAAGAGAGGTTAAAAGAAATGGAGGACAGGGTGTGAAGGTCTAATATATGTTTAATTCCAGTTTCATGAATGGAGAAAGAAAAAACAGAGAAAAACAACATTTAAAAAGATAATGGCATGAAGCAACCGACAAAGGATTAATCTCCAAAATTTACAAGCAGCTCATGCAGCTCAATAACAAAAAAACAAACAACCCAATCCAAAAATGGGCAGAAGACCTAAATAGACATTTCTCCAAAGAAGATATACAGACTGCCAACAAACACATGAAAGAATGCTCAACATCATTAATCATTAGAGAAATGCAAATCAAAACTACAATGAGATATCATCTCACACCAGTCAGAATGGCCATCATCAAAAAATCTAGAAACAATAAATGCTGGAGAGGGTGTGGAGAAAAGGGAACACTCTTGCACTGCTGGTGGGAATGTGAATTGGTTCAGCCACTATGGAGAACAGTATGGAGGTTCCTTAAAAAACTACAAATAGAACCACCATATGACCCAGCAATCCCACTACTGGGCATATACCCTGAGAAAACCAAAATTCAAAAAGAGTCATGTACCAAAATGTTCATTGCAGCTCTATTTACAATAGCCCGGAGATGGAAACAACCTAAGTGCCCATCATCGGATGAATGGATAAAGAAGATGTGGCACATATATACAATGGAATATTACTCAGCCATAAAAAGAAACGAAATTGAGCTATTTGTAATGAGGTGGATAGACCTAGAGTCTGTCATACAGAGTGAAGTAAGTCAGAAAGAAAAAGACAAATACCGTATGCTAACACATATATATGGAATTTAAGAAAAAAAAATGTCATGAAGAACCTAGGGGTAAGGCAGGAATAAAGACGCAGACCTCCTAGAGAACGGACTTGAGGTTATGGGGAGGGGGAAGGGTGAGCTGTGACAGGGCGAGTGAGAGTCATGGGCATATACACACTAACAAACGTAGTAAGGTGGATAGCTAGTGGGAAGTAGCCGCATGGCACAGGGATATTGGCTCGGTGCTTTGTGACAGCCTGGAGGGGTGGGATAGGGAGGGTGGGAGGGAGGGAGACGCAAGCGGGAAGACATATGGGAACATATGTTTATGTATGACTGATTCACTTTGTTATAAAGCAGAAACTAACACACCATTGTAAAGCAATTATACCCCAATAAAGATGTTAAAAAAAAATGAATGATACAAATAAAAGTAATCAGAAAGTTAAAAAAAAAAAAAGATAATGGCTAAGAATTTTCCAGAACAGAAGAAAGACAGCAATCTATAGATTTAAGAAATCTATAGTGTTAGTATGTGTCTGTCTACCCAAGAATCTGACACCTTCACCATTCGAAAAGTATGCGATTTCCCTGTGGGATTATTTACTCCTGGTTTACACTTCTAAACTGAAATCTTCCCTGGATGCATCTGATTGGTAGACCTAGGTAACATGCTCACTCTCAGCTGCCAGATGGGAAAGCAACTTTTCTAGGACAGACTTACTTATAATATGTCAAATTACAAAAAGTAAGGAAAATGTTTAAAAAGTGTTGGACACTCACTAGTATGACAAACGCCTGCAACAGGGCTATTCAGAAAGCTCAGGTTCAGGTGTCTGCTGTTTTCTCTTTGTACTCTCTTCTTTCAAGAGCACAGAACTCTTAGAGGCTCTGACTCAATAAATGACTTAGGTAATTTGATCTAACCTTGACCTATCAATCTACAGAACTCTAGATAGAAGAGTATTCTGGCTATCATAAACTCCTATATCCTCCAACCACACTTCAGATTCAGCCTACCTGAATCTGAGCACTTCTCCCCCCTCTGCCTTCTCGAGATACACATCTCTCCCTTAGATTTCTTTTCAGTATCATCTTGTTTCCTCAAGGTATGATATTTGAGAATCCTCCCTGACTCTTTCCTCTTTGTTGTCTCATTTCTTCTTCATTCATATCTAACTTCAGCAGAATCTCCCTTGCCTGTGTCTCTCTCATTCATTCCTTCCTTTCCAGTCCTGTAACTATTACTCTCCTGCATTTTATGTTTGAGGATCTGCACCATGGCCAATCTCTGGTGTCCCCTTGACTCTGGTTTCTCTTCCCTTCAATTCATTCTGCATCTCCAAGCCTTGTGAGTTTCCATGTTCAATTTGTAAAATGGTGTAACTTCATTCCAGAAATTTCACAGTCTCCTGCTAACTTGTCTTACATTCCCTCACTTCCACCAGGGCCGGCATCTGCCCCAGTGTCTGCCTTGGCCCTTTAAATGCCTAGGTCTTTCTCTCCAACTTTGCTCATAAATTTTTCTCTACCAGGGATCACACCGCCCCCAAACTTGTATGTCTTAACCTTTCTTCAAAGCGCAGCTCGAGTCCCATCCCCTCCTGCAGGCCTGCCTCTGTGATGGCTCACTCTGTAGTTTTGTGAACCTTGACACTGTCCACCGCCCCTCACACCGGGCACAGCTACTTTTTGTTGTTCTCTTTCATGAAAACTAACTTTCTTTTATACCACAAGACTATGCCAGTGACTTCAAAGTAAAGACCATATCTGGATGCCTCGTTCCTAAGTGCAGAGCCTAACACAGAATTGGAGCTCAGTGTTTATTGAATGAAGGGAAGAATTAAACAGAGAATTAACGAATGGCTGCTCTGGCGCTGCTACTCGAGCTGTAAAGAGGTCCCTAGTCTAACGAACTTGAGGCAGGCCGATCGGTGGATGTCCAAATCAAGGAGAAAACCAAGTGCGGATGTCTGGGTTTCATGTGAGATATCTTAATTTTCACAATCTGCAGAGGGCAGAGAGGGGGAAAGCTTTCATTGCATCAGACTGTGTTGGGTTGGGCAGATTTCTGCAATTTAAAATAGTGGTAGGTCCTGTCACCGCCCCCCATATTGCTCTGTCCCCAGTAAGAGTCTACAAACTGAGTTCCAGTAGTTGGGAAATAGATCGAAACGACGTTCAGGTTTTGGTCGCCCGCTACCTACAGACACTCTGATAAAGGCCCAGCTGGGAAAGGGAAATAAGCGTTATATGTGAGGGCCCTATAGCTCAGGGGTTAGAGCACTGGTCTTGTAAACCAGGGGTCGCGAGTTCAAATCTCGCTGGGGCCTCGTGTGTATTTATTATTTTCAAATCTTCCTCACCAGCCACTCACCTCTCTCTCGTTACTTTAACCCCTGCGAAAATTCAGCTCATATCTTCTCGCCAGTGTTCAGATGTGCCAAATAAACACCCGAGCGGAACCGCTTCCTCTCAGTTTCCAGTGCTAATGCGCAAGTGCTGCTTCGCTGCCTAGATTGTGGCGGAGTCCATTACAAACTGCGGGGAGCGCTGCCAGCCTCCGCGGACGACCTGGCTGTGCGGACCTGCAGCAAGAGCCCTGAGGGCGGCCGGAGCCGGAGCGGGGCCTAAGGGCTGTGGGGAAAGAGTTGGGATCGAGCCCTCAGCACCCGCTCTGGGCAGATTTAGAGCCCAGAGCAAGGTCCCCTCCCCACAGGGGAAGAGCCGGAGTCAGCTGTCCTGATTTGGGGGTCCGACAAGTTTTCATGTTTCAGTGGATTTTCGAACATTTAAGTATCTCAGCGGGAAAATTAGCGTCGGGACTTGGGTCACTAAATTTGTTATTGACTCAAAGAAACTGTGGCTTCCTCTTTGAAAAACCTTAAAATAGTTTCTCCAAGTCGATTCTCGTAGCAGCATTGGGTTTAGCCATATGTATTATATACCCCTCCCTCCCCTACTCTGTGGACGTGTAAGCGGAAGAGAGAAGCAGCTCGCATGTGCAAACGCTCCTGGATTTGGAGGCGAGCGCAGGAAGTATGGAAAAGAAAGGCCCAGGCCAGAGCTCCGAGGCCCGCCCTTCTCTCTGGCTCGCAGTTGCGCGATCAGAATTGTATGTTCCACCACCTCAGCCCTTAGTTCTCCGATGCCCGGGTGTCCTCTCCCACTTTAGACACACATCATGCCAGGGAGGCCCCGGGCAGCGCACTACGTGAAGAGAACAGCCCGGGGGCGAGCAGATCGCCACGGTCCGGGGCGGCCTCGGGATGCACAGGCTCTAGGTGTGCCGGTGAAGAGCCCACTCTCTGGTCCTGCTTGGAAGCCCGTACCTGAAGCAAGAGAATCCAGTTCTAGAGGGGTTGTCTGCAGAACCGCGGATGTAGGACTTTCTCCTAAGCTGGCTGCTAAGTGGTGTCCATGCACCGGCAACTAGTGGGCCATTATGCACGAACCTCTGCTTATCAATGTCCTCAATATAGAATAGTAGGAACACCGTTTTTCTATTTCCTTCGATAGCTCAGCTGGTAGAGCGGAGGACTGTAGTGTAAAACAATATGGTTATCCTTAGGTCGCTGGTTCAACTCCGGCTTGAAGGAAGAGTTGATGTTTTGGGGGTTGCAACCACCCATCGAGAGAGACGTTGCTCTCCTGTTTCTTACGTCGTTTTCCCTCTTCTGGGGTCATTTTCTCCAGACCTTACCCCGTTCCAAAGATAAACTCAGCATGGTTGTATGAACTTCGAGAATCACCTCTTGAAAAGTTGGACTTGTTGGGCACGGTTCTCAGTTAAAAAGGGAGTGTGCACTAACTCTTCCAACCAACTAAGGAAGTTCTGGGTTGGATGTTCTAGCTGAACTTAGGTTGCTGCCTGAGGTCCAAAGTTTGGAGATCCAAGACCACTCGCTGGTACAGAATATATATCCGGCGGCCCTTGGGACTCTTAATTTTGGGACTCTTAATTTGCGGGACAAACCCCTGAGACCTTTATTCACTCTATACACATACGTTCATTCAGGGGGAGGCCCTTTTAAATTATTCAGCTGTTTATAGATTTTTATAGTTCCACAAAAATCATTTTGAGCTGGAGCCGGAAGGAGGAACAGGATTTGACGTGAATTGGGATGAGACTGGGAGAGAGAATTCCAGACTGAGGAAACAATTTAAGCAGAGGTAGAGAGATGGAACATTTGATTCTCATTCTGGGAAACTGCAGGGGTCTGGACTTTACGAACACGCTCCAGACTGGTTCACCTCCAACAGATCAAAATACTGGCTCCCCGTATGTTGATGCCCATCAGTCCTGCCCCTAGGATTTTATACTCGCGCGAAGCAGTAGCAGCCCGGCAGATACACATCCTGTGCGTCTGTCCTGGGGCTCAGGACCCTACAATGTTGCAATCGACCCCAGCTCGGGCCCTCAGGCTCCAACTCGGTTCTCTCCAGGCTCCCTCCAGGCTCCCCCCACGCTGGAGCTCAAGGCTAGACTCCTCCCGGCGGGGCTTGCGGGAGCACCGACAGGTGGCCTGACGTCTGAAAAGCTGCCTCTTCTCACCCCATCCGGCGTCTGGAGGCGTCCAGGACAAGGATCGAGGAGAATTAGCGAGGCTGGAGTCAGACGTGAGACTTCTTCAAGACGGAAGAGCTAAGCAAAGCGAAAGGTAAATGTCACAACATAAGGTAAAACTCCAGAGCAGCCTGGCAGCCAATTGCTGACGGAGAAGTAAGGTTCAGAGGAAAAGTACAGAAGCCTTCGTCAGCGTGGCTCGTTGGTCTAGGGGTATGATTCTCGCTTTGGGTGCGAGAGGTCCCGGGTTCAAATCCCGGACGAGCCCCAGTGATTGAAACTTTTCCTTCCCCCTTCCAACCGCTGAAAAAATCTCAGTTCTATACAAACTTTCCAGCGTTCTGAACTGTTCTACAAAAGAGAACTGTTCTACAAAAAGATTATCTGTGCGGGGCCAAACTGCCTGGCTTCCTGGACTCTCGCCAGCGGACGCCTGGGAGGGGTAACCTCGCTCCCGCGAGCAGGGAGCAGGGGCCAGGGTCCCGCCGTCTGCAGACCCCACAGGCCGTGTCCTCACGGCCCCTGAGCGTCGGCCTCGGATCTCCAGGCTCGCTCCCAGCCCAGGTGGGGACCCACCCCCTCCGCCTGGGGCGGGGGCTGCTCTGATGCCTGCGGCGGAGGCGGGTCCTGGAGGAAGGCGCCTTCTCGGAGAAACCGGGCGGGGCCTCAACTACAAAAAGGCTCGCACCCCGAGGCTCCTCTCCTCTTTGCTACCGGCTCCCCATCGTCCTCACAGGGAGGAAGAAGCGGGTGAGAAGCAAACACGTCTCTTTCCACCGTTTTGCCTGTTTCTGCAGACTTGTTCTGAGGCCGAGGTGGGTTCACACTTCTCCTCCTCCAGCTCCTTTTCCTCCATCTCCCCCCCCCACCGCCTCCTTTTTAGTAGTTTCATCAGGGGCGTTTGAGTCGGGGGAGTCGCCTCTTAGCAGAGGCAGTGTGGGGCTCGGTGGGGAGGCGTTTGCGGCACCGGACTGGAGGAGCTGAGGAATAGGAAGGAAGGTAAAAGTCCAGTTCTTGTAGAGTCAGAGATTCCCCATTCCGACTCCGATGCTTATTTTCCGCAGCTGAGTGGAGATGCCAGCGTGAAATGCCTGTTGCCTCGAACGTAGGCTCTAAGTGGGACCCCAGAATTGGTGAACCGAAGGAAATCCGGGGAGGCCTACACTTCCTCAAAACTAAGGATTCTTTTTCTTGGTACCCAGGATGATCGCCAGATTTATGAAACAGGTCTTGTCCCGTTTTTGCGACCGCAACTGACACGTGGGAGCTCGTGTTTTCGTTTTCTGTTTACTCCTCTATCTCCTCACCCTTAACCCACCTTCAGCCAGTGTTGAGACGTTCTTTGAGACATTGCCACCAACCTCTTCTCTAAGCTTTCTTAGTGGAACCTTGGGATCCTCAGCTTTCTTACTCTGTGACAGCACATCAAATGGTAACAGCACAGGGCTTATTTAGGCAGGATGGTAAAAACAGTTTCAGCAGCATTCTGGGGCCTGGGGAAATCTCAAGTGAGCTGTAGGGGAGCAGAATTTGCCACCCCAAACTATCTCTGTAGCATATTATTTTAACCTGGTTATTTCCTAAGAAACAGCAGACAAGGGGAAAATCCAGAAAGCCTAGTAGGAGTTAACTTTTTGTAGTAAGAAACATTTACATTTATAAGGGAAATCTCCATTTGTAAGAGTGCCTCCTTCGCTGTACCTGGAAGAGGATGACCAAATATCTACAAACTCTTGCCTGCTGGAGAAGACAAAGACTTAAGTTTGCATCACAACCCTACTTTGTACTGCGCTTTTCCTGGTACCCTAACATAACTGACTCTCCCCACCCTCAACATCCTTTTTTGCCTTGAGGGGAGGATGGTATTTAAAGAGAGGCTTCTGCCATTTTGGCGAGTTACTCAGTTTTCCTGGGTCTCTCTAATGTGTCCATGATTTTAAACATCTGTTTGATTTTCTCCTGTCAATCTGTCTCATGTCAATTTGATTCTTAAACCAGCCAGAAGAACCTGGAGGGGTGGAAGAAAATGTCCTCTTCCCCAACAGAGCCAAGACCTTTCCTGTGTCATTGGGAACCTCACAATCAAGTCATAAATGTAATCACTAGAAACCCAAGTGACATAATTATCTGAATAGCACATGGCTAACTTCCCAGAAGCAGCCAGAGGTATTCAAAGAGCCACTGAACTACACAGCTACTAACTAGTTAGTGCAGAAGGATAAGACATTTTATATTTCAAGCAACTTTTTAACAGATAATGGGGGTGTTAAAATATTTTGGGAATATATGGAAATATCCAAAGTAGTTTTCTCTTAAACAGCAACTTTTCATTGGCACCTTTAAAATGATCTTTGATTTCCTAGAAATTACTAGTGTGGACTGTGAATGCTGTGTGGTGCAGTGGGAAGCTTCTAGTCCCTGGAACTGCAAATATTCACTGGGCGATACATGTTCTTTTTTCGTTCCTGGTTCCTCATCTGTAAAATGAGGGGTTGATAGATAGTCTCTGAGGTCCCTCTTCTAATTCCGACTGTAGGATGTTGGTAACATGACTCTTATAGGAAAGAAGGTACTCCAGTAATATGGAGAAAAACTATAGTTTGGCAGAGAGGCTGGGGAAAATCATTCTAGGAAAAGAGGAATGGCTCTGGCTTTGTTGAAAGAGCAGATGTGAGCTTATAAGCAGTCAAAACTAAGGGGTTTGCCGAGTTACTGTTGTAAGCATTTGCCAGTGTGATTCATAAATTAAAGTAGTTGGCCAAGAAAGTGGACCACAGCAGGCCAGTGAAATCTCTCTTTAGTTTTTATTTAATCTTTTTTTGCGCAAAGAACAATCTCTGTAAACAGCTATTCTCCAAACACATTGAAATACCTGGGAAAGAGCGAATGGGCACAGAACAAGGGTTTGTTGAAAATGGAATGTTTAATGTTTGTCTTTGTTTGGAAATAGAGGTGGGTCAGCTGGACTTTGTCCCCATCCTCCCTCAATCAATAGTGTCCCCTAATTCCTGGAGGTAGAGGTGTGACCCTTATTTCCATGTGGACTTCATCCTCTTTTAACCATTACTTCTGTCACTAAATAAGTTTCATGCTTTAGATTACTTATAATACCTAATACAATGTAAGTGCTATGTAACTAGTTGCTGGGGCACAGCAACTTAAAAATTTTGCTTTTTGGAAGTTTCTAGAATTTATTTTCAAATATTTTCGATCCATAGTTGGTTGAATCCGAGGATGGGGAACCTGTGGATGTGGAGCGTTGACTGTAGTTCCTCATTATAAGTATTTTGAGTAAACACTTAGATGCATTTTAATGAAATAGTAAAACTTTCTTTTTTAATTTTTTCCAAAATCTTATATTCTGTTTCATCATAACCTCATTGGGCCAAGGTGAAAAGAAAAACAATTAGAATGAAAGCAATCATTCCCCATTCACCAGCTGACTTTTGGCATTGTCAGCTCTATGGACAGGTTGTGAAAAGGTTGTCGAGTGAAACCCCAGAGGAAGAGAAAGGACTCGGCTGTGTTCAGAGGCTGAAGGCTGCCCCCCAGCACTACTGCATAACTCTAAAATCAGAGGCTGATCTGTTTGTGTGAGTTGGTGCTTGCACTGGTGTTTCAGGCCATGGGACTGTATGTGCTCGATTTTGGAGTGGAGTATCTAATCTCTGCTTTCAGGCGATTTATCAGACTAGGGTGGGGTTGTGTTGATCAAGTCATCTTGATCCCCACAGACTGTGGGAGTTGGCTGCTGCTTCCTGGTCCAGGACTACTGAGGCAATCAGGGTGTCAGCAATGGGTCTGGCAGCCTTCTCCGCAACAAGTGACTGGTTTGATAAGTCTTTTTTTTTTTTTGGCCGCATGAAGCATCACGTAAGATCTTATTTCCCAACCAGGGATGGAACCCTTGCCCCCTGCATTGGAAAGAGGAGTCTTAACCACTGGACTGCCAGGGAAGTCCTGATAACTTTTTTTTTAATCATGTTACTTGTATTAATAAATCTGAACTCACTACTAAAAGAAAAAGATCATCAGATTGAATCACAAAGCAAAACCCAGCTGTGTGGTTTGTAATGGCTGATAACTTTTTAAAACTCAATTCTTCAGTTTGTGTTTAAAAAGTGATGTGTGATTAATTTACGGTAGGTGCCCCTCTCAAACGGTGTGTTTGCCCATAAAAGGCAAGTGAGTGGGCACGTCGTTAGAGGCAGTAGAGCCCCACATCCCGCTGCTGCTCTTTGCTCTGTTAAAACCCAAAATTCAACGGAGTAAATTTGAAGACCTCATTGACTTTGTTGAACGATTCACGAATGGGGCAGCATCTCATCTAGTAGATAAGAGGTGCTCCGAGGAGCTCTTCAATGGAAGGCTTTTATAGTCAGAAGCTGGATGAGGCAAGAAAGTTATTAGCAAAAGAAAAAGAAAGGGTTGTTTCAGTCAAGGGCCCCTGCTGTTTGATTTCAGAGTTTCCTCATGAGAAAAACAGGCTTACATAATACCCACCTCACACAGTCTCGGTGATGGTTAAATGTAGTCATGTATATGAGCGCTTCATAGAGTGAAAGGTAACACTGATTATTATAATTATTATGATGATTTCAAGTGCATTTGTTTTACTGGTAGGCAGCCTGTCTTCAGTTGACACCTAAAATACAGGGAGACTGAAAACTTGGAGGTGGGTGGATGACAATAGAAGGCTGAGGATTTTTAAGAAGATAACAGTGTCCTAGATCCAACATCAGTGAAGGTGGGTGCTGAGGGTTTGTGAAATGGTTGGCCTCCTGCTGCTACCTGATATTTGAAACCATAGGATCTATAAGCGATCCTGGTGACCTTCAGTCCACTTTCTATGCAGGCAACGAATCCACTTTGTGAGTGGATGCAATGTCAGTGTTGCACTGATGGTGGAGATAATCAAGTTTACAACTGTGTTACAAGGAACAGAAGATTGAGTGCGCAGTTAGTCATTTGTGGACGGGTAAAGAAGAAAGGAAAGAGAAGCCCAGGACATATGGTAAGGATATTTCCGAGGGTTAGTAAGGGTTAGTAGCTGGGAGGTTGAGGTCAAAGGCAGGGTGCTAACAGCTGTCACATAACCTTCTCTGGAAGTGCTTTCCTGGTTCTGTGAAACCTACTTCGCACCCTTTCATGAAACCAAATTATGTGGGTAAACAGAAAGCACAGCGGAGCAGCATCCTGCCGAGAGACCCCAGCTCACTCTGCAGGCTTCTTCTGAGGCAGTTCTTAGAGCTGGCCCAAGAAACGACATCTTCTGGATCCAGATCATTGCATGGCAGCAATGAAACCTCGGTCCTGTCCTGGGCAAAAGTAAGAACCACGATGTCAGGAAAAGCAACTTTGGGACAAGAGGCCATGTTTATCAAACTTTGCCTCTGGAACAAATCTCTAATCGATTCAGGTGGATTGATAGCTGGCCGGGTCATGCCCAGGGAAGAGGTGAATGACTCTCATTGTTTGTCCAAGAGCAGTGTCCTTGGTTTGCCTGTCTCTGCAGAATTGGGGATTTTTAGATCTAGTCTCCCCACCCTGTTCATCTGATCACTATATAATGAGAACCAAGAGAGGCCTCCAGGTTCACACAGCTGGAACCCATCTCCAGGAACGAACAGCTGGAACCTCTCTTCAGTTGGAGGGAAACTTCCAGGTTTTTGTAAGATTCTTCCACCTGGGTAATCCGTTGTTTTATTTATTTACTTGTTTGTTTATATACTATTTTTAGCTGTCCATCCATTTCAGTGAAACTATTTCCCCCCTTTTAAAGCCTCTGGGCCCAAGCTCATGAATTAAGAAGAAAATGAATTAGATTCCAAAGTTTAAAATGAAAACAGATTTCTTTGGGGAATATTCTATATCAGGGGTCCGCAACCCCTGGGCTGTGGACGGGTAGCAGTCCGCGGCCTGTTAGGAACTGGGCCGCAGAGCAGCAGGTGAGCGACGGGGCGCGCAAAGCTCCATCCGCCACTCCCCACCGCTCGCCTTACCGCCTGAACCATCGCCCCACCCACGTCCGTGGAAAAATTGTCTTCCTCAAAACCGGTCCCTGGTGCCAAAAAGGTTGGGGACCACTGTCCTATATGTAGATAAAGGGAAATTAGTGCGATTAGGAGCAAGTGGAGGTTTAGGAGAGACTCCTAAATTGTGATAAAATCCCCAAAGATTTGGGAAAGCTGTTTGCTGAAGGGCATCCGGAACCCCCCCCCCCCACCGCCATATAGGCATTGTATGTGGCTTAACAAGAAAAGAAAACAGAAAATATATTTTTAGCTCTGTTTTCTTTTCTTTTTCGATATTTATTTATTTGGCTGCGCCGGGTCTTGGCTGCGCCGGGTCTTGGCTGCTACAGCACATGAGATCTGAGATCTTCGTTGCAGCATGTAGGATCTTTCAGTTGCGGCCTTCAAACTTAGTTGGCAAGTGGGATCTAATCTAGTTCCCTGACCAGGGATGGAACCTAGGTCCCCTGCTCTGGGAGCGCAGAGTCAGCCACTGGACCACCAGTGAAGTCCCAGCTCTGTTTTCTTATAACCTTCGCTGATAATTTCTTTCCTTAAGAAAGTTTTGGGGGAATTCCCTCGTGGTCCAGTGGTTAGGACTCTGCGCTTTCACTGCAGAGGGCGTGGGTTCAATCCCTAGTCAGGGAGCTAAGATCCCACAGGCCGTGCAGTGCGGCCAAAAAAAAGAAAGAAAGTTTTGGGTGCTCTTTGAAAGCAAAGTGGGACACATCCCAAGATCAAAAGAAGGTACACTGACCATAGTTACTCATCATTAAAGGTCAAGGTAATTCCCTGGTGCATAAAGTTTGGTGGATCCCTTGAATACAAAATATTGCCTGGGGGGAGAGGAAGAGAATGTTAATTTTTATAAAGACCAAGGGATTGGTTTGAGACAGAGGATAAAGTTAGTCTAAAGAACATTTGGAACAAATTCCACTGACACTTATGTGCTTGGGTCTAGAAGGATATGTGTAAATGGGTCTGACCACCCTTGACCAAGTGTGAGGCTCTGTGCCCTTGGCCTAGGCAGATTCACTTCTGGACCACAAATAATCTCTTATTTGTTTTCTTCCAATTCCCTTTTACCTCTCTTTTTGGGAAATTGAGAATTGCATATATGCTTGTGGAAGGTATGAGTTGGGGGAGCAGATGTTAGATAGTGGTGACCACTCTCACCAGTGGTGTGTATTTGCTGGGATTTGGTTTCTGGATGTCTCAGGGAGTCAAGATTACAATAAGCCTGAGCAAACTTTAGCTGAGTTGTTATAGAACGAATGTGCAAATTTTGTAAGTCAGAAACAAAGATATTCCTTTACCTCCGCAGATTGGCACAGGAGGACCTTCAACCTCCCAACAAACAAGTGACTTTTTAGGGTGACAAGCCCTGAGGTAGGGTCAGTCCAGTGCCTTAACTAGAAGTGGTATGGGCTGGACTTACACACCGAGCCTTCAGGGATGTTGCATACCAGTGAGATTGGGCTGCAGACCATCCTATCATCTCTTTCTTCCAGCTGGTGCCTTGTGCTACCAACTAAACTTATACAAACTTATCTTTACAATTCCATGGTCACTGGACTTTTGCTAGTGAAACTAGAAAGGCTCTCTATGCTTTATGAGAACCAGGGAATTTCAAACTTTTAGAGGTAGCAACTCTCATTTTATAGATGAACAAATTTAGGCCTGGAGAAGAAAATGAAGTCAGTCATTAAAAAAATTATTATTGAGGGTCTACTGTGAGGCAGGTAGTATAATACAAGGTGAATGATATGAGCCCTGCCCTCCTGTAGATTATGCACCGGTAGGAAACACTGAGAAGTAAACAGGTAATTGTTCGCTCAGATCCCATGAATAATGGTTTTGGAATGGCACCCATGAAACCTGACAAGAGGTAAATCTTTATTTTGTGATATCCTTGTGGGCATATACTGAGCGTTGTGACTTTTGCTTTGACACTGGTGACCTGTCCTTGGGCTTAATATCTGAAGCATAGAGTGTTTGGACAGAAACTGTAGACAGGCCTGCCAGCTCACACCCCATTCGGTGAACAGCAATATCCCCTGTACAATACTGGCACCTCCTACAAGGACCCACTGTTTTCTCTACAGCGTGGGAGACAGCATTCCTATCCACCACTGCCACCTAATGACTCTTTTGGGTACTACCAGCTCAGGTTCTACTTCCAGATTTTTGGACTCTGGGATTCTGGCTTCTGCTCCCTGTGGGACCTTTAAGGACCCTTCCAACCTTGACAGCCTGCCATTCTACGATTGCCTGTGACATTAGAAGGCAATATTTGCCCATAGCAGAGCAAGAGACTTAACTGATTACAATTCAAGAAAACACACCCAGGAGACTGAAAAGCACAATGTAAATGTAAAGAGCTTGCCGCGTGGGGAGCGTGGCAGCCCAGCAGCTGTGGTGGAGCAGCCGCCATGTAGGACTACTTGTTATTCTTTTAGGTGGGACTCTTCCAATCACGTACCACTTTCTTGCTAACCTCCCAAGAACACACTTTTGCTGCTGCTATTACAGATCATACTCTTACGTGCTTCATGGAAACCTTTTCAGTGACTATTTCTTTATTTCATAATTGAGGAATGACTTAGTGTATAATTTGGTCATTTCTTAGTGTTTAATTTGGTAATTCTTTGGCAGTATACCCAATTTGTCTACAGTTATGATAAAACAGGCAAGGTAGTGAAATGCCCCATCAAAGTGATTCAAACTACCACGAGGGCATGACTGTCTCTCTCTCTGAGCCCTTCTGTGTGTCTATCCACATGTACTGTACTCTTTTTCCTCCTAATAAACACTTTACTTGCTTCACTAAAAAAAAAAAAAAAAAAAAAAGGAAGAAAGAGAGGTCATTTCGCTCACCCTGTCACATGCCTTCACATGTAACCAGCAGAACCCCGAATCCTCTTGTCTTTCTAGAGCCACAGCTGTACTCCCAGGGCTGCTTAGCATCACTACAGGCTCAGTGCTACAACCTGTGGCCTCTTTAAGGGCTACAAAAATATGTTTATTGACTTACACACAAGAAAAGCACAATATAAAAATTAATAATTAATTTAATATCCATGACACTATACCATTTATTCTTTTTTAAATAAATAAATTTATTTATTTTTGGCTGCGTTGGGTCTTTGTTGCTGCGCACAGGCTTTTCTCTAGTTGAGGTGAGTGGAGGCTACTCTTCGTTGTGGTACACGGGCTTCTCATGGCGGTGGCTTCTCTTGTTGTGGAGCACGGGCTGTGGGCACGTGGGCTTCAGTAGTTGTGGCGCACGGGCTTAGTTGCTCCGTGGCATGTGGGATCTAACCCATGTTCCCTGTGTTGGCAGGTGGATTCTTAACCACTGTGCCACCTGGGGAGTCCAAGACTTGGTGTGTCTTAATGGTCTTTGTGTTCCAGGACCTAGCACGGTGACTGGTACCCAGTAGGGGCTTATGTAGGGTTTGTTATTAAATTAGTTAATATGAATGAAAGAGTGTGAATGGATTTTGTAATGCTACAACTGGTAGAAATGTAAATTTTCAGGGATAGGAAAGAGGGGTTGGGGCTGGAAGGTGTGTTCAGGAAACTTTTAAATAGACTTTCCAAAGGAATCGATAGACAAGACATATGAGACTAATGAGGAAAGGAAAAGAAAAAGATATGCTTAGGTGACGGACGATACCTGATTTATGACGCCCGGTCAGAGGGAAAGGTCCCTGTCCTTTTAGCCTAATTTGGCAATGCTATTCTGTGCCCCTACTGCATCTCCATTTTCTCTTGGTAGGAGCTTTTGTTGAAAGAGATGGTGATGTTCCTGAGCCCCCTGTTTTTCGTCTTCATGCTGGGTCTGGGTCTGACCCCACTGACCCTGGCTCAGGAAGACTACGGATACAGACACTTCCTGTCCCAGCACTATGATCCCCAACCAAAGGGCCGGGATGACAGATACTGTGAAAACATGATGAGGAGGCGAGACCTGACCAATCCCTGCAAAGAGGTCAACACCTTTATTCATGGCAGCAAGAATGACATCAAGGGCATCTGTGATGATACGAATGGAAAACCTGGCGAAGGCAATCTCAGAATAAGCAAGTCTTCCTTCCAGATCACCACTTGCAAGCATAAAGGAGGGTCCCTCCGGCCTCCATGCAGGTACAGAGCCACAAAAGGGTACAGAGTCATTGCTATTGGCTGTAGAAATGACTGGCCCACCCACTTGCAGGAGTCCTTTATCACTCCAGCACAGTAGCCTAGAGCTGGCTCTGCTCTTTTTTCCTTGCATTTCCCCCTCTTACTGTAGCAACATTCATTGCTAGGAATCCAGAAAATGAGCTGCTGATCTTTTTGTTTTCTGTTTTACAATATGCTTAATAAATAAAAACGTCTCTGAAATCAGTAAAAATCAAAGTCTTCTCACTGATTCTTGGTCTATTGATCTTTCCCCATTTTCTCTATTCAGCTGTCCCCTGAGAGGGTTGGATGGGATAGAAATGCCTTTTTCCTTATCAGTCAGTTCCTTATCAGGCATGAAGGAGGTGGACTTTACCTTTCCGTGAAGGTAAGGATGTTAAATTCATCTTACCGAGACTGCTGGGAAAATTCCAGGGCTCAAGGCCACTAAGCAGAATTTTTAGGAGAAGCAGATTGTTTTGCTGCCACCGTTAATAAGCCAGTATTACTTTTACAAATGTTAAGCCCTAGGAAGAAGAGTTTAGGACTAAATACCAACAGATTAATTACACTCTCTCTCTCTTTCACACACACACACACACACACACACACACATTTGTAATCCTGCATGAATACCAAAATCCATTCAGGGTAGCCACTCTTACCTTAAGCAGGAAGTAATTTGATATTGCTTTGAATGGAACACTGCCAGGATATTCTCATGGTTATTTTATATAAAGATCAAAAAATTGATTACTATAATTATTTTCTCTTTAATCTTTTACTTTCTCAACTGACGTCTGGCAACTGTGAGGTCTTGGGGAGGTCATAGAAAGATTCCAAGCTTACCCTTTATTCTTCTTCAACTTGATGTTTTTAAGTAAATACAAACTTAGGTTAACAATCTCTGTAAAATATGCTAATTAATCCATGGGTTCAGTGGTTAACTTCCTGTTACCTAATCTCATCAACAGATACCTGGATATTTTATTTAGAAAGTAGTTAATAAATTACAGTTATGCATCACTAGTTTTGCCATCTTATGAATGACTATAGTGGTCACAGTATTCCCCATGGTGGCCTCCCCTGCTGCCTACATGCCCTCAAATGGACCAAAAGCCCTGGCTCCTCAATACCTGGGTTATAGTCCAGTGTCCTGGTGCCACAGAGAGCCCACCCTCACTGAAAGTACTCAATTTATGGAGAAAAGGATGAAAAAGTACTCAATTTATGGAGGAAAGGATGAAAAAGTACTCAATTTATGGAGGAAAGGATGAAAGGTTATGGGTACATACTCAACACATGAATATATCTGCCTTGAATTCATCTATTTCAAAATTAAAAACATTGTCATTTCTTTCTGAAGTAGGGAGAAGGGTTTTCCAAACCTCCTTTATTAGAAAATTTGTCTTGGGACTTCCCTGGTGGTGCAGTGGTTAAGACTGCGCCTGCCAATTCAGGGAACACGGATTCAATCCCTGGTCTGGGAAGATCCCGCATTCCTCAGAACAACGAAGCCCGTGTGCCACAACTACTGAGCCTGAGCTCTAGAGCCCACGAGGTGCAACTACTGAGCCTGCGTGCTGCAACTACTGAAGCCTGTGCACCACCTAGAGCCCGTGCTCTGTAACAAGAGAAGCCACCGCAATGAGAAGCCCACACACCGCAACGAAGAGTAGCCCCCCACTCCCCACAACTAGAAAAAGCCCACGTGCAGCAACAAAGACTCAACACAGAAAAAAAAAAAAAGTTCTGGAAATGTATAGTGTTAAAAAAAAAAGAAAGAAAGAAACTTTATCTTACTATAAAATCAAAAAACTCTTAGGAAGCGAGAAATTTCCAGAGTTTGGTAGACTATTTGGATTTTTTTTTTCTGGTTCTCCAACCAGGACTGTCTCCCTAATATTAGGCAAAGGGGCTTCCAAACAGACTCTTGCCAACTCACGGTCTTGATGGGGAAAGTCAAAGGCATGGACCATTATTACATAGATCACATCACAGTTGTGAAAACTCACATCTCCAAACATCTACTTAGAGCATTATTATTGCATACCCTGCCCTGGTGTTAGGACAAATGACACTTTCCCAGGAAATCATGTGGCATTGGGATAGGGTTCTTCCTGACCTGCTGATGGAGCTAGCAGCTGAGTAGCCAACCCTAGTAGTTTTTGCTCTTGATCTCTTGTTCTCTCACAACCAAAGTTTGTTTAGAATGAAATGTTGAGTCACAGGCAAGTCATTTTATCTCAGGTCAATCATTTGAAGAATTGAAATCCTAATCCACTATGTTTTGTTGACTTTGCAAGGAAAAGAGAAGAAGCACCCCCAAATGTCAAGTCCTTTGAAGAATGGTGACATGAAAGAAAGAAAATTCCATGCACTTTGGAGAGGAAACGTTTGTCCAGGGACATAGCATAAATTCTAGTAGCTGAGATATTTTGGCTTAAAAAGAGCCTTCATCTCTTGGGAATACAGATTCTCTACAAAATAAGAGGGAGGGTGTCAATAATATGTGCAATTCAGTTTAGTTGTTAGTATATCAGATTGAGGGAACAAAGGAAACCAAGAAAAATGGAAATTGTAAAAATGGCCACTGCTGACATATACTGAACACTTAACGGTAGGCTAGGCATTGTGATAAGCACTTTACATTGATTTTATCATTTATTCTTCACAACATTCCTAAGAAGTAGGTATTATTATTATGCTTATTCTACTTGTGAGGAAATATACTGAGAGAGGTTAAGTCATTTCCCCAAGGTCACACAGTTAGTGTGGCAGAACTAGGTCTTTGGGATCACAGTATCAAAAGAAGTTCTTACTGAGATTTGACGTGTGCAGTGGAGAAAGCCTTTGGGGCAAGCTCTAAACAAAAGTACGTGTTGGGAGGATTTAGGGATCATTTCATTTTCTGTTGTAGGTAGAATCTTGAGATGCACCCATTGATGTCTACATGGGACTTCTGTTCATAATGTTTTTCCATGTCTTGTTAACTCAGTTGGTTACTGTGGCTGAGGTCATGGGTTTGCTCTTGGATGAATAGTTTAATCTACTCTGTAGCTAGTCATCTTGCTAAACCATGTTGTTGGTCACAAAGAAGCAGGATGAGAGAAAGTAGACAGAACTGCGCAAAATTGGATTTGGGAAAAGCAACCCAAAGTACATTGTTGTGATGAAGCTCTTACCCAAGTGCCAAGTGTATCTTCAGAAGTTGTATCCAGTGGTCCTGGGGTTGAGGGGTAAATCGAACATCATTTCTTCCCGCCATCCTGCTTCCCACAACTCCTTCACTTCCCTCACTTCCCAACTCCATATCGCATATATGCGGCATCAGACACAGGAATATGACATAGAGCTTCGTATCTTTCTGTGCACAGGCAAAAGGTGGTTGTGAACTTAGAAGCTGGCGTTTAAAAGAATGATAGTTATGTTTGATCCTAATCATTATCGTTAAGGATAGGCTGTAGGTGGAATAAAGTGCAGGTCCCTCGTCAGCCGTTTAATCACTCACACGGGGTGATCCACCATCATGAAGCAGCCTCTTTGAAACAAAGGACAGTAGTAACCATATATATCAAACTAGGAGTTCAGCTGGGGCTAACCCTTGGACTGCATGTGTAGAAAATGGATCTGTCTGACGCTCCAAAAATTGTCCTTTCTGCTTTGGGTTGCTCACTTCCTGTTGAATCAGGGATGATTTTGCCTGCCCCTTGGTTTCTCTCTAGGCATCTCCAAGGTAGTGATGGCTCTCCAGACGACCCATGCATTACTCCTGCTCTTGCTGCTGACCCTGCTGGGGCTGGGGCTGGTACAGCCCACCTATGGCCAGGATCGCATGTACCAACGATTCCTGCGGCAACACGTGGACCCTGATGTGACAGGAGGCGATGCTGGCTACTGCAACTTGATGATGCAAAGACGGAAGATGACTTCACATCAGTGCAAGCGCTTCAACACTTTCATTCATGAAGACCTTGGGAACATTCATAGTATCTGCAGAACCGCCAATATTCAGTGCAAGAATGGCCGGATGAACTGCCATGAGGGTGTAGTGAGGGTCACAGATTGCAGGGAGACAGGAAGTTCCAGGGCTCCCAACTGCAGATACCGGGCCAAGGCCAGCACCAGACGTGTTGTCATTGCCTGTGAAGGTAACCCAGAGGTGCCTGTGCACTTTGATAAATAGATGCCACCCAGCAGGGGTTATGGCCCAGCTGCTGGCCTTTAATTTACTCCTTAAATAACAATGAGTAATGCATTTGAGCTGTCCCAGGCTCCGTCTCCACTGCTTCTTTCTTTCCTTTTTTTTTTTTTTTGGTTCATTATATAACCAATTCTGTTAAATACATTGCATGAAAGATGAGACATAAACTTATAATGAATCTGAGCTTTTCTGTAATAAGCTTCCTTCTATAATACTGGTCAGCTTTGCTGTCTCTAATCTCATCCTCTGGAATTTAGTCATTACTTAGCACTTCAAGAATTTCAAGGTGCTTTCATCTAAGTTATCTCATTCTAATACCATAGCACCCTTGGGATGCTAGTGTTGCAATATACAAAAGTGCAAAGTTAAGAGATTTGCTAAGACCAAAAGGTTAGTAGAAAAGCTGAGACAAAAGTCTAGTTTACACGGTTACTAATCCAGGGCTTTTTCCACCTCATCACAAGGAATGTTTTGAAAATATCTGGTTTCTGTTCTTCCCAAATGTCAGCTGTTGGGGGAAGCATTAAAAATTTGGAAATAGACACTGGCAACATGAGAGCTCTATCTGTATAATGCGGCAACCTTACTGTGTTTGGATCTAATAAGATCAAGAAATTATACAAGGGATTTTCTTTTCCTCTTCCCAAACTTTTGAGTCGCCCTAGTAAGTCAGAGTATTAAAATGTACTTGATCATTAAGACTCTTCCTGACTGAAAGATTTTTCAAGTCTTGCTTATAATAAAGGAAATAAGGTACCTTCAATTCCAAGTATTTGAGAAGACTATGGTCTTGTGTGTGAGATTTTTTTTCCCTCCTATCCTCTTTTAATTCTCCTCTAGTTTATAAACATGCACGCACTTTAATATCCTCATAAACTCTGGCTCAAGACTAAAGCTCATCAGATCAATGACCATGACACAAAAAACTTTGTCTCATTTGCTCCAGAGAGAATGATTCCTCTCAAGACAATTCTCATACCCCTTCCTTCTCCCTTTAAATATTTAGGAGCAAATTGGGGGACAGAGATGTATAAAGACATTAACTGCTAAAGAAGGAAAGTGTGTGTGTGTGTGTGTGTGTGTGTGTGTGTGTGTGTGTGTGTGTGTGTATGTGAGAAAGGACTGAGCTGAAAGCATTTGAATTGTAGCAGACATATATTATTTATATTTAAAATGTACAACTTCATTTGGTATACATATACATTTTGAGATAATCACTATAATCAAGCTACCAAACATATCTATCATTTCACATGGTGACCCTTACGTGTGTGTGTATGATGAGAATCCGTAGGATTTACCCTGTTAGCACATTTTAAGTATGCAGTACTGTATTGCCACCTGTTAAAAAACCTAGGGGTTCAAAAGAGGCCTCCCCAAGATGTGCTACTTTGGCATGTGGATTATTTTGAGCTAATGGCAGTGGAGACCCTGTTAACTCAAGAGAAACTACTGCCCCTCACTTAAGTTCCTAGAAGAATTTAAACTGGGGATTTTTCCCAGAAAAAGAGTTATTAGCAGACATAAAATGGATCGCTTTCTTAGCTTGCCACTTCACACATGAGTCCTAGGAGTGTCTCCCTCCTGCCTCTATATTCCTTGAGTCACTACTTGATTTAGGTCTTCAGTAGATAACACTAAGTTGCTGGGAAGGGCTCAAGATGTATGGGCACATGATGGCCATCTTATCTTTTCTTAGAGTCACCTCTCAAATCCTCCATACCCAGGTGCCCAGAATTCTTGCCTTTTTACCCCCGCTCTTCACCCAAAGAACTAGAGTAGTTGGATTTACAGCGTCCTCTGAGACGATCCCCGTCTAGACTATCAGCACATGATTCCCCGTTATTCAAGGAATACTTGACATGAGCTAGGGTTTACAGTGCACCAGAGTTTCTGTAAATACCAACACGTCCGCATCTAATCCTGATGACATATTTCCCATTCCAAGAGAAGAAACAGGATGGCATTGCTACGAACATGCTTTGAAGACAAGTTCTGGATATAAACTAAGCATTCTGACTATAGGACAGGAAAAAGAATTTTCCCTCTATCCTTCTAGGTTCTGAGACCTGGATGAGATCCCCCTGTAATAAGAGATAGATTAACAAGAGAAAATGTTGACCTAAAACAAACAGACTGCCAGTTATTTCTCCAGCAAAAAATAGGTTTATTTGGGATCAGCAAAGAATTGCAATTTGAGGTCTACAACCATGGTGAGCCACATGCAAGTCTCCAGCAAAAATGGAGAGAATTTTATAGAGGAGAAAAGGAAGTTGGGAGGGCTATAGTAAACAGAGCATGGCTTTTTGTTGGCTGAGTTGTGACAGTCTCTTAATTTCTGAGCCACGAAAGAAGAGGAAATCTCTCTTCTTCCTGTTGGCTCTGCTATCCTCATAGAGCATGAGAGCTCCCCCTTCTGGTCTCCTGATCTATTTAATTGAGATTTCTATTTATTATTATTATTATTTTTACAAAAAACAAACAGAAGCTTAACAAAATGTATATTTCCTGTATGCTTGGGAGATACCCAAGAAAGCTGACTAAAACTCCCCCAGTGGCCCAAGCTGATACCTCAAATACCATTTTCAGCTAAAGACAAAAGAGGATGTTGGGGATAGTATTACCGGAAGGAAGGAAATTCACCAAAGTTGAAAGGAGCAAATGGTGGTAAACAAATATTTGTTGAGCCTTGTAGAGACAGTGGGACAGAGAGAAATTTTAACAAACAGACTTTGCTAGGTTCCTCCCTGTCTACACACCTAGTTCATATTATACTATAATTATCCATGGTGTAACTGTCTTCCTGGAACAAGTCCCCTACCTACATTCTGTCGACTGAAAAAAATGCACAACCTAAAAGATGAGAATTATGTTTTATTTGGTGGACTTACTGAGGACCTAAGCTTGGGAGACAGCCTCTCAGATAGCCTTGAGGGGCTTTTGAAGAGGTTAGGGAGGAGCCAGGATATATAGGAGTTTTTCAAAAAAAAAAAACCCAAGAGGTAGTTGGAACATCAAAAGATTACTGTTAATTAAAGAAAAACCAGGCATCTTAAGTTTAATGAATTTAGCACTTTTCTATGTATAAGAAGATGCAAGAGTCTGGGCTCATTGAAATCTTTCCTTTGAGATGCACCTTGACTATCTAGGGCCAGTATCCTGTTTATCTCCATCCTGAATTCCCCTCAGGGGGCACCGTTGCGGGTGGCTGCGGTGGTTGCTGGCTTGATGGTTTCAATATCCTTTGTTTACTGAAATGGCAGATGGTATTCTTTGTTCATAATTCTTTTAGGTAGTTAGACGGGAGGTCAATGGTTCTTCCTGAGTCTTGTATGCCGTGATTCTTTTCAGCTCAAAATAATCCACATGCCGAAGTGACACATTTTGGGGAGGCAAATGTTGCTCCCCTCAGAGGCATATTTTGGGGTGGCATATTCCGCTACCCTTTATGGCATTCTGATAACAAGGTGGCCCAGTGAGAAATTCAACCAAGGAGGCTTAGCTAGGAACAGCCCTTGAAGAAATACGTTCATAGGAAACACATTCAAGGATCTCACTTTATCCGCAAACTGTGCCTTTGACTAGATACTTTTCACCTCTCAATGGAAGTCCCACCGTTTACAACTCCAGATGTGGTTTTCCTCACTGAAGTTCCCATGGAACATAGCCATCCAGGGAATTTCCCCTAGAAGTTGGTTGGGAAATGAGTTTAGGAGCCAGATCTCTGGTTGTCTCCTGATAACTCTAGATAACCCCTCTCTGGTGTTACCCAAGGCCTTGCAATTCCTTTATGCCCACAAGTCAGTCTTCGGCGTTTGACACCTTTGCTCCAGGCTATTCTCACAGTGAACCCAAGGAGTCTAGATGAGACGCTATAGGAACTGGTTCTCTTAGTGAGGCTGTCCCTCGCCCCCACCCCACTGCCAATCAGTTGGAACACTGTACCTCCCACTGCTATTCCTTCCTTCCTTCACTGCTGCAGACTTCTTGGCTCTAAGAAAAGGGGAAAGACACAGACTCTCTGCTCTTTAGATCCATAAACTGATCCCTACTACAGCCAGTGGCAGGAGTGTTGGATCTGAATAGGGTGAGTTACGTTTAGAAGGGTTGGTGCCGAGGATGCTTAGAGGGAAAGGCCCAGGAACACTGTAAGGGGCTTGATTGGACTTCTAGATGGTGGAATTAAGAATAGACAGTGACCCGGGCTTCCCTGGTGGCGCAGTGGTTGAGAGTCCGCCTGCCGATGCAGGGGACACGGGTTCGTGCCCCGGTCCGGGAAGATCCCACATGCCGCGAAGCGGCTGGGCACGTGAGCCATGGCCGCTGAGCCTGCGCATCCGGAGCCTGTGCTCCGCAACGGGAGAGGCCCGCGTACCACACACACAAAAAAAAGAATAGACAGTGACTCAACTTGTAAGAACCAAAGACCTGGACTCAACTCAGCGTTAATCTCACTGAAACAGTTCTTGGAGCCTCTCTCCACTCTTCCATCCCTCCCCACTTCTTCTCCAATCTTCCTGAGCATAATACCATTGTCCCTTAGTATCCACGGGGGGCATTGGTCCAGGACCCCCCCATGCCCAGGATACCAAAATCCAAGCTTGCTCAAGTCCCTTATATAAGATGGTGTACGTAGTATTTGCATCTAACATACGCGCATGCTCCTATATGCTTTGATCATCTCTACATTACTTATAATACCTAATACAATGTAAATAACTGTAAATACAATGTAAATGCTATGTAAATAGTTGGCAGCACACAGCAAATTCAAGTTTTACTTTTTAGAACTTTCTGGATTTTTTTTTTGAGGGGGGACTATTTTTAATCCATGGTGTGGTTGGTTGAATTCCTGGGTGCAGAACAAATAGATACAGAGGGCCAACTGTACATTGAAGCAGCTTGAATCCTGGTCTTCTCTTCATCCTATTTAGGCCTTTTGAGCCAGGGGTAGGGTGCCACAAATGAGAACGTGCCTACCCCTTGCGCTCTGTTTGATGGAGTACTTGACATTCTCAGATACGCTCTCAGTACACGTATCTTATTAGCCTCTTACAGGTTTGTGAGGGAGTTATTATTAAGCCCATCTGAGGACATCACACTCAGAGAGTTGAGAATCAGGTTAGAAATTCCACAGGGCCGGGTATACTCCTCATGGTAAATGACGACAGAGAGCTAGTTTAAAGGGAAGACTTTTTCAAGCAACTCTCTGCTCTAATTTTGACCAGAGTAGCTGTTGTGAGGGCAGTTTCAATTTTGGTACTTGATTGATTAGAACAATATTTCAAAACTGGAGTTCCTTTATGATGACCTTCTTAACAATAGATCAAGATCGTTTATAATGATGATAATTAGGGAAGTGGCCTCTGAGAAGGGATGTGGGTAGTCACAAGTGATAACATGTTTCACACAGGCTTTGGGGAAGTGTCTTAAAGAAGTCAAGATCCTGGTAAGCACCATCTTGCAGAGTCAGCGTAGTTGCAGCCTCAGATTTCAAGGAACCAAAGCCTTCCTGCTTCAAAAATATCTCCCAAGTCTCTATTCATCTTCTGTATCCCCTTAAGAGGCAACAACACTTTCCACCTCACAGACATAGGGCTTAAAATACCATTTTCTTTAGGACACATGCTCTTTTGAGAATTGATCTGGGGACTCCCTTGTGGTCCAGTGGGTAGGACTCCGAGCTCCCAATGCAGGGGGCTCAGGTTTGACTCCTGGTCGGGGAACTATAACCCACATGCATGCTGCAACTAAGAAGTCCGCATGCTGCAACTAAGAAGTCCGCATGCTGCAACTAAAAGATCCCGCATGCAGCGACTAAGACCCGGTGCAGCCAAAATAAATAAATAAATATTGAAAAAAAAAAAAAAGAATCGATCTGGACTGCAAAACAGCTAGCTAGAGGGTGATTGGTTCCTCAGTTCAGGTGGAAGAGATGGCAGACAGGAGGTACTTGGAATTCTCAAAATGAACTTCATCAGTTTTTTACAACTTTGTGCTTATCTCACTCAGGCTGTAACATATTTTCAGTTCTTATAAACTTAATTATCTAATGAGAGTTATCACCTTCTAGCCTGGGAACCAAATGATAAAATTTGGTTGAAGGGCCTACGTTGGCAGAGAGGAATTTTAAGGTAGAGCTCAGCAGTGCTTCCTCTCTCTTCCCTGTACCCCGACAGGTGGCCCTGGTGACTGAGATGGCATCCTCTCTAAAGGTCCTAGGCCCTCTCTTGGCCCTGCTGTTCCCTCTATGTGGGCTCCTTGTACACAGCCAGAACGTTTCCTGGAGGGAATTCGTGAAACAGCACCACCCTAGCACGAACTGGGAATTCAGCAAGTACAAGTGCAGTGATCTGATGAGGGAAAGAGGTGTTTCAAAAGACGAGAACTATCACATCTTCGTCTATACCGTATGGCACAAGATTGAGCATATATGCATCAGGAACTGGAGAGATCACTACAGAAATGTATATATATGGGCCCCATATCCCTTCAAAACACTCAAGTGCTACCGGAAGAATAGCAAAAACAACTACAAAGATTACAAGAGCTACAGCTACATTGAATTCCATTGTGGCATGAATGGGTTTGTTGATGACATAGAGGACATGCAGTTGTTAGAGGATATCAGCAACTAGAAAGTTGACCCACACCCACAGGTTTTAGCGTTCAGTGCTTCCCAAGTGGTGGTCCCTCCCTGCACCAAGAGCCCTTGCATTTATTTGCCAATGTTTTGCAACTACTGAGAGTTATGTTTCACGTGGTTTCTTACTATCGTAACTTTGCCTATGTTGTTTCTCTGCCTGGAACACCCTTCTGTCCTTATTTACCTGATTTACTTCTACATTTTTGAAAAGATTCAGCTCATATGGAATCTCTTTTTGACTAACCCAGGAATTTTCCTGATATTGACTCTCCTTATAACTTTGCAAGTGGAATGATCTTCCCATCCCTAAATAAATTTTATCATTCCAATGTGTGAAATTTATTTATGTGTCGTGTGATTAGCACGGGTGTTATAACTGTGAGTTATATAGCTTACGCTTGAATGTGATTTGTGCTGTATGTAGGTTTAAAGTGTATTATATGTGTGTGTCTAATATGTGTAATAGACTTGTGTGTATGATGAAAGTATAACTGTTTATGTGCTAAGCTGGGGAAAAGTTGTGACCTAGGCATTGATTGTGGGGATATGCTGAGTTCCCATACCCACCCAGATTGATGGGTGTGGCCAGAGCTGATTAGGTACAAAATATGTAGCATGTTCCTGGCACGTAGCAGGTGCTCAGTCAACACTGATTTTCTTCCTTTCTATCCTTTGACTTGGTATTTTAATTTTGACTTTGACAAAACAAACATGACGAGTGCCCATCAATTGTCTCCTCTCCCTGGATTTCTTTAAGAATGTCTGTAAGGAGGCTATTGCATTTTAGATGAGTTACGGTATTATGTATGTTTCCTGATGAATAATACATTAAGTAGAAGATATGAACACAAATGAGTTTATCTGATAAAAACCGTTTTCACTTGGCAGAGATATAGGGTAGGGCTAGAGGACTTTAAAATGAAACTCTCATCAAGAGTGGGGCTTAGGGACTTCCCTGGGCACAGTGGTTAAGAATCTGCCTGCCAATGCAGGACACACGGGTTCGATTCCTGGTCCGGGAAGATCCCACATGCTGCGGAGCCACTAAGCCCATGAGCCACAACTACTGAAGCCCGTGCCCTCTAGGGCCTGCATGCCACAACTACTGAGCCCGCGAGCTGCAACTACTGAAGCCCACGCGCCTAGAGCCCGTGCTCTGCAACAAGAGAAGCGACCGCAATGAGAAGCCCGCGCAGCGCAGTGAAAGGTAGCCTCCGCTCGCCACCACAA
This sequence comes from Tursiops truncatus, assembly GCF_011762595.2. Lineage (NCBI taxonomy): Eukaryota > Metazoa > Chordata > Mammalia > Artiodactyla > Delphinidae > Tursiops > Tursiops truncatus. Next base: position 75,822,205 of record NC_047035.1, on the reverse strand, counting down.
CTAGAGAAAGCCTGCGCACAGCAACGAAGACCCAACGCAGCCAAAAATTAAAATAAAAAAAAAAAAGAGTGGGGCTTAAGACTTGCATTTTGTTGGAGGAAAGAGGAAGTAGATTGGAGAAGGAAATGTTGAAACACAAGTAAGTAAGGTCCACAGAAATTCTGTTTGCTAAATGAGAGATAGAGATACAGAGTAAGAGAAATGTTCGCTTCGTATAATTTTGCCTGGGCAGGTATGCGAAGGAGAGATACTGAACATTAAAGGACCCTGTGTTCTTCAGCCTCCTGCATCACTGAATGACTCAAGCCTTGAAACAATTAGAACAAAGACCAGGGTATAAACATTTTAAATTAGATGACACTTTAAATTAAGCTGCACACTATAAGGGAACAGAATTTTCCACCCTAAAATATGTCTCTTTGGTATAAGGATTATTTTAGCCTGGTTAGTTTTTAAGAATCAGCAGATATGAGAGGAGCTCTGAAAACCAAATAGAAGTCACTCTTTTGTAAGAGACATTTACAGGTAAAAGAGAAATCTCCATTTGTAAGGGTGTCTTCCTGCTGTACCAGGAAGCGGTGGGGGGGTGGGGGACGGGACTCATTCTCTAGAAACTCTTAGTGGTGGACAAGACAATGATAAGTCTGCAAAACAACATTATCTTTGGGCTTCCCTGGTGGTGCAGTGGTTGAGGGTTCGCCTGCTGATGCAGGGGACGTGGGTTCGTGCCCCGGTCCGAGAAGATCCCACATGCCTTGAAGCAGCTGAGCCCGTGAGCCATGGTCGCTGGGCCTGGGCGTCTGGAGCCTGTGCTGCACAACGGGAGAGGCCCGCGTACCACAACAACATTATCCTTGTTTCCTGTGTTTTCCTGGTCATCTCCCATAGATTTCCCTCCCCAACATCTCCTTTTGTCTTTAGCCGAAGGTGATATTTAAGGTGATGGCCCCAGCCATTTTGGCAAGTTACTCAGTTTACCTGGGTCTCCGCCATGTATTACACGTGTTATTAAACTTTTGTTTGTTTTCTCCTGTCAGTTTGTCTTATATCATTGAATTATGAGATGAGCCAAATATCCTAGAAGGGAAAAAAGGAAAAAAAATCCTCCCCAACAACACCTTCCTGGAACTCGGGCCTCAACGAGTAGCCAGTGAATCTAGATTGGTCATCGTGCTCCAAGCATAGCTCCTCAGCTTTGCCATTTTTTCAGTGTACTTGGGAATGAGCAAATACCTGGGAGATGATGACCTCTACCCACCAAATTCACAAGAGATTAGTGTTAAACAGCAGTTCTGTAAGCAGATAGGGTAGGGGGTCCCTGGAGAAAGAGAACCAGGAAGGGTTTTCTTGACATAAGAGAAGCCATTTTAGCCTAAGCCATTTTGCGGTCTAAGCCTGGCCACAGGATCTTAAGGGAAGTAAGGGAATGCAGGAACAAAGGAAAAGCAGTCAAGAAACAATAGTTCAGCAATAAAACAGAATCTCAGTTCCTCCTCAAGGGACATACATTACAATCTGATAAAGTCTTTGCGTTCTCTAGGAACTAAGGCCCACACCCAGGTGGAGGACAGAATGATGCTGTTGACGTTCCTGACTTCAGTCAGCTAAAGCTTGGACTCTGTCAACCTTTCCCCAGTTCTATGCTGAATTCTCCTCTGCTCAAGCCCCTTCATGAATATGCATATACCCTTAGCTTAAAACTTCCCCAGTTTTGCTGTTCCAGGGAGACTGTTTTGGGAAAGATTCCCAGTGTTCTCCTTACCTGCTGCAAGTAATCATAAATCCTTCCTTCTCCTGCTCTTTGGCTTGGTTGTATCTTTTGGCTCGACATCCACCAAGAGACAAACTCAGTTTTTGGGTAATAGTTCTTCATCAACGATCATTTGACATGTGGGGAAATACTGGTTGTTTTTCTCACTTGATAAATGCTGCTTCAAAATGTACTGGCATATTCTGGTCTCCTAGAGTCATATTTTAGGGTTGTCTCTTCCGCTGTCCTACAATAAGTTTTCACAAATACCTCATTTTAAAAAACTCTTTAAAATTTGCTTTTAGGGACTTCCCTGGTGGCGCAGTGGTTAAGAATCTGCCTGCCAATTCAGGGGACACAGGTTCAAGCCCTGCTCCGGGAAGATCCCACATGCCGCGGAGCAACTAAGTCCATATGCCACAACTACTGAGCCTGCCCTCTAGAGCCCGCGAGCCACAACTACTGAGCCCACGTGCCACAACTACTGAAGCCCGCGCACCTAGAGCCCGTGCTCCGCAACAAGAGAAGCCACCGCAATGAGAAGCCCGTGCACCACAACAAAGAGTAGCCCCGCTTGCTGCAACTAGAGAAAGCTGCACGCAGCAACGAAGACCCAATGCAACCAAACATAAATAAATTTAAATTTAAAAAATTGCTTTTATTAAAAGGTTATAAGATGATGGTTCAAAACAGTATAGGAGGAAAATGAATTTAAGCACAATTCGTTATAAAAAATTAATAAACAGAAACCTTAATTAACTAGAGTTGGAAGACCAGAAGGAGGAGCTCTCACACCCTGTGACCATAGCTGAAGCAAACTGGAAGAAGAAAGAGTTGTCTTCTTTCCTGGCAAGGACTCAGCCAATGAAAAGCTATGCACTCTTTGTTTACTATAGCCCTCCCAATTTTCTTCTCCTCTCTGTTAAAGCAGTCTCTTTCCCTTGCTGTGCAGGGACTTGCACATGGCTTGCCATGGTTGCAGACCCCAAATTACAATTCTCTGCTGATCCTGAATAAACCTGTCTTTGCTGGAGAAATAGCTGGCAGTCTATTTGTTTCAGGTCTACATAGGATAATAGCCTTGTGTTGTTGCTTAGACTTTCTCACATCCACTTCCCCTGTTTGGAAAGAGGCATATTCATTTCCCTTAAGGAACTATCTTTCCCCTTTTTGTGTGCACATTGGTGGGGCTGTCCTTTAAGTTTCCCAATCTCCTCTACTGAGCCAAACAATAGTAATGAGACCCAAGGTAGGCTAACTGAACTGTCTCTTATAGGAGACCAGAATGTACCTCTTCGACATAGGATTATTTTGAGAAACAGTAGATAAAGGAGAAACTTTGAAAACAGAGTATAAATTACCCTTATGTAAGGGAAATTTACAATTACCAAGGAAATCTCTATTTGTAAGCATGTTTCCCTCTCTGTACAGGAAGAAAAAGATGACTCTAAATCACAAGAAACTCATCAATGGAGAAGCCACAGACTTAAATCTGCATAACAAACCCTATCCTTGTTTACTGTACTTTTCCTGGTCACCTTCCCATAATTTGCCTCCTCCACACTCTTCCTTCTTTGTTTTAGCTGAAGATGGAAAGTAAACCCAAGTTCTAGCCACCTCCTTGAGTTACTCATCCCTGAGCTTCTCCCATGTATATGTGGTATATTCATGCTAATAAACTTCTGTTTGTTTTTCTCTTGTTAATCTGTCTTTTGTTATAGAGGCCCTAGCTGAGAACTGAGAAGGAAAAAAGGAAAAGATGATTTTTTTTTCATTCTCTACGCTGTCCTCAGAGTCTAAATCTCAAGTAGTGATGCAAGGATTTTTAAAAAATTTGAAGTGGATTCATGCCCATTTGGCACAGCTCTGCAGCTCACCCGAGCTTCTTGGGTTCCAGCTATTTCCAAAGACTGATCCTTCTGCTATATTTTTTCATATTGTAATCTCTCCCAGATTTTTCCAATAAATCCCCACCCTATTCCCACTACTACTGAAACAGGAGGGAAGCAGACAGGGCACAACCTCTAAAAGAATGACATAGCCCTTGAGGATATGACATAAACTGGTTGGAACCAACTAGATCCAAGAGAGTGGAAGATTTGACTTCCAGTGGACCTTGAGCCTCATTATACACTCACTGTAATACATTAGCATCTAAATGACACACCTACAGGTGCCATGACAGTTCCAAGGCTAACCATAAAATGTCAAAAAGTGGGTGGTGGCCCAGTTCCTAGAAATCTCCACCTCTTCCCCAAAATGGTTGGCATAATCCTCCCACTCATTAGCCTGTGAAATTTCCCAGCCCATAAAAACTAACCACCCCATATCTGGGGGCCTCTTGCCCTCTTCTGAGATGGCCCACACTCTGTCTGTGGAGTGTGTTTCTCCCAAGGCTGTTCTCGCCTTTTGAGACAGACCACGTTGTGTCTCTGGAATGTGTATCTCTCTAAATAGATCCACTTCTTACCCATCTCTTTTTTTTCTCACTGAATTCTTTCTGCCTTGAGTCATAAAGAACCTGAGCTTCATTAAGTCCTGAGACCAAGTGTGTGATCTCAACTAAAAGACAGTGGGTTCATGGGACTTCCCTCGTGGTCCAGTGGGGAAGACTTCATCTGTGTTCCCAATGCAGGGGGCCTGGGTTCAATCCCTGGTCGAGGACCTAGATCCTCCATGCATGCTGCAACTAAGAGTCTGCATGCCATGACAAAGATCCTACATGCCACAACTAAGACCCAGGGCAGCCAAAATAAATAAATAAAATTTTTTTTTTAAGAAAAGGCAGTGGGTTCAAGTCCCAACCTGGGTTGTGCAGTTTCACTATCACTTAAAAATTTCCCTCTCAAATTAGCTCAAATTTGTGTTGCTTGCAAACAAAATAAACCTAAAGGATAAACTCTATCTGCAACCTTTGTGATCCTCATCATGCCTTCTGCCATGCATACTAGTGCTTATCCTACAGGAAATACTCACTTTCTTTAGCCCAGCGTGTTGTCAAACCCAAGTTGTTGTGCCTGATACACTGTGATGTCAAACAACCTGAAACATCAAAGTTTGGAGCAGAGAAAGGTTTATTGCAGGGCCAAGCAAGGAGAAAGGGGTGGCTCATGCTCGAAAGACCTGAAATCTCTGATGGTTTTCAGGGAGGAATTTTTAAAGGCAAAATTTGGGGTGAGGGCTGCAGGGTGTGGGACTTTCTTCTGATTGGTTGGTGGTGAGGCAACAGGGTGGTGCTCCAGAACTTGTGCTCAGCTTGAAGCTACCATCCTCCACCTGGGTGGGAGCCTTAGTTCCTGTACAAGAATTCAAAGATACGTTGTTATGTATATCCCTTGAGGAGGAAGTAGCACTCAGGAGGACTTTATCTCAGAATCAAGCCTAAGACCAGTCTTAAGAACTTGGACATTGGGTGAAAATCAATGTCAGTCAAGAAAAATGGTTCTCTACAAAGAATGGGTAACAGAATCACTGTGGAGTTAATCAAATATAGATATGCAAAGACGTCCATCCCCAAGATCCTGATTCAGTAGGCCTAGGATCTTGGCATTTTAAAACTTTTCATAGGCAATTCTGATGTGAGGCCAGGGTTAGGAGACCCCTACTTAAGGACGTGGGTAACTCGGTATTGTTTTCCTCTGTAGTGGGTTTGGTGTACAATCAAGTTGTGGAACTGCAGAGAGAAGGAGGACTGTTCTAATACATAGGATGTAGAATAAGATATATGAGCACTAGGCAAAAAGACTTATTTTTTTACTCCTTTTTTATTAATTTTTATTGGAGTATTGTTGCTTTACAATGTTGTGAACAGACATCTTAAAAATGTTTTTTTCTTTAAGTGATGGACTTATTTGTTCAGAGCAATTTTAGATTTACAGAAAAATTGAGTAGAAAGTACAAAGAGCTCCCATATGCCTCTCTTCCCTCCCTCCTCTCCTAACCACACTGTTCACAATTTTCTTATTATTAATATCTTATTTTACTGTGGTACTTTTGTTATATTTGATGAACCAGTATTAATAAAGTCCACAATTTACACTAGGATTCGTTCTTCATGTTGTACACGTTTTGACAAGTGCATAATGTCATTGTATGGGAAGAACGTTTTCCTCAACACTCTTAGGGTCTCTGGCTGGGTCTGAAAATTCAACTGACAAAGACAGATCAATAGGAGAAAAGCATACAAATTTTATTAAATATTTACATGTACATGGGAGCATTCACAAGAGAATGAAAAATCCAAATACGTGAAAAGAGCAGGAAGCTTTTGTACCTTTTAGCCCAAGAAACAAGATATTTGTAAAGAATTGGAGACAAGACAAGACAAAGGGGTTTGGTGTATGGTTAGTAAATGGTGAAGAAGTAACTAGAAAGATAAGGGTTAGTTTCAAGATTCTTTCGCAGATTCCTCTGGTGCCCTCTCTGGGAGGTTGAGGGTCTATCTCCAGTAAAAAGAGAATTTATTTTCTGGCTTTGGACAAAAAGCGGGGAGCTTTTTCTGCACTTCATGATTCTTAATTGCCTTCAGTGCAAAATAATTTTTATGTCAAATAGCCATTTTTGGGGGGTTACATATTCTGATTTCCTTCAGCATGAACATGGAATATCTCTCCATTTATTTAGATCTTCTTTTGATTTATTTCATCAGAGTTTTATAGTTTTCCTCATATTGATCTTGTACATATTTTATGAGATTTATACCTAAGTATTTCATTTTTATTTGGTGCTAATATAAATGTTAGTTTCTTTTTTTTTTTTATTTCAAATTCCAGTTGTTCATTGCTGGTATATAAGAAAGCAATTTTCGTATATTAACCTTGTATCTTGCAACTTTGCTATAAAAAGAAATACTTTTTATCCTAAAGATTATTGGAGCCATTAAAAGTACTGGGCAAGAGTGTTTCACTGTTATATTTATGCTCAAGAAATACTAATCTGGAAGTATTAATATGTAGAATGGATTGGAAGGAAAAGAGACTAGAGGCAGGGAGTCCATGTAGGAAACTTTTATGTGAGTCCTCTATGAGACAATAAGGTTCTGAATAAGGATATTGCAGCACCAATGGAAAGGCAAGAACAGATTTAAGAGGCAAATACCCTAAATGTGCCCTTCTTCATATGTATGGGTCTCTTCACACAGTTTCCTCTTTGGGCTGCCCTTACCATCTTCTTCACCTAATTTCTAATTAATCTTCAAAACTCAGTGCCGGTGTTGTGCCCTCCAAAAATACCTCCTCTCTACTGTATCCACACAGTTACCTGTAGTTTCCTTGATCACAGCTGTAAGTGCTATTTATATTTGTTAATATATTGTGCATTGGTCCATTTACCTGACTGTCTCTTTCATTAGATCACAAGCTCCCGAATCAGAGTAGCCCAGTATCTGGCCCAATAAACATACACATAAAGGAATAATTCATTCAAGTCTATGTTTGAAGCTCACATACCAAGTACATGGCAGTTATTATATCAGATTTTCATGTGCATTTTCTCCTAAGGAAATGAAACCATAAAACTTCAAAAAACTGAAGCTTCAAGTCAGGGAGGAAGCACCAACTCATATCAGGAAGTGATCAGTTCCTCAAAACTGTGTTTTGAGTCTCACTGTTTCTTTAAGTAAGCTTTCTCTCCCTGCATTTACAGTGTTATTGACACTCATTAAACAGCAAGTTTGAAAGTCTAAGAGTCTCATCCACACTGTCAACAAGTTCATCTTCCAAGCCCCAGTCTTCTCTTTCCTAGGGCTCAGGACCCTTCCCCTGCCACACGCAGGCAGCCTTGCACACCTGGGAGAAGAACAACAGACGAAAGCTCTGAGCCTGGGACTAACTACTGCTGCTGTTCTCAGCGGGAGCCCCAGCGCGGAGACCTGGTAAGAGCAGAAGCCCCCAGGGCTGGGGAGAGTGGCCAGTGAAGATGGCTGGGAGATCCAGGTCAGATAGATGGAGGGTAAATATTTCAGGAGGGAAGAGACAAGGTTTCTGACATGAGGACCATCAAACGCATGAGCGCAGGACAAAGAGAAGAACGAGATCTACCAGCCAGAGAAAAGATCGTCTTACCTCAAATTCCTCCTCACTGGGCTTTAGTTTCTTTAGAATTGTGAGACTCGAGTGAGAAAGAAGATGGTTAAAAACAAACAAACAAAAAAGAGCTATGAAATCTTAAAAGGCAGAATAAAAATCTAAATGGTTATGAGTGATATTTTGCTCTTATTGTTTTTGCTACTACCATTATTTTCTCTCTCCTTACACAGAAAAGATGGGGCCAGGTCTTCTGGGATGCTTTCCTCTCCTATTGCTGCTGGGACTATGGTGGTCAGTGTGTCCACTTTGTGCTTTGCCTAAGCATCTCACCAAGGCTCGCTGGTTTGAAATTCAGCATATACAGCCAAGGCTTCTCCAGTGCAACAAGGCAATGAGCAGTGTCAATAATTATACTCAGCACTGTAAGCCTCAAAACACCTTTCTGCACAACTCCTTCCAGGACGTGGCTGCTGTCTGTGATTTGCCCCACATCGTCTGTAAGAATGGGCGGCACAACTGCCACCAGAGTCCAAAGCCTGTTAACCTGACTCAGTGCAGTCTCACTGCGGGGAAGTACCCTGACTGCCGCTACCGAGATGGCACCCAATACAAGCTCTTCATTGTTGCCTGTGACCCCCCTCAGAAGAGCGACCCTCCTTATCATTTGGTTCCTGTACACTTAGACAAGATTGTTTAAAGTTTCCATCATTTTCCCTCTCACTTGGCACAAATTCTCTTACGATCTCTTCTGATTTTTCTTTTCTTTTGTTGATTTTCCTGGTTCCCATAGAAGGAAAAAGGAGGGTATTGGAAAAATTAGGGTGATGAGGATAGACCAGAGTTGGGACAAAAAATATGTAGGATTCTTTTCTGCTTTGGAGCTCTAGGTTTTGAAGGAAGATAGTAGGGAAGAGGGCAAAGAAGGGTCCGGGTCTCCATATTTTCAGCCTTAGAACTTCGGCCAACTTTTGTTGTATTGTGTTCACAGAAATAAAACCATGTTCTGCTGCATTCTAATGAGTGTGTGTATAAGTGTGTTTGGAAGCGTGTTCCCTTTCACATCATTGCCAGACTGGAGCTATCTAGGCCTGCATTTACCAGCATTCCAAGGAGAACGATTTTGGCCCTAGGCAACCTTTGAAGTTATTTGGCAACCTGGGGCCTCTGCCACTCCCTCACCCCTGTGTCTCTGGGACTTTGGAGCAAGAAAGTTCTCCATCCCTTCAAACTCTGCTCATGGCTTCACATATTTCCCTTGAAACCATTGTCTATGGTTGTTTGGAGGTGGCACTGATACTCAATGTTGATGGTATTTTCACAGATTCTAACGCTGGTAACTGAGGCATCCTAGATCTTAACTATTTGCCTCTATAATTAATCAGATAATGTTTTAAATATAAATAGTAGTAGGGATAATAATCCACTGTAGCCTTAGAGTCAATTCTCCTGTTGTCTATTGGAATGGACAAAGAGAAAGCATAGATCAAGGGGGGTAAAAAAAAAAGCACTGGGACACTAAAAACATTCTTGCCCTACTCAGATAGTGAAATATCACAGAAACATTGGGGCTTTGGAACAGGTATCTGATTTAGAGATGGAAGGACTGGGATTAAGAATTTAGGTCCTATGTGTAGGGGAGGAAAAATAATTTTTCATAAACCCTTCTAGGTTTTTGGCTGAGATACCCCCTGTAATAAAAAGATAGATCAACAGGAAAAAAACAGTTTTAGTTACATATGTACATATGGGAGTGCTACAAAGATATGAGACTCAAAAGACACAGGAAGCCCTGAGGAGCTTCAGGGTCCATGTTTATAATGGCATCCTGGGGCCAAGCCTGGTGCCAGGAGGATTAGCTCTGGCTTAGAGATGCCAAAGTTCCCAGGGAAAATGAGCTAAGTAGACAATTCAGTACATATCTCTTACTCACAGGGTGTGGAAATAGAATTTGAGTATCAGGTCAGAGGACACTGTACTTTTTTTTTTTTTTTTTTGCTGTATGCGGGCCTCTCACTGCTGTGGCCTCTCCCGTTGCGGAGCACAGGCTCCGGACGCGCAGGCTCAGCGGCCATGGCTCACGGGCCCAGCCGCTCCGCGGCATGTGGGATCCTCCCGGACCAGGGCACGAACCCGTGTCCCCTGCATCGGCAGGCGGACTCTCAGCCGCTGCGCCACCAGGGAAGCCCGACACTGTACTTTTAAAAAAATTTATATTGACTAGAGGATGTGGAGCCAGTAAAATATTATGCCCCTCTTACTGCTTTACTTACTGCCTTAGATGGATACTTTAACTAGTTCCATTGGGGTAAAAAAGTATACAATCGAAAACTATTTCATTGATAAATTCAATACTGTGAATATTCTTTAAGTCACCTTTTTAATTTATAACGGTTTGTGTTTTTCCTTTTTTTTTTCCTTTTTCTCTCTTTTATTATTCTTATCTTTCTTTTCCGTTTGTGTTTTTCTGTTTGGCTTTTTTGGTTTTTTCGGAAGATACCATACTATCTAGACAGGGCTAATAGAAGCAGAAAACGTGACGTCCACGTATGAGGCAAGCCTACAGAGGAAAACCCACATATGGGGTGGCAAAAACAAGGCCAAACAGCCTCACAGGAAGGGGGAAGCTTACGCTCATGAGGAGGGGAATTCTTCTGGAGCTCTTCACACTTTTTTTTTTAGTTGCAGTGATCGGGGGCTACTCTTCGTTGCAGTGTGCCGGCTTCTCATTTCAGTGGCTTCTCTTGTTGTGGAGAAAGGGCTCTAGGTGAGTGGGCTTCAGTAGTTGTGGCTCACAGGCTATAGAGCCCAGGCTCAGTAGTTGTGGCACACTGGCTTAGTTGCTCTGCAGTATGTGGGATCTTCCCGGACCAGGGCTCGAACCCATGTCCCTGCATTGGCAGCCGGATTCTTAACCACTGCACCACGAGGGAAGTCCCTCTTCACACTTCTTGATGGATTTTATTTTATTTATTTACTTATTTTGACCGCACCACACAGCATGTGGGATCTTAGTTCCCTGATCAAACACTTACCCCCTGCATTGGAAACACAGAGTCTTAACCACTGGACTGCAGGGAAGTAACTTGATGGATTTTATAAAGTCCTTCCCTTGCCCTCTCTCATGGGCTAATTTCATTTTTAACGTGATGAATTACCTTTCAAAAATTAAACAATGTAGTTACTTCCCTGGTGGCGCAGTGGCTAGGACTTTGCTCTCCCAATGCAGGCGGCCTGGGTTCGATCCCTGGTCAGGGAACTAGATCCCATGTGCATTCCACAACTAAGAGTTTGCATGCCACAACTAAGGAGCCAGCTTGCTGAAACTAAGGAGCCCTGGAGCTGTAACTAAGGAGCACTGGAACCACAACTAAGGAGTCCGCCTACTACAACTAAGACCTGGTGCAACCAAATAAATAAATATTTTTTAAAGAATTAAACAACGTAGATAAATACAAACCAATATATAGCACACAAAATAAATATTGTTTTTAATTTACTCACGATCTAAAAAATATATATATACATAAAAACATTGGCGTCCATTTTATTCCTCTCTCCATTCCCATTCCTCTTAACTTTTCTCAGGTGAAATTATAAATTTAAAGTGTTTCCAGTCCTATTTTTATACTTATATTTCATGTATAATATCTTCATAAACAAAACATAGGGTTTCCATGTGCAATTTAAAAAGAAATTTATATAAATGCTATCATATAGTACAAATCATTCTGCAACTTGCTTTTTTTGTTCACTCAACAATGTTTTTAAGACTCATCGATGTTAAAATGTATCTTTGTTGTTCTTTTATTTTTACTGGTGTATTGTTTGTTCCTTTGTATTAATAAACCATCATTTATTTACCAGTCGTCTATTGTTGAATATTTGGGATATTCCCAAATTTCCACCCTAACAAGCAGCATTGCAATGATATCTTTGTACATTTCTCTGTACAAAGAAACTTGTCAACTTACAGAAAGACACTCAGCATAAGAATTGCGAGTTTAAGTTGTATCCATGGTCTTACTGAGGACTAGAACTTTTTATGTTTGGGAAGGTGCAAGAATCAGGGGTCTTTGAAATTATTCTTGAGATACACGTCTAACTATCTAGGAACTTGTTTTTCCAAAGCACAGAGTACCTCATCCTGTTTTTCATTCTCAGTTCCCTGCAGGGTGCCCTGTCAGTGGTGGACTGCAGTGGGTTGCGACTTAATCCTTGTATAACTGGGTAACGAGTGATGTTCTTTGTTCTTCTTTGTTCACAAACTGACTGTAGCAGATTGTATTTTTCAGAGATGTCCATATCAACATATCCCATTCTACATGCTCTTCTTATAGTGTGATATTGACTCTTCTCTATCAGAAGGGTCTATGTTCCCTTTCCTTGAGTATGGGTTAGTCTTAGAAACTCCCTTCTAATGAATAGAATGGGATGAAAGTCACACTGTATGACTTCCAAAGCCAGGTCATAAAAGGTGATACAGCTTCTGCCTGGCTTTCCCTCTCTCTTGTAGGACACCCACACTTGGACCCAATCATCATGCTGTGAGGAAGATGGTGCCACGTGGAGAGGCCTTGTATAGATATTCCAGCCAACAGGCCCAGCTAAGGTATCAGCCAACATCAACCATTCAACATGTGGGTGAATGAGCCTTCGGATGATTCCAGCTCCCAACCTCTGAGTCTTCCAGCTGCAGCCTCAGACATTGGAACAGAAACAAGCTGTCCCCACTGTGTCCTATCTGAACTTTTGACCCACTGGGAGCATAATAAATTATTGTTTTGTGCCACCAAGTTTGGGGGTAATTTGTTAGACAGATAGACTAACTGAAGCATTGATTGTATAATATTGCCAGAAACTATGGTATGTGAGTTTTTGCATCTCAATGTCCTGTCTCTGGCAAAACATGAGAGTATCATGCTCCTGCATTTTTGGCAACCTGATGAGTATGAAATAGGACAACATTGTCATGTAGGCAAAAAAAAAGATGCTATTTGCATCTTTAGATCCTTGGTTCCTAGTACAATGCCTGACACTAGTGGGTTTCTTTTTATTTTATTTTATTTATTTATTTATGGCTGTGTTGGGTCTTCGTTCCTGCGTGCAGGCTTTCTCTTGTGGCGAGCGGGGGCTACTCTTCGCAGCAGTGGGTGGGTTTCTCATTGTGGTGGCTTCTTTTGTTGCAGAGCACGGCTTCTAGGTGTGCGGGCTTCAGTAGTTGTGGCACGTGGACTCAGTACTTGTGGCTTGTGGGCTTAGTTACTCTGTGGCATGTGGGATCTTACCAGACCAGGGCTTGAACACAGTTCCCCTGCATTGGCAGGCAGATTCTTAACCATTGCATCACCAGGGAAGTCCCAGACACTCGTGGGTTTCTTTTTATTTATTTTTTTAATCTTTTATTTATTTATTTATTTATGGCTGCGTTGGGTCTTTGTTGCTGCATGTGAGCTTTCTCTAGTTGGGGCGAGCCCCTACTCCTCTTCGTTGCGGTGCATGGGCTTCTCATTGCGGTGGCTTCTCTTGTTGCAGAGCATGGGCTCTAGGGCACACGGGCTTCAGTAGTTGTGGCACAAGAGCTCAGTAGTTGTGGCTCTCAGGCTCTAGAGTGAGGCAGTTGATGAAAGTTGAATACAGTCTGTGGATTAGATAACTGTATAGTTTCAATGCAAATTTCCTGATTTTGATAAGTATACTTATTTTAAACCCTTGTAAAAAGAATGTTCTTGTTTTTAGGAAATGCATAGTGAAGTATTTAGGAAAAAGGGCAACATGTCCATAACTTACTCGCACACATTCAGAAAAAAATTTATGTATCTGTACATAAATATGTGACTAATAAAGCAAATAGGAAAAATGTTAATGTTTAGAGAATATAGACAAATGATATACAGGAATTCTTTGTATCATTTTTGAAACTGTTCTGTATATCTGAAATTATTTCAAAATGAAAAGTTTAAAAATATTTTCAGGGGCTTCCTTGGTGGTGCAGTGGTTGGGGGTCCGCCTGCCAATGCAGGGGACGCGGGTTCGGGCCCCGGTCCGGGAGGATCCCACGTGCCACGGAGCAGCTGAGCCCGTGCACCACGGCTGCTGAGCCTGCGCTCTAGAGCCCACGAGCCACAACTGCTGAGCCCGCGTGCCTGGAGCCCGTGCTCCGCAGCGGGAGAGGCCACCGCGGTGAGAAATGCGCGCACCGCAACGAAGACCCAAGACAGACAATAAATAAATAAATTTTAAAAAAAAATTCAGCACGGTCATTTACTACTTGTGCAAATTACCTATCTTTGCAGATAATCAGTTGCCTCATTTACTAAGAAGATATTTACCTACTCACTTTCATTTATAGAATCTACCAAACTCTACTGTGTCGGGCACCCTGCGAATCACCAGCCACAGAAAGATGAAAAAGACTGGATCACTGGTAGCTTTCAGCAGAGTGGGAAAAACAACCAAGAAAACTGGAATGTTTAACGAAGAGTGACTAGTGTTCGTTCTCAGGGTGGTTTCAAGACCTGAATGACCTAATATAGATTTAAACATACATATAAAAGGGGCTTAATGAAACTCCTGGTACCTCATCCAAGTAGTTCCATCTCCCCTTTGGATGATTACAAGCTTCAAGGAAAGTACTTTTAGTTCTCTAAAAAAGACATCCTCAGATAGCCCCCTTTCTAGCCAGCTCCCAACTTCCTGTCTTTCCCCCTGGGACAGTGATGGCAGCCCTGGTGTCTCTCTGTGTTCAAATTTCCTCTTCTTATAAGGACACCAGTCAGACTGGATTAGGGCCCACCTAAGGCCTCATTTTAACTTAATCACTTCTTTAAAGGCCTTAGCTTCAAATACATTCTGACTTACATCTTACATTTCTGAGAAGTTAAAGTTTGAACATATAAATTTTGGGAGAACACAATTCAGCTTATAACAGTGATTATAAAGAGAAGTTTCATAAGAGCCCCAAGGCCCTAAGCGATGGTGGGAGGCATCCCTACATTTAGGTCTTTACTTGTAGTTTGGCAACTTTTCCGAGGAGAGGATACAATAAGGATAAGAGCTGTTCCCTGCTCTTATGACAACGGTTATTTGGGGCCTACCAGTGGTTGTGGGGATTTCACAGACAGCAGCTTGTAAGGAAAGGTACTGAGGAAAGAACTGATGTTTTTTTATATCTCCCATTGTCCTGGTTGACTGAAGGAATTGCGAGAGTACATGGAGGCTGGAAAAGCAGTAAGTACTGGGCGTCACACTACTGAGCTTAAGTGAAATAGCAAGGCTTGCCATAGAGGGGGCCCACACCATTCCCAAAAGCCCAAGAGAAGAAGGTGGAATGCTGGGAATGCAGAGCTACATTTCCTGTGAGAAAAAAACCAAAAAGAAAAACAGATTTTCCTCCTACTCCTAAGTGACCTGATTAGTTATAACCTTCCAGGTAGTCAACAGAACCATCTATGCCAACCCTTCTGATCTTGTTTTCTCATCCCTTTCTACCTCTAAGTCTCATCCATACTTACTTCCTGACACCGTATTTGTAATCCCTCTGTCTTACTTCTATACTCCTGTGCCTTCTTCATTGCCTGTTCTGTCCCAACCTCAAGGCTCCCACCTACCCAGGGTCTGACTGAGAACAGATCCTGTTGGTGGTTCCAGGACTTAGAAGCATATCATAGGTCTCTCCACCAATACAGCGCTTCCTCTGCGGAAAAGAGAGGGCAGAGGGAGGAAGGTTTAGGGTTTTGAAGTTAGGGGGCTTTTGTTTTTGTTTGTTGTTGCACGTGGATGTTCAATCACAATTTGTTGAAAAGCTTATCCTTTCTTCCTAGAATTGCTTTGCACTTTTGTCAAAAATCATTTGACAGTATTTGTGTGGGTATGCTCTGGGCTCTCTATGCAGCTCCGTTGATCTATGTGTCTATTCTTCCACCAATGCACACAAAAATATGTACACAGATGTTTAAAGCAGCTATCTTCATAATCACCCGGAATGGAAACAATGCAAACGTCCTTCAACAGGTGAATGGATAAATAAACCATGGAACACCCATGCACTTAAATGCTACTCAACAATAAAAAGGAACGAACCACTGATCCACACAACTTGGATAAATTTCATAGGCATTATAGTGAGTAAAAGAAGCCAGTCTTGGAAGGTTACATACTGTGCAATCCTATTTGTATGATATTTTGAAAAGACAAAACTATAGTGACAGAGAATAGATCAGTGGTTGGCAGGTGTTGGGGTGAGGGGAGTGTATGACTATAAAGAGATAGTACAAGGGGATTTGGGGGGTGATGGAACTGTTCTGTGTCCTGGTAGTGTGCAATTCATTTATACAAGTTAAAAATTCATAGACTTGTATACCAAAAAGATCAATTTTCCCATATGATATTTTTTAAAAAAGAAAAACAGAAAAAGAAGGAAAATGTGGAAGCAAGGCATAGAAGCACACACTCTGGGAATCAGCAGACCTGGTTTTCATCATTCCATACTTGGCTTCATGCCTCAGTTTCTCTTTTTTAAAAAATATTTATTTATTTATTTTATTATTTATTTTGGTTCCACCAGGTCTTAGTTGCAGCATGCAGGCTTTTAGTTGCGGCATGTGGGATCTAGTTCCCTGACCAGGGATCAAACCCCGGTCCCCTGCATTGGAAGCATAGACTCTTACCCACTGGACCACCAGGGAAGTCCCTCTTTGTTTTTAAGGTGAAAGTTTTAGAGCTAGATTACAAAAGACCTTCCCTGCCCTGATGTTCCTTAATTCCACAGATCTACAAACATGATCACATTCATATTAGGCGTGGGCACACACACTCATGGTCCCATGCAAACAGATTTTGTCTCTATGTTACAACAGCCCAAGCTCTCCTTATCCCAGAGCCTTTCCCTTAAATAATTGTCTGGCAGTATTTATGGGAGAGGAAGGGGGAGCTTGAGGGAGGTGGCGAAGAGAAGCTGCCGAACATGTTGGCCTGAAGCAGGGCCAGCTCCCAGCCTCTATGAGGAATGTTTCCAAGAAACTCAGGAAATTCCTGGTCCCACTCCCGCATTCTCTTGTTGTTGCCTTGATCTCGCCGCCACATTACTCTCTCCCGTCTGCGGATCTGAGCCAAGCTAAAAACCTCCATGGGCTCTCAGGTCCCAGGAAGCCTAACAACGCCTAGCAGAGGCTAGCTGCCAGCCTTGACTCTCAGAGGCTGCCTAAAGTCGCCTGAGAGGAAACTCTGCCCTAGAAGCATGTTTGAAGTCCACTGGGATGACCTAGACCTCTGAACATGGCTTTGCACTGAGAAGAGCTCTGAACCAAACCAGATCTCAATGACGTGACTCTTCTAGAGATGCCTACCCACAAAGAGCCAGAAACTGCATGCCAGGGCTCAGCACTCACTGCTAGACATGGATGTTCAACTAGAAAGTCCTAAGCGCTTCCCTGGTGGTCCAGTGGTTAAGACTCCCCACTTCCACTGGAGGGGGCACGGGTTCAATCCCTGGTCGGGGAACTAACTGACACACACACACACACACAAAAGATAGGGAGTAGAAGGCGCTAAGCGTAAGGGGACTTTGAGATAACCAAACCCAAGCCCTGGGTTTTACAGATTAGACAACTGTGGTCCAGAGAGGGCTACAGAGTGCCTTAGGGGCACAGCACAGGGAGCTGATAGTAGGGCAAGGACTACATTAGGTGCCCTGGCCCAATTATCCATCCAGCTGCAGACTGAGGGAAGGTGGAAAAGGAAGGAAACTGACCCTGAATACAGGCCCTGCTCAGACTTGTAGCGAGAAGAAACCAGAGGATGACATACAGTAGTGATGAGCTTTAAAGTACAGTCACCACACTGGCTAGTAAAACAGGCCTACCGAGACTCTGTCCATCCAGATGAACAACTCCTTCTCTATTGTTAAGTAAGAAGACAATAAGGGAATGGGAAGGGAGATAAGCGCCGGAGGGAGGAAGCTGAGATGAAACCATCCCACCTACACTTGCTGCAAGCCACAAAGAAACCTAAAGTATATGGGAATTTACTGAATGATTTGCAGAGGTGTTTGAGATTAGTCCCCTAGAAAGTGGCTCCTGGGAGACAGTTTTGAGATGCTTCCAGGTATGCCACGGTTTAGTCTTCAGGAGGTAACACTTTCATTCTGAAACTTCTCTGCAGGACCTCCATCATGCATCATGAATCATGCACATGGAGGGCCGCCCCACATTCGTGATCAATTTCCCAAACCAATATTGAGGCGCCTTCTGCCACGGGCAGGTAGATTCAAAGCCCTTTAGTGCTCCCACTTGCTCTGTGAGGGCTGAATCAGTCTCAGGAGGCAAGAGTGGCGATTGGGAGCAGCCTTTCATTTTCCAGTTAGACAGAAAGCACAAAGTGCAAATGAGGCAGCACTTGGAAAGAAAGAACCTGACGTGATGGCCCTTTACTCTGTTCATTGACGGTATGGGTGACCGATCTGTTTCAGGCTGGAAGACTATTGGCTGCTGGAATTGAAGGGGAATTTACCAGAGACAGGAGAAAATCAGCATGTCAGAAGAGGCAGAAGACACTCTGATTTTGTCGGTACAGGTAAAATTGCAGGAGTAAGGTGGACGCTAGGATGCATTTACCTGTCCACCGAGAATGCAGAATTCCTGAAGCTTGTTTGGTTTGAAGACTCTTCTGAAAATTAACATTATCCTTCTTAGAAGAATCACTGGATATGGTCATTTCTGTCTTTAAGCAGGTACCCATCTTCACATGTTAGCACCTCAATTTTAAGATGAATCTGCCTGGGTCAGTCTCCTAGAAGAGGTTAATACTCCTTTATTTGTGGGATAGCAATAGTCACCCCACAGAACAGAGACCTCTGATTTGTCTAACGACGACTGGTGTTTCTCTCCTTGACTCTGCCTGATGGCTCTAGGACAGGACTTGATCTTCCCCTGCCCAGAGTCCTCCTATTCAGAGCACTTTCCGCCCCACCTCACCCCCGTTTCCCTGGCTGTGCAGGTCTGCACCCGGACCATCCGCTAGCACCTATCACTTTATTCCCCGGGTGGTCCCATGGCCAGGAAGGTGCATGGAACCAGTAGCCAGAGCTGGTGATTGTGCAGAATAGATGCAGCAAAGCTCCAAGTGAGTGCTCAGAAAAGATCTCCTAAAGTGTTCTTTTAGCACTAGCAGGAGGGAAAATGAGGAGCTTTGGGTTTGGAAACAAGGGTGAGATGAACTTAAGAAAAATTCTATCTAAAGAAAACAGAACTAGAAACTTAAAGTTTCCCTTTTTTCCCTCCTCCATCCTCACTGTTTGTAAGGAGTGAGATCCCCACTACCAACAAAATAGCTGGCCACCCCTCTGACCCAAAGGCCTTCTTCCTCTTACAGAGGCCCCAGAGCTAAGCACTCACTTTACCTAAAAAACACACAACCACTTCCAACATTTATAAATGTAGTACACAAAGACAATGACAGAACTGGTCAAACTGGTTGGCAGTAGGACCTTTCTCTAGTTCTATGACCTTGTCTAGAGCTTGATGCAGGTGTAAACAGGGGGTCATATGAAATGATTAAGTGATGACAGAAGCCATGTTTAGGCTTTTCAATGGATGTAAGAAAGGGTTGCCAAGGAGTGAGCAGACTCATAGGCCAAGTGCCCTGGGAACCTGTGAGAGCCCCCAGCAAGCGGAGGCCGAGAAAGCCGTGACTCCACAGCACTCGGTGAAGGAGGGAGACTGGGGAGTTTCCTTCTTGAGGAAACTCCAATAGCAGAGAGAGCAATGACAGGGAAGCCAGGAGACCCAAGGTCTAGTCTCAGTCGGACACTAACGAGCCGTGAGCAGGTGGCTTAACCTTTCCGAGATTCAGGTTGCCCCTCTGTAAAAGGCGGGGGTTACATTAGGTCAGGGATGGCCAGTGGGTGGCACACACACCCTCACCTCTCTCGAGCCTTCGGTAGAGGCCACTGTTCCATCACTTCACCGTTTAGGTATTTTTCTACAGCACTCTAGGCAGGCACTTCCAATTAGAGTTGGTCCACAAGCTGAAATCTACTCATCCTCCCCCCCCTTGACGATCGCTGAAGTCCTTCCTAGCTCCTGAATGGAGGGTTCCAACTTTGTGAGGAAGAGAGGACCAGCTTTCTGACTGAGCAATAGCTCCCTCAAGAAAAGGAAGATGGAAATTTAGGGTCATAATTTCATACACTTCTCCTCCCCGCCTGAGGCCGAGCAGGGTCTTCCCAGGGTCACTCTGTCCTTCCTTCTGTGCCAGAGATTTTTGTATCTGAGCTTCACCCTCTGTCAGCTCGCCCAGCATGACACTGTCCCAGACCGTAGCTCCTTTTTATCTAAAAGAGCCCACACTTTAAAACTGTATTGGGCATCAAGGAACCTACAAAGAGAGGAATTATCTCAGGTCAGTGAAAATCAAAAGTCAGAAGAGGTGGCATCTGAGGATTCCATTCGCCACTCACCAAAGCTAACCAGACTCATGGTTCTCTCCCCTGTCAGGAGAGCGAGCACACAAACAGCACCTGGATGGGGACGGCATCAGGAATTCAAGTGGTTGCAACTGTGTTTTATTGAAAGAAGCAGTGAAGTGGTCAACATAGGCCCCATCTCACAACCCACTCCTCACCCCCCAAGCCACGCAGGGGCCAGCCAGGGGAGCACATGTGTGTGTGTGTGTGTGTGTGTGTGTGTGTGTGCGCGCGCGCTCACGCGCGCGCAGAGGAAGGGGGTAAATGAGAGCCCTAACTAACTTGAGTTCTTGCCTGCAGGGCAAGGAAGCGAGAGGGGGAGAGGCGATGAGGTGAGGCATCTCTGGCTTCAGGTAGATACCTACACAGAACCGTCAAAGTGGATTGGCACGTATGGGTCCCCCTCACAGGCCACGATGATGTGTTTCTCCTTCTGGCTGGTCTTGTAGGCACAGTTGGGGTACTTGGAGCTGCCCGTCTCGCGGCACTCTGTGATGTACATGGTGGAGTTGCTCTCATAGCAGTTGGTCTTCCCATTCTTGCAGTGGATGTTTTTCTGGAAGCAGACGGCCTTGACATCTTCCAGGGACTCGTGCACAAAGGTGTTCACCGGCTTGCACCGTCCCTGGGTCATTTTTCGGCGCATCATCATTTGGTTGCAGTAGTTGGAGTTGTTGCCTGGGGAGCTGCCGGAGTCCATGTGCTGCCGCTGGAACTTCATGGCCGGCGATTCCTTGCCCAGGGAAGGCTGGACCCACCCCAGCACCAGCAGCACCAGGACCAGCCATGGCAGCAGGACCAGGGACTTCCGAGCCATGGTGGTCTCACTGCCCTGGAGGAGCCTCCTCTGGAAAAGGGGGAGAGGAGGAATAACATCGCCTTAGAAAGAGAACCCCAGCTCCCACCTGTAGCCTCCCTGGCTTACGGTCTCCAGGTCAACCAGAAAGATGTCCCTCTCCCCGCAAGCTTTTCCAAGTAACAAGATAATCACATATACTCTTCTCCACAAACGTTTGATTCCCACTCCCTACAGAGAGGCCGTCCTCCCCTCTGGGTGGTGACCCTAGAAATGACCTAAAATCCTAGCAGCCCTGTCTTTGAATACAGAAATATTTTTGGTACGAAATACCTTTGAAACATAAAACACCTCCGTACCCAGCGCTCACACGGCTCATTAGAAGATGCTTTTGAATAAACCATTAAATAAATAATCCAAATTTTGAATAAGCCAAATTGTATCCCTGAGATAACCACCGAGTATTCATCCAGGATCACGGTGGACAGAGCCCTGTTGTCCTACAACACAAGGGAAACTCAGCCCCAGTGTTTTACACTGGCATCATAAAGGGATGCCATTGTGTTCCAAAGAGAGATGCTCTCCTCCCCCAACCTGGGGGCTGCTCCTTCTCCAGCCCCATGGGCTCTCTGCAGCCTACGTTCTCCATTCCTGACCCCAGCTCTGCCCCCTGCCCACATCTGCCTGGCCCGATTCTCAGGCTAGCCTCACCCACCCTGGCTCCCCACTCTCCAACCCTCAAGCAGAAACAGCTCCTGTGTGCCTCTTGGGCTGCTTACCTGAGTCTCTAGCTTGGTCTCTGAGAGAGAAAAGGCAGTTTCTGCAATCACTCTCTCCCAGGGGTATGGACTTTATACAGATTAAAAGGAGGCTTGGCTTCCAGGAAAAGACCAGGGGGAGGAGCATCTTGGTCTCAGTCCCCAGGAAAACAAGGTCATATGAGGAAGGGGTGGGGAATTGCCCAGGCCACCCTTTTTTCAGGGCTGCTGGGGAGAGCGAGTCTTTGCCTATAAGAACCTTTCTTTCTATAAGCAGCAGAGAAAGCCACTATAGCACTGTTGCTCGAACCCCAACCAAGTCCTTCTTGTCTCTTTGCAAGCCGTTTTCACCAAATAGCCCTTGGAGGTTAGCAAAATGCACATAATATGTGATCACGGGAAGGGGAGGGAAAGGGAGGTCCTCTCTTGCCCTGGGAGTCCTGGAGCTGCTTTGGCCAGAATTCCACATCTCCCACCAGCTCCTCTGCTGGGGGAGCAGGGAGAAGTGGCCAGCTGCCCCAGCTGGAAGGCTTCCCGGATCTGGAGAAGAAGGGGGAGAGTACCTGAACACGGAGGAGTAGAAAGCAGCTTCGTTCGGTGTGACCTCACCCAGTTGTGGCCACTTCAACACTCCTGGGCTGTTGAAGGAGGGTGTGTGGCCATTCTTATCTATAGTAACCTCTCATCCCATAGGCCAGAGTGGAGGAGAGGAACTAGGGATGAGCCAAAATGCAAAATCCCCTTTAGAGAAGAAACAGAGAACATCATATTTCTTAGCAGTAAAATTTCATCCTAGAAAGAGACGTGCATTTGCTGGAAGACAATTTTATTTTTATTTATTTATTATTATTTTTTTTGCGGTATGCGGACCTGTCACTGTTGTGGCTTCTCCCGTTGCGGAGCACAGGCTCCGGATGCGCAGGCTCAGCAGCCATGGCTCACGGGCCCAGCCGCTCCACGGCATGTGGGATCTTCCCGGACCGGGGCACGAACCCGTGTCCCCTGCATCGGCAGGCGGACTCTCAACCACTGCACCACCAGGGAAGCCCTTTATTTATTTTTAAAGTATAGTTGATTTGCAGTATTGTGTTAGTTTTAGGTGTACAGCAAATTGATTCAGCCAGATAAAACGGAGGACAATTTTAATCCCTTTGGAGTGAGAATTATCAAAATATCTCTCCATGCTCTAGGTTTACACTACCTTAGTCCAAATTCTGGTTTAGCACCTTAAGCCCTGGGCAAGTTTCCTCATCTCTAAAATGGGGATGATAATAACATGTTCCTTTTAGATTTGCTATTAAGACAAAATAAGGTAAGATGCAGAGGGTTTAGAACAGTGCTTAGGAAGCCAATGATGGTTCATGTCGGGAGGAGGGTTAAGACCTCCCCCAAGGAGTCTGTTTAAACAATACTGGGTGATCTCCGATTTGCTTTCCACAGGAGGTGGAGTCAAGTAACTGCCTGGCAAAACTTTTGTTTTGCTAAAATCCAGAGCTGAAAATAGCAGGCAGTTTCAAAGCCCTGGGGAGTAAAAGGGAAGCGGGGAGAGAGAGGAGAGGAAACTTGAGGGAAGAACAGAATTCTTTAAGGGGAGATTTTTAAATTGTTTCGCCACATGAAATCCAAGAAATTTTTGGTAAAGTCAGCATTATTTTCTAGTGTGTATACATTTGGAAGTGGAAGTGGGGTCAAGGAGGACGTGGTGAGGCATGAGCTTTTAGTCTCATGTTTTTGTAATTTACCTACCACCCAGGTTTTCTTTGCTTCTTAGTCTTTGGATCATACTCATACCATCTTGAGTGGTGTTGGAAGGAAAACTTTTCCTCTACCTATTTATGTTCTGCTAAGGAGGCCTGTGAATTAACTGACAAAAGACAGATTAACAGAAGAATTGACCAAGTTTATTCATCTGCATATGGAGGAGCACAAAAGAAGTAGTTCCCTGAACAGCTAGGGATAAAGGTTTATACATCAACTTAATGGGGGCGGGGAGGGGAGCAAATAGGGACTCTTAAGGAAATAAATGGGTTTTTTTTTAAAGGAAAGATAAATGAGCTTTTGGGGGAATAAATGGGACGTAAAATAATTTGTGATAATGTTTGTCTTTGCAAGTGTGAGTAGTGTGTCTTCATCCTGGCTGCAAAACTCCGCTAAGGGGATTATAGCAGCTTTACTCTCTGAAGACTCTGCCTTTATTCAGATGAGGGAAGCTCCAAAAAAGCTTCTTTCTGCATCTGCTGGGTTTCAAATATCTTCAGTTTAAAACAACCTTCATATTAACTCTGCAGATCTGAGACGGTACCCACAATAACAAATTTAGAATTTGTTCATTTATTCATTCAACAGTGGGAATACAGAAATAAGTTACAGGGTCTGCCCTAAAGGTACCTGATAGGATAGTTTGTATTCATCAGGTGAGTCCCACCAAGGTGTTGGGCATGGCTGCACGAAAACAGTCATTCATTTGGCACCTTTCCCATGCCAGAAGAATTTCAGGGAGTTGGTTCAACAAGAAAATTTCAGAGTCACAGTTCAAATATGAATAAGTTTTCTGTAACCCAAATAAGTTTCTTCAATAGCCTGCCCCAGAGCATCCCAAACTATAAGAAGTCATTTTTATTTGTGATACGCGGGCGTCTCACTGTTGTGGCCTCTCCCGTTGTGGAGCACAGGCTCCGGACGCGCAGGCTCAGCGGCCATGGCTCACAGGCCCAGCCGCTCCGCGGCATGTGGGATCTTCCCGGACCGGAGCACCTGTATCGGCAGATGGACTCTCAACCACTGCACCACCAGGGAAGCCCTATAAGAAGTCATTTTGCCTGTTTGTGCATGGCAATCTGGACAAACCCTTGGGGTTGTTTTTGTTTGTTTGTTTCTTTGGGCTGTGCCATGTGGCTTGGGGGATCCCAGTTCCCCAAGCTCACACCTGGGCCCCTCCTCCCACGCTCCCCCTGCAGTGAAAGTGTCAAGTCCTAACCACTGAACTGCCAGGGAATTCCCAGCCTTGAGGTTTTAATTCAACTTCATGGAAACAATCAAAAACCCATCCTTGCTATAGCCTTACCCTTGGCCTTCTTGCCTTAGGGCAAGAGCTACAGTTGCCAAAGTTGATGCTTCTGCTAAACTAGTTCTAGGCTCCCTGTGATTCATGTTTCCTCATGCAGTGAGACATTACCACTGACTGAGAACACACAACACTTTCCAGCCAGTCCACTAACTCCTTGTAAGATTCTATTACTCTCTCCATCTCACATACTGTTCACCACAGAAGCACCCTGAATCCTTCCATTCTCCTGCTGCTACCAGAAGAAGGGGAGCCCCATGATCATCTTACGTTGGCAGGGAACTTTCTGTATCTCACTCATTTGTTATAGACTCCAGTTGACACTCCTATTCAGTGCTCTCACTGACCTAATTTTATTTGTTGATGAATCATACCTCAAAACTGAAACTGGAGGTTATCAAGTAGGATATAGTATCACTAACTAAACTCTTCAAAATAGAGCTTGTCAACTAGCCAAAGACCAGCGAGTAAACATACAGACAGCAGGTATGCTTTTGGAGTAGTATATGATTTGGGGATGCTTTAGAAACAAGCATCAAAATGGACAAGTCGTCAAGGAAATTTTAGATGCATTCCTACTTCTTAGAGAGTGGTTATTCTAAAGATTGAGGCCCACATTAAAAGAGATGATATGGAAGGTAAAGGATTGCTCTAGCAGATCATTATGCCAAAGAAACTGCTTTAACCAAGATTATGATTTTATCTAAGCCCTCAAAGAATAAATCTCTGGAAGGATTCAACAAGGTCCTTATAAAATATCAAAATTTAGCCCCTGATTTTTGAAAAAGAAGAATGAAAAAATTCTGGTTGTACTCTTCACTTAAATAATCCCTGATGCTCTCAAGACAGCTGCTTGGTGACTTTCATAGCTAGAGAGGAGAAGTCAATACCTGGCTTCAAAGCTTCAAAGGACAGGCTGACTCTTGTTAAGAGGTTAATGCAGCTGGTGACTTTAATTTGAAGCCAGTGCTCATTCCCATTCTGAAAATCTTAGGGCCCTTAAGAATTATGCTAAATCTACTCTGCCTGTGCTCTATAAATGGAGCAACAAATCCTGCCTGTGCTCTATAAATGGAGCAACAAACAAATCAGCTTACAACATGGTTTACTAAATATTTTAAGTCCACTGTTGAGATCAACTTCTCAGAAAAGAAGATTCCTTTCAAACTATTACTGGTCTTTGACAATGTACCTGGTCACCCAAGAGCTCTGATGGAGATGTACAATGAGACTCATGTTGATTTCGTGCCTGCTAACACAACATCCATTCTGCAGCCTATGGATCAAGGAGTAATTTTTAATTTCAAGTCTCATTATTCAAGAATTACATTTTGTAAACCTATAACTGCCATAGATAGTGATTCCTCTGATGGATCTGGGCAAAGTAAATTGAAAACCTTCTGGAAATGAGCCACCATTCTAGGTGCCATTAAGAACATTTATAATTCATGGAAAGAGGTCAAAATATCAAATTAATAGGAGTTTGGAAGTTGATTCCAATCTTCATGGATGACTTTAAGGGAATCAAGACTTCAGTGGAGGGAGTCACTGCAGATGTGGTGGAAATAGCAAAAGAACTGAGGCAGGAGATAGATGGGCCCTGGCTAAGCAGCTGAAATATGTCCCCTGTGGTCAGATACTCCAAGATAAATATAATGGCAGGAACAAGGAGGAGCTGAGTCCTGCCCAGATAAGAGATGAAGAGACCACATATTTCTCATTCTTGAGGTCCAGGAGACCTTCCCAACTACACATGTGCAGAAAGGCTCCTCAGGGGCCGAAAAGGAAGGGGGCACCACCCCATAATAGGTGGTGTCAACCTTCCCACAGTCCTCTTCGCTGGAATCCACCTTGGCTAAGAGATGCGTGCACACACAGGGGAGACTCTGAGTTATAACAAATACAGACTCAGAGTCAGACAAAGCAAGATGATTGGCCAGAGGGAACCTGGAAGAAATGCCCCATATAAGTGATTCAAGCTACCACTGGGGCGCGACTCTCTCTCTGAGCCCACCCCTGTGTGTCTATTCACAAGTAATTTCTTTTTCCCCTTCTAATAAACACTTTACTTGTTCCACTACTTTCTGTCTCTTTGTTGAAATTCATTTCTACAAAGCAGACAAGCCAGGGCCTTGTCACTAGCCACTGACCCTTGTCGTCTAATGGTTAGGATTCAGTGCTCTCACTGCTGTGGCCTGGCTTCCATCTCTGGTGAGGGAACTGAGATCTTGCTTCAAGCTGCTGCTGGGCTGAGGCCACCTGAGAGCAGAACCAGAATTAGAAGCAGAGCCTGAAGATGTAACTTAATTGTTGCAGTCTCATGAGAAAATTTTAACAAATGAGGAGTTACTTCTGATGGGTGAGCAAAGGAAGTGGTTTCTTGAGATGGAATCTACTCCTGGTGAGGGTACTGTGAAGATTATTGAAATGACAACAAAGGATTTAGACTATGACATCAACTTAGTTGATAAAGTAGCAGTTTGAGAGGATTGACTCCAATTCTGAAAGAAGTTCTACTGTGGGTAAAGTGCTATCAAACAGCATTGCATGCTAGAGAAATTGTTCATAAAAGGACAAGTTAACTGATGCCGCAAACTTCACTGTTGTCTTATTTTAACGAACTGCCACAGCCATCCCAGCGTTCAGCAACCACCACCCTAATCAGCTATCAACATCAAGGCAAGACCCTCCACCAGCAGGAAGATTATGACTTGCTAAAGGCTCAAATGATGGTTAGCATCTTTTAGCAATGAAGTATTTTTATTAATGTATATACATTTTTTTAGAAATAGTGCTTCACACACTTAGTAGACTACAGTATAGTGTAAACATAACTCTTACGTGCACTGGGAAACAGAAAAAATTCATAGGACTGGGTTTATTGCGATGTTCACTTTATTGCAGTAATCTGGAACCAAAGCCATAATATCTTCAAGATATGCCTGTGTACATTTTTTGTTTGTTTGCTTCATCTACTTTTAAAATTTGGTTTTAGAATAAGAGTTTGCTAAACATTTTTTCTCTTAAATATAGCCAGTTCAAAGCATCCATCATCTGGCCATCAGTGAGTAGGATCTTATATTCATCTCAAATAGCGATTCAAACCAATAAGCCTTTCCATGGCTTACCAAAGACATGAGTCATCTCAAAAAAGAGTATGCAGCCTTCACAAGATCCAGAAAGTTCACACCTAGCATTGGTCTAAGAAAGTTAAAGCCTTCGTTGCTATACGCGGTGAAAATGGTGTCTCCAGTTTCCCAGGAGAGCGTGGGATGCCTCCAGTTACAGACTCGCTGATCTGTGACACTAGGTAGGTGCTACTGGAATGGAATTTTTTTTTGCTGTACGCGGGCCTCTCACTGTTGTGGCCTCTTCCGTTGTGGAGCACAGGCTCCGGACGCGCAGGCTCAGCGGCCATGGCTCATGGGCCCAGCCACTCCGCGGCACGTGGGATCTTCCCAGACCGGGGCACGAACCCGTGTCCCCTTCATTGGCAAGCGGACGCTCAACCACTGTGCCACCAGGGAAGCCCGGAATGGAATTTTTTGAACACTGAAAAAGCAACAAAAATTGAGATGACAAAGGCCCCTTAGGAACTGAGACTCCTTCTGACAAATTCCCCTGAGAGCTAGCTGGTTATTAGACTGGCCACCAAGTTGCACCTGGGTAAGTGCACCCTCTGGATAGCGGAGACCAAAGTGAATATTCTCGTTGGTTACAAAGCCAAGCTATCAGGATATAGAACAAGACAAAAGGAAAAACCTCATCTTGTCTTTACATAGGGGACCCACAGCAAAGTTTGCCCAAACAGATGCCATTCTGGTGAGAACAATTAACTCACCAGTCTGTGAGGCCAGCTTGAACAGCAGGCTTATAGGGTCTACGCCTGTGTTCTGCCCGATGGGTTTTCCTCCTTATGACAAATGACAAAGACAAAGAAATACAGTGACCATCTCTGAGAGGAAAAGGAGCAATACCAGAGTCACTAAGTCCAGGAAACTAATTCTGAAAATACTTTTTCCTTCTAATTTAAATTTAGAAAGAGAGAAAAGGGACCCTCACAACTTTCCCTTCCACTGAATCCTGCCGGCAGATATCCAGGAGGCTGATGTGGTAAGAAAGCTCACCTTCTGCTAGCCTATCAGATGTCCCAGGATCTCTCAGCTGCAGCAGCCTTGGGGGAAAGAGGGGTCCAGGCAGCCTCATGCTAACTATGCCAACTGTTAGGGATGTCAGGGATGGGGACATCCTTAACAGGAGGGGGAAAAAACAAATTTAATTCGTATATACAGAGGTCTCACAGAAGTGGGACCTAAGAAGTATCCAAGGCAGGTAGCTTTTATACTTTTTAGACAAAGAAACAATAAATTGCTGAGGAATTGACAGAGCAAAGAAACTTAGTCTTGGGTGCTTAATCGGCGAAGAATCTAAACAGAGTTTGGGGTTGGGGTAGTAAATTAGTAAAGAAATAACAAGGTTAGTCTATACAACCTTCCTGGCCCAGATTTCCCAATCTCTGGTGATAAGGGTGTCTCTTTCTACCTCCTAGTACAGAGAGGGTACCTTTCACATGGGAGATTTATTTACTGCTTTCAGGGAGACAAAGGGGGAGGATCAGAGCGTCCTTTTTGCACTGGCTGTTTCTTAAGTAAATTTAATTCAAAATAATCAATATGCCACTTCAGCCTATTTTACACCGGCCTGCCCTGAGCCCTAACAGGGTCACCTATTATGAGTCAACGACACAATTCTGGAAAAATTGTAAAGGTGGGACATGGCCATGAACCAAAGCCTCAAGAGCCTCTTGGATACCTTTAGACACTTACCTAGCTTCCACCCTTCATGGAATTTAAATATGTTTTAGTTATTGTATATCAATTTTCAGGATGAGTTGTAGCATTTCTTTGCCAAAGAGCTACAGCCTTTACAGTCACTAGAAAGCTGCTGATTTAGTGTCTTCCACCTGGGGCATCCCAACTTTTATATCAAGTGATTGAGGCACAAGTTTTATGGTAGCCATTATAAAAGAACTCCCTATAGCGTTACTTCTTACTCAAAAACTGCAGGCAATTAGAGCAAACAAACAAATAACAGAAAAACAAACAAACAAACCCTCAGAAAAACAAAGGAAAGCTGTCCTTTCCACTCACAATCCTCTGGAAATGCTGAAAGGACTAATAGCATCCTTAAATTAAAATTAGCAATATTGTTGGATGGACCTAGAGATTGTCATACTGAGTGAAATAAGTCAGACAGCAAAAGACAAATATCATATGATATCGCTTATATGTGGAATCTAAAAAAGGGTACAGGGACTTCCCTGGTGGTCCAGTGGTTAAGAATCCGCCTTCCAATGCAGGGAACGCGGGTTTGATCCATGGTCAGGGAACTAAGATCCCACATGCCACGGGGCAACTAAGCCCTAGGGCCACCCACGTGGCTCAACTAGAGAGCCTGCGTGCGTCAAACTACAGAGCCCATGCTCTCTGCAGCCTGCGTGCCTCAACTAGAGAGAAGCCCGCGCGGCGCAATGAAAGATCCCCCATGTCGCAACAAGACACGATGCAGCCAAAAAAAAAAAGAGAAAAACTTATTTATAAAACAGTAACAGACTTAGAAAACAAACATGGTTATCAGGGAGTAAGGTGGGTGACGGATAAATTGGAAGATTGGGATGACATATACACACTACTCTATATAAAATAGATAACGAATAAGGACCTACTGTATAACACAGGGAACCCTACTCAATATTCTGTAATGGCCTATATGGGAAAAGAATCTAAAAAAGAGTGGATATGTATAACTGATTCACTTTGCTGTACACCTGAAACTAACACAACATTGTAAATCAACTCTACTCCAATAAAAATTTTTTTAAAATAAATAAATAAGGGGCTTCCCTGGTGGCGCAGTGGTTGGGGGTCCGCCTGCCGATGCAGGGGACACGGGTTCATGCCCCGGTCCGGGAAGATCCCACATGCCGCGGAGCGGCTGGGCCCGTGAGCCATGGCCGCTGAGTCTGCGCGTCCGGAGCCTGTGCTCCGCAACTGGAGAGGCCACAACAGTGAGAGGCCCGCGTACTGCAAAAAATAAATAAATAAATAAATAAAATCAGCAATATTGGGAATTCCCTGGCCGTCCAGGGGTTAGGATTCAGCGCTTTCACTGAGGTGGAGCTTATTCAATCCCTGATTGGGGAACTGAGATCCCGCAAGTGGTGTGATGCAGCCAAAAAAAAAATGAGCAATATTTTCGGAAACGCTTGAGCTCTCTTGTCACAGCTGCTCCCACCCACTATCCTATGGCTCTACAGGCCACTCTCTCAGGAATACATAGGTTATCCCCCTGTGAATTGATAACTGTAAGGCATGTGCATTTGGAATTTCACCTCCAATTCTAGACTCGTCCCGACCACACACAGACAAGACAAAATACTGCGAGGGACTCATGTGCTATACCCAGCCCTGTCACCAACAGGTTAAAGCCATCCCCGCACAACATCTTTCTAAACAATTTCTTCATTATTGTCAACCAGGGGATTTTAACTATTGGAAGAGACATCAGAGAAAACCTGTTCTTGAACCTCATTGGAAGGGACCTTATCAAAATACTGTTAACAACAAATACAGCAGTAAAACTCCAGGAAATCAATCATTGGGTTCATAGTTTACAACTGAAGAAGCAATTCAGAATTCTATGTAATTGGAAGGCTATTTCAATACAAGATCTCAAACTGAGGATTCTCAGAGATCCTTCAGAAACTGCTGATCTTCAGAAGCAGAGAGCTAGCCTAAGACCTGTGGAACAAGCAGATGATCACAGATAGTGGACTGCTTCTATCCAAGATGTTGGACCAAAACTCCTATCCATTTCTTGTTTGTTTTTTTAATCTGCTTGCTTATAATTCTTCTTCTTCTTCGTGTCTATAGACCTCTTGGTGTCATTCACCCATAATGAACCTTTTTCTCGTTTCTTCCCTCCTTATTACAGTTGTTAGGTCAGAACATACTCATTCTAAAAAGGTAAATATGTGACGTGATGCATGTTAATTCTATGGAAGGAATTCTTTCACAATGCCTGCGTATATCAAATTGTCACGTTGTAAACTTTAAATATCTTACAATTTTATTTGTCAATTATACCTCAATGAAGTTAAAAAGAAAATATCCATTCTAATGCCATTTTTAGATTATTGCAAATCTAGCCACTGTTCCCACTGACTGCTGGATATACCAACCATCACCAGACCCCCATGATAAAACCCTCTGGGCAATTCTGATTTCATCAAATGAGACCGCAGGCAATCACAGCCAATGGCATTTCTACCTGTACCTACATGGAAAATTGACTCCAAAGAAGTCAACCGATGATTTTGCTAGTGTCCCTCTCTCCCAGGGGGGAAAAAAAATTTATGAAAATCTATTGTTCAGACCCTAGATAATTCTAAATTTGAACTCAGCAATCTTTGTAAGGTGATGAGCCAAATTCTTAGCACCTGAAAGAGACTAGTAGAGATCCAAACACGTAAGACCTTGGTTCCAACCTCATGTCATAAACAGCTCTTTTTTCATTGGATCTCTGTCTGTCTCTCCTGGATACTACTTCCTTTGTGATCAGGATACCTGGTCTTGTTTGCCTCAGACGAACACGTCAGGAACATTAGGAATAGTATTCCAAGACTTGTCTGTAATTGACCCTAATTCCATAAATCACCAAGGCTGGAATTCCAACTTAGATATGAAGTCCAGATGAGGCCATTCTGGATTATTTAGGTGCACTGCTTGGAAGAATTACTGGCTCAATTTTTATTTGAATAATCAGAGCAGTGTTCCCATCAGTGGGAATCATACAAACTGAAAAGACTTTCAGAAACCTATTACTGGGGGGAAGGATAAATTAGGAGGTTGGCATTAACGTATACACACTACCATAAATAAAATAGATAATCAACCAGTACCTACTGCATAGCATTGGGAACTATACTCAATACTCTGTAATAACCTATATGGGAAAAGAATCTGAAAAAGAATAGATATATGCATATGCATTAACGGAATCACTTTGCTGTACACCTGAAACTAACACAGCATTGTAAACCAACTATACTTTAATATAAAATAATATAAAATAAAAATTAAAAAAAAAAGAAACCTATTACTAACTCTGGCAGAAGTTGTTAATGATACCACCTCTGCCCTAGATGGAATACAGATGAGTCTCAACTCAACAGCATGAGTAGTGATGGACAATCATATTGCTTTAGATTTCTTGTTGACTAGTCACAGTTATGCCTGTGCCAGTGCTAATACTTCTTGTTGTACTTGTCAATGAAATAGGCAAGTTTAACAGGCTATCCATTGCCTTAAAGGAGAAGCTATTTGGATGTCTAAGGTTGAGCTTCATGGCCTATGGGATTTGTTCTCTGGGCCTGGGTTGGGCAACTGCCCTTCGTGGTTGCAAAGCACCTCAGAGAGGCTATTGCTCTCGTTTTAGTGATAGTGGGCATTATGCTGGTCTGTTTCAGAGTCTTAAATGCTTCTATGCAGCCTCTCTCTCATCAGATGATCACCATGATGATACAATAGAAACGTCAAGAAGATCTTGCAATACAGTTGACTATGAAGATAACTGAACCGGTTTTGAGCAATGAAGATCTGGAATTCTAGCTTTCCTTAAGTGGGTCAACCTTTTGGAAGTGAGAGAATGAACAAGAAGAGGGACTGAGACACCAAATAGACAAATAGACAACAGCCAGACTATATATAAAGATAAACTTCTGACCCCAAATCTGCAGCAATAAATCCAGGAAGCCAACCCACTATACATAGCAAACCAGTCCAGGAAGCCAAAAAACAACCCCAATAGCAAAACAGGTTGGCTGTTTGCCCAAAACAGCTGTGACTTGATTAATAACTGAAAGCTTCCCTAATTTTTGTCCCCACTTCCCCAAATTAGGACCAACTGGAGAAAGCCAGATATGCGCCTCTAGCTGTAGATTGTCCTGCTTCTAGTTAGGCCACCTCCAGCTCCATGCCAACAGCCTCCAATTAGGGCACATCTGAAAACTGCCCTTTTTTCCACCATAAATCTTTCCCACTTCCCTGCTTTTGAGTCTTTGCCAAACACAACTGATAGTGGTTGACTTCCTTCTATAGTAAACTCTGAATAAATAGACTCTTCTTGTTCCCATTTGAGTGGTTTTGTTCATTTCCACATGATCTTTAAAAGAGCAAGGAAGGGGGTATGTAGAGGGTCCTCAGGGAAGGAGGGTCCACAGGGAAGGTTCAGAAAATCTCAAGGATGTTTTGCCATTAGTCTGGCTCCAAAAGCTCAGCACAGCCCCCCAAATACACACACACACACACACACACACACACACACACACACACACACAAATATTCCAGAGTTCCTTGTCAAACTCAGCAAGTAACAAAGCAGAGAAAAATTAGAAGGAAAAAGTTGGAAAAGTGGAGGCAGGCAAAGAGGTGACCAGTGATTGGAAGGGGAGGGCAATGAGCAGAAAGGATGGAGGAAATACACAAAGAGACATCTGAAGCCAGTGCAGCCCCTGCACTGGCTCCGCCCTGACCCCACCCTGGTTCCCTGCAACCCAGCTGCCCACAGAGGGGAAATAGGGTCACCGCCAAGATGACATCCTTCAACTCATCTTTTTCCATCCAGAAATCCCACATGTGACTCTAAACCTAAGATGTAAGATTTTTTTTTTTAACATCTTTATTGGAGTATAATTGCTTACAGTGTCGTGTTAGTTTCTGGTGTATAACAAAGTAAATCAGCGATATGTATAGACATATTCCCATATCCCCTCCCTCTTGAGTCTCTCTCCCACCCTCCCTATCCCACCCCTCTAGGTGGTCACAAAGCGCTGAGCTGATCTCCCTGTGCTATGCGGCTGCTTCCCACTAGCTATCTATTTTACATTTGGTAGTGTATATATGTCCATGCCACTCTCTCACTTCGTCCCAACTTACCCTTCCCCCTCCCTGCGTCCTCAAGTCCATTCTCTACGTCTGTGTCTTTATTCCTGTCCTGCCCCTAGTCTAAGATTCGTTTTTAATGACTGATTATATGGAGAATGGAAAGGACAGTGGTGGAGGCTGAGTTAATGACCAGCACTTCTCCCACCTCTAGCTCTTCCTGTCTTGTAGAGAGCTCCATCCTGGCTGCAGGGACCTCTTTCCCGACTCTGCATTTAGGTCACTCCCTGTCTAACAATGACTTACCACACGTCTTAGAGCAGAACCGGGCAAGAAACTGCAGGGAGGGAGGCAGAATCAGGGATCTCCATCTTCATGTCCCTTCGTCTGGGGACTCTTCCTCTCCCGTCCTTCCCTTTGGCTTCAGACACTGAAAGTGTTTGGACATAAACACTTAAGAGCTGATTCTCAAACAATCATGACTGAGGAAGTATGCTGGGTCTGAGAATATTTGGGGGCACATGAGAGGCAGTGAGGCAACTTCGACAAAGCTGTGTTCTCTCTCCAGGTCTCAGCCTCCCTTTCTGAGCTTCCTCCCCTGCTCATCTCCTCCACACATCTGTGCAGAAGCTCCTTGCTTCTTCTCTTCTTTCATCTACCTCCTTAAGAATCCAAAATCATTTAGAACCCAGTTAAATTGAATATATACTTTAAGCCTTATTTCCAAACATAGAATAAAATTTTTATCTTCTTATCAAAGAACTTCATGTGACGAGGGTGGATATAGACGCATTTTTTTGGAATAGGGGAATGCAGTACCTGACACCCCGAAATCTCACCCAAGAGACTGTGATAAGCCCGAGTGTGAAGGGGAATGGTGTGTGGAGAGGACATCCAGTTGCAGGCAAGTGAGAAACATGGGGATGGTGTCCTGAGCTCCGGAAGGTATGAATGCGACTGACATACCCAAGCCCTTAGGATCCTGAGCTTGTCCTCCTAGAGAAGGGACTGTGCAGCGTCAGGTTTCATAAGACTCTTTGCAACATCCCCCTGCTCTTCCTGTCCCCAAGCATGCCTGAGCTATCCAGGTCCCCAGTCTGCATTCTCGTGAGGGGTGGTGGGAGGACCAACTTGAATGTTCAAGGCAGGCTCCCAAGACTACATCGCATCGTGAAGATGCATCAGTGACTGGCTTGATCGGCGGCCGGGTGGGGGTGGGGGTGTAGGGCGGGGGGGGGGGGTAGTGAAGGGAAGTGCGTGTTTGCCCCCTTCACAGAATGCTTGGAAATTAACCTCTGAAATCCCCTTAAATTCAAAGGCAGCCCAGGAAGGTTAGAACTATACTGCACCTGCGGGCTCCAGGCCCCAGGGATCCTCCTTATAGACTGTGTGGCAAAGCCCACACACACCTCCCGCACTCTTTTCTCAGGTGGGGCGTCTGCCCCACTCCCAGGTTATGCAGTTTTCCTGGCTCCTTTTCAGGAGTGAGGCTCTGGACTCTGTACTGTCTGGAACCAACTCCACGGAGACAGAGGTTACTGTGGATGGCAGTAATTTGGGAGTCCCTTAGGAGTCCAACAGCATGGCCCCTCAAGCCTGTCACAAAGCTATGCATTTATCAGCCTTAATTGAGAAACCCATCGTACAGTCTTCTCCCAATTTCCACCTCCTGCCCGTGTTGCGGAAATCTCGGCTTCTCTGTGCACCGATGCCGAACAGAAATCTGCTCACGGGCAGGCGGCCCCGCAGGGCCCCTTGGCTTGATCGGAAGCTCGGGAATCCCTTTCCACGCCAGCCTCCTTCAGGAAAGCGGAGGGTCGGAGGATATCTGAGTCTAGATCGCCACCGACTCCCTGCCACAGGGCTGAGCCCGATCACACCCGGCCCGCCGACTCGGCCGCGGAACTCCGAGCCTGCGGTGGAGACCGGGGGAGAGGCTGACCTAGCAGCTGCAGAGGCTTCTTTTGCCTTGAGGACATCTCTTGCCCGCGCCGGCCTGGACTTCCACTCCGAGAAAACACTAAATATTGGAGGATCAGAAAGAGGGCATACGGAAGTCGCGACGCACCCGTCAGCACGTACGGTGAGTCTCCCGGAGTGCACTCTCTGACCTTTGACCGTCCCCGTATGGGAACTTCGGTTCCAATCTGGGGATTTCCCTACAAAGGGAAAATTCTGATGTGGAATTCTCCCTGCAAAGGGAGATTCTGACGTAAGGCGCCGCTTTGGGGCAACGGTGCAGGTCGAGTGGGACTCGGAAGTCACGTTTGGGCGGGTCTCCGCCATATGTTTCTCGTTTTCCTTTTTGAGCATCCCTTTGCTGTTTCCGTTTACGGTTTGTGTTTTATGTGTGACTTCCAGCTGATGAGGTGCAGGTTTATGTTTTGACTTGAGCACGCTAACATTTAACGTCTGTTACCAACTGCTCAAGCCAAAATGGGAAGCGCTTCCTCTAAGGTTCCACCCCTACCTGGGAACGCTTAGGGAAAATTTTAAAAGACTGGTCGACCTATAGCTATGATCCAAAGACAAAAAAAAAAGGCCTGAAATGGGTCTCCTACAAGTAGATCTTTATTGCCAAAGGATGGGGAAAATGGACGTGGTTCCCTAATGTTCAGGATTTTATGCCCCTTTTATTATAATCCAGCTCTAGGTGGCTCCATAATCAAAAGTCTAAGGAATCGGGGTAAGGCAGGAATAAAGACGCAGACCTCCTAGAGAACGGACTTGAGGTTATGGGGAGGGGGAAGGGTGAGCTGTGACGGGGCGAGAGAGAGTCATGGACATATACACACTAACAAACGTAGTAAGGTAGATAGCTAGTGGGAAGCAGCCGCATGGCACAGGGATATTGGCTCGGTGTTCTGTGACAGCCTGGAGGGGTGGGATAGGGAGGGTGGGAGGGAGGGAGACGCAAGAGGGAAGAGATATGGGAACATATGTATATGTATAACTGATTCACTTTGTTATAAAGCAGAAACTAACACACCATTGTAAAGTAATTATACCCCAATAAAGATGTTAAAAAAAAAAAAAAAAAAAAAAAAAGTCTAAGGAATCAGGGACTTCCCTGGTGGCGCAGTGGTTAAGAATCTGCCTGCCAATGCGGGGGACCCGGGCTGGTCCGGGAAGATCCCACATGCCACGGAGCAACTAAGCCCTTGCGCCAAAACTACTGAGCCTGCGCTCTAGAGCCCGCGAGCCACAACTACTGAGCCTGTGAGCCACAACTACTGAAGCCTGCGTGCCTAGAGCCCGTGCTCCTCAACAAGATAAACCACCACAATGAGAAGTCTGTGCACCACAACAAAGAGTAGCCCCTGCTCGCCACAACTAGAGAAAGCCTGGGCGCATCAACAAAGACCCAACACAGCCAAATAAATTAATTAATTAATTAATTTAAAAAAGCCTAAGGAATCAGAAAGACAAACAAAAAGCCCCACAAAAACAAAAAACTCTCCTGACATTCTTTTTTTTTAATAAATTTATTTAACATCTTTACTGGAGTATAACTGCTTTACAACGTTGTGTTAGTTTCTGCTGTATAACAAAGTGAATCAGCTATATGTATACATATATCCCCATATCTCCTCCCTCTTGCGTCTCCCTCCCAACCTCCCTATCCCACCCCTCTAGGTGGACACAAAGCACAGAGCTGATCTCCCTGTGCTATGCAGCTACTTCCCACTAGCTATTTTACATTTGGTACTGTATATATGTCAGTGTTACTCTCTCACTTCGTCCCAGCTTACCCTTCCCCCTTCCCGTGTCCTCAAGTCCATTCTCTATGTCTGCGTCTTTATTCCTGTCCTGCCCCTAGGTTCATCAGAACCATTTTTTCTTTTTTTTTTTAGGTTCCATATATATGTGTTAGTATACGGTATTTGTTTTTCTCTTTCTGACTTACTTCACTCTGTATGACAGACTCTAGGTCCATCCACCTCACTACAAATAACTCAGTTTTGTTTCTTTTTATGGCTGAGTGATATTCCATTGTACATATGTGCCACATCTTCTTTATCCATTCATCTGTCAATGGACACTTAGGTTGCTTCAGTGTCCTGGCTATTGTAAATAGTGCTGCAATGAACATTGTTGTACATGACTCTTTTTGAATTACATTTTTCTCAGGGTATATGCCCAGTAGTGTGACTGCTGTGTCATATGTTAGTTCTATTTTTAGTTCTTTAAGGAACCTCCATACTGTTCTCCATAGTGGCTGTATCAATTTACATTCCCACCAACAATGCAAGAGAGTTCCCTTTTCTCCACACTCTCTCCAGCATTTATTGTTTGTAGATATTTTGATGATGGCCATTCTGAGCGGTGTGAAGTGATACCTCACTGTAGGTTTGATTTGCGTTTCTCTAATAATTAGTGATGTTAAGCATCATTTCATGTGTTTGTTGGCAGTCTGTATATCTTCTTTGGAGAAATGTGTATTTAGGTCTTCTGCCCATGTTTGTATTGGGTTGTTTGTTTTTTGATATTGAGCTGCATGAGCTGCTTGTATACTTTGGAGATTAATCCTTTGTCACTTGCTTCGTTTGCAAATATTTTCTCCCATTCTGAGGGTTGACTTTTTGTCTTCTTTATGGTTTCCTTTGCTGTGCAAAAGCTTTTAAGTTTCATTAGGTCCCATTTGTTTATTTTTGTTTTCATTTCCATTTCTCCAGGAGGTGGATCAAAAAGGATCTTGCTGTGATTTACGTCAAAGAGTGTTCTTCCTATGTTTTCCTCTAAGAGTTTTATAGTGTCTGGCCTTACCTTTAGGTCTTTAATCCATTTTGAGCTTATTTTTGTGTATGGTGTTAGGAAGTGTTCTAATTTCATTCTTTTACATGTAGCTGTCCAGTTTTCCCAGCACCACTTACTGAAGAGGCTGTCTTTTCTCCATTGTATATTGTTGCCTCCTTTATCAAAAATAAGGTGACCATATGTGCATGGGTTTATCTCTGGGCTTTCTATCCTGTTCCATTGATCTATGTTTCTGTTTTTCTGCCATTACCATACTGTCTTGATTACTTTAGATTTGTAGTATAGTCTGAAGTCAGGGAGCCTGATACCTCCAGCTCTGTTTTTCTTTCTCAAGATTGCGTTGGCTATTCGGGGTCTTTTGTGTTTCCATACAAATTGTGAAATTTTTTGTTCTAGTTCTGTGAAAAATGCCATTGGTAGTTTGATAGGGATTGCATTGAATCTGTAGATTGCTTTGGGTAGTATAGTCATTTTCACAATGTTGATTCTTCCAATCCAGGAACATGGTATATCTCTCCGTCTGTTTGTATCATCTTTAATTTCTTTCATCAGCCTCTTATAGTTTTTTTCATGCAGGTCTTTTGTCTCCTTAGGTAGATTTATTCCTAGATATTTTATTCTTTTTGTTGCAATGTAATGGGAGTGTTTCCTTAATTTCTCTTTCAGATTTTTCATCATTAGTGTATAGGAATGCAAGAGATTTCTGTGCATTAATTTTGTATCCTAAAAAACATTGTATCCTGCTACTCTACCAAATTTATTGATTAGCTCTAGTAGTTTTCTGGTGGCATTCTTAGGATTTTCTATGTATATTCTAATGTCATCTGCAAACAGTGACAGTTTTACTTCTTTTCTTTTTTTTTCAGTACGTGGGCCTCTCACTGTTGTGGCCTCTCCTGTTGCAGAGCACAGGCTCCGGACGCACAGGCTCAGCGGCCATGGCTCATGGGCCCAGCCGCTCCGCGGCATGTGGGACCTTCCCGGACCAGGGCACGAACCCATGTCCCCTGCATCGGCAGGCGGACTCACAACCACTGCGCCACCAGGGAAGCCCTACTTCTTCTTTTCTGATTTGGATTCCTTTTATTTTTTTTCTTCTTTGATTGCTGTGGCTAAAACTTCCAGAACTATGTTGAATAATAGTGGTAAGAGTGGGCAACCTTCCCTTGTTCCTTACCTTAGAGGAAATGGTTTCAGTTTTTCACCATTGAGAACAATGTGGGCTGTGGATTTGTCATATATGGCCTTTATTATGTTGAGGTAAGTTTCCTCTATGCCTACTTTCTGGAGAGTTTTTATCATATATCAGTGTTGAATTTTGTCAAGAGCTTTTTCTGCATCTATTGAGATTATCACATGGTTTTTATCCTTCAGTTTATTAATATGGTGTATCACATTGATTGATTTGCATATATTGAAAAAACCTTGCATTCCTGGGATAAACCCCACTTGATCACAGTGTATGATCCTTTTAATGTTCTGTTGGATTGTGTTTGCTAGTATTTTGTGGAGGATTTTTGCATCTATGTTCATCAGTGATATTGGCTTGTAGTTTTCTTTTTGTGTGACATCTTTGTCTGGTTTTGGTATCAGGGTGATGGTGGCCTCATAGAATGAGTTTGGGAGTGTTCCTCCCTCTGCTATATTTTGGAAGCATTTGAGAAGGATAGGTGTTAGCTGTTCTCTAAATGTTTGATAGAATTCACCTGTGAAGCCATCTGCTCCTGGGCTTTTGTTTGTTGGAAGATTTTTAATCACAGTTTCAATTTCAGTGCTTGTGATTGGTCTGTTTATATTTTCTATTTCTTCCTGGTTCAGTCTCCAAAGGTTGTGCTTTTTTAAGAATTTGTCCATTTCTTCCAGGTTGTCCATTTTATTGGCATATAGTTGCTTGTAGTAATCTCTCATGATCCTTTGTATTTCTGCAGTGTCAGTTGTTACTTCTCCTTTTTCATTTCTAATTCTGTTGATTTGAGTCTTCTCCCTTTTTTGCTTGATGAGTCTGGCTAATGGTTTATCAATTTTGTTTATCTTCTCAAAGAACCAGCTTTTAGTTTTATTGATCTTTGCTATGGTTTCCTTCATTTCTTTTTCATTTATTTCTGATCTGATTTTTATGATTTCTTTCCTTCTGCTAACTTTGGGTTTTGTTCTTCTTTCTCTAATTGCTTTAGGTGTAAGGTTAGGTTGTTTATTTGAGATGTTTCTTATTTCTTGAGGTAGGATTGTATTGTTGTAAACTTCCCTCTTAGAACTGCTTTTGCTGCATCCCATAGGTTTTGCATTGTTGTGTTTTCATTGTCATTTGTTTACAGGTATTTTTTTATTTCCTCTTTGATTTCTTCAGTGACCTCTTGGTTATTTAGTAGTGTATTGTTTAGCCTCCATGTGCTTGTATTTTTTCCAGTTTTTTTTCCTAAAATTGATATCTAGTCTCATAATGTTCTCGTCGGAAAAGATACTTGATACGATCTCAATTTTCTTAAATTTACCAAGGCTTGATTTGTGACCCAAGATATGATCTATCCTGGAGTATGTTCCATAGGAACTTGAGAAGAAAGTGTATCCTGTTGTTCTTGGATGGAAGGTCCTATAGATATCAATTAAGTCCATCTTGTCTAATGTGTCATTTAAAGCTTGTGTTTCCTTATTTATTTTCATTTTTGATGATCTGTCCATTGGTGAAAGTGGGGTGTTAAAGTCACCTACTATTACTGTGTTACTGTCAATTTCTCTTTTATGGCTGTTAGCATTGCTTTATGTATTGTGGTGCTCCTACGTTGGGTGCATAAATATTTACAATTGTTATAACTTCTTTTTGGATTGATCCCTTGATCATTATGTAGTGTCCTTCTTTGTCTCTTGTAATGGTCTTTATTTTATTTATTTATTTATTTATTTATATATTTTTTGTGGTACGCGGGCCTCTCACTTCTGCGGCCTCTCCCGTTGCAGAGCACAGGCTCAGGACTCGCAGGCTCAGCAGCCATGGCTCACAGGCCCAGCCACTCCGCAGCACGTGGGATCTTCCCAGACCGGGGCACGAACCCGTGTCCCCTGCATCGGCAGGCGCACCCTCAACCACTGCACCACCAGGGAAGTCCATGGTCTTTATTTTAAAGTCTATTTTGTCTGATGTGAGAATTGCTACTCCAGCTTTCTTTTGATTTCCATTTGCATGGAATGTCTTTTTCCATCCCCTCACTTCCAGTCTGTATGTGTCCCTAGGTCTGAAGTGGGTCTCTTGTAGACAGCATGTATATGGGTCTTGTTTTTGTATCCATTCAGCCAGTCTATGTCTTTTGGTTGGAGCATTTAACCCATTTACATTTAAGGTAATTATCAATATGTATGTTCCTATTACCATTTTCTTAATTGCTCTGGGTTTGTTTTTGTAGGTTTTCCTTCTCTTGTGTTTCCTGCCTAGAGAAGTTCCTTTAGCATTTGTTGTAAAGCTGGTTTGGTGGAGCTGAATTCTCTTAACTTTTGCTTGTCTGTAAAGGTTTTAATTTTTCCATCGAATCTGAATGAGATTGTTGTAGGTTTTAGGTTTTTCCCTTTCATCACTTTAAATATGTCCTGCTACTCCCTTCTGGCTTGTAGAGTTTCTGCTGAACGATCAGCTGTTAACCTTATGGGGATTCCCTTGTATGTTATTTGTTGCTT
Organism: Tursiops truncatus; assembly: GCF_011762595.2. NCBI lineage: Eukaryota > Metazoa > Chordata > Mammalia > Artiodactyla > Delphinidae > Tursiops > Tursiops truncatus. The sequence goes on along the minus strand of NC_047035.1, from coordinate 75,778,986 downwards.
TTCCCTTGCTGCTTTTAATATGTTTTCTTTGTATTTAATTTTTGATAGTTTGATTAATATGTGTCTTGGCTTGTTTCTCCTTGGATTTATACTGTATGGGACTCTCTGCGCTTCCTGGACTTGATTGGCTATTTCCTTTCCCATGTTAGGTAAGTTTTCAACTATAATCTCTTCAAATATTTTCTCAGACCCTTTTCTTTTCTCTTCTTCTTCTGGGACACGTATAATTTGAATGTTGGTGTGTTTAACGTTGTCCCAGAGGTCTTCGAGACTGTCCTCAATTATTTTCATTTTTTTTTTTATTCTGCTATTATATCTTCCAGGTCACTTATCCATTCTTCTGCCTCAGTTATTCTGCTATTGATTCCTTCTATAGAATTTTTTATTTCATTTATTGTGTTGTTCATCATTGTTTGTCTGCTCTTTAGTTCTTCTAGGTCCTTGTTAAACATTTTTGTATTTTCTCCATTCTATGTCCAAGATTTTGGATCATCTTTATTATCATTACTCTGAATTCTTTTTCAGGTAGACTGCCTACTTCCTCCTCACTTGTTTGGTCTGGTGGGTTTTTACATTGCTCCTTCACCTGCTGTATATCTCTCTGTCTTCTCATTTTGCTTATCTTACTGTGCTTGGGGTCTCCTTTTTGCAGGCTTCAGGTTCATAGTTCTCATTGTTTTTGGTGTCTGCCCCCAGTGGGTGAGGTTGGTTCAGTGGCTTGTGTATGCTTCCTGGTGGAGGGGACCTGGTGTCTGTGTTCTGGTGGCTGGAGCTAGATCTTGTCTTTCTGGTGGGCAGGGTCACATCCGGTGGTGTGTTTTGGGGTATCTGTGAACTTAGTATGATTTTGGGCAGCCTCTCTGCTAATGGATGGGGTTGTGTTCCTGTCTTGCTAGTTGTTTGGCATGGGGCGTCCAGCACTGGAACTTGCTGGCCTTTGGGTGGAGCTGGATCTCAGTGTTGAGATGGAGAGCTCTGGGAGAGCTCTCGCAGACTGAGATTACGTGGGGCTGGGAGGTCTCTGGTGGACCAATGTCCTGAACTCCACGCTCCCACCTCAGAGGCTCAGGCCTGACACCAGGCTGGAGCACCAAGACCCTGTCAGCCACACAGAATTATCAAGATATTGGACACTGGCAAGTGAAACCACAAGAGAAGAGGCCCACGCTATGCCTGGTCCTACTGAGCAATTTTCAGACTTCAGCTCATTGTGGCAACAGGGCAACTGGGTCGGTGAACCGAGGCAGGATGGGGTCTGTGAGGTGGGCAGCGCTCAGCTGGTGTGCGGTCTGAGGGGCCTGGTCGAAGCCCTTGGGGAAGGCCGCCAGCGGCCAGACTCTCGCCTCCTGCGGCTGTGGTCTCTTTGGGGTCTCCCTCCTGGTGTCAAGTCGCTCTCACTCCTGCTTTGGCAGCCGTGCCTTTACCCTGAGCTTCTTCGTGAGGCTAGCGCTCCCTGAGGTGATGCGCGAAAAGTGTGGGCCTTGCTGAAGCACGAGAAATTGGGGCCTCTCCTGACATTCTAAATGATCCTCTTCTATCTTCTCCCAGCTCTTAGAGTTGGGGGGTGGTGGTGCTGGACCGAGCTAACCCCACCCCTGCAAGTTCCCTTACTCTTTCAGATTCTTCTGATCAAACTAAGACCCCACCTCCCCAGAGAGACAGTCCCTGCTGGGACAACATTTTATCAGCCAGTCTGCCCCTGTTAATCAGAGCCAATTTGAGCACTACCTGGTTTAAATTTTAGCTATGAAACCATGACCACAAAAAGAGAAAGATGATTTTTAACAGTATGGCCACAATATTCTTTAGACTCTGGAGAAATTTGGTTAAAATAAAACTTTTCTTAAAATTGCAAAACCAGTTCTTTTTGCATGTGCAGTTAGAAAAAGCTTGCTTGTTAAAATACTTTTCTTCAAAATTCTGACCCTGAGAGAGAAAAATATGCCTAGGACAAAGCTTGAAGTTAACTCTTATCATGTCCTTGAGCTACAGACACAGTCCACTTTGCCTGAGACTTCAGCCTTGGGTTAATTAGTAGAATTTCAAGCCAAGAGAGAAAAAAAGAAAAAAGAGGAAAAGAGACATTTAAATCCCAAGTAGAGACTATGAGATGTCTGTCTGTCTGGATATATGTGTATGTCTCAGTATGTGTTTTTGTCTTTGGATAATATTGTTGAGGTTAATTTGTAAATGAACTCTATTTAATTGGCTTAAATGAAAAGTAAGCACTTACAATCAAACGATTCTAAATGCAAGAAAAATTAAATAAATTTCAGGTTCATGTGGACTGGGAAATATTCAGTACTAAATTAATACTTGGTATTAATGTTTAAGTTTGTTGATCTAATTAATATAGACATGTCTTTAGAGCCATCAACATTAAGTATAATGCTTTTATTGTGCCTAGGTTTAATATAAACGAAATAAGATCTTATTATACCTGTTACAAATTTGTCAGCAATGAAAATAACTCGATATGAAGAAACTTTTAAGAAAAAAAAATTGCAAGTGAGATAAGAGTTTTGGGTGAACTTTAGGAATAATTATGTTTTAGGAATATTTGCTTAAGAATGATCTCTCCAAATATTCGACAACTTGAAAAGTTAGACTGTGCTAAATTTAGTTAAAGGATGGAAGTTTATTAAATAACTAGGCCATTTCCAAATAAAATAAGGTACTGAAACATTAATTACTGAACATTGGCTTCCTTTTACAGAGAAACAAAAGGTTTAGAACTATTAAAAAATGTGTTGGTGACACACTGAGATATTTTCTATAAGAAAGCATGTTCTTCAAAAATTATTATTTGGATGTATGTTTACCAATCTACAGAGTGCTGATATAAAGGACAGTTCATGGTTGCTTAAGGAAAGTAGGACGTGTGTTTTTAGTAAAGAAGGTATGAGGAATGGAAATGCATTTTATTAAGAGAAAAGGAAGTAAGTCTGACTTAACAGGTGGCAGTTTCTGAATGGGAAAATAAAGTGATGGATACAGAAAGTGATAAAAAAGGTTTGTGGAAAGTGGACCCTGAGAAATGAGTTTTATACATGGTACAAGTTTCCTTAAGATGTTGAACTGCCTTGGATGACAGATTTTAAGCTTCTTTACCTTTTAAGTGATCAGTTCGATATTTGCCTTTAAAATCTTTTATTGTTACTTTGGCTAAGGGAATAACTATTATTTCACAGAGACATATGATCTTATCTGACTGAGTGTTCTAAACTCTTTTGATTTTTTTGATAAAACTTCCCAAATCAAAACTGTAATGAAGTTTCTCTGACCTCTAGCTAACTTTGGGGTGCTTCAAAGGGCCCCTGAAATATCCCAAAGAGAGATATTACACTAATTAAGTTCATTTCATATGTTAAAAGTACGTGGGAAGTATTGTCAAACGTGTAACAAATCTTCTTAGGTTATATTATATGGTGATTGTTACTAATATAGATATTCTAGAAATTGTATAGAGTTTCAAAAAAATTCTATGTCCTGGTAAAATGTTATCAGTCATAATTCTAGTTATTATCTTAAGTGTCATATGTTACAACAGTAACCAAGTTACCTTGTTAATTACATTGTAATCAGATTTTAAACTTCCTTAAATCTTTTGTCGTTATAGATATGGTTTCACTCTGATGCCTTTGCAAAAATGCTTCCTCTTCAAGAAGTTTTATAAAAAGGACTTTTAGATAAATACAAGTTTTTGACTTTCAGACCATAATGCTAAACTGGATATAAAGAAGCTCTTCTCAGGACTTCCCTGGTGGCGCAGTGGTTAAGAATCTGCTCTGCCAAGGCAGGGGACATGGGTTCGAGCCCTGGTCTGGGGAGATCCCACAACTAAACCTGTGCACCACGGCTACTGAGCCTGTGCTGTAGAGCCTGTGAGCCACACTACTGAGCCCACATACTACAGCTACTGAAGCCCGTGTGCTTTGAGCCTGTGCTCCGAAACAAGAGAAGCAACCACATTGAGAAGCCTGTGCACCACAATGAAGACTAGCCCCTGCTTGTTGCAACTAGAGAAAGCCTGCAAGCAACGATGAAGACCCAACACAGCCCCAACGCAGCCAATAAATAAATAAATAAATTTATTAAAAAAAGAAAAAAGAAGCTCTTCTCCTCAAGCTACTTATGGTTTACAACAATTTGGTAATTTACACCTATGGGTAAAATTAAAACATTTATCTTTTCTCTCTATCTGCTTGCTCCAGAGACTGGAAACTCTTGGGTCCCCAGAAGCTTTAACAGATAAATTAGGAAGGCTACCTCAGTAACAGGTACAGAAATCTCAAGGTATTTTCGGGAACTTGAAAAGGGAGGAATTCACCTAGATCTGGTATGTGAAATCTGTGACAAGCCCTTGGTGTGACTTTCCTGAGAGGTCTTTTAAAAGTTCAGTCTGAGGGCTTCCCTGGTGGCGCAGTGGTTGAGAGTCCGCCTGCCGATGCAGGGGACACGGGTTCGTGCCCTGGTCCGGGAAGATTCCACATGCCGCGGAGCGGCTGGGCCCGTGAGCCTTGGCCGCTGAGCCTGCGCGTCCGGAGCCTGTGCTCCGCAGCGGGAGAGGCCACAACAGTGAAAGGCCCGCGTACAGCAACAACAACAACAAAAAAAGTTCAGTCTGAGACTCCTTAAAAAAGTTTCAGCAAGCAAAAAGCCTATATAATCAATTATAGTTATATAAATTATCAGGGCAAGTTTATTGAGACCAGATTGAAATTTGGTTCTCTCTCTCTGTTAAGAGAACAAAGTTTTCTTGGAATGCTGCTTTAATAACAGACTATGTGTATTTCCTTGCCTTTAAGTGATTTTCATTTGCTTTTAAAATCTTTTGTTACTTTGGTAAAGTATTATTTCACAAAGATCTATAAAGATTATTGCACACATAGATCAAGTTCATTCTGCTTCTACAAAAACTAACCCCTCATTGTCAGACTTTTGCCATCTTGATGTCCTTAAAACATAACAACAGTCTACTCCTAAATCAGGGAATTGAAAATGGGTGAACAATCGCTGTCAATCAGACAGGGTTATGGGAAATCCAAGACAGCTGCTTGGCTTTTTCCGGTTCCCTGACAAACCTCATTTTTTATTTGATGGGATAAAGCCTTCCCTGGCTGCAGGGTTAATGCCCTCACAATAAAGAAAAAAAATTATGTTTTACTGAATATTAAATTCTAGTTTTGTTAATTAAGGTCTGTGTTTACCAAGACTCACTTCCCAGATAGTTCCTTGCTATTATCTTATATTGCTAAAAAGTTTAATTGAATTATTAAAGGACGCTCTAAGTTTGTTTCTAAAGCTTATCTCAGTAATCTGTCTTTGGATGGAGATCAGATGCCCCACGACCTACAACCAGGGGATTATACATACTGGAAAAGACATAATTTAAAGGACTATCTCCAAACTGGATGGAAGGACCCTTATCAGGTATTCTTAACTGGCTCATACACAGTAAAATTAATGAGAATTAACTCTTGGATTAATTTCCACTCACAAAGGGCCCCTGCACTGGACTGGCCTATAGAGAGGACAGCTGACCTCAAAAGCACCTTAAAACAATGCTCAAACAGAAGAGAAACTACATTCACACCAAGATGAGAAAAAGACATCAGAAATAGCTTACCCAAGATCCTGGACCTGACTCATATTCTCATTTAGAATGTTTTCTTGACCTCTTGGACCTTTGCATATGAATCAGATGTTTTTCTATCATAGGCACGATCCTATGCTAGTTTTAAAAATCAGTCCAGGCGTTGGGTTTGTGGCCAATTACCTATGTCTAGTACTTCTGGGTTACCTGAGTGGATTTCTCCAGTCCAAGGCTCTAATTGGTTGACTCTTAGGAAATTTATCTTAAAAGGAAAATTATAGTCATGTTCAGGCCACTATTGGTATTACTAAATGAGATCCCCTCACCTGACCGATTAATAATACCTGCTCTGACCCTGACCATAAATATGAATTTTCCTCTATTACTCAAAGTTCAATCAGAGCAACAAGCAAAATTTCAGCCAAGGAATAAAACCTCCCACAATTATGGGATGGATTTATGTAATTAACACCAGTCTATGGGAATTTAACATGAAAGGTTCCTCTATGCTGGGAACAATTAAATCATACTAATCAGTCTAGTAACACTAGGAAACTGGGCTAAGCATCTTATGGACAGTGCCAATATATAGTTTCCCTGAAGAATAGGGACTGGTACAGAACAGACTAAGTCAGATGACCTGGGATATACTGAGCTACACCTAATGGAAGATCTTGGCTTATTTCTTACTTACGATTTTATTAATACTGACAGCTATGCTATTTGTATTTTGCCTATTTCAAAAAAAATGATTGTTTCTTACATTACCAAATGTGTGACTGAACCTCTGATAAAATGATGATATATAGTTCCATATGAGATCAATGATTGCAATAGTCTAACTCTAGGTGTGAGAAGCGGCAACACGAGAGAATATTGTCCTGGACCATACAAGATTAGGAAGACAGGTGGTCCAGAGACTTCTGGATACTAGTAAAGGCCTAGTCCAGCAACAGCACATGGAGTAGCTTATCAGCAAAATCTTTGCCAGACCTGGGAATGAGCATTCCTAGCAACATGGGACAAAATGGTCATGAAATGCCCCAAACCATGGTTGAAATTATGACCATAAAGGGGCCCTGCTGACTGAAAACTGACACTTGCCATCTACTTCTACAAGGATTAAACCATGAGCTGCTGTAGCTATTGACTTTCAACACCCCCTACAAGGAGTCCAGGGTGGAGATCTTAAATGCCGCACTCTGTGCTCTGGGAAAAACTGACAGGACAGGCCTTCAAATAGTTAAATACTTTCAGGAGAAGATTTTATGAGCCCCAATTCTTGCATCTTCTCATACCTAGAGAAACACTAACATCATTAACAGTGACACTGTGGTGTGATTTTAGGCAAGTCTTTTTATTGCTAAGAACTTGAGTTTTCTGAGCTGTGTTAGATTTGGGGTCCCACCAGCCATTCTCAAAACAATGTCTGCCGGCAGCTGGTACCTGCAACCTTACTTCTTAAAGGTCTCCTCTTGTAACTATTACACTTTTAGATGATAACATTGCTTTAGATCATATGTTAACAAAAAGAGAAAACACATATGTAGTGACCAACAGCTCCTGTTATCTATATGTTAATACCACATCAAAGGTTAAAACCTACTTTGATGAAACTAGATAACCAGCTACCTGGCTACAAGTCTCCCCAAAGCGCCAGGCCTAGACTGAGTTTCAGGCTTATTCTCCTAAAAGGAAATGAGATCTGTTTTTTCTATTAACATTTAGGTTGTCACTCCTCCAAATACTTTTAACAGAGTCTGTTACACCTACATCAATCACACTGGGCTAATAGAAGAGGACATAAAATTATATATATGACCAAATGGCTCGATTCCTTTAGACAGGGTAACCCAAGCACTGACTCTGTCTGGACCAGGATCAACTACTACCAAACGCAACATGGCTCTTAATCCTGCTTGGGCTCCCGGCTACAATAATTCTTTTTTTTCCGGTATGCGGGCCTCTCACTGTTGTGGCCTCTCCGGTTGCAGAGCACAGGCTCCGGACGCGCAGGCTCAGCGGCCATGGCTCATGGGCCCAGCCGCTCCGCGGCATGTGGGATCTTCCCGGACCGGGGCACGAACCCGTGTCCCCTGCATCGGCAGGCGGACTCTCAACCACTGCACCACCAGGGAAGCCCTACAATAATTCTTTTAATAATCTTTGGCCTCTGTTTTTTTAAACTACTTGTTAAATTCTGTCTCTACCGGATTACAATAGGTTCACATCAAGACAATGATGATGCAAAGATTCCAGCCATTTCTCAGAACGGATCCTGCCAAAACAACAGAAGTCACCCACCCTGGGGCCCTTAATAAGACAGGATGAGAGCTCCATGACCCCAACTAGGTTGGGTCTACGAGCCCCTTGCCAGCCTGAAGAAGCTATAGAGGACACACCGTCATCTCTCATCCTCCCAACAAAGACTTCTTGGGGTTCATGTCTCTTGTGGGCCGGGGTGGGTGGGATTTAAAATAGGAGATAGATGGGCCCCTGGGCCGGACAGCTGGTATTTGTCAAGTGGAGCAAAACTGAAGTTTTGTCCTCAGCCAGACAAGAACGACACCTGTTTCCCTTCCTCCCTTGATATGGAGGGAATGACTAGCAGTGGGGAATTAGTTTGCAGCAAAAATAGAAATGAAGTTTTCCCTCTCCTGAGAACAAGGAAAACAAAGGGAGCAGGCTAGAGAAGAAACATAAACTGGCCTGAAAGAGTTAATCACTCCTAGGTTTTGTTTTGTTTTGTTTTTTAACTGTTACTAATCTGTAGTGTCTGTAACTAGATTTGTACTTCACAAAGCTAACCTATTACTCTTCAACACTATGTGAATTACATCCTGCACTCCCTTGTAGCAAATCACCCTTTGTAGCATTTGCATTTCAGAAGAAAAAGTCGCAGGCCAATAACCCAGAGACAAAAGGACCCAATTACCAGGCTGCCTGATGCCAGCTGTGACTGTTTTGAGATATGCAGGAAGAAGAAGAATGTAAGACCTTCACTATTTTGATCCTTATCATATACCCTGCGGGCCCCACATATAAAATCCTCTCTGATTCCCGAAGGAGGGGGGGGCACTGGTCTTGAGGCGCTAGCCTGCTGTGTCTTCCCTTCTGCCTGGCAGAAGAATAAAACCATCTCTCTCTTCCTCCAAAATCTCTGTCTCCGTATTTCTGTTCGGCATCGGTGCACAGAGAAGCCGAGATTTCGGCAACACCCACACCACAACACTTCACCTCACGTGACAAATCAACTACAAAAGGGCAAAAAGCTTTCAAGGCTGTGCAGGTTCCTGTTGATTATCCCCATTTTATAACACTTTCCATTTCTCCTTCTGTCCATCCCACCCACATACACCCAACGGCACACACTGGGAAAGAAAGGGGCTCCAACATCTGAGCACAGGCTGCCCTTTCCCAGAGGGTGGCTCTGACCTGCGTGTGAGCCCACCATGTGCAGTCGTCTGGACTCCAGAACACAGAGAGACAGGCCCCAGTCTCCCACCTCCACCTCCCAGCCTTCCCACACTATCACAGGGTTCCTCAGCCCCAAGGACAGAGCGCCTTCTCCATATGTCCTTTCCCACCCTGATTACCAGCCCTGGGTCTTCTTAAATGGAGGCCAGATATGGCCCAGGGTGTCTGAGGAAAGACAGAGACTTGGGTGTCTGGGGTTCCTGATTGGAGAAGACCTAATTACCTAATGACCCTTCAGCCTGGGTTGGTCAGTGGTCTCTTGGTTTGAACCATTTTAGGAGAGTCCCCGCACCCCCTGCCTCCCTTCTAGAGCAAGCCCCAGTGCCCTCATCCCTCACATAAGGGACAGCCCACCTGTGCCAGCTCTTCTGGTGGCTTACCACTGTGGCGTTAATTGTTGACCAGGGCTCTTGTGTGAAAGAAAACAGCTGAAAAGAGAGGAGGGCAGGGCACCCGAGGGATGTGGGAACCTCAAAACCGCAGCCTCCACCAGAGCTACATACCTTGTCTTCTCCTGAGAAGAGCTAAGCAACAAAATCAAGGACTATGTTTAAGATCCAAGTGCTGAGAATTCTCTCCAACAGAAGCAGCCTCTAGAGTTGTAACATAAACCAGACCCTGAGAAGAGCTCCAGTAGAGATGAGGATGGAGTTATTTGGAAGCAACAAGAGGAACGGGGTGGAGTGAGGGGGAATCAGGGAAGATTTCAGAGCAGAGATTACCTTAGGGAAGACTTTTAAGGATACAGAGTTTTGTTTTGTTTTGTTTTCCCCATTAGGGGGAGGGGAAAAGTAATTCAGACAGAAAAAAAGGCCAGAAAGTGACGTTAGACACATATGGAGGAGTACTGTGTGTTTAGAAACTAGCAAGTTTCTCCATGTGGCCGGGAGGAGGCAGGGGATGGCACAGAAATAAAATTTAGACCAGGGGAGGAGTATACTTTTTTTATGATAAAATCAAAGTTTAATATCCTTTTCTTTTTAATTTAATTTTATTTTTTTATACGGCAGGTTCTTATTAGTTATCCATTTTATACATATTAATGTATACATGTCAATCCCAATCTCCCAATTCATCCCCACCCCGCTCAGCTTTCCATCCTTGGTGTCCATACGTTTGTTCTCTACATCTGTGTCTCTATTTCTGCCCTGCAAACCGGTTCATCTGTACCATTTTTCTAGGTTCCACATATATGCGTTAGTATACGATATTTGTTTTCAGGGGAGAAGTATCTTGAATGCCATGCAGAACACTTCAATTTGTAAAAGATACAGTTCCCTTGAACTCAAGGAGAGACCAGACACAAGCAATGCAAGGGACCTTCCTCCAGGCATCCCATTATACACCCAAGGAGACTGAGGGCCCTAGTGGACCCAAGGTCAGAGATCTGCGTCTTGGCAGCAGAAGCAGAAACCAGTGTCAGGTTCCCAACTTCCAGGGCAGCGTTCTCACTAAACTGGGCTGGCTGGTGTGCCGTGGGGCAGGGAACCCCCCCTCGGGATGGACACCCAAAGGGCTGCAATTTCTCATTGTGAAATAATCCCCTTCTTCTAGCCTTGGATTTCCCCCTTCTAGCTCTTCCTGTTGCACCCTGTGGTGGGAGAAGACAGCGGTAGCTTTGCTGCTCCCCCCACCTATGGAGTTAGGGGCCTGGGGACTCATACTGGGGTACAATCAGGGGCACTTCCATTGGAGCAGCTGGAGTAAGGGGACAGGAGGCAGGGGAGCCTGTTTAGGAGGAAGAGGCCCCCCCAGGAAAACAGCTACTCCAAACAGTCCCCCTCCCTTTCTTTAAGAGGCATCACAAGCTGGTTCCACCAAGGAAGCAAGGTCTTGAGAAAAGTCATTTGCTTAGAAATTTCTTGGGTCACACATCTTCCATCTCCTGCTTTCCTCCTGGTATTAATCATCTGGACGGTTACAACCAGCACAATGGTGCTTCTTTACCCACGGGCGGGGGATGTTAAAGATTCAGACCACGTGGATCGGGAAGTTGATTCCGGAATATCAAGTGAAAAGAGTCAGCTTTACCGAGTTTAGGGGAAAAGTCTCACATCTACTTAAGTGGAGTCTTTTATGGGGTCACTAAGTTCAGCCTCTTGACCTGCTGGCTGACCTGCTTTGAGCTTTGAATTAAACAGTCCTGATGCCTTCCCTCATTGCGATCTGATCCGGCCTGAGTTCCCACTCCCTGAATATGGGTTTCATTTCTCCAGAAAGGCTAATCCTTAATCCCTCTCTGCTTTTCTGGTTCTGCCCCAAACTCAACTTTTTTATTTTTTCTTTGTAAGTCATTTTATCTCTCATAAAGAAACTAGCAAAGCAGACCTCAGCAGGGCTATGGTTATTTTCTATGAGCAGGAGAGGGTATCCCACACTCAGTACACACGTGTGTGAGGAAAAGTGTGGGTGCCAGACAGTCCATCCACCTCCACCAGCTGGGTCAGCGGACTTCTGTCACTGTACTGTGCAGAGACTGTGGCCAAGTCATGTGATCTCTCTGGGCCTTAATATTGTTTTCTGAGAAATGAAAGAGTGAAGAAAGATGATCTCTAAGATCACCCTGAGTTAAAACATTGTTTTGTTTCTTTAAAAGTACTTTCTTCTTCTAAAGATCTTCCGCTCAATATTTTCCAGGAGGAAAGGCAATATAAGATCTCAATAGCAGATCTATTTTCTTAAGACTTTTATGTTTTTCACAGAGCCGAAGTTGCTTTTTTGGATCTATTCACCAATTGCCTTTGGTCTAACTGACGAGCAACTCATTCACACACCTTAGTCCGGAAACACAGATACACAGAAAGGGAGAAGAAAGTTCTCACCTATACCCGCCATCCTCCCCCAACTGAGTCCCTGTCAAAGACCAGCAAGAAACGGGGTTTGAATATTTTCACACAATACACAAATTCCTATCTTCCTATGAAAAAATTAAATGTCTTCAGTATACTCACAGATAAGGGGAGTTCAGAGAAAGTATTGTCCTGTGTTTGTCAATTCCCAAATGTCTTCAGGTCAAAATAATCCTCATGCCATTGTAACACATTCTAGAACTCTTTAGGGATTTATCAAATACATAATTATTTTAAGGAAAATCAGATCCAGGTTTGTCATTTAGGAGATGAGAGTTCCAAACGTGGAAGACAAGAAACTAGAAGGAACCTTGTGGTGTTGGATTGAAACTTGAGGGAACAGTGTCTAGTCGTGGTTTTCAATATTGATATAAAATGGAGATGTGGGGCTTCCCTGGTGGCGCAGTGGTTGAGAGTCTGCCTGCCGATGCAGGGGACACGGGTTCATGCCCCGGTCTGGGAAGATCCCACATGCCGTGGAGAAGCTGGGCCCGTAAGCCATGGCCGCTGAGCCTGCGCGTCCGGAGCCTGTGCTCCGCAACGAGAGAAGCCACAACAGTGAGAGGCCTGCGTACCGCAAAAAAAAAAAAAAAAATGGAGATGTAAATCTGTGTGTGTGAATTTACATTCATCTAGTTCCTCGATCTGTTCACTCAAAGAGCCTGAGAATAGCAACACTCCAACAGTGACAAGCACAGATAGATTTTAGCCTGAACATGGCTTTTAAATATCATGTACTACTCTTAAACAGAACCTTGGAGAAATGGCTCCTTGAAGAACTGGTTGATCCCAGGGCTACGACGGGGAGCATAGGAGATGATACTAGAATATCTTGTGCCAGAAAGCAAGGAAGTACCCAAAGAATGATAGGGGCATGTCAAAAGGCCACAGAAGCCACTTTAAGGGTCTCCCAATGGCCAAATCTGTGACAATGTGAGCATGAAGGTAAACAATGAAAATAACAGATTATATAACCTACTAAAAAATGAGAAACCATGAGGCTATACTGATACAATAAATAAATGAATAAACTGAAAGTTTGATGAGGAACAGGATATTGACACAGTTTCAAAGTACAATCTCCCCCAATACTTATTAATCACAAAGGAGAAAACAGTAACTATACCAGAGAAGCCTGGCAGACACTACCTTAATAAATGATCAAAGTGAACAACATAAGTTAAGAGGGCAATAGTCTAAATGTCACGTGCCACCTAATAAGGTACAACAAGAAGAAAACAGCACCACTTCCCTGATATTCCTATCAAAGATGCACGAAACTTGAATTTAATCATGAGGAAACACCAGGCAAACCCAAATAGAGAGGTATGCTACAAAGTAACTGTCAAAAGTCATGAAAGTCAAGAAAATGCTGAGGAATTATTCCGAGTTGAAGAAAAAGAGACATGACAACTAAAAGCGGAAGGTGGTAATCATGTACCGATATTCATTTCCTGATTTGGGTGGCCATTGATGATCATGATTAAGTAGGAGAATGTCCTTGCTTGTACGAAATACACAGTGGTGTATTTGGCAAGGGTGGGAGGGTGGCAGAAGTGATGGGCATCATGTCTTCAATTTGATTAAATCTCAATTGGTTCAAGAAAAAGAAAGCTCTTGTAACTACTTGCAACTTTTATGTAAATTTGAAAATTGTTTTCAAAAATTTAAAAATAATAATAAAAGAGATGTCACAGTGGGAAAGTCCAGACAGAGGACTTCTAAATCTAAGAGGACCTGGTCAAAATTTCTAATGCAAGCATGCTGCATCTAAATGGGAAGCAAACAAATATAGGGATGTTGAGTTATTGTTACCGAAAGCTTGGCCTCTCTCTACACTGGTGCCGAATCGAATCTTGGAAACCGAGTTTTGGATGAAGTAGAAAAGGATAGCTTTATCACTTTGCCAGGCAAAGGCGGGTACAGCAGGCTCCTGCCTCAAAAAACTATGTCCCAACCCAGGAGGATTTGAGGAGAAGTTTTACAGCAACTGTTCAAGGGTGGGGTCTCTGACAAGGTCAGGGGTGAGCAGGGCCTGCGTTCCCTTCATCTTGTCTCAGGTGGTCGGCCCCCTAATCTGGATGAGCTCCTCTGGTCCTTTAATCTGGCCTCAGGTGGTTTCTTGTCTGCCGTTCTCTTGATTAGCAACTGTTCGAATCTGCCCTTTGGAACTCAGGGAAGGTCCTGGAGGCTGGAGTCTTGCCTACAAGAAACAGGGGACGAAAACGGCCTCCGTGCTCAGGAGCCCCACAGGGCATCGCTTGGTTCCATTATGCTTCTGTTTACCTCATTGACCTCTCTTATGATAGATGTTCACTATAATTAACTTATTTGACAATTATTTATCAAGCATCTACTATGCACTAGTCCTTTTTTTTTTTTTTTTTTTTTTTTTTTTTTTTTTTTGCGGTACGTGGACCTCTCACTGTTGCGGCCTCTCCCGCTGCGGCCTCTCCCGCTGCGGAGCACAGGCTCCGGACGCGCAGGCTCAGCGGCCATGGCTCACGGGCCCAGCCGCTCCGCGGCATGTGGGATCTTCCCGGACCAGGGCATGAACCCGTGTCCCCTGCATCGGCAGGCGGACTCTCAACCACTGTGCTACCAAGGAAGCCCCACTAGTTCTTATTAACACGCAGATAGATGAGACACAGTACCTGCCCTCAAGGGACTTAGAGTTCTATAGGAGCTACCAAACTATTTAAAAAAAAGTTTTAAATGTGCAAGGAACAAAAGGAAAGGAATAGGAATTGTTCCAAGGAAGGCTCCACAGAGTAGTTGACACTTAAATTGAGACTTGAAATGGGTGTAGCTGTTCACAGGTGGACAGGTCCCAATATGGTACACGGTTGAGAGAGGGTAGATGACCCGGGAAAGGCATAACCTCCAGGTCTGTGCCCCTGGCCTTTTGCATGAGTGCCACGAGCCTCAGGCTATACGATCCCTACGGCTGAAATGCACATGAACGGAAGGAGCAGATGGGTGACCTCAGGAGGCTGAAGCCATTGCTGGAGACGGGAGGAGCTACAGTGGGACAGGGGCAGTTTTGGGGATTGCCACAGACAGAGAAATGAGAAGGAAGCCTTGCTATTAATCAGGAACATGTAGAGGTCTGCGAGATTGATGGGGTTTAACGAACCCATCCTGAGAACAAGCCGTCAGGCACTTGGGCAGCCTGTACACAACGGCCATGCACTCAGAGAGGAGGGGCTGGGTGCTTTCTGCAGGGACAAGTTGATTAGACCACGATAAATGATACCAATAAAGGAGGAAATTAGGCCACTGAGAAAGAAGGGGGACATCAGACAGAAGTTCTTTATTCTGTCAGTGATCTTTCATCACCATGAACGCATGGGATAATCGGTTAATTTAGAGATTCATCCATCTCTTCCTCTTTTTTGGCAAAAGGAAACTATACGTAGAGAACTAATGAAGGGAGAGTCAACATTTATCCTTAGTAATCCAGTAGAGCAGCTCACAGCCCTTCCCTGCAGCTCTATAATAGTGACTCTGAATCTCTGTGTTTGCGTTTTGAATGCATTTAGTTCTTCTCTATTCTTTTTTATTGGCTGCGCCGCATGGCTTGTGAGACCTTAGCTCCCCAACCAGGAATCGACCCCGCACACCCTCGGCAATGAAAGCACAGCATCCTAACCACTGGACTGCCAGGGAGTTCCCTCTATTCTTACTACTTATGATAAATGAACATGTGTTCAGAATTTGTCATTACTTAACACAGTTTGTTGCGTGGCTGCTGATGTCAGAACTGTTAGCATGTCTCCTCCAGGGAGAGCATCATTCAACTTCTCTTTGTCTAGTGATGAGGCTCATTACATCCCTCTTTCCTCTGCAGGAGGACCTCAGAACCTCAGAGACACCCTCCTCACTTAAAGGTTCACTGTGGAGAGAGAGTTGGTCACCTGAGATTTTGCTGCTGCTGCCCCTGCTTGGGTTGGATCTTGCATAACTCCTTGTGGTGAGCTGATCCACATTTCATTCCAGGGATGGTCTGCAGTCACTGATGTCTCTTTCTTTAAGAAATTGGGGGTTTCTCTTTATCATTTTCCTGAGGCCATACCAATTCTAGGGCAGGAACTCTATTCCCTGGAGAATCCCCTGTTGACCCTGCGGCTGACTCTTCTATTATGTATGTCTTCTCTTTCTATCTCTTCATCAGCATCTCACACACACTCACTTCACCTCAGCCACACCGGGCTCTGTAGGCACCTAAAAGATGCCAAGCCTTTGCCTGCCTCTGGACTTCTGCACTTTCTGTTCTTTCTGCCTGAAATGTTCTTTTCTATGACATCAGGTTTCAGTTTAAATTTCCCTTCATCAGTGATTCTTTCCTGACCACCCTGTCTAGAGTCCTTGTCTTTGTTCCTTCAGGTTGCTACAACAAACTTCCAAAGACTTCCAAACTTACAAACAACAGAAATTCATTTCTCACCGTTCTGAAGGTTGGGAAGTCCGAGATCAAGGCTCCAGCACATTTGGTGTCTGGTGAGAGCCACTTCCTGGTTCATAGATGGCTCTCTTTGTCCTTACATAGTAGAAAGGGCCAGGGACCTCTCTGAAAGCTCTTTTATTTATTTATTTCTAATTATTAGTTAATTAGTTAATTAATATTTTGGCTGCGTTGGGTCTTTGTTGCTGCACGCAGGCTTTCTCTAGTTGCGGTGAGCAGGGGCTACTCTTCGTTGCGGTGCGCAGGCTTCTCATTGCAGTGGCTTCTCTTGTTGCAGAGCACGGGCTCTAGGCACATGGGCTTCAGTAGTTGTGGCAGGCAGGCTCAGTAGTTGTGGCTCATGGGCTCTAGAGCGCAGGCTCAGTAGTTGTGGCACACGGGCTTAGTTGCTCCGTGGCATGTAGGAATCTTCCCGGACCAGGGCTCGAACCCGTGTCCCCTGCATTGGCAGGCGGATTCTTAACCACTGTGCCATCAGGGAAGTCCCTGTAATTGGGTATTGTTAGCGGATCTTCACACATATTTGTGCTTTTGCTTAATAGACTTTCAGACTATTAGAGAATGTTAATCCAGGAGATCCTGATTTTTATTCGAGTTTCTAGACCTCTTTTTTAGAGAAATGTAGGAGCATCTGACTTCATGATCGTGCACAATTAGTGAGAGCAAAGAGATGCATCCTAAGGGTGCTCACTTTCCAAATGATTCCCAATTTTCATAGAAATATTCCATAATTTTATATAATTAGCTTACTTTCCAACTGTTAACAAAGATCTGTAGCAGAGTAACGTCTAATTTTTGTCAACAGAGTAGCTCTCAGGAGCATTGCCACTCGGTAGAAACTTCCCCATTCCCACTTCTTTGAGACTGAGGAAAACATGCTCAGTCATCATACAAACCAGCCCTTTTTCTCAGTTCACCTTCACCTGCTCCCCGTAACACACACAAACACACACACACACACACACACACACACACACACACACTAAAGACCTCCTTTAATTTAGACCAGGAGAAAAAGCTGATGGTCCCAATGCATGGACCCCTCTATCTTTGCAGAAACTCTAACATTGGGATTCAAGGTGAATCTAATGTTACAACCTTCAGGATATAATAATAACTTCCTGTTCTCCCTATTCTGGTTCCTGGGGTGGGAAGAGCACAGAAATTTTCTAGTTAGAAAATTAAAGAATATACGCAAACAGGATATTTTGCTGAGACACGAATTTTTCTTTCTTTTTCTGTACGTTCCTCATTCCCCTAGTTCCAAGTAGGAGCCACACCCTTTGTATTTCCTTGGTTCAGGGATATCCGCAGAGTGGAAGGCAGGAAGTGTTTAAAGCCAAACTTAAGCTTATTGGGGTTTTTTTGCTTTTTTTTTAAGCTTGCTGTTTTTTGAGAAGCCTGACTTCAGTGAAAAGAAACAGTCTCTTAGAAAGTATGGGGACGTTGAGATTGGAGAGAGGCTTTGACATCAAAGTTGGAGGAGAGGAATGATCACATAGGGAAGGCAGCTTGGGTGAACCTAGGAAGGCTGACACCAGGCACAGGTGATCCTGACCTCCTTGAAAATCCCCATGTCCTCAAACAGAAGCAGCTCAGGTACTGTTTCTGGGTGCCCTCTGGCCAGAGGAAGGGGAGCCACAAACGGGTCCTGCTGGAAGAACAGCAACGTGGCTCAGGCCACCCCAGTGCTGGCCAGTTTTCATACTCAGGGCTAGAGAAGGAGGGGTAGGCAGGAGTCTGGCATGTCCACCTCACTGAGTGCTGGCAGAGGGGGCTCTCCCCTCTGTTATTGCATTTTCTTTTTCGAGACGAGATCAAGGCCTAGTGTGCAAAACATTCTCATCAAAGATGCAAATTCAAGTGTGGTTTCTTTTCTTTTTATTTCATGCCCATCTCCCTAACCGCAGGCTATATCTCAACTCATTTTGCTAGAGGTTCTGCTCTGCATTTCTTCCTTACTCTTTGATTTTATCTCTTTTTTTTTAAAAATTCTTTATTTATTTGGCTGTGTTGGATCTTAGTTGCGGCATGTGGGTTCTCTTAGTTGTGGCCCACAGGCTCTAGAAAGCAGGCTTAGTAGTTCCAGCACACAGGTTTAGTTGACCCGAGGCATGTGGGATCTTAGTTCCCAGACCAGGGATCGAACACACGTCCCCTGCATTGGAAGGCAGATTCTTAACCACTGTGCCACCAGGGAAGTCCCAAGGAAAGAAATTTTAAACCAAGAATTTTACTTTTAATTTGGAGGCAGTTTGACTCTTTGACATTTATTAGAAGGGTAAATAAATTACATGATCAGAGATTCTGCTTCAGAAAATAAACGTACTACTTCATGGAGAACAAAACCCAGTATTTTAGAGTTATAACTCAAAACTTCCAAAGCTATTTCCATGCACTATTCCCAGGAGTTTCACATACTGTCATGTAATTACAGTTTCCAATGTCCTTCATTTCTGTGTAGGTTTCTATTTCCATTTGGTGTCATTTTTCCTCTGTCTTAAGGACTTCCTTCAGGCAATGAATTCTTTTAGCTCTGTATGTCTGAAAAAGTCTTTGTTTAATACGTCTAATAAAACGACAGCTCTCATAAGTTTTATCAATTTTAAAAGGTATAAATAGAATGTCAGATAGAAATAAGATGTCTAAAGAGAAGCTGTAAATATTAACAAAAGAATATGAACAACTTTGTGCCAATATATTTAAGCACTTTAGATGAAATGGATAAATTCCTAGGGGGAAAAAAAACTTGCCAAAATGATCTCAAGAAGAACTAGGGATATCACTTATATGTGGAATCCAAAAAAATAATATGAATGAATGTATATGCAAAATAGAAACAGACTCACAGATATAGAAAAAAATTTGTGGTTACTAAAGGTGAAAGGGAAGGGAGTAAGGACAAATTAGGGGTATGGGATTAACAGATACCAACTACTATGTATAAAATAGGTAAGCAATAGCACAGGGAATGATAGCCATTATCTTGTAATAACCTATAATGGAGTATAATCTGCAAAACTACTGAATCACTATGCTGTACACCTGAAACTAATATAATATTGTAAATCGACTATACTTCAATTAAAAAAAAAAGAACTAGAAAACTCAGCATCTCTATAACCATTAAAGAAATTGAAATAGAAGTTAAAAATAGTCTCAGAAAATATCAGGGCCAGACAGCCTTACAGATGAGTTCTGTAAATAATAAAAGAACATATAATTCCAATTACAGAAAATAAAGAGGGAATATTCCTCAACTCATTTATGAAGGCTAACATAGAATCTGGATACCAAGATCAAACAAGATATTTCCAAAAACAAATTTCAGACCAATTTCATTCATGAACATAAATGCAAAAAACAAAAACAAAAAAAGACAAAAAACCCCTTAAATATTAGCAAGCTAAATTCAGTGATTAAAAACAGAAAATTTAGCATAACCAAAATGAGTTTATCCCAAAGTTGGTTTAATATTCTAAAATCAATTAATGCAATTCACTGATTCAGAGAGAAATACTATATGATTTTATCATTAGATGAAGGCAAATCTTCAATAAAATTCACAGTCCATTCAAGAGTGGAAACTAGGAGTAGAAGGAAAGGAAACTTTCCCAACCTGAAAGTGAAAGTCTACAGATCTCCACAGCACCAACAGGATCTACCACAATGGCCCTTTAACATTTTACTGAAAACATTTTTATAGCAAGTATTAAGTGTGGAAGGTCACAAACGACTGTAACACAACTACAGCTCCTGGCTTCAGAGGAGAAGATGAAAATAAGAGTATCAAGTTCTGTCACCATTATTCCAGGAGGGTAAAATCCCCAGTTTACTCCATGAGCACCAGCCAATCAGTCCACGGATGACTACCCTAGAGTCAGGTGCCCTCTTGGATTCAAAGCCCCGTCACCATTTTGATGGAGTCTCAGAAAACATGGTCATTTATGGCTGCTCCTTCTTGTGGGTAGAAAAACTTCCTTCAGAGGAGGATTGTATATATATATGTATATGTATATATTATTTTTTTTTAAACACACACACACACATATATATGTATATATATATATGTATATATATAATGGATTCCAAGAAAGAAATAGGCTCTTTTTTTTCCAGTGCAGCCAAACTGCAAAGCTTATAACATAAGTAGGTGCTCTGTACAGATCTTATTTCCTCTATACCTGCGGTGCTAGAATGTAAATCTGTAGGCAAGTTAAATACTAAAGAGTACGAGAGCGTGAAAGTTATGGTAAACTCAGAAATCTGTTTTTTTGAAAGTTAGGCTGTATTTACGCTGGCTGAATTTTCTGTTTAATCACCTGTTATCCTCCATTCCCGTGTCGGTAACCAAGAAACTTCCCACCCATCTCTCCCTGTCTTGAGAGGAACCCGGAAAGCAGCTCTGGTCTCTGTTTGGTCCGGGGGGGGGGGGGGGGGCGGGGGAGGGGGGGGCGCTCAGGTGGCGCAGCGCACCCTGCGGGCCAGTTGAGGCGGCGCCGGCGAGAGACGCCGAAGGGACCGTGTGGCGTGGGAGTCGCCCGGCTCCGTGCCACCTCTCCTCCAGGTAGCGGCTCTTTCCCGTGCTGTGTCCCCCCGCATCAGGGGTCTGTTTCTATAAAGGAAGCGGGTTTCCCTCACGGGAGTCGTCCCAAATCCCCTCCGCAGGAGCCCATTGGGGAGAAGGGAGCCGAAGGTCCCGCAGGAGGACCCTGCGAGGCGGGCCACTCGGGGCTGAACAGGGCCAGCGCCATCGGGAGTTCTTATTAGAGCAGCTCGTGGGCAAATCAGCCCAGCCAGCACGGCTTGTGTAGCCGCTCCGGGGGAGCAAGGCTTTTCCAGAGGTAGATTCCCTTTGCCAGGTAGCAGGGCTTTCTCCCCAACTCCCCAGCCCCATCTTGTCCTACACCCCAAAAACCGACTCCATGGCAGGAGTGTGGGGTGGAGTGTGGAGTTAGGGTCGGGGGAGAAGCTGTGAGAGAGATGCTCGTGACTGGGAACAATGAGGGATCCAGATGCAAGAGAAGAAGCGTTTCCAGGGAAGACTTCGGCAGGGCTTCAAAGATCTGGAGGTGTAGGGCGCAAGTCACTCGGCTTCCCACGTCGGGGCTGGGAGAAGACTAGCCGTCCAGGTGAACAGGGTCCCCCTCCTCACAGCCCACGCGGATGGGCCTGGTGGAGTCCTTCTTATGGCAGTGGCAGTGCGGGGGCCGGGTCCCTGCTTTGGCAAAGCAGTCAGTGACGCTGACATTGTGAGTACCGTTGTGGCAGCTTTGCAAGGAGCGGCTGCTGGTACAGGGCACAGATGGAGCTCTGCAGAAATCTGCTCTGGTGGCCAAATCCTCGTGAATGAAGGGCTTGATCTGCTTGCATCCGCCCCTCCGGATCAGCCACCGTCCCCTCATCATCACGTCACAGTATCGGTGGTGTCCTCCAGGGACTCATGACCTGGGGTTGTCTGTACGCCGTCTTGAGAAGGGCAGGCCTGGAGTGAAGACACTTGGCCCCAGGAGGAGGAGGAGAAGAAGGGTCCACATCAGATTCATGTTCCCTGTGAAAGCAGGTCGAGGAAGAATGGGGTCAGGGAGCAGGCTGTGGTCCCTTGCCCGCAAGATACCTATTGTATTTCTAAGAACTCTCGGCCCAAACACTTCTTGTCCCCACTGGCCCCTATCTACACTTCTTGTACTCACAGCAACTACTGTTCTCACATTCTCCTTCCACCTCACACCCCTTCTTTTCGGGTAAGAAGTGGGAAGAGAAGAGAAGGACTTGGGAAGAAAGGAGGTGCCTACCACCCACTCACCCCTTTACAGGCCTGACATACAAAGGTATTTTCAAACTCCGAAGTGATTTTTGCTCCTCACTTGAGTAGTTAAACGAAAAAAGTGTTTGCATCTATCAGCCACCTGATTCCACAGCCTATGAATGAAGCAGGTGTCCCTGCCAAACCTTTTCTACAGTGGGTGAGCTCACTACAAATCTATATGCCTTGCATCTTAGAAAATATTTCCACTTCCTTAAATACCTATGCCTGTTTTAAATGCTGTTAGAAAGAAAATGGAAGCATTTCAGTTCTAAGGGAGTAGACTTCATGTTTCTCCCACAGATTCCTCTGCCTCAGAATAAACATTCCTAGCTCCTCAGGGCTTCCCTGATGGCGCAGTGGTTGAGACACTGTGCTCCCAATGCAGGGGGCCCAGGTTTGATCCCTGGTCAGGGAACTAGATCCCATATGCCACAATTAAGGAACCTGCATGCTGCAGTAAGACCCAGCATCTTACTTATAAATAAATAAGTACTCTGAAAAAAATTCTTGGCTCTTCTATGTATAGGGCCTGTCGTCATGAAACTTCCCAACTAGTGCCCAGGGAGTCTGAGTAAAGACTGAGTGTATATTCTGACTCTTTTACTGAATAACTGGGAGTCCCAGGGCAGGGTTTTTGCAGAGCAGATGACATCCACAGAGATACATATGTCCCTTTCAGTGGTGGATACTCCTAGCAGAAATGGAACCTCCGTTGCCTTCCCTCCTTCCTCTAATCCTATAGGAATTACATTGTGGATATTTTCTTCCCAGACCTTAAGGGGCAGGCCATATGGAAAACTCTCAGGTCTGTCAATGATCTTAAACAGATTGCCTAGTAGGACTAATTTCATGTTTACTATTTCACACCCACAGTCTTTACCAGCATCACACAGAGTACCTATGACATCACCACACATATGAAGAAAAAAACCTGCAGTTTGGTGACTGTCAGTAGCTTGCTATTGTTGGAGGCAAATCACCTCATCCTTATACTCTAAAGTGAAGGTTATAGACTAAAGAGCTTTTTCACCTCAATCATTCTCTTTCACTCCCTAACTAAGCATTACTTGTGTGTATGAGTCCATGTGTGATTTTCTGTGTGTACATATTGTTTTGGACATGTTCAGGTAAGCAGAAATATTTTGTTTGCAAGTTGGGTTTCCATCTGAGAACTGTTAATCCAATTAAATCTAATTTTTCTTTTAAAGAGTTGTTGATGAATCTAGGCAAAAAAAAAAATCAATCACTTTTATGTAAAGATTATATTCTTTCTGTCTTCACAATTTAAACTGTGAATGTTCTTATTATGGGAGAAGCTGCCTGAGACTTGGGTCTGCATTTCAGCAAGGGAAGGGAAGAAATCAGTACATATGCCTTTCCAGAGCTCCAAAATCAGTTATGTTAGGGGCCCTGCTAATGAAGGTGGCGGCAGGGGCACATACAGTCAATCAACAAGTTGTAATAGAAGTAGATTTCATAGGTCTTATCTTGATAGGTCTCCCTGGCAGATAGGCCTCAAAAGCCTTTTGTCTGATTAGGCAACAGAGCAAAAGCTGACTGACAGCGGGCAGGAAACTAAGTTGAGATCTAATAACTAGATCTCAATATCCTTTATAATTGGCCAAGAAAAGAGGAACTGCCTTTTTTGGAACTTCACTCTGCTTAGCTCTTCTTGTTTAATTCACACAGTAGTTCTAACAAGTGTATGTGTCATTATTTATAGGTTTCACAATTTCGTGTGTTCATGGCCCTGCATAACTGGCCATTGGGCTTAAAGTATCCGACCCTTTGGCCAAGTGGTACATATAGGGTCTCACTTCTCAGAATTAGAAGAGCTCGGATTCAAATCAAGGTCCTTTATCTGACCTTAACTTTTTGAAGAGGGTATGTGGCAGGCCGCAGGACAAGCAAAGATTTAGAAATGTATTCAACATGAAAAAAACTTGTCTTTCTATTGAGGGAAAAGTTATCTTTATAGTGAGAGACTAACCTAGTCGTCTGAAAACAACCAAGAGGAAAAAGCACATTACCTAAAATTATTAGTTGTGATTAGTGGCAGTTACTGAATGATATGTAGATTAGCCAACAAAAATTTCTATGAAGAGATTTAGTGTAAGGTAAATGTGCATAGAGGAAAGCTATGTACGAACCGATCAGGAAAAGCATAGAAGGTGTGCTCCGAATACGATTTTAAAGGTGGAGCATGGTTGCAGATTGGGCGTGACATTGGGTGAGTCTCTTCTCAGGACGCTTGTGATAAGCGTGACGGGCAGTATCTGAGTGAACAGACAGGATGTGATCGGTAGGTAGGAGTAGAGTGCGTGAAAACCCCTGAACTATTGCCACCTTCAACAGAGGAGGGAACTACTCAGCTCTAGTTGATCCCTTGTGGTAATGGAGACAGTGCACCGACAACATCTCCCGATTTTTAAAGATAAGACAGGAATGCAAATTTTTATGTGAACTCTCCCAATTTGAAGTGTTAATATTCCAAAACCCAATGTTAAAAGTAAAACTATATGTTGATCAAGAACAGGTTTTTGAGCCAGATGCACTCCCTGTGACTGCAGTGTATGATTTTTAGTTCATATTATAGACACTTGAGTACAGATCCTTCTACCCAGTGTGGCTGTCGGTATCACAGAAGGGCTAAACTACACCTAATTCATTTTTACATCCTCATCTCTCTTGAAAATGCTTTCCACAAAATATACGTGAAAAAAAAAAGACAACTTACTTCATGGTAAAAGATATTAATGCCTTTTAGGTAGAACAGGATTTCAGGCAGAATCCTATTAGCACTGCACTGAGTCCTATCCAGGTCACCATTATGTCCATGTTTACATAACGACATCAGTGGTAAAATAATTGCATTTCCACATGACAGAAATATAAAAAGGTGGTTTAAAAAAATGTGGATTAATTTTCTTGGAGGGTTGTACAGTACCATTTGAGGACCTAATCCAGTTTTCTTTTTCTTAATTTTATTTATTTGTTTGTTTGTTTGTTTATTGGCTGCATCAGGTCTTCGTTGCTGTACACGGGCTTTCTCTAGTTGCAGCGAGAGGGCGCCACTGCGCCATCAGGGAAGCCCCAGTTTTCTAACTAAGAGGTTAGACCAGGGATTTAATATCTCTTATCTGGAGGCCTTTCCTACCTTGATACACTTTCCCTGTCTGTACAATGTCCCACACCATCTTCTTAGCCTAGAATGCTCATTTATTCCCTAAAGTCCCTAAACTCTGCTTATCCTTTATGGGCCAGCTCAAATGGACATTTCTTTTGGAAGCCTTTCTTATCCCATGAGGCCAAGTAAGACCCTTCATCCTCAGCGCCCCCATAAAACCATCTTCACACAGTGTTATTACCTCTATCACATTGTAATCAAATTATAGGCCTACAGTTATTTTCCTCTGCTTCTCTGAGAACCAAGAGTATGTTTCATGCATCAAGTTACATACTATGACTTCCATAATTTCAGGAATACAGTGTCCTATCCACTGATGCTCATTTTACAAATTAAATTGTTTTTTCCTGTTAACATCAAGAAATGAAATGTAAAAAAAAAAGAAATGAAATGTACTAGTAAGATAAATGACAACTCTAGGACAGACTGTTTTGTAGAAAATAGCGCAGATTGAAAAGAACACAGGAGTTCAAGCTCTAGCTTGGAATCCCTTACATGACACCAAATGTTCATTCTCTGGCAGATTTTACAGACTTTCTTCAGGGTGTTTTTAGGTCATGCTATTTCACAGGAAGTGAAGGCAAAAACCGGGCCAGGGTAAAAACAAGAGAAAGTGAATTCAATGCATAGGAAGCAGGAAAAAAAAATAAAAAAGACAACAGCAATTACAAAAAAAATCATAGATTCGTCACAAACTAATTACTGATAGGATTTTGAGCAGTGAGAAATTCAGAGCTCAAGTTTCCAGCACAGGGAAGTGAGGAGATAAAGAACATTTGGGTGAGAAGGAACCAGGGTGATTACTAAAATGAAAGGGGGGCCTGGGTTCCTCTGGTGCAAACAAGCCTCCTGGCTCTATTTGTTCTGAGTACCGGGCCTGCCTTCATGTACTTCAGTCTTTCAATGTGTTGCCCCCAAGTTGAGTTATAAAATCTATAGCCCATTCTGGGACTTCCCTAATGGCACAGTGGTTAAGAATCCGCCTGCCAACGCAGGGGACACAGGTTCGAGCCCAGGTCCGGGAAGATCTCACTTGCTGCAGAGCAACTAAGCCCATGTGCCACAACTACTGAGCCTGAGCTCTAGAGCCCGTGAGCCACAACTCTTGAGCTCTTGTGCCACAACTACTGAAGCCCACGTGCCTAGAGCACATGCTCCGCAACAAAAGAAGCCACCGCAATGAGAAGCCCGTGCACCGCAACGAAGAGTAGCCCCTGCTCGCTGCAACTAGAGAAAGCCCGCACGCAGCAACAATGACCCAACGCAGCCAAATAAATAAATAAAAATAAAAAATCTATGGCCATTCTGCAGCCAGTGATATTTTTCATTTAGGAAATCAGACCCAGTGGCAGAGCTCTGTCCTGCACAGGATGCCTGGAATTAGATTTGTTACAACAGAAGCAGCAGTGGTTCATCCCTGGGTATGCACTGATCAGCAAATGATAAAACAAAGGGCTCATTGCATAAGTGGACCATGTCCTAATCTGTGCGTTTCTTCATGTCCTAGATTCAGAACCCTCCTTGTTCTGCTAGCCCCACCCACAGGGGCTGCTCTATATCTCCAGACCCAAGAACTGGGGGGATACCAGCTGCCCCTGAGCGCCAGGCCCACCAGCTGGATCTGTTCTCACAGGAGCCACAGCAGAGATACTGGGTAAGACAATGAGCCCCAGAGCTGGAACAGGAGAGACAGCAATGAAGCAGCAACTGGGGGAGCGGTGAGCTGAAGTTAGTGCCCAGGACACATGACAGACTTTGGGGAGCGGAGGGGAAAGGAGCTAGAACCACAGTGACAGCAGGGGGCCTGCAGGGTGAGTGAGGAGGGAGTGGGTTATTTGTGGGCCGGGATACAGAAGATACCCTTCTTTTCACAGGAAACATGGTTCCAAGACAGCAGAATGCCCAGCTTCCTCTCTTTTTGCTGCTGGGGCTCTTGGGAGTGGTGATCTCACTCCACGCCCAATTAACCCCGGCTCAGAGGTTTCAGATTCAGCACCTAAATATGGCCCACCGTCGATGCGATGATGCAATGCGGGTGGTTAACCGTTACAGAAGGGCATGCAAAGGTGAAAATACTTTTCTCCACACAACGTTTGCTGCCGTAGCTCGTGTTTGTCACACCAGAAATGTAACCTGCCCTAGATCACGCAGGACGAATTGTCATAGAAGCCCACATCGAGTGCTTGTAACCTACTGCAACCTCAGAAGAAAGGCAAACGATTATAGGAACTGCCGTTATAGACAGAGAAGTAATCGGAAGATCTACATCATTGCGTGTGGAAACAGATTACCACAGGACAATGCCAGGTACCCCCTGGTTCCAGTTCACTTGGATGACATCGTCTAAACTCTGGGCCAAAACTTTGGGCCATGCTCATTTGCCAAGCGCCACAGTCCTGTCCCACCATCCACCCCAGAGATCAGCATCAGTCCTCATCTCACCAGCCTCCAGGTCCCTTTAAGCTTTGCTCAGCTGAAGCTCCTTGTGCACGCACAGTAAACTTTGCAGAATTACCTACAAGGCTCCATGTGTCTGTTTGTGCTCTTCTGTCATGTAGTTACATTCTCGTCTAGAGGCTTTTCCCCTTCTTCTAATCTGAGATTTGTGGGAAATCGACGTGAGGATAAGAGGCTCCTTGTGTCATGAAGTTGTGCAGACTTTTCCTTCTCTCTGCTTTAGGCCAGGAAGCTGCGGCTTCCACTCACAGCGGCCTATTTCATTACCAGGAGGCAAAGAGCCCCCAGTAAGTAGAAACAAATGTATTTGATTCTGATTTAAGAACCATGCATTTTATGATAAAGAGAACGATACGGTGTAAAAACAAAAAGAAAGGGGAAAATGCCGTAATTGTGATAAGACCAAAAGAAAGAAGCAAATTTTAGCCGCATAGATTTGTTTTTAAATAAGCATATCAAATCTTCAGATATTAATGGTTATCCTAGGGGTGGATCCAGAGTTTGAGTCTAATGTGGAATGAGACAAATTGTTCAGGTAGTATATGGACAGATTCCAGTACTACCTGGAGAAGAGGTGAAACTCTTTCCTGGCGATTTCTGTGTCCTGGAGAAGGGAGCAGCTGGTCATCTGGTAGCAGAAGGTAAGGAAGGAGACATGGAATTGGGATCTCTCCCGAGGATGAATCAGTGGCTTGTTCACATTCAGGTCAGGAAGGGGCACAGGTTCCAGGATTACAGAAATGTAGACAGACAGAAAAGGGGGCGGATAATGAAAGCCCCTACTCTGCCTCCATCACAAGGCTGCACTCAGGAATCAGTGAGGAACAGGAAGGGAAAGCTCTTTGCAAACTGTGGTCAGATGCAGCATTCAAGTGATTGTTCGGGGGACAGGTCGGGTCTTTTGCAGCACCTGACTCAGAACAGAAGGCAGGTAGCATGTCATTAAATCTGTACCTCTGTCCTTGAGTCTGGGACTCCTGACCTCCTATTTTTCAGCTCCTCTTCCAGGCCCAGATACATGGCAATTTCCATTCCTCCCCCCCTCCATATGGTCAGTCATTCTTGCTCTTGGTAGTACTATATACGGCATCTGCACTTGAGCATCTTCTCTGGAGAAGCCACTGGAGGATTTGTTCTTCCAGGCAGGTCTGTTGACTCAAGCTATTGCATGGAGATACTAGGTTTGGAAAATTCCAGGGCTCAACAGAATCCACCGACTTTATTTTTTCAATTATTATTTTTTTTAAGCCAAGGGTTTTTATTTATTTATTTATTTTTAAGATGTTGGGGGTAGGAGTTTATTAATTAATTTATTTATTTTTGCTGTGTTGGGTCTTCGTTTCTGCGCGAGGGCCTTCTCCAGTTGCAGCAAGCGGGGGCCACTCTTCATCGAGGTGCGTGGGCCTCTCACTATCACGGCCTCTCTTGTTGTGGAGCACAGGCTCCAGACGCGCAGGCTCAGTAGTTGTGGCTCACGGGCCTAGTTGCTCCGCGGCATGTGGGATCTTCCCAGACCAGGGCTCGAACCCGTGTTCCCTGCATTAGCAGGCAGACTCTCAACCACTGTACCACCAGGGAAGCCCCAAATCCACTGACTTGAGATTAATACAGAGTGGCATGAAATGAGCTTACCCTTCCAACAGGCTTGGAGTAACAGAAGGAGAAGGTGGGATACCGCAAGGCTGGAGTCACATTTGCCATGAGGCAGTGAATCTTCCTTGTCTCAGCAGATCACATGTCACTTCCCAGCCATGGACACAGCATCTCTAACACCGTATGGTAGAGGGATTAGCCAACTCAGCTGCCCCATCTCTCTCTGCCTTGTGTCGTCATCCCCTCTCCCACCATTCGTTCATGCATTCATTCGTCATTCATTAATGCAGTAGTTAACCCATGTGCAGATGTGCTCTAGGCAGATTTCTGAGGTCGTGAGGGTGCAGTGTAAACAAAGACACATTTCTGCCCTAGGGTGCCTATTCTACTGGGAAGAAAATGCAAAATTATTTTTCCAGGTGATAAGTGTCAGGGGGAAAACTGCACTGAGGGAAACAATGTACAGTCATCTCTCAGTAGCTTCAGGGGATTGGTTCCAGGAGACTCCGCAGATATCAAAATCCACAGATGCTCAAGTCCCTTATATAAAAGGGGCTCATACCGTTGGCCCTCCACATCCGTGGGTTTCACATCCACACAGAGGGCCATCTGTAGTGGGTCTCGATGAGTCCATAGAAGTGAATCTGAAGTGTGGTTGGTAGGGGCCCAATGAAGGAATGAATTCCGAACAATATGAGAAGCAGCTGGTCATGCAGAAACTAAGGGGATAGTCTTCCCGAGAGAGACAGAGACAGAGAGACAGAGAGAGAACATTCAAAGGGCCCGACGTGAATGTAGATTAGTCATGTTACAAAAATGAAAGTTAGTCTAGCAGGACAAGAGCATTTTAACCATGAGCATTAATGATAGAGGTTATTGAGGCTCAGAGGCTTCATACCTATGGAGATGAAAATAAAGAGTAAATTTCCTATGGGGTACAAATGGAGCATGTTAGATAATAATGTGACCTGAAGATCACTCTGGCAGCTGTGCAGGGACTGTGGGGACAGTCAGGAACTTTGGGCCATGCTCATTTGCCAAGCGCCACATGGTATCCAGGCCAAATCCCAGAGGCATGGGATAAGGTAATAGCAATAGGGCAGAAGAAAAAGTGCAGGTTTAGGATTATGTTTCCAAGTTCGAATCATCAGGCTTTAGTGAAGGATTGGAAGCGGAGGGAGAGGGGAACAGAAGAGACTTCCTCATGTCAGTAAAATGCACCTTCATCCTCTCACTCAGTAGCACCATGCTGTTCCCCCTCCCTGAGGCCATGCTTCCCCACTCCCTTCCTGCTTTTCCTCTGTTCCTCATCTTCCTCAGTCCCTGTGCTGAAGATTGGGCTGGGGTCAGAGGGAGCTGGTGGCCCTGAAGCTTAGATGTAGCTTTTCCCTCCTGGGAGGCAGGAGGATTCAAAGCAGAGCAAGGAGGATTCTGTGCTCTGTGACGACAAAGCCGTGGCTTGGCGCCCACCGCCCTCTGTGATAGACACTCAAGATCTGGCTGCACTGAACCTGAGGCCAGCACTACAGTGGCCACTATTAGAGAAGTTAATTGTTCACGTCAGCATGTTCCAAGGACACGTTCCTTGGAGTCCACTTCTCTTCCCTAAGCCTCCATTTCTAACTTTGTAAAATGCTCGTAATAGTACCAAATCTCAAGGAAGTCTTGGAGGAGTGAAAGCAGTTAGTGGTTGTAACACACTTTGTAAGGTACAGCATGAAGTGAAAGGGCCGTTCACATTGTTATTGTTTCTACTTCATGTTTTAACATCAGGAGCAGATCCCTCTGTGTGGGTACGAAGCACGTTGCCTCAAGTGACCCTCAGATCAGGGAGAGAAGGCCCCAGGGTCAGGTCAGGAGGTGTGAGAGGAGAGCAATCTGATCTAAAGCTCCTGATTTCTTTTTGCCTAGATTGAGATTTTAGGCACTGTTTCCATTTGAATCACATAAAGGAGTGAGACTGTGACCACATGGATGGACTTAGAGGGTATCATCCTTGGTGAGATAAGTCAGACAGAGAAAGACAAATGCTGTATGATTTCACTTATATGTGGAACCTACAAAACAAAACAAATGAACAAGAATAACAAAATAGAAACAGAGTCATTGGTACAGATAACAAACAGGTGCTTGCCAGAGGGAAGCAGGATAAGGGAATGAAAGAAATAGGTGAGGGAAATTAAGATGTAAAAACTTCCAGTTATGAAACAAATGAGTCACAGGTATACATGTACAGTGTGGGGGAATATAGTCAATAATTATGTAATATCTTTGGTAACAGATGACAACCAGATGTCATGGTGTTCATTTTGAAAGGTATAGAAATACTGAATCACTCTGCTATGTACCAGGAACTAACATAGTGTTGTAGGTCAATTATACTTCAAAAACAAACAAACAAACAAAACAAACTCATAGAAAAAGAGATCAGATTTGTGGTTACCAGAGGTGGGGGATGAGAGGGAGGGGGAATTGGATAAAGAGAGTCAAACTTCCAGTTATAAGATAAATAAGCACTAGGGATGTGATGTACAACATTTTAAATGCAATCAACACTGCTGTATGTTATATATGAAAATTGTTAAGAGAATAAATCCTAAGAGTTCTCATCACAAGGAAAAAATTATTTCCCAATTCTTTAGTTTTGTATCTATATGAGATGATGAAGGTTCACTAAATTTATGGTGCTAATTACTTCATTATGTTTGTAAGTCAAATCGTTATGCTGTACACCTTAAACTTATACAGTGCTGTATGTCAATTATATCTCAGTAAAACTGGAAGAAAAAAAAAAGAGAGTGAGGCAATGAGTAGGGAAGGGAGCACAGAAATTCTGTTCCCATCCCCAAGTCAAATTATCTATGAAAAATAGTCTTTTTTTGAAACTAAAACTTTACTTACGTTATTAAATTTGCTTCCTAAAATGCACAGAGAAATGTGACACAGTTAACTGTTATTCATGTCTCAAGTCTGAGTTATAATAATAACATAAGAACAATGCCTAGGTAGCTCCCATCAGGAAACTTGCATAAGCCTCTTAGATAGCCTCATTCACCAGAGGGCAGACAGCAGAAGCAAGAAGAGCTACAATCCTGCAGCCTATGGAACAAAAACCACATTCACAAAAAGGTAGGCAAGATGAAGAGGCAGGGGGCTATGTACCAGATGAAGGAACAAGATAAAACCCCCGAAAAACAACTAAATGAAGTGGAGATAGGCAAACTTCCAGAAAAACAATTCAGAAAAACAATAGTGAAGATGACCCAGGACCTCGGAAAAAGAATGGAGGCAGGGCTTCCCTGGTGGCGCAGTGGTTAGGAATCTGCCTGCCAATGCAAGGGACACGGGTTCAAGCCCTGGTCCGGGAAGATCCCACACGCCGCGGAGCAACTAAGCCCGTGTGCCACAACTACTGAGCCTGCGCTCTAGAGCCTGCAAGCCACAACTACTGAGCCCATGCACCACAACTACTGAAGCCTGCGTGCCTAGAGCCTGTGCTCCCAACAAGAGAAGCCACGACAATGAGGAGCCCATGCACCGCAACCAAGAGTAGCCCCTGCTCACAACTAGAGAAAGCCCGCACACAGCAAGGAAGACCCAACGCAGACAAAAATAAAAACAAATAACTAAATAAATAAATTTATTTAAAAAAAAAAGAATGGAGGCAAAGATCGAGACGATACAAGAAATGTTTAACAAAGACCTAGGAGAATTAAAGAACAAACAAACAGAGATGAACAATACAATAACTGAAATGAAAACTACACTAGAAGGAATCAATAGCAGAATAACTGAGGCAGAAGAATGGATAAGTGACCTGAAGACAGAATGATGGAATTCACTGCTGTGGAACAGAATAAAGAAAAAAGAATGAAAAGAAATGAAGACAGCCTAAGAGACCTCTGGGACAACAATAAACGCAAAAACATTCGCATTCTAGGGGTCCCAGAAGGAGAAGAGAGAAGGACCCGAGAAAATATTTGAAGAGATTATAGTCGAAAACTTCCCTAACATGGCAAAGGAAATAGCCACCCAAGTCCAGGAAGAGCAACGAGTCCCATACAGGATAAACCCAAGGAAAAACACGCCGAGACACATAGTAATCAAACTGGCAAAAATTAAAGACAAAGAAAAATTATTGAAAACAGCAAGGGAAAAATGACAAATTACATACAAGGGAACACCCATAAGGTTAACAGCGGATTTCTTAGCAGAAACTCTACAAGCCAGAAGGGAGTGGCATGATATACTTAAAGTGATGAAAGGGAAGAACCTACAACCAAGATTACTCTACGTGGCAAGGATCTCTTTCAGATTTACAAACAAACAAAGCTAAGAGAATTCAGCACCACCAAACCAGCTCTATAACAAATGCTAAAGGAACTTCTCTAAGTGGGAAACAGAAGAGAAGAAAAGGACCTACGAAAACAAGCCCAAAACAATTAAGAAAATGGTCATAGGAACATACATATTGATAATTACCTTAAACGTGAATGGATTAAATGCTCCAACCAAAAGACACAGGCTTGCTGAATGGATACAAAAACAAGACCCATATATATGCTGTCTACAAGAGACCCACATCAGACCTAGGGACACATACAGACTGAAAGTGAGGGGATGGAAAGAGATATTCCATGCAAATGGAAATCAAAAGAAAGCTGGAGTAGCAATACTCATATCAGATAAAATAGACTTTAAAATAAAGAATGTTACAAGAGACAAGGAAGGACACTACATAATGATCAAGGGATCAACCCAAGAAGAATATATAACAATTATAAATATATATGCACCCAACATAGGAGAACCTCAATACATAAGGCAACTGCTAACAGCTATAAAAGAGGAAATCGACAGTAACACAATAATAGTGGGGGACTTTAACACCTCACTTACACCGATGGACAGATCATCCAAAATGAAAATAAATAAGGAAAAACAAGCTTTAAATGACACAATAGACCAGATAGATTTCATTGATATTTATAGGACATTCCATCCAAAAACAGCAGATTACACTTTCTTCTCAAGTACACATGGAACATTCTCCAGGATAGATCACATCTTGGGTCACAAATCAAGGTTCAATAAATTTAAGAAAATTGAAATCATGTCAAGCATCTTTTCTGACCATAACACTATGAGATTAGAAATGAATTACAGGGAAAAAACGTTAAAAAAAACCACAGACGCATGGAAGCTAAACAATATGTTACTAAATAACCAAGAGATCACTGAAGAAATCAAAGAGGAAATAAAAAAATACCTAGAGACAAATGAATGAAAACACGACGATCCAAAACCTGTGGGATGCAGCAAAAGCAGTTCTAAGAGGGAAGTTTATAGCTATACAAGCCTACCTCAAGTATCAAGAAAAATCTCAAATAAACAACCTAACCTTACACGTAAAGGAACTAGAGAAAGAAGAACAAACAAAACCCAAAGTTAGCAGAAGGAAGGAAATCATAAAGATCAGAGAAGAAATAAAGGAAATAGAAATAAAGGAAACAATAGCAAAGATCAATAAAACTAAAAGCTGGTTCCTTGAGAAGATAAACAAAAATGATAAACCATTAGCCAGACTCATCAAGAAAAAGAGGGAGAAGACTCAAATCAATAAAATTAGAAATGAAAAAGGAGAAGTTACAACAGACACCACAGAAATACAAACCATCCTAAGAGACTACTACAAGCAACTCTAGGCCAATAAAATGGACAACTTGAAAGAAATGGACAAATTCTTAGAAAGGTATAACCTTCCAAGACTGAACCAGGAAGAAATAGAAAATATGAACAGACCAATCACAAGTAATGAAATTGAAAGTGTGATTAAAAATCTTCCAACAAACAAATGCCAGGACCAGATGGCTTCACAGGTGAATTCTATCAGATGGCTTCACAGGTGAATTCTTCTCAAACATTTAGAGAAGAGCTAACACCCATTCTTCTGAAGCTCTTCCAAAAAATTGCGGAGGAAGGAACACTCCCAAACTCATTCTATGAGGCCACCATCACCCTGATACCAAAAGCAGACAAAGATACTACAAAAAAAGAAAATTACAGACCAATATCACTGATGAATATAGATGCAAAAATTCTCAAGAAAATACTAGCAAACAGAATCCAACAACACATTAAAAGGATCATACACCATGATCAAGTGGGATTTATCCCAGGGATGCAAGAATTCTTCAATATACGCAAACCAGTCAATGTGATGCACCATGTTAACAAATTGAAGAATAAAAACCATATGATCATCTCAATAGGCGCAGAAAACTTTTGACAAAATTCAACACACTTTTATGATAAAAACTCTCCAGAAAGTGAGCATAGAGGGAACCTACCTCAACATAATAAAGGCCATATATGACAAACCCACAGCAAACATCATTCTCAACACTGAAAAACTGAAAGCATTTCCTCTAAGATCAGGAACAAGACAAGGTTGTCCACTCTCACCACTATTATTCAACATAGTTTTGGAATTCCTAGCCACTGCAATCAGAGAAGAAAAAGAAATAAAAGGAATACAAATTGGAAAAGAAGAAGTAAAACTGTCACTGTTTGCAGATGACATGATATTATACATAGAGAATCCTAAATATGCCACCAGAAAACTACTAGAGCGAATCAATGAATTTGGTAAAGTTGCAGGATACAAAATTAATGCACAGAAATCTCTTGAATTCCTATACACTAATGATGAAAAATCTGAAAGAGAAATTAAGGAAACATTCCCATTTACCACTGCAACAAAAAGAATAAAATACCTAGGAATAAACCTACCTATGGAGACAAAAGACCTGTATGCAGAAAACTATAAGACACTGATGAAAGAAATTAAAGATGATACCAACAGATGGAGAGATATACCGTGTTCTTGGATTGGAAGAATCAACGTTGTGAAGATGACTCTACTACCCAAAGCAATCTACACATTGAATGCAATCCCTATCAAACTACCGATGACATTTTTTATGGACCTAGAACAAAAAAATCTTAAAATTTGTATGGAGACACAAAAGACCCCGAATAGCCAAAGCAGTCTTGAGGGAGAAAAACGGAGCTGGAGGAAGCAGACTCCCTGACTTCAGACTATACTATAAAGCTACAGTAATCAAGAGAATATGGTACTGGCACAAAAACAGAAACATAGATCAATGGAACAGGATAGAAAGCCCAGAGATAAACACACGCACCTATGGTCAACTAATCTATGAAAAAAGAGGCAAGGATATACAATGGAGAAAAGACAGTCTCTTCAATAAGTGGTGCTGGGAAAACTGGACAGCTACATGTAAAAGAATGAAATTAGAACACTCCCTAACACCATACCCAAAAATAAACTCAAAATGGATTAGAGACCTAAATGTAAGACCAGACACTATAAAACCCTTAGAGGAAAACACAGGAAGAACACTCTTTGACATAAATCACAGCAAGATCTTTTTTGATCCACCTCCTAGAGTAATGGCAATAAGGACAAAAATAAACAAATGGGACCTAATGAAACGTCAAAGCTTTTGCACAGCAGAGGAAACCATAAACAAGATGAAAAGACAACCCTCAGAATGGGAGAAAATATTTGCAAACGAAGCAAGTGACAAAGGATTAATCTCCAAAATATATAAACAGCTCATGCAGCTCAATATTAAAAAAACAAACAACCCAATCCTAAAATGGGCAGAAGACCTAAATAGACATTTCTCCAAAGAAGACATACAGATGGCCAAGAAGCACATGAAAAGATCCTCCACATCACTAATTATTAGAGAAATGCAAATCAAAACTACAATGAGGTATCACCTCACACCAGTAAGCATGGGCAGCATCAGAAAATCTACAAACAACAACTGCTGGAGAGGGTGTGGTGAAAAGGGAACCCTCTTGCACTGTTGGTGGGAATGTAAATTGATACGGCAACTATGGAGAACAGTATGGAGGTTCCTTAAAAAACTAAACATAGAATTACCATATGATCCAGCAATCCCGCTACTGGGCATATACCTAGAGGAAACCATATTTCAAAAAGACACATGCACCCCAATGTTCATTGCAGCACTATTTACAATAGCCAGGTCATGGAGGCAGCCTAAATGCCCATTGACAGACGAATGGATAAAGAAGATGTGCATATATACAATGGAATATTACTCAGCCGTAAAAAGGAACGAAATTGGGTCATTTGTTGAGACGTGGATGGATCTAGAGACTGTCATACAGAATGAAGTAAGTCAGAAAGAGAAAAACATTGTATATTAACGCATATATGTGGAATCTAGCAAAATGGTACAGATGAACCAGCTTGCAGGGCAGGAAATAGAGACACAGATGTAGAGAACAAATGTATGGACACCAAGCGGGGAAAGCGGCGGGGGGGTGGGGGTGGGGGTGGGATGAATTGGGCGATTGGGATTGGCATGTATACACTGAAGTGTATAAAATTGATGACTAATAAGAACCTGCTGTATAAAAAAGATAAATAAAATAAAATTTAAAAATTAAAAAAAAAGAACAATGCCTACTTCAAAATTCTCAGTATTTCAAAGGTATATTGGATTCAGAATTGGTGACATGAGAGACATTAGTGAATGGGTGTAGCAGGGTGATTTCAATGGACAACAGGAACACCGAGTAGATCAAATCGTTCACACATTCTCACTGAGTTAGAAAATACGACCCATGGCGCACCATCTGGACATTACCAAATCTGGCAAAAGACATCAGGACCCACCTATATCAGGCCAGTGCACTTCTGAACTTACCAGAAATTCAGTCTCACCTGTGAGGTGAAATTTGTCTGGAGGGGAGTCAAGAACCTAGGACACAGCTAATAATGAGAAACAACAAATTCTTCATTTGCTCTCTTACAAAGTGCGAGAGCCATTTGCCACAATCCTTTCATCATGAGCAGTTATCTAAAAAACAAAGAGATTCAAAACCAAGTGGAGGATTAAATTAATTCATTTATTCATCTATTTGAATATCCTCTACACTTTCCCGTGGATTTTGACCGGGTTGTGACCCACAGGGTCCTCCACAGCTCTGATAGTTTCAGGAGCTCCTCCAGCCACAACGGTGTGCCGAATCCCCTTCCTTCCACAAGTACTTGGCCTTGCTGATGATGTCCTAACAATCTGCAAGAACAGTTAAACTGTCCTGAGAAATAACGGGCTGTTATGGCTTAATGTGCAGCTTATCAAAACTCAGATGATGAAAAGAGAACCAAAGTTTCTCTCTCTTTCTCCATTTCCATCTCTCCTAGATCTTGGTGCACATTTCAGGCAAATTTCTCTCACATTTTTGTAAGGTGACTGCAACAACTCCAAACCATATACCCTCTCAGGAATAAGTTCAGCAGAGGATGGCCCTGTCTTCATACGCCAACATTCCCATCAAACATATCTGATTGTGTTAAGGGTTGATCTCAGAATCAACAACTGTGACCGAAGAAATGAGAGATGCATGCACTGATCAGGTCAAGTATGGTTCGAGGAACCTGGTGGTCCCACAAACCCTTTCACAGTATCTATTAGGTTCTTACCTTTCAAACCACATATCTATGTGAGGCCAGGTTCTCTTTACACAGTTTAGCAAAACAACATAGCACAATGGATGAATGCAAAAGCAGATGTGAGAATCCAGCTGTCAATATAGAGTCAGCCAGTAAAGAAAATGTGAAACAACGGCATTCTTCTTATTACTGTTTTTTGTTTTAGAAAATAAGTTTTTTTAAAAATATATACTATATATCAACATTTAATGATTCAATATTGTTATTAGGTGATTTTTGAATTAATTACTAAGCATTCTAAAATTTCTTGGTTCAAATTTCTAACACGGTAAATATAAATAGGTATAATCAACATAAACAAAAGTTCTTTGCTGTTCTCAACTTTTAGAGTGTAAAGTGATACTGAGAGCAAAAACTCTTAGTCTTGCTGCTACGGAATATTGGGCAGAGGTCGGGGTGTGTGGTCGAGGTGAGGTTGTCCCATACTGAAACCTGGGTTCATACCCACCCTGCTGCTCTCCTTTGACATTTTGTGAGGCCAGAAATCCAATCATGCTTTTTCTGGTATCAAGCTATTATTCTAGGCAGTGGATATTGGTCATAGCCAACCAATATATACAACGCTGTATTTGGTCACTCATCATGACCTCCGCAGAGTCTCAGAATGGGGATTGTTTTACTGAGAGGTCAGATGAGGTTGAATTCAGTGGGCACTTTCCATGGTCTTTATTAAGACTCCTGAGAAGAAACTAAGGCACTGTGGTGATCACCAATACCTAATCTTTGTGTTCCACTCAGTCACAAAGTGAATCTTGCCTATGCCCTTGTTCATTTAGAAAACTGCAGAGTTTGGGAGCTCAGGAGTCAGCACTTCCAAATCTCTCTTCAGGTGTTTCTGTTGTAACCTGTCCCCAGCCTGGCATTTGGGACTCACTTGAACTGATCCTGACTTCAGAAGCCTATGATGGAAATTGATAGTGTCTCGATATTGGGGCTATTCCAAGGTGAGAGGAAGTGGAGGTACCATTTGCCTTGGGAGCCCAAGACAACTCCAGCTACAAATACTTCTAATCATGCACCTATATCCTAGGATAAACCTGTGTTAACTTGACCCAGTCATCACCTGAGTGCACACAACTGACCTACCTGTCATTGTGACATTTTCCCGTTGAATAAAGGGAGAAATGATCAAAGGTTTTGGCTGAGACCCATTACATGGAATAAAAGGCCTCAGTACATTGCTACATCCCTTGTGCCTAGAATAGTACCTGGTACCGATCAGATGTTAAGTAAAGTGTTTGAATGAATGAAGACACATAGATCATATCAACTTTTCATTTTTGCA
Organism: Tursiops truncatus; assembly: GCF_011762595.2. NCBI lineage: Eukaryota > Metazoa > Chordata > Mammalia > Artiodactyla > Delphinidae > Tursiops > Tursiops truncatus. The sequence goes on along the minus strand of NC_047035.1, from coordinate 75,738,688 downwards.
TAATAAATTAATGAAAAGTTAGCAGCTTAAAAACAACATATAATTATTAGCTCACGGTTTTTGTGGATCAGGAATCCAGGCACAGTTTTTCTGGATCCTCCACTCAGGGTCTCACAGGCTGCCATCAAAGCGTTGGCCACGCCGCATTCTCAACTAAAGGGTTGATTAACAGAGAATCTATTCCCAAATTCATTCCGATTGTTGGAAGCCATCAGGGTCCTTAGACCACACTTTGACAACTGCTTTACTAGAGTGCAAGTATTATACTATATGTTATTGCAAATATCCAAAAAGAAACACACGTTTACCTATATTAAGGAGGAATAGCAGAGGCTAATGAAACAACTGAACAGAAAGTATCTATGCCATGGTAAAACCATTTAACTCAGGTACTCAAAAGTATCACATAATAATTATACATATAATATATATATTTATATATTATTATATATAATAATTATACATATAATATATATAATATATATAGTATATATTATATTATATATATTATATGTGATCAATTAAAATGGCAAAAAATAATTTTATTACTTGTGTTTATAAATATAGCTTCTGCATGAAGGGAAAATAACAAGGGTCCTTGGGGGTATAAAAGGTGAGAGAACCATTCGAATGGAGATTCACATTCTATAAATACATTTTATTAAGGAAACATTATTACCTAGGAAACAAAACCCTGACATACCTGATGAAGCAGGTATTTCAGCCTGGATGATATGCCCATCTTAGACAAGAGACTCAAAGTCCACCTGAATGGATGAAACTTACCTTAAACCTACTATGCATCCTGCCTCCTTCTAAGAAGCAGCCAACAATGTAGGAGAACATCACGCTTTGAAGGAGTCACTTGTGGCTCTGCTTCTACCTGCTATTACGTTCACTCTTTGGGCCTCAGTATAACCTCTAAAATGGGGATAATTGTACCTGCCTTCTGGGCTATTGTGAGGGTCAGTTTAAATACAGAAATTGTTTTACAAATGAGAACTTTCAATTTGCTCTAGAATATGTTCAGTGTGAATATAAAAGTAAGTTAGTTATCTATCTTGGCATCTTCGTTTGTCCTCCATATATAAACATAGTTATTATTTTAACCCTCTCCAGTATTAAAAGACCAAAGTTTGATCCAATTGATACTGACTCCTCAGAGTCCTGTTACAAGAAAAAATAACTGAGTTGTGCTGAAAATGTTCACTTTCCCTAGGCTTCATTAGATCCAGTGACACCATGTGCATCTGGAAGGCTTTTCTGTTGTCAGGCCACAGCATTCCCCACCCTCCACCCATGCAGGAGCTTCAGCACATAGGCCCTAGGAAGCCCGTGACAAGTATATGGGGTGACTTGCCAATAGCACATGCACTATAAGTAAACACATGGTGCTTAATGTTGCTGCTTTGTTCCACTATAATCATTCCAACTTGTTTATACTAGTAAAAGTTTGGAAACAAAGAGAATATCCTGAATATGGGACTGTATAAAATACAATGGTATATCCTTACAAAAGAATACTATACAGCCACTAAATAGAATAAGGTACACTCTTGCACGGGCATGGAATATGTCCAAAATATATTGTCGCTGGGAAAGAGGTAATGGTGTAGAACACTGAATATAAAATGTTACTATTTGTGGCGGGAAAAAAAGAGGAAACACTCGCATCTATACTCATGTCAACAAACTTAGAAATGTGTTTAACATGTGTAGATTATATGAAGACTGTAAAAGTATACCAAAAAAAAACCCTGAAAAATAATTGCGTCTGGAAAATAAATTTTGGGCCTATTAAGACAAGGACCAGAGGAAGACACCCTTTTTACTAGATTTGCTCTCAACGTTTGAATTTACGTCTGCCATTTGCAGGTACAACGCATCTGTATTTTGAACGGAAAAAGTCAAATAGGCTACCTCACTGTAGCCCTTTCTCAGTCGAGTAAGGAAGGGTCCGTGGTCATAGAAAGTTCAAACAATGAAGTGATGAAATAAAACGTAAATTGCCTTGGTGATGCAGCATAGTGCTGACCTCGAAACTCCCACGTCTCCCCGCGAGGCGGAGAAGCAGAGCGCCACAGATACCCCTCCTTCCTCGCCCGGCCCTCCTTCCGCAGATCAGCCACCTTCGTGATGGAGAGTTCGTGGTACACAGTAGGCGCTCATTATCTGAAGCCTACTTACTTATTATTCTGCGGTTTTCCTCAGTGATTGAAGGAGGCTTTTGAAAGTTCGAAGCCATCACTAAGAACCAGGAGGTAAAAGTTCTGGTCCCGCTCGGCCCGCGGGGTCCAGGCGGCGCAGCGGCCCCTGCCGGCCAAGGTGGCGGCCGTGGGAACCCGCCTGCTAGAGCAAAGGCGAGGGGAGAGGTGGGGTCGCCCCTACTCCGCGCCCTCTCCTCTCCTGCCAGCGCCTTGTCCTCGGACTGTGCTTGCAAGTCTGAGGTTATTTTCTATGAAGGAAGCAGAGACCCTCTGCTTTGATCCAATCTGGGTAGAGCCTCCAGACCCCTCTCGGGAGCCCGTGATCTGCCCCCGCGGTGGCAGGGGCTTTGGGGGTGAAGAGACTCGAAGGAAAACGCTGTGGGCCCGGTCACTCGGGGCTCAGGGTCAGCACCATCGGAGTTTTATTAGAGCGGCCGTGCGCAGATCGGTCAGTGAGCCCGAAGAGCATCATCCCACGGTGGGAGCATGGCTTTCCGAGTAGATGCATCACCACAGTCGCGCGTACGCAAGAGCTTGCTGACTCTCCGGGCCCGGTTTTCTTCAATCCCGCCCAGGAAGAGGGCGCGAGGAGTTTGGGGAAGAGGGGAGAACTCGCCAAGAAAACCGGCAAGGCTGGAGCAAGGCGCGAGCCCAGCACAGAATTTCGCAGCAGCACCTGCCCTCTGTTGGCGGGAAGGCGCATTTACACATGGCTCCGCTTTGCGGTCAAAGGCCCTCAGCCATCGGAGAGGCTGTGAGAGAGGCAGCCGGCTGGGGTCAGCGAGGGGTGCGGATTCCGGAGCGGAAGCGTTAGAAGGAAACACTGAGGTTCACCAAACAAAAGGGGATTGGATCACCAGCACTTGTCCTACTAGGAAAGGAGGTGTCTACACCTGACCCCTATTAGACCTCGTGGGTGATCAGCGTGGAGCTTCAGTTGCACAAGCAGCTAGCTGCTAAGGGCTGGCATGGAGCCTAAATCAGTCAGGGACCTTGACATCTCAGGAATATTGTGTCGTGACAATTGATCTGAGGAGGCTTAGTCAGCAAACATCTCTTGAGTACCTATGTGTGAGACACCGTTAGAGGTATGTGGGAGTCATTAGAGAATACAGCAGACAAAAAAGAGACAATAAACATAATAAATATGTAAGTTATATAGACAGGGTGATGAGCTCTAGGGGGGAAATACAGCAGGAAGAAGAATGGAGGGGTGGGGAAACTACGGGGAGCATTTTATTTATTTATTTGCAAGGGCAGCTTGTGGGATTTTAGTTCCCCTACCAGGGATTGAACCCAGCTGTCCTCGGCAGCCAGAGCACAGAGTTCTAACCACTGGACCACCAGGGAATTCTCCACCTGTAGCATTTTAAATTAGGGCTCATGAAAGAGCCAGGAGACAGTGGTGTCCCAGACCCAACATGCAGATTGACACAACTATCTGTCTTGAAGTCATTGGGACTGATCTCACAATGCTTTTCACCCTTGTTTGTGTCACAAGAAGCCCCATTGCCAGGTCAGCCTCATCAAGGACAATGGAGTGATCAACCATGCCTGATGCTGCTGAGCCTGGAGAATCAACCCTACTGGGGTGGGGAGGTCTTATTCCAATGCAAGGAGTGCCCCCTAACCCTTACTAATGATGCTGAGGAGTCAATTGAGGAAATTTACAAAGTTCTTGGCCTAGAAGAAAACTGTCTTGTCCAGGAGTGCGTAGGAAGAGGATACGCATCTGAGTCATGTTCTCTGTCCTAGAAGAGGGAATGGACGGATAGAGAGTAGGGCATCTCTGTCTCACTTCCCCTAGTTACCAGTCCCTCCTCCTCCAGATTCCAGGCCCTCAGGACTCTCCCTTTCTCCTCTTCCTCACTCGTCTAAGTACTCATCTGAGAAGCTCACTTTGTCATACTTTCCTTCCTCTTGTGTAACGAGTTCCAGCTCCTCCCTCCTTCCTTCCCTCTGTCCCACTACCTTGACTCTGCACGTTCTCCTGGAGATCTCTACAGGTTGTACATAGACCCACCTTGTTTTTTAAATAGCCGTGTAGTACTTATGGAATCCTTGTTTCAAGGAGCCATGTGTTTCCTTCCCAGTTCTATCTCTACTTTTCTGTGTCAGCTAGATAAATCACTCTACCATTCTGGTCCTCAGATGTTAAATGAAGGACTTGGAACAAATGTCCAAGTTCCTTCCAACTGAGACTCTTGTAATTCTCTGAATTCCTGACAAAGGAGTAGGGTGTGTGTGTGTGTGTGTGTGTGTGTGTGAGTGTGTGTGTGTGTGTGTGTGTGTGTGTGATGGAATGTCTACAGAAAATGCAATCCTCGTTTCCAAAATTTTCTACTATGTAAATCTTATTTTTTTTAAAGATTATACCTAAATCCAGAAGGAATAGCTTGATTACCTGAAATAAAATATATGTATGTATATGTGATGGTTAACTTTGTGTCATCTTGACTGGGCCATGGGGTGCCCAGATGTTCAATCAAATACTATCTTGGGTATTTCTGTGAGGGTGGTTTTAGATGACATTCATATTTAAATTGGTAGACTGAGTAAAACAGATTGTCTCCCTAATGTGGGTGGGCCTCATGCAGTCAGTTGAAGGCCTGAATAGAACAAAAAGGCTGACCCTTCCCCCAAATAAGACAGAATTCTCCTGCCTGACGGCCTTCAAACTGGGACATCGGCTTTTTCCTGCCTTTTGACTCAAACTGAAACATCAACTCTTCATGGGTCTACAGCCTGCCTGCCTGCCTTTGCGTTAGAACTACACCCACAGCTCTCCTGGGTCTCTAGCTTGCTGACTCACCCTGGAGGTCTTAGAACTTGCCAGCCTCCATAATTGTATGAATCAATTCTTACTACAAATCTCTTTATATATATTTAATAACATTGGTTCTGTTTCTCTGGAGAAACCTGACTAATGGAGCATGTATATTTATTACTGTTACTGTTGCTTTACTATTATCGAGAAAATCATTTAACTATTATATTGCAGGCAGCATGCAAATCCCTACCCCTCAGAACTGTTGTTTAATTGAGAGAGATAAAAGATCATCACAGAAGACTACAGGCTGATCTTAGGCCTCTGAAGCTGTCTAGATGTGAAGACTGGCTAATGCACTTGGAGATACCTGTCAGTCAGCAAACATTAATGGAGTGGTTCCGCTCTTGGCACTCTCCAGTGAGGTTCACCATCCTCTGGTCTAATAGGAAAACAGAAGGCCTAAAACTTATTAAACCTAAGAGAAAGCTTTGATGGGTGCTATACAGCCTAAAATATCTCAGCATCATTCATGATATTTATACCTTATGGAGTGTTGAAAATAAATGCAAAAAGGGTTGAAAATAACAAGAAAGCCACCACCTCTTTGATGCACCTATTTCATACCAGGCAATTGGGATTAAGCCTCACAATAATGCTGTCCAGCTGGTAACACTCCCTACACTTTCTAGTGTTTTCACCTGTGCTCAACATCCAGCATGACCCACCATCAGACTTAGCATGTCTGTGTATCCAGAAAGAATTTTACTGTTTCCCTGGTAGAAAAGGGAAGGCAAACTCCTTGAGTGAGGTCACATGGTTGGTGAAGAGCAGAGCTGTGAGTCAAACTCTGATCTGTCTTTTTTTTTAAAGCCCGTGCGCTTTAACAGACAAACAAGCTTGTTCCTCTCACGTGAGACTGAGGTGAAGTAGGAGCTAACATTCCACACAGGAAAATATTCTGGCTTTGGAGAAACAACATACCTTAACAGTTAAGAGGCCCAAAATTAGCCTGAATGGCATCAAAAGGAAAGCCTTAACTACTAAAAATTATCAGCAGTAATGACTATTGTTGAGAAACAAGTGAAATAGCTCAAACTGAGAAACAAGACAATTAGGGCATAGACCCAGGCAAGCCTGACTGTTTATCTCAGGGTTTCCGAGACATCAGATATCCTGCACCATAGCTCCATTCCATCTGTATTATTAATATTTCCTTTTTATCAACTCAGTTTTTGACACAGTTTTGTTCTAAGCGGTAATACATATGAAGCCACAGAGTTGACACACTGATTATTCATCACATTGAAATAAACCCATAACAATTAACACCTTAAATATTTCTCTGTGTACTCTGTAACATCAGTCAGCTCACTTCTCAGCAGTTGTACACTTTTCATACTTTATACTTCTATAAACCGCTTTCATATCTCGAGGTTTAAGATACTTTTATAAACAGCTGTATACTTTTCATACTTTTATAAACAGCTGTATCTCGAGGTTTAAGTTGAAAAATTCTACCTGGAAAAATGCTTTCACAGAAGAATAAAAAACCCAAGGACAGTAGAAAAAATGAAGCCCCAAATCAAAGATTTGGTCATATTTAATCAACTCTGTTCAAAAGAGAGGCTAAACCAAGCAGTGTTTATAATTATAAAATGTTATTACCACTGCATTCGGAAAGCCGTGTGCAGAAAGGTATTGTCAGTTGGCATCTCCCTTTCATCAGGTTAAGGTACTCGCAAGAGTACCCTGGGGGTGAAGATATTGCAAGTGCTAGACATCAGATGACTCTGTGAAACCCTGTGGCCGATATCCTCAACAGTTGTTTTTACCACAGTGCAGAAGACTGTTTCCCAAGACTATATCTTACAACGTCCCTGGATTACAAATAATGGCATAATGACATTGGCTGATAATTCAGTGGCTGTTGATGTGGTGATTAAACTAATGAAATAACAGAACAAGCTCACATTTAGCAGTGTTTTGATACTAAAGACAAAATCATGCTGAGAATCCAGTACACTTTCAATATGGGTTTGTATGAATTTCTTTTCAAATAAACAGATCCTCGGCCCAAGATCTTTCCTGTCAACTAGGTCATTTGGATTTAATTTGAAGGCAATGGAGGGCAATTAAAAATGTGCAGAGGGAATCTATAGAAAAAACTATCAGAAAATGTGTTTGGGGATGTTCTCTGAATACAATCTAAAGGAGAATGGTCAAGGATAGGGTAGAGTATCATCTAGACTTCTCTCAGGACACTTAGCAAGTCTGATGGCTCATAAACACAAATGTCTACAGGAGCCAGATAGGTATCATCACTGAGTGAACAGAGAGGATGGGAGTCAGGAGGGAGGAGTGGAATCAGGGAAGAGTTCTTGAGCTTTTTAGTTGGCAGTTGCTACTCTGCTCTAGCTGATGGTTACATGGCCACATTTTGGCGGGCTATTTTAAGGCAACCCAGGGATCCACATTTTCTGTGTGAAAATCCCTGTTTGGAAAGGTTATCATCAACTCCAAAAATTATTTTTAAAATTGTTAATAACAACAACGAAACCCACTGACTAGGCCAATCAGATCAGCTGTTGAGCCAGGTAGACTGCTATGACTGGAGTATATGGGTTTTGCCTCATATTAGAAACACTTGAGTACAGCCTTGCTGCCCACCCAGACACTAAAGCATCACAGAAGGGGTACAATATACCTAATTCACTTTTATACCCTCATCACCTATAAAAAGGCTTAACACACAATATATATGAAAAAACGTGCTTAATAGTCAAAGGAATTAAGGAATTCCACAAAACAAGATGACAAAACAGAGTTCTCCTAGCTTTGCCTTCAGTCCTGTCTAGGTCAACATTTGTGTCCATATTTATAGAAGGACAACAATGGTAACAGGATCACATTTTCAGACGAGAATATAGAAAGGTAGTAAAAATTATGTGGATTAATTTTGTTGAAAGATTATAGTATGCCAGTTCAAGAGTCTAATTCCAATTTTTCTCACCTAGAAGCTGGGCCAGTGATTTAACCTCTGTCTCTTAGCACTCAGTCCTTCTCCACCTTTGTGCATTGTTCCACACCAATTCCTTCACCTAGAATGCCCAGCGTTTCCCTAATGCCGAGCAAACCCCTGCTTATTCTCATGGCCCTGCTCTGATGGAGTCTCCTCCTGGAAGCCTTCCTGGACCTATCAGGGAAAGTAACTTCCTCCACCCCTTGACTCTCCCTAAGTCATGTTTATACAAGTGATATTACTTCTATCACAAAATCGGTTTCTCTACTTTCCACAGGCCACTTGGGGATCTAGACTACCATTTCACGTATCGTGGTATACCTTGTCGGTAACACAGTTTCAGGAATAGAGTACACTGTCCATAAATGGGTGGTTTACAAAAAAAGATAAAATTCCCCATTTACATAGTGAAATACAAGCACTAAGAATGTACATGACAATTGTGTAGAAAACAGCACATATGTGAATACATGCAAGATTCTAGAAACCTAGATTTATACAACACCAGATATTCATTCTTTTACAGATTTTACAGAAAGACTTTTGTGTATTTTCAGGTTGTTAGTTGACATAGAGTAGAAGCAATGATCAGGTCCAGACTGAAAATTAGAGAAAGTAAATCCAATGCAAGTGAAACAGAGGAAGAAAACTCAAGAAGTACTTAACAAACTGTTCTAACACTTTGCAAAACCGAACAGCAAAAAAATCAAAGACTCAAGTTTCCGGCATCAGGAGGTGATGAGATACAGAATGTTTATGTGAAGAGAAAACAAGGGGCATTACCAAAAACAAAAAGGAACCTGGGTTTCTCCTTTGCCAACAGCCTCCCCTGGCTCTATTTGTTCCATCAGGACTCTTTTTTTGTTGGCTGCACCGTGGGGCTTGCAGGATCTTAGTTCCCCAACCAGGGATTGAATCCGGGGCCTCGGCTGTGAAAATGCGTAGTCCTAACCACTGGACCAACAGGGGATTCTGGGCCTCTTTTTACATAACATGGCTCTTTAGTGGGCTGGAGTAGGATTAAAGAGCTGAAGGGGGTTGGGGGAAGACTGAACTGGCCTGTAGAATCTTAGGAGGTTTTATTGATATCTGATGCCATAGTACTTTCAGAGCTTGAATAAAGGCACCTTACTGAGTTCAAAATGGACATTTGGGGGCTTCCCTGGTGGAGCAATGGTTAAGAATCCACCTGCCAATGCAGGGCACAGGGGTTCGAGCCCTGGTCTAGGCAGATCCCACATGCCGCGGAGCAACTAACTACTGAACCTGCACTCTAGAGCCCGTGAGCCACAACTACTGAGCCCGTGAGCCACAACTACTGAAGCCTGCGTGCCTAGAGCCCGTGCTCCACAACAAGAGAAGCCACCGCAATGAGAAGCCTGCGCACCACAACGAAGAGTAGCCCCCGCTCACTGCAACTAGAGACAGCCTGCACACAGCAACGAAGACCCAATGCGGCCAATAAGTAAATAAATAAATGTCCCTTTTTAAAAAAATAAAAATGTAAATTTGGAACAAGGTTTGTACAAGAAAAAGAAGATAGCACCTCCCATAACACATTCCACTCCTCTCCTGGTTTTAGCCCTTAACACAAGACTTGGCACATCTAATGCAGTCAGTAAAGGATTCCACTAATTCAGAAATGAAAAATAATTTCCATATCACAAATAAATATATTTTCTCATTATGTACCTTTCTCTCCTCTCTCTTTTCTCTCTCTTTTTCCATCCCTTTCTTCTCACATTTCTTCTTCATTTTCTAGACAACCTCCTGGGCTGAGTAGCTAGGTTGCCCATGTTGGTTCCTAGTGATTCTCAAAAACACTGACAGATCCTTCCAGAATTCTCTCTTGAATTAGTTCCTGTTGCAGGGCAGTATATTAGAAATGGTATTTCTAGAAGGCATGGAGAAGTTAATGATGAACCCAAGTTTCCTGGGGATTCCTCTCTGGAGGCTGGACTAGAAACTGCTAAATAAGTAAGTTGTTGAACAATGGAGGCCCCTGGCCCAGATGACTACGTGTGGAATCATTTTAAGATTTCCTTCAGAGAGTCATGAACCGAGAGCAGGAAGACTTCTACAGCCTCTCACTGCCATGGCCACTCTGGGGCCCATGTCGAAGTCCCAGGTCCTTAGGAGAGATATGGGAGATTCCCAGTGGGTGTCCAATCCTTTGTACCTCTAGAGAAGCTCCTATATGAGCAAGAGTCATGTTCTGAGGATGTCAGGGATCCATTCATGCCATCCTATGCAGAGATGAGCACTGCTGTGACACTATGTGGACTGGAGTTCTCCTTCTCCCTTGTCCTCTACCTGTAGGGAGCCCTGGCAGGGTCTACCCAACCAGGTTTTTAAAAATGTATGAGCCCTCTGGAACCAGCTTGCTCTCTTCAACATAGGTTTTTGCCAAAGGAGATAACCCCAGCTGCCTGGGGTTACGGTGCACCCCAGCTGCCTCTTCAGAGGCAGCCCAGAATAAATGGGAACACTTGGCTTTTGAGGGAGACACTCCTGGTTCTGCCGCTATTGTCTGTTAACTGTGTGTGCCTCTGTTTGATCACCTTTAAAATGAGACTGATGGGGACTTCCCTGGTGGCGCAGTGGTTAAGAATCCGCCTGCCAGTGCAGGGGACACGGGTTCGAGCCCTGGTCCGGGAAGATCCCACATGCCGCGGAGCAACTAAGCCCGTGCGCCACGACTACTGATCCTGCGCTCTAGAGCCTGCGAGCCACAACTACTAAGCCCAAGTGCCACAACTACTGAAGCCCGTGAGCCGAGAGCCTGTGCTCTGCAGCAAGAGAAGCCACCCAATGAGAAGCCTGCGAACCGAAATGAAGAGTAGCCTCCACTCGCCACAACTAGAGAAAGCCCGCACACAGCAACAAAGACCCAAGGCAGCCAGAAATAAAAATAAATCAATTAAAAGAAAATGAGACTAATGATAGCTACCTCATGGGTCGTCATGAGGGTTAAATGAGTCAATTTATGTAAAGTGCTTACCCCACAGAAGTTGCTTGAAAATGAGAGCTTGCAATTTGCTCTCAAATTCTCTCTATATGAAACTAAATTAGCGGTTCTTACTTGTATCTAATTTATCTAACACATATAAATAGGTATTTGCTTTCTCTAGTAGTAAAAGACCAGAACTTTGAAACTCTAATGCTGACTTCCATGTGCAGATATGTCACTGGGCTCTCATAACAAGGAAACATCCCCTGGTCATGTTGTTATGTTCCGAAAAATAATGGTCTCCCAGGCTTCCTTGGGGTCAACGATACTGGGTGCATCTGGAAGACTTGGTGCTGACAACTCACAACTCCCCCCCACCCCACAGCTTGCAGGAGCTGCAGTGCTGGGGTCTTGGAAACGTTAATCATGTATGGGAGTGAGCTTGTCAACAGCTGAATACAAAGGGTTTGATGTTGCTATTTTGTTCCAGGATACACATTCTATCTTGTTTCTAGCAGTAAAAGACTGGAACAAACTGTATGATTGTATCCATGGTTAAATAGCCATAGACGAGAATACCATGCAGCCATTAACTAGAGTGAGGTACATCCTTCGCCAAAACACAGTAGTTAAAAAATAAGGTGTGGAACACTGTATATGATCCTACTATGTGTGGGGTAAATGGAAGAGATACAAACACACACAAACCTCTATACATACCAATAAAGGTATATAGGTGTATAGGCATATATATTATGTATAGACTGTGAAAAGATACAAAGAAACTAAATATTTGTTGCTTTTAGAAAAGAAACTGGGGCCTAAAAGACAAATATTAAAGGAAGATATTCTTTTCACTGGATACACATCGCTAATGTTTTTGAGGTTATATTTTTACCATATGCCCGTACTATCAGAGATAGAGATACAAATGATAGTAGTGAGAGAGAGAGGCAGCGGGACAGAGAGAGGGAGAGAGAGAGAGACACGCTCACAGAGAACGCTTGCTTTTGGAGCAGAAAAGAGAAGCGCTCTGCTGATACTCTCTCCCTCCTCCCCTGGTCCTCCTCCATCTTCACTCTACTGTTGGCGGCTCATGGTACACAAGGGATGCTCAGTAGACATGTCTGCTTCTGCTCTTCTCTCTTTGAAAAAGTGTGACTATCCCATGGCAGCAGGTAGAATAAGGCAGGGGGCCAGTTCGCCGCGGAAGGGTAAAAATCTTGTACTTTGGAAGCTGATCTGTTTTCAGATATTTAAATCCTATGTGTCTATTTCTCTGTTGTTCCTCTCAAGACCTAGAGTCTTTCATACAGAGTGAAGTAAGTCAGAAAGGGAGAGACAAATACCGTGTGCTAACACATATATATGGAATATAAGGAAAAAAATGTCATAAGAACCTAGGGGTAAGACAGGAATAAAGACACGGACCTACTAGAGAACGGACTTGAGGAGATGGGGAGGGGGAAGGGTGAGCTGTGACAAAGCGAGAGAGTGGCACGGACACATATACACTACCAAACGTAAGGTAGATAGCTAGTGGGAAGCAGCCGCACAGCACAGGGAGATCAGCTCGGTGCTTTGTGACCGCCTGGAGGGGTGGGATAGGGAGGGTGGGAGGGAGGGAGACGCAAGAGATATGGGAACACATGTATATGTATAGCTGATTCACTTTGTTATAAAGCAGAAACGAACACACCATTGTAAAGCAATTATACCCCAATAAAGATGTTTTTTTAAAAAAAAGGCTTTTAAAATATAAAGCCGGTCTCAGCCTTGCTAAGCAGAGCCAAGAGGGAAATTTCGACCTGTTGCTCTCGGCTCGTGGGGAGCAAGCAGCATAGCGCCCCCTGCCCGCCGGTGCGGTGCGCGGCGCCTCCGCCAGAGAAGAGGGTAGAGCCGCCAGAGAAAACGCTGCCAGCCAGGATCAGTTTTATGAGAACAGCTCGTGAACAAATTGCCTCCATGACTCAGAGAGCGTAACCCTAGAGCGGGATCAAGGCTTCCCGAAGTAGATGCTGCCCCGCTCCCACCCCACGCACTGCGAACCCTGCCAAGATTCCCCAGGCGAAAGGGGGACCAGGGAAAAGCCGAACAAGTGGCAAGTCTCAGCCTAGGATGTCACGGGGGCCCTGCACTCATCTGGCAGGAAGGGCAATCACGCGCGGAGGAGACGGCATAGCCATTCTCCCGTCGTACACCCATGTCTCCTCACCCCACTCCCTGTCACTTGAGGCGCCCTGAGAGAGATGGTGGGCTGGGGTCAGTGAGCTGTGCAGATTCGGGGAAGAAGTCTAACGAGGGGGAGCACGACAAAAGGCGGTCCAATTAAGGCGCTGGGGCGCTGAGATCCTCAGAGGGCCCACGGAGGACCCGGGGACCCGGGAGTCCAGCCCTCCAGATGAACCTGCTGGTTCGGCACACAGGCCACTCGGATGTGCCAGGACCAGATCCTAAGACCTGTAAGGACAGTCAGAGCGCTAGGACCCCAGAGATACCACTTGGTGGTGAGTTTTCAGAGGCGGAAAACTCATTCATTCCGGCACCTGGTAGGTATGGCGCTGCACATCATTTATCCTTTGCAAGCTCTGGTGAAGGAAGGTGTTGAGGGACTTGCAGACCCTAGAGACCACTTCCCTGTGCTGCACTATCACGTGGCAGTACTGACTGGACCCACGCAGGGTCCTGGACCTGGGGTGGTCATGATGACGCTGTGGGAGTCCTGGGCCTGGGAGAAAAACAGTCTGATCTAGCAGCAGAAACTGGAGGAGGGTCCACGTCATAACTGTGTTTTCTGTGAAAGGCACGCAGTGAGAATGTCTCTTCCCCGAGACACAGTATCTTCCATCCTCCTATTCAGGAAATGTGGTACTGCAAGTTCTCGCCACTCTCTGCTGGAATTTTCTGACACTCCCTCTTCTGTACCAGTTCAGACACTCACTTGGCCACACCCTCTTCTACTTGGCCCATCTCCTTCTTTTTCTTCTCTAGGGCTTCCCCTTCCTTTATTCCCATCCCTCTGCACTGGCCCAGCACATTCCTAATCACAGTGTTGGGGTCTAGATTTCTTCAAGGAACTGAGGTAGAGGGAGCTGTCACACAAGAAGAGGGCCACATCCCACCTCCTTCTAAACGTGGCGCAGAGATCCCATCGTATCCCAAAGCATCTATGATCCTCACCTAATCGCTCCTCAGTAATTGCCATAACTTACATTTGTGAAGTGGTTTAGCGATTACAGAGCTTTTTTTTTTTTTTTTCTTTTTTTTCCCATCTGATCCTCACCACAACCTTATGAGTTAAGGCAAGCATTTTACAATCCCATTTTATTTTTATTATTATTGTTATTTTTGCTGTACGCTTGCCTCTCACTGTTGTGGCCTCTTCTGTTGCGGAGCACAGGCTCCGGACGCGCAGGCTCAGCGGCCATGGCTCACGGGCCCAGCCGCTCCGCGGCATGTGGGATCTTCCCGGACCGGGGCACGAACTCGCGCCCCCTGCATCGGCAGGCGGACTCTCAACCACTGTGCCACCAGGGAAGCCCTACAATTTTATAAAGGGATAACTGACTCTCAGAAAGTTTCAGCGACCTGCCCGAAGTCAGACAGCTAAAAAGTGAGAGGCAGGCTAGAATAATGGAGAGCCCTTCAAATTCAATAAAAATAAAGTTCTCCACCTGCCTCATGCTGCAAACTAAGAAAGTCTCCCCAGCCTCCTCTTCCTCTCATGCTCACTTTGCCTTATTTATAACTACCTCACTCAGCCCCTTACCCACTCTTCTCCCCAGGACCACAGAAGGGTCACCACAGCTATTGCTAGCCCTCCAGTGAGAAGCCTCACTTCCACAATCTTGATCTCATGTGTGCAGCCCCCTTTACTAGGCCCTGGGGCTGAGGATCTCGCAGAGTTAGAGTTGAGGATTCTGTGGCTGGAGAAGTGTTGAGGGTCTTTCCTCCCAAGGTGTATTGTTATATCGCCCAGGGAGGGAGGGACTGGACGTGGTGGGGCTGAGTAAGGAGTACTGTCCCATTATCTTCCAGGGATGAAAGTTGAGACTTTTCAGTCCTGACACTCAAATAGGACCTCAAGCAATACGTGACAGAGACTGCATAGCAGGATCCCAGTTGTCCTTGGGGGAAATCAGACCCAGGCATGGCCTGGAGGGTGAAAAGAAGCAAAGAGAAGGCAGCCCCGACTCCCGGACTCCCCAGATAATTGTCTCCTCTCCTTGAGCCTCTTTTTTGCCACAGGTTATAAGGGGAAGGCATCCAATTGTTCCATTTCATCTGGAAGAGCAGTGGTAAGGAAGAAGAGTCTAACTAGAAAGCATAAATCCTTTCAGCAAATGCAGCCCAGTCTGAGCAACACGCCAGCCTCCACCCTGACTGTCCTCTCCCCTAAGTAGCCCTGGGGCTCTGTCATTTGAAGCCAGGAAATCCAAGGGCCTGGGGAAAAGAATATTCATAGATTCCCAGTGAAGAAGAGTCCCTCAGAGTCAGTTGGAAGGAAGGCAAGAGGGCCTGAGGATGGAAGGCAGCAAGAGCAGGAACTGAGATCCGAGGAAAAGAATTGGTGCTGACTGCATAAGTGACGCTGCTCCCTCCAATGCCCTCCCAGCTTCCATGAAGAAAACTCCTAACCCCCTAGTCCTCTGCTCCTTCCATCACGAGAGCCAGAACTTCGGTCTCAAGACGTTTTTGGTCACAGTCCGCACTTGGGGACAGCTCTCTAAATGCCTCATCAACCTCGTGCACTGCAGGCTGGGTCACCCTCGTGCTCAGCCAAGTCTTTGCTTTTCCATTAGTTGGTTCTTTCAGCCTGACCACTCAGCCCTGATGGGCCTTCTTCCTCCCGGATTCAGGGCTCCCCCTGTGACTCAGACCCTGTTCTGATCTGCCACAGGCCCTTAGACAAGAATCATTATCCCTCATCTGGAAAATTGAAGTAAAAGATAGATACACTTTCACTTATGATGCATGGTCCATAGCACTTGCTAAGCAGATCTTTACCGAATGAAAGGCGAAAGGAGAGTGCCTGAGTCCCTAAGCCCGGGCACCTCAGCCATCTAGCCATTCACAGCACGGTGGGGTGATAACAGGGCTTCTCCTATTCATAGAGCTCTCCAGGGTCTCCCAGATTCCCTATGCTGGCATCTACATGACCACTGCTAGAGAGTGCTTTCTCATATGTCTAAATGCCTTTGGGACCAATGTACTGCAGTTGTGACCCCATTCAGCTTGTTCTTGTTTTGGAGGAGATGGAATATAAAAACAAACTACATGTTGACTCTTCTTAGTGTTGCAAAACTTTTTCTTCCCCAGGCACTCTCCTTTAACTTTTCCTTTAGATTATAATTCTCAGGCTTTCAATCTTCCCATCTCACTCTTGGCAATGCTGGTGAGCAGGATTAAGTCCATTCTTCTCTGGAGACAGTTAGTGTGTGTTCCCATCACTTTCTCCTATACTGTGGCCTGACTCTCTGCTCTGCCAAGGCACCAGGGGCCCCATGCCAGATGGAGCTGCCATGGGAAAGGGAAAGGATCAGTAGGTCTGGCCTGTCTTGTGCCCTGTGGCTCCAGCTGCCAGTCTCTCCTACCCAAGAAGTCATCTCTGCTTCTTATTAGGGGCTCAGGGAACACTGAAGTCCTGCATTGTGTTAAAGAGACCCAGGGAATGCAGCTCATGCTTGCCAGCTGCTACTACAGGGGAGTTTGTAGCCAAGGTGGCATGATTTGCCTATGTCTATCCCAGGGAAGTGAAGGGATGAATATGTACCTCTAGGCAGAAAATAAAAACCAGAGTCAAGGGAAAGACACTAAACGTGTAAAAAGTTTTTCTAATGTCAGCCTTGAGAATGGTTGAATAACTTTCTGAAATCACTTCCAGGCCTATCCTCTAGCCAAGCTGAACCATGGACAGCCACCTCCAGGTCTTATTCTGGCTCTGCCTGGAACATCCTTCCCCACGTGGTTTTCTAGGGTAATTATTTATCCTCCCAGATCCAGTGTGGTGTCATCTGCTGCAGGAAACCTTCCCTGTCCCCTGTCACACACTCACCAGACCTGCAGTTAGGCCCCCATCTTCCCCGTTCATCTTTGTATTATTATTATCTGATTATTGGTATGTTTTCCCCCAGCCGACCGTCAGTTCCTGAAGGGCACAGTATGCAACACCAGTCTCTGATGTCTCTGCCTAGAATGTTGTCATTTGGAAGGGACTCTATAAATGTTTACAGAATAACAAAATTGGGATCAATGGATCAAAGAACACAAACAATTCTTTTGGCTCTTGATATATTGCAAACTGCCCTCCAAAACGTTAACACCTATTTATAATGCCATCTGCTGTGGAATATAAGTTCCACTGCAACCTTGCTTTTTTAATAGGAGAAACTGTGCCCTAATGCTTTCTTTGGGGGCGGGGGTATTTTGGGCCATGCCATGCGGCATGCGGGGATCTTAGTTCCCTGACCAGGGATCAGACCCGTGCCCTCTGCAGTGGAAGTGCGGAGTCTTAACCACTGGCCCATCAGGGAAGTCCCCATCCTAATGTTTTAACATGCATTTCTTTACTAGTGAGATTAAATAGTTTCCCCAATGTTTATTTCACTACTCATAATCCTCTATTGTGAACTGTCTCTTTATATCTTAGCAATCATTTTCTGACAGCTTGCCAAGGCTACAGCCAAATTTCTTTCTCCCCTTAAGCAAGGAGCCACAGGCCCAACCTTGCAGTTGAATGAAGGACTTGTTTCCTAAGCTCTGAGGATCCATATCAACATGGCCCAGAAGGGCAGCTTACAACCTAAGTTTGCTACAAGGCCCGAGACAGGTAAGATTCTCCACGTTACAGATTTTATTTTCTTGGTAGGAGCTACAGATAAGAATTACAGTCTGACAGTTTTCAGCAGATGCCTAAAATTTATGGAAATGCGCAAGTCTGTAAAAAAAAGATCCATCCCATCTATCCCTTGAAATTTGCCGAGTCTGTTCTCTAGAACTTCTTCCCTTAAACCTCTAGATAGAGAGGGAAAGCAGGAGTAGGCAGCAGGTGGTTTTGCCAGAGCACGGGTCAAGGACATGCCCACGCTGAAAACTTCTTAGCCAGCTTTGCAGTCAGCGGGTTAAGTTGTTGCGATATAAATTTGAAAGGCAAAGTCTTTTTCTCCAAAAAATGTGGCCTGACATCCTATTCTATCCCTATACCTCTCTGGCATGAGGGAGGCCTCTCCCATTTCCTCTGATACATAGTTATGTAAAGCACGTTGTCACCATGGTGACAATGACTTTTCACGGTACATGCTAACTAGAGAGCATTAGGGCAAATTTCTGGGGACTGTCTCAAGCCACACGATGTGCTTCGCACACTCTCAGCCACCATTCAGGCTGTGAAGCCTGCTGCAGTTCATTTCAAGGTTCACATGTACGGCTAGTCCCCATTTTAGGCCAGAGCTCTTTATCCCTTGATCTCTGAAGAAACAGGGTTCTTTCCATCAGAACTCTGGGTCCAGCCTTCATGGCTCAAGTAGAAACTACCCTCCTTAGGTGCATACAAAGTCAACTTGAGAGCTCATCTGTATTCTGTTTAGAAAACATTTCTAAACTAGTCTCTTCCTGGCTGACAATTCTAACCTTTTCCTGCCCTGAAAACATTCTCTTCTTTTTTAAAAGTTCACCAACCATAGAGCATCCAGAGAGCCAGCAACACATCTCTTTCAGGAACTCATCCAATTCACTCAAAAAATTTTTTGATCAGATGCTTATTAGGAATCTGCTATGACTATATGCCTGGCTTTGCCTAAGTGCTGAAGATATAGCCAGAACTACCCTTAGGCCCAAGACAGGAGAGCCCCTTCCCTGGGCCTCACATTTGAGGAAGCCCCACAAGTAACTAATGTAGACATATAAATAATGAATTTACTAAACAACAGATGTGCCTCTGTTACTTGGGATCCAGTGCAACCTATCATCCTAAACTTCTGCTTTCGGGACTGACATGGCTCTAATCCAGGCGAAACACTTTTCCACATCTCTTACCCAGATCCTTAAAGGTGACTATGTCGAGTGACAAGACTCCTTATAGATTGTGCCTCTTCCAGGATAGGAGACAGGCACTGCTTCCAAATACAGGAAGGACTAGGCAGCAGAAGCATATAGGAAAAAAAAAAAAAGACAAATTTGTCAAATTCTTCCTCTCAGAGAGCATGACTGCAGTGCATTTTTATACTATGATGTAACATGGTACAAAGCACCTATTTCTTTTTTCCCTTCATGTTCCAATGCACAGTTCTGAAGGTACTCAAAAATTAGCACGATATCCCCAATAGTTGTACATGGCAGCTGAGGCACAGTTTGCAATAGCCAACAATGTCTTTACTCTTAAATTTGTATATGTAGGTTTGGACAATATGTGTGAACTTGATATGAATTCTTTATCTATGTATCTAGATAATGCTTTAAGAAATGGTAAAAACACAATGTAAGTTATAGTACTTTATATAATAAAATAGTCCTTAATATTTAATGTGATCATGTTAATTTAACATATGCAAGCCCATTACAGTGTGAGAACACGGTATATAAAACTACCAATTCATTTCCAAATCTAAGTATTGCTTTAAGGACGGTATTAACAATACCAGTTGCTACGGACTTAACAGAGCAAAATATTTTCAAATTACATTAATTTTTAAAAACTAATAACTACAATGATTCAAGAACGACTGGCTCATTTGACATCAATTGCTGTGCAAAGAACATAAATTATGTAGAAATCTGGACTGTAACAACACAGTGATTTTGCTGAAATGAGGGCAAAAAAAATTTTTCAGCTGTGCCTTTAGAAGGTCGATCTGTCTGCCCTGCTTCCTTTAAACAGAAGACGTCCCACACACCATCGATTCTCTGCTGCTTTCAACTCCAGTGATCTTGCCCAGACTTTGGAAGGAGAAATTGGAAGGGACATGATTATATGGAAGTTAGAGAGCTATTTCTGGTACAGAGGGTTTGTATGACTATAGAGAGGAGGCTTGAGGAGAAGCACATTAGATTCCGAGGCTCTTCACATGTTTCTGGGTCACTGATGCTATCAGCATTTGAGGTCAGTGCGCAGAGGCTGGAGATTTCAAGCACGGGTGGGTCATGCATTTTTTGCCCCCTCCCATCCCAGGGGCCTGTAGATTCCCCTATAGCCTCCTCTGCTTTCAGCCATACTTTCAATGACCATTTCCTTTTCTTTTCCCAAGATCCTTACCAAACAGGACTGGAACCATCTTTAGCTTGAACCATATTGTACCGAGAGCTAGAACAGAGCTAGAGAATGCTTCATAGACAGAACATCAGGATCAGAAAAAGGAAAAATCTTGATCATTTTCGAAAGCTCTGAATCCCCAGCAAGGAGCCAGAGAGGGCTCTAAGGAAAGAGAAGATGAACAGAAGTGATTTCTGAATGAGCTGGAAATGAGGAAGAATGGAATAAGAACCATAGGACAGGAGGGACAGCTGAGTTAGTTGGGGTGTGGTAACTAGAAACCAAATTCAGGATTGACTCAGGAAGGGACCTGGGAGCTGGGGAAAGTTAGGAAGAACCATGCCAACCACAGGGGGGCACTGAATCCCCATGGGCTAACCTGGAGTGTGCAGGACCAGCAAAGTAGAGAGGTCAGTCAAGGACAGCAAAGCCCTTCTCCCTTGCTCCCAGCAGACAGCATCTCTCCCTCTACCTAACTCTTGGGTTTCTTATAGATGCAGAGGCATCTGTAGGAGAGAGACACACACAGTCACCACCCATTTCCCACACATCCTCCATGACAAACACACACACAAACACACACGCTCTCTCCTATGTACACACAACTGTAATTTACTCCCTCTTCCGAAGATTACCCTGCTAACAGTGTTATCTTTTTAGGCAAATGTACCGAGAGGACCTGCCTTCCCTTCCATACGAGCAACAGCAGCTATTGCCGGTCAAGGCTGTGAGTTCTTTGCCTTTTCCTCATGTTTATCTAGGAGCTGTTTGGTCCACTGAGTCCAATGATGCTGTTTCTTTTCTTTAGTGTGGCATTTAAGCACTGCTTGCTGCCTGCCCTGTGTGTGGTTAGCCTCCCCGTTCCTGGCCATCATAGAGTCACCTGCTGTTGATCAAAGAAGTTTGATGATTTCTGGAAATTACTGGTAATCATGAGACAAACTCTCCTTTTTGTTATAAAAGCAACTTGCCCCTTCTACTCAGGGAGCTAGCACTTTTTTTCCCCATCTTCTCCCTTGTGCACAAGCTAGCTCTTTTTTTTTAATATAAATTTATTTATTTATTTAATTTATTTTAGGCTGTGTGGGGTCTTTGTTGCTGCACTCGGGCTTTCTCTAGTTGTGGTGAGCGGAGGCTACTGCCGTGGCTTCTCTTGTTGCAGAGCACGGGCTCTAGGCACGCTGGCTTTGGTAGTTGCGGCACGTGGGCTCAGTAGTTGTGGCTCACCAGCTCTGAAGCGCAGGCTCACTAGTTGTGGTGCACGGGCTTAGCTGTTCTGCGGCATGTGGGATCTTCCCGGACCAGGGCTCGAGCCTGTGTCCCCTGCGTTGGCAGGTGGATTCTTAACCACTGCGCCACCAGGGAAGCCCCTGACATTTCTGAGTGTCTTTGATGTGACAAGCGCTATTCTAAGTGCTGTGCGTATAGTGAGCAAACAGACAGGTGCCT
Source organism: Tursiops truncatus (assembly GCF_011762595.2). Classification (NCBI taxonomy): domain Eukaryota; kingdom Metazoa; phylum Chordata; class Mammalia; order Artiodactyla; family Delphinidae; genus Tursiops; species Tursiops truncatus. The sequence continues at coordinate 75,717,046 of NC_047035.1, read as the reverse complement.
GCATTTTAGAAATTTTGTCCCCATGATGCCAAAACTCAACGTCTCTGTACTCCAGTGCCGAATCAAATCTTGGAGACAGAGTATTGGGTGAAGTAGAGAAGGATAGCTTTATCACTTTGCCAGGCAAAGGGGGACACAGTGGGCTCCTGTCCTTGAAAACTATGTGTCCCAACCCGGGAGGATTGGAGGAGAAGTTTTATAGCAACGGTTCAAGGGTGGGGTCTCTGACAAGGTCAGGGGTGAGCAGGGCCTGCGTTCCCTTCATCTTGTCTCAGGTGGTCGGTCCCCTAATCTGGATGAGCTTCTCTGGTCTTTTAATCTGGCCTCAGGTGGTTTCTTGGCTGCCGTTCCCTTGATTAGCAACTGTTTGAATCTGCCCTTTGGAACTCAGGGAAGGTCCTGGAGGCTGGAGTCTTGCCTACAAGAAACAGGGCACGAAAACGGCCTCCGTGCTCAGGAGCCCCACAGTGCATCGCTTGGTTTCACCCACATACCTTGGATATTTCTCAAAGTATTTCAGTGGGGTATATTTGAACTAAGAAGAGAAAATCCTTCTGTTGCAGCAATTAAATACCCGCAGTGAGAGCCCACTTTCATTATCATCATAACCATGGACACTGCAAGGGGAAGAATGACCTTGCCTTTGGCATCAAGACTATTGTTTGGGGCCTGCTATGTGGCCTGCATCAGTGAATCAGGTGAGGATATATTATTTATCCAATCTGAAAAAGACAGAAGTCAAATATCATAAGACGAAAAGGTAGTGCAGTCATCACCAGGTGGCTCTGCTGGCTTGATAAGTAAAATCAAAGATACAGAGGGCTATAACCAAGGAGAATTAGCTAAACTACCACATTCTATTTAATCACAGTTCATAAGAGCTCCCCTAACTTCTGCTGAAGTTACTTCAACAATATCACTTACCTCTAGAGGAATGTAAGGGACTAATGGGAAGAGTTCATTGGTATTTACTTCAAAACAAAAGAGAAAGTGAAGGTCACTCCAGGTCCAAAAAAGATAGATAGATAGATAGATAGATAGATAAGAAAAAAGGAGGAAAGGAGGAAGGGAAGAAGGGAGAGGAAGAAAAGGGGAAGGAAGGGAAAGGAAGGGGAGGAGACGGGAGGGTAACAGGCTGGCTTTCTAAAGGCACAGCTGAAGCAACAGTTTGGAGGCAACATTCTGAAAGGATGGGGTATGGTCCTTCAGGATGCAGTGTATTTATTGAACCAGAAACCTCTAAATGACACTGTGTCCCGAAAAGGAAGAATACACAGGTCTGGTAATCAAGAAGTAGAAGCAGGAATGGCTTCACTTACCATCACTCCCACTGACCCACAGAAATTTCATGCTTTCATCTCTGTAACTCTGGGCTCTGCAGTGTCAAAGGTCCAGGTCCCCACAGAGGATGCACCCTTGCCAGGGGATATATCAAGGGTCTCACTGAACTACAAGCTACAGCTGCTGCCACGACACTTCGGATTTCTTGGGTCTAGGGAGCAGCAGATGAGAAGAGGAGTTACCATACTATCAGGGCTAAGTAACCCTAGTTAGCAGGAAGAGGTAGGGCTGTTTTTACACAACGGGAGTAGAGAAGAATTCAGATGGAACCCAAGTGTTCTACTTGGGTGCTTCCCAGCATTCCCATGCTCCATTGTAGCTGTGAGTGTGTATGTGCAGCAACGTCAGCCAGAGAAAGATATGACTATCAAGAGTTTGGACCACTCAGGAACAAGGGTTTGGGTCATAACACCAGACAAGCCACTAAGACATAATAGTTGGGGGCGAGGGGAAATGAGAATGGATAGTAAAGGAGGGAGAGGATGGGTGCCAGTTGCAGCCCCGAGATCAACTGCAGTAACAGTGACTATAATTTTCCCCACTAACCTCCATCTTCTAAGTTTCTCTTCAAAAACAGAGTCCCATACAAAGCTTGAAGGAATTGTCTCTTGAACCTATCTGGAGAAGTCGATCTGTGTGGCTCTAGGGCAGCTGTGGAAATGAACTACTCAGATCTCCCGCTGTGGGGATCATAATTAACTGATGGCCCCAACTGCCACCCTCTGAATCTGCTACGCTTCCCATGGGCTGTCTCAGACAATGACTGAGTGTAGCAGGGATACTAAGTCAGATCCATTTCTCAGGATGCAAGACTCCTCTGATGGCCACCTTAACCTCCATTAACCCGGCTGAAACTTTTAGACCTGTGCCTAGCCAACCTGTTTTCCTTCCCTCCCTATTTCACAGAGGTCAGACCTGCATCACAGTCTGACAGCTCATCCTGCCTCTTCTGGCTTCCTCTCTCTTTCCCCCTCACAGGCATTCTCCCAATAAATCTCATATAAATCTAATTCCATCTTAATGTCTGCTTCCTTAAGAACATAAACCAACATAGACCTGTCCACAAAACAGATTAAAACTGTAATCCATGATTTCAAAACAAGCTAAGAAAATAATACAAGACATGAAAGAACATGTATCAAAATTAATAAAAAATTCAGAAAAAAGGGTGACATATTCAGGAAAGTTAAAAATAAAAGTGAAAATTGTTTAAAAGATAAAGACTAATCTAGAAGACACACAAATGCAAATAAACACAACAAATAATGCCTTAAGAGAAGATTTTAAAAAGGAAAACAACAAGAAGAAAGCGACAAAAAGGGCACTACTTGGGATCTTTGATGGTAGAATTTCTTTATTCCCAAGATATTATTCCAGTTGCTTCACATCTTCATTACCGAGACTTTCTCTAGATCTAATTATTAGCTCTTTCCATTGCTCATTATCCATCTCTAACCAACTTATCCAAACCTTCCTCAAAGAATCTTTCTTATTTTCCTTTACTTAATTGGGGGGGGGGTATTTCTCTTTAATATTGTCTAGTTTCTCCATACTTTTATCTGTTTTTTAAATGTAGAGCCACTAATTGGAAATATGACCCAGGTCAAAGTATGATCAGTGTTAAGTTGGTAGAATTCATGGATTAGGTATGAAATGGGCTCATCTATGCTTTATGGGATTGTGACCTGGTTAAATGACTAGACTCAGCTCCTCAACCTAGTCTATCCTGCTGAGATTTTCCAAGCATGGAAACAAATATATCACTTTATTAACATCATCAACAAATATTGATTAAGCATCATCAATGCACAAAAAATTATGTGCACTGTTTTCGATCAAGGACATCCTTGATCCCTGAGGAGGCTGACGTGGAGGTTTTTGTTTTATTTTGTTTTTATGAACAACACTTTGGCTTAAGAACAAAGACACATAAATTCAGAACTATGTCAGCTTTTGAGATGTTGTATTATTGAAGGAAGGGAACAATCCTAATTAGGCCAGTGTCAAAATAAATGAAACCACATCTATGTTGGTAGTTCTAAAGGAAAAGCAGGAGGGACATTCAGAGGCACCACCAAGCTCTCCTGCTCATTACTTCTCAGTCTCCAGTGCCTTGTCTTGCTTGGTCCCAAATATCCCCATTTTCAAGTTTGTCTTGGAAATAAGACATGAATTCATAATAAAAATTAAAATGTGATCATGTCCCTTTAAGTTCCCCAAATACATATGATAATAATAATAGCATAAACACATTGAGCATTTACTTTGGGCCAGACATTATCTTATTCAATCCTCACTCCAATAACCCTGTGAGATAGCAACTATTATTGTCTTGCTGCTCTAGAATTCAAATTCAGACTGCCAGACTCCAGATGCCAAGCACTTTATCCCTATGTTCTGCTACCTCCCTATGTCAAAAAATAATATAGCCAATCTTATGCTATAGCTAACCTACAGTGATATAGTTTATCTTGCTAACACTTGAGCCAGCAATATAAAGTAAAACAAAGTGTCACAAGAAATGAGACTAAGTGTGGCAGCATGAATCAAAGCGGTGGGGTGGTGGGGAGAGAAGGTGAACCTGAAAGGGAGGAGAGCAGTGAGTGGGGCATTTACAACAGCGGTCTTAAGTGCCCCTTAAGTCTCCTTCCAGAGCACTCAGATTATGGAAAGGCCTCCTTTACTAGAAGCAAAGTTTAATAACCCAAATGCAAACCAGACATTTAACTCTCCAACTGATATAGTTCCCCATACTTTATCACATAATTTTCATATTTGGACGCTTGCAGTTACACCAAAGACAATACTGCTACCCATCCAGCCACCAGATTTCTATCCCAAAAGGTTAAAATACACCATAGTTAACTAATGTGTTTGCTATAGGAATCAAGAGGTTAGACTGGGTAAGTTCTTTTTAATGCTACATGTTAATTTAATACTTCAGAACATTTAGCTTATTGTTCTTAGTTAACTTGTGTTGACTGAAAAAAAAGCACAATGTGAGCGTTGTGAATTAAGTTTTATTTGGGGGCAAAATGAGGAGTATAGCCCGGGAGACAGCATTTCAGATAGCTCTGTTCCAAAGAGGCAGGGGGTTAGGTCAGTATATATGTGATTTTGGTGAGAGGTGCGGGGGATACCTGCAATCAAGCACACGTTTTAAATTATTTATTTGGCCAAGCCACACGGCATGTGGGATCTTAGTTCCCCAACCAGGGATCGAACCCGTGTCACCTGCAGTGGAAGCACAGAGTCTTAACCACTGGACCGCCAGGAGGTCCCAAGCACACATTTTTGCAGAAGGTTGCTGCTACTCTCGTGAAGGTCACTGCTAGTCATGAGAAGCAGACTTCACCAAGAAATATTTTAGTGCTTTTCTAGATATGCGGAGATGCAAGAATTGGGCTCATAAAAATCATCTCCTGAAAGTATCTAACTCTCTGAAGGTCTTCTCTGCCAGTTCTTTCCAGAGCACAGAGTGCCTCATTCTTGATCTCCACCCTGAACTCCTTTCAGAGTGTTAAAGTTCAGCAGCTGCAGCAGCTCATGATTTAATCCTTGTAGAGGTAGATGGCAAGTGCCAATCTGTAGTTGGCACTTGGTAACTTGCATTCTAAGTACCAACATTATGCAGTAGAGCATATATTTAAAGGTAACGATCAGACTTAGACTGCCGAGGTTTAAATCTTGTTTTCACCTAACAAGCTCTGTGATCTTGGGCGTAAGAGCCTCCTGAACACTCACTTTCACTGGGTGCAAAATGGGGTTAAAGTAATCTACCCTATAGAATTGTGGGGACTAAATGAGGTAGTACCATATAAAAGTGCTTGCCACACTACCTGGAACATAATGTTCTCATGGTGGCTATTTATCTAAGAGTACTGGTTTAATATTAAGAGAATCTAACATGCAAAAAACATTATATCTAGTATTACCTATTATCCTGTTAAATTCGGACGCCTAAATCTGGCTTTCCTTATTTCACCTTTCCGATACTGCATTCTCTCCGTTTCACACAGAAGGTAAAAATCCCAAGACTTCAGCGTTCCCCAGAAGAGAAAAAAAAACACCACAGGTAGTTAATACAAACACAAACTCCGCGGGTCTCTGACGCGTTTCTAGAGACCGCAGCAAAGGGCCCGCCCCTTCCCCCTCCCGCCCTCTAGATTCCTGGAGGAGGAGACAAATCCCAACACAGAGTCGAGGCCACCTCGCTTCCGGCTCGCTACGTCCGAACTGAGGCGCACGTACGCTCTTCAAGGAGCTTTACATATCGATTGCTTATTGGCTACTAGCAAGCACTCGTTCTCCTCATTGGCTGATTCTGTCCCTCGCCGACGTTCCGCGGAGGATGTTCGCCGCGGCGAGAGAGAGGGTCACTGCACCTAAATTTCCGGTTCCGGTTCACCTCTGGCTCCATGGCGAGCGCTAGAGGACCGGCGTATCTGCTGACATTAGGCAGATGGCGCCGCGGCCTCGGAATAGCTACCCAGTCCCGAGTGAGTGCTTACTTTCCCTGCTGTCGAAGAGGCTGTGGGTCTCAGAAACAGCTCCGCTCCGAGGAGGACCGCTCTCGGCCGCCCCTCCCTTAACCAGCGTCCGCAGCCATGCTTTCTGCCCCCCCAATCAGCTTTTCTTTCCCGGCCTGCAGGCGCTCGCTGCCCTCGTGCCCGGCGTATCCCAGGTGGATAACAAGTCTGATTTCCTGGGGAAGAGGTCCCATCGCCGACACCCCGGCATCCTGCAGCTGTCGCACGTGCGGCTGCCTCAAGTATTGGTTGACGCCGCGCAGTTACTGCTGCTGGGTGAGTAACGGGGGGAAATGGAGGCTCGAGAAGAAGCGGAAAGTGGGCCTGCGTGCAAGTGATTCCACTTTTCATCTTTGGTCCTTAGAGAGCTCGATGCCCAATATGGAGAAGCAGGTGCAAGCACTGACCAATTATCTCTGGAGTCGGCATTTACCTGTAGAGCCAGAGGATTTGCAAAGACGGGCTGTCCATCTTGAGAAAAAATTCCTGGAAAACGCAGGTAGGGCTTAAGAATAAAGAGTAGGCCAAATTGAAAAAGCAGAGGGAAATGAAGAGCAAGAAATAATTTCGCAGCCCCTTAAATAGATACTGCAATTTCTTATGTGACTTTCTGGCGAGAGCAGTTATTACAATGATGCCTTACTAAGAGAAGACGTTATTTCAGAGATTGTGCGTGGGGCTTGAGTAAAAGTCAGTGAGTGCTTCAGTATCCTGTCGAAACTTAGATCTTTGGCTTTGTCCTCTCAGTCCACTGGATTAAGACCATCTAAGTTTTTGTTCAAGTAAAATAAAGTTCATGTCCAGTACTAAAACACACTGCAGGGAAAGGAGAATAATTTATCAGGTTATTTTTATGGTTATGAGTTGTCTCTTATTAAGAGACCTGCCTTTTATTCATCTTGTATTCTCCGAACTTCTCATAGGATCTGGTTCATAGTAGGTGCTCGGTAGATAAGATAGTACTGAACAAAACACAATCATGAGATTTTAGTTTTTCAAGCCCCTTTCCTCCCTATAGGAGGATTGGAGACGTCACAATATTAAGTTTTGGGGAGGTGAAGAAATCCACAAAATACTGTGTTTATCCTATCCTTTAAATTTTTGTTACACCTCCTTTTAATATAGAACAAACCTGTGGGATAGAGTTGGTTGAGTTGAGTAAACTGCTGTTAGAGGAAATATACTATCTGATACACTTTGGTGGTGGTGGTGGTCATTGTTATTCTTACCTGAAACTTTTCTCTAGGTTTGACTTCTCTCTTAAGCTTTGAGGCTTTTCCCAGGTGGGAATTGGGGATGAATGGGCAGGCAGTCTATTCAAATATTGGATCTGAGCCCTGTTCTTCCTAGGTCCTCACTTCCAGTCCTTGTTCTCACCCCAGACTCATGTCAGATGGAAAAACTTTGTGGAGAAGTGCTGCATGCTCTGCGTAGAACTACCTATCATTGGCAAGAGTTGAGGTAAGGGAGACTAGAAGGGCTGCAGAAGAAGGAGACTTGGGGAAGTACAGTTACACAATTTTGTGTTTGAAAAAAGTGACCTGGCTTGTAAGCCTCCCTAGGACTCTTCTGTGTTGAGAAGTGAAAGTGTTGAGCTGGAAGAGCCCTTTCCAAAGATTTCATTTCCTAAAAGTCAGAGGGTAGCTACGGGATAGAGGTTGTTTCCCAGTGGTGTGACTCTGGTTTTTCTGGCAGCTACAGTGAGGGACTGAGCCTGGTGTATATGGCAGCAAGACTGGATGGTGGCTTTGCAGCAGTCTCCAGGGCATTCCATGAGGTGAAATTCGCTCAATTTCCTACCGTCAGTTCTTTTATTCATAAAGTAGTCTTCTGGGGTAGGATACTTGGGACGTTGCATGTGCATTTTTTTTTTTTTTAGGAGGTTCTCTATCCTCTGAAAGGAATTTTTGACCCAAGAAAGGTTTAGAAGCACTGTTTTAAGAGCTTTCTATTCTATAAAGCATTTACATTGAATCTTAAAAGGCATTCATATCTCATTTTCTCTGTTGTGGCCCCCTAATTCATGTTTACCAAGCATCTACTGTGGGGTGTTGTATATTTCTTTAGATCCAAGCTCGACTTCCAGAGTTCCAGCCGCAAACCTTGATGGACTTTGGCTCAGGTACTGGCTCTGTCACCTGGTGAGTCTCTTTCTCTTTCTCTGTCACTTCTAGTTCTAGAGAGCCATGCTTATACCACGTCAATATCAAGAGACTGGAGAACCAGAGGGAGAATAGGGAAGTTGGGGACTGGAATGTTTCTTCCCTCAGATGAGACAAGGCATGAGAAGGTATATGGATTAGGGTCAGAACATAAAGAAATGTCAAGTGAAAACAAGATCCATGATTAGAAGGATAAAAAAGGAAAGGAATTTAGTCTAGGGTGGAGGTTTTACATATCATCAAGATTTTTTTGTGCACAAATAATTTTTGAGTCTGCCTTTTTTTAAGGAGTTGTAAATGAAATAAGAAAATAACACTGTTAGTTTTTCCAACTATTTTAACATAGCACTGTGTTTCTCCAGGGGTGGGTTGGGAACAGAGGGGTCTCTCGCAAGGGTGATTCTGTCATGAGGGCTGGCGATTTATTTTTTGCCATTTTAGGGCTGCTCATAGTACTTGGGGCCAGAGCCTACGGGAATATATGTGCGTGGACAGCTCAGCAGCCATGTTGGAATTGGCAGAAAAGCTACTGAAAGGTGAGGACAAAGTATAAGGAAGGGCTTTTCCAGAGTTGAAGGAATTTAAAAAGCAAAGGAGTACAAGAGAGGGTCTTTTATTGGGGAGTAGTGGAGAGGGCTAAAAGTTAAAAATGAGTCTGATCTTCCAATGCGATAGTCCAGCAGAAGGTGCTGGAGGCCTTTGTTGGACTGTGAATGGGTAGGACAAGAATAACAGGACAGGTGACCCAGTATTCTCCCGGCCCTTTTTTATAGTTGCTTACTCTAGCTTACTCACCCTCAGCTAGCGTTTTTCTTTGTTCTCGGGGCCATGTTTCTTATCGGAATGTCACTTCAGTTTACACCTGTACACTCATAGTTGCCACATCTCTACTTCTACAGGTGGTTCAGGATCTGGGATGCCTTATGTGCCAGGTGTCTTTTTCAGACAGTTTCTACCTGTATCACCCAAGGCAAGTGGCGATGTTTAAAGTATGCTAAATGTGGAGTATGCACATGGAAAACTGTGGCCTTGGCTTTGCAACCTAGCATTAAGTGTTAGAAAATAAAAGAAAGCAGAAGAAATTTAGTGGGATAGACCTTTGTTGTACTCTTAGAAGAGGGAGATGTCAGGTCTGTCATGTTCCTTGTCCTGTGCACCAGGTACAATTTGATGTGGTGGTATCAGCCTTTTCTCTCAGTGAACTGCCCAGCAAGGCCAACCGCACTGACGTAGTCCAAACCTTGTGGCGCAAGACAGGTCATTTTCTGGTGAGTAGAAACCCCTTTTTCCCTTCAAGTTTTAAAACAGCTTCATGGGTTTCATGGCTTTCCTTCTCCCCATTGGAGCTTGTCTTCGTTCTTGACCATTTTTCTCTTATATAGATCCCTTTGTCCCTCTTGTAGGGTCCCCATCCACATCTTGTATATAATGCCCATTTCTTTAGGATCCCTATTCCATCTGGGAATGTGCTTACAGAGCTACTGACATTTATGTTTTCATGTAATTTGGGGCTTCTTATTTTCCGCTTTTGTAATCAGATATTGGTGGAGAATGGAACAAAAGCTGGGCACTCCCTTCTCATGGACGCCAGGGACCTGGTCCTTAACGTAAGGTTCTTTCTCCTTTTTTCACCTTACCCTCCATACCCTACCTATTCTCACCAGTTACTGGCACGCCTGTGAAAACTGAAGGGACTCTGTCATACAATGGTGAGGATAATTCTCAAGATAGTAGGCATATGAAGTCATTATGATATAGGGTAGTGGTTGGCAAACTTGGGCCTGTGGGTCAGATCCAGCCCGCCACCTGTTTTTATATGAGCCGTGTTTGTTTGTATGTCTGTGGCTGTATGCCTGTTGTCTATGGCTGTTTTCACAGTACAAACAGCAGTTGAATAGTTAGAAAAGAAACAGATTTTGCCTACTCTCCGGGCCTTTTAAAAAAAAAACATGTTTGCCGACTCCTGATCCAGGGCATTTCTGAGCCGAGAACCTTATCTCTTTGGGACAGTATGAGCCAGTGTATAATCATAAATTTAATTGTTTTATTTAGAGTGGGATCTTTTTGAGAGTGGAGGTTGCTGACAAGGGAGAGCACCATACTATGTGCCAAGTTTCTGCCTTTCTCCTGCTGCAAAGAGAAAGTTCTTTGTCTGGAGTATTAAAGAAGCAGCCAGCTTAATTCAAAGAACATAGTTAATAATTACCAGAATTGAATGTTAGAGGAGTCCTCAATTTACTGAGTGCAGAGATTGAGTTATGAGAATAGACCCCTCAGGCCCAACCTAATTTTTTTGATTTCAGGGAAAAGAGAAGTCACCTTTGGACCCTCGACCTGGTTTTGTCTTTGCCCCGGTGAGTATTACTTCTCCCTTTCCCAGCATGCAAAGATCTGAACTCAGCTGTGGCCAGGAAAAGTAAGAGAGTAAAGCTAAGCCACCTCCACTACTTTGTGTCCCTGTCCAGTTTCTTTCTTAGTGATTCCTCTGGCTTTCCTACCCTCTGCTCCTGTGCTCCCTTATCCCTAGCCCTTCTTGGCTCTCACTCTTAGTTTTTCGGTTTTATGATCTGTTCTTTTGTCTTACGTCATGTCTTTTGTTTGTGTTCACAGTGTCCCCATGAACTTCCCTGTCCCCAGTTGACAGCCTCTAAGCCCCTGGCCTGTAGCTTTTCCCAGGCCTACCATCCCATCCCCTTCAGCTGGGTATGTACTCTGGGAATACTGTGGTAGGGAGAAAGTAGCCTGGGAGGGCACAATGAAAAAGACTCAGAGGTGGGAGGATTTGGAAAATTCAGAGAATAGCTTGGAGATTTTAGGCCCTGAATGTGCATGACTTACAGAATATGAAAAGCGCTGTATGAGTGGGGTTCAAAAATTTTTTTTCCCTTGTCTTTTACCTCTAAGCCATCTCTATATCCTTATCTTAGAACAAGAAGCCAAAGGAGGAAAAGTTCTCGATGGTAATCCTTGCTCGAGGGTCTCCGGAGGAGGCTAATCGCTGGCCCCGAATCACTCAGCCTGTTCTTAAACGGCCACGCCATGTGCATTGTCACCTGTGCTGTCCAGATGGGCATATGCAGCATGCTGTGATCACAGCCCGCAGACATGGCAGGTATAGAGGGTGTGACCAAAATTAGTGGAAGGTAGCAAGAACCTGCAGCCCACATTGACCCTCTGTTTTATATAGGGATTTGTATCGCTGTGCCCGTGTCAGCTCCTGGGGAGATCGTTTACCTGTGATCACGCCATCTGAGCTTCCTCCATCACCTGCTCAAGATCCCCCTGAGAGTTGACAAGGATGTGTAACGTGTGTTTTCTTCTATCATGACTGCCAAGGCTGAAGCTACCTGGTATCCAGGATGGGAGTGCTGGTACTTTTACAGCAAAAAACTAGTTAAAATAGCCTCCATTATAGTAGGCCTTATTCTTTTAGCTCACTCGGCCATCCTTTCACAGATGCTTTTCTTTCTTGTTTAATTGCACTTTGCAAATGATTGCCTTCTAGCTAGAATTGTACTATGCACCTGGTGTTTACTCCTCCAAGGAAACACTCCCTAACACTCCCTTCCCTTGTGAGCATTGTTCATTCCAGAAAGAAGGTCACCGTGCGATAATCTCAAGGACCACCAGAACCAGTCTGGAGAGGAGAGCACCTAACACGAGCTTTGAAATTTTCCAGAAGTGAAGAATGCAAGCTTGCATCTACCCTGATCCTTATCTATGGCCCTATTTTCCACTTCCAAACTATAAGACCCCTTGCTGTTCTCTCTTAAGGGAGGGCACGGTCTTTAGGGCATTAGCCTGCTGTGGCCTCCTTTGCCTGGCAAAGCAATAAAAGCTACTCTTTTATACTTCACCGAAAACTCTGTCTCTGTGTCTCTGTTCAGCACTGGTGAACAGAGGCTGAGTTTCAGCAACAGTACCCCTATATAGCTGTGTTTGCTTAGGTTGTAATAATAATTAAAAGTTTTCAAAGAATGGAAGTGGATCTTGTGATTCTTAAAAGGTGTAGAAGTCTGTTGTCATGGCCTATCCTATAATGAAGAGAATCCTCAGATTTTCAGTGTTTCCCACACACATCTCCAGCTCACCCTGTCCTGGAAGAATCCTGCTGCTGCCACCAGATTCCAGGACTTCCCACGGAGTCCTGGAGATAATCTGGAGTAGTGGGGGAAGCCATCCCCAGCTCCCTGAGAACTGGCTCAACAGGTCTCAGGGTTGTTAGGGAGGCCACCTGAATAGGGGAATCAGCAGCTGCTTGGCTTCTGTTTTTTTCTCCTTTCCTTTCAACTTTCTCAGCTCCCTCAGAGTTCACTTCATAAATTTCTCTCAAGAGTTGATTCCCCTCAGGCCTGAATCTATCTCCACCTTCATATATCCAGGCAGGAGCCTTCAGTTTTCCCTTAGGCCTTGCTGTTTCAGAGCTAGAGCAACTTTCTTTGTCCTAAAACTCTCAGTCCCTCTCCTATAATTTATATCAGGAAACAGGCATAGTCAAAAGTTATAACAGTATTGATGTTGTAATACTAGAAATCTTCCTTCTAGACATTTCCATGCCTGGAGCTATTTTTCTGGGGTTACGGGAGAGGGGAGTCCCCCTCCTCCGCTAGTTCCCACAGAGTGCTGGCAGCTCCACTTCCCAGGCCCTCCTCCTCACCCCAAGTGGCCCCAAATCCCCTCTGAAAGGGTGCAGTTCAGGTATCAGCATAGCAACCTATAAGACTTGAGGTGGGGTAGAGAGGGTATGGAAGACTTAGATCAAATGTCCTGAGTGAGGCAGGACCAGATTGTTCCCAACACAAAACAGCCGGGGAGAGCTACCATAGACTCCCTTTTTGGATTAGAACAGCCCCAGATGAGAACTAAGACTCCACAGCCCTTGGGTTAGAGCATTCAAAAGGAGGAGAAGACACAGCACCAGGCTGTGCCTGGCAGGGAGTCCGGAGTTTCTGATTTCTAAATTCAGGAAGGCGTCAGCCAGGGGAGGGGCCTCCATGTAGGGGAAGGGCGGGAAGCTGGGGCTGAGCAAGTTTTCTATGCAAGTCTGCGCAAGAAGAGGCCACACAGACCAGAAGACCCAATAGCCTTCTGAAACAGAGAAGAGTGGAGGCTCTGGCTTTGACCACCTGAGACCCCACTCCTGCTGCGAAGATTGTCACTCCATTTGTTATCCTGAGGCCTCTACTTACCCTGTACCATAAGGATGGAGCCACTACTAGGAGTAAAAGTTGGCTGCCTGTTTTCCCTGCTGGTTCTCACTCTGGTCTGTGGCCTTTTCCCCATCTGCTTCAAATGGTTCCAGACTGCCACAGGTACAGCCCGACCATGTCTTTGTCCCCATAACCTAAGTCTTGACTCAGCCTTGTCACCCTGTCCTGATATCTTGCTCTGATTCTCTCATCATCCCCAAGCTTGGGACATGGGGTGCTGCCTGTGGCTCTTTAGTCATTGTTGTCTGTCTCCTCTTTGCCAGCTGGATTGTAACTCCTGCTGTTTACTAGGTCGTCACCGCCGGGTCCTCAGCCTCCTGAGCTGCACTTCTGCTGGCGTTTTCCTGGGAGCGGGGTTCATGCACATGACTGCTGAAGCCTTGGAGGGAATTGAATCAGAGATCCAGAAGTTGGTGATACAGGTGAGCAACAGAGTTGCTGAGCTGCAGGGCTGTGAGGCCAGAATGATGAACAGAACCAGGGAGAGTAATGAAGAAAGGGGGAAAGTAATGAAGCCAAGGACACGGGAGGAACAACAGGGAAGATGACAGCTCTTGCGCGGAATGATGGAAACAGGTCAGATTGGCCTTTAAGGAAAGTGATGGAGCCGAAGGCACAGGACAGGAAGCTGAGCTGCTCTTTCCCTCGTCTAATTTGTGCTTTTTTTTCTCCCTAGAACAGCACAAACAGTGAGGGGAATTCTGATGATGCTGATTCAGCTTATGTAAGTATCTTCCACCAGCCCCTACCTGGAGAGTAAGGAGAACCAGAGATGCCTTTAATGCCCAGACCTTTTTGAGAGGATTTATGTGTGGAATTCCAGGAATTCCTTCTGCTCCTCAGCGCGGCATTGTGGGGGAGAAGAGGAGCCACCCAATCCTTTTGGGCTTATGAAACGCCAGAAAGAACTCTTGTTTAGCCTTCCATTCTTTCTCTGGACCCTTTGACATGCTTCATATCATTTTCCCATATTTTTAAACCTACTGATATTGTTTCCCTTAGTCCCTGTGGTATTCTTGTTGTCGAATGTCCGTGTCTACTCCTGGCTTCATTTCCCTTTTTTTCGTTCTATTACCACACTTCCCATTCTCTTCAGTCTCCCAATCCCATGTCCATCCAATGCAATTTCTTCCCTTTCTTTCCCATCTCACAACCCCTCTTTCTGTTCCTAGATGGAGTATCCCTATGGAGAGCTCATCATCTCCCTGGGCTTCTTCTTTGTCTTCCTTTTGGAGTCACTGGCATTGCAGTGCTGTCCTGGGGCTGCTGGAAGATCAAAAGTGCAGGAGCAAGAATGGGGTATGGCTAATGTCCTTGAACCCCATAGCCACGGACCTCTACCCTCACCATCACGAGGTCCCCTGCGAGCCCTCGTCCTCTTGCTCTCACTCTCCTTTCACTCCGTGTTTGAAGGTCTAGCTGTGGGACTGCAGCCAACAGTCGCAGCTACCGTGCAGCTCTGTCTTGCCATCCTGGCTCACAAGGGGCTCGTAGTGTTTGGTGTAGGACTGCGGCTGGTGCAGGTAGGCACTGGATCACGTTGGGCCGTGCTCTCCATACTGTCGTTAGCTCTCATGTCCCCCCTGGGCCTAGCCCTAGGGCTGGCTGTGCCTCAGGGAGTCTCTGAAGGGGGGCAAGGCTTGGCCCAGGCTGTGTTAGAAGGCATGGCAGCTGGCACCTTCCTATATGTCACCTTCCTGGAAATTCTGCCCCGGGAGCTCGCAGGTCCTGAAGCCCCTCTGGCCAAGTGGGGCTGTGTAGCTGCCGGTTTTGCTTTCATGGCCTTTATTGCCTTGTGGGCCTGAGAGATTCCTGACTTTTCTGATGGATCTAAGATGGCCTCCCTACCCCCAAGAGATGCCTCCCAAATGACCTTAGCCCTCTGACATTTCTTCACTGAGACAAAGTGACATTCACGAGGCATCATTCCGTAACCTGGACCCCAGCTTTTCGCTACGCGAGATGCCATTTCTCATGCAGGACTGAGAAAAGGATGTCTCAGTTGAGTGCCTGTAAATTGGAGGACTGATAAAAAGACCATCACTCCAGATTTGACTCTTGTCCCGTTTATCCTACTGTATGTAATAAAATGTCCATTTTATCCTTCCCCTTCAGCCATGCTATACTTCATTTCTCCGGGTTGCCTAGGAGGTACCTGGTACAGGAGGTGGTGGAGTGGAGAGCAGGAAGGGTGAGTGTGGGATGCAGTCTTCTTTTCTGGAATTGGGCCCCCAGCCATTCTGTCAGTTGCAGGTCATGCCTCTCAAGACATGGGAGCGTTGCTGAAATTCCAACAACCTACTACCACCTTATGTACAGGTGTTGAGAAACTGAGCCAGAGTTCCCAGCATTTAGAGAGAAGAGGTTAAAAAACAGAAACCACAGGAATCTAGATTTTTTTCCTATGCTAACCACACCCACCCCACTCCCAGTCTCCCACAAAGTGTCCAACAGACTCTTGAGATAAGGCTAAATGGAGCCTATTTCCATCTGGTTCCTACGTTTCACGCTGAGCCCTGTGTGGCTTCAGGGCCACTCTTGCTCTCCCTCCAGCTGCCTTGTGCTGAAGGATTAAGAAGCAGTGTGCTTGGAGAGGGAGAAAGGCAGCAGAGAAATGCCTGGGGTGATCGCTTGGCTCTGCCACGACTTAGCGCTTTTCCTTCTGCATGCCTGACCTGCCGCTAGGGCTCCAGCCCCTCCCTGCTGGACAGTTTGCCTTTCAGTTGAGTAACTCCCACAATGTGTTGCTTCTCTTAAAAGCTGCTAAGGACATATACATTATGTGCAACTGAGGAGGAGCAGGGTGGCTGTTGCCCAGCCCCTGACCCACGAGATGGAGGAATATATCAGACTTAGTGGAGAAATTGGGAAAGAGAAGGTGTGCCCTGTGAGCTCAACAGCTTACCACTTTGCCTCTTCTCATATTTTCGGTGTGGAAGCCCAAGTGGCCTTAACATGGACAAGGTCTCCTGAGTTTCATTCTTGTCTCAGTCTGTCCTCTGTCCATCCCATTCCCCTCCCCATAAATTAAGATACACAAACCTCCTCACCAGCCCAGCGTACACACACAGGGATCAGTGAGAAGGCAAGCTTCAGGCAAAGCTAAATAGAAATGTCTGACATGGGAAATAATTTCCCGGAAGCACCATCCTATTCCATTTTCCCTTCAGTATTAAATGCTCTCACATGGAATACACTCACAGGTAGTAATAATAGAATTTCTACATTGAGCACCTGGCACTGCGCTATTGCTTTCACATACATTATCTCCCCTTCCCAACCCTGCCAGGTAGATCTTATCCCTGTTAAGTCTAGGGAAGTGCATTTAGAAAAGTGAAATGACTTGATAGCTAGCTGGGGTTCAAACCCGTGTTTCTGTGATTCTAAGAAAAGCTCAAGATGTAGATTCCCTTCTTCCTTACCTTTCCCTCCCCATCTTCTTCGTTAGGGTCTCATAAGAAAGCAGAGAACACATTGGATAAGTGAGGCAAGTTTAATAAAGGGAGTATATAGAAAGGTGCGGGCAGGGCTTAGAGCAACAAGGGATGGTGTAATTCCCTGGGGCTGCATAATAATGCTGTTACCTAGGCTGAACAGAGGGAGCAGTTACCAGAAACTAGAGGGCCATCCAGTAAGAGGTGTGGCCTTGGTGCAGGGATGCAAGCAACCTGCAGGGACTTGACCAGGAGGAAGCCAGAGGAATACCCTCACTCTCCTTCTACTCTCTGACCTACTGCCAACGTCTCCTGTCGGCCATACCCAAACCAAGAATGAAAGAAGCCAAACCAAAGAAGCTAAGGACGAAAATGTCTGTTGGTGCACTGCAGACAGGTTAGCCTTGTGAGGTGCAGATCCTAAAGAAGTCTGGGGAGGCAAACAGAAGACGTCCCACACACCATCGATTCTCTGCTGCTTTCAACTCCAGTGATCTTGCCCAGACTTTGGAAGGAGAAATTGGGAAGGACATGATTATATGGAAGTTAGAGAGCTATTTCTGGTACAGAGGGTTTGTATGACTATAGAGAGGAGGCTTGAGGAGAAGCACATTAGATTCCGAGGCTCGGGCTTCCCTGGTGGCGCAGTGGTTGAGAGTCTGCCTGCCGATGCAGGGGACACGGGTTCGTGACCCAGTCCGGGAGGATCCCACATGCCGCGGAGCGGCTGGGCCCGTGAGCCATGGCCGCTGAGCCTGCGCGTCCGGAGCCTGTGCTCCGCAACGGGAGAGGCCACAACAGTGAGAGGCTCGCGTAACGCAAAAAAAAAAAAACCAGATTCTGAGGCTTTTCACATGTTTCTGGGTCACTGATGCTATCAGCATTTGAGGTCAGTGAGCAGAGGCTGGAGATTTCAAGCATGGGTGGGTCATGCATTTTTTTGCCCCCTCCCATCCCAGGGCCCTGTAGATTCCCCTGTAGCCTCTGCTTTCAGCCATCCTTCCAATGACCATTTCCTTTTCCTTTCCCAAGATCCTTACCAACCAGGACTGGAACCATCTTTAGTTTGAACTATATTGTATCGAGAGCTAGAATAGAGCTAGGGAATGCTGCAGAGAGAGAACATCAGGATCAGAAAAAGGAACAATCTTGATCATTTTCAAAAGCTCTGAATCTCCAGCAAGGAGCCAGAGAGGGCTCTAAGGGAGCGGAAGATGAACGTGATTTCTGAATGAGCTGGAAATGAGGAAGAATGGAATAAGAACAGGCATGAGAACCATAGGACAGGAGGGACAGCTGAGTCAGCTGGGGCATGGTGACTAGAAGCCAGATTCAGGAGTGAACCTTGATTGTCTCATCCTTGAGAGATAGGTTGTAACTGAAGGAAATTAGAATCATGAGAGTTGAAAGATAAAAATAGGAGCGAAGATATACAGGTTAGGAAAGCAGATAAGAGGGGAAGCTAGTTGGAATAGTCACAAGAGAGTTTATGTGAATCAGTTTTCAAGTCTTCTCAACTCCTGTGTCCGTTCCCCACCCCTCGTTCTCCACCCCATCTATTTTTTTTATATTTAAACAGAAACAAAAACAAAAGAATGAGACCTCCAATTGCCCTCCCGCTTTGAGCCAGCTTTCCATTTCTGCACCAATAAATGATTTTCTGAAGCAACCGCCTGGAGCTTTCCACCTTTCCTTTGCTTACAAGTTGAGGATTGGGTTTGGATATTGCAGTTGTAAGATAAGAATTTGTGAAGAAGGGGAGACGGGGAACAGCATCAAAGGGAAACCAGAGTTTTGTGAATACCCCAGAGCCAGGCAGGAGGCCAGTTAGAGAACACACGTCAACAAGATACACCCAGGAACAAAAACCAAAGAGCTCCAGACTAATTCTTAGGAGACAATTCATGCCACTTCGCCCTCCCCTGAACGACAGCTTTCCAGTGTCTTGTCTCCCTCACCAGAGGAAACGGTCCCTGGCTCTGGGTGACAGGGTACAAGAAACAGCTGCCAGATTTGGAGTGGGCTGGTACGTGTGAGTGTGCCGACCGGCCAGATACCCTCACATTCCCCCCGCTGACCTGAGGAGGAGCCCATGGTTACTAGCAAAGGTGAAGCCAAAGGGGTGCAGACAGGGGTTATGCCCACCCCCAGTCTGTGGGGATGCTTAAGGACTAAATCTAAAGACGCCAGTTGTCAATGCTTTCCTTTTTATTTCAGTTTTATTCTGAGTTACTGTCTTTAGACTCACTGAATGTCAAAAACAGAAAGCATTCTACTTTTACTGTATATTTATCCAACTGGCCGAAAATTCTGATGTTGGTGAGGAGAAAGTGTGCAAACGACTACATTGTTCTGGGCATGGTTTACCCTGACCACACCCCTGGCCTCTGGTCAGAATAGACTCTCACTTTCCAGTTAGTCCTAAAATCTCTCTAGAAAGGTCATGTCTCCCACTTTGGCTTTTCCCTATTAGAGGAGTACTCATTAAAGCTTAACATCTATCCCTCCTGCTGTAGTTTCACTGCTTTGTGTGTTCCTTTAGAGAATCACCCTTTAATATCTCTTTATGAGTTCCAGAATTTTCAAGCTGACAACCCAAGGCTCTCATGACCGTGTTCTTCTAGTTTTAATCTCCTTCCCATAGCACCGTTCCTTAGCTATCTTGGGCTTCTGTTCCTCAAGTCAGGGAAACATTCCTTGAAAATGAGAGGAAGGGAGAAACAGAGTCCTAAGCCTGAAGCCGAGACAAAAGGGCGGTAGTTTGCGGTTCAACGTCTGTGAAGTCGCCCCACCTCTCCTCTGAGCCTCTGAGCTCCGATCTTGAGAATGGGCAGGAGCCACAGACCACTGCTGACCATGGTATCAGGCCCTCCCGCCATAGCTACTGCTAGAATCACAAAGAACAGTGGGGGACTCAGGAAGGGACCTGGGAGCTGGGGAAAGTTAGGAAGAACCATGCCAACCACAGGGGGGCACTGAATTCCCATGGGCTAGCCTGGAGTGTGCAGGACCAACAAAGTAGAGAGGTCAGTCAAGGACAGCAAAGCCCTTCTCCCTTGCTCCCAGCAGACAGCATCTCTCCCTTTACCTAACTCTTGGGTTTCTTATAGATGCAGAGGCATCTGTAGGAGAGAGAGACACACAGTCACCACCCATTTCACACACATCCTCCATGACAGATACATGCACACGCTCTCTCCTATGTACGCACAACTGTAATTTACTCCCTCTTGCAGAGCTTACCTTAACAGGGCTTCCCTGGTGGCGCAGTGGTTGAGAGTCCGCCTATCGATGCAGGGTATGCGGGTTCGTGCCCGGTCCGGGAGGGTCCCACATGCCGCGGAACTGCTGGGCCCGTGAGCCATGGCCGCTGAGCCTGTGCATCTGGAGCCTGTGCTCCGCAACGGGAGAGGCCACAACGGTGAGAGGCCCGTGTACCTCAAAAAAAAAAAAAATTAAAAAAAAAAAAAGATTACCCTAAGAGTGTTATCTTTTTAGGCAAATGTACCGAGAGGACCTGCCTTCCCTTCCATAACGAGCAACAGCAGCTATTGCCGGTCAAGGCTGTGAGTTCTTTGCCTTTTCCTCATGTTTATCTAGGAGCTGTTTGGTCCACTGAGTCCAATGATGCTGTTTCTTTTCTTTAGTGTGGCATTTAAGCACTGCTTGCTGTCTGCCCTGTGTGTGGTTAGCCAACACCCTCACCATCAATAACTAGCTCTATAACTTGTATAACTCTGCTGGTCACCTAATACTGCCCCCTTCTGCTCCTGGCCTACTGTATTTAAAATAGACTTGGTCCTGGGAGAGAGAGTGAGGAAAAGCTCAAGGTTCAAGAACATATTCCGTGCTCCACTTTTATGCCAGTGTGTTGGCACCAGACACCAAGCTGCATTAGTCCTCAGCTCAGTTCCACTGACGAAACTGCCTGTGGGGTTTCTATAAGGCAGTCTGGCAAATGACCTTGTAATAGTCTACCCACAATCCTCTTGCCAATAATGCTATATGGTTCCGTCTCATTTTTACTTCATTATTATTTTTTTAAGTGTTGGGTGTTCGTTGCTGTGCACGGGCTTTCTCTAGTTGCAGTGAGCGGGGGCTACTCTTCATTGTGGTGCGCAGGCTTCTCATTGCAGTGGCTTCTCTTGTTGCGGAGCACAGGCCCTAGGCATGTAAGCTTCAGTAGTTGTGGCACGTGGACTCAGTAGTCGTGGTTCACGGGCTCTAGAGCGCAGTCTCAGTAGTTGTGGCACACAGGCTTAGTTGCTCCGCGGCACGTGGGATCTTCTCAGACCAAGGCTCGAACCCGTGTCCCCTGCATTGGCAGGCGGATTCTTAGCCACTGCTCCACAAGGGAAGCCCTCATTTATACTTCTTGTGCCCCAAGAGCCCAAGAATCAGCCTGCATCAGCCACAAAATATCTGAAGTCCTCTTGATGATTGTTCATACTTGAAAAGCTTCTCAGAGAATCACAAACATAGTCTAATTAACTCCCTGATTCAAAGGAGAGATTTCTGAGAGGAAGTCTTTTTTTTTTGGCTGTGACTCTCCTGAAGGAGTCTTCCTATTGGGATCAACTGTGAGCAACCCAACGCCTCTAGCAACTGCATGAGGCCTGGTCTACTGATTGTATCGAACCGTCTAAAATGGAATCTGGTGACCCTAGGGAGGATCCTGCCGGAAAATGAGTCACGAGATGTCCTTGAACACTTAGTCAGCTTTCTACACTTCCTTCTTTAAGATCACGATGTTGGTGACGTCTCTGAAATCCTGTGGCATTTCTCAATGGTCCATTCCACAGATATGAAGTATCCTAAGATCTGAGTAGCTCCTCCCACCCCAAACTTGAAAATACTATCAATATCGAGGACAATACCATCCTATTGGAATAGGGACCAGTAACTATGAGGTCACATTTTGTGGTGTGTCTATGCTATATATGCCCTCTCCCATGGTTTTTGTCACTTTGAGAAGAGAATGTGAGAGCTGGGCAGGGAGAGGGCAGGAAAGGGGCATGAGGCAGGCATACTCAGACAAAGAAGAAGAATGGAACTCGGATTCCTCTACAGTTTATTGTTACAGCAGAAGTTGTGGGAGACAGGAGGGCGCCCCCCACACATAACGCACGGTGGTCAGAGCCCCAAGGCAGCCCTTCCCACCGCGATGCCAAACCCCAAGCAGCCCTGCCCAGCTTGGCTCCCTCCCCGCCTCCCACTCTAGACACACACTGTCTAGACAGCTACCAAAGTTAGAGCAGCCAATGGCCCCAGCCCCCTTCCTATTGCCCAGCTCCAATCCTTCTGTCACACTTGTTCACTGCCCACCACTTCCCATTCCAGCTTCCATTTCCACACTGAATGTTTCTGTCACATCCTGAGGACCACGAACCCATAAGCAGTTCTCCCGACACACATTCATTTAGGCCCATGCCCTTCAGTAGTCTGAAGGGTTCATGAGAAGCCATATCAGCTTTGGTGAGTGGTACCCCGGCCGCGAGCCCCCGACTCTTGCAATATGGCAAAAGGAGGCAGAGTCTGGAGGAGACGCCACGGACAACTACAACAACCTCTCATCCCTTAGCTACAGACACCCAGAGTGGGGAGAGGGGATACGTGCCTTCTCTGCCTTAACACCATGATGGAGGGGGGTCATTTAGGGGTCTGGGTCCCTAAGAGATATTAGGACATCTCTCCCAGGAGCTGAGGGGAATCACAGGTTAGAGGTCAAGGTTAGGGTAGCAATCAAAGATCAAGTTCCTCTCCACACACGATCTGCCCCGCTTCCCTTGCTCACTCTGGCCCAGTGCCCTACGCACCTCCCAGGTTAGTGCTGGGGGAGATGAGGGCTGGGTCCTACACCCAGGGCAACAAGGGTCATTCAACAGGAGACCTCCATGGTGTGCCCTGGGGGCCCTGAAGGGAGAGGCCCAGACTCGCTGCTCTGGGACAGGGTGCGAGAACGGGATCGGTTGCCATCCAGGGATGCGGCACTGGTCAGGGAGGCTGTGCGAGACCGGGACAGGCGAGTCATGCATGACGAGGCCACTGTGGAGACAGGAGGAGAAGCAGGCAGTCAGAGAGGAGAGGGGAAGAGAGGCTGGGAACTCAGAGTGGGGTGCCTGGCTGGAGATGAGAGTTATAGATGGGGCCGGGGGTCAATGAGCTTGATTTTGCAGATGGTTGTAAATCCAGGAATAAGCCTAAATGGGTTGCTCCCCTCAGCGCCCCTCCCTCCTCCTGTGCCAACACCCCTTGTCCTCATGACAGCCTCTGACCCACATACTCACTATAGCCCATGCCTTGCAGGAAGTACTTGAAGGCCTCGGTCAGCTTGCCTGGCTGTAAAAGTAAAACGAGGAGAGGGAGACAGCGAGGGGAGGTTAGAAGCTGAGCTAGAGCTCACGGCCGTGGCACGTTAGAGATGGGGTGTGTGGCAAAGGCTATCGTTCAGGGCCACTAATAGCCCACCCCACAGATGGCAGGGGTACTCACCTGAGTCAGCTGGGGCTGACCTCCGGAGTCAGCCATCTGTTCAGGAGACAGCCATCCAGAAAAAGTGACACACACATAAACAAAAAGCCACGCCGAGAGGTAGAAGAGGGTCTCTCTTCCCCAGGTTCCCCACTCCAGGCCTTTAGGGTGTTTTTTATTTTTTTTTACTCCACCCACCCACTTGCTCCCATGTAGGACCCTGGAAGCCTAGCAGCTGGATGTAGAGAGGATCTATGGCTCTGGACAGGGGGCCAGGAGTCAGGCTGGGCGTGGAGTACGGTTACTGACCTTGAGGAAAGAAGTCTGGGTGGGGTCCAGTTTTGAGTTACATTCCACCTGAAGTAAGGAAGAGGCTGAATGAATGAGGCCACACTCCCTGTGGCCCCTCTCAAACAAGGAACCCAGGGACCCAGACCCAGTTTCTTTCTTATCAGCCCCCTACCCATCTCCTTCTTACCAGGAATCAAACTCTTATGCCCCAAAGTTGCTCTCCCTGTCCCAAACAGAGCTTGCCTCTTGGCAAGACAGCCCTCTGACTGCCACCCTCCCTCACCCACCCCAAGATTCCCTACTGACCACTGCATCTTCATGGGGTGCTTGGTCTCCTACCACCAGCATCACAGGGCACCTAGAGGCATAGTGTCGAGGAGTCGGCGGTGAGCCCCTGGCACTCCCTCCCCCGTCTTCTCCCAGAAGAGCAGCTGGAAGATGTTGGCTCCAAAGAGGAAACAGCCTTTTGAACCTCACTGACCCCACTAACAGGGTTCAAAGTGGTAAGACCTAGAGGGTCGTGATTTGCTAAATAGGATGGAGCGGGGGGGGCAGGTGACAAGAAAATTCCCTGGCAAAAGACTCTCCTTCTAAAGGATGGAAGCACCTAGGGAAGATCCAGGGAGAGAGGCAAAGCTTTATCCCTTAAAGTCTTACTTGAGGGTGATATCGCTTCCACGCTCAAAGTTCAGGTCTCGGCGACTAAAGAGGGTGCAAAAGAAGAGTAGGAATTTTAGGCAAGTAGTGCTATCCATCCAGACAGAAGCCAGGTGCCCCGTGAGGAAGTTATCTTCCTCCCCAAAATTAGAGTCAAATATTGGTGATTACAGGTGGGAACTGAAGGAGAAGGTGGCAGACAGGCCTCAAGCATGAGCCCTATGGTCATTTGTGCCCAAGGTCCCTGGTCAGAGGGCAGTGAAGGGGATGAAGGGCACAAAGACACGAGATCATCTAACTTCTGCGAATCCAAAAATCTAAGGAAGTAACAGGAGCAAGGGGACCGGCTCCTCATAATTCTCCCCCCTGGGTCTGTCCTGCAGCTGCCCCAGCTCCCCACCGAATCCTGCCCGCCTTGCACGGCCTACTTCCCAGCCTCCCCTCCCCTTCTCTGTGCCTCCCATGACCCCCGTTACTGCTTCTACATTTCTCTTACATGCCCACTCACTTGTTGTAGCTGTTCCAGTACAGTTCAATGTTCTCCAGGTTGGGGGCATGTGTAATGATATTTCTATACTTCTGTATCAACTCAGAATTTCCAGACAGCTCTTCCTGAAGGAAAGAAGAGGGAGAATAATTAGGGCTGGGAAGGGAAGTCAACAGTTACTGGATGCGAAGAGGCAAGCCCTCTTCCCTCCCCAGATCCTATCCCAAGTAAGGAAGTCACCCCAAGCATTCCAGTCCCTGCTGGTCCCCTCTACTTCTTCCATCTTCCACAACCACTTACCTGGCTGAAAAGATGTCCAAGGATCATCTCCGGAATGGAAGAGGTGAGGCCTGTTAGCTACGTGGAAAGGGCAGGTAAGAAAGCTCAGGACATTAGGTGGAGAAAAGACCTAGGCAAAGTGACATGGCTTCTTTCCTGCTCCATCCTCCCTCCTTGAAGCTCACAGGCCAATCAGTTATGTTGTTAGAGCCTGAATGGACCCATACGGGGGAAGCCCGCCCTAGATCTCAGTGCACAGGCCCCTCCAAACCTTGTGGGCTGCCCAGTCCATCCAGCCCTTGGCATTGGGATCGATGTTGATGAGGACAAGACCCTCGACAGTATCCGGGTGGGTAAGCTGAGGGGCAGTAGAAGGAATGGAAATCAGAGGCATACATGGCCTTACCCCTCCCCGGTGAGCTCCATCCACCCCAGGCTGCACGGGGCCTGTCTCCCCACCCTCTTACGCACGTCCTCCCCCTAAACACACACTAGTAAACAATACTCTGCCTGGGCCTTGGACCTGCCTTTCCCTCGTCTGGGGTTTTTTATTTCTTACAGCATATCGCGACAGGACGTAGGCCCCAGCTCCAACACCGACTCCAATTATTGTGAAGAAACTGTGAAAGGGAAATGTAGGTCTAATGGGTCCTGGTGTCCAAAACTTTGACTCTCCAAACTCCTCACCCTCCTTCCCAAGGCCACGGGCACAAAGGACAGAAAGGGACCTTCCTTTGGGGGATGCTGTAAAAGAAGGTGCCAAGGAGCTAAAAATGGACACTGGTGGTCAGCGTCAGTCCCTGAAGTCTTCCCCCAGCTCCCTCTGGGAGAGTGAGTGTCTTGAAAAGAAACACCTGTTTGCCAACCAACCAGACACTGTTTCTTATGTAGCTGTTTGTCCATCCTCAACTTTCAGGAGCTAGTTCAACTTGTTCTGTTTTAGTTCCTGGTTCCTCTAGAGGAACTGGGAAGAAGGGAACTTGAAGCAAGATGTTAAATAAAAGATACAACTTTAGTGAACAACAGGAAGAATGGGGAGAAAGAGAGCCAAAGGGTGAACCAGAGCTGCCCAGGGCCCTGGTGCCCAGGAAAAGCCAAGCCAAGGACAGAGCCCAGCATCATCAGCACTACATGCGCAGCAAGGAGGCCTTGCCTGGTTTCTTTCTTTTCCTTCTCCCACTCCCCTCACACACAGGGTGCCGAGGGCACCAGGTGTGTGTCTGGAGGAGGCAGAGGGGGTGGGAGGGAAAGACAGGTCTGTCTGGTTCCTCGGGGGTTGTGCCACCCCCTCCTCTTTCTTCTCTAGCTTCCAGATCAGAGAAGCCCCTCCTCAGCCTGAGGCAGGGCCAGGCACACAGCTTCCTTTTCTTCTCCTCTATCCCTTAGGGCTACTCTGCTGACTCAAGTCAGTTTTCCACACCCACCCACTTCCTCTCAACAATCAGATTGGAGCGTGGAGAAGGGAGGGTACTTCTAGTCCACACAGAACTCGCCCAGGAGCCATGGTGGGCACAGGAGCTCTAAGGGCCACCTTGTGCTGGAAAGAGAACTCTGGCTTGGAGGGGTCCCCAGGCCTCTCACTTTAAGTACTGCAGGATGCAAGGGATCATGTCCGCAAGCTGGTCCAGAGATGGGTACTGATATCTGGGGAAGAAAGGAATGTTGAGGAAAATAGCAACCTGCCCTTACGGCCCCCACCTCAAGTATCCTACTCTTCCTCTCCCAGAATTACCACTCGCCCTCCCTTCCTTCTTCCCCGGTCCGATCTTCTCCATGCCTGCCATGTGCCTCACAGTCTGATGAGGAGGGAAGGAGCTAATTCTCACCCCAAAGGGAACACGGGAGCCCCCTCTTCCATTCCAGGGGCATCCACGTGAACCCGCACGAAGTTCTGAATGATTTCCTGCATATCCGCAAATTGAAACAGCGGCTGGAAGCAGGATTTATCTAAAGAGAATCCCCATCGCCCCAACAGTAGAATTAGACAGGGAAAATGTCCCCAAGTCAGAACCCACCCTCTTTCTTTCATGCCACAGTCAGGCTAGGAGAGAACTTTTCCTTGACGTGCCACATGGCTCCCTTCCCATACTGACCCTTCCCCTCACACCGACCACCGTTTTACCCTTCCCCGCAGCCTCTTCCCAGAAAGAAATGGGAGGGGAAGTGAAGGTCCTTACAGTTGAGCCCCACATCGTGGTAGGTGAGTATCGCTGGGCGTTTGGGTTTGGGGGTGCCATAGACAGTAAAAGTGATGGGGCCATAAGGTGTCTCCACAGAGTGAGTCTGCAGGAAAACAGGTCACACCATCAGGTAGGAGTTAGGCTAAGAGGAAAAGAGGCAGGGGAGGAACCTCCACAAAAGTCAGGGAGTTGAGGGGAGGCGGGGAAAGAGAGGAGACGGGAACCAAAAAATAGAAACAGGATCGGCAAGAATTCAGTTTAGGTAAAAATGACACTGGAAGATGATTTTGAGGGTGGAAAAGAATAATGAAAGATCGCAGAGCATCAGGGAACTCTGAGAAGGGAGGAGAAGGAATGAAAGGGAGAGATGGGGACAGGAAAGGACTGGAATAGAAGGAGAGGAAGCAGAGAGGTGAGAGAGCCACGTAGCGGCCCTTTCCTTCCTGGGGAGAGGACAGCCCCTCCTCCCACCTGCGGCTGCCCCAAGCTGTTACCTGTCCCTGGTCCAGGAGGATTCGGGCAGCTAACTCAGCCTCCTGGAGAAAGACACACACGGACAGATACACACAGAAACACACAGCCACGCAGAGTCAGATGGAGAGACAGATACAGATAAAGAAAGGTAGGTAAAGAGAACAACAGAGACCAAAGACAGAAAGAGATTGACAAAAAGAGACACGGAGAGGATGAAGGTTAGCGTAGTTACAGGACAGAAGCCTGGACTCTCAATTGTGGTGTATGGGGAGAGAAACGCAGGTAGACGTGGAGAAAGCAGGGGTGTGGTTAGACGGAGATCATGAATTTGGGAAGGTAAGGAGTGAGGGGGATGCCTGAAGGTCTGGAATTCGGCCCTGGGAGTCAGAGGGTCTCTGATAACCTTGGCCACCTCAGGTGTCTGCCCCGGCAACAGCGGCTTCTCCTCCGTGATCTGCACCTCCTGCAGCTCCGCCATGGTGGCCTGGCAGGGTGAGGAAACACGGAGACTGGGGAGGCTGGCTCCATACCCCCGCACCTCCTCGAACAGCTGGCTTCCTCTCTCAGCCCTGGACAATAGGGCGCAGAGGGCCCCAGGAGCTGAGGACTACTCCGGGACACAGAGAGAGCCTTTCCTGCCCCCAACTCCAGATCCAGGCAGCTGGGGAGGAGGGCTTGTGCAGGAGGGCTCAGGACACCACTTCCTTTTAGCCTGGCCATCCCCAACCCCCCTCAACACCCACACCTCCGGACCTCTCTCCCCTGTCCTGGATGGAAATACCAGAGTGGGGCAGCAGTGCAGCTCGGGTATCCCAGGCTATATTTAGGGGCCACCCCACACTCCTAGTTAGTTAGGTAGGGGGTGAAACTCGTGGCTCAGTGACTGGGTACTCTAAAGATACTAAGGATGGGTAATGAGAGTTCACCATGGACTGTGACCTTCAACTAAAGCCCCAAAGTCAGCAGCGCAAAGGGAAAGGGGCTAAAAATGACCTGAGTAACATGACCAAGAGGGGGAGGGGGAAACAAGAAAAGAAGGACAAGGGACATCTGTGTCCAACTGACTCAGTGCCTCCCTTCCTCTCAAGACTCTTCTTCCTGACTGTGAATAAATTAGCATATATTCAATCTTTGGGACCAGGGCGAGGAGCAGAGCACCTGTGCAGACCAGCACAGTAAAGGGCCAGCAGCCTGGGGGTGGGGTCACTTACTGGGCTCCTATTGGCTGTATGCAGTGGGGTTAAGGGTCAGGGTTCTCACTCCTCCTGGCTCTGGGGTCTGAGAAAACAAGGCAATGAGGTGAATGACATGGGAGACAGACCCTGGGTCTTTTAGGGACAGAAAGCCTAAGCCAAGACCTGGACTACCTGGGTCACCAACCCTTGCCAGGTCACTAACCCTCCCCAATTTGTACCCCCAAGTCCAGTGAACAAGTCTTCCCTAGGCTTCAGCTAGAATCAGTACAGGCTGGAGGGGTCTTCGGAGCAACACAGAGAGCAGGTATCAGTCCAGGCGGGGAGCGGGGGGGGGGGGGGGGGGGGGGGGGGGGGGGGCGGCTGGGAGAGGAGAGAAGGAAGTGCTGATGTGGAGGAAAGAGCATGGCTTGTGTCAGAACCTCTGGATTCTAGTCCGAGGTTCTGCTGCTACCAGTGTGACCTTGGCTCAGCCTGTCACTACTCTTGCCCTCAATTTCTCATTTGCAAACTACAAGTGGGGACTAGGGGATCCCCAAAATTTTTGACAGCTCTCGAGTGAGATGGGGTAGCAGAGCACGGCTGTTTCTCTCCACTATTTAAAAAAAAATTTTTTTAAGCCTCGTGCCTTCGCTTCTCTCCTCCACCCAGTCTCGATGTGGGTCCGCGAGTGGAGAAGGGGTGAGGCAGCGGAGAGTGAGGGGCGGTCCCACAATCTCTTCCCAGCCTGCCCCGACGACCTGCAAAGGCCGAGCGCCGGCTGGAAGGGATGAGTAGGACAGAAGGGACTGACTGGGCCCAGCCCCCGGGACCTGTCCCTACGAGTCCCTCCGCTGCGCGTCCGCGTGGGGACTGACACGCTCGCGCGGCTGGCGCGGAGCGCCCTGGACCCCGAACACAACCTCGCGCACGCCCCAAACACGCCCTGCAGCCCGCGGAGCCTCCGCCTTTGTGCGCGGCGGCCCAGCGGCCCTCCCAGCGGGCCCCTTCCCGCGAGCCGTCATCTCCGAGGGATCGGGATCAAACCGCCCTCCACCCGCCACCGGCCCCTTCGGCGCCAGCCAGGCCCCGCGGCCCCTCGCCCGCCCTTCCCCCTACCTGCTGCCGCCACGGCCGCTTCCACCTTCACTTGCCTTTGACTCCCCGGCCCGCCCCGGCTCGGGCTCCCCACAGACCCGCCCCCGGCCCGCCCTCGCCCGCCCACGGGCCGCCGGATCCCAGCAGATCCGCCCCAGACCCCTTGTAAACACGCCCCCCTTCCCCCCGCCCCAGGCTGCCTGCGCTCTGGGAGGGCCTGTGCTGGGGGCCCGAAGGGAGCTCTAAGGAAAGCAAACTGCTGGGTGCTTCCAGGCTCTGGTCCCGGCTACCCGCAACGGGGCGGCTGTGGGGTACGCGGGGATCCCTTAATCCCGCGGGGGATCCCCACGCCCGCCCGCAGCACTGCCCCCGCCCGTGACCTGGCTCTGCCTGTCGCACTCAGGCTCCTTACTTCGCCCCCAGACTCCGAGGTGGGGACGGGTAAAAGGGAGGCGAATCCAGGGCGCTGGCATCCCACGAATTTGACTCCACCCGCCCGGAAACAGAGTACTAGGTTAAGGGAGGATCGCTGCTGAGGAGGCGGGGGTCTCGCCCGCTGGGAGGGGAAGGTGTGCCTGCGCGGACTGGGCGGTGGGGGCTGGAGGTGGGAGCGTCGAGGGCGCAGGAGTTCCAGCTCGGGGGCTCCCAGGGCCCTTGGTACCTCCTCTCTCTCCGCAGTGTCCCGACGCCTTCTCTCCGGCCGCTCCCTGAGGAGTTGGAAAACAAGGCGGGGAGGGGGGTACGGGGAGTGCGGGGGGCTGCTATAAATAGAGGGAGATCGCGGGAGCGGGGGGGGGCGGGGAGAGGATGGCCAACGGGGACTCCCGGGTCAAGGCCCCAAGGGGGGGGCGGAGGAGGGGCCAGGGACCCCCAGGGGTTCTGACTCTTGGGTAAACAGGCGCAGGGGTGGAGTTAACTCTGTGGAGGTGGAGTGGGGGCTTGGGGAGGACGCAGTGTCCTGGGCTGGGACCCAAGAGACCCTGTGGCTTCCGAGCTAACCCCTTCTAGTCTGGCCCAGAGGACGGTGAGGCCAGCTCGGCCCGGCGGAATCGCATCGCCCAGGCGCTGGTTTCTCAGGCACTGCTGCGTCTCTCAGGGCCTGGGTGGGTTTGACGTCCTGGACCCCTCACTCGCCCTGCCCTCCCCCGACTTATATGCACCCTCCCTGTGCCCCTAAGAGGAAATCCACCCAGAAGGGGATCGTTATGTGGCTAAAGGGATTCAAAGTTGTCTTAGACAAAAGGACACCAGACTGAATTTCTCCCCACCTGCACCCTTTCCAGGCCCCCTCCCCCCCTGAGGTCCCCACCCTATCCTCCTTCAGCCTGGCTCCCGAGTTGCCATTTCGGGGGCTGGGCCCCAGGCCAGTTGGGAACAATGGCCAATGGAACTGGAGCTGCCAACTGCAACACCAGCTCAGACTGCCCCCACCAAGACCCCCAAATTGCCTGCCCCCTCCTGCCTGGGAACTGCCCACCACCACCACCCTCACCACTCACGACCCAATCCCATCCAAGGAACATCAATGCCCCTTTCATCCCCACTTGGCAGAGTCTATTGGAAAGGAGGGCCCAAGAGGGAGGAGGTGACCCAGAGTAGAACCGGTCAGGATCAAGCCCAGCTTTCAGCAGCCCCACATCTAAAGGATCTCCCCTAGATCCCCCAATTTGGAGCACCCAAGTTTTCCTCCATTCCTTTCCCCCACTCCCTTCATAACTATTTACCCAGAAACTGGCACAGAAGCTGGGTACCCTGGCTCCTCTCCTAGTCCCCTCTCCCCTCTGGATGTCATATTAACACTCTCCCGGACAAGGAAAAGCCTGCTGGAATTGGGACTGTAGATAAAGATGCATAAGACAGAAGAGAGATTTCTCCAGCCCGACTGCAACTGGGGGAGAAAGAGAGCCTAGGGTGAGAGCTTCTGCCGGCAGCCTCCTCTGATGTGTCTAAAGTAGTGTTACTTGGAGTGGGGGAGGGAAGGACCTGGAGGTTCCAGCATCTAAATTCGTCTCTGGGTCAGGATGACTCAGGGGGAACCTGATAAGGGGCCAATGCAGGGGCGTAGGGCAGACAGGAGTTGGGAAATTTCCACTGGGATCTGTTTGCGTCCTAGGCTTGGGGTCTCAGCCTGCCACAGGCAGTAATGAGGCTGCTTCTGATCTAAGATGGGGTTCCTCCTTGTCAGGGCAGGTCTCAGCCTGGCCCAGTGTCAGTGGCCCAACAAGAATACTTCTGTCTCTAATTTCCTTCTCTTGGGCCAGAAGCAGCTTCAAACTATACCTTCCAGTAAGCCACAGTTTTAAGTACCTGCTCCATACAAGCCACTGTATAGATGGAATTCAAAGAAGTGTGATGTCTAGTCATACCCTCTCTAGAGCATAGGATCCAGTAGTTGAGTGAAGGTATAAAGATAGAAAAAATTAAGAAGTGATGTAAATATAAATTAATTGTTTAGACAATAAGTCCTATAGCAATAGTTTCCCACCCTTTTCAAGTGGGAGATCAGAGATTTCCATTTCCAAATGAAGGTTTTAGAATCCCCTGATGGGGACAAACCGTGAATTCAGCAATACTTTCAAATAAATTTGTTCAGTCTTCTGATAATCGCAACATCTATGCATCTATGCACCTACATGTGCAAAGCTTATTATTTACTCAACAACCAGTCTTCTGTGTACATACAGGTTGCAGAGGTCCTTGCAATAACTCAGAAACCCTTGCCTCAGGAGGCTGCAGCCCACAGGCTAGGAACCATTATCTTAGTATAATTCAGAGGAGGAAAAGGGTTGTTTTCTTTTAAAGCAACCAGTGCTCAAGCTGTTTCATTTTGGGCTTTTTAAATGAATTTATTTTTTACTTATTTACTTTTGGCTGCGTTGGGTCTTTGTTGCTGCGCACGGGCTTTCTCTAGTTGTGGCGAGTGGGGGCTGCTCTTTGTTGCGGTGCACGGGCTTCTCATTGTGGTGGCTTCTCTTGTTGCGGAGCACGGGCTCTAGGCGCGCGGGCTTCAGTAGTTGTGGCTCGCGAGCTCAGTAGTTGTGGCTCACGGGCACCAGAGCGCAGTCTCGGTAGTTGTGGCGCAAGGGCTTAGCTGCTCTGTGGCATGTGGGATTTTCCCAGACCAGGGTTCGAACCTGTGTCCCCTGCAATGGCAAGTGGATTCTTAACCACTGTGCCACCAGGGAAGTCCCAGGAAAAGGGTTTTGTTCCTAGGGTAAACCCTATGAAGAGTACAACAATGGAGTACTTGAGTGGTAAGGAGGGGCATTCTATCCAGGCAGAGAGAGATCATGAAGGAAAGTTTTGGGACAGAAATACACAAGTTACTAGGATGAATTGAATAGTAGCTACTATGTGCAAGGTAATTCCCATATATTATCCCCTAATACTATATAAAGTAAGTACTATTGTCCTCACTATACAGATGAAGAAATTAAAGCTGAGAGATGTTTAGTGACTTGCCCAAGGCCACTCAGCTAGTAGATGACTCACCTAAGACTGAAATCCCCAGATTCATTCCACTCCAAGGCTATTCCCTCTCCACTAGGCTTCAGGTAGCTTCTGAAGCATATAATGATTAGGCCATTATGGCCCCAGATGAAGAGTAATGTTGACGAAAGGTGGGTGATGTTTGGTAAGGTAGAGTGGAGCCAAGTGTGAAGGTCCTTGAATGACAGGTAAAAAGGTTTGGCATTTCAGAAAGGTTTGAAGATCCATAGAGTGTTCTTGAGTAGGAGCAATGGATAAATAATTGTTCTGTGAAAATTAATCTGATGGGGGGTTTAAAAGAGATGGATGATGGGGTGGATAGGGGTGAAGCATTTGACTTAGGAAAGAGGTCATTTAGAAGCCAGGATAATCAACTAGATATGAGATGACAGGGACTTGAATAAAGTGTGGGAGGAATAGCAATGGAAAGAAAGGAGTGGATTTGTAAGACAAGGGAGATTATAGGAATCGGTGACTGATTAGATGGGAAGGAGAGGAAAGTCACCAACCTAGTTCCTCTCTTTTAGGGGCCCTGAAGTTCGTTCATCTGTATGGTTTCCAGCCAGAGAAAAGGCCAAAGAGAAACCCCTTCTGAAAGAAGAAACAACACATTTAGAAAAAACTGAATAAAATTATAGCATTACTTTAAAAGAAAAGTCGGGGGGTGGAATTCCCTGGCGGTCCAGTAGTTACTCAGTGCCTTCACTGCCGGGGCCAGGTTCAGTTCCTGGTCGGGGAACTAAGTTCCCACAAGCCATGCGACGCAGCCCAAAACAAACAAACAAAAAAGGAACATCCTTGACCTGCACAGAAAATTATCTAGAGTCTGAGGCTCAACCTCACCCTGACCCACCCAGATGTGTGACCCTCCAAGGCCCGTGCTCTTTCCACGTGGGGCCCAACTTTGGAAGCCACTTAAGCTCCTATTACACCTGGTCTGCCAAACCCAGCGGGATTCTCCATGTTGGTCACGAACCTGGGCCTGGAGACTAGAAAACAGGACAATGTTGGACTGATGTCAACCTGTTTCCATTAACTCCTTCCCTGAGCTCTCCTCAGCTTTTGTTGAGGGACAGAGCATAAGGCAATTTGATCAAGACCCAGAGGACTGGGTCAAGCGGGGCTGAAACCATGAGGGAAGCTTGATCACCTGCAGAGATCAGGAGGTTGGCAACATGCTCAATGCAGCATGCAAGGTAGGAACCTAAGAACCCCACCCCCAAAGATTAGGGCTGTAGCAAGGGCTGAAAATTATGTCACAGAAACACTGCTGAGGTCATAGAACTTCCCTCTTCTCCCCAGTCTTCCCACTGCCACATAGTCTCCCCAGCCAGCCGGCTCTCACAGATCTGCACACACTTACTTACAAAGGCTGGGAAGGGTCAGACACCATCTGGGTACTCTCAGGTACACAGAAGTGATGGGGCAGTGGGTGGTGGTGGTGATTGTTCAGTATGTAGGATCCACACTAGTATCCCTTGTACTGGGAACAGTAGGTCAGATGGGAATCAGAGGGAAGGGGGGAGGGAGGGAGAGGGAAAAGGGGGTTTGTTCCTGTTGCTGATTCTGATTTTACTTTTTTGTTTTTATAGGATTTACTCTTTTTTTTTCTTAATTAATTAATTAATTTAGGGCTGTGTTGGGTCTTCGTTTCTGTGCGAGGGCTTTCTCTAGTTGTGGCAAGCGGGGTCCACTCTTCATCGCAGTGTGCGGGCCTCTCACTGTCGCGGCCTCTCTTGTTGCGGAGCACAGGCTCCAGATGCGCAGGCTCAGTAGTTGAGGCTCACGGGCCTAGTTGCTCCGTGGCATGTGGGATCCTCCCAGACTAGGGCTCGAACCCGTGTTCCCTGCATTAGCAGGCAGATTCTCAACCACTGCGCCACCAGGGAAGCCCCTGATTTTACTTGAACCTTCATCATTATTACTCCTCAATCCTCCCTTCCCCTCCTCCCTCACCCCCGAGTCTCCCCCCATACTGTTCTCCCCCACCTCCAGTTGACCATGGCATCAGAAGCAGAAAGAACATTCCAACGGTTTGCTGTCTTTGGAGGATCGTCAAGCAGTGGCACTGAAATGAACAACAAGAACTTCTCCAAGCTGTGCAAAGACTGTGGCATCATGGATGACAAGAAGGTCACCTCCACTGACGTGGACATCGTGTTCAGCAAAGTCAAGTAAGGGACCAGAGACGGGAGCGGGGGGTGGTGAGTAGAACTAACGAGGTGGTGGGATGCGGGAGGGCTTCTGGCACTGTGCTAGCCCCTGTCCTCAAGGCACTCAGTGTGTAGAGGCCCTGTCTGAGTAAGGGGAGGGTTGGACCTTGGAAGGTGATGAGTTCATGTTCCTGAGTTCC
Organism: Tursiops truncatus; assembly: GCF_011762595.2. Taxonomy (NCBI): domain Eukaryota; kingdom Metazoa; phylum Chordata; class Mammalia; order Artiodactyla; family Delphinidae; genus Tursiops; species Tursiops truncatus. Next base: position 75,681,419 of record NC_047035.1, on the reverse strand, counting down.
TGAATTTCTGTCTGACTGATCAGGGCCAAGAATGCCCGAACCATCACTTTCCAACAGTTCCAGGAAGCAATGAAAGAACTGGGCCAGAAGCAGTTCAAGGGGAAAAGCCCGGATGAAGCCCTGGAGAACATTTATAAACTCATGGAGGGCAAGGAGCCAGCTACCACCGGTGTTACTGTGAGTGAGTCTTCATTCCTGACCCCTGACCCTACTTCCCTGAGTCCCTGCTGCTCCTGTGTCCCTTCCTCCATGCCGATGTCCCTAACCCCTGCCAACAGCAGCACTGCAGGGAGATAGGGCAGAAGGCCTCTGGGCACTGTTGGTATTGAAACAGGCTTTAGAGATCATCGAGTCATTTCAGAGGTGAGGAAACTGTGAGAGGAAATGACTTACCCAAGGTCCACAGCTATTTTAATAGTAAAACTTAGACTCATTCCCAAGCGTCCAGGATCTGGGCCAGGCAACTAGGGCCTGGCGGCTTTGGGGGGACACTGAGTGCAGACGACTTGGTACCTGATCCCCACTCCTCTTCTTGCTCTTATGTAAGGTGAAATATCTGACTTCCTCCCTGTCACCCGCCCTCTGCTCCCTACTTGTCCCCTCTCTACTAAAAGCTCTTCCTATTCTAGGTTTCAAATAGGGCCTTCCCAACAGGACAGACTTTGTGTTTTAGGTCTGGGGTTGAAGTCCTCTGGCTGCAGCCTAGTCAAACTAGCTCCTCTGGAAGCAGAAAAATACACACACACACACACACACCTCCCCCCACTTATTCCCATAAACCAGATTTCTTCCTCGCAAGTGGATGGTTCTTATTATAGTTCCTGCCTCCAGCTGCACCTGGGCCCTAAGCAAACAGCACCATGCCAAGGGTTGAACAAGAGCTCTGAGAACTAGTCGAACTGCTAGAAGTTCATCTCTAGAGAAGGGGCGTGACAGTGGAGGGGAAGGGAGAGGGCTCAGACGCCTCATCCTCTGGCTTGCAGAAAGCAGTGACGGTGGGAGGGGTGAGCCACCTGACGGACACCAGCAAGTACACGGGCACCCACAAGGAGCGCTTTGACCAGAGCGGCAAGGGCAAAGGCATCGCGGGACGGGAGGACGTGACTGACAACTCAGGCTACGTGAGTGGCTACAAGGGTGCTGGCACCTATGATAAGAAGGGCAGCAACTAGGGAGTAGCGTCATCTTAGCCTGCCGGCCCTCGACCCTGCATCTTTAACACCGGGAAGCTTGGGGGACAATAAACATCTGTGTGTGCAGCAGCTCATGGGCTCTGTTTTCCACCAGGGTGAGGGAAGAGGGGCCCCTTGGTGCAGAGACAGAGAGAGGAGCTGAGAAACCCAAGGATGGGGGTTCTCAGCACCACAACCTTTACTCTACTTGGCCTCCCCGCCATTAGGTAGCATCCCCTTCAAAAGCAGCTTCTAAGAACACGGCTGAGGAATATATTTGGAGATAAGAGAGAAGCTAGATGTGGAGGCAAAAGTATTTGCTACTTGTGTTCACATAATACTGATATCCATCCCCTTCGACCTGCCAAAGGGGAGTAGAAATTCCTGATTGGAGCTAGTAGGACCCAGGTATTAGCAACTAGACCCTTCCCGGTCCCTCCACCTTCCTAATCTGTTGCAATCCATGTTTTGTTTGGGGAGAAATAGAAACCAGAGAGGGTGGGCCAAAGATCTACTTAGCCTAACTCCTGTTATGAGTTTAGTCTAGAGCTGATGGGGAGGGAGAATCCATTTTCAACACCCAGCCTGGAAGTGAGTTTTACCCCACCCCACCTCCATCATAGTAGACATGGAATGGAAGATCCTACTGACTGCCAAGGGTAGCCCAGGAAGATGGCCAGAGGTGGGTGGCCTCCAGGACTCTGAGAGTAGGAGTTCTGGTGCACTGAGGAAAAAGGAATGAAATCAGAACTAATTCAGATGTGTTTTTTTATCTTTTTATTTTGCAGTGATTCACAGGCAGATGCAAAAAGTACAGACAGGTCCCATGTACCCTTCACCCAGTTTCATCCAATGGTTATATCTTACATAATTCAGATATGGTTTTAAATCCTTCTGTGACTACAGCTGGGCCCACTTCACCCCTGCCTTGTCAGAGGCAGATTCTGGAGTTTGGGGGATGTTAGGAGGAGGTTGGGAAATAAAAGGATGCAGGAATCTGGGGGGAATAGGTCAGAGAAGATAATTTGGAAATCCAGTGAACCAAGCTGAGACGGATGGAAGGAAAAGAGGTCAGAGAAGAATAAAGGGTGACTAAAGAGGTTGGGTGTGTAGGGAAGAGACTGCACTGGGCTCCGTGGTGGAAGGAGGACAGAAAGGACAGGTTACATGAAGAGGAAATCAGTGATTCCATAGAGAGGAACAGACTGAGAGCTCGGGGGAGGGAGCTTGGCCTGGAGAAATGAAGCTAATATGACTCTAAGACGCTCAGGGAGGTTCCTATAGCTGGAGATACCTACCATGTGGGTGAGGGAGTAGAGGGAATCATAAGGGAAATGGGGAAGACTGAGAAGGGAAGGGTGGCAGGGAAGGGGATTTGAGACTCGGAACTGGTACCATGGTGTGAGCTGAGGCTCTGGGCCTCCAGCCACGATACAGGATCTGGCCCAGTAGATGGACTGTCACTGCCAACTGGACACAGTCAGCTTCTTGGGTGGGTGAAAGTGTCTGTGAGAGAGGGAGGGTGGTGGCAGGAGTGATGGGGGGAGATAAACAAGTTAGAAAGAGCCTAACAGACAGTACAACTTTGCATGGTGACCAAAGCTCTGGACATATTTCCTATCTCCCTGGTCTCTTGGGAGGGGATCCTGCCTACATCTGAAGCCAGGAAGGAAGCCTTGTACCAGGGATCAGAGCTTCAGGAGTGGGGACAGGCTGGTCTGTAGCGGCAGTAGGGGGGGCTAGTTCAGACTTAACACGTCCCATCCCTAGTAGAGGCCCATGATATCTATCGGTTCAGCATCATACTTTTGGGAGCAGAGCAGATAGAGCCTTTGGTCGGTTAGGGTGCTGGTGTAGTGGCAGCTGGTGGGTGGCTGCTTGGAGCTCAGGGAGCAGATTGTGAGGGGGAAGGAGTCCTGGGTGACTGTACAATATTCATTGTAATTCTCACAGAAGCTCTCGCTGTACTTGCAGATCTTCTTGATGGCTGTCCACGGGGCATGTAAGACATAATGGATCTTTGGGCAATACCAGCTTTGTTGTCTGCCCCGTACATAGGACATCAGACCACTACAGTAGCCCCGGAAACGCTTTGCCTAGTTAACCTTGGGATAGTCGATATGTAAGGTACGGAAGTTCTTGATAGCGAGCTGTAGCTGGATGTTTTCGACCAAAGCTGGCTCTAGAACAAGCCGGAGGAACAGGAGCTGGACCACACGGGGTGCCATTCTTCCTGCTGGCAGAGTTAAGGTGGTTGGAAGCAGAGGTGGGTCTCGAGTGGCTCTCCGCCCCTTCCCAGAGCTTCCAGTGTGCCCCCAGTCTCCCCCATGTGCCTTCCCCTATGCCCTCAAAGCCGGCCTGTCCTTCAGAGATCATCCGGCCCAAGTCTTCATGCCTCAGAGAGAGGAGACATTTGCCCAAGGTCACCCATCTGGTCAGCCACCTCTAGCTTGGTCTACTTTAGGGTCTCAGCCTCACCCAGTCCGGGAGCTGTAACACTTACGAAATATGAGGTCCAACTGGTCCTTGGGTGAGAGACGCTTCCCGTTTATCCCTGGCCCAGTTAATCCTTCTGGTAAAAATGCAGAAATTCCAGAAGGGACAGGCTCAGCTACACTTCTCTGACTGAAGTGGAAGGACAGGAGCTGGAGGACAGCAGGGCAGGGGTGGGATTCTTCCTTCCTGAGGCCAAGGACAGCCCAAAGGTAAGAAGAGGCTAGAAAGGTTTCTGGATGAAGACCAGTCTGAGACGAAGGAGTGTCCCCTGGGTTTGAGGAGCCCCTGTGCTGACGGGGGTGGATGGGGGGGAGGAAAGAGACATTGCTTTCTGGTCTCCTCCTCTCTGGTGTCATCAGAACACTTAGTTCCAGCCTCCTTGCAAGAAGTCCCGAAGTTCTTGGGTTTCCTTTGATGTCTTCTCTGGTTCACAGGCCATGATCCTGTGGAAAGGCGACAAGGAAAGCACCGTCATGTTCCTGAGGAACAAAGTGCTGCTTATTCCTGACCCTCAGAGAACAGAGGGTCTTCCGCTCTCTCATCCCACTCACTAGATCCCCGGAGGCCAGGTACGCAAGGGCCTCCCGCCTGAGTGCTGGGCTGAGAATCAAAGACCTCGGTGTGGACCCCCCCACACCATCAACTTCACTCCAATCGTGATCACACTGACACTCTCACCTGTAACCTCAGGCCCTCTCAGAGTCACAGCACTCCTGGAAACCTATGCATGCCGACCCCAAAGCCTCAAACTTGTCAGGTGGGATTAGACAACACAGCCTGGACTTGAGGGGGTGTGGACCGCCTGTGTCCAGCAGATCTTGCTGTAGTTTGTCATGTTGGAAAAAAGGGCCAGGCTCCTAACTCTTTTTCATCAACACCTGCCCCTTCATCAGAACCAAAGAGCTGGCTCCCCAGAGCCTGCCAGCCACAGTCCTTGATGCCCACAGGCGTCTCAGCCTTGCCTCCACGCACCTGTTGTCCAGGTTGTGGGCTTAGGACAGCTTACCACTCTCTCCCTGGAGAGCGGGAGAAGAGAGTCAAAACAGAGAACACTGAGTGTCCCAAGGCCAGTGTGTAGTTCAGGAAGGGTGGGGGGCGCGTGAGAGAGTCGCGTGGGTGTTCCTCGTTCACAGCCCCCTTAAACTTGCTCTTTCTGACATCACAAAGCAGAGTCCAAAACTGAACCCATCCTTCCCCAACTCGCTTTCCCTCCCGCCTTGTCCCTTTCCTCAGTTACTTAGGCAAGAAATCTGAGAGTGGTCCTCGACCCCGCCCTCTCCTTAATCCCACCTGTTTGGAGGCGGTACCGCATGGTGGCTCAGAGCAAAGCTTTTGAGTAAAACAGACCAGGAATTGCATCCTGGCTCTACTGCTTCCAGGCTGTACGCCATCAGTCTAAGTTCACTAAACCGGTATAAGCTTCAGTTTCTTCATCAGTTAATGAAGATAATATTCTGTACCTCGTGGCAGTCTTAGGATTCGTTAAGATGGATATCGAGAGCTCTTAGCCCAGGGCCTGGCACACGGTGAGTACTCAATCCGAGCATGAGTCCATCAGTCACACAGCTCTGACGATCTTTTTATTTTTTAAATTAATTCTTTAAAAATATTTATTTATTTGTTTAGCTGCTCCAGGTCTTAGTTGCGGCGTAGGCGATCTTCGTTGTGGCATGCGGCTCTTAGTTGTGGCTTGCGGGATCTAGTTCCCTGACCAGGGATTGAACCTAGGCCCGCTGCATTGGGAGCGTGGAGTCTTAACCACTGGACCACCAGCGAAGTCCCAGCCCTGACAATCTTAACTAAAACTTTTCCCGAACCAGTCTCTTCCATTCCTATTTCTTCCCCTGCTCAGGCTTGCCCCTCTCCTGGACACCACACACTCTCCAACTCCAGGAGGACTCTACACCTCATAGGACAGAAGACCTCCATGACCTGGCCGCCACCATGTCTCCAATTGCATCTCCATCTCTGCCTGCTTCCCCCAGTGGTGCCCACCCCACCTCCCGCTCACGTTATCTCCTCTACCCAGCATGCTGCTCTCTCCTCCCGCTCTCACCCCCGTCAGTTCCGCTGGGCCAGCTCATGTGACGATCAGCCCGGACGTCCTGTTTAAGAAGCGTCTGCTCGGAGCACCTCCCCAGGGAAGTGTGCACAGCCAAGTAAGTGAGGATAAAGCCCACACAGGCAGGTGGCTCATCTGTGTCCTTCAGGCTGGTGTATCAGCCAACACCCAGTGGGAATCCATGCAGGGTGTTGCCAGAGCCCGGCTGACTCAAGTCTTTGGTGTGAGGAAGCTGCTAGCACTTTGTGGCCCCAGACTCAGAGTGTGCCACCTCTTCCTTATTTGCTCAAGGCTGCAGCTTCCCTTGGAAGAGAAACGGGCTTTTCATGCCTCTTGGTCTTCTTCTTTCTTCATTCCTACCCACCCACCACCGCTCACCTCTGCACACAGTGTTACAGACATGGAACAGCACATAGTAGAGGAGAGAGTTTAGGACTTGATCTCAGATAACCTACTGAGCTTCCATTTCCTCTTCTATAAAATGGAAGCCTTCCTTACCTCATGAGGCTGCAAGAATAAAATGAGATGGTCAATATGGAGGTGACTTTTAGCCGTTAAACAATATATAAATGGAAAACTGGATATGGTCTCCTAGGTCTTATAACAACTCACTTTTTTCTCCAACTCACTTAACATCTGCAAATGCCTTCTTTTTTTTTTAATTTATTTTATTTATTTATTTTTGGCTGCGTTGGGTCTTTGTTGCTGTGCACGGGCTTTCTCTAGTTGTGGCGAGTGTGGACTACCCTTCCTTGCAGTGTGCAGGCTTCTCATTGCAGTGGCTTCTCTTATTGCAGAGCACGGGCTCTAGGCGTGCGGGCTTCAGTAGTTGTGGCACGTGGGCTCAGTAGTTGTGGCTCGTGGGCTCTAGAGCACAGGCTCAGTAGTTGTGGTTCACGGGCTTAGTTGCTCCGCGACATGTGGGATCTTCCCAGACCAGGGCTCAAACCCGTGTCCCCTGCATTGGCAGGCGGATTCTTAACCACTGTGCCACGAGGGAAGCCCTGTAAAGTCTTATATTCCCCAAATGAGCCAAGTGACCTCCCCACATCCCCACTCTGCCAATCTAGAGCCCTCTTTAACACCTGACTTAAATTCATCTTCACCAAGCTTTCTATTAGTCATGCCCCATGTTGATTACTTTTAAATACTTTAAATTGTTGAATACTATCTGAAAACACTATGACGAATGTTGGGGAAAATAGAAGGGTAAATAAGACAGTTCCAGTCCAGATTAAATTTACAATTCAGTAGGAACAACACACGTATGAACGTATGTTACAAAGGCATGAGCACGGGACCAGGAAAAGTGCTGAGTGTGCGATGGCCTTCAGGTTCCCACCTACAGTCCTACTGGTCTGGTCTTTAAAATCCTATCCCAGAGGAGCTGATCCATAGGATTGCTTCATCCATTCTGACAAAGGCTGAGATTTGTGGAACTGTTACCCCATTATACTGGACTTTACATATGCAAGAATCATCCTAGAGATGAAGAAACTAAGTTTTAGAGAGGGATGGTAGCTTGCTTGAGGTCATATGTCTAATTCAGTGGTTCTCAACGGGGAGCAATTGGATCACGTCTGGAGACTTTTTTTTGGTTGTCACAACTGGGAGGTGCTACTGGCATCTAGTGGGTAGAGGCCAGAGATGCTGCTAAACATCCTACATTGCACAAGACGGCTCCCACAGCAAAGAAGTATCCAGACAAAAATGTCGATTGTGCTGAGGTTGAGAAATTCTGGTCTAATGAGAGAATCAGATTTCCTAGCAAAAGCAGACTTATTTATACTTTATATATTGAAAAGAATTGGTAAATATCCAAGACTTAGAAGTATTTTTGTTAGACTTTGCTTGTGATGGTGCTGGTTCTTCTACCAGCAAAAGGATTATTGATAGTTCATCACTGAGACAACTTTTTGTTATTTTTCCCGTAGAAGCGACTTTCTGCGTATAGCCATCTACACACTCTTTCCCTCCTCCCCTCCCCAATGGTAGGATTTCTAGAACCACTGGCTAGAGTGACAAGTGCAGGGATGATTCCCTATGATTGAGGGGGTGCCCCAAGATTTTGCCCCAAGTGAGCTCACTACAATCTCAGTGGCATCACTTTTGCCCTGTCCAACTCATATTGTTCAAATAGCAAACTGTGTCCTGGGTTGTCCTTGAACCCAAAGGATTGCTTCAGCCATTTCAACCTTCTTGTCATAGGTTCACCTCCACCCCAGGGTTAAATTTCAGGAGGTGCCTTGTTAGTTCCTCAACTGGGACTGGGATCATTCAAGGGCAGAATGAATGCCTTCTAACGTAGAATTTGAATCATTTAGGGTCCCTTATATGCAAGGCACTATGCTACATCCTGTGGGAGGTACAGAAGTAGTATAACAGATAGTCCTTGTCTTCTGGGAATTGATAGTCTAAACGGGAGGAAAGCAATACATATATATGAAGAAATAACCAATGATTCAAGGCAGAAAATTATACATCTTGAAGACAGTAAATGTTGTAGGAATTTAGAGGTGAGAGAGATCCCTCTGAATTAGGAGGGTCAGAGAAAGTTTTCTGGGGAGAGAGGGAGTCACCTGGGACCTCGGGATACATCTCAAGGAACAGTTGAGTTAAGTGGAGATAAAGAGAATTATGAAAGGTATGTTTGAGGAAAGAGAGAAAACCAGCCTGGCTGGGGTTGAGGCAATCAGTGGGAGAAAAGTCAGAGATAAAGTTAGAAAGACGGGTTTGCCAGATTACGGCAGACCTTGAATATCAGGCAAAGGAATTTATATTTTATTCTAGAGATAAATGAGGAACTGGCAATGGCTTATGAGACAGAGTGACCTGGTAAGGCCTCTCAACCCCAGACCAGGTCCCCCACTGCTACATCCTGGCTTGTCTAAAGGCATTGGTCTGGGAGCCAAAGATTCCAGCTTTCTGTCCCTGCTGCTTCCTCCAGATCCACAGCTGTTCCAGGAAAGGTCATGAGAATTCAAAGACCCAAAGTGAATCCCACATCTGACCCCGACTTGCTGTTTTTTTCACTTTCCCCGTCTACAAAAATGAGTCCACTACCTTTATTTATCCTGGGAGCAACACAATCAGGATAACAGAACTTGGATCTGCTCCTGCTTGGAGGGAAACTCTCACGGGCTTTCCATCGGTATCCAGAGGCTGTGTGGAACTCCGGAAGAGAGAGAGGCTGGGCTCTGAAGGGTGGGCACCAATCCAGGCTTGGCCCTCGTCTCTTCCAGCCCCCCTCACCCCCTCCCAATGCAGGCTAGAGGAAGTAGCAGCTGTGGTCCTGTGAGGAAGACAGGCAGAGGTCCACCTGGCACTATTGGCATTTTCACAACACCCACCCGAACAACTTTAAACACACACACACACACACACACACACACACACACACACACACACACACACACAGCAGCAGCAGCAGCACCAGCAGCAGCAGCAGCAGCCTGGGGAGAGGTTAGGCCAAGAGCAGTGACTATGCCGCTAGAAGGAGAAGGAGGCTGGGGAGCTACCTCACATCCCTGGATAGAGGCTGCTATGTGAGGGGCTTTCTTCCCTCCCATCTTCTCTCCCACCATTTTTTTTTTTTTTTTTTTTTTTTTTTTTTTTTTTTTTTTGCGGTATGCGGGCCTCTCACTGTTGTGGCCTCTCCTGTTGCGGAGCACAGGCTCCGGACGCACAGGCCCAGCGGCCATGGCTCACGGGCCCAGCCACTCCGCGGCATGTGGAAACTTCCCGGACCGGGGCACGAACCCGTGTCCCCTGCATCGGCAACCACTGCGCCACCAGGGAAGCCTGTCTCCCACCATTTTGTCTTCTGCTCTCCCTTCTTTAATTTTTCTCTTCTCTCTTCTGGCAGACTCCCTGCCCAGTCCTTGGCCTGATGCCTGACTCCTTTTGTTCTCCCTAACCCTGTTCCCCTTCCTCCATCCTTTCCTCTCGCCCTATGAATGTAGCGAAGGAAACATGGCAAAATTATCCTACCGAGTGCAAAGTGAAGTGGATCTTGGAAGCTGGATAGTTTCAGCGAAAAAATAAACAAAATCACCTGCCTTATCCAAATAATGGAGGTGAAATAAGGGTTTCAGCTTGAACTGTGCAAATAGTAGGTTCGACTTTTCAGTTTTCACACGCAAACCTAACCCTTTACTCCCTCTTCCCTTTGAACTGGGACAGCATGGCTGTGTTGACTTTCACAGAGCACTATGGAAGGCTTCTGGAGAACCCCGCATGATGAAGTTAAAGGGCAAACTGGGATAATTATAATGACAGGAAAATACAAGAGCAGAGGGCAGTTCAAGCCATGGTTTGGAAACATCTCACCCTAGAATAATGAGAAGTGAGGAGGAGTCCGGGCAGGCGAGGAATCCAAATGAGGTCCTGGCCTCCCACCCACTCCTCTCACCCCAGCCTCCAGTCCAGGGCTGGCCTGATCCACATTCTGTCCACAGTCTGCTTTAAACCATGGATTTTATCTCCAAACATTTGCATTTCTACAGCAGCAGAGGCATAATTCTCTACCCAGAAGTTCCAACTACAAAGATTCAGGCACCTGAACAAAGCAGTGAATGCGCTCCCGAGCCAAGGCCTCACAGAGCGGGAACCAGAGGAGCAAGAGGCCTGTGTGCACTGGCTCCTGCTTCTCTGTTGCCACCTAGTGGTGCTTCTCCCTCCAACACCATTTTTTATTCCAAAGATACTTCATCCTGACCCACAGCTATGCTCTCTATCTGCTAAAATGATGTCCCCTGACCTCAAAACAAACACGCATCTTCCTGACTCAAAATCCTAACTTCTGGACCAGAACACAAACTGTATGACCCATATGGTTTGCGTGGGCCTCTCTGCAGTCACATCCATGCAACAGCCAGGAGATTTTTTTTTTTTTTTTTTTTTGGCTGCGTTGGGTCTTCGTGGCTGCGCGTGGGCTTTCTCTAGTTGGGGAGAGCGGGCTCTAGGCGTGCGGGCTTCAGTAGTTGTGGCACGTGGGCTCAGTAGTTGTGGCTCGTGGGCTGTAGAGCGCAGACTCAGTAGTTGTGGTTCACGGGCTTAGTTGCTCTGCGGCATGTGGGATCTTCCCAGACCAGGGCTCAAACCCATGTCCCCTGCATTGGCAGGCGGACTCTCAACCACTGCGCCACCAGGGAAGTCCCACAGCCAGGGTATTTTTAAACAGATAAAGCTTTTACTCCTCCTCTTTTTTTTGGGGGGGGGGGGGGGGGCCATGCCACATGGCTTGTGGGATCTTGCAGGATCCCAGTTCCCCAACCAGGGATTGAACCTGGGCCATGGCAGTGAAAACCGGGAATCTTAACCACTAGACCACCAGGGAACTCCCTTTATTCCTCTGCTTAGAACCCTCCTAGGGCTCCCCACTGTGTGCACGGCAAAACTCCTAATGGTCTCTGAGGCTTCCCATGATCTGGCCTCTGGTCCCTCTCCGACCCCATCACTCATCCGCTCCAGCCACACTGGACTCCTTACTGTCCCTCCAACTCCCCAGGCATCCATCTGCTTTAGGGCCTTTACAGTGCTGTCCTCTATGCTTGGAGCATTCTTCCCCAGACAAGCGTAAGTTCACTCTCACTTGAAATCTTTGTCCCAGAGTCACCTACTTTAATGACCCTATTTAAAAATCAGTGCCTGAACACTCTTTGACATCAATCGCAGCAAGATCTTTTTTACCACCTCCTAGAGTAATGAAAATAAAAACAAAAATAAACAAATGGGGCCTAATGAAACTTAAAAGCTTTTGCACAGCAAAGGAAACCATAAGCAAGACGAAAAAATCCTCAGAATGGGAGAAAATATTTGCAAATGAAGCAACTGACAAGGGACTAATCTCCAAAATATACAAACAGCTCATGCAGCTCAATATCAAAATAACAAACAACCCAATCAAAAACTGGGAGGAAGACCTAAATAGACATTTCTCCAAAGAAGACATACAGATGGCCAACAAACACATGAAAAGATGCTCAACATCACTAATTATTAGAGAGATGCAAATCAAAACTACAATGAGGTATCACCTCACACTGGTCAGAATGGCCATCATCAAAAAATCACAAACAGTAAATTCTGGAGAAGGTGTGGAGAAAAGGGAACCCTCTTACGCTGTTGGTGGGAATGTAAATTGATACAGCCACTATGGAGAACAGTATGGAGGTTCCTTAAAAAACTAAAAATAGAATTACCGTATGATCCAACAATCCAACTCCTGGGCATATACCCGGAGAAAACCATAATTCAAAAAGATACATGCACCCTAATGTTCATTGCAGCACTATTTACAATAGCCAGGACATGGAAGCAACCTAAATGTCCATCAACAGAGGAATGGATAAAGATGATGTGGTACACGTGTACAATAGAATATTACCCAGCCATAAAAAGGAACAAAATTGTGCCATTTGCAAAGACATGGATGGATCTAGAGACTGTCATACAGAATGAAGTCAGAAAGAGAAAAACAAATATTGTATATGAATGCATATATGTGGAATCTAGAAAAATGATATAGATGAACCTATCTGCAAAGCAGAAATAGAGACACAGATGTAGAGAACAAATGTATGGATACCAAGGGAGGAAGGGAGGGGTGGGATGAATTGGAGACTGGGATTGACATATATACACTACTATGTATAACATAGATGACTAATGAGAACCGACTGTATAGCACAGGGAACTCTACTCACTGCTCTGTGGTGACCTAAATGGGAAGGAAATCCAAAAAAGAGGGGTTATATGTATAAGTATAGCTGGTTCACTTTGCTGTACAGTAGAAACGAACACAATACCATAAAGCAACTATACTCCAATGAAAAATAAATAAAAATAAAAATCACTGCCTACCAATCTCCATTTGTTCTTTTTTCCTTAGCAATGGTGTATTTTTTACTGCCTTTCCTCCAATGAAATGTAAGGATTCCAAAGGTAGGGATTTTTGTATCTTTTATTCACTGATATATCCCAAGCACCTTGGCCCATAGTAGATGCTCAATAAATATTGACTACGTGAATGAACCTAAAACCACTATTCTGAGACCACCTACTACTTACAGGTGAAACCTGAAAACAAGAACACTGTTCATCTCAGTTTTCCAGGCCTTCCCATCCACAGATAGTGATGCTTCTCTTCCTCAGTGTCTCAGTTCTTCTGAGTCTCCCATGCCAAGCTCACTGGAGCCGCCGGAGCAGCACGGACCCAAGCTCTCCACACAACTGTAACTGCCACAAGGAACGGGGAATACACAGTAGAGGAAGGTCTAGGCTGGCTGTACAGCACACCACCACCAAGAGCATTTTCAAATTAGGACACTAAGCGTTGCAAATTTTAATAAAGTAGTAAGGGAAAGAGTGAAGGGTGACAGGTGTTGGGCGCCATCTCCAGGTAAAGCCGGATGACCTTGCTTGACCCTGGAACGGGAGGGACCCAGAGGGATGAATCATTGTAGAATAGCTGAGGTGGGATTGTGCTGCGCCTTGTGACTCTGGTGATTGGTCCACTTCCCTGTCTCCTCCATCTCCTCCAAAAGCTCAGCAGTAAGTCCTGATGACAGGAAGTAACTTTCTAGGCTATTCCATCTTTATCTCGGATCAGAAAAAGCAATCCTTACCACCACAGTGATTGGCTCTTCCCAGAATCAGAACCAGAGGTGTATATAGGAGATGATAAATGACAGCTCTCATTCGGGGTTGACACCTGAGTCAGGTGCATTGCTAGTCATTAGAACCATGTGGCTAGGGACCAGGTCTAACCTTTGAGTGTGAGGATTCAGGCTTCAGGCATCCTCACTGCTGAAGATGTTTAGGCAGATGTACCAGCTCCACAGATATCCACTTACGTGGGACACGTAAGTGAAGAGGCATGAACCTGATTCATTTCCTGATCCACGGCTACTCCCCAGCCTGCCCCCAAACAGAAGCACCACAAGCCAGGCCAGCTCTTAAGGAGTTCGGTGGTGAGAAGAGGCCCTCAGAGATCTGAGGCCCAGCGGAAGGCAGGTGCATCCCGGTGAGCAGAAGCCACAACACAAGGATTTGGGGAGGAGGTAAGGCCTGTGGCGGGACGTGAGTGAGGAGAGAGGACAGGGAAGGGATGGGTTCTGGCCAGAGAACAGTATACTCATGTGAGTGACAAGGTGGACAAAGGAGGGACTCAATGTGGAGGGGGTGAGTATACACACAGGGGAGAGAGGAGAGAGGAGAGAGATGCTGAGGGTTGGAGGCACAAAATGGGGCTATGGAGGAGATGGGGATGGGGTCATGGAGGGCGTGAGACACAGAGAAAGGAATAAGGACATAGGGACATGGGGACACAGAGGGATGGACATGAGGGAGAGGAGATAGAGCAAGGAGTGGGAGGCATGAGGGACAGAATGAGGGAGGATAGGGATTCAGGGTGAGGGGGATGGAGCCCTAGGGTTAGGGGGTGGGGTCTTAGTGGTTTGGGGCACAGGGAGGGGAAGGGAGAGGAAAGACACAGGGTGAGGGAGGAAGGAGACAGCAGGGGAGGGAGATGGTGATTAGCTAGAAGGAGCAGGTTTAGCAAGGCTAATTTCCACCTCCTCTGTGCGCAGAGACCCCAGCCCTCCCTTCTGACTGTTCCCCCTAAGAGAGATGGTACCAGCCAGAGCAGGATTCTGCCCTCTGCTGCTGTTCCTGCTGCTGCTGGGCCTGTGGATGGCCGACGACCCAGTCGGTGCCAAGCCCAGAAACATGACCTCAGCTCGGTGGTTTGAAACTCAGCACGTGCAGCCCAGGCCTCAGAGATGCAACACGACAATGCAAAACATCAACAAGTACTCCAATCGCTGCAAAGACCTCAACACCTTCGTGCATGAATCCTTCTCCGGTGTGGCCGCCACTTGTCAGACGCCCAACATAACCTGCAAGAGAGGCCGTAAAAACTGCCACCGGAGCCAGAAGCCTGTAACCCTGACTATGTGTAACCTCACCTCAGGGAGGTACCCAGACTGCAGGTACAAGGAGAAGCAACTGAATGCTACTTACATCGTGGCCTGTGACCCTCCCCAGGAAGGGGACTCTAGCAAATTCAAGCTGGTTCCTGTCCACCTGGACGATGTCCTTTAGGTTTCCAGCCAGCCGCGTGCTTGGGCCACTCCTTAAATCCCTCTGCAGGCCTCTGGACCACTCCTCGTCAGCCCAGAAGGTTCTCTTCTGACATCTCTTGGGGCCCTTCCTAGCTCAGGCTCCTCTGAGAGGGTGGGACTGTGGGGAGTTGAGGTGATACATGAGTAGGCTAAACTCCAGAAGAGATGGCGATCTCTCAACTTTTCATTGCTGTTTTTTCATTAGCTTAGGGGTGTGGGTTCCTTGGTCTGTGCCTCCTACATCTTTCCCCTACCCCATCTTCTCACGGCAGCATGACGAGAGGAGGAAAGAAATGGAAAAGGAGTGTAGGGGATTTATGGCGAGAGCCACTCCTATTCCTAAATTAGGCCTCTTCCCCAGCTCTGATTGGCAGTGACGTGGCTTGTGGGCAGGGAGGTGGCCTGAAGGGAAGAAGACAAAGCAGCACCACTTCATATTTACATAGCATTTAACGCTTTTCACAGTGTGTCCACGTGACTCCCTTGTGAGATAGACATGACTAGGATTACTCATCTTCTTTAGGGATGAGGACGTTGAGATTGCAGAAAGAGTTGTTAATTAAAGAGCTTGTCAGCTTGGTTAGTAGCAGCAGCTGGACTTTAAAGTAGAAAGCGCACTTTCTACTTTACCGCTGGGTGGAAAAGGAGAGTCCTCTGCAGGGACCACAGGGGAACCAGGTAAGATCTCCCCCGTGAAACAATGTCCCGAGAGCTCTGAAGAGCCAGTTGCCCCATGTTGGCTGCAGTAAAGGTCATTACCGCTCTAGCCAAGGGACTGTTTATGAGCTGCTCCAAGGATCCTAATTCTCTCTCTCTCTCTGCCCCACCCCACCTCTCTGCCGTCCCCCTTCTCTAGTCCACTGCTCTTTCTTCCGGGGCCCTGGGCCTGGCTCTAGCTTGATTGCCTATAGCCCTGAAGGCACAGTGTCAGGGGAGTGTCCCAACTTCATCCCCCTGCTCCGGGATCACATTTCCCTTGACCTCAAGGGACTTCGTGGCCCAGTGCCCGCTTGTCACAAACAAGCTGGTGGGAGCTGCCAGAGCTTCCTTCCTCCCGATAAATGATCTCTCCTGCCTTGGTGCTTCCCTGGCTCTCTGCTCTGGCAATCCGCCCAGGCCAGAGGGGTTGAGATGTGGAAATGCCATCTCCCCGTCCTCCCCCCCACCCCTCCAAACCCCGCTGCAGACACCACTTCTCCCTTCCTGGTGAGCAGAACTGGAGAAGCTATGGCTTTATGTAGACTCGGTCCTGATAGCTTCCCACTCCTAGCCCACACCCAGCATTGCCTGCAGCCTTGACCATCTCCAGCCCTTTCTCTCTTCCTTAATCTCAGTCCCAGACAAACTGCACTAAGCCCCATGCCCGCCCCACGCCCACCCTACTTGAGCACCCAAATACTACCTTGTTAGACCTTCCCTTCCCAGCTGTGGAGTCTACTCTCTACCTATCCCTCTCCCACACTCCAGCGCTCCCTTATGCCTTACCAGAGTCAGAGTAAGCTTTGGAGCCAGATACCATTGGGTGTAAATCTTGGCTCAGTCCTTTGTGGCTACGTGACCTCAAGAAAACTGCACCTCTTTGCAACTATGTTTCCACGTATGGGAGTAATACTACCTACCCAACAGGATTTCAGGAAGATTTAGAAATGACATTTATGAGGCCTTAGTCAAGCCCAGGCACTGATAAGCATTCAGTAATGATAGTTAGCTGTAGGTAACAGTAGCAATAGCCCTGTCCAGTCATATTCACCTTTGGCAAACACGCAGATACCCCTTTGGCAAATACCCCATTCAATTCTCCTTGAGGTCTTTCTTCTGCTAGAATGATGTTTATGAGTAGGCTGGAGAATAAGTCTGCAGGCAGAGTCCTGCTAGGTGGGCTGGGTGGTTTGAGATGGTGAGGAGAGAAGGTAGGGAAGGGATGATGAAAAGAAAGGGGAGCAGAGCATTGAACAATTCAATTCAAGCAGAGTGAGGGGCCAATACGTTGATGAGTCTTGAAAGTAGAGGGACAATAAATATACTTTATAGTCAAATGCCAAATGACTGAATGTAAAATCTATATATCCTGTGGTCACTGTACTGGGCATTTATCATTCTAAATACATGATTTTCAACTGAGGTGCATAGAAAACCAAGTCTCTTAGGGGTAGCTGATTTTTCTTTTCACTTTGTTCTTTCTTCACAACTCTTTTTTTTAATTCTTTATTGATGATATTTCTTATGGGTGTTATGGTTTTGCAGACATCCTCCTCACAAACTTTTTAAGTGGCTAAAATTATGCTTTTTTTTTTTTTTGCGGTACACGGGCCTCTCACTCTTGTGGCCTCTCCCGTTGCGGAGCACAGGCTCTGGACACGCAGGCTCAGTGGCCATGGTTCACGGGCCTAGCCGCTCCGCGGCATGTGGGATCCTCCCGGACCGGGGCACGAACCCGTGTCCCCTGCATCGGCAGGCGGACTCTCAACCACTGCGCCACCAGGGAAGCCCTAAAATTATGCTTTTAATGTATCCTCTCGAAATAAGAAGAATTTCCAAATATGGCTTTTTCTTGAAATACTCATGATCTAAATAGTATTAAATAACTTAACATTAAACATAATTCTAAAGCAATCTATGGTGTGGTGATAGCGGTCAGAATAGGGGTAACCTTGGGAAGCGCTAACTGGCAAGGTGTAGGAGGTAAGCTGGAGATGTTCTATTCTTGCTCTAGATATGTTTACTTTGTGAAAACTCATTGAGCTGTACACTTAAGATTTGTGTACTTTACTGTAAGCAAATTATACCTCAATTTAAAAATCTTCCTAAAAAAGTACAGTTTTTAAGGATTAGTTTGTTTAACATGAGAAATGCTAATATATCAATTCACAAAGATTATAATATAATGAAATCATGGACTCATGATCTAATCTAATTTCTATTGTTCTGCTTTGTACTATTTGTTAAATTAAATAGTAGTTGTGCTAATTATTAAATTGTTGTAAATATTTTTGGTTCAAAAAGTATATAAGGTTTTTTTTCCTAAAGTTATCCAGCTAATCCATGTTCTTCTATTAGTTGTATAACTGTCTACTAATTTTCCTATTTAACTATGTGAAAATTCTTCATAAAATTTATATGTAATATAAGCTTTTACAACCATTAATTATTACAACATTTTTCTTAAAATAATAAATATGCATTTATATTTCTCCTGACTGATA
Source organism: Tursiops truncatus (assembly GCF_011762595.2). Lineage (NCBI taxonomy): Eukaryota > Metazoa > Chordata > Mammalia > Artiodactyla > Delphinidae > Tursiops > Tursiops truncatus. The sequence continues at coordinate 75,663,361 of NC_047035.1, read as the reverse complement.
GGATTTCAACATTTTTAAAGTTCATAAGGAGAATTTCACTTCCAGTCACATTCAGAGTACTCACCAATATCTGAAAGAGATTATTATTCAGATATTAACAATGAACCCAAATGACCTGCCTTGTTTTCATACAGATGCTTTAACAGATTAGATTTGACAGTCACCCATTCCTTCACATGATCCTGATCACAGCCAAGTTCAGGGATGCCAGGAATTATGTTGAAATCAGCATTTGGCTATTCGGCCTTTCAAAGGCTGAAGCTGAGGTTCAAAACGAGTAACAGGTTTGCGCCAGTTACCAAGGCTGCGTCTTGATACATTCCTACTTAAAGGCTGAAAAATGGGAAAAGGAGACTGATTAGTTATGAGATTTCTGTTGCTGGGGGTGGGAGCTTGGAGTGGGGGAGGAGGGTGTCTAGGGGAGTATTGCCCAGCCTTGTGTAGATGGCTCTAAAGAGAATTGTTTCGACCTGGATCTAAGGAGCAGAAACAGAGTCCTGTACAGAATGTAACCCAAGAACTGGAGCTAGTGTGGACTAGCTTTCTAGGAGTGAGATTATCTGAGATAGCCTAGGTAGGATACCTTTCTACATGACCCGAGTTCCCCAAAGTCTCCAGACTCTGAAGAAAATGACCCATAGACACTATGAAGAGGACCAGCTGAGTCAACAGAGAGAGAAGGGTCCTGATCTCAAGGGCAGCGTGTAGGAAGAGGAAGTGCCCTTGAGTCTGGAACCCTTTTGCTCACATTGATTCAGACAGCCCTCTTCATAGTGTCTCTGGCCCTAGGGGATGACCTTAGAACTACAGCAGCAGAAAACAGACCAACGCAGCAACAGCGTCCAGGGAGACTTCTCTGTGAGAATCCTGGCCCATTTCACCACATTCCTCCTACGCTCCTGCACAACTGGGCCTCCAAAAGGGCTTCGAAGACTCCAGATCCTCATTTTAAAGTCCTCCTCCTACACCACCCGCCCACCCCCACCCCCGCATTCTACCATGGAGAGATAGAAAGAGCAGTCAGAGCTCTTACCAGGATGTGTTCCTGTGCAGGACTCCAAAGCCAGTAAGCTTGGGCGCATCCATGAAGCCATGGGGGCATATGAGAAAACATTGCTAGTGAGGTCTTGTAGGAAGTTCACAAGAGGTGAGATAAGGAAAGATGTCTACCCGTAATGGAAATACAACCATGATGAAAAGTCCTCTTGATTTAGAGAGATTGGAATTTCCTCATCTATGCAAAGGTCACCTACTTCATAGAGTATTATGCAGATTAATGTGACAACATATATAAAGGGCTTAGTACAGTGGCTGGTGTGTAGGAAAAGTTTGAGAGATGTAATCATTTATATTTATTACTGTGATGTCAAACGTTGAGAAGCCAAACCTGTGATGGATGGAGCAGGCCTGACTTCCATGACAGAAGAACGAAGGACCTAAACTAAGGAGGCCAAACTCCTCCTCAGCCTCCTCTTGCCAAAAAGAACTTCCCAGCCAAGAGTATATAAGGTAGGGTTCAAGGTCAGACAAAAAGGACAATGTGTATTAATTTCTCTAGGTAAGGTAATTTGGAGTGGGGTGGGTAGGGGCAATGCTTTCAATTAGAGGGGGAAACAAAGGCTACTGAGTATTTATATTAAGACTACTTAAGGGGGTTTTTCTCATCTCTTCCTTCCATGAATCCACAGATATGGAAAGAAGGCAGAGGATTTAGGGCCACTAACTTTTGAGGGTGTCCTCCTTACCAGCTCCTCTCCAAAGGGTTCAACTGTCACAGCAGCTGATGGAGAGAAAGCTCTAGTGACATTTCCAACTTGCCCTCCTGAGTCATTTAAACTAGTCCTTAGGTAAGCTTACTGTCCCTTCACCTCCCTGTGGAAGATCACTTGTATTTTTCCCACCCTCTGATTCAGCTCCATTTCCTAGTTTGTCTTCCATTACACAAGACTACCACCAATGGTGGTCCACTGCTTTCCAATAGATTGGTTACAGTGGGAAAACATCACACTTGTTACTTTCTTCACATAGAAACTTAGTTGAAGTTACACATTTAAAACATAAACTGTACACCTGAAATTAACACAACATTGTAAATCAACACAACATTATAAATCAACTATATTTCCATTATAAACAAACAAACAAACTGACCTAGTGAGAATCAATACAAATTCCTGCTTGGGCCATGGCATTTAGCACAAGACAGAACTTCACATCTGCATAGCTTTAGGCTCTTTCAGTAGATATTCATAAAATCATGTCTTAAGAGATTGTATCCAGTGACCTCAGAGATCATCTGGTCCTCCCCTCCGCATTTTGCAAATGAGAAAAATAAGACCGAGGGGACCCAAGATCACATGATTAGTTTAAGTGAGAATTCAGGTTTCTTGAACCAGTCCAGTGATGTTCCCAAAGTGTCATTCTAGTTAATGGTCCCAAATGGATCTCAGACATCTTCCAAGGTCAAACTCATTATACCTGGACTGGCAAATCAATCAGCAAATGGGCAGGTTCCCAGATTGAGACAAAAGCATGTTCATTCAAGAAAGAGTGTTCAGTGCCCATGATCCTGAGGTGTTTACATTTCTGCCTCTCACTTGTGGACCACATCCCCTTCACCTGAATGCTCACATTGTATCAGTGAGATGGAAAAAAAAGTAGCACCCAAGAACTTGATGGTAAACTAGTCAAGCATGTCCCCGGACGAAGCCATTGGCTGTTGGAGACATAAATAAGGGCATGCAGCAAGAACAAAAGTCTTCACTTCCCATCTGCTCTTTGGGGCCAGGGTGAAAACATTGCAGAGATCCCATTTGGTGGACCTCCAGATGGGCCTGAAACATCCAAAATATTTTATCTTTGGTAAGTATCATCATTCTTTTTTTTTTTTTGAATTTTATTTTATTAATTTTTTATACAGCAGGTTCTTATTAGTTATCCATTTAATACATGTTAGTGTATATATGTCAATCCCAAACTCCCAATTCATCACACCACCACCACCAACCCCTGGCCACTTTCCCCGCTTGGTGTCCATACGTTTGTTCTCTACATCTGTGTCTCTATTTCTGCCCTGCAAACCGGTTCGTCTGTACCATTTTTCTAGGTAGGATCAACATTCTTTACCCTCAAAGTTGGCACATCCAGGACTGGGTCTTCATGGTCAACTAGAGCCCACAGAGCAATGTTTCTCAGACTTTTCCCTGAAGTGCTAGTAATGGCCGAGGGGAATTAAGCACCTAAAGTCATGCCCAGCAGGAATGAGCTTTCTCTGAAGCCTCTTTCTTTTGCTTAACTAATATTTATAAAATAACCAAATACACAGATTTTTTTCCCCCACATACTGCAAGGCTTGTGGGATTTTTAGTTCCCCAGCCAGGGATCAAACCCGGGCCCTCGGTAGGGAGAGTGCCGAGTCCTAACAACTGTACCACCAGGGAATTCCCCCAAAGATGTTTTATATGTTATCTTCAAACATCATTTGTGGTAATAATGGATCAACATTAATCTCCTGGTTTTGATGACTGTACTGTAGCTATGTAGGCAAGACTACTTGTAATTAAGAAATACTCATTTCTGTATAAAGGGGTAATGGAGCATTTTGTCTGTAACTTAGTCTCATATAGTTCAGAAATGTTAATAATTAGGGAATTTGGGTGAAGTAGATAGGGGAGCTCTGTGTACTATTTCTGAAACATATATAAATTTGAAATTATCTCAAATCAGAACCATTCAAAATTATTTTTTTAAAGTAGTTGGTTTGAATTTTTCAATATACTCCATCAAAGTCTTATTTTATATAAAAACAATGTTTTAAATTACTTCCTTTCCCCCAAAAAATAGTTTTGGTAAAATTGGGATAGAAGACATTTATCTTGTGGCTTCGTGTGTACCTTGTGCATATCTGCGTTCAACCTAGGATAGGAGTGTACTGGCCTTAATGAGGTTTTCCTTAACTTGCTCGCTATGGGCTATGCCTCTGATCAGTATTTCTCTTTAGGAACTGAATGAGGAAGATAAGGTAGCCATGGAGCCAGGGCAATAGGAAGGTTCCTCATATGCTAAAAAATGAGAAAATAGACATCGAGCACTTACAACAGTGACTGGGACCTAGAAACCCCTCAGCAAGTGTTTGCTCTGCTTTTATCATTGTCCTCATCGTCCCTGGGAGGTCCAGACACTGAACACAGGATTGAAATAAGTCAAAGGCAACAAGACACATGTGAGGGGAGCCACATGCCTCCACTCTGGCTGGACTGAAGACTACATCCTCTCCTTCTTGAGGACAGATCCTATAGTCAGGAACTAAGGGAGGCATTCCACTCACTGAAGCAAGATCATGGTGGCACTGGTCTCCCTGAGCAGGCCCCAAAGAGCTACACAGTAAAGAAAAATGGACCTGGTAGGAGAGAGGGTCAGCCACTGGGTATGGAAGGAGGCTTCCCAGTAGGAGTGCAGCAACCAGATTTCCTGTGATCGTGCTCTGAGCCTCGGAGTTTAGAAACCAGGATCCAGGACATCTCATGGCCATGGGCCTTCAGAGTCAGGGACACCTCTTGGAGGAGACTCCTTGGAGAGATTCCCTGTGAAAGCTTCTGGCAATCTGAGACCAGCCCAACTCCTCTGGCCTGGCTGTTGACTCATTGCCAAGACCACAGGTCTCAGCAAGGAGAGCAAGGAGGACGTTCAGAGAAGTGGGGCAAGGGAGCCCTGCTGTCCTCCTGAGCTGCTCCGGAGCAGGACACTGCCCTGCAGGCTGCCCGTCCTTTTCGTTTCCCTCTGGGTTTTTCCAGCCAGAGCTTGCCTCTACCCAGTTTCCTGGACTGTCGTTCTATTTGCATTTTTCTCTTTTTTTCCCTCTTCCCTCTCTCCTGGGGATATCCTTATACATACTCACAAAGTAATCGAGGAGCTGAGTATTCACAGTCTCAGTCTCCCTTCTGAATTAGCATCGCAACCGTGTTTCACAACAGAGCTAGTCAAATGCCAGGGCGGCTGGGCATCCATCATTAGGAGTAAGTGCTGCTTCCGGTCAGCTGTCCTAGCCCTAGGTGGTCCTCATGGATGTGTGAGCTGTTCGGCAGAAAGCTAGCTGAAAATCTTCTGTGCTGTGCTCAAAGAAACAGAAGACTATTAGCAGCCACCTGCCTCCTGAACCTAAAGTTACACCTTCATTCAGCTTGTCTCTCCGGTGAATTTCACTTCAGGGTATCTGCACCCCAGCCCGTCTCAGCCTTGGCACCTACGGAAAGCGGAAAGAGGCGTCAGCAACAGCTCTTCTCACAGGCTGTCAGGACTAACCTAGCGGAGCAGCGAAGCTTCCAGCTAGTTACTCACAGTGGAACCTGTCCTCAGACACAACCTCTATGAAAAGATCCCACCAGTGCCCTCTACTGAGGGGCCAGGAATCAGTTCTGGACAATCTCACACAGGACCCAAGCAGAGGATCAGAAAATGCACAGCCCGTTCTCTCCTTAGCCACTGCTGGTCCTTTGTAGTGGCCCCGGCCCCTCCTACACCAGCCCCGCTCTTCCAGAACCCGCTTCTTCCTGAAGAAGCTACCTCTCATCTCCAGGGGGAAGCCTGACAGCCATACTGGAGGTGGCGTTTGGAGTTCAAAGACTACCTCGGGCCAGCAACCCAGACAGACTTTTCTGGCTCCCTCACCCATATGCCTCTAGGCTATCCTGAAAAAACTAGTCTCTACAGGATCATTGCGTATTCTCTACTCCCCCTCTTCTGAGCTACCTTTGGGGTCTTCCTGAAGGGCCTCTCCTCACATTCTAGTCTGGCTACTAGCACTTTGATGTTTCATCTTGTCTCATAGAGTCTTAGAAGCGGGTGGGGGGGGTGCTTTTTAGAAATTATTCAGCTGAAAGTCTTTGGGTTACAAATGATGAGGAAACTAAGAGGACCAGAGTGGCGATTCAGTTCAACACACAGTTACTGAGTATCCCTCTGAGCTATCCATATGCCTGATACTATGGAGATACAGAAGCAAGAAAGGGCCTGATTTCTTTCCCACGAGTTTACCATCTAGTTGGGAAGACCTGATACACACCTAAGAGTCAAATAACAAAACAAGGTAGTACATGATGGAGCACCCAAATGAGTGGTACCGGGAGTTAATGCCGAAGGAGGTTACGTTCAGGAAGGGTTCACCAGAGGTAGAGTTGTACAGGAAGGTTCACGCAGGTGGTGATGCACAAGCTCATAGGACCAAGAGGAGATCTGAAGGATGGTAATAGTTGAGGGAGAGCCCTTAGGGAAGAGAAAGAAAAACAGAAGTAAAGTTGAAGAGAGCAAAACCTGTCCAGGAGACGAAAAGGAGCCCTGTCTATTAGAATAGTCACAGAGTGACTGTCAGCCCATAAGGTAACTATCAGTAAACAGGGAAGCAGTGTGGCAGGAAGAGAACAATAGATTTGGAGGCAGACCTCCCTCATTTTCAATCCTGGACCTGTCACTTAACACATCTGTGACCTTAGCCTCTCCAAGCTTCAGTTTCCTTTTCTATAAATGGAGATAATAACATGGAACACACAATATTGTTTTGCATATAGCATTACACATAAAGCACAAGGCCTTGGCACACGGAAGGCACTTTTTAAATGAAAGCTAATATCCGTAACCAAGTACCTAGCACCGTGCCAAGCGCATATTACATGTTCACTAAATGGTGGTTAGCAGTATTCCTTTCTTCCTGCAGCTGTGGTACAGCCCCGTGCTGACCTGACCCTAAAGTAAGGTGGCGTGTATTCTCCTGGCTGACTTTAGGAGAGCAGTAAGTGGTACACTCAAGGCAACTGGCCCTAGAATGTCAAGGGCTATGTTTAATACCCCCACACCACACATTTTAACATTTTATCACGCCATATTGAATATATAAAATGTATGCTCCTCATTCAATATCATTCTTGCAGATGTGTACCTGAAATGATTTTTAAAGTTTTACTTCTGAAATTGTTTGACTCCAAGTAATTTGGGATTGGCACTGCTCCTTCTGCAATTGTGGTATTGAGAATTCCCATAAAAGGAGAAAAAAAATCTAACCTAAGATTGTTTTCCAACGTAATAAACTTCTTATGGGTGCCAAATTCCAAAATAAGTGAAATCAACTTACCTGCTCCCACCACGTGACTGTGGTAGCACGTAAGTAAATATTTTAAATTTGATTTTATAGTTGACTTTTCCTATATTGGAGCCAATATTTTTTTTTCCTAGTCTCAAATATTGTAGGCCTTTGAAAACCTCCCAGACCCTAGTCACTGGGCCTCTAGTACTTAATGGATAAAACAGCCCTGAGACTGTAGCAGTTGGGAAGACATGTGATGAATAACTAGGATCAAATACACAATCAAAGGAACCCCTTCTTCAGGCCTCCCTGAGTGGGGCTGGCCAGCTGCAGGGTCAGCACCTACTTGAGGAAAAGCATGTTTGCAACTTAACTGGATTCAGAGCTTGCAAAGTCTGTGGTCAGTCATCTTGGTCGGCACGAAATGTTCGTGCCAACCTTTGGTTCCTGCTGCCATCCCTACCCTCGTGCACAAAAGCCCAGAGGCTTGGGTCTGCAACTGTAAATGAATAATCACATGGTAATCCTTCCATCCCGATGGGAAAGACTCAGCTGAGGGCCTGCAAAAGAGAAATGACTTCCTGAATAAATAAATATATATATTTGCTCTCTGAGGCCCAAGTCAACTGTTTGCTGGATAATGTTCTCCTGGGTTGAAAAATCAATGTTTTGTTAGCTTTGTGGGGAGGAGTGCAGGAAGGGATTCCCCACTATGAAAACGGTGAGCTCGGTTGATGAACCTGGCTCCACCTTGGAGACAGAAAGGCAAACATCTCAGAAGTTTCCCATCTGGCAATGCAGATCATAGGAGCCTAAGTGATTTTTGTCACTTTGCAGAGCATTTTATCTCAAAGGCAGTGAAGTCACATGGAGGTCAAGAGGCTGGGTAGGGCTCAACACACCAGCAAAAACCTGAGGGGCTGTAGCCAAAGCAAGATCCCTCACTTGAGTCATTTGCTTCCGCCCTTGATAATTGCCGCAATACTGCCAGTATAATAATTTACTAAATATGTATGTATGCATTTAGTTCAAATAGTTCTTTGAAAATGAAACTGTGTAACATCATATTTCAAAGAATACTAGGGTCACTTAATAAATAGAAGTAAAAATAAATATAAAGAATGCCATCCAATTTTTAAAAATTCTATCCAGATATTGCTTTCAGCTGAAGACTCAGCCTGGGGTCTGTTGTCTGTACTGAAAAGTGGGGAGAAACAAAGGCTTACCTTCTGGCTCTAATAGGAGACCTTCTTCTAAATGTCATCAGAAGGATTAGAAGAGAATTACCGAAGGCAATGTTCATGTTTCATTTAAACCACAAACAGACACACTCACTGCACTCTTGTTTCTACGGGAAACACTTCCTCCTTCCCTTTTCAGCCTGGCACTAGACCAAAGGGATGGGCTGAAAGTCAAGAAGCTCTGGCCCCAGCTCTGCCACTCACTTGGTGGCCTTCGGAAGGGCAGTTTCTCTTTCAGGCCCTCCAGCCCTTTCGTCTGTAAAATAGAGTTGATTGATCTTGAAAAACTCTTCTGCTCTGATTCTTTATCATTCCAAGACTTTCTCCAATAGAGCAATATGTCAGCCACAGAAAGAACCCAACTCACCATACCGCTTTGCTGGCTAGAGAAGTGAGAATGACTTTTTCTAGCTTCAGAGAGAAATTGGACCACAGAACAGAGAGGAATTAGCCTGACTCCACAATCTTAATACTGACTTTCAGGAATGACTGAGCTAGCCTGGGAGAGTGAGGTACGGACGCTTGGCCTACTTTTCTTCCAAGATTAGTTTCCTTTTGTGGTCTGACTTCTCAGAGTTTCAAACAAGAAACATGGGAGTGTGGAAAGAACAGGGGTTTTGGAAGCCAAGAAGCATTGATTCAGATCCTGTGTTTGACACTCCCTAGCTGTGTGATGATGGGCAATTTTCTTAACTTTTCTGAGTCTCAGTTTGCTCATATATTAAAGAAAAGAAAGAAATCATACCTCATAAAACTCTTATGAGGGAAAAACAGTATAAGTGTTTATTGGGGGCATAAAAATGTACATTATCTGCTGGGACTGAACAATAAACAGCCAGTAGTGTTCTTAAATATCTGAAGCTATAGGAGCCCTGAAATAATTGACTTACAGTATGAGATTCTTAGAAGGGCTAGCAGGGCACCACCCATGGTGACCCAGTCACATACCTCCCACTTCTCCTGTGCCACTGTGCCCCTTGGGAGAGATGGCACCAGCCAGAGCAGGATTCTGCCCTCGGATGCCCTTGCTGCTGGGGCTGTGGATGGCCAAGGACCCAGTCGGTGCCAAGCCCAGAAACATGACCTCAGCCCAGTGGTTTGAAACTCAGCACGTGCAGCCCAGGCCTCAGGGATGCAATGCTGCGATGGCAACATCAGCAAGTACTCCAAAAGCTGCAAAGGCCTCAACACCTTCCTGCATGAATCCTTCTCCAGCATGGAGACTCCCGTCATAACCTGCAAGAACGGCTGTAAAAACTGCCACCAGAGCCAGAAGCCTGTATGCCTGACCACGTATAAGCTCATCTCAGGGAGGTGCTCAGACTGCAGGTACAAGGAGAAGCAACTGGATGCATTCTTCATCATGGCCTGTGATCCTCCACAACAGAAGGATGGCCTAAGGTACCAGCTGGTCCTGTGCTTTTGGATAATGTTGTCTAAGGCCAGGTGTTCCCCTACCCCAAGCTCTGCAGACTCCCGATGCTACAGCTGCATTTCCTCCCTTGAGTTCTTCACTAATCCTTACCCTTTTTGCAAATACCACTTCCCTCCCACGTAGCCAACTCCACATACTCTTAATTCCTTACGGGGTTTTGTGGATGCTCCAAATGGTGAGGGAAGAGAGGTGATTCTCCCTAGCCCTTCACTGTTGCTTACATTGCTTTCTGAGTGTGGATACCATGCGACCCTTCAAGCACTAAGGCTCTTAGCAGAGGTGGATCCAGGTTTTGTGGGACTTATGGCATATGCAGTTTTGGAGACCACATTTTTTTTTTTTTTTTTTTTTTGTGGTACGCAGGCCTCTCACTGTTGTGGCCTCTCCTGTTGCAGAGAACAGGCTCCGGACGCGCAGGCCTGTCAGCGGCCATGGCTCACGGGCCCAGCCGCTCCGCGGCATGTGGGATCTTCCCGGACCGGGGCACGAACCCGTGTCCTCTGCATCAGCAGGCGGACTCTCAACCACTGCGCCACCAGGGAAGCCCTGGAGAACATCTTAAAGAAGAAGAATACCGTCAGGACCTTAGAAGAGCTGTGGTTGGACAGTTCAGAGGGAACCCCATCGGGGGAGGCAGAGATTACCTAAGGAAGGAGGGCCGGAGAATCTATGCCAGGTTCCCTATGCTGGGCAAAGGAATGTGTCTGATTTTGTTGCAATAAAAGACCCTGCTTTTCCTGATTGACTATGTGTATTACTATCCAAGTGAAAGTATGGAGGTTTGGAAACCCCTCCTTATCTCTGTGAAGCTTCAGTATCACATGCCCTGCAGGCAGAAGGGAGGGCAGCTCCCTGAGCAGGCTTGGGCTTGGAGGAGCAGCCTGGGCTCTGCCTTCCACCCCCTTGAAAATTGCCTGGCGGTCCCATGTCATATGAAGGGGAGGAAGGCAAGGAAGGGCAGGCGGAGCCCCGGGATGCCAGTCAGACCTGAGGCTGGACCCCCTTGTTTACGCTCAAGACCTGACCTCATGCCTCATTGGTATGACCCAGAGCAGGAACCTCAGACTTCTGAAGTGAATTTCCCCCCCTTGGAAATTTCAGAATCAGGACCTTCTAAAAATCCTGATCTGGTGCTTCTCCAACTAACTGTGGTGAAGGAGCAGTTTTATATGCAATCTGTCATAGACCAGCACTTTCATAAAATACAATAAAATGAATTGCTGGAAAAATGAAACAGAACATACAGATATAGAAAACACAAGGCCAAATTTTTTATTATTAGATTCAATTAACATAAAATCAGCGTATCAGATTGGCATAAAAGTTTCTCAGTGCTTTCTCTCGATTTCTATACTTATCATGATAGATACACAGCGAAAAATATATGCATGTACACATATAAATTAAACACCGACATAAGACATACATGCCCACACACATATACATACACAGGGGCACATACACACACACGTGCACGTGTGTACACAATACAAACGCACGTATACAAGTACACACACTCAACCATAAGGCAACCACTGTCCTTCCCTCTTCTGACTCTGCCTCCCCCATACACTTCCCTTCCCATATTTAGAAAGAGATTTTCCTACACAGACTAGGGCTCAGAATAAGAAAAGATGATTGGTGAAACGGGAAATGGCAGGAAAAGCAGAGAATCCAAAAATTCTGACTCCCAGCCCGCTTCCCTGCTTTCTAGAAAGAGATCTAAGGCAGAGCTCCTTGCTACCTACCACACCCACACTACCCTATCCCAAATATAGCTTCCCCAACAGCATCTAGGCGGCCCTGCCATACCACACTCTGCCCATCACTATCACTATTGCGCCCACCCTGTGCTTCTGACCAAGGAAGACGTACTGAAAATGAGAGGAAAACAACATTCTTCTACTCCTCTGGCTTCGCCCCAGTGTCGTGGGCAGGCTCCACTTTCTCTGTCTGCACCTTAAATGATGGTGTTTCTCAGGGTCCTATTCTTAGCTCTTTTCTTCCCACACTGTACTCTCTTGAGTGACTTGATAAAGTTCCATGGCTTCAAGTGCCACTTACCTGCTCCCAAAAGCACCTCCCCAGCGCCAGTCTCCCAAGTTCCAGGCACGTATATCCACCTCCCTAATGTTACTAGCTGCCTCAGCATCCTGCAGACGTCTTAACAAAAACACTCAGAACTGGGCTCAAATCTGCCCGGCTGCCAAACTTGCCCCTCCTCCTGCCATCTCTCAGTCTTGCCATCTCTCAGTCTTGCCCCTCCTGCTGCCGTCTCTCAGTTAGCGGAAACATCAGAGCCAATCATTCAAGATCCTAATCTAAGAGACACCTGTGTCTACTCATTCTTTTTTGTTTGCTTACTTTTCCAGTAATTCCCCATCTATCCCAGATACTACCTTAGGAGGGCACAAGAGTTCTTGGATTTTCTTTTTTCCATATATCACTGGGTTCCTAACATGGGTCCAACACACGTTATGATTTTGGAGGGGGCTGTGAATGGAAGCTAAGCAAAGACACCTAGGTGGTTGCAATCAAAGATTTACTGTCTAGCTTAGGAGGCAAGAAAAAATAATACCTTTAAAACACTATCAGACAATAACAGAAGAGGATAATGAATCAAATGGATTCTGTAACATTTTTCTCCCACCTCTCCCAGGGTTTCATTCATCCTAACCTTGTTCCCTGTTAAATGTTAATATTCCTGATACATGTCTCTGACATAACGTTAGGTCTGTAACCAGGGTCAGGCAACACCAGGAGAAATTAAACCACTCAATATCTGTAAGAGTTGTAGCTCCAGAAGCTGGCAAGAGTGTGGAAAGAATCCAGAATAGAATGGATCCTTAAATAGATTAATTATATCCTAACAAATGGTGTAGCAGCCTGGGTAGGAGTTTCCGACTTCCGTGTGTAGGCTGAAGAATTAGATGGAGTGTAACTTGAATCTAGGGGCCATGGACTATGAAACTGGCCCATTCAGAGACTGATGACACAGCACCCATAAAACAGGGCCCAGTGGGGAAGTTGGGGCCTGAGAAGAGCTACCCAAAAGCCTGGGGACTAAATCTCTGCTGGTTATACTCTCTGAGCCACTGAGAATGTGTTTGCAAAAAAGTCACTCAGGAAGGAACTTCCCAGATATTTAAGATGACATAATTATTACCTAGTGGGTAAGTTTGTTTTAATATCCAGAAATTTTTAAATTAAGGATAAAAATATTTACGTGAATCAAATACATGGCATTAATGTGTCTGTATTAAGGACTTTGTGCATACTTGGTATTGTAGGTATTTGCAGTGTTTAAGAGAATTTAGCCTGTTACAGTAAGAAATTAGTCTTGCCATTCTAACTTTTTTAACTTTTTTAATACATTTATTTATTTATGGCTGTGTTGGGTCTTCATTGCTGTGCACACGCTTTCTCTAGTTGTGGCGAGCGGGGGCTACTCTTCGTTGCGGTGTGCGGGCTTTTCATTGCGGTGGCTTCTCTTGTTGCGGAGCACGGGCTCTAGGCTCAAGGGCTTCAGTAGTTGTAGCACGTGGGCTCAGTAGTTGTGGCTCGCGGGCTCTAGAGCGCAGGCTCAGTAGTTGTGGCGCACGGGCTTAGTTGCTCCGCGGCATGTGGAGTCTTCCCTGACCAGGGCTCCAACCCATGTCCCCTGCATTGGCAGATGGATTCTTAACCACTGCACCGCCAGGGAAGTCCGCCATTCTACTTTTAAACGTTTAATTAGTTTAGATGTGTGGTTTGAAATAGAATTTTCCTTTAAAATTAGTTTTGGAACATTTAAGAAAACAGGAATTTAATCACCATATTCATAAATTTTTAGATTTCTAAGAATTTTTTTAGGTATTCAGGAATGTGTAGTTGGTTAGCCCAGATAACTGAATTACTTTGTAAGGACATGGAATATGTTAAACTTATAAAGTATATTTTTAAATGTTCAAAGGAGTATTTTAAACTACATTTATAAATGGTACCAAATAGTCATCAAATACAACCATTTAAAGTGATTATTAAAATATACTTGTTTGTAAGTTAAACATAAAAGCTTAAAGAAGAACTGAGCTTCTGATTTGCATCTTTAACATAGGGAACATACATTTGAAAAAGCCAAAGTAGCCCCCTAAACGTTCTTTCCTGGGCACAAAAGAACATTTTAAAAATTCGCATTGACACTGCGAGACCAGTCCATTTCCTGGACTGTTTTCATCTACACAGTGCAGAGTAGTGTCATTGATTGTATTTCCTGGTGTTCCCATGTTTGCTGGTTTTACTGAGCCTTCAGAAAAGAGAGTGGCCTCTGATGATGCAATAACTGAAGCCAGGCTCGGGCACAGAGCTGGCAGTGGTGGCACTGGAACTGAACCCGGAACTATCTCTCCCCAGCGCCCCCCTTTCTCTGCACTGTGCCGCCTCCAGGTGGATCATTGCGCTGACTTGAAGAGGGTCTCCCACTGTATTGTGGAAGAACTGAGAGACGGGAGCAGGGTTCCCCTGTGGCCGGTGTGGTTGTTGCAGAGGAGTTCAGCTAAATATACTCTAAGAAAAAGTAAAATTCAGAGACTATATAATTGAGTCTCCATCCTCAATAGGGACTTTTCCTCCCTGGCCAAAATTGGAGTTTTGAGACTACATATTTCCAAGTAAGGTGGCTTTAAAAAAACAAAAACAAAAAAACAACAGATTGTTAAGCAACTGGTTCCTTCAATAAATCAGGCTGCTTGCCTGGAAGTGTGTGTGTGTGTGTGTGTGTGTGTGTGTGTGTGTGTGTGTAAACACACGTGCTCATGGTGGGAAGAAGTTATGTCAGTGGAATTAGGAGTGCTACATTCCACCAATTACAGATTCTTTGGGGACCAAAACTCCTCATTTGAAGTACAAGTATCTTTTGGCAGAAATAAAAAACAAGATAATGTAACAATTACTTGGAATCAATCACTTAGGTACTGGTGCACTTGACTTGGGAGCATTTGGATGCATTGCATAGTGTACTGAAAGTTTTGTAATGTTTTCTAATGTCTTAAAAATAGGTGGAATATGGGCAGAGATGTGGAAGTAGAAAATGAGCACAGAAAACGAGATGTCAAGGAACTGGAGACAAATTTGCACCCACCTGCTTAGCAGTTCTGAAGACTGGGGGGTTGGGAGTGGGGATGGAGGTATGACTTCATGCTCTGGTACTTCCCAGGTTGCCGGCCCCTGGAGGCTCAGCTGGAGTCTGCCAATGAGAGCTTCAGCTGCCACTGGATTTACCTGGCACATTTAGATCTTAATAAATGTTCATTGAACACAATTTGTTTTCAGAGCAAAGGAATGGGGCTAGGAAAATATACAAATCACAACTCTGGAAAGTTTATAAAACAATTTATTTTAAAACTCTCTTATTATGCTTTAAAATTTCCAGAGAGGGGGAATTTACTACCTATGGAGACAGCCTGTGCCATTTTCTGGCAGCTCTAAATATTAAAAATTCTCCTATAGAGAACCTAATCTATATCTCCGTCACTACAGCAATTCACTGATGCCCTATCACTTTAAGCCGTTCAGAATAAATCCAATTCCTCATCACACCCAACTTTTTAAATATTTTCAAGAGTGTTTCATGCCCCTTGCCCTCCAAAATTGCCTCATCAGACAACAGCACAAGCTATAAAATGGCCTCTAATGTTTGATCCAATCATTCTACCTAGTAGAATAGGCTAAATGGAACTAACTCAAAGTGAGGAGGAGTAAACTTGTGCAACCCGTTTATATTTTTCTTTTTGTAACCAAAAAAAAGCTTAGAAATAATACAAATTCCCCAAAATTGAGAGTGACTAAAAAATGATGGGGCAACTACTTACAGTGCTTTAACTGAAGTGTCAAGTCATCACTTTAACTGAAGACAAATACACAGAAACTACACTGATGCATGGAAATGTGTGTGGGCAATGCTACATGAAGAAAAGAGAACATAAAACTATTTCCAGGGGACTTCCCTGGCAATGGTTAAGAATGGTTAAGTGGTTAAGACTCCGCCCTACCACTGCAGGGGGCACGGGTTCAATGCCTGGTCAGGGAATTAAGATCCTGCATTCCTCGTGGCCAAAAAAACAAAACAAACAAAACAGAAAAAAAAAACCCGTATTTTCAAATGGATTACAACTATGTAAAAGAATCCCTGGTTTTGTACACCAATAAAGTCCATAAGTGAATTTGGACTTTTCCAGAATTCCATCTCCAAACCAATGCTTCCTCCAGACTCATCTAGCCCAGTGAACCTACATCTGACCCAGGAGACATTCCACATGTGCTTTTTTTTTCTTTTAATTAAAGTATAATTGACATATAACATTATACCAGTTTCAGGTATACAACATAATGATTCAATATTTGTATACACTGCAAAATGATCACTGCAATAAGTCTACTTAACATCCGTCACCATACCTAGTTACAAAAACATTTTTTCTTGCGATGAGAACTTTTAAGATCTAATCTCTTGGCAACTTTCAAATATGCGGTACGGTATTATTAATTATCGTCACCATGCTGTACATTGCATCTCATGACTTATTTTATACGTGGAAGTTTGTATCTTTTGATCCCTTTCACCCATTTCATAACCCCCCCCCACCCATGGCTCTGGCAAGGCAACCAGCAATCTGTTCCCTGTATCTATGAGCTTTTTTTTTTTAATTTCACACGTAAGTGAGATCACATAGTATTTGTCTTTCTCTGACTTATTTTACCTAGCATAATGCCCTCCAGGTCCATCCAAACTTTTGCAAACGGCAAGATTTAATTCTTTTTTTACAGTTGAATAATATTCCATTGTATATACATACCATATTTTCTTTGTCCATTCATCTATCAGTGGACACTTGGGCTGATTCCATATCGTGGCTATTATAAATAATGCTGCAATGAACATGGAGGTGCACATATCTTTTCAAGTTAGTGTTTTCGTTTCTTTTTTTAAATTTTTTTGGCTACACTGAGCAGCTTGTGGGAATCCTAGTTCCCTGACCAAGGATTGAACCTGGGCCCTTGGCAGTGAAAGCAAGACGTCCCAACCACTGGACCGCCAGGGAATTCCTCAAGTTAGTGTTTTCATTTTCTTTGGACAAATACCCAAAAGTGGAATTGCTAGATCATATGGCAGTTCTAGTTTGAATTTTTTGAAGAACCTCCATACTGTTTTCCATAAGGGCTGCACCCCACATTTCTTTTTAATTCTGTCCTGTGCATTTTCCACTTGCAAATATCAACCAACAGACAAAGAACTTGTGAGAGCTAAGGCCAGGAAGAAAGGAAAGCTATGCAGCAGACTCCATGCCTTGGCCTCCCCACTTGTTCCTGGTTTCTATCTCTCACCTGTTCCCACCACAATTCTTATTATATAGGGATTTCTGCTTCCCTTACAGTCTTCACCTGGATTGGTGACATCTTTTGGAAACTTGTCAGACACTATCTAGAATACAGCAGGGACAAAACAGACAAGGTCCTTGACTTCACGAAGCTTGTTTTCAAATGATACGTGATGGCAGAGGTGGGCCTATTACGAGAGACAAGAAATATCCAAAGAAATGAATACATAATCAAATAGAGATAAATGCTGTGAGGAAAACAAAACAAAAACATACATTATGGGGAGGGACAACAGGTGAGAGACCAGTTTAGTCCACTTTAGGTCAGGGAAGACATTTGAGAATGTAAAACTTCAGTTAGGACCTGAAGGATGAGAGCCAGCCCTTAGAATTGTGAAAAGAAGCTTCCAAACAGAAGGAAAAGAGAGTAAGAAGGCCGCAAATTAGGAATAAGCAAGGCCTGTGTGAAGAACTGGAAGGCCACCACGGCTGGAGGATCACTAGTGGCTTCCCACAACAGGGTCGTGGTAAGAGATGAGGCTGGAGAGATAGGAGAAAAGGAGTCATGATGCAAATGGGAGGCCGTTAGAAAGGGTTGATGTGATCTGATTGAGGTTTTCAGAAGATCACTCTAGTGAGGGTGCAGGGAACGCCTTCTCAGGTGGGGAGAGTGGAGCATGTAGACCAGTATGGAAACTAATGCACTAGTGAAGGCAAGATGGTGGTGGTGTGGGCTTTGGCGACACCCACTTCAGAGCAGACAAGTTAAATATAAATGTTTAAAGGAATATTAGCAATAAAATAAAACCAAAACTAAGGGGAAATTAAACAAAAAATAGAATCAACGTATGTATACTACACAGATTTCTTATCCTGCAGTAGCTAAGGTTTGGCCCCCAGTTTCCTTGGAAGGCATGAGTAACAAGAACATGTTCCCTCAAGTCTGTCCCTTCCTGTCCCCCAAATTCCCCTTTGTGGTCCTTCATTAATTCCCCCTTAACTTGAGGCATGCAGCTCAAGCAGAGCCCTAGTCACTGCTACTCTCCAAGTGGACAAGTAGTGAGCAGCCTGAAGTCCCAACCCTATGTAGAATGGCCATTACAGCTCTTGGTGCACATAAGCCAGGTAATAAACATTAAAGGCACAAATGTTTCTTTCACCATCTCTCATGTTTGCATAACACTACTTCCCCATAAGAACCATATTGGAAATTTCTTGGGGATTATTTTAACTATTACTTACTCTAGAACAAGACTAGGGGGGAAATGGTTTCAATTTCTGACCCACAGTGACATATTTAACACTTTTAGAAACTCTTTCAGCACTGGCTACTACAAAAATTAACACTTTTTTTTAACATCTTTATTGGAGTATAATTGCTTTACAATGGTGTGTTAGTTTCTGCTTTATAACAAAGTGAATCGGCTATAAAGCTAACACTTTTTAACATGACGGTTAGGTGGTGGAAAAGGTGATATAGTGCTCAAAATGCTTCTTTTATGGACCCTTGACAGCTTAGATGAAACCCTATAACTTAGTGGTTGAGAATGAAGCCTCTGGCGTCAGACTGCTGGGGTTCAAATCCTGGCTTCTCCACTTACTGTGTAGCTTACAGCTAGTTTTTTAATTTCAATAAGCCAGAATTTCATCTGTAAAATGGGAGTTTGATAAGCTCCAAAGGCTCTGAAATTGGAGAAATATAGTGAGAATTGTTTGTGAATACTGGAGAGAGCTTCTAAATCTGGTCTATTCCCAGCCTCTATTTCCTTCATTTTAATCTTTCCACTTCACATCTCCCCAAAAACATACACATCAACACACACTCCATTGCACAGACACACAGGTAGCACACACATACACCCACTATTAGGTAAGAGCCTACATTCTTGGAGAAAGTGGTATTTAACCACTGTAAGCATGTCTGTCACCTTATTTAATAAAATAAACCTTTCTAATTTAGCACAAATTAAAACTCCTGGTAAGGAATAACTGGATCCCAGATGCTGCATCCAAAATCCCTCACCCCATAGGCTCAAAAACTTTCAATAACTCCCTTTTTCCCATGGGGAAAAAAATGATCCACTCAATTTTTCCCCAGGAGTCCACGGAATCCAAGAGCCAGTTTAATTTGTATGCCACTTCCTAATTGTGGGAACCTTGGATTCTACCAACTGTTCCCCAATTTGCTTGAGTATAAAGAATGTAAGACCTTGGGCTTCCCTGGTGGCGCAGTGGTTGAGAGTCTGCCTGCCGATGAAGGGGACACGGCTTCGTGCCCCGGTCCGGGAAGATGAAGGGGACACGGGTTCGTGCCCCGGTCCGGGAAGATCCCACATGCCGCGGAGCGGCTGGGCCCGTGAGCCATGGCCGCTGAGCCTGCACGTCCGGAGCCTGTGCTCCGCAGCGGGAGAGGCCACAGCAGTGAGAGGCCCGCGTAACGCAAAAAAAAAAAAAAAAAAAAAAAAAGAATGTAAGACCTGGTAAGGGAAAGTTCAGACTCTGTCAACACTAGGAATGGGCGAGCTGGGTTTGAAACAAGTGAATAAGGTTCATAATACACCCCCTAAGAAAGTTCCCTAAATTCTGGTCTCTGTAACCAACCACTGGGCAGCATTTACAGAGTGGACACCAGGGGGTAGCAAAATCTCACTCTCCCAGTTCTCGGCACTAATTATAAGGAAGCTGGAGAGTCTGGATGACTAGAGGGCCCATAACCCATTGATGGAAAAGATCTCCAGCTCCCTGCCTCTAACTCTGCTGGGAAGATGGTCACTGAGGTTTGATGCCCTAGATTATGTTTGGGTTTTTTTTGTTTTTTGTTTTTGATGCTATGGAGCAGAGGGATCTTCTTGCCTCCAAGAAAGATGAACATTTTCTCTCTCCTCTTTTCCAGTCCCGGAGGAGTGGAGAAAGGACGGAGATTAGCCTTCTGAGGAGGTGAGAGAAGAGCCCATCACCTAGGCGACGCCGTGCCCCCCCCCCACTTCCCTCCCGCCCGCCTCTGTGCCAAAGACTTCCCTGAGGCTCCGGCCTCCTGGCTTCGTAGGAGCTGCATCCACCGGCAGGACGTTTTCTAAACGCTACCCCGCAGTCGCAGTGGTACTTGCCTTCACGTCCGTCTCTGGGGTCTATTTGGCTTTCCTATCTTCTCATAATGCCCACCCTTTAGAAGCGCCCCTCCCCACGCCCCCCATCCCTGCAGGACTTCCCGGTGCCTGCTCAGAGGAGGGGCAAGGCATCTCCCTGCTATGCCTAAGCCTCCCCCAGCCCTCCTGGGGGACCCTCGCCAGGGCTTCATTTCCCATCCAGACGCGGTGGAGGATGGGTGAGAATAGAACTTTCTTAACTAGCCTACCCCCTTTGTCTACTGCGTCAGACAGCCATCCCCGCCGCCAAGAGCCCTAGCGGCCCTGGGAGACTCTCTTTCGCCACCCCATAAGAAGGAAGGGTCTGGTATCCAGTACCGGATAGTGGGGCTGAACGGGGGGTCTGGTGCCTTCCCTCCGCTAGCTAAGGGAGATATAGGGGATGCGGAGGGGAAGGGGCAGTGAGGAAAGAACTCAGAAAACGTCCGCCGAAGCGCACGCCCCTGCAGGAGGATCCTGATCCCGGGACCCCGCGCGCATTCAGCCTCGACACCCACCCCCCTCCCCAGGCCTTCATCGCTCCCTAATTCCCCCACGCCTCCGCCCTCCCCAGGCCGCACAGAGGAGCCCATTGTCGGAGCCCGAAGGCTCGAGGCCCGAGGAGATGGGAGGGGAAGGAGGAAGGCGGGCAAGGCCCTGGAGAGTGGGAGGAATCCCCCGATTTTCCTGCCCTCGGCTCCACGGGAAGAGGGCAGGGGTTTTGGGGGGAGGTCTCTTCTGAGCCCCAGGTGCTGCCAAAGTCTGGCAATGGAGGGGTGAAGAGGTTCCCAGGCGAGTTGGAGTCAGGAGGCTTCCGGCCATCAAACGACTCCAGTCCTAGGCTGGGGACCCCACGGATTTCATGCACGCCCCAGCCTCTGGACTGTCCCTTGCGGAGACTAAACTGATCCCGTAGGGAGCTAGGCGGTGGCGGGAAAAGAGGGGCGTCCTCGGCGGGACGGGCCTCCGAGGGTCAGGGTCGGGGCTACCGGCTGGAGGGCGGGGAGAAGGAAGAAGAGGGTTGCGGGAGAGCTGGGCAGATCGGGTGGGGGCGTAGGGGGAGCGGCCAGAGGCAAGGCGCGGGAGAGGGAGTCCCGGCTGGGGGTCCGACGCGGAGGCGGAGGCGGGCACTGAAGGGCGGGGCGGGGAGGGGCGGCCGTCTCGACCCTCCCTGGTGGGGCCCCGCGGCCTGGGAGCCCGAGCTGGCCGAGCCGCCACCGCGGCCGGAGCTGTCCCCTAGCCAGACCCGGCGAGACGCGAGCGGCGGGAGGGAGGCGGTGGCGCGCCCGGCCCCGCCCGCCCGCCCGAGCGTCGGACGCGGCCCCGAGCCGAGCCATGGTGAGTCCCGCGTCGCAACCCGGTGTCCCCTCCGCCTTCCCGCAGCCCGCTGTGGATCGCCAGCCCTCAGCTGGGTGCCTCTCTCTCCTGCTTGGAACTCTTGAGCGCTCCTGGGACTCTCCTCCCTCCCATCCCCCCTTCTTTTCTTTGATCTGTCTGCCCCACTGTCTGGCTCTGTCCCCACTGGGTATTGCCCTCACTCCTTTCTTCCTCCTCTTCTCCGCCCCTTCCCCCAACCTCCCTTAGGT
Organism: Tursiops truncatus; assembly: GCF_011762595.2. NCBI lineage: Eukaryota > Metazoa > Chordata > Mammalia > Artiodactyla > Delphinidae > Tursiops > Tursiops truncatus. The sequence goes on along the minus strand of NC_047035.1, from coordinate 75,641,544 downwards.
CTCTCCCTCTAATCCACACACCTCCCCTCGCCCTCCTCTGTCCCGACGTGTGCCTTCCTTTGCAGGATCTTCCCTCCCCCTCCCGGTCCCAGCTCCTTACCCGCGGGAGACCCCTGCGGGATTGGACTGCAGCGGCCCTGGCAGGGGCCCGGGCTCGGGTCATGAGAACTGACCTGCCTGGCACCACCATTTTCCATCCCAGTCCCCAGCCCGGTGAGCCGGGCCCACCCATCCGGCCCTGGGGGACCGGCCACAGCTGTGGCTGGGCTGGGGCCACGGACCTGGCCAAAAAGGGAAATTCCCGCGGAGAAAGAGAGGCTACCTCAGAGTGGTGGACAGAGTGGGGAGGGGGCTCACAGTGCCCGGGGGCGTGACGCTGCCAGAGGCGACACGAGATGCGGTGCGGGGGGAGAGGAGTGCCCCCGAGCTCACGCTGCAGGGAACAGAAACACTGTCCCAGAGCATTCCCGCTGCAGAGGGGAGGGGACACCGACAGGAGCTCCCTGCCGCGGGTTGGGGACCCTGGCAGCAGCAACTCAGGGCACAGGAAGCAGGAGGGTGCTGTTAAGGGACGTCCATGCCAACAGGAGTGGACACTATTCCTGTGAACTCTCGCTCCAAAAGTACTCTCTGAAGAGTAATTGCAGGTGTGGGCACTGCCAGGGAGAGCGCCCACTGCGGGAGGGATGGGGGGGGCACGGCCAACGGGGCGCTCACCGCAGGGAACGGAGGAGGGGGAGAGGCCCTGCCAGGGGGCGCTCACCGCAGGGTGGAGAGGGGGAGGAGAACAACCGGGGCTGCTCCTCTACAGAAGGAAGGGCACCCCCTGGCAGGGAGGCTGGAACAAGAAGAAAGAGGAACTGGGCCAGGGAGAGCTGACTCAGTCTCTCTGGTCTCCTCTTTGGTCCGGGCCGGCTGGAGGCCGGTCTCTGAGCTCCTGCCCGCCCCCTCCCACCCCATACCCCTCCTCCCCTCCTGCCGCTGCCGTTTCCTGTGGCTGAGACTCTCACTCAGCCATGAGCTCACCGCCCCTAATGGGTTGCAGCTGCCTCGCAGCTCCAACTCTAGCTCCCCCTTCCAGGCCTCGGAGAGGACGGCCCACTCTGCCTCCCCCGCGCCCATCTCCACCCTCCCCCCACCCACGCTCCCGGCGCTGGCCGGGTCCCCGGAACACTGGGGGGTCTGTCTGCTCGCCCACACACCTTGGGGCCGGGTCTCTGTGCTGACGCACTGACTGTCGGTCTCCGGAGTGGCTGCCTCGCTTCTCAGACGGTCGGGACAGGCAGGCAACACTCAGGCTGAGAGGACTTAAAGTGAAATATGCAGTATTGTCCTCAGGGCGAAGGCGGGCGGTGGGGGCGGGTTGCAATGGGGAGTAGAGAACTAGATAAACACTTCAGCGAGCTTCCCCCTTGCCCCGTCACAGCAAAGAAATCTGATAAAAGGAATTTCACAGCCACCTTGAAAGACAAATAGGTTTGCAGAGGAATAGCCAGAGGGGTGGCTGTTTAGGGTATGAGATGGAGAAAGATAGCCTACTGATTCACTTAGGGACACAAGTGTGGAGGAAGCAAGGCTGAGACTTTTGAGATAGTGGCTCCGGGTGGAGGTTGGTGGAGAGGCCCTACAGGAATCAGAAAATATTTCAGCTCCAATACATACCAGCAAGGCCTCCTCCTCCCTTCCCTACAAGTTCCTTTTGTGACTTTTTCCTCTTTCAACTGTCCCCACCCAAGTCTTTGTAACCCAATCCCACATGCTCCGGGAATGGGTGATTGCTGTAGAGCCACTCTGGGAGAGGATGAGGGGTGCTCGAAAGACTCAAGACAGATAGCCCTTCAGTCCTCCTTCTTCCCACCCAATGAACATCTCTAGCATATGATCGTTCATGGCTGGTGGTACCTCTACTTAAGACGGGGGTCTCTGTGGGAGGCCCTGAGAAGAGGGACTGGCAGGAGGGCTGTGTAAAAGGGCTCCACCCTCCAGAGCTCTCAGCCATCAGTGACTTCCCTGATGGCCCAGGGGCCCATCTCTTCCTGAGGAGGGCCTATGCAATCCTTGCAATTTACAAGAACCAGGCGCAGCCCTAATCAAAGTCCTTCACAAGAGTCTCCTCAGATCTCCAAAGCCAGCGTCTCAGAGTATACTGCTAGGGCTGTGCACTGCGACTGGGCCAGCCCCACTCCCATCTCATTCAGCCAGCATTTCCTGTCGTCTCTCTGCACACACTCTGTACGTGATGGGGCCCCTGGGGGACACAGCCAGCCTCCAAGGAGCCATGCTCGGGGGATCTCTAGGGATCTGCAGCCTGGTCTTGTCTCTCCCAGGAGCCTGAGCCAGTAGAGGACTGTGTGCAGAGTACTTTGGCTGCCCTGTACCCACCTTTCGAGGCAACAGCCCCTACACTGTTGGGCCAAGTGTTCCAGGTGGTGGAGAGGACTTATCGGGAGGATGCGCTGAGGTACACGCTGGACTTCCTGGTGCCCGCCAAGCACCTGCTTGCCAAGGTCCAGCAGGAAGCCTGTGTGAGTGAATGCATCCCTGTTCTATCTCCCCTAAGAGCCACTGCCTCACCCAAGACACCAGTCAGACTGACTAATCTCCCCTCATCCAGAGACATCGCCTCCCCTGATACTGGTCCCCCCATAGGCACGTGCCATTCGCATGCTAACACATAGACACTCATCTTCCCCAAATACTGACCCCTTAGAAACATCAGCTCCCAAAGACCCTGACCCTCCAGACCACATTCCAGACATTCCCTCCTCATATCAATTTTTCAAGATACTAACTCCCCCAGAAATGACTCAACAGAGTCACTTCTACAGATATAAAGAACTTCCAAGAGTCTCCGGCTCCTCCAAGATAACGGCATCTGCTGACCATGTCTTTATACTGACTCAGTTCTTACTCTCCCACTCATGGAACTAGCTTCCTAGAGAAGCTTGCTACCCAGAAAACTGATCGGTCCCAATCCTTTCCTCTGTCACATGCACACCCCAAGATATCTCCTCCCGCTCCCCTGGGGTTATAACCCACCAGGCATAAGGCCACTCCTGCCTAGGGTAGCCCTATTCTAACTGCCCCCTCCTGCTGGTTTCATGAGCAGAGGCCTGAGCACAGCCTGCCCCTCTCTCCCCAGGCCCAGTACAGCGGCTTCCTCTTCTTCCACGAGGGCTGGCCCCTCTGCCTGCATGAGCAGGTAGTGGTGCAGCTAGCAGCACTCCCCTGGCAGCTGCTGCGCCCGGGAGACTTCTACCTGCAAGTGGTGCCCTCAGCAGCCCAAGCGCCCCGCCTGGCACTCAAGTGCCTGGCCCCAGGGGGTGGGCGAGTGCAGGAACTGCCTGTGCCCAATGAGGCTTGTGCTTACCTGTTCACACCTGAGTGGCTACAAGGCGTCAATAAGGACAGGCCAACAGGCCGCCTCAGCACCTGCCTTCTGTCTGCACCCTCTGGGATTCAGCGACTGCCCTGGGCCGAGCTCATCTGCCCTCGATTTGTACACAAAGGGGGCCTCATGGTTGGACATCGGCCAAGCACACTTCCCCCAGAAGTGCCCTCCGGCCCCCCAGGGCTCCCCAGCCCTCCACTCCCTGAGGAGGCCCTGGGCACTCGGAGTCCCGGGGATGGGCACAATGCCCCTGCTGAAGGACCTGAGGGCGAGTACGTGGAGCTGCTGGAGGTGACGCTGCCTGTGAGGGGGAGCCCCACGGACGCTGACGGCTCCTCGGGCCTCTCCAGGACCCGGACGGTACCCACACGCAAGGGTGCTGGGGGGAAGGGCCGGCATCGGAGACACCGGGCATGGATGCACCAGAAGGGCCTGGGGCCTCGGGACCAGGACGGAGCCCGCCCACCGGGTGAGGGGAGCAGCACTGGAGCCTCCCCTGCGTGTCCCCCGGGAGCCGAGGCTGAGGCTCTCCCTGAGGCAGCAGCCCTGGAGGTGTCTGAGCCCCCAGCAGAGGCGCTGGGGGAAGCCTCTGAGTTTTGCCCCCTGAGGCCAGGGGAGGTCGGAGGAGGAGCAGGCCAGGGGGCTGAAGGGCCACCCGGTACCCCTCGGAGAGCAGGCAAGGGAAACAGGAGAAAGAAGCGAGCTGCAGGCAGAGGGGCTCTTAACCGAGGAGGAGACAGTGCCCCACTGAGCCCCGGGGACAAGGAAGAGACCAGCCACCAGGAAGCCCTTGTCAGTCCGCCCCCACCAAGTGAACACGAGCTTCCAGGATGTGGCCCAGTTAAGGAGGAGCACGAAGGCTCGGGGAAGCCAGACCCTGAGCCGAGAGAGGAGCTCAAACCAGCAGACGAAGGAGAGCCTCGGCCCCCAGAAGCCTGTGGGCCTGTAGAAGAGAGGGCCAGAGAAAGAGAGCCGGAGGGGCCGAGGCTGGTGCGCGTGGCAGGTGAGATGACACCGAGGCCAGTGGGGCAAGGGCCGGGGTAGGTGAGGCCTAGGGAACGGGGCTGCAGGAAGAGCGGAGGTGAGGGTGGGAGCAGAGTAGCCAGACCTGTCCTCACTTCAGGCCCATAGCTCTGCCTGTGCCTGCAGGGCCCAGCAATCCAGAAGGGCTCCTGTCTGACCCCCTGGCGCCATCCCCAGAGACTGTGCAGGAAGTGAAAGGGGACAGCATCCCGGAAGAGGCCACTCCAGTCTCCAGCTCTGATGACCCTGGTGTAGCTTGGGACTTAATGTCGTCTGGATGTCTCGTCCTGACTGGTCAGTGGGCAGCAGTGGCTGAAGGGAAAGGGGTCGAGGAAGGAGAAGCCTCCGGGGCGGGCTGGGGAGGGAGGCAGGGTGGATGGGAGGTAGCCAAGGCCTGCCCCCAGCCGGGACCATTTTGTGTCTTCAGGAGGGGTGGATCAGAGTGGGCGAGCTCTGCTGACCATTACCCCACCGTCCCCTCCTGAGGAGCCTCCACTCTCCGAAGACGTGCTGAGCACTGCTCTTCATTACCTCCACTCACTGCTCAGGTAACTGAGGCCCAGGCTGGCAGCTGGCATACTAACCTCCTGGGTCGTAAGCACCCTGCCCTCCCCTCTCCTCAAGACATTGCCCTCTAGGATACCTACTTCTTCAACCCTCAGATTTTCAAGTCATTGCTCTCTGACCTTACCAACCCAACTTGCAGCATATCTTCATCAATCCTCAAAATCAACACTGCTGACTTTCAGTATCCTAAGACACAACCTAGTTTATCAGAACCTTGATTAGCTCATTCGACAACTCTTTCTTGAGCACCAGAACCTATTAGGCAGTATGCTAGGTGCTGGCGTTGAATTCATACCCTTCCAGAGCACAGAATTCCTAACTTTTTAATCCCTGATCCCATGACCCAGTAGCCATGTGAATATAGACTCCTAATTGCTAGGTCACTACCTCTTGGACACATGTCTGAGACTTTGACACTTTGCCCATCGCCAGGAACTAACTTCTCCTGAGGATGAGTAACATTAACACGCACACACGCACACGCACACATACACACACACACACAACCTCTGCCCCCACAGGCCTGACCTACAGGTACTGGGGCTGTCCGTCCTGCTGGACCTTCGCAAGGCACCCGCACTGCCTCCAGCACTCATTCCTGTCCTGAGTCAACTTCAGGTAAGCAACCTCTTGAGACAAGTACTTCTTCTGGGTCCTGACTCTTCCCTAGTGGTCATTCCAGGCCACCCTGTTGCCCACAATTTAGGGTTATTCTTCTCTGCCTTCAGGACTCAGGAGACCCTCCCGTCATTCAGCGGCTGCTGCTTCTCACTCATGATGACCCTCCAACTGAACTCCATGGATTTCAGGTTTGAGCCCCTCACTCCCACCTAGTCCCCATAAGTAGTGGAGAGAGAAGAAGAGGCTGGCTGGAGCCCCAAGCCAGTCCCTGAATCCCTAGGCGCCCAGGCCAGAAACCCCCTGCCTTCACATGTCTACAGGGTGCTGAGTTGCTGTCAGAGAGTGATCTGAAAAGAGTGGCCAAGCCAGAGGAGCTGCAGTGGGACTTGGGAGGTCACAGGGACCCCTCTCCCAGCCACTGGGTAGAGACACACAAGGTAAGCTTCACCTCCCCCACTCAGGACACTGGGAGCCAGGAGTGACCCAGCAGAGGACATTCTAGGAGAGAGAGGACAGATCTGAGACATGACCAAGGGGTTGAGAAAAAGTGGTTTCCCTTCCATTTAGTTCAATAAATATTTATGGTTCACAATTCAACAAGTGTTTATGAGCAAATTCAATTCAACAAGTATTTATGAGCAAAAGACTGTGCATGTGCCCTGGGCTACCAGGGAGATGAGACGAGTATATTAAATAAATTCTTTCTTTTTCCTTCTAGTTTTGAGATATAATTGAACAAGCACTTTACAAGTTTGAGGTGTATAACATAATGATTTGACTTACATACAATCATGAAGTGGTTACCACTAGTTTAGTGAACAGCCATCATCTCCTATAGATACAAAATTAAAGAAATAGGAAAAAAATTTTTTCGTTGTAATGGGAACTCTTAGGATTTACTCTTAACAACTTTCATATATAACATACAGCAGAGTTAATTATATTAATATTTATCATGTTGTACATCACATCCCTAGTGCTTACCTGTCTTATAACTGGAAATTTGACTATCTTCATCCAATTCCCCCTCCCTCTCATCTCCTGCCTCTGGTAACCACAAATCTGATCTCTTTTTCTATAAGTTTGTTTTGTTTGTTTGTTTTTGAGGTATAATTGACCTACAACACTACGTTACTTCTTGGTACACAACATAGTGATTCAATATTTCTATGCATTTCACCATAATGTCTAGTTGTCATCTGTCACCATACAAAGATATCACATAATTATTGACTCTATTCCCCACATTGTACATCTTATACCCGTCGCTCATTTATTTTGCAACTGGAAGTTTGTATGTCTTGATCTCCCTTACCTATTTCTCTCCTCTCCTCACCCCCCTCCCCTCTGGCAACCATCCGTTTGTTCTCCGTATCTATAACTCTGCTTCTGTTTTGTTATGTTTGTTCACTTGTTTTTAAGATTCCAAATATAAGTGAAATTATACAGTATTTGTCTTTCTCTGTCTGACTTATTTCACTTAGCATAATACCCTCTAGTCCATCCATGTTGTCACAAATGACAAGATTTCATTCTTTTTTTATGGCTGAGTAATATTCCATTGTATGTATATACCACATAGTCTTTAGCCATTCATCTATTGATGGGAACTTAAGTTGCTTCCGTAACTTGGCTATTGTAGATAATGCTGCAATTAACACAGAGATGCATATATCTTTTCTAATTAGTGTTTTCACTTTTTTGGGATAAATACCCAGGAGTGGAATTGCTGGATCGTATGGTAGTTCTATTTTTAATTTTTTGAGGAATATCCATACTGTTGTCCATAGTGGCTGCACCAATTTACATTCCCACCAACAGTGCATGAGGGTTCCCTTTTCTGCACATCCTCACCTATACTTGTTATTCTGACAGGTGTGAGGTGATATCTCATTGTGGTTTTCATTTGCATTTTCCTGATGATTAGTAATGCTGAGCATCTTTTCATGTGCCTGTTGGCCATCTGTATGTCTTCTTTGGAAAAAGGTTTATTCAGATCCTTGGCCCATTTTTTAATTGGGTTGTTTGGTTTTTTTTGATGTTGAGTTGTGTGAGTTCTTTGTATATTTTGGATATTAACCCCTTATAAGATATACCATTTGCAAATATCTTCTCCCATTCAGTAGGCAGTATTTTCATTTTGTTGATGGTTCCTTCGCTGTGCAAAAGCATTTTAGTTATATGTTTGCTTATTTTTGCTTTTGTTTCCCTCGCATAAAGAGAAGTCTCAAAAAAAAAATTACTGGTGTTCCCTGGTGGTGCAGTGGTTGAGAGTCCACCTACCGATGCAGGGGACACGGGTTTGTGCCCCAGTCTGGGAAGATCCCACATGCCGCAGAGTGGCTGGGCCCGTGAGCCATGGCTGCTAAACCTGCGTGTCCAGAGCCTGTGCTCCACAACGGGAGAGGCCAAAACAGTGAGAGGCCCATGTACAGCAAAAAAAATTACTAAGAAAGATGTCAAAGAGTGTATTGCCTATGTTTTCTTCTAGAAGTTTTATGGTTTCAGGTCTTACATTCAAGTCTTTAATCCATTTAGAATTTATCTTTGTGCGTGGTGTGAAAAAGTAGTCCAGTTTGATTCTTTTGCATGTAGCTGTCCAGTATTCCCAATACCATTTATTGCCAAGGTGGTCTTTTCCCATTGTATATTCTTGCCTCCTTTGTCATAGATTAATTGACCATATGTGTGTGGATTCATTTCTGGGTTCCCTATTCTGTTCCACTGATCTATGTGTCTGTTTTTGTGCCAGTATCATACTGTTTTGATTACTGTAGCTTTGTAGTATAGTTTTAAATCAGGGAGCATGATACCTCCCTTGACTTTGTTCTTTGTCAAGATTGTTTTGGCTATTCAGGGTCTTTTGTATTTCCATACAAATTTTAGAACTATTTGTTCTAGTTCTGTGAAAAATGCCATTGATATTTTGATAGGGATTGCCTTGAATCTGCAATTGCCTTGGGTAGTATGGACATTTTAACAATACTAATTCTTCCCATCCATGAGCACGGTATATCTCTCCATCTGTTTGTGTCATCTTCAATTTCTTTCATCACTGTGTTATAGTTTTCCAAGTACAGCTCTTTTACCTCCTTAGTTAGGTTTATTCCTAGGTATTTTATTCTTTTTGATGCAATTGTAAATGGAATTGTTTTCTTAATTTCTCTTTCTGATAGTCAAGTATTAGTGTATAAAAATGCAACAGATTTCTATATATAGATTTTGTATCCTGCAACTTTACTGAATTCATTGGTGAGATCTAGCATTTTTTGGTGGTGTCTCTAGGATTTTTTATGTATAGTATCATCTCATCTGCAAACAGTAACCATTTTACTTCTTCCTTTTCAATTTGGATGCCTTTTATTTCTTTTTCTTCTCTGATTGCTGTGGCTAGGACTTCCAAAACTATGTTGAATCAAAGTGGTGAGAGTGGGCATCCTTGTCTTATTCCTGATCTTAAAGGAAATGCTTTCAGCTTTTCATCATTGAGGATGATGTTAGCTGTGGGTTTGTTGCAAGTGGCCTTTATTATGTTGAGGTATGTCCCCTCTTTACCCACCTTGTTGAGAGTTTTTATCATAAGTGGATGCTGAATATTGTGAAAAGTTTTCTCCACGTCTATCAAGATGATCGTGTGATTTTTATCCTACATTTTGTTAACATGGTGTATCACGTTGATCAGTTTGCAGATGTTGAACCATCCTTGCATATCTGGAATAAATTCCACTTGATCACGGTGTATGATTCTTTTAATGTACTGTTGGATTTGGTTTGCTGGTATTTTGTTGAGTGTTTTTGCATCTATGTTTATCAGTGATATTGGCCAGTAATTTTCTCTTTTTGCAATTCTTAATATGACATTAAACAGCATATCATTTTTGGTGGATGATAAGTCAGAAACAACTGGAGAAGAGTGCAAAATAGTATCACTGGGGTTCTAGAAAGAGCTGAGAGTCAGAGAGGCTGGTTCTGGTTCCACGTGACCTTGAGCAAGGTAATGTACCTTACTTCCGGAGATGGTGCCTTTCTGTACCTGCTCCCTGCACCAGCATTCCAGCCTCAAGATCATTGCCCTCACAGTACAGCAACTGTGACATAATCTCTGATTCTATGAATCTAAATTCTGTGAGTATTCAAGAAAAGAGGTATAAGCATGATCTGAGCCAAGTATTAAAGGGGGTCTGTAACATGGTCTCTAAGCTGTGGATCAAAGGGGAAGTGCATCTGAAGAGGCAGAGAAAAGGGTTTTATAGGGTCAAGAGCCAGTGCAGATGAGGGAAAGGAGATTCATGTTTACTAAGCTGTAAAATGTGCCAGGCCCATGATAGCTGCTTACCTACCATCATCTCTTTAAACCTTTAAATCCAGTGTGTCTTATCATGACTTTACAGTTGAGGAAACTGAGGTTCAGGAAGGTTTCTGGACCTGCCTAAGGTCATACAATTAGTAAGCGACAAAGTCAGGAACTGAACCCAGCACTGCCCCCATAAAAGTCTCTGGGGTTGCCCCTCCTCCACCCTAGGGCTTAGGCCCCTTATCCTGAACTCTGTCCCTGGACTCCATTCCTGTGTGTTTGTCTCAGGAAGTGGAAAGGTTGTGCCGCCTGTGCCGAGGTGTGCTGGGCTCTGTACGGCGAGCCATTGAGGAGCTAGAGAGAGCAGCAGATCCAGAGGGAGAGGTAGGAAATGAGATGGGACGAAAGGGGATGAGGTGGGGATGGGGCTGGGCTGAGCTGAGGACCTCCTTGTGGAACCCCAACTGTCAACTTCTCCCTGGCCCCCAGGAGGCGGCAGGAATGCCTGAGCCCCTACAGAAGGTACTGGCAGATCCCCGGCTGACGGAGCTGCAGAGGGATGGGGGAGCCATCCTGATGAGGCTGCGCTCCACCCACAGCAGCAAGTACGAGGGATGGGTGTGTGGGTGCAGGTGGACGTGGAGGATGGAGACACAGCAGAGGGCCGCCAATTCACCTTAGCTGCCAGATAATTCTTACTAAGCATGTATCTGGACAAGATATGCTTCTCCACTTATCTCATAACTCTCACAACATCCCTAGGTGCTAGATATGATTATCAATGGGGATTTGGAGGATCAGAAATGTTTAATGTCTTGGCCAAGGTTGGTCAGTAAATGGAAGAGTAAGGATTCAGATCCAGGCCCATACTGTGACCCAGGATGCCATGCCACCCCTCACTTGGGATGCAAGGATGGGATGGGGTTGCGGGGCAGGCTTGACAAAGGCAGTGGTTCATTCTGCCCCCACTCCCTACCCAGGCTAGAGGGCCCAGGCCCAGCTACACTGTATCAGGAGGTGGACGAAGCCATTCACCAGCTCGTGCGCCTTTCCAACCTACATGTGCAACAGCAGGAGCAGCGGCAACGCTTGCACCGACTCCAGCAGGTGAGCCAGGACCTCCTCCCCCATGCTTCTTAACTCCACCTGGGGGCCTGGCCTCCAGCACCCTTTTCCCACTGATACTTACAGCTGATGGTGTTCTTCTAACCTGGCCTGGTCACATGGCCCTCCCTCTCTCCTCATCTCCCCTGGAAGTTGATCACGGTCAGTGTGAGATTCACAAGAGGGAGATAGCATCTCAGCACCCGCAAAGAAGAGAAGCCAGATCTCCCCCTCCCACTGCTGATGTTTGATCAAGGATCCTTAGAGATTGTGAGAGATGCTTAGGTGCCCTAGGGGATTCTGGGAAGAGCCGACTGATTCTGAGTTCCTACCTCCTTAGCTTAAAAGCAACAAATGTCTATCGATACCAGCTCCCTCCACCCCTTATGCAATGTCATCCCCAAATCTGAGGACGGAAAGGTCCTACCTCCCTCCACCTTGGAAGGAGAGGACAATGGAAACTGCTAAAGGCCTTGGAAACCAAGGCCTCTTTGTGGGAAAGATTCAGGAATAAAGCTGGCTTCTCTGAGCCTTGATTCTTTTCTCCTGGGGTTAAGAACTCCATAGGGATTTGCTCTCCACCCTACCTTGTGGGGTAGCAGGGGCACTGAAATCTGATTGCTCCTCCATAGCTCCTAAGTGTGGTAAGTGAACACCTCGTGGACCTGCATGTGGCCTCAGGGGAAAGGTCATCTCAGGGTCAGTGTTAAAGCAGGGTGGGGGCAGGGCTCTCTGTTCCTGAGATTTCTGCCTATTTAGCTTCCTCCATCCCAGCATCCAAAGGTTTGTATCTCCTACTGTCTGTTTGCTTATTAGCTGTTTTCCCACTGTGTAAAAACTATTAGCACACAGGATTTGGAGTCTAAAGTGTTCAGCTTGAGTTCTTCTCTGCTAGGAGTGAGATATTGGACGAGTCTGGAAGCATCTCTGAGTTCCCAAGTCCTCATCTGCAGAATGGGGGTGATAGTAAGGCTTACCTCACAAGGGTGTTCGGGTGATCAAGTGATTTCAGCAAAGGACTGTAGAAGTGCTTATTGTTGGCACGGGTTATTGGGAACATTCTCAAACTTCCCGTCCTCAGGCTGTCTCGCCCCAGATTCCAAGCTTTCTTCAGAGGGAAGAATTACCATCCCTTTTTGGTCAGATATCCCAGAACCAACAGGAGAGTACCTAGAGCCCCATAATAGGCAACTGGAGCTACACACACACACACACGCACGCACGCACGCACGCACGCGCGCGCCTGGGATGTCTCTCCAAGCCTGGCCCCTGTCACTAGGCTCTATGAATGTGAAATTTCTCCTGGCCCTCGTGCCTCTGGCTCGCCCCAGTTTTATCTATTTCACCTGGAGGCATAGCCCTGGAACCTTAGCATGCATCTCTCAGTGCTTCCGGCCAGCCCAGCCTCCCCTTCAACTGGTGCTTTACAAAGATGGCTTACTCACTTTACTCGACCCTTGTGGAAACTACCACCATTCCCTGTTCTCATTTCCACTTTACAGCTGAGATGAAATGGTTTCCCCCAAGGTTCAACAGGGTGGGGCGGTCGGGTCAGAGCTGGATCTCAGCTTTCCTTTCCACTGCATGGGCCCTTCTCCCTCATGGCCCCGCTCTCCCACCCTGTCTGCCCCAGGTGCTGCGGTGGCTCTCGGGCCCGGGGGAGGAGCAGCTGGTGAGCTTTGCTGTGCCCGGGGACTCCCTGTCTGCCCTGCAGGAGACAGAGCTACGATTCCGGGCTTTCAGTGCTGAGGTTCAGGTGAGAAGGGGGAGAGGGGCAGGTGAGAGGAAACACGCGGGGAGGGAAGGGGAGACTGGACTGAGGGCCAGGTCTGAGAGCAGACTCCCTTCTCCAGGAGCGCCTGGCTCAGGCGAGGGAGGCCCTGGCCCTGGAGGAGGACCCTGCCTCCCAGAAGCTTCTGGATATCTTTGAACAGCGCCTGGAGCAGGTTGAGAGTGGCCTCCACCGGGCTCTGCGGCTACAGCGCTTCTTCCAGCAGGTATGTGCTGAGCCTCTTCCTTCTATGCCCACCACTGCCTTTCTTCTGCCTGGAGAAGCTGATCGGGTAGTTGTTAGAAGCAGGGACTTAGGAGGCCGTCTCCTGGGCTTTGACTCTTGGCTCTGCCGCCTACTTGATGCATGACTTGGGACAGGATACTAAACCTGAGTGTGCCCCGTGGCACCTACCTTACAGGGCTGAGTGAGGATTACGTAAGCAGTATGTAACAGGTATAGTACAGAGTCTGCCACTTGTAAATTCTGTGTAAGTATCGGCCATCCTTTCATCTAGGCCCCTCTGTCTCCATACCAGCTCAGAGTGACACGCTAGGCCGTGATGCCGGGACAGTGAGGGGAGGTGTTCTAAGAGGACTGGGGTGTGGTGGGCCTTGGGAAGCCATCAGCGAAGGAGGACAGGAGCTGTCATCGGGCAGCGTGTGGGAGTGGCGGAGGACCTCACTCCTTCTCCTCGCCACTCCCCACCCCTTTGGTCTTGTAGGCACATGAATGGGTGGACGAAGGTTCCACGAGGCTAGCAGGAGCTGGGCCGGGGCGGGAAGCAGTGCTGGCAGCCCTGGCCCTGCGGCGCACCCCGGAGCCCAGCGCTGGCACCTTCCAGGAGATGCGGGCCCTGGCCCTGGACCTGGGCAGCCCGGCGGCTCTGCGAGAGTGGGGCCGCTGCCGGGCCCGCTGCCAAGAGCTGGAGAAGAGGGTTCAGCAACAGCTGGGAGCGGAGGCGAGTCCACGGGGCCACCGGCGACGACGGGCAGACAGTGCCAGCAGTGGAGGGGCCCAGCGGGGCTCCCACAGCCCCTCACCCAGCCTCCGTTCCCTGCTGCTCCCCAGCAGTCCCGGGCCGCGGGCAGCCCCGTCCCACTGCTCCCTGGCGCCCTGTGGGGAGGACTATGAAGACGAGGGCCCCGAGCTGGCTCCGGAAGCAGAGGGCAGACCGCCGAGGACCGTGCTGATCCGAGGCCTGGAGGTCACCAGTACGGAGGTGGTAGACAGGACGTGCTCACCCCGGGAACACGTGCTGCTGGGCCGGGCCGGGGGCCCAGAAGGGCCCTGGGGAGTAGGCACCCCCCGGATGGAGCGCAAGCGAAGCATCAGGTGAGAGCCCAGCCCAGCTGGTGCCCAAGAGGCAGGCCCAGCTGGCCCGCAGGAAAAGAATATGATACTGTTGGCATGTTCCTCCCATGCCACAACCTCCCCTGTCACTCCTCGTTGTACCTGCAGCGCCCAGCAGCGTCTGGTGTCCGAGCTGATTGCCTGTGAGCAGGAGTACGTGGCCACCTTGAGTGAGCCAGTGCCACCCGCTGGGCCTGAGCTGACCCCTGAACTGCGGGGCACCTGGGAGGCGGCCCTGAGCGCCCGGGAGAGGCTCCGCAGTTTCCACCGGACACACTTTCTGCGGGAGCTTCAGGGCTGCGCCACCCACCCCCTGCGCATTGGGGCCTGCTTCCTTCGCCATGTGAGTCAGCCTCTGAAACTCCTTCCAGGGCTTCTCCCTTCACATGTCTCAGCCCCATCTGCTTGTCCCTCCTTCTCAGTATCCGCCCCCCGACCCCACCCACCACCAGAACGTGTGGCCCCAAACGCCGGCGCCTACTGCCGTTTGCTGGGCTCCTGGATCCACTCAGCTCATGTGTCCCTGACATCCAGTGCTGCCTGGCCTTCGCTCTCTCCACGGGAGCCTGTCATTCCCCAAGCAGACTGAGTGTTCCCTGGTGGCCTGTCCCTCCTTCGGGCTCTACAGGATGTGGAGGAGGAAAGGGAGAGGCTTGTCTGCAGGGCCTCACTGGACATGACTTACCGCTTCCCTACCGGCACAGGGGGACCAGTTCAGCCTTTACGCCCACTATGTGAAGCACCGGCACAAACTGGAGAATGGTCTGGCTGCCCTCAGCCCCCCAACCAAGGTAACTTTTTCTCCAACACTCATGAGAAGGGGAGGGGCCAGGAAGACCTAAAATCTACCCAACCTCAAAATCTCTCAGGGAAAAAAAGCTTTCCTGGATATACCCAGGAATGTCACCTACCAATAATCTCCCAGAATTGCTGAGGGTGGGACAAGCACTGGACTGGAAGCCAGGTGAACCCGGGTTCTTATCCAACCCACCTGAGGACTTTGGGCAATAGTATTGATTCCTCTGGGCCGCTGTTTCTTCATCTAGTGAATGGTGGCAGTATTCACTATAGCTAACTAAGAGAGTCGCTGAGGGTCAAAAGGCCTCACATCAAAAGATGTGAAAGTGATTTCAAAAGTTAAAAGCCAGAGAATATAAGGGATTACTTGTATTCCTCTTCCACTCTCCCTCAAGATATAGAGGACAGCTGAATCTCCTGCAGCCCTCCTGCCTCCTTTCTTTCTGGGGGAAGGTTTTTCGCCTTACCTTTGGGTGTATCTGGGCTTGACCTATCCCTAAAAACCCAGAGTACCACGCATCTTCCCTGAAGGGCTCAGACCCGAACAGCTCCAGCCCCTCCCCTCATTCCTATCTGTTTCCACCCCAAACTAGGGCACCATGGAGGGGGGCCCTCATCTGCCCCGGGCCCTGCAGCAGCCCCTGGAGCAGCTGGCCAGGTATGGGCGGCTCCTGGAGGAGCTCCTAAGGGAAGCTGGGCCTGAACCAAGTTCTGAGCGCCAGGCCCTTGGGGCTGCCATGCAACTGCTCCGGGAACAAGAGACCCGCGGCAAAGACCTGCTGGCTGTGGAGGCGGTGCGTGGCTGCGAGGTGAGGCCGTGGCTCCAGACACCCCAGCTCGGGCTGCCTAGCCTCGTAGCCTCAGAAGCAGTGTGGGCTGGTGACCAGAAAACTAGACTCAAGGTCAGAGGGCTCCAGGCTGTAATTTCTAACCAGCTGGATAGCTTTGGTCAAGTCACTGAACTTCACTGGGGCTCAATTTTCTCGTCTATAAATAAAGAAGCTATGTCCTGCCCGACATCCTGTGACCCTATATCTGTCTGTGCTTTCCTACTCCTTTCCTAATTCTTCTATCTACCCTGCACTTCATCCTGTATCTCAACATTCAACATATACCTTACTCTCCTCTCCTTAGTCTCTTGCCAGTCCTGAGGTTCCAGAACAGGTTGGAAACCTACCTCCTCTAGGATAGACCTCTTTTCCCTTCAGTTCTTTGCTGATTTGATTCTCTTCCTGGGGCAAAATGGTGCTTTGGTCCCCAACATGCAAAGGCTTACCCATTGGAGGCTATAAGCCCTACTGTGTGATGTACCTTCTATCTTCAGAGGCAGGGCTGTGCTGCTGGGCCAGGTGTGCTGTGCATGGTGACCAGTGGATGGATTCTAGGCCAAGGGCTTCCCTGATTTCCTGACTCTGCCTGAGAACCAGTGCATTCGGCCCCTGGCCCTATAAATCCCATTTTGACTCCCCGTAAAATATACACAAAGGGCTCCGGGGCCAATGACCTTTCCTTTTGCTTTCCCCAGATAGATCTGAAGGAGCAGGGACAACTCCTGCACCGGGACCCTTTCACAGTCATCTGTGGCCGGAAAAAGTGCCTTCGCCACGTCTTTCTCTTTGAGCATCTCCTCCTGTTCAGCAAGCTCAAGGGCCCTGAGGGGGGGTCAGAGACCTTTGTTTATAAGCAGGCCTTTAAGGTACGATGTCTGGAGGTGGGGTGGGCCTGGGAAACCATGGGGATGGGACAGGAAGTCATGCTCTTCTTGGGAACGCAGAGTGTTCTGGAAATTCAATCCCAACCCAGGTTCAGAATCTATATCATCTAGAACAGGCTTTGGCCTGTAATCAAACATCAGGTTAGGGTGTCGAGGTGACAGAAGTTCCTGTCATTGGTCTCCTCCATGGGGTTCTCCTTATTCATGCAGGGGATTCATGAGGCATTCCAAACCAGAAGTGGGGAGGACCTTTCCCATTAAGAACACACATGCTTTCTGAGTTAGGGATGGTCCCTGGGGGAGGAAGAGAAAGGACACTATAAATATAGCTTAACTTGACGGAACTGAGGAACCCAAGAGGAGGGAGGCCTTGCTTTAGGGAAACAGCCTTGATATCCAGATAAACATCAATAGCGGCCTAGTCCCAGATCAGGCGCTGTGGCATGACTCTTAAGAGTTTCTGACTTTGTCCCCCTACACTAGTTCCAGCAGAGTCCAGTATAGAGAAAAAAGCCTAAGTTTGGAATAACATAGCCATGAGTTTGAATTCTTTCTCCGATAAGCTATGATAAGCCCTTGGACAAGTTGCTTTGTGTGTCTGGGCACCACCCTTCTGTAAATCGTGCTTGTTATAGACTAAATGCAGAGCACTTGGCGCACCGTAGGTGTTGAGCAAACATTTACTAAGCATCTACCAGATGCCAGGCTAAGTGTAGTGCTTTTCCACGTGGTACCATCTAGCCAGAATACACTCCGTCTTCACCCACTCTCCTCCGCTTTTTCTCAGACTGCTGACATGGGGCTAACAGAAAACATCGGGGACAGCGGGCTCTGCTTTGAGCTGTGGTTTCGGCGGCGGCGTGCACGAGAGGCGTACACTCTGCAAGCAGCCTCACCAGAGATCAAACTCAAGTGGACGAGTTCTATTGCCCAGCTGCTGTGGAGACAGGCGGCCCACAACAAGGGTACCAGGCAGAGCTGGGAGAGGGTGTGCTTGGGATCAAGGTTATGGCAGGTTAGCTGGAGAGTGTGGAGAGTGCCCAGGGGAAAGAGGGTGTAGGATGGAGAATGACGTATGAGAAGATTGAAGATCTGACGTGAGAGAGATTGCTGAGACAGAACTTAATCTAAGGTGCGCTAAAAGGAAAGAGGAAGCTAGCGGATTTCAGGGAGGCAAGCGCAAATGGTTGGGCAAAAGAGAGTGAGAGGGTGCTCACCGGACCTGCCTTCCAGAACTTGATTGCTGTGTTACCAGGACTAGTTTGTTTGTTTTGTTTTGGGAGGTCTTTTGCTAGTTTTTGTTTTTAATTCTCTGAACCTCATTCCACTAATCTGAAAAATGGAAAGTAACATCTACATCTTGGTATGATAGGAAGGATTAAATAAGGTGATATATATGGAAGCACTTGATAAACTGTAAAGGTATGTAAAACCGTGAGTTTTGCTCTTAATGCCCAAGATAAAGGGAAGAAGGTATTAGAAGAGAAGTTGGGGGCTTCCCTGGTGGCGCAGAGGTTGAGAGTCCGCCTGCCGATGCAGGGGACACGGGTTCGTGCCCCGGTCCGGGAAGATCCCACATGCCGCGGAGCGGCTGGGCCTGTGAGCCATGGCCGCTGAGCCTGCGTGTCCGGAGCCTGTGCTCCGCAACGGGAGAGGCCACAACAGTGAGAGGCCCGCGTACCACAAAAAAAAAAAAAAAAAGAAGTTGGGAAGCCGGAATGACAAATGGGCAGGATGCAACATATAGGAGAGAAGAGACAGAAGTCCGAGGGGGAAGTCGAGGACACGATCACCATCCATGTCATAACAGTCAACAGGAAGAGTAACGAGACACCAGAGGAATGAGAGGGAGGAATGAGAGTTGGGAAGGAGCAAAGAGGTTGGTAACAGGGTCTCTGTTCCCTAGAGCTCCGAGTGCAGCAGATGGTCTCCATGGGAATTGGGAATAAACCCTTCCTGGACATCAAAGCCCTTGGGGAGCGGACGCTGAGTGCCCTGCTCACTGGAAGAGGTGAGGGCCACAGTGCTGGGGGTGGGGGGTGGCCTCCAGCAGTCAAGACCTTGAGAGTGAAAGCAGTGAGGAGGCATGGTGGAAAATGAGGAAAGGTCATGAGTGGATATGTCTTCCCAGAAACTGTGGGAGTGACTGGGAGGCCCTCTATGAGCTCAGGGTCATTTCAGGGAGCCAGGAGGGCTTTCCCACACCAGCACCCCACCCCTCCACCCCCCGCTCTCTGCAGCCGCCCGCACCCGGGCCTCGGTGGCCGTGTCATCTTTTGAGCATGCCGGCCCCTCCCTTCCCGGTCTTTCCCCGGGAGCCTGTTCCCTGCCTGCCCGCGTCGAGGAGGAGGCCTGGGATCTGGACGTCAAGCAAATTTCCCTGGGTGAGGCACCTCTCAAGGGGTGGCTCCCAACAGCTGGGTCATCGTGGTGATGTTCAGGCTGCTTGCTGCTGAGCAATTCCTTTCTCTAGCCAAGGGGCCCAGCTGCCATGACAACTATGTACAGCTTCCCCATTGCTAAAAGAGCCTTCCATCTGGTTGCTAGGGTAATGCTTACAGCAGCCTGTTGCTAAGAAGCACTTCCTCTGTACCCCTCTCTCTCTAGCCCTCCTTGGGTTTCTATGGAAACTGCTTCAGCTTCCTGTTGTACCCTCCTGGTTCACCACGGCAATCCTTACCGTTTCCTGTCGCTTCCTCTCTGGTTGCTCTAATGATGCTGCTGACAGTTTCCTGCCTCTTGGTAGGGGGGGTTCTCTTGCAACTGGATTGCTATGGTGACTTACAGCTTCCTGTTGCTCTGGAGCTTTTTCTTCCCTGACGGAGCAGCTTGGTTACTTAAGGTAATCTAGAGGGGTTCTATACCCTGCTCTCACCCTAGCTTCCCCTCCAGCCCCAGAAACATTTGCCTCTTCTGGAGATGTGTCCCCAGGACCAAGAAACAGTCCCAGCCTGCAACGCCCACACCCTGGGAGCAGCACTCCCATCCTGGCCAGTGGAGGGATCTTAGGGCTTTCCCGACAGGTAAGTCCTTGCAATAGGGCTGAGAATGGGGTAGTCTCTTCGGACACTTTCTGGGTGGGCTCTTCTGATCATTCAGCCCATGAGGGGCAGGGGGACCAGTGAGCCTGTGCTCCCAGCAAGGCTACAGGTTGGAGGGATGTATTGTCCAGTCTGCCCTTCTCCTCTTCCCCAGGCCTGGCTGAGAGGGCTCAAGGTCAGAAGTGAATCTTTAATAAGGAGTGGAGGGCAGGAGTGATAGAAAGGGGAGAATTCTAACAGCCTAGACTTGGATTAAATCAGCAAAATTCAGGAACTCTGGGGAGGAAAGAGGGGTGAACTAATTGACAGGCTTGGGAGAGAGAGAAAGGTTATATAACCTCTCTATATAAGAGGTCGTTTCTTATCCTTTAAATTCACCGCAGTTTCTCTTCCCTCAGAGTCACGCCCGAGCCCTGAGTGACCCCACCACACCTCTGTGACTGGTGAGTTGGTACCCGCTTTCTACCACATCCTACAGCCTTCCCTCTTCCCTTCCCCAGTGGCTTGGGAGTCAGCTTCTTCTCTCTCCCAACCCATCTTCCCTTTTCCTTCCTGGCTTCTAGAGAAGATCCGGAATTTGGCTACAGCCCCTCCTTTCAGCACGCTTTGGGCTGGGATGCTGGGGGGACATAGTGGAGGACTGGAAGAGCATTGAATTCCTTCCCTCTGCTTCTTGGACAGAAACGAGGTCAAAGGACCAGTGTGTTTCCCTGCTACTGCTGTCTCTAGCTCTCCCCAGCCAGGTGCCTTCCTGCAGGAACCAGAGTGTCCACACTTGCTTGCCTTCATACCCTGGAAGTGGGGAAATTATCCCTCGTCCAGTCCTTCCCCATCCGGGGCCACTGCATACTCCCAAGACACCGCTCCATGTCAGCCCTTCCCCGACAGCCTATGTTCGCCCCTTCGTCCTGCCCCCTGCCCCTCCTTGAGAAGACTCATCTCTGCCAGTTCCTGGTGACTCCATTCTGGGGTGTCATAGGAAATGGAGCTATGCAAACCATTATAGAAGGGTGGGCTAGGGAACTGCAAACTTTATATATGTAATAACTGTTATTTTAATACTATTGTTATATTAAATATATTTACTCACACTTTGTCTCCGAAGAGCTAGAGCAGACCTCAGGGTTGAGGTGATACCACTAACTTGAGCACTTCCGCTCACCCAACCATTAACTAGAACACAGAAAATAAAACCAAGGCTGCAAGGTACCCTGTACCCCTTACTGGGCCAAAGCTGGGCCCGTGCCTGGGTGAATATGTACCCTCCCAGAGGAGTGGCCCCCAGAGGTTCAATGTACCCTCTGAAGTTCCTGCTCTCATGCTGTACCCACTTCTTGAGGCTGAGCTGGTCACAGTCAAGCTGGGGTCCAGCACCATTCAGCAGTTCTCAAAATGAGGTCCTCAGAGGTCTACAGTACATAAGAATCCCCTAGGCTACTTGTTAAATGCTAGTTCCTGGGCCCCACCCCTGAGCTACTTAAGCCAAAGCCTGAAGGTAAAGCCCAAGTTTCTTACCAAGGTCTTTGAGTGATAAAAAGTGCCTGAAGAGATGACTATTTTCTGGACACAGTGGCCCAAGGAGGACAGGACATAGGCAGGCAGACACAGTGCCCTGTGCCTCAAGACACCTGTTTATTGGGGACACAACTCTGCGACAGGGATGACAGAAATCGTACCAAAAATAGCAACGTCTACAGGGCCCCTGGAGGGGCTAGAAGGGTACAGTGCCCCCACCCCCACCCATTGTACAAAAATAAACTCTCACGCCTATGGACCAGCAAAGACTGGCAAAGCTGCCCCTCACCAGGAACACTCCTGCCAGCCCTGGGACCCCGTTCTTTGATCCTCACCCCTGCCACTTCTAAGGCACTGTGACTCTCTTGGGCTGGGTGGGTATCGCCCACCCACCCTCCTAACGCCCTCTGCCCCCTCCACCTCTGGTCCGCCCGGGGCTGGGATATGGGTCCCACGCTGCCCCCTGCTGGCTGCTCTACCCAACTACCTCTAGCGCAGCCCCGCTCCTGCGGGGTAAACTCACTAAGCTAATAGCCCGTAAGAGGGCTCCCTACCTTTCTTGTCCCCCCAGCCCAGGCTCTCCTGAACGCAACAGCCCGGGGCCCTCCTCCCCTTCCTGCGGAGGACTGGGAGGGGTCTCTCCGGACGGTGCTCGGGCATAGGGCGGGGATGCATCGGCCTGGGGCGGCCTTCGGCCCCGAGCCCTGCGGCTGTGGTGCACTTGCAGGTGCAAGGCCATGAGCTCGGGGGCTCCAGTGGCGAAGGGACAGAAGAGGCATCGGTGGAGGGCACCCCCCGGCCCAGCCTCGCCTCCCGGCCCTGCCCGCAGGGACAGGTCGAGGGGTTCGGCCTCACCGCCTCGCCCGTTGCGCAGGGTCCTCCCGGGGCTGGCGGGCTTCCGACGGGAACCCGACGCGGCGCCGCTCGAGGGAGGCCGGGAGCTCGCTGTGCCCTCCACCCAGGTCGCAGGCTGCGCAGCCGGTTTGGCTCCCGACGACTGGGTTGCACCCCGCTGGGAAGGGGGTGGCGGCTCTGGAGGAGGCCCGGGGCCTGCCCCGCTCTTCTGCTCCCGGTGGTGGCGCTGCAGGTGATACTTGAGCGACCCGGACTGGGTGCCCGCGTAGTCGCAGTGCGGACACTTGTAGGGGCGCTCTCCTGGAGGGCGGGGGGTGCGATAGGGCCCAAGTCACAATCACTGCCAGCCCTAACCCGCAATTCACTCCGCGTACAGACCTCCGGGCCAGGAGGAAAACCGCGCCTCTCCCACCCCTCTCGTTT
The DNA here is from genome assembly GCF_011762595.2 of Tursiops truncatus. Taxonomy (NCBI): domain Eukaryota; kingdom Metazoa; phylum Chordata; class Mammalia; order Artiodactyla; family Delphinidae; genus Tursiops; species Tursiops truncatus. The sequence continues at coordinate 75,619,074 of NC_047035.1, read as the reverse complement.
AATTAAGAGGCGTTTCCTAACGATCTCATCTGGACAATCCGAAGGCTGCCGAATGTCATCTCCCGGCGTTTCCCAAGCCCTCTCACCCCCCTTCCTGCCCTCCATGCCCCTCCCCACCCCGGAGGCTGCCCCCCTCACCTGTGTGCACTCGCAGGTGCACTTTGAGGTGATGCGCTGAGCGGAATGATTTTCCACAAAAGGGGCAGTCCTTGCCGCTGGCCCCCCGGCCCCCTTCAGGCCGGGCCCCTCCAACTAAGAGCCCATTCTCTTCTGCAATACACACATTAAAAGAAGTCAGAGGGACCCTCTGCCCTAACCCTATTAGGGCCATGTGTCCCCATACCCACCCACAGGATTGCTTCCCCTCCCAGCCCGGAAGGAAACAGAATGTTTGCAGGAACCTGAGAGGTCTGATTTGCTGTGAGTGGACATGTACCCTCAAAAGGTTGTAAAGCCTCCAGGGGAGGAAAATTGAGAAATAAGAAAATTCTTAAAAATAAGAAATAAGAAACTGCCCTCCTGTCCCCTCCTTTTTAAAAAGGAGGGGACAGGAGGGCAGTGGTGGCGTCAGAGTGCACCCAGGATGCCGAAATCCTCAGAGAAAGGAGACCCTTACGTACCCTGCGTGGCGCTGGACCTCGCCTGGGCCCCCGCAGCAGTCGCAGAGTTCCCTGGGCCCTCGCCTGGGCGTGGGGGCAGTGAAGCCAGAGGGCCCACTGCCCTGCTCTGGGCCCAGGTCTCTTCCTCTGCCTCCACCACCTCCTCTTCCTCGTCTGGCTCCTCCGCGCGGTGCCGGCGAGCCCGGCCTGGGAGAGCAGAGGGCAGTGGGCGGAAGCCTCCAAAGCTGCGGCCAGCCCCAGGCTCAGCGCCCTCACCATTGGGCCGGGCCTCGCCGGCTCGCAGACTCAGGTATCCCAGGAGGCTCGGAGGCTCACGGCGCTCAGCCGGGGTGGGCGCCGGGGCCAAGAGGAGCGCGGGGCCCAGAGGCTCATAGGCCAGCAGGCCCAGATCAGGAGGCTGGGGGGCCCGGGCAGGCCCAGAACCAGGCCCCGGGGCACGCAGTGGGCCCAGCTTGCTGGCGTGCACCTTCATGTGGTTCTTAAGGAACCAGGGCTCCTTGAAGCAGCGGCCACAAACAGGACATGCATGATCGAAGGAGGCCTTATGCTTGCGCATGTGGCCCTTGAGAAACCAGGACTGCGTAAAGCTCTGGCCACACACTTGACAACGGAACTCCGGAGGCGCGGGGGGCTCCTCGGGAGCAGCAGGCGCGGAGACGGGGGTTGCCTCACGTTCAGGCTCCGGCTCGGGCTCAGGGACGGATCTGGGTTCAGGCTGGGGTGGAGGCTGAGGCTGGGGTGCAGCCGAGGTTGCCGCCAGGGGGCGCTCAGGAGCTCCGTGGGCCGTCAGGCTGTGGTGCAGCAGCTCCTCCTCCTGGCTGGAGCCGAAACTGCACAGGCCGCACTTCCAGGGCCTGTGCAGAATGTGCAGGTGGCGTTCGCGCTCTGCCGCGGTGCGAAACTTGCCTTTGCAGAAGGGGCAACGGAAGGCGGACGATGAAGGAGCCTGGGACCGCGCCAGGCCCTCAGTGGCAGGGGTGGCCTGCAGGCCCCCTGAGCTCCGGGGTCTCCCCAGCCGCGCTTCCCGCAGTAGCGCGCGCTCCTCCAACTCCAGCAACAGGCGCGCGGCGGGGCTTCGCGGGCGCTCAGGCTGGTGCGTGCGCAGGTGCGAGCGCAGCAGGGCCCGCTGCGCAGCACGGTGGCCGCAGTGCGGGCACTGGAAGGCCTGGGCGCCTGGGTGCGCCCGTAGGTGCAAAGCCAGGATAGAGTTGAAGCGGAAGCGCTTCCCGCATACAGGGCAAGGGAAGCGCCGTTCGCCTGTGCGACTCTCAGACCAGCCCACTGCTCCCATCCCCGGAGACCCGGCGCTTACACCTGGCCCGTTGGAGTAGCGCTGCAGATCCAGTTCGCCGTCGAAGGCCGGTGGCGACGGCGCTAGGTGGCCGCCCGGGGCGCGGGGACGTGAGCCCTGTGGAGAAAGATGTGAGTAGAGCAAAAGGTGGAGAAGGGAGAGCTGTGGGGAAAGCAAGGGCATGGAGAGCCAGAGGAACCCGAGGGAGGGTGGGTCAGGGCCTGAACCACGAACACCGGGTGCCCCTCCCACTCACCTTGGGGAGGCTGGGGGATAAATGGGAATTGAGCTGTTAGGGCCACGAAAACAACTTCTGATAATGGGAGGCCAGACAGAGAGAGAAAGAGAGGTAGGGAGGGGAGGAAGTATAGTTGCAGGTACTCATAGGTTCAGGCCAGAGCTTCACTCACCTCCATGGACCCCCTTCACATTCTTTGGTTCTGAGGAGTGCAGGGAAGAGGAGGAGGAAAAGCTGCTAGTGAAGGCAACAGGTGCTGAAGAGCTAAAGCAAAAGAGACAGATTTGGAGGAAGAGGTGAGCCCTGATTTTCAGCAGTGGGAAGAGTCACCCCGAACCCCAGACTCTCAGCACTCTGAAACCTATCCCTTCTCCTTCCTTCCATCCTGAGACAGGAGGGGGCTGCTGTCTTCAAAACTTGTACTTCTTTATTTGCCCACAAGTCTCCCTGATAACCCAGATTTCTTCTCCCAAATTATTCATATTAAATGCCTTGTCCAGAACAACCACTACCACCACCAAGTCGCCCCCCCAACTTCCTCTCCACCCTCGTGGTGGAGAAGACCATCACAGTATACCCTTCTCTCATTTAGGTTGGGCTGTGCAGCTTGAAGAGCAAATGGGGTGGGCTTGCCATGCTCCCCAGTTATCCAAGTGGGACCAGTTGCTCTCAGACCGCTAACTGACCAGCCAGCCAAACATTCTTCCAGGCTCCATAGTTCTTCCTTCTGCCTTTACCCTGTCTTTCTGTCTTTCCCCCTCTTTCTTCCTCCCTCCGCCTGGATTCCTGATCCATTCATTTCCATTCATTACAGAGACTCATTCATGCATGGGAGAGAAACACCTCCCAGCAGCAGAGAGTCTGGAGACAGACAGAGGGGGAGGGGCATGAAGGGGGAGAGCGCCAGAGGGAGAGGGAATGAAGAGAGTTGGGGGAGGAGTGGAAGTTAAGGGGCGCTGCTGGCTTTGGGAAGGGGTTAAAAACTGCAAATACCGGATAGGATTCATCCCCTTGTTTCAAACCTTGGAGCCTGCAGTTTGATGGGGCATCTCAGCCCCTTTGTCCAGGGCTGTTCCAAAGCAGGCTTTCCTCCTCTCTGCAGGGGAGAGGCTCCCTCACACAAGAGGAGGATTACACAGGCTCTGAGCTCAAGAGGCTGGAGTGAGGGACGGGGGGCGGGGCTGGGCCATCTGCACAGATAGGGGCTCAGCACATACTCTGAGCTGGAAAGGGTTAAAGTTCTCCAGGCTAAAATTCTCTGGGCCTGGGATGTACAGAGCTCCAGTTCTGAGGATGAAGAGCAGTGAGAGGAAGAGGACTTGGTGGCCAGTGGGGGGGGGGGGGGGGGCGGAATCTCCTGATTCTAAGCTGCAGAGGAGGTTAGCATTAAGACTTAGAAGCAACCCCAGAATTAAGATTCATGGAAACAGGCCTAGGAGAATGGACCAGAAATCATCCAGTCTACCTTTCTTACTTACATACAGAATTGTATCTGGTCAAGGCTAGACAAATGTGGGCCTAACCTTTTTTTTTTTTTTTTTTTTTATTGCCTGAGACAAAGAATATTTGAGATATAAAGAACTTCCTTACAATAGGCATTGTGAAACTGAAATCGGTTACTGAGAAAGAAAAGGACTCAGCATTACTTTGCTTAAGGATCTTTAATAGAAGAGAACTGAGCCAGGAGTCAGCCCTGCAACGAGAAAAGGCTCTGGAGATCCAAGGCTTCTTTAATTTTTGACATTTAGTAGATAGGATAAGACTCTATGAAGGGGCAGGTACCTGTTACATTTGGAATCTGCATTATGGGAATTTTATTAAGAGATTAATTAACAAAATGTCTTTGTCCAAGGATCAGTAAACAACCTCCAGCACCACTTTTAATATCTGTATTTCTGTAGCTCCAAATTAAGGCATCCACCCTCACTTTCTGGATCCTCCAAATAAGCCCCTTTACTGAGACCAAGAGCCTAGCCAAGTTCGCTGAGTAGTATAATGAAAGGTGAATTAGAGTACGACTGAGGGGTGCAAGACTACTGTGGGCCCAGTCAGACCATTAATAGCCCCTGCAATCCTCAGTAAATCACTTAACCTCCTGGTTTACTCATCTGTAAAATAAGAGGGTTGGACTAATTTATACTGATGGTCCCTTCCAGTTCAAAAGTTTTGTGGTTCTGAGTCACAGGACTCTTCTGGACCCCAGAGAGATGCTGAAACAAATGGTCATTCCTTCAGTACCATGGAGAGTGCAGTGGGCTACCAGAGGAGCCACTTTGGCCACCTCCGTACCATAGAGCAATGAAGTACTAGAGGGGCCACATTTGCCATTTTAGCACCACAGATAAGGCACTGAGAAAAACCTATCTCTTTCCTATCTGGAAACCATAGAGGGGGAAAAAAAATAGTGGTACCAGAGGGATTATTTTGGCCTTTTGGATGTCACTGAAAATAGACAGATATAATAGAAAATAGATGTAACTAGAAGAATTTTAATTAGCTATAAGGAGTATTCTGACAGTTACAGTTTGTACATCCTGGAATGAGTTACTGAGGCATCGTATTTGGGTCCATCACATTCTGTTGCTCTCCTGGGGATTCCCGGAACATCCTGGTGTACAGCCAATCTGGTATATTCAGAGGAAGCAGATGGTGGGGGAGGAGGGGGGAGGCTGGGAATACTGCATGGTCATAGCTGACTAACCTATGGGCACATACTCTGATTCTGAGAAGATTCTAGGGCCCCTAAAACTGCCTATAGGATAGTAAACAAAATACCTCACGGGAGGCTGACTCATACCCAAGGCAAGTAGAGTAGGCATTGGGCAAAAGCTTCCTCCCCCAAAACAAAACAAAAACAAAAAACCTGCTTTGCACATAGCAGTTTCCAGGATGGAAATCCAGTGATATACAAGAAGGCCCAAATTGAAGCTGAATTCCCAAGAAGGGAAAGTTTCCCCAGAGGGTGGCCTCAAATCAACAAAACCACTGAGACCCTCCTAGGCCCAGTCAAGATCTCCTGAATCATCTTCTCACCAAATGGGGTCCCAAGAACCTGATCCCATGAGTTTTTCTCAATAGGAGAAAGCACTGACAGAGCCCCAGATTTTATGAACCGACTTGGGACCTAGATTATGCATGTATTGCCTGTGGGCAATAGTCAGAGTTTTCTATAGTCATGCCAATTTCTATAGTCAGGCCTAAACACCATCCATGACACTTAGCCAGACAGTAGCGCTGACCTACTTTCCACCCCCACAGGGAATCAAGGGTTATCTTACCCTTATTTGGGTTCTATAGGGATACAGGGCCAGGGATAGGGATCCAAAATCTTTCAAAAGCAACAGGCCAATTCCTTTTATGTGCTAGGAGAGCTGGTGTGGACCATCAAACCTTACTGAGTAGGGAAGGATGGAAGGGTTGGTGAGAAGACTCTTAGAAACAACTGGGACAAGTACATAGAAGCATCTGCTGACTGGAGGACCATGAAGATTGTCCCTCAAGCTTTGTGGTTCAAAAGTTTTTAGGGTCAAAGTGTAAGGGGCAAGTGTTCAGGACTTGAGGTATATTTGTGACTAGGTCTCCGCCTCTGGTCATTTCTAATATTGTACTTGATGTTTTTCCCTCTGAGAATCCTTATACCTTCCAAGTCCCCTAACAATCGATTAACGCTGCACTAGATGGAGTTAAAAGGAAAGGGAACTCCTTAGGTGGTCTAGAGTCAAGACCACCTTTATCACACAGACATGCCAGTAGTTCACTTTTATGGTCTCCCCTCCATGGCCCTCTGAACCTCATTGCTCAGGTGGCTCCCCCAAAATGACCCCACAGCATAGCTTGCCCACCTTTTAGATTGAGTTCTTGGGAAAGACTCCTTCCCTCCATCCTCACTGCCCTGAGTTGGGGTTACAGACCTCAGTCATGGGTTTCAAATGTACAGCATGAGGTGAGAGGAAGGTACACCTGCTCACCTACTGCCACCCCACCATGGAGAATCTTATCCCAGGGGCATGTCCCAACTTGACCCCTCTTCTGAAAGTTCTGGAACACCTGGATTTGGGGGAGGGGGCATGTAGCCAGCCCTAAGCCCCTTTAGCTGGAGCTGACCCTAGAAAGGTCAGAGTCTTGGCACCCATATGAACCTCAGTTCTCAGATTAGGGGGTGGGGAGTGGGTAGGAGAGCCTCTGGGAAAATCTCCCTCCCAGAAGTAGATTGGCAAGTAGGGCAAGACCTTTCATCCTGTGCAAGAGGTTCTTCCAGCAGCACCCCAGACCCCTCCCGGGGAAGATAAACCAGAAGGATGATGGGGGACAGGGTTGGGAGACTGGGAGGCCAGGGCTCAGCTACCCGGGCCGGGAGAACAAAAGCTGAGTTGCAGCCGCCTCCGCCGCTGCCGCCGGCCGAGCTCTTTGTGACACTTTGTTTGGGACGCAGAGAGGGAAGCACCCCCCATCCTCTCCCCTCCCCCACCCCCCGCTCCCGGAGAGTTTGGGTCCCTTCCCCCTCCTCCATCAGCCCTACCTGGGCCGGGGGGCACTCATCCACTCTGGCTCCCAGCTCTGCCGCCCCGCACCCCCAGGCCCCTCGCGCCCTGCCTTCGGGCCCCTACAAAGACGCCCGCCCCCCCGCCCCCGCTGGCCTTTCCCCTTTGGTGTCCGCTTTCCCGGCTCCCCCACCTGCCCCCCCTCCCTCGAGGCCCCCCTAGCTCTCCAGGCTTCCGTGGCCGCCGCCCCCACCCCGCCCCCCCAGGAGCTCTGGGCGAAGTTTGCTTGGGGCCGAGCCGGCGCCCCTCCCCCGCCCCCGCCCCCTGCACCTGCTCCGAGCCGGGAGCGCGTAACGGCCCCCCCCTCCGGGAGGGGGGGGCGGGGGCCGGGGGCGGGGGCCGGGTGGCGGAGGGGGGGCCGGGAGTGGGGGGAGCGGCTACTCACGAGCCCCGGGCGGGCGGCGGCGGAGCGGGCGGCGGCGGCGGCGGCGGCGGCGGCGGCGGGCGGCGGGCCGGCGGCGCGGGCGTCAGCGTTACGTGGGGCCGGGGGAGATGCGCCGGGCCCCGGCCCCCCCGCCCCCGGCCCGGCCCCCGCCCCCTCCCCGGTCCCCCGCCCCCGGCCCTGGCCCGCATTGTGTGCGGCGGGAGGCGGCCCGGCCATTAGCATGCGGGGGGCGGCGCGGCGGGGCTGGGAGCCGCGCGGGAGCGAGAGCGGGAGCGGGGCTCTGGCTCCGGGGACAGGGAGCTGGGGACCCCGGGAGCCGCGAGAGGCGGCCGCCAGGGGCGGGGTGCGGGCCGTTTGGAGACTGGGGGCGCTGTCGGAGGGAAGGAGGGAGGGAGCGGGGGTGGGGCGCACGGATGATTCCAACAGGAGACTGGAAGAGATTTTGAAAGGTCATCTCGTCCTTCCCCCAGCCTCCAAGCGGACTGCCCCTCCCACCCTAAACCCGGACATACCAGGGAAGGAGCTGGCTCTGCCGCTCTTTCTGCCCCAACATGTACAGACTCGGGAAGTTCTTCCTGGGGTTTTATCTCAAAGCCTCTCCCTTACAATTTCTGTCTCTCTTTTGGGGGAGGAGGAGGGGCGATTATAGAGATAGTTAATGTCTGCCGTATAAGAAACATTATTAAAGTTACTCTCCGGTCCTTTCTCTTCTTGATAAACAATTCCTGCTCCTTCCTCTCGAATTCTATTTTTCCATTCCTTAAGTCACTTTAATGGCTCTTCAATACAACAAATATTTACTGAGTGTTTACTAAGTACCAGGCACCAATGCTCAGCGCCGTGGGGGATGAACACACGAGGGGAATGTAGTACCCTCTCTGGAGGAGACTGTAATCCAGACAGGGATTACAAATTTGTAAGTAGGATACTTAGATTTAATCAATATTTACCGAATGCCTGTTCACATATTTAATAGTATATAATCTTTCTAATAACCGTGTGAAATATAATTGGTCTGCATTTACAGGTAGGGGAAATGAGGCTAAAAGAGTCGCTTTCCACTGGCCTACCAGCTCAGGGATACTCAGCCCAACATCTCACGTTCTATCAGGCCATTGCCACAAAATAAAATTAATGTACATAAGGATCGAGGAGGAGGTAGACACACAACAGCTCTCAGGGTCCCTTTAAATGTGATTTCCACTCCCCAGGAAAGAAGAGTGGGCACAGTGTTCCAGTGAGTGTTGGCCCAGCACTGAGCAGGGCAGAAGTGGCTTACAAAGGCCACTTGCCTCCCAGGACCCTGACTCCTGGTACTAACTCCTGGGGGTCTTCTGGCTCAGTCGTCTTCTGTCATCAATAATAATAATAATAATAGCCACTAACATTTATTGAGCATGTATGTGCCAGGTGCTGGACTGAGTTGGTTCATATGCATTTTCTCTTTTAATACTTAAGGCAATCTCTTGAGATTGGTATTCCCTTTATTGATAAGGAAACAGCGAGATTAAGTACCTTGCCCAAGGTCACCCAGGTAGATCTGGGCTTTGAACATAGGTCTCATTGCCCCCAGACCTCAGGCTCTGCACTAAGATGGACTTTTCCTATTTTTGATGTACAGAATATATGTTTGGGCTCATGTGATTCTGCTTATTGTATGAATAAATGACCCCAGCTTAGCTTCTGAATAAACCCTGTAGTATATGAGGTACATCAGTATGACCTCATCAGCACCATTAATGGTTATTATGCACCTACCCTGAGTCAACAACCCTTCACAGTCATATTATTATCCCCCTTTTAATCACTCAGTTTCAACAAACTGAGGTTCAAATTGGTAGAATAATGTATCCAAGGCCACACAGGTTGGAAAGTGGCAGAGCTTGCCTGACTGCAAGGCAACTTCTGTCCCTCAAAAATATTAATTGTTGCAATAGTGTCCTTCCCAAAACTGACCATTTAAGGACCATCTTCTATACATGTCTAGCTGCAGGTTGTCACTGAGTCAAAAGCAATCCCTCCTATAAATAGAGCTCTCCATCCACTTAGTCAGTGTCCGATCCAGAGTAAATCCTTCAAGAAAGGAATGAGAGAGGAGAAACTGTCCAGAAAGTGAGAGACAGGAAGCCAGGTCTTGGCTGGTCTTGGGACAAATCTTCAAGCAGTAATGATGGGACTAATTCAGAGGGTAATGTGGGATTTCCCTAGGGAACAGCAAGTAATTTGAGGAGAAAGCCCCCTAAAAAAAGGAGAAAGATTAGATGGAAATGGGGGAGAAATTGGGGCCCAGGGTGGTAGTGTCCATGTATAAGGTGAGTGGATGAGGTGAGTGATCAGAAGAGGAACCCAGGATGGGCAGAGATGGGGTCAGTAGGAAACAGGAACAGAATGAGTTAGGGCTGGGTGTCTTGTGGAGTGAACTGAGGCTGGAGTCTACCCAGCACCACTCCCTGGATCCTGAGGCCCTCATAGGGACCTTTGCCCCACCACACCCCAGCCCTGATAGCCTGTCTCTGCCAGGACAACTTTGTCTTCTGCTCTGAGCTACCAGGCCCTACCAGGAGCTCCAGGGCCAGCTGGGACCCATCCCTTTGGAGCAGCTGCTTCAGACTAGGTAAGTGTGAGGCCCTGAGCCTCAACTCCCTGGATATTGGAAGCAGGCAGAGGGGCAGCTGAAAGAGATGTTGCTGTATGTCCTGTCTCCTGATAGGTGCCATAATGAATTTTTCCCAGGCTAGGAAGCACTGAGCTCTAGTGGTCAAGGGAGCCATGGAGGAGAGAGCTGGTCAGCGAGAGCAAGACAGACCCAGCCTTCAAGACAGACCCAGCCTTCGTCTGGAAAAGCTACAGCACTGGGCCAGGCACAGGCAGAGTGGGCACCTCTTGGTGCTGGCGGTGAGGCCAGGCTGCCCCACCCCAACTTGTACCCCAGTTCAATTCCACCCATGCTTAGTGAGCACCTATCATCTGTCTGAAACTGTGCTAGGCTCTGAGTGGGAGGAGGGTGGAGGAAACAGAATAAACAATGCAAGACCCTTAATCTCCAAGTAGCTTCCATCATGTGGGGAAAACACATAGTTGAGTAACTGAACTATGACATGAGGCAGAAAAAATTAAATGATATCCCCTTCTTTTATGGCTCTTGGTTGACTACTCTCCACCACTTGGGAGGAAGGAAGGGAATCCCTAACAGTTCTCCTTCAACTACCCTGTACCCGGCCTCCAGGTGAGCCAGCTATGGCTGGCAGTGGCTGTGGTGCCCTTTGCTATCTCAGTTGCCTGCCTGAACTCTGCTTGTCACATAGCCACAGCACTGCCACTTGGGCCTGGCGTAATGGTAAGAACTACCATACGGGAGGGTGGAAAGAAGGTCCTGGGGGCCCCTCCCTAATGGGCCAGAGCTCACCACTTGCCTTTCTCATCATTCAGGGTCTCCTCACTGGGATTGTAACCCTTGAGCTGCGCAGAGCACCCCGTCTCTGGAAGGTGAGAGGGGAAGAGAATGCAGTACTATTCTCCCACCCCCTAAAACACACACACACCTCAGCCCAGGAAGTGGATTTCTAACTGTTAACTGTGTTAGTTATCTGCCCGTGACTGGTCTAAAAGACTGAGGAGGGAAACAAGAAAGTTAGAGGGCTGATGGTCCCGTTTGGAGGTGGAAGAATAGGAGCTGTTTGTTTTTTTTTTTTTTTGGGTTACGCGGGCCTCTCACTGTTGTGGCCTCTCCCGTTGAGGAGCACAGGCTCCGGACACGCAGGACCAGGGTACAAACCCGTGTCCCCTGCATCGGCAGGCGGACTCTCAACCACTGCGCCACCAGGGAAGCCCAGGAGCTGAGTTTTGTTTTCAGCTAGGCTACAGGTGGGGCTTGGGGTTGCAGTGAGTCCCCTAGGCTGGGCAGGGCTGAATTAACTCACTGGCAGGTGCACGCCATGATGCTGTTCAACACCTTCAATCTGATCTTGGGCTTCATCGCGTTGGTGGTCGAAGTGGCGAAGACAGCCTTGATGTCTGCCCCAACTGTCCCCTCCCAGGTACAAGTGAATAAAGGAGAATGTGGGGGGATGAGGAGGCCAAAGGAGGGGAAAGGGCAGGGGCAAATAGGTGCAGGGTCCCCTGCAGCACACCCTCAGCCCTATCTACCTACAGCTAGCCGGTTTGCTGGTGCTGGAGCTCAGTGCTGAGGCCTTCACCCTAGGCGGAGTGCTGGTCTCAGCATACTCCCTGTTCCTGCTGAGCCAGAGGAAGCCAGGATGCTGCTGGAGCCAGAATCTGCACTACCAGGAGCTGCAGGAGGTACTGAGGGCAGGGAGGAAGCAGCTAGCTAGCAGTTCATTTTTTCACTGGCTATCCTGGTCGATGGTACTTAAGGGAAAACAATGGGGCAGCCCGGAAAGGAAGGGGTCCTAAACTGAAACTGGTTGGTTTTCTGGCTTTGGACATTTCTCCCCTAGTGGTGGGTAAGAGTGAATCGGGTATCTAAATGGGGCTAAAAATGTGGGAGAGCATTAGAAATCTGCGTAAATATTGGAAGGGCTATGGGAACACGAGAAAAAAAAAAAATGCGAGAGGAGGAAGCTGCATCTGTCTGGGATTCCTCATTTCTCACCCTTATAGTTTGCTTGCTTCACACCTGTCTTGTTTTCAGGGTCTCTCAGAATTAGAGGAAGTTCCTGATTTGGAGACTGGTCCCACGGTGGCTAGCAGAGCAAACAGAACAAATGAGTGAGCTGGCAAGAGGAAGCAGACAGGTGTTGCTTTCCTACCCGGCGGGAGCATTCTCCAGACCCTCCTGCACCCCATTCCACCGAACTCAAACTAGATGGAGTCCCCTGAGACCTACTTGAAGTCTGGTGGAGTGCCTTCAATCTTCATTCACACTAGGCCCCTTTCTTTTTCCTCCCCTGCTGCGGAAAGCAATACCTAGACCGAGTTTTAAACCACCTCACCGCCCTGAAAATCTGCCCGCCTGCAGGATATCCTTAAACCAACTTTCAGCTAGACCCATTTTCTCCCTTCTATCCTCACCCTCCTTCCCCACTGCCTCCCCATCCTGCTTCACATATGCCTCATTTCACTGTTTCCAAGATTTCCACCTTTCACAATCCCATCCACTAAAAACCCGTACACGCCCACTCTCTGAAATCAATTTACAACGGGTGCTTTCGTTCTCTCGCTTCGATCCGGTTCCTTTCTACTCTAGCGGAGACTACAAATCCCAGGATGCCCAGCTACCCTGTGGCCCGCTGGGAAATAAAGAACCTTCCCTCCGCGGTAGGGGCGCTGTGCATCGGCTAAGTGACGCGAAACCCTGGAAGTCGGGGCTTAGCTGAGAGTTTCTTCGGACGCGACCACTGGCCCAGCGTGCAGGGAGGAGCCGGACGGGCTATGCTGCGCGGGGGCGCCACCACCCCAACCTCGGTAACGGAGAGCTGATTGTGGGTCTACATTCCTACATCCGGCAGCTTCGGAGACGGGCAGGGGCTGAGGGCTGGCCGTCGGCAGAGCTAGGGTTTCCCAGATGCTGTCGCCGTGCCCCCTCCCACAGTGCCCAGGTGCAAAGTCCTGAGACTTGGAGCGCGCGCGAGAAAGGGGTTGGAGATGATGAGTCAGAAGCCCAGAGCACTTCTCATCCCCCACCCCCGGGGCCTACGCGCCTGAGGAGGACGGACTGGCTGGGCAGACGGGTGGACTGGGCAGGAAGAGGGAGGGACACGGCGACCCGACCTAAGGTTTCCCGCCTCTTGCGAGCACGCCGGTGTAAGGAGCCCGCGTTGCCGCCACCCTTTCTCTCCAAGGTGGGAGCGGGACTGCGCAGGCTCAGCCTCTCGGCAGACCAGCCGACCTTTGATCCCAGCTGCGGGGCGGTTGCTGAAGTTCTGGTTTTGCTCAAACCCCACCGTTTATGATCTTTGCAAGTGTGCAAGGATGGCAGGCTCAGGTGGGCTTGAGACAAGCCCAGGAAAACGGGGGCACCCTGTAGCACCAGCCCGACAGCTTACTAGCGGCTAGAAAAACTAGAAGTTGACCAGAGCTGCAGTACTAAGAGAACTCACCCCAAATTCACATAGTGCCCAGGATGGGTGTGCGCCTCACACTCATTTTTGTTCCCACTTGAGAAGGCTTCTTTCCCTAGAGAATGCTGCTTCTCCGGGCTTAGCCAAGCCCAGGCACCAGTGAGGAAAGAGCGCAGCCTGGCTGCGTTGCCCTGACATTGCAGTGGCGCCAGCGGCAGCTCCTTTCTGTTTGCGACACCTTGGGTAATAGTCGCCCTATGACAAGATTGTGTGACTATTAGTGGGTGGGGACAGTTCTGGGATTAGGCTCTGGAATGGTGAAAACAAGATCTGGGCCTCCCCCTTCTCCTCCTCCCAGTCTAAATGCCAGAATAATGGAGAGCTCATCTGTGAAGGACTCAGAATGCTTTCTTCAAAATCAGAAGGTGGTGGTAGCTGAGGAAGCTGGGGGTAAAAATCAATTCATTCTCACTGTCTTCCACTTAGGAGCAACAGCTTTTAGTGATATGATCAGATGTCTAGAAATTGCATTTTAGTTCTTGGAGAAGTTCAGTCACCACGCAGATGAACCTTGTATCAGGTTAGGCTAGGTTATGCTGTGGTAACAATGCCAAAATCTCAGTGGCCTAAAACTGCAAAGGTAACTCTCATACTACATGTCTAGGGTAGTCTGGCAGGCTGCTCTGCTCCTTGTAGGTGATTCAGGTAACCAAGCCCATGGAGTGCCACCATTTTGAGATCCTATCGTGTAACCATGAGACCAATACCCCCTATCCCCACCCCCTTCCCCAGTTGTGAAGTAAGCATGAAGAATTGTTCATGGGCTCTTAAATGCTTCTGCCTCAAAGGGATACATATCACTTCCACACACACTTCATGGGCCAAAGCAAGTCATACAGTCGCACGCAATTTCAGGATGGTTAGAAGGGCGATCTCTTCATATGCCTGGAAGGGGAGTAGAAATACTTCATTAAAAGAAGGGGAAGTAGTAATTTGCAATGATTCTTGAACAGCTTAGCAGTTGGAATTCATCCATTCCAGCAGTTATGCCCATATCTACTTCTTTGGTTTTGTTCCATGAACCACTAAAATGAAGTTCTTTTTTATTTATTTATTTATTTTTGTTTGTGTTGGGTCTTTGTTGCTACGTGGGGGGCTTTTTCTAGCTAGGGTGAGCGAGGGCTACTGTTTGTTGTGGTGTACGGGCTTCTCATTGCAGTGGCTTCTCGTTGCAGAGCACGGGCTCTAGGCGCATGGGCTTCAGTAGTTGTGGCACGCAGGCTCTAGAGCGCAGGCTCAGTAGTTGTGGCACACGGGCTTAGTTGCTCCGCAGCATGTGGGATCTTCCCGGACCAGGGCTCGAACCCGTTTCCCCTGCATTGGCAGGCGGATTCTTAACCACTGCGCCACCAGGGAAGCCCCTAAAATGAAGTTCTTAATAGAAATTTTCCGCCCAGAATAATAATGGGAGTCAGGAGATCTAGACTCTGGTTTTGATGTGTAAATTTGGGCAAGTCAGACCTCTCTGAACTACATTTTGCTTAAATGGAGATTATAATATTTACCCTCTCTACCTTACTGGAGTACCAAGGCTCAAATAAAATCACACATGAAAAAATACTTTAAGACTATAAAGCACTTCAGAGGTTGAAAGTAAATTGCCTATAGGGACGAGAAGTGGTGTAAATGAGTGAAGCAGATTAGGTATGAGTTAATAGGGCGTGGTGGGAACTATGGCAAACTAGAGAGCCCACATTCTGTTTAAAGACTAACTGCACTCATCTCTACCCTATTGCCATGTGGGACTGTGGGCTTGGTATTGCCATTGTTCCAATTTTCCTATAAAAGTCAGAAATTCTGACTTTTTAAATGTGAAATCTTCTGATTTTAAAATGTTGGTAACTGATTTTTTAAAAATTGAGGACCAGATTTGGCCTATAGTCCTTCAGTTATTGTCTCTCCATTATACAAACATACGGTAGAAATTCAGGTTTTAGATATGCAATATGGTTCTTGTAGCCCTTGAGACCTGTTCTGAAATTCAAGAGTCTTGGAGAGACTTAACATTAGGTTCTTAAAACCTTTTTTTATCATATCCCTCTCATATTGGTTCTCAGGGAGGGGGCATTTTGCCCCCAGGGGTTATTTGGTAGTTTTTGGTAGTGACAGCTTTGGGGGGAGGAGGAATATATAACCAAAGGAGCATTAGGTGATAAGTTGGAAGATCAGAGATTTAGCCCCAGTACTACTGATCCCCCTTTCCTGTGCATTATCCTCTGCCAACTGCAAGTGAAGACTGTGTGAGACTTGGCCTGTGGGCCTCATTATGCCCACCCCCCATCCCACCCAACACTGCCTATTGCCAGAGTCCCTAGCTGCTCCATTCTGCTTTGCTGCAATGCTGCCCAGCAACCTCTGTATCTGCCCCTTCATCAGTTTGGCAGCCTCTGTGAAAGTCACTGGTATTTTACTTGAATTGCTGCCCATTGGAACTTCACAAAAAGAAGTGACTGTGACAAGGTTCCTGCTGACGTCAGTTTTTAAAGGCCTTGACCCCTATCCGTGCTTTAAGCATTGGAGAAATATGTGGCTTCATATGCAGCTGAATTCTGTGGTGGTTGGGAAATTCTCCATGTTGATGAATTTTACCCTCATTTCTTTGAAATTCAGTAATGTATTCTGGCCTCGAATACATGATTATAGACAAGTGACCTTTCCCCAGTGAAATATCTGCTTTTGCAGATGGTTCAGGTTTTGTGTCCTGGGCTGTGTCCTCTGCTGCCATCTCGTGGCCTCTTTGCTGCCCCGGTCGAGGTCTCACAAAGGGCCTTCCCGCAAGGTAATGGCGTGTGTCATCGGCTTAGTTGGAGAAGGAGTTTCTGCTCATTGCGGGGCGTGCTCCCAAATCCCTCCCCTGCTGTGAATCCACCTGGGCGGCCACACATGCCGCTTGGTGCGTCTCGAGTAGGCTGGAGGCACAGGGCCCTTCCGGGTTATTCTCAGCCCCTTGGGCCTCTGTGTTATGCAATCCTGGACTTCAGCCACGAAATCAGTACACTCAACTATCCAGGAGTAATCGGAGCTGACCTCGCCTGCTTGGCCTGATGAATGCCCCGCAGCCTCTCGCCACTCGCCATCCGGGGCTGGGATATTCTTTAGCTTAGTGAAAAGAGATGATTACCCCGTCAGGTTTCTGGATTTCGTTTTCTTGTCTAGGCCCGTTTTGGGTTGCTTTGTGTACATGCGCTTCATTCTTGACTTGCCCAGCGGTGCTGCCTCAATTTCGATGTTTGATTGCTGGATTGAGCAGGACGGTGGCAGTGTGTCACTGTTAGGCAGTGTCTCCTATAAATATGACAGGATCTGAGCACTGTAGTGATCAGAGGTCCATCTCCAGGGCACAGGGAATCTAGGAGACTGCCCTAGTAGCTGGGTTACTGGTGACTGAGCAATGAGTGACTCATGCAGGAGGAAAGGCAGGAAAATTTTATTTGGTGCTAATTTTTTTTCATTATAATAATGTGTTTAAAACCTTCCAATTGTTAAAGTAAACGTGTAGAACTGTCCCTTAGTTGTTAACCCCACCTGTATGCTTTACACATGTTTGGCTTCTTCTGGAGAGCCCTGACTCTACCAGGCCCCCCTTATCCCTAACCCCAGAATTGGAGGAGGAAGGGGAAGAGGAAGAGGAAGGAACAGAGGAGGAGGAGGGGGAGGAGAAACCGCTGCCTTTAGTGTTTGTTTTAATCTGCTTTTCCCTGTATAAAAATTCGGGGGGGCGGCGGGGCTTCCCTGGTGGCGCAGCGGTTGAGAGTCCGCCTGCCGATGCAGGGGACACGGGTTCGTGCCCCGCTCCGGGAAGATCCCACATGCCGCAGAGCGGCTGGGCCCGTGAGCCATGGCCGCTGAGCCTGCGCGTCCGGAGCCTGTGCCCCGCAACGGGAGAGGCTGCATACATTTTTTCAGCCATATTTATATTTTGTGTTGCATGTTATTCTTGATTCTACTTATCATCTGAATCTTTGGTTTATTTTTCTTATCAGAAACTTTTCCTGTGTTCTGTCCAGAGGGAATGAGTCGTCTTTGTTGATTCTTGTTTGTTTTTCCTTGCTTTTATAAAGTTTTCTTGTTTATAATATTTTTCCACAAGTCCAAGCTCCCCAGATATGATTTAATTTGTTTTTCTTCTTAATAATTATGTGCTCACTTTATAAGGAAGATGCTCGCTTTATAAGGAAAATGCTTTGCACCCACTCTTATGCTTTAGGTAAAGTGAGAGGACTCAAAGTCATGGCATAAGAGAAACAGGATTGATGTCTTTGTAAATCTCAAAAATAATTATGAGGAAGAGAAGCTGTTCTTTGTGAACCTAAGAAGTGAAGCTGGATCCAATGGTTATGTATTATAGAGAGGCCAGTTTTAGACCAAAAAAGAGAAACTGAACACCTTTCAGAAGATGAGCTGCTTTGAAGTTAGGCTGTCAACCTCTGGGTCTGTTTGAGGTGTTTTGTGCAATGCGCTTCTGCACAGATAGGTTGTTGAAGCAAGTTTTCAAATATCACCTGAATGGTTGGAATAGATAACCTTTAATTTCTCCTCCAACACTAAGATTTGGTTTCTCAGCAGTGGTGGTGTTTTTTTAGTAGACCCATCCATACTCTCTAATCTGAATGACCGGTGCTGGGCGAAAGTGTAAAGTATTCCTCTAGTCCCTAGAACAGAGTTTATCAACTGTGGCACTACTGACATTTGGGTCAGATAATTCTTTGTTGTGGAAGGCTGTCCCTTGCATTGTAGGATGTTTAGCAGCATCCCTGGCTTCTAACCACTAAATAAATACCAGTAGCACTCCTCCCCTTAAATGTGACAACTAAAAATCTCTCCAGACATTGCCAAATATCCCTTGGGGAGCAAAATTGCCCCGCCATAGGGCATGAAAACCAATGTCCTAGAGAGATATGATCAGAAAGATTTCAAGAACTTAGTGTTTAACTTCTCCAAGATTCTTATATTTAAAAAGAACCTACAAAGACCTGCAAGAACCATATTGCACACTCAAAACCTTAAATATTCTCTTTGTGCCCCCATTCTCCCTTCTGGATTTTCCGTCATTTTTTTTTAAATAAATGTATTTATTTTTTGTTTATTTACTTTTGGCTGCATTGGGTCTACATTGCTGCACACAGGCTTTCTCTAGTTGCGGCGGGCGGGGGCTACTCTTCGTTGTGGTGTGCAGGCTCCTCATCGTGGTGGCTTCTCTTCTTGCAGAGCACGGACTCTAGGCACGCGGGCTCGGTAGTTGTGGTGCACGGGCTTAGTTGCCCCGCGGCATGTGGGATCTTCCCAGGCCAGGGATCGAACCCGTGTCCCCTGCATTGGCAGGCGGATGCTTAACTGCTGCACTACCAGGGAAGCCCCTGAATTTTCCATCTTAACTGGTGTTATCACTTGGTCACATAAGCTGAATGCTAAACTCTTCCTCATTTCCTGTAGCCAAGTGCTCACCACACTCTATAGATTTTCTTCCTGCTCTTGAATCAGTCTTCTCCTCATCACCACCATCCTTGCCCTAGTTCAGGCCCCCACCACTTGTCACCTACTACAGAAAAAGCTTCCTAAATAGTTTCTGTGCTTCCAGGATCATCCTCCTGGAGGATCTTACACATAGCCACATAAACATGACCACATAGCTTCCCTGCTTAAAAGCTCTTCAGTCATCTCCGTCCTATAAGATCAGCTCCAAGCTATTTTAAATGGTGCAATGATCCCTGTGATCTGGCCCCCGCCTTTGCAGTGTCATCTCCACATGACCTCCCTTGCACTATACTCTTCAGTGACAGCAATCTGAGGAAGGTGGCATTGGTGTGCAGCCTTAAAATTTTGTTTTAATTATTAATTAATATGTATGAGAAACACTTCCACCCCATCTTTGAGCTTTACCCTCTCCCTCTTTTTTCTTTTTGATTAGCCCAAGGATGATGATGATGACAGCAATGACTCAGTGATGGGCGGGGTGGGGGTCAGGGCTGTTTGTTGCTCACATTAATAAGAAGTCAGAACAATTAAAATACCAGTGATAAGTCAAAGCCATGTCATGTCAAAATAGCTAAGTCGGGCTTCCCTGGTGGCGCAGTGGTTGAGAGTCCGCCTGCTGATGCAGGGGGCGCGGGTTTGTGCCCCGGTCCGGGAGGATCCCACATGCCGCAGAGCGGCTGGGCCCGTGAGCCATGGCCGCTGGGCCTGCGCGTCCGGAGCCTGTGCTCCGCAACGGGAGAGGCCACAGCAGTGAGAGGCCCGCGTACCGCCAAAAAAAAAAAAAAAAAAAAAAAAAGCTAAGTCAAAACATCTCACTTTGGCACATATGTTTCTTTCTTTTTGGACCTTTAGTAATATTTATTATTGCAATTACAAATAATGCTGCATTGAACATTCCTATACATGCATCTTTTCATACATTCATAGTATTATCAGCAGGTTCAATTCCTAGAAGTAGAATTCTTGGGTCAATGGCACATATGTTTCTTACTTCTATGCCTTATTCAAGCTGTTGTAACTGGTCCTAACCCCATATTGCTAACTGGTACTGTTTCTTTAAGACTCAGCTTAGTCTTCACCTACTTTGGGAAGCTTCCCTGACCTCTCCCACCACCACCAACACTGTACTCTTACAGTGCTCTACACACAGTTCTATACGTATTGTGAAGAGGATCAGAATGCACCACCCCAAAATGTGCCACATTGGCATGGGGATTGTTTTTATTGGGAGACAAATAAGAAGCAGCAAACTCAGAAATTGCTCTCTGCCTTCCCCCTATCTGAGTAAAAATGGGATGTAAATTTCCCTTTGTGAAGGTCTTCCCCGCCCTCTCTCATGGCAGGAGGAAGAAAAACAACCATTAAACTGCAGACAGAGAGTCAGCACCATGAATGGGTCTATACAAACAAACCTTACTAAAATCACACTTACCTTCCATCACTTTCCCCTATATACTTACTTTCCTGCAATCTACGACCCCTAGGAACCCAAAATGCTTTTCCTTTGTCTTGTCACTTCTCCACAATTTCTCACCCTTTGTTAAAATGGTATATAGGACTTTGCTGGTAGCACAGTGGTTAACACTCCGCCTGCCAATGCAGGGGACACGGGTTTGAGCCCTGGTCCTGGAAGATACCGCATGCTGCAGAGCAACTAAGCCCGTGAGCCACAACTACTGAGCCTGCGTGCCACAAGTACTGCAGCTTGAGCACCTAGAGCCCATGCTCTTCAACAAGAGAAGCCACTGCAATGAGAAGCCCGCACACTGCAATGAAGAGTAGCCCCTGTGCAGCAATGAAGACCCAATGCAAAAAAAAAAAAAGTTATATAATACCCTGTGTCTAATCACCCCCGAGCCTTCATTTCTTTTCTGTGAAGATCCTCTGTATACATAAAAATTGAAATATTAACATCAAGTGAAATGTGTATGCCTTTTCTCCTGTTAATTTGCCTTTTGTCAATTTAATTTGCAAGCACCAGCTACTAAACCAAAGAGGGTAGAGAAAAGTTTTTCCTTCCCCTACAATTGAAATTATCATTTATGTGCCCACCTTTGAAGAGAGAACCGTGTTTTATTCATCTTTATAACCCCAGAACCTAGCTAAGTGAATGGCATAAGGAGACATTCAATACATGTTTACTGAATGAATGAATAAATTAAATCAGAAGGAGTCTACTCAACACAGAAACTCCTGTGCAACATTCTGATAGTCATTCAGTCTCTGCTAAAACATTAACAGTAATGGTGCTACTAGAGAAAATTACTCAAACATGGCAGCTGGTGCCACAAAAAATTCATGATCTCAAACTGCAACTAGATCCTAAAGGCAACCCCATAATACTACTATTGGCAGTTCTAAATTTCCACAGCTTCTACTTCAAGTTTTTTGTATTGTTTTGTTTTCAGTAGTTATTCTAAAGTGCATCTGGAAGAATAAACAAATGATAATGAAAGAAAAGGAAGGAAGGAAGGAAAGGAGAAAGAAGGAAGAACGGGCTTCTAACAAGAAGAGTAATAAGGTGAGACTTGGTCTATCAGTTATTAATGTGTATTATAAAGATGAAAAATTAAAACATTATGGTATTGACATCAGAATAGACATGAATGGAATAGAATAGAGTCAAAAAAAGAGCTCAAGTATATACAAAGATTTAATATATTTTAGTAGCACTATTTCTTATCTGTCAGTTAATCATAAACTAATTTTTTTCAATAAGTGATGTTGGAATAACTGCATAACTATTTGCACTAAGTTACACTTCTATCATACTCCATGCACCAAAATAAATTCTAGACTTAAATGGAAAAAATCAAAACCATAAAAATATGAGAAGAAATATAGGTAATTATATAACCTGGGGCAGATGAGAACTTTTAGATATAACACTAATAGCAGAAACTAAAAAGAAAAAGATTGATTTTACATTAAAATTTTTAGGCTTTCTATAAAAAAAATTACAATAAAGATAAAGTTCAAATGTAAATTTAAGAAAGGATGACTGAGAGTAACATATAGCTAAAAGATTGTTAGTATTAATATTGAATCTTTTCTTATAGAAAAACTGATAAAGACAAAACAGCCAGTTTACCAAATAAAGAAATTTAAATGGCCAATAAATCTATGAAAGATGATATATATTAATAGTAGTTAAATAAATACAATTTATTTATATTTTTGGCTGCACCTTGCAGCATGAGGGATCTTAGTTCCCCAACCAGAGATTGAACCTGTGCCCCCTGCAGTGGAAGCATGAAAACTTAACTACTGGGCCACCAGAGAAGTACCTAAATAAATGCAATTTAAAACAGTAAGATGCCATTTTGTGCCAATCACATTGTTATTTTTAAATGCATAAAACCCATCACTGGTGAGTGTGCAAGGAAATAGGCACTTTCTTATACCTCTGATAGGACGGTAAATTGGTACAACTGTAATGGAAAGCAATTTAACATCTTGTATATACAGGTTAAAAATTATCTACCCTTGGCCCAGCAATTCTGCATCTAGGAATTTTCTGCAGGAATACTTTTGGACATGTATAAGGAGTTACCTATTGAAATGTTCAGTACAGCATTAATTTTTCAAGTACAAGCAGTTCTAAATGTCTAACAATAAGGTAGTTGATCTTTAAAGTATAATAAATGTAGAGATTGAAATATTATACTATACTATACTGGCATAAAAAGACTAAAAGATGTCCATGGTATATTCCTAAGTGGAAAAAAAAAAAAAAGCACATTGCATCATTGCATCCAGTTAAAAAATGGCAAAAGTCTTGAATAGACATTTCTCCAAAAAATTTGCAAATGACCAAAAAACACATGAAAATGATGTGGCACATCATTAGTCATTAGGGAAATACAATTCAAAACCACAACAAGATACTACTTTACCACTTCACAGCTACTAGGAGAGCTATAAAAACAACAGCAACAAATGGAAAATGACAAGTGTTGGCAAGGATGTGGAGAAATGGAACTCTCATGTATTGCTGGTAGGAGCGTAAATGCTGCTGTGGAAAATAGCTTGGCGATTCCTCAATAGGTGAAACATAGACTCGTCATATGAGCCAGCAATTCCTCTCCTAGGTATATACTAAATAGGTGTTCAAACAAAACGTTACACATAAATGTTCATAGCAAAAAGATGGAAACAACTCAAATGTCCATCACCTGATAAATGGATAAACAAAATGTGGTATATATCCATATAATGAAACACTTCTTATTCCACTGTGTACAACATGGATGAACCTAGCAACTATGCTAAGTGAAAGAAGCCAGACACAAAAGGTCACATATTGTGTGATTCCATTTATCTGAAATATCCAGAATAGGCAAATCCATAGAAACAAAAAGCATTTTAGTGGTTGCCAGGGGCATGACTACTTAATGGCTATGAGGTTTCCTTTTGTGATGCTAAAAGTGTTCTGGAACTAGATATTGGTAATGATTGCACAGCACTGTAAATGTACTAAATGCCACCAAATTGTATATTTTAAAATAGTTAAAATGGTGAAATTTATATTATGTGAATTTTACCACAATACAAGAAGTGCATTACAAAACAGTAGGTATAGTTGGTTTTGTTTTTCTAGAAGTATATGCATAGGAAAAAAAGTGTAGAAGGGTAAATATCAAACTACTCTGGTCATCCATGGTTGTCATTTAGGACTAATGTTCTAACTTTTCTACAATAATCCTCAATTACTTGACTCCTTTTTAAAACATGCTATAGAATAATATTTAATGAGAGAGAGGAGCGTTCATCATGTAATGCCCTCCAAGTCCATTCATGTTGCTGCAAATGCAAAATTTCATTCTTTTTTTAAGGCTGAGTAGTATTCCACTGAACATTTATACCATTCCTTCTTATTTGTTCATCTGTTGATAGACACTTAGGTTGCTTCCACCTCTTGGCAACTGTGAATAATGCTGCATTGGGGTGCATCCAAACCAGTATATTTGAACAAAACCAATTTTATTGTAAAAACACATATTGCATAGAACAAAAACCTACTGGAAGTATATATGCCAACATATTAATGGTTATATTTCAGGGGGTGATTATAGGTGAATTTTATTTACTTTTAAAAAATACATTTTCAAAATTCTTCCAGTGAATATGTATATATATATATATATATTACCTCCACAATCTGGGTTTTAAATATTATTTTAAAGTTTTCCTGGAGGATACATGAGCATCGTGGTAGTGTGAGAAGCTCCCTTTGTCTCACCCCTTCAATTTACAACTAGTAAAACATCCCTAACTCAAGAAAATTTCCCTACCCAACATAGCAGAATGCTAGAGAGATCCACACATCTGCATGTGAAGGTGGGTGTACTGGAACACATAGAGGAGGCAGAAGTGGGGGGAACAGCGGAGGCAGTGCCCATGATCCCAGCTCCCCGGCCACAGCAGCTGAACCCGGAGCCCCAGAGAACCCTGTGGCAGGAGGAGGGGCAGCAGACACAGCTTCAGCCTCCTGGCTGCACCAGTGCCTATGGGTGCAGGAAACTGGGCAGCAGCACTGGTGAGGCCAAGACTCAGTCCTTCCAACCGTGGTGACGCCCACAACTCTCCCCCCCTCCCCCACCCTCGCCCACGGCAGCGGCGCCTGCAAACCAAACAACCCCAGACATGGCGGAGGTGCCCATGACCCTGGATCCCCCACCAATCCTCTCCCCTCACTGTGGTGGCAATGCCTGCAACCCAGTCAACCCTGGACAAGGCAAAGGTACCCGCCATCCCAGTGCCCTTGGTGGCGACGCCAGCAACACCAGAGGCACAAGCAGCTATGACAAGGGCACCAGTGACACCTCTGGCAGAGGCAGTGGAAGATGGAAAGTGCCGATTCTCAAATATAGAACAACTCAGGTAAGAGAAACCAGAAACTTGTGCTATAGCGCCACCTACTGAAAAACAAAAGAAAGGCCTTCTAGTGACCAATCTGTTAAATTGTTAAAATCAAAGTAAACAAAACTACCTAAAGAAGAAAGGTTTTCGCTACTTCAGATACGCTGGCAGAGGACCAATTCATCAAGCACCATAAAAGAAAACATGCTAACACAGTATCAAAAAAAAAAAAAGAAAAAAAAGAAAATGACAAATCAAACTTAAAGTCACAGAAGATTTTAATCTATTAGAGAATTCAAAAATAGCTGTCATGAAGAAATTCAGCAAGAAAACACAAAAAGGCAGCTCAATGAGCTCAGGAATAAAATCAATGAACAGGGGCTTCCCTGGTGGTCCAGTGGTTAAGACTCCACCTTCCAATGCAGGGGACATGGGTTCAATCCCTGGTCACAGAACTAAGATCCCACATGCCAGGTGGTGTGGCCAAAAAAACAAATAAAATAAAATATAATCAATGAACAGAAGGAATATTTTAGCAAAGAGATTGAAACTCTAAAAAAGAACTAAGTAGGAAATCTGGAGCTGAAGAACTCAATAAATGAGATGAAGAATGCATTAGAAAGCACTGGAAATAGAGAAGACCATATGGAAGAGAAAATTCACAAGCTCAAAGACAGAAATCTAGAAATGATTCATGTAGAAGAGGAGATAGAACTAAGTTTTGTGTTTTCTTTTGTTTTTTAATGAAGAAATTCTATGAGAACTATCTAACTACCTTAGGAAAAGCAACATAAGGATAATGGGTACCCCAGAAGGAGAAGGGGGGAAGAAGGGAGCAAAAAACTTATTTAAAGAAATAATAGCTGAGAATTTTCCAAATCTGGGGAAGGAACTGGATATATACGTTCATGAAGCTAATACTACACCTAATTATATCAATGAAAAAAGACCTTTTCCAAAACACATTATATTAAAACTGTCAAAAGTCAGTGACAAAGAAAGAATTTTAAAGTCATTGAGGGGAAAAAAGACAGTAACCAATAGGCTATCAGCATATTTCTCAACAAAAACTCTACAGGCCAGAAGAGAGCAAAATGACATACTCAAGATACAGAAAGATTAAAAACTGTCAGCCAAAAATACGCTAACCAGAGAAGTTATCATTCAGATATGAAGGAGAAATGAAGTCTTTCCCAGACAAACAAAACAAAAGTTGAGGGATTTCATTACCGCTAAACCTATTTACAAGAAATGTTGAAAGGAGCTCTTATACCTGAAACAAGAAGGCAAAAGTATGCAAAACTTTGAGTAAGGTGACAAATAGTATAAGAAAATTAGAACTCTGTATCAGAATAGATTATAGATTGTTAAACAATTATAGCATAAAGGTTAAAGCGGAAAAAGTATTAAAAGTAACTATAGCTACTTCAATTTGGTAATGAACTCACAACGTAAAAAAGGACAATTTGTGACAATAAAAACATGAAAAGGAAGAGGAATAGGACAAAATCTGTATAGGCAAATGAAGACAAGATGCTATCAGCAGAAAAAGAAACTATAGTCCTAAAAAGGACTATTTTATCTATGAGATGTTTTATACAAATCTCATGGTAACCACAAAAAAAATCTGGAACAGAGACATGAAACATGAAAATGAGGAAACAGAAAAACATCATGGAAAACTACCAAACCAAAATGACAGACAGAAACGTAAGGAAAAAGAAACAATGGAGATAAAGAGGAACCAGAAAACAAAAGATAAAATGGCAGGACTAAGTCCTCATCTGTCAATACTCACCTTAAATGCAAATGGATTGAATTCACTAATTAAAGGACAAAGAGTGGCTGGATGGATTAAAAATCAAGACCCAACTCTATGCTGCCTCCAGGAGACTCAGCTCAGCTCTAAAGACAAACAGGCTCAAAGTGAAGGGATGGAAGATGATACTCCAAGCAAATGGCAGCCAAAAGAAAGTGGATATAATTAATACTCATATCAGGCAAAATAGACTTCAAGGAAAAAAGGTAACAAGAGATAAAGATGGACATTATATAATGACAAGGGGGACAATCCATCAAGAAGATATAACATTTATTAATATATATGAACCTAACATAGAAGCACCAAAATATATGAAGCAATTATTAATAGACCTATAAGGAGAAATTGACAGTAGCACGATAATAGTTGGGGAGTTTAACATCCCACTACATCAATGGATAGATTGTCCAGACAGAAATTCAACAAGAAAATATCAATCTGAAATCATATGGACTTAATAGATTTACACAGAAGACCCCATTCAAAAGCAGTAGAATACACATTCTTCTCAAGTGCACATAGAACATTCTCAAGGATAGACTAGATGTTGGGATACAGAACAACTCTCAGTAAATTTAAGAAGACTGAAATCACATCAAACGTCTTTTCCCTACACAACAGTATGAAACTAGAAATCAGTTACAAGAAGAAATCTGGAAAAATCACAAATATTTGGAGCCTGAACAACATGCTACTGAAAAACTATTGGGTCAATGAAGAAATCAAAGGAGAAATTTTAAAAATATATGAAGACAAATTAAAATATGACATACCAAAATCTATGGGATGCAGCAAAAGCAGTACTAAAAGAAAAGTGTGTGGCAGTACAAGCCTACCTCAAGAAACATGAAAAATCTCAAACAATCTAACCTTACACCTAAAGGAGCTAGAAAAGAATAAATGAAGGCCAAAGAAGGAAATAATAAAAATCAGAACGCAATTAAATGAAATAAAGACTAAAAAGATATCAGAAAAGGTCAATGAAAGTAAGAGCTTGCTCTTTGAAAAGATAAAAAATAGAGAAGGCTCAGACAAAATCAGAAATGAAAGAGAAATTACAACAGAAACCACAGAAATACAAAAGATTATAAGAGAATACTATGAACAGCTATACAACAACAAATTAGACAACCCAAAAAATAAATCCTTTGAATCATACAACAAAGACTGAATCATGAAGAAATAGAAAATCTGAATAGACTGATCTCTAGCAAGGAGATTGAAACAGTAATAAAAAACCTCCCAAAAAACAAAAGTCTAGGACAGGGTGGCTTCTCTGGTGAATTCTACCAAACATTCAAAGGAGATTTAATACCAATCCCCAAACTATTCCAAAAAATCGAAGAGGAGGCAATGCTTCCTAACTCATTTTACAAGGCCATTATGCTGATACCAAAACCAGACAAGGGCAACACAAAAAAGAAAATTACAGGCCAATATCACTGATGAATATAGATGCAAACATTCTCAACAAAATATTAGCAAACTAAATACAGTAATACATTTAAATGACCATGCACCATGATCAAGTGAGATATATTCCAGTTATGCAAGGATGGTTCAACATTTGCAAGTCAATCAACGTGATACACCACATTAATAAAATGAAGGATGAAAATCATATGATCATCTCAATAGATGTAGAAAAAGCATTTGACAAGATTCAACGTCCACTTACGATAAAAACCCTCAACAAATTGGGTACAGAGGGAACATACCTCAACAAAATAAAGGCCACTTATGACAAGCCCACAGCTAATACCATACTCAATGGTGAAAAACTCTCTAAGATCAGGAACAAACTCTCTCTCTAAGATCAGGAACAAGACAAGGATACCCACTCTCATCATTTTTTAAAAAAATTAATTTATTTATTTATTTTTGGCTGATTTGGGTCTTCGTTGCTGTGCCCAGGCTTTCTCCAGTTGTGGCGAGCAGGGGCTACTCTTCATTGCAGTGCGCGGGCTTCTCATTGTGGTGGCTTCTCTTGTTGCGGAGCACGGGCTCTAGGCGCGTAAGCTTCAGTAATTGTGGCACACGCGGGCTCAGTAGTTGTGGCTCACAGGCTGTAGAATGCGGGCTCAGTAGTTGTGCACAGGCTTAGTTGCTTCACGGCATGTGGGATCTTCCCAGACCAGGGCTCGAACCTGTGTCCCCTGCATTGGCAGGCAGACTCCCAACCACTGAGCCACCGGGGAAGTCCCCACTCTCATTATTTTTATGCAACATAGCATTGGGAGTCCTAGCCAGAGCACTTATACAAGAAAGAGAAATAAAAAGCATCCAAATTGGAAAGGAAGAAATAAAACTGTCACTATTTGCAGATGACATGATTTTATATATAGAAAACCCTAAAGATTCCACTAAAAAATTATTAGAGATAATAAACGAATACACTAAAGTTTTGCATGGTACAAAATCAGTATACAAAAATCAGTTCCATTTCTATATGCTAACAATGAACTATCAGAAAGAGAAATTAAGAAAACAATCACATTTACAATTGCAACAAAAAGAATGATAATAATAAAAAAAAAGAATGATATACATAGGAATAATTTTTTTAATTTTTATTTTATTTTATTTGCTATACAGTAGGTCCTTGTTGGTTATCCATATTCATAGGAATAAATTTAACCAAGGAGGTGAAAACCCTGTACACTGAAAACTATGACATTGTTGAAAGAAATTGAAAAAGACACAAAGAGGGCTTCCCTGGTGGCGCAGTGGTTGAGAGTCCGCCTGCCGATGCAGGGGACACAGGTTCGTGTCCCGGTCTGGGAAGATCCCACATGCCGCGGACCGGCTGGGCCCGTGAGCCATGGCTGCTGAGCCTGCGCGTCCAGAGCCTGTGCTCCGCAACAGGAGAGGCCACGGCAGTGAGAGGCCCACGTACCGCAAAAAAAAAAAAAAAAAAAAAAGACACAAAGAAATGGAACCATATTTTGTGCTTATGAATTGAAGAACAATTTTTAAATGTTCATATTACCTAAAGCAATCTACAGATTCAATGTAATCCCTTTCAAAATCCCGATGACATTTTTCACAGAAATAGAACAAAAAATTCTAAAATTTATATGGAACCACCAAAAAAAAAAACCCTCAAACAGCAAAGGCAATCCTGAGAAAAAAGAACAAAGCTGAGGTATCACACTCCCTGATTTCAAATTATACTACAAAGCTAGAGTAATCAAAACAGCATGGTAGGGACCTCCATGGTGGCACAGTGGTTAAGAATCTGCCTGCCAATGCAGGGGACACAGGTTTGAGCCCTGGTCCGGGAAGATCCCACGTGCCGCAGAGCAACTAAGCCCGTGCGCCACAACTACTGAGCCCGCACACCACAATTACTGAAGCCCGTGTGCCTAGAGCCTGTGCTCTGCAACAAGAGAAGCCACTGCAATGAGAAGCCTGCACACTGCAACAAAGAGCAGCTGCTGCTGGCCACAACTAGAGAAAGTCCATGCAGAGCAACGAAGACCCAATGCAACAAAAAATTAATTAATTAATTAATTAATTTTTAAAAACAACACAACAAAAAAACCCAGCATGGTATTGGCAGAAAATCAGACATACAGATCAATGGAACAGAACTGGGAGCCCAGACAAAAACCCAAACATATATGAACAACTAATTTATGACAAAGGAGTCAAGAACATACAATGGGGGAACAGAAAGTATCTTCAATAAGGTGTTGGGAAAACTGCACAGTCACATGAAAAAGAATGAAACTGGACCACCATCTTACACCGTACACAAAAATTAACTCAAAATGGATTAACACCTTGAATGTAAGACCTGAAATCATAAAACTCCTGGAAGAAAACATAGGCAATATGCTCTTTAACATTGGTCTTAGTAATCTTTTTGGATATGTTTTCTTAGGCAAGGGGAACAAAGTCAAAAATAAACAAATGGGTAGGAATTCCCTGGTGGTCCAGTGGTTAGCACTCCATGCTTTCACTGCCAAGGACCCAGGTTCGATCCCTCGTCAGGGAACTAAGATCCCACAAGCAGCGTGGCGCGGCCAAAAACTAATAATAATAGAATAAACAAATGGGACAACATCAAACTAAAAACATCTGCCTAGCAAAGGATATCATCAGCAAAACAAAGACAGCCTACTGAATGGGAGAAGACTTTTGCAAATCATATATCTGATAATGGGTTAATACTCAAAGTATATAAAGAACACATGCAACTCAACAAAAACAAAAAAACCTGATTGAGAAATGGGCGGAGGCTATGAATAGACATTTTCCAAAGAAGACATACAGATGGCCAACAGGCAAATGAAAATAAGTTCAACATCACTGATTATTAGGGAAATACAAATCAAAACCACAATGAGATATCACCTCACACCTGTCAGAATGGCTATTATCAAAAAGACAAGCAATAACAAGTGTTGGAGAGGATGTGGAGCAAAGGGAACCCCATACACTGTTGGTGGGAATGTAAATTGGTGCAGCCACTGTGGAAAATAGTATAGAGATTCCTCAAAAAATTAAGAATAGATCTGCTATACGATTCAGGTGTTCCACTTCTGGGTATTCAAAGAAAACAAAAACACTAATTTGAAAAGATATACGTACCTCTATGTTCATTGCAGCATATTTACAGTAGCCAAGATATGGAAACAACCTATGTTCTTATCAAAAGATGAATGGATAAAGATGTGGTATATATATACCATTCAGCCATAAAGATGGTATCTTGCCATCTGCGACAACATGGATGGACCTTGAGGGTATTATGCTAAGTGAAATAAGTCAGATGGAGAAAGACAACTATTGTATGATTTCACTCATGTGGAACATAAAAAATAAATAAGTGAACAAACAAAACAAAACAAGGGGACTTCCCTGGCAGTCTAGTGGTTAAGACTCCACCCTTCCACTGTAAGTGGTGAGGGTTCAATCCCTGGTCCAGGAACTAAGATCCCACATGCCACATGGCATGGCCAAACAAACCCAAACAAACAAACAAACAAACCAAAAACCTCAAAAAACCCCACATAGACACAGAGAACGGATTGGTGGTTACTAGTTGGGAAGGGGGTTGAGAGGGAGGGTGAAATAAGTAAATGGGGTCAACTGTATGGTGATGGATAGAAACTAGACTTTTGGTGGAAGGCACACTGTTGTGTATTCAGAAATAGAATTATAATGTTGTACATATGAAACTTACCTCAATTAATAAAATAAAATAAAATAAATATGCCATTTCCCAATCAAACTGAAAAATGAAAGTTACATCAACTTGAAGCGGAAAAAAAAGTTTTCCTTATATTGAGACCAAAACTCATTTTACTTGTTAAATGAAACCTTTAGTTGGGGAAAAACTGATAGAGTTTTAAAGGTCAATAACACCAAAGAATCTGGAAACCACTAAAATTATGGTGGAAGAGAACATTCAGAGAGACAAGTAAGCATTTGCTTAGAAAGGAAAAAAATCTCTTTTACAGCTGAGTCAAAGATGTTGTTATTGCAGGGGAGAAATACCTTTCAAAAAGAGAAAGGCAAGCAAAGAAAAGAGAATAAAGATGCAACAGAATCATATTAAGAGGTAGAGACTAGAAGTTCCTTTTGCAATAGATTGTAACAAACAGTGCCAGGGAATTAAAAAAGAACTCAGGAAGGAATTAGAAAACTATTGACCAAATCTGTGATCTCTGACTACAGCTGCCAACTGGGTTGCAAGACATATGGGTTGCAAGTGTGGTTTGTGTTCATGAAAAAGCCTTCAGAAGGGGCCTGAGAAAATAGCAGTTATGAGCAGTCATGTAGCATTTATAATAATAATAATTATTATTTTCTTTCTTTTTTAAATTTATTTATTTTTGGCTGCGTTGGGTCTTTGTTGCTGTGCGCAGGCTTTCTCTAGTTGCGGAGAGCGGGGGCTACTTTTCATTGTGGTGCACGTGCTTCTCATTGTGGTGGCTTCTCTTGTGGAGCATGGGCTCTAGGCGCGCGGGCTTCAGTAGTTGTGGCACGTAGGCTCAGTAGTTGTGGCTCATGGGCTCTAGAGCACAGGCTCAGTAGTTGTGGTGCACGGGCTTAGTTGCTCCGTGGCATGTGGGATCTTCCCTGACCAGGGATCAGACCCATGTCCCCTGCATTGGCAGATGGATTCTTAACCACTGCACCACCAGGGAAGCCCCCCAATACCTTTATTTCTAATGATAATATTTACATGTGCCTTTGTCACGCTTACTCTATGCTTGACCCTGTCTTAAGCACTTCTAGTGTTTTAACTCACTTAATCCTCACAACATCCCTAAAAAGCAGGCATTATTATCCTTGTTTTACAGTTAAGGAAAATAAAGCACAGGAAAATTAAGTTCACATCCAGGAGTCCCTGCTCTAGAGTTCTTGCACCTAATTATCCACATTTTAGAGATGAACTAGAATTAAGTTTATGACTCATTTCATATTTTACTGAGAAAATAGGAAAATCTAACTAAAAACTACTTCGTCTTCTTCACCAAGCTACCGAACTACCTGGGCCTATACCTGTCTGCCTTCTTTCCTGTTACAACGGATGAACTATTCTTACTACCATCTAAGGCCAATCCCCTCATTTGTGTACAAGATTCCAATCCCTTTTCCTTACTCATGGGCTCTGCTCTTCTAGTTATACCCTCTCTCCTGCGCCATCAATTTCTTCCTCTATAGCCTACAGATAGGTTACAGTATCTCCCATCTTTGGAGAAAAAAAAAATTTGTTTCTACCATGACACTGCCTATTTTCTCTGCTCTCCTATGTCAATGTCAGTGTGAATTACGTTTAGTCACATATAACACAAAATCCAGCATAGAGTAGTATATATAAGGCAGGGTTTGTTTTCTTTTATATAAAGGAAGCTCAGAGGTAGATATTATGGGTTCTTATTGTCCCTAGGGACCCAAGCTCCTCTGTCTTCCTGCTCTGCCATCCTTAGCGTAAAACTTCCAGCCTCAATATTACCTCATGACCCAATATGGCTACTGTACTCCAGACATTTTATCTATGTTCCAGGCAAATAGAAGTAGAAAATTGGAGGAGGGAAAAAAGAAGTAAATCCTAGGCTTTCCTCTGCACGACTGTACTGAAAATGCTTTTGCCAAGTTCACCAGTTACTTCCATATTTTCAAATTTCATATTAAATTTTCTGTTCTCATCTTATTGAACTCTCAGCAACATGGGACACACTAACCCCTCCTTAGTTTTGAAACAATGCTTTCATCTGACATCAGAGACTCCACATTCTCCTAGTTTCTTTGTACTTCATTGGCTGCTTCTTAATTTCCTTTACTGGATCCTCCTTCTCTTCCCAATCTCTAAAGATCAGTTGCCTCAGGCTTCATTTCTTGGTCCTCTTCTTTAGATACTGTTTCCCTAATGATCTCATTCAGTCCCATGACTTTAAATACTCTCTATATGCTGCTGATCCCATCAGTTTATTATCTCCAGACATGACTCTGTCCTGAATCCTAGACTCATATATTATCTCCACTTGGATGCCTAATAGGGATCTCAAGTATAATATGACCAGAACAGGACTTCTAATTCCTACCTTTAAAAAAAACTTTTCTTCTCCCTCAATCTTTCCCATTTCAATTAATGGCACTACCATTCACACAGTTCCGCTGGACAAAAACCTCAGAGTCATCCCTGATTACTTTATTTTCCTCCCCTTCCTCATCCAATCCTTTAGAAAGTCTGGTCTACTTAATGTCCAAAATATATCTCCAATCCAATAACCTCTTATACCGCCAACATTCTTGCCCACACCATCATTGCCTCTCATCTGGTTTATTTATTTATTTATTTTTCATCTGGTTTATTATAATAACCTCTAACCCTTTCCCTTCCTCCAGGCTTGTTTCCACTGATGGTCAGGATTAATAGTTACAAGAAACAGAAACTAACCACTGATTTAAGCAGAAAAAGAAATAATTTGAAGGAATACGGGCAGGGAATTTGGAGGTAAACTGGTGTGCAGCATTGGTAGGGTGGATAAGAGAACATAGCAGATAAAATCATGACATGCCGTGCATGGAAACAACCCCCATGGATACCATCCCCAGTGGTCTAGGATGCTGCCACTAGTTTTACCATGAAGGGGCAGGCAGTGACTGTCTGTCTCAAAGCAACTCTGCAGAAGGAAAGAGCAGAACTTTAAGAAGCTTTTCTTCACCTACCTTCTCACTGCCATCCTCCACCATAGTGTAGCCCCCAGTCTCTCTTTCTCTCCTCAGTACGCATCTTCTTCCCCCGCTTCCCACACACTCTAATTCAAGACAGACTTTTTAGTTTCCCTAAGGGTTTCTCACAGAGGTAGTGATTATGGTGGTTCATTCCTGGATTCTGTGCTTCCCTCTTACTTTACATTTTCTCCACGGTTGATTTTAGAGGAAAAAGCCAGTGACCTGAGCTTATTTGCCAGTTGCTGGTGTTCTCTGTTCTTTACAAGTTCCTGTAGTTATTGGAGGAGGTTATTGCATTGTTATTGAAAGGAGGGGTTGGCCCAGAGATATTTTTAACCCCCAAATTGTACAACTTAAAGGAGGCTGATTTAGTGTCATCGATGCAATAATCCCTGGGAAAGGATCTGGAATACATTGTGGATTCACGTTCATCTTAATTAACTCAACGAATACTTGGGTGGTTATTGTAAGCTAGGTGTGGTGCTGTGTACTAGGGGAAAAAACAAAAAAAGGAATTGTCCCTGCCCTCTAGTGGAGGAGGAGAGGAATGATCTATTATAATTACAATATTGTAAATAAAGATAATTGCATACCTTAATAGAGCCATGCACAAGGTCATTAAGTATATAGGATCCTTGGCAAAGTGCTGTTTCATGGAAAGGCAACATGCGAGCAGAGAACTTGAAGAATGTGTAGGAGTTTTCAAAGAAAGCGAACAGAAGGAAAATGTTACAAGCAAAGAAAAAGTACAGCGTGAGGCAAAGAAAAAAGGCTTGAGAAAGCATGGGAAAATATAAAATAGATCAGTATTTCTAGAACATAAACTGTGAATGAAAATAGGTGCTGTAATTCATCGCTGATAGGTGTGTAAATTGGTTCAACTCTTCAGGAAGGCCGTTTAGCAATAACTCAAAATATTAAATGCATATACTATTTGGTCAGGAATATGTATCCTCCAGCATTGTTTGTAATAGCAAAAGATTTGAAACTACCTAAATATCCATGAAAGAGGGAATTGGTTAAATAAATGATAGGATATCCAAACAATGGAAGAGTATGCAGTTATAAAAAAGAACGAAGCAGATCTGTAGGTACTAATATGAACTAGATTTCAAGACATACATTGTTAAATGAAAAAATCTGGGTGCTGAGCACTGTGAATACAACATTATAATTTTTGATTGTTTTTTGGAGGGGGCGGGGGTGACTTCACACAGGTGCATAGAATATCTGGATGAGTTCACAGGGAATAGGTAACAGGAGCTGCCCCCTGAAGATAGGGACTGGGGATCTGGAGTGGGAGGCAGTGACTGACAGGTTCTAAAATGGTCCCAAATCATCTCTGCCTCCTAACATTCATGCCCATGTGTAATCCGTTCCCCTTCGAGTGTGGACAGGATCTGCAACTTGTTTCTAGACAATAGAATACAACAAAAGCGATGGATGTCACTTCTGTGATTATGTTAAATAGGACTGTAATTTCCATCTTGCTAGCAGACTCTACTGAACTTCACACTTGCTGGATTTTATGAAGTAAACAGCCATTCAGAGAGGTCATATGCCAAGGAACTGAGGATACCTCTGGCTGGTAACCCACAAGCACAAGGAACAAATCCTGCAACAGTGACGTTAGCTTGGTATCCTTTCCCAGAGGAGCCTCAGATGAGCCACACCCAGGACTCAGGTGAGCCATGCTCATATTCCTGACACACAGATAATGATATAATAAATGTGTGTTGTTTTAAGCTTCTAAGTTCACGGTAATTCATTAACACAGTTTTAGATAACTAACACAGAACCTGACTTATTTTTCTTGTAATACATTTTTAATGCTTTTAATCATGTACCTGTAAAACCTACTTAAACACTTATTTTTCTTGTAATACATTTTTTTAAACATCTTTACTGGAGTATAATTGCTTTACAATGGTGTGTTAGTTTCTGCTTTATAACAAAGTGAATCAGCTATACATATACATATATCCCCATATCTCTTCCCTCTTGTGTCTCCCTCCCTCCCACACTCCCTATCCCACCCCTCTAGGTGGTCACAAAGCACCGAGCTGATCTCCCTGTGCTATGCGGCTGCTTCCCACTAGCTATCTCTTTTACATTGGGTAGTATATATAGGTCCATGCCACTCTCTCACTTTGTCCCAGCTTACCCTTCCCCCTCCCCATGTCCTCAAGTCCGTTCTCTAGTAGGTCTGCATCTTTATTCCCGTCCTGACCCTAGGTTCTTCATAACCATTTCTTCTGTTTTTTTTAGATTCCATATTTATGTGTTAGCATACGGTATTTGTTTTTCTCTTTCTGACTTACTTCACTCTGTATGACAGACTCTAGGTCCATCCACCTCACTACAAATAACTCAATTTTGTTTCTTTTTATGGCTGAATAATATTCCATTGTATATATGTGCCACATCTTCTTTACCCATTCATCTGTTGATGGACACGTAGGTTGCTTCCATGTCCTGGCGATTGTAAATAGTGTTGCAATGAACATTGTGGTACATGTCTCTTTTTGAATTATGGTTCTCTCAGGGTATATGCCCAGTAGTGGGATTGCTGGGTCATATGGTAGTTCTATGTTTAGTTTTTTAAGGAACCTCCATATTGTTCTCCATAGTGGCTGTATCAATTTACATTCCCACCAACAGTGCAAGAGGGTTCCCTCTTCTCTACACCCTCTCCAGCATTTATTGTTTCTAGATTTTTTGATGATGGCCATTCTGACTGGTGTGAGGTGATACCTCATTGTAGTTTTGATTTGCATTTCTCTAATGATTAATGATGTTGAGCATTCTTTCATGTGTTTGTTGATAATCTGTATATCTTCTTTGGGAAAATGTCTATTTAGCTCTTCTGCCCATATTTTGATTGGGTTGTTTGTTTTTTTGATATTGAGCTGCTTGTAAATTTTGGAGATTAATCCTTTGTCAGTTGCTTCATTTGCAAATATTTTCTCCTATTCTGAGGGTTGTCTTTTCATCTTGTTTATGGTTTCCTTTGCTGTGCAAAAGCTTTTAAGTTTCATTAGGTCCCATTTGTTTATTTTTGTGTTTATTTCCATTTCTCTAGGAGGTGGATCAAAAAGGATCTTGCTGTGATTTATGTGAACATAGAGTGTTCTGCCTATGTTTTCCTCTAAGAGTTTGATAGTGTCTGGCCTTACATTTAGGTCTTTAATCCATTTTGAGTTCATTTTTGTGTATGGTGTTAGGGAGTGTTCTAATTTCATTCTTTCACATGTAGCTGTCCAGTTTTCCCAGCACCACTTACTGAAGAGGCTGTCTTTTCTCCATTGTATGTTCTTGCCTCCTTTGTAGTAAATTAGATGACCATATGTGTGTGGGTTTATCTCTGGGCATTCTATCCTGTACCATTGATCTATATTTCTGTTTTTGTGCCAGTACCAGACTGTCTTGATTACTGTAGCTTTGTAATATGGTCTGAAGTCAGGGAGCCTGATTCCTCCAGCTCCATTTTTCTTTCTCAAGATTGCTTTGGCTATTCGGGGTCTTTTATGTTTCCATACAAATTGTGAAATTTTTTGTTCTAGTTCTGTGAAAAATGCCAGTGGTAGTTTGATAGGGATTGCATTGAATTTGTAGAGATTGCTTTAGGTAGTATAGTCTCGTTGCGGTGGCTTCTCTTGTTGCGGAGCACAGGCTCTAGGCGCACGGGCTTTGGTAGTTGTGGCACACGGGCTCAGTAGTTGTGGCACACAGGCTTAGTTGCTCTGCAGCATGTGGGATCTTCCCAGACCAGGGCTTCAACCCGTGTCCCCTGCATTGACAGGCGGATTCTTAACCACTGCGCCACCAGGGAAACCCAGGATGCAAAATTAACATGCAAAAATAAGTAGCATTTCCATACACTAACAATGAATTATGTGAAAAAGAAAGTGATCCCATTCACAATAGCATCAAAAATAATGTGAGGAATTTCAAGGCTGAGGGTCAAAAACAATGGAGATTTAAATTGTAAGCCATTAAGAGGTGGCTGGAAGCTCCATGAAAGGAACAAAGTAAACTGTAGGCCAGCTAGTTTACCAGAATCACGGAAAGAGACAGCTATAAAGAGTCCTCAGAACAAACCCAGAGACTGGCCTCAAAACCACCTGTAGGAAGAGGCCTGAATTTAATTGACTGGAAGAATTTATGCCCTAGGGCATTGTCAAAAACAATAAAGCAATCAGCCACCAATTAGTGTAAGCCTATGAGCTGGGTATGATATAGAGGCAGACAGCTGAATAGAGAGATCAGGGAAACAGTCAAAAAGAGCCCTGCTAAAAACACCCAAGATGATTATCCATATTCCTAAGCCTGCACTCTTCAGGGTGTGACATCAGAGGCTATACGCTGTGGAGGAAATAGACATCCTCAAAATAATCCAGCCAAGTCACTAAACAAACAACAACAAGCCTTGGATGGGGAGGATGACATTAGTATCCAGAATTGCTTTATCATCTCAAACATCCAGTTTTCAGCAACAACAACAAAATTATGAGAAATATAAAGAAAAGGAAATTGTGACTCATACGTGGGGGGCCGAGGGTGGGATTGGGGAGGGGGAGGCAACAGAAACTGCCTATGAGCAGGCCCAGATAATGGGCTTAGCAACCAAAACTTAGCAGCAGCTATTATAGATATATTCAAGGAACCAAAGAAAGTCATGATTAAAGAAGTTAAGGGTTATATGATGACCATTTCTCATCAAGTAGAGGATATAAATAGATAGAAATTACAAAAAAGAACCAAATGGAAATTCTGAAGTTGAAAAGTAAAATAACCAAACTGAAAAATTTACTAGAGAAGCCCAATGGTATCTTTAAATTAGCAGAAGAATCAGTGATTTGAAGACGGATTGATAGAGATTTTGTAATCCAAAGAACAGAGAGAAAAAAAATAAAGAAAAATAAACAGAGACTCAGAAAATGTGAGGCATACTTAAGGGCACCAGCATATGCATACTTGGAGTACAAACAGAAGAGGAGTGAGAGATGGAGAAGAAAAAATATACAAAGAAATAATGGACTAAACATTCTCGAATTTGATGAAAATATTAATCTATACACCCAAGAAACTTAATGAATTCCAACTAGGATAAATGCAAAGAGATTCAAAAACAGACACATCATAATAAACCTGTTGAAAGATAAAGACAAAAAGAAAATATAGAAAATGGGGGGAGGAGGAATATGTGCTCACAAGATACAGATTTATTGTAAAGATAAAGTAATTAAGACAGTGTGGTATCAGTGCAGAGAAATACAAATGGACCAATAAAACAGAATAGAGAACCAAGAAAAGGACTCATGCATATGTGGAATTTGATTTAGACAGAACTGGCATTGCAGATCCATGAGGTATTGAGTGCCTATGCAAGAAATGGTCTGGGACAATTGGGTATCGATTTTGAAAAAAAAGAAATTTAATCCCAACCTAACAGCAAAACAAACGTGAAGGCAAAACTTTTAAAAACATTTAGAAGAAAACATAGAGAATATCTTTATGATTTTACATTTGGGAAAGATTCTTAAGATACACATTAAAAAAATTCAAAGCAGAAAAGAAAGTATTGCTAAATCTGCTCATATTAAAATTAAGACCTTCTGTTAATCAACACATCATAAAGAAAGTAAAAATAAATAACATATTTAGAAGACATAACTAGGTGAAGGTACTTGCCACACATTTAACCAACAAAAGATTAGTTTTCAGCATACAAAAAACTAAAAAAAAAAAAGATGTAACTTATGAATAAGTACCCCCTAGTGATAGGCACAGAGTTAAGGGACAAAGTAGGTGATTAAATAGTTAATCCCACTAGGGAATTGTAAATAAAGAAAAAGTATGGGAGATCCGTGTAAGTTAATGATCACTCAAGAAAGCAGGTTTGCTTAACCACAAAATCAAGCAGGCTTGCTTAGCAACAAAACCATGCAACAGAAGCATGAGACATGCCCCCAAATTATAAAACAATGGTGGCATGAGACCCACATCCTGCCCAGTGAGCTCGGTAAGTTAATGACTCCTAGGACATGCTCTCTGCACACATAGAAAACAATAATTTACGGAAAGGTGACATTTCAAAGTGAAAGACCCTTACTGTACTGAGACCTGAAATAATTTTTCCATAATGCCATGACAGTCCTGGCTTGACCATGTAGGGACAGGAAATCTCCCCTGCCCAACCTGGAGGAGGAGATGATGATGGAAGTGTGACATCTACTCAAGAATGAGGAAGAAGGTGGTCTTTTCCCCCTCCCCACTTTTCCTTTGATTATAAAAATGTAACCCACTAAGTACTCAGAGCGGCGCAATGCTCACCTGTCTGCTTGTAAGCCTCACAAGCGTCCTATTCTAATAAAGCACTTCTTATCTATCACTTTGCTTTGAATTCTTTCTGTGCAGAGACATAAAGGACCAGAGCCCTCCGAAATGCCACCTAGTGGTTTCACTAGAAGATAAACAAGAATAGTTCTTAGTGAATCAGTAATATTGTCTCTTTAGCTGGATTGTGAGTGATTGCATTTTATTTTATTTTATTTTATTATTTTTTTGCGGTACACGGGCCTCTCACTGCTGTGGCCTCTCCTGTTGCTGAGCACAGGCTCTGGACGCGCAGGCTCAGCGGCCATGGCTCACGGGCCAGCCGCTCCGCGGCATGTGGGATCTTCCTGGACCGGGGCACAAACCCACATCCCCTGCATCGTCAGGCGGACTCTCAACCACTGTGCCACCAGGGAAGCCCTGTATTTTATTTTTAATCACTGTATGGTAGATAGACATGAATATGTTTAAAATATTCTTTTACGGAGTTTCAGTATTTAATAACAATAACATGACAAAAACAAACAAAATAAATGAAAATAAAACAGAAAGAAGGAATTAATAAAGAAAAACCTGACATTAATAAAATGGGAAGCTGATACATTGTAGAAATAAGAATAAAAACCAGAAAACAGAATGTTTTAAAAGGTTGATAAAATCTTCTGTTAAGCATTATTAAGGAAAATAAAACAAACAAATATATGAACAATGTATAAGGCAATATAACCACAGAAACACACAAAAGAAATAACAGTAGCTAATACAGACTTAGGAAAGGTTTACTATGTGTCAGACAATGTTTTAGATATTACATCATTTAAATTCCACAAGTATAAGTATTATGTCATTTAATTTTCACAACAGTTTTATACATGAGATAGCCTTTATTGTTACTTCTATTTCCCAAATGAGAAAAACTTAGCAGAGAGAGGTAAGAGAAATTCCCCAAGTTTACATTGCTAGTGAGTGACAGATCTGGGATTGGAATCTAGGCAGTATACGTGTTTAATCCTTCCTCAACATTGTCTTTCTTCAAATGTTTATCTCATAGACTATTAGAGTCCAGAAGATCCTTACAGACCACTTAATCCATTTCTCTTATTTTGTGGTAGAGGATCTTTTTTTGGATTGTCCTAAAAAATGGAACAAACTCTCTGGAGAGACGTAGAAGAGTAAGTGCAGATGTTACTGACCTAAAGAACAAATACAAAATTTATAAGAGAATGTTATGTGCAACTCATGGCAATAAATTTGAAAATATAGAAGAAGGAAACAATTTTTGAACAAAATACAAATGATGAAACTGACTTAATAAGCAGGGAAAAAACCTAAAGTGAAACCAATAATCATATAAAAAATTAGAAGAGTAATTAAAGATCTACCTTTTAAAAACATACCAGTCTCAGATGGTTTTATAGCAGAGCATATATCATTTTTAAAGAACAGATATTCCTATCTTATTTAAATTATTCCACACTATAGGAAAAGAAGAACTTAAAATACATTTTATAAGACTAGCTTACACTTAATATTAAAACATAATAAAGATAATATGAAAAGATAATAGATGAACTTTATCTTTGAATACAGATGCAAATAGTCTAAATAAAATCTTTGCAAATCAAATCCAACAGTCTATTAAAAGAAAATCATTTCATGACTAAGTAGGACTCCAGGAAACAGTAATAGTTTAACATTAGAAAACCTATGTCTTCAATTCACCATGGGAACAAAATAAAGGAGGAAGATCACATGATTATATCGAGTGATATAAGGCATTGTCAGCAGCCGTTTCTAATAATAACAGCTAATGTTTAAGTGCTTGCTATGTGCCAGGCATCTGTTCTAAGTGCTTTCTTTGCATTAATGTACTTAATTTTCCTAACAACTGTATTGCTACAATCATTATTATTGCTATTTTACAAAAGAGAAAACTTGAACTCAGAGAGGTTAAATAATGTCCCACATATAGGAAATGATGGAGCCAGGATTTGAAGAAAGGTTGTGTTTCTGTAGAGCCCACATCCTTATCAGCTAGACTACACTGCCACTAAGAAAATCTCTAATTAGCACTAAAAAAAAGTCACTATACTTAAATATGATCAACATTCATTATTGAAGGCTAACAGTAAACTCTACAATAAAAGGTGAAATTTCCATTAAAATTCAGAAACAAGTTCAGTGTCAGGATCTTTGTGTGGGTGTGTCAATATATATAGCACCATTCTTTCCCTGGTGATTCTGAACAATGTAGAAAAAGCATAAGATGTAATCAGGGAGAAAAATATCAATCATATTACCATTAAAGGCTAGATTAGAGTTCATGGATTGCATCTGTGGGAAATGGACTTTGGAAACTAAACTCCAGAGTTAGGCAGACCTTGCTGACCCAGTCATGGAAGCACCGGCCCGAGGCAGGTCTCCCCTTGTCGGGGGACTAGCCAAGCGTGCCTGATTTATTTTCCTCAAGTGTGTCAATGAGCACAGAGAGCCCAGGAATGTTATGTTTGATTGAGCTCCCTCTATGTGATTCTTCTTATTTAAAAAGATTTAATTTGATTCAATCACAACTTATAAACTACCAGGAACCAAGCAGGGACAACAAACCTTTGTGAATGGCAGAACATGTACTCCTCTCTCGCACTTTGTGAGAACTTAGGGGCTGATAGAAAGGAAAAGATGGGGCGTGTGGCATGCAGGATCTTAGTTCCCCGACCAGGGACCAAACCCGTTCCCCCTGCAGTGGAAGTGCAGAGTCTTAACTGCTGGACCACCAGGGAAGTCCACAAATGCCTATCTTGTGCTGAATGATTTACCTGCAATATCTAATTGAATGCTTAGTTTAAAACTCACACCAATTAAAAGATGAGATATCTGTGGCTCAGAAAATCTAAGTAACTTGCTCAAGTTTATCCAGTTTGGAAGTGACTAAGTAGCTATTTGGCCAGGAAAAAAAGTCAGTAAAGACAATAGAACATCATCTGAGCTTTTGAAATGGTTGTTACAGTATCATTCAAATAATTAGTCAATCAAAAAAAATTTAAGTCAAGGAGTCAGCCTTTACAAAGAAGAGATTGTAAAGAATGGGGGGGATTTCCCCAAGAAGTGAAGGTCTTCAAGTTAGTCAAGGAAAGAATTTCATTATGAAGAATGTAAATGTCAGTTTGTAATAATAAACTAAAATATTCACAAACATGGAAATATGAATGAAGCATCTGAACAAAGGCATGACTAAATATTGCCAGTGGGTCCAATTA
The DNA here is from genome assembly GCF_011762595.2 of Tursiops truncatus. NCBI lineage: Eukaryota > Metazoa > Chordata > Mammalia > Artiodactyla > Delphinidae > Tursiops > Tursiops truncatus. Next base: position 75,574,971 of record NC_047035.1, on the reverse strand, counting down.
TGCAACAAGCTGACACTCCTTGCTTCTTTTTAGTCTCTATGACACCATCAATTCTTTCTGTGGCAGGTAGATGCAGAAGCACCTGCAGACCAGAGAGTGGCCCCCTATAAATTGGGGTGAGCATGGGATTGTACTCAGGCTGGAACCACATCAAGTACCCTCAGTTTTCTAAAGCTATATGGTGATGAACTGAGAAGATCATTCCATTATTTTCCTTCCCCAAACCTTTCTTAAAGCTTCTTTCACATCCTTGTTTCTCAGAGAGTAGATAAGGGGGTTCAGCATTGGGATCACCACTGTGTAGATCACAGCAACCATGCGGGCTTGGGTCAGGGAGTGGCTGGACCTGGGGCGCAGGTACATGAAGTGTGCCATAGAAGAGGCACACAGCAGCGAAGTGGGAAGCACAGGTGGAAACGGCCTTGAACCTGCCCTGGGCTGAGTTCCTTCTCAGGATGGTGATGAGAATGAAGAGGTAGGAGACCAAGATGGTGAGGGTACAGCTCACAAGGTTGAAACCGGCAAAAACGAAGAGCAGGATTTCACACAGCGAAGTGTCCACACGTGACGGAGACAGGATGGGCGGTCCATCACAGAAGAAGTGAGTGACCACGTGAGCACCACAGAATTTCAGACTAAAGATACAGCTCATGTGGATTAGAGAACTGAGGAATCCTGCACTGTAGGAGCCCACGATCAGAGAGGCACAGACCTCAGGAGACATGGCAGTTGAGTAGAGCAGGGGGTTACAAATAGCCGCATAGCGGTCGTAGGCCATGGCGGCAACGCGATAGCACTCACTGGTGGCAAAACCCGCATAGAAAAACATCTGAGCCATGCAGCCGGGATAAGAGATCACCTTCCTCTTGGCTAAGAAGTTCACCAGGGTCTAGGGGACAACTGTGGAGGAGTAGCAGAAATCCAAGAAGGAGAGGCTCTTCAGAAGGGAGTACACGGGTGTGTGCAAGGTGGCACTCAACGTGGATCATAATGAACACGATCAGATTCCGCAGCAGCATGATAGTGTACGTGCCCAGGAACACCATGAAGAGCAGCCTCTGGAGCCAGGGGTCACTGGTGAGGCCCAAGAGCTCAAACTCAATCCCTCGGCTCAGGTTTGCCCTTTCCATATTTCTCCAGTGCTCTGCGACGTGGAAAGAGAGGACCACCAGAAATGAGGTGAAACACCCAGGGGCTCTCACTGGTTTAGTTCTGCCCTAAGGACAGCCTTCTGAAGATTGTTGATAGCACTTTGTCATAGAGAAGTTCTCCACTACTTGGCTGGTTGGTTAGTTAGGAAGCATGACTTGAGCAGCAACGGAAAATATAAAAGAAATATACACAGTTTGCTCTCTTAAGGATCTTAAAAAATTCTAAATAATGAAACAGTTACTTACCAAGTATTTATTGACCATCTGCTATATGCTTAGCTCCGTGTCCTTCCAGTCAGGAATTCAAGAGTGTCTGACCTCAGGAAGTTCATATTCTAGAGACAGTATATTTTGTGTTTAGGCACGCAGGCTCTGCGTCAGACTGCCAAGGTTCCAAGCAGGGACCTCACTACTAACTAGCTGTGTAAACTTGGGAATGTTTCTTAACCTCTCTGATTTTCAGTTTTCAGTAAAATAAGGATAATAGCACTAATCTCAAAAGCTTGTTGTAAAAATTCAATGGCTTAATTCGTGTAAAGCACTTGAACAAAGCCTGGCACATTGAGAAAGAATGTTAGCTTTGATTATTCTTGTTGGAGAGATAGATCTAACACAAAATTAAACAACAATAAAATGAATAAATGAAACAATGACAAGATTTGGCAAGCAACCTACCACCAAACAAAATAGACAGAGACACGTGTACTAAGCAAGTGACTACACAGGCCTTCAGAGGATCCTGAGTGTTCTAGAGGAGTTGAAGGTGGTTCATTGGCTCAGCTATAAAATTGCCTCTCAGAACTTGGCCCAAGCCAGGCACTACTATGGGCTCTAAAGGTGATGGGGGTCGGGATGTGGAGAGATGGGGCTGGTGTAGGGCTGTAGAGAGCGGGCTGAGACCTTGCACTCGGGAGCATCAGCCAGAGGGAAAATGCCACCCATCGTTCACGAAGTCACCATCGTTTCCAGTGAGTAGAATCGCCTTGTTCTCAAGGGCTGTTGGGCCAGCAGGGAAGGAACAGCCCCTCCCTAGGACTAGGGCTTTGTAAAAATGCCTTTTCTATTCAGAGAATGAACAAAGCCATGATGCATCACCTAAGCACCACACTCTCTTCTGCTGCATTGGCTGCTCTGTTCCTGAATTACCTCTGGGCTCTGGAGTCAGTTAGGAACCCTGTGCTCTTTGGTGAGGATCTTCAGTTGTGAAGGTTTTGAAACCAGCAGATGTGATTGGGGTAGGATAGAAAGGGACAAAATTGAGCCCCCTCCTTCTGCCTCGAGGAGAGTAAATGAATAATACAGCTGTGAAAGATGTTGGGAGGATTCCAGAGAGGAAAGAGCTGTAATGAACAGGCAAAAGATTCTAGTTTATCCCACTGGCAGACTTTCCAGAATCAGCAAACTACCAGAGCAGCGGAAGACTCTGGACATAGGGATGACTAAATTTACCTGTCAAGTAGGTAATGAAGGCACTATGGCTCTTGATAGAACACTGCGAGTGGTGAACGGTGACAAGAAGAAAGCATTGTAATGCCCGAAGAGGTAACATGCCCCGATGAAGTTAAGACACAAAATACGAGGGCAAATTTGAATACCAAATTGGAGCCTCGGTAACTTCTTTTAGAGCACGTGGAGCATAACTGATTTATTTGGTCACTGAGATGTAATATTCAGCCATTCTTAACCCAACAGTTTCTAGTTTATAATAAACCCCATTATTGCAGGAATGTGGACAGCCCTAGATTTGGGTTGCAAATGCCATTGGCCCTATTGGTGTCAAAAGCCAACTCAGCTTCAAGGCAAATTACAAGGACTTCAAAGAATTGACTGTAAAGATCCCAGGATGGAATTATTTACAGGAACTTCAAGGAAGTTGAGGAATTGTTGCTAAGAGTGAAGCAGAACTTCTTAAGACGCCGCTTCACATCTTCTTCCTCAGTTGACTGTTTCAGTGTGGGTAATGGGTCTGCAAGTACCTCTCTGATTAAAAGAATGGACAAAAGCAGAGAAGAGAAGGAATGTGGCCAACACTCAGGCAGGGAGGTGGGTTGGAATAGGGTAGGGTAGGGTGGTGGTTAATACAAGGGGTAGCTGATGAGAGCCTCGGATTTATTGCTTGCTTTAAATCTACTCTCTCTTTCTATTCTTCTCCCCTTTCCTCTCTCATCTCTCTTCTCCAGCCTGTACTAAATTCAAAACTATTCAGAATATAGGGAGTTAGTCAAGCAAGAGATTGTGGAGAAATTGACATCTCTGACAGTCTTTCGAAGGATGCTGGAGTAGCCACTATTTCTGTTGGCTGCAGTTTGTACCTGTGAGTGAAAACGAGGAAGAAAATTTGAGTGGTCTTATCATATGGAAACGGATTGTGGAGTGGAGTGTTTAGAAGTGAGAGCAGGTGCCTGGGGCCTGTAGATGAGGGAGAAGTAAGCAAGGGATTTTATTTCTACCTGCTTCTTTGCCCTCCTCCTTGGGCTAGCAGAGTGGGAGTACAACGGAGAGCCGGCAGTCAGAGGGAGCAGCCAGTATCTCTGAGCAGCAGTGATCTGAAGCAATGGTTCTTAAACATTAAGGTGCCCTGCCCAAGGTTCACTGGAGAAGCTTGTTTCTGTGCAGATTCCAGGTCCCAACCTCAGAAAATGTGAGCCAGTAAGTCTATAGCCAGGCCCCCAAATCTGGTGAATCTGAAACAGGTGGTTGCTGAACCATACTTTAAGAAACACTAAACCATGGGGTAACTTCCCCTGAGCCACATATAAATATCCTTTCTAAGTTGCTAGAATTCTCCATGTCCTGGAAAATCAGATCAGCCTGTGGGGTAGGATGGTTGTCCTGGACATTCTCTTCCTTCCAGAATATGTGTCAGTAGTTAACAGTTCCCAGAAATCTGAGTATTACCTGGTGATAATCAAACACCAGCGAATTTCCTCCTTCAAGGTTGCTTGAGATGTCCTTAAGCAAACCATTTAATTCCAACAAAGCATGTGACTTGGTGGCAGAGCTATTGCTCTGGGGTCAGAACACAAGCCTTCATTAGAAAAACAGTAAAGACAAAGCCAGACTCATTCGGTCCATAGACTGAGTCTGGGGATCAGAGCCTGCTACTGACATTAACCTCCCACGTGGTGAGGGGAGGGAGGCAGCCCCCTCCCTGAGAGGCACTCACAGCTTATCCTGTACTGGGAAGAGACACCCCAGAGCCACCTTTTCCTCTGGGCAGCCCATCAGGTCACAGCTGGGGAGGACGATGTGTTCATTAATGAGGGCTTAGCAGGCAGGTGAGGAAGTGAGAATAACTGGCCCCATGTAGATCCATTAACGTGTTTGCAAAGTTACTAGCTCCTCTACCCTTGAGGAATCTGGTGATTGGGAAACTGGAAATGAAGGGAATGGTTCCACACCAGATCCCTGACAATACACTGGTCATTAGCCCCAAAGGACTTCTCTACCTCAACTGAACTCTTGTGTAATTATTATCTGTATTTCTTCTACACTGGAAAACCAAGTTTTTACAGTTTTTCTTTCTTTTATTCCAGTTACCCAATGTACACTGGGACCTAGATTACAGCTGAGGACCTCTATACCCATCAAGATCATAATAAAATTAGAGGTATGTGATTTACTTAACAAATACTCGGGGATTTTCTAGAGATCTTTCGGTTATTGATTTCTAATTTAATAACATGTGATTAGAGAACATACTTTGTATGCCTTGAATGCTTTTGAATTTATTGAGTTTTGTTTATGGCCCACCCAGAATACGGTGTATTTTGATGAATGTTCCATGACCGCTTGAAAAGAATTATATTCTGCTGTTGTTAGGTCAAATGGTCTATCATTGTCAGTTAGGTCATGTTCCTTGATAGTGTTGTTCAAGTCTACTATATCCTTTCTAATTTTCTGCTTACTTGTTCTATCAAGAGTTGAAAGGGGAATATATTGAAATCTCTAACTGTAATTGTGAATTTGTTGATTTCTCCTTGCTGTTTTTCAGTTTTGCTTCATGTATTTTGAAGTTTTGTTATAAGGTGCATAAACATTTAAGATTGTTATGTCCTCTTGATAAATTTCCCCACTTACATTATAAAATGACCTTCTTTATGCCCACTAATATTTTGGCTCTGAAACATACTTTTCTGAAATTAATACTGTCACTACAGTTTTACTTTGATTACTCAGCATGGTATATCTTTTTTCATTTCTTTACTGCTAACCCTTTAGTCCCAACTTTTCTGCACCATTACGTTTGCAGAATTTCCCCAGGCAGACCTGAAATCTTGGTCTTCTAGGTTGATGATATGCCTGGAAAGTTGATTTCAGATGTACCTTGACACACAGCAAGCATTCAGAAATATTTGGGGGCTTTATCAGAAGAGCTGGTATGGGCTAGGCAGAAATCAAGCAAACCCTGTGAAAGGCAACTTTGCAAAGGATGGGATGGTATCATAGGCAGCCTTTGTGGAGCCCTGAAAGCCAGAGATGATTGTCACTTTGATAGAGTGCTGCTATATCTTCTCCGTGCAGGTATCTTTATTCAGTTGATTTCTCACATCCTTTACTTACAGTAAAGGAATTTTTGCCCTTTATTTGCGTCTGTTAGCTTGTTTCACATTAAAATCACTTTGGGGAACCAACACTCAAAGTTTCAGGTGTGTGTGGCTTTTGTAAACAGCATATATCTAGAATATTCTCTTTTAACTAATCAGAGTATTTATTTTTATATAGGTGGTATTTTGGGGTATTGGTTTCTTGCTTTTCAACTTTTGGGGCTTTCAGGTATATTGAATTTGTTTTATTTCTCACCTTGAGTTTTCCATTTATCACACTTTTTCCAATTTGCTTCCCTCCCCCGCCCTCTGATCCTGTTCCTGTTTCCTTTTGGATTAAGTTTTCTTTGTTTTGTAATGTATGTTTTTCCCCTTCTACTGATTCCTCTATTTCTATTAGTAGCTATCCTTAAATATCCAACAATAATATTTAGTTTAACAAAGTCTATCAAATATGCTTAAATCCATAAGTTCATGATGATATTTAAATTAATTGGTCACTGGATTAGTTATCTATTGTCACACAACAGATTATCTCAATAAACATTCATTTTCTTATACTTTTGGAAGTGACACAGTACTGTAATTTTTGCAGTATCCTCCTGGTTACACAGGTCAGCCCCATGCACTGTGGGAGTGGACCACACAAGGGCATCAATACCAGGAGCTGAGAATCACTGGGGCCATCTCACAGACTGGCTATCGTAGTCCTCCCTCTGGCCCTCACTGATTCATGTCCAACTTACACATGAATATACACTCAAAATATACTCACCCCCTCCCAAGAATCCCGAAAGTCACGTTCCATTACAGTATCAGCTCAAGGTCCACAATCACATCATCTAAATCAGGTACAGGTATGGATGAAGTGCATCATATGTGGTTCCTTACATAGAGTTTCTTGAGTACAGTTCCTCTCAATCATAAGATTGGTGAGCTAAACACACAAGTTACATCTGGCTTCTACACACACAAAACACATAATGGCAGGACAGGTATAGGAAAACCACTACAGAAAAAAGCGGGGGTAGAGGAAGGTGGGCACACAAGAGTCACTGAGTCACAAAAATTCTAAAATCCAGTAAGACACTTGTTGGCAAGTCCTTGATTAGGACTCAAATCCTAGGAATAATTCTCGGTGGCTCTTGGCTCCACTCTGAGATTATAGCTCTGCCCACTAAATTATCCTTCATTTTATATGAAAGGTAGCCTGTGTTTGTAGCTGAGTAGTTTTCTTAGCTTGCTTCCTGTCTGAAGGAGTTTGGGGATTGAAAGCCTTCTCTTCATTTTCTACTGTCTTACAGTTCAAGCTGGTGGTGATTCTGCACCATGACATTCTTAAAAACTTAACAAATCTCTGAGAAAACGCTCTACCTTGAACCTCTGCTGAGATAGCTGAGGGCCTACACTCTGAAGCTTCCTGGAAGTCCTATCATTTGTCTGAACTGTTCTCTGAGGCACCGCCTTGGATCTTCCTAAGGTCTTAATGAAAGATTTTACTGTCACCCTCAGCTTCATCTTTATTGATTGATTGATTGATTGATCGATTGATTGATTGGCTGCACGCAGCTTGCGAGATCTTAGTTCCCTGACCAGGGATTGAACCTGGGCCCTCGGGCAGTGACAGCATGCACTCCTAAGCACTGGACCACCAGGGAATTCCCAAATCAGCCATTTCATTAGGTACATTTTCTACCACCTACATTACTGTAACAACAGAGTTGCTAAACTCTCTGCCACTGCATAACACAGAATTTTTTTCTCCAGTTTCCAATAACACTATCCTCATGTTTATTTAAGTCCCATTGGCAGCCTTCTCAAAGGCTATCCGAATTTTCCTAACAGTCTCCTCAAAGCCTTTTAGACTTTCACTGATACTTTCCTCAAAGTTCTTTCAGCTTCCTCCCACCGTACTGTCAAAGACACTATAACTTTTCAACGTCTCAATTCCATGTACCAAAGTCTGTATTACTTATCTATTGCCGTGTAACAAATTGTCCTAAAATTTAGCAGCTTAAAAGAACAATAAACACTTAGTATTTCACATGATTTCTGCTGGTCAGAAATTTGAGAGACCTTGGCTCTCACCACCAGGGAAGTCCGTCAGGTGGATTCTTAACCACTGCGTCACCAGGGAAGTCCGAAAAACATTCTTAAAGAACATAACTTACGAAAACAAAGAGGAAATAGATAATCAGAATAGTCCTAAAGCTACTAAAAATTTTATCCATTATTGAAAATTCCCGGGACTTCCCTGGTGGCGTAGTAGTTAAGAATCTGCCTGCCAATGCAGGGGACATGGGTTGGAGCCCTGGTCCAGGAAGATCCTACATGCTGTGGAACAACTAAGCCTGTGTGCCACAACTACTGAGCCTGCGCTCTAGAGCCCATGAGCCACAACTACTGAGCTTGCGTGCCACAACTACTGAAGCCCACATACCCTAGAGCCCGTGCTCTGCAAAAAGAGAAGCCACTGCAGTGAGAAGCCTGCGCACCACAAGGAAGAGTAGCCCCCGCTCGCCGCAACAAGAGAAAGCCTGTGCACAGCAATGAAGACCAAATGCAGCCAAAAAAATAAATAAAATAAATAAATAAAATTTTAAAAATTCCCTACAAAGAAAAATCTAGGCCCAGATGGCTTATCAGTAAAATTTCCCAAATATTTAAAGAATAAATAACATCTATATTACACAAAATTTCCAGGGGATAGAAAAAGATGAAATTCTGTTCAGTTCATTGGAAGAGGCCAGCATAACCTTGACCACGAAACTTGAAAAACACTGTAAGAAAGGAACCTACAGGTCAATTTCTCTCCTGAACATAGATACAAAAATCCTAAATAAAATATTACTAAAGCAAAGACAGCAATATATAAAAAAGCTAAATCTTACATCAAATTCATTTTATTCTAGGAATGCAAAGTTGATTTAACATTCAAGATAGAATCTAAAGAAAGGGTACAAATGAACCTATTTACAAAACAAAAGTAGAGTCACAGATGTAGAAAACAAACTTATGGTTACTGCCGGTAAGGGCGGGGAGGTTGGGACTGACATATACACACTACTATATATAAAACAGATAACTAATAAGGACCTACTGTATAGCACAGGGAACTCTACTCAATACTATGTAAGGGCCTATATGGGAAAAGAATCTAAAAACAGAGTGGATATATGTATATATATAACTGATTCACTTTGCTGTACATCTGAAACTAACACAACATTGTAAATCAACTATACTCCAATAAATTTTTTTTAAAATTCCAAATAAAGGATAAAATATATAATTGTCACAATTGATGGAGAGTAAGCATTTGATAAAATTCCATATCCACTCATGATTTTTAAAAACCTTTGCAAACTAGTGATAAAAAAGAATATCCTTAATCTAACAAAAGATAAATACAAAAACTTTACAGCAAGCATCATATTTATTGGCTTTATTAAAATCCAATAAATAGTAAAAGTGTTCTCCCTGAGATCAGGAATGAAGCAGGGTTGTCCTCTATCACAATTTTGTTTTGATATTGAACTGAACAATTTGTATTCAATAGTGTGTAATAGGCAGGAAGAAGAAATAAGAGGTATTGAAAAAGAAGAAACAAAACTTTTATTATTCACAGACATGATTGAATACATAGAAAGTCCAAAATGAATCTACAGAATTAATAAGTTAATTTTACAAGGACCTGAATACAAAGTTAATGCATAAAAAATAAATTATTAGAAAAGATCATTAGAAAATGAAACATCAAATGATAGCATTTCTACTGGTATCCAAAATTAATGAATTCTAATGAAAGATGTATATGAAAGCTACTACATAGTACTAAAACAACTAAAGAAGACTAAATAAATAGTTATATTATTTTCATAGATTGGAAGTTTCAAAATTATAAAAATTCATTCCATTTTGATCTATAGATTACATTCAGTCCCACTCAAATTCCCAGCAGTTTGTCTTTGGAAATTGCAAGCTGATTTAAAAATTATTACATATTTTGGGGGCTTCCCTGGTGGGGCAGTGGTTGAGAGTCCGCCTGTGGATGCAGGGGACACAGGTTCGTGCCCCGGTCTGGGAAGATCCCACATGCTGCGGAGTGGCTGGGCCCGCGAGCCATGGCCGCTGAGCCTGCATGTCCAGAGCCTGTGCTCCACAACAGGAGAGGCCACAACAGTGAGAGGCCCACGTACCATAAAAAAAAAAAAAAAAAAAAAATTATTACAGATTTTTTAAAAAGGCCCTCCCCAAATCCTCTCTTTAGCCAAAGGAATGGCAAAGGGTGGCCTAGGAGAATAGAAAATCTTTGGACAATATTCACACTACCACAAACCACCATATCAAAAATTGCAGTCAGCAGTCCCAAATGAGGAACCTAGAGTTCCAACCCATCCAGCAGTAATGAGGCACCATTCTCCCTCCCTGCAGAAGCTGAGTGGAGGGTCTAGACTTCCATTCCTGCCTGACAGTAACAAAGCGCCCCTCTGGATACCCATGATGTCAGTAGAGGCTGAATCAAAAGTCTAAATTTCTACCCCTACCCAGCAGTAATGAAGCATTTCTCCTCATGTAGGCAGAGGCTGAGTGGAGAGCATAAACTTTCACCCCTACCCAGTGGAAAAAAGAGGTGTCCTCCCTTACCCCACCAGCAAGGTGTCATTGGAGGCCTGCTAAAAGACAAGATTTAAATAAGATCCAGAAAATCATAAAATAATACCCAGTATGTCCAGGATATAATAAAAAAAAACAGTTGTCATACCAAGAACCAAGGAAAGCCTCAACTTCAATGAAGCAACACCAAATGAACACCAAAATGACACTGTTGGAATTATCTTAGAAAGATTTTAAAGAAACCATCATAAAAATACTTCAATGATAAATTATAAACATGCGTAAAACAAGTGAAAGAAAGGAAATCTCAGCAAAGAAATAGAAGATATAAATAAGAACCAAATTCCATTTCCATGGAAATCTAAATTTCCAATTTAGAACTTAAAAATAACTGAAATTTAAGACTAACTGGATGGGCTAAAATAGTACAAATGCAGATGACAGAGGAAAGAATATGTGAATGTGAAGATAGAACAATAGAAGCTACCCTATCTAAACAACAAACAGGGAGAAAAGGGACAAAAAAAAACCCCCAAACTAAACAAACAAAGAAAACACCAACAACAACAGCTAAAGAAAACAAGAAAAACCTCAAAATCCCCAAAACCTCAGGTACCTGTGGGACGATAACAAAAGATCTAACATTGGTATGATCAGAGTCCCAGAAGAACAGAAAGAGAATGAGAATTTTTAAATTAAAAAAAAAAAGCTAAATTTCCCCCAAATTAGGTGACAGGCATAAACCTACAGATTCAAGAAGCCTAGCAAATAATTCCTAACAAGATGAACCCAAAGAAATCCACACAGAGAACATCATAATCAAAACTTTTGTAAACTAAGAATGAAGAAAACATCTTGAAAGCACCTAGAAAGAAAATATACATTACCTATGGGGGAATAAGAATTCAAATATTAGACTTCTCATGAGAAATCATGGAAGCCAGAAAGGAGTGGCACACTTCAAGTGCTGGAAGAATGGTCAGCCATGAATCTTTATCCAGGGAAAATATCCCTCAGGAAGGAAAGTTAAATAAAGATATTTTCAACTGAGGTAAAACTAAGAATTTTTGTCAACCAACCTATTCTAAAGAATAAAGCAAGTTCTTGAAAAAGAAAGGATCTTGAAAAAGAAACTTTGGAATATTAGTAATGAAAAATAGGAAAATGAAAAGGGTAAAAATATGACTAAAGGTAATACACTATCCTCCTCTTGAATTAAAAAAAAATTCTGTTTGATGGTTGAAGCAAAAATAAAATTGTCTGATGTGGTTCTCTGTGCAGGTAAAGGAAATATTTAAGACAATTTTATGATGAAGGAACAGGGTAAAGGGATCTAAATAAGGTTTCAAAATTTTGCTCAAAATGGTAAAATAAAAGCAGTAGACTGTGGGCTTCCCTGGTGGTGCAGTGGTTTAGAATCTGCCTGCCAATGCAGGGGACACGGGAGCCCTGGTCTGGGATGATCCCACATGCCATGGAGCAACTAAGCCCATGCACCACAACTACTGAGCCTGTGCTCTAGAGCCCACGAACCACAACTACTGAGCCCACATGCTGCAATTACTAAAGCCCACATGCCGCAATTACTAAAGCCCACATGCCTAGAGCCCGTGCTCCACAACAAGAGAAGCCACCACAATGAGAAGCCCACACACTGCAACAAAGAGTAGCCCCTGCTCACCGCAACTAGAGAAAGCCTGCACACTGCAACAAAGACCCAACACAGCCAAAGATAAATAAATAAAATAAATAAAATTTTTTTTAAATGCAGTAGATTGTGATCAGTTTTGTATGTATAATGTAATATCTAAGCAATCTCTAAAAATCACTACAGAAATCTATCAACAGAGTGAAAACACAATCCACAAAATGAAAGAAAATATTTGAATATAGCTCATAAGGAACTGATATCCAGAACTCATAAAGGACTTCTATAACCCAACAAAAATGAAACAAACAAGTCAATTAAAAAATGGGCAAAGGAACTGAATAGACTTAATCCAAAGAACATATAAAAATGACCAATAAGCACAGCAAAAATGCTCAACATCATTAATCATTAGCGAAATGCAAATCAAAACCACAGAATTCCCTGGTAGTCCAGGGGTTAGGACTCTGCACTTCCACTGCAGGGGGCACAGGTTTGATCCCTTGTCAGGGAATTAAGATCCCACATGCTGTGGTGTGGCAATAAATAAATAAAAATAAAAAACATTAAAAAAAAGAGACTTTATAAAAAAAACACACATTGAGATACCACTTCACATCTTTTAGGATGGCTATTATCAAAAAAAGAAAGAAAGAAAAAAAATAACAAGTGTTAGTGAAGATGTGGAGAAATCTGAACCTTTGTGCATTGCTGGTGGGAATTTAAAATGGTGCAGCCAAGGGAATTCCCTGGTGGTCTAGGGGTTAGGACTCGGTGCTCTCACTGCCAAGGGTCCGGGTTTGATCCCTGGTTGGGGAACTAAGATCCCACAAGTCGCATGGTACAGCCAAAAAATGGTGCAGCCACTGTAGAAAATGGTGTGACAACACCTCAAAAAATTAAACAGAATTCCCATATGATCCAGCAATTCTACTTCAAAGTATATAGCCCAAAAAAGTGATAGCAGAAACTTGAATAGATATTTGTACATCCATGTTCATAGCAGCATTATTCACAATAGTCAATAGGTAGAAGCAAACCAGTGTCCATTAAGCAGATGGATAAACAAAAGTGGTATATGAAAAAAAAAAAGTGGTATATATACCTAGGAATAAACCTACCTAAGGAGGCAAAAGACCTGTACTCTGAAAACTGTAAGATGCTGATGAAAGAAATTAAAGATGACACAAACAGATGGAAAGATATACCATGTTCTTGGTTTTTTTTTTCACCTTTTCAAGAACTTTATTTTAGAATTGACCTTTTTCCCCCTATATATATATATATATATATTTTAACATCGTTATTGGAGTACAATTGCTTTACAATGGTGTGTTAGTTTCTGCTTTATAACGTAGTGAATGAGCTATACATTTACATATATCACCATACCTCCTCCCTCTTGCGTCTCCCTGCCACCGTCCCTATCCCACCTCTCTAGGTGGTCACAAAGCACCGAGCTGATCTCCCTGTGCTATGTGGCTGCTTCCCACTACCTATTTTACATTTGGTTATATATAAGTCCATGCCACTCTCTCACTTTATCCCAGCTTACCCTTCCTCCCTCCATGTCCTCAAGTCCATTCTCTACATCTGCATCTTTATTCCTGTCCTGCCCCTAGGTTCTTCATAACCATTTTTTTGTTTTAGATTCCATATATATGTGTTAGCATGCAGTATTTGTTTTTCTCTTCCTGATTTACTTCACTCTGTATGACAGACTCTAGGTCCATCCACCTCACTACAAATAACTCAATTTCGTTTCTTTTTATGGCTGAGTAATATTCCATTGTATATATGTGCCACATCTTCTTTATCCATTCATATGTCAATGGACACTTAGGTCGCTTCCATGTCCTGGCTATTGTAAATAGAGCTGCAATGAACATTGTGGTACCTGACTCTTTTTGAATTACGTATACTGTGTTCTTGGATTGGAAGAATCAATAGTGTTAAAATGACCATACTACCAGGAATTCCCTGGAGGTGCAGTGGTTAGGACTCCGCGCCTCCACTGCAGGGGGGCATGGGTTTGATCCCTGGTCAGGAACTAAGATCCCACAAGCCATGCAGCACAGCCAAAAAAAAACCCAAGGCAATCTACAGATCCAATTAAATCCCTATCAAATTACCAATGGCATTTTTCACAGAAATAGAACAAAAATTTTTTAATTTGTATGGAAACACAAAAGACCCTGGATAGCCAAAACAATCTTGAGAAAGAAGAACGGAGCTGGAGGAATCATGCTCCCTGACTTCAGACTTACTACAAAGCTACAGTAATCAGAACAGTATGGTACTGGCACAAAAATAGACATAAAGAGCAATGGAACAGGATAGAAAGCCAAGAAGTAAACCCATGCACTCATGGTCAATTAATCTATGACAAAGGAAGCAAAAATATACAGCAGAGAAGAGACAGTGCCTTCAATAAGTGGCGCTGGGAAAACTGGACAGCTATGTGTAAAAGAATGAAATTAGAACATTCTCTAACACCATAAACAAACATAAACTCAAAATGGATTAAAGACCTAAATGTAAGACTGGATACTATAAAATTCCTAGAGGAGAACCTAGGCAGAACACTCTTTACATAAATTGCAGCAATATTTTTTTGGATCCATCTCCTAGAGTAATGAAAATAAAAACAAAAATAAACAAATGGGACCTAATTAAACTTAAAAGCTTTTGCACAGCAAAGGAAACCATAAACAAAATGAAAAGACCTTGTGTTACACTGGGAGAAAGTATTTTCAAATGATGCTACCAACAACAGATTGATTTCCAAAATATACGAAGAGGTCATATAGCTTAATATAAAAAAAAACACAACCTAATCAAAAAATGGACAGACCTAAATAGACATTTCTCCAAAGAAGACATGTAGATGACCAACAGGCACATGAAAATATGCTTGACATTGCTATTTATTAGAGAAATGCATATCAAAACTACAATGAGGTATCACCTCACACCGGTCAGAATGGCCATCATTAAAAAGTCCACAGGGCTTCCCTGTTGGCACAGTGGTTAAGAATCAGCCTGCCAATGAAGGGGAAACGGGTTCGAGCCCTGCTCCAGGAAGATCCCACATGCCATGGAGCAACTAAGCCCATGTGCCACAACTACTGACCCTGTGCTCTAGAGCCCGCGAGCCACAACTACTGAAGCCCACGTGCCTAGAGCCCGTGCTCTGCAAAAATAGAAGCCTGCGCACCATAATGAAGAGTAGCCCCTGCTCGCTACAACTAGAGAAAGCCCACGTGCAGCAACGAAGACCCACCACAGCCAAAAATAAATAAATAAATAAATAAATTTATATTTTAAAAAAGTCTACAAATAATAAATGCTGGAGAGGGTTTGGAGAAAAGGGAACTTTCCTACACTTTTGATGGGAATGTAAGTTGGTGCAGCCACTATGGAAAACAGTATGGAGGTTCCTTAATAAACTAAAAGTAGAGTTGCCATATGATCCAGCAATCCCACCCCTGCGCACATATCTGGAGAAAACTCTAATTCGAAAAGACACATGCACCCCAATGTTCATAGCAGCACTATGTACAATAGCCAAGACATGGAAGCAACCTAAATGTCCACTGACAGATAAATGGATGAAGAAGATGTGGCATATATATACAATGGAATATTACTCAACCATTAAAAAAGAATGAAATAATGCCATTTGCAGCAACATGGATGGACCTAGAGATTATCATAGTAAGTGAAGTAAGTGATACAGAGAAAGACAAATATATGATATCACTTATATGTGGAATCTAAAAAAATAATACAAAGGAGCTTATTTACAAAACAGAAATAGACTCGCAGACATAGAAAACAAACTTATGGAATGGAGAGGTGGGGTGGGAGATAGGAGTTTGGGATTAACATACACACACTACTATATATAAAATAGGTAAACAACAAGGACATACTGTATAGCACAGGGATCTATACTCAATATCTTATAATAACCTATAATGGAAAAGAGTCTGAAAAAGAATATATATGAATAACTGAATCACTTTGCTGTACACTTGAAACTAACACAACATTGTATATTAACTATACGTCAATAAAAATTTTTAAAGCAATGTATGTATAGATATACATGTGATATAATAAAAAATAAATATTTGTACTTTGTTCCTAGTTTCTGGCACAGATTTCCTAAAACTCTTGGAATCTCCTACGTGAAAAGAGTGTCTCTTGTATGCAAGTGAGATTACTCATGGGGTGGGGGGTTGCACCTAGATATCTTCAGGATGGGGACTGGTCGTCAAAAAAACTAACAACTGATTAGAAGGCTAAAACTTTCAGCCTCACTCCCAAACCTTGGGGAGCGGGGAGGGGCTGGAGGTTAAATTCAAGCATCAGTGGCCAACAATTTAACCAATCATGCCTATGTAATGAAACCTTCATAAATATCTCTAAACAACAAGGTTCAGTGAGCATTCAGATCAGTGAACACATCAATGTGCTGGGAGGGTAGCATACCTGGTAAAGGCAGGGAAGCTCTGCATCACCCCACCCCCACGTCTTTCCAATACATCTCTTTCATTTGGCTGTGCCTGAGTTGTATCCTTTATAGTAAATCAGTAAAAGTAAGCACAGCAATTTCCTGAATTCTGTGAGTTGTTCTAGTGAATTATTGAACCTGAGGCAGGAGGTGAGGGTTGTTGGAACCCCAAAATTTTCAATAGGCCAGGCAGAGAGTGGCTAATTTGGGCACTGCATTTTCAGCTGGGGTCTGAAGTTGGGGCAGTCTTCTGGAATTAAGTACTTAACCTGTGGGGTCTGCACTAACTCCAGGAGTTACCGTCAGCATTGAATTATTGGACATCCAGTCAGTGTTGGAGAACCAGAATGAACTGGTTGGTGCTAGAAAAAGACACATATATTTAGTGTCAGAAACACTTTACACCATACAATGGAATATTATTCAGCCTTAAAAATGAAAGAAATTCTGACACATGCTGCAACATAGATGAACCTTGAAGACATTATGCTAATAAGCCAGTCATGACAGTACAAATATGGTATGATTCTACTTATATGAGGTACCTAAAGTAGTCAAATTCATAGAGACAGAAAGGGGCTGGGAGGAGGGAGACAAGGGGAGTTAGTACTTAAATGAGTAGAGTTTCAGCTGGGGAAGATGAAAAAGATCTGGGGATGGATGATGGTGATGGTTGCACAACAGTGTGAATGTATGTACTTAATGCCACAGAACTATATGCTTTAAAATGGTTAAAATGATAAATTTTATCTTATGTATATTTTGCCACAATTTAAAAAAAAAGACTATTTCTAAAAACATTTTAAGTTAACCAAATTATCCACAAAAACTACCAGAGCTAAATCAAGATGAAATTCTAAAAAGTGTTCAAGTAACCCATAAGACGTCAGGAAAATGGGGAGGTGGGGAGAACAAAATAGAGAGGAAACAAACAGAAAAAAAAAAAAAAGCAGATTAAAGCCCTAACCTACCAATAATAACATTAAGTGTAAATGGTCTAATCCATCAAGAAGACATAGCAATCCTAAACATGTATGGTCCAAATAATAGAGGTTCAAATGCATGAAGCAATAACTGATGGACCGGGCTTCCCTGGTGGCGCAGTGGTTAAGAATCCACCTGCCAATGCAGGGGAGATGGGTTCGAGCCCTGGTCCAGGAAGATCCCACGTGCCGAGGAGCAACTAAGCCCACGCACCACAACTACTGAGTCCACGTGCCTAGAGCCCATGCTCCGCAACAAGAGAAGCCACTGCAATGAGAAGCCCACGCACGGCAACGAAGAGTAGCCCCCGCTTGCTGCAACTAGAGAAAGCCCGCATGCAGCAATGAAGACCCAATGCAGCCAAAAATAAATAAACAAAATAAATGAATTTATTAAATAAACAAAAAACTGATGGACCGAAATGAGAAATAGGTAAAAGCATAACTATAGTTAGAAACTTCAATATCCCTCTCTAAACAATGTACATAACTATTAGATTAAAAACAAAGATATGGAATATCTGGATAACACCATTAACCAAAAGGATCTAACTGAAATTTATACAACAGTCCACCAAACAATGGAGTAGAATACACATTCTTTTTAAGCATCAATGGAACACCTACCAAGATGGACCATTTTCTGGATCATAAAACAAACCTCAGCAACTTTAAAAGAATTGAAATAATACAGAATAGGCACCCTGATCGTGATGGCAACAAACTAGAAATCAATAGCAGAATGATAATAGGAAGACATACAAACACTTGGACATTAAGCAACACAAATCTAAATAATCCATGGATGAAAAAAGAAGTCTCAAGAGGAATTAAAATTCATTAAACTGAATAAAAATGAAAATACAACATACCACAATTTGTGGGACATAGTTAAAGCAGAGAGAAAGGGAAATTTACAGCAGTAAATACTTATATCTCAAGAAACTAGAGAAAGAGCAAAACAAAATCAAAGCAAGCAGAAGAAGGCGAATAATAAAGATAAGAGCAGAAATCAATGAAATTGAAAATACAACAAGAGAAAATTGAACAAAAAAGTGCCTCTTTGAATAGATCAACAATCTTGATAAACCTCTAGCAAGACTGACAAGGGAAAAAAAAAGAGAGAAGACACAAATTACCAACATCAAGGATGAAACAGTGGCCACTACAGAGCCCACAGACGTCAAAAGGATAGTAAGAGAACAGGTCAAACAACTCTACACACATAAATTCAACAACTTAAATAAAATGGATTAATTCTTTTAAAAAAAACGGATTAATTCTTTAAAAAAAAACCAAACTATTAAAATCACCCAAAACAAAATAGGTAACTGAGTTCCTAGTTTAAAATAATCCTTAAAAGTAAATCTCTAGGTCTAGATGGTTTCAGTGGACAATTCTACCAAATATTTAAATAAGAATTCACATCTATTCTACATAATCTCTTCAAGAAAATACAAGAAACCCTTTCCAACTCATTTTATGAGACCAGTATTACCATAATACCAAAAACAAAACAAACAAAACAACAAAAAAAAGGAAAATGGAAAAAAAAAGAAAAAGACCATACTTAAAAAAAAATCTGTCAAGGATATAGACACAAAACTCTTCAGCAAAATATTAGCAAACAGAATCTAACCATATATAAAGAGAATTATGCACTATGACTAAGTGGTGTTGATTCTGGGAATGCAAGATTGGTTCACTATTTGGAACACAGTTGTTGGAATCTACCATATTAATAGGCTAAGGAAGAAAGTCACACAATAATATCAATTGGTGCACATGACAAAATTCAACACTCATTCATGAAAAAACACTCTCAGCAAGTTAGGAATAGAGGGAAATTATCTCAACCTGATAAACAGCATCTGTGAAAATCCTACAGCTAATATCATAACTACGACTGAGTATTTTCCCCCCTAAAATTGGGAACAAAGCAAGGATGTCTGCTCTTACCACCCTTATGCATCATAGTACTAGAAATCATAGCCAGTGCAAGAATGCAAGGAAAGGAAACTAAAGGCATACATATTGGAAAGGAAGAAAATCCCTATTTGCTGATGACATGACTGTCTAGGCAGATAAATCTACAAAATTCTCAATGCATTGAGAAAATTCATTTCTCAATGAAGCTACAAAAAAACACACAAAACTCCTAGAATAAGAGGGTTCAGTAAGGTTGCAAGATGCAAGATCAAGATATAAAAAGTAACTATATTTTACATACTAGCAATGAACATGTGGAAACTGAAATTAAAATAAAATACCATTTGCAATTGCTCCAAAATACTTAGATGTAAATTTAGCAAAACCTGTACAGAATCTGCTTTGCTATATGCTTAAAACTACAAAACATTGATGAAAGAAATAAAAGATCTAAACAAATGGAAAGTCATGCCATGTCCATGGATTGGAGGACTCAACGTGGTAAAGGTGTCAATTTTCCTAAACTGATCTACAGATTTAACACATTTCCTATCATAATCCAAGTAAGATTTTTAACATACAGACAAGCATATTCTAAAATGTATATGGAAATGCAAAGGAAATAACTAAAACAAGTTTGAAAAAAATGAAAGAATAAGTGGAAGGAAACATTCTACCCAATTTTAAGACTTTCTATACAGCTACAGTTAACAAAAGTATGATATGGACAAATGGATAAATACACTGAACAATGGAACAAAAGAGAGAACCCAGAAACAGACTCACACAAGTATGCTCAACTGATTTTTGACAAAGGTGCAGAAGCATTTCAGTGGAGGAAGGATAGTCTTTTCAACAAATGGTGCTGGAATAATTGAATAGACATAGGTTAAAAACAAACAAACAATAACATCCTTCAATCTAAACCTCACATCTCATACCAATACAAAAAATTTTAAATGGATCATAGATTTAAACTTAAAAGGTAAAACTATAAAACTTTTAAGAGAAAAACATAGGAGAAAATTGTCAGGACCTAGGTCTTGGTGAAGAATTCTTAGAAATGACACTAAGGGACTTCCCTGGTGGTCCCGTGGCTAAGATTCTGTGCTCCCAATGCAGGGGGCCAAGGTTCCATCCCTGGTCACGGAATTAGATCCCACATGCTGCAACTAAGAGTTCATATGCCGCAACTCAGACCTGGCGTAGCCAAATAAATAAATATTAAAAAAAGAAAAGAAAAGAAATGACACTAAAAGCATGACAATAAAAGAAAAAAATTGATTACTGGACTTCACCAAAATTTAAAACCTTTGTTCTACAAAAGGCTCTATTAAGAAGATGAAAAGACAAGCTACAGACTGGGGGAAAATATTTGCAAACCATCAAAAGGACATGTATCTAGAATATATAAAGAACTCTCAAACCTCAGCAGTTTAAAAAGAATCCAATTATAAAATGGATAAAAACATGAACAGACATTTCACCAAAGAGGGATGTATGGATAGCAGATAAGCACATGAAAAGATGGTCAACAGCATTTGCCATTAGGGAAATACAAACAACCAAACAGAAACAGAAAACAACTACATACCTATTAGAAAAGTGAAAATAAAATCTAGTGATAATCCCAAATCCTGGCAAGAATGCAGAGAAACTGGATGTCTTATACACTGTCGATGGGAATGTAAAGTAAGACAGCATCTCTGGGAAATAGTTTGGCACTTTTTAATAAAAATAAACATATACATACTTACCATACTACTCACCAATCACCACCAAATGTTCACAAAAACTGATACATGAATATTCATAGCGACCTTGTTTGTAATAGCTCCAAACTGGAAACATCCCAAATGTCCTTCGACAGATGAATAGTTAAACAAACTGGTACATCCACAGCAATAAAAAGGAACAAATTATTGATACACGTTAACAACTTGGATGGAATTCAAGGGCATTGTGCTGTGGGGTAAGGAGGAGCCATTCTCAAAAAGTTACACACTGTACAATGCCATTTATATAACTTCTTGAAATGGCTCAATTATAGTGACCAGGAACCGATTAGTGGTTTCCAGCGGTTAGGGATGGTAGTGGGAGGATGGGGTGTGTGTGTGTGATGAGACAATAGATAGTACGAGCGTTCCTTTGTGGTGATGGGACACTTCTTTATATTGATTGTGGTGGTGGTTACATGAATTTATACAGGTGATAAAATTGTGCAGAAACACACACACACACGTGCATGTAAAAACTGGTGAAGTCTGAATAAGGTCTGGAGTTTAATAGTATTGTACCAGTGTTGGTTTCTGAGTTTTGATAAATGTGCCATGGTAGTGTTAAGATGTTAATATTAAGGGAAACTGGATGAGGGATATACAAGGAGTTCTCTGTACTGTCTTTGCACCTTTTCTGTAAATCTAACATGATTTCAACATTAAAAGCTTTTTTTTAAAAAAAAGAAAAAAAAATAGGGCTTCCCTGGTGGCGCAGTGGTTGAGAGTCCGCCTGCCGATGCAGGGGACACGGGTTCGTGCCCTGGTCCGGGAAGATTCCACATGCTGCGGAGCGGCTGGGTCCGTGAGCCATGGCCGCTGAGCCTGTGCATCTGGAGCCTGTGCTCCGCAACGGGAGAGGCCACAACAGTGAGAGGCCCGCGTACCGCAAAAAAAAAGAAAAATTTAATGTGATTCCACTAGGCACCTTTAAAATTAGAGAGAATCTAGGTAGGCAAGGGTGTGGGGAATACTCTTTATCCCATTGATTTCATTCTTAGTTTCATAACCAGAATAGATACATAAGTTCAAAAAGACATGGTCTAGAATGTTCGTAGCAACTTTATTCATAACAGCTAAAATCAAAAACAGTCCAAATACCTATTCACAGAATGAATAAATTGCAATATATTTTTACAACATAATACTATACAATGGTATGAACTACAACATGCAACAATATAGATGAATTGCACAAACATAATGTTGGATCAAAAAGCCAGACACAAAAAACTACATAATATTATATATTACACCATTTATTTGCAGTTCAAAATCAGGCAAAAATAATCTATGGTGTCAGGATAACATGTTCCTGGGATGGTGGTATAGTGATGGGAAGAGGGCATGCATGTATGGGGCTCTAGTGCTGATTTTCCAATTCTTGATTTCTACCTATTGTGTGTGTGTTCAGTGTGTGAAAAGTAACAGCTATACACATGATTTGTGCACTTTTCTATATGTAAATCATACTTCAATAAAAAGTTTACCAAAAAGCAAACAAACACAAAGTGAGATACCACTACATACTCATCAAGAAAACCTAAAATTAAAAGGACTAACAATATCAAGTGCTGGCAAGGATGTGGAGCAACTGAAAATTTTGTTTACAGCTAGTAAGAATATATATTAGTACAATCACTTTGGAAAAGTGTTTTGCAATATCTGTTAAAGCTAAATATACACATAGCATATGATCCAACAATTCCACCCAATTATATACCCAACAGAAATGTGTACAAATGTGTACATATGTGTTCTCCAAAGACATTATCCCAAACTGAAAATAATCCAAATGTCCTTCATTGCTGCTGGAGCCTAAGATCAATTACAGCCCAGAATTGTATAGAAGTTAACCTTCCTGTGGCATCTCTCAGTGAATGGGGAAGAGGAGCCCATGGATAAGTATTCCAGCCTCCCATTCTCCCAACCTTCAGATAATTCTGGGAAGCATTATGTGTCCAATCTCAATAACACACCTTTATATTGGCGTTTCCTTCTTAACTGTCTCACTCTCCCCACTTCATCACTCCTGTCTCCTGGGATCATCCCCCCCAAGAAACTACTGCATCCAAGTGTTTTCTCGGGGGAGCCCAAACTTCCACGATACAATACTATTACATCTACACATAGTTCAAAGACAGACAAAATCTATCTATGGTGACAGAAGTCAGAATAGTGGTTACCTAGTGCTGTAATGACTGGAGAGGGCATGAAGGAGGTTCCTGGGGTACTGGTAATGTTCCATATCCTGATCAGGGTGGTGCTTAAACAGGCATGTTCACTTTGCAAATCTTCACCAAACTGTATGCTTAAAATGTATGCATTTTATAGTATATACGTATATTTTTAAAAATCAAAGAATGCAGGTGTTGAGGTGTAGAAGAGATGCTTACTAATGGGAGAGTGGGCTATGTAAGGGAAATCAGACATAAAGGTCTTGAAAGGTTAATTGCAATAGGTACATCCATCTTTCTGGATAATGCCCTTTCTCATCCTTGGCATCACAGATTACTGAGGGATTTGTTGCAGGCTGACACTGGGAGAGGATTGTGAAACATTACAGTGGAAGCAAAGGCACCGAAATTCACCTGTTAGGAAAGCACCTCCTTGAGACAGGCACAGGCATTACAGCATTCTTCCAGGTGTGCAGTGAAGTCAGTTCTTCAGCCTTGCTTGGCATTCCTGCTGCCTGTTTCCAAGACTGCCTCACTCAGGGCTAACCCTCCCCACCTTCTTCCTTTCCCTTCTTCATTCATTCATTCATCCAACATATATTTGTGTTTCAGATACTATGTTAAGCACTTGGGATATACTGCTGAACAGTAATGGATGTGGTTCCTGCTCTCACCGAGTTCCATTCTAAAAGAAAAACTTTTAATCAAATAATACAAATTGATGAGTGTGACTGTAATCAGTGCTACAAAGAAGAGATTCCTGGTTTTTGAGAGCCTATTGGTCTACTTAGGAAAGGTAGGGAGTGACACTTGAGCTAAACTCTAAGGATGAATAGAAGTTAGCTAGGGACAAATGGGCAAAGGTGGAGGGGGAGAGCATGGGGAATAAGAGGGACAAAGAAAAGTCCCATATGGTTGCAAAAGGCAAAGTG
Source organism: Tursiops truncatus (assembly GCF_011762595.2). Taxonomy (NCBI): domain Eukaryota; kingdom Metazoa; phylum Chordata; class Mammalia; order Artiodactyla; family Delphinidae; genus Tursiops; species Tursiops truncatus. Next base: position 75,550,693 of record NC_047035.1, on the reverse strand, counting down.
CAGGAGCAAATGGTAGAGAGGCTGGACAGATCGGCAGGGGAAGACCATTTTTGTCCATGTACACTGTGTTAAGAAGTTTTGTCATTATCCTAAGGACAAGTAAAGCCAGGGGGGTTTTAAGCTGAGACGTGCCATCATTACATGTGTGTTTTGAAAAGATTACTATGGCTGGTGTGTGAAGTGACGGGAAAAGGATCACAGTGGATGTGGGTATACAGGATGGTACTAAGCCTGGAGAAAGGTGATGGTAGCATGGACTGGGATGGTGGCAGTCAAGATGGAGAGAAATAAAACAGTTGAACAGATATTTAGGAGGCACATGAGCTTTAAAAGTAGCTATTAAAATGTGGTGTGTCATCTTTATTTCTGAACAAATATAATTATGTGCTTACATAGCTAGATGCAAAAGCATACATATTGTTAACTTCGGTTGTTATTGTTTCACTAGCACATTTCTTAGGAAAAAAGGTGTGTGGCCATGTTGCAACTGAATTGTGCCTGGGATATTCTGAAGCTGCTAAGTACCAATATTGCTTAAGGAAAAGAATTGAAGATTGCCATAAAGTTGCCAAAAAAGGGAGCAGGGGGAGAACATGGCTAGGGAACCACCAATGAAGAAAAAAACACCCAAAGGGCACAACGCAAGGGAGGCAAAATGAAAAACAAGTGTACAAAGGGCAGGCAGGAGGCTACCATCTTGGTGGAAAAATGTTGAAACAGGACTCCAGATACACCAAAGCTAAGACAAAACTTCTCAAGGTCTGTAGAGATTTTGGGAAAACGAACCTTTGAGTCATTTGCAGGAAGAATGCAGAATCCTTGAGAAAGTGAGGGACTCTGCTGAGGGTGTTAATATTTTGAAGGAAAGATGTATATACTTACACTCAGGTGGATGCTTAGGAGGACAAGACTGTACTTCAGACAAGTGCCTGTCACGTGCCTGATCCCAGGCTGAGGGGGAGACAGCAGGGCCCCACCAGAATGGATCAGGATTGTATGCCCAGTTAAGAGGGAATGAAAACACAGCAAACACTGAGGCTGTCTCCAAAAGTGTCATGAGAAAACAAAGTGAGGATGCTGCTAGACTTCCCCTGGGGGAGTAGATGCTGCCAAAGGCTGTTCCTCTGCCCAAAGCAGAGAGAGTTGGAATACCTCTAGCTGGAAAAACACTGCGGGTCAGTCCAAGATGGGGGACCTGGAAAGGACAGTGCAGACCATCACAGCATTTCCAGCAGTTATGCAGACAACCTCCTGGCAATTAAACGCCAGCAACTTCTGGGACCTGGGAATGACCTAGCTGCTGCTACCCAACAGCTTTTGTGAAGAGTGCATATAAAATTCTGGGGAAAGAACAAATTTGGCTGGATGAGGAAACTAACAAAAAGTCATCACACGCAGGTTCCAAGCAGGGAGAGGAATTTTGTGGGTGAGGTTGGGCTGGAAGCTAGCTCTAGACAGCTATTTAGCAGACCACCTGGTCCACTACAAGCTCTCTGGTTAGCGTAATTCCTCCCAGCAAGACCAAGACAGTGTTTGAAGTATTATATTCATAACTCTGGAGCAAGTATCCTTGAAGGCAGAGACAAAACAGGCAAAAAAACAAAAACAAAAAAAACCATCAGACGTCAAGGTCCACTTCTAAGTTTGGATGGGAACTAGTAAAGCTGTTAACCAAGGACCAAGCTGGAAATCAGCAGGCTCACCTTCCTCCCACCCCCAATGTGTCTCATAGCCACGCCAGCAACTCATTATTGTGGCTTGTGTGGGTCTGCAAAGGTGAGTCAATCTGTGTCATTGAACCCCTTCCAGATGAAGAAGTCCTTTTGGGAGGGACTCATCTTGCAATGGCGCTGCCAGGTGCTTATGAGTCATGCAGCCTCAAGGGATGTGTAGTCGTTGTACTATCCTGACAAAGAATAAATTTTACAAGGTATTTGGAAAGTTTATATTGTCCGAAGTGGAAGAAATGGTCTAAAATAGGGGTTCTGGGTGCCCCAGGAACAGCAAAAGAAAATGGGTGAGAGAGAATGTATTTTCTGTATTCTTCCTACATTTCTAAAGCCCAACCAACCATGTAGCATAAAACAGCAGCATTTCAGCTCTTAGCCAGGCATTTTTCAACAATGTGCTTTTCCAATGATTAGGTCTATGAACCACTCTAGTACTCAGTGGACAGAAAGGAAAGAAAAAATGAAGATTTTTTTCCTCTTTTGTTAAGAGAGTAGGTGCTGACAGTAGGTTACTGTAATTTGGAAATAGTTTTTGTCATTTTCTAGGATTTGGGATGTGGGTTCAAATACACCATTCCCTTTCCTAAGGTCCGAAATCCATGGATGTTAAGTCAGATCACAGATTGAAATGTTGGCATCATTTAATAACTATGGGGCTTTAAAGATATTTAATCTCTCTGAAACCCTTTGGAACAGCAATTACCACTTCCATACATATGTAATAGAATTGTGTGAGAATGAAGTAAGATTGTATATGTTAAAGGCTTGCCTAGCAACACACTGGATGCATTTAAAACTCTCTATAAATGGTAATATGTGCCTGAGCCTTGGGCCACCCAGCCAAGTCAGTTTACCACTTAAAAATATATTTTATTCTACAAGAGGCCTCGCTAAATCAAGGCGTGAGCAACATGGATTAGGCCTGCAGTTGTAGATGTTCTCATGCTAGGGAAATCTTCAATTTAGGGTCTAGGGATGTTCCAGGCAATGTTCAATGTTCTAGGGAAGTCTTCAGTGCTAGTGCCTAGGGCCTGGAAATAATGAACTCAGGATATGAAACATCTTGGAAACAGTCACATTTGTTCACATAAGTTTGTTAGTAATCTGTATCTGTACTTGTTTAGAAACTGCTCAGTATTCTCTGATACTACACTACCCAAGAAGGTAGCCACATACTATATGTGACTATTTAAAAGTAAAGAAAATTAAAATCCAATTCCTCATTTTTTTTTTTTTTTGACTGTTTGGCTTGCGGGATCTTAGTTCCCTCACCAGGTGTCGAACCCGGGCCCCCGGCAGTGAAAGCCTGGAATCCTAATCACTGGATCGCCAGGGAATTCCCCACACTAACCACATTTCAAGGCCTCAGCCACTGGGCTATCATACTGGTCAATGCATGATGAAACATTTCCATCATCACATAAAGTTCTAGTGGACCATGCTGCAGTTTCTTATTCCCCACACACCTTGGGCTACAACTCCTTCCTATTAACCGCTCTGTCTTGTTTGGCATTACATTATCCCTTCTCTCTTCCTACTGTGTTTTATAGTTCTAATTTAAGAGGTGGGGGCAGAGTCCCAATGTAGCTCACAACAGGGCTTTAATTCTTCAACACTGTCTAAACAGGTCCCGCTTTTCTAACTGGGGTTCTAAAATTTTTTTGATAAACTTGAAAGTTACTAATGAAACCACCTACTGTTTTTTGTTTTTTTTGTTTTTTTTTTCGGTACGCGGGCCTCTCACTGTTGTGGCCTCTCCCGTTGCGGAGCACAGTCTCCGGACGTGCAGGCTCAGCGGCCATGGCTCACGGGCCCAGCCGCTCTGCGGCATGTGGGATCCTCCCGGACCGGGGCACGAACCTGTGTCCCCTGCATCGGCAGGCGGACTCTCAACCACTGCGCCACCAGGGAAGCCCCCACCTACTCTTTTGAGGCTTTCTCCTTGATTTACTTTAATTCTAATGATTAATTTGATTAGAAAAATCAGACTAACTTGGAACTTCCAAAACCCCTAATTTAGTCTCTTCTCTGAACATTTGGAATTGTCATCCCAGAATATATATATACCCAGCCTTTTCTCTACACAGCTTAACTGCCAAGTTTTTACTTTATTCCTAAGGTCTTTCTAAACACAGAAAGTTCTCCAACATAGCGTCCCTTATTAGTCAAATAAACACCATGGTATAAATACCTGTTCTCTGTGAGGTAGAGCATTGATAAAGCAAGTGAGGTACTTCAAGTTACTTAGTAGCCCTACTCCACATATAATATATAACATTTACTCATCACTAATTTCTATGTCACATCTGTTTACTATTGTTAAGTGGTTTCTGCAAGTAATCAGGGTACTGCTACTTTTTCTTTGATCCCTCTAAATTCAACTGAAATGCATTTTCTTGGTCAAGCTGATCTGAACTAGGGTCCCAAAATTCAAACCCCACTTCACATTGGTGCAGCTGCATTCTCCTCATATTTTCCTCATATTAAATAAAAAGGTCAATTGTCACTGAATTTTATCTGGCTAAGTCCTTCATTCTCCCAGGCCACCACAGTCAATAATGATGCTTCCTGGTTCTCTCCTGAAAGTAAAATTAGCCCATAAATGGTCAGTCAGTGCGGTCACAGGCCAGCCATGTGTTCTCAGAACAAAGTACATTTTTAAACTGTTCTCTTTAAATATACAGCTATTTCCTATTCCCCAACTATTTCCATAACACATCCCATCATTTCATCTGGGTTAACTAAAAAATACTAGTACTTGTGAAGTATAGATTGTGTCCTGTTTCTTTACTTTCTGTATCATACCCCTGGGTCTTTGCTATCCCTTATTCTTTTGAACATACTGCTAAGGTGTCCAGAAGATTCCTTTATGGATATTTTATGTTTACTGTATGACTCAAATGATGGTTATTTTTCTTCTACTCTTTCCATTACATTCTCAATCCTCATCTGACTTCAGTTTATTCCCTTCCAATTTACCATAATCTTGTTGTTCCTGGTTGCATTATTTCCCTTTTCTTTCACATCCAGTTCCCTCTATAAAACAGGGGCTTTAAAACATACATTGACTGGTACTAGTCTATTTATAATCCTTGCAGGTTTCAGATGCTGGAGTAACATCTGAAGTGAAATCTAATGGGAACCCCCTTCCAAGCATTCCAAATTTGTCATCCACCCCAACTGGACATCAAGTTTGCTCCTTTCACTGGTTAGATAACGGCAAATTACAAAGTACCCTAAGCCAGTGAGCTCCAAAGAACAGTTTACCAATTAAAAATTACATACCATTAGAAATGTTTCAAAGGGATTTCTTTTCAATCATCCAACCTCCTCTCTTGCATTCCAACCTTTGTTGGAAACTGCACTCTTAAAATCTTCCAGGCTATTTTCTTAGATTTCATGGCATACTGAGAAAACCCATTATTCTAAATTTTATATCCAAACAAACGCATCACTGTATTTTACTTTGTTTTGAGCTTTCCACAATTTTTTCAATACCTGGTTTCATATGCAATTAAAAATAGACAATTGCACGCCTGGGGTAATTGGTCCAGTACTTCTAAATACTGATGGCTAACATAATCTCAAACAGGTTTTATTAGCATCTTAGTCTTAGAACTTTGACTCTTCTTCTAAGCATCTAGTTTATTTTCTTGTCATCAGTTACGTGCTAAAAGTGAGTTTGTATAACATGAGAACATATAAGATTAGAAAACAAGGTGGTTAAAAGTATTTTTGACCAAATCATCACACAAAAGCTACGTATATACTGTGAATCTGAGATCCAAGGGCAGTCCACAGATCAGCCTTTCCCTTCTATTCTACTTTGTCATCTATTATATAAAATGATTTATGAAACCTTTATAAATAGCATATGACTTCTGCCCATTACTAGGTTGTATATAAACACCTTTGAAACAGCAGCAACTTTCTGGGGAACCCAAGGTTTGTGTCAGTGATAACAGCCCAAAACTAACTGTTTTTGTCCTGCTCTGCAGGAAAAACTGAAGTATAAAACAAATAAACTGGACCTTTCAGGACAAGGCAAGCATCACAAAACAAAGCTGTTTAATAAATCCAGCCTTAGAAGTTTGGGTGCTAACTAGTACCATGCCTAAAATTAGTTTATATGGATTGAACTAATTGAAAGTGAAATAAATGTGTAACTCTGTGTCCTCAGTTACCTAGGAAGGCACAGGCTACAAAAAGCCAGGAAATAAAAAGCTCTCCTATTTTCAGTAACACTGAGGCACAGACTCAGAATCCATTTGGTAACTGGGGCTATAAACAGCAATTAAAAGAACAAAATGGAAGAAAATACAGGTTTTATTCTTCAGTTGTTTCACTTTTCCTAAAATCTTGACATGTTTGAGCCTCTTTCTATTTAAGGTTGAAACAGTTAAGCACACGACAAAAAAAAAACTCTAAAAAAGGTGCCAACTGGACCACAAAACATTGAAGAAAAGGCTTAATGCAGTTCCCGAACTTTTTCATTAGGATCTAAAAGCCATTTTTGCAAAAGAATCTCCACTTTACATCAAAGTTACTTGTCTCCTTAATTCAACACCCACCCCAATGAAACACAATTTGAGTAGTGTATGTTGGTATGCATAATAATTATGACTCAAAGAAAAATATATCTAGTATATTCTAGGGGTTTTGTGGAGGCCGCTGTGAAACAAAGAATTTGAAGTAAACAATTATAAAATACAAAAATAAAAAACCAGGGTGTTTATTTTTTCTCCAAATTCCTGGTTTAATAAGGACTTGTTTATTTTGAGAAAAAAAGGTCCCAAACATCAGGCTATTCACAAAAATAACCCACAGTATCAACTTTAGAAAACAAATCTTAAGACTATTACACTAATTATTTTTCTAGAGGATCCATTTGACATGCCAACTCTCATTCACAAAAATACATTGTTACATTTGTGTTGAACAGCCCCACACAGCACTCTTACGTGGGGTATAACACGCACACCTCTAATTCAAAGCTGTTCTCAGGTGCTACTCAACTAATGAGACTGCCTTTGTAGTTAGGGAAGCAACTACTGAACTTATGTATGAATGGAAAGAACTGTACTCCCTGCATAACAAGAGATTATTTTGGAGACAGTTGATAAAAATCATACATACTTTTTATTGTTAAGTCATAAAGAGGTATCAAAATTAAAAGCAAAAATTACAGGGTAAGACTTAACATAACTACTAGGAGCATCAAAGGAAGTGAAAACGGGACTAGGCGCAGGGCAATGTGAATTAATGAACATGGGAAGGACAAGGATGGGGACAACAGTGAGCATGTGCTGAAGATACTAGGGGAGAGGATCTGGTGAAAATTTTGATCTTAGACAAGCGCCTAGGTAAAGAAATAATGGGACAAGATTTCTAAACCCCACTATGTGCTTAAGAGTCATCCTCGCCATTGGCGCTGTCTCTGTCATCCTCTCCTTCCTCAGCCTCTTTTTCATCATCCTTGATCAACTCCAGCTGTGAGAAACAGACACAAATAGGATGGAGTTAGAGGCACTCCATGTGTCCCTGATCCCCCCTCCACCACCTCTTTCTTTCCTTTCCCGTGGTTTTCACCTGGTCATCCCCCCGATCTTCATTATCATCATCATCCAGTAGGTCCCCCTCCTCAGCAGAGTCATCTGCCACCCCCTCAGACTCCATCTTCACATTAGTCTCATCTTTCTTCAGGGAGCTGCTGCTCTGCTCCTCTTCTGACTTATCATTCTTCATCTCTACTGCGGATGAGAAGGACAAGTCTGTCTAGGGGCAAGTAATGTCCACAGGATGTAGACAATCCCCACTGATGATCATAGAACTGCAGCACAAGTCTATATCCTCCCACACAAATGTCCTTCCCAATTCAAATTCCACAAGTTTCCAATTAAACTGCTTTCTATCCCACTATTCCAACATACACTTTCAACTATCTTAGATAGCTACCTCTACTTACACCCAACAAGCAAAAGGACCATTTACCTCCTTGTTTGCTGCTCTGTTCCTTTTCGATTTTTTCCAGGTTTTCCAGTAGAGAATCCACTTTTTGTTTTATCTGAGTCAACTCCTTCTTAATGGCCTGAAGGTCATCTCCTTTCACTTTAATACAAACAAAACCCTAGATTAGAATCAAATGTACCAGAAGCTACCAGTTAGCTATACACACACTCCCCCACTAGACTATACAACAGTAGTCAACATGAGATCCTTGGAGAGAAATGGAGCCTGTACCAGACTGTCCTAGTTATGGGGTCCACCGATCTTTTAGTTGGTAGCTGAAAACTGAATCTAATGTGCCTAGTTCCTTAGCAACAGCATTCTTACTTTTGTAGGTCTGCTAAAGACCTCAATTCTATTTTAAAAGCACTTTACCAACATATTTTACACAATGAATGGGCGCCCCTCAACTCCCTAAAATCTAATGACTTTTTTCAAATTACCAAGGTCTTAAGGATAGAAGGCTTCCTGGAGTTGGCCCCTTAATCACTATTTTCTCATCTTCTATTATTTTGATTATGCAAAGTTATTTGTACAAAACCTGAACATTAACTGCACTAATTTCCATATTTCAACATACAAGAAATATCAGAATCACAAAGCTGCAATAATAATACATACACTTTCCAGACTTAGAAGATCCCCGCTGTCCACTCTTAGAATTGAAGCCACTTTTGCCCCTTCGTGAGGTGTTTCCTGATACACGCTGGCGTTTTGAGGGCACTACAGCCCGAGCAATAGGAGGAGGAGGAGGAACACGTGCTGGGTAACTGTACATCCTATTGGATAAAAGGAGAACAGAATTCCTTCACAACAAGTCAGGAAGATTCCAACAATGGTGTCCTTGTAAAATGATAAATCATTGTCCATTGTTCTGCAATTATTTTTTTGCTAAGCTAATTTCTTTCAAAAGGCCAGTTTACTCTTTGATATATTTAATACTGCAGCTACTTTTCTTCAAGAAAATACTACATATATACACACATATCCAATGGTTGGTTGCCTTAAGCACTGGACATAAAAGGTTTCTGTGTACAATGGCAGTATTAACATTTCTACTTTGTACTTTTTACAATGAATGGCCTTTACCTTGATCTTATTCTTTTCACATATACACTACAATAAGCAATCCATATAAGCCAAATAAAGTACTTACAAAAGACTGCAATTAACCAAGTCTGCAAACAGAGCTATTGGTCGCTAAATCCCTGATCTTTTCACCCACAGAAGCATACAAGTAATTATCACTAGTTTGTAGTATTACATTAAACCATATAAAATTGCCAATATTAACCATTTTTGGCCTATAGAAACGGTATTTCATGTGTTGTTAACTGGGTGTACATAGCATTATCAATTCTAACAACATTTAGCACTCTCCACTCAAATCTCCAACAGGACAGAGAATACTGTCTATGTTGTTCACTATTCACTACTGCCTAAATCCACTGCCTAGCACACATTTAGCTTTCAAAAATCACTGATTGCTCAATTGCTGCTTCCACTGGATAAGTATCCCAGTGATTGCTAAAGATATACCGAAGTGATGGCCTGGTATTGATGCTTCCATTTGTAAAGAGAAAAATCAAAATACAACAAAAAAACTTCCCACATGGACATCAGATCTAGACAGTCTCTTTATCCCATGCTGTTACTTTTACAAAAGCCTGTGGCAGCATATGAAGCTAAGACATACCTGTAGGAAAAAAACTTGTAATTCTAGTTCTGAACCTTTTTGGCTATTAACTTAACAACCCACCAACTGTTGCTCTGCCTAACCGCAAAGCTTTGAAATTTTATAATGCATCAGTTAACTTTTTTTTAAGGATTATTTATTTATTTATTTATTTATTATTTATGGCTGTGTTGGGTCTTCGTTTCTGTGCGTGGGCTTTCTCTAGTTGCGGCGAGCGGGGGCCACTCTTCATCGCGGCGCACAGGCCTCTCACTGTTGCGGCCTCTTGTTGCGGAGCACAAGCTCTAGATGCGCAGGCTCAGTAGTGTGGCACACGGGCCTAGTTGCTCCGCGGCATGTGGGATCTTCCCAGACCAGGGCTCGAACCCGTGTCCCCTGCATTGGCAGGCAGATTCTCAACCACTGCGCCACCAGGGAAGCCCAGGATTTTTTTGATGTGGACAACTTTTAAAGTCTTTATTGAATTTGTTACAATATTGCTTCTGTTTTATGTTTTGGTTTTTTGGCTGCGAGGCAAGTCCCCAACAGTAACTTTTTATTATCACTACCTCCTTCCATTTTTATGTATAGCTTTTCATCTTCTGGCCCAAAATTTTCCAAAGTATAATGATCCAGAAACTATAAAATATCAGTGTTCAGAAACTACTTTCCTTTGTGTAAGGTGATGCTACTTTGTACAATTTCTGGGGGTAAAAAAGTGAGTTATCCACATCTTTAGGTATGAAACATCTCATGCCTCAGCCCTGTTGAATTCAGAGATCTAACCTACCTTCCAATCTACTCACTCTCACTGGCATCAGTCTCCAAACCAATCAGCTAGCCATTCCACATTCCCTACACTCCAAGGCATTGGAATTTCCTTTTGAACCATACTAGTTCATCTAACCGGGGTAAATCGCCATAGCAAAAATGAAGAAATGCAGTCTACTTTCAATCTATGTAATGGCCTCCTGAACACAAATGGAAGTCAAACGCTCTAGTTCTCTAAAGAAAAATGTATTTTAAAAGATCAACTAGTGATGCTTTTTAGTGCCACAGAACTTAACTGCTGTTTAAGCAAAAATGGGCTCTCAAAAAACTCACAAAGATTCCTCTAAGGAAGTTTAAGTAGACTTTGCCTTATAAAATGCCAAAGTGCATCAATGTGAAAACATGAGGCAAAAACACAAAGAGAAAAACCATACCTACTGTGATAACCCTTAAAGTCAAAGGAATAGATAAGCGGAAGCTCAGTATAAAAGCTTCAAGAACCAGCTACAAATTAAGTAACCACTTTCCCCACAGGAAAGCTATACAAATAAATCACAGGAGGCATCAAAACAGCTGCTGATCCTCTAATGATAAAGCCCAATCTTCATGAAAGTTTCACTATTACCAGAGGAACAAGCACTCAACACTAAGAGAATTATGGCTGCACCTTGAATCAGAAATCTGGACACTAAGTGTTGGTATAAAAACTAGTCAGAAATAAAAGGCAATTAAAATACCATTTTAAAGAAATTAAAACATTTCTGGACACACATTAGCTAATAACATAAACAGATGAGACCAAAAAAACCCTCTATCCTAATCTCCAGGCTAAAACATAAGCATTACAAGGCATTTATTAAATGTACACGTTTTCAAAGGCAAGCTTCTTAAATGACTAGATGTAACACATAGTGATCTTTGGCCTCAAAAACCCTGATTAATAATAATACATTTCAACCACTATGAAAGTATTGATAGAAACAACTAGAATAAAGTATTAGTGGGCTTCCCTGGTGGTGCAGTGGTTAAGAATCCACCTGCCAATGCAGGGGACACAGGTTCAAGCCCTGGTCCGCGAAGATCCCACATGCCACGGACCAACTAAGCCCGTGTGCCACAACTACTGAGCGTGCGCTCTAGAGCCTGTGTGCCACAACTACTGAGCCCGAGTGCCACAACTACTGAAACCCACGAGCCTAGAGCCCGTGCTCTGCAACAAGAGAAGCCACCGCAATAAGAAGCCACAACGAAGAGTAGCCCCCGCTCGCTGCAACTAGAGAAAGCCTGCACACAGCAACAAAGAACCAATGCAGCAAAAATAAAAAGGTATTAGTAAAAACCTACGTTCTCCTGAATGTTTATTTAATGCACTGTAACTGTTTCCACTCTTAAAAATTGGATAGATAAAAAATAATTTTAGGCATATTCATTATCAAATTCTGAAAACCAACTAATTTTCAGGTATCGTTGCCCACAAAAAAATTAAATAAAAAATAAATGCCATTGGGCTTCCCTGGTGGCACAGTGGTTGAGAGTCCGCCTGCCGATGTAGGGGACACGGTTCGTGCCCCGGTCCGGGAAGATCCCATATGCTGTGGAGCGGCTAGGCACGTGAGCCATGGCCGCTGAGCCTGAGCGTCCAGAGCCTGTGCTCCACAACAGGAGAGACCACAACAGTGAGAGGCCCGCGTACAGCAAAAAAAAAAAAAAGCCATAATGTGAAATAATTTATAGGTGACAGCAATCTAGTAAGATCACCCCCCCCCCCACTGACAATACTGATTTATCAAATTCACTTTAAACATGCAATCTCATTATAATTTCATTCAAGGGTTAGGAGATATTTTTTCTTCCACTTCATTATTTTTCATCTACAACAGAAAAATTTCAAGAGAAGTTTCTTCCTCATTACCTTTGATTTTCCTAGAAAAGGGATTGATTTTATAGGGTACTATGTTTTGGGGCTTTACAATGTCTGAGACTCCCTGAAATTGTCTGCTAAAATTCTGTGAATGCTCTTAGAACAATCTACAACTTCTACAATTTCAACTGTAAGTTTCCCAGTATATCATCCAGAGTAAACCTTCAGAACACACCCCTTATGTAACATTATGCTGTACAGTTTTGTAGAAAAGGACTTTACAAAATTTATTTATCTTTGGCCTTGTGTGGACTGAAGCATTATACTGCATGAGCAGAATATCAACTACCGATACTCATGAATACCAGAATTTAAAAAACTGTTCCAAGAATCAAGGCCTTCAATAACTGGCATCTTTGAACATTATAAATGTATTCCTGGGTATTTCTTCCTCACTCTTTATAAAACCTTCTGAGAAACCGTATTTGAATGATTTAGGTAACTATTTTGCAACCTTTTTTAAAACTACCAAAACTTCCACCAGATTATATTGACAGTACAACCCCATCAAGTAGACTTTATATCTTACCATTCTTTTTTTAGTAATTAACACAATGAAATTATCTTAAGTTTATTATTGAAGACTATGGTATACAATTCTAACATATAAATACTTATTAAAAACTAATTTTTTAAGTTCACCCTAATCTAATTTTAATAGTATATATTTCTTTAAATGTCAAAGCTTTATTTTACAAATGAGTAGACTACTGACTTTAACTACATAAGGGAAAAGTGCAAAAAATGACAATGTGACATGTTTAATTCAGGTTTATATTAAAATGAAAATATAAAACTGTGTTATGTCAAATACTGACCCTCAAAACCCATTTTCATGATGTAGTTGGAATTCATCCTGTTGAGCTTTAAAATAAACTAGCGAAATTCTTAGAATTTGTGTTTTATTTCTAAGATACAATTTCGAAAATTGTTATTTGTAGGCACCCCTCCCCAAACGTTGCCTTGAGGAGTCTGGGAGAAGCCAAACTAGATACAAGGGTTAACACTTGTTTTGCTGATACAATTTGTAGATAGAGTTCCAAATACCAAGGTAAATTTGCATAGTTGCACTTTATGGTCCTTGACTTTCTTCAAATTGCCCTTTATGGTCCATTTAAGGATACAGATTATCTGTATGACAGTTAAAATTAGTAACAGCAAGTACTTCTGATCTAAATGATAAAGGGACTAAATGATAAACCAGTCTGCTGTACAGGATTCATTCAATATATAGGGTCACCCAAACTATCAAAATTTAACTAAATAACCATTCTTTAACTAAAGGGGAAAAAAACACATAAAGAGGTTATTAGTACCTCTGTAAGGTTTAAGAAGCTTGCCCAAAGTTTGGGGAACACCACATGCACTGCTGCTTACAAAGAGCAGGAATCAACAGCCTCTATATATGTAGAACCAATGGTAGCAATCAATAATTGGTTCTGCAATCTTCTTTTGAAAAGAACTGTTGATATTAGTATTTAGAGATATTTTTGCAAATTCAAAGATACATTTGATTAAAAATTGTCCCACTGATTTTTTTTTTTTTTTTTTTTTGGCGGTACGCAGGCCTCTCCCGTTGCAGAGCACAGGCTCCGGACGTGCAGGCTCAGCGGCCATGGCTCACGGGCCCAGCCGCTCCACGGCATGTGGGATCTTCCCGGACCGGGGCACGAACTCGTGTCCCCTGCATCGGCAGGCAGACTCTCAACCACTGCGCCACCAGGGAAGCCCTGTCCCACTGATTTTTACAAACAGTTTTGCAAGAGAGGGAAGAAATACCGAATGTACATACTCATTTTAAGATGCATCCAATCTCACAACTTTTAAAATATGAGAAGTTGCTTCTTAAAATTAAGCAACTATATTGAACTTTCTTGATGGATTCATAGGAAAGCTATGTTAACATAAAACTATATGTTTCATAGGAAGGCAATTTGAAAATTCACTTGAAAAAAAAATAATCTGGGTGATAAAATGCAGATTGCTTTGAGTCCTAAATCAATCTTTTTAGAAACAGGACTGGATCCAAGAAAATATTAAGGAAAAAAACCTTTTTAATCCCTGGCTTTGCTTCTGTTTATCAAACTTTCCATCCAGGTGATAATCTTTTCAAGACTCCTTAATTTCCAAAAAATTATACTATTACTCATTTGTCATGATGTCCTCAACATATCCAAAAGATAATGTCTTAAACTCAGTGTGGTCCAATTTTTACTTTTTTAAAAGCTGAAATTAAAAACAGTATTTATGAAAAATACTGTTTATAAACAGTAAGTTAAGAACATATAAGCTCATTCATTCCTATATTCTCATATTATCAAGCCAGGTCAGAGTACAATTCTCTCTTTTCACTTAAAATAAAATTTCTTTTAAGGAGTTGTCTGAGAAAACAGATTTGTGGTTGCCAGGGGATAGGGTGGAGGGAAGAGCTGACTACAAAGGAGCTTCATGGCGAATTTTTGGAGGTATAAAACTACCTATATTTTGACTGTACTGGTAGATACATGGGTACGCATGTAAAAACTGTACACCGAAAGAGTAAATTTTACCGTATATATATATATATATATATATATATATATATATATATATATATATATAATTTTAAAAGTTTTCTAAGTTGTCTCCACAATCTGTCTTTCCATTCCCTCTTGAATCTCCTTGTAAAGTTTTGTGCCCCCACCATTATCAAAACCTACCCTTATCACTAATGATTTCCACACATGCTACTGCCTACTTTACATCTCTCAAAGTGGATATCTAATAAGGAGGTTAAGTTAACATGTCCACAACTCATCTGTTATATTCACCCCTCACCCTGGTTCCTTCTATGTTCTCTCCCTATCCACTGTTTCTATAAATTCCAAGCCAAAACTTTGGTGACATCTTTGATTCCTCTCTTAGCCCTCACATAGATCTAGAAGCAAATCTGTCTGCATTAACTTCAAAAAATTCAACTACTTCTCACCATTCCCACCATCACCTCCCTGATCCTTCCCCAAATGACTGTATAGATAATTCCATCATCCACTTATTATCTATTTTCAGAATAATCTTGTTAAGACATTACAATTAAGATCCTTTCTGGGCTTCCCTGGTGGCGCAGTGGTTGAGAGTCCGCCTGCCAATGCAGGGGACACGGGTTCGTGCCCTGGTCCGGGAAGATCCCACATGCCGTGGAGCGGCTGGGCCCGTAAGCCATGGCCACTGAGCCTGTGCGTCTGGAGCCTGTGCTCCGCCAATGGGAGAGGCCACACAGTGAGAGGCCCGTGTACTGCAAAAAAAAAAAAAAAAAAAAAAAAAAGATCCTTTCTGCTCACAACTCTCCAATGGCCTTTCCCTCATTCAGAGTAAAAACTAAAGATACACAACATCTTAACAGTGCTGTATATGTGTTCAACCCATTCATCATCTCTGAGACCATCTATTTTCCACTAGTACCCCTGGTGCACACAACAATGCCTCATAATAAGATCTTAACAAATAGTTGTTGAGAAAATAAGTGACTTTCCTAAACTGGCCTCTAGGAAAGTATTTATCAAAATTCATCAACAACAGATAACAAACCAAACCTACCCATTTAAGGAAAGCCAGTAGGATTAGTCTGCCTTTTTTCTAGCTTTAAAGACTACTGGGAGAGTTTTTCCCTAAGAAAATCAGACAAAACTTGAATAATAATCTACCACAAAACCGAATCCTTTTTCAAGCTATTTATTACAAAATAAAAATCAGATCTTGTGCCTATAATGTATGTAATTTGAGCCTATTATGCCATGCTTCCTGTAAGGAAATCACAAAGACAATTTTCCATAGATGAGTTTCTCCTGCTATTATATTATACTTTTTGTACCTTATGAATCTGTTCCCCTTGCTAAACTCCACTAATCTCACAGTAATAGCACACTTATCACTGTAAAGTAATAAAGGTCTTGGAAAAAAAGTTTATCCACCTAAACAAGTCAAATTCTATTTGGTAGACTCTGTTTCTTATTCCTTGGATTACAGTTTAAGAGGGTATCAAAGTAAAATCTTATCCTGTTTATCAAAAGGATATGTCCTCTTTCTTTCCTTGAAAAATAACACTGGTTTCCTGGATATTCTTTCACTATTCCCAACAGCTTTGTTCCAAAACTACAGCCTGGGTTCTCTAACTTCCGTAAGAGCAGTCTTCACTCATTATATTTCTCATATCAAACACTACTCAAAATTTGTTATACCTAGTCAGGACTAACTTTGTAGCACTCCAGACGTGTACTGTCCAGCTGAGTAGTGACTGGCCATGTGTGGCTAATTTAAAACAAATTTAAAATTCAGTTCTGCAGTCATGTTAGCCACATTTCCCATATGTGGCTGTCTACAACAATAGTGCACATATAGAATCATCACACAAAGTTCTATTGGACAGCGCTGTTCTGGTTTGTTCCTTCCAGACATCTACCTATACCTATATATAATTTCCAAAGAGAGCCTAGAATTCTATAACTTTAAGTCTATAACAAAAACATAACAAACTAGCTAAATGTCCTTAGTATAAATTGATAGTTACACATCTCCTATGACCACAAAACAAAATGGTGAAACTATTAAAAAAAGCTAAAAAGATTAATAATAAACTTCAAAAATGATATTAGATTCTGTATCCAGAGACTTATATCCAGAATATATGAAAAAGCTTTACCCAATATAAAACTGGGCAAAGGATCTGAACACATTTCTCCAAAGATGAACAAACAGGCAATTAGCACATGAAAACCCAACATCAGCTTTTAAGAAAATACAAATCAAAATCACAATAGGATAATCCTCACACTAGAATAAACAACAAAGATACATAATAAAACAAATGTTGGCAAGGATGTGGAGAAATTAAAACCCTCATAACATGGCTGATAGGAAGGTAAAATGGCACAGATGCTTTGGAAGACAGTATGGCAGTCCCCCCAAAAGTTAAACAGAATTATCATTAAGACCCAGCAATTCTACTCCTAGGTACACACCCAAGAGAAATGAAAACATATGCCCATGCAAAAATGTGTATACCAATGTTCAGAGCAGCATTATTCAAAATGTGGAAACATCTCAAAAGTCTACCAACTGATGAAGGGATAAACAGAATGTGGTATTATCCAAGCAATGGAATATAATTCAACAATAAAAAGGAATGAAGTACTAATACAGGGTGTAACATGGATGAACTGTGAAAAATTCACGGAAGAAACTGGTCACAAAAGACATCTCATATGATTCCACTGACATGAAATGTCCGCAATAGGCAAATTTATAGATAGAAAGCGGATGCTAGGCCTCGGGATAGAGGAAGAATAGGGAACAACTGCTAGTAAGTTGTTTATTTTTGCGGTGATAAAATGTTCTAATATTAGATAATGATCATGACTGCACAACTCTGAATATATAAATTGAACTGTATACTGTAAAATGAATTACATCTCAACAAAGCTACGTTTTAAAAAAAAAAAAAAAATTAACATCAAGGAGCTTGACAAAGTATACCCGGATGGAGAATGTCCTGAAATAGATTCCTAAAACAGCAGAGGTTACCTTTCCATTAGGTAATAATGTACCCAAAACACCACTTAATTAAGAGCCAAAGCAGATTCTTTGATCTAGACTCAAATGCTTCCCCTTCAAATAAATATCTCCCACTTACTCAACAAGAGTCCAGGACACAAATTTAAATCCAATAATATCATATTTATGTTCAAAGTATAGTCATACTAATATATGCACGCATCTAAAATCTTTCTGCCAACTACAACATGATCAGGTTCCCGTAAGAAAGAACCAACAAAAGGGCTCTAAGCAAATGAAAAATTTTACCCTATGCCTAAAATGACATCTAAACTGTCACCTAAAGAGGCATCTCTTAGCTTTTCCAAGTAGCCAAAAACCCTCTTGCTCTCTGAATCACATGCTCTTTCCAAGCAGATGGTCGCACTCAGTTCTCCAAAACCTAAATATTTCATGTACTCTTCCTTCATACACACATACAAAGCCCATCTCTTGGGTCCAGTGTTGCTCAGGAATATCAGAGAATTGGAAGAAAAGGAGGGAGCCAAGAAGACAGCTCCTCTAACACCAATAAGATGGGTGGTGGTGCCTCCAATCCATGTACTGTATTTTTTGACTTCTTAATTCAAAATCTAAAACACTATGCCTAGAACAAAATAAGGGCTCAAATATTAGTTTAAGGAATATGATGGTCAGCCTCTTTTACCTGTCTTGCATTTCAATGGAGATTCCCCCACCTCAACTTCCTTTCTCCACTCTCTATCACCAGCATACCTTAGTGGAAAAGATCTGCAGGGTAAGTATCAACAAAATTGCTTATTTCCCAAAATTCTAACAACTAACTCAAAGCTTCCAAACACTTGTCACTTAGCAAAAAGGTTATGCCTTTGATGGCATAATTCTAGTCATAAAAGATAAAAATCTCAGCTTTACTTGACTATTTTCTCCCTACAAAGCACCTGCTCTCATAACTTTGACCCAATAAATCATGCCAAGAGCAGTCTACCTCAGAAATTTCTCCCCATTCCAACATTTACAATGGTTACTACACATCTTTTCCCCTCCAGTTTCTCTTTTCTAGTCATGGAGTTGTTTATAAGACATCACTGCTAATATGACACAACTAAATATGCCATACAACTGCCCTTGACAACCAACATTCCTTCCAATCACAGCTGGCTGCTTCCCCAAATATGCTAAGGATATTCATAACTGTGTATCTTTATTAGAGATGTACCCTCACCCTACCCGCCTAAAAAACCTCCTGCTTAATACCAAAGGCAGGTTCAAATACTGCCCTTTGTGAAACTACCTGGAGCTCTTTAAAATTTAACAGGGGAGCTTATAGCTCCCCAAAGGGCAACACAATTCATCTTTCTATGAGACAATCCTGTACAAAGCAGGACACACAGCAGCCCCTATTAATTTCATAGCACTTTCTTCACTGTATAATATAGTACATATCATACATGTACCACATTTGATCTGCTTGTAGATTTACTTCATTCCTCTATTCATGGTGTACTAGCAATATTTACTTAATATATTTGTATGTAGAGTAATAGCAGCACTCTGAAAAATCTCTAGTGGAACAACTTCACAGTTCAGTCACTTATACATTGTTGACATTATTATCCATATGCAACTTATGATCAGTTATGTATTATAAAGTCCTCAAAGACCACTGAACTAAAACCATGGTCCTTTTGAACCAGATCTTTTGCTTACCAGGTGTTTAACATGTCTCAGCTATCATACTATAGCCTATTATCAAATCTGACTAAGTGCTCCCAAGTTCTTTATAGAAGAATGACTGAGAAAGAATTACTCCACTGTCCATAACTGATATTTCTTTTATTCAAATTGAGACACAATTCGCATACCAAACCACAAAATAAACCCTTTGAATATGTACAACTCAGTGACTGTTAGTATTCTCACAAATTTCTGCTATCATCACCACTCTAATTCCAAAACATTTTCCCTGGGTGATCTTATAAGGGAAAGAAAAGCGGGACTACAACTGATTACAGAAAGTACATCTGAAAGCTTTTCCTAAAAATGGATATGTTTTTACACTCAAGAAAACACTGTAAATATTTGTGGCAGAAATCAGAAACACTTATAAATCAAGCTTGATAAGAATATTGCCAGGTTAGCTGTGACAAACAATTTCATACATGTTAGCCTACTGAAGAACTTTCAGATCTACTTTTAGTATATTCCAATCCTCTTGCGTGAAAGATAAGATTCCTCAAAAACTATAGCTTTAAAAATTTTTTTTTATTGGAAAAGAGTTGATTTACAATGTTGTGTTACTTTCTGCTGTACAGCAAAGTGTATCAGTTATACATATATATATCTCCATTCTTTTTTAGACTCTTTTCCCATATAGGTCATTACAGCGTATCAAGTAGAGTTCCCTGTGCTATACCAAAAACTACAGCTTTAATGCCTGTTAGATATCTCCAACAATGTGCCAATTATTTTTATTACAACACTTTCGGTACAACAGCACAATGTGCCTTCTAATGATCAGTAATTTCAAAAATAAATGACTAAATATCAATGTGGAAAGAGAATTTAAATAAAGAGAAATTAATTTAAGCATTTGAAAGAAAAAACACTCAAAGGAACTGCTTCACACAAGAAGTCCTCTGACAGGAACTATTCCAGCAACAATTTCCCTAGAAGCAACAACAAGATTCAACAGGACACAACTCGAACTGGATCTTTGTCAGCTTACAGGACTTATCAGACTTTCAACATCAATGAACAATATGTTTTGTAATCAAGGGTAACTGATGCAACTCTCCTAGTTTTATACACAGACCCCCATGAATATTCACCCAACTTTGAGCCTTGTACTCCTACCAGAAAAAAAATGTTAACAGATCTCTGAGTAATTATAAACTATGCATGACAGTTTATAGCATATTTGAAAGAGCTGACAATCTATCTGAGTGACATTAACAACTCTATCTAAAATGGTAGTTTTACGTATGTTGGCACAATTTATGTTAAACTCATTTAAGAACTTCCAACATCTATTACATCAGGAATGGCCTTAAGAACAAATAAAAAGACAGGCCTAATTTACATAATTTATGAAAAAGATAATTTGCATTAAGACTACAGAATCCAATCTGCTGTCTCCTCAGAAGACAGCATACTAAAATATAAGCGACTCAGTTAAATTTTAATATTTGATTATCCTCCAGTTTTTTTTGCGGTACGTAAGCCTCTCACTGCCGTGGCCCCTCCCGTTGCAGTGCACAGGCTCCGGATGCGCAGGCTCAGTGGCCATGGCTCACGGGCCCAGCCGCTCCGCGGCATGTGGGATCTTCCCAGACAGGGGCACGAACCCGTGTCCCCTGCATCGGCAGGCGGACTCTCAACCACTGCGCCACCAGGGAAGCCCTATCCTCCAGTTTTAAAGATAGAGTATTTATAATCTTTGGGATTTGATCACCAATACCCACAAATACCCAAGCAAAAATACAAATCACTCTAATTCTCCTAACAAAACATCATTTATCACTTACTTCCTGATATCTAAAATATATATATCTCCTTAAGAAACACCCAATGCCTTCATTCTTAAAGTTTCTAACAAAAGTCAGGCTAATGATGATTAAAGTGCGTAATACCTTCATGAAATATTCTGGTCTCCACTCCCACCTCTCCCATGTCAAAAAAGAGAAAAGAAAAGAAGAAAATAGTACTTGAATCTCAACTAGCCTCCAAATCTACCCCACTAGTTCACAGGGAATACAGGTGGCAGAGGAACATGCTAAACAACACAAAATACAACCTGCAAAATCTGTGGTCTAAAAAAATTTCCAGTCTGTGGAACACTGATGAGATTATTTTAACTATTTTAATTATAAATGGTATTGTCATTATATTTATAAAAGCAGTCTTTATATTTTACTGATATACTACTTTCTTATATATGTATATTTGAATTAAAAAGTTCCATAACACAGAGTAAACAAAAAAGTTGAAGTAACTACTAAACAGCATGTCTAGAAAACAAACACCAATCAGTCTTCATTTCACTATGAAGACTTCTGTCACATAAAGAACTCTAATTATGCTAGAGATGTTAGTTTTTGTGGAGAGGAATGGTGGGGTGTCCATGATTCCCTTCATTTTGATATTACAGGAAAGATTGGGAATTCTTGACTGATTAAAAGCATGATAATATTTGAGGGTTATTTTATAATGCAATCTATCTTCCACGTTGCCTTTAGTCTTCATAACAACTCTATTAGTAGGCATTATTATCTCCATTTTAGGGATAAGAAAACTGAGATGACATATATGACTCTGGTCATAACCTTTTCCACTAAGTGATTAAGTCTTTGGATTCCTCAATTATTCTTTTCTCTGCTCTGTATCAGCTGCCTCCCTAACATAACAATAGGTAGCAGAAATGTCAAATTTATGTCTTGAAATATTCATGTGAATTTCATGTTCTTCAGGGTATGACTAAGGACCAAAGTGACTAAGTAGACAGATTTAACCTCCATTTACATAACAGGAAGCAGAGCTTTCAGCACATCTCACAGCCAATTTCCTATCTTCTTAAGAATCTAACAGCTGATTCAGGATGTCTTAATCTTGTGAATAAAGTATCTTCAGGATGACTTCTGAGAGAAAACTATACCATTTTCCTGAGAAGTTTTTCCATTCTTAAAATGTTCGTTTCCCCAACAGACCTCAGTATATATTTAAATGAGCTCTTTTCCAGGTACTATTTGGTTACTCCATCACTCATCAGAATTCTTTTTCTACTGGTTGAGATTAGAATGGAAGATCAAAGACATTCCTTTTCACTGACACTCCATAATATCAAGCAATAGAGAATAACTAAATGTCTCTCTTGCCTCTTGAAAAACTAAAAAGTGAGGCCAACAGTGGTAGTGTCACTTTTTTTTTTTTTTTTTTTTTTTTTCTGCGGTACGCGGGCCTCTCACTGCTGTGGCCTCTCCCGTTGCGGAGCACAGGCTCCGGACGCGCAGGCTCAGGGGCCATGGCTCACAGGCCCAGCCGCTCCGCAGCATGTGGGATCTTCCCGGACTGGGGCACGAACCCGTGTCCCCTGCATCGGCAGGCGGACTCTCAACCACTGTGCCACCAGGAAAGCCCCCATGTCACCAATTTTTAAGACCAAATAGCAGTGGTAAGAAATTTGAAGATATTTCTGCAAACACCTAAATGATTTCACTCTTCTCTGCTGTCTCTAACTCTTTTACTCAATTTTGAAATTCCTCACTTAAAAGAGCTTTTCCCAAACTTATTTAGAGTAGGATGATAAAGGAATGGTCAAAGTTTCACTGCCTCACCAAGACAACTAGAAGTAAAACTTTAGAGGACAATTCTCATGAAGGTAGAAGTGTACACTGTTAAAATTTTCTATACACTCAAAGTCATACATAACTTATCCCTATCCACACATCTACCAATTTTCTCATGACTTTTTCAAATACGAATGCTATTCTGTAGGCACAAGAAATCATAATCATTGTTCCAACCTCCCTGCCTTTTAGAACTGTATCATCACCCCAATCTACAATACAAACACTTCAACATTAACTTCTAAAGCAATCTGTATTGTTAATTCATTATATATGCTTATTGCATCCTATTTCATATTGGTTGGTTTGCTCAAAGGAGACTTGGATTTTTAAGGTTAGGAATCATTTTTTACAGTTTTGCTGCAATCCCTTACAATGCAAAACCAAGGGGCCAGTATGCAATAGGGAAATAATGAAGAGAACATGATACTGCTAATTTAGTCCCATTTCATCATTAGGCAAGTCAGTCCTTACTTTTATGTGGCAAACAAATTAAAACATTTTCTCTGACAATATATATAAAACTGATTCTTTGAAATCAACAGAAACGTCACCTTAGCTAGTCTACCTCTGACAATTTTGGGGAAGGTATTTTTTCATTATGTTCTGGCAGAAAGAGGGGGTTTTATTTGAAAACATGTCTGTTATTCATTACTACAAAATGGAACATTACTACGCAATAGAAAAATAAAATGGTTCTCACTAGACAGCTTCTTTCTGGAATAGACAAAACATTTTAAACATACCTGTCATAATAATCCCGTTGAAAGTCATAGTCCAAGTCAAAAGAGGAGCTGAAAAATAAATACCAAAGAGGATTAATTTGGAACTGTTGATGTAAATTCACAACAGCCGATGGGAAAAAAAAAAAACCCACGCTAAACCAACCCAACAAATAGATCAATAGATTAGCATGAACTAACATCCAATCATAACACAACAGATCTCTAAATTCCAATCACCTTAGGTCACTGGCCATTCAGTGGCCAAACTGCAAATTTAGGTGTAAGATTGCTAAAATGTCAACACACAACATTAACAGCTAAAATAAGAACATGGAAAAATACAATAGTAAATTAAACATTTTTATGTCATCCTCCTTCCCTCTCTCCCTCCCCAGCTTCTTAGAAGCTAAATAACTCCTCCTGAAGGACTGTAATTTATGCTTTAAATACCAAACTACTCTTTAATAGTAAAAACCTCAGGGAATTCTAATAATTCTCTGGGAAATGGGGTAAAAGGAGGTATATTAACACAAAATTAATAAAGCATTACTTTCGCACATATAAAACATACTACAGTTAACCCTCCCCACATCCAGAAAACAGATAGAGAAGATGCCCACTGATGGACACAATGCAGTTATAAATAATAAAGTTCCGGACCTGAGTAGAGGGGACGGAGAAGGGTGTTCTGGTACTGACCCGTACATCTCCGCTGCAGATCGTTTCACACCTGCTTTTCCTCGGTTCACTTTTGGCTCTGCAGCCAGATTAATATCTGAAAAAAACAAAAACAAAAGCTTTAATGACACCTCCGTTGAGGGGGTAGGGTGGGGTGGGGTGGTCCTCAAACTGCAGCTTTTTAAAGTGTACATGGCCATACATATCAACAAAGGTCAAAAGATATACCTCACCATTCCTTGTCATATAAAATAGGCTCAAGAATTTTTTACAAGGTTTGGACTTAATCTTCCATTTCTTTGTCCTCTGTTCTGTACCAACAAAGCATTCATTATGCAAAACACATTAAGTTTGTCTCTGGTACCTTCTACCCTCAGCTCGCACACTTCAATGAGAAACTCTCACCATTCAGAGAGTGCTCACTCAGTTACTATCAAAGAAGAAAAGTATCAGTGACCAACAGTTGCCTTTCCAGAAATGATTCTGTGTATTTAAAATAAGCACAAATATTAGGAATGACCTCAGAGATATAAATATATAGCAATTCATGAATTAACATGGTTGAAGTACGGCACCCTCAAAATTATCCCCAAAGAGGAATTTTTAATTCTCCTTACAAACAGGATAACCTGAAAAGTTGCATATAAAATACTTAAGAAATACTGTGCAAGGCTGCCCTGGTAGAGCAGTGGTTAAGAATCCGCCTGCCAATGCAGGCGACACGGACGGGTTGAAGCCCTGGTCCGGGAAGATCCTACATGCCGCGGAGCAACTAAGCCCGTGCGCCACAACTACTGAGCCTGTGCTCTAAAGCCCGCACGCCACAACTACTGAAGCCTGCGCGCCTAGAGCCCGTGCTCTGCAACAAGAGAAGCCACACAATGAGAAGCCCACGCTCCACGATGAGTAGCCCCTGCTTGCCGCAACTAGAGAAAAGCCCGTGCACAGCCACAAAGACCCAATGCAGCCAAAACTATAAATAAATAAATAAACTTATAAAGAAAAAACAAACGAAACTCTATTTGGAGAAACTACTAAAAAAAATAGAGAAATACCGTGCAAACAGCGAGATGCTTAAGTAAACAACCTTTACATGCATGCATACACACAGTCCAAGAAAAGGGAAACACGCAAAAAAAAAAAATCGTAGTTTCCATATACAGCATAATTTTTAAAATACCTATGCCAGAGTACCCAGCTGCTTGCCATGCCACCCACTACCTATGAAAGAGTTCATGTTCTCCCTCCTATTTTAACAGAAGAGACCATTTGTCAAAAAACAATTAGCCAAAAGCTAGCCAGCTCTCCAAAACTCAGTTTAAATGACTAATTGAAAAACAGACGTTTAAGTACACTGTCTATTTGCTAAACACCATTACATTTATGAATAATCTTCAGAGTTCTTGGCTCACTAAACATTTCTAATTTTTAATATGTAATGTTTATTAACAACCTTGCTTTTTACAGTTTTGACTTTGGAATCTTAAGATTTTACAAAACTAAATATAGAATTTTTAAATCAATTTAAAAATGTAATAAAATGAAACAGAACTAAATTATATATCAGTTGATTATACAACCTTATAGAATAATTATTTCATGTGATTCTAAACTATAGTATAGTTGACTCTTGAACAACATAGGGGTTGGGGCGCTGACCCTCTGCACAGTTGAAAATCTGCATATAACTTAACAGTTGGCCCTCCTCATCCATGGTTCCTCACTGGGCGATTCAACCAACATTCCTGTAATACTGTAATACATATTTATTAAAAAAAAAAAATTCCACGTATAAGTGGATCTGCGCAGTGCAAACACATGTTGTTCAATCAAAGGAAAACTGTACTAAGTCAATATCCAAAATAGAATATACAGTAATAAAATGAACCTCAAATCTAAAATAACATTTAGTAATCTTAACTTTGGTAAAAACACCTATGATTGTTTGAAACTGCGGTACAAAGCGCACGTAAAAGCATACGTTTTGTTTCTTAAAAAAGTAATGTGGGGCTTCCCTGGTGGCGCAGTGGTTGAGAGTCCGCCTGCCGATGCAGGGGACACGGGTTTGTGCCCCGGTCCGGGAAGATCCCACATGCCGCAGAGTGGCTGGGCCCGTGAGCCATGGCCGCTGAGCCTGCGCGTCCGGAGCCTGTGCTCCGCAACGGGAGAGGCCACAACAGTGAGAGGCCCGCGTACCGCAAAAAAAAAAAAAAAAAAAAAAAGTAATGTGTCCCCTATTCTGCGCAAGATGCAACTGAAATTCAGTAACGATAAACACTCCTGGTATAACAGGTTTCTAAATAACTCCCATTAAAAGGAGCCAACAGTCTTATGAAAAAGGGACAAACTCCAGGATAGATCAAGAAATACACAGATGACATGGAGTATCTTGTAGTACCAGAAAGCAAGGAAGCAATGCAATATTAGAAGAGTAAGGTCTCAAGGACACAGGAACCAACTTGAAGGTTATCGATCCACTGGCCAAAGACGAAATATCCTGAGCTCTAAAGAATGATTTGCAATGGACTGAACATATGTAATGCGATCTAAAGTTTAGAATATAAACTGTTTATCAACAGAGATCAGATCTCATTTCTCAAAATTTGAACATGCTAGATCACAGAGAACCCTACTGGGAGAAACCAATATCTAAAACAACCTTTTATTGAGTGTAACATACTGAACTAGAAGCTTCTCGTGAAACATCTCAATTAATCCTCTCAATTTATCTAATTTCTCTTGACAGCCCCGAAGTATTATTACTCAGGTAAGAACAGATAATAAACTGAGGTCCTATTACCTTCATTTTAACAAATGAGAATATTAAAGACTCAGCCAAACTAGACAGACTGCCCAACACATAGTTGTGAGGCCCCAACATACAGCCCAGCAATCTAACTCTAGAATACATGACTAAGCTATACTGTCTTCACCCAGTCGACTGTGCAGTAAGACACAGCCATTTAAAGCAGCAATAGTACCTTATGAAATATCACTCCTATCTCCCCTACCTTACTCAAGACTGCCAACTAAGAGTTATCCAGTCTCTACTATCACAAAACGGCCTAATAAGTATAATCCTCTTTAGCCTATGAAACCTATAAACCCAACATTTTTATTAGGCTAATGTCAGTCATAACATCCAGAACACCTCAGACTGTTAAGTTTATGAAGAGGGAGACAAAGAGAAGACATGAACAGAAAAACTCTCAGATCTGAATTATATAATCAATGATATAATCAATATAATCAATGAAAAATTAATTCAACCCAGACCTTACCTAAAACCTGGCCAGCAATCATTCTGCCATCTTCTCCTGCCACAGCAGCCCGGGCATTTCTCTCATTAACATACTGAACGAAGGCAAAACCCTTATGAACAGAGCAACCCACGATTTTGCCATATTTCGAGAAGATTGCCTCCACATCAGATTTCTTGACCACAAGAGTATTGAGATTCCCAATGAATACACGGGAGTTCATGGAGCGAGGATCCGTCTTGTTGGTAACATTGCTGGCCATTGTCTTTGATGGTAAGGTGCTTCACAAAGCTGAAAAACTGAGAGAAAAAACGGCATTCAGGTGAAAAGATGTTAAAAACAAAACAATCCTTGATAAAAACCTGTTCTACTCTTATTTTGAACCACTGTGACTACCTACTACCTTATTTTGAACCACTTTCAGTCAACTGAAAAGGATCTCATAGCAGCAAGTATATTACTATTCAGAGACTAGAGCCCCCTGAATAAATCCTTATAGAAATTCAATCTCCTCTTCTGTAGTATATTCCTGCTAGATTATCCCTTGTGGCGGGGGGGGGGGGGGGGGAGTCCTCTTCACAGATTATTGGCAACACAATCTTCTTGGGCATTATTAATTCCAAGTGACCTCCCTGTTTTAAAGTCCTCAAGGAAATTAGAACCCCCTAAGCTCTCTACCACTGACTTCTTGTTTTTCACCTTCCCAGTCATGCTAACCTAACTATTTCTTGCCATCTATCATCAATAACTCCACCTTCTTGCACACTGTTTTTACTAAAATGAG
This sequence comes from Tursiops truncatus, assembly GCF_011762595.2. Lineage (NCBI taxonomy): Eukaryota > Metazoa > Chordata > Mammalia > Artiodactyla > Delphinidae > Tursiops > Tursiops truncatus. Next base: position 75,522,251 of record NC_047035.1, on the reverse strand, counting down.
TCTCACTCATTCCCGCGGATACACAGAACTCCAAATTCTGCCCGCAAACCCTTCTTCAGCTAGATGAATGTGGACCTAACACACTACCCTTCAAGTGTAATTCACTTTATTATACAAAAGCAATAAACAGAACCAATGCACTCTGGAAATAATCTATTTCCAGGTACTTCAACTGATTTATAGTATGCCATAGATTATCAATACCATCTTTTTTACAAAATGTAATGATTCTTTAGTTTTTATGTGAAAATATAATACAAAATATAGCTGGGACATTTAATAATGCTGGATGGTGATGATGATAAAACTACCAGGTAGAACACTGCGTGAATCAAAAAAGGACCAGGAGACGGGCTTCCCTGGTAGCGCAGTGGTTGAGAATCCGCCTACCAATGCAGCGGACATGGGTTCGATCCCTGGTCCGGGAAGATCCCACATGCCATGGAGCAACTAAGCCCATGTGCCACAACTACTGAGCCTGCACTCTAAAGCCCGTGAGCCACAACTACTGAGCCTGCGTGTTGCGACTACTGAAGCCCGTGCGCCTAGAGTCCATGCTCCACAGCAAGAGAAACCACCGCAATGAGAAGCCCACGCACCACAACGAAGAGTAGGCCCCCGCTCGCCGCAACTAGGGAAAGCCCACGCGCAGCAACAAAGACCCAACGCAGCCAAAATTAAATAAATTAAATAAATTAAAAAAAAAAAAAGAACCAGGAGAACCAAGGAAGAGGATACAACTTTCCTCAGACCGTTTCAAAACAAAAATGATCTTTATGTATGTTATAGAGGCACAATCCTGTAATTACATGGAGACTCATGATATCATTTTAAAGTGCAGATGTTTTGACATTCTTTAGCTTTTGTATCAGTCTACTGCTCCTTCCCAAACCAAAGTTAAAGAGTTTAAGATGGATCCGCCTTAGATTTAGTGTAACATTCTTAAGATTATTTCCCATTCATCCCTTTGAAAGGTTCCGACAACAAATTAAACAAAAGATACCAGTGTCTAGTATCTCTTAACTTTCCAATCCTCAAGATAATCGTAACAAACTAGTTTTCGTGGATTATGTAAAAATGTTTTATATATACATACATGTAAAAAAAAATACAGTATAATATTTATACATGACCACCACCATTCTGACCCTTAAAATACCTAGTCATTTCATAAGCATACTGATTTTAAAGCTGTAAAGCGCCTATCCTTTCTGAAATTCAAGAACAGCCTGTCTTTACTTTGCCTTCTAAATTACACCTTTATAAACAGTTAATTTTTTGACTAAGCAGTAAAAATTTACCTCACAGTGGCTAGTGAGAATCACCAACAGCCTTTCAACTTACGTGGGAGCACCACAAAGTCTTAGAACACCAAGAGGACTCAAAACAGAAACCTACTAAAAGGCCTAACTGGTTTCAAATACTTCTGCTTGGCTCTTAAGGTTTGCTACTAAGTGGGGACTTAAAGCCAGTTTTCAGCAAATGTTTTTCACAAACAATAAATATACCAGTAGCAATTACACGTAAAATCTCCCTTTTAAAAAAAATTTTATTTATACTTCGCTCCGTTGGGTCTTCACTGCTGCGCGCGGCTTCCTCTAGCTGCGGCGAGCAGGGGCTACTCTTCGTTGTGGTGTGTGGGCTTCTCACTGCAGTGGCTTCTCTTGTTGCGGAGCACGGGCTCTAGGCACACGGGCTTCAGGAGTTACGGCATGTGGGCTCTAGAGCGCAGCCTCAGTAGTTGTGGCGCATGGGCTTAGCTGCTCCGCGGCATGTGGGATCTTCCCAGACCAGGGCTTGAACCTGTGTCCCCTGCATTGGCAGGCGGATTCTTAACCACTGCGCCACCAGGGAAGCCCCCTCCCTGGGTTTTAAAGAGAGTAACAACCATGGGTAAAGCATGGACAGCATATACAACAGAACTTTGTGTCAAAGCATCCATCCCAACCAAAACTCCAAAATGCACGCTGCTGAGGGCAAGCCAACAGCTAACACACACACGGTATCTATCACTGTGGGAGGAGCAAAGAGAAGCAACGGCGAGCCTAAAAGACCCAGAAATTGAAGAATACCAAAACACCCAGGTAGTATTTATTGGAAAGGAAAAGGGAATCAATGTCAGGAAAAGCAGTTCCAACAGGGAGAATTTTGCCTGCTCCAATAGTGGGTGAGTACAAGGTACTGCAGCTTAACGGTCTGAAGGTGCTAGAGCAGCTGAAGTCTCTATAAAATCTCAATACCAACTGAGAAACCCCATATGCACCATTCCTTTCTCAATCCCTTTCGTCTCCCTAAAACTCCTAACTTTACAGTAAAATCACTTTCCTCCTTTTAAAATAGTTCTATTACCTAAATGTATATCCCTGCATAGTATAGTCTTACCCATTAAAACAAGTTTGGCGTGTTTTTTTTTGTGTGTGTGGTACACGGGCCTCTCACTGTTGTGGCCTCTCCTGTTGCAGAGCACAGGCTCCAGACGCGCAGGCTCAGCCGCCATGGCTCACGGGCCTAGCCACTCCGCAGCATGTGGGATCTTCCCGGACCAGGGCACGAACCCGTGTCCCCTGCATCGGCAGGCGGACTCTCAACCACTGCGCCACCACCAGGGAAGCCGTGATGTGTCTTTTAAGGCTCTTTTTATAAGTCCCCCTTTAACTTAAAATTTATCTGTTGAAGAATCCCGGGCATTTGTCCTGCAGTTTTTTCCAGAATTTCATACCCTCAGTATAATTCCACATATACTTCTGTCCTTTGTATTTTCAGAAATTGGAGGCTGGGACCAAAGGCTTGATTGATCAGACTCATGTGTAACACTTCTGTAAGATTATATATAGGTGGCATTATCTTTTTGTGGTTAGTAATGCTAAAATTCTACCAGATCTCTCTAGGCATTATGGTCCCTCAAGATTCTAATATATTACTTAGAAAGAACTTGGAAAATAGTTGATCAGTTCTTGCATCTTAGTAACAGTTTGCCTGTGTCCTTTATATTTGTCAGTTTCACTGGGTATAAAAATCACTGAATAACATTTTATTTCCTTAAATATTTTATTCCATTTACTTCTGGACTGTCACAGAATCATTCTAAAGTGTAAACCTTGCTGGCAAAGTTGTATTTTTCTCAACTTAAGTAGAAACTGCAGGGTTTTTGCTTTATGTAACTCATTAAGCTTTTTTCTTTTTCTTTTTAAAGACTTAACAGAAATGGAATAGTGTATCTGAAGCTGCCTCATGGGTCACAGAAGTTTACACTTTGGAGTCACCCTCATAAGACAGGTCAATTCCTCCTAGCTTTTTAAAGATAGTATCAGTGAAGGAAGAAACGGGAGAAACTGTTCTGACTGGGTTAAAACTCAGACCCAGAGGGTATATAGTCTTAAAGAACTGTATCAGATTTTAAGTGTAAAAGCAAGTTGCAGAGAAAGGGGTCAGTTTTTGCTTTTTACTTTATACAGAGCTGTAGCATTAGGTTGCACTGGGTTGGCCAAAAAGTTCGTTCCGTTTTTTCATACGATGGTATGGAAAAAACTGAATGAACTTTTTGGCCAAGCCAACATTCTACATGCATTTTTGTAAAAGATTTTAAACTCAGTATTCTAATTACCAGCAATTGCAGTCTTTAGAAAATTCACAGATTACTTTAAATGACACGAAAAATTACGATAAAATGTTTACGTTAGAAAGCAGTATATATAATTGTACAATACTTAACAGGAGGCATATATACCTACCCACATAATAATTGTGTGCTTAGGAAACACAGGGCAGAAGTATTTAAAAATACTGTTCCATGGGTACTCTTGTGGTTAATCAACTGTTACCACCTGCATAGTTTTTTATATTACCCAAATTTTCTACAATGAACATGTAAGTTTTTTGTTTTGTTTTTAGGAAAACATTTTAAAAGTCAAGCACCTAACTCCTAATCAGGAAATGCATTTGAGAGAAATAAAAAAGGGCCCGTCACATTAGTAACAATTCAGGTTCTTTAAACATTTATTTTTTAAAAACTTTCAAATGTTTTGAGAACATCCATGTAGTAATGTACACTAACAGTCTTAACAACACTGTTACATAATGAAGTAACGTTAATTCACATGCATTAGTTTTAACTTTAACAACCTATTCTACTGTCTCCGTGAAGAATGTCTAGTTCACGGATCCAGAGTTTATAAATCACAACTTCTTCCCCTTTTTGAAAATCAGATGTTTCTGGCACATCATAAACACTCAGCAATTTCTGAGTATTCTGGTCACACCCTGCAAAAGTTTTCTCAGCAAAATCATTAAGATAAATTCATTCTTTTAAAAACTCAATACTGAATACTACAGAAGAGCTAAGTAAATAAAAGTACATAGAATAAAAAATATACAGAATCAGTTTCTTTCCTAAAATTGGTTTCAAAGAGTAAAACCAAAGGGGGAAAGATTTTTGAAATGATTATGGTCCCCTGGATACTCTGCGTCCTGTTTAATTCAGTAGCAGAGATCAAGTGGATCTGGTTACCAGAAAAGCAGAATTCCACCATAACACAGACAACAGAAAAAGACTGAGTATTTTCCTAGAGGCTACTGGGTGGCAGTACTCAAACCTCTAGCTCATGGATGCATGCACATGTGTGTTTGCATAATATTTTTGTTGTCATCCCAGGTTCTTACTTCCACAATTTTTATCATCAAAGGATCACTAAGACTGGTGAGTAAAAGTCAAAACCAGGAATGTTGGGTTACTTTTATTGCTTTATTACACCAAAGGATCTGTGTGTCCATTTGACCATGTTTCATGTTGAAGCAATAAAAGCAACAAGAGATTTTAGTGGCAGCGTGAAGGACAAGAATTATAGAAATGTATTTCTATTCCCACTTCTACCATCCCAGTCATATCCTAAAACAGAAAACACAAAATCTTACATCTAATTGGAATGCAAGCAAACCTGTCAATTCTATTTCCAACTGTTCATTCTGAACCTGAGCTACTGTGCTCTCTGCCCTCTTAAGAGGCAAACCTAGCTTGGATTGTCAATCCAGTTTAAAATCTGGGAAATGTTTATAACAATTACTCCATTTCTCTTAAGTTCACATTAAAGAGCAAGTAAATTCTGCTGGGAAGAAATATGACAAGGTGGGAAAGGCAGATTGTGCTGACAATCATGAGACGTTAAGTTTCAAATGGTCCGGAAATGTAGGTTATGAAGGTCCTGGAATTTGCTGGGAGCTGGGCAAGAATCAATTCATAATTGGAATCAAGCTTTCAACTCCCTTGTCTTTATGTACTGGGCACTGGAACTCCAACTTTAGTGGAAAGGGGATGGACGATAAATACTTGACAAAGCAGTGCCACTCATTCAGACTGTGTTCAGTATCATATGTAGGCATATTTCCAGGGAGGATGGAGGTGGGGGGAAACACACAACAGAAAGTAAATCAGCCACAAGATATTTCTACTGAGCTTTTCAGTCAGTCCTCTACCAATTTGCCCTATTCAACAGGCTACTCACATTATACTTACTCATATCACATTATCCGTTGGACCAGAAAAAAAGAAATTTAAAGATGGCATCAATACAGCTTATCAAATGTCAGATATACTAACTAGAGAACAAGGGAAATAACTTACCTCGGACTAGGAAATTCAAAACCCCACCTTAGAATTTTATCACTATCCCTTAAAACCTAAAATAGCCTCTACATTCAATTTAAATTAGATGCAACTACCATATGCCTAATACGCTATTTCCCATCTTTCTTTGAAACCAGTGTCACCAGATGGCAGCAATGAGTTGGCAAATTTTTAAGATGATGGCAATCAAGTCCAAAGACTTCCTATTTCACAGTTTTCCACAATTTCTTATCAAGCATTTCTCAGTACCTTTTGGATACTATAAATAAATATCTCTGCCTACTTAGAGCAGCATCTCCTGGTCTAAATTATTTTCCTTTAACACTCTTAAGCTCCTATTTTACCCCTTAAGGACCCTTGTCCCTGTTCCACACTACTTTCCTGTTACTCCCTTCCCCACCCCAACCCTGTTCTCTGCTTCCTATGTGTCTTTACTGCATTCATCAACTATTTCCCTCTGGCCTCTTCAGAGCGCAACAATAAACTGCCCATATGTCTGCAAAAAGTTGGCCAGTGCAGGGGCTTCCCTGGTGGCGCAGTGGTTGAGAGTCCGCCTGCCGCTGCAGGGGACGCGGGTTCGTGCCCCGGTCCGGGAGGATCCCACGTGCCACGGAGCGGCTGGGCCCGTGAGCCATGGCCGCTGAGCCTGCGCGTCCGGAGCCTGTGCCCCATAATGGGAGAGGCCCGCGTACCAACAACAACAACAACAAAAAGTTGGCCAGTGTACAGTGGGCCCTCCGTATCGGCAGATTCTGCATCTGTAGATCCCAACCAATCATGGATCAAAAATATTTAGGGGAAAAAAATTCTAGAAAGTTCCAAAACGCAAAACTTGAATTTGCTGCACACCATTTACATTGTATTTCTAACTATTTACATTACATCATGGTATTATAGGTAATTATAGTATTATATTTAGTATTGTAAGTAATCTAGAAATGATTTAAAGTATATGAGAGATTGTGTATAGGTTATATGCAACATTACACCATTTTATATAAGGGACTTGAGCATCCCCAGATTTTGGTATCTGTCAGGGTCCTAGAACCAATCCCCCTCAGATACCAAGGGACTATAATTTGCTCCACCCCCAAAGCTATAATTATTCATCAAAACATAGACATGATCTCAAGGTAAAGACTATCACACAGAGGCTACTAAAAACAGTACATGGTGGTATTTTCAGGCCACAAGAACACCAAAGTTGGCCATTTTAGATAAACTATGCTAACTGCTATGGTCTAAGAATTGAAACTAAGAATATTCAAGATAAAAATTAGGGGGAAATGCAGAATTCAATAAATGGTACCTGAGTGTGTGTGTGTGTGTATATACCTGAAACTAATATAACACTAAATCAACTATACTTCAATAAAAAAATAAATTAAAAAACATTATAAATATAAGTGAAAAATAAATAAATTAATAAATGGTGCCTCACAGCCATCTAAAAACAAAAATTGGGGACCAATCTCATTCTATACACAAAAACATTAACAGATCAAAATCTAAATGTAAAAATTACATATGCAACTGTCAAAACCTATATAAGACAAAAAACTCAACAGTCCCCAAAAAAGTATGAGTAACTGAAAAAAATAAGGGCAGGAATAAAATAATAAACCATAAACATGAAAAACTGTTTTAAGAAAAGCATACTGAAAAAGACTTAGACCACTTAAACTGTTAGATTGGTGTAGATTATATCAATATAAGAATTGATTCAGACAACGGTCAATGTATGCCAAAGCACTGGGTGAAAGCTTGGTGGGAGGGAAACAGGGTTTACACGGTTTCAAAGTACTATCCAACAGACTACTCACTGATTAAAAGAGGAAATAAACGTACCTTTACTATAGAAACATGGGTCACCACTTAAACCAAGTAATCTGACATCATATGCTTCCTGATTCCACAAAATAAGAAACATACATTCCCCTATGCAATATTCTTGGTAAAATATTTGACTTGAACCTATACAACAGGGAAACAATCAGGCAATTTCAAGATTGTGGACACTATACAACACACCTGGTTGGGACTCCTCCAAAAAAAGAGCAGGAGGCCATTTCTAGATTAAGAAAGCAACGTTGTGGGGAAGAGACTTTTTTTGTAAAAACGAGAATTTTAATGTGGACTGTATACGAGATAATATTGAACTAATGTTTATTTTCATTGCTTTGATAGTATAGATTATCTTTATTCTTAGGCGATACAGCCATGAAATTGAAGTTCCCATGTGAAGTATCACGCTTGTAACTTTAATATCATTCAGGAGGGAAAAAAACATACAGAGAGCAAACATGGTAATTTAGACAGTTGCTACCAGAAACAAGAACAGGAGGGCTGAAACACAAGGACGGTGTATTTTACAAAAGTACATATTACCTGTTCAAGTTTTTTAAAAAGACCCTATTATAGCAAATGTTAAAATGATATATACCATGTCACACACTCTTGAGCAAGTTCCCAGAAAATATTTTTTCTGTCAGATTTGCTAATATAAGGATGATCATCCGGTGGAGTGGAGGAAGAAACTGGCACTTCCACTGCTATAACTAAGTAAAACCAGTACACGTTTCTGTAAGTTCATTTGAAAATTCTTAATTAAACCTAAGTGCCAAGCAATGGGTAGGTCAACAAATTTGTATTAAGCAACTGACAATGTTAAATAAATTTCAGGTTATCCTATTCTGGAACTGAAAAAGAAACTTTGACCATCTTTAAGTTTTGTAAATCCTTGTGACAAAAAACAAAAAAAACAAACAAAAAACCCCCAGCCACTTAACAAAAAAATTGGAGAAAACTAAGTGGAAAATGTTTACAATATAAAGGTTCTGAAACGATATAATGATTCCATGTTGGTAAAAATATATTATAAAAATATAAAACATATATAGGGAGGGACTTCCCTGGCGGTCCCAGTGGTTAAGAGGGTGCAGGTTCGATCCCAGGTCAGGGAGCTAGATCCCACGTGCCTCGTGGCCAAAAAACCAAAACATAAAACAGAAGCAATGTTGTAACAAATTCAATAAAGACTTCAAAAATGGTCCACACTTTAAAAAAAAATAAGTCTTAAAGAAAAAGCCACATATACAGGGGTACAGGTACATCTGTAGCTAATGAGATATGAGAAAGGATCAAAACATCAAAATACTGAAAGTGGTTATCTTTGAGCACTAATGCTGTAAGTAAATATTTTCCTTCTCTCCATGTTTCCTTCCAAGTTTTCTTTAATAAGCATTTTATAATAAAAAAGGATTGTTCCTATCAAAGTATAAGTAATGCAACAGAAAATTTTTAAAATGAAGTCTTTAAGAAAATATTCCCAGAACCTCAATGATGAAAAAACTAAATCATGTAGTTCAATGCCACCAAATTCTTCAGAGGATGTTAAAATTCCCTTGCAACCTCCTTACTCACCAATTACCAAACTTCATGAACTGCCACTAAAGTCACCGAATTCACAACCTGAAGACACTCAATTCTAAAATTTAATTGGCTCTTAACTAATTTCCTCCCTTAGCTCTTCTCTTTAACGCCCATTCATTAGCAATCGAATATTTTTTTTTTTTTTTTTTTTTGGCTGCGTGCAGGCTTTCTCTAGTTGCTGTGAGCAGGGGTTACTCTTCATTGTGGTGCGCGGGCTTCTCACTGCTGTGGCTTCTCTTGTTGCAGAGCACGGGCTCTAGGCACGTGGGCTTCAAGGCATGGGGGCTTCAGTAGTTGTGGCACACGGGCTCAGTAGTTGTGGCTCGTGGGCTCTAGAGCGCAGGCTCGGTAGTTGTGGCTCACGGGCTTAGTTGCTCCGCGGCATGTGGGATGTTCCCAGACCAGGGCTCGAACCCATGTCCCATGCATTGGCAGGCAGATTCCTAACCACTGTGCCACCAGGGAAGTCCCCTCGAATTATTTTTTATTTGACTGAAAACATCTTATGCAAACTGTTCCCTATCCTATCGTCCATAAAAATAAGACATGGTGCATTATAACCAATACAACTTAACCTGTCAATGTCCCTCTGAACACAGCAGTCCAAGTTTGGTTGCTCTTGCAAGAGTGGAACACATTGCAGATGCTATCACGTCTGCTAACTTTGGCATTGTCAACACAAGCAGAATTCACTGTTAAGTGCACGGCTTTGCATTTCAGATACTATTTAATCCTCTTGTATCTAGTTCACAATCCCTGGGGTTCCAGCCTGAAGAAAATTTCAAATTTTGATTTTGTTGTGTAAAATACTAACAATCTCTCCCAATTATATACCCTTCACTGATTTGTTCAACATACTGTAAGCAGCCTCACCCATCCTTTTAGAAAGTTCAGTAAGGGCAACACAATTTTCCTTCAACAGTGAAAATTTTTCTTCATGCTATATATTAGTTTTGAAACAGTGATAATTAGTAAGATCAATCTCAACTGAGAAATCCTTCTGCATATGTCTGTACACTGAAAAGCTCCACCCTGGTTTACTGCTGAACAGGACCCAAGTTAATAACTTAAATTGTAAATGTTTAGATACACCTATTTTTTTAAAAAAATTTTTTAACTGAAAAGGTAGATACAAAGATACCTGTTCCCACAGTCATGCCACACCCACCGTGACCAAACTATGTTTAAAGTAATGACTAACCTTGAGATGAGAACTTCCTAAATAACATAATACAAAAAAATCCCCGTACTAAAATATACCATAAATAAAAAGCAAAAAACTGATGAAATGTATGCAATACATATTTGTCCACAATTCAAGTTCTTAATACTGAATATAAAAATAAACACATCCTAATGGTTAATAGCTCAGAGGCTTTGGAGTCAGACCTGTTTCAATTTCAAACTCAACCACTTCTGGTGTGCATTTCCCTCTGGAAAGCCAACCCCTTCAAACACCAGATTCTTCTATCATAAAATGAGTACTGTTGATAGTACCTGTCTCACAGGATAGGTATGAATGAGGTGTAAGTGAAGTAAGGTATAGAAAACAATGAACATAGTGCCTGGCACACAGCAAGCATAGCTGCAGCAGCTGCTCCTACTACCACATCATTTACTATTATTGGTACATACCAACAAAAAATGGGACAATGACAGAAGGACACAAAAGATGATTAACAAATAATTCTAAAGGTCTATGGAGATTAGCAAAAAAAATCAGTATCACCATAAAGGAGACAAAAATTAAACCAAACATTCTACCTACCAAACAAGTAAAAACATTTTAAATTGAAATGATCACTTCCATACATTATTTCTGACAGTATGAACTGGTAACCATATTTTCAGAAAACAAATGGACTATTTTATCAAAAACCTTAAAATTGTGCATGTTCTTTAAAAACAAAACAAAATACCCCCAAAACAAAACCTGTGCACGTTCTTTTGACTCAGTAATCTCACTCTGAGAACTCATCTGAAGGAATCAAGGATGTGGACATGTTAACAGTGAAAAATGAGAAAACAGGTTCATAATACTAAGAAACTGACTAAATGAATTTCAGTACATCAGTCTAACTGGATACAAGCAGCAACATTTGAAAATAACTTACTGACACCAAGACATGTTTAAGATGTTAAGGAGCATACACAATATACAAGTTATCTAGAAGATTATACACTGAAGTGTTAGACATCTCAGGATGTGGCAAGATTGTGAGGTTTTAAAATACTCTTTTTTTCAGTCTTTAATACCGTATTAGTTTCATAATTCTTTCATTCTGTAAAGACAGCTTCATCCACCCTAGAATTTAATGACTACAATATATGGCTTGGCCGAAAGTCAGCAAAGCTTTTCTATAAACCCCGTAACAGAAGTTAGAAAGTTGTGTGCTTCCCTTCCTCAAGAGCAATTCAGAACTATATAAAATCAAGGAAATGGGCATCTCTAGGACAACAAAACTTTCACTGGATATTGCATTCCATAATTTGGGGTCTCTCATTCATTGGCAGTCCTAACAGACATAGATACTGGGTATAATTCCCTGTGCTATACAGTAAATCCTTGTTTTATTTTATGTATAGTAGTTTCTATCTGTTAATCTCATACTCCTAACTTAACCCCTTCCCCATCATTAAATGTTAAGTCACCTCTATTCTGAGTGTTACATCACACTTAAGAGGTGGGGGGGGGGGAAGACAGCATTTTAGAACCCAACATACTCTTAACTAGGGCAGCTTCTATACAGTAAAACTCCCCATCAACAAACATCTATTCACTCTTGGAACATTTTAAGCCATTTGAAAAAGAATTTCCTGAATCTACGAGTATCAAACAAGCATTAGGAATATGTAAGAGAATGCTTTTCATAGGAAAAGAATTAAGATTAACATTTCAAAATTACTTCAATAAGGTCAATAAATCTTGACTGTTTTCAGCAAAAAACACTGAAAGAAAAAGCAAACATGGCAATCTAAGTGAAAAATAGAAATTCATTATTCTGTTTTACTTGCTTAAGTGGCATTGCCATTTATCCAGCCTGCCTGTTGGAAATTACTTGATTTTTGATTCTATTTGTAATTTAGGAAGAGTCATTATTCAAATTTTGTATATATAATGGTCATTTTAAATACTGCATTATTTCAAATTTATGTAAAACATGGCTACTCTATGACCCTCAACTCTGCTCCCCAAACATCATAAACACTCTTGCCAGAAGCTTTACCGAAATTTCCAACTCCCAAGCAAGCAATAAAAAGGAGTGAAAGGATAGGGCATGAAATTCTGTATTTCTAAGAAGCTTCCAGACGATGATGATGATGATGATGATGATGATGATGATATGCTGTTGCTGTAGCACAGACCATATTCTGAATAGCAAGGGTCAACAATATTTATTCATAAGACTTCATTTCTTTATTATCTTGTAGAAAGCTTCAGTTTTATCAGTAGACTCAAACTGAGCATTGAGTTATAACAAATACACTTTTAAAAGTCTCCCCAGGAAACACGTTCGGAAAAAAATCAAGATTTTTCAGGTTTTACAAAGATAATACCATGGTTTTGCTATGCAACACCCAGTGGGATCTGGGCAAGCATTCAGCTATCAAATAAAATACATTAATATTTCTGCATTAATACATATGCATAGTCACTCAATGTAACAGATTATAATCTCATGTCAATTGAAGTCAGGTTTTGTCATCAAATGAGTCTGTCAAACTGATGAAAAATCTTTGTTGTCATAGATTTCCGAATTGCAAACAAAAGACTTCACGAGTACAGCAAAATAATTTTTTATAAGAAAATAAATTTTAATAAGGAAACCCGACTTAAAGTTACTGTATCATTCTCCATCACTCAGATCCAAGCAGCTAAAATTTAGAATTATTCCTAGTTTCAGAATTTAATAGTAAAATGTATATGAAATATAGTGGAATCCCATCTTTTGCTATCCTGAAAACTCAATTTTATCACACGAGGATAATCATACCAAGATTCTCATTCAAAAAATTTTTTTACACTTATCTCTAATAAACAGAACTTCCCAAATTCTAGGAAGAACTAAGCAAAACATAACATGTAAGCAAAAAACAATCATCCACATTACCATTCCCACAGAAATAAAACACAACTGGAGAATGCCTTCTTAAAATATCTATTACATGTTTTTGTGTGATAATGACTGGTTATTTTTAAAGCCCTTATCTTTAAAGAGACACTGAAATAGCTAAGATGAAATATATCAAATATTTATTTACTTCAAAACCACAGGAGGGGAAGGGACTGGATGCAGGTATAGATGAAACAACATCACCCAAGAATTGCTAAAGCTGGACAAGTTCATGGAGACTGATTATACTATTCTTTTTTGCATGTTTGAATTTTTTTCACAATAAAATTAAGATAGCACTGAATATATGCATATATACACATATATACATATCTGAGAAAAAGAATTACACGTGAATCTCAAAGTATACACAGAAATATAATCAACCTGGTAGCACCTCGATAAATATTCTTACTCTTCAATTTATACTTATCAAACACCAAGAACACTTAAATTTCAGGGTCAAACCCTGAAACACAAGCAAAAGATTCAAGTAATTCACAAAACTAGAAGTTAATTATTAGTGGTCACTTACATTGCCAATAAGTAGATAAACTGTTTTCACCTTCCTGGAGAGCAACCTAGATTGAAAGTTTTTAAAACATTCATGCTCTTGAATAATTGTACTTCTGGGGCATAATTCTAAGAAAATAACTAAGAGTATTAACAAAATCTTAGTTGTAAGACTGTTCAACTGTTTATAAAAATTGTTTGTAAAAGGGAAAACTGGGGGAAAACCTAAGGGCCCAACAATAGAGTACTGGTTAAGTAAAATATTGTACAAGTATGCAATGTAATACTACGTAGTCATGAAAATTTTTAGGAGAGCTGTTATCTAATAACATTTTATGTTATGTTTGTGTTGAAGAAAAAAATTATTACTTAAATGTACGTGCCATATGTAGGACATTACTTTTTCAGACGCCTACATATGCAAAAAAAGTCTAAAAGGAGACATCAAAACCTTTTATTTTGGATGGTTAAGTATGTCTTTTTTGAGGGGTCTGCATTACATTTTCTAAAGGTTATGTGAGCATGTACTGCTTAATTCGGATTAAACCTAAAATAAAGATGGGGGTATCTTCTCTTAAAAATCCACATCAATCTTAAGTCATTTGATTAGTCTTCCTCTTTAATTTCAGTAAAACTATATCTTAAACAGCACAAATAACTGTAATTCCAACATAAGAAGCCAACAAAATTTCAAGGACAAGGGAAAATTTTTCTTTAGAAAGCACTTCACTACCTCAATTTTAGCCATAAAGTTTTTTAAAGTTATCACAAAACCACTTAGGTGAAGATGACTATATAAAGGATTAACATAAGGAATTATAGCACACTATGAATGGTTACATCATTTTCAGAATACAGAATTTTAATTAGAAGGCTAAGGGAAGATATTCATTTAACATGTATTCTACTAAACTATTCCTAAATGTCATTCCAGACTAGTTAGAAAAGCCTAAGACTGGTTCAATGAACTTCAGGGAGTTATATTAGTTCTGAAATCAACTCAAAAGCTGTAGGTTAATCTAAATAAGAAGCAGGAAGAATATTTCAGACTGGTGAAATTGGAATCAGATTAGGTAGGAAGAAAAACTCAGATGTCCTTTAATCTGCTATGGCTACCTCTTAAAGATAGCGATGCATTCCCACTGGAGAATAAATTTTTAAAAAGTGATAAAGTTCTTCCAAATTTTGATTACAGCTCCATCACAGACAACACAGCAGCCTATGCCCTCAAATGCTAACATGACTCATTCATTCCATCACAGCCAAACCTATTTTAAGGCTGTTTTTACAACTTAACTATAAAAACTGCTTACTAAACTACTACACAGGCCATAGTTATGCTATTTATACCCAGACACAAAATCCGAAGAGTTGATGTATCCCTACAACAAGTTTTAAGTTTAATTAGAAGCAAAATAATGCTGTGTTGCTCATTAAGCCTTTGAGCACACAAAGCAAAAGTTTTCTAACCCTCCTAAATCCCTCTCCCTTGTCCAGAAGTAATCGATCAATGTTGTTTTGCGTCTAACTTTCCAAATATTTCTCTGTATCTTTACGTAGTAGAAAATAAACTTCTATAACATGAGAGTTGATGAAAAGAGCTAAAGAGTATTTAGAAGGCTAAGTGAGAGAAAACAGCACTGAGGCAGTGGCTTTTGAGTAAGAACCTAAACGAACTGAGGAACCCAACCGTCTCAATGTCTAGGGGAAGAAAATTCCAAGGAAAGGCTTTGAGGTAGGAACATCTATTATGTTCAAGTCTCAGTAAGGAGGCCAGTGTGGCTGCAGCAGAGTAGTATACCATTAACAAGGGAGGAGGGGCACAACAGATCAGGTAGGGCACCTTGTAAATCACAGTGAAATTTTGACTTCAACACTGAAATAGCCAGCTATTAAGTGAATTTCAAGAAGGAAACTACTCAAGCAATACATTTTTCAAGCATTACATTTCAATGGGATCAATCTAGTTACACATTGGTGTAGAGGGGCAAAAGAAACATAAACCTATTGCAATAATGCGCAAGACAAATGATGGCTTGAAATTGGATCAGGCCATAGCAGAATGGGTGGAGAATTCCTGTTATATTTTAAAGGCAGAGATGACAGCATTTTCTACAATGCCAAAGGTGAGGTATGAGAGGAAAAAAAAGTCAAGGATGGCTAACCATCCTAACTGACATGAAAACTGGAGTTTCATTAACTGAAATGGGCAACACTGCAGAAGAAACTGGTTTGAGGGAAGAACAGCAGGAGCCCAGTTTCATACTTTTAAATTGATATACTTAACATTCAAGGGAGTTGTCAGGTAGGTAACTGGACAGATGACAGTATGTCATTCAAAAGAGAAGTCCGGGATGGTGATATATGCATGGGAATCATCAGTTTACAGATGGTATATAAAATCATGGAACTGATTAAATGACCCAGGAAGTGTGAATAGAAAAGTGGAAGAGCTGAACCACAGAGCACTCCAGCTGAGTGGGAGAAGGAATAGCCAGAAAGAAAATAAAAACCTGGAAGTTAAGTTAAAAAATGTTTTAAGGAAGAAAGTGGCTCGACTGGTTAAATCACACCAACAGGTCAAATGTAATTGATAAGGACTGAAAAAGAACCACTGGATTTAGTAACATCCCTCTGGGTTACGTATTTTTTAAAACCATAAATAATACAATTATTTATTTTTTCTCCCAACTGAAACTCACTTTTAAACATGTTTACTTCCCTAAAGAATGCTGTCACATCCAAAGAGTCCATAAAATTATACTACAAAGCTATATCTACCTAAACAATTACCTTGGATATTTCATGCTATTTAAACTGTTGTGAATTGAACAACAAAATATTTAACAATGACATTTAGCTTAAAACTTGCCAAAAATAGAAATCCAGAGCTGTTTATTTTTTCTTTTTGGCACTTTAACCAAATTAAAGATTTGTTTTCCTAGAATACTTCACATGTCAAGTAAAGCACAGTCCGTCTAGTATGACTAAGAGTTGAAATCTGCAGGCTTAACTGCCTAGGTTGAATCCATGCCTAACCATCTATTAAGTGTGTCTAACTTTGGGCAAATTATTTAAATTCTGTGCTTCAACAGTCTCATCTCCAAAACGTGAAAGACAATAATATTTACATAAGGTTACAATGATGATTAAGTTAACACAAGAACTTTTACAGTGGTGGACACATGGTAAAGTGTCCAGATTATTACTTCCAAAAGGAAGAAATTCAAGTTTTTCTACTTCATTTTTCCTTTCAAACAGGAAAGCTATTATGTCAAGTCTGACCCAACAGGGGTGTTGCAGAAATAACTAGTAACTTCCTAAAGCCTAACTAACCTATCCTCTTCAAACTCATTACATTTGCTCATTAATACACGCATCTGGGAAAAACCAGGGCAAGTGCCCTCAGGCCTGCGATTACTACTTTCTTCAAGAGGTGAACAGACAGTGGCCTACTATAACAGGTCTTCTAACCTATTTAGTCCTATTAGCACTTAGTCCTCATTACTAACATTCCCCACACAACAGCCTGAAGGAAGTTCCAAGAAAGTAATCAGATCTCTCCAAAGTCCTTCAACAGATTCCTATTGTGCCCAAGACAATCTAGATCTTAAACATGGACCTTTTAAGGACCTGTACATTATGCTTGATACTTGCCTACTTTTCCAACTTCATCTGCTACTCTATGCATTCTTGGTGACTATTCTCCAGTAGTATTTCTTGCTCTGAGGCCAAGATTTCCCCCCCAATACCTGTGCTTTCAGGTAAGATAATCTACTTCCAGACCTCAATTTCAACATCAGTTCCTTTAAGGTCTCTTCGCTAGCAGCACCCTCCCACCTCCATATTCTAAATTTGGTTCCCTTAAATATCATCTCACTCTGTTCTTTTCCTTCAAGGATCTAAACTGTGAAAGTGCTATTCACTTTATTTCTTCCCTCAATGGTCTATAATAATATTCAAGAGGGCAGGAGACAGTATGTTTTGCTCATCTGTATGTGCCCAAGTCTAATGGTGATTTTCAGAATAAGCACTCAAATGTTTAATGAACAAACATCTCTAACTTGAAACCTGGGAGTCATGCCAAATCCCTCACTCTTCCTAACACAGCCACCACCAAATCCTCCTAAATTTACCCCCTTCTAATCCCAATACCATTGCTTTTGGCCAGGCCAGGTCATTATTCTTCCTATTTTAGTATCTTCCTTATTTATCACCTACTCCAATCTTATTCTCCTCTATGCCATTTCCACACTGCTATCAGATGACATTTCTAAAAATGAAAATCTGATGTCACTCCCCAGTTTAGAATCTTTCAATAGTTCACCACTGGTTTCTGGATAAAATACAAACTTCTTAGCATGGTATTAAAACTTTTATAATCTGGCCTTACCTCTCTAAGATTCAGTTCAGCTCCCTTTCTCTTAAAAGCATTTCCTGACCTCTTAAAAAAGTCAATTAGGTACCAACCTTTGCATGGCTCTAGCCTGTGCCCACCTCTATCACATGGTGACATTATCTCATCCATCTGTCTCCCTCACAAGGCTATGAGTCCCTGAAGAACTATTATACCTTTTTGCATCCCCAAAACCAGAAGAACATGACCCATAAAATAATGGATTTGTAAAATTAAGAAATAAATTAAGCTGAACCTATAGTGAACAACAGCCACACAATGACAGTAACAGAAACACAGAGGTAGAAACAGCTTTCATACCAAAGAGGGTATCAGTAAAACTTGGACCTATAAAAGAAAATTTTCCATTCCTCTTCCAGATAACCTCAGGACATTTTACTTAACTTTTTCCCATTGTTTTCCTTTGAGGTTGCCTTCAGTGTTCACTTTAGATTTTACTCTCTCAGAATGAGCAAGGGAAGGAGTCAAGAATGTGATTTACCCTAGTACCCACAGAACTAAATATACCTTTAAAAATCACTCTACTTTTCCTCCCTGCCCCATCCCAGCTCAAAATCTATTAAAGCAACTCTAAAGTGAGTTATCAAAATACTCCACTGTTGTCAGTAAAATACTACAGGTTGCTAATATTCTCAACTCCTTGGCTATCCACATCCTTATTAATCTCTGCATTTTTCTTGTGAATAGACCAGATTCATTCTTTCTTATTACCCTTGGGAACACAGTGGATTCCCCAATACCTAGCTGGGCCACAAGTCATCACTGAAAAAGAGGTCACTCCCAGATCTTTCCAGATTTGGACACAGAGATTATACAGATTTTCCTGCTTTCTGAGGTTAAAAAGTCTATCTTTTTATTTTTAAAAAAACCTTCCAGTGAGATAGCATTTCAGTATCACAGCATGCTTCTTGTGGTCTGATTCATGTTAACTTTTAATGATAAAAAACAGTCTAAACAGAATACAATCCAAAATTGTTGTCACAGACCCAAGGAAGATTACTCTAAATGACAGAAAATTTTTCTGATTTGCAATCATCTAAGAAAAAGTACCACCTAATATGTCTGTCTTGTTGCTAATCATTAAAACAAATCGTCTTCATTCTAAAGTATATGCGAACTTCAGCTGCTCTTTCCATATATGAAATACTCTCAGCAAGCCCCAGTTTGACACTCATAATTCCATTAGTTTACAAAACCCTGAAGTGGTCTCCCTTAGGAACATCTCTTGAGATACGCACAAAAGCCTTAACCCAAACATTTCCAGGTAGAAGTTATCACCTACACCACATCAACTAAACTTAAACCAGTGTATTTCCTAGTCTTTCCAAGGAAACCAAGTGGACCTCACACCTCTTACCATCACCCAGGAAGGGTGTGCATCTGTTCCGAAGGCCCCCCTGGCTCCAGGTCATCCTGGCTGCTGCTGCTCCAGGCTGGGCATCCATGTTGCTGCAGCTTGTGGTTTGTGAGGGGTAGTGTACAGGAAAAGCAGGATGGGATTTCAAGGGAAACAGGAGGGAGATGGCTTTCTGGGAAAATGCCATCACCAACTTAGGTGTTAAGTAGTACCACACACATTTTATTGCAGCACAGTTTAAAAATTTAACAAATGAAAGATTAAAAATAAAAAAAACAAAAATAAAAAAATTAAAAATACAGACGACGTCCAGAGATGCTCTAAAACAGTTAAGTTAAAGATCAGGAAAAATAAGGTCACAGACTTAACAGCCAGTAAAATTCTTTCGAGCGTGGGGAAGGGGATGAGGGTGGGGAGGGGGGGAGGGGGGGGTTGGGAGAGAAAAGGTTTATGTGATCAATCCACTTAAAAATGCTAATGCCTTCACTTTCTCTCCCAAGATGCAAAACTCCAAAGTCAATCAGGAGGCCGGAGAAATTCTTATGAACATTCAGAAAAACTCGATTTTAATCCGGTTAAAAATCATCAGTGTCATTATCATCATCATCATCACCATCATTAAGTATAATAATAAATAATAATAGTAACTAGTAACAACAATAAAAAGGAAATCAGCGGAAAGTCAGGAAAAATGTAAAAACAAAAATGGAATAACTTACTGTAGCTGAAGATCAAAAAAATCTCACTGTAAAAAAACAAAAATAAAAATAGCCCAGATTAGAAAAACGGGAGGTGCAAAAATGTCAAGTCAATAAAGTTCATTTCTTTTCTCTTTCCAAAAGCAGTTTCCACAAAAACCGCAAGGGTAAAGTTCTCAGTAGCAGACAAGCAAAGCCCTTTCCACATCATCAATCAAACTTAAAAATACACGAGGAAGTTGAGAGGTCAGTTTATGAGAGGCTAAAAGGCTCCTCCTCCTCCTACCCAACTGCTGCAGAAAAAATAGAAATAGAAATTTAAAAATTACATCTTAAATCCAAGTCCCGTTTTTGGAAACAATTAAAAAAAAAACACCTGTAAATCTGCTGTAGTGCACACCAAGTTGCATCATTATGTTTAAAATGTCTTTATAAAATCAGTTTTGGAATGGGAATGTGTGTGTTCTGGAAGGGTGGGGAAGGGAGGTTAAAAATCAAAGCTGAGCTCCAGTGAGTAGGGATGGGGTTCGCCTTGCTGCCCTGTGAAAGGAGAAGGGACAGATTGAGTCAGAGTTCCTCAGAAATGTTGTGCCCTAAACCCCCAAGACAGAAACATCTGTCCATTGCATCTAACACATTTTGGTAAAGCGTACATCCCACTGGGATGGGGACAGCTTCTATAGAATCATTGCCTCTACCAGTGACTGTCCTCACAATTCTTCAATGTCAGCAGGTGCCTAAAGTTGACTAAATATGCACCTGTATTCCCTTAAGGGTCTCAAAAAAGGTCCACATTCCAACATTCAATTTGATAATCAGCAGTTTGGGCAAAGAAAATATAGAAAAACCATGTCAGCAGAGATGAAGAAGTGAGCAAATGTCAAACATCAAGATTATGAAGCAGATTAGTGGGTTTTAAGTCCATGTAGCTTTTACTATGATACAAATTTAAGGGGAATGGTCTACCCTGAAGATACATACTAGAAATGACATCTAGTTTCAGAACCAGTGAGTGGTCAAACCAAAAGACCTGACAGAACCTATCGGGGGAAAGATGATTTAAATAAGGAGCACATTAACACTCTCAATAACAGAATGAAAAAAAAATCAAATGAAGGAAAGAAGATTATTATGGCTACTGAATATTTAATGTCATAAAACAGATGAAAAGTAAATTATGGTCCTTAAAGAATTTATTTCTGTGGTCCCACTGTTTATAAACTAGAACATACAGCTAATTCCAAGATAGGAATTCTACGAATCTGATACATAATACCACGACAGACTGGGTGTTTCATCAGCTACAACAAGATTTGCAATTAGATTGCAGGTCTTTGAGCAGGTAAGAATGATCATACTTGCGTTTCAATATCCAATCATGAGATTTTATTCTCCTTTTCAAATGTCAGTAAACTAAAAAATTTTAAGCTGCGCTTTTAGAAAGTGTTGCTTGAGTCAATTACGTATGAATGATGACAGCAACAGGTACTGTAACTCTAAAATTATAACTGTAAATTTTTAAGTAGTAGCAGACCAGTTTAGGTACGACATGTAAGTTACTTTTATGCTTAGACTGATGTGTTAAATTGTACAAAATGTTAAACTAAATGTACATAGAAAACGTACACTATTTGAATGTTACCTCCTCTGAGTAACTGTTAGGGATGTTCAGTTATAGTGAAACATTCAATTTTCGTCTTTGGAGTCACAGCCTGAACCTGGTACTCAAAAATTTCAGGATATGTTATGTAACCGTGGCTCATCTACAAACAAATCCTTTGCAACAGTGTTACAAGACATAAGCTTAAAAAGCAGCAACTGGGCTTCCCTGGTGGCGCAGTGGTTGAGAGTCTGCCTGCCAATGCAGGGGACACGGGTTTGAGCCCCGGTCCGGGAGGATCCCACATGACGCAGAGCGGCTGGGCCCGTGAGCCATGGCCGCTGAGCCTGCGCGTCCGGAGCCTGTGCTCCGCAACGGGAGAGGCCACAACAGTGAGAGGCCCGCGTACCGCAAAAGACAGAAAGAAAAAAAAAAAAAAAAAAAAGCAGCAGCTAATGTGAAAACATTTACATCTTTCAAAATCAAGAAGCTGCCTCCCAAGATGTTAAGTTGATGAGCTACCACTCATAAAAATGACCAACTAACTTTAGCACCTAACTGTAATCTTTGCAATTAGCAGTATACCTAGTTTATACTTTGTCAAATCCCTGGGAGATTTGGATCCTTCTTCTAAAGGGGTATTCTCAAAGTAAGGGCTGCCAACCAGCATCACGTGGCACTTATTAGAAATGCAAATTAGCAGGGCCTACCCCAGGCTTACTTAATTAGAAAGTGGTGGTGGAGAGCCCAGCAATCTGTTTTAACCAGCCCCCTGGTTGATTCTAATGTCTGCTCATGTTTAAGAACTACTGTGTAGAGTTTAATAAGGAATCTCTATCCTCTAGTTAAGATCGATATAAAATAAATACGAGAACATTATAACATATCATTAGTAAATGCTATATTATACTATAAAACCCTATAGTAATCCTTTTCCCCTTTATAAACCCCAGATTTCCAATATCTAAGAGAACACATGCAGTTGTCACACCAAAGTCAGTTCTCTAGTAAATCTATTATGTACAAAACCTTAAACTTCCCTAATCCCAATGAGAACGAATCAGTACATATTAAGTATGACCACATAATGCTCCTCAAAGATAACTAATAAAATTACTTGAAGACAGATACTGTTAAGGCAGTTACCAGTAATAACTAATATACAAAAACTACTGTCAATAATAAAACTGTTTCTGTACACTTTTTAGCCTTCTGGCAACAAATGACTTGAGTTACAGAAAGTAGAAATTAAAACAGGTAAGATGCATAAGCCCCCTTATAAGTATAAAACTGCATTCCAGAAAGTTTAACTGATTTGCCTGTCAGGTAATAATGAACAGGGTGGGAAAAATCCAGTTCTCTTAACTCCTAGGCCAAGGTTCTTTCAACCGTCACATTCACCACTTAAATCTCACACATCCACCAGTTAATATAATCAATCTTTAAGATTAGAATTACTAGCTGTTTTGGAGTTTATTCCTTGCTTGTTTCTAACAGCAATTCCATCCAAAACAAGGTCCAACGCTATGTGAAACACTCTAGAGACCTAATCACAAATAATAAGGTGTGTTTACAAAGGAACAGCAAAACACCACCAGGCACTCCCGAGGCATAAGCATGGGAAACACAAAAAGGTCAGAAGATCTGTAACTTACTCAACCTTCTTAAATCCTTCCTCTCTCCAACGAACATGTAAATGTTACTAATGCCTATCTATTTGAAATCAAATCTAGAATTGTTTCAGGTATTAATTTTGCGGCCAAATCATTCCAGAGGAATATTAAATCAAAGGAAGTGTTACCTTGGTACATGCTGATCCTAAGGAATCCATATTTCTAACATCTCAAGGCAAGAGAAGTGCCCTTCAGTTAATTTCAATTCCCATCAATAGTTGTTCTTAAATACTAATTTCTTACATTTCTCGTTATTTGCCAACAATATATCTATTAGGTGTATGGTTTCCTAAATTAACCAGTCACTGCCCTTATCTCACTTCTAACAGTTCTGCACTTAACTTTAGTTTTAAGTCCATGTAATAATATACTTAGGCTTTTTTTTTTTTAAAGGCAATGCTTTTGATCCCTATTACAATATCTACATGGTGAGGGGTCAACAAATGCATAGCTATGTAGAATAAGAGTACTTTTAGTTTCTATCAAAAACGTTCCCTACGGCGTGAATTTACCCCACAGTATTGGTTTAAACCGTACTTAATAATATTACTTTTTGTGACAGTAACACATTATGAAAAATAAAACCAACTAAATCTTAGACAAGGATTAAAAAAAGCGATTTCTTGGAGAAGTGATTGTGATACCACTTATAAACCTACGTAATTTCTACAAACTTGGCAAAAAACTTTGGTAAAGTTTCAGGACCTAGTAAGTAGTAAGCACTGTAATACTTGCTTAAAAAAAGCATATAGTTATGCATTTTTGCCTAAGTTGGGATGGTCTGGAAAATTAATGCCAAAATATCCTGAAAGTCAAACTTTATCATCTTAGGACGTTACATTAATAATAAACGCAATTCTCGTAATTTAACATTTTCCCAAGATAATTTAGGAATTTCCAGTTACCGCTAGTGTTGTTGTAATTAGGTTCTTGTAAAGATTCAAATATAGTAATTTTAATACCTACTATTCCAATAGGTAAAGCCACTTGACTTAAGCTGGTGGCCAAATTCCTTACTAGTTCTGCTACTGATTTAATATGACCCTGGCAATCAACACTCACGCCTCGGTTCCTGTCTGAGAAAGATAGTAATACCCACCTCAAGCAAGTTCCACTAACTTATATATTTCAAGTGATTTGTAACCTGCAGATAAAAAGCCACCTTTAATTATTAATGTTAATACGTAAATGAGATTACAATTTAAAAAAATAAAATTGAAAGTAACTATTTCGAGGTCCATCATTTCTTCAGAAAGGAGTAAAATAAAATAAATCAGTAAAATATTAAATCTATTGTTATAATATTTACTATTCTTAAACCGTGAGGTGCCCTCCAGAATTTAGAAGCTTGCGGTACAATAAATATCTGCTTGATAACGCTTCCCCACCCCCCGCTCAATATTTAAATTTAACAGGAGGCACCGACACTACATTAACTTGAACTACATTAATGAGCATCTCGATCGTCCCTTTCGTCCTCTCATAGAAAATGAAAGGACAGCATCCGTTAACGCAGGAGACCGAAAAAGAAAACGGACATTTTCCCTGCCGATTGTGGCCTAGAGGACACTAGGTTAAAAATCTACGCAAGGGCTGAGGCCTAAAAAACTCTCGCGCGCGTAAGACCTAATCCCCCAAAGCAAATAAAATAACCGGGGGCCTACGTACTCTACCGAGGGAAGGGTTCCCTCGTCTTCTCTCCCACACCCCCTCGCGTTCCCCGAGAAACCCAGCGCCTCCCCAGCTTCCGCCCCCTCCACTCACCAGGAGGGGGAAGGGAGAAGAGATTCGATTCTGAATCTCCCACTCCCGAGTTCTACGCCGAGAAGCCAACTGCTGCTCGAGGTCCGCAACGCTGCCGCAACAGCTCAGCCTTCGCCTCTTCACAAAATGGCCCCCGCGTCTCCTCTGCCGCCGAGGCGAAGGCCTAATCCCCGCCCCACTCCTGGGAATCCTCCTATTGGCTGCGACTTTTCTAGCTCCCGCTTCTAATTAGACAGTTTTACAGCTCCTCACAATTCTATCCAATCATAATTAGGAGTGGGTTAGACTAACCTAGCGAATTTCCACATGCGTGACAGAAACTAGTT